>NC_141687.1:1652175836-1654616920 GCF_964263255.1 Lissotriton vulgaris
ATTTTTGAAAATTCTATGTCTATAATAACTTTGGCGTTTGTGGACGGAATTGCCTGAAATTTTCAGGATAATGGAACATTTTGTTTCTGAGCAGCCCCTGACAATTTGGGGGGGTTTCGTCAAGGGGGGGCAGAGAAAAAAGGGGGGTCCCAAAACGCGTTTTTCCCATGTTAATTTCCATAGGGCGGTTGGCCTCACTTTTAGCTCGAACGGCTGAATGGATTTGCACGAAACTTGGCAAAATTGTAGGGACTGTTAGCCCGATGTGCCTTTGCTAGGTCTCAATATATGTGCTCCAGTGGATTTTGAGTAATTTAGGTTCAAAAAAAGATATATATCTGGGCGGAGCCTAACCACACATCTGATCTGATTGGCTGTCAGCACTTCATCCAAGAAGTGTTGGCAGCCATCTTGGGACCAATATACATGATAGCACCTCATTAAAAAGCATTGTAGTTAATAGAGGGTTTTAGGACTTTAGTTACATTATAAATCATTTGTTGATGGTACCATACTCGTTTTAGGAATTGTGGTGGGTTCTAAGGTGATTTTACCATGTGAAAAAACCTTCTGCTGTGATATCATGAATATTGTTTGAAAGAAAACTAATATCTCATGATTTTCCCACAGTGGTTTGGAAGGGGATCTATAAGCTAAACTGAAAGCATATTTTCTGTAAATTCACATTATCTTTCTCAGTCATGTGAAAATGAAGTCTGACATTCTCAGTAAAACATGTACATCCAACAAGGACAGAGACTGTCAGTTGATTCCTTTGTGTTCTACTGCAGCCTCCTAGAGTGTTCTAAAGAACAACTAGAGCGCTAACAGTCCTACTTATTACAAAGGTATGGCACACCTGAAGCCATCTTGATTGGAATAAAGTGGTAACTCTTAAAACATTTAATTTAAAAAGAAACAACATGAGGGGGTATATTTTGCCATAGAAAGTATGATTAGTGCTGCAGAATGAAAAATTAGGGCACATTTTGAGTGACTTCTCAAATCCTTTTCTATTTCATTAAAACATTCTGACATGCAGTCTCCCAAAATGGCCACCAGAGACAAAAGAGCCCAAATGTAGCCCAAATATCACCCAGATATAGCCCAATGACAGAATGTCCCAGAGTGTTCTAAAGAACAACTAGAGCGCTAACAGTCCTACTTATTACAAAGGTATGGCACACCTGAAGCCATCTTGATTGGAATAAAGTGGTAACTCTTAAAACATTTAATTTAAAAAGAAACAACATGAGGGGGTATATTTTGCCATAGAAAGTATGATTAGTGCTGCAGAATGAAAAATTAGGGCACATTTTGAGTGACTTCTCAAATCCTTTTCTATTTCATTAAAACATTCTGACATGCAGTCTCCCAAAATGGCCACCAGAGACAAAAGAGCCCAAATGTAGCCCAAATATCACCCAGATGTAGCCCAAGTATAGCCCAATGACAGAATGTCCCAGAGTGTTCTAAAGAACAACTAGAGCGCTAACAGTCCTACTTATTAAAAAGGTATGGCACACCTGAAGCCATCTTGATTGGAATAAAGTGGTAACTCTTAAAACATTTAATTTAAAAAGGAACAAAATGAGGGGGTATATTTTGCCATATGAATTATGATTAGTGCTGCAGAAAGAAAAATTAGGGCACATTTTGAGTGACTTCTCAAACCCTCTTCAATTTCATTAAAAAATTCTGACATACAGTCTCCCAAGATGGCCACCAGAGACAAAAGAGCCTAAATGTAGCCCAAATATCACCCAGATGTACCCCAAGTATAGCCCAATGACAGAATGTCCCAGAGTGTTCTAAAGAACAACTAGAGCGCTAACAGTCTTACTTATGACAAAAGTATGGCACACCAGAAGCCATCTTGATTGGAATGAAGTGGTAAGTCTGAAAACACTCAATTTAAAAAGGAACAACATGAGGGGGTTAATTTTGCCATAGAAAGTATGATTAGTGCTTCAGAAAGAAAAATTAGGGATCATTTTGAGTGACTTCTCAAATCCTCTTCTATTTCATTAAAAAAATTCTGACATGCAGACTGAAACATGCACTTTGAATACCAGCAGCAGACATCCCTGGTGAGCAGTAGCTTTACTACAGTGATCTAATGTGCAACTAGAGTGCTAACATTCAGAATTTATGGCAAATGTGTGACACATCTGAATGCCTTCTTGATGGAACCAAAGTAAACAAGCATTGAAAATGCAATAGATCTCGCCCTCGTTTAAGTTAAAGCCATTCTATTTGTAATGAGGTGGCTTTTTAGCTTTGCTTTTATTAGTGTTTTTTCAACTTTCATGTAAATAACATGCATCTGTATGCATATAAGTATATGTATGCATGCATTTATGTTTGCATTTATATAGATATACAGATGATATATGTTTATATATGTATGTATATATATATATTCACTGAAAAAAACATAGGCTATAGACCATATATAGTTAGGAATTAGCATTTACAAAACCTTGAAAATTCACTGAAAAAACCATAGGTTATAGACCATATATAGTTAGGAATTAGCATTTACAAAACCTTGAAAATTCACTGAAAAAACCATAGGTTATAGACCATATATAGTTAGGAATTCGCATTTACAAAACCTTATTTTACTCACACAAAACCATTGAAATTCCATATATAGTTAGTTGCACTAACTATATATCGCGCACCCGCAATCCACTGCTGATGATGTCACATATTACATCATTCATGACATGGTCAGTGACATCACTGATGACATCTCAAATGACATCACTGATGACATCTCAAATGACATCACTGATGACATCACTGATGACATCTCATTTGACATTACTGATCACATCACTGATGATATCATTCATGTGATAATACGATGAACCTCTTCAGACTCTAATATAACCTTAGATACAATCAGTGTAAACAGACACTCACAGACTGTCACTCATCCATGGAGTTACTCACACACCTAGTCAGTCATGCAAAGAATCAATCACACCTCCATTTCCTCAACTATACAGTTATACAAACTTTACTTATTCAAACATATACTAACACATATTTACTCTCTTATACAATCCCTGATACAAGTTCACAATGATCCATACAGCCACTCACACATTCACTGGCTCTTATGCACAGTTATTTATATATGTCAACTCTCACATGTACTGTGTTTTACATATGTACTTACTTTGACATGTAGCACTGAGATATCCATTCACTCACCAATACACTCATGCACACAGTCAACCGCCCATACAGCTGTTTCCACATGCACTTTTGAAACCATACATCTAGTGAATCAACTGCTCACACATCTATGCACAGAGTCATACACCTCCCAGCCACCCACACACACACACTCAGTCTCCCATACAAATACTTGGGCAACCAATCAATAACCCATATAGTTACTCATATAGCTACTTATAAACACATGCAACAGTTTACAGAACAACAGACATAATGATGCACAAATTAAGACAGTTTAGTCACTAACCCATGCACTCAGTGAGACACATTTAATCACTCACTCATACAGTCAGTCATGCACCTACTAAATCCTTCATCCAGACACTTATACATCCACTCATTCTTCAATATGTAAGACATATTTTAACTTTACAGAAACATACAGTCACTGGATGTTGTCATCAGTGATGTCATTTGAGATGTCATCAGTGATGTCACTGACCATGTCATGAATGATGGAATATGTGACATCATCAGCAGTGGATTGCGGGTGCGCGATATATAGTTAGTGCAACTAACTATATATGGAATTTCAATGGTTTTGTGTGAGTAAAATAAGGTTTTGTAAATGCGAATTCCTAACTATATATGGTCTATAACCTATGGTTTTTTCAGTGAATATATATATATATATATATATATATATATATATATATATATATATATATATATATATTGTGCAAAAACTCCTCCAAGAAACATTAATATATATATATATATATATATATATATATATATATATATATATATATATATATATATATATATATATATATATATATATATATATATATATCTCAAAGATATTCACATACTGTGCAGCAATGGCTGGCATTACTATGGAAAGACAATTAAAAGAATAAAAATGCCACAAATGCCAAGACATAGATTATGCATTTTCAAATAATTTAATGGATGATTTTGTTTACTCCTGTGGGGATTTAGACATTGTTGGGTGTTTGAATTGCTCCTTCTTTGCCTGCCGGTGCGCTTGATGCAAACTGGCTTATAATCAGTGGAACATATGCTGTTTATTTGTGAGTGGAATTGTTTGCTTGCTGTGGAGCACCCTTTGAGAACAATGTACACATTATTCCTGCCTACTAGTTCTGTCTCTGAACTCTGACTTGCCTGTACACTGTACAATTGTTCTTATTTGCATCGCTGCTGCTCATTTTCTGCATCTTTTCTTGGAGTTCACAGACTATTAGGTCTATTTGTCATTTACTTTTCTAGTCCTCTCTTGTTATTCTGCCTCAGAATAAACAGAATTGCACTGTGACTGGTTGTTACTGCAGAACCAGTGTCGCTTTAATCCCACCAAAAGAATATCTTATCCAATGCCATACTGTGACTGGCCACTGGGAGTCACTGCAACATTGTGGTCTATCCGGTTCCCACCAGGATCACAGTCAGTTGTGTAATTTGACTTCCTTCTATATGTCACTGTTCGACAGAGACGCTAGAACAGGGGCAGCCCATTGTTCTTGTTTGCAAACAGGGGCTGGGCACTGCATTATAAAAGTACATTGCTCCTCTGACCCATTTGTGATGTCCCGACCTGACCCATGCAAAAAGAACACTTGATGGATAGAATGCAGAGCAATGTCAAACATTCACCCCAGTTCAGAGAACTGGGCCTAAATCCATCGTTGTTTTGCTCCCCATGTAATTCCAGTTTAAACCCAGCAATATGCAAATCAGTCTTAATTCAAGCTAGCCTGGCTGGTGATGAGGGGTGAAGCCCTGCAACCGGTACCAGGATGCTTGTTTCCGGTCCAGGAAGGACCTGGCTTGGTTCTTCGGGCTGGACTGTTCCCATGAGGAGCAGGGTCAAGACTGATTTGCATTTTGCTGGGTCCAAACTGGGGTGGCATGGTGAGCAAAAGACATATGGATTAAACCCGGATCTCTTGACTGGGAATGAGTAGCTGAAAAGTTTCAGCACTCAGTCCATCATGTTTTGTTTGCTAGGCCGGACCTGACCCAACATTCCAGAAGAGATAATGGACTTAGGCACAAAAAGATTGCTCGCATCCTCGAATTACCAAACTGGGATACTGTGTGGATGGCTGTTCATGGGCCAGTGGATTGTGAAGATCTGACTGAGGAAGTACGTTTTTGTTCTTTCCTGATTGGATATTTGCAGGTGTGGTTTTATGTGGCACCCTTAACAAAACAAGACACCAATCTTTAGTGGGTCACACAAAGCATCAGTAATGGGAGGATTTTTTTGCTGAGGGAGTTCATTTTCTTCGCTGTATCTTCTGGTTGCCCATTGTGGTTGGTGCTCTTGTATTTGATGCTCACTGGGCCTCTGTGCAATAGGTGGATGAGGCAGACCCAAAGCCCGAAACCAGAGATCTCAGACTCCTATTTTTGACTAGATGATGGTCACGATAGTTGGGTTTCTGTTAGCCAAGGCACAGCCAGTTCCATTTGCTGGGTTGTTAGAGGTTGGTGGCATGTGATTGATTGACTGTTTGATTGAGTGGTGGTTTGGAAGTTGTTTAGGAGTGCTTTATCTTATCATTTTGAGTAAAATGAAGAGCGATAATTGGTTCCTGAAGAGAACTTTCAGGGAATATGGCATTTGGGTGACAAATGACTAGTTAGGAAAGAAGAAACTAATTTGGGTAATTGTTGTAGCCAGTGGCCGGATATGAACTGTTGGCTGCTGATTTGGCAGTTGGATACAAGTTCCACATCAAGTCTTCGTTTTACCAGGAGGTAGCTTTGATGTTTTCCATGTTCTGTGGATTTGTGATGTCTTTGAGTTCGGTAACAAGATTATCAGATCAACTTCAATGTAAGGAGGCAGAAGGGCAGATTCTTGGAACATCCTATAGATAGCTGTGGCCAATTCAGGTGAGAGCGGTGGGGCCAGGTGGGGGGAATTTCAACAGATAACCTCGAAGGAAAATTAAATAAATAATTTTTTTCCCTCGTGGTCGTCTGTCGAAATCCCACCCACCTGACCCCTCCGCCCCACCACTCTTACCTGGACGGGTGTTCTAACCAACTTTTTTGGCCCTTCCTTGAGGGAAGGTGATTGGAGGTGACTTCAGTCTACTATCATTCTAATGGAGGGATTAAAACCGTAAATAGAGCCTATTCACAGGGCGTGTTGATATAATTCCATACCCTTTTCCTTAGATCAGGGCTTATAAACTTATGTTAGGGGATAGATTCATTAGTATTAGTGATAATCCGTCCTTTTGTAAGAGTGTTTATATACTTTCCATGGAGTTATGCTTATTTTGGGCCTTGTAGGCCTCAAAACGGGAGAGACTCATTCTTTCTTTCTGCCCCGGCAGCTTGAGATGCTTCTAGGTCAAGTGTAATGTTTTAGTTACAAAGTGTTGTTCGCTTGGAGAGAACCGGCTCAGGCTGGCCCTTATCGAAAGACTGTATTTTTCTCCATTCCGAAGACATAACATCAGGCCGGCCGGCTGAGAACGTGTCCTTGGTACGAGGAGGTACAAGAATTTGGTGGGCGGCAGGTTACTGGCCGTAACTTTCCATGAAGGGACAAGCTTCCATATTTGCGAAGGCATGAGGTAGTGAATCAGTCAGTCTGTAGGCGGCAGCTAGTCGTTAGCATCAATGCCATTAATTATTCCAGATTCAGAAAAAGGGGGTGGTGATGAACAGAGTGTCTGAATTAAGCAGACCACTCTTACCCAGTCCAAAGATCAGGGCTTGATCCATCACCGTTTTTTAGCTCACTGCACCATCCCAGCTCAGAACTTGGCTATATGCAAATTAGTCTGACCCTGGCCCAGTGCATCATGGGAACAGGGCAGACCAAACTACCAAGCCAATTCTTATACTGGGAAGGAAACAAGCTACCCGGGACCGGTTGCTGGCATTTCAGCCGTCTTCGGCCCGGCTTGCTTGAATCCTGATGGTGCAATGAGCTAGGGACTCACATCTGAGTATACCCTTCCACGCTTATGGTGGACAAAAATGATTCAGAAAAGGGGGTGGTGATGAACAGAGTGTCTGAATTAAGCAGACCACTCTTACCCAGTCCAAAGATCAGGGCTTTATCCATTACCGTTTTTTAGTTCACTGCACCATCCCAGCTCAGAACTTGGCTATATGCAAATTAGTCTGACCCTGGCCCAGTGCATCATGGGAACAGGGCAGACCAAACTACCAAGCCAATTCTTATACTGGGAAGGAAACAAGCTACCGGGGACCGGTTTCTGGCATTTCAGCCGTCTTCGGCTTGGCTTGCTTGAATCCTGATGGTGCAATGAGCTAGGGACTCACATCTGAGTATACCCTTCGACGCTTATGGTGGACAAAAATGATTCAGAAAAGGGGGTGGTGATGAACAGAGTGTCTGAATTAAGCAGACCACTCTTACCCAGTCCAAAGATCAGGGCTTGATCCATCACCGTTTTTTAGCTCACTGCACCATCCCAGCTCAGAACTTGGCTATATGCAAATTAGTCTGACCCTGGCCCAGTGCATCATGGGAACAGGGCAGACCAAACTACCAAGCCAATTCTTATACTGGGAAGGAAACAAGCTACTGGGGACCGGTTTCTGGCATTTCAGCCGTCTTCGGCCCGGCTTGCTTGAATCCTGATGGTGCAATGAGCTAGGGACTCACATCTGAGTATACCCTTCCACGCTTATGGTGGACAAAAATGATTCAGAAAAGGGGGTGGTGATGAACAGAGTGTCTGAATTAAGCAGACCACTCTTACCCAGTCCAAAGATCAGGGCTTGATCCATCACCGTTTTTTAGCTCACTGCACCATCCCAGCTCAGAACTTGGCTATATGCAAATTAGTCTGACCCTGGCCCAGTGCATCATGGGAACAGGGCAGACCAAACTACCAAGCCAATTCTTATACTGGGAAGGAAACAAGCTACCGGGGACCGGTTTCTGGCATTTCAGCCGTCTTCGGCCCGGCTTGCTTGAATCCTGATGGTGCAATGAGCTAGGGACTCACATCTGAGTATACCCTTCCACGCTTATGGTGGACAAAAATGATTCAGAAAAGGGGGTGGTGATGAACAGAGTGTCTGAATTAAGCAGACCACTCTTACCCAGTCCAAAGATCAGGGCTTGATCCATCACCGTTTTTTAGCTCACTGCACCATCCCAGCTCAGAACTTGGCTATATGCAAATTAGTCTGACCCTGGCCCAGTGCATCATGGGAACAGGGCAGACCAAACTACCAAGCCAATTCTTATACTGGGAAGGAAACAAGCTACCGGGGACCGGTTTCTGGCATTTCAGCCGTCTTCGGCCCGGCTTGCTTGAATCCTGATGGTGCAATGAGCTAGGGACTCACATCTGAGTATACCCTTCCACGCTTATGGTGGACAAAAATGATTCAGAAAAGGGGGTGGTGATGAACAGAGTGTCTGAATTAAGCAGACCACTCTTACCCAGTCCAAAGATCAGGGCTTGATCCATCACCGTTTTTTAGCTCACTGCACCATCCCAGCTCAGAACTTGGCTATATGCAAATTAGTCTGACACTGGCCCAGTGCATCATGGGAACAGGGCAGACCAAACTACCAAGCCAATTCTTATACTGGGAAGGAAACAAGCTACCGGGGACCGGTTTCTGGCATTTCAGCCGTCTTCGGCCCGGCTTGCTTGAATCCTGATGGTGCAATGAGCTAGGGACTCACATCTGAGTATACCCTTCCACGCTTATGGTGGACAAAAATGATTCAGAAAAGGGGGTGGTGATGAACAGAGTGTCTGAATTAAGCAGACCACTCTTACCCAGTCCAAAGATCAGGGCTTGATCCATCACCGTTTTTTAGCTCACTGCACCATCCCAGCTCAGAACTTGGCTATATGCAAATTAGTCTGACCCTGGCCCAGTGCATCATGGGAACAGGGCAGACTAAACTACCAAGCCAATTCTTATACTGGGAAGGAAACAAGCTACCGGGGACCGGTTTCTGGCATTTCAGCCGTCTTTGGCCCGGCTTGCTTGAATCCTGATGGTGCAATGAGCTAGGGACTCACATCTGAGTATACCCTTCCACGCTTATGGTGGACAAAAATGATTCAGAAAAATTTGCATGTAGCCAGGTTCTGAGCTGGGATGGTGCAGTGAGCTAAAAAACGGTGATGGATCAAGCCCTGATCTTTGGACTGGGTAAGAGTGGTCTGCTTAATTCAGACACTCTGTTCATCACCACCCCCCTTTTCTGAATCGTTTTTAGCCACTATAGGTGTGGCAGGGTATACTCAGACATGAGTCCCTTGCTCACTGCACCATCAGGATTCAAGCAAGCCGGGCCGACGACGGCTGAAATGCCAGAAACCGGTCCCCGGAAGCTTGTCTCCTTTCCGGTGAAGAATTGGCTTGGTAGTTTGGTCTGCCCTGTTCCCATGATGCACTGGGCCAGGGACAGACTAATTTGCATGTAGCCAGGTTCTGAGCTGGGATGGTGCAGTGAGCTAAAAACGGTGATGGATCAAGCCCTGATCTTTGGACTGGGTAAGAGTGGTCTGCTTAATTCAGACACTCTGTTCATCACCACCCCCCTTTTCTGAATTGTTTTTGGCCACTATAGGTGTGGCAGGGTATACTCAGACATGAGTCCCTTGCTCACTGCACCATCAGGATTCAAGTAAGCCGGGCCGAGGACGGCTGAAATGCCAGAAACCGGTCCCCGGAAGCTTGTCTCCTTTCCGGTGAAGAATTGGCTTGGTAGTTTGGTCTGCCCTGTTCCCATGATGCACTGGGCCAGGGACAAACTAATTTGCATGTAGCCAGGTTCTGAGCTGGGATGGTGCAGTGAGCTAAAAAACGGTGATGGATCAAGCCCTGATCTTTGGACTGGGTAAGAGTGGTCTGCTTAATTCAGACACTCTGTTCATCACCACCCCCCCTTTTTCTGAATCATTAATTATTCCAGGGCAGACAGTCGCCATTTTGAAGTCCGAGAAAGACCGAGAAGCTGATACTCTCTTAGAAAGATTGAAGTTTTTTTAGTTGGAGCAGCTGGCGAAGTCTGACATTAAGATCAGAGCATACAAAGTGAAGCAGTTAGTTGAGGGAACGAATACCAGAGTGGCATAAACTGAGTTATAAGATCGAAGCCGAGAAGTGAAGATGGTCTGTGATTGTGAGGAGAGAGGAGTAGTGCAGAACAGCCAGAGAGAAAGCAGCTGATGAGAGAAAGGTTCCAGTGACTTGGAGGGAAGCGGAGGAGACAGAGCATAGCGGTGCAGACGTGTATCCGTGACTGCTGAGGTGTGACCCTAAGACGAGCCAAGGCACAAACGAGAAGGGAACCCAGATGACTGCTGAGTCCAGACTTCATATTAATAAGGGGACGTCAACCCTTTCTTATTAGCGTGCACACATTTTAACCTTTCATTTTCCTTTGCAGGCTATATGTTATAGTATAGTGTTATATTGTTATATCGTTATTGTGATAAATAAAGTACCCCAGTTCTTAGTGAACCAGCATGTGCCTCTTGTTCTTGTATAATAAAGGTAACCTGTTCTTTTAGTCAGGTGCTGTCTCCCGAACGGACGCAACCCCCGATCGGGTAAGTGGTAACTGAATAATGAGGGAGAGAGAGGAGCCCTTGAAATGGAGAATAAGTCGTACATCATATAATTTGGCCATCATTGTGTGATCTATAATATTGTAGTATTGTACCTCTAGTAAATAGCGAGAGATTCCCCGACATGAGGAGCTAACGGTATTCATAGGAAAGTGATCGTCGTTGTGAGGCGGCGTTAATGAGAGCATCAGGGGGGATACTGATGTTTATACCCACAAGATTGTGGCTTGTACAGAGATAAAAGAGAGTACCAGGGGGGATACTGGTATTTATACCCACAAGATTGTGGCTTGAGCGAGCACTGGTTGCGGCCAGTGTGTAATGGTATATAATCAGAACTGCCTTAGGGTAGGATAGTCTGGGCCTGAGTTGCCGTGAGACTATATGGTAAGAGTGTGGTATTGTAGAAAACTTAGGCATGTATATTGCTAATTCCCCATCCTTGGGTAGGAGACATAGATACCTGTTGTAAATAGGTCCTAAGGAGGGAGGTGATTACGTTCCGGATGGGTTGGTGGTGCTCTGGTGAGCTGATTCTATCTGGTCCAAGAATCTGGTCGTTACAGTGGGCCGCGGCTGCCTATAGGACTGGAGGATTTGAGGAGGACCAGCACCCTTACTCTGCTGGGTTCCCTCTTAAATAGATGGTTTGACCTGTTTTCACACACCTCCCGCCAGCCTGAAATCATTCTTATGGGGATCTGGAAGAGGCTGCTGAAAGCAGATGAGAAGCGTGAGCCGAAAAGGGCTCGGAATATAGGAATGTCATGTGGTAAATGTCTGGGTAATTCAAGGGCCTGCATGTTATTCCTCATTTCAGATCAAAAACTCGTGAAGGCCTGTGATCACGATGGTGCTGCTGGGTGGGATTATTTATTGGTGCATGTTACAAGCTCTCTCTGAAGCTTTCTTGACAGCACTGGACATAGGGACAGCTGGAGATATTAAAGGTCGACACTCCATTGAGTGACAGAGTTAGGTCTCTGCTAGTACTCCTGTGGCCTATTGCAGATAGGGCGCACTTTTCTGTTTGCGCCACAGCGCTCCTTAAATCAGGTGCGCTGAGACAGAGTGTGCCCTACAACATTGAATTTGCTGCCCTCAACGCAGCCGCAAAGTCGTGCTGCCCTGGGGGCTGCGCATTCAAGTAAAAAACGGAGCATCTTTGAAGCAGCCGCTCAGTGTTTCATTGTGCAGGCAGCAACCCGCCTGCACTTCTAAAAAAGACTGGAGACCCCCTTGGAGGCGGGTGCAGTCAGTGACTGCACACGCCAGCAAGTAAATGTCTGGGGAGTCCATGGGACCCCCTTGACCCCCTCCAGAGGGCTGCCATCACGGGGCGCAGTGACAGTGCGGGACCTTTCAGGTGGAGCACTGTCAGTGCGCCTCTTGACATCTTCTTTGCCTCTGCGCCCTGTCTATAATACAGCAGGGCAGAGGCAAGGGATTCCCTTATTTGCATGTGGCCACGCCTGCACGCAAATGAGGGAATATCCTCTGGTGATAGCGCCTATATGAGTGCCAGCACTATCGGTATTACAGAAGGGGCCACACAAGCGTCTGCAGCCAATTCTGCAATACCAAAGTGCCCTGGGGGGGTACACAAAGTGGGCTCAAGTGCCGTTGCGCCCTCACGGCATATTGTTAATATGGGCGCTGGCTTGCATTAGCGCTGATTGTCTTTGTTCTTGGACCAGCGGCGCTGCCATTGCCCTTGTCTTCTGGCTTGTCGTCGCTTCGTGCCCCGTGTATCGCTCTCATCATTCACGAGGAGCAAGCCCTCCCTTACTAAGTGCCAACATCACTTCTCCCACTAGAGAGACACATAGGCGCCCCTGATTAACTCTGCCAACATTTCCGTCACGCTGTCTGGTTCAATCAGGCCATATTGGAAGAAATGTTCTGTGAAAGGCCGGCCGAGCGGTGAGAACTCAATTGCTATCACTGGTAAAAGTCTCATTTAAGACCTGCTCGAGTAACTCCCCCGCTGCCCCCTTTCTTCAGGTCCTGCGCAGTTATTACATCTCAATCAGCGATCCCAATTGCAGCCTTGTGTCTTGAAATGATGAAGCCTAGTGGAGAGCCATGGGGGAGTCTGCAGCGCGTGCCTCCACAGTCTGATGCGCATTAGGCGAGGCCTACACAACCGCCCCTTCCATATCGCTCTCTTCAGTGTGGAATGTACTGAGGGTGGTTCAATTAGCCCATTGGGAGCCCAGAATATTGCACTGCAGTTACGAATCTAGGGACAGTCACATATCTTACTCATATAGTTCAGAGCCGCTGGATTAGTAATAGAGTTAGGGACAGCAAGGCATGCTTTTGCTTCAAAAGCACCCCAAGCAGAACAAAGATAGGCATCCTTACGCACTGACGCAACACTCTTCTACGTTCTGCCCCCCACAAGCACTTTTCCTTGTATTTGACAAATAACTCTCTGTGCCACCCAAAGGCAGCTGAACATTGAGTTTAAGGGCTTAAACTGTACAACTCAAGTCAAGTGTAGATCTGATCACCACTCTGTGTGCACCCTGAATATCAACATCAGTATATCGATGAGACAGGATGTTGAGGACAAAAAAACTTGAAAGTAAAGTACCGACAGGTAAGTAAATCTAGATATTCTGGGCCTCTATTTCAAAAAGATGACGAAGCACAGCACCACAATCCATTTGCTGGTCCGGGATGTGTCATTTTAAAAGCACAGGGATGCATAGTATCAACAACAATACAACGCTTTGTAGTGCTTTTCCCTGTGTTGGCACACAAATGTCTACCATACGCAAGTGCAGGCACCCTTTTGTCACGTTTCAAGGGTGTTTGTGTTATGGGGATGATTGTTTTTGGGCAGGAAGACACACTTTCCTGCACAAAAAAAAATACTTGATGGCATTTTCCTTTATCTATATGTGCTGCAGTTTGCAGCACAAATTGAAAAAAGAAAAAATAAGGAGAAATAAAAGTATTTCTACTTGTTGTGCCACTCTTATATCTCACCATTAAGTGTAATAGGGTAACCCTGCAACCCTCAGAACCCGGGCGGGTAGTTAGACAGAAAACAATGGTTCTGTTCCGACAGAACCATTGTTTTTGTCCAACTTCTATACCTCAGGTGTAGGCATCTGATGCAATCCCAGCTTTAGAAAACTTAGTACATCTGGGGAATGTGTCACGTTCAATGGAAGTTGCGTCGGAACAACCACAGCAATACCCATGGAATGGCCCTTTCACGCAGAGCAATGCATGAAAGGGTCCCATATTTACAAGGCGACGAAAAGTCACGCAGGGTGACTTTACATGCCCCTGTAACTATGGGCAGGCCTATTGCGTTGCCGTAGAGTCAAAAATAGTGACGCACTGGAGTTGCATTGGCCTTTTAAATGAAGCTCTCTATACCTAACTCTATACTTCTCTATATGCACCTATTTTGAAATATTCTGTCCTCCACATTCTTGTACTACAATATTCTGTTGGCCAATATTCAGCAGTACAGCCCATCATGCTTTAGTTAGTGGGATCATGTCCAGTGTTAAAAAACTTAGCTACATTCATATAAACAAATTCTAATTGTTTTAGGTGAGCAAGAACATTCCTGACTAAGCCTTTAAAACCCTGCTTTGATGGGATGAGTTTGAGCTTGTGTCAAGCTCAGGCCCGGACTAGCCGTGGAGGGCACCGGGCAATTCCCCAGTGGGCGGCATGGTTGGGGGCCGGTTTTGGGCCCCTGGGGCCGTTTTTGTTACAGGGCCGTTATGCTGCAAAAACGGCCCTGTAACAAAAACGGCCGATAGCCGGCCCTGTCACAGAGCGCGGTCGCACCTCTCCCCCCCCCTCTCCTCCGGAGGGGGGCCGGCCGAGCACTTTGCCAGTGCCGGTTCTGGTTCCCAGTCCGGCCCTGGTCAAGCTTCTGTGGTTGTTAATAGTCTTAATAGCACGGGAAGGGTCTAGAACAAAATGGGGTCTGAACTCCATGTTACCATTCTGAGCAACTATAGTGCCCACTTGTAGAAAGTAAAAGAAGGACTATACTACATTCACCACAGCAAGCAGAACCATTCCATATTCAGCAAGGCTGCTGTACTTTGGGGCAGATCATTGCAGCTGTTCCTAAAATTGAATATGGGCACATTGCTTTGCAGTGCTGCTGTTCTTGTAATGAAAGAGTATAGGTACTTCCCAGAAGGATTGCCCCACACATTGAACCAGAGCTTAGTTTGAGCAGGTTCTTTCCTGTGCTCAGCACCAGCACTTATTGATGAACACCGCCAGTGTTTACCGGTGCTCGGCCCCGGCACTTAATGGTAAACAATGGTACTTGTTATAGTCTGCCACAAGGTAGAGCTGTCTGGCTAATTTAGAGATGATCACAACAGCAGTTAATTATTAACACCTTCGCTGCGGCGGCTATTCCGCCACAGCGCTAGGGTGGCGGGGGGGCCGCGCGGCGCGCCCTTGCAGGTGACGGAACCGCTCCATCACCAGCCTCGGTTGAGCTGTGCTCATGACAGAGCGGTTCCGTCATGGCCCTGCCCGCTCAATAGAACGCGCCGCGCAGGCTTGAAATCAGCACCGCGCAGGCACGAAATCAGCGCCGCGCAGGCGTGTTGGGCGGGCCATGATGGAACCGCTCCGTCATCAGCACAGCACCACCCCGGCTGATGATGGAGCGGTTCCGTCATCAGCACGGAAAAGACTAATTCAATATACACTAAAAATTACTATTACCTGCCCCAAGCCATACTTATAGATTCAGGGGCCGGAAATAGTCCGAATTGTCACACTGTAGGAATGTGATGGTTAGTAGTTGTGTTGTTAAGATCATTGCAGCATAGTACAGGCAATGTGTGGTGCAAGCTACAGTGGCCTCCTGATGAGAGCCTGGCACTTTTTTTGCCTTTTTTTTGTTTGTACAAATTAAGCACTGCTTTGAACCGCCAGAACTAGCACTCCTCCGTAGAGCTGCCCAAGGTTTATTAGCTAATGGTTAACTTTTAGTTTGACAGTCATATTATGACTGGCACAGTGCTGGCATTTTCTAGTATGGCTGTTGTTTTTTAAGTGTGAATGTAAGATTGCTTCTTAGCATGGCTGAAATCTATTTAATTGGGCAAACCTGCTCTTTTCTTTTCAAGAGCTTTGTTTTCCTTCAGTGAAACAGCTCCACCCAGGGGGGGCAGCTTGGTTTGTAATAATGGCGGTTATGAGCTTTAGATTTTTCAACAACCACACTGGCATATAATGTTAAAACACATTATCTGACAAGCAAGGTGCAGGAGCGGGCACTAAGGGACAGTGGAAAAGTAGAGGAATGCATACTGGTAGGAGTACTAAATCAGAGAAAACAACCAACATTATTGAGGACTGTGTGTGTGTGTGTGTGTGTGCTTTTTGTCTGTGTGTATGCAAAACTTCCGTCTGGAATCCGACTGACTGCCACCGTACCCACCTGAATGCACTTGTATCCATCTATTTATCAGAAAATACATGTATTGGGCAGTTGTAACCCTCCCACCTCCTCTCCCGAAGCTATGCAACGGGCTCCAGTTTTTCCCAAAACAAACGCCATCCTTTAATGAGAACATTTCAGAACGGCTAAACACAGCTACTGTGGTTTCAGAAGACTGTCACCCACATTTCACAACAGTGCTGCTATATTTTGAATGGGACAGTCCTGGCACTGTCAGAATGAATAGTATACATACATCTGGATGATATCAGAAGGTATTAACATGGATGCTATACTAGAAAATCACAGCGCAGATAAAATATTCTTAATGGAACAGTACATAAAAATCTCAACATAGCTGTTATGTTTTTCAATTCACCAGCAATAGTAATTATAAGCACAATTGCTGCATTATTCTTAGCAAGACAATGACAACTGGTTGCAATCTCAGTAAAGAGGCAGATATTTGAATGTGCAATGTGTCATCACTTCTTGTTCACGTCTGATCAAGTACAGTAGGTAATGATATGGTACACACAATGAAGCCTTAGTGCATATTTATGTAACCCACCGAACTGCTACAGTACTAGCAACACCAGATTCTTTCAGGAACAAATTCCAGTACACTACATTGAAGAGGGAGAGCAAGAAGGAGAAGGAGAGTAAGAGGGAGGGGGGAGAGGGAGAGGGAGAGAGAGAGAGAGAGCACAATGCATCACCTGAATTATCCATAGACCGACGCCTGCTAAAGCCGCACTGTATTGATTCTGACGCCGTCTCTGAGACTGCTGCCTGCACCCGAGCTGAGGGCACCACTTATGATGCTCACAACACACCATCCTGACTCACACTGCAGCCCCATGTGTGACCACTCCATGTATGGCAGCCGGTAAGGGTGATCAAGAGGCCCTGGAGCCTGAAAGAGTGGCCCAGGTACCTGCCAGAAAGAGGAGAGGCAGGGGGCACAGGAAACCGGCCAGAGAGTTCACACATTCCATGAGGAGGCAGACCTTGAGAGGGATGTCCTGGAATCTACTGGGAAGCAAGTGGCCGAACTAGGGGAACTGCCTGAGCTGACCCATTGGCAGCAGGATGGGGTCCCACAAGAGAGGAATTGTGCAAGGAGTAGCTGTAATGTCCTTCTCTTGCTGGTTAGCGGCAGCAGACTGCAAACCAGGTAGCTGGTAATCAGTCTGGATCAAATTTGAGTCACTGGGAGAATGGGTTCCTGTATAGCGAGCCTAAGGTTGCTGAGCCTGGGTCAACCTGTGTGCTGGTGGTATCACAGCGTTTCTGAGCCTTCCCACTAGGTCTGGCTCATGATGTGCCTTTGGTGGGACACTTAGAACAGGACAAGACCTTTAAAAGGCTTGTCACCCACTTCCTTTGGCCCAAAATGTGAAAGCACTCTGATACTCACTGTAGGTCTTTCCATACTTTCCAGGCAAGTAGTAAGAGTGGGAGGAAGTGTAAGGCTCTTTTCTGTAGTCAGCACCCCATTTGAGAGGGTCGGCATTGACATTGTGGGGCCACTGGACCTCAAGACAGCCATAGACAACAGGTTCATCCTGGTCTTGGCGGGCCGTGCCACCCGATTCCCCGAAACTATCCCTCTCAGGACCACAAGGGCCCCTGGTGTGAGCCGGGCATTGATGGGGATTGTTTACCGTGTAGTGTTCTCCAGAGTGGTTGTATCTGACTGGGGTACAAACTTCATATCTAAGTATATGTCATCCTTATGGCATGAGTGAGGTCCTACCTATAATTTCACCACTCCTTACCACCCCCAAGGTAATGCGTTGGTTGAGAGATTCAACAGGACCCTCAAAGACATGAAATGGGGTCTAGCAGAACCAATGATGTCTAGGTGGAAGGGCCTCTTACCATGCCTACTGTTTGCTTAAAGAAAAGTATCACAGAAGTCCCTAGGGTTCAATGCCTTTGAACTCCTGTATGGGCATCCTGTAAGAGCACCTCTGAGTCTGGTCAAAGAAGGCTGGCAGAAATTTCCCAGTAAACCTACCCAGCAGGAATTTAGTTACATGCTGGCCTTCAAGAACCAGACTGAGCGCTTTAGACAACTTGCTCAGGCGAATCTAGAAGCTATCCAGGAGTAGATGAGATGCTGGTATGATCAGAATGCTACTCTGATTGAGTTTCAGCCTGGCCAGAAAGTGTGGGTCATGGCCCCAGTAGAGCCTTGTGCTCTCCAGGACAAGTGGAATGGGCCTTTTGTGATGAGGAAGCGCAAGTGCAACATCACCTATCTGGTGTATTTGCAGTCTCCAAGGAACCCTTTGCTAACTGCCTCAAACCTCACTTCGAGAGGTCTGAAGTGACCACACTCGTAGCAACAGATGATGGAATGGAATAGGAGACTGACCTTCTTCCTGACCTCCTGTCTGGTAATAAACATGATAGGTCAGTGGACGGTGTGAAGTCTCAACTACCCAGACTCCCTGAACACCAGAGGGAAGTTTGCTAACTGTTGGGGCAGGTTGCCACTCTGTTCTACCAGACCCCAGATGTCACCAAGTGGTGTGCCCATGACAGGGACACTAGGGACAGTCCTCCTGTTAAACACAACATTTACAGTTTGACTGACAGGGTCAGAGCCAGCATCAAGGAAGAAGTTTCCAAGATGTTTACACTGGTGGTGATTGAGCCCTCAAAGAGCCTGTGGGCCAGCCCAGTGGTCTTGGTCCCAAAGGCTTCCGCACCCGGTGCCGCCCTAGAACTCCTGTTCTTTGTGGACTAATGAGGACTCTATTCCATCTCCAAGACTTATGCCCACACCGACCCCAGAGCTGAAGAGCTCATAGATTGATTGGAAATTGCTAAGTTCCTCAGCACTTTTGACTGAACATCTGGGTACTAGTCAATTACCTTGACTGACGGGCCCAAGGAGAGGTCTGCATTTTTTTCAACACCTGAGGGGCACTACCAGTTCTGGGTGATGCCCTTTGGGTTGAAGAATGTCTCTGCTACTTTTCAGAGGTTGTTTAACCAGGTGTTGGCTGGACTGGAGGATTTTAGCGCTGCCTACCTGTATGACATTGCAGTGTTGAGTTCCGCTTGGGAAGAACATATGCAACATCTCTGTGAAGTGTTGAGAGTGCTGCATACGGCAGGCCCCACGAGCAACGCCAGTGAGTGCCAGATCGGGCTGGGATCCATGGTGTACATAGGGTACCAGCAAAGAAGCTGCCAGGTGGCACCCCTACAGCCTAAATTGACCTCATTCTGGCTTGGGAGCCCCCAAGACCCAGACAGAGGTGAAAGCGTTTTTAGGTCTCACTGGTTATTATAGGAGGTTTGTCAAGCGAATTGGAACCGTTGTTTCTTCCTTGGCTGAGCTGACTTAAAGGAAGCAGCCCAGGAAAGTGATCTGGACTGATGCATGTCAGGCCGCTTTTGATGCCCTGAAATCTGACATGCGCACGGCACCCGTGCTCAAGGCGCCAAACTTCTCCCAGGAATTTGTTGTGCAGACGCTTCAGAAAACTAAGCGATAAGGGCCTAGACCAACCTGTAGCCTTTGTTCATAGAAGGTTACTTCCCCGCGAACAGAGGTGGAGTGCAATTGAGCATGAGGCATTTACTGTGGTCTGGGCACTGAAGAAGTTGAGGCCCTACTTGTTTGGCACTCACTTCCGGGTTCAGACCAACCACAGGTCCCTCAAGTGCTCCCTCTATAAGTTTTTGTGATATGATTGGTTATCCATGATTGGAATAATTGATTCACTGTTAAGTCCCTAGTAAAGTGCACTATGTTACTGGGCCTGTAAATCCAATGCTAATAGTGTGTTTGCAGCACTGGTTGTGCCACCACATGAGTAGCCTGGTATATGTGTCTCAGACCTACCACTGTAGGGTCTGCGCGTGAAGTTGTAAACTGCCATGTTGCCCTGACAAGTGCACCCACTTGCCAGGCCCAAACCTTCCCTTTCCTTACATGTAAGGCACCCCTATGGTAGGCTCAATGTAACCCCATGGGCAGGGTGCAGTGTATGTAAAAGGTAGGACATGTACTGGTATATGTGACATGTCCTAATAGTGAAATGCTGTGTATTTCATTTTTCACTATTGAAAGGTTATCTCCTCCATAGGCTAGCACAGGTGTTTAGTTGTAACATCTTACAAGTATATCTTTCCATTGGGACAAGATAAAGGAATGGAGTATAAGCTCTCTGAACTCAGAAGTTGGTTACACATCTTTTAATAAAGATGGTTTTTAAATGGTGTGTTTAAAAAATGCCACTTTTACAAAGTGAACATTTTCTTGCTTAGCCATCCTATGTGCCTCTGCTTGGTTGTGTATTGGCTGGCTGGTTTTGGAGTGGCAGAGGTTGGGGATGTGCATTCACCATAGACAGGCACCGGGGGTACGAGCGTTGAGTTGTGTCCTGCCTTTCCTGGTTTGTTCAGAGCTGAGCTGAATAGACCTGGGCAGCATTTAGAGTAGTGGGAGGAGTTCCACTTGCACCTGAATAGGCCCTGTTACCTTTGCACAATGCTGCCAGGAAGCTGGACCAGAGAGGACAGAACTTGTTTGGACTGAGCTGAGAGACATTCTGCCACAAGGGAACAAAGGAAGATGTGGTATAAATATTGGGGCCCAGAACTTTAGAATACTTCTGGACTCAAGAGTAAACTCTGTAAAGGAGAAGAGCTGGAGAAGCTGGAAGGAGGAGTACTGCCCCATTGCTGTGTGGATGCTTTACTGGGCTGACCTACAGTGGCTACTTCTGGCAAGGAGAGGACAAAGACTGAACTTTGCTGTGTATCCTGCTTGAAGAAGATCTCCAAGTCCTTGGTGTGGAGCTTGTGTCCTGTTCTGAAGTCTCAGGGACACAAAGACTATGATTCCTTTGTCCTCCTGCACATGGAACTCCTGTTTCAGCAGCCACAGAGGGAAAAAGCAACACAGACGCCGGCGAGCGAAACTACAACCTACAACAAAGCCATGGGCACCGCCTGCGAAGTACACAATGCACTGCCCGCCTAACACGCAGCCCTGTGCTCTCTGATGCCGGTGCCTCATCATCGCGGAGCCGATACCTGACGTGGGCGACCTCCTAATTCTATCAACCCCGCACCATCGTAAGGAACTGATGACTCGCTGCAAACACGACGCCACCTCCCCAACAACTGTAAGGAACCGGCGCCTCACCTCCCTGGCAACAGTAAGGAACTAACGCCTCACCTTCCCTGCCTCACAGTAAGGAACCAATGTCTCACCTCCCCAGTGGTTGTAAGGAACAGATGCCTCACCTCCCCTGTGGTTGTAAGGAACTGACCCCACCTCCGCCAACAATGCATCACCTCCCCGACGCCGTGCACCATCTTTGTTTTCATAATTTGCCACAGTACTGTTCTTGGGGGTATGTGCAGCTCCGTGCCCGGCCTGCACACAACATGGTCGGTGCGGTACTTTGGGATTTTCATCTGTCACATGGTAGTAATAGCCCCAGGTGGAGCTATTTGTTGCTACAAGCTTTATTTTTTAGAATAACCTATTTTTTATGATATCTTGATATATGTATGGTAAATTTTTGTTGTTTGCTCTTGTTTTGGTTTAGATAAAGATCTCCTATTTTTCTAAACAGGTGTGGTGTCCATTTAGAGGGTTTTCACTGTGTTACTGTATGTTTTCAGAAATGCTTTACACATTGCTTCTGAGATAAGCCTGACTGCTCATGCTAAGCTACCAAGGGGGGGATCAGGGGTTGTCTAAGGACCTAACTCCCTTACCCTGACTAGAAGCAAGGGTGCCTACTTAGACAAAGGTGCAAACCATTACCAACTAGACACCCCCATTTCTAACATGGGTGTGTTCTGAAGACCACACACTGGAGTTCAGTTCTAGAGGCCACATGTAGAATACTGTTTCCAACCATAGGGGAGATTTCTAGAGTTTTGTGTTCAATTCCACAAGCAACAACCGGAGTACGGGTGTGGTTCATGGTGTCACAACTGCAGTATCATGTCTGCTTAACTGGTGTTGTTTCCTATGTGTCATATTTCAAAGTCAAAATTATTATTTTAACATTATTTCCAAATGGGTGTTATGTTAAGTTGCTGCCTACTTTATTTACTATGGGAGAATGTTACAGTACCTGTGAGTTGCTATGTGTGCTGCTGACTCACTCCAAGGCCGGGCTTCAAAACATGTATTATTGTTTGTGACATGTACAGCTGTTGTAGCTTTAGAAATGTAGTTTGTGAATAGTATTGGCCTCACTCTTTTGTAGATGGCTGTTGGTATTAGCATGTTTCTCCATTAACCCATCCTTAGCCTACCTAAACCACTCCTTAAGGTTCGCTAAAACTCTAAAACTTAGATGCTCCCACATTTACAACAAGCATTTGCAATGCAATAGGTCTCGCATTAGGAAAGTTTGAGCTATTGGTATTGCAAATGACAAATTTTTTATTTATATGTTGGTTTTGAAAGTAGCAAAATTAATAGCTTTGTCATTTACAATGCCAATAGTTTTAACTTTCGCAAATGTGACACCTGTAGCATTTGTAATGCAATATGTGTTGTATTTACGTGACTTAGCTGTATTGATATTACAAATAACAATGACTTTACTTTTTTAAAATAATTAATACTTAAAAAGAAGCTATTGTAATTTATAGTGGCAATAGGATAAACTTTTGTAAATAACTTTTGTGAAGATTATGTTCAGTGTATTTTATTGTGACGAAAATCTAAGAACAGAAGTGAAATATTAACATCTTTTTGTCACATTTGTAATAAAGCTTGAAACATTGAGAGAACATATTTGAACCAGTTGTTGTTGAATGTTTGCACAGATTGATACTGTGGTGGTGCTGAGGGATGCTGTGCCATTCAGTGATGCTGTGGTAGCGCATAGTGATGTTGTGGTGCCCCTGAGTGATGCTGTGGTGGTGCTGAGTGATGCTGTGGTGATGCGATAGATAGATAGAGTGAGGGCGATAGATAGATAGAGGACGGGAGGGTGATAGATAGAGGGAGGGCAGTAGATAGATAGAGAGAGGGCGATAGATAGATAGAGTGAGGGCGATAGATAGATAGAGTGAGGGCGATAGATAGATAGAGGAGGGGAGGGCAATAGATAGAGGGAGGGCGATAGATAGATAGAGGGAGGGCGATAGATAGATAGATAGAGGGAGGGCGATAGATAGATAGAGTGAGGGCGATAGATAGATAGATAGATAGATAGATAGATAGATAGATAGATAGATAGATAGATAGATAGATAGATAGATAGATAGGTAGATAGATAGATAGATAGATAGATAGATAGATAGATAGATAGATAGATAGATAGATAGATAGATAGATAGATAGATAGATAGATAGATAGATAGATAGATAGATAGATAGATAGATAGATAGATAGATAGATAGATAGATGAATAGATAGAGTGAGGGCGATAGATAGATAGATGGTGGACGTGGTGGTGGCCGGGGTTGTGGTGGACATGGTGGTGGTGGTGGATGTGGTGGTGGTGGTGGTGGACGTGGTGGTGGTGGTGGGTGTGGTGGTGGAAGTGGTGGTGGGGGGGACTTAGTGGTGGTGGATGTGGTGGTGGATTTGGGTGTGGTGGTGGTGGACATGGTGGTGGTGGACGTAGTGGTGGTGGATGGGGTGGATGTGGTGGATGTGGTGGTGGCGGACGTGGTGGTGTTGGACCTGGTGGTGGTGGACATGGTGCTGGTAGACGTGGTGCTGGTGGATGTGGAGGTGATGGATGTAGTGGTGGATGTGGTGGTGGACTTGGTGCTGGACGTGGTGGTGGTAGTGGATGTGGTGGTGGTGGAGGTAGACATGGGGTGGTGGACATGGTAGTGGACATGGTGGTGGTGGAGGTGGGTGTGGTGGTGGTGGTGGACGTGGTGGTGGTGGACATGGTGGTGTGGACATGGCGGTGGTGGGCATAGTGGTGGTGAATGTGGTGGTGGAGGTGGTGGTGGTGAGGTGGTGGTGGTGGAGGTGGTGATTGTGGACGTGGTGGTGGTGGACGTGGTGGTGGTGGACATGGTGGTAGTGGATGTGGCGGATGTGGTGGTTGTGGACATAGTGGTGGTGGATGTGGTGGACGTGGTGATGTTGGGTGTGGTGGTGGTGGATGTGGTGGTGGATGTGATGGTGGTGGTAGTTGTGGTGGACATGGTGGTGGTGGGTGTGGACGTGGTGGTGGTGGAGGTGGGTGTGGTGGTGGTGGAGGTGATGGTGGTGGACATGGTGGTGGTGGACGTAGGGGTGGTGGATGTAGAGGTGGTGGATGTGGTGGTGGTGGTGAAGGTGGTTATTGTGGACATGGTGGTGGTGGATGTGGTGGTGGTGGACATGGTGGTGGGGAACGTGGTGGTGGTGAAGGTGGTGGTGGGTGTGGTGGTGGACAAGGTGGTGGTGGTGGATGTGGTGGTGGTGGACGTGGTGGTGGTGGTGGTGGGTGTGGTTGTGGTTGATGTGGTGGATGTAGTGGTGGTAGAGGTGGGTGTGGTGATGGTGGATGTGGTGGTGGATGTGGTGGTGGACGTGGTGTTGGTGGTGGTGGACGTGGTGGTGGCCGTGGTGGTAGTGGATGTGGTGGTGGACTTGCTGGTGGACGTGGTGGATGCGGTGGTGGTGGACACGGTGATGGTGGATGTGGTGGTGGTGGACGTGGTGGTGGTAGTGGGTCTGGTGGTGGTGGGTGTGGTGGTGGTTGGTGTGGTGGTGGTAGACGTGGTGGTGGTTGAGGTAGGTGTGGTGGTGGGGGATGTGGTGGTGGACATGGTGGTGTACGTGGTGTTGGTGGTGGTGGACGTTCTGGTGGCCGTGGTGGTAGTGGATGTGGTGGTGGACTTGCTGGTGGACGTGGTGGTGGTAGTGGATGTGGTGGTGGTGGAGGTAGACGTGGTAATGTAATGTAATGTGAGCTGATTCTTATACCGCGCACTGTCGCTCCAAGGAGCATCTAGGCGCCTATACTAACCAAAAAGAGCTGGAACACTGGTCAGACTGCTTCGGCGGTCCAACCATAGATGTTTACACTAGTGCTCTGGCGCAGGTGCCAGGGAGATTAAAGATCCATGTTTTCAGTGCCTTTTGGAACTCCAATTCTCATTCCATGTCACGCAGATGTGGGGGGAGTTTGTTCCATGCCTTTGACCCTAGTACTGGCAAAGATGTGGACGTGGAAATGGTGGATGTGGTGGTGGTGGTGGATGTGGTAGTGGCCTTGTGGAGGATGTGGTGGTGGCCGTGGTGGTGGTGGACATGGTAGTGGTGGACATGGTGGTGGACGTGGTGGTTGTGGACACGGTGGTGATAGACGTGGTGGTGTTCGAGGATGTGGTTGTGGTGGACATGGTGGTGGTGGACGTGGTGGACATGGTGGTGGTGGATGTGGTGGTGGTGGACATGGTAGTGGTGGACGTGGTAGATGTGGATGTGGTGGATGTGGATGTGGTGGTGGATGTGGTGATGGACTTGGTAGTGGCAGTGGACGTGGTGGTGGTGGGTGTGGTGCTGGTGGACGTGAAGGTGGGTGTGGTGGTAGACATGGTGGTGGTGGACATTACGGTGGTAGACGTAGTGGTGATGGACAAGGTGGTGGTGGATGTAGTGTTGGTGGATGTGGTGGTGGTGGACGTGGTGGTGGTGGTCGCAGACGTTTTGGTGGTGGATGTGGTGGTGGTGGTGGTAGATGTGGTGGTAGTGGTGGTGAACATGGTGGTGGTGGGTGGTGGATGTGGTGGTGGAGGTGGGTGTGGTGGTGGTGGATGTGGTGGTGGTGGACATGGTGATGGTGGATGTAGTGGTGGTGGATGTAGTGGTGGTGGATGTAGTGGATGTGGTGGCGGTGGAGGTGGTGGTGGTGATTGTGGACATGGTGGTGGGGGAGGTGGTGGTGGGTGTGGTAGCGGTGGATGTGGTAGTGTTGGACATGGTGGTGGACGTGGTGGATGCGGTGGTGGTGGACACGGTGGTGGTGGATGTGGTGGTGTTGGATGTGGTGGTGGTGGTGGGTGTGGTGGTGGTTGGTGTGGTGGTGGTGTACGTGGTGTGCGTGGTGGTGGACGTGGTGGTGGCTGTGGTGGTAGTGGATGTGGTGGTGGACTTGCTGGTGGACGTGGTGGTGGTAGTGGATGTGGTGGTGGGGGAGGTAGACGTGGTAATGTAATGTAATGTAAGCTGATTCTTATACCGCGCACTGTCGCTCCAAGGAGCATCTAGGCGCCTACACTAACAAAAAAGAGCTGGAACTCTGGTCAGACTGCTTCGGCGGTCCAGCCATAGATGTTTACACTAGTGCTCTGGCGCAGGTGTCAGGGAGATTAAAGATCCATGTTTTCAGTGCCTTTCGGAACTCCAATTCTCGTTCCATGTCACGCAGATGTGGTGGGATTTGTTCCATGCCTTTGGCCCTAGTACTGGCAAAGATGTGGACGTGGACATGGTGGACGTGGTGGTGGTGGTGGATGTGGTAGTGGTCTTGTGGTGGATATGGTGGTGGCTGTGGTGGTGGACATGGTAGTGGTGGACATGGTGGTGGACGATGTGGTTGTGGACATGGTGGTGATGGACGTGGTGGTGTTTAAGGACGTGGTGGTGGTGGACATGGTGGTGGTGGACATGGTGGTGGTGGATGTGATGGTGGATGTGGTGGTGGTGGTGGACATGGTAGTGGTGGACGTGGTGTACATGGTGGTGGTGGATATGGATGTGGTGGTGGATGTGGTGATGGAATTGGTAGTGGCAGCGGACGTGGTGGTGGATGTGGTGGTGGTGGGTGTGGTGGTGGTGGTGGACGTGAACGTGGTGGAGGGTGTGGTGGTAGACATGGTGGTGGTGGACATTACGGTGGTAGACATAGTGGTGATGGACATGGTGGTGGTGGATGTAGTGTTGGTGGATGTGGTGGTGGTGGACATGGTGGTGGTGGTCGTGGATGCTTTGGTGGTGGATGTGGTGGTAGTGGTGGTGGACATGGTGGTGGTGGGTGGTGGATGTGGTGGTGGAGGTGGCTGTGGTGGTGGTGGACGTGGTGGTGGTGGACATGATGGTGGTGGATGTAGTGGTGGTGGATGTAGTGGTGGTGGATGTGGTGGATGTGGTAGTGGTGGAGGTGGTTGTGGTGATTGTGGACGTGATGGTGGTGGAGTTGGTGGTGGGTGTGCTGGCGGTGGTGGTGGTGGATGTGGTGGTGTTCGACATGGTGGTGGATGTGGTGGATGAGGTGGTGGTGGACACGGTGGTGGTGGATGTGGTGGTGGTGGACGTGGTGGTGGTGGTGGTGGTGGGTGTGGTGGTGGTTGGTGGGGTGGTGGTGGACGAGGTGGTGGTAGAGGTGGGTGTGGTGGTGGTGGTGGTGGATGTGGTGGTGGACATGGTGGTGTACATGGTGTTGGTGGTGGTGGATGTGGTGGTGGCCGTGGTGGTAGTGGATGTGGTGGTGGACTTGCTAGTGGATGTGGTGGTGGTAGTGGATGTGGTGGTGGTGGAGGTAGACGTGGTATTGTAATGTAATGTAAGCTGATTCTTATACCGCGCACTGTCGCTCCAAGGAGAATCTAGGCGCCTATACTAACCAAAAAGAGATGGAACACTGGTCAGACTGCTTCGGCGGTCCAGCCATAGATGTTTACACTAGTGCTCTGGTGCAGGTGTCAGGGAGATTAAAGATCCATGTTTTCAGTGCCTTTCGGAACTCCAATTCTCGTTCCATGTCACGCAGATGTGGGGGGAGTTTGTTCCATGCCTTTGACCCTAGTACTGGCAAAGATGTGGACGTGGACGTGGTGGATGTGGTGGTGGTGGTGGATATGGTAGTGGCTTTGTGGTGGATGTGGTGGTGGCCGTGGTGGTGGTGGACATGGTAGTGGTGGACATGGTGGTGGACGTGGTGGATGTGGACATGGTGGTGATGGACGTGGTGGACATGGTGGTGGTGGATGTGGTGGTGCATGTGGTGATGGACTTGGTAGTGGACGTGGTGGTGGTGGTGGACATGGTGGTGGTTGGTGTGGTGGTGGTGGACGTGGAGGTGGGTGTGGTGGTAGACATGGTCGTGGTGGACATTTTGATGGTAGACGTAGTGGTGATGGACATGGTGGTGGTGGATGTAGTGTTGGTGGATGTGGTGGTGGTGGAAGTGGTGGTGTTGGTCGTGGATGTTTTGGTGGTGGATATGGTGGTGGTAGATGTGGTGGTAGTGGACATGGTGGTGGTGGGTGGTGGATGTGGTGGTGGAGGTGGGTGTGGTGGTGGTGGATGTGGTGGTGGTAGACATGGTGGTGGTGGATGTAGTGGTGGTGGATGTAGTGGTGGTGGATGTGGTGGTGGTGGAGGTGGTGGTGGTGGTGGTAATTGTGGACGTGGTGGTGGTGGGTGTGGTGGCGGTGGTGGTGGTGGATATGGTGGTGTTTGACATGGTGGTAGACGTGGTGGATGCGGTGGTGGTGGACACGGTGGTGGTGGATGTGGTGGTGGTGGACGTGGTGGACGTGGTGGTGGTGGTGGACGTGGTGGTGGTGGTGGTGGATGTGATGGTAGTGGACGTGGTGGTGGTGGACGTAGTGGTGGTGGACATAGTGGTGGTGGTGAACGTGGTGGTGGTGGATGTGGTGGTGGTGGATGTGGTGGTGGATGTGGTGGTGGTGGAAGTGGTGGTGGACATGGTGGTGGGGGTGGTGGTGGTGGGTTGTGGACATGGTGGCAGTGGCAGTGGAGGTAGGTGTGGTGGTGGTGGTGGACGTGGTGGTGGTGGACATGGTGGTGGTGGTGGACGTAGTGGTGGTGGATGTAATGTAGTGGTGGTGGATGTGGTGATTGTGGAAATGAGAGTGATGATGCAGTCAACCATTAGTGAGCAATGGGTGGGCTGTAAGACCCATGTATGCTAACAAAATGTCTCACAAGCAACCACACATGCGCCGTCTCAGGAGAGACCTAAAATATAATTTTCCAAATGTAAGCACAGGTAGGATAAGGTAACCCAATCTAAAGAATGTTACAGAAGCTGTTCTCCTTTGAGGGACTAACACAATTTGACAAGAAAGACACTAAATGATAGGCAATGGGTAAATTGATACAAATTCTTAAGAAAGCAGATGCGGACCGGCTATGTTTCAGTAACTATCGGCCCATCTCTCTTCTCCCTAAACCAGCAAAAATCCTGGAGAAAGCGGTGCAGGAGCAACTGTCCGAATATCTGGAATCACATCACCTGTTACATGATTCCCAGTCGGGCTTTAGGCTGGGTTTCAGTACTGAGTCTGCGCTACTGGAAGTGTCAGAGTCAATTTGTGAGTGTGTGGATAGGGGGGAGGAGGCCATATTTGTCCTCCTCGACCTATCCGCAGCTTTCGATACGGTCTCATATGACATCCTTTTGGACCGCCTCCATGATATTGGCATTGGGGGGACACCGCTGGCTTGGGTGAAATCCTTTTTGAAGGATAGACTGCAGCAGGTCTTTCTCAGGCCGTATGTTTCCAGTGAGAAACCACTGGTATGTGGGGTCCCGCAGGGCTCCACATTGAGCCCTCTATTCTTCAATGTATATCTGGCCCGCTAGCGGAAGTGGTGGAATCCTATGGTATCAGAGTGATCTCTTACGCTGATGATACTCAGCTTGTGTTTTCATTTAGAGATCACTCTGATGGCAACATGGCTAATTTTTGTTGCTGCCTGGTTAACATCGCATCTTGGATGACCACCGATAACCTTAAATTGAATACTGATAAGACGGAGGTCTTATTTTTCAATCAAAAATCTCCTTTACTAGCGAATATATGGTGGCCATTAGAACTTGCCCCCCCCCCCCCTGCTCCAGTACAAACTACCCGTAACCTGGTCTTCCAATTTGACACTGCTATGTCTTGCAAAACTCAAATTAACAAAGTCTCGGCAGCTTTCTTTGGCAAGCTCCGTATGATTAAGAAAATTGTTCCCTTTCTCCCACTTGATGCATGGAGGACGGTGGTCCATGCCTTAATTATATCCCATCTGGACTATGCTAATAGCCTATATGTGGGAGCCCCGGCTTTCCTGATTAAACGTCTGCAAATTGTGCAGAATGCCGCGGCCAGGCTAATCTGTAACATCCCGTATCGCCATTCCATCACTCCGTATTTGGCTAAGCTGCATTGGTTGCCGGTGAGCTACCGCATACAATTCAAGGCCCTAGTCATCGCCTTTAGAGCTCTCAATGGTCAAGGTCTGGCCTACCTGAGGCATAGACTCAAATTCACCCAATCGGTTCGTGATTTGAGATCAAACCACCTTCGTCTGATGTACGCTCCACGTTTTCGTCTTGCACGAACTGGGGGCCGGGCCTTTGCGGTGGCCACTTCCAAACTCTGGAATCGTCTTCCCCCTGATCTCAGATTTATTACTTCCGAATCTCTGTTTCGGAGGAAACTTAAAACCTGGTTCTTCTCCATGATCTAGTTCACACTGAATCCCTCTGGTGTCGGTGGTCTGCAGCGCCGGGACACCCCCGTTGGGGTTAGGCATGCGCTTTACAAGCTTCAAATATTAATAATAATAATGGGCTGACTCAAAACTGTATGTAATGTACAACATAGGTCTTCAACAACAGACCAACCAAACGAGAAACAGGGAAATTTTCTTATAAAACTGTGCCCTTAAAGGCCTGTAGTGTATTGAGCACCATCCTCAATATTTCATAGACAGAAACAATAGTTACCTCTAGTTTTTCAATGTAGTGAGGTCAGAACAGAGGTGCTAGATTGCCTCAGAAACACAACAGGGCTGAGTAAAACTGAATAAGAGAAAGCACATGACTGACAGAGGAGTCATTTTACACATTGAGGATGCTGCTTTTGTAAACTGCTGTGTTGCAAATGAATGGATGGGGGTCTCCTGTTCCTTGCCGTCCACCATCCCTGTGCCTGTGGTCCATAACAGAGTTCTGCAGAGGGACTGCAATAGCAACCTAATTAATTAACATGCATTAAGCAGCTGGATGGCTGTGGGGAGGAAGAGCATGAATGTAAAAGTATGCTTTTGCACCACAGACGTGACTGCACACTCAGTTATCATCATGACTATAAACAGGCCCATTGTCATGAAATACAACTGGTGCAGGTTCTGTCACGAGGAGCAGTTTGGATTCTGAAACTTTAAGTTTTACATTTCTAGCTGTGATAACTGGTGGGCCTGCAATCTCATCTGATCGGCCTGAGATATCACTGTTGTTGGCTAAAGCTCAAGGACCAGTGGGTATCCTACTTTTGGGGTGAACATACATACATCTGAACCATGTACCGTATTGTGTCTTCAATTGAGTAAACACTTCATGTGTATAAAAAACGTTGCAGGGAGTGTGTGTACATTTTGGGGCAGTATCTGTTAAACTGAGTTGGAGTGTAAATCAGTGGTTCTCTTTCTACCTGAGAGTGTGCGTCTCTTATCGAAACATGAATCGTTGGGCAGTCTTTTGTCGACATGTACACATTGTTCCAGAGCATGTTTAATATGTGTTTATTTGATGCTTGAGATACATTTAAATGAAACACCCACATTTAAACTGTACTTCTTTGTGTCTGCGCTCAAAACATGTACACACAATGCCGATTATGCTGATTCCTTCTTGAAGTATGTAAAATCAAAGTGGCCTTTTTATCTGGCTTGCAGTGCTTGAAATACACTCCAGCAAATAGTAAATTTGTAAAAACGCAAAACACAGTAAGTACTGTTCCCTCCGCATTGCATTTCTACATTTTAAAATGCTTTACATTTTGGATGATACAGGATAATTATAAAACACGCAATTTCCGATCACACCAGGCGTGTGTATAGTTAATGGAAAGACAGGGGTTTTAATTAGTCTACTATCTTGTAAAGAAATGAAGGATTTTTTAGAGAGGCGTTAATTCATGAAAAGAGATATACAAACATTGTTTAATACAAAGAGATGCCTTTGGTATGACTGTTAGCACAATGTCATATCCCCTGAACTTGGAAACAGAGTTTACTACTGTTTTTGAGCTGTAACACCCGAATATGGGCAGATAAATGCTTTCTTTTCCTTGAGTTCGATGTACTGAGATAAAACCATAAGTGGGTGAGTTACAAGGAATCTGATGTGTCATTCTCAACGAGCTTTAAGTGGCGTGGAGTGATGGCGGGAGGCAGGTATTTCAGTGGGGAAGCAGCAGAGAAGGGAGAGAGCAGGGAAACTCATGCCATCTCACGGAGGGCTTAACAATGCCTAGGCTCTACCTAACAATTCTTGTGTAAATCCCTGCTCTTCTTACATAAAAGGTAGGAGAAAAGGAGATTTCCACATGTAGGTTTGCGGATAGCAGTCATATGTGAGTAGTGATACTCAAGCACTACTTTACTAGAGTTGTCACCTTTCTCAGAGAAAAAAACAGTCATCTGCTCATCTTTTAACATTTTGCAAAGGCCCAGACATGACTTTTTAGATGAAGTTGTCTACATTCTTTTTTAACATGGCCTTTCTGTCTTTCTTTGCTTAAATTATCGGGAAAGGGGAATTAAGGCAGCTGTAGAACACATATTATATTGTTTTCTTCTTACATTTGCTGTTCCAAGTGTTTACTAATAAGCGGATGAATACCGGCTTTGTACTGGTAGGGATATTATTTATAATGCTGGTCATGCCAGTAAACGGCAAGGTGAAAACCCTATACTTTACATACTACAAAATACAGTTTGTGAATAGGCCCCATAGTTCCAGAGGAGCTATCGTCAGAGCAGTTGACATTATGAGTGAAGGTGGAGGTGCCTGGAATCACAGAGAGATCTACAAGGTAGACACACATGAGGTGGATTCATAAAATGGAAGCTCTATTCTCAAGCACTAATACCATTCATGCCAATAGAACTGCTTCAGAGAGACTCTTGATTTTTTAAGCCAAAAATGGCTTTATTTTGGTAGCCTCCCACCTGAAATTGCCTCTCCGTCAATGGAAGTTGATGGGAAAAATAAATGTTCCCAATAATTTTTATTTAAATCTTCAACTTTCCTCTCCTAGAGGACAGGGACTGCAGATTCAAAGCAGAGTCTCTGCTTTGTCGTTTCTTTGAAATTGTGGCGATGTAAATTTTTCATGTTACCGCCGCAAGTGAGTTGTAAATATCACCTGCCATTCTCTGCACCGTGCAGGATGACCAGCCGGCCATCAAGGCGCGCGCTTTTTTTTTCATTACTCTGAGCAAGACAGAACGTGCAATCTTCCGGCCAGTGGCACGCGGTCTTTGGTTGCTCATGCGCAGGTGCGCTGGATTGCTGGCGAGGTTAGTATGGTGAAAACTGCTGAAAAAAGAGAGGGTAATATTTTAGGAACGTTGAGCAGAACCTAATAAAAAAGGTAGTGAAAAGCAAGAAAGAGGCAAGGAAACGTGGAAAACTAGGGTCAGGGGTAAAGGCTTGATGGGGGTGTTACACCCTTTTATTAAAATGTATTCTGTAGTAAATAGTTGGGTACAGGTGCTTTCAGTCAGGTATTTTGAAGTATCTGACTGATTTCACCTGGGATTTTTATATACACACACAGACTAAAACACACACACACTCTCCCTTTCTCCTCTCTGTCTTAAAAAATTGTAATCATTTTACAACATTTTTTTTTTGTAAGTACTGCTAACAATACGCAATGCTGTGCCTTTCCACTGCCCCTTAAACCCCATTCATGCCCTACTTCTCAGATAATGTATTTTAACATGATATGCCGGCGTGAGTGTTGGGAAATCTGAAGCTCGAACCCCCCAATCTTGACCATGCTACTCCCTTGACTAGGGGGAGGGAGAAATGAGGATGAGAAGTGGGTACAAGAGAAAGAGGATGAGACAATGTATATTGGCATGCACCTTGGCCACAGGTGCTTTCCTGCCCACTGTCAGCCCACAGATCTTGCATGATGCCCAACTGTACCCTTGCTTTCCCAGAAGTGTTGCTCCCCTGTTTCTTCCACTCCTCTCTTTTTGTATTCAATCATATATTTGTCTTTAGCACTCACCTTCATTTGGATTCTGCACATGGTTGCTTTCCTGCGCGAAAATACTTTCTAAGACACACATTTTAGTCATAGAGGATATTATATCTTCTGCTTTCTCTTAGAACTCTCGACTACAAGTTTGAGTCCTTGGTGATACTCTGAGGCTCAGGCCGGACTGGCCATTTATACCATTAGGCATTTCTCCGGTGGGCTGGAGACATTGGATGCCTGTTTTGAAAGCCTTGTGAGGCTGCTGGGGCTGGTGCCTTTGTCAGTAGGTACAGGGAGGGGGGGGGGGGGGGTGAGGGAGGGAGAGGGAGAGAGAGAGGGGGAGAGAGAAAAAGAGAGAGAGGGGGAGAGAGAGAGTGAGGTGTGTGCACGAGTGTGTGTGTGTATATATATATATATATATATATATATATATATATATATATATATATATATATATATATATACATATATATATATATATATATATATACATATATATATACATATATATATATACATATATATATATATATACATATATATATATATATATATATATATATATATATATATATATATATATATATATATATATATATATATATATATATATATATATATATATATATATATATATATATATATATATATATATATATATATATACATAGTACAACCACCATCTCCCGCAATCGCTCTCACCACGATCACGCTGTGGGCACAGACACGGACCAGATTATCAGATGCTGGTTAGATTTATTTAGCTGTCGCTATATATATATATATATATATATATATATATATATATATATATATATATATGTATATATATATATATATATATATATATATATATATATGTGGTGATGGCCAGATATCAGAGAAGATAAAGAGAAAAGTAGAGAGCAGGACTTTAAGTGTCTTTCAGTGGAATGGGTCCCACCGGGTCTCAAACCCGGCAGTTATTATCACCCCTTTGACCGCGGTGCGAATTCTGCTGCAGTGCAGGTGATTTATTGAGTGGGCATGTTTCGGAAGGCCCTCAGCCGTCCTCCGCACTCGCCCACAGTGACGTCGGATGGCCAGGGGCTGTCGGACTCACCGAACGGGTTTAAAACTGACTTTGGAACGGTCCCCATCAGGCTTTATATTGATATCCTTAGAGCTGCAGGCAAAACACTGATCGATTTTTCATCAATAACTGTGAACAACATTATGGTAATCCATGTCAGCTATACAGCCCCTTTTCATATTTCAGATGTTTTACTTAATTTACATCAGAATATTTGCTTTTTTCAGTATAATCAGTTTCTGGAAATGTCTCATGCTACAAATCACTCTTGTATAGTACATACTGTGAACTAAGTCGCCTCTCGGTGTATGAATGAGCTCACAATGCAAGTGGATGTTTATAACGAGCCACAATTCCGAGTTCTGGAGCTCAGATGGAAGGCAGCATGAGCTTCTTATTGTTCGTATCAGCAGGTCATCAAGGTGATAAAATTACATACTCATCCAATCCTAGGCCTTCCTGCAGAGAGCACAGAGTAATGATCACATATTACAGTTGTTATTGTGATCCTATGGGAAAGTGCGAGTAAGAAGTACAAAACTGTCAGAATATTGACAGTGCGAAAATAAAAGAAAATGTGGTGCTTATAGATAAGTGGGTGCATTGTGTGTCTGTATGTGTGAGGGGGTGTAAAGTGCAGGAAAAGTGAGTACAGATGGAGAGAATGATAATAAGGTGCTGAATACGAACGAGGTGAGGTGTGTGATATGCAGAGGGGGGATTTTTGAAAGATGTAGGGAGAGAAAGGGTGTAAGAAGAGAAAGCAGAGAAGTGTTGTGAAGGGGAACATTTGAGTTACTGAAACTCAGAAGAAGTCTATCCCTTCCACAGACCTGATCAATGTTTAATTCACAGTCAAAACCCTTGGATGCGTTGAAACTCAGGGACAATGCACTGAAAAATGGAGGGGATGCGTCGCTGTCAAAGGCGATTTATCTGTTTCGTAGTCGGGCAACATAATTTATGCGTCGATGTCAAGAGCACTGCGCATTGGTTCTGAGGTTTTGATGGCTAACCGCTGGGTTGTAGGCGATGTATTGGCACCAAGCTGTGCAGGCCTAGGAATGCATCTGATTCAGGGACCGTGCATTGCAGATATCGGTGATACGCTGTTTGTGACAAATGCAGCAGCGGGGATTCAGAGATCCTGCGACAGCAAAGTCAGGACTGCATTGTAAGTCAAGGTTATTGTGTTGCACAGTCTGTGAATGGTGATACATTGATTTCGTAGGAATGTGCTTGTTCCAATCAACGCTTCGATGCCAATTAACTGGTTTCTAGGGTTGCAGTACCAAGCACTCACTTCCAAGGGCCCAGGGCTGGATTGGGCACCGCTTGGCAGAGCAGGACTCACAGCAGAGGAACCCAGGCCTGGTAGCAAGATGCAGGTGAAGTCTTTGATATTCCTGAGACTTCAGAAATAGGAGGCAAGCCCAACAAGCCTTTAGAGAACCTTGAGAGTGTCAGGATGTAGAGAGTCAAAGCCCAGTCCTCTCACTCCCATGCAAGCATCAGCAGGCAGCAGGCCAACACAGTAGCAAGGTGATAGTTCCCCCATGCCACACAACAGCTCTTCTTCCTGGTAGAATATCCTCAGTTACTGAAGTATTTTGAGTATATGGTGTCAGAGGTCCAATACTCATACCCATTTTAGCCATTGAAGTAGGGATACTTCAAAGAAAGGTATTTGTAGAGCACAAGACCATGCCCTTCCTTGCCATGGCTCCAGAAACACTGCAAGGGTGTATGCAACACTTTGTGTGGGACAGGCACAGCCCGATTCAGGTGCAAGTGTCATCTCCTCCCTCTCATTCTAGCTCAGAAAGACCCATCAGCCTGGTGATGGGTCATCAGAATGTGCAGGGCACAACTCAGCTCTCTTTGTGTGTGACTTTCTAGAGGGAAAGCACAAAGCCCAGCCGTCACCCAACCCTGACGTGTATACCAGAGACAAGCAGAGGCACAGAATGGTTAAAGTAAGAAAATGCCAACTTTTAAAAGTGGCATTTTATGACATGCAAGTTAGAAAATGCAAACTTATTAAAAACACAAATTCTTGTAATTAATGTATGTAGCTAGGGTACTTACTGCTTGAATTCGAAATTAAACCTTGTTCTCCAATAATTTGTAAATATATGTACATTATTATGTCACCCTTTTGTATAATACACAAATCTTGCCACCATGTCACTTCACTCACTATGTCACTATAATCACGCTCACATACGCCGTGTTACTAATTGAATTATCAGACAGCCTTACCTTGTTAGTAGTGGTAATTCTTGACCTTACTTGAACAATTTGGTACATAAAGTAAATCAGTACCTTGTGTGAATAACACATGGTTGTCCTTGTGTTTGTGTTCAAGTGCTATGTGTATGTTACTCATTATTGTAAATGTTTAAGATCACAAAGAAATTGTTTGACCCAACAGAACCTATTGTAGTTTGTCGTACGTAGGCCCAGGTTCTGAAGGATACTGGGTTACCCCATTGCTTTGCATATTAACTTATTAAAAGTGACATTTCAGACCAACTTCACTAAAAATGTGTTTTTAAATTGTGACTCTAGAGACACCAAATTTACTCTTTCTATCTTTTCCAAATTGGAAATTACAGTTGTAAAGTGTTACAAGGCAGCTCCAATTTTAACTATGGGAGAGATAGACATTGCTGTAGCAAGATATGAATTTGAGGGTATTTCACTACCAATACATATAAAAGTGGAAAGTGCATGTCCTACCTTTTAAATGCACTGCACCCTGCCCATTGGGCTAACTAGGGCATACTTGGAGAGTGACTTATATGTAATAAAAGGGAAGGTTTGGGCCTGGCAAGTAGGTAGATTTGTCAGGTCAAAATGTCAGTTTATAACTAACCCTGGGTGTAGGAGGCGGACAAGAAATTGTCCGCCCACTGGTATAATGAGGAATTGAGAATGCTAAAGACTTCCTGTAAACAAGCAGAAAGAAGATGGAGGATAAAATATCAAGAGGCAGACAAAGTATATGAAAAAGGTATTATATAGATATAAAGAAATATTAGGGAAGGCCAAAGCTACATTTCTGGAGGAGACTATTTTAAATCATCTAATAAGTCTAAAACACTATTAAAATTAGTAAGAGATATGTCTAACCCAGAATGTGTAAAGACTCAGATTCCAGCATCACAAGCTGTTTGCGATGATCTGGCGGTATTTTTTGAGAAGAAAATTAACAAAATGTTAACTGGACTAAACCTTCCCAGGGATACTGAACTGAATAGAGGAACTGATAAGCATTTGCTATCAAATGTTCAGATCCAAGATGCAACCCTTACTATAGAGGTTATGCGGCCCCTGGAATACTTCAAAGTCTCCTCACAAGAAGAGTTTAATGTGATTGCAGCCAGTGTTACCTCAGGTTCTCCTCTGGATCCAATCCCACATAAGATGTGGCACATTTTTGGGAATAAACGTCTCCCATATCTCTATCAAATTTGCTGCCAATCTTTAACCGATGTCACAGTACCTAACTGCTGAAAAAAGACAGGTGTGTCGCCCCTGTTAAAGAAAGCAACACTGGATCCTCAATGTCCGTCTAGCTACAGACCTATCTCCCTGCTACCCTACCCCATCAAGATATTAGAAAGAGAAGTGAGCAAATCACTGTCGAAACATCTGGAGGAAAACAATCTCTTGGACGAGGTCCAATTTGAATTTCGGCCAGGACATGGTACTGAACCTGCTCTGGTAACAGTTCTGGATGACCTAAGAATGCGGGCTGACAATGGCCAAACAGCCATTTTTGTACGGTTGGACATGTCAGCCACATTCGACATGGCCAACCATAAGATCCTGATCGGGAGGCTTGAAGAAATTGGCATCGTAGGCAAAGCACTGAGTTGGATGCAGTCTTACCTCTCAAACAGACACCAGGCAGTGACTTTGAGGCCTTCTTTCTTCTCCCAAGACAGCTCTGTAAAAAATGGGGTTCCACAGGGATCTGCGATCAGCCCAATTCTTTTCAATTTATATATGTGTTCCCTCATTGTGCTTATAAAATCTTTTGTCATTGAGATTATAAACTACGCATACGACACTCAACTTATTTTCTACTTTGAGGGTAATAATGCAGTCCCTCTGGAGAAATTTCACACTTGTCTGCGAGAGACAACAGAATGGCTCCGAGCTAATTCGCTACAATTTAACGGAGAAAAGACGGAAGTACTCTGCTGCACTGTATGTAAAGTTCCCCGCTCTCTACCAATTGACTTCAGGCCAATTCCTGCTAATAACCCTCCACTACCTGTTAAGACAGCACGAAATTTGGGAGTGTTAATTGATAGCAACTTGCAACTTGATTCTCAAGTAAACAAAACTGTAAGCATTTGTCTATCCATGCTCCGAGGTCTTCAGAAAATACTCCCCTTTTTCCCGACTTCAGTAAAACCTCAAGTGGTAAGGAGTATTATTATGAGCAGATTAGACTACTGCAATGCCCTACTTTTAGGAGCACCAGATTACTTGATGAAAAAACTGCAAAGAATACAGAATATGGAAGCTAAGCTTGCATGGATGAGACAACACAGTGCATCAGCCTCACTTGCCTTAAAAGATCTTCACTGGCTACTGATAGCGCAAAGAGGTCAATTTAAGGCACTGTGTATTGTCTATAGAGCAATACACAGAACTGGGCCCAAACCTCTACTGAAGAAATTTCAGTGGTACTGCCCAGCTAGAGGCCTTCGCTCCTCTTCAGCCAATCTGGTATGTAACCCCCGCATCAACCGAGTCAGGCTAGGCGGGAGGTCTTTTAGTTTTGCCGCATCCCGTCTTTGGAACTCCTTACCATTCTAGCTGAGACAAATGAACACTTTAGCACGATTTAGGAAGGAGCTGAAGACTAGACTCTTTCCTAGAGTTTAATTTCTAGACCCTTTCAACCCATGTTACACACAGTGTTTTTTGGTAATCCCAGCGCCAGGATACCCGTTGGGTGGCAGTCGCGCTTTAAAAGTATGCCATACAATACAATACAGTAGTTTGCCAAGTAGTGCTACGCATAGCTACGCGAAGTGCACTTCGCACTAGGCAAGCTAAGCGTAGCGACGCGCACTGCGTAGTGCACTGTGCAAAATGCTGTTCGCACTGATTGCACAGTGCTGGATGCTTGTCCGCAGTGTGCAATCAGTGAAACTGCATCTTGCTCGAGTAGATTTCTACTCGAGGGGCAGCTTTCTCAACGCGGACTGGTAGTTTCTCATCGTGAGCGGTCGCAAGCATATGCGACCACTCGCAATGAGAAACCTGACCTCCTTGCTTTGAGAAGCTCACCGGGAGGTTTATTTTCCACACTTGCGATCGGCAAATTGTTGTTGCTGATTGCGAACGAGGAAAAAGTCTAGCCGGGATCCCATTTTGCTTGATCGCGCTCCCCAACTTATCGTTGAGGACCGCGAGCAAGCAAAAAATGACCACTGCACTATGCTACGCGTGTTTGAACTGTGCTACGTACAATTAGTGTAGTCAAAGTAGTGTAAACTTCGCAAACTACGCAAGCGTAGCATAGTGATTTGCCCAGGCTTATTTATAACTGCACACACAGGCTCTGCAATGGCAGGACTGAGACATGTTTGAAAGGCTACTCATGGGGTTTCACAATCAGTGCTACAGGCCTACTAATAGAAATTGATTTGCAAGCCCTGGGTGCATGTAGTGCACTGCGCTATGGACTTATCAGTAAATCAGAAATGCCAGTCATTGAGAAACCTGATGCCATTGAATGTTAGACACAGAGCACATACTCTTGAGCGCTGGTCAGCAATTCAAAAGTGCATAGAGTCGTAAAGCCAGCAAAAACAAATTTCAGCACACAGTCAAAGACAGGAGGTCGGAAGGCAAAAAGTCAGGGAAACCACACCAAAAAATGCCAGATCTAACATTACAGTTGGAACTTTATAGGATTCAAGACTATCTGCAGTTGTGACTCTCTGTGATTAGTATTTCTTAAGATCTAAATAGTTATACTTTCCATAAAATTTCAAGTTTAGTTTAGCTGTTTTGTTTTGGGGAGATTTCGTCACAATGGGCCTGATTAACAAAAGTAATCTGAGACAAAATTCAAACTTTACGACTTTCGGTATTCACAAAAGGCATTTAGTAATAGTAAAGTTAAGATTCCTAACTTTACTTCTACTAAAATGAGACAAAATCCTAACTTTGTGACTTTTGGTATTCACAAAAGGCATTTAGTAGTAGTAAAGTTAGGATTTCTAACATGATATAAGTGGGCTTGTGAGTGTGTGAATGCATGTGTGAGTAGTTTTTGGATCTGCGAGTGAGTTTATGTATTTTTAAAATTTGGGTCTGGACCCGAAGATCCACCTGAATACAGGAGGCTCTGCGGAAGACCTAGGGAGGATACATGATCCTCGAGTGGTTACAAGAAAAAAAGTTTTTGGGACATTTTCTTGCCCATGAGGGGTCCCTCACAAACCCCTTCATTAGACCCATGGGGTCAGGGTACCTCTTCCCTGACCCTTTCTATCACTTTTTTAACTTTATTTTCCCCACTGGGAACCAAGTCCTGATGAACAAAATGATGGCTTCTCAGGTTGCGGCCAGCCAAATACTGCATCGTTGTTGGCACATGGATTCATGAATCCAAGGAGGAGTAGAGCCATCGACTTTCTAGTGAGTTGTCTAAAGCCAGACAGTCACCAGAATGGCTGTACTGAAATACGCCTCCGGTTTCCTCTATATTCTAAGCCAAAGCAGAAGGAGGCTGTAATTTGATGATATCTTCTATAAAGCCCAGCCCTACTTCAGCATGACAAAAAATAGTTGAAAATAGTTGACGTTAATTTCAGGACTTCCAACAGCCTTCTTAAAAAATTATATCAGACTATTTTTGGCGTAGCCCCATACATCATCAAGAAAAGACCAATGGATAAGCATTTACTCTTAAAAAGGTATGCTAATTCACCCACAAGTTTGTACCCAAATCTTTTAGCAAATCGTAAGATGGCCTCAATGGATGTTCAACAAAATATTTCCATTAAAAGAAATATCAACTGGTATGCTCCACCATCTTCTATAACAGTGACAATTTGGGCCTGATTATTCACTACCAGATCCTTCATAAAAAGATCTTGTTCAATCTTTGGACATTTGATATTAGGCCCATGTTCTTTGCACATTCCATTCTATATTGAGGACTGTTAGAAGTTTTAATGCCGCAGTCTAGTTTAGTTCCAAGGGTAGGGAACCATGGTCACTTATGCAGTTAATGTGTACCTTATGTTAATTAAAAATGCAATTACTTTGAAATTAATATATGATTAATTATAGAGCATGAATCTGATGTAGGATTTGGCTAGAATTATGGATGTTAAGTTGTTGCACAAATAGGGAGTCAGGGGGTGGGGTTATACATCAACATCTATGGTCCAATAACGAAATGGGGGATATCAATGGTGGTAAATCATGTATAGTTAACACAGTGGAGGAGGTGGGGAACACTATTGTTCCAAATGCAACAAATCATGGTACATGCGATGCTGAACACCACTCCAAAGAACCAGTTCCAGCCACCATTGTCACCGATACTCATGGAATGTCAGATAGATTTGAACTGGAGGTAGTTGCTAGGAGTGGCAAGCAACTGCCTGCTGGTAGACCAAGAATTATGCCTTGGAATATCGCGGGCCTCGAGGCTAAACTAGATCTGCCTGATTGGGGGGATTATATTGACTCCCACGAGATCTGCTAATTCCAGGAAACTTGGGCCTTAGACCCTCAATATAGAGTAGGGTTTGTGGTATACTGTGAGGCGGCAGTCAAGGGACCTAGGGGTAGACCATCGGGGGGTTTATGTATATGGGTGGGATCCCACCTAGGATGCAAGGTAAAGCGAGTAGAAACACACTCCCCAGATATTACATGTATCCTCCTGTCACATAACAATCTACCGAAACTAGCTATTATTAATATTTATTCCTGGCCAGTCCAGCATGGTGGGATCTCTCCGATGCTGGATTTTCTGGTAAATCTCCTGAATTCACTTCTGGGGAACATGTATTTTCTAATTGGTGGGGACTTTAATTACCACTTTGAACCCCTTAATGGTCTCACGAAACCTATCACTAGGGATGAGGACACCATCTGGTCAATTCCGGTACCCAACATCTATCCGATCAGGGGGTGGACACCTTTTGTCCTTAAATTAACCTCTTTAACCCTGACCTTCTCCCTAAGGGCCTGCAATGGACGGTTTCCGGGTGATAACCCGGGGCATCCTACCTTTGAGAGACTCGGACAGGCTTCAGTAATTGACTACTTTCTGCTCAGTGTAAAGATCTGGCATAATGTGGTGGATTTTAGCGTTGAAGCGCCAATTGAAAGTGACCACAATCCTCTAGTCGCAGTGGTAGATTTCGAGATGGGGGGAATAGGTCAAGGTCCCGACAGCATGCACCAAAACAACCTGGTTGTTGTTGAAGGAGGGAGACGAATTCGATGGGCCACAATAAATCAATCGCCAGAAATTATGTCAAAAATGTATATGAGTATTATACCCTTGTTAGAGAAAGCAAGCCTTTTATCAGACAATTTAATGAATTTAGGACCCAATAGTGACCTAGGGAAAATTCATCAAGGAAAGGTTCAGATTCTGGTGGACTTTTTTTTAAATAGTGGGCCAGTTAATAATAAATCTGGCAGTGGTAAAAAAAACTGGTATAGCAGGAATTGTAAGGAAGCAAAGCGAGCCCTGCTGTCATCGCCCAAGGGGGGTGACAGTGTCCGTATTCGGGAAGCTAGGGCTGTTTTTAAGAAAATAATTACAAAAGCAAAATCTGATTGGGAAGCTGATAGATGGCAGGTCATTAAGAAGGCTTTGGATTCAAAAGATAGTAGAGGTTTTTGGAACCTGGTCCACACGGGAGAAATTGAGGGTAGGACCACTATAGATCCAAATATTGATGAGGAAGCGTGGCATCTATATTTCAAGGAACTATACTCAAGCCCGTCTATTGATTCAAGTGCTAGTGAGACTTTGGTGTGTTACTTTAACCCTCATGGGATATACCCCCATGTACTATAGCTGAGGTATTATCTGCTCTAGCAAAGTTACAACCTAATAAAGCACCAGGATTGGATTGAATCCCTGGGGACTTTAAAAATGAACAGGCAGTGTGGGCTCTATATCTATTATTATTTTTTAATGCAATTCTTCATGGCCTCCTAGCACTGTCCACGTGGGCTGGTGCAGAGATTATTCCGATCTATAAAAAAGGGTCCCCCATTGAACCTGCAATTTATAGGCCAATTAGCCTCATTGATGTTACCCCAAAACATTTTTCAAGGGTGTTATCAGGAAGACTACAGGATTGGATGGAAGACTGTGATGTTCTAACTCCGTTGCAAGCAGGTTTTAGAGCTAAAACTTCAACTGTAGATCAGCTGTTTAGGCTTCAGTTGATCTATTGGAAGCATATGGTTCTGGAAGGTGGGAGCCTGTATCTTACCTTCGTGGATTTGAAATCAGCGTTTGATATGGTGGACCGTGACCAGCTGTGGAGCATCCTCCTGGACATGGGAGTTCCACCATATCTTTGTTTCCAACTTAAACGCCTCCACGAGAGCACATATGCTAGAGTAAGATACGTCAAGAATGAGCAACTAACAGCCCCTTCTCCTGTCGGTAAGGGGGTGAGGCAGGGATGCGTGCTTGCAACGACCCTCTTTTCTTCCTAAATGGTTTAATTGAAGATCTACTTGCTGCCAAGGATTTGGCCTCCCCTAAAATATCATTCCGTAAATTTCCCGCTCTAATGTTTGCAGATAGCCCCCTGCTCCTCTCAAAATCACCGATGGGGATGCAGCAACTGTTAAAGGAATTTAGCCAGTTTTGCAAAAAGAGGAACTTTGTAGTAAATGTCAATAAAACAAAATATATGGCCTTCAATGTCAGTTCCACTAACTGCCCACACCCAATGATGGATGACAGGCCTCTCGAGCAGGTCCATATCTTTGATTATTTGGGCCTTTCCCTAAATGATAAAATGGGATGTGGTCCCCAAATCAACAAGGCCAATCTGAAGCTAACCCAGGCAATTGGGGGTATCCTAAAAGTCCAGAAGAGTTGTGCCCTAAAGGTCATAAGCCCACCGCTAGAAATATACGCTAATAATGTACAAGGCTGGTCGGTTTCTCTATATGGGGCAGAATTGTGAGGGCACAGTTCATCTGATGCCCTGACCCTCACTGAAAATTAGTTCATTAGGCAAATCCTGGCTCTGCCAACAAACACACCCCTAGTACCACTAAGGATGGATTTGGGTATCCTCCCAATGGCGGATTTAATCTCGTCCCGACCGTTGCTTTATTGGCGACGGCTGTGGAGTACACCAGAGTTGAGACACTATAGGGAGGAACTAAAAGTGGTAATGTCATCACTAGGGGCTGTGGGTAGTATGCCCTGGTTGTCCATTGTTTGGGAATCTATTCGTGCTATTGCCAGGGAGGATTTATGGATCTCTCTTGAAGAATCTTGTCTAACTAATCCTGAAAAAACTTTAGCTAAAGCAGTGAAAGAGTTTAAATTGATTAGTCTAATACAGGCAGTCAAATCTATGAGTTTAAGGCATGGGTTCTTGGACTTTAAGTCACACTATGAATTTGAGCAGCTGCTAGATTCAATACAGCACCATTAGCAAGGAAGTTGTTTCTGCATTTCAGATATGGGACGCTCCCGCTTTATGCAATAACTAATAAGTGGGCGGGCGCAACCTATTGCCTCTGTCCTGGATGCCTAGTGGAGGAGGAAACAGTAATTCATGTATTGTTCTTCTGCTTGGCATACAAACAGGCCAGGTCTAAATGGGTTATGCAATTGTGCAGAAACCTGGGCATTAGGAGCCACCGTGAATTCTTTAGGATCATAAAATCTGACACTGACCCGGTTTATGTTGCTGTTATTTCGAAATTCCTCCTTGCTATGTGGTCTAAACGAAGGTATTTGTTAAAGACTGGCACTTAGTTTTGCTTTTTTATTAACTATGATTTTCCACTCTGTTATAATTAACCCTGCAGCAAGGCATCTAGAGTTAACTCTATGTGAGAGATAGAGTTACATCCTGCCGGCTGGTCCACTGACAATGGACGTTTTAAAAGATATTGGATGTGTTTAATAGTGTTCTTATATGCATTTATTGTAAATTATATTTTTAATGTAAGTTTTAATCTTATGATTTTCCCACCAAAGATGATTCTGCACCTCCAAAATTATTGTGGCTTGCGCATCCCTACACGTGTATATACCAGTGTTCCCAAAAACATTGTACTTTCTCCTTCTGTCGTGGATTATATTTTATTGTGTTGTAAATTTAAATGTGCTTTTATGGCTGTAATAGCCGAAATAAAGTTTTTGATGATGATGATGTTAAGTTCTTGCACAAATATCAGATGTCTGGAGGCAATTACTCTGTTCAGCACTTCTCCATATGGGGTATGCCTAAAGTGGGAAACAAGCTGTTCAGCTTGCTCCTAAAGGCTGCAGGTCATCATGATTTTAGAGTCACATGTACGGGTATTAAAGTCCCCAATACAGATTTTTAAAAGTTCCCTTTTGTGATTATTTTCAACCTTACACAAGTAATCTTCCAGATCATCCACAACTCTGGTTATAGTTATGTCAAATACATAATGGTAAAAATTGACCAGTAACAAATCAAATAATTTCTGCAGTGTCAGAAAGAGAATTTGATTGAAGTGTACTATAAACTTTCTGGATAAATATACCAACAAGAGTAACAGAAATGAAAATAATCAAACACCCTTTTGCCCTTCCAGAATTTGACGGAATATCTGGGATGCTAAAAGTTGAATAGCCATTTATGTATATAGGATCTTGTGACCATGTCTCTTGACAGTGGATAATCTTACACTGCTCCACTGTCTTTAAACAAACTGGATTATTTGACTTGGCCCGCAGGCCTGCCTCATTCCAGGAGATTACGTTCCTGGGGGCATATTATCAAGCGGCAGCAATAATTATCGCTGGCCGCACTTAGCGCAAATTTCTTTTTCGCCGGCTATCACTGGAAATGATCACCATGCTAGCGCTGTAATAACAACGCATAGCGCAATGGCGATAATTATTCCAGCGATAGTGGTGTTTTCCATTGAATATCGCTGGTTTTCCAGTGATGTTCCATAGAAAACGGTGATAACCTTGCTGATAGGACCCTGTTGTTGTATCAGCATAATCCACCTCCAATGTTAAGTATACGTAAGTCAGCATTTTAACAGACGTTAGTTTTTGGCAAAAACCAGGGTTTTTGCCAAAAATCAAAAGTCTGATAAAATGCGTGGGCCTCCTCGTAAATTTTGTGATGTGTGCATAAGGGATAATTTACATGCAGTACTGCCCAGTGACGCCCACTTTGCATCTCATCAGAGATGCAAATCGAGGCGTCGGGAAAAACGGGTGCTAACGTGCACTAATGCATGTTAGCACCCACTTGTAAATAGGGCGATAGTCTTATCTCTGCTTTTTTGGCTTTTAAAGCCAAAAAAGCAGAGATAAGGCCCTTGTTGATATACCCCAAGTCTTTATCTGCCTATCATTATTTTTAATCACAAATGTCTCTGCTAAAGGGGAGGGATTACGTTCAATGTCATCATGGGAAAGCCCGGAAAAATTGTGGTTGTTAGTCCAATTGTTCGAAGGATGACAGAACCTCAAATCTCTTAGAGATTGCAGAATGTTATATTTGATTTAATATGGTTTTTAACCCTGGCATGTGGGTAACAACACATATGTCTTTAAGGGAAGGATACTGGTGTAGTAGGAATATCCTGATATGTTTTTTGTTATCTTTACCTTACATCTCACTTTGATTTATACTGTGATATTTGATAGATATAAATGTAATTTACTTATAGAATGTTGTCAAATGAAGAGCTCCTACTGTCAAGTCAAGTCAAGCCAAAACATTTATATAGCGCACTACATACCCAGAGGGTTTCAAGGCGCTTAGGAAGGGGAGGTGGATTATTTGTCAAATATCCACGTTTTAAGCTGCTTTCTGAACGCTAGGTGATTCTGGGTGAGGCGAAGGTAAGCGGGGAGTGAGTTCCATGTTTTGGCAGCCAGGTATGAGAAGGATCTGCCTCCCATGGTGGTCTTGTTGATGCGAGGTACAGTGGCGAAGGCTTGGCTGGAAGAGCGGAGTTGGCGGGAGGGGGTGTAGAAGGACAGTCGAGAGTTGAGGCAATCTGGTCCGATGTCGTAGAGTGATTTGTGTGCGTGGGTAAGCAGTCGGAAAGTGATCCTCTTATTGACGGGTAGCCAGTGGAGGTCTTTAAGGTGACCGGAGATGTGTTCGTTGCGTGGGATGTCTAATATGAGCCTGGCTGAGGCGTTTTGGATTCGTTGTAGTTTGTTCTGGAGTTTCGCGGTGGTACCTGCGTAGAGGGTGTTTCCGTAGTCCAGTCGGCTCGTGACTAGAGCGTGGATGACTGTTTTCCTTGTTTCGGGGGGGATCCAGCGAAATGTTTTTCTGAGCATGCGAAGAATGTTAAAGCAGGAAGAGGATACGGCGCTGACTTGTCTGTTCATTGAGAGTGAAGAATCCAGGATGACGCCAAGGTTCCGTGCGTGGTCTGTCGGGATGGGTGCATTTCCGAGGGCTTCCGGCCACCAGGAGTCGTCCCATGCAGAGGGGGATTTACCTAAGATGAGGACTTCTGTTTTGTCTGAGTTCAGTTTCAGACGGCTTTGTTTCATCCATTCGGCGACTTCTTTCATTCCTTCGTGTAGGTTAGTTTTAGCGGTGCTGGGGTCCTTGGTGAGAGATAGGATCAGTTGAGTGTCATCCGCGTAAGAGATGATGTTGAGGTTGTGTTGGCGGGCGATGGCCGCGAGGGGGCTCATGTATACGTTGAAGAGGGTGGGACTGAGTGAGGATCCTTGTGGTACGCCGCAGATGATTTCGGAGGCCTCGGACTTGAATGGTGGGAGGCGGACTCTCTGGGTTCTTCCGGTGAGGAACGAGGTGATCCATTCCAGTGCCTTACCTTGGATTCCGATGTTTCTGAGGCGTTGTAAAAGGGTGCTGTGGCAGACTGTGTCGAAGGCTGCAGAGAGGTCGAGGAGGATGAGGGCGACTGTGTCTCCATTGTCCAGTAGAGTTCGAATGTCGTCTGTTGCTGCGATGAGGGCGGTCTCAGTGCTGTGTTTGGCTCGGAAGCCAGATTGTGAGGGGTCGAGTGATTTGTTGTCTTCGAGGAAGGCGGCGAGCTGGTTGTTGACAGCTTTCTCGATGACTTTGGCCGGGAATGGAAGAAGCGAGATGGGGCGGTAGTTTTTGAGTTCGGTGGGGTCTGCTGTTGGTTTTTTCAGAAGGGCGGTGAGTTCAGCGTGTTTCCAATCTTCTGGGAAGGTAGCGGAGTTGAAGGAGCAGTTGATGACGTCTCGGAGGTGCGGAGCTATGACGGAGTCTGCTTTGTTGAAGATGTGGTGGGGGCATGGGTCTGTGGGGGATCCAGAGTGGATGGAGTTCATCAGGCGGATGGTGTCCTCAGTGGAGATTGGGTTCCAGGCGTTAAGGGTGTTAACGGGGGGAAGATGGTCAGTTGATGGTGGGGTGGGTTGGCTTCCGGGTTGGTTGTCAAAGCTGTTGTGGATGTCAGCAATCTTGTTGTGGAAAAAAGAGGCTAGGGAATCGCAGAGGGTTTGAGAGGGGGTGATGTCGTTGGAGTTGGCCGAGGGGTTGGAAAATTCCTTGACGATGTTGAAAAGTTCCTTGCTGTTGTGGGCGTTGTTGTCAAGTCGATCTTTGAATGCTGTTTTCTTGGCTTTTCGGATCAGTTGGTGGTGAGTACGGATGGCGCTTTTGAAGGCGTCCTTGTTGCTGGTGGATGGGTCTTTTTTCCAGGCCTTTTCAAGGGAGCGGCACAGTTTCTTGGATTTCTTGAGGTCGTCGTTGAACCATGAAGCCTTCTTGATGCCAAGTTTGTGTTGACGTTTTTTCAGTGGTGCTAAGGTGTCGGCGGTGTTGGATAACCAAAGGGTGAGGTTGGAGGCGGCTTCGTTGGCATTAGAAGAGAGGGCTGGGGAGGTTTGAAGGAGTGATGTGGAGATCTGCTCTGTGGTGATTTTGTTCCAGTTTCTTTGTAGAGTTGGTTGGAGGTGGATGATGGGTTTCGGCTTGTTGTAGGTGAAGTGAACGCAGCTGTGGTCAGTCCAGAGGAGATCTGTAGTGTGGCTGAAGGAGACATGGTTGCTGGAGGTGAAGATGGGGTCGAGAGTGTGACCTGCGATGTGTGTGGGGGAAGTGACCAGTTGTTTAAGTCCGAGGTTGGCGAGGTTGTCTAAGAGGGTGGCGGTGTTGCGGTCGTTGCTCTTTTCAAGGTGGAAGTTGAGGTCTCCCAGAAGGATGTAGTCTTTGGAGGGAGCGCGTGTGGGGTGATGAAGTCCGTGATGTCTTCACTGAATTTTGCGCGTGGTCCTGGTGGTCTGTAGAGGAGGGTGCCTCTGAGTGTGGTCGTGGGGTCAATGTGGATCTGGAAGTGAAGGTGTTCGGAGTTAGCGAGGTTGGCGTCGGAGCTGGTGGTGATGCGGATGGTTTTTTTATGGACGATAGCGATTCCTCCTCCTGTATGGTCGGTGCGGTCCTTGCGAGTGATCTTATAGTCTTCAGGGATAGCGATGGCGATGTCAGGGGCGGAGGAAGCGTTCATCCATGTTTCCGTTAGGAAGGCGACGTCAGGAGAGATGGTGTCTAGTAGGTTCCAAAGGTCAATGGCGTGCCTGTGGACCGAGCGGGTGTTGAGAAGGATGCATTCTAGGTGGTTGGGGTCGGGAATCTGTGTTGTGGTCGCAGCGGAGATGTTGTCGGTGCCGCTAAATTTGCAGGAGAGGCAGGAGAACGGTCCATGGGTGCGTCCAGGAGCGGCTTGGACGCAGTTGGGGGAGCGGCCGGGGTTAAGGGCTAGGAGGGTGGCGGCATCGTAGGTAATGCGGGGGGGCTTGGCTGCGCGAGGGGCAGGGGGTCTGGCGCTGGGCGCGGTCCAGGCGCGGACGGGCGTAGACGGGCTTACCTTTGGCGCACCTTCGGCGTGTCCGAAGCACGTGGACGCTGCGCGTGGGGGCATTGGCCATAAATGGATGGTGGAGGGGGCGGAGCGTGGGAGGGGCAGCAGCTGGGAGGCGGTAGCAGGGAGGAGGGGCGGGCCAGGGGACACACAACAAGATGGAGGGTCACAGGGCACCGGGGGCTAAAGGCAAAATTTCTTGAACCAACACAGCGCGAGGCTGAAATAAATAAATGAAACACACCGCAAGGCAGAATTAATTAAATAAGTGCAGCGCGAGGCGGACGAAAATGAATAAACACACCACAAGGCACAATTAATTAAATAAGTGCAGCGCGAGGCGGAACGAAAATGAACAAACACACCACAAGGCACAATTAATTAAATAAGTGCAGCGCGAGGCGGAACGAAAATAAATAAACAAATAAACACACCGCAAGGCGGAATTAATTAAATAAATGCAGTTACAGCTCTGTAGTCTCGGCCAGATCGTCAACAGGAGCTGGGATCAGGGAGCATGGGGGGAGCGACCGTGCTGGAGGAGGTCCAGGTGATCACAGCGCGTCAGAGGAGGTAGGGAGCACTCTGTTCGTGGGTGGGAGGAGCAGCAGCTGGGAGGCGGTAGCAGGGAGGAGGGGCGGGCCAGGGGACACACAACAAGATGGAGGGTCACAGGGCACCGGGGGCTAAAGGCAAAATTTCTTAAACCAACACAGCGCGAGGCTGAAATAAATAAATGAAACACACCGCAAGGCAGAATTAATTAAATAAGTGCAGCGCGAGGCGGACGAAAATGAATAAACACACCACAAGGCACAATTAATTAAATAAGTGCAGCGCGAGGCGGAACGAAAATGAATAAACACACCACAAGGCACAATTAATTAAATAAGTGCAGCGCGAGGCGGAACGAAAATGAATAAACACACCGCAAGGCAGAATTAATTAAATAAGTGCAGCGCGAGGCGGAACGAAAATGAATAAACACACCACAAGGCACAATTAATTAAATAAGTGCAGCGCGAGGCGGAACGAAAATAAATAAACAAATAAACACACCGCAAGGCGGAATTAATTAAATAAATGCAGTTACAGCTCTGTAGTCTCGGCCAGATCGTCAACAGGAGCTGGGATCAGGGAGCATGGGGGGAGCGACCGTGCTGGAGGAGGTCCAGGTGATCACAGCGCGTCAGAGGAGGTAGGGAGCACTCTGTTCGTGGGTGGGAGGGGCAGCAGCTGGGAGGCGGTAGCAGGGAGGAGGGGCGGGCCAGGGGACACACAACAAGATGGAGGGTCACAGGGCACCGGGGGCTAAAGGCAAAATTTCTTAAACCAACACAGCGCGAGGCTGAAATAAATAAATGAAACACACCGCAAGGCAGAATTAATTAAATAAGTGCAGCGCGAGGCGGACGAAAATGAATAAACACACCACAAGGCACAATTAATTAAATAAGTGCAGCGCGAGGCGGAACGAAAATGAATAAACACACCACAAGGCACAATTAATTAAATAAGTGCAGCGCGAGGCGGAACGAAAATAAATAAACAAATAAACACACCGCAAGGCGGAATTAATTAAATAAATGCATTTCAGCTCTGTAGTCTCGGCCAGATCGTCAACAGGAGCTGGGATCAGGGAGCATGGGGGGAGCGACCGTGCTGGAGGAGGTCCAGGTGATCACAGCGCGTCAGAGGAGGTAGGGAGCACTCTGTTCGTGGGTGGGAGGGGCAGCAGCTGGGAGGTGGTAGCAGGGAGGAGGGGCGGGCCAGGGGACACACAACAAGATGGAGGGTCACAGGGCACCGGGGGCTAAAGGCAAAATTTCTTAAACCAACACAGCGCGAGGCTGAAATAAATAAATGAAACACACCGCAAGGCAGAATTAATTAAATAAGTGCAGCGCGAGGCAGACGAAAATGAATAAACACACCACAAGGCACAATTAATTAAATAAGTGCAGCGCGAGGCGGAACGAAAATGAATAAACACACCACAAGGCACAATTAATTAAATAAGTGCAGCGCGAGGCGGAACGAAAATGAATAAACACACCGCAAGGCAGAATTAATTAAATAAGTGCAGCGCGAGGCGGAACGAAAATGAATAAACACACCACAAGGCACAATTAATTAAATAAGTGCAGCGCGAGGCGGAACGAAAATAAATAAACAAATAAACACACCGCAAGGCGGAATTAATTAAATAAATGCAGTTACAGCTCTGTAGTCTCGGCCAGATCGTCAACAGGAGCTGGGATCAGGGAGCATGGGGGGAGCGACCGTGCTGGAGGAGGTCCAGGTGATCACAGCGCGTCAGAGGAGGTAGGGAGCACTCTGTTCGTGGGTGGGAGGGGCAGCAGCTGGGAGGCGGTAGCAGGGAGGAGGGGCGGGCCAGGGGACACACAACAAGATGGAGGGTCACAGGGCACCGGGGGCTAAAGGCAAAATTTCTTAAACCAACACAGCGCGAGGCTGAAATAAATAAATGAAACACACCGCAAGGCAGAATTAATTAAATAAGTGCAGCGCGAGGCGGACGAAAATGAATAAACACACCACAAGGCACAATTAATTAAATAAGTGCAGCGCGAGGCGGAACGAAAATGAATAAACACACCACAAGGCACAATTAATTAAATAAGTGCAGCGCGAGGCGGAACGAAAATGAATAAACACACCGCAAGGCAGAATTAATTAAATAAGTGCAGCGCGAGGCGGAACGAAAATGAATAAACACACCACAAGGCACAATTAATTAAATAAGTGCAGCGCGAGGCGGAACGAAAATAAATAAACAAATAAACACACCGCAAGGCGGAATTAATTAAATAAATGCAGTTACAGCTCTGTAGTCTCGGCCAGATCGTCAACAGGAGCTGGGATCAGGGAGCATGGGGGGAGCGACCGTGCTGGAGGAGGTCCAGGTGATCACAGCGCGTCAGAGGAGGTAGGGAGCACTCTGTTCGTGGGTGGGAGGGGCAGCAGCTGGGATGCGGTAGCAGGGAGGAGGGGCGGGCCAGGGGACACACAACAAGATGGAGGGTCACAGGGCACCGGGGGCTAAAGGCAAAATTTCTTAAACCAACACAGCGCAAGGCTGAAATAAATAAATGAAACACACCGCAAGGCAGAATTAATTAAATAAGTGCAGCGCGAGGCGGACGAAAATGAATAAACACACCACAAGTCACAATTAATTAAATAAGTGCAGCGCGAGGCGGAACGAAAATGAATAAACACACCACAAGGCACAATTAATTAAATAAGTGCAGCGCGAGGCGGAACGAAAATGAATAAACACACCGCAAGGCAGAATTAATTAAATAAGTGCAGCGCGAGGCGGAACGAAAATGAATAAACACACCACAAGGCACAATTAATTAAATAAGTGCAGCGCGAGGCGGAACGAAAATAAATCAACAAATAAACACACCGCAAGGCGGAATTAATTAAATAAATGCAGATACAGCTCTGTAGTCTCGGCCAGATCGTCAACAGGAGCTGGGATCAGGGAGCATGGGGGGAGCGACGTGCTGGAGGAGGTCCAGGTGATCACAGCGCGTCAGAGGAGGTAGGGAGCACTCTGTTCGTGGGTGGGAGGGGCAGCAGCTGGGAGGCGGTAGCAGGGAGGAGGGGCGGGCCAGGGGACACACAACAAGATGGAGGGTCACAGGGCACCGGGGGCTAAAGGCAACATTTCTTAAACCAACACAGCGCGAGGCTGAAATAAATAAATGAAACACACCGCAAGGCAGAATTAATTAAATAAGTGCAGCGCGAGGCGGACGAAAATGAATAAACACACCACAAGGCACAATTAATTAAATAAGTGCAGCGCGAGGCGGAACGAAAATGAATAAACACACCACAAGGCACAATTAATTAAATAAGTGCAGCGCGAGGCGGAACGAAAATGAATAAACACACCGCAAGGCAGAATTAATTAAATAAGTGCAGCGCGAGGCGGAATGAAAATGAATAAACACACCACAAGGCACAATTAATTAAATAAGTGCAGCGCGAGGCGGAACGAAAATAAATAAACAAATAAACACACCGCAAGGCGGAATTAATTAAATAAATGCAGTTACAGCTCTGTAGTCTCGGCCAGATCGTCAACAGGAGCTGGGATCAGGGAGCATGGGGGGAGCGACCGTGCTGGAGGAGGTCCAGGTGATCACAGCGCGTCAGAGGAGGTAGGGAGCACTCTGTTCGTGGGTGGGAGGGGCAGCAGCTGGGAGGCGGTAGCAGGGAGGAGGGGCGGGCCAGGGGACACACAACAAGATGAGGGTCACAGGGCACCGGGGGCTAAAGGCAAAATTTCTTAAACCAACACAGCGCGAGGCTGAAATAAATAAATGAAACACACCGCAAGGCAGAATTAATTAAATAAGTGCAGCGCGAGGCGGACGAAAATGAATAAACACACCACAAGTCACAATTAATTAAATAAGTGCAGCGCGAGGCGGAACGAAAATGAATAAACACACCTCAAGGCACAATTAATTAAATAAGTGCAGCGCGAGGCGGAACGAAAATGAATAAACACACCGCAAGGCAGAATTAATTAAATAAGTGCAGCGCGAGGCGGAACGAAAATGAATAAACACACCACAAGGCACAATTAATTAAATAAGTGCAGCGCGAGGCGGAACGAAAATAAATAAACAAATAAACACACCGCAAGGCGGAATTAATTAAATAAATGCAGTTACAGCTCTGTAGTCTCGGCCAGATCGTCAACAGGAGCTGGGATCAGGGAGCATGGGGGGAGCGACCGTGCTGGAGGAGGTCCAGGTGATCACAGCGCGTCAGAGGAGGTAGGGAGCACTCTGTTCGTGGTAAATATTCTATCATACATTGCAGTGGGTTTGAGTGACATTTGATGGAATGCAAAATGTTATATTTGATGTAATGTGTTTTTTTAACCATGGCATGTGAATAACTACACATTTGTCTTTGGAGGAAGTACATTGGTGTATATGATATATAGTGATGTTTTTTGTTACCTTAGATTTGACTGTGGCTTATACTGTAGTAATTGATAGATATAAATGAAATTTACCTAAAGAATGTTTCAAAATGAAGATCTGTTATTGTGATATCTGATGGAAGTAAATATAATTAATGGAAAGAACATTCTTAAAAGAACATTTTTGAGATGTTTATTAATTTTTTCTTAGGTATATTATTATCTGAATGTCATATATTTGGTTAGATAGGAGAGACATATTTGTTTTTCAACTATGTGTTTATTCTTTTTAGCAGTCTTGTTGAATTGATCAGATCTCTTGTTCTGTGTCTGTATGTGTTGCACAGTTTTAGTTTTAGATGGGTGCGTTGGAGTGATATTTATAGATACTTGAAGAAGTGAGAACTGTTTTGGTCATTTTTCCTTTTTAGGCCTACCCATAAATGTATTGGATTTTGTAAATGTTTGATTGGTGATACAATATTTGTTTGGTATAGTAATAGTCCCAGATGAAGAGCTTCATATCATGAAATGGTGTTAGCCTAGTTGTACTTGGACAATACATTTATGAATAATATATTTTTCTTTTTGTCCCTCAGAATTCTTTCTGTGAAAGAAATGTTGATACTGTGTTCCTGTGGCGGCAGGCGGGCACATTCTACGGGAGCATTTGTTGCTGGTCTACGTGAATCGGCTTCAGTTGTGAATTTTCTCTCAAATTAAACCTTCCTCCTCTTGAGATGCTAACTGAATGTCATTGCCCATAGCTACCTCATCATGTAAGCCTTCACACACAAACACATTTCTCATTATTTCAATAACTGATTAACTGTTAACATTACCAACAAGTGCACATCTGGCCATAAGGAATATTAATCAGTCATAACTAAGGTAAACCTGAACCTAAAACCCAGCTTGCCAAGAAGTCCTGCAACATCCACTCCTAATTTGCTCTTGGCTTGTGTAGGGAAGTATACTGGTTTGACCAGGAAAAAGCAATTACTTGGAACATATCATGGACAACACATGGAACATATGACCTCACAAAGGGCCCGATTCACAGAACTAACTTTAAGACTTTCGGTATTCACAAAAGGCATTTAGGAGTCCTAAAGTTAGGCGTCCTAACTTTACTACTCCTACACTGAGGAAAATCCTAACTTTAAGACTTCCGGTATTCACAGAAGGCATTTAGGAGTCCTAAAGTTAGGAGTCCTAACTTTACTACTCCTAAACTGAGAAAAATCCTAACTTTAAGACTTTTGGACTTCACAGAAGGCATTTAGGAGTCCTAAAGTTAGGACTCCTAACCTCTGTGAATACCAAAATGAGTGGTGCCTTCTGTGAATACAAAAATGAGTAGGTGCCTTCTGTGAATACCAAAATGGTAGTAAGTTTAGGATTTTGTCTTAAATTAGTTCTGTGAATCCGGCCCAAAGAGTTTGACTGCCTTATAGAAAGTAGGACAACAGAAATACACTGTGTAATCTTTCTTTTCATAGCTGTCATTCCTAGATGTCCCTCATCTAACTCCAACACCTTTATCCTCAACCCTTCAGGCACCACCAACAAATGTAATCGATGTAACTGCTATTTTATCAACAGACTTTTCCTGACCTATATATCCATGCCTCATTTCCACCTCATTTTTCTTGACCTTTGATCATCCCTGCTTATTTTACTCAATACCTACCTATAAAGTTTTGAAAGCTCTCCCATTTCTTCCAACCTGTAAAAGTATTTGGGGACCCCAAACCTACCATCATTTTTAACTTTGTACCATTTATGGATACTCCACTATAAGATTAAACCTTATATTTTTTACCTGCCTGTAGCACACAACCTTTGTCCTCACTAGATTTGTTATCTGTAGCGATACAAATCAACATAACATACCATTCTTGTCCTCAAGTACATGATGAAGGCATTGATAAATCCAAAATAGGGTATATTGAGGATATCACATATGACCAAGTAATTATGGATCATATCCTAATGAAAACAAGGAATAAAAAAATAGGAGTAGCCGTGGGCTGGAACCGACATTACGTTTAATGCAATGATAAACCTAGCAACTCAAACTGAACAATCTGTGAAATATTTAGAAGACATGTGTACTTAAAACAGTTCAGAAGCCAGTGTGGTGATAAAGAAACCCACTGAGAAAAGCAATGTAAAGGACCCTGGTGGATATTTACAACAAAATCGGTGCACGTGTTACTCCAAAATTGATAATGCCACACTCCACATTTTTAAGATGTAGGGATGTGTCGTATTTAGAAAAATATGCTCAGCCATTTGTTTCCCCTAGCGCCGGTGCTAATAAAGCTGCATAGCGTCAGCGCAGGCTCCTTCCTAGCGTCCTGTTGCAAGGGTGCCTGCGCTGCAGGGCGATTGTTTATATGCAGGACGGGACACCTTCCTGCACATAAACAATCTTGAAAGTCGGTTTACTCTTTTTATGTGTGCTGCAGAATGCAGCACACATGGAAAGAACAAAAAACAAAGAGAAATTAATAATTTCTCCTCATATCGCCAGTCTAAGACAGATATTCACTGGCCTTAGTTTTTGGCTCTGCCCCAGTCTTGTAAATACAGGGCAGTATCAAAAAAGCAATGGGTGTTGCAGAGGATTGCCCACTGCAACGCCCATTGCACGCCCCTTTCACGCTAAGTAAACCATGAAATGGGGCCTTATTTAAAAGGTGGTGTTAAGCCATGTTAAATGGCTTAACTCCCCTTTGTAAATAAGGAGAAGGGGATATCGCCACCAGAACGTCACTAAAAGTGATGTTCTTGTGGTGATATGATATCCCATTGTAAATATGCCACTCATTTTAAAAAAATAGGAGGAAAATACTATACGTTTTCACTGAGGAGGTCGATTGCACCTTTTGTGAGGTTGTGCATGGTCAACAAGATTTCAAGGGTGAATTGTAACAATGAACATAATAACAACCTAGAGTACAACTGTTCAAATTATAATGTGGTGGTGTGTATTGGCAAGAGATTACTTCACTGTGATATAGAGGTTGAAGGAACTAGAGTGAGTCTTATGATGGATCTGGGACATGGAATGTCATCTTTGAAGAGGCTCTTGTAAGTAAAGTGTGGCACTGCAAGATGTTGTATACCATTGGAATATGCCTTGGGAGCTCTATGGGAAATAGGTTAAATCTGTCTGGACATTTTTTGGCTGCATCTGTTATTTCAAGACTGCAGAAGCAAATGGACGCTCTGGATTGTGAAGAAAGGTGAGGCACTGTTGAGGCTGACCCATGAAGAGAAGATAGGGTTCAAGTTAAATTCCACCAGAAACCTTCCACTATAGAGTGCAGATGCCTAGTTGGCCAATGAACCATTAAGATGGGTCAGTATAAACCTGAGTTGTTTCAGGCCCAAGAGACCCAAAGGTGAATTTGTGCTTTACAAATGCACATGTTATATTATAAACCAATCCACAATATTGGGGGGGAAAATTCCTTGATTAATGAGTGAAAAAGTAAGTTCAAGAATGTGTTTTAGGCACTTTGGGGAAATTGTTGGGATGAAACAGCATATCATTTTGAAATGCAATGCCATTCCTGTACGACATTGTGTTTGGAATGTGCTCTTAACTTACAGGGCTGAATTGAAAGATTAACTAGGGGATCTCTGTGTGAAAATCATAATTGAACCAATCCAATCCTTAGATTCATTATCTTCAGTTATAATGTCTTTAATATCTGTGGATGGTTTAAGGCACCGCTTTGATTTAAGAAGCTTAAATGAGTGCATTTGGATAGCCATCCACTGTTCAGCATGCATGATCATCACCTTTTGCTGGGGCAGTTGTGTTCTCTAACTTAGATCTAGATAATGCCTATCAACAGGTTGAATTATAGGAGGAATCTTTCTAACACATAGGGGCTCATATAAGTACAAACAGGTGGCTTTTGGACTAGCTAATGTGACATGTATTCTAAAGAATTATTTACAAACTTTGAAATAATCATAAAGATACCCTAACTTTCAAGCTGCCATCCTGGTTTTGATACAGATGTTGTAGAGAAGGACATCATTTTTGAGACAGTATTAGGCATTCTTTTAGGCATTCTGGAAAGGAATGGATCTCTCTAAAATTGAGCAAATGTTAGTTTATCCTAAGTTTGGAGGAATATTTGGGATATACTTTATCTGGTAGGGAAATTAAGCCCAATAAATGTTCAATAGTTGGCATCTTGAAAGTTTCTGAATGCAGTTCTAGAACAGTTTTATTTTTATGACTTGGTGATTTTTTTTATTCCAAATTTGTGAGAGACTTTGCAAGTAAAACAGAACCATGTAGACCCTTACTTAAGACTAAGGCCACATTTTCATGAAGTCGAGAACAACAGTATCAATTTGTCTTTATCAAAAATTGAAATTGTAAAATATCCAACATTGTTATTTTTTATGTTAAAAGAGAAATGTATATTGTTAGTAGATGCATACAATTATGGATTGATTGGGAGCAGTTTTGTCCCAGAAATGTGGGAAAAATGAAAGAACTGCAGAATTTGGAGTTACGGCTTTGAAAATAAGCAAAAGGAATTATTAGGTGAATAGAAAAGGGATGTATGTCAGTACAACGCGGTTGTTTTCAACGCGGTACTTTACATCGCAGATTTTACAACGCAAGTCGTTACAACGACTTGCATTGGAGGGTGCGGATTTCTGAATCTTATAATTTTATATTCCAACACCAGTCCCCGTAACAGTAGGGAAGGTGTTGGAATATAAAATTACAAGATTCCTTATCCCACAGCGTCATCCATCTCAAGTCGTAGTAACGACTTGCGTTGTAAAAGACGTGTTGCAACTGCACTTCGGGGTAACATCCGCGTTTTAAAGGATGTTCCCCTTAGAAAAGGGATGATGGTATATTCTTGGAGAGTTCAACATTTTCGTTCTTCTTATGGGAACAAGGCGTACCATTTGTACTGGTCATAAGTACTTGGTAAATGTAATGGCGGATGGTCAACTTTCAAAGTGGTGAGGATGGTCAGAGCGTGGGTTCTCTCCCAGAAAAATATTTTTTTTAATGGAGGCCAAATAGTGCATTTTGAAGCTTATTTTCAAAGAAAATGGAAAGGCCTAGAGGGCTTGAAGGGGCTATATTGAATAGTATATGGTTGGAAGGGTGTAGGGGGCAAGGAAATAGTGTGTTGGTGTTGTGCGATAACCAGCAGCTTTCTGTCATTATTATTCTGTAGCAGAGCTTATGCATGGAGTATTGCAGAAGGGTTACCTGTGCATGTGGTTATGCTTCCATCCCTGTGTGGGAAATTGGTTCAGCTTCTTAGCTGGCTATGATCCTGGAACTAAGTCATGCTCTAAGCTCAAAATCCCAGGAGGCAATGGTGGAGAGCGGAGAAGACACAGCATAAAAAAGACTGCAAGATCCCTGATACCTACCCGTGTAAGATGTAGCAAAATATATAGGATTGGGGCAGTGGGAGGGCAGAAACCCATGGCCTGACTGACTACCAGGTTTTTCTGTGCGCTGGGTGCGTGGGTGGGGGGGGGGGGCGGTTTCACTAACGTCTATTTTAAAACCAATTGTTTTTACATTGTATTTTTAGGAATAAAAAGCCTAGTAACCACATATGTGAAATACATCAACTTCACTAGAATAGTACAAGTACATCACAATAACCTGCAATGAAATGAAAAGAATTGGGCGTATTCCTCATACTTTTATTACTATGGCTGAGATACCCGCCACCCCCTCTCAACACAATCCCCAAAAGGAGGGAAACCGGAAACAGTTCTTGAAGTTTTTGGAAGTGGGAGGGAGTGACCCTCCCGGCCGTATTTATTAAAACAAAATTAAAACATTAAACGTTTCATGTTATGTACAATTTCATTATCACATTGCGAAGTTTGGCTAACCTTAACATATTCTCTAATACAGAGGTTCTCCTAGCCGAACTAGCATCCTACAAAAACATTCTCTAGAAATACTGAAATTGTACATCCTAACGTTTAAGGGCCAACGGCAAGGTCATAACCGGTGTCAAGATCCCTAACCAGACTTCCCCTCCCACTTGGGAGGGGCGACAGCACAGAGGCTTACCTCAAGTGCAACTACTAACAATTTCCCTTGACTTGACGGGGGCACTTAAGACTCGACGCCATTTAAAGGTCGTTCGAAGACTCGTGTGAGGTATCTAGAAGGTATCGTGGACCTCCCCCCCACCCCACACAACTTACAGCATCTGCCGTCGCAGATGACACTGGCCCCGGGAAATTCACCAGGAGGGGGCTGTAACCCCTCCTACAAAGGAAGGGGCCTTGACCGCCTTTCCTTTACTTCCGGCGACCCATCCTTAGACGGGACCGCCTCCCCATTGAGGGGCCAATGGCCACCTCTCCCGAGCGCTCCCATCCGTGTTGGGTGACGCCCACTCATAGGGATCTTCTAATTAGTGCTCACCGATCATGACCTTACCGCCTACCAAAAATAAATACGACAATTCTACTCAAACCTATGAAAACATTGGTCGCTACGACCGAAAGAGCATGCTTAAAAATGCAACACTATATCAAATCATTTTAATCGTAAAACATACACCATTCTTTATTATGATCAACATCAAACTGATACCATCACAACCTGTAAACGAAACGGAAAACATACTTATAAATTCACTTTATTATAAAACAACTGGCTGTCCTCAGGGGCTGGTGGGTGGGTCAAAATTGGCTCTTCGTTCTGTCCCGAGCTCACGTGTAGCGAGGAGGTGCAGCTTCGAGCACAAGAACAAGAGGACGTCTTCTGGTCTTGCGTCCCTTTTTATCCGTCTTCAGGGCGGGCGTAAACCCGCCCCTGCCTGCCCCGAGGGCGTGGCTGGCTACGTCGGTGTCTAGGCCAGCCCACTCTAGGGCGGGAAAAAGCGCGCCCCGGCTACGCCGCTTCGGGCATACCAGCCGAGACGCGCCTCCCGCCCAAAAATGGCTTCCCGGGGGGATCGAGGCACTCCGCCATACGTTCGGGGGGACCGAGTGGTCGCCCCTTTCCATATGGCTGAGATACCCGCCACCCCCTCTCAACACAATCCCCAAAAGGAGGGAAACCGGAAACAGTTCTTGAAGTTTTTGGAAGTGGGAGGGAGTGACCCTCCCGGCCGTATTTATTAAAACAAAATTAAAACATTAAACGTTTCATGTTATGTACAATTTCATTATCACATTGCGAAGTTTGGCTAACCTTAACATATTCTCTAATACAGAGGTTCTCCTAGCCGAACTATCATCCTACAAAAACATTCTCTAGAAATACTGAAATTGTACATCCTAACGTTTAAGGGCCAACGGCAAGGTCATAACCGGTGTCAAGATCCCTAACCAGACTTACCCCTCCCACTTGGGAGGGGCGACAGCACAGAGGCTTACCTCAAGTGCAACTACTAACAATTTCCCTTGACTTGACGGGGGCACTTAAGACTCGACGCCATTTAAAGGTCGTTCGAAGACTCGTGTGAGGTATCTAGAAGGTATCGTGGACCTCCCCCCCACCCCACACAACTTACAGCATCTGCCGTCGCAGATGACACTGGCCCCGGGAAATTCACCAGGAGGGGGCTGTAACCCCTCCTACAAAGGAAGGGGCCTTGACCGCCTTTCCTTTACTTCCGGCGACCCATCCTTAGACGGGACCGCCTCCCCATTGAGGGGCCAATGGCCACCTCTCCCGAGCGCTCCCATCCGTGTTGGGTGACGCCCACTCATAGGGATCTTCTAATTAGTGCTCACCGATCATGACCTTACCGCCACAGGTCCGGATAGTTGACCGGCTATCCGGACCCCCCACAAAACTCCTACCTAAAGGTCATGTTTTAACGTTTTTAACCAAGCCAAGAAGTCTCCTATGAGTAACTCATTTCCCACCCTCGACAAATGCACACCATCCCCCAAATACATACTGTCATCGTTAATACAACTATGCGAGATCGAATGCAATGTCTTGGAACGGAACAACCTACTCACTTTGTTATTAAGTTTTCTAACAGAATGATTCAAAGCAGGGATCGAGATAGCCCCCCGCCACACTTTTCGTGGGATCATATGAGACCACGCAATTATGCACCCCGGAACTTTCCTCGCTAACCAACTTACCGTGGAAAGCATTGCCTCTAGGAGAAGTCGTCTACCGGTGGTGACCAAATCATTGCCCCCTAAATGTACTATGACTATAGACGGCGGTGACCTCGTCCGCCCTAACAAACCCTCAAAGAATGCTTGAAACTGGTCAATACAGAGACCGCCCCTTCCGTAGAAGGACACTCTGTACCCGTATTCCCCAGGTACGTGCATCATGTCACCTGCTTTGAATACGTCTGCGGCACGTCTCACGTATGAGTGGCCCACGACCCACACCTCCTGTCTCACAGCCGGTGATGTCTGACCGCTGGCCTGGTGTTGGGTCGACTGCATAGTCCGCCCTGCCTCGTAGGCTTGCGTAACTGAAAACAAACAAAAGACAAGAAGCGTGAGTACATCATTACAGCCTCACAACATGTGCAATCGCACATATCTCTTATAACAATTGGAGGACCATCGCCCCACTCGTTTCACTTGTTCTACATTAAGACCCCTGGCTGTAGCTTCAGTGGCAGCCCCTATTCGAAAGGAATGGGTCCCGAATTCGCCCGGGTCCAAGCCCGCTGCGGCAATGGCCATTGCAAGCACCCGCTGAAACTGAAACCTCGTCAGTGGGGTGGCGTCTGCATGCCTCAACAATGTCCCCCCCCATGATGCCACCCTTCGTGCTAGGTAATCTTCTAAACACTGTACCGGGCACATGGAGGACCCGGGGATCCTGCGAATGATCGTGCAGTCCCCCCTCCCATCTTGGTCGGTCTTGGACCTGAGAAAGGAGACAATCATCGCATCACCCCTGATCTGAACGTGTTCCCGGCACAACCCCCCCACCACATCCTGTTTGTTCCTTGCAACCAGCTCACTTATCCTCATAGCCCTGTGAAATGCCAGCGTAAATGCAGTCCGGAACAAACACGTCTCGAAAGGAGACGAGCATGTGTTAGGGAGTGTGGCCAGCAACTGGGACAACCTATCCAGACCTATCGGTCGTCTTTCATCTACTCTGCGACCCTCCAGGCGTTGCCACCCACGCAGCGCCTTCTGTACTACAAAAGACGCTGTCGGGTCCTGGATGTTATGGGCCCTGGCAACAAAGGAAATGGCGGCACGATGCCTTTGGGCCGTAGCCACCGATTTCCCAGCCCTACGTAAGGACATCAGAAAATGTACTACCCACTCTTCCTGACCCCAAAGTCCCCCTCTCTCAGTCCCCAAATAGGCTAAATAGGCCCGAAACGCCCCTTCATATGCCTTCCTCGTCCTGGGTGCTAGACTCTCTCCCACGAGGTGACGAAGTTCGGGGCACCGAGAGACCAGAGAGCTTCGGGGAAGGGTGCCGGCTCTGGGTCCGCTGAGGGAAGGAAACCCGAGAAAGCCTGCATGTGAAAACGAGACAGTGCATCAGCCGCCTGATTCATCACCCCTGGGACATGTTTTGCTCTGAATATCACGTTCAGTTGCATACACAGTAAGACAATTTCTTTGAGCAGCCTCAAAATCAGTTTACAACGGGCTGCCTGACTATTGATGCATTCTACAACGGTCATATTGTCAGACCAGAACACGACAGAATGATCTTTGAACCCTTCGGGCCAGGTTCTCAGGGCCACCAGAATGGGAAACAGTTCAAGGAAAGCAATATTACTCGTCAGCCCCTCCTCATGCCACCATGGGGGCCACCTTTGTGCCGACCATTTTGTGCCGAAGATGGCGCCAAAGCCTATGCTTCCCGCTGAATCTGTCCATAGCCCAAGCTCTTCAGAGGACACGGCTGGCTTGTTCCAGACGACTCGACCATTGAAGTCCGCCAAAAATGCTAACCAAATACGCATGTCCTGGCGGACCTCAGCCGATAACCTCGTGCGATGATGACCCTCCTTTAGGCCAACCATCGCTTGGGCAATTGACCGGGAAAAAGGGCGGGCCATTGGGATCACCCTCAAGGCAAAGTTCAACTTCCCCACCAATTGTTGCAACTGATGCAGTGTAACCTTAGATGCATTTAAACATACTTGCAGGGCTGCCCTGAATTTCGACACTTTGCTAGCTGGTAGACGGAAACAACCCTCACTAGAGTCCAACTCGATCCCCAAAAACTCGAGGCAAGTCGTGGGACCCATAGTTTTACCTGGTGCCAATGGCACGCCAAAATGACCCATCAACACACAGAATTCAGCTAAGGCCTGGGCACATTCGGGATTTCCGGCGGGTCCAAGAAACAGAAAGTCATCAAGGTAGTGCATTACATCTCGGAAACCCGTTTTCTTAGTGAACACCCATTGCAGGAAAGTACTGAATTTCTCAAAATAAGCACATGATACAGAGCATCCCATTGGCATACACCTATCCATGTAATATGATCCCTGAAACCTGAATCCCAGAAGACGCTGGTCGTCTGGGTGTACCGGGAGCAACCGAAACGCTGACTCGATATCTGATTTCGCCATCAACGTCCCGGGCCCCAGGCGATTCAAGATGGCTACTGCCTCATCAAATGATGCGTACCGCACCGAACAAACCTCTGGATCAATTGCATCGTTCACCGAAAGACCATGTGGAGCAGACAGATTATGGATCAAACGAAACTCACCTGGGTCCTTCTTCGGGACCACCCCTAACGGAGAACAGACAAAATACGGTACCGGGGGTACACTAAACGGGCCGGCGACCCGTCCCCGGCTAACCTCTTTCAGAATCTTCTCTTGCACTACAGATGTATGCTGTAAAACGGAAAGTTGGTTTTTGCACGTCCCTACACCCTGAAAGTCCCCTACCGGGATGCGGAAACCATGTGTAAAACCGTTCCGCAGCACCCCAGCAGAAGTACGATCCGGGTATTCGCTGAGCCAGGGAATCATTGCCAAGGTATCAATCGGGGTTGGTAAAGGCGCCCCTCGGACTATCTTAGACCTGTTTGGCGCCTCCCTTACCCCCATTCTCACTCGTTCTGGCTCTGCACGATGACTCAGGATGGGACGACCCACAAGTACTACATTCATGTTTGAATTTACACGATCCCGGAGGCCTGGTACATTTCCCTTTGTTGAAATTAAAGCAGAAACCCCTTTTCCCTGTACTGCCTGCAGGTCTCGAATAATCGTCGGTGCTCGTAGTTGGCCGAAAGGGCGTCCCCACATTTTGGCGGGAGTAATCAACAACATTGCTCCCAACCAATGGCATTTTTAACATTCCTGATTCTTTCATTTTATCCCATGTCACCGAATCGTAACAATCCCAAGTCAAACTCTTGTTATGCTCCTTTTCTTTCCTGAACAGATTGTCATAACAGAACCAATGGTTACCTTGATACGCTGTCGAGTAACCCATAATTCGTGACTGATAAATGGGAAACTCAGGAAGCAACTCGGGCCTACGTTCCCCCAAAATTGATGTAAAAATACCCCACGCATTGCCCCAGTTGCCAATATTCTCATTTACCTTAAAGGCGGCCATTTTTGCGCGCCAAACACTTGGATGCATTAGGTCCTTCTGACTCTTGACATGCTCTATCTCATAATGATCGACAAGCAAGGAGAATATATTCACGTATTCCCCCGCCCAAATCTTTTCTTTTACTGCTAAAGGAACATGCTGCCCCAATCTTTCTCTACGAGAGGGTGCTGACTCGTCCCTTGCGATCGGCAATGGCCGCTTACCTGAACCGGATGCTGCTTCTGCCACTTGTGGCTTTTCTATCACCGCCACCGGCGCGGTCACCTTGGCTGCTTCTTTTTCCTTACGCAGCTTTTTTATCAGCGCCTGTGCCTCGGCAGCCGTGGCGCCCTCAGTACTATCGCCCAACCACGCTGCTAGCTGTGCTGCCAGCTCGGGGGGCATATCCTCATTGGATGTCGGGGTGATGACAACGGGGATTGGATTCCCCTCCATCGGTAGCGGTGTCGGCACCTCGAGCGGGGCAGAGGGAGCCGGGATATCTCCACCGGCTGGAACCCTTCTCGGCCTCTTAGGTCTCCCTCCAGCCGGTGGTTGGCCCGATCCCTCTTCCCCGTCTCGCTCCGCCAGCCGCTTCTTTATGTCGGACATATCCTTGAAAAGGGCCCGAACCATCTGCTCAGTCGTCATTCTCTTAGCGCCTTTCTTGGGCATCTCTCCGACGAAGTATCTAGAAGACAAAGAAAAAGATCAAAACGCTCAAAATTGGCTCTTCGTTCTGTCCCGAGCTCACGTGTAGCGAGGAGGTGCAGCTTCGAGCACAAGAACAAGAGGACGTCTTCTGGTCTTGCGTCCCTTTTTATCCGTCTTCAGGGCGGGCGTAAACCCGCCCCTGCCTGCCCCGAGGGCGTGGCTGGCTACGTCGGTGTCTAGGCCAGCCCACTCTAGGGCGGGAAAAAGCGCGCCCCGGCTACGCCGCTTCGGGCATACCAGCCGAGACGCGCCTCCCGCCCAAAAATGGCTTCCCGGGGGGATCGAGGCACTCCGCCATACGTTCGGGGGGACCGAGTGGTCGCCCCTTTCCAATCTCTCTGTTTCCACGAAAGCTGAAATAGAAACACTAATGTCCATGATACTGCTCTTGGCATGGATATGCATTACGACATTATTCCATAAAAAGCGGGTCAGGTGCTATTTCCACCAAGTGTTCACTCTAATTGCTTAGCTCAGTAGACAACACAATTCGCATCCCTTATTCCCCACCGCACACATACATTCAGAAATGCATGCATAGTTGTTAAAAGAAACAACAATTACAAAATAAATGCAAACAGGGCCACAAATGTTGTTTTCACAGAGGTCTTTTAATCAGCCATTTAGAATGGCTTCATCAAACAAGACAATGAGAGGTGTTTATATTGAGTAGGCCTCCATGCCTTGTAATCAAAGATAAACTTTTATTGGAAAAGTAAGGTGCCATTTAGAAGAGTAAGTCGCCACTTTACAGGGCGAGTGGGTAAATGTACAACACTCACACACACCAAATACAGGTGCTCTGCTGATCCATAGCTGCTAATGTGAGACACCGTCAGGCAATTATGTCTGTTGTACTTGCACTTTGCATGCTAGAAGTTTTAAACCTATACTATCAATATTAAAAAGTGAAACTTCATTTCCTAGAACACTCGTACTGTTATAAAGGTCAGAACCGACTGAACTTGTCTCAAATTATATTGGGCCACCTGGCAGCTGTGGAATAAAGAGAGGTAACATGACAACGACCCCGTCAGAAAATACTAAGCATAGAACTAAGAAACTAAAGGTCGACATGTATTTGGAGATGAAATTTGTTCAACTGGAATATAAACACATCTGAACCCTGATCTCCTGTTATGAAATCACTGCAAATGGAAATGAAGCATACAGACAACATGAGAGGTCAGTGTGCCACAGACCTCGGGGGAAGAGTAAACTACTTTAGATGCTGCAAAGGGCCTATTAAAATGTAAGAGGAGGTGTTGTAAATCTTCATTTTTTGAAGAACGCAAATTGGATGAGCAAACAGGTGAGTAAATGTTGTTTCTACAGAAAGGGGAAAGACTCTTTCTGCCGAAATGCAAGACTTTATGCTCCCGTTTATTGCATGTCTCACTGCCTGTAGAAATATCACAGAAGGATAAATGTTTGACTGAATCCTATCCTGGTCCTAAGGGTAGAATGTTTTAAAAGCATTTACCCCATGAAGAGTCCTCTGTACGAAATAGAGAGGGGCGACTGAAAATGCCTCCACTATAGACATTCTGGAAATAAGATGTGAAAGAGAACTGCAGTGTGCAGGAATATGTGAAAAGAAAAGCTAATCACTATGCCAAAGAGGATAATCCACTGACATATTCTACAGGGATATTCTCAAGCCCCTATCGCCACAGGACCATCACTTTCTTTTACATTCCTGTGGCGATAAGGCCAGCCCCCTAGTCAAAAAACAGCGTTAACCCACTTAACTTGGCTTAAAACCACGTTTAGTGGCTTTACGCTGTCTTGAAAATAGGGCCCCTTTCACACTAAACTTGGCGTGAAAGGGGGGGTGCAGTGGGTGTTGCGGTTGGCGTACCATCGCAACACCCATTGTATTCGGCGCTGCCACCTATTATCAAGGGCGGAGATAATAGGTGGCAGCGCTGAACTTAAGACCAGAAAAATCCTGGTCTTAAGGTGACGAAACAAGGAGAAATTTCTCCTTGTTTTTGCTATTTCCATGTGTGCTGCCTTGTGCAGCACACATGGAAATAGCAAAATGCCATGGTTTGTTTATGTACAGGAAGGTATCCCTTCCTGTACAAACCATTTAAAACATGCCATTTTGTAAACATGTGTGCTGTATGAAGCATCACATATGTAAGTTACTAAACAGCATTTTAGGTTTGTTTATGTGCAGGAAGGGACACCTTCCAGTACATAAACAAACCTCCCTGCTCGCAGACACCCTTGCACTCCAGTGCAAGGGTGCCTGCGTTGGCGTTAAGTTGTGAGACTTAGCGCCATTGCAGGGGTAAACGCCAGACTGCACCACATTCTTGAGAATAGGGTGCAGCTTGGCGTTTCCGAAGTGGCAGTGAGAGGTGTTAAGCCAAGGAGGCTAACGCCTTTCACCGCCACTTCCTCGTGAATATATCCCTAGATGTGCTAATAAAAACAATTTGGGGAATAACATAGCTCGCTTAGCGACTACCCAATTTTCCAACAACTGTAAAAAGAAAGGTAATTTTACAATGGCACACAAATCTCACAAATAAATGAGGAGATTTATAAATATGTGAAAATCTACTTCAGTGGCAGAAAAAAGCAGCACCCTCTGGTGTGCTGTCTGGTGCCATTCATGCTGACTTTACAGTGTGGAACCAGTTAAAATCAGCCTGAGCAGCACAGCAACCCGAATTCCGCCCGCTTATGGAACTCCGCAGACTCTCGTAGAGTTTGTTCGTAACTCTGCTGAATTCCATAGAGTGAAACTCTGAGAGTTGCGCCCACCCCTACTTATAATACATGGGATTCGGCAGTCTGTTTATGAATGTACACCTCTAATTTCTTTATAATCACCAACTAGTGACACACCCAGCCACCGATTATAAAGAACAGACTTCAGAACGCAATTGCAATAAATTAATCCAGTCGAGATCTGATGTCACGATGCCTACTGCCAGCCGCAGAGGTGAAAGGCAGGTCAGGTCCAGACGCAGCTGTTTAAAGCAATGAAAAAGAATGGTTGCCTTTGCTTCTTCTGCTTCATTTTTCTAGAGTACAGTGACTAGCAGAAAGAACATGGGGGCATATTATCAAGGGGGTTTATCTCTGCTTTTTTGGCTTTAAAAGCCAAGAAAGCGGAGATAAAATTATCTCCCTATTACCTAGCTGTCGCTAACACCAGTTAGCGACAGCTAGTAGGAGATAGCGACCATCTTGGGCCCCGCTTTGCATGTCAGTGATATTTATCACTAATGACATGCAAAGTGGGCGTGCCAAGATGTTAGCGACTGGAAACAGTCGCTAACATCGCTATCTCCTGTTACCAACTTTTGGAGAAATTTGCGCTAAGCGTGAATATCTCCAAAAGCTAACACCAGCCCTGAGCAGTTCTTAGCCATGTTATCCAATGGGAGGTGGATAACATGGCTAAGAGCATTAGCTCGCTAATGCATGAATATCACGGACTTTTCAGCGATATTCATGCATTGCGGCCGATTTTAAGGTTTATCTCCGATAAAAATCGCCGCAGCTCGGCAATAATTTTTTCACCCTAACCAAGCAATAGCGATAATTATCGCTATTGCTTGGTAATATGCTCCATGATTTTTTTACACAGTCCATAGATACTTATAGACAAGTTCGAACCTTTCTGCATGTTTCTACACATTCTGAGTTACTGCAGCTTGTTTTTTTTCTAAACTGACCTATATGAAACTGTTTCTTATATCTTTTTGCAAGACATATCTAACAGGTTTTTGATGTATTTAATTTTGCATTAGGTTGTATTTTTATTCTTGGCAAACATGCTCTCTCTTTCTGAAGAGCTATGCACCAAGATTTTAAGTGGAGTGTGGCAAAGGAGATAGTGTGACCATATATGGATAATGTACCCCCGCCATAAATGATAAGTATATTGCAAGTCACCTCAGAGTTCCATAACCTTATAAAAGGACTCAACCTTCAGCCTCGTTCCTTCATACGGTAATGAACTCCTCTGTGACTTGCAATATCCTTGTAATGTATGGCAGGGGGTACTTTATCCCTCATATTATATAATTACACAACTTGTAGGCCATCCTTCTTAGCCCAAAATAAAAAGGTTATTTCACACTTGTTCTATTGTCACACAGTGACACAACTTGTAGGCCTTTTTTCATGTGCTCTGGGCCCTAGCAACCAGAATTGTGATCCAACATCAATGCTACTTTATATGATGTGCTCAAACCAAGCCATGGGTAATTTGCCAGCTATTACAATGTTCCTCTCTGGAGAGCCATTGCATGTACCATTGATACATCAAACGTGTGGTTTTGCAGAAGTGGTTTGTCGCACTTTGTCCTCCTCTTCACCACAACTTCAGTGAGACAGAAGCAGTCATCGACCTCCTGTTTGCTCCAGTGGACTTCTCGTTCGTTATTAGTGTCAGAAATTAATGTGGGTGCACCATGTACAGGTCTTCAGTGAATGTATTGCCAAAACACGTAAGCAGGAAACAGGTTATGCAGGCCAACCAACTGACAACATTCACTATGAGCCTCCATTCCCAGCTGACTTCCTCATTGAATCCTGCAATATTATAATTAACATTCCACTAGACATCACTCTTGCGAGCTCCAATGTGCAGAACACTCACACACCTTTTTTCTTTTTTTTCCTGTTTTTGATTTTATGTAGGAAGCAGCTGCCTCAGCGAAGAGGCGTCCCGGCGCTGACAGCAAAAAAAACCCACACACCTAAATTCCACGGTTCACTTGCATATGCCTCAGCACTGCCTATTGTATTTTTTCAGTTTTATATGGCACAAACTCGACCCAAAGGTATTGGAACACTTTATGCGAGCACCTGTTACGTTACACAAGCATACATTAATTTTTTTGGTGAGCTTGGGAAGACTAAAGGCCATATGTATCAACATTCCGTTTTGCGATTCCTAAATGGCGATTTTTAAGGAATCGCTATTTAGAAATCGCAAAATGGTATGTATTTAGAAAATCGCTTCTTTTTAGCGATTCCATAAAATTCCATAATTGCGATAAGCAAATTGCTAATCGCAATTGAGGAATAATTTTACCATTCATGTCTATGGGCCAGGAGGCTCATAGGAATGAAGGGGAAATTGCGAATCACAATTTGCTAATCGCAAATTGTGAATATTTTCAAGGGTGCAGGGGTGTCTCAAGAACACCCTGCTGCACCCCTGAAATGACATGTGTGCGCATATGGCGCACATACATGCCCATGTATGAGCGTCACATGGCACCTTTTGATTTAAAAAAAAAAGCTTTTTTAAAGGAATTCGCAACTTACCACCAACTAGAAGTTGGTGGTAATTTGCGATTCCTTAATGGCATTTTGGAATGTTTTTTTCCTTGATACATTGCATTTAAGGAATCGCAAAATTTGCAATTCCTTAAATGCAATCGCAAAATAAGGAATGGCAAATTTAGCGATTCCTTATTTTGCACCAAAAATGTTTCATACATACCATTTAGTGAAAATGGGTTCGCAAACGCCGGAATTCTGCGAATTTTGGCGTTTGTGAACCCATTTCGCCTTGATACATATAGCCCTAATTATTATTATTATTATTATTATTATTATTATTATTAAAAGGGATTTGGTACCGCGCACATTCACCAATTGGTTTCTTGGCGCTCAAGACCAGGCGGGAGAAGAGACATTCAGGGTCAGAGCAGCTAACCGTGCGCCAGACGGAACAAGTGGGTTTTCAGAGAACTGCGAAAGCAGCAATAGTCGGTGGACAAACGAATAACAAGAGGGAGGGAATTCCAGGTAGTGGGAGCAAGAAAAGAGAAACAAGCGCCCCCATGTTTTTTACGGTTAAACCTGGGAGTGGTCAGCAGATTATGAGCCGACGATCTGAGGTGACGGGGAGGAACATAAGCGTGCAGACAAGAAGAAATAAAGGCAGGGGCACAGGTAAACAGGGATTTAAAAATGGTACAAGCCATTTTAAAAACACACCGTTGCGCAACAGGGAGCCAGTGTAGAGTCTTCAGCAGAGGGGTGACATGCTGGTATTTAGGTTGCTGAAAGATTAGTCTGGCTGCCTGATTCTGAACCAGTTGGAGTCGGGAAAGGTGACAGGCAGGAACCCCCACGTATAGACAGTTGGCATAGTCTAGACGTGAGGTGATGAGGGCAAGGATAACAAGAATGAGGGCCTCTTGGGATAAGAACCTGCGGATCTTCCCGATTCGGCGGAGATGGAAAAAACAGGCCGAAGTGACGGTGTTGATGTGAGGCCGCATCGAGAGGTCACTAGAAATGGTAACCCCCAAGCTCTTCACGGTGTTCACTGGGCAAGGAGGGGAACCCAGGGCGGTAGGCCAGAAGTTGGGAGACCAGGGAGTGAGAGGACCGCCAGTCACCACCAGCTCCGTTTTGCTTGGATTAAGCTTTAATTGGCTAAGGTTCATCCACTCAGCCCTAAGTGGTATATTCACAAGAACGTGAGCTAAACATCAACAAAAAAAGCTAATGCACCTTTACACATTGCAGCCGATCGTGGGAAAAATAACCCAGCATTAACGTGGAATTCACAACAAGGTGGTAGCATGCAAAAGTTTGTCGAAACCGTGGCCAATGTCCGCGATACAATTACTGCGACGGATATAAAAATCAAACCATAACGCGAAAAAACATGCGATGTGCCCAAACGCGATAAGAAAACAGTGACAACCAGCGTGAGGCCAGCAATACCCACATGTAATGCATGAAAAAGCACAAGAACAGCAGATGGAAAATGCCACTAAAAAAACAACACCAACTGCGGAGTACTACGGATGAACTCTGACCCACTGCTGAGGACAACATGTACCCCACAATCCCCACGGAGGAACACCCAGGAATACAGGACCTGTGGAAGGCCAATGAAAAAAGGAAGAGGGAGACGGAGCTCAGTCGCCTGGAAAATCCGAGTACCGCCACAGATGAGCCAGAACACCAACACCAACTGTACGTCACCCCCAACGTGTCATTGGCAATAAAGAGGCAGAGATGGTACACCGCCTCGGACCATCCCAATGCTGTTTCATGGCAGTGGAGGCCACTGGAAGATCACAAGAGACCCTGGACGGATGTGAATGGCAAAACCAAGTAAAAACCTGCTGCTAACATGGAAGCAGCAACACACCTAGGAGGAAGGGGGCCAGCAGAACACCACAAGCCAAATGACATGGAGAAGATGATGGCCACAGTCATCATGTGGGAGACGGAGACAAGATTCGGGAAACCGGACACTGCCCAACATTATCCGATACCACATCGACAGAGTGCGCACCAACAAGGGAGTGGCTGGTCGGGGGAGATGGGCCCAATGGCACACATGCACAACTAAGCAGTGCACATTGCACATCCACAATGACTCAGGATCATGTCACTGATCTCACGGGAACACCTCAGCACACACACAAATACCAAGTAGTCTCACGTACACCATGTGCACAAAGGGGCACCCACACAACACAACAACAAGCACACAACTAACACATGCACATGTGCAAAACACAGCAAACAGGCAAATATGTCAGTCACACTAACATTGCAAGAGACACCACATGACGAGTAGCATGGTTGCTGTCCAATCACCATGATAATGTACATGGCACAACACTGAGGTGGCTGAGTGCTGACCACAACCGGAATGAAGCAGGTCACACTTGGACACAACCACCAGCACAAACAAACCTTGACATCAACAACACATCTGTGGACAAACCATGCCCAAGTGTCACAACCCGACAAAGCGCACAAGTTACCCAAGTCTCCAATATCTCAGCACCGTGGAAGCACTGAACTGACAGGTAGACAGCATGAAAGGGACCAGTGGCAGACAAATCAGAGCCACAGGAGCGAATCACCGACTGTGGAGAATACGCACATAAGAATGAGTGCCCCTCAACATTTATTTATTTATTTATTTATTGTGACTTATATAGCGCCCTATAACCCAGGGGTCTCTACGCGCTTTGTTAGGATCAGCTAGACAATAAAAGATGCATCAGAATTACATTTAAAGGCCACCCCACGCTTGCTGGAAAAGCACAGTTTTTAGTTGTTTGCGGAAAGGCATTAGTTTCTTTTCATTGCGGAGATTCATCGGTAATTTATTCCACATAGCTGGCAAAGTATGTGAAAAAGCGCGTCCACCCACAGTAGTCAGTCTACAGCGTGGCTGAACCAGATAAATAGAGTCAGCAGATCTAAGCGCCCTCCCTGGTTTGTAAAGGGACAGACGAGATTTCAGATAGGTGGGTGCTCTGCCATGAAGCGCCTTGTGTACAATGCAGAGCCCCTTGAACATTAATCTCTGCCTCACTGGCAACCAATGGAGTTCCCGCAGGAGGGGGGATGCCTGGGTACTCCTTGGTTTCTTGAAGATGAGCCTAGCAGCATCATTCATAACCGTCTGCATTCTATTTAAGAGGCCCTGTGGGAGTCCTATATACAATGAATTGCCATAATCCAGCCTGGCCAAAATCATTGCAGAAACCGCGCTCCTTAAGGTGGAAAAAGAAAGCAACGGGGAAACTTTCCTAAGTTGGCGAAGGAGGCCGACGCAACAGCCCACCACAGCTGAAACTTGCTTTTTCATGGACAGCTTACTGTCCACCTGGATGCCCAGACTCTTAACCACCTCCGCCGGTTCTGGCGGCGTGCCCAACTCCCCAGGCCAGAAACGATCACACCAAGGGTTGCCAGCGATGGTAATCGGCAACACCTCGGTTTTGTCCGGGTTGATTTTTAGGGAGTTGCCGGACATCCAGTTAGCTGTGCTTCTCAGAATGTTTTGCAGTCTGGTAAAGGCATTCTGGCTATCCTCCAGCTGGATAATAATCTGGGTGTCGTCTGCGTAGTTATATACCTGACAGTCCATTTGATTAAGCATCCGAATCAAAGGCTGCAGGTATATATTGAATAATAGGGGTGACAGAGCCGACCCCTGTGGGACCCCGCAAGTGATCGAGGTTGCGGTAGAAAGCATGTCACCCAATTGCACTTTCTGCGTCCTCCCTTGAAGAAAGGATGTGAACCATGCCAGTGCTATGCCCTGAATGCCGATATCCCTCATCCGCGACAGTAGTTGTTCATGACACACAGTATCAAATGCCGCGGAGAGGTCCAACAGCACCAGGGCCCCCGGGATTTTCTTGTCTGCTCTGTTCCTAAGTTCATCCACGATTGACAACATCACCAGCTCCGTGCTGTGGTTCGACAACATCCCTGTACAAACAGCAACACCACTACAGCAGAACACAGGCCACAACTGGTGCAGCAAACGTGCACCACATGGCAAATCACATTTGGCCCAGCAGGTAACCGTGACATCACAATGTACTAGTACAACCTGTAAGCTGCACATAAGTTTTAGTCACACATGCTCTATCAATAGACATTTTGTACTGGCCCAGGATTGCCAGGGACAGCCACAATGCAACCTGCTCATGAGAAGTAATTGTCAATGATGGTGTTCCTACAGGCCATTCCTGCCGCAGCTGGAGTGGGATGTGGGCCACCTGCCCCATCGTCCCCATCATCGTCCAGTACTTCTGGAACTAGGATCCATGGGGCATTGGTGCGTACACAGATGTTTTGCAAGACAGAACATGCAACGATCATCTTGCACACGATCTCCGGGCTGTACAGGAGCTTTCCACCCATGCCGTCCAGGCACCTGCATCGTGACTTCAACACGCCAAATGTGCGTTCAACTGTGCTCCTGGTGCGTATGTGGGCCGCATTGTACTGCCTCTGTGTGGTTGTGTTCGGATCTCAGAGGGGTGTCATCATCCCAGGACAGAGTGCATATCCTTGATCACCTTTGACAGTGCAGGGAGAAAGAGCCAATACTTGGTTCGGCAGGATGTGATAGAATGCCCACTGTTCCAGTGACGCCTAGGCTGGCTGTGTGTAGGGTGAGTGCAAGCCATCCCTCAGGGAGTAGCTGGTGCTGGCAACAACGCCAACAATTCATCAGATACTCAGACTGTCAATGGCAGGACACCAAAGGGGGATGACTTGAGTCGCACAAGGGTAGTGGCTCCGGATGCACAGTGGCTGACACGGGCCCACCGCCACGGGACGCTGACCTGCGAGAGACTGGGGTAGGGTCACGAGTATAGAGCAGGTTCTAGTCGAAGTTAAAGGAGCGTGTAGCAGAGTGACTCAGTGGACAGTGGAAGGTTGACCCCCAGGGCATGATGCAGAGGGCGCATGCCAGCTGTGTCCTGCAACATGTAGGATATGAATGCCACAGACTCATGTCAAACACCAAGTCCGTACGTACCCTCTGCTGATAACAATCCTGGGGCCACAGGCTCAGACACAAACGATATTCCCCACTTGTCGCCTGCTTGTGTTGAAAAGGGTTAGTGGCTCCACGTGTCGACGGCCTGCCATATGGAATCATGCCTTACTGATCAAAGGGAGTCTGCCACGGATTTGGGGTCACTCACTGCCTTGCACGACTCAGGACACAGTTCCACATGTGGGGCCCACTGTGACGAAGGGGACGCTGGTGGATTATGTCAATGAGAAGGGAGTAATGTGGGCCAGCGTCGTAGGAGCCAGCTATGGTCTGCAGAGACTGCAGAGCTTGTGGGACTAGTGAGTGACTTTTGCTCCAGCTCGTGGTGGGCCTTCTTTGACACAGGACGGTGTTGGCAGGTGAGCGGTGTGGCCTTGGGGCACTAGTGCAGGCAGGCATGGTGTGGGTATCAACGTCCTGGGGTGCAGCAGGCTCAAAGGGTCGCAGGCCCACTGCTCACGGCGTCAGCCTTGTGGCTGACTGAGAGGCGCCGTCAGTGACCTTGGCCTTTCCGGGAGAAAACTACGCTCTGCGCCACAGGGTTTTTGTCCACACCACTGCACAGCCCTGGTGCACTCAGGGCCCTCCCACTATGCTCATGCACACAGGGGTGGGGGGCGAGTGACATTTCCGCTATCTGTGCCCCAGCCTGGTGTGACATGGATGCGTCCACTGTACGCTACTCTCCAGTCACCAGCAGTTGTGGTCTGCATGGACATGGCTGTGGTTTGCCTCCCCATGTCTGCCATGCACATCCACACCTCAGTTGCCGTTGTGTACATTGCGATTCATGGGTCACTTGCATCCTACGTACATGGCTGCATTCCACATCTACACACGTTCAGCTGTTGTGTGGCTGTGATGCCATGATATGGCTTTATTGTGTGCAGGGATAGGCCAGGTTCACCATGGAGTGGTGTTGTCGTGACTGGTGGGTGGGCATGTTGTTTGGCATGTCGTATGTAGTTTGTTCACATGTCCATTCCCACAATTGTGCATTGTATGATGGTGGCTTTGAGGTGTGTGGTGTGTTGATTTTGCACTTACCAACGAGCAGTCCAGTTGTGCCATCCTGGAAGCGCTCGTTGATGATGGACTGTCGGAAGATGTAGGAATCGTGCACACTGCCTGGGTAGTTTGCAACAACATTGGTGAAGAGTCCCTGGTGGTCCACTATTGCCTGCACATTGATGAAATGCATGTGCTTCCTGTTACAGTACTGGTGTGCTGTATCTGCAGGGGGCACAAGTGGAACATGTGTGCAGTCTATTGCCCCCAAAACGTCCAAAAATCCGGCTATGGTGTAGAAGCCTTGCTTGGTCTCCTGCTGTTCCTGCGCAGTGTGGGGGTAGTGAAGGTACTGGGGTATGAAGCTGAGGATGGTATCTAGGACAGGTGTGATGATCTTTGACAGGGCTGGCTGTGAGACCCCTCTGACTCTGGCAGTTGTTGGTTGGAAGGTCCTGGGGTGGTGGCGGTCCTGGGGTGGTGGATTTGGGTGTTGTGGCCCTGTTGGGGCCCCGAGCTGCATGCTGAGTAGCTCCATGGCGTTGTTTGTTCTTCGGGTGTGACTATGTGCAGGGGCTCCGTTGCCTACTTCAGGTAGTCAACCGTCTTAAATACCTGCTGCTATCGCGGCTTATCTTTTGGTTGTGGTCCGCATCGCAGATCCTGCATTTCATTGTGAAAGTGGTGGTGTAGTTTTTTGTGTGTTTTTGCACGGCACGCCTACTCTGCATCTCATTAGGGTTAGTTGGTGGAGTCCACCGTGGAGATACATTTTGGGGCAATTATAGAGGGTATATAGGCGGTCTGCAGTTTGCACTAACTTGTGAATGGGGTGTTTATTCTATCTCCATATGTGTTGCGTTAGGCTGAATCCTATCCCCCTAAGTGATTTGCCCAGAATCACAGGATGTTGAGCGAAGGCCAAGACTCGTATCTGTTTCCCCAGCTCCAATGTTGGCAGCTCTGACCATTATGCCAAATCATCTGTAAAATGTGAACTGTGTGAAAACCACTTACCTTGAGGCTTACAGGTAGGTTCTCAGTTCAGTAGATGAAGACCGGGTGGTGCTACGGTCTGCGTTATGAACACTGCATGCTATGGGTAACTAGGAATTGCTGAACGGCTGCACACATTCTGGACTTTAGTCTCAGTCCCTGCTAGGGTTCCATAAACCCACAAAACAGTTCAATGTAAATCTACAAATCAGAGAAAGTCCTCAAGGGTGCAAAACGATCACATGACAGTTTATACAGCTTTATCAATAACACTGTACAATGTAATTTACTCTCCCCTGCTCAAAACTGTACTGTGTTTTGTCCTTACTTTTATTTCTGAGAAATAACTGGCGCCACAAACCTCTAGCAAATTTGTCAATTAAGTCGGTTAAATACTGCTTAAAACATTAGAAGTGGTCAGGGTTGGACTGGCCTTTAGGTCAGTCAGGCAGTGCCCGAGGTACTGGTCTGAAAAGTCAGTGTGTGGGCTGATTTTTTTTAATGTCTTTGGGCCTGTTTATGGCCTGGTGGGCTGGTTTTTAATGTTGATTTCCCTGAAATTCTCACAAAAATTGCCTGTGGCAAGCACAAATGCATGCAGTGTCCAACACCTTGCAAAACACGTATGCAATGTGTGTTTACAAGTTCAAAACTGCCTTATTTGTAAATGTGAACCACTTTTATAGCTTTCTGATTTACAAATGGGGGCCAGTTTTATTTTGGTTCCTGGAGCTATTATCTGTCCCAGTCCTACACTGTCAAGCGGTCAAGCAACGGGGGCCACTAGGCGGTGTCTCTTATGCCTAGAGAGGTGAATACCGATATACCTGTGACAGCAAGGAACACGTCCATGATTAAGCTGCTTCAGGGCTCTTACATGCAGAAGTCGCTATCATAGTGTGATTTTGTGAAAGGGTTGTTAGTACCCTACGGTGACGTGAGTGACTGGGTGATGACTGTTGCTCCAGGGAAACCATGTCCCACAGTTCAAATGGCACGTTTTCTATTTTCCTTCCATCAGAGCGATGCTCCATGTACATGAGCTGAAGCCAGGTGAGGTGGGGCTGTTCCCTCCTGCCGCAAATGTGAGTGAGCATGTAATCAACGTATACATGGGGCAGACATGTCCGCCTATTGTGGCTGGCATGTACAAGCTGGCCCATGAAATGGGTTAATAAATCCAAATATTTTTGAGCAAAACCACTGAAACTGATTGTGGTTTGTCTGTCTGTCTTTCTTTTTATGTATCTGGGGCTATGTCCAACGGACCATTTCATCTACATTGGACTGTGAAGTCAGGAGGACGAAAATATATCACAATTTCAGGTGATATCATTCAATTTTTTTTTTTCACATAGCAGTAGCATTGATGTTCCTGAAGAAGCAGCTGGAGACCACGTGGCTCCGTTCGACTGCAGAAACATGTCGACCTTAGATACTCATTAGTAGTCATTTGTTTACACTACTATTTGCACTGTTTTTATTGATTTGGGATTGAAGGCGTGCATATTAAAGTTTTTTTTCCCCCTTCACCACCCAATTTTATTGTAACCCACTTTTCACTGATTCACCTATTCACTTTAGCTTGCACTGCTACTCAGTTGTCCACAGACACACTCCCATACTTCACTATCTATCACTGGGATACTCACTTCAGACTAGGTTTAAACACCTGCCTATCTGCTGTGGGTATGTTACCTTCAGGGTGTGAAGGATCCCAGATGATGAAGAGCAGTCTCGGTCGATGACTGATGGGAATTTTTTCACATTGAAGGAATACCTTAGGCACGATTTCATCTGTTCTTAAATAAGCTAGGTTCTCTTTTTCCTCCTCACAGATACATAACAAGTTAGCTCCTCCCTTTGACCCACTGCTACTTTTTGTTGGTGTTATTATATTTCCCCTCCATGAGAGAATGGCAACCCCTCCGGTTCTGGTTCCTTGTGTAGTATTAGCGATAAGATTATACCCAACCTATTCCAATAGCTTCTTCCTTGCACCCTCAATATGGGTCTCTTGTAGGCATAAAATATTGATGCGAAGAGCTTTTAACTCTACTGCTACTTTCCACCATTTTGCATGATCATTTAAACCACATATATTCAATGTTACAATTTGGATTCTCGTCAATTATAACAGTATTCGTTTTTATCGATGCACGCCCCACCAGCAGTGCCTACTGACCCAGCTTCCAACAGCGTCAGCCGCTTCCCCAACCTTCTTCCTAACCTCTTAGATCTCCTCATGTACCATAGTTTTCCACCTTTTTGCCCCATCAGTGTTTTTTTTTTATTTAAATTTGTTTTTATTGTTGCAGTAAAAAGAAATTTTTTTTTTTTTTTAGTACAGCGTAAACAGTCCGCTGACGTGGCCTCAACATTCAGCCACGAACAGCTTATGTGTGCAACATTTTCGAACTATAGAGAGCTGGTACACATAAACATGATTTCGGTGAATCAGTGCAGTATGATCATGTAAAGGCTCCTGTAGGCTGAGAGGTGATGGGGCGGTATCGCCACAGGGGCAATGAATAAGATCAGATGGGTACTCTCATGCCGTGGCCATGCCGGATCCAGATCAGCACTGTGCGCATAACTGTGTTACCAGTGAACAGGGGAGTAACAGAACTGTGGGAGGGAAGCATGTGGGCGCGAGCAGGGTCTAAGTAGGGGGATGATGGCGGCGGGTGTCGAGGGGGGGGGGGGGGGGGAGATGCCCATGGATGGCCTGGCATGCGAGGAATTGCCTAGGGCGTAAGGGGTCATCGGGGCCCGCCTCTGGGGTGGCTCACTTCAGGTGAAGGCTACCGGCTTTCTTGGGTGGGGGGAGGGGACAGGTCAGGTGGGTCTCCAGCCTGCGTGGACTGGCGGAAGCTGTGAAGGAGCATGGCCCATTCCATGGAGATGGGAAGTTTGCGCGCGCCCTTGGCTTCTTCTTCCCTTAAAGCGTCTTCCTCCGCTGCCGCCCATTTGCTAACCGCCCCTTTCCACTGTGCTATGGGGGGACCCTCTGGGGATCGCCAGCGCATGGTTATACATCTATTGGCTAGTAGGAGCGCTAAGGACACGAAGCGCCTATGCACCGGTTCATGCTTAGATATATGGAGGATGCCTAATGCACTGGACTCCCAGGTGTCTAGTGTGGTGAGACCCGTGAGGTCCCGCAGTGTGTTATGTACGTCCTGCCAGAAGGGTTGAAGATTGGGACAGTCCCAGAACATGTGACGGAAGTTCGCAGTTGGGGAACAGCATCTGGGGCACAGGAATGGCGTGGAGGGGTAGAACTTCTGCAGCCGCGCTGGAGTGAGATATGCCCTGTGTAATATATAATATTGAATATTTTTGAAGCGGGCGTTCCTAGAGACGCGTTTAGGGGCCTCTAGAGCTTTAGTCCACTCCGAGTCATGCAAAACCCGGCCTATGTCCTCTTCCCAGGTGGCCCGAAGGGTCGTCAGGGGGGTGTATGAGAGTTCCCGGATGGATTTGTATAGCCACGTGACCAGGTGGCGACCCACCCCCATATGTAGAATGGTATGTATTACTGGATGCGTGTCCGGCTCGCCATTTTGGAGATTGAAATGGGGTCGGTATCCGTCGAGTAGTTGCCTATACCTGAGGAATTGGCCTGGGGGGAGCCCGTATTCTGCGATCAGGCGGTCCAGTGGTTTCAGTTGGCCCTCTTCGAGGAGTGACTCCAGTTCTGTGATACCACAGCGGGACCAGTCGGCGAGTAGTGGGGCTGTAAAGTAGGAATCCTGCCTGGGGCCGCCTATTAACGGTAGCAACGGGGAGTATGGGGGTCTAGCTACGGACAGCCGGTGTATCCGTTGCATACATCGGCGCGCAATCGTCACTTGGAGGGGGTAAGTGCGCCGTGGCTTGGTGCCCGGGAGGAGCAGACGGGTGAGCTCCGGAGTTGTGATTCTGCCCGTAGGGGTAACCGTTTCCTGAGGGTAACGGTCCGCTGTCCAGTAGGACAGCCACTGTAGCTGTGCTGCGAGGAAATATGCCTCGAAGGACGGTGCTCCGAGTCCCCCCTGTGTTGTGGAGAGTTGAAGAGTTTTCAGGGCGACTCTGTGGCGGCCCGCTCCCCAAATGAGAGTTCCTAAGAGGGAATCAACGTCGCGGAAAAAGGACCTGGGTGGTATCACCGGTAGGTTTGTGAAATGGTAGAGGAGCCGGGGTAGCATCACCATCTTAGCAAGGGCTATCCGCCCAATCGGGGCCAGTGGCAGTGTGCTCCAGAAGGCGACCGTCGGGCGCAGACTCTCGAGTACCGTGCGGTGATTGCCTTCAAGGATGGCCGCCGGAGAATGGTATAAGCGGACGCCAAGGTACCGGGGAGCCTCCGTGGACCATGAAAGGCTATGCGGTCCGAGGTCGATGTTTCGGGGGGGCAGGTCCGGGTGTAGGGGGTAAACCACGGACTTGTCCCAGTTGACCTGTAGACCCGAGGCAGAGGCAAAGTCCGCCAATGCGGCCCCTATGGGGGTCAGGTCCATTTCAATGTCTCGGACATATAGGAGGAGATCATCCGCGTACATGGACACGCAATGGGTCCCGTCTGCAAGCGGTATTCCCCAGGCCACGCCCTCCCGACGCAGTCGAACCGCCAGCGGCTCGACTGCCAGCGCAAACAAGAGGGGTGACAAGGGGCAACCTTGTCTCGTGCCGCGTCGGACTGCAAACGCCGGCGAGATACGCTTCCCAATACGAACTCGAGTAGTGAGGTCGGTGTATAGGAGGCGGGTATATGCCATGAGCGTCGGGCCGAGATTAAGGCGTCGCAGGACCGAAAACAGGTAGGGCCAGGTGAGGGTGTCAAACGCCTTTTCCAGGTCCATAATGAGGCAGGCAGCGCGGGGAAATCCGTCGCGTACCTGATCTTGGATATGAAAGATTCGGCGAAGGTTCTGGGAGGTGTTCCTCCCGGGGACGAAGCCGCATTGGTCGGGGTGGACCAGCGGGCGTATGATCTGCGCGTAACGATCAGCCAGGATCTTCCCCAGTATCTTGCAGTCAGCCGACAGGAGAGTGATAGGTCGGTATGACCCCATGTGAAGCGGATCCCTGTGGGGTTTAAGGAAGGTGACAATCACGGATTCCCGTAGCGACTGGGGTAGTTTCCCCAGGTGGAGTGACGCCCCAAACATCCGAGATAGACGGGGAACCACCAGGGGGGAGAACGTAGCGTAGTATTCCAGTGGAAAGCCGTCCAGCCCCGGTGCCTTATTCCGGGACATGGCGCGTATCGCTCGGGTGATGTCAGAGGGGATTATCTTGGCGTCTAGCGTGCGTTTGTCGGAGTCCGATATCGTGGGCAGCGTCAGAGGGTCTAAAAACTGATCTGCGGTAAACAGGGTACAACATGCCGGGGCTTCGTACACTCGTGCATAGTGGCGGTGGAATGCTAGGAGAATCTCCGCTTGTGATTGCACCAGTACACCCTCCGGGTTGAGAATGTCCGTGATCGGCTTGAGTTCGGTGTCCTGCTTCGCCATCCAGGCCAGGAGCGCCCCGGTTTTATCTCTGTCTTTGTGTACCCGCGAGGCGTATGCCCTGAAATTATACTTACGGAGGTCAGCGCAGGCCATTTGATAATCCGTCTTGGCCTCTGCCGTGAGTACGGCGTGTTCCTCCGAGTCGTCAGGCCGTTTGGTGAGGGCAGCTAAAGCCTGTTCCGATGTTAAGAGCGACCGTTCTAAGGTGCGGCGGACCCCCACTATCTGCTTGATGCATTCTCCTCTTGCCACCACTTTATACGCGTCCCACTCCACTAGCACCGATGACGCTGTGTTCTCGTTATGCGTAAAGTAGTCGCGTATGCTGGTTTTATGCGCGTCTGTGAAGACCGGGTCCGTTAGGCAGTCTCTGGGGAGGCGCCAGGTGGGGACTGGCGGATGCGGGGGGCGCCAAGTAAGCCGTATTATGTGGGCATCATGATCTGAGAGGATCCGTCCCAGGTAATCTGTAGATGTAACCTTAGGGAGGATCGGAGCAGAGCAGAGGAAGCGGTCTAGGCGGACCCGAAGGTTGTGTGGTATCGAGTGGAAGGAGTAGATGCGTTCCCGTGGGTGTAAGTGTCGCCATGCATCAGTGAGCGCCCAGTGTGTGGTCCATGCCCTGAACAGGGTCGCCTGCCGGGGGGCTGGGGAGTGCGCGGGGGGGGGGGTGCGAACGGTCTAGTGAGGGGTCTAGTGTGCAGTTAAAGTCACCTCCCAGCACCCATGGGACTGTGGTGAACTGGGCCAGGACGCCCGTAAGGTGTTCCCAGAACTGGTCCTGATCTGTATTGGGGGCGTATATGCTGCCCAAAAGTACCCCTTGCCCATCAAGAATTCCCTCCAGTAGCGCGTATCTGCCCTCTCTATCAACCACTCGCCGGAGCGCTCGGAAGGGAGTGCCAGGTCTCACCCAGATTAATGCGCCGCGTGCAAACGCTGAGTATTGTGTGGCGCAAATGGTCCCCCGCCATTTGGCCTGTAGGCGGGTAAGTTCGGTGGCGTTAATGTGCGTCTCTTGCAAGAACGCTATGTTGGCCGCCATGCGCCGTACGTAGGAGTACACGGAGTAGCGCTTGCTGGGTGTGTGTAGGCCCCGTACATTTAGTGTAAGGATGCTAACGTCAGAGTGGGGGACCGCCATTCCTAGGGTGACGTGGTGGGGGGGGGGCACCTTCACAGTTCCCATGTGCCGCCCATGTGTGCGTGTCATGTATGCTCCTGCGCGCCAAGCTTCCTTAAACATGGGGGGGGGACTGGGGGAATGAACAACAACTAGAACTGTGGGTGGGCAACTGTCCCAATTCTGAGGATATGTCACTGGGGGTGGCATATCCAAACTAGTGTCCCACTAGGGGAGAAAACTAACGGAAAATCGCGGGGGTGGCAGCGTGTGTCGCTGCTGGGCCTGTGCGCGAGTCGGGCTCTAGTAGGAGAAATGTGGATCGCTCGCCGGAGCTCGCAGTTATCTGGCAAAGCAGTCTAGGCTTCTAGACATCGCGCATTGAAACAGGCAATCATGAAAAGGATATGTCAGTTGACAGTTCAGGCGTTCATGACGCGGTAGTAGGCTGACTGGCTAAGGCAGCGTCCAACGTGTGTGTCACAACAAGGGGGGAAGAGATTGGGCCAAATCCCGACATAGTTCCATCACTGTCCCGGTCTTTCTCTGGGGTGAACAGGTGCGGTGGGCCCTCCAAGTCCGATGCTGGGGGTGACGAATGTAGTCCAGAGACCGCTCGTATAGCGTCTCGTCGTTCCTGCAGGATTTGTGTGAGATCGGGCGAGCCCGCCTGGGAAGACGCCCGGCTCTTGGAGTGACTTGCTCGCGAGCGGCTTGCACCCCGTCTTCTAGATCGTCCAGAGTCATTGTTGCGTTTCTTCTGGGGTCCTTGTTTAGGGATTAGCGGGCAGTGAAATTCGGTCCAGTCCTGTGCGTCCGCTGCCGTGTCGAAGAAGAGAGCTTTCCCTTTGTGGATCACTTTAAGGCGGGCAGGGAACAGCAGGGAATATTGCAGATCATTCTCGCGGAGGCGCCTTTTGACTTCCAGGAACGTGGAACGTCGCTGTTGGACCTCTCGGGCATAGTCTGGGAACACCATAACATGTTGGTCCTCAACCTGTAGGGGACCCGACGTCCGGGCCGCGCGGAGGACCGCATCCCGGTCTCGGAAGTGCAGGAACTTGGCTAGCATGGGCCGTGGGGGGAGACCAGGCTTGGGAGCTCGGGCTGGGACCCTGTGAGCCCGTTCGATGGAGAAATACGGCGACCGGTCGCCGTCAGGGGTAAACGATTTAGTCCAGGATTCCATGTAGGTCAGGGGGTCCGAGTTCTCAATCCCCTCCGGCAGGCCCAGCACGCGAATGTTACAGCGCCTCGAGCGTCCCTCCAAATCCACCGTGCGTTCCTCCAGGGTTGCCACGCGGCGCAGGATCTCCTGCATATCTGCTTCCTGTGATTTCACCACTGGTTGCATTTCAGCCATGCTCCGCTCGCCCTCCTTCACCCTGTCTGCTAGTTTTCGGTGGTCATCTCGGATCAGGCTAATGTCCGTTGTCAGGGTGCCCAATCTCTCCTCCATCGAGAGGCGGGACATTTCTATCGCCGCCAGCACTTGATCCAGCTTTGCTGACAGCGTAGGATCTGGTTGCGACGCATTAGTCTGCGTCCATGCCCTCGTCTGTGGCATTTTCTCGGCGGCGGTTTCCGGGACTGTTTGGGTGGCCCTTGGTTTCCCCATGGGCGCTGCTCGACGGGAGAGGGGGTTCCCTCTGTGGTCGTCGTGTGGCTCAAGGGCGGTAGGACACCCAGTGACCCCGGATGAGCAGTAGCGGGGTGCCGGTCAAGTCCTCCGGTCCCTGTCGGGCGTATGGCGAGGTCCGTTCGACCTCGGGGGGTCGCTGCCAGGGGTGCCAAAGGCGGTGCACAGTTACCGGGGTCAGCAAGTCCGTTCGCGGGGGGGTCCTCTCCTCTCTGCTTGGGGGGGCCCGCGTTGATAGGCGGTGCAGGGTCAGGAGGCCCGGGCTGGCGTCGACTGGAGTGTAGGCAGGGCGCTCCTATCCACAGAACGGCCGCTCTCGGCGTCAGGAGTCCAAGGGCGCCATGTTAGGGTCAGGCACCGCTGGTGGAGGTGGTCGCGTTCCAGAGACCCTGGTCAGGTGGCGGTGTGGCTAGTGGCTCCCCACAGTGGTGGACTTCGGGGCCCCGGCAGGGGGTCCTCGGGGGGGGGAGCCAGGACGGCACTCCCTGTCCTTGGTCGTGAGGTGGGGTTCTGCTGTGTTCAGCGCCGTGTAAGCGGCGCGCTGCCAGTCGTCAGCGATGGCTCGGTCAGGCCCCTTATAGGAAGCTGCTGTCAAGGCGCCGGGGTGGTCGCTGCCCCCCCGCGGGCCGGAGCTCCGGGGTGGAGGAAGGCGCCGTGTGGCAGCGCAGTGTCTGTGAAATGGTGGCCTGCGAGGCCGAGGTCGGGGCGCCACAGCCAAGATCCCCGGGAGGGGGGGGGAGGGGACGGGGAGAGTTTCACTCACCGGTCCCACCGATGGTGCCGGGCGTTCAGGGTGGTCGACTCCGTGTCGATGGATTGCTCGCTGGTCCCCGTGGTGCGCGGTGGCAGGGAGATCAAATCCGGGAGCCGATCAGGCTATTGGTAGGAGTGCAGCCTCGGTGGATCGGAGCCCCGGGGCGGCGGCCGCCATCTTGTGCGTCGGGGCTCCGGAGCGCAAAGAGACGCTGTGCACCGAGTATCTCGTCGGGCTGCCGTCGGCTGTCCCGTAGGTTCACCGCCGGTGTTGCTGGCTATGGCTTCTGGGGTCGTCCACTAGCAAGCCGGACGTTGGCGATTCCCGGGTCCGCGGGGCTCAGCAGCGCCCGCTATTTCTCAGGGCAGGCGTTCCCCGGTCTCGTCGGAAGGCAGCCTGGCTCGCGCAGATCCTCCACAGTGGTTGTCGGTCGCTCGGGGGGTGCCCCAGCGTGCAGGGGGATCCCGAGTGTGGAAACGGATATGTTGAGGCTCCTTGCGATCTCGGAACAGGGCAAGATGCTAGCCCGATCGCGGAGCCTCAGCAGGACACAGCCGCCATCGTGGCTTGCTAAGCCACGCCCCTTGCCCCATCAGTGTTACCCCCTCCAATGCCTACGCCATTCCCTGCTCACCCTCTCCACACCTTCCCACTCCCTGAACTCCCTCACTCCCCTCTGCCCCATCCCTCCACCCCCCCCCCCACCTTGCCCTAGAGGCAAACAAGCCAATAAGGTGTGGGTGATGTAATCTGTGCTTGGATCCTCCCCCACCACTCAGGGCCCACCGGCTATAATTAGGGCTGGGGTTAATGAGAAATTTCCCCCCATCAAAAATGCCACCCATGCCTTGCAACAACCAATTACAAATGCAGAAAAAGGAAGGAAAATATGCTTTTGCTTAACTATGCTACACCATTCCTTCCATATATTCTTTAGCTTTTATCTCTGAGGTAAAGACTCTAGTTTGGCTTTTATATATTATTTTCAGACGGGCAAGGTTCAATAGATCTGCTTCCACCCCGTGTGCCTGGCACAATTGTATCCGCTGTCTTAGCCTCCAGCGTCTATCAACAGTAACATGGCAGAAGTCGAGCCTTGTAAAAAAACACTGAGCATCATAAGACCTATTAGCATCTGGACGGGCCTTAGCAAACACAGCTTTGCAGAGCAGAAACTTCCCAAAATAAATAGTTATGGCTCTGAACTTCCGTGCTTCTCCAGTGTGCAGCTGACCAGATTTCTTCATCATAAGGGGAAAGCGATGCACTTGTTGGATTTCCAGTTCCCAGTTCCAATGTTGGAGCTCGGGAAAGGCCCCTTTCATCAGCTTCAACATATAGCCCCGGATATCATTTTCTTCAATCTCTACATTGATGCTAGGACTCTAAGGTTGTTGCGGCGCTGCCTGTTCTCAAAGTCTTCGATTTTCATTGAATATCAGTGATATGTGCGCCTTGTGCTTCTGTATGATTTTGAGCCCTAGCGACATCATTTTCCAGAGCAACTGTTCATTCTTCTATCGACACGAGCCTCTCATTAAACTCTGCACATGCTTTAGCCACTTTCCTGACTACCCATTGCAATTTTTTTGTGGCCAGCATGTTTTTTTTGGCATCAGCTCGGGTCTCTTCTTGGTGTTCTTTTATGGTCTCATAAATCAGCTTTAGGAAGGGTTCCTTATCTTGTACTGCCACAGCCTCACTGTGAGTGCCTTCTTAGGAATCGGGATAGATTTTACGCGTGGCTGAATAATTCCACTTTAAAGTGGCACTTGACCCATGCTTTTGTAGACAATCGGAAACATGTCCTGGCCGTGTATCATCTTTGTTCAGTCTAGAGTGTCTTTTTTTATTGTAGTGCCAGGAACGTCATTCCGACTCCCTAAGCTGGAGCTAGAGGTCTGTAAAATACTCCCAGCATCAGAGTCACTGGAGCTGATGTCTGAGGCATCTGTGAGAGAGAGTGGCTTATTTCCTAAATCCTTGGAGTCCTACAGACCTCTAGACCCCTTTGCCCCTCCATCAAGAGCACTGATCTCTGTGTTACTCCAAGCAGGGAGTTGTGATGGTTGAGCTGTTTGGTTGCTTTCTTTATTGTCTATCGGCTGACCACCAACTTCCTTTATGACGTTTAACCTTATCATTGTCCTCCTGTTCTGCCCCTTGGATGGATTCACCTGGAGACTTTTCCCAGCGCCTCAGGGACCCCAATTGACCTTCTGCTGTTTTGAATGGGTGACCATCTGTTCCATTCTTCACCCTAACCGGATTGCTGCTGCTGCTGACCTGAGGGCCATCAGCATCGCCATTTCTCCAAGTATCTTCTGGCACTCCCGCATGGAAGATTCCTGCCATTGCTGATACGATTTCTGCTACTGCCAGGAAAAAATATGTTATCCTCTGTTGTGACTGCAGTTGATTACACTGGAGGAGTTCTTCTCAACCTGCAAGTATGTAACCATCCTTTTTTCCTACAACTGTGGTATGAGTCTCTGACCCTTTTGTGTTCATTTAAATTGCCTTGCTGCTACTAATAGTTGTTGCACTAGTTTTTGAAAGCTTGAGGCGCTGGGGGTGAGTTCGACTTTTGTTGACTCTCAGCGCTGAAGCATCAGTTGTCTTTCCGCGTACTGCGAGAGCTGCATTGGGATGCATCCTGTCCACAATGCCGTCCCTGGTGCAATCCTTTGCCGCGAGGCACCCAACCTTCACCACCCCTCTACTGAGAACCAAAGCAGTCCTCTGCAGAAACCGCCTTGCACGGCGGGTCAGCAAAGCTCCTGCTGCTGAAACCGCCGCTGACAGCCGTGCCAGGACCCCAGGCTGTGTCCAACATTGCAGGGAGGGCATTTATCGCTAAAATGCTTCAGGCGCCATCCACGCTAAGCCAGTACCCCATTTCTCATAGTGCAGGACTCCGAGCGGCAGATGAGCGGCAGAGGATCGGTCGACTCGACTACTCACAAAGATGCCATTTTGCCTCCCCGACACACAGACGTCATCTTGCCTCCCCGACTCCTTCTTTCCATATTGCCACTAGCTTCTTAGTTTCCATTTTCTTTACATCTTTCCCCTCCAACTTTTAATTCTCCTTTCTTTCTTTTTTATGTACTCCTTTCCTCCCACTGTCCACACTTCCCTTGGTTTGCTTTTCTCCCGTCCACCTCCTGCTGTATGTTGCCTTGCTATTCCAGCCCTCCTCCCCCACACCTCCCTTGTGTTGCCCTCCTCCTAATGTCCTATATATTGCTTCCCACCACTGTTCCCAAACCCCTTCCAACCCTCACATCCACCACAAATAACATTACACAGAATCAAATAGCTCTCATGTATGCGAGTGCTATTTGGCTTTAATGTTTTTTTTATAAATATTATACACCAAAGTGAGCTGCTGTGCAACATGGGTTAAAGAAGCAAAAGCAGTATGACGCTGTCAGTCTTGGCCACGTCATAGTGCTTTTTTCTTTACTTTAAGCCATGTTGCACATCAACCTATGCTGCTGCACGATGTGTCTAAAAAACATTGACAAAGCCATTAGATCACTCATAGGCAAAACTTATTTGCTTTGTCAATGCTTGTTCCTTCATCCTGCCATTTTTCTTACATTTGTTTCTTTTCTTTATTCTTAATTCTATCTTTGAGCCTTTCCTTCCTTATTTCAGTACTTTTCCTATCTTCTTTCTTGTTTCACCTTCCTTTCCACTTTGGTGTTCATCTCTGTATCCCTTCTTCTCTTTTCTCATGCATTCAATTTCTCTAATACCTTTCATAACCTTTGCTTGTTTACTTCTCTCCATTTTTTCTCTGCTACTGTCATGCCTTTTCTTCTTCTCTTTCTCTCAAACTCTTCCACTTGCACCATTCACTTTTCCTTCAACATATATTTTCTTCTGCTCCTTCTCACATGTTCACTTTGCTTGCCATGTAGTTCTGTCATGTTTTTTTTCCTGCATATTTTTTACAAGCTTCAATCAAAGTTGAGGAGGCCCATAAAAACTATTAAATAATTTAGCATGACAGAAAGGCTATGGCCCAAATGGAGCTAGCTACTTCTGCTTCAGCTGCTAACGTGGGGGATTTCACCATAACCTTGGTTGAAAAGATCACTTCTAGGGTGACCAACTGGCATGGGTGCAAATTCAGGATGGTAAGTATAAAAATTCAGGACAAAGGGTCAAAATTCAGAACAAAAATTCAGGACAGAAGGTCAAAATTCAGTACAGAAGGTCAAAATTCAGTACAAAACTTTGGAACAAAAATAAGTTTCATAGACACATCAGAGAAAATTACGTGATAGTATAAAAGTAAGTAAATAGACACCCACTTAAGTACAAGTCAAAATAGGTTTATATTTTAGGTTGAGACAATCGTGCACTTCACGGTTATTTGGTATGCGCGCAGCTTTGAGCAACTGTGCAGGTCTTTTTGTGCTATTTGATATGATAATAATCTATTTATGTGGTTACTGCACGGTGTTGTCCGGTCTGATATTTTGTTTACAACTCATGGTCCTGAGCAGGCATGTTTGGTGTGAGAAGTGGTCGGGAAAATCTACTTGGATAGACTTTGTTACTAGCATTTCATATCTGAGTGCCATTGTGAGATTTAAAGCGGTACGCATAGGTGAACTAAAGGGAGCATTACTGTGATGAATACACTATGGGAACACATGATGGGTGTTTCAGCAGGTGGAACTTAAAATATGGAATCTGACTTTGCTTATGGCGGCTTCGCAGAGAGTTGCATTAGCTGACGTAAGTATACTTTTCCCTGCAGCTTTCTTAAAGAAGGCACTGTCGATACACTATTACATTTTTTATTGTTTACCCCGTGCCTATTGCTATAAACACAATATACATCTCAAACACAGCTCACGGTACTGTGAGGCTCTCCCATAAACTATACACCTAAAGCAAAACGTGCAAACATTTACAATTACTAGTGTAACATTCAAGTAGCAGTTGGGTGTCACTCAAAATGTCATATGCATGATTTATAGATCCCACACAGAAGCACAAAGCAAATACAGAATAGTAACACATAGGCAAGGGAGTAGCCAGAAAATGTAAATACCTTCCTCTTAGAATGAATGCTCTTATGGCACCAAGAAAGCAAAGTAAGTAATCACAACCCTCCCCAGAAGAGCTCTCTTGTCCAAGGGTCTAGCCATTCATCCTTCCATCAAACCCCTGATATCCACCATTTCAAATCTGTCATCTATTAATTCTTTCATCCATCATTCAGTCTTTCACCATTTATTCAGTTTCTTCCATCTGTGTGCCCATCCATATACAAACCTTTTCAACCATTTGCAAACCTATCCTCCATCTATCATTTCACTCATCCATCCCTCCATCCACCCTTTCACTCATCCATCCATCAACCATCCACCATTTCACCCAATCCATCCTTTCACTCATCCATCGACTCTTCCATCCATCCAACCATTTATCCTTTTGCACAAGCCATCCTTTCACTCATCCATTCACTCTTCCACCCATCCATCCATTCACTCATCCATCCAACCATTTACCATTTCACCCATCCTTTCACTTACTCATCCATCCACCCAGTCACTCATCCGTCCACCCATTCAATTTTTCACTCATCCATCCATCATTTCTTCCAGCTCCCCACCGCTTCACTTTCACTCATGTATGCATTCTTTCACTAATCCAGCTTTACATTCTTCTTTTCCCTCATCCATGCACCCAGTCGCCTATCCATTCTGTCAATCATTCGTCCATGCTTTCACTAATCTATCCATCCATCCATCCTCCCTTTCTCTCTCCTTTCCCCTTTCACTTAGCCACCCATCCTTCTATCAACCCTTCACCCATCCACCGACTCATCCATTTACTCATCTATGCATGAATTCATCCATTGACCTTTCACTCATTCATCCTTTCTCTCGATCCACCCTTTTACTCATCTGTCCATCCTTTTGTCCATCTACCCTCCCTTTCAATTACTCGTCTATCCTTACATCCACCCTTTCACTCATCCACCCATCTATTCATTTAGCCTTTCACTTAGCAATTCATCAATCCAAACCATAATTTCTCATATCCATTCACACATTCACTAGCCCATCATCCACCCTTTCAATCATCCATCCATCCTTTTACTGATCCAACTACCCTTTTACCTATCCATCTACCCTTTCACCCATACATCCATCTGTTTACTCTCATCCATCCTTCCATTCAATAAATCCATCCATCCTTACTCTCATTATCCATCCATTCACACGTTCACTCATCCATTCATCCTTTCACTAATCCATCCAGCAATTGGCACCTGACACATAGCAGCACGGGCGTTTTTGTACATTTGTTTTTTACATTTCTTCCATCTAACCCTAACAGAATGCCCTGCCTTAGGCCGAAGCAGGAAAAGGCCACCGCATGCTGTAACAGCTCAAACTCACCTCCTTTGTCATTCTGAATGTGACAATCAGCCGTACACAGAATGCCAATGGGCGGAATGGGGCTGCTCTTGTGCTCAGAGAATGAGTATGAGGCAGCCCCATCAGGGAGCTGAGGCCTCTCGCAGGGGAACAGCTCTGACCCTGCAATGCCCAAAATTACAGACAAAAGGTGTCCGTAAAAGGCATCCTCACGGCCAACGGACGTGAGGTCCAAATTACGGACGGTCCGTGAAATTTACGGCTGGTTGGTCACCCTAGTCACTGCATGCTTGTGTTGCAACCTGCCTGAAATGGGGAACCAGGTTTGAGCCTGCTCAACATCCTGTGATACTGGGCAAATCACTCAATCTCCCCATGCATAATTATTTTAAATAAAAAAATGAATCTGACTTTGTGTAATGTAATCAGATGCTCAAGTAAAACGCTCCTATGCCCTGAGCCAAGTTTGTGTAATAAAAAAGCTGCAACTAAATAAATATATAATTTGAAGAGTAAATATGTCTTCATGTGCTCTCACGGTGTAGTTGGGTGCAGAATTCAGGTTTTCAAGGACCAGCCACATGCATTCTTACCAGAACCTTAGGAGCACAAGGAAATGGTAGAAAGTAGAGTAAAAGGGAAGAGCGTCATGAAGACGGCACAAGCTCTGGTAGTCGGCGGACCATGGATACATAGGGTAAGACAGCCCTCAAGCATCAACTGACCAACTGCCTCAAGAGGAAACATCAGGCACAACTCAATGGCATTCCTTCGACTTCATAGAATCCCACGTTTCAAGCTGGCATTAACCAATCACAGACCTACAACTCAGCCCGCACAGATTTCACAGACTGGCTGCAGATGACAGCGCTTCCCTAGATCAAATGTACGCAGAGTACTGAGGGGCATATTACCAACAACTAGCAAAGATTATCGCTATGTTGGTTTAGCGGCAATATTAATATCGCCGAGCTCCGCCGATTTTTATCGCTTAGGAGCCTTGCTATTATCAAGGTTTATCTCCTAAGCGATAAAGATCGGCCGAAATGCATGAATGTCGCTGTAAAGTCAGCGATATTCATGCATTACCGAGCAAATGCTCTTAGCCATGTTATCCACCTACCATTGGATAACATTTCTAAGAACAGCTCTGGGCAGGTGTTAGCTTTTGGAGATAATCGCGCTTAGCGCGATTATTTCCAAAAGTTGGTAATAGGAGATAGAGATGTTAGCGACTGTTTCCAGTCGCTAACATCTTGGCACGCCCACTTTGCATGTCATTAGCGATAATTATCGCTGACATGCAAAGTGGGCACCTAAATGCCCGCTATCTCCTACTAGCTGTCGCTAACTGATGTTAGCGACAGGTATGTAATAGGGCGATACAATTGTCGCCGCATTAGCGGGAAAAATTCCAGCTAAAGCGGCGATAATGCCCTTGGTAATATGCCCCTGAGTTACCACATAGATTACAAAGAATAGGCTCAGGCTGCGCACAGCAATACCTTGCCTCTGTTCGCAAATATTTGATATGGATCAGTGGCACCTCGCAGAGGTAACGCTGTGGGGCGGTGAGGCGGGCGGGGGCAGGGCTGGGTCGGGGGTAGTGGAGTGTGACATACAGAAGCAGATATTTATTTATTTACGTTCACCTTTGTCGTCGTATGTTGGACTCCCGCCCCATTACCTCTGCGAGCCGCTACTGATATGGATATGCCTAAAATAGAAGATTTTAACTGCTCACTTTGTACCCCTCAGATTCGGTCTCCCAGGCTTTGGTTGCTGACTGCAGAGGTACCCTTAGGTTACACATATCTCCTTGGCTCAACACAAAGACAGTGCTGCTGTCCTGGGTTTGTGCATAATGCCACAAGGTCAGGCTGAGAGACAAGAACCATCTGTCATGATGCACAGATCTTACAGGTGAAGCTGTCACGTTGGCACTGATTTACATATTCGACCTCACAAAAAGAGATGTCCCTTCTGTTACACATGCTGTTCTCTGAAAAAACTACGATTTTTTTATGTGGGGATAAACAAAATCTATTGGGGGGGTCCCCGCTGGTGTATTTTCTCCATTTTATTTTTAATTATATCTCCTTAAACATGATAGACTAAATCCAATTTCAGGATTATGCAGAAGCTGTCAGGAGGGATAGATCCCTCCCCTCACCCCTAATTCCCTCAGTATTAGAGGTAGGTTAGTCTTCCAGCTCCCTTGGGCAGGGGACTTTCATGTCACAGTGAGACATGCTGCTCAAACCATGCTACCTTAATAACTAGAGAATTAAATGTCAGTGAATGTGGGGTTCATTGGAGGGAATGAGGACCTTCCCGGGGAAACTGCACCTGTCCTTTTCTTGAGCATGTACATGCTAAATCTCAAATCATTACATGGGAGGCTGTCTGCGAACAATCACATCTGTCATGCTCACTGGGACACAAATCAGTAACCATCAGAGACATAATCTGACTTTCCTCAGAGTCTAACTCTGAGCAGGGGTATATGCTTTCCAGGGCCATGAAGGGAACATTTCTGAAGTAACACATGCTGATGGCCCTTCCCTGGATGCAGTCAACGCCCAAGGCACCATCCAGACCATCTCCTGCATCCATGATGGCCAAGTGTCCCCATACCACATGTGACAGGAGCATCTGTCACGCCTGCGGTTACAGATTCTCTGAGCACAAGGCCTGCAGTTCTTGAACGCCCTTCAAGTGGTTCTGTGGCTCCTCTTTCATTTTGAACACTTCCTTAAAAATCTAAAAACACGCCTGTTGTGTTAATCTCCTCCCCTCCTTTGGTTGCTTTTCAGTTTCTTAGTGCCCTGATGACAGTGTGAGACGCGTGTTCCTTAAGTAAACAGATAATATAAAATTGTATGCTGGGATTGATAGGCATGTACTTATAATGGCAAAGGACACACCAAGACCCAGAATTGAAAATGCTGTTGGCTAAACATCCAAAACAGTCTGAATATGTCAGACAGAACTTTGAGGTACGTATTAGCTGTGCTCACCCATAAATGAAATGTATCTATATATATAAAAACGAAAGTATGTCTGTCTGTTTGTCCTTTATGCATTACTACACCATTCATCCGATCGGCAAGACATTTTGGGTAGTTGTTGAGTACACTCCCCCAAAGGTTTCTGGCAAAAAAAAGAAAATGTTAAATGTTGTTGAGTACACTCCTGCGAAGGTTTCTGGCAAAAAAAAAAAAAAAAAATGTTAAATATCGTCCCCCCGGTCCCCCAGGGCCCTCATAATCTTTACAATACTGAACGTTTACAGTTTACGGTGCGATCGCTTTTGCAATGACCATCAACAAAGCACAAGGACAATCGCTGCAAGTGTGTGGACTAGATTTGGAGAATCCGTGCTTCTCACATGGACAACTGTATGTGGCCAGCTCACGCGTCGGAAAACCTTCTGATTTATTTGTGTACGCACCAGATGGAAAAACAAAAAATACTGTGTATCCACAAGCACTCGAATAAATAAACAGAATTAAAACAACACTTTAAAATGTTTTCCATATTAAAATGAATAAGTTTCAATAAAAATGACACAATGTAAATTGAAAGTTATCATAACAAGTTTCCTTAAATTTCCTTTCTTCTGAGAACGCAGCAACGCGTAACGGGTAAGCTAGTCTATGATAAAAAATCTTCCATACTGTTCAGCAATGAAAGAAATGCTATGCCCCTGGATGTTCCCTCTGCCCAGCTGATACAAGTCAACTTCATCTGCTCAGAAATCCATTCATTTCCGTAGAATGTCAGTATTGTTGAGTGTTGTATTTTATTGTCAATCTATCACGGAAGCCTAATTCATTTTAAGGCAAAAAATCCCACGTGCTCATAAAGCTTAACAACTTTGAGCCAATTTTTGAAGACTACATTGGCTCCCATACAAAGAAAGAGCCACATTTAAGGTAATGGGTCTAGATCACAAAACATTACACTCAAAATTGTGCTATCCTTTGATTGAAAGTTTCATTTGTTACCATAAACCTCGAGACCTTTGTTCCACAGCCCAGTTTCAGGTGGCTGCCCCTAGGTTTATAATGCTCTAGAAATTCCCACTGATTATCATGATAGAACAAAAGCTGATGGGTTCTCAGAAACTGGTCAAAAACTAGGGCCAGAGGTACAAAGCATTTTTGTGATCTCAAACACTCCGATTCAGAGTTTGCGACTGCAAAAATGTTTTTGCAATATATTAAAACCATTTTAGGAGTTTACCTATTTTCTGACAGCTAATATAGGTTTGAAAATGGATAAATAATTACAATTTGGAAGGGGCGCATCCCATTCAAATAGGGATTCTGATCCATACCTATCAATGGCCTAAGACCAAAATAGTAGTCATAAATCTTTGAAATGTTACCGACCACCAAGTTAAAGTGGTAACTCATTCGCAAAAAAGGGATGTATATGTTTGAAGAAGGTTTGTTGGTGAAAAGGCAGTGGTCCAGGGAACTACTGCCAACTCTAAAAACAAAAACAACAGGTGATGGACCGAATGTGGATCAATATCACACACTCACCCCAGTCCAAAGATCTGGGCCCAAATCCATCGTTTTTTTGCACTCCACACCACCCTGGGTTAGACAATGGCGATATGCAAATCACCTCTGACCCTGTGCCCCATGGGAATAGTCCAGTCCGAACTACAAAAGCCATGTCCTTCCCAGAACGGAATCAAGCATCCGAGGACTGGACCGGTTTCGAGGTAACACCTCTCATCAGCCCGGCTAGCTTGACTCCAAGTGGTGTGGAGTGCCTGGGACCCACGTCTGGGCATCCCCAGCGCACTTAGGGCGGAATATGCAAAAACAACAGGTGATGGACCGAATGTGGATCAATGTCACACACTCACCCCAGTCCAAAGATCTGGGCCCAAATCCATCATTTTTTTGCACTCCACACCACCCTGGGTTAGACAATGGCGATATGCAAATCAGCTCTGACCCTGTGCCCCATGGGAACAGTCCAGTCCGAACTACAAAAGCCATATCCTTCCCAGAACGGAATCAAGCATCCGAGGACCGGACCGGTTTCGAGGTAACACCTCTCATCAGCCCGGCTAGCTTGACTCCAAGTGGTGTGGAGTGCCTGGGACCCACGTCTGGGCATCCCCAGCGCACTTAGGGCGGAATATGCAAAAACAACAGGCTTTTGTAGTTCGGACTGGACTGTTCCCATGGGGCACAGGGTCAGAGCTGATTTGCATATCGCCATTGTCTAACCCAGGGTGGTGTGGAGTGCAAAATAACGATGGATTTGGGCCCAGATCTTTGGACTGGGGTGAGTGTGTGACAGTGATCCACATTCGGTCCATCACCTGTTGTGTTTGCATATTCCGCCCTAAGTGCGCTGGGGATGCCCAGACGTGGGTCCCAGGCACTCCACACCACTGGAGTCAAGCTAGCCGGTCGCTTAGTCCACCTCCCACACAAAATGATTTCCGGAGCGGCAATGTTTCACCAAGATGGAGTTCACTTGCCGGACTTCGGCACGGACACATGGATCCGAGGAATTTGGTCCTTTGTGCAGAACTTGCTTGAAGGGGGGAAGGGCGACGGACCTGAGGCCCCTAGTCGCCCTTGTGGCGGTAATGAGACATTGGACCATTGATATAGACTTACATAATGGACGGGAGTCCGCCTTACGCACTCCCTAAGCCAGCACTGAGGGGAGAGACGGTAAGCTCTCCGCAGCAAAATGGAGGCCACCGGCTGGGGAGGCTAGGGCGACAGGTACGAGCCTCCTGGGATCCTGGGCAGCCTGGTGGCCGAGGGGTGGGCCCTTGGAAATGGCGGACAAGGATTCGAGGGTTGGGGCCCACCACTCAGAGGGCGCAGATGGGTTGCACCTGGTGTGGGGAACTCAGCCTGGGGAGATGCGAGCCAGATGGCCCCTTGGTGCTGGGGGAAAAGAAGAATTTTAATAATAAAAATGCAATTTTTATGAATATTTAATGAAAAGTTGATAATGTTTATGTTACTTGACCTTATCATTGTCATGTTTATGATTGTTGTTATTAAACATGGCCGTTTTACACCCACCCTCTCTCAAAGTGTTCATTGTAAGGTGGGTTGGGCGGGCGTGGAGCATGCTGGGGGATCCGGGCCCTATAAAGCTGAGTGAGGCGCCGCTTCACTGATACCGGTCTCGGTTTCTTTATATATTTCTTAACTTTAACACTGAGAGCGGTGTCCTTGAAGCAGGCACTGCGCTCAGTGTTAAAGTTAAGAAATATATAAATAATCAGAGTGCGGTGTCCGTGAAGCGGCTCCGCACTCAGTTTCAAAGTTAAATAAAAAAAAATAAAACACAAACAGAGCGCTGTGCACTTTCATTAGCGAGTAGCACCTGCCATTTTCCAATGAGTGTTGTGTGGGGAAGCGCCGCTATTCTCCCACATTGTTCAGTAAAGAAAATAGTGCTCACACACTAATTAAAGCATCCCGTATAACGCTGTCAGTAAAAGATCCAGTAACCGTGGGCGGGGCCAAAAGTGGACAGAGTGGTAACCAGGAGGAATAAGAAGCTTCATTTACAATGAGAAGCCACCTTTTTGCATGCACTATGACGCTAGCCAATAGGAATCATGGGCGGGGCTTCAAGTCCCCTTCCAGAACCGTATTGATTTCAAGAAGCTCTTGAATGCCAAGAGCAGCGCATGCGCGCTGCTCTCGCCAACCGAGACTTAAAAACGATCAAAAAAAGTAAACTTTTAAGCAGCCCCGTCTCGTTTAAGGAAAATGGGACGCATTTAAAAAAAAAAAAAACAGTTTACTTTTTTGAAAGGCAATCACAAACATGGTGATCTGCTGCCCCTTAGGTACCTGTGATGACCTCTAATTGCAATGAGTCACAATATGAGATCTACTTCATGAATAGTATTGAGGTCCATCGGATCACGTCCCACTCTGGATCAGAAATTTCTGAACTGACCTTTTTGCACATAAGTTGCTAGGGAAAATTATTTCCTGACTGCAAAAATACTTGTGGCAAATTACAACCGGTATTTTGTGTGCAGTAAATTGTAAATCTGACCCCTAATTACTTCCCCATCAACCTTTTGCTGCTGATCCACTTTCGAAGTGGTCTTCACTTTTCACTTAGCAAAGTAAAAAAGAAATCCCAAAGCTCTGGACATGGACCTAGACTTGACAGCCATTGGAAGCAGAATATTATGACCCAAGATTCCTGGATCCCAAGTGGTTTAGACAACTCAACCACAAACTCTATTTCCTCAAAAATAAAGGTGTCTGCACTGCAAACACAAGTTGTTAGGATCTTGTTAGGCACCACTTAATACTTTGAAGCATCCTCACAAAGCATCAATACTGCAATAAAACAAAACAAAGAAGGTAAAACCCAGTAAAATCAAATGATCTAAAACCACCCTTCTTTTCACAATGCCAACACATAAGTAATCACGAAAAACATATTCTACCGATACCCAGAGCTTATTTTTCAACCACAATGACCAGCTTTTTTGCTGTTTCCTCATAGATTTAAAGGAGTTTCTTTTCTTTAGTGATTTTTGATGGGTGAGCCATTAGTCATTAATGTGTTATTGTGGTGGGTAGGACGCCATTTTTCTATGGGTTTGGTTTAGGTATAGGGAACCTGTGTAGAATTACTGATCTTAATCTCTGATTGATTACACATAATGGGTGATTCCCCTTCATAACTGAGCGCTAAAAGGGTGTTTTTTAAATTGCATATAAGTTACAAAGGTACAACATGACTCTTATTTAGCCGCCAACATTTGGTCTAGTTAATTTCTTGATTCACCCCTAAGGACAGCATTCCTCATGCAGGGGTGGTAAAGGCGAAAAAGTCCTGCAGTAGCATGCGCATATTCATTCCGTCTTAGGGGCTTCAAAACTACGAGGGCGTAGGACAGTCCCTAGAAGCCTCTGTGGCACAAGAAATCTCTCACCCTGGCCTTCTGAAGTCCCCTATTCAGCCTAAATCCTCCGATCGCTGCGATTTGGGATTCTCAGGGGCCCCTCGCCACATTTTGCAGCGGGGGACTCCATCAGTTTGTGTTAGGCCTCCAAGGGCATGTGCAACATTGGAAAACGTTATCGCTGCTGCTTGGTGTTGTGAACTTGTGAGCAATCACATGGCCTAGTGACACCGCGAGTTGCTCCATTCACTGCTACCAGGGGTGTAAGGCAGGCAGGCCCCTGCAGCCCCTAAGGTAAGGGGACCCCCAACTCTTCTGGGGGCCTCCATTGAGCCCTAGACCAAAGCATATCTATGAGGCATGGGATCAGGGGGCTCTCATTGTGCTCTTTGGGCGCGCGAGCGCATGGCGTGACAATGTTTCCTCACTGACAAGATAAAAGGGCTCCGCTTCGCGCTCGCGGAGGGGGTAATCCCGATGAATCCTTCCTGCATCAGATCAGCGTTAATTAGCGACCACCGAGCTAATCACGCCATTCCCCACGGGGCGCGCGCTCTGCAACTCGCACCTTTTATTCTTCAATCAATTACGGAGATGTAAAATCAATGAAAGAATAATTGGTTCCTAGCCACGGCGGCCGCCGTTCTACTCATCTCTGAGATAAGGGCTGATTCCGAAGTAATCGTGCGTCAGTAGACGAGGCCTCTGCCACCGGAGGCTCAGGGCCGCGCGCGGCGCTGCTCTGCCGCTTCTTCGGTGGATCAAGCCGGAAGTCTGCGGCGCTTCCATGGCAGAGGGCATAAACTGTCTCTGGCTTTTACCCGTCACACACCTGTTAAATACTGTGGGCCTCATTTATGAGAAATGACGCTGCGTGAAAGCAGCGATGCGTCACTTCTCAGTGCGCACTCCTTGCGACATATTTAATGTATGACGCATCATGTCGCAAGGAGTTACAGATACGTCAGTATTTCTAACGTATCTGTAAGCGCAAAAGTGACGCATTGCTGGAGTGTGTCACAAAAGTGAAGCAACTCCAGCAATGCGTACTTTTACATGGGGCAAGCCCCATGTGAAAGGGCCTGCGTCAGTCTTACGCCTGCTGTGAGGCAGGCGCAAGATTTTGACGCAACGGTGTCCTAACAGTGACGCAGTGAAATCTCATAGATTTCACTGCGTCACTTCTACGAACCTTCCTTGTGTCAATACGCCCCCCTTGCATACATTATACCTGGCTCAGGTATAATGTGGCGCAGGGGTTTACAAAGTGACGCATCTACCTAAATTCATCACTTTGTAAATATGGCGCAACAAGGCGCATTTTTTACACCACTGGTGCGTCACAAAAAGTGACGCACCGGCGGCGTAAAAGTGAAGCACAGCCTCATAAATGAGGCCCTGTGAGTTTATCTGGTGAGGGGGTATATAAAACATGGAGGGGTGTATTTTGGTGTCATGGATCAAGCAGGAATCTGCTGTTCTCTGTTCCATCTGCACAGCATTCTCCTTGAAACCTTCTAGCAGTTGGTGTCATTACAGCAGCCTACCTGTAGTTTACGTCACAAATGGTCGGTCGCTGAGCAAGTGTAACCGTGTAACCAAACCACAAATGTCTTCCAGTCAAGTAACCGGAAAGTGTTGTAAGACCACGACTCCTCCTTTACCCAATTTCACATGTATGTGGGCCCACATAAGTGGATCATGAAACCACAAATGCTGCTGCCTTTGATATAGCGCAATGCGACCCGAAGTTTTTGGAGCACTTTACATGAGCACCAGTTGCATTACAGAGGGACACATTCATTTTTTGTAGGCACAAGTAGAGTAAGGGGCTTGTTTCGATGTTGGGCAGAAAGCCTCTGCCCGACACGGTCTCGGATTTTGGACCGACCGACTTGCAGTCCACCGGATTATGATGCGACCGAACACTGTTCGGTCGGATTCCAATTGTTTCCTAAGGGAGCTTGTGTTACACCTGAGAACCGGCTGTAACACAGGCTCCTATGGAGGAAATGGGGTGTGTGTAAAACCCTGCACCCTGTTGCAGGCACCCCAAGGTGCCTGCCACACAGTGCAGGGTTTTACAGGGGGTTACCTTAGTCCTATCGGCCAGCAACAGTTGGCCGTAGGGACCAGGGGGCCCTGCCAGGGGTCCCCAAAGTCACTTTCCGACAGCCTTTCCATGTCGGACAGGCCGACGCAGAAAGACTGTTGGAAAGTGACATTGTAATCCCAATGGCAGAAACGCAGTCCAAAGGGGATTACGGTGCGGTTCTAACCGACAGGAATACTCCGCGAGTAAACGAAACCGAGTCGGAATGATCGGCCGGTTTACGTCCTGACTCCGAACATTAAAATTGGGGGTCGGATTGTAAACCAACCGTGTTGGTCGAAGGGCTCCGACGCGGTCGCGAAAATTTCGACTGTTGAGCTGAGTCTTTTTACCTGACATCGTAATGAGCCCCTAAATATTTTGCCCAAAATCACAGGATGTTGAGCAGATCCGTTAACCAGTCAACCAGCAAATGTACCCGCACATCGAGGGTACAGCCCACCAATACTATCCCATTAACCAATGTATATGTACAACCAAGGCATGGATGTTGGGAGTGCTTCGGAAACCAAGCAGGCCCAAGACTTCAGTGTTCTTCCTAAATCCTGAACCATCCAATTGAAATCTTCATGCCTCTTCCTCTGCAAGCAACATGTTCCTCCAACTGAGACCAAGGGATGCTTCTTCCTCCCAGATTGTGAACTTTAGAGTCCCAGGTAGGTCAGCCCAGCACCAATCATCTCTCCCCCACTGACTAGTAGAGGTTACTTGTGCGGCTGAACTCAATCATGTGCAAATTGTTGGACTATGCACGGCTAGTGAACATGAGACTTCCTCAGTACCAGCATACTCACCTATAAGCAGCGACACTGGAAATATGCAGAATTGGAGGACCAAATTATGTGGCAGTTTTGAACAAATTATGGGGCAAGAAAAGCCAAATTATGTGGCATAATAAGGCACCTTTTGTGATAGTATTACTTAATTATTTTATCATTTTTACACCTAGTAATAGTGTCTGGAAATAGAACTCACCTTATTAGTAACAATCTAACACCAAAATGCAGCAATGAGCCACTTAAAGATGACCAGTCAAACTTTGTGAAAAGCGTTTCAGTGTGCATGAACACCCTCGCCCTATTTTTGTAACTTTTGATCCGTCTGAGCTAGAAACAAATTTTGTGTTTTTTAAAATCTGAAGACCATGCAGACGATGAATTACGTGGCAATTGGCAAATGTGGCAAACACATAATTATGTGAAAATCACAGCAGAATCACACAATTCTAGTGGACCTGCCTATTAGCTGCCCAGAAAGAGATCTCCAGATCAGATAGGTAAAAAAAGGCACAGAGCCTGCCAGCCCTTCACCTCCACTCACTCCTCGTCAGACAGTGGCTAACTTTATTGCCCATAGGCATCAGCTGTAAGAGCATCCATGCATTGGATAAGAAATATCTGCAGTCAAATTTAGCTATCCAGCGCTAACTAGGTTCCAGGCAAGTATTAAATGCTTCTCTAAACCACAAAATATAATCAAGTTATGGCATACTGTGTTGTCATACAACTGCATTAAGAATCCCAGGGACTGTATTACTTAAATGGCCCGGATTTTTATTGGCCTATGGTACACATTTTTTACCCTTGTTGCACCACCACATCACTGAAGGGGCTGCAAATGCTTGAGCAGCCCCATTTTGAATACTGAGTTGGCAGGAGGAGATTTTGTGCACTTGTGACTTCAGTGGGGCAACCCCCTAATTGTATGTGGAGGATTTCCCATTCAAATGAGGGAATAACTTGACTTCGCCCTGCACCTTATTACAGTTGCATGGGTAAATAGGCTTTCAGATGCCTCGATTACTGTGTGCCACCAGTTAGTGTGCCCCCCTGTCTCTGAGCCATGTACATCAATGGTACACACATTTTCAGCTGTAATTGGCTATGATTTAACCCTATTTCTGACCATACATTTGACTACTGCAAGCCTCTTGTGTGCAAAACCTGAGCTTCTTCCTTTCACCAAAAGTCTTGAGCACCTGAGTTTCAGCTATTCACTGCGTTACTGCAACCTAATGAAATCTCACAGAAGGTGAGAGTCACCAACTGACTGTTATGTAATGTGTAATGTTAATTTAATTTTATACAGCGCACAGCTACCCAACAAGGGTTTCCCAGCGCTAAACCTGTAGGACTAGTGGTGGCTCCACCGCTAAGGCAGAGGAGCGTTGCTTCACTGAACAGTTCAAAAAGAAAAAACTAAAATTGATAACAACTCATTGTTATTATCATTTCATTTTCTGTCCTTGCTCAGGTGGGTAGGGGCGGGGCAGGGTTCCTCTGCTCACAGAACAGAGTAGGGGACGAGTGGTTTTCCCACTCCAAGTGCGCAAAACGCTTTGGCCGGCTGTCTTAGGCCGGCCAACCCGTCATGCGCCCTTTGCATGTTCTGCATGCGCTGCAGAACATGGCCAGCCTCCCATTCCGTGGCTCAATGATTAGAGCGGCAGACCCTGATGCAGAGGTCTAGCCCGGGACCAGGGTTCAATTCCCTGCCTCGGCGGGTCTTGGGCTCAAAATTCCACAGACCTGATAATTCTCGCCTCGTGCCTATTCCAATGATGGAGTCCCACTCTGCAACTCTGGGCAATAGCTTGCTTAATCTCCACAACGGCACCCACAACGCTAAGGATGCCTGGCCTTCACCCTGGGGGTGCCCAGGAGTGGACGCCTCACAGGGAAAGCCAGGATGGGTTCCACAGCGGTATTCGTACAAGCGCCTTGAGACCCTTGCGGGTGAGTAGTGCGCTATACAAGTATCAATTTACATTCCCTGGCTGAGCATGAAACCACAGCACTCAGCCCAATGACAATGCTGCATTGCAGTATTGCGATTGACTATGGGGATCCTGTTGCTTCCTGCCCAGGAAGTGGGCATAGAGGACAGAGAGGCAGCGGCGGCACACAGGTAAGTGTTTTAATTTTGTTTTAATTCCTTCTACCATTGCCCCCTCCACAACTCACCCACCCTCACGCCACCACTATGTAGGACTCTCCTCACACTTGCAGCTAAGCTTCACATCCATTCCGCCCAACCACCACAGACAAAGGCAACCAGCAGTCCCCATGCCTTGCCATTCACAACAGATAAGGACCACCTGGCAACTGTCATTTACAGCAGACAAGGAGCACATCCAGGCCTGCCTATTCAGCCAGTTTACATGGTGGAGAAAAAGGCAGGGGCTTCTCCTGGACATCGGATGTAGGGAGGGGACCTCTGAAAGCAGGCACTAACATCTCAGATATTGGAATGCACCTGTGACAAAAGCAAATGGCATTAGCAGTGAGCAGGAGAAACAGACAATGTAGAGTGTTGTAATAAGGATAACTGAATTCTTAGAAAAAACTCTGCATTTGATGAACCCATGACAGCCGCATTAAGAGCACAGGCCAAACACATTTACATTTTAACTGAGACTTCAGGAGTTGGTGGAGCCAGACACCTCAAAAAAACAATCTATCTGCTCACCCAAAGATGCTCAGTTTGCTAAGCACACAGAAGGCGAGGGACAAGTTCAGACAATTTATAAATCTGCTGCTGATAGACTGCCAAGAACAATAAAATAATGCTATTTTCCTTTTACCTTCTCTGCTGAGAGTCATCATCTCCTGGATATCTGTCTTTCCTAGAGCAGATGGCAGCACATGGGTCTCTAGGGCTTGATGAGCCTCAAAGCGCAACTGCACCGTCTGAAGACTTCAAACGGAGAATGAGAGACTATGGAGACTTCACATCCAGTTCACCAAGAACAGCAAATAAAAGAAACATTGGGAAAAGCACTAGGCATGGCTTTAATGTAGTAATGCTTTCAAAGACGGGTAAACATACCTGATGCTTGCATGTGGTAGCACATTGAAGACAGACCTACTGTCTTTGAAAATGCACACCCACTTTCAACGGATGGGAGATTTGCCTTGCCCTACATACATAATGCAGGATTTTTCTTGTTCCATAAGAATTTAAGACTCAGGTTGCAAAAGGACTGTTGGTATACAGATATCACGTCAAACACACCAGGCTGAAACAAGTCATGGGTTGCTTTCTTTCCAGTTCAGGGAGGATCTGGCCTGGCAGTTCGGTCTGGACTGATCCTATTGGGGCAGGGTCAAGACTGGTTTGCATATGGCTGAGATCAAACTGAGGTGGCATGGTGTGCAAACTGACGATGGAATGGGATGTGGCCTGAGTGATTATCATTGGCTGAGATTAATTTAAGCATTCAATCTATCACTTTTCTGTACACTTTAGTGAGTCACCCCAAGTAGGATGGGTGTGACCAGATGTAGGTCCTGTGCACACTGTGTCACTGGAATCAAGCTGCACCTGGCTGAGTCCTAACTAGGGCAGACCCGGTCCTGAGTTGCTTGTTTTTGGCTCAGGGAGGACCTGTGTAGTAATGATCATCCTCACGAAGTAGTATGAATACATCTTCTTTATCCCAAAGGTACTATGCTAGTACAAAAAGGGTGCTGCTGCCTTCAACACAAACACAGACTGAATCAATACATTCAAACTTCTTCCTAACTATTCTAAATGATGTAGTACATTCTAATGCTAACAATATAATCAGTGCTTAATTTGTAAAATATGAAGTCCAGGTGCTCAAATATTGGTTGGAAGCCACACCCACTATCACCTGGCTCCACCCACTTCCACCACTGTCGCCACCCACTCTCTGTTGGCTCTGCATCCTTGAACTTATGGGGCCACCCTGATTACCGTTTTTAATATATTTTGGTCATCCATAGTAATAATGGTGTCTAGACCTGACACAAAGGTGGCATCCACGCAATGGTACTCATTATGGGCCTATTGTGTTGTCCCTGGCATTATGGTGGTCATCTCTGGCATTTGATGGTAATAGCTATGCTTGTGGGAAACAATGTGTCCTGTGAGGGCGTAGTACATATGGGTACTCGATTAAATTGCATGCAATTTGGAAGTCGAATACACAGTATTTACCAACATGTAAACTGAACATTATGTCACAGTTTGTGTTTCTCAATTACATATTTTTGTTTGGAGGAAGTGAGTTTGTGTATATTTAAAGCCATGCAGCTGAGCTGGGGAGACTTAGATCTGGTGTTACTTCATTGATGCCACAGAGCACTTGCTGCAATTACAGGTATTAGTTCTGTTTTTGTAAAGGGAATGCAGATTCAAACATGCTCTATGCAAAAGTTGTAAAGCGTCCTCCAGCGCAGACTTACACAACTTTAACGAACAAAAAAATCAAGATTGTCTACTGATATCCCCATTTTCATTGGGAAGCACAGTATATTTTTTGCCCCGAGCTATGTAGCTAACAAACAGTTCTGATGCACAGCGTTATTTTCGTTCTCTTGGCAAACATCAACCTAGCTGTTAGGCCGGCTTTCTGAGACCATCAGGGCTCAAAGCCTGCTCCACCTCGCACTTGCCAATGATTGGGCAATATCCATCCACCTCCTGTCGAGTCTGTTTTCATGATGAGGGTCCTCCCCAGAGCTGGGGTGAGAGTATAGTTAGGCTGAAGAGAGGCACGTTTCACTAACTGGCAGTATTGTGTTCCTGTTTACCGTGGGCATTTAAACAACCCTCACTACAATGGCTCTAACCCCATCGCAAAATAAAGAATGTCTGGGCAATTTTTAATGGTTGCTGGAATTATTGCTGTCGTTGTTTGGTAAACGCAATTTGCAGTGTTTCGTGTACCTAAGAAACACTTAAAACAGGGGCTCCTGAACCAGCAGAAACCGCCGTCTATGGACAGGAAGGATGTACAGGCCCGAGCGTTACTGGTGGCATTTTACACACAGTGCAAATCACATGATGTGATTTACAGAAATATCATCACACCTTTTGTTTCCGCTGGCGCTTTGGCTTTCATGCTGGACTGATTTCATTTCTTTAGGGCAGTGGCAGCAAGTACGTCAGAGTCAGACACTTTACAGTAGACAGGGGTTAACATAATTTAGGCAAGGCCCTGCCTTTCCCAGCAGCCTCAGAGCATTGCACTGCACATGGTGCCCCGTCCGACGCAGGTGGCATGCTTGCTGGGGCCTCAGAGGCTCTGACTAAGTTCAGGTGACCGTCAACACGCGCGCGCACCAGTAAAAGCAGCATTTTTTTTTTTTTACTCACTGTGTGGTGGCACTGCAGGACTGCTTTAAGAGGCCTGCTGCTGCTTCACGTCCTCCTAACCGGTGCTTCTGTGCTGGTAACTAATTCAGTGCGTGTGTGCTGTGCTGCGGTGAGGTCCACGGTCCCTGCCATGAAAAAAGGTTACGCACGGCACGTTGCCCCCCAATCTTCGGCCCGCCCACCAGCAACACTGAAAATCAAAAATGGTACGTAATCGCATCATGGAACTAGATTTATTATCAGGCTGACTGGCTCGCTCTCGCAGTACTGTTTTTCACCGAAGGACTCCGGGGACTGACTATAAGTGTGAAGTGCACAATACTGCAGTAAGGGAATTGTATATTTTTTTTTTACGTTGACGCATGACGTATAGACTGCAGTGCAGTCAGGCAGTTGATGTAAGTTGTAGACCCGGCCCTGATAAAAACGTGCCGGTGCTAAGCACCGGAAAGCACCGGCACAAATTAAGCACTGAATATAATCTGCATGAAGCTAATAGGTTATCAAAACCGGACCTGGTTGTTCGATCTGGATTGTTCCTATTGCAATAGGGTTGCGACTGATTTAAATACGGTTGCGTCCAAAATGGCATGGTGTGCAAAATAACGGCCGGAATGATAACCAGGGGCTGAGAGAAATTCAAGCCTGCCGTTCATCAATTTTTTGGTATGCTTTAGTGTATACAGGTATCACGCACAGATGCCTCTGTGCGTGATATGGAATGAACTTGCACTGTATATGCACTCTGTACGCACAGTAACACAATCGAAAAATCAGATCTTAACGTACTACCACCTGAAAAGTGATTTTTAAGAAGTGGCAACAACACGGAATGTTAGAGCACAGGGACAGCTGCACTGACAGTCTGTCAATGTCAGTCAGTAAGGTTACTCCTTGACTGGGCATGGTGCCAGGAGCCAGGATGTCGAGCCCTGATGGCTTGAACGGCCATGTTAAATTCCCTTCTGTCTGTTTCTCTGTAGTGAGACTGAAACACAGGAGGGAAGATCGCGAGTAGCTGCGGTGCTGACAACAGTCACTCTATGCATACACTGCAGATAAGTGTGGCGCAGCGGCCAGAGCAGCTGACTCTGGAGCAGTGCGATCCCCGACGCCGGCAGCAGCTCAGCTCAGCATCATGTCACTCTGGGCAATAGCTTACTTATTCTCCTCGACGGCCCCCAGTGCCTTGAAACCCTTAATGAATGATATGTTTGCGCTTTACAAATACAAATTATTGTTACTGCTAGGCAGTGGCCCCAGGACCCAGATGGTTGCTTCTGGGTCTCTTATACCCGTGTGCACATTACCCCCAGGTCCCTACGTCCTCGACACCTTCAAAACTAATGAGATTATTCTATCTCAGACAGAAAAAAGAAAAAGAAGGAAAGCTGGACCTACCCTTCTCCCGCCGGAAGTACATAAGGGTACACGTCCCAGCATTCCCTCTGTTTCTTTTTTCTGTCATTCTGACAGAGATTGCTGTGGCGCGAGGAGCTTGGAATAGGCTCCTGCGCCGAACTTACCTCCGCTGGGGCTTCGTTGTCCTCGGCGACTTGGATGGCCTCTCCCTCCCTGCCGGGCTTGGGGGGAGTGGCGCGGGCTGCGTCTGACGCTCCTCTGGGCCGCGCGTGGATGTTTGACCGCGTGGGCCCCGCGTCTGCCCGATGGCCGCCCCTCCTGCCTGCCGGGCTTGTTAGAGGGCGCGGCCGCCTTCGCGTCTTTGGTTGGCTGGTTTGGGTATGCCTTCCTGTTATGGCGCTGCCTGACTTCCGGTTTGGACGTCGTCAGGCGCTTCTGCCCGGTCGTTTTTTTGCTGATATAAACGGGGGCAGCTGGTGAGTACCGCGTAGCAGTGTTTATTTCCTGTGCTGTTTGCTTGTTGCTACTGCCTCCTGTGTTGTTCCTTGCTGTGCAGGATGGGGAAAAGTTCGAGGGAGAGGCATCACAGGGAGAGGTCCTCTTCTTCTTCTTCTTCCAGTGTCTCACGCTCTCCTTCTCCTGCCCGGTCCAGACGCCGCTGTGGGGGTGGGGATGCGCGCGTGAAGCGCTTGATCAGGGAGACCCTTTCAGAAATGGGTTCTGGTGGAGCCAGACGCAAGGTTCCAGCTGCGGCTTCCGGTGCTTCTGCTTCTTCTGGTGACGAGTCGGCTTGGGCTGGGGACTCTGAGCTGAAGGGGAAGTATATTGACAAGGACGCTCTTCCTGGTATCCTGATGCACGTGAAGCAGAATATGGGCTTTGCTGTTGACGCTGTTCCCAGTACTTCGGGGGGTTCTTTGCTCCGCCAATTCCAGAGTTCTGCCGCGGTGGATGTTCCTGTTCATCCCTTTATTAAGGATGTCCTGAAGAGGGAGTGGGCTGATCCGGATCGCATTCTGGTTCCACGTTTTATGGCCCGTCTTTACCCCTTCCGGGATATGGCTACTGATCTTCCTGATTCGATCCCCATTGACTCCTTTTTTGCGAGTTTGGTGGGTCGCACTTCCTTGTCTGAGGACGCTGTGCTGAAGGACCCTGTGGATAAGAAGGCTGACGGGGCTCTAAGGAAGGTTTATTCTGGCTCTCATCTGGCCTTGAGGGCCGGTGTTTATGGAACTTATTTGTCGCAGTCTCTGCTGTCAGACATTAAGTCTCTCTACCAGTCGATGGACGATGCCACGGACTGTTCAGGTCTTCTTGAACACATTGAGCGGCAGGTTGAACTTCTGTCCGATGTGTCTTTTGATTTGGTGCGCGCTGCTGCGCTTTCTGGTGGGGCCTGTGTGGCGGCTCGTCGCAGTCTTGTTCTTAAGGACTGGAAGACAGACTCTGCGCAGAAGGCTTGTGCCTTGCGTTTGCCCTTTCAGGGTTCTATGCTGTTTGGGGGGAGTTGGAGACCAAACTGCACAAGCTGTTTAAAGAAAAGAAGCATTCTTCTTCTTTTAAGGGTTCTGCTTCTGCTGCTGCTTCTTCTGCCCCCTCTAAGTCTAAATCTTTCTTTCGGCCTTCCTTTCGTGGGAAGTTTGGGAAGGGCCGAGGGAAGTTTTCTTCTGGCGGGGGTCGGGACCGTAAGGCTAGGTCTCCTCCTCCCCCGAAACCTCGCTCCTGACTCTTTGGCTGTGGTTCCTGGGTTGTTGGTAGGAGGGCGGCTGCCTGGGTTCAGTCATGTTCAGACGCTTGGGTGTTGGATGTTCTGCGGGAGGGTTACGAGGTGGAGTTTTCTGTTCCCCCTCCAGATTCCGGCCTCCGCCCGACTCCCTGGCCTGCTTGCCGGTCCAGGAGGGCCCACCTAGTCCAAAGGGTGGAGGATCTTCTTTGGAAGGGCGCTATTCAGGCGGTTCCTCCTTCGGAGGTGGGGTCGGACTTCTATTCCCTGATTTTTCTAGTGCCCAAGAATAACGGGGGTTTCCGCCTGGTCCTGGATTTGAGGGTCATGAACCGGTGGGTGTTACGGATTCCCTTCCGCATGGAGACCTTGCAGCGGATTATTCCTTTGGTGCTGCCGGGTCACTTCATGTGTACCCTGGATCTGCAGGACGCCTATTACCATGTTCCGGTGCATCCCAGGTCCCGTCGCTTCCTGAGATTTTGTGTTCAGGGGTGCCACTTTCAGTTCCAGGTTTTGCCCTTCGGACTTCGCTCTACCCCGAGGGTCTTTACGAAAGTTGTTGCCCCCTTGGTTACCTGGCTTCATCTCCGGGGGGTGATGGTGTAGCCCTATTTAGGCGATTGGTTGATCCATGCTCCATCTCGGGACCTGTTGTTGGAGGCGAGGGAGTTGGTGTGCTCGGAGTTGCGGCGGCACGGGTTTCTGATCAATCTGCCAAAGTGCCACCTGACTCCTTCACAGGATCTGGTGTTCATTGGGGCTCGGTTTCGCACGGACCTCAACCGTGTGTTCCTGCCGGATCCTCGGGTTGTGTCCCTGTTGTCCCTTGCTCGAAGGTTCCGAGCGGGGGGTTCCTTTCGGGTGCGCCTCTGGTTGCGTCTTATGGGTCTGATGGCAGCGACTGTCTTTACGGTGGCTTGGGCTCGTTTTCACCTCCGCCCCTTGTGGTGTTACCTTCTGTCTCTCTGGGATCCGTTGTCCCGCGATTGGGAGTGTCTGGTGCCCGTGCCTCCTGTAGTCCTGCCTGCTCTGCTTTGGTGGTCAGATCCGGTCCATCTGTCTCAGGGGCTCCCCTTGCAGCCCGCTCCGTCGCTGGTCTTGACGACGGATGCCAGCGCTTTGGGGTGGGGGGCGACCTTGGGATCTCGGTCCCTTCAGGGTCGTTGGTCCCGGCTGGAGAGTCGCAGGTCTTCCAACTGGCGGGAGTTGACTGCCGTGTCCCGTGCCGTGATGGGTTTTCAGGTGTGTTTGCTGGGCAGGAACGTCCTGTGAGGTCGGACAATATGGTGTCGGTGGCCTATCTCACCCATCAGGGGGGGGTCCGTTCCGCTTCCTTGAACGCAGTGGTGGTTCCCTTGTTTTGTTGGGCGGAGGGTCATCTGCTGTCTCTGACTGAGATTCATCTCAGGGGAGTGGACAACTGTGCGGCGGATGTCCTGAGTCGCTGCTTTCCGGCACCTCTGGAGTTGTCTCTCACCCGGGTTGCATTTCGGCTTGTGTGCGGGAGGTTTGGGCGTCCCTTTCTGGACCTCTTTGCTTCCCGGCTGAATGCGCAGCTTCCACACTTCTGCTCCAGGTGTTGGCAGGAGGGTTGTTGGGGGGTGGATGCCCTGTCGGTTCCCTGGCCGTCCCGCCTGCTCTATGCCTTTCCCCCTCTGGCGCTGATTCTCAGGTTTCTGTCCCGTCTGTGTCTGGAGGATCGGGAGGTCGTTGTGGTTCTGCCCTTTTGGCCTCGGAGGTCTTGCTTTCCTTACGGTTCGTCTTCTGGCTGTGCGGGGCCCTTGGTTTCTCCCTCTGTCCCTGTCTCCCCTGCGGTCCTCCCCGCCCCTGTCTCTTCTCCGCTTGCGGCTGTCGGTGTGGAGGTTGAGAGGCAGGGGTGGCGGCGGCGTGGGTTCCCGGAGCATTTAGCTGTTGCCATCCAGGGTTCCCGTAGGCCTTCTACTCTCCTGTCCTATGATCGCCACTGGGGTAACTTCAGTCGTTGGTGTTCGACCTTGGACCCTTGCACTGTTCTTTGCAGGCGGTGCTTCAGTTTTTGTGGGAGGGTTTTGAGAAGGGTTGGGCTGTGTCCACCTTGCGTGCCCAGTGGGCGGCTGTCCGGGCTTTTCGTTCCCCGTGGGGTAATCTTTCTGATGATGAGGACTTGGTCTCAAGGCTGCTCCGCGGTTTTTCTCTTTCTCGTCCGGTTTCCCGGCCTTCTTTTCCCCTGTGGGATTTGCCCTTGGACCTTCGGGCCTTGATTGGTCCTCCTTTTGAACCTTTGTCGGAGGTGGATTTTAAGTTTGTGACCTTGAAGGTTGTGTTCTTGGTGGCCATCACGTCTGCCCGGCGCCGTGGCGAGTTGGGGGCCTTGATGTCTCGGGAACCTTTCCTGTCCTTTTCGGAGGATGGGGTGGTGCTCCGCCTTGAATTCTCCTTCGTGCCTAAGGTCACTTCTCAGTTTCACCGGTCCCAGGAGTTGGTCTTGCCTGCGTTGGGTTCTGTTCTGGATTCCCCGCGTGGTCCCTGTTGGTTCTTGTTGGATGTGTGCCGGGCTTTGCATGTTTATCTTGAGCGCACAGCGGCTATTCGGATGTCTGACTCCCTGTTTGTCTCCTTTGGGGCTGCTTCCCGTGGGCGTAAGGCTTCGTCTGTGTCCATTGGTCGCTGGCTGAAGCAGGTCATTTCCTTGGCCTATTCTCTTTCTGGGTCCCCTCCTCCTGTGGGTGTTCAGGGTCGTTCTACGAGGGGGGTGGCGGCCTCCTGGGCTGAGATCCGGGGTGTCCCTCTTTCTGAGATTTGTAGGGCGGCCACTTGGGCTTCTTCCAATACTTTCATCAGGCATTACCGTCTTCTCAATTTGCTGGGTGATGAGGGCGGTTTTGCTTTGGGGGTGTTGGGTTGTGTTCGCCCATGATTTTTGTTCTGTGCACAAAAAAATGCCTGGTTCTTTGCTGTACTGGTTGTTTGTTGTGTTTTTTTAGATTAATGCCAGGGTTTGCTTTGGTATGTCTCATTAGTTTTGAAGGTGTTGAGGACGTAGGAACCTGGGGGTAATATCCTATTACTTCTGGTACTCTTCATTACTCCGGGTCCCGTAGTCCTCGACACCTTCATGACTTCCCTCCCTCCCGCCCTGTTTGCCGGCCTTCATCCTTTGGCTTGGTATTTCAGAGGGAATGCTGGGACGTGTACCCTTATGTACTCCCGGCGGGAGGGGGAGGGTAGGTCCAGCATTCCTTCTTTTTCTTTTTTCTGTCAGAGATAGAATAATCTCATTAGTTTTGAAGGTGTCGAGATCTACGGGACCCGGAGTAATGAAGATTACCAGAAGTAATAGGACATCACCTGAGTCTAACAGGCTAGGTAGATTAAATGAGTGCTCACTGTGCTGAAGTGCAGTGCTGAAGCTATGGTCCACTCAGTCCTATCTCAGCGTCTTTAATGACGTAACTTGCGTCAGCACGTCAGCGCTGTTACAGTCATTTAAGGCTCTTTCTGACCATTACATTTAAGAAAAGTAAGTCATTTAAACATACTGCTGTTTCAATGCTGTTTTAAGGCTATTACTATTCCCTTACAGCTGATAAAGAAGGCCATTTCTGCAATTTACATCATTACATGGCTATTACTGCCCTGCTCCACTCGTTAGAAATTGCCTCTCAGACTGTCCACATTACGGTGTAAGGCTTTTAAATCAAATGTCACACATTGTTGCGAAAATTTGAGCAAATATCCTGCTAAAAGCAGTGTGGAGCCTTTTCTATGTCTGCTGTGCTTAGGGCAAGGCCAGTAAGAGATTTATGTCTAATTTTCTGAAACAGAATCAAAACTATCACGTTCATATGGATCGCCCTGATCTTGGTGTCTTGATGTCTGGGCTCTGAGAATGGGCAGTGATGGCCTTGGCAGGGCAGGAGCTCTATATTCAATCAATCAATCAATCAATCAGGAGTTTGTAAACGTGGCTACTCACTCATGAGGGTCTCAGGGCGCTATATTGTGCCGGGCCCGGTTAACTGTTCTGGAGCCCTTTGCTGGCTGTGCAGGAAGTGAAGCACCAGAAAGGGAAATTGTGGGCGGGTGGGGGGAGCGGACCGGAATAACAAGCGTGGAGGCCGTATGTAGTGGGCTATCTCGTAGCCAGTGTTTATTATAGTACAGTGGTTCAAGGGTAGGATACAAGGGAAAAGAGAGTTCCAAAGGTTTGCAGGTTCCGGGTCCGAGGTGAGGAGTCTTCCTGTGCTGAACGTCCAGGGACAGCTGTGGGTCTTGACTGTAGTCGGGGCTGGTCCTTGAGGTAGCAATCGGCTCAGCTCCCGGACGGTGGTTCCTCGGAGGGGGGAAAAGGAGAGAGAAAATAGGGGCCGTTAGATCCGTCGGTTAACCCGAAGGTAAGATCCTGGTTCCTTCACCGGAGTGTTGGGGCTAGAAGGAATGTGAGGAAAGGGAGGGGAAGGTAAGAGAGGAGAAGAGATAGCTCGGACAGGGTTTAGTGTGGTTTGGTGCCAGGACGTGTGGGAGGTTTTTATCTACAGTCGTGATTGTGCCACTCTCACACGTATATACTCTATTCACAGTGCGCGGTGAATCGTGAAGGGGGGAACTCTATTGTACAAGGGTGGTATTTACAGACTACTTGTTTACAGACACTCGTCCCGCCTACTATCTACACACACGAGGAACTGGTACTCACTTGGCCCGCCGCAACTCCGTCCTTGAGTTGCGGCCGCTCTCCAGCGTCCTCCTCTGGACTCCACCAGTCCTCCGTCCAGACCTCGTCTCCTGGTTCGGGATCGTCTCTCTTCTCCGGGGGTTCTTCGCACGCCGTCTCCTGCCACGAGTCTTCCTGCTTGAACGCTGTGTTGTTGGGTCTTCCGGCTTTTCTGTGGTCCGCCTCCGGAAAGGGGGAGGGACTTTCGGGGTCGCGGGGATGCACTTCCGCTGTGTTCCGCGTTGGTACTGGTTCCTGCAGGGAAAGAGAAAGGGGTGGAGTCCTGGTTGTTTTGGTTGTCCGGGCAACAGGGAATGGTGGATGTGACCGGGAGGGGCGACGTGATATCCGCGCTGACGGTGCCGTGGACCCATCACAGAAATGTTTTGACTAATTTTCTTAATTAGAATGAGATTCTCATGAATAAGTGTATTTCCCAACTGATAGTCTTCGGAGTCTCGGTCTCTGCACTAGGCGGAGATCGCCTGGTCAGGGCATGGGGTTGCCAAGTGGTGAGCGTTTACTTGGAGATTTTTTAAGTTCACATAATTTGCTGTGGTGTAGTAACAAGACATTTTGCAAAAGTTGGACAAAATTACTCCCAATTAAGCAAAATGCAAGACTCACAATTAAGCACAATGTAAATCCGGTATATAGCGCTATATTATAGTGCCACATCTTTTTTCACACCCATTTTGGACATGAGCACAGATTTTACTTTGTAAAAATTGAAAAAACTCGAGTGCAGCAAAAGACAACTGATTGTGTTCTTCACTTTGTTCCTTGAAAACAAGGAGAGGGGTTCAAATAGTCCAAAGAGACAGGGCACCTATACTGACAAGCAAATAAAAAGATTCCCTTTGGACTCACCAGTTTCAATTTACTCCATTCACTCACAATGCAGTCACTCAAATATATTTTATGCTTGGAAGACCTCCATAAGTTATACAGAGAAACAATGATTACAAAAAATATACATTTAATGAAACATCAAGGTAAAAAATCACAATCTCAAATCATTAAATAAAATACATCATAAAAACATTTCACTAATTTCACTAATTTGCTTCTTCACTTTGTTCCCCTTCTCCACAGTACATTTCTGCCAGGAATATGGCGTAATTACATGAAATAGCATAATGGTCTAATTTCAGGAATTTTACATAACACGACTAACGCGAAATTCCTGGAATTTCATGAGATTATACCCTTTTAGCAGAAAGTTCGCCCAGCCCTTTATTTCCTGCGTAGCCAACATTTTTATGACAATGGCAGAAAAAATGTCAGCAAAGTAAGAAAAAAATCGGTATTAGAGAGTCAGGCAGCCAGGATCTTTCAAGATACATAGGGGCCCATTAGGATGGCGGGCGGATTGCCCCCGCCAGGCTGGCGGTAGCCACCGCGGGCCTGGTGGGGGCAATCTGCCCACCATCCTTGCTCTAAAGCCCCCCGCCATATTAGTATGGCGGGGAGGACCGCTGCGGATGGAAAGACCGGGCGGAAAAGGTTTAATATGGTGGCAGTGTCTATCAGACACCGCCAGCCATATTATGATGGGCATGTTGAGATGCCTTTCCGCGGCGGCAATGCCGCCACGGAAAGGCATCCGGTCTTCACTCTGGGGCCCCCCTGTGGGTCCCTACAGTGAAAGAGAGGTGGGGGGTGCACGCAGGGGGTACCTGTGGTACCCCCCTGAATATGCATAAACAAAATGGCAGGCACCGTGCGGTGCCTGCTGCTTTGTCTATGCAAATGCATTAATGCATTTTTAGGATTGTGGTGGGCGGTGCAGAGAGCACCGCCCACCACAATGCTAAAAATGCAGGATGTGCCCGCCGCTGTGGCGGGCACATCCTAATACCCCCCACGGGACCCCCGCCTTTATGGCAGGCGGTCCCTTTTTCTGATGGGATGACGGGCGGACAAAGTCCACCCGTCATCCTAATGGGTGCCATAGTGCGCATGTGTACACATGACACATTTATGCTAGGCTTAAATGTCCTCAGCCCTGCAATCTTAGAGCACAGAGGAGTGCTTTTGTAGTATCTGCAGGTTACACATACATACATACATACACATCACTACTGAAAATTGCTCATAAGCAAATAATGTCAAGGGTCAGGTGTTCTTTTGGCAACATTAGTTTAGTAGATACACAAAAGCAAGCAGGAAGATGAAATAAACATGTCAAATATAAAATGTCACATTCCAAGAACATTATGAACAGGTTGTCCTGCAATCTGCTGTGTGCCCTGTGCCAGAAGGCTACAACTTGCAATAGCCCCCTGGTTCCACATCGGAAATCCATGCACAATTACCAAAAGGCATTGACAGGAAAATCATTGTTACCACTTTGCCACATCCCTTCCCTTCCAAAGGAGTACCACAACTCAAATCCAGGGCGCTGCATAGCTCACCGGCCAAACTATAAACACATGCGTAACCCCCAAAGTTCAAATCCAGACCTCACGGGGTGGAGCAGGAGAGTCCTTGACCACCAGCAGGTCAGTCCCTCCTCCTGAGAGCCCGGTGCCCAAGCAAATCATACCCAGCCAAGGAGTCAGTCCAGTCCCAGAATCAGATTTCTTGTGTATCCTCCTTTATTATCTGCCAGGAACACATCCACAGGGTCAGGAGCTTACTAGTGCTCCCACTCTCTCCCAAAATACACTGGTTGAAGTCTGCTGAAGCCCCCAGAATAGTCTGTAGGCAGAGCTCCTGATCCCTGGAAGACAAGTGAAAGCCATTGTGGTGGAACAACTCCACCTTGGTTAACTAGAGTAATTTGCCTACCCAACTTTGTCCCCGGCATGAAGGATAAAGATGTCTCGTGTGGAAAAGCCACAGCCCCCCAGGGCTTGCAGAAGGTGATTAAAGCATCTCACATCTTAAGTGATCCATAATCCCCACCTCCAAGCCAGGCCCTCTCGAGGCTGGATACGCGGACGTGTTGAGCTGCTCTGCGAAGAGAATCATCCTATTGTACCGAGTCAAAGCCCATAGGGCCCCACTGGACAGAATATTCCAGTGACTCATTAGTCTACACTGGTGACAAGCCACCCAGCCCAATTACCCCTCCTTTGCTCACAATGTGTCAACATGAACGTTGCTATTATGGCCAACAGAGTCGTCTCACCCCAGATTAGCCCTGCCCCACTTGCCCTCTGCATGAGGAACCCCAGTCTGTCATGGTTTATACCTGTGTCCACCTTGTTTCTTAGACAACTCCTGACAGGAAAGGCAACCAACAGATGGTTTAGCAAGCAACCCTTGAGATAACAGGCATCTGGTAATAAGACGGTTCCCCTAGCCATGCTCATCGCCAAAACTTTAAGGAATGGCATCCTGCTTCCGAGCAGTGGGCCTGGCACTGCCTGATACCTAGCTCTGATTGCCAAAACCAAGGCATGAATGCTCCAATGGGCTCACCCAACAGGTGATTGCATGCTTCACTTTTAAACATTGCTGTGGTAATTTGGTTCTCCCATCCTCACTTATCGTCAAATGTAAAAGGAATGCTATCCTGATTTTGAGTCAAGTGCCTGGCACTGCCCGATGCTTCTCTCCCATTCGCCAAAGCCAAAGGCATGTTGCTCCAGTGAATTCAACCCACAGGTGATTGACTGCTCGACTCGTGAAAAAGCACCTTCACAACAATATAAATGTGAAGTCCCTGACAACTTCAAAGCTCATCTCACCCGCTACTTTCCGCTAGTGTCAGTCTGGGCCTTACAAAGCTAATCCTCTGGACATGCTTGTTGCAGCCTCCTTGCTGCTGCAAATCCATATGTATTGACACACTGGAAAAGGTGCGCCCTGATAATCACCGACCATCCTCCTCCGATCATACCGTGCCTCAGCCCAGGTGCCCTTCTAGAACACTGGAAGCCCATGTCTTCCTCATGGCGGGCTACAGGGCCTTTATGAGGAAACCCGTGAGGTACCTCACCACTGCATGACCCCTCCAGTTATGTTTGCTTGCAAGGTATTGAACCAATTTGAGTGTTGCTTGTGAGCTGCCTACCCGTACTTAAGTGCAGTCTCATCCCTTGAGGGGAAATATTTACATAAAGGCTAACTAAGCTTTGCAAAAATGTCTTCCAGCCTTTCAATGTATTACTTGTGATTGCTTTATGCCCACAGACATATCTGTAAGGAGGAGCAAAACCCTGTATGATTTGCCTTGCCACTCCATCGCTCTTCCTTTTGGAAAACTCTTGTTTCCCATCCAAACTTTCTCTAGAATTAATGGATTTGCCCCACTACCACCAAGTAAACTGGACTTAAGGTGGTTATTACTACCAAGAACACGTAACGTTTCGGACACAAAGGATGCCGCGCTCCCTTCCTTAAATGTAAAGGACTAATATCCTTCGAACAAATCAGCTGGCTATAAGCGGTCCTATGTTGGAATATGGCCAGTATTTCCTTATACCAGGATGCTGTGTCTGTTTACCTATATAGTAAATTTGTTGCTAATTATAACTAGAGCCCCACCATATACTGCCCATGACCTCACATCCTGCAACAGTCATGGCATGCCTAACAACATCTGTCTACATTAGTCCCCTCCTGACACCTATGAGATACACGTGTAGTGTGGTGGATGCCAAACTGACAGACACCTCGAGGATGCTTACTTTGCCGCAAGGAATTTATCTGTTTGCACCCCAACCCATCTTGTTGGAGCCTCTTTCTTTGAGACAATCCTCTGCGACGTAACCTACTACCCCGCACCATGTGAAAGGATTATTCTCCTACTTGTGTGGTTTACCTGATCCTACGGAGGACCAAACTCAGGACCTTCAGATTATGAGGCTGATGAGCTACCTACTGTGCTAAGAAGGCTGATTTAAGCAACTAACTCCAAATGGACATATCTTTGCCAAAGATCCATACAGCCGGAACCACCTGCCCCAAGACAGTATGTGCACTGTATCGTCACCCCCGTAGTCCCAACCCGGTTTAACCAGGGATCGTGCTTCAACCACAACCATACCAAAAGGCAAGCATGGTATATTGACCTTTTTGCATTGCTGCCCCTTGATTACCAAGTGAGGCTCACAAAGCCAGGTCAGGGGATGTTTTATCTTATTCCCAACTTACCCAGTACTACCCTAGCACCAGACAAACCCAAGCGTCCATGCTGTGGCCCCAATAGTTTCATGCCACGTACCCTGCACCCTGCTGCCTTTGTGAAGAAGCCCCCCAAGGCAAATATAGCAGTCATCTCCTCATGTCCACGATCTCTCATGAATGGCACATCCAACCTTCCGGATGTACGGCTTTATGACGCATACTTTTACAACGCGTGCCGTTACAACGCGGTTTTTTCAACGCAAGTCGTTACCACGACTTGCGTTGGAGGGGGTGCGGACTTAGGAATTTTTTTATTTACTATTCCAACACCAGCCTACGTACAGTAGGGAAGGTGTTGGATAGTAAATTAAAAAATTCCTTGTCCTGCAGCGCCCTCCAGCGCAAGTCGTGGTAACGACTTGCGTTGAAAAGACCGCGTTGTAACGGCACGGCGGTGTAACAGCCGCGTCCTAAAGGCTGTTCCCCAAACTTCCTGTAGAAAATTAACACATCAAAAGTAAACCACCCCACCCCCCAACCTCTCAGGGGTTGCTGCATCCCTATTGTGCCATGCCTATATCCTGCAGCATTAGTTGATTGCGCTCTACTGTGGCCATGACACTCTGTATGGAATGTCTAATATGTTATTGTCTGCACGCCCATGCAGCGCTTCATACTCTTGACGTGGCTCTACAGTGCCCATAGACTAAGAGCATGTTAACTAAGCCAACTACCTATCCGTTTAATGAAAGAAAGAGGGGGCATGCTGAGAGCCTCTAGTGAGGGATATCACCACTGTGTTTCAAGCCCCACTCCACCTGATGGGTCATACCATTAGTGTTTGTAAAACGCTGCTTTACTAGTGACACGGGCCCTCATAATGTCTTCCCCAGTTGCGTGTTAGATATGATTCATATGTTATTCTCTACATACAGCCAGTCTCAATCCCTTGATGCTCAGCAGGTGGCTGTTGAGTGATGACTAATGAAACAGTCTTCCCCCAATCAACACGCATACCTGTGAGCACTACATGCATTTAAGAAACCTGGTAACTGTGGACTCCCGCACTGTGATCTCCTTCCACCATACCACCGCCTTACTAGATGACTACGGCACTTTGGGCCTGGTCGCCGACACTGTTGGTCGATGTCTTTGCCCCTTCGGTTCTTGTCTGTGGGATTTAAGGGTCATGCTGAGCTTGTCTTGGGATCCTGGTCTGCATGTCTGCTAACCATATGACTCCATCCTCCTGATGCGTGGCTCCATGCATAAATGTTGAAACAAGCAAAACATGAGCCACTGTTATTTTCCCTATCACAGGTCAGGTGGGGTTAGCTAAGCATATGTTTCAAAGTGACTGCTAACACTGTTGTACAAACTACGATTGGCTAACCTTGGAACAAAAATGCTGATGTCTTGTTTATAAAAATCAATAAAATACTTTGAAATTAAAAAAAACGACTCATTTGCTGCATAAATTGCAATACTTTCAAAACACGACCGGGGCCCTTCGATCTACTCAAGCCGCTATGCACTTAGCCTTACTGCCAAATAACTTAAATACTGTATCGTGTATAATGCCCATCAATGATCCAAGAAACATACTGCTGCTAGGACACAAATTAAATAAAACACCCCTTAGTTAAAAGGGGAGCGTAATGAAAGGAGGCAAAGAGGTTGTTTATAGCCTTGGAGCAGGGAGGTAACTGACCCATCTGAGAGCCGTTTGAGTGGTAGACATAGCAATACTCAGGAATACCATGCCCCATCAGACCTTCAGGGCCCCAGTAACATGGCACATAGTGCCTAATCAATGGACATACAGTTTTTGCCCTGGAAGCCCACCCAGCCCTCTCCGCGGACCCCCCATTGAAGAAGTGACACACTGGATAATTAATTTAGCCTGTCACCATGGAGAAGTGTGGCTCACCGGTTAGAAGCGGCAGACCCAGATGCAGAGGTCGGCCCGGGACCAGGGTTCAATTCCCGACGCGGCAGGGTATGGAACCAATGTCAGCGGGCTCGATAAATCTCGCTTCGGTGCTTCTCTAACCATGGGTCTGTTATGGCAGAGTTTTTGGCTTTATTTAGCAGTGATATAGATCATTAGTCTTGCTCGCATCTAGTATAGGTATTCTTAGCCTGTGTTGGCCCTTTTAAGCCCTTTTTCCAGACCTAGAAGAGGATAGCTGCTTAATATGCCTTTATTCTTGACTTTAACCTGTCTATTGCCTATTGGCTTTGACATATTAGACACATTGGTATGGTTTATGTAGGTATTCTGACAGAGCTAAGGAGCATTTCACCCCTTTCAGGCCTACAGGCCTAGAGCTAGAGGGACTCCATCTTGATGAAGCTGAGAGGCTTTTCAGGGCAAAGGCAAAATTTATAGTTAAGGCTGTTGTTCGCTTGGAGAGAACCGGTTCAGGCTGGCCCCTATCGAAGGAATGTATTTTTCTCCACTCCGAAGACACAACTTCAGGCTGGCCAGCTGGGAACGTGTCCTTGGTACGGGGAGGTACAAGAATTTGGTGGGCGGCAGGTTACTGGCCGTAACTTTCCATGAAAGGACAAGCTTCCATATTAGTGAGCTACAGGAGAGGAGGAGTGGTCAGTTCAGTTCAGTTTGGAGTTCAGTTCAGTTTGGAGGTCAGAACAGCATGGTGTGCAGTTCAGCGTGGTGCTCAGAACAGCTTGGAGCACAGAACAGCTGGGAGCTCAGTCAGCTTGGAGCTCAGAACAGCTTGCAGAGAGAGAGAGGATGTCTGCTGGAGCTGCAGAATAGAGTGCAGTTCTTGAATGGAGAAAGAAGGCAGACGATTGCTGAAGATGAGGAGAGAGAAAGCAGTGCAGAGAGCATCAAAGAAGGCTGTCAGCTGGAGCAACTGAACCAGAGGCGTGGTGATGTGGTGAAGGAGGGAGAGACAGAGAGAGCCCTAATCCCACCAGAGGCAGAGAGAGAGCCCTAATCCCACCAGAGGCAGAGAGAGAAATCTTCCTTCTAATAGGTGAGGTAGTCTGAATTAGTTACACTTACACTTTATGTCTAATCTTTTCCCTTTCAGCGGAGTGTTCCTGTTATGTTTAATCTTTTCTCTTTCAGCGGTGTGTTCTACCTATAGTCTTTGTCAGTTCTGTGTAAAGGTTTATATTGTACTAATAAATGACCCCCATTAATTAGTGAATTAGTGTGCATGAGTTCTTTTATGATAAAGTTATCCTGGCTTCTAGCCAGTTGCTGTTGAGCCACTGATGGATCAAAAGGGAGTAGGAGCGCTTAAATCAAGAAATAACTCAATCACATAGTGTGTATATCTTTGTCCTCATACAGTAAGGGTAATCTTTCCTGGTAGGTATTGCTGTTTGAACAGATGCTACCCCTGATCAGGTAAGTAATAGTGAGGGAGAGAGGAGACTTGCAACTAAGGGACTAAGTTAGTACACCATCCCATAATATTATTGTAGTAGCAGACCTTTAGTGAAGAGAGTTCCCAATATATATATATATGTATAGGTGTTCATAGGAATGTGGTCGTCGTTGATATACGGCGTTAGTGAGAACACTGGGGAGGATTACCAGTGCCGATACCCACAGGATTGTGGCTTGAATAAGTGAGAGCGCTAGGAGGTCGAACTAGCGTGTAGTTTTGCAGGATTGCAAACAGTTTGGAAAAGGGAGCATTGGGTTCTGCAGGCCCATGTGTAGACGCACCGGATTGTGTGTCATATCTGCCCTAGGGTAGACCGGTCTGGGTCTGAGTGGCCGCGAGACCAACTGATGTGAATATAAGTGTGGTGTAGGGTATGGATATCCCTAGTAATCAGTGAGTATTCTTAGTATCCCTATAGATTTAGTGGTGTTTTTAATAATATGAGCTTGTATATTGCGAGTTCCCCATCTTCAGGTAGGTACACAGGTGCCTGGATAGTTGGTCCTGAGGAGGGATGTGATTACGTTCTGGCTGGGTTGGAGGGGCCCCTAGGGGCTGATCCCACCTACTCAGAAAATCCAGCCATTACAGGGTCCCACGCTGCAACTCTGGGCAATAGCTTGCTTAATCTCCACAACGGCCCCCTCGCTGCCGGGGATGCCTGGCTACACCTTGGGGATGCCCAATAGGGACCATCTCACAGGGAAAGCCAGGACGGGTTGCCCAGGGCAAACAGCGCCTAGAAACCCTGGGGTGAACGTGCGCTCTACAAATTCATACTAACATAACATAACCATGCCGTGGCTAAAGCTACTTCGTGCCCCAAAGAGTTATCGCGAAGCTGTGCACGCTGCGGTCCGCTTCACAGTGCCTGGCAAATGTAGCCATATAATCTCCACTAATTGAATTTGCCCTTTACTTCAGAACCGAAGGCAGAATCCTCATTACAAGCCAACAGAAAAACATTAAACTTCCTAAAGTGCCAAGCTTCTCTGCCACACTATACCCTTTATAAACTATCATCCCCCTTTCAACCCCTCCCCTTAAAAACGTCTGTGCCTGGAAAACTGCAGCCGAGAAGAATCAGCTAGAAAGAAGTAGCAGAGCATCCAACATATAGGAAACGTTTCTTTCTCAAAGCAGCTCCAAAACTGACTGAACAATCAGTATGCAAATGTTCTCTTCTCTGTCGCATTCTTTACACCACTAAATTAATTTGGCAAAGCTTATGTTCTCACTCTCTATAGGCCCGGCCCATAGAGGAGAAAGTGAGAGATCCGGAGAATAAATGAAGTATATAAAGGTGGTAACGAAGCAAAACATGTTTATGGGAGGACCAGCCAGTAGGAGAAACTGGGATTTCCCAAAGAATCTGGAGTCTCTCTTAAACGTCAAGATGGTGGGGAGTCCAGTAGCATGCTTGGTACCTGCGGCAGCACTTGACTCAACGCTAGACGGGAAGAAGTTGCTGTGATATGTTTTCTTTGCACCAACTACGCACATATATCCCTGCTTGCTGGACTGAATTGTTAGTGGTGGGTAGATTGAGATAGCGCATCTGTCACAAAAAAGGCAGGCGGCACCCCTAGCCCCCCCCCCCCTCTTACAAAACACACAGTAACCTTACAATTATCCCATAGGAGACGTAAACGCATCTATATTGCATTAAACATATTAAGGCCTAACGAATATCAGCACCGCTTGCTTAGCAAAAAGCATCCGAGTCCCCCAATCGAGTGCGGCAGCTGTTAAAACCACTCCTGCACGGAATGCCCGCCCGGAGACTCACCCACTCAGGGCGGCACCTCACTCGAGCACACACCGACCAATACCAGAGTAGCTCCGCCCACAGACCACGAAGTAGCTCGGCCCACAGGCAATCATCCCAGCGTACAGCGCCTCCCCAGCTCATTAAAAGAGAAGGAATTTGGCTGCCCGCACACACTGCGGGGAAATTTAAGAGTTCGTTGTAAGACTGCTATTGCCTCAATCACTCAGCATCAGTCCCTTCAGCTGCTGCATCATGTCTCATGACCCAACCGTTTGCCCGTCTGGTTTACATTCTTTAAAAAATGAGGGCCATATACATAAAGGCCTGCAACATTTTTACGACGTCATTACGTTACTTTTTGTGACTCTGCAGCGGTGTAACTAATGCTCTACACTGCACCATATTTACAAAGTGACATATCTTGGCAGATGCGTCATTTTATAAAGGCCTTTGCTACATTATATCTGTGTCAGGTATAATGTATGCAGGGTGGGCGTTCCCCTGCAATAAAAGGTCGTAGAAGGGGTGGAGTGAAATTAGGACGCTACTGCGTCAATTTCTGACGCCTGGGACACGTTGCTGGAGTTGCATCTGTTTTCAGACACACCCCAGCAATGCAATGCGCTAATTTTGCACCAACACATACGCCAGGAATACTGATGTATCTGTAACTATTTGAGAGATGGAACACCGTACATTAAATATAATGCATCCATCCTGTGGCAAGACGAGCGCAGTGAAAACTGTTGCATCACTGTTTCCATGCAGCGATGTGACCGTTTTCATAAATAAGCCTGTTAGTATTTTCAACACCTCCTCTTATATTTTAATAGGCCCTTTGCAGCATCTCAAAAAGTAGTTTACTTTTCCCCCGAGGTCTGTGGCACACTGACCTCTCATGTTGTCTGTATGCTTCATTTCCATTTGCAGTGATTTCATAACAGGAGATCAGGGTTCAGATGTGTTTATATTCCAGTTGCTTTATGAACAAATTCCATCTCCGAGTACATGTCGACCTTCAGTTTCTTACTGCTATGCTTAGTGTTTTCTGATGAGGTGGTGGTCATTTTACCTCTCTTAATTCCGCAGTTGCCAAGTGGCCCAATATAATTTGAGACAATTTCAACCAGTTCTGACCTTTACAGCAGCATGTGGATTCTAGGAAGTGAAGTTTCACTTTTTAATATTGATAGTATAGGTTCTAGCATGCAAAGGGCAAGTACAACAGACATAATTGACTGACGGTGTCTCGCGTTAGCAGCTATTGATCAGAAGAGCACTAGTATTTGGTGTGTGTGAGTGTTGTACATTTACCCCCTCGCCTTGTAAAGTGGCGCCTTACTCTTCTAAATGGCACCTTACTTTTCCAATAAAAGTTCATCTTTGATTACAAGGCATGGAGGCCTACTCAATATAAACACCTCTCATTGTCTTGTTTGAGGAAGCCTTTCTAAATGGCTGATTAAAATACCTCTGTAAACAACATTTTTGGTCTTGTCTGCATTTGTTTTGTAAAATCTTGTTCCGTTTAACAACTGTGCATGCATTTCTGGATGTATGTATGCAGTGGGGAATAAGGGGTGCTAATCTTGCTGTTAAGTGAGCTAAGCAATTAGAGTGAACACTTGGTAGAAATAGCAACTGACCTGTTTTTAGTGGAATAATGGCGTTCTGCATATCCATGCGAAGAGCAGTATCATGGACATTAGTGTCCCTAGTTCAGCGTTTCATGGAAACAGAGAGATGTCATAGGAGTATTAGGAATGTACACATTTCCTTTCCTTTCATTGCAGGTTATTGTGTTGTACTTGTACAATTCTATGTTAGTGTAGTTAACGTATCTGTTTAGGACATGGCCGGCTGGCTGCCGGGCATTTATTCCTTAATAAACATTGCAAAAACAATTGGTTTTAAAATAGGCTTAAGTGAAACCGCCCGAACTCCAGTCCACTGAAAAACCCGGAAACCAGTCAGACCCTGTTTTTCTGCCGTCCCACTGCCCCAATCCAGAATATTTTGCAACGTATCAGGGATCTTGCAGTATTTTTATGCTGTCTCTTCTCTGCTCTCCACCATTGACTCCTGAGATTTGAGCTTAGAGCGTGACTTAGCTCCAAGATCATATCCAGCTAAGAAGTAGAACCAATTTCCCACACAGGGATGGGAGCATAACCACATGCACAGGTAACCCTTTTGCTGTACTCCATGCATAAGCTCAACTACAGAATAATAATAACAGAAAGCTGCTGGTTGTCGCACAGCACCAATACACTTTTTCCTTGCCCCCACACCCTTTCAATCATATACTATTCAATATAGCTTCTTCAGGACCTCTAGATTGTTCAATTTTTGTGAAAATACACTTTAAATATGCACTATTTGGCAAATTCCCCACGCGAGAAAACTCCAGACCATCCCCTATGAAGCAGTACAAAAGGGGGTGGTGATGGACGGAGCATCTGAATCAATCAAACACTCACACCCAGTCAAAAGATCTGGGTTTAATCCATCACCGTTCTTTAGCCCACTCTGCCACCCCAGTTCAGACATGGCTATATGCAAATCAGTCTGACCTTGTGCCTCATTGGAACAGTCCAGCCCGAACTGCCAAGCCATGTCTTCCCTGGACCGGAAACAAGCTTCCGAGGACCGGTTTCTGGCATTCCAGCCGTCTTCAGCCCGGCTTGCTTGAATCCAGTGGCTAAGTGAGCAAGGGACTCACGTCTGAGCATACCCTGCCACAATTATGGCGGCCAAAAGCTGTACAAAAGGGGTTGGTGATGGACGGAGCATCTGAATCAATCAAACACTCACACCCAGTCAAAAGATCTGGGTTTAATCCATCACCGTTCTTTAGCCCACTCTGCCACCCCAGTTCAGACATGGCTATATGCAAATCAGTCTGACCCTGTGCCTCATGGGTACAGTCCAGCCCCAACTGCCAAGCCATGTCTTCCCTGGACCGGAAACAAGCTTCCGAGGACCGGTTTCTGGCATTCCAGCCGTCTTCAGCCCGGCTTGCTTGAATCCAGTGGCAAAGTGAGCAAGGGACTCACGTCTGAGCATACCCTGCCACACTTATGGCGGCCAAAAGCAGTACAAAAGGGGGTGGTGATGGACGGAGCATCTGAATCAATTAAACACTCACACCCAGTCAAAAGATCTGGGTTTAATCCATCACTGTTCTTTAGCCCACTCTGCCACCCCAGTTCAGACATGGCTATATGCAAATCAGTCTGACCCTGTGCCTCATGGGAACAGTCCAGCCCCAACTGCCAAGCCATGTCTTCCCTGGACTGGAAACAAGCTTCCGAGGACCGGTTTCTGGCATTTCAGCCGTCTTCAGCCCGGCTTCTTGAATCCAGTGGCAAAGTGAGCAAGGGACTCACGTCTGAGCATACCCTGCCACACTTATGGCGGCCAAAAGCAGTACAAAAGGGGGTGGTGATGGACGGAGCATCTGAATCAATTAAACACTCACACCCAGTCAAAAGATCTGGGTTTAATCCATCACCGTTCTTTAGCCCACTCTGCCACCCCAGTTCAGACATGGCTATATGCAAATCAGTCTGACCCTGTGCCTCATTGGAACAGTCCAGCCCGAACTGCCAAGCCATGTCTTCCCTGGACCGGAAACAAGCTTCCGAGGACCGGTTTCTGGCATTCCAGCCGTCTTCCGCCCGGCTTGCTTGAATCCAGTGGCAAAGTGAGCAAGGGACTCACGTCTGAGCATACCCTGCCACACTTATGGCGGCCAAAAGCTGTACAAAAGGGGTTGGTGATGGACGGAGCGTCTGAATCAATCAAACACTCACACCCAGTCAAAAGATCTGGGTTTAATCCATCACCGTTCTTTAGCCCACTCTGCCACCCCAGTTCAGACATGGCTATATGCAAATCAGTCTGACCCTGTGCCTCATGGGTACAGTCCAGCCCCAACTGCCAAGCCATGTCTTCCCTGGACCGGAAACAAGCTTCCGAGGACCGGTTTCTGGCATTCCAGCCGTCTTCAGCCCGGCTTGCTTGAATCCAGTGGCAAAGTGAGCAAGGGACTCACGTCTGAGCATACCCTGCCACACTTATGGCGGCCAAAAGCAGTACAAAAGGGGGTGGTGATGGACGGAGCATCTGAATCAATTAAACACTCACACCCAGTCAAAAGATCTGGGTTTAATCCATCACCGTTCTTTAGCCCACTCTGCCACCCCAGTTCAGACATGGCTATATGCAAATCAGTCTGACCCTGTGCCTCATGGGAACAGTCCAGCCCCAACTGCCAAGCCATGTCTTCCCTGGACTGGAAACAAGCTTCCGAGGACCGGTTTCTGGCATTTCAGCCGTCTTCAGCCCGGCTTCTTGAATCCAGTGGCAAAGTGAGCAAGGGACTCACGTCTGAGCATACCCTGCCACACTTATGGCGGCCAAAAGCGGTTCAAAAGGGGGTGGTGATGGACGGAGCATCTGAATCAATCAAACACTCACACCCAGTCAAAAGATCTGGGTTTAATCCATCACCGTTCTTTAGCCCACTCTGCCACCCCAGTTCAAACATGGCTATATGCAAATCAGTCTGACCCTGTGCCTCATGGGAACAGTCCAGCCCCAACTGCCAAGCCATGTCTTCCCTGGACTGGAAACAAGCTTCCGAGGACCGGGGTCTGGCATTCCAGCCGTCTTCAGCCCGGCTTGCTTGAATCTAGTGGCAAAGTGAGCAAGGGACTCACGTCTGAGCATACCCTGCCACACTTATGGCGGCCAAAAGCGGTTCAAAAGGGGGTGGTGATGGACGGAGCATCTGAATCAATCAAACACTCACACCCAGTCAAAAGATCTGGGTTTAATCCATCACCGTTCTTTAGCCCTCTCTGCCACCCCAGTTCAGACATGGCTATATGCAAATCAGTCTGACCCTGTGCCTCATGTAGCATATAGCCAGTGTCTAACCCAGGGTGGTGTGGAGTGCAAAAAAACGATGGATTTAGGCCCAGATCCTTGTACTGGGGTGAATGTATGACATTGTTCTACATTCTGTCCATCAACTGTGTTTTTTGCAATTTTCACCCCAAGTGTGCTGGGTATACTCAGATGTGAGTCCCAGGCTCTCCACACCACTGGAGTCAAGCTATCCAGGCTGATGAAGGCTGATAGCCAGAAACCGGTCCTTGGATGCTTGATTACGGTCTGGGAAAGACATGGCTTGGTAGTTCGGACTGGACTGTTCCCATGAGGCACAGGGTCAGAGCTGATTTGCATATAGCCAGTGTCTAACACAGGGTGGTGTGGAGTGCAAAACAACGATGGATTTAGGCCCAGATCCTTGTACTGGGGTGAATGTATGACATTGTTCTACATTCTGTCCATCAACTGTGTTTTTTGCAATTTTCACCCCGAGTGTGCTGGGTATACTCAGATGTGAGTCCCAGGCTCTCCACACCACTGGAGTCAAGCTATCGAGGCTGATGAAGGCTGATAGCCAGAAACCGGTCCTTGGATGCTTGATTCCGGTCTGGGAAAGACATGGCTTGGTAGTTCGGACTGGACTGTTCCCATGAGGCACAGGGTCAGAGCTGATTTTCATATAGCCAGTGTCTAACCCAGGGTGGTGTGGAGTGCAAAAAAACGATGGATTTAGGCCCAGATCCTTGCACTGGGGTGAATGTATGACATTGTTCTACATTCTGTCCATCAACTGTGTTTTTTGCAATTTTCACCCGAGTGTGCTGGGTATACTCAGACGTGAGTCCCAGGCTCTCCACACCACTGGAGTCAAGCTATCCAGGCTGATGAAGGCTGATAGCCAGAAACCGGTCCTTGGCTGCTTGATTCCGGTCTGGGAAAGACATGGCTTGGTAGTTCGGACTGGACTGTTCCCATGAGGCACAGGGTCAGAGCTGATTTGCATATAGCCAGTGTCTAACCCAGGGTGATGTGGAGTGCCATAAAATGATGGATTTAGGCCCAGATCCTTGTACTGGGGTGAATGTATGACATTGTTCTACATTCTGTCCATCAACTATGTTTTTTGCAATTTTCACCCCGAGTGTGCTGGGTATACTCAGAGGTGAGTCCCAGGCTCTCCACACCACTGGAGTCAAGCTATCCAGGCTGATGAAGGCTGATAGCCAGAAACCGGTCCTTGGATGCTTGATTCCGGTCTGGGAAAGACATGGCTTGGTAGTTCGGACTGGACTGTTCCCATGAGGCACAGGGTCAGAGCTGATTTGCATATAGCCAGTGTCTAACCCAGGGTGGTGTGGACCGCAAAAAAACGATGGATTTAGGCCCAGATCCTTGTACTGGGGTGAATGTATGACATTGTTCTACATTCTGTCCATCAACGGTGTTTTTTGCATGTTTCTTTAGTAACGTGGGATCTGTTTAGAAAGATCATTTTGTTCAAATCTGCAAATTATGCTGATGAGGGTTGATTATGTCGCAGATGTGTATATCCACAATTGCATGGAAAATGCTAAAGCCAAGAAACACGAGGTACCCAGGACACTACTAGAAGCCCATATGTCTGAAGCTCCCCCAGGCTCAGCCCAAGATGCTGCCATCTCTAGTGAGTCTCCCTGGACTGCATTGGACACATCCCTCTCCTCTTAATATGCAAGAGACTCCCTCCAAATCCATCTGCTGAAGGTGGATGCGCACTTTAGCTCATTCCTGGCTCACACAAGCATGATATTACAATAACAGCTGCTGTCCAATAAATCCAGGCAAATGTAAATGCCCTCCCACAAGTGCATCTTATATTCAACCTATGGGGAACAAAGAAAGGTGAGACTAGCTTGGTGAGACTAGCTTTCTCTCTCAACTGAAAATCAGTAATAGCTTTGGAAAGAGCCTTGGCCCAAATGGAGCACGTATGTGTATCCAGTGGGTAATTTGTGAAAAAAAGTGCTGGGGCGCTCCTCAGGAGGCAACTTGCACCAGCTCATTTCTCCTGTTGGAGCCTCCTAAAAAAGAACCAACTACTAACCATGAAATTGGGGAGAGGATGTGGTGTAATGGCCAGAGCTGTCGGGAATCATGTTCCTGTCTCAGTATTGACTCATCATCCTGTGATTCTTCATCTCCCTGCGCCTATCATAAAAAAATGTGTCCTTAACTAGTGCTCATGAAAAGCGCTGGTGTAGATGATTAAGTGCTGGTGAGCACCGGAAATCACTGGCTCAAATTAAGCACTGTGGGCCTCATTTATGAGAAATGACGCATCGCTGCGTGAAAGTAGCGATGCGTCACTTCTCAGTGCGCACTCCTTGCGACATTCCTGATGCGTCATATTTAATGTATGACGCATCATGTCGCAAGGAGTTAAAGATACGTCAGTATTTCTGACGTATCTGTAAGCGCAAAAGTGACGCATTGCTGGAGTGTGTCACAAAAGTGACACAACTCCAGCAATGTAACCTTTCACATGGGGCAAGCCCCATGTGAAAGGGCCTGCGTCAGTCTTACGCCTGCTGTGAGGCAGGAGCAAGATTTCGACGCAACAGTGTCCTAAAAGTGACTCCGTGAAATCTCATAGATTTCACTGCGTCACTTCTACGACCCTTTCTTGCGTCAATACGCCCCCCTTGCATACATTATACCTGGCGCAGGTATAATGTGGTGCAAGGGTTTACAAAGTAACGCATCTACCTAGATGCGTCACTTTGTAAATATGGCGCAACAAGGCGCATTTTTTACACCACTGGTGCGTCACAAAAAGTGACGCACAGCCTCATAAATGAGGCCCTGTGTGTTTCAGATAAAGTGTCAAAGGAGGTGAATAGCACAGCATAGCAATGACTCTTATGGTCCCAGTTTTCATCACCTTTGAGCACAGGTGATTGACACCTTATACAAGAAAACCCTATTGAGACATCAGCTAGAGGCTCCTAATGGGATGCTTCAATACAGCATATATGAATTGTGCATTCCATGCTAGTATCATGGGCTGTTCTAACTGCTGCAACCTAAAAATAACTCGGAGATAACGACCGAATCTGCACAGTCATAGCTATCTGCGAATTAGCAGTTGATGGACCTTTCAAATAATTAGCGGTGCTACTTGTGAGTCACAGTCTCGGATCTGATTGCACCTTTTCTGACATCTTGGTTGAAGGGGCGGGTAATGATGATCAATCCCTCACAGAAATCTTGCAGCATTCTTCAACTATGATTGTCTACAACCCCAAAATGACCAACCTTTAGAGCTTTGCTTTTTTCAATTTCCATACTGACACTATCAAACAGTGGCATTGAATATCCCTTTCTGTATCCCAGGCTCTGCATGCTTGACCTGCAGTCTTATGCCGCAATTGCATGGGAAAATGTTTACAGGAAAAATCATACAAATTATATTAACGTTTAGTTGTTTATTTGTCTGTTTCAAAGTGCTAATGAGCGATTAAGACACCAAGAAAAAGGATGGTAGCTAAGCTATGAACAAGAGCCACACCCAAGAGGTTCCCTCTTTAGGTCTTTCCTGAATATGTTGATAATGCTTTCATGACAAAATAAGTTATTTGCTACAGAGGTGGGGCAAGCAGTGTTATGTTTAACACCATTTTGGCTGGCAAGGCACCCGAAGCAAGAAGTTGGTTAATGACAGAGGAATGACTCTATTGACTCACTTTCTGTCAGCCATATCCTGCTTGCAGCATGCTCCGCTTGCCCTGGTGGGACAGGATTCCCAGGGCCAACTCTTCCTGCTCCAGGCGCTGCTGCGAGGGACTTAACACCGCGGTAGGGGACTACAGGTCCCAGAACCCTCTGCTGCTGTCACAGGTGCTGCCGTGAGGGGGGAGACGCTGGTCATCATGCCTATAGCGTTGCCTCTGTCCCGCGCCGCAGGACGCAGCCCGGACGAAGCCCAGACCAAGGGTGGGCCCGTCTGTGCCCGTCAGGGGCCGGTAGAGGCCGGGCTTGCCCTCCCCACTGACATTGACCATCAGGCACTCAAGGTAACTTGAAATAATTTGTAACTCCCTGCCCACCATTGTGCTGTCTTGTGGCTTTGTGGCTTGTGTTCTTGTAGTTGGGACACTTGGAATTGTTACTACAAAATGAGTAAACTTAGAGGTGTAGCCGGGACCTTAGACGCATTCATTGTGCGGGCCGAGTCCTTGTTAACACACGAAATTGAATTGACCGAGAGACGGTTGTTCCTGGACCTGCTACGCTACAGTCCCGTCTATCATTATGTGGTCTTATTTCTGACAGCGCAACATACCCAAACCCACAAAATACATTTCCAGCGAAGATTTGTCCTGTTTCCTCAAATCCGTCTCCCATAAGCTTGGATGCACCTAACATGAATGCCCCAGGTGTGTCTTGTATTAACACTAGGGCGCAGTTTGCTAAGTCCCAAAGGAATGCTAAATTAATGGCAACCCACCAAAAGGAAGAGAAATGTTGGAACATCTAAGACTAAAATTAAAAACACAAAAGGTTGCCAATCTGTTAGCAATGCAAATGACCATGTGGCTATTATTATTAATAATAACTCTGTAGCCACTCAGACAGATGCTATTCCCGAACTTTTGTGTAATGAGATCAATGCAGACATTGCTGGGGAAGCCGCCCTTCTAGGGTCTGCAATGAAAGTTTTGGAAACTAAATTGGCTAACATTAAGGAGATGATTGACACAAATTTCAATTTACTCTGGGGTAAACTAAAGCACATGGACTCTGCAATGGTCAACAGAAGTGGTAGCAAGGTGAACTATGTTGCCAATGATGCTGGGGGAGGGACCCCTATAATTTCTGTGGCTTACAAACATGGGTCTAATCTACAATTGATGAGTTCCGTCCCACATAAGGATACTCCCCTTGCTAACCCTGGCACAACTTGTCGCAATCCAAATGAACTCCCTGTGCTGAATCCCATTCTTGCGCAGAGGAATAGTCAAGATATGCTCCGAGTGCATAAAGCAAATAATTTAAACTCAGATCCAGGTAGCAGTCACTATAATCATTCACAGCCCGGTACCACTGCGAATGATCCAAGCAGGGATACTACGGACTGTCTTAGGCGTACACTTTTGGATCCAAGCACCGATGTCCTGAGCCTACCCCGGCCTCAAGTCCATATGTGTTAGTCCTTGCCGGCATCCCTAATCTTGCTGGGGGCCAGAGGGAATCCTGGACTGACCTCCGCAATAAATCTGCAGACTTGCTATGTAAACACAAATGTTTTCACCCTTCTGATATGAATGAAATCCTTATGGTCAGAAGAGTAGGTTGGGTTGGCCATGCGGAGAAGAACATAAACGGTGACTGTATTGTTCTTAATTTCCATAGATCTCAAATGGTTCGCCGTTTATTAAGTATTTGTGGGCAATTATTCATGCAAAGCCCTGCCATCTGTGCGCTCCCTCTAGGTTATTTTTATAAACCACCATTTATACCTATTAGGGATGCTTACGCACCGCTTCTGGTAACCAATAGGTTTCGTGCACTTTCCAGTTTAGATGCCCAGGACTGACAACCACTGTTGATGGCCAATTTGCAGGACCATGTGCAGGAATCCCCAGGCATTACACTCACAGCTCATAATGACAAGCTACCTTTAACTAGGGCCAATGTGGGAACCGACCTGAGTATCTTAAGTTGTAATGTAGCTGGGCTACAGCCTAGGCTAGGCGACCGGGACTGGCTGTGTCTAATAAATGAACAGGACGTAGTCATGTTCCAGGAGACCTGGGCGACTCATGACCTATATATTGAAGGGTTCCATTGTTTTTGCGTAGCAGCCACCAGTCCCAAATCGGGCCGACCATCGGGGGGGGCCTATTTATTGGGATTAACGTTGCTGCTGGATGGAGCTTTAAGGTCTTACTAACTAATAGCTGCAACTATCAAGTTGTGTTATATAAAAGGAGAGTTTCTTTTTATTTGGTAAATGTTTACAATAATGATTTTCATTCCATCCCTAACAAACATTTTATCGACCTTTTTAATTTTATTTCCATTTTAGATTGCCAGCAAAGCTCGGATGGATATATTGGGATTCTTTTGGGTGGAGATTTTTATGCGAAACTCATATAGAACATGATGTGGGGACATTCAATTTAGGCCCTCCCTTCCGAAGGGGTGTAGAGCTGGCTGCGTTCTTGAGCTCATATAACCTGGCTAATGTTATGGATTTGGTAGGCTCTATAAATGTCACCAACCACCGATTACCAATATTTAGGGGAAGGGGCTGTTCCTCAACCATAGACTTTATCTTTATTTCCCCCCTTCTTGAGGATCAACTAATGGCTGCAGAGATCATTGCTTCGAACCATGGGGACCACAACCATAATAAAATAGCATTGAGATAGGCACCCCAACCCGTGTTTTCTTCTGAATGCAGGGCTAAAAACCTAATGCCTTCAACTGACAACTTAAGGTTAACAACGGAGGGGTGCCCAACAGTGGAGAACTGTTTAAGATACTAGTAAAGGACAAAATGCATTTAATTAATTCTTGCCTGTCATCCCTAACCCCACATCCAGAGGTAGTTCATGATTTTTCCAAATTTTGTTTGGCTACTAAAACCCTGCTGTCGAAACCCGTTCCCCTGGCAAAAAACAGTCCCAGAGGGTTCAACCGTGATTGTTCAGAGGCCAATAGGAACCTGCGCTGGGTATTGTTATCTAACCCAATGTGCGCCTTAGATGTGCAATTGGCAAGGCGGAAGTATAATATAGCGATCATCAATCGTAAAGGAGCCCTTCTAAATGAACGTTGGGAAGCCCTAACACAGGCTGCCTGTCAGGACCCCTACACAGGGTCTAATAACATTTGGCACTGAATTACCCTGTTTGTGCAAAGATCCACACGACTATGGCACTTGGACTGAGCGGGTTCGGTGTAGAAGGGCTAAGATGGCCGCCTGTTCGGAAAACAGGTTCTGCGGTCTAGTCTTTTCCGCCGCAGCTGCTGAGTAATCGAGGTGCGGCGTGAGCGCGACAGGAAATGCGCACTTCACCGGAGTTTCCAACTGAAGATGCAGCCTTAGAGTAACGGTCCGATATTTTATAGCCTCAAAGTGATAATATTCCTGACTATCCTCGGAAATCTTTAGTGTGTATTTAGGGTAGGTTTTTCACATAAAAACTCGGCGCGCAGAGCCAAGCGCGAGTTCGAGTGCCTCAGTGAATTCGGCAGTGAAGTGTCAAGGATTCCTTAGAAGGACGCCGACCGCCGAGTGGCAAGAGAACTCACAGACTTTATGAAAGTTAAACTAAATAGATAACGAATGCATTACAGTGAATTGAAGAGTAAATTTACCCCGAACTGCAGAAACAGCTATTAGTCTTCAGAGAAACCTAGACGAATGAGAGGAAATTCCAGAGGTTAAAATAGAAGATAATAGAATGCCAGTAGTTTGTAGGAATACAATGTAGATATGTAAATACTTACCAAAAGACTGCTAAATGTTGATATATCTTTTAAGCCTAAAAAGGAATGAGAGAAAATTCAAAAGGTTAAGAAGTAATACATATCAAGATAGTAGAAAGAGAAAAAGAGAGCAAGATCACTCAACAAATATAAGAAGCGAATCTCTGAGATCCTAAAGAAAATTAATAGAAGAATTAAGAAGACATATAAAATACTACTCATCTAATTAGTGAAATAAGTGCGCCATATAAATTGCCAAATAGACTAACGCTTCAGGCAGACAGGTTGAGGAAATAAATATGCTTCTTTTTCAATATAGGAACAACTAATAGAGCAGAGTAAATAGAACACCACTGAAAAAGACAGAAGAGAAGCTAGAGTCCTGAAGAGCGAGGGTAGGTGCAAAAAGAGAGAGTGAGAGAAATTACAAGAGTAGGATAAAACAAAATAAGACTAGAGTATTAAATAGTGTGTTGCTTCCTTAGGTTCCATAGAAGAGAAAAGACATCAGCAAGCCAGTAGACCGAAGGAACAAGTTCAGGACCAGTCTCTTCTTGATTATTATTTTATCCAATTCCCCTATCCCCCGTGGTAATAATCTGGAGGTTCTTTAACAGACTTACGAATATATTTCTTAACGGGATTTGGGACCTAGCATCTCTATTCCCGTGCAAGTACTGGTAAGCGAATACAATTGCTAGTTAAGTTTAGAAGTCTGACACTGCCACTATTAAAAAGGGGAACATTTTTTGGTCTGCCGTGAGGGACCTTCGATCTATGGGTCAGCTATTAACCCCTATTAGCTGCACCATTTATAGCGAGTCTTGGGAAAACCATTTTTCAAAAATCTATGCCACCCTCTCACCAGAGATGGATCAGTATGAATTTGGCCTACTGACCAACATACAGATAACTATATTCGAAGTAGAAGAGGCTATCGATCAGAGTATTGGGAATAAAGTCCCCAGCCCTGACGGACTACCAATAGATTTAATGAAATGGAAACCAGACTTTTGGACCCTGCTCCTTTTGGATGTTTTTAATAATTTAACACACGCTTCGCTACCAGATATGTGGGCCAAGTGTATTATAGTTCCAAATTTTAAAAAGGGGGACCGGTCTCAGCCTAGCAACTACAGGCAAATCTCATTGATCGATAATCCTTAAAAAATATTAGGAAGAGTTTTATACAACAAGATTTCAGGATGGTCAGTGGAAAATGGCATTTTAGACCCCTGCCAGTTAGCTTTCCTTAGCAAGGTTGGCACAAATGAACAATGTTTAAATCTCAAGCTTGTGATTGGGAAATATACCATTGCGCGGAAGTGTCCAGTCGATTAAGCCTTTATGGATTTGTCCTCAGCATTTGACCTTGTCAATATGTCAAAGCTCTGGACTATCCTTCTGGCCTATGGATTGGATGAGCCTCTGGTACATTTCTTAGGGCACTCCATAAAGATCTCCAGGCACAGGTGAGGATTGGCATGGGTGGAGAGGTCTCGGGAACCATTAAGGTAGGAAGGGGGGTCAGACAGGGCTGTGTCTTGGCCCCCCTCCTTTTTATTATCTACATTAATGGGCTGAATAAATCGTTAAAAACCACGACCCAAGATGTTCCCATAATTAATGGGAAATCACTTCCTGTGTTATTATTATACGCAGATGATGCGGTACTTATAGGCCACACCTCGAATTCCCTGCGTACCCTAGTACAGACTTTTGTTAAGCACATGGATAGTTTGGATCTATGCGTTAATTTAAAACAATCCGTTTTTATTGTCCTGTGGCCCTGGGAAATGTTAGCTAAGCTCTATTGTTGTGGGTAGCCAGAAATTGACAAGCACCCGCACATTCCCCTATCTTGGGTTGGTCTTTGCTGAGAACAGCTCCTAGTCTGAGCACCTTGCTCACTCCAGGAGCAAGATCTCAAATGCCATCAACTCAATCCTCAGCCTTCCTCGCCTAAAGACCACTTGCACTATATTAGCTATTCAATTTTTTTTTATTACAATGTGTCCCAGTAGCCACGTACAGGTCGGAGATTTGGGGCATTGCGAACAGTTCCTGCATCCAGCAGGAAGAAAACTGATTTTGCAGGACACTGTTGGGCATCCCAATTTCCACCTCACAACATATTTGGCACAGGGAACTCAATCTAAATTATGTAACAGACTTCATACGTGCCCCACCAGCTCTTTTTTGGTTATCAGTTTGGAAGAACCAGGCTGCCTCCCTAACTAGAGAGATTATTACTGATTGTGTTAAGAGATGGATATCCCTTGGCTGACTGGAGTGCACCTAAGCCTGCTCAGTGTAAAAAAGAATGCATCTTTTTAATCCTAGCACAGCCGAAACCATGCATAAAAAAAGAGCTTAGAAAGGCCCTCTTTTCATTATATAATACAGAAAGGATTGGCATGGAATCTAAGAACCCCTCTGTTCTTAGTTATATGTACATAGAACAGTACTGCCACCCTCTACCTATTTATCTCACCTTACCTATGAGTCATTGTGAAAGGAGCCGTCTACTTCGTCTAAGAGCAGGAATTGTCAAATTTGCACTCTGTTTCCCTCTTGGTTACCATCACAACCTTGATTATGTACCATGTCCATGTGATGGGGTGAGTGGCCAATCAATTTTGCAAATATTATATGAAATATATAAAGTGGCTTTTATAGCCATTTTTTTAAGAAGAGGAGGCCTATTAGCTTGGATACTGCCTATTTGTGCATACTCACTTTGGCTGATGAAGAGTTGGTTAATCGCACAAGCACATTCTTGAGAGGCGCCACCCGAGCACGCAAGACAATGTCTAATCACTGAGTTTTAATTATGTTTGAAAACTTCTGTATAATTGCTGGATGAATTGATATTTTATACAACAGTAATCTATTTATTACCAATGAATTTCTCTCTTAGCTGTTATCTAATTTGTAATAATGTTATGTCTCATATCATTGTAATTCACTCATTGCCATGTTGCTGTGCTTTTATGGGTACCAAGGTATCTGAATAAAGTTTATGAACTGAACTGACACCAACCTTCCTACAGTGTGTGTCTTGGTTTGTATTCTTCCCTCCATTTCATGGAGCCCACTATCCATCACGGAACAAGCCCACTTTACCGAGCAGTACTAAGTTACACCTCTTTTATGGTTATTGTCTTTGGAGTGGACTAAAAGCCTCTCAGACAGTACCAATCCGACAAGTAGATATTTTTCAATAAATATTTTAACATCAATGCAAAGTTAAGCACCGTATCTCGTTTACAACTATAACATACCCTTCATGTGTATGGAAATAGGAACGGTGGGGGACAGGAAGGATTTATCCCCCGACCCCACATTTTTGAGTTGGGGTTTGGGGGGATGCAGGGAATAATATCAACCCCCATGTTTTAAAATGGAAAATAAAGATTACATTTTGGCAGGTAGAACATGTATCCCTGCTGCACATTACCTGCCTTCTTGAACCGCTGTAACCTACTGAATACACTTTGAGGGGCCTCCACAGCCTCTTTGTTTTGTTAATTATAAAACTGAGGCTTTAGCCTCTCCTAAAAGCATTCTGTTTGTCAAGCCAGAGGACCCAGCAGAGAAGTGGAAGGCAGGAAATGCTATTTTATATTAATGTTACTGATGACTCAACTGACTTGAGAAAGTGAATGTTTTTAGGAGAGGCTTAACACCTCAATGACTGCGATTAAAAAATTAGCAAACACCAAGAAGAGTTCTCAGAGGCCTCACAGAGATTGCTCCTTAGCTTACAGCCCTTCAGGGAGACACTTAGGAGGCGCAGCATGATGTCAGTGAGACATGTCCTGTCACTCTGTTTGATCTTCAGTGTCTGTGGAAACATTCCATACAGAAAATCACATATTTAAATCTTATAACTATGCAAATGTATATGAGTGTGTGTATAGGTTCAGTTCGACTAAGGTGTGCTAAGTCTATTCATTGAACTCCATATACGGACACTAATTGAATAAAAAGAATTAAATAACTGGACAAAAAGCACAGAACCTTTGCATTAAATAGAAAAGAGAAGGGTGTAACCCTACAATCTCTGAACTGCACCATATACAATCCTGGACACAAATCCCGCCTTAATCAGGTGACAAAATTGTGTGGTCCAAGGCCCATCACTTTACTTCACTACATATAATTTTCCTTAACCATCCAGCTTGAGACCACATTGAAGAAATGTAATATCAAAACTGCGCTCTATGAAAAACCCCACTTGGATATGGTTAATACAAAATACATTTGCTCCTCATTTAATAACAATATAGGGTATATATATATGGAGTACATGACAAACTGACATGACTTGGAAAGTATCATCAGGGTATAGGGATAACTTTAATGTTTCATTAAAATAAAATCAATAAAGATCATTCAATTCAGCCATGTAATAATATCTTCATAATTGAGAGTCTGAGAAATTTTGAAAAATTGCTTTTTTTGTCATTTAGGGCCCGATGTAGGTAATTTCATTTTACCGGTTCATAAATACCGATTGATACCGAATCGGTATTTATGAATCGGAAAACTGTATGTAGGTAAAAAATGGTAAAAAAATACAGAATCGGAAACAGTCGGAATCCTGACTCGGTAAATACCGATTCGGTTATCTCCGATTCGGTATCACCCATTCAACCCTATGGGCCTTCAGGCCCATAGGAATGAATGGGACATACCGAATCGGAGATTACCGATTCCGAGATTACCGAATCGGTATTTACCGAATCGGTAAAAGCTGATCTCGAAAATTCGAATGGAAGACATATGAGCCAGTCAACCAATCAGGGACACCCACCACACCCCACAACAAAGCTACTGTGAAATCAACCAATCAGATGCAAGTACCACACCCAGTACCTGGAGTTGGCCACACCCATGCAGGTGCAGAGCCACAGAACTGTTTGGAGAGCTGGAGGGGAGACAGAGGAGCAGGCTGCACTAAGCCCAGCAGAGCATCACCATGGAGTCCCAGGAAGCCCAGAAGGATGGTGTTGACAGAAAAAGGAAGATTACATTCAGCACAACTGAGCTCCATGTGCTGGTAGAGGAGGTAGTGCAGCATTACAGCCAGCTTTTTGGGAGACAGTCCCTGCAAGTGGCAGAGTCTGTCAAAAGAACCACCTGGCTGGCCATCCAGAGCAAAGTAAATGCCCTTGGGATCACACATCGTGAAATAGAAGACATCAAAAAAAGGTGGTATGATCTGAGGATCACCACTAAAAAGAAGATTGCAACCCAGAGGAAAGAATCCTCAGCCACAGGTGGAGGGAAGAGCCGGGCCCGTGCACCAAGCCTCACTGAACAGGAGCAGCTGGTGGAATCCACCATGGAGCCTGAAAGCATACACGGGATTGGGGATGCTGACAGCTCAGCCAGAGCTGCAAGAAAGAAAGGTAAGATGCATGGACATGAATCTCCACCCATACCCTGGCCCCTTCCCCAATGTGGGCTACTCATGCACAATCCAGAACACATGTCAGTACTCACCAGCAATGCATCATGGTAGTCGTAGTCATAGGAACATTCATCAAAGCAGCCAACACAGAATACTGCATGCCATGCCACACTCCCCATACACAAGCAGTTGAGGCTTAGGAAATTGTGTGATAGGAATTTGTCTAATGGAAACCCACAGGTGATCATTGTCCATGTCTGCCCACAGGAAAGTCATTGCGCAGTGCAGCGCAGGGAGGGGAGGCAAGTGCCCCAGCAACGTCTGCGAGGGAGAAGCCCACAGACAAAGCAGGACCCAGCACTGTCCCTGAGGACACTTCCACAACGCAGGCACCCACAGCAATGGAGGAAGACACCACAGCACAGCCACTGTCACCCCTGCTGTTTGAGACACAGACTCCGGCAGTACCTGCAGGTGCCACAACACCAAGCTCAGGGTCCTCTGTGCCAAGGAGGCAGGACGTTCCACCACTCAGGATCCTGGAAAGCTCTGATGAGGAAGAGGTGGAGGTTCAGACACCTAGCACTCCAGCAGTGGCTGGCAGGGCAACAGGGGTCATTATGATCTGGACGTGCAAGTGCCTGTGGTCGTAAGGCACGTGAGCGAGAAGAGGGGCATGATATGCAGGGGTCTTTGCCGGTTTGGAAAGCACTATGGTGAGGATCCAGCGCATGCAGGCCAAAGGGATCATGGCAGTGCACAGACAGGTGGGCATCCTCAATAGCAGGATGTCAAACATTGATAGGGGGATATGCTCCATGGCCCTAGGATTGGAGTCCATGGCCAAAGGAATGGAGTCCATGGCAGAGGGGGTGAGGGACATGGGTGAGCGCATGGGTTCCCTCTGTGACAGGCTGGAGAGTGACCAGACAGAAAGGCGCAGGAATAGGCACGAACTGAAGCAGATGAATAAATTCATCAACCGTCTGGCAACTGCAACCACCCTGCTATGCTGCCGGTCAGTGAACTTGCAGACTGACATTGTACACTGCTGCAGTGACTTGTCCAGGGGGATGGGTAGGGTGACCTCTGCTATGGAGGTACTGCTGACACAGCAGACAGCCACTGCTGGTGACACGTGTGTCGTGGACACAGAGGAGTCCACAAGCAGGAGTGGATCCAGCACGCCTGTACAGGATGTTCGCCGGAGCAGCAGGCTTCATGCAAATGACCCTGGCACCACTGCGCAAGTTGGCCCCCTGCCCGTGGCTCCCACAACATAATGCGTAAACGCAAACATTAACATTTCATCTCGAATACAGGACAGGTCACAGTGAAGTGAACTTTGGCCACCCAGTGAGAAAAGTGGATTTTATTTGGTTCATGTGGTCTTGAATATGTGGAGTCCAGTAGTGCATATTAAACAGAGTGCTTCTAGAAGTAAACATGCCTGTGTATCATCACTCTATTAGAAATATCTGTTCGTGAGTTCTGCGTGTCTCAGTCTACCATCTGTTGCTGGCGCTGCACCTGCTGCACTGTCATCGGCTTGTTCTGTCCCATCATCTATGTCCTCATGATATGTGAGTTCTACATCTGTGCCCTCCTTGGTGGCAAGATTATGCAGCATGGTGCGGGTCGCAATAATTTTACAACAGATCACTGGCGTGTACTGCCGTGCCCCTCCACTCTTATGGAGGCACTTAAATCTGCTTTTAAGCAGTCCAAAAGTACGTTCCACAACGCAACGTGTTATTTTGTGTGCCACTTTGTAACGCCTTTTCCTCCTGGTGGATGGATTCAGGTAGGGAGGGAGAACTAATGAACGCAGGGCATCAGCACTGCCACCTGGGTGGAAAATGAAATTTTGATTAGTCACATACTCACTATTGATCCTTCTGCATTGACTATCAGGGTGTCTCACACTTACTTACCTAGCAGGTATCCATTCCCAAAATCACCAGCCACAAGGCGTCTGTATATCCCACTATTCTGGAATATGTAGGAGTCGTGGAAGCCTGGAAATTTTGAAAATATGTCCGTAATCATGTTGGCAGCGTTGCAGATCACCAGCAAATTGATTGAATGCGTGGACTTCTGGTTTCTATATATGTGTTCTGTTGCTGCAGGTGGGCATAGTGGGATGTGCGTCCCATCGATACAGCCTATGATGTGCGGGAACTGTGCAAGTTGATAGAAATCGGTTTTTGTCTTTGCTAGTTCAGCAGGTGTGTCAGCGAACTCAATGTAGTGTTCCATCCTCTGCATCATGGCATCAAGGAATTTTCTGAAGAAACGTGACAGGCAGCTCTGGGACACCCCACCTACCGCAGCAATCACATGCTGGTAGCTCCCAGAAGCAAGAAGATGTAGGCAGCACAACACCTGCACGTGGGGTGGGATGGCGTGTGCTCTTGGGGTTGGGTGTTCCAGATATGGGTGGAGGTCCCTGATCAAGTCCAGGATGGTTCTGGGGTGGAGTCTGTACCTTTGCAGGATTTCAGCTTCAGTCAGTTGGAAGAGGGTGATCCTCTGCCTATACACCTGCTCCTCCCTTAGCCAGACCCTCTCTCCTGCTGCCTGTATCCGTAGCCACCTTGTCATGATGTAGAAAGCCGCCATTGTGGTTGCAGTGTTGCATTTTGGGGCCTTCTTTTATAACCTGTACCTGGTTTCCACCTGCTTTCAATCCATGGTAATTACCGACTCTTAAATACCGATTTTCATGGGATTCAGTATTTTTTTGGGTTTCCTACATCTCGATATGCCATTTTTACCATTTCTTATTTACCGACTCGGTAAATAAGAATTCGGTAAGTTCCGAATCGGAAAATTACCATTTCTTATTTCCCGATTCGGAAAATAAGTATTCGGTATATTCCGATTCGTGGAATACGGATTCAGTATTTTACCGACTGGTTTTTACCGATTCGGTGCATTTTTTATCACATACATCTCGAATCTCTTATACCGGTTGGTAAGGGCCGAATTTACCGATTTTCGGCCGTTACCAACCGGTATTTGCCTACCTACATCGGGCCCTTAAAGTTTTATCAAATTTTGACGGCTCATCATGTCCTCTGGCTTTCAGAGCCAAGTGAGACCCTTGGCTTGTAAATCTCCAAGAATGTCAATGTTCCCCGTCTTCTACGACTTTGTAAATGTACCCCAGATGCCATTCCATGCAAAAAACGCAAACTTCCCAAATAAGACGAGGGACAGGTCTCTGTTCCTTTAGTACAGTGTGCCTCAACCTCATGGGAGCTGCATCAGACTCCATGTGCAGTAGGCGCTTCATCCCATCCATCGAAGGCCTTGTCAGTCCTCCACAAAAAATTAAACCATATATGCATGAACAATAAAAGACTTGAGTAGTAGAGTAGAACAATTGAAGGTTTGCAATTAGAGGATGATCCAGCTGACCCAAACCTACTTCAACATGTCTGCATAGTCCCCCCTAATCTTCTACTACCTGCAAATCATCTGGATGCCACCTCTGCTTCAGCCACCTCACTCACAGACCTGAGATCACCAGAAGTGCCCTACAATAAAGAAGATAAGCATGAAGCCTCAGACACAGCAGCAACAAAGAAGCGAGGAGGGTTGCCACCTGCACCTAAAATGTCCCCTTTCATAGCCAATATAGACTTTGCAGAATAGAGACCCATTAATGAGCAGGGTGCCACACCCTAGCATCAAGAACAGGCGCCCTGCCTGAGGTGAATCAGAAGTCCACTCCTGCACAGGAGGAGATGAGGTAAATACATGGATAAAGCTGTCACTGAGGGTGTAATTCCATCCTAATTCTGTATCACATCACCACTGCTCATGTATAATCACACTTGAACATACTATCTCAAGTATCAATCAATGGAGATATTTGCAAAAGTGTCAGTAAATCACGGACAAGTCGAAACCTGTCAAAAGGGACAAAGTCCATGCCATCTCCTGCACTTCCAGATCCCTGTTTATGATCTTGCTCCAGAAGCCATTATAACCCCAAAAGCCCACAAGCCAGTTACCAACTGTCCTCCAGGGCAGATAGAAGAGGATTAGATCCTGCTTTTGACCTGAGCCAGGCAAACACTTGCTGCAGTAGGCCTGAAGAACAGTGAAGGGATATTAACCAGCAATACATTCCTCTAGTGGTCATGCAATCCACACAAGACGAGGATCCATGGATAAGGTGTTTCAGTCAGGCCTAGAGAGATAGGAAAATGGGTAAGTGTTGGACATGGCCCTTTTTGCAGGGTCGTCCCTGAACTTTTTGCCTTCCTCCTGTATTTTGTCTGACCTGTTTTTGTTGGTTTTATGACTCTGGGCACTTTACCACTGCTGATCAGTGCTAAAGTGCATATGATCTCCCTATGGTAAATTAATGTATACATTTGTGATTCTATGATTGGCTGGTTTGGTTTACCTGTCAGACCCTAGTATAGTGCACCAGGAGTGCCCAGGGCTGGAAATCCAAATGCTGCTAGTGGGCTTGCAGCACTGGTTGTGCCACCCAAAGAAGCAGCCTGTAAAAGTATGTCTACGGCCTGCCATTGCAGAGCCTGGGTGCAGTCTGGTTCTGCCATCCTGACTGGGCAAGTGCACCCACTTGCCAGTCCCTAAACCTTCCCTTTTCTTCATATCAGACACCCCTATGGTAGGCCCAAGGGCAGTGTGCATTGTAAGTATAAGGTATGACATGCCCTGGTGTATGTGACATGTCCTAATAGTGAATTACAGCAATGTTAGTGTTTAGATAAATGATAAATCAGCTGTCTTGCTATGGAAACTAACTAGCTCACTGAGACAAGAAGTCTGTCCTGAAATGCACAAATGTACTTCCAAACATATTCAACGTTCTGATAACGTGAACATAAGTTGTCAAGAACCAATGCAATGTCTTACAACACTATTGTCTCACCTGGAATTTGTGCCATCCACTACAGTGAGAGTGCAAAGAATGTCTGCAGGCCTAAATGTAGCAGTGTTAAAACTGCTATTCGACCAGTCAATTTAAACTTTTTTGGCAGGTCAAAACTACCCTTTTAAATATTAATATGCCACCACTATGTAGGCCTTCTCACCCACAAGGCAGGGTGCATGATATTTAAAAGTAGAACATATAGAAATTTAATGTAACTTATCCTTACAGTGACTAGCACCCAAAAGCTACTTTTCTCTGAGTGGGGCCCATCTTCCCTATGTAGAACACCAGATTACAGATTAAAAAGTCTAATACCGTATCTCGGAAATATTACAAACCTGGTTATTGTATCTGATCTGCGCTCCCTCATGGTCAGTGACGAATTGCATCTGCGTCCTATTCTATCGCGACCATTGACTAATATTGGCACTTTTGCTTTTTGGCTCTAATGTTACGTAAAAGTTAACAAATGCATAACTCCAGTTCTACTTGTTGGCGATTTGTCAATTTTTGTGGCACTTTGTTTATAAAATTATGGTCTATTTTTCTATTTTGTTTTAGAATTGTTACTGCTTTGCATTATTTCTTCATAACTGCTTTTAGTACTGAATAAATATGTTACAGTTTACACATTGCCTCTAAGGTGAGCCCGACTGCTTTGCGCCAAGCTACTAGAGCATTAAGCATAGTGGGTCTCATTTATGAAAAGTGGCGCATCGTTGCGTGAAAACAGCGATGCATCACTTTTCACTGCGCCCTCCTTGCGAGACCAATGATGCGTCATATTTACAGTATGACACGTCATGGCACAAGGAGTTACAGATACGTCAGTATTTCTGACGTATCTGTATGGCGCAAAAGTGACGCATTGTTGGAGTGTGCCACAAAAGTGACGCGACTCCTGCAATGTGTCCTTTCACATGGGGCAAGCCCCATGTGAAAGAGTCTGTGTCAGTCTTACGCCTGCTGTGAGGCAGGCGTAAGAAATTGATGCATTTGTGTCCTAGAAGTGGTGCAGTGAAATCTTATAGATTTCACTGCGTCACTTCTATGACCCTGTCTTGCGTCAGAACGCCCCCCCTGCATACAATATACCTGGCGTAGGTATAATGTAGCGCAGGGGCTTACAAAGTGATGCATCTACCTAGATGCGTCACTTTGTAAATATGGTGCAACAAGGCACATTCTTTACGCTGCTGGTGCATCACAAAAAGTGACGCACCGGCGGTGTAAAATTGACGCACAGCCTTATAATTGAGGCCCAGTATATTTAGTGATTTTTGTGGTTCATCCTGGCGACAATTGTTGTGATTATTATTTGAGGTGGGTTGTCACCCGCCTCAACTACTGCCCCAATTCCGTACAGACTTTTTTACTGTTTTGGTACTGCATAAATACTGTACATATTGCCCTAAGTTTAGCCTGTCTACCCTGTGCCATAGCTACCAGGGACTTGAGTTCCGGTTAATATTAGTGACATTTACGGTTCACCCTGACTAGGGTTGTGATTATTCTTTCAGGTGGCTAGCCTCTCCTCCTAAACAATAATCCGATTTCTTGCAGTAATGTTTGGAAATCCTGACGCGATGCGTATAATAATTATATAGATAAATTGTGTTGGTGTGTCAGCAGATTACATGTGATAGATACTACTAAAGCTTCCAAACGCGTATTACATAATCTAGATAAATTATAGAGCATTCCTATTGCCTATTTGACTTGTCCTAATGTGTTCCATATGATTAGTTTCTCATAAATCCATGCTCGCTCTTGCGTACCAGGTTGTCTTAATCAAGGTGGTACGGCCACATAATTGTCGCGTTTATATCTTTATGTGGTATTGAAGGCATGTTTACAGGGTTATTCATTTTAAAATAATTTGCTTCACGGTTTTGGTCTTTACACAGCACATATCCATCCTAATTTATCTGGCACAATGGTTTCTGTAACGCATTTTATTTTGAAAGTCTGAAGAAAGCCCTTATTTGTAGATTCCAGCACAGTTTTTCTAAATGCATAATCGGGCGGAGAGCCACTTGTTCATTTGCAATACGTGTTGATGGGCTAACATTCTTGTATATTGTTTTCTCAAAATCTCGAATCCGTTTAACTCGTCTTCCCCAAAGTGGCTGAAGAAATTAAAGTGTCACCTCCTTCCAATTAGCGTGTTTTCATACGTGCATCATGTAATAAATCACTTCACTTAAAATTCCTCCAATTCCAATTTGCAACACTTAAACACGACATCTCTAGAGACACATTTCATATATAATTGAACTTAGGTGTGAGCTAAAGAGAATGCTACCAACAGTTTCCATACGGATTTCTTTAATTTAAAACACTTTGTAAAAAGCAACAAGGGAAAACGCGAGAAGATGTTAGATAGAGTGAAATGCATTGTTGAAATGTGACATGGTATTTTAAAAGTCTATCGCTAATCCGTAAACAGTGAAGGATAAAGAGGACTGCCCGTGTGCATTACAATGAGAGATCCATTTCAAGTTTAATTCAACACACACAGCTTTAAGCCTAGATGTTGTCTTCGTTTAGGAATGAAAAAAAGAAAAATTAATGTAAACGCTTTGCTTGGATAACATAGAAAATGTCCTGTCTGTTCCATGTGCACAGTCTGGCTGAGAAATGTGATCGATGTGGCCTATCTTCCATGTAGTGCCAAGGAAATGCTATAAGGTTTGACCTTAAAGCATGACTTGATTCTCCATGTCTTGATGCTTCCAACTACTGCAGAGGCCGTGATCTGTGAAGATAAAGAATCTGTTGTATGGCTGTTCTTCCAGTAAGTTTACGTTTTGTAAGATCTGCTATGGCAAAGAACGTTTGTAATATGTATCAAAAAGAAGAGTGAGGAACAGAGGTAGCTAGTTCACTTCCCCGTAGGATATTAGTAATAATCAAAAAGAGCTAGCTATACTAGTAATGCTCATGTAGTGCTTGTCAGAAAAACATATTAGTATTTATGAAGGCCCTCACCCACCAACCTAGTTGGTGGTATGCTTCATTACCTCCTCGTTAGTCTTCCTCGCCACATGACTTACATAGTGAGCTTCAGCTCCACGACAGAACCCTCCAAAGTAAAAAAAGCCTTCCACCCCCTCCCAACATGGCCGACCAGTCACCCCTGACCTCTATAAGAGGCGGGCCGGCCCAACCAACAGTCTGTTTTTTTTGTTCTGCGCAATTCTCTCCAGAGGCGCTGTAAGGTAAGGTTGGGACCTGCCCTAGCTGGTCCATGGGTCTTGGGTTGGAGGTCCTGCCTTAGCGGACCCTGGGACCTGGGGCCTTAACCCCCTCCCCCTTCCCCAGTCCTGTGGGACAGGTTAGGTGCTGCTCTAGCGTGCCAGGGCTCTTGGAGGGGGAGGGGGGGGGGGTGGCAGGGGAGTTGGGGGGTTCACCCTTTTCCTGTTCCCGGTCGTTTTATGTTTTGTGGTCCTCGCCCGTTTGACGGGCTTTGGGGACCGGCACTGACCCCTGGCGTTTTATGGGAGGCGGCGCCGGTCGCTTGTTATGGCGGCCGCCGTATGATTAATTTCTCCCCGAATTGCGTAACGCGGGGCTGGCTGGGGTGGCTGGGTGCCGCATCTAGCCTGCCCGTCCCGGGGTTAGTGCCTGCATCGGTCCTGGTGACTGTGTTCCCCGTGGCCGCTCCCCGCTCGGGGCTGGTAGGGCGTCTGGAGCCGGCCTCTCGCCTCGTTCTACGGGGGTCTGACGGACCGGGTGTAAGGGGGGCTTGCAGCACTTACCTTTCACCGGCCGTCCTGTTATCTTCCCCCGCCATTGCGCTGTGCAGGAGAAGTGTGTTTTCAACGCTGGACGCTGCCGCCGGTCTGGGGGTTTTCTAGCCTGGGGCCCGCGGCTGTGTGCCGCGCTCTGATTGGCCCGAGACGCGACCCACCTGTTGGGGGCGAGGTCTCGCTCCAGGTGCGGCGTGTGAGGTTTAGGGCTTGCAGCTGTGTCCTCTGGCGGATATATTCTGCTCCCTGCGCCGGGGGGCCCTTGAGTTTCTCCGCTTTCTTTGGTTGGTGGTGTTTGCTCTCGCGCTATGGATCTGGATTCTGTCACAGCAGGTCAGGTGACTGACTCCATGTCTGCATTACCCTTTTCGGCTCAGTCCCTGCAATTGATGATCCAGTCGGCAGTGGCTGATGCCCTTGCGCTGCGTGATGCACAGGGCCCTTCCTCGCCGAAACGTCCACGCAGGGACCCCACTCCTGTCTCGGATGCGGAGGGGGAGGATGAGGATCTCCATGGCCGTTACATCCAGGGTCAGGAGCTTCATGAGGTCCTTGCCCACATCAAAGATAACTTGGCCTTCCCGCCTCCTGCTGCGGAGGAGACTTCCGAGGATTTCTTTGTCCAGTATCAGCGCAAGGCTCCGGACTCCCTTCCGCTTCATGCGTCCATCAAGAAGGTCATCGAGGGGGAGTGGCTGGATGTTGATAAGCAGTCCTTTCCGCGATATCTGGTGAAGCGTTACGCTGTTGAGGAGTTCACTCGGGACTTCCCTCCTGCAGTAAAGGTAGACTCTCTAGTGGTGGGTCTGTCGTCCCAGGGTTCCATCATTTCGGAGGACGCCTCCCCCTCTGACCCTGTGGACAAACGCGTGGAGGCTGCTGCTAAGCTTTCTTATGCTGCGGCTAATTTCACCATCAGGGCCTCAGCCTATTTATCTTGCACTGTGCAGTCTTTGTTGAAGGACTTCCAGTCCCTGGGTGAACTCCTGGATCAGGGGGCTGATGTTGTGCCAACGCTGGCCTTGATGGAACAGCAGACGCGCCTCCTGTAGGACATCTCCTTTGACGCTCTGGGTGCGGCGGCTGCCGCGGGGGTGCGGCGATACAGGCCCGGTGTCAGATCTGGCTGCGGCATTGGAAATCGGAGGCGGCCCAGAAGGCTCTGCTCATGAAGATACCGTTTTCTGGGGCTAAGCTGTTTGGTCCTCCTCTGGAGGTTATGATTAAGAAATCGGCAGAAGACCGCAAGTTGCTGGCTCCCATCAAATCATCTGGGTCCCGCTTCCCGGGTCGCGGCCGGATTTTCTCCTCGTCTTCCAGGGGTATGGGCGGCGCGCCCTTTCGTAAAAGGGGTCGCGGCCGGGGCGCCCCTTACTTCAACAAATCCCGTTCTCAGCCGGCAGCTGCAGCTCCCTCTGCCGCCCCTAAATCCTGACTTTCGGCCGTCTCCCTCAGGGGTGTTCCCTGTGGGGGGACGTCTCCGCCACTTCCTCCCGGCCTGGGAGGAATCTGTCACGGATCTTTGGGCTCTTCGGATTGTGAAGGAAGGGTTCTCCATCACCTTCTCCTCCCCTCCTCCGGATTTTTTCCTCGCTACGCCCCTGCCTTCCTCCCTGGTCAAGAGACGGGCCTTGCTGGCCGGAGTTCAGGACTTGCTTGCCAAACGGGCCATCCGCCCGGTCCCTCCCCCACAGAGGGGTTCGGGCGTCTACTCCATCCTTTTTCTGGTGAGGAAGGTGTCTGGGGATTTACGCCCGGTGTTGGATTTAAAATGGTTGAATTCTTATATACCACATACTAAATTCAAAATGATCTCTCTGCAGGAAATTCTGCCTCTTCTGGTGCAGGGCGAGGTGGTGGCTTCGCTGGATCTCCTCGACGCCTACCTCCATGTCCCGGTACTTCCGGTTTCTCAGTCCTTCCTCAGGTTCTGCGTTGGAGGTTCCCACTATCAGTTCCAGGTACTACCGTTTGGCTTGTGATCTGCCCCGAGGGTATTTACTAAGATCCTGGCCCCCCTGGTGGGTATTCTGCACCAGGAGGGGATCAGGGTTTTTCCGTACCTGGACGATTGGTTAATCTCTGCCTCTTCTTTTTCCAAGGGGATGCTGCACGTCGGACGTGTCTGCGAGGTCCTCTCCGCCCACGGCTTCCTGATCAACGAGCGGAAGTCTCATCTGTCACCCACTCAGGACTTGGCCTTCATTGGGGGTCGTCTGGACATGGTGCTGGGGAAGGTGTTCTTGCCTCTAGGTCGCCGGGACACTTTGTGGCGGGATCTGAGGTCCCTTCTGGCTCGGGGTTCTGCCCCGGTTCGCCTCTGGCTACGTGTTCAGGGCCTGATGTCGGCGACCATCAATGTGCTTCCCTGGGCTCGCCTCCACCTTTATCCCTTGGTCAACCATCTGCTTTCCTACAGGGATCCCCGCTCGGAGGATTACGAGTTCCTAGTCCCGGTCTCCCCTCAGCTCCGTTCGGAGTTGGGTTGGTGGTTGGTGGAGTCTCACCTCTCCCAGGGTCTTCCCTTCTTGGTATCCCCGTCCAGGGTGGTCACGACCGATGCCAGTCTCCTCGGCTGGGGGGCGACCTTGGGGGCAGGGTCGATTCAGGGTCGTTGGGATCCCCTACAGTCACGCTGCTCCTCGGATTGTCGGGAGTTGAAGGCAGTCCTCCTGGCCTGCCGTCATTTTGCTCCTTCTCTACGGGGTCACCATGTCTTGGTCAGGACAGACAACCAAGTTGTGAGGAGCTATGTCAACCATCAGGGGGGGTGCAGGGTTCCCTCCCTTTGGTTGCTGACTCAGGAGTTGTTGTCTTGGGCGGAGGCGTCGGTCCTGTCTCTTCGGGCTGTCTATCTCCCGGGGTCCGACAATGTGGTGGCGGATCGACTGAGTCGGTTCTTCCCATCGTTGCCTTGTCTCTCCCTGACTCCGGTGGTGTTTCGACGCCTGGTGTCTCGCTTCGGTCTGCCGCTGGTGGATCTGTTCGCGGACGGGGAATCGGCCCTCCTGCCCAAGTTCTGCTCTCTCCTCCCGGTTCCGGGGGTGTGGCGGGTGGATGCTCTGTCATTCACTTGGCCCTCCGGTCTACTGTACGCATTTCCCCCATTCCCACTGATTCCTCGGGTCCTCTGCAAGATTCGCTTGGACAGAGCCAGGGTGCTTCTGGTGGTTCCCGGCTGGGTCCGCCGCCCTGGTACCCTCTCCTGTGCGAGCTGGCGGTTCAGGCCTACTGGCCGATCCCGGATCTTCCCTTTCCTTTGAGGGGCCCCCCGCTCCCGGGGTCGGTATTGCGCCGGCTCCATCTGCAGGCCTGGCTCTTGAGCGGGTGACGCTGCTTGCTCGGGGTTGTTCTTCTGGAGTAGTGGATTTACTGCAGGGCTCCCACAGGTCTTCCACCTTGTCTTCCAATGCCCGGCACTGGGCTTCTTTTTCGCGTTGGTGCGGTCTGCAGGGTGCTGACCCCGCCTCCGTGGACCCCTTGCGGGTCTTGGATTTCCTGGCTGAGGGGTTTTCCTTGGGCTTGGCCCCGTCTTCCCTGAGGGCCCAGTGGGCGGCCTTGCGGGCCTTCCGCAGTCCGGATTTCGACGGGCTGGATTCCCTGGTGGCTCGTTTGCTCCGGAGTTGTTTTCTCCGTCGCCCTCGGACGCTCTGCCTATCTCCCCCTTGGGATCTCCCTCTCGTTCTGCGAGCCCTTCAGGGTCCCCCCTTTGAACCTCTGGCCTCGGTGGCTATGCGGTTTCTCACCTTTAAGGTGGTTTTCCTGGTGGCCGTGGTGTCTGCCGGGCGGATGGGCGAGCTGGGTTCGTTCCTCCGCTCCCCTCCCTTCTTGCGGGTTTTGCCTGACAGGTTGCTTCTCCGTCATGACCCCCGTTTTCTTCCCAAGGTTCCTTCCCTGGTGAACCGGTCTCAGGAGGTGTCATTACCTTCTTTCCCTCCCGACACGGATCCTTCTTGTCCTTGCTGGATGTCCGGCGTGCTGTTTTAGTTTATCTTGAGCGCATGTCTTCCCTTTCCCGGTGTGATAGCCTATTCGTGACTTTCGGTCCCGTTCATTCTGGCCACAAGCCCTCTCTTTCCACCTTGAGTCGCTGGCTTAAACAGGCTATCATCCTTTCCTATGCTTCACTGGGTTCGGTGGTACCGGTGGGGGTCCAGGGTCGTTCCACTAGGAGTGTGTCTGTGTCCTGGGCCTCCTTCAAGGGTGTCTCCACTGAGGAGATTTGTCGGGCGGCGACGTGGTCGTACCCCCACATGTTCATGGAACACTATCTCGTTGTCTTGGGTGGTTCTGTCCCTGGGGACTTCGCTGGGGCTGTTCTGAGTGCGGGAGCTGTGGCTCCTTGATGGCTTTTTCATTGTGTCTGGATTCAGGTTTGCTGTAATTCCTGTTTTCTTTTCATTGTACTAATTAAACCTTGTGTTGGTTTATCTGCTTCACCGTGTGGTGTTGTTCTTCTTGTGGTCAATGAAGCCTTTTGGCTTGGGTATTTGCTCACTATGTAAGTCATGTGGCGAGGAAGACTAACGAGGAGGTAATGCCCCGATTACTTACCGGTAATCTTCATTACTCCGAGTATAGTCTTCCTCGCCACATGAGTTCCCTCCCCCCCTCCCTGTCTGGCTATCGGCTTCATTGTTTGCTTGGTGGTTCAGACTGTTGGTTGGGCCGGCCCGCCTCTTATAGAGGTCAGGGGTGACTGGTCGGCCATGTTGGGAGGGGGTGGGAGGCTTTTTTTACTTTGGCGGGTTCTGTCGTGGAGCTGAAGCTCACTATGTAAGTAATGTGGCGAGGAAGACTATACTCGGAGTAATGAAGATTAACGGTAAGTAACCGGGGCATCATCGGGCCCCACCCAAGGCACGAGGGTCCTAAGGATCCCCGGATCCACAGGATAATTTATTCGTGGGCCCTTGGCAGTATTAAAAGCAAGTCTCCTCTTACAGCTATCACACCTTAGTGAGTGAGTCACTTAGGAACGCATATATAATGTATAGAGCTCCTTTTTAAACTTATTCTTCACACATAGGTCCTGACGAAAGCCAGATATAACACAAGGCTTGGCTGAAACTAGTTGACCACACCGGATGTGGGAGACCATAAGTCTCTCCAACCACACCAACTAGCCTTGCTTTTAATACTGTCAAGGGCCCACAAATAAATTATCCTGTGGATCCTTGGACCCTTAGGACAGTTTTTACATTCACTCTCAAAACCATCACTCCACACTCACTTGACACTATCCGCTCCACTGTAAACAGACTTTGCAGCACACCCGAGGAACACTCGGTACCTAGGATGGGGCCTGATGATGAAGCATGCCACTTTCTAGGTTGGTGAGGGCCTACATAAAAACGAATAGGTTTTTCTGACACACACTACATGAGCATTACTAGTATAGCTAGCTCTTTTCTAAAGAACATTTCTAACCAGTTTTAGTAAAAATACCATGTCTTCCATTAATGAACTAACCCATGCAAACTTATTAAAGAACAAAGGACCTCATCTACAGGAAAATGGTGCAGCACTGCAAGCCATTTAGCTGCGCTGTCATTTTCAAAGCACAGGGATGCGTCGTATTAACAACAAGACGACGCATCCCGGTGCTTTCCACAAAAACAATCATTAATGGCATTTTCCTCTAACTATGCATTCTATGCCAGTTTTATTAAATGTTGGAAATCTGGGAATGCGATACATTCCATGGATGTTGCGTGGGAACACCCACAGCAACACCCCTGGAACCCCTTTTCGGGCAGAGTAATGCATGAAAGGAGCCTATATTTACAAGGCCATGAAAAGTCACTCAGAGTGACTTTCCGTGGCCGTACAAATATGGGCAAGCCGATTGCACTGCCTGTGCATCAAAAATGTGGCTCTCCCGTGGCACCATGCGCTTGTAAAGAAGCATAAAAGTTGGTGAGTACACCCTCATATTAAGAGTGCAACTTCTGCCTCAAGGCATTCCAATCTTCCCATGAAGATTGCTCAATATTTCACAAATTATGCGAAATTGTACCACAGTTTTTCTTCTTTAAAGAATAGGTACAACACATATGGGATCTCAATATCTTAAAATCATCCTTTATTTCTCGAATTAATTAAAAACATGTAGTGTTTCATCGCAGTGTACTAACTGAAGGGCCAAATGCAGTTTTGGAATGTCGTTCACCAGGGAAGAACATTTATCAAAAAGTAAGACGTATTTCTGAAACACAAACAAAAATAACTTCTGCAGAACATTTCTGCCTTTAGAAAGTGGAAAAAATAATACTAGGAAGGAATAACCGCACAAAAGCTTAAAGTCCTATAAAGAAACTAATATACAATTTTCTGTTGGATCAAAGAGCCAACGAAGTGCAAACAGCCAGACCAACCTTTTGAAGGGTTAGGACTACGAACAAAACATCAAAAAGTGCCAAACAGATTCCGATGTAGGTTTCTACAGAGAGGATAGATGCAGTAAAGGAAACATTCAGGACAGAAAATGGAAGCGGAGTGAGTGTGTACAGAGAAAGAATGACAGGATGTGCAGTGACATCTCGAGGTTGATGGCACTAGGGACATTGTTACATGTGAATGAAGTTGTGACTGTTGGGTTCTCTTATTTGCATGCCTTCTGGTTATGGAATCTTAGTATGGTGATGCCATGGAATGTATGGGCTTGAACATGGTCACTGTCGGGGGAAGGCAGCCTTTATTGGGCGGTACAGAGGCACAACTCCACCATTCGTATTATGAGGTGGCTTTCCTATGTGCCAACCACAGGGATCAGACAGCTTGCTTAAGGTCCGCAGAGACGAAGGATTTGGGGTGCATACACCTTTCATCCAGTTATTCATAGCAGATTTTGAGATAGATCCCTCTCTCCAGGTCCCCCCTACACAGCAGCATCTTCACCCTGAGGAAATCAAACCCATCTGCAATGAAATACAGGTGAGTGTTTTGGTACCATGTACCCATTACTGGGACGGCACATATATGGGTCGGACTCCGGCAAGGGGTAGGTGGTAGTTTTCAACATATATCATGCATATGTGTACATTCAACACATATGTAGTCAGAATGTACACACAGGCATCAATATATATTGAAATACATTGCACAACACTGCAAGACTGCCGCAGCCTCACCACTGATCCCTCAGCACACTCATAATATGGCAGTCGGACAATCAAAGGCACAGCGGTCTCCTAGCAGTTGTGGATGCGATGCGGTCCTTCGGTGGTCAGACCGCCGCAATGATAATAAGTTCATAATAACGTCATAAATCTTTTCAGTTCATGATAAGTGCACCACCCCCTCCATATTTTCTTGTGTTTCTGAGAGCAGCCGGTCCTCATAAATTCGTAATTCCTGGCGTGCACACCAATCAAAGCCCTTCCACTACACTTGAAGCTAGGGGGGCTCTGGATGCATCCAACAGCAAGCAATGCTTCTCTTGGCCACTAAAGATGCCACACCAATAAATATTCTCTATGCACAGGACTCGCAAATCACTTCCAACATTCCCAATAATGCCCCCCAGGGACCAGACTCAATACAGTGACCCAGGACCTCAGAGATCTGGTTCACTCCACTCCAGAAAGGTGTCAGGCACAGACAGTACCAAGACACAAACAAAATGTGGCACCTGGGGCTTGGCAGCGGGCACAAACAGTGTGTCCCCTCCAACCCATCTGCTGCAATCTCCATGGTGACAACTAAGTGGCATGAAGGTAGTTAATTAGGACTATCCGCAACCTTAAGGCAATAGCTAGTTCCATCACAGCTAGACAGGAGACTCTCCAGTCCTCATCCTTCATATCTCCCACCCAATCCTCCCAAATGTGGCAGAATGCGAGGGGAGATCCTGGGTGTTGATCATTAGGGAACAATAGATTGCTGAGATTGCATCTTTGCCCAGGCGGCCTGTCATGAGATTTGCTTCAAGAGGGCTGAATTCAGGGATCTGCATGTCTGCTGGGCAGTGGGTCAAGAGGGCATGACATAAGTAACTAAGAAATGAAGAAAATTGCATATGTGATAAATTGTATTGGTCTTGCAATTCTTGAAAGGACATTAGGAGCACCCCTCAAAGCCAGCCACCTGGTCCAGCCAGGTCCCCCACCACAGGGGTGTCATATCTGTGAGGGTGCGTGTCCAGCGAGTGAGGTATAGGGCCGCTCTCCAGCAGAGCACCATCACTTGAGTGGAGGACGGAACAGTGGAGGACAGATGGGTGCCATAGACTAGAGGACATCCAGAAGCCCACCAAAACCCAGAAATTGTAGTTCAAGATGGTAGACGAGGTCATGCCAGCCCCTGGTAAACCATTCATTCACCAGATCCATTTTAGTGGTGAGGTATTGACTATAAAGGTCAGGAGCACCAATGCCTCCATCAAACATTGATTTCCGGGTCAGCAATGGACTAAGGAGAGATCAAAATGACTGTTCCCGCTTCAGTCTGTGCTACAGTAAAGAAAGCATTGGACTCGGAAGGAGTTCCATTTACTATTCCCACTCCAGTCTGTGCAACACTAGGGAGTGCTTTGGACCAGGGAGGGGTATAAATGACTATTCCCACCCCAATCCGCATTGGACTAAGTAGAAGTAAAAGTTACTATTCCCACTTCAGTCTGTGCAACTGTAAAGAAAACATTGGACTCAGGTGGAGTACAATTTACTATTCCCACTCCAGTCTGTGCAACAGTAGGGAAGGCATTAAACTCAGTAAAGGTAACATTTACTATTTATCCTCCAGTCCGTGCAACAGTAGGGAAAGTCTTGGACTCAGGAGGGGTAAAGTGTACTATTCTCACTCCAGTCTGTGCAGCAGTAGGGAAAGTATGTCACTTCAAACACATACCATATTTTAATACTTGTATTAATTGAATAAACATTTAAAACTCTCAGTACAGCAATTATAATATAGGAGTTCCTGCGAATCCATAGGTCATGCAGCTGCCCAAAATTGAGAGAAAAATGTCAGCAGGAAGCTAAAGCAAGGCTAGTTAGCCGTGGTTACAAGCCAGCTTTGCTAGAATCAGCAATGAGGAAAGCAAACCAATTGTGTAGAAATGAGTTGTTGAATCCCAATAGGGAGAAAATCACTATTGCCACACAGACAGATGACAGCAGTACCCTTAGGCTCATTACCTGCTACAGTCGTCAGGCCAGACAAGTCACCAAGATCATTAAAAAACAATGGCCTATCATTTTGACAGACCAAGTTCTCAGAGACATTATGCCTAAAACGCCAACCGTCACATTTAGACGTGCATATGCTATGAGAAATGATTTGGTGAAGAGTAGTCCTGAGACCATCAAGGCCAACAACTGGCTATCCCCCCACAATGGGTTCTTCCGCTGCAGCTCTTGCAGAGCTTGTAAGTTTGGAGTCAACACCAGATCGTATGTGACTCCTTTTGAAGTTAACCCCATTCCTTTGCGTGACCATTACACTTGCCGCACCGAACTAGCAGTCTATGTCCTTACTTGTAGCTGCAATTTGCAATATGTTGGCAGCACAAAGCTACCTGTGCGCCAACGCATATTGCAGCACTTATGTGCGATTTTGCATGCAGGTCAGAGCTACCCGGTAGCTCGACATTTTCAAGCCACGCATAACAAAAATTTGTCGGACTTGAAATATTTTGTCATAGACGCGGTAGTCGCCAACAAAAGAGGTGGGGACTATGAGAAACAGTTGCAGCAACTTGAGTCACGCTACATAGTACTACTCAACAGCAAGAGTCCTGGAGGTCTCAATATGGGAGAAGACCTTCATAATTTTCTATGAGCTGAACCCTATAGAGATCGCTGTAGCATGAGAGTGTATACCAACTCTATAAAACCCTGTTTATCTTAGGCCATTACAGCAGCATCAGAACGTATGTACATGATTATAACTGTGAGATAATCCGAACTCCCCCATAGTTGAGACAGTGATATTTGTCACATCAGCTAGCACGAGCACTTTTGCACTTTTATTAACTTGTATTCATTTTTTCCTCATTTATTAGTCTACTCACTATTAGAGCACACAAAGCCTAGAACGCAGACCAAACAAAACGAGAAGGCAGCATTATGATACCATGTAGTTTTCTAGCATGTTTACATATGGCCATCTAAAGGGAATCCATTTTAATAAGTCTTTGCTTTTATATTATCCATGGGACACAATGATTATTATAATCATTTTTGATAAGCATGTATACAATATGTCATGCAATATATTGATCCTGATTAATACATTGATAATTTTGCACATATGCGTATTTGCACACATTATAACTCATAGCATCGATGTTTTGAAAAGTTTCCCGTTCCCTTGATCAATTGCAATGCCATAGATAGTACGGTGACATGGGATCATGTTCCCGTGGTATACCATATTGACGAAATATCATTATCACATTGTAGTATATGCTGATATGTATTCTGTAGGGTCAGTTGCGGGCACAGTATTTTAATGGCATCACCGAATTGGTTACACCTCGATAATCACTGTATATCAACTAATATATGCATAGTTACGCATTTGTGCAAGATAAAAGTATGGCCTATTAGGTCACTTTATAATATCATACAATGTGCATAGTTTAAGTATGTGTACAGAAAAGAAAGAAGATACGAGGTGTTGTGTTCATACTCCATGCTATGGTTTTTACATAAAATGCAATGTTACAAAATGGCGCCCGCAATCTTAGCCCGAAAACAGTGCATGCAGATTGTCTCATGTCTAGCATTTCTTAGCTTTGGCGCGAAAACGCGCAGTTGTTGTGATTTTAAAAGTGTGCCAACGCCGACTGTCGATTGTCGATTGTCAGTGAGCAAGGGCACGGACGTGCCCGAAACGCGTCTGATGGCAGCTTTTTACCCACATGTTGCACAATAAAATGTAGCAGTTGAATAACATACCTCGCCTTGGAGTGCTAATTGTGCTGTCTGCGTGCCTTTCTGTGTGGGAAGCACTTCGAAGACGGGCTGGATTTGTACATATATATATATATATATTCACTGAAAAAACCATAGGTTTCACACCAGTTATAGTTAGCTGGAAATTTAACTGACATAAAACCATTGAAATTCCCACGTTATAGTTAGTTGGACTCACTATAACTTGCGCGCCTGCAATGCACTGCTGATGACGTCACATATTACATCACTCATGACATGGTCAGTGACATCACTCATGACATCACTGATGACACCATCCAGTGAATGTGTGTCTTTCTGAAAAATTAATATATGTTTTATATATGTATATGTAAAGGTCGATGGAAGAATAAATGTTTGCCCCCCACATCAAACCTAGGGGGTCAGGGGGGTCTACCCTGCCCCCTTTTGGTCATTTCCCCCTTTGTTTTTGCCACCTCTTGTGTCTCGATCCTACCGAGAAACAAGATGGCGGATGCTACGGACTGTTTGGAATGTTGACAGACACCCGAGAGCCAATCAGCTTTCCGCTCGCGAACTCGCGTAGCGCGCTGGTACGCGCCCCGGTGCGCGTACCAGGGCGCGCTTATAGATATATATATTTTTTTTAACCTAAATTACTCAAAACCCACTGGAGCACATATCTTGAGACATAGCAAAGGCACATCAGGCTACCAGTCCCTACAATTTTGCCAAGTTTGGTGGAAATCCATTCAGCCGTTCGGGCTAAAAGTGAGTCCAACCGCCCTATGGAAATTAACATGGGGAAAACACGTTTTGGGACCCCCCTTTATCTAGGCCCCCGCTTGACGAATCACCCCGGAGTGCAGCAAGGTAAATTTAAGGAAAATTACAGGCAGATTCCTCAACCGGCGCCAAAGTTATTCCCAATAGAATGTTGCGGATTTCCTATGGAAAACAATCCTAACTATAACTACCTACTGGCGACCGCCAGTAGGTAATATATATATATATATATATATGTCTCTGGGTAGATCATGTGATCAAGTCCGGTCTTTCCGGACGAAACGCGTCATGCTGCTGCCCATTTTTGAATAAACTCTCACTTCTGCACTCTTCAATCGTGGTCTGTACCTGTTTTTTGCACCGGAGTTCGTGGGAGCCCTCGTGCCTGCAGGACTGTGAATTGCTATTTAATAGACGGTTTGGCCAATTCCGTCTTGTACAGACCCTCTCTTCGCTTGTGGCTGTGGAAAGCATTGGCCGATATCGCGGAAGCGATCTGTTGTTTGACCCGGAAGGAGTCTTTCATCACAGCCCCTCGCCACCGAAAGAAACCCAGAGGATTGCAACGCGGCGTGAAGTTGCACGGACGAGTGCCGTAGGAGGTCTCTTAGAGTCGGAGGACGCTAGGGGATTTTCACCGTCACGAGACCGAGGTGAGCTTCTGCCCCAGTTTGCTGCCCCTTTAAAGTGGTTATTGGCGGGAAGGAGAGAACGAAGATCTATTGCGGTACTCTTACGCTACACGCAAGACAAGCCACTTGAGAACCAAACACTTTATTCTAACTACCTATAAAATGGCGCTGGCAGCTGATGTATTCAGAGACTGAGAGCAAGCAGCAGATGCTCTTTTTTTTAATTTACCGGTGGTTTCAAGCAGCGCAAAAAATAAAGAGAACACTGTTGAATCGGATAGTGTTAAAACGAAAGTAAAAAAACTAGAAAAATTACTCCCTACCGAACTGACTAAGTGGTGGGAGAAAAAAAGCCTGGAGAAATATAAGGAAGCAGGGCGAGTGCCACGGGGCTTAAGGATACTTATAGCGCCCTCCTTTGAAAATCCCAACCCCCTAATGTTGAAGGAGTGGGCGAATAATTACTTGGATGCATCAATGGGGATGGTTTGTCTATTAATAAAATATGCCGAGATAGATAGAGTGGACTTATTGACTCAAATCGAAGCATTGAACATGGAACTTTAAGGCAAGGGAGCAAAATGGAGCTATTCTAAAAGGACGTGAGGAAATAAAAAAACGTCTGGAAAAGCATGAAAACATGATTAAAACACTGAAAGTTTTTAAATTTGCAAGGGACAAGGCTGACTATGAGAATGGAAGGATTTTCACTTTTTCGAGGAAATTCGAGTCAGTAAAAAAACAGGCCCTAACCAACATGGTATCTGTGAGCACTACACCAGCCCCTGCTATATCAGAAACCGACTTAAGCTCAGTATATAGCAGCACAGGCTCAGAGGATGAAACCCCTATACAACAAATAAATACCAGCAGCTTCACTCCATCTGAGGAGCTGGGTTTTATGGTGGAAGACAGATGCAACACCCTGCGTTCGAGGGGTACACAACAACAACAACAACTACAAGTGAAAGGCGCCACAGGAGGAACCAATGCCGCAAAAAGAGGAGGAAATGCAGGCGGCTTCACGAGAAGGAGAAGGGGGAAGGGGAATCCCCAGTGAATTCTGTGAACATTGAAAATTTCTCTTCAACCACAGTTACGGATATATCAGCCAGGGTGGATACTTTGGATGAATTAAAAAACGATAAAAATTAAAACACTATAAACAAAAATGAAAATAAAAAAGACACAAAAAATTCAGAAAATACAGTGATTAATTTAACGGACCTGGATCTCAACAAAGCTGAAATCCAATTGTTATCTTTGGGCCTCTCTTTTTGTCCGAAAAACAGTTTAAATATTTACAATCAAGGATTGATGTTTTAAGTTTATGAGAAAACTTAAACTGTTGAAATTTCATACTTTGAATAAGAGAAGCGATCAAGCACATAAAATCATACAAAGTTCACAACCAAGTAGAACATTTGTGGTTGCTGATGCTACATCTCTCAAAGTTGCTCATTCTCTTCTCACAACAGAGGAGGAGGAATTAGCTGGGAACACGCAAACAGTATTCCAATCCATGGGCATTCAAGGAGGCGCTTCTGAAAGTAGTCCTTTCTGTCCCCGATTCTCGTTTGTCCCCGTGATGCCGAGGGACGCCATTGACATTTTCAGTGACCGGGTGATTGAGGAATTGAAGAAACTAAATGTAGTAGTGACTAACAATCAGAAACGTAGAAGTTTTAAGGACAAACAATATTCATGCCTGATGAGGAAGATCATTAAACATGGGAATGTCATAGTACATAAAGCTGACAAAGGTGGAAATGTAGTTCTGTGGCCGCGAGATGTCTATATTACAGAGGCTGAGAGACAATTGAACGATACAGAATGCTATAGAAAGGCCTTATAAGTAAAAAGGAATTTGAATTTTTAAAAGTGGATCATCCCATCACCCCTACCTTTTACTTATTACCAAAGATTCATAAAGGCACCTTCCCAATACCTGGGCGACCAATTATTTCAGCCCAAAAAGGATTACTTGAGACTATTTCTAAGTACGTGGATTTTTTCTTGCATGGCTTTATGGAGGCTTTACCGAGCTACATAAAAGACACTAGTGACTTTTTAAACAAATTAAAAGAGGTAGTTTGGAAGCCGGAATATCGGTTCTTGGTTATGGACATCTCATCTCTATATACATCTATTAATCATGCAGACGGCCTGAGAGCAATTGAACACTTTTTAAGTGAGAAAGACATCAAATTCTATGAACATAGCAACATGCTGGTTAAAATGATAGAGTTTTGTTTGAACAACAATTACTTCTTGTTTAACAATGAGGTATACCAGCAACTCCGTGGGGTTGCCATGGGGGCATGCTTCTTCCCCAGCTACGCATGTTTACATGTGGGCTGGTGGGAGAAGCATGTCCTTGGGCGTCCACCCGAGGAGCTGGCTCAAACTGCTACTGGCATAATTAAAATGTGGCGTTTCATAGATGATGTCTTTATTATATGGCAGGGCTGAGAAAATTCAGCGCAAGAATTTGTGGACACTATTAACAACAATGAACTGAACCTAGAATTCACAGCCACCATTAGTAACCTCAAAGTGAATTTCCTTGATGTTGAAGTATACATTTTAAATAACACAATCATGACTAAGATGCATAGAAAGGTTACGGCAGGTAACTCCATATTACATGCCCAAAGCAATCATCCCCGGCATCTGATTAAAAGCATTCCCTATGGAGAGTTTTTAAGAATCCAGAGAATCTGTAACAATGAGGAGGATTTAATTGTCTGTCTAGAGGAATCCTTTCAAAGATTTTTAGTTAGAGGATATGACAAAATAGAACTCACTTATGCCCAGATGCATCAACCTTTTTAGGAAGTGCAAACGGTGCGATTCGCAAAAATCGGCCTTTTGCACTTCCTAAATTGGTTACTGGGATGCATGAAGCATTTTTTGAAAATCGCTATTTTTTGCGAGTTCCAAAAATGCGATTACTTTTAAGGAATCGCAAATATGCGATTCCTTAAAAGCAATGCATCATCCTCAAAACATTTGCGATTTTACAAATTGCAAATGCAAATTACCACGAAGTTGAACTTCGTGGTAATTTGCAAAAATGTTTAAAAACGCATAAAAATGCATTTTTTAAACGTGTACGTTACAGGCACACATGTCCTTAGGACATGTGTGTATGTAACTCACATGTAAAAGTGCATTTCATGGGTGCAGGGGGGGGTCCTTTGGACCCCCCTCTCCACCCTTGAAAGGCTTTGATGCATTCCGATTTGAAATTGCGAATTCGCAATTCCCATTCATTCCTATGGGCATTTCAGCCCATAGGAATGAATGGGAATTGCGGATTCGCTATTTGGAACTCGCAATTTTATTGGAATTCGGTAAAAATTGCGATTTTTACCGAATCTCAATAAAATAGCGAAATTAATGATGCATTGCCATTTGCGATTCCTTATTTGCGATTCCTTATTTTTCGCAAATAAGGAATCGCAAATGACAACGTTGATGCATCTAGGGGCTAATCTTTGAAACTAGTGATGAACAAAAAATCTACTAATCCTTTGGTGACATCAGTTCCTCTTATAACTTCTGAGGAAACTGAGATAGGGGATTCAGTCAAGTCTAAAATTCGACTCATCACTACATATAACTGCCAGGAATGGAAAATTAAACAAATCATTCATTCCAATTGGCCTATCCTCATGACAGACATTACTATAGCTCCCTTATTGGAGACATGTCCATCCATAACTTTTCGTAGAGCTCCCTCAATGAGGGATGTACTAGTTAAATCTAGTCCAGAAGTCACTGTTAAAACTAACTGGTTGTCCAATAGAACTGGCTTTTTTAAATGCAGCTCTTGTAGAGCATGCAAATTTGGAGTTAATACAACAGAGTTTATACCAGCTTTCTCTAATACTAGTAACAAGATTAATAATCTGTACACCTGCAAAACAGACCATGCGGTTTATGTTCTACAATGTACTTGCGGTCTCCAATATATTGGGAGTACCAAATTACAAGTGTTCAACCGCATCTTGCAGCACTTGCGTGCAATAGTTAACTCTGATCCAAGCTATCCTGTCGCGCGTCACTTCGAATTAGTCCACAATAACAATTTAAATGATTTGAAGTATTTTGTTATAAACGCAGTTTCCTTATCTAAGAGAGGTGGAGATAGGGAGAAAAGACTTCGACAGTTGGAAAGCCAGTATATAGTGCTACTTAATAGTAAGATTCCGAATGGACTTAATATGGGGGAGGACCTTTTGTAAATTTATATCAAATATAGTCCATCCCCAAAAACTTCTCCTCATATGTACAATGGTTGTTTAATTAGCTTTTTAAATCTTGGCTTTTTAAAACCTTGTTTTAGCGTATTTATGAAATTAAGGTTTTACTGTTTTTATGGTTTTACCTACTTTTTGGGAATGCGCTGAGGATATTATATCAGACTAATACTGGATTTGGATACATGTATAAATATGAAATGCCATGATTGTTGTTACGTAAATTATTTGACCAGGACCTGAAAATTGCTCTGATAAAGCTGCTATATATCTTACCATCGATTCACTTTAGCACTCTTGCACTTTAAAGCACTTTTTTCTAGAGTATCTGTTGCCATTACTGTTTACATCATTAGTAATTTTGCTCATCAATATTTGAAAATAATGTTTAGCACTTTAGCACTTACTCACTTTTTTGCTGGTGGTCTAACCTAGCTCTCCTTCATAAATGTACTGCAGACTTTATCAGGTGTACATACTCGAATTGTGTCGATCAAGGGCACTTGCCCTAATTAACCATTATAAAATCTAATATTGTTGCAAATTATTGCAAACATTTTATTTCATTGTTATTATGTTGTTATTAGGTTTTAATATACTTAAACAACTCTTTAGCAGATGGATGTGTATTGACAACATAAGTATGTTTTCACTGTGGTCTGTACGTGTTTTTTGCACCGGAGTTTGTGGGAGCCCTCGTGCCTGCAGGACTGTGAATTGCTATATATATATATATATATATATATATATATATATATATATATATATATATATATATAAATATATATATATATATTCATGCTCGTGGGAATGTCCAAAAAAACGAGGGGCACTCAGGCACACAAGAGCTTTTCCCCATAGGCTTTTATTAGGTCAACAATAGCTCTCGCCAGTCAATTCAGCATCGGGCTGCACATCCGGACACGTTTCGGGTCTCTCCCTTCTTCGGCGGCATTGCAGTCCGTGAACGCCATTGGAGCCCCACCTTCTCTGTTATGTACATTCGCACGCCATGATTGGCTGCTCAGTTATGAGTCTATGCGTTGCATTATGGATGGTGAAGTCCTTCTTAAAATGGTGCCCAATAATAAATACTATTTCAGCTTCCAGTGAGCCCCGGAGACAGCACATTGTGAAGTCCTCCTTATGTGCCCCACAATGGAGCCACTTACTTCATGACTTCGTGCCTTTCAGTTTTCCAAAGTGGTGCCCCTCGGCGGCAGGACGGCCGCTTAAACATTCATGCTCATGGAGATATCCAACAAACTGAGGGGCACTCAGGCACACAAGAGCTTTTTCCCATAGGCTTTTATTAGGTCAACAACAGCTCTCGCCAGTCAATTCAACATCGGGCTGCACATCGGGACGTGTTTCAGGTCTCTCCCTTCTTTGGCTGCATTGCAGTCCGTGAACACCATTGGAGCCCCACCTTCTCTGTTATGCTCGATAGCACGCCATGATTGGCTGCTCAGTTATGAGTCTATGCATTGCATTATGGATGGTGAAGTCCTTCTTAAAATGGTGCCCAATAATAAATGCGATTTCAGCTTCCAGTGATCCCCGGAGACAGCAGATTGTAAAGTTCCCTCATAGCCCCTAAGTTATCCTCTTTCAATAGACAGTTCGCCCATTTGATTCTCTTTGTATCATTTGAAAGGAAAATGTCAGCAACATCCAATGATACTGTGATATTATTCTTTCTTCTCCTTTAAGACCTTAGAACCCTTGATCTGTATTCTAAGACCTTAGAACCCTTGATCTGTATTCTAGCTTGGAACATCATACTATGTTTTGTTAGTTGATCTTTGCTGTTTTTGGATGAGGTTATTAAACCCACTTACCGACCTAACCTTGTCAAGTCAACTTATTTGATATCAATTAACAACTTTTTATTGGCTACGATTGGAAAAACGACCTCAACACGACAGCAAGAACAAGCATTTACAATGCAATGGTTTTGCCTTTGTTAAAGTTAGAGCTATTGGCATTGCTCTTGACATTATTTTTATTTATGTTTTTTTTAGCATAAATAAATGGCATTGTCATTTACAATGCCACTAGCTTTATCTCTCGCAAATGACACACACAAACACACACAGAGCCCCCCCCACACACACCCACACAGAGCCCCACACACACAGCCACACAGAGCCCCCCCCCACACACAGCCACACAGAGCCCCCCCACACACAGCCACACAGAGCTTCCCACACACACAGCCACACAAAGCTTCCCACACACACAGCCACACAAAGCTTCCCACACACACAGCCACACAAAGCTTCCCACACACACAGCCACACAGAGCCCTCCACACACACCCACACAGAGCCTTCCACACACACCCACACAGCAAAAGCAGGCAACAGGGGCACACGGAGGCACAAGCAGGCAACAGGGGCACACGGAGGCACAAGCAGGCAACAGGGGCACACGGAGGCACAAGCAGGCAACAGGGACACACGGAGGCACAAGCAGGCAACAGGGGCACAAGCAGGCAACAGGGCCACAAAAACTGAGGCACAAGCAGGCAACAGGGGCACGAAAACTGAGGCACAAGCAGGCGACAGGGGCATGAAAACGGAGGCACAAGCAGGCAACAGGGGCACACGGAGGCACAAGCAGGCAACAGGGGCACACGGAGGCACAAGCAGGCAACAGGGTCATGAAAACAAGTACAAGCAGACAAAAGGGTCACAAGCAGGAATTGTAATTTAGACGGGGCTTAAGTGGAGAACGGTCAGTAGGGAAGTAGTGCGGCTGGTGCAGTGGTACCAGGCCAAAAGGTGAGAGGGGCTGTCTGCACCCCAGTTTGGACAGTTTCCACTACCTAACAGGGATTGGTGGGAGGGGGACGTACTTCTTGCTTCCTTTAGGGCTGTTACTTCGGGGACGCAGTGCACGCTCCTGCCTGCTGCCGCCGGGACACAACAACAGGCAGGGAGAGGACAGGCTGGGAGAGGGCAGGGAGGGGACAGGCTGGGAGAGGGCAGGCTGGGAGAGGGCAGGGAGGGGACAGGCTGGGAGAGGGCAGGCTGGGAGAGGGCAGGGAGGGGACAGGCTGGGAGAGGGCAGGTTGGGAAACGGCATTTCGGTTTTCTTGTGAAATCAGTCAGACTTCGGGAAACCTCGATGTCATTATAAGACCATGAAACACGGCTACCCCAAGGATACTTCCGTTTTCAACCACAGGCCCCGTTTGATGTAACAGTCACTATGCTAAGTGCATCCTGTTTTAAATTGGTTTCTTTTTCCACGTCTATCTGCACTCCCTGTTGGCCAATTAAAAGCCTACACCTCATGTTCACCATGCTACAGGATTCACATAGTAAGAAAAATTATGAAAGGGGGCGACTTTAGTGAGAAAGCACGTGTTTCCCCCTGGGTTGCAGAGCCACATCTTCTGAAATAAGAATTCAAAGTACTCTCTCTGCATATCTAGACATCTGCCTCCCCCTCTAATCATCTCACTGACAACCACACCTGACCAGTCAATCATTCGAGCTGTGGACTCTGCTTCAGCACTGATGGGCTTAACTTCTGCCCCTCCCCCATTGCAATATCTTGACGCTTTGCGAGGCAGTGCAGCTCGCTTGTGCCAGACCCCAGCACATATATGATGGTATGACGCCAGCCTATGTACACAGATGTGTAAATAATAATCACATTATAAGTAATAAGGGTGTGTGTGGGTGTGTATATATATATCGTCCCCTCCTTCCCAGTCCATGAAAAGGGCTCCCGTGCTTGCTCCGGGGCAGCCCCAGGGTCTCTGCATGTTACTGGTCCCGTGTAGCCGAGGCCCAGGAAGAAAAGACACCGCTCAAGGTCAGCGGCTGAGGTTGAAACCTCTGGCAAGCAGCGCTTCCAGCCCCCGCCCTCCCCCCTCACACACACCACCCCCATGAAGGATTCCTATCGACATAGTACTGCTACGTGGGATGGAAAGATCCGTTTTATTTTTTTATTTTTATTTGTGCGTTTTTATATAGCGCGGACTTTACCCGAAGGTGTCAGAGCGCTTCACAATAGGAACAGAACTGATACATGAGAACATTACAAGTGAACAAAATAGAAAAGCAAACGTTACATTAAATGAAGCACAAATGACAATCGTGAGCCAACAAAATACAAAAGCTCTTGAAATGTTAAGAAAGCTTCAGCACAACCGCTAAACAACCGAGCGGGACGCGGTACAAGGTGCCGGGACACACAGAGCACAAACACACACACCCTAGTGGCCTGAGCCACCCTCACAAGTGCTGCTGTGTGCAAGTGTGAAATAGGAAGTGGCGATAGAGGCCGATGTTCTTAGTACAGGTGTAGAAATCCTTTGTAGCTTTAGTGCACATCACAGGAAAATACAGTTCTTATTGGCTCAAAGAAAATATAGTAATGGCTTTGAAATACTGTAACTTAAAAGCATAGTTCAAACATACCAGAATGATGGAAAAATATATGGAAAAGAAAACTAAAGAAAACAACATTTGCCAAGTCAAACATTTTGGTCTACAGGCCCTGGCACTGAGGCACACTTTTTTTAGGCAGATGTGACTGGGATAATAATACACCATCACGCATAGTGTGAGAGAGCCAGTGGCTCAAATGGGCTGACCCACTGTGCGGCAGTGGGTGGAATCAAAATGTGAATGGCAGTTGAACAGACAGTGGATGAAGAGGGCTGACCCAAAGCAAGTATTTGTATTCATGTTATTTTTTTTAATACATGATGCTATTGAGGCACATGTCTTCTTGCTAGAGTCAAAATCAGGATGAGGTGAACTACTTGGGCATTCATCAGCATACATTTTCCATAAAAAATAAGATGAATCGCAAAATACAAGGAAGCCTATGTCTTCCCTGACTAACTAGGGAATCTTAGATTTTCGGCACTGTGTAGAGGTAGATGCAATTGTTTAAAAATTTAGCAGTGGTGTGTGATTATTCTGTAGTTACTCTGGAACCGTCTAGTTGTTTTTGCCCACATAGCAAAGCCATTTCTTTTAGAAGAGTTTAGACCAGATGCAAAGTAAAATTGGGTAAATTGGTCAGAATCAAACAGTTCGGCCACACAGACCTCTCAAGATTGGCAAGTCCATGCTTGAATAGCTCACTCTACCAAGTATTTTTCTTTGCATTCTGGGACTTGTAGTGCCAATTTTACAAAGAGCTATCAAGGACCCGATGGCAAAGAGAAACCCTAGACTGAATGATCTACTTATGCATGGGCCTGGGAAACTTGAAATCTCTGAGTCCGGAAGCCTGAATTTCAACCCTATTGGTGAAAACTTGAACATGTATGAGGCAGACTGTATTGTAGCGGGCTAGCGAAGTCGAGTTGATAAATGTGTTGCACATCTGTTCTGAGGGGCCGAATGTAAGTTTCTTAATTCCATGCGTGAGTAGTTCATCCAGCCCAGTTCTTTTAATTGCATCCTGGGACTTGTGATCCTGTTGATCCTGTTATAAATCCAAAGATGCAAAAGAACATTTGATTTGAAGAGCTGCGCATGCATTGACCTGGAACAGTGGTGTAAGGGTAAAAAGATGGGGCCTCTCCTGCAAAATGTGATGGGAGGCCCTGCATCTCCCATGTCTCACATATATTCATTTTCTTTGGGCTGAATGGTGACCCTCTGAAGGATTAGGGCCCCCCTCAACGGTTGAAGGCCTCTCTGCACTGCAGGGACTACAGGGGGCCTGCATTACGCCACTGACCTGGAATCCGCCTGTGTGGGAGGTGGTAAGTGAGGCACCACTCCGTGATGTTGTGCATGGGATGGAAAACAGTTTAGGTGGGACATCGGCTACGGGGAAGGCACACCCGAGAGAGAATATTGCACGGGGTCCATACGCCCTATATATGTGCAGCAATAGGCAAGGAGGGATCCTTGTTTTGTTTCCATGGCAGCTTGTTATGCAGAGGCAAGGTTCACACACATGTGACGGAGGGTGGGGGTGCAAGCCCAGGGAAAGCCGTGTCCATAGGAGCCACTTCCAGGCTCTTCCCTCCCATGCTGCCAGTGGAATGTAGAGCAGACCAGCTGTCGGGGTTACGTGGGAATGTATACAAGTTAAAGAGCCCTCCTTTTAAAGTATGCGCAGTCTGCAGGGTTCTCACGAGGGTTCAAAGTGTACCTGGAGACAGATGTGTGATAAAGGAGACCGGCTGGTGCGCGGGGGAGGGATCGAGTATCCGCCGCCCCACACCAGAATGAACAACTGTGCAATGCGGGCTTCCGATATAGCCGGGCCTGGAGGGCGAGGCGAGGAATTCCCCTCCCCCAGGGGCACAGCCCGGGCACACCACTCCAAAATAACCCCTCCACACCCGTTAATCCGCACCTCGAGGTGAGGGGGGGCGGGGGGTGACACCCGGGCCTCATCCTGGGCGCAGCTGTTCCTAAGCATCAGGGGGCCCCATAGGTGGCTCAGCCTCTTCACACCCCTGCCGATGGCAGTCGACGCACTTTACCACCACCAGGGAACGACAGGGAGCATGACTTGCCTTGACGAGGCTAGGCGTAGGACGAGTTAATGCAAATTAAATACTGTTGGAAAATCATGCATATGGAAATTTAAAAAAAAATGCAAACATAATAAGATAAAGTACGTGCGTGCATATCATTAAAGGTAAACGTGCTCGAAAGTTATTTGTTTGTGGGGAAGGTACATGAGAGTCTCAATGCGCCTTGAAGGCTACTAAGGTGCCTTGTTTCAAGCACGATGATGACATTAATGTATTCATGTCATTCTATTATGACAGCTTGGGCGACAGCTTATTATTAACCAGTGGCAAGAAGCACTAGACACGTGGCAAAAGGAGTTAGGCGAAGGGGAGGGGGCATGTAAGGCCTGCCTAGGGGCAGGGGGGCTGCAGGTGAGACCGGATCTGCCCCGGTGGCATAGGGTACGTCATGGATAGCCACTTCCGCGGGAAAGATCAGACGAGGAACTGCGGATCCGGAGGATCCGGGACAGACACTAACTTCCCGCCACCAACAACAAACACAACATGTTTTCATTGACATAACAAGGGGGCCGAGCCTGGGTGACAGTGCAGGGCCCGCCCACCGCTACAGGGGCGTACCTCAACACTCCTGCGTGCCCCCCACACCCACTGCTGCCACGGGTAGCGGGAGGGAGCCTCCTCTAGCCCCAAATAAAAAAAAAAATCGACTCACCTGCACCTTGCGACGGCGGCACTTCTCCGGTCTCCCTCTTCGGCATGGGAGACCGGCAACGTCGACGGCGGCAATCTCTCTGGCACTTCTCCGGTCTCCCTCTTCGGCATGGGAGACCGGCAACGTCCTCCGCATCTCCCGGGGTTCCCTCCAGGCCACGGGAGCCCCGCGGGCGCCGCCATACTTCTTGCCGTCTTCCTTCTTCCCCCGGGCTGCGGGGGGCGGGCACTTCCGGCCGGCCGCGCTAGGATTGGCCGGCCGGCCAGTCATGGGGCGGGAAACGGGGGAGGAGAGACGCAGAAGTGCCGGCAATGCCGGAACAGATTCGGGGGCGTTCCCGGCTTTCGCCTGACGTCGCGTGACGTCGGCAAAAGCCAAAGAATCTCGGGAACGCTCCCGTGTCTCCTCCGGCATTGACGGACAGGCCCCTCGTCCAATGGCTAGGCTCCATTTATGGAGCCAGCCAATGAATGACGAGGGCCGACCCAAACCCACACTACAGTTCTCATTAGGTTTTTGCCTGCGCAAAAAAGATGCGCAGAGCGTATCTTTTCGCCAGGCAAAACCTAAAAAGGAAATCAACCCTGCCTCTCCTCCAGCGGCTGTTCGATCGAGAAGAGAAGCGTTGTCTTCACAGCGGCTGAATAGGCTTATTGTAACGGTGAGGAGAGCGGAGGGAGAAAAAGCTTTGGCTAAAAAGATATTACCGGACTTATTTTAAATTAAATTGGTGAATTATTAAAGTTAAGGCTGTGCGCGTGGAACGACTTTGCTGACGTTGTGAAAACGCTTCGTTTCATCTGTACGAGCGCTGCGGTCCAGCTGTACGTCTCAGACGTTGCGTTCCAACAAGACGTTGCTTTCCAACAAAGGACGTTTCAGCTGTACACGTCAAACAATGCTGTTCGGCTCTACGTCTTAGGCGTTGCGTTCCAGCAAAAGACGCGCGTCTGAGACAATTGAGTATTCTAACACTGCTCCCAATAATAAAATGCGAGTGTTTCATTCTCCTATTGTCACGCATTCTTCTATGACGTTTTCACTCGGCAAATGAAGAAAAGACAAACACTCTTTGTGAAACAATTATCTAAGGAGGATTAAAATTCTACTTTATTCTGCACAGTGGAACAACTAATTGTATTACAGAGAATTCAGCTGTGATTCGTACTAAATCATCTTTACAATTTACATAACAAAAGAACACTCTTTTGATGTACATAAAAAAAACATAAGGAGAAAACATTATCTTTATTGAAAATTCAAGAATACAAACCTAAATATTAACTACATATTCATTTTTAACCCCTTCGATGCTTATGATGGAACGGTTCCGTCATCAGCGTCGGTTGGGCTGTGCTGATGACGGAACCGTTCCGTCACGACTACGCCCGTTTTTAGAACCTTCAGCACAGCGCGAAAATTCGCGCCGCGCTGAAGGTGTTAAAGAAATAAAGAATTAATTCTGTTAAATATATAGATACATATATTCTTTAAAATTTTTAAATGCAGAATGTTACCCAACCTGCGTTTTTCCTAACAAGTCCCGGAGAACCAAATGTAAAATGGAAAAAATGGAAAAAAATCTTTTCAAATTATGCAAGAGTTTGTGGAACAAAGTGCAGAAAGAAAACATTCTCTTCTTCTACATTGTCTTGGCGGAGAGGGACAAGATGTTTCAGAGCATTTTCCTGATTTATCTGCTGCCGAACAAAGAAACTTAAATGAGTATGAGATTGCTATTCTTCAACTTGATCGGCATTATTTACTTTGGGTTAAGGGAACAAAAAAAAGATGAAACGGTAGAAGAATATGTATCTTCTCTAAGGAAGTTGGCATCTTCATGCAACTTTGGTCAAACATTGGACGAAAGAATTCGTGATCAATTTGTTTTGAGATGTGCACATGATGACATTAGGAAGGAGCTCTGGTTGAAGGATGAACCTCCTCTTGAAGAAGTTTTAGTTATTGCAAAACAAGTTGAACACATGACTAAATGTGCTGGAGAATTAAAGAAAGAAACCATCTTGTTCAGATTCAAAGGACGAAACAAAAGTAGAGGAGACTGTATGTCAAATTAAGAAACAGGAGGGCATAGGATTACAAGAGAAGCAAAGCATGTTTCCTAACACATCTAATGTCACTTTGAATAACAAGTTTTCTTGTTTTAGGTGTGGACAAGTTAGTCATTTAGCGAATTCACCTATTTGTCTTGCTCTGAAAGTTATATGTAACTTGTGTAGTAAAAGAGGGCATTATGCCAAATTTTGCAGAACGAAAACATATAAAGGTGATAGCTCTAAAAAAAGATGGCCTCAACCTCAAGTAAGATCTGTGTGTTTTGAGGTGAATAGTGACAAGACAGATCATCCCTCTTGTTTAGTTAGTGTGGAAAATTCAACGATAAATTTTAAATGTGATTCTTGCTCTAAAATAACGATAATTGATGAGAAATGATTTAATGATTTCTTTTCAAAAAAAGTAAAGTTGATGAAATGTGATATCTCCCCTTTGGGTTATAGTGAGAAACCAATTAGAATGTTAGGCTATTTTATGGCTGAAATAGAATTGGGTAGCCACATCATTGTTGGAAAAGTGTATGTTGCAAAAAAGGTGATGCATTGTTAGGGTTGCTACATCAACGTCAACTTGGGGTGACACTTGATCCTAATGCTTCTCCACAGGTACAAATTCAGGAAGTCTCAAATTCTGTTCAAGCCAAGAGTAACGATAATTTGTCAAATGTATTAGCAAAACAGTTTCCAAATGTCTTTAAAGAAAGTTTGGGATGTTTGCGAGGGTACAAACATCGCATTAGGTTAACAAATAATGCACTTCCTGTTGTGGCAAAGGTAAGGAGGATTCCTCTAATGGAGCAAGTTAAAGTTCAAGAAGAATTAGATAAGCTAGTAAAGAATGATATTATTGAACCTGTTGAAGCCACAGAATGGCTCGCTCCTGTGGTAATCGCTAAGAAACCAACAGGAGAAATTCGCCTATGCATAGATTTAAGATCCTAAAATAAGGAGGTTGTGGTGGATAGATTTCCCCTTCCCAACATTGATGAGATGGTTGGTACCCTGGAAGGTGCAAGATATTTCACTACTCTTGATCTAGCTTCCGCTTACCACCAGGTGGAGCTAGATGAGTCCTCTCAAGATCTAACTGCCTTCATTACACCCATGGGCACTTTTAAGTTTAAAAGAATGCCCTTTGGCCTTGTATCAGCGGTGGTGTTAAATGTTGTCAAGACGATCTTTTGATCTATGGTAAGGATATTCTAGAACATTATAGACGTGTATGTGCTGTACTGAAACGCTTAGATGAGGCGGGCATGTCTCTTAAAAAAGCCAAACGCAAGTTTAGAGTAGAAGAAGTTAATTATTTGGGGCATCGTATCACCGGTAATGGTGTTTTTCCTAAGAAGGATTTGGTTGAATCTATCGACAAGGTGAAAGAACCCATTTATAAGGAGGAGTTACTCTAGTTTCTTGGGATGGTTGAGTTTTATGGGAAATTTATTACCAATTTTGCATACAAAACTCATAATTTAAGAAAGTTGACGGCAAAAAATGTTGTTTTTGAATGGTCCCCTGAGTGCATGAGTGAATTTGTGAGTATCAAGAAAGAGTTAAACAAGGCTTCTTCACTACATGCATTTGTTCCAGGTCTTCCTACTGTTTTATTTACGGATGCAAGTGACAAAGGTCTTGGAGCTGTTCTTGTTCAGAAGAAAGATGGTAAAGATTCTCTTATTTGCTGTTCGTCAAGATGTCTTAAAGGTTCAGAGTGTAATTACTCTGTGATAGAGAAGGAGTCTCTTGCTATTTTATGGGCATTAAGGAAATTTAAAAATTTGATTTGGGGTACAAAAGCGTGCATTCTATCTGATCACAAGCCCTTGAGAGAGGCTTCCTTGAAGAAAGGTTTGGATGCTATATCCTCGAGATTCAGAAGATGGATTGTTTCTCTACAGGAATTTGATTTTGAAGTTCAGTATATTCCGGGTGTAGCAAATAGGTCAGCTGATTGTTTATCTAGATTGGTTGATACTGAGAATTTTCAAGAGGATGATATGAATGAGTCGGATGAATACGTCAATGTGTGTGAGGTGACTGATGGGGCAATAGAAGAGTCTGAATGGATGAAGGAGTTGGAGAAGGGTGAAGAGATCTGTAAGGTCATTTCTTCTTTGAAGAACAATGCTCGTTTGGAAAAGCCGTGGTTGTTCGTCTCTGATGAACTTTCTGTGACTGAAGGTTTATGAACTCGTGGAACAAAACTTGTTCCTCCTCTTGGTATAAGAAAAAAATTGTTGTCTCATGCCCATTGCGGTCATTTAGGCATTGTGAAAACGAAGGAGATTCTTCGTATGCAATTCTGGTGGCCTGGCATGGATTTAGAAATAGAGAGGATGGTCAGGGATTGTGTTGAATGCTGTGCTAGTGACAAAATTTTAAAGACAAAACAAATGCCTATGGTTAAAAGAGTTTTGCCAAGTCACCCTTGCGATGAGGTTGCGATTGATATTTTGGGTCCTTTATCTGGTGTTTCAGATACTCCGTATTTAATTGTCCTCATTGACCTTTACTCTAGATGGATTGAAGTTTGTGCTGTTAGAGAGATTACCTCTGATTCTGTCATTAAGTTTTTTGAGGGTCTGTTTAATAAGGAAAGTTTTACTAATAGCTTGTTGTCCGATAATGGACCGGAATTCTGTTCTACTCTGTTTACTGATTTTTGTGGTGTGGTGTGGTACATAAGAGGTGTTCCTTATACCATCCTGAAACTAATGGTGCTGTTGAAAGAGTCAACAAGACTCTTAAGGAGTCAATACAGTTAGCTCGGTCTTCTGGTTTGAACTGGAAGACAACTCTTCAGGACAGGATTAATACTTATCGATTTGCTCCTCATTCTTCTACTGGGAGGTCTCCATTTGAGTTATTCAAGGGGAGGGTTCCCAATACTTTGTGGTGTCCAAGGTGGATGAGTTTCAATAAAGGTCTGGTGGATAATGACATTGGAGAATGGAGAAGCAAAGAGTTAGTTAAACAAACTGCTCGTAAGGTATATTTTGATAAGAGAAAGTGTGTGGCATATCAAGAGGTCAAGGTGGGTGATTTTGAAAAAATTAAGACTCCTGTAGGACGTAAACCGTGGTCTAAATACACTGATGTTAGAGCTGTTATTAAGATTTTTAAGAACGTCATTAAGACGGAAGATGGGAGAATATGGAATAAGAGTCGTGTGGTTGTGGTTGATCCTAAGTTGTCTGTTTCTGTTGCTTCTGTGCACAACGATCACTCATGTAGCAAATTTCATCATGTCAATAACAGCCCTCTTGATGGGTCCAACATATTGGTAACACACAAGAGGAGTCAAAGAGCTCGTAGGGCTCCTACTTATTTGAAAGACTATGTTTAATTTTTATACTGAAGTTACATCTCATGAAAATTGTTCTTTCTTTTATTTATTTCTTTTCTTTGCATTCTTTTTCTTTCTTCTATATTGTTAGGAAGGAAGATGTGTGATATTATTCTTTCTTCTCCTTTAAGACCTTAGAACCCTAGATCTGTATTCTAAGACCTTAGAACCCTTGATCTGTATTCTAGCTTGGAACATCATACTATGTTTTGTCAGTTGATCTTTGCTGTTTGTGGATGAGGTTATTAAACCCACTTACCGACCTAACCTTGTCAAGGCAACTTATTTGATATCAATTAACAACGTTTTAGATACCTCTTGGTGATTAGATTTAAACAACTAAAAGGATAAGAGTAGTGGATCGTGATCGCTTTCTACTCTTTCGACTACTGACATATCCTTAATAGAGGGCCAATTATCCTTGTTGGCGGCTCTTTCGTAAACCATTATTAAACGTAGGAACCCCCAGGTTATCCGAAGGAGTTCTGCCATTTAATGCCCGTAACCCTTGCTCAATGCATAACATTTTGAGCTGGAGTGCAGCCTTGGTCCGCCTTTTAATAGGTAATAAGGACAACTGAGGGATATTCCATGAAAGGTTCTTCCATTGTAAGGTCAATATCATTACTATCGAGGGGTTCAAAGCAGCAGTTGAAGTCTCCTGCGACTAGAATGTTACCCTTGCCATTGTAAAAAGCAAGGAGTGCTTCTAACTGAACAATAGTACCTGAAGATTTCCCCCCGGACAGACCCCTTGCATAAATGTTAAAAATGTAAAGATCCTTGAACTCTAGGGACTTAATTTGTATCAGTAAAATATCATTACTTTTAGAGTCCAATTGCTTAGCTTTATAGCTACTATCCTGCCTTACCCATGTAGTTAGACCCCCCTTTGGTTTCCCCGGCAAACTGTGAATCGCTGGTTTAAAAAATGTTAAGTAACCCAGTCTGTACTCTGGTGCAACCGACCATGTTTCCTGGAATAATATTAAATCATTACTATCCTTAAAGGACAGCCAGTCTTGGGAAGTTACCTTACTTTTTAGCCCAGCGATGTTCCATGAGACCAAAGCTGTTACCCCAGGACCCGTCCCAATAGGAGGGTCTCCCTGATACACACTGTCGCCTGGTACCATATTATTAACTATTTGCCATGTTTCGGAATTTCTCGGGTCGAGCTATTAATGTCGGCTCTACCCAATGATACATCTTTTACCAGGGATGTAGTTATTGCTATATTGGTACTTGGTCCTGGGACTATCGGTTCTCTACATGCTTGAGCTAAGCCTGTCCCTATTAGATTCCTATCAAGTCTACATGGCAGTCAGTCATTGGCATCCAGCGTACTAAAGACCTCTAATCTATTATTCAGTGCAATTGTGCTAATGGGGGGACCTTCCTGGGTTGGGTAATGTGATCCTATATTATTCCCAAAAGGGCTCCGTGGCTGGTAAAAGAAGCCCAGGGGTAATACATTAATACCATCTGAACGTATCCTGAAAGTCCCTGCCTGCCTCAGGATATGCCTCACCATCTCTGGGGACCTAAAACATAGGACAACACAATCACCTGCCATGCCCTTCCATGATTGTCCTACTCAAGCAACCCTTCTCGCCATTTTAAACTCCTTGAATAGACTATCCCCAAGCACTGTTTTCCCATTCAGGAAGTGTAACACCTTATTTCTTGAGGAAGACCAATGCTCCTCGTCACCATCTTGGATTTTCGGGACATAAGCCAAAATGACGGAATAGGGACATGCTTCCGGGGGGAGATGAAGGTACACGTCCTTAGTCGTGCTATTTTCCACCCCCTGCAATCTCCCTGTGGGACCCTGAGGCCTCGACCTCGCTCTTGGATCATTGTATGTTTGCGGGACCGGTGAGTTGGCTGCTGGAGCAGGTAGGGGACACCTCTGACTAATAGTGATGGGGGTTCTGTCTACATCAATAGTTTGCATATCATTTTGGGGCCTGGTAATAATAGGGTGCTCTTTGAATAGGTGGTTTTCAAGATTATTTAATCTTAAATCAATTAATTCCAGTTTTGCCATGACTGGGTTGATGAGCCCCAACAGTTTTTCCTCCAGTAAATTTATAATTTCATGTTTATCACTTAAAGAGATGTGACCTAACATGGATCCCAAGGTCTTTTTCCATCCATTAGCCCTTGGATTATTTCCTGAATCTACTGCTATTTGAATTTGAGTCCCCAGCCCATGAACAGAATTTTTATGCCTTGCCTGTTTTGAATTCTGATAGCTACTTTTGGGATCACTACGTGCTTTCATTTTCCCAGGCGGTTCTCTTCCTCTGGTAGCTAATAAAGCCCTTGACTGCCTAGTGCGTGTAAAGGGGGGAGAAGTAGGTGGGGAAGAACATGGGGTATTGACCATCTGTGTAGGCTGCAGGGAACCCTGCTGGGGAGAGGATACTATCACATGCGGGGTTAAGGAGCAAGCTTGTTAAGTTGCAGTTAACTCCGCTGTAGATACTGGGTTGGCAAGCAAAGTAAGTGGATCTAAAGAGAGCCTCCTCTCAGTAAGCTCCATCTCCTTTATTAATGCTGATTCAACCCGTTGAAAAAAGGTATCTAACGTCCCCACACCCCCAGTCCCTACCCGAGTGCCCCCTTACGTATAGTTTTAGTCATGGCAGAAGAAGGACGACTTCAAGCCAAACACTGCTGCTAGAGCCACTGAACTTTAAGGAGTATGATATCAACTGCGGCGACGTTAAAACTAAATAGATAGATAAATACCAATATGCAGCTTCACTGTCCAATGTTGCAGCCAAAATATCTGTAGCTTACTTAACATCAATTGAGTCCTAGTCCATGGTTGGAGGGTTAGAGGACTGGTCCAGCCCAGCCTCTGTCAGTCACAGATGGGCGCGGACGGGCCCGCCCATGGCCCGGGCTACGCCCGCGAGCGTCCTGCGCCGCGCGAGGCGCCCTGATCTTTTAAGCGCCTCCGGGCGCTTTGCTGTGATGACGGGCAGGCGCGCTGACCCAATGCACCCTGGGAAGTGTGGTGCTAGTCTCCCGGGTGCTGCGTGGGCAGCGGTTTCCTCGGCAGGAGAGCTGGTCCTGCGGCAGGGCTCCTGTTAGTCCCGGCAAAGGTAGGGTCAATAGAATTGTGCAAAAAAGGTTTCCCGCGCTGCTGGAGGTGCTCTGATCTTTTAAGCGCCTCCGGGCGCTTTGCTGTGATGATGGGCAGGCGCGCGGCCCCAATGCATCCTGGGGAGTGTGGTGCTAGTCTCCCGGTGCTGCGTGGGCGGCGGGTTCCTCGGCAGGAGAGCCGGTCCTGCGGCAGGGCTCCTGTTAGTCCCAACAAAGGTAGGGTCAAAAGAATTATGCAAAAAAGGTTTCTAAACTAGTATATGTGAGTATTGATGTATATAAGTGAGTATATGTGAGAGCGAGAGTTCCTGTATAAATAAGTATGTGTTTCTATAAGTGATTGTTTAAGAGAGTAAGTATGTTTATGATTCTGTAGAAGTAAGTGTAGTGGTGGGTATATAGCTGTATATGCAAGTAAATGGATGTTTTATAGTTTATTTGCATGTGTGAGTTTGTGTGTGAGTAACTCTATATATGAGTGTCCGTGTGTAATTGTATAGGTGTATGAGTACATATGATGAGTGAGTACATGTATGAGTGCCTATATAGAACTGTTACTGAATGACTGGATGTGTATGCAGATTTTGGAATTACTGAATAGAATGTTTTAACTGAACTGGAATTGGTAGCTCTATTTTTTTGAAAATTTTAGTTTCTATTTTTGAATATGTGTGTCAAGGGTTATATTACGCTGAGAGTAGGTCTGCCACTCTTTCACAAGGATGATGTCAAAAGTGATGTCAACAGTGATGTCATTTGAGATGTCATCAGTGACGTCATAAGTGATGTCACTGACCATGTCATGAGTGATGTAATATGTGACGTCATCAGCAGTGCATTGCGGGCGCGCGAGTTATAGTTAGCTGAATTAACTATAACGGGGGACTTTCAATGGTTTTGTGTGAGTGAAATTTCCAGCTAACTATAACATGTGTGAAATCTATGTTTTTTTCAGTGAATTTCTAAGGTTTTTTAAATGCTAATTCTTAACTATAACGTGTGTGAAACCTATGTTTTTTTTAGTGAATTTCTAAGGTTTTTTAAATGCTAATTTTTAACCATAACATGGCTGAAACCTTTGGTTTTTTCAGTGAATTTCTAAGGTTTTTTAAATGCTAATTTTTAACTGTAACATGGCTGAAACCTCTGGTTTTATCAGTGAATTTCAAAGGTTTTGTAAATGATAATTTTTAAATGTATTAATTGTTATATTTTTTATACTAATTTACTACATTATTTTAAACTATTTATTTTAAGATATTTTATTTTTTAAATTACATTACACATTTTTAATATAAATTGGAAAAAAACTTTTAAAAAATATTGAAATTGTAATATTTCTTTCTTTTATTTAATAGTTTTTTAATTTATATATCAATTATATAGCAGGCAATGATATCCTATGGAAGGAAATTCAAGTTACTGGTAAGCACAGTTAAATTTACTTTTCAGGAATAGTAGTGAGCCAGATTGGGAAATTAATTCCTCTTCAATCCTGAGGTCCCCTGTGAGCCCACCTGGTACCTCCAGTATGCGCCAGGCAGCTGTTTTGCAGAAAGTCGTTCAAAGGGCACGCCCTCTTTTTACAACACTCTGCAACGCAGCTCCGTGGCGCTTACTGGAGATACCTGTTGGACTAGTTGCCCCCTACAAGACCTCTGGATTGAACAGGAATTTATTCCCCAACTTAAAACGTGCCTCAGGGCATGTTTGCACTCACATCACCTCAAGCCCCGTCCCCTACCTTCACCACTGTGCTAACGCGCCCTGTAGAGTGTTCTAAGTTGGCGGATTACGTCCCCTTGCATACTGGGGGTCCCTTAGGGCCAACTAGCCCACCAGGAACCTCCAGTATGCACCAGGAGGCTGCGTTGCAAAGACGTGTAATGAGGCCATGCCCTTTTTTTACACCTCTCTGCAACGCAGCCCCCGGGCGCGTTTGAAGAGGGGGAACTAATTCCCCTTGCATAATGGGGATCCCTGGGGGCCAACTAGCCCACCAGGAATCTCCAGTAAGCGCCAGGGGGCTGCATTGCAGAGAGGTGTAATGAGGCCAAGCCCCTTTTTACACCTCTCTGCAACGCAGCCCCCAGCTCATTTGCAGTGGGGGAACTAATTCCCCTTGCATACTGGGGGTCCATGGGGGCCAACTAGCCCACCCGGAACCTCCAGTATGCGCCAGGGGGCTGCATTGCAGAGAGGTGTAATGAGGCCACCCTCCTTTTTACACCTCTCTGCAACGCAGCCCCCTGGCGCGTTTGCAGAGGGGGAACCAATTCCCCTTGCATACTGGGGTCCGTCGGTGCCAACTAGCCCAACTGGAACCTACAGTATGCACCAGGGGGCTGCGTTGCTTTGCCCCGGGGGGTGGTGGTGGTCCCCGGGGCAGTGTGGGGGGGTTTGGGGCCCCCCACACTTCTTTTTTACTATGCCCCCGGGATTTGGTCCCCCTGGGGGGTAATTTGAAAAAAGCAGACTGGGTTTTAAAAAAAATTTGAGGGGGCCTTGGGGGTCCTTGTGGGACCACCTGAGCAGGCCTAGGGGGTCAAGCTGTTTCTACCCTGCCCCTTTTTGCGTTCTACACGTTTGTTTTTCTGCTTTCTTGTGCCTCAGTCTACCGAGTGCAAGATGGCTGCCAACACTTCCTGGTTTGGAGTGTTCACAGCCAATGAGCATGCAGCTCGTACTCGGAAAGGTACTTGTACGGTACTCGTGCGGTATTCGTACCCCGTGATTTTTGTCAAAAGTAAAATTTGGGGGGGGGGCCATGGGGGGTCCTTGGGGGACCTCCTGAGCAGGCCTAGGGGGTCAGGGTGTTTATACCCTGCCCCCTTTTTGCATTCTACTCGTTTGTTTTTCTGATTTCATGTGCCTCAGTCTACTGAGGCACAAGACGGCTGCCAACACTTTCTGGTTTGGAGTGTTGACAGACAGTTGAGAGCCAATTAGCATTCAGCTTGTGCTCGGGAAGGTACAGAGTACAGTAAGTTTACAGTAAGCTTACCGTATGCACCTCTAAATATACTTATGATTTTACTTTTGATTTCCTCAGGAACTACTGAACGGATTTACACCATTTAACAAAAAGGCCCATCTGTGAACAGAACTCTACCTTTTTGCCAAGTTGAGCCAGTGCGATGGCAGACTTCTCTTTTACATGAAAGAAGCCTGACCCCAAACTAATGGCTGTTAGGACTTCAGCACGCAAAAACAGTAGTGTGTATACTCAATCTTGAATATTTAATTCATATTCATCATAGTGTTTAAACATTACAAAGCTGTACAGAAATTCAATTTTCAACAATACATTTTCAAATGCATGTTATAATACACAAATTTTTAGCCTATACATGATGACAACCACAAGTTTTTTATACCCAATGCATTTCGGGACACGAGGTCCCTTCGTCAGGGGTTCCTTAAGGAACAAAAAGCTGCGTCTAATGCTGTGGCGATTTCAATATGACATGTGGCATGTAATTGAGTAGCAAACAGGAAAGTTGCCTTAAATTTGAACGAGTCGCGTTTACCCGACGATCAACAAACGTTCTCCAATAGCCGCCTTGACCGCAAGTTTCTCACACGTGGAACGCTGAGCCGTGCAACAAAACACTGTTTAACTGAGTGCGACCTCCACCTACATTCATTATTAGACTTCTCTTTTAGGAAGAGTAATATCTAAAGAGGCCTCTAACCACCTATTAATGGATGAATTAGCCATTAAGGGGTCCTCACAGAAAGACTGGGGGGGACTTATTCAGGTTCACTACCCAATCATCAAGAGAGAGTCTAGACCAAGTCCGACTCAGTTGCCTGGATAGTCTAACAGGACAATTTTGGTCCGGAATCATCCATGTAAAGGCTAACAAAGCATGGTCCGACCAAGGGACAAAGATCGACTCTTCCCAATAGAGAATATCCAAGTTGGTAGAAAAGTGGTCAATCAGGTGGCCTGCTATATGGGTAGGTTCAGCAACAACTTGTTTGAGCTGTAGCATCACAAGCCCTTCCATAAGATCTTGTGAGGGGGGACTCCAGTTCATCAAGGTGAATATTAAAATCACCCAAGATGGAAAAATTGGGGCCGGTGCTAGTGAAATGAGTGATCGTGTCTTGAAGATTGTCGCAGAAGTTAGTATGTGCTCCAGGGGCCTGGTACACCAAGATACCCGAAAAGGTGCAAGTGGGGGAAAAGGAGATGGCAAACGCCATACTCTCACAATCTAATAGGGGACTATTGGTAGTTCGACATCCGAACGTATTTTTATAGATAATAGCGACCCCTCCTCCCCACTCACTCAAACGATCCTGCCTGCTAATCGCATAGTTTGGCGGCAATGCTCGGACTACATCAGCGTCCGATCACTCATTCAGCCAAGTTTCAGATAAAAAGAGAACATCGGGGTCTCGATCTTCCAGCAGCATGCAAATTTCATGCAAATTTCACTCGCATGTTTTTGGAGGGAACGGCAGTTGAGAAGCGCTAGGGAGTACAACGTTACTTTCTCATTTTTAGGAGGGGGTGTTTCTACTAGTCCAATGGCAGGGTTGCCGTGAGGGCAAGAAGTCAGTAGCTCCTCCGGCGCGATAGAATGGGGGCATGTGGGTGTTAAGTCTCCTCTCAAGTCCAAAGCTGCTCCCCACTATATTTAAGATTACCTGATCTAATGTGTCCCAGAGTACCGGCCCCTGGCCCTGTCCTGGCGCGGACGGGCTCAGACGGGCTTTCCTTTGGTACTCCTTTGGCGCGATGAGGGAGCATCCGCTGCTCGCGTCCGCTGCGCGGAGACATGACCATCTTGCTTAATACTCCCTCAGAGCGCGTCCCAGAGACTAGTCCGCCCCCTGTGTGCCTCCCCAAGATGGCCGCTCGCTCTCACCGGCAACCTCCGAGGGCAGGAACACTCAGCGCCTAATCGGCTGAATGCAGGCAGTGGTTGCGGCAGAAATAGTACAGGTAGCGAGTTGCTGTACAATTTAACTGTTATAAAAACGTGAAAGGATAATTTTTAAAAACGTCCAGAGAATTACACAGCTCCCGGCTTCCGCCGCAGGAGTAATACTATTATATATATATTTTATTACACATCAAATCTTCTGAAAGAAGGACTTGCTCTGGGAGTAAATACCAAAGTCTTTTATTTGTGACGCGTTTCGTATATATATATATATATATATATATATATATGATAAAAATGACCCAGTGATAGGACATCTGAATGGCAACAAACCCTCCATAACATTCAGGAAGGCGAAGTCAATGCGCAGCCAATTAGTCTGTAATTCACCAACACTGGTAAAACCCGCCACTTGGCCTCCACCTCAGAAAGGGTTCAGAAAATGCACCAAGTGCAAAGCCTGTAAACAAGGTATAAACATGAAAGAGGTTACCGTGCCATTCAGGAAAAAACCCTATATCATGAGGGGCGGATACTCATGTAAGACCGAGTATGCCGTATATGTTCTGATCTGTAGGTGTGGTAAACGCTATGTTGGGAGCACAATCCATCAAGCCCACATCAGAATTCTCCAACATCTGCGCGCGATCACAAATAATGACCCAACCTATCCAGTGGCCAGACACATAAACACACAACATGAAGGGAATATCAAGCATATCTCCTATTATGTCATAGACAGTGTCCCTAAAAATCCCAGGGAAGGGAATCGCAGACTAGCCCTAAGACGTCTTGAATCAAGATACATTATCTTGCTAAACTCAAAGATTCCCAATGGGCTGAACTTGGACGAGGCCTTAACTGTACATTTATAATCCAGTGATAGGCGTCTCCTGCTTTAAAACCCATTCCATGAACAACTCTGCACACATAAACTTATTGAGAAACTTTATGGTTTACTTTAAACTTTATTATTTATATTTGTATGACACACAATCATTAACAGTATGCCTTGTATATATGTAAAAGATGTCATCTTTTTGCCATGCCAATTGTTATAGAGTGTACGATGCCACTCCAGCAGCGCTTCATACCTGCTTATGAGCTATCTACTCCACTTGGAGACGATGTGTATTGATACATAATTGCAAATAATAGGCTATTTACTCTAAGCACTCTAAAAAATATATATTTGTGCTACGTTTTAAATTTGCTTCCGTAGCTTCGGCATGACACTATTATTTACTGTTGATCTGTTGACCCATGATGATACAATGGCATGAAAATGCAGTAATCGTGTCCTGGCTGAGGATGTTATTAACCATACAATGATAGTAATTGTATAGCTGGTTGCGAAGAATTGTGATGTTCGTGTATATATATATAACGTTACAATATACGTAATTAATTTGAGATTATTTTCGCAACCGTCATGTAAACTGTAGTAACCTATCATGGCTTAACAGTCGCTGTTCATTTTTCAGTCGATTGAAAGGTTGTTTCTACTTTATGGTTAAAGACGGTAACTGCAGCATGTCGCAGAGACAACAAAATCTTCTATGTTTATGTTTGCCTGGATCATGACTCATAGTAACTATGGTAATGGATAGCCAATCATGCCATAGGGTCTGTTTTTGATGTGTCATTATGTGAAGTGTTATATATACTGATGTTACTCACAGCAGAGTAAGTGAGCAAGGCGGAGGCTTCCGCCGAAACGCGTCTGTGCAGCATGTCGGATTAAATACTTTTCCTTGAGTCAAATTCATGGAGTCAGTGCCTTCCTTTCATCGTGTGGGAATCGGATTGGTAAACAATATATATATATATATATATATATATATATATATATATATATATATATATATATATATATATATATATATATATATATATATATATATATATGTATATATACTTATATATATAAAACAAAAGGTGCCTGCTGTAGAAAGATCACTCGCCAGGTAAGTTCATAGCCACAAATTATTCATTGGAGGGCGTTAACAGGATAGAGGCAGGCATCATCAAGATCAGCAGCACAGGCGCTGTACCTTACGGCATCAATTTGAACTGTAAGCCACGCCCACAGTCCGTCGCCGCTCCTGTGGCTGCATGGTCCTTATAGTCTTGAATAAATCTCAAGTCAGCAGCGCTGCCTGCGCAAATTGTCAATGATTAAAATCCCCAGTTGGTTGTAGCGCATAGCTCAGATCCTCGCTAGCACTCTCATACTCCAACAAACCGGCACCTGACCCATATGCAGCGGCATGTTTCACCGTCGCTGCTGGAGTGCTGTGAGGCACCGGAATACTTTCTGCGGCTCAGGCGGGCCGCTTCCATCGCTTCCATCAAACAAAAGGTGCCTGCTGTAGAAAGATCACTCGCCAGGTAAGTTCATAGCCACAAATTATTTATTGGAGGGCGTTAACAGGATAGAGGCAGGCATCACCAAGATTAGTCCTTTTCGCCGACGCGTTTCGTGATGACTCACTTCTTCATGGGCAACAGACTTTACCAGCACAGGCGCTGTACCTTACGGCATCAATTTGAACTGTAAGCCGCGCCCACAGGGCGTCACCGCTCCTGTGGCTGCATGGTCCTTGTAGTCTTGAATAAATCTCAAGTGAGCAGCAATGCCTGCGCAAATTGTCAATGATTAAAATCTCCAGTGGGTTGTGGTGCATGGCTCAGATCCTCGCTAGCAATCTCATACTCCAACAAACCAGCCCCTGGCCAATATTCAGCGGCGTGTTTCACCGTCGCTGCTGGAGTGCTGTGAGGCACCGGAATACTTTCCGTGGCTCAGGCGGGCTGCTTTCCACCCTTCGATGGGCTGCTCTGTTGCGGCCCCCAGCCGCGAAAGACGCACCACCCTACTAAGGTTGGGGGCCACGGGCTCTGTAGTTCACAGAGCAACTATGTGGGACATCTGCTTGAGATATTGAACAGGACCCACATGCGTTCAAAATATTTAAACACAAATGTCGGAAATTGTGCAGACTGGTTAGTTTAAGAATCAAACCAACCGTTTTGTTGTTGTGCAAAACTTTGTGACTACACCTTTAATTAATTGCCCACATGGGCGAAATTCGGGAGTGTTAATATTGCGGTTTGGTCTATCACTGAAATCAGTTTTAAATTTGAACCGTGTCTGCATGACGTGTATACTTGTTTAAAGAACATTGTTTAAAAAAAATATTTACAAAGATCGCTACGTATATTGTAAAAATTGGTAATGTTTTACAATAGTGTCCGTGTAATGGGGATGTGAACTACGAGTCTGTTTTTTATGTCTTTTAATGTGTAGTTTCATAGTAACTTTAATGATTGTTTAAAATTGCAGCTTTCCGTTACTTCACTGTCCAGTTTGGCAGCGGCAAGATAAAATAAAGAAATTGCTTGTACCGTACATGACATCGTCATTTTGGAAAATATATATATATATATATATATATATATATATATATATATATATATATATATATATATATATATATATATATATATATATATATATATATATATATATATACACATTTAAAAAACAATACTTAATATTTACTTAATTACCTTCCCACCCAATACCCTTACAAACCCAAAAGCCCACTCCTAAAATATAACTCTAAAAATATTGTATTTGCACAATTTACAGAGTTAATTGTCTAATAAATAATCAATAATAAATTAATAATTAATTATCAAGTATTTTTTTAAATCTTTTTTATTGATAAAGACATGTAAACAATCAAAGCACCATAATGTGCAAATGGTCCGTAGAGCACATTGATACAGCAGTAATAGCTCATGGCACAGTACATTACAAGTGTTGTAAAACAAATCACATATTATATAACTACTGCAGCACCCTCATCCATGCTCCCTGGTGGTTCACATATATCCCATTTGAAAAGTGTTTCATGACCCCCATATTTGCGACCATTTTGTCGGGCACCCCCTAGAGACATAAACAGGGTCTTCCGTCACTATACACCAGTCCATGTCCTTGGCCCAATCAGCAATATTGGGTGGGTTCGGGGCCCTCCATAGACGTGCAATTTTGTGCTTGGCTACCATGAAGCCCAGAGCCACCCAAATTCTCTCCTTAACACTGAGCTCTGTGGGGTCCCAATTGTTCAACAAAAGCAATTTGATGTTACATGGTATCTGTTGTCCCATCGCCTCCTCCATCATACGTACCACTCTCTCCTAATATTTCTTTATTTTTGCATATTCCCACAGTGTGTGAATAAAGGTGCCCTCCTGCCCACAGTGCGGGACACAATTACTGTCTTGGGCGTTGCCCATATGAACCAAAGAGGGTCCAAACAAATACGTTCTGTGAAGGATTTTGAGTTGGACCAATCGGAATCTAGAAGAAATGGCGACCTCCCGCAGAGATGCCACTGCAGCCAGCCACCCCTCGTCATCCAGCCCAGCCACGTTGTGGTCCCATTTACATCTGAGGCAGATCAGGGGATCCGGCACGTTGTTAATAAGCTTCCTATATATATAAGGGATATAACCTTCTCAGGCAAATCACCATTCAATATCCTGTTCTCCAGCGGGGAGGACTCTGGGAGGTCAGCCCCTTTTGGGAGAACTACAAGCAAAGCATGCCTGTTTTGGAGATACCGAAACTGTTCAGAATTGGCCATTTCGTATTCTTGCTGCAAGTTGGAGAATGGTATGACCTCGCCCGATTTCCATACGTCCCTAATTCTGGAGATGCCAATGATTTCCTATTTGTCGAATCCCTGGGACGGTGACAATCGACCCAACTGGTCACAGTGCCAGAGCGGTGTGGCCCTGGTGAGCTTGCCATACCAACCCAGGCTTCTAGTAGCGCCTTTCCACACTTGCACAGCATGTTTAGTCAGACGGGACAGGACGGATATCGGAGATTGACTATACACCGCCCCTATGAAGCCGCCACCTGGGAGGAGCCATCGGTCTATCCGAAAGGCCGGATCATCGTGTCGTCTAAATCGGCATTGATTGAGGGCAACGAGCAGCGAAGCCCAATAATACCGTTTCATATCAGGAAGTCCAATTCCACCATTTAACCAACCCAACGTGAGTTTCTGCGTGGCAATGCGAGGGGATTTACCCTCCCATTGAAATTCCTGCACCAAAGACTCTATTTCCTTGAAAATCAACACTGCTACCGGAATTGGTGTGTTCTGCAATGCATATAAAAGTTGGGGAGGGCATTATTTTAAATAGTGCTGCACGCCCCAGGAGGGTTAGGGGAAGCGACTTCCTGTGCTGGACATCAGATTTAGGATGCGTTAGCGGAGGCCGGAGGTTAGTCTCATAGAATCAAGACAAATCTTTGGATACCCAGATTCCCAGATTCCCAGATATTTAAACCCAGTCACAGCCTCCGTCAATCAACAATCTTCTGTCTGGCAGATTCAGGAGAAGATGACCAAGGTCTATAAATGCTTGTGTGTAGTCTTGGCAGAAAGTACACAGATACCAGGTTGAGGGCAGCCCCCTCCCACACCCCGGATACCACCACAAACCTGCTCAGGCGGTCCGTGTGGATCTTATTAGCAGTCAAGGGGAAGGACTTGCAAACTAAAATGCCCACTCCCGAGAACCAGAGCCAAAGGCAGAATGGGTTGCCATCTGGAATCCGCACCGAGACAGGGCCTTACAACCATTACCCAACAGGTGGGTCTCCTGCAAAAGAACGATATGTGGTGAGTGCCGCTTCTGGAACTGCAGTACCACCGCTCTTTTGATTTTGTCACCTAGTCCATTCACAATCCAGGATAACAGTTGGAGTGTCTGTCTATGCATGGTACCCATCACCCGACGTCACAGATGCGAGGCACCCCACTGAAGAGCCCATCAAGGGGGAGAAAGGGAAGAATGTCCTTGCATTCTTGAATACTGTTGTCAATGAGAACACCACAAGCGCCTCATCAGTCGCCTCCTGCTCACTAGACCAATCAAAAGTGACATGCCGAAACAAAAGGAACCCTAAAATCAATCCCCAACTCCAATCCCCTCCCTCCCTCCCAACCCACAACCCCAACATGAATCATCCCAAACCCCCACCCTGCCTCCCTGCTCGGCGGTAACAAAACCTCTCGCCCCACAAACTAGCAGAGTGCCTTTCGCCCACCCTTCCAAGAACTTATGGGTTCGTGCAGCTGAGCCGAGCACTCGTCCCTGAAAAATTTTGTTTTACCAGTATGCACTTTGAGGCTTACCATATTTATGCTAAGAGCCTTGGCAAGGGCCCAGTATAGTCCCCACACTGCCCAGAGAGTTGGCACTGGAACAGGCAAGGTTAAGGAGATAGAGTTGACAAAGTCATTTACAACATTCAAACACCAAGCAATAAAAGTCTATACCAATTGACAGGGGCAACTGCCTCCCCACAGTCCTCCGACCACCTGAACACATTTCACTTCCCCAAGGGAAAATATACAAATCAGTTATTCAGCACTTGTGCAGCCGAACTGAGTACACAGTTTTGAGAAATTGTTGCTATGTCAACAATAACAATAAATGTCTAATGTGTTTAGGCTAGGGCCAAGGATACATTCCACAATGCCCAATTGTCCAAGTGGGGAGCAGCAAAATTTGGGGGGGCAGTCCGGCCAAGTCATACATGACAGAATAACTCAGAGGAACAAAGTATGATACTTATGGCAGAGGAAAATCTATCCTCACCACCCACCAGCCATCCAGACCGCTCCTTCTCCCCCAGGGAAAAACATACCGACCAGTCATTCGGCATCACCCGCCACTTCACTCAAGTCCTGCAGCAGTAACTCACCACCAGAAGCTCAGGCGTCTCCGTCCGTCCTCACGCTACAGCCTTGATTGTTGCGGCGGCTGGCCGTGCGCCATCCCTCAAGCCAATCCCAGGTCTCCTCCGGGTTGGTGAAGAACCAGGATCGAACCTCCGATTCCACTCTCAACTTGGCCAGGAACATTATGGCATATTTCAAGTCCTTGTCGCGGAGCGCCTTTTTAACTTCCAAGAAGCTCCGTCGTTGTGTCTGTACCTTGAGGGCGAAGTCCGGGAAGAAAGTGATGCAACTGGTTTGGAATTCCACTGGCAGGGCAGAGTGGGCACATTGCAGAACAACATCTCTGTCGCGGTCGTTGAAGCTCCTGGCAAGGAGCAGTCGTGGGAGGCCCCAGGCATCGGCCGACCGCCCGGCACCTGGTGCACCCGCTCCACCAAGAAGAAGTTGGAGAGTCCCCGCGGCTTGAGGTGAGTAGTGATCAGCTCTTCCATGAAAAGGTCCGCTGAAGGCTCCTCTGCTCATTCCGGAACCCCAATTATGCGGACGTTATTGCGCCTGGAGCGCCCTTCGTAGTCATCCAGATGTGCTTCGAGCTTCGCAGCGCACGTCTGCAGGTCATCCACCTTCCTCTGCAACGCTGATGTGTCGTCAACCAGGGAGGTTGCCTTGATTTCAACATCTTTTATGCACAAGTTCATTGATTGGAAATCTTCTCTGATGAGGAGACCTCAGTAGACACTGTGTTAATGTACTTTTCAAAGGATGTGCGGAAGGTAGTGATGGCTTTTAGAATGTTCTGCAGTGTTGGTTCCTTTTGTTTCCCCCTGGACTCAGACTTGTCGGATGTCGCCAGTCCTCCCTTGGGACTCGCACCAGGTCCCTCTTCCCAAGCGTATTTTGTCAGCCTGGCCTGGAGCACTGCCTTTGCAGCAAATCCCTCCAATGGAGCCTACTTGCGGTTGGGACCGGTTACTATACGTGGCAGAGGCAAGTAATCCACCAATGGCCACCTTGTGGCGAGATGCAGCCCGTGGAACAGCAGGAGCAGGCGTCCCAGTGACATATTTGTGGAATCCTCCAGTGCTTGAGTAGTGCCAAGTGTGCGTCAGGGCTGCTCAGAGAATGCTCCTCAGCAGGGCATCAGAGTCCTCGTTTGGGGAAAGAGGATCTGCCCCACAGGAGCAGTTCAGCAAAGGTCAATGCTTCTCCTGGCAATGACACTGAGGCCAGTAAAACAGGGCCGCAGTGCGATATTACTAAGCAGCCACAGGGGGCTTTACAGCATCAGATCCAGCAGACTTGTATATGTTAAGTCACAAGTGCTGATACATATTTCAAACCTTAGTCAGCCTTCGTTGTGGGCACTCGATGCAGGCACGTTAATGTGTGGCTGTTTTGCAAGCGCAGCAGCGCTGTGACATAGCTCTGTGCCTCCTTGCGGGCGCTCCAACACTTACGCGGCTCTCAGCTTGTCCCCACGCCGAGGCATCGGTGGCACGCCCACAATGAGCCGCATGTCTGCAGATGTTGAAAATGGCCGTCTAAGGTCCCCGCCAAACTTCACCAGGATGCAGCCTGCAAATGTTAAACAGTTCAGGTGCAGGAGGCAGTTTCCTCGAGGGTCACTTGCAGCCCAGAGCACGCACAGCTGCTGGACCGCACGGTCGTTCCTCATCTCTGATGGCGTAGATCTCATCACGGACGTCCCACACCTTCTTTCTGGCCACAGGAGGTATCAATGAACTCCGCAACCCTTCCGGTTACCGTTTTAGCAAGGTAAGCCCCAGTTTAGGCAAAACTGGACGGATGGTAGACGGATTTAATGCTCGGTCAGCGGAGCCGACAGATCAGGCGGCCATCTTGATGTTCGGCTTGATGCCCCAATCAAGTATTATTTAATTAACTTTCACCCAACATCCCTACAAATGCAAAAACCCACACTTAAAATATAATTTACAGATATAAGAATCACACAATTTACTTAACTATTTATCAAAAAAATTATTGGTAATAAGTAATCATAAATTATTAGTAAATTATTCCTTAATTCACTTCCCACCCTTTACCATTACAAACTCAACAATCTGAACCTGAAATATAACGTATAAAATGATAACTACACAATTAACATAATTAATTAATATGAATTAAAAACGAATTACTAATTAATTATATTTAATTAACATCCCATCCTGTACCACTGCATACTTCACAACCCACTGCAACTCTATAAATTACTATTAACATTTAAATAAAAATTATAAATAAGCTAGAATTACAAACTATATTTGAAAACATTAACAACAATTATACAAACAATATAAAACATATCAAATTAAAATATTTTTCAAAACACATTGCTAATTAAAAAAAAAATATTTTTTCGCATCTTCATTATTAAAAACTATATTAACAACAGCGATATTCTTGAAAATGATATTACCTACCTTAGAAAAGTGATGTTTTTGTCAACAATATTACTTCATCACAATATTTATGTGACACAATATTTAAAACTCGATATTTGTGTAGCTCGATATTTAAGACTCAATGTTATGTCTAAAGACCGATTCCTCTTTGGTTCACCCTTTGTTTAAACACTTTGCCAGTGACACGAATAAAACGTCTACAAACAGCTCTCCCTCCCCAAATCCTTTAATAAAGGCTACATCTTCTAACAAATTACTTCTTACTCTTTTAATATGGGATTAGTGTTTACTTATCTTTCTCTGACTGCAAAGTGGAACTGATGAGAACGATGGGCCTAATTACGATGGCGGTCGGACATTTCTCCGACTGCCATCATTGCAGTAGTGTGACCCTATGAGGCGGCCTATCCACCTACCGCATTACAATGTGACTGCCACCGCAGCGGTTGCATACCCTTTCTCTTGTATTGCGGTGGGGATGCGATTAACAGACCCCGCCACAATACAAAAATAATGGCACTTATATATCCCTGCACTACATGGCAGGCACCATGCGGTGCCTGCTGCATGGTACAGGGAAAGGTAGGGTGCACCATAGGTGCCTCTAGTGCTCTTGCCCAGGCCCAGACATGAAGGGGGTCTGCCCACCGCGAAACAACAGGCAAAAAGGGATATCATAATCTCGACGTGAGTGCCTGAGAGGCTTCGCTGCCATGTTGAGCAATGCGGCTGCTGCAACAGGCGGTCGGAAAATGACCGCCTGTCAGAACCCCATTGTAATCAGAACGATGGCCGTGGGCCCACCACCGACAGGCTGTCAGTGGCGTTCCCTCTGCCATTGTAATAACCCCCATGTTTCAATTCTGATGGAGTACAGGGAGTCTGAAAATGAAGGCTGTAGGATGTCATTTTTCTGTAACAAACGACAAGTTATAAATACCTGCAAATTAACTGTACACATATTTCAGAATATTTCAACAGTTAGGAAGCAAAGAATTAAGCACTTTTTTTCAATTCTGAAGTGTGATAGAAACAAAGATTTTAACAAGACAAAAATAAGTCAAGACACTTTACATGGTGATGCGCAACTCATAAATATTTACTGAAACCCAATTTCTACTTGTTATCTTTTATGTGCTACAAAGTTTTATCAGTAAACTTGTACGTCTGTGAAAGGTTAATGGAAAATGTGTTATCTGTAAATGACAGTGCGCTATTGCATGGTGCTTTAGTAATAGATTTGAAACAATGTTTTACAAAATACACAACCAGCTTCATACCACATCCTTACCACTTGCTTGTGAATATAATTGCTACACTTTGTATGAAGCTAGGATTTTTCACAATCCCAGTGACTTCAGTCATGTAAAATGGATGTCAACATGCCCGCTCTGCAAATTGTTCCAGCACCACAAATTCAAAGGTGCTAAACTAAGTCCCTAAGTCAAACTTTCAAACAAAAACATGCAAGTATTCTCAAGGAAGAATCTGGGTGAACCTTCCACTAATCTTTGTTGCTGTTTTTTTTACTTCACAAAGCCATTTCAATAGAGTATGTGCACACTATGGGCCTTATTACGATGTTGGTCGGAGTTGCCTCCGACTAACACCTTTGCGGTCTTGGGACCAACTGACCCCTGGTCGGTGGTCCAGACACCGTAATTCAATGCGACCACATATGGTGCGGTCGCATACTCCCATTTCTCAATGGGAGCTTGTGCTACAGCTGTAAACCGGCTGTAGCACAAGCTCCCATAGAGAAATAGTAGATTGTGTTTATCCCTGCACTGCGTGGCAGGCACCTCAAGATGCCTGCCACACGTTGCTGGGATAAAGAGTGCCCCCTCACCCCCTAAACAGAGGCTACAAGGAAAAGGGGCCATGCTAGGAGCCCCTACACTCGCTTTCTGACAGTCTTTCCATTTCAGAAAGCCTGGCATGGAAAGGCTGTGGAAGACCAAGCATCGTAATCCCAACCGCAGAAACGCCGTCCATTGGGATTACTGGCTGGTCTCCGACTGGCCGACAGGCTCCTTGAGCCTGTCGGAAGCCAGCCGGAATGACTTGCTGGTTTCAATCCGACTGCCTATATTGTAATTTGGCGGTCGGAGGTAAAACCGACGATGAATGTCGGAAAGCCTCCGACCTGAGGTAGGAGGCTTTCTGACACTCATCGTAATCGGCCCCTATATATGATCATACACAATTATCCCACTTGTGTATGAATTTCAAACATAAATTGAGAAATATGGATGTGATTTAAAGGCCAGAGTTGCCAAGTTTGGATGTGAGGAAACAGGTTGAAGTCCTGCGCCGGGTCTGGGATAATCACGTAATCTACTGTGCTTAAAATAAAATGCATCTGATCCAATGTACTGTAATCTGGTGCTCATGTAAAGTGATCCAATGACCTTGGGCTGTGTTTGCCTTATATAAATTGCAATATATATAGGTAGTTATAGTTAGGATCTACTTTCCATAGGGCTATAAAAGGGCCCTTCGGGGCAAAAACATTTTTTTTTTTCGTTTTGCGCGGGGGAAAAAAGAATGACAGAGTTTTTTAAAAATGAAGCCTTTTTTTATAAATTGGAGGTAGTCCTAAAAAGAACTGTTTTTTTTCTTCTTTTTGTTGTTTTATATTTTTTTAATGTTTTTTGTACATTTTGTACTTTTTTTGGCTTTTCAAAACAGTTTTATATTTTTTTTGTATTTTTTTAGGGGGAGAAACAAAAAAAAGAGAATTGATACTGGCTCAACTGGAGCAAAAAAACAAAAACGGAAAAAAATTACTTCTTTTGGGGCACTTGTGATTGTCACGAGCAAGGACGATGAGGAAAGAAGAATGACAGAGTTTTTTAAAAATGAAGCCTTTTTTTATAAATTGGAGGTAGTCCTAAAAAGAACTGTTTTTTTTCTTCTTTTTGTTGTTTTATATTTTTTTAATGTTTTTTGTACATTTTGTACTTTTTTTGGCTTTTCAAAACAGTTTTATATTTGTTTTGTATTTTTTTAGGGGGAGAAACAAAAAAAAGAGAATTGATACTGGCTCAACTGGAGCAAAAAAACAAAAACGGAAAAAACTACTTCTTTTTGGGGCACTTGTGATTGTCACCAGCAAGGACGATGAGCTTTACGCCATTTTCACCATAGGCGATAAGCTTGCCACATTCAGTACAAGTGATTTTAAAATCAGCAAATCGTTGCTGAATACAAGGCATCATCTCTGATGTTTCTGGTCCCGATGAAGTGGGTTCGTTTCTTTGGGAGGTGGTCCTTGAAAACTGGGGGAGGTTACTGGCCAGTTCCCTGAGCTCTGCACGAGAATAGTTGTTAGGGTGCTTACGGATCATATGTCAAATCATGGTATTGTTACCAAAGGAATACTTTTTGTTTGTGTTGCCCCTTGAGAGTTGTTCGCTACAGATTAGGCAAGTTACCTTGGCCGCATTCACTTTTTTCTTGCCCTCTGGGCGTGAAAAAAACTCCCATACAATGTGTGACTTGGGCTTGTATGGGGTATTTTGTTCAGGCAGCCATCTTCTCCCATCTTCCTCTTGGGGCACTTGTGATTGTCACCAGCAAGGACGATGAGGAAAAAAGAATGACAGAGTTTTTTAAAAATGAAGCCTTTTTTTATAAATTGGAGGTAGTCCTAAAAAGAACTGGTTTTTTTCTTCTTTTTGTTGTTTTTTATTTTTTTAATGTTTTTTGTACATTTTGTACTTTTTTTGGCTTTTCAAAACAGTTTTATATTTTTTTTGTATTTTTTTAGGGGGAGAAACAAAAAAAAGAGAATTGATACTGGCTCAACTGGAGCAAAAAAACAAAAACGGAAAAAAATACTTCTTTTTGGGGCACTTGTGATTGTCACCAGCAAGGACGATGAGCTTTACGCCATTTTCACCATAGGCGATAAGCTTGCCACATTCAGTACAAGTGATTTTAAAATCAGCAAATCGTTGCTGAATACAAGGCATCATCTCTGATGTTTCTGGTCCCGATGAAGTGGGTTCGTTTCTTTGGGAGGTGGTCCTTGAAAACTGGGGGAGGTTACTGGCCAGTTCCCTGAGCTCTGCACGAGAATAGTTGTTAGGGTGCTTACGGATCATATGTCGAATCATGGTATTGTTACCAAAGGAATACTTTTTGTTTGTGTTGCCCCTTGAGAGTTGTTCGTTACAGATTAGGCAAGTTACCTTGGCCGTATTCACTTTTTTCTTGCCCTCTGGGAGTGAAAAAAACTCCCATACAATGTGTGACTTGGGCTTGTATGGGGTATTTTGTTCAGGCAGCCATCTTCTCCCATCCTCCTCTTCCTCTTGCTCCTCCTCCTCTTCTTGACCACCAATGTACTGTTGTGGTGGTCCTCTTGGTGGTTGTGGTGCAGATACTCCAGCTGTTGCAGCTACAGTAGCCATTAGAAAGTACAAAATAGTTCTCTCTCTATTACTGAAACAGGTCTTCCTCAGTCAAAGGACAAAGTCAGAATAAGGAAAAAAGGTGGGGTCTTTCATCATTTGGAAAAAAAAAGGACTGAACCAATGAGAAGTGTTATTTTCAGGTCACAAGACCAGGGATTTCATCATTATGAAAGTAAAACTGTTCTGCACCAATTAAAAGTGTTATTTTCAGGTCACATGACCGACGCGATTACGTGATGTGCCCGGGGGCGCACCCCGGGTCGCGTCGCGTAAGCGCGTCGGAAGTTTACGTTGCGCGATCGTATTCGCTCGAGTGCTTCCGGGTGCGCTTGCGCCGTGCGTATCACGCGGACGTGGCTACGCAATACGTCACGATCATGTTTTCGTTCGCGACATTGGCGCTCAACATTCTATTTGGAATAACTTTGGCGCCAGTGGCCAAGTCTTCGCGAATTTCTCCAAGAAAATGGCCTGCTCCGCTCTGCTCCTTCCCTGCAAGTTCGGGGGTGATTCGTGCAGCGGGGGGTGAGAAAAAAGGGGGGTCCCAAAACGTGTTTTCCCCATGCAATTTTCCATAGGTCCTTTAGCCAGGGCTACAGCCCGAACGGCTGAACGGAATTGCACCAAATTTGGCAAAAAGGTAGAGTTCGGTTTCCAGATCACGCTTTTTGTTAAATGGTGTAAATCCGTTAAGTAGTTCCTGAGTAAATCAAAAGTATAATCATAAGTATATCTATAGGTGCTTACGGTACGAGTACTGCACGAGTACCGTACGCGTACGTACGTGTACCTTTCCGAGCATGAGCTGCATGCTGATTGGCTGTGAACACTCCAAACCAGGAAGTGTTGGCAGCCATCTTGTGCTCGGTAGACTGAGGCACAAGAAAGCAGAAAAACAAACGTGTAATACGCAAAAAAGGGGGCAGGGTAGAAACACCTTGACCCCCTAGGCCTGCTCAGGGCATCCCACAAGGACCCTGAAGTCCCCCCCAATTTTTTTTTTTACAAAAATCGCGGGGTACGCGTACGTACGAGTACCGTATGAGTACCGTACGAGTACTGTACGCGTACCTTTTCGAGCACGAGCTGCATGCTCATTGGCTGTGAACACTCCAAACCAGGAAGTGTTGGCAGCCATCTTGTGCTCGGTAGACCGGGGCACAAGAAAGCAGAAAAACAAACGTGTAGAATGCAAAAAGGGGGCAGGGTAGAAACACCCTGAACTCCTAGGCCTGCTCCAGTGGTCCCACAAGTACCCCCAAGGCCCCCCCAATTTTTTTTTTAAACCCGGTCTGCTTTTTTTCAAATTATCCCCCGGGGAGACCAAATCCCAGGGGCATAGTGAAAAAGAAGTGTGGCGGGGGCCCCAATCCCCCTCACACTGCCCCGGGGACCACTACCAACTGGAATTGGTATCTCAATTTTTTTGAAAGTTTTTGTTTATATTTTTGAATGTGTGTATCAAGGGATATATTATGCTGAGAGGAAGTCTGCCACTCTTTCACAAGGATGATGTCATCAGTGATGTCATCAGTGATGTAATTTGAGATTTCATCAGTGATGTAATGACCATGTCATGAGTGATGTAATATGTGACGTCATCAGCAGTGCATTTTGGGCGCTCGAGTTATAGTTAGCTGAATTAACTATAGCAGGGGAATTTCAATGGTTTTGTATGAGTGAAATTTCCAGCTAACTATAACATGTGTGAAAACTATGGTTTTTTCAGTGAATTTCTAAGGTTTTTTAAATGCTAATTCCTAACTATAACGTGTGTAAAACCCATGGTCTTTTCAGTGAATTTCTAAGGTTTTTTAAATGCTAATTTTGAATTATAACATGGCTGAAACCTATGGTTTTTTCAGTGGATTTTGAAGGTTTTTTTAAATGCTAATTTTTAACTATAACGTGGCTGAAACCTATGTTTTTTTCAGTGAATTTCTAAGGTTTCTTAAATGCGAATTTTTAACTGTAACATGGCTGAAACCAATGGTTTTTCCAGTGAATTTCTAATGTTTTTTAAATGCTAATTTTTAACTATACCGTGGCTGAAACCTATGGTTTTTTCAGTTAATAAATATATATATATATATATAACGCCTGTCTCTTTTTTACCCCCGTGAGTGTGGCGTGTTTTGTGAACACAGGAGCTTCAATATTTCAACGGTTCCGCCACCGTTTACCGCACCCGCCTTTAAGAGTGCATGGGCATCTAGGCGGAAACTGGAGCGTAGCAGTGACCCTGCACATGCCTAGCACCGCCACAGTACTTGCCTGATTTGGAGCCTTGACAGGGGATCATACAGATTCTGAGGATACCGGATATATACCACTCCTCCTCCACGCTCAGATGTTATTGTGGCAGGCGAGGGGGTGCGGAGTGGGTGTTTACCAGCAGCGGCACAGGATCCCTGACGAGGACTGCAATACGTGCAATATTAAAGAGAGCATACCTGTTCCAGAAGACACCACGGCATCAGCCCAGCCCGCTGAGGGCGTGTCATGTATTTAAAGCTGGACTCGTACCTGACACCATATGTGTTGTTCGTCATTTCCCTGAGGAAGAAGGAACAGAACCTTCGAAACGCGTCGGAACAATTTGACACGAACCCTCGGCCTCTGAACCCTCGGAGGCTCTCTCATGGACCCTGACGCTATTCAGCAGGCTGCTGCAGAATAAACGCCTGTCTCTTTTTTACCCCCGTGAGTGTGGCGTGTTTTGTGAACACAGGAGCTTCAATATATATATATTTATATATTTATTCACTGAAAAAACCATAGGTTTGACACCAGTTATAGTTAGCTGGAAATTTTACTGACATAAAACCATTGAAATTCCCACGTTATAGTTAGTTGGACTTACTATAACTTGCACGTGTAATGCACTGCTGATGACATCACATATTACATCACTCATGACATGGTCAGTGACATCACTCATGACATCACTGATGACACCATCCAGTGAATGTGTGTCTTTCTGAAAAATAAATATGTTTTATATATGTATATGTAAAGGTCGATGGAAGAATAAATGTTTAAATAAGTGTCTCAATGGATGTTTTTTTTAAAAAAAAATTGATTGGTTAACTGGCTTATTAAGTGTATCATAGTGAATACATATATTAGCAAGTATTGTTTAAATATTTAAATGTTTGTATCAGTGTTTTACTTTGTGTATAAGTGGCTGCATGGATTGGTGAGTAGCTACATGTGTGTGTATATGGGTTATTAGATGTTTTTTTTAGTATCAGTATGAGTGTCTGTATGGTTTGGTGGGGGTGTTACTTAGCACATAGATGCATCAATGACTGACTCACTGTTTGTATGTGTTTTGAAGACAGCATATGTGCAGGACTGTATGGGTGGATGAGTGTGTATGTGTATGTGTTAGTAAGTGAATGACTGTCTCTACTGTCTTTATCAGTAACTACATATGTTTTAATCTAATATATGTGAGTATTGATGTATATAAGTGAGTATATGTGAGAGTGAGAGATTGAAAGAGTTCTTGTTTTAATAAGTATGTGTTTCTATAAGTGATTGTTTAAGAGAGTAAGTATGTGTAGGTTTCCTTAGAAGTAAGGTGGTAGTGTGTGTATAGCTGTATATGCAAATAAATGGATGTTTGATAGTTTATTTGCATGTGTGAGTATGTGTGTGATCAACTTTTGGAAGACTGTCGGTGTGTTACAGGATGTATAGGTGTATCACTACATATGATGAGTGAGGATATGTATGAGTGACTATATAGAACTGTTGGTGAATGAGTGGATGTGTATATAAATGGTGGAATTACTGAATTGGTTGTTGTAACTGGTATGGGTATCTCCACATTTTTGAAAATGTTAGTTTCTATTTTTGAATATGTGTTTCAAGGGTTACTTTACAGTGAAAGGAGGTCTGTCACTCTGTCACAAGGATGGTGTCATCAGTGATGTCATGAGTGATGTCACTGATCATGTTATGAGTGATGTAATATGTGATGTCATCAGCAGTGCATTACACGCACAAGTTATAGTGAGTCCAACTAACTATAACGTGGGAATTTCAATGGTTTTATGTCGGTAAAATTTCCAGCTAACTATAACTGGTTTCAAACCTATAGTTTTTTCAGTGAATTTAATAGGTTTTTTAAATGCTAATTCCTAACTATAACTGGTGTGAAACCTATGGTTTTTTCAGTGAATTTCTTAGGTTTTTTAAATGCTAATTCCTAACTATAACTGGTGTGAAACCTATGGTTTTTTCAGTGAATTTCATAGGTTTTTTAAATGCTAATTCCTAACTTTATATAGGGCCTCATACCTATGTGTTTTTTATTGAATTTCTAAGGTTATTTATTAGCAAATGTCTATAGCTAAGAAAGGCATTTTTTTCTAAAAATGAATCCTATATTGTATATTAATATAATACTTTTTTAAAAAAATATATTCATTTTTTAAAATTTATTTTATTATGTTTCACTCTGCGCGTACCAGGGGGCGTCCCGGGAGCACACCCAAAAAAAAAAAGAAAAAAAAATAATGAAGGAGTGAGCATGACCAAAAGGGGACAGAGACAGTGGTGTAAAGAGAAAGAGTGCTAGAGGGAAGAACACAGAGGGACTGTGTAATAGATAGAAAAACAGAGAAAAGGTATAAGTGGAAGTAACTGAGAAAAGGAAAATGAATAAGGGAGCAAAAGAAGAGAAGAAAGAGGAAGAAGACTAAAGCAGAGGTTCTGGGAGAATGTGAATGGGTGATGAAAGTAAAAGGAAGGAAAGTAAAGGATGGGGAATGACGGGTAGTGACGGAACCAGAGAAAAGGAACAGCGGTGACGGAGGGAAGGAAAAGAGCAGTGAGTGTAAGTAAAGAGGGGTGAAAGAGGGTGGATAAAAGTGAATAAGGGTAAGACATGGCGAGTGACAGAGAGAAAGAACAGAGAGAGTAAAGGAAGGAGTGACAGAAAGGCACTAAGTGAACCAGAAAAAAAAGGTAAGTGAGGGAGTGGGGGTGAGCAGGGGAATGGAATGGAATGGAATGAGGATTTGTAGAGCGCGATGGCTACCCAGGGGCGTCCCAGCGCTGTAGGGAACTTGAGCTAATCCGGAGGGGTAGGAAGAGGGAGGCTAGGTTTGGTTTTAAACAGAGGTTTTGCTGAATAACCAGGTTTTGAGAGTTTTTCGGAAGGTGAGGAGGTTGGGTTCAGATCTGAGATTGAGAGGGAGGGAGTTCCAGATCTTGGCCAGGTTGTAGGAGAGCGAACGACCACCACATCTGGCCTTCCTGATGCGTGGTACTGAGGCGAGGTAGGAGGTCGCAGATCTGAGAGAACGAGTGGGCTGGTAGGTTTTCACAAGGGGAGAGTTATTGGGGGGGCCTGTTCCCCAGTAAGAGCGGTGTGCAATGCACATGCTCTTAAACTCGATTCTAGATCTCACCGGGAGCCAGTGAAGATCTCTCAGTCTGGCTCTTACTGACGTTCGGCGGGGGATATCCAGAAGAATTCTTGCTGCGCAATTTTGAATAACCTGGAGTCTGTTGATTGTGGATTGGGGTGCTCCAAGATATAAGGCATTTCCACAGTCGAGGCGGGAGAGGATCAGTCCTTGAACCACGATTCGTCTCGAGTGGAATGGAAGCAAAGGGAGAATTTTGCGGAGCAGTCTCATCAGGCCAAAACAGGTCGCAGCTAGCTTAGTGGCCTGATGGTTGAAGGACAGAGTGTGGTCAAGCCAGATGCCCAGGCTTTTGATTTGCTCCTTGGGTTGCGGGGGGTTGCCTAAGCAGGAGGGCCAGATGGGGGTCGATGGTTTTGGCGATGTTATTACCCAGGAGCATTATCTCAGTTTTTTCCCCATTAAGCCTAAGACAAGAGCTGGACATCCAGGTGGCGACTGCTTCCAGACATTTGTGTAGGCTGTGTTGAGAGTTTAGGGGGGGTCCAGAGATACCACTAGCTGCGTGTCATCCCCATAGGAGATGATCTTTACACCAAATGGGCGGACGACATCAGCTAGGGGGCGCAGGTAGACATTAAAAAGGGTGGGACTCAGGGACGAGCCCTGAGGCACTCCACAATTAAGTGGTCTACTGGTAGAGGAGAAGTCTCTCTCAAAAACCTTGAAGGATCTGTCAGTCAGAAAGGAACGCATCCAACTGAGGGCGGTCCCGGTCACTCCTATTTCTCCGAGACGATGGAGTAGGATGTTATGATTGACAGTGTCGAAGGCGGCACTTAGGTCGAGTAGGACGATGGCCGTAGAACCACCATCGTCCAGGATCCTTCGTGCCTCCTCCGTCACTGCAATCAATGCCGTCTCAGTTCCGTGACGGGGCCTAAAGCCGGTCTGGGAAGAGTGGAGGATGTTATTGACTTCTAAGAAGTTGGTGAGAACGGAGTTGACATGCTTCTCGAGGAGTTTACTGAGCCATGGCAGGAGGGAGATGGGACGGTAGTTGGCGGGGTTAGATGGGCCGAGATTGTTTTTTTTTAGAAGGGCTTTGACCATTGCTTTTTTCCTTAGGGAAGGGACGATCCCAGTACGGAGTGAGGAATTGAGCAGGTCTAGAATAATAGGCGAGATCAAAGGTGTGATCTGTGTGAGGGTACTGGGGGGAGCAGGGTCGGCGGGTGATCCAGATTTGACCTGTCCCATAAGTCTCTCCAAATTAGTAAATTCTAAAGGAGGAAAGCTGTTCAGATCCTGGGGAAGAACTGGTGGGCTACCTGTGTTGACGAAATCTGTGGGTGGAGTGACGAGGAGGGGGAAAGAGGAGTTGATTGTTTCAATTTTCTGGGGCACTGAAAGAAGTTGAATGTGGTAGGAAAGTAAGGAAAAGAGAAGTAAACATGGAGGATAAGAATAAGTGAGGGAAGCAGAGTAAGGAAACAGGAGTGAGGTAGGGTGAGTGAAAAGTAGTGAGGTTAAAACAAAGGGTGATCACAAACTACATTTTTTAGTCACACTTACCATATAATTAATGTAAACTTAATTGCATGTTTAAACTACATTTTGTATCTGTGAAAGACAAAAGAAAAAAAAAGTTATAATTAGTAAAATATATATTTTAGAATAGAAGAAACAGGTCAAGAGGTTAAAAATAAAAAAAATGTACTAATAAATAAAGCAAGAGTTAAGGATACAGAAACGGAAATAAAGTAATGTACAAGGACAAAAAGAGGGAAAAAGAAATAGAAGGAGAGCTAATTACTGAAGGTAAGTAAGATACTAAAAGAATGTGAGATACCAAAACGAAATCAGGAAAGAGAAGTAAGTAAAAGGAGAATGAGGGAAAGGGAAAGGAGTCTAAATGAGGATCCATTTACAAGAAAGAGGAATGGAAGATGACTGAGAGTGACTGAAGGGGAGTCACAGAGTGAAGGGATGAAGGGAATGAGGTTAATATAGAACAATAGAGGAAAAAGGAGTGAGGAAGTAAGTACACAGAAAGACTAAGGGAAGGACTGAATGAAGTGCAGTACAATGAGTGAAGAAAGGAAAAAGAGTAAAGGAGCAAAACAAGGAAAGAGAGGGGAAGAGAACTAAAGCAGTGGTACTGAGAGAATGTGAGAAAGCTGAAAAGTGGTGCAAGGGAGAGAGGAAATGCAGACAGTTGAAATTGGATTGAAGAGTTGTGAAAGAAGTGGAGTAAAGGAACAGCGATGAAACAAAGTGAAAAAAAGGCAGTGCAAGTGAGTAAAAAGAGCTGAAAAAGGGTGGAAAAATAGAAAAAGAGTGTGAGACAATGGGAATACAATATAAATTACACAATGCAAACTATAGAATAACTTATACAACATGTTAGATAGTTTATTTTTGCTGTTCTCAGAATATATTGAATTTCACTAAAAACAGTGAGTTCAAACTCTTCATCATATAACAGCGGGGAATAAAAAACACAATCTAAAAGATTGTGTTTTTAAAAACCCATATAAACTTACAAATCATATATGTACACTAATCTTTGATTCACTTACTTTTCCTTGAGGCCAAATAGTAGATAGTGAAGGTCCTTTTCGTTGGAAAATACTCTGCTGTTCTCTAAAATTTCCATTTCATCGACTTTCTATAAAAAAAGCTCTAAGAACATCTGAAATAATTCTCAACGTTTTCATTTTCCTCCTTGTGTTTAGTTATAACTTATTGCTCATACCTTCAACTTTCCTTAGGCCAAATAGTGTCAGATATATGAGTATATTTTGAAATTTCTCTAATTAAACTCTGAAATTACCATTTACCCGAAGTTTTCAAAGAAAAGCTCATATAACATTTTCACAATGTTTAAAAATTCATATTCCCTTTTTTGATCACTCATGTTCAACATTTCCTATAATACTGATATCACTTACTATGAGATCCACTTACAGTACCTATATGATATAAATAATTTTAAACATTAGACTAACTAAATAACTAACTTTTATTAACTGCACCCGTCTTCATAGGCCAATTACCTTTACTAAAATTTAGGATCTAAAAACACTAGGTAAGAATTTTTTAAGTCAAAAGGCAAACGTTGTTTATAAGTCCAATGAGAATCATTGCAGTAACTCCAACCCTTTTGACATTTTAAGTAGCATGTATAATGTCCTGATGTTGTCGAAGGACCGTCATGATAAATAATAGCTACAGTTGTAAAGGTTCTTCCTGAAATTGATAACTGAGAAGCCACAAAATTTTTGATACAAGTTGTCAATTTAGTTCCATCAGGTCTACATCGTTGGAAAACTAAAATGACATACTGACCATAAGTTTGTATAAATAATGTGGACAGCATTGGACACTTACATTGGGTACACACCATATTATGATCAGCTGCTTTAACTAGATTATTAAATGACACTGATTTGCAGTCTGGTAAAGTCAAATATATAAATCTTTCAGTGTCTATTCCAGTAGTACTTGATAAACTACAATTGTCACAGTCATGCTGCCATTGATAAGAAAGGCTAAAAAGATTTTCTACATCTACACCTTCATCTTCCAAAACACCAAACATATACATTAAAAATTCCTGACAATCCTGCTGAATGTTCTGTGAAAAATTTTCTTGACCAGAACACATGTCTAAAATATTTCGAATTTCTGTTACACTTTCTATTTTTGCTCTATCACTGCTACATTTCTCAAACACAGAATTCGATAAACTGCACAATCTTTGATCCCGATTTTCAACAATCTGTTCTTGTAAAGTTTGAAGAAAAAAAACAACATTAACCACTACATTAGCATAGCAGTTGACACCAGAACTTTTTTCTAACTGAAATCCAACAACATTTTCATCAGAATCCTTTTTCTTTTTGTTTTCAATTACATTTTCATCTACTTTTTGTCTTTTTGCTACTACCTCACTGCAATTACTCTCATTTCTTCTTTTTCGGCCTACCACACGTTTTTCAAACAGAGGATATTGTGGCAAATGTGGAGTATACTCTCTTCTTAATCTATTGTATTCTTTAACACAATCCATGTCTGCACAAATCTTTGTGTCATCACACTTAATCAAATACAATCCTGATAAAGTTCTGACACGTGATAATGCCACATATGCCATACCCTCTTTAACACAGAACTTCCAATATTCACCAAAACACTATCTACACTTAAACCTTGAGATTTATGAATTGTCACCGCATATGCCAAACAAACAGGAAACTGTTTTCGGTGAACATATAAGTCTTTTACAAGCAAAAATCTAGCAGAACAACGACTGATTTGTTGTACTTACTCAATGCCATCAAATTTAATTTTTAAAAATTCAATTCCATCTCTATTTCTATAATTCATAAAATCAACAACATGACCCATTGCTCCATTTAACAGACCTCTTTCAACATTTAAATTCCTTCTCAAAATAATACGACAATTAAAACACACATTCAGAGTCTTTACAAAACCAGCTGTTTTAGATATATTCTTCTCTAATGAATCTAATTTTGATTTCAAATTTTCTGACAAAATAATTGTTGCTCCCATATGCTCAATTTTATCTATTGCTTCTAGTTTCACAATCTCTTCATTTTCTAACTTTAACATTTTGTTGGTGAAGATGGAACATTCTTGCAGAGTTGGCATCAAACATATTCCAGATTTGTTCTCAGTAATTTTCTTAAAAATATTCTCTGGAAGAATGTTTTCATTTGGATACAAATTTGAAATTAATCGTGCATGTAAAGCTTATTTCCCATGCTCGCTTACTTTTCCGATTCTTATATCTTGTAGAATTTTTTTATAATCTTCATCCTTTGCCTGGCGCATATTTTGAAGCAGTTCTGCATATTTGAAATTTAACCATATATTAACTTTTCCAATGCTTCCAAGGGACTTCCTGGTATCTTCATGTGTAAGCATTTTAAACACTGGTTGTCCTTTTACTGGAGTCAACTGCAATAGATCTCCAAAAACAATAATGTGTTTTCCTCCAAATAACACATCATACTCTGTTCTAAGAATTTCTTGCATTCTCAAATGCACAAAAGCAAGCATTAGATTTGAGACCATGCTTACTTCATCAATGATAAAAAGTTTCATTTTCTTCAGGACTCTGGAAACTTCAGAACACGCATCTCCAGATAACTTGTTGTAATGCAATTTATTATCATGCTCAACTGGCAGCATCAGTAAACGATGTAGAGTCGTAGATGTAGATGCCAGTCCAGTTGAAGCGGTTACAACACAAGACAGCGGTGATTCAGTCCTTTTCTGCAGATAAGTTGCAATTGCTTTAATCAGAAATTTTTTACCTGTCCCCGCTTCTCCACTTACGTACAGTCGGACAGGCTTAAATGATGTACATGAGCACTCTTTTTTCTCATGTCTGAATCCATGTTCAATCTGTTCTGTGACTTCATCATATATCTTTTTCTGCTCAACGTTTAGTTGCTTTACCAAATCTTCTAAGTTAACTACATCCTCTTGAGCTTGTTCCATAGCTCTTTCCACCCCATCCATGGCAGTGGCAGCTTCATTTTGGATAATTGGTCCTCCTAGTGGATCCTGACTCAATGAAGTAGAACTCTGACTGTCTTGAGAACCTTCTCTGGCAATCTCTTCTGCAATTGTGGCTTCTTGCTCTATTTCTTCGTTCAACATTTGCAGATAATTTAGAAAAACAGGACATTCTATGGTATCCTTTGTTGCATTAAAAGAATCTTCGTAACAGAGAAAATCTCCAAGTAGTTCCTCTTCTGTACGCCATGGCTTAAAGAGTTGCAAAAGAGCTAAATAGTAAAATTCTCTTTTGTCTGGAGATTCACAACTCAATTTTCGATGATTAATCAAATGGCCTTTTTTCTGCTTCACTAGACATCCTTCATTTCCAATGACAGCATATTTTCCATTATCAATATCTTCTGTGATGTTCCTTTTATAACTATAGTTTTGCAGAACTTCATACAAACAAGTGTTCTCAAGGTGAGTACTTCTATTTGGATAGTATGTATCCAACATGTTTGTCTTCAAAATATCTGTACTATTTGGTTCTTTCTCCGCCAAATACTCAATTTCTAGTACAGAATTCAAAACTCGGTTTCGTGTTGCAGCAAGACCTAGACTCACCCAAATTATTGTTCTAGATTTGGTATAGAGACTTGCTGATGATAATCGATCAGAACATTCATATGCTCCAATTTCTCGATGCGACAGCATCTTCAGACTGTAACTGTATAATTTCTTGCTTAGACTCTTTTCATCTGAAATGTCCTCCCACATTTCCTTTAGTTCTGTCTTTTCTTTTTTTGTGATGTAAGATGTCACATATCGAGCCACAGCAATAGAGTTGTCAGCAACGAACTGAATATCCATGTTAGCATTCCACATGGACAAAATCACTGGGTTGTAGTCGTTGATGTACTTGGACTCTTCGTTTCTTTTTACATTGTATGTATTTTTTGGTGATTTCCTCGTCACAGTATGTCGTAGAGATGACATCAAATTATTTACTCTTCCCTTAGAAATCACTGGTCATGGAAACGCAAAACGACATTTTGTGTAAAACTTTTCCTTGTTTTTGAATTTTCGACGACAGTACTTCCCACAACGATGTGATTGAAAGCGTAAAACTTGTTGCCTTAAATTGTTTTCTTCAGTAGTTTTCGGAACAGCACATGTTGAATACTCTTCAATGAAACTCATCACTGTTTCATCCGAATCTGATCCAAATTTGGGTGCATCTTTAATCCACAACAACATATGTATATGAGGAGCACCTCTCACTTGATACTCCTTTCTCCAAAAGAAATCCAAAAGCTCTCCAAGAGCAGGATATTTTTTTTATTGGTAATAACAGACATCATAGCTTCAAATCTATGATTGAAATATCTGCATACATTCACTGGATCCAAAGAACACAGTTCTCCTGGTGTTTTCAATTCTATCTTTGGTATATTAGCATTTGCCTCGCGTAGAAATTCAAGTAAGTCGTCCCATGCATACTCAGCACAGCTAAGAGTGAGGAACCATGTAGGAGTTCCTAAGTTTCTTAGCATACATTTCAATTCCCCATGACGACGGTACCAATACTCGTTTGTACCACGCTGACATGCCATGAGGTTGATTAGATGAGATTCTAAAATATTATCTTGCAGATTGACTTTCTCCATAAAGTCCCTCGCCGAAACATTTTGCAGATGTGCTCCACTTTTCAGTATATGATTTACTGCATATGAAAGTCCAGACAAGTCACTTTCATACAGTAGATGAAACAAATATGGAATGCATTGACGAAACCTTGAATCTTCAGCATATAATCTTAAAGTCTGGTATTCAGAAGCAGGAATTTGAACTGGCCGATCGTCATATCGTCTACCTCGGCCTGTTGGAAATAGCTGTGGAAAACAACGAGCTTCCAAACTTTCTTCCCATACACTAATGGGACTTCCTTTTGCTGCTTTCATTTGAAACAAGTCAATTGCATTCCCCATTACTTCTTTGGAATGCAAAGGATGAACAGTATAACCTTCATATATTTGTTCACCTCTAGACACATCAACTTTTTCAATTTGGCCGACTGAACAATCACTGCCTTCTTCTGCATTTATTTCCTCTGCTTCAACACATACATGTTTGTAGTACTCATTGTTTTTGACCAAATACAACGTTGCCTTTTTGACTTTCCTAACATCCACTAAATCTTGCCAGATTTTCTTACTCTTTGTCGGAACCCCATTAACTAGAATAACTAAAGGTTCCTCTTCCACTTTTTCTACACCAATTATATCAATATTTTTCTTGAAATCTAGAGGCAAATAAACAACTCTTCCCTTTAATCCTCTCTGTAAATCTGAAGGAGGCAATTTCCCTGTCTTAGGCTCCATACGAACAATTGCCTGAAATGGATGGACACATTGAATCAAAATAGATTAATATGTATTTAAATCCATCAGTTCAGCAGGAATGTCTACCAACTCCAGATTATTATAAACAGCTCTAGCAGGCATTCTGTTTTCATTTGATTTATTATAACAATATTTACAAATACGCTGATCAAAACTCAAATCAAAAGAATTCTCCACCAACAAATAAGTTGCAAAATTCCTCCATTCACTATTATTTTCCATTTCACTTTTTGCATATAAATCAACTAACCTAGTTTGAATCTTATAATGAGTCAGTCAACAACACACACAAGTAAAATTAGGCCTTTCACTTGATTTCAACTGAAACTTGCTAATTTCCTGGTCAAACTTTTCTGTACTTGAAAATCTGTACATTGTCTTCCACATTACCTTCTATTACTGTGTCAATTTCTACACTGTCCTCTTTTTCACAAAAATAACAAATCTCAATTTCTTCACAAATCTTCTTCACATCTAATTCGGTTCCATGCAAAAGAGCACTGTTTATCTGTTTAAGCTTAAGTGCTGGACTTTTTGCATAACACAACCTTCTCACTAATTTCCTCATTTTGTTATGATGTACTGCTAACATCCTAAAATGATGAAAAACACTCTGACATACTTTTCTAGAAAGACAAGCCAATGAATGTCCATGCAAACCTGTGTTTTCTCTCACTCTGCAAGGATCTAAGTCTTGCAACATCTTCATTTTTTGTTTTAGACTTTTCTTACTATATGTAGGTAAGAAATTACGAAGCACATCGATGGAATCCTGTTGCACACTACAAATACTACTACACTTCCAATTGTACACTGGACCCTTAGTACGTCTTCCTAAAACTTCATCCCTTAATACCTCTTCTACATCTCTAGACACAAGTTTCTCTTTTTCAATCGGACAACCGTCTTTCACCTGATATTCGACCACTGGTGTCAAGTGCATGCGCCAAATCATTCTCCTGAAAGTAACTCTCCTCATTAAAAAATGGCTCACAACTTGAACTATGCATCCATTCTCCAGAAAAAACTTTACAAAAATGTGTTCGATTAATTACTCTTTTGGATCTACTGTTTGATTTGAAAACATCAATAGCCTTGTTAAGTGTCCTAATTCTATTGATAACTAAAATAAATAATTTGTTCTTACCTTCAAAAGCTTGATCAACAATCTTCTCTACATTTTTCTTTTTCTTATAAAAAGCAGCTCTCTGTGTACCTTTCTTAATGTTTTTTAATAAATTTAAAACTACCCTATTGCGAAACATTCGTTTACGAATGTCCCTAAATTCATTTTGCCTTCTATTACTATACATATTATTGTCTCCTGCTGCAGTAGTAAGATTTTGGGGGGGGCCTCTCCTTTCTCCTCAAATTTGCTCTCTCTTTCTGTAAATTCACATGTACATAATCATTTTTTTTTATCTACATATGTTCCGAAGAAAAGACTTTGTTGTCTTACCAGGAGCTTTTTTGGCGTTTTTTGTAGTATTTGTTGTAGGACACTGCTTTAATTCCGTTGCTGTTTTTTTTTTCTTCGCATAGCATCTTTCCTTCTCCTCTGCCTTGAGGGCATATTTCCTTACTATTGAAATGTTGATTTAAATCTGTGGTAAACAAAAAAAAACACATTATAGACCACTATTACCAAACAACAAAGCAATGACAATAAGTAAACAATATAAACACTTTAATGCTTATACATATGACCTTATCTCTGTTTTTTAAATGTTATTCAAAAAAAATATTTTCAGCACATGAATTGGTTTTACATTATTGACAAGGATTAGATAGTACCATTGATTTGCCCCCAAAATCGTTTTTTGAATAACATTTTAGAAACACAGCGCAGGTCCTATGTACAAGCATTCAATTTCACTACTGAAACCTCACTGTTTCACAAAATACAAATCCTCTATCTTGCAAATGTTGATAGCAAGCATTATTAAAAAGCAAGACACAAGCCAACAGCAAAGAAACTCAGGGCCTTATTTATGAAGGCCTTGCGCCACCGGTGCGTCACTTTTTTCCCATGTTAAAAGTGACGCACCGGCGGCACAAGGCAATCATAAATAAGGCCCAAATGTAAATACCATTGATTTGCCCCCAAAATCGTTTTTTGAATAACATTTTAGAAACACAGCGCAGGTCCTATGTACAAGCATTCAATTTCACTACTGAAACCTCACTGTTTCACAAAATACAAATCCTCTATCTTGCAAATGTTGATAGCAAGCATTATTAAAAAGCAAGACACAAACCAAAAGCAAAGAAACTCAGGGCCTTATTTATGAAGGCCTTGCGCCACCGGTGCGTCACTTTTTCCCATGTTAAAAGTGACACACCGGCGGCACAAGGCAATCATAAATAAGGCCCAAATGTAAATACCATTGATTTGCCCCTAAAATCGTTTTTTGAATAACATTTCAGGAACACAGCGCAGGTCCTATGTACAAGCATTCAATTTCACTACTGAAACTTCACTATTTCACAAAAAACAATTCCTCTATCTTGCATATGTTAATATCAAGCATTTCCAAAAAACATGCCACAAACTAACAAGAAAGAATCTCAATCTGCTTCCATATCTGAGGTAATGCAAGGGACATCATTGTAAAAGGTTCAAATATATTTATTTAATGAGGCAAACACTATTAATTTCTTCTCAAAAATATAAGCCATCCATTTACCCCAAAATCGTTTTTAAATAACATTTTAAAAACACAGCACAGGTCCTATGTACAAGCATTCAATTTCACTACTGATACTTCACTATTTCACAAAAGACAATTCCTCTATCTTGCATATTTTAATATCAAGCATTTCCAAAAAAACATGTCACAAACCAACAAGAAAGAATCTCAATCTGCTTCCTAATTTGAGGTAACGCAGGTGACATAATTCTAAAAGGTTCAAATATATTTCTTTACAGAGGCAGACACTATTAATTGCTTCTCAAAAATATAAAAGCCATTCTTTTACCCCAAAATCGTTTTTTAAATAACCTTTTACAAACACATCACAAGTCCTATGTACAAGCATTCAATTTCACTACTGAAACCTCACTATCTGCTTCCAAATCTTCTCCATAGAGCAAACAAGTCTCTATCTAAATTAAACGAATCATTACTTACCTTTACAAATGCTTTGGGAGATTGAGAACAGTGTCAGACACACACACCAATTTTTCTTTAGCAGAGCAAAAGGTATGCACTCAATACACTGAAACCAAGACTGGCACAGAAAACCTCTAATTCTACACATATATGCCTCATTTCAACCAATCAAAACTCTTCCCTCACTATTTTCAAACCAACACCCTTCCCCCTCTCAGACCTTTCTATCTGTTACCATAGCAACTCCCTCCTAACTGAACTCTCAGGTTCAAAAGTTTATTCTACAATGTTGCAAATTAAGTCAGCAAGGATGTTTGACCCCTCAATACACCAGCTTATCCAGGGCATTATTGCTTTAATTGACTTTTTCTTAACCATTCAAATCGCTTCTTTCACACAACACAACCATGCACCCTAACTTTCAGTTTTCAACTATCTGAATCCACCAATCATTGCTTGTGATTCAAGAGCAGGGAAACTCCACAATTATTTTTTTGTAAACTCCTACTGTTCCAACTGCCATTTCATTCCCACACTTCATCTGACTGCACCAGAACCTTCTCTCATCATGTATTCTGTGTGGATTATTGGACATAGCTACATCCGCTGGGCTCAAAGGTATGCAGCTAGCAGAAATTTTCACAACCTTGATTTATCAAATATGGAAATCAAGTGGATTGGCCAGAGAGGATTGAGATGTCACCAATTGATACCATTGGTGAAAACCTTTTTGCATCTGCCAAACCCTGACCTCTTACTAGTGCACTGTGGTGGAAAAGACTTGGGCACTTTGACTGGGGTTGGTCTGGAAATGCTTTTAAAGGACACCTTTGATCAATTGATGACACTTTTTCCACAAACTGCCCTGGTATATTCCAATATATGCCAAAGACAGAAATGGAACTGGTCCAACCAATTTTGTCCACAATTTGAGAAAGCACGGAAACATGTGAATAAATCTGTTTCTGCTTACATGAGAGACTATGGAATGGGTTCAATATACAACAATAACTTGCGTTACAACATGCAAGACATCTACAGAGGAGATGGTGTGCACTTCTCAGATGAGGGGAATAGAATATTCCTCCTGAATTTAAGACTGTGCATTGGAACCTACTTGTAGGTACTTAAATCAGCCACAGAACTCAAAAGCTCTTTTCAGGGCTACCCTACCTCTGATCACTCATAATGATTTTCTTTTTCTAACTTTTTTCACTATTTTTCACCAAAGTACGCTCCCCGGTACGCTTCCCGGTGAGCTTACCGGGCGCTCCCCCCGTGAAAAATTTAAAAATGTTTTTTGGGGGGACATAAATGGGCCTCCTAAACCCCCCTCAGAAAACCTAGAGTGTCAGGAAGTGTCTACTGTGACCCCTTCTACCCATTCCCAACGTTGTTTGTCCTCCATCTTGTGTCTCAATTCGACCGAAACACAAAATGGCGGACTCCCATAGCGCTCCCGGTACGCGTACCGGGGCGCGCACCGGTAAGCGCTCCCTAAAAAAATGTGGGAAAGTAATTTACATAAAAACCACTGGAGACACTTACACAAAATATAGAACAGGCCCTACTACATAGCAGTCCCTACCATCTACCCAAATTTGGTGGTATTCCATTGAGCCATTTGGGCTGTAGCCCTGTCTAAATATCCTGAGGTAAATTACATGACAAAAACACATATGAAACTGTTTGAATTTTCAACCAATTAAAATGTTACTTACATTTTTGTACTTTTTTTGCTGACATTTGATTGGTTAAGTACATGAATATGTATGAAAAATGAGAGGGAAACACAGCCATTTTGACTAATACTACCTAAGATACATTTGGAAAGAATTTTGACAGAAAACTTCAACTACTTTGAAAAAGGTAAGCTGTTAATATGAAAGGAGAACTATGTTATGTACTTTAAGGTAATTTGAGAAAACGTTTTCTGATAGTTATATACTGTCCCTCTGTAAGAACTAGAGATTGAGATAGACTTCTCTGTTGTTATTATGAATTGAGTTAGGCTTCTCTGGTATAATTATGAATTTACTTAGGCTTCATCACATGCACTTTTTAATAGTTCTACTTCCTGCTTGAAACCATACACTGCCCAAAGATAACTTCACTGTTAAAAACTCAGAAGTACCTGTCTGAACTTTAAACCCAACAGTGCCCTAACTCTACTGATATATTTATTTTTTATGCAATTTACAGCAAAAAAATGGAAGGAGAAAAACAATCAACTGTTATTTCTTTTGAAGTAAAGGTGGAAAATACAGAAGAACAAAAAGATGAATTTAATTGCATGGATGACTCTTTCGACCAACAGTTACTAGAATCTTTGGAACAAATAGAATCATGTACTAATGATTATGAGGAAATTCCGGACGATATTATGTTAGGAGTTTTATTAAATTTTGAAAAAGAATCAGAAGAATAAATTTATATTTAATAATTAAAAATAGTTTGAGACATTATTCATTTTAATATGTATTTCATGAAGTAGTACTAAAATGTTTATATTATAAAGTGAGACTTATAGTATACTATGTAACTTTTTTGTGTTACATAGTAAGTTTATTCATAGTTACTACCTTTCTCCCACTATATTATCTCCAATGTGTATTTTACATCATAAGAGAACAGGATAGATTACCCATGATCCCCTAGGACTTCTTAGGGATTGCTTAAAATATCTGTTTCTGCTTTCCTGACACACTATGGTATGATTTCCATATACCACAATAACTTCTATACCAACATGCAAGATATCTACAGAGGAGACGGTGTACATTAAATTTAAGACTCTGCATTGGTACCTACATGTAGGTACTTAAATAAAATTTAAAAAAAAAAAAGATTTTTTTTTAAAAACAGCTACTTTTTTTTTTAAACTGTCATTCTTTTTCCCCATGGTACGCTCCCGGTGCGCTCACCGGTACGCGTACCAGTCCAGTCCGAACTACCAAGCCATGTCTTTCCCAGACTGGAATCAAGCATCCAAGGACCGGTTTCTGGCTATCAGCCTTCATTCAGCCTGGATAGCTTGACTCCAGTGGTGTGGAGAGCCTGGGACTCACGTCTGAGTATACCCAGCACACTCGGGGTGAAAATTGCAAAAAACACAGTTGATGGACAGAATGTAGAACAATGTCATACAGTAGTTCGGACTGGACTGTTCCCATGGGGCACAGGGTCAGAGCTGATTTGCATATAGCCAGTGTCTAACCCAGGGTGGTGTGGAGTGCAAAAAAACGATGGATTTAGGCCCTGATCCTTGTACTGGGGTGAATGTATGACATTGTTCTACATTCTGTCCATCAACTGTGTTTTTTGCAATATTGAATTTCAGAAGCACCTATTTTCGCGTACAACCCTTAATGTATTATCATATACATAGTCGCACTCATGTTAAAACCTTATCACATCAGGGATTAACAGAAAGAGTTCTCAAAAGTGGTTACTTTTCCATTATTCAGCCGTGGATCTGTTTTTATCCCTATAGTACAAATCTGTAGGGGATGACATATCTACAAAACATGTTATTGCTAGCCCTTCGCCTTGATTTCCATGCATATGGAAAAACTTTATTAACATGCAAAAATGCGGATTTTTTTGCGATTTGCACTGGAGTACTTTCTACTGGCTAAACACGCAGTTTGTTACAGGCACACATGGTCACTGGAGACACATCTTCTGGCCATTTACACAGCTGCAGTGTAGTAAAAGCACTATACATTTACCCAACGAGGGAGCACTTACTTATTAGCCAGTAGAAAGTACTCCAGTTAAGTAGATGTATTGTACAAAACGGTGGCATCTTCGTGGGCAAATACGCAGGGCAGGATTCATTCTGGCACGATGCTCCTGTCACAAAAATTAAACCTCGAGTTGAAGCTCAAATTCAGTGAAGTATTATTCAGCCCTAAAAAATTGTGAGCAAGGTCGAGGCTGGGCAAGTGTCCTTTATCCCCATATCTGCTGCCGAAAATGAGCTGTAACCTTGAGGAGGTCTCTGCATTCATGAGTTTCCCGAGCGCCATCCCCGTGCAGTTCCTGTGGCCAGGAGCCTGCTTTCTCCTTATCTGCTGCCCTGCTCGGAGTCTGACCCTTTATAAGCAAGAGGCATGTGAACTCGCATTGAAGCCCCATCCGTTTGGCCCCACCACACACACTAGCACTATGAAATGTATTCCCGCCCTTTCCCCACTATGATGGACAGTTTACTCAAGGGACCTCGGAGCCTTTTGGCACATCACCATGCCAAAAGGTTCTGAGGTCCCTTACTGTCACCCTCTCGTTCATCACAGCATCCTCTGGTTCACCACTGCCACCCTCAGGCTCACCACTGCCACCCAAGGGTTTCACCCCTGCCACCCTCTGGTTTATCACTGCCAACATCTGGTTCACCACTGCCACCTTCTGGTTCATCACTGCCACCCTCTGGTTCACCACTGTCACCCTCCCTCTGGTTCATCACTGTCACCCTCTGGTTCAACACTGCCACCCTCTGGTTCACCACTGCCACCCTCTGGTTCATCACTGCCACCCTCTGGTTCACCACTGCCACCCTCAGGCTCAACCCTGCCACCCTCTGGTTCATCACTGCCACCCTCTGGTTCATCACTGCCACACTCTGGTTCACAACTGCACCCTCTGGTTCACCACTGTAGATTATGGGAAAAAAGCACACCTGCCCAGCCTCAACCGGGGGCTGGTTAATGTGTTACTGAATTTGAGATTCAAGTCCGGCACCTGCTTCCTTATCTGTAAGTTCTTCCTATCGTGGTTTAATTTTTGTGACAGCCTGGAGCATTGTGCCATACTTATAACTATTCTCTGACCCTGCTTTGAGGGTCAGAGAATAGTTGCAAGTAGGCAACAAACTCTGGAGGCGCCGCTCAGGAAGGACTTACAGGGTTTCAGCAGGTGCCCGAGTTGAAGTTAATTTCTTTGTAACCATTTTGTAAATGGTTACAAAGAAATTAGCTTCAACTTGGGCACCTGCTGTAACCCTATAAGTGCTTCATGTACTTCAGTTTTTGAAAATCCGTTCCGCTCGCGATTTCGCAGATTTTTCTGCAATTTTGGGAGATTCGCGGACTGCGAAATTGCAAAAAATCCGCAAATTCCGCGAACAGAAGGGATTTTACGCCCACGCTTAATATAAATATAAATATAAATATATATATATATGTTATGTTATGTTATGTTATGTTATGTTATGTTAAAAATACTTGTTACCGCACACGGTCACCAATTGGTTTCTTGGTGCTCAGAGACAAGTGGAAGGAGGGCGCAGGGGAGTAAGGGCGGCTAACCATGAGCAAGATGAAACAGGTAGGTTTTCAAGTGTTTGCGGAAAGTGATGTAGTCAGAAGTGAGCCGAATTGAAAGGGGAAAGGAGTTCCAGGTGAACGGGGCGAGAAAAGAAAAGCAAGCACCACCTTGCTTCTTACGTTTAAACCTGGGAGTGGTTAAGAGATTGTGGGCAGAGGACCTAAGGTGACGTGAGGGGACGTGGGGGTGAAGGCTAAGAGAAATAAAGGCAGGGGCCGAAGCAGATAAAGATTTAAAAACAGTGCATCCCATTTTGAAGATGCAACGGTGCGCAACCGGGAGCCAGTGTAGTTTTTTCAACGTAGGCGTGACATGTTGGAATTTGGGCTGTTGAAAAACCAGTCTGGCTGCCTGGTTTTGCACCAGTTGGAGCCAGTGAAGGTGGTGTGCGGGAATCCCCACGCACAGACAGTTGGCATAATCAATACGTGAGGTGACCAGGACCATGATGACAAGGATGAGAGCCTCTGATGATAAAAACGTTCGGATTTTCCCAATTCTGCGAAGGTGATAGAAGCAGGCCGAGGTGACAGCGTTGATTTGGGGCCGCATCGATAGATCATTAGAAATGATGACTCCAAGGCTCTTCACAGAGTTAACTGGGCGGGGGGGGGAACCAAGGGCTGGGGGCCAAAAATTAGGAGTATAAGGGTGCGTGGGCCCACCGATCAAAACCAACTCTGTCTTGCTGGGGTTGAGCTTCAGCTGGCTGAAGTTCATCCACTCGTAGATGGTGAGCATTACTGATTGAAAGTTGGCGCAAGAGAGAGGGGAGGAGTCGATGGGAAAGATTAGTTGCAGATCATCTGCGTAGTTGAAGATAGTGACAGAAGAGTGACGTAGAGAAGCAAGAAGGGGTTGCATATATAGATTGAACAAAAGAAGGGACAAGGCGGAACCCTGGGGGACACCACAGGAGAGTAAAAATTTGGGGAGCAGAAAAGGTGGACAGCTGTACCGATTGGGAGCGGTGTTGAAGGAAGGACCCAATCCATGACAGGGCCAGGCCCTGGATGCCCGCATTTCTGACACGGTCGATGAGAATGACATGATCGACCGTGTCAAAAGCGGCCGAGAGATCTAATAAAACCAGGGCCTGGGCCAAGTTCTTGTCAGCCCCCTGTCTCAGCGTGTTTATGACCGCTACCACCACTGCCTCCGTAGAATGGGCCGGTCTGAAGCCTGCCTGCTGATCATCAAGAAAATGAGTTTCCTGGATGAAAGCTCTCAGGCAACGGGTGACGTAAGTCTCCAATACCTTCCCCAAATAGGGGAGAAGGGAGATAGGTCGATAATTACCTAAGACAGTAGGGTCAGATCCAGGTTTTTCCAAATGGGTATAACCACTGCTTTTTTTAAAGCATCGGGGACAGAGCCTGTGGCGAGTGAACGGTTCAGCAGGTCAAGAGGAGGACCAGGACAGGCCATAAAGGCGTCCCTTAAAATTTGGGGGGGGGCAGCAGTCGTGGGGGGAACCGGAGCCAACAGCCTGTAGTATCGAGAAAAATACATCCAGAGAAATAGGAGGAAATTCGTGCAGAGAACAAGGATTCGAAGAAGGGAGGGCACTGACCTGGGGCAGGGTGGTGGGGGTAAGCATGGGCGAATTTTGCGAATCTCGCGTTCGCGAATTTTGCGGATTTGCGAATTCGCAATCCGCAAAATCCGTGAATTCCCGCGAATTTGCGGATTTTTTTTTTGTGTTCGCCCGTGTTTCTGCCAGTTCGCGAGGGTTTTTACAATTTCGCAATTTGCGAACTTACCTGTCGGGTCGCAAGTTTTGCGAACTTGTTGTTTCTACGTGTCCAGCCTGTATGGGACACTCTTCTTCATCACTGCCACTCTCTGTCACCACTGCCACTCTCTGACTACTCATGCCACCCTCTGGCCCACCCATGCCACCCTCTGTTTCATCACCACACCCTCTGGTTGTCCAGTGTACATTATTTTCGGCAAAGCAAAGCACACCTTCCCTGCCTCAAGTGACCTGAATTAATTTGGGGCTGATTAATGTGTCACAGAATACTTTTTTAGCTGGCACCTGCTTCCTTAGTGCGCCCTGATTAGTGATCTTTTGCACTTGCTAAGTGCTTTCATTGTTGCAAAATTAGTTACAACACCTGCCCTGCCCCAACTGACAATAATGAATTAGGGGCTGATTAATGGATTTTAACTTCCACCCTGGCTCCTGCTTGTCTCCCTTAGCTGTAATTCAGGACCTTTGTGGCATATGTGTAACTATTCTGAGGTTCAGAGCAGGGTCACATAATAGTTGCAACTGGCAACTGAACTCTGGAGGGGCCCCTCAGGAAGCACTACAGGAAATGGCTACTAATGATGAGCCTGAACTTTTGAACCTGGTAAGTAGTTTCAGTTTTGCTAAGATCGTATTTCTGCAATTTAGCACTTATTCGCGGGGCGCGAAGTTGTACTGGGAAGCCGCGAACTCACGCGAACAGTGCGAGCAGTGCGAGCAAAATCCGCTGCTCGCGGATTTGCGGATTTTGCGGGAGATTCGCGAATCTCGCGGATTGCGAATTTCCCGAAAATCCGCAAAATCCGCGAGCGAAACGGATTTTCCGCCCATGCTTAGGTGGGGGGAATATTACTTTTGATGATAGAGATTTTGTCGATAAAAAAAAGAGTTTAGAGAGTCACACAAAGCCTGCGAGGGTTGAGGCTAAGGCGTGACACGGTCAGGGAGGGAAAGTTCAGCCACGATGGAAAAAATTTCTTTAGTTTTTGATGCCGCGCTGATGATTTTCTGGGAATAGTAGGAAGATTTGGCCAAAATAATGGATTTTTTGTATGATTTTAGTAGATCAGTGAAGATGGGCTTTAGTGAAGGGTCATAATTTCGCCTCCAACGGCGCTCAGCTTTTCTGAGAAGTAGTTTGTCCGCCTTTAGTTGGTCAGTAAACCAACGCTGGGCGTCGTGAGGGCGTTTGGATTTGATAATTTTCACAGGGGCAACCACATCACTGGCTTGAGACAACCATTGGTCCAGAGTGGCAGTTTGAGAGTTCAGATCAGAGTGGTCATAGGAAAGTGTAGTAGCAAGGGTCGAGTGGAAAAGGGAAGTGTCAGCATGCTTCCAGTTGCGTGCCGAGAAGTTCGATACTGATGGGGGACGGGTTGGTAGTGAGAGTTTGAGAGAAAAAGAGATGAAGAAATGATCAGACCAGGTGCAGGGGTAAACCAGTGGGGGGGAAATATCTAAATTGGTTGTCCATACCTGGTCAAGGATATGGCCCCTGATATGATATATATATATATATATTGCAGAAAGGGGATTTCAAATTTGCTAAAGTTATTGGTATAAACAGTAATATTTTTTCAGAAGCCTTATAATTTTGTGGACATATGCCACAAGAGGACATTTTAAGGAATAAGGGGCAAACCATTCACCCATGGACCTGGATAGGACAATTAATAAAGGCACAAGTGGTCACTAAGGGGGAAAGTGTAGCGCTTGACTTCCACTGCAATAGGTTAAAAAACCTTCAATAGTTATATTCAGACTGAGATATCTAAAACAGGCATTTTCAGACCTGCAATTTAAAAAACAACTTTACTAGAAGATGTTCTTTTAAATTGTGAGTCCAGAAACACCAAATTCCAATTTTCTATCTGCTCCCAATTGGAAGAGAAACATGTAAGATGTTACAAGGCACCTCCAATGCTTACCTATGCGAGAGATAGCCCTTGCTGTAGTGAAATACTAACTCTGCAGTTTTTCACTACCAAGACATGTAATACTTAAAAACATGTGTGCTACCTTCTAAATGCACTGTACCCTGCCCATGGGGCTAACTAAGGACAACCTCAGGGGTGCCTTACGTGTAATAAAAGGGAAGGTTTGTGCTTGGCAAGTAGTGAAATGGCAGTTTATAACTATACATGCAGTCTCCTCAGTGCCAGACCTGAGACAGGTTTGAAGGGGTACTCATGTGGGTGGCACAATGAGTGCTGTAGACCCACTAGTAGCATTTGATTTGCAGACTCTAGACATGGACAGTGTGCTTTACTATGGATATATTGGTAAATCAAATTTTTCAATCATGGAGAAACCAAATGCCATTACATTTTAGACACAGAGCACATGCACTTTAGCACTGGTCAGCAGTGATAAAGTGCCCAGAATCCCAAAACCAGCAAAAGCGAAGTGCAGCACTCAGTCAAAAACAAGAGGTCAGAAGTCAAAAGAAAGGGGAAACCATGCCAAAGGTTGCTAGGTCTATCAACTTTTTTTCTTAGGCCAGCTCCCAACTGTTATTGCAGAACTTTATCCACCCCTAAAGAATTTGTTTCCTCCTATGTGATTTTTATTTTTGAGAATTTTGCTGAAGTTAACAAATTCTTTCCATAATATACAGGTCAAGCTTTCGTCATTGTGTAACTGGCACTTTGTAGCGTAGTAATGGGGCATTTAACTTCCAATCTTCTAGGGGTATGCAATACACAAACATCTTTAATGATAACTGACTATGCTGCCTGACAAAATTGTAGCTCCAGAATATAATACATTTTGCTTGCCTCAACCCCACATTTTAGTAAAATGATATATGTAAAGTTTTCCACATTTGCTCTTGTTTCGTTGATGTAAGCAACAGTGTTGATGCCTATCTTAATATTTGTTTTTAAATGAAGCCACTTTTTAGAACTTTCGAAAGTATACTCTGCAGTATAGACATGTTTCTTTATACCAATGGTGTTCAACATACGTGCAGCATGGTGAGATCTAGACTAGACTTGCAAGATAAAGACTGACTGTATTAAAGAATTCCATTTTGATTATTAGAATGTAAATGTACCTCATTTTGCAACTTTCACATTGATCTGTTCCTCCTGGAAATGCAATGGATATTCCTTCTTGTTATCTTTTACACATAACTAATATGGTTTCCAACAATGGTTCTTGCTAATTTAAGTCTAGATATGAAAAATGTCGATCTCTTCTAGTTTGAATGTTCTTTATTCATAATGATGATTTGCTTTTCATACCCATGTTAATCCCACAAATCTTCAGTTTTGATAAAGTTGAGTTCATGAGCAAAATAAGATACTGTTACTTTTTGGTGTCCATTTGGTGCTTTCAGTGCAGAGATCAGTAAATCACAATAATCCAGACATAGCAGATTGGGCATTCTGATGCCACTTCTCCTGGAGGAGGCTTGTGAGACTGCCACTCAGTTATCAAATAGGTCAGGTTCAAGAGGAGATAGCTGGAAACATGCCCACGTTGATGCTCTTTTGAATGACCGGTTTTTGGATCGTGTCCACGTTATACAGGACGGTGGGCTATCATTTTGGCACACACCATTGCTATCTACATACTGGGGAAACAGCTACACCTATGATTATACTTCTGGAGGATAACAGATCACCATTTCGGCACAGTCACTCATATATATATGTTGAGGTGAACTGAGCAAAACCTCCAAATCTAGACGGAGGAGGGGAAATGAATATTTATACTTAACGATTGTTTGCATATATGCTGGGATTCGCTGTATGATCTAATCCACATGTTAATACAGATCCCTGACGAAGTTCGAATGAACGAAACGCGTTGGCTGTGGTGCAAATTTTAAGATTAGTTATGGAATAAAGGATATTTTGAATACATTCACAGTTTCCTTTGACTTCATCTCTGGTGCACCGTCCCTACCCTCATGCCCACGTTGATGCTCTGTTAGTAGAGATTGGTTCACTTCTTGTCCAGTCCTGGGATACCATTCCCTATGTTATATATTTCCATTATGTCCTAATCAGCATCCAAAATGGGTCACAACACACACATTAAAACAGTCAGAGATTTCCACATACATCCACGTGCTGTGTATGTCTGTGTCAATCACAGGAGCTTCAGTGAGATTACATTGTAAATGTAGAGTACTTCAGTATTCATTGCTTCTACACTGTGGTTCTGATTGCAATGTATTTCAGTGTTAATCAGGCGTCTGCTTTGTGGTTACAATGTAACTGCTGTGTGTATCAGTGTTTGTGGCTTTCAGTAGTGAGTTTGCTGTGTCTGATCACAGTATAACCGCAGAATACTTCAGTAATAAAACACAGATTTTGCTATATGATTATAATGTCACCATAGTGCATCTCAGTATTTATTTCTGCCAAGATGTGTGAACACACTGTAAGCACAGTATTCTTCAGTATTAATCACTGCTTTTGCAGGTAGTGTGTTTACAGTGCAACAGCAGTTTACTTCACTATTAATCAAAGTTTTCTGCAATGTTGTTACTTTGCAACTGCAGTGTACTTCAGTCTCATGTACTGTCCCTGCTCTGTGATACAGACAGTACACAACTGTTCCCTCAAACATTTATGCATTTTGGCTTGACTCATAAGCTAGTGGTTTAGGAGTAGGAGTGGGAGGCAAGTTCTACTCCGCGGGCAGAATTTGCGAAATTACGGCAATTCCGCATTCCGCAATCCGCTGCGTAGCGGAATTCGTGAGTAGAGGTATTAAACAAAACGTTGGCATCTTCTTAGATAAATATGCAGGGCAGGATTCATTCTGGCATGATGCTCATTTCACAAAAATTAAACCTCAACAGGAAGCACTTAGAGATATAAATAAAGCAGGTGCCCGAGTTGCAGCTCAAATTCAGTAACGCACTAATCAGCACAAAAAGTTCATGAACGCGGTCAAGGCTGGGCAGGTGTACTTTCTCCCCACATCTACCATTAAAAATGAGCTGCCATCCTTGATGGAGGTCTTTGCATCCATGAGTTTCTCGAGCGCAATCCCCATGAAGTTCTTGTGACCAGGAGATTCCTTCTCCTTCTCTGCTGCTCTGATCGCTCTCTGACCTTTAATAAACAAGAGGCGTGCAAACTCGCATAGTAGCCCCACCCGTTTGACCTGCCCCACATACACTAGTGGTATGCAAAGCCTTAGTGCCTTTTACCCACTATGATGGACAGCTCACTCAAGGGACCCTGGCGTCTTTCGGTGCGGTGGCAAAGTTACAGACACACATAGTCACTGGAGACAACTAAGGGTGGGCGGAATTTGCATAGTCGCGCTACGCAAAGCTCCGTGACACAGTAAAAAATCTCTGCGAGCAAGCAAAAGTTCAGCGAACACGTGGAATTGCTTGTTCTGCCCGTTCGCAATGCTTTATTTCCTGTTCGCGAATGCTGTTTGGTTGCTCGGGGAGAAATATCTTGCAAACACACATTTTGAAAGCACGTGTCGCGGAATTTTTGGCAATTCCGCCTTCTATGCGGAATGCGAAATTACCCAAATTCTGAAAATTCTGCAAGCGGACCGGACTTTACCCCCCAGGCCTATAGACAACTCTTCTGGCCTGCAGCTGTAGTGTAGGAAAGGCACTATACATTTACCCAACGAGATAGCACTTACTGATTAGCCAGTAGAAAGTACTCCCGTTTAGTAGAGGTGTTGCACAAAATGGTGGCATCTTCTTGGATAAATAATATGCAGGCAGGGCAGGATTTATTCTGGCACGATGCTCCTTTCACAAAATTTAAACCTCAACAGTAAGCACTTACAGATATAAATAAAGCAAATGCCCAAGTTGCGGCTCAAATTCAGAAACGCATTAATCAGCTCAAAAGGTTTGTGAGCACGGTCGAGGCTGGGTAGGTGTGCTTTCTCCCCACATTTACAGCCAAAAATGAGCTGTGATCTTTGATGGAGGTATTTGCATCCATGAGTTTCTCAAGCGCAATCCTGTGTAGTTCTTGTGACCAGGAGGTTCGTTCTTCTCATCTGCTGCTCAGATCGCTCTCTGACCTTTAATAAACAAGAGGCATGTGAACTTGCATAGAGGCCCTGCCCGTTTGGCCCCACCCCACATACACTAGTGGTATGCAATGTCTTCCCACCCTTTACCCACTATGATGGACAGCTCACTCAAGGGACCCCGGCGCCTTTCGGCGCAGTGGCGAAGTTACAGACACACATGGTCACTGGAAACAACTCTTCTGGCCCGCAGCTGTAGTGTAGGAAAGGCACTATACTTTTACCCAATGATGTAACACTTACTGATTAGCTAATAGTACTCCAGTTAAGTAGAGGTATTGCACAAAACGGTGGCATCTTCTTGGATAAAAATATATGCTGGGCAGGATTCATTCAGGCACGATGCTCCTGTCACAAAAATGTATTGCGCGAGCTTGAGGAATTCCGTGTGCTCATGGAGTTTTATTGAAGTTTCGCTGAACTTTGTGTAGTGCAACTACGCAAATTCCGCCCACCCCTATTTAGGATTCAAGTACGGTGTGAAGCTGAGCTGTACATCTTAACCACTAGCTACATAATGAGACTTCTAATTATTGGTCCTTGCGCAACTGCTAAACCAAAGAGTCACTTATAGGTACCCTTGGAAGTGTCTTCAATTGAGTAGCACATTTATTCTGGGATGATCTGCTCTTACCCGCAGTGTTTTCATATTACAAAAATCCCTGGTTAATCCAGACTAGAGGATACTACCATTATCTGTCCGGATGAAGACCTTGTTGTTAATTTATGGTAGAGGTCAAAATGTCAACATGTTTACTGGGGCCTGAACTCAAATGCCAGTCTATGTTGAGGTAAGGATTACTTCAATATGACAACTATTGTTTTTATTTTCTCAGATTTTACCTCTTTCTCTCTTTCTCTGTCCCTCTCTCTCTCTCCATAAATATGTTCAATTGACAAATAGACCTGATTCGACCACATCCGTGGTCTTGATCACCTGACCCCATCTTGGGTCATACCCCATTTAAATACTATAATTGTGGTCAAACTTACCACGTGACACAGTGATAGACATAGAAAAAGTATACTTGATTAATACAAAGCAAAGTGTGCAGTGTGTGGACTATATTTAATTTACTCTTATACTTTCACTTTCAGTGTTCTGTTGGGGTGTGTTTGATTCAATCTGCAATATATATATACATCTATATATATATATATATATATATATATATATATATATAAAGTCTTGCCCAAAAATTGAAGATGCGGTCAGCAAGGAATGTTTCATCAGAAACTTTACTTTCAAACCAGCATTTTATTCCAAGCATTTTTTATAGCCTGATACATTTCAGAACTCCTGCTCTTTCATCAGAGGCTTGCTAACAGTCCACAGAAGCAGTAACACACCCTCTTCTCTCCTCTGCATGCTAGTAAGTAATTGCCCTCAGGTGGACCTCCCAAGTGAGTTCCAGTGCTTGTGCATACTGGGAGTTGTGGTATGTGTTGTGCACCATAATTTCCCTCCGGTGGGATCTGTGTTCTTGTTGCAACGTTATTTAAAACATTTTCCTTGCCCTCCAGTGGGCCTCAGAATGTCAATTTGGTTTGCATTTAAAAAGATCCCTTCTGCTTCTAAAACCAACCTCATGCAACAGCATTCTCCGTGCGAATAACGGACTTTCCCAATTGCTCAGAAATATCAGATACTGAAAAACAACTGGAAGAAATGAGCAATTGATTTCTTAAAAGAGGCTACCCATGGGAAGTAATATACATTGCAAGAAACAAAGTTAGACAAAGATCAAGATATGAACTTTTGATATCTAGAACAAGAAATGATGAAAAGGATAATGGAAATGAAAAAATATGTTTGATCATGGATTTTTACAAGGAAAACTAAGTATATTATACAGAATGGGAATCAAAGCATTAATGCCCGCACAAGTCTTACCATCCCTATGTGGAAATACAAGCAAAAGGTGCTAAGGGCTTGGGTCACAATCCCCTAGGTCCCAATATGGAGATGCCAGAAGAAAACAACCTGGTCTCCTCAATACCATACAACAAAGAAAACAGCCCAGCACACTTATAAATATCACAGATGTGAAATACACAACAACATAAACTCAGGACACAACAGTTTTCCCAAGAAAGAGTCGAAGTGGTCTTGTCAAATTATACTTCATCATTTATTCATTTTTCTTTACGGGGCCGACTCTCCATACAGTGCAATTGTCTCACATTGTCCAACGGAACATGGGCTGGCACAACAGGCTTACCCTGGCCACTCCACTCTGGGTCTCGGAATGACTTGGCCTCTTGGGCTGTATGAAGGGGTTCCGGAACTGGGACCTCATCTGTATCTCCTGGATAGGGGATTTATGGGACTCTAATGGGGTCAAATCCTTTCCTTCCCTACAGACTACATATGAGCTAGCGGACACTGAGTTCTTTCGATACCTCCAAGTCCGTCACTCACTGCAGAAAAACATTCCACAGGGCACGGTGCCCCCGCAGGCATCCCCACTCGAAGATAGGCTGTTAGATGGGCACATTCAGGAACACGCAATCTCACTCGTCTCTAAGAAGTTGATAAATAATCTCCCCGATCTACTCCATGACCTTAAGGGACGGTGGGAGGCTGATGGGCTAGAAATGGATGAGGAAGAGTCGAAATCGACACTAGCCTCCCCAAAAGAGGTGGCCATCTCGTCTAGGCTGCGGCTTATTCAGCTTAAGATCCTGCACAGAGGGTATATATCGAACACACGGCTGAAGAGGATGGGCAGATGTGTAGGGGATGAGTGCAGGAGAGGGTGCGGAATGACTGGCTCTTTTTTTCATATGCTGTGGGAGTGCCCGATACTACAGGCCTATTGGATGAAAGTAGTGCATTGTATGCAGGTTGTTTGGGGGAAGGAGTTGCGTCCTGAGGCGAAGCGATGCATTCTAAACATCTGGGAGCCTACGGACCTACCAGCTAGAGGCAGGCTCTGGGTAACGCTCGGCCAAATGGTGGCTAAGCGCAATATTGCAAGACTCTGGGGTGCGGCTGCGTCTCCGCATCTCTCTGAGTGGAAACGGGACATGGACTGGTGCATGTTGCAAGAGAAGACAGTGTATGTAGCCCGAGGGTGCCCCCGTAAATGGGAGGAAATATGGAACAACTGGAACGAATACAGAGGTAATATCTGTGAACCCCCCTTACCTAGTGGACAGGTACATGAGGCTGAGAAGTAATGTAATGACCGTTTGGAAGCTTTTGCCATTGTGAAGGTGGAACACTGGACCCTCTGTAAGACCTGCTGTATAAATGTACAACTCTTAAATGTGACCCTGTTGGCCGCTGTTTGGTCGTAATGTCAATAAAAAGATTTAATTTTAAAAAAGCGTTATTTTTTGCAACCGTCAACGTGTTTCGTTCACAATCAGACTTCTTCAGGGCTCATAATGTATGCTTTATGTGTTTTCACAACCCCATTGTTATTACCTTGGATCAATGAATTCAAAGTAAATATTGCCAGACAGTGATATTGTGCCACTCCAAAGACCTCAATAATACGCGTGTAATGGTGAGTGAATGCACCTGTCTCGCAAGATCGTCTGTCTTGAGAACTGAAAGATATCTTACAGAGAAATTGGAAAATCCTTGTATTAGATCAAACCTTAAAAAGACACTACTTACGAATCCAAACATTACATTCATAAAACAGCTTCCATGGGAGATATTCTAACACAGTCACCTTGCTATAAAACAACCTACAACATCTTGGCTAACCACACCAGGCTTCAGGAAATGTTCAAAATGTCAAGCATGCAAACATGGTCAAAATACTTCTTCATAAAAACTTCGAAATGGAAGAATTGAAAAAATCAAGAGCTCATCACTTGTGAAACAACATTTGTAGTTTACATATGGGAATGTCCCAGCGCGAAACAATACATAGGGAGTACCATCAATAAGCTAAAATAGAGAATTCTCCAACATTTACGTGCTATAAAGAACCAGGACCTTTCCTAAACAATTGTGAAACACTTTTTAGATTACCATACAAGTGACAGCCAACAACTAAAATATTTTGGAATAAAACACGTAGGAATGAGGGAACGAGGAGGTGACAGAACCTTGACTTTAAGACGTATAGAATTTCGTCTTATTTCAGCCATTGGAACTGAAACGCCATATGGACATAATCTTGACGCAGAATTACATATACATTTAAAAAATAGATACTAACCTAGAAAGTTGATTTTTATCTCTCACTGCACCTCAATTTCAGATGCATGATCGTAAGAAATACAGCGGGATATTCTCAAGACCGTGTGATAACCATCGCAAAAGTAACTTAACACAATCTACAACATCGCAGTCTTTCATCGGAAAATGATGCAGTGTTAACTAAGTATTCACAACACGGTGGTACAATGCGATAGGCCCCCATCAACGCGTCAAATGACCGTGATAATGTCAACGCCACGCCGCAAAAAAACAAAACATGAACGCAAGAAAACGTGCGATGAGGCCAACCGCGATACAAAAAGCTGCAAAAACCAGAGGCAGGCCTGGAAATCCCAAGCATCTGGCAGGAAAATGCACTATAAAAGCAACTAAAAATACACACCAAAAACATTCCAAAGTGTGTAGCAACATGGATGCACCCTGACCGAGTGCAGAGGTGAACGCAAACCCCACAAGCCCCACAGACCACCTGCAAGGAAAAACGGGCTCGGGAGGCCAAGAAGAAGAGGGAGAGGAAGACGGGGTGCAGTCCACAGGAAAAATAGATCAGCGTCACGGAGGTGACAGAGCACTACCATCGACTGACCCACAATTGGACTACTGTGAATGAAGTGGAAGTGTCGAGGAGTTCAAAGGAGGAGGTCAAGAGGCACTGGCATGATGTGAAAAGCCAAACCAAGCACAATCCCGGTGACAACAGGAAGGCAGCAACTGCGACAAGAAGTGGAAGTCCTGCGCCACAGGAGGAGCTGGAGGAAATGGAGGCCAGAGTCATCAGTGAGGAGACGGTGCAAGGAGGTGGGAGTATGGACCCAGATCGAAAGAACCTGACACAACATCAACAGGGTGAGTAACGACCAGGGACTGGGGGAACGGGGGGAGATGGGCACCATGACACACATGCACAACGATGTGTAGCACACGGCACACCCACAATGACCCTAGAACATGTCCCTCATCCTCGTGGCACACTCCAGCACACACACATAGCAATCACACTACATCCCACGACAATCTGGCACAAAGTGCAACACTGACACTGCAGAACAGCGGACGCAACTGGGTTCACTCATGCACAGAACAGGCCAATCACTTTGAACAGAGCAGGAATCTGTGAGATGCATATGCACCTGTACAACCTCACACCCGTCATGAAGTCCAAATGTCCACTGTCCCCCCTCAAATTGCCAGCACCGCCCAAACAGTCACAATGCACATTGTCACACAGTCTGCATGTCAACAATAACAATGCACCAACATAAATGTCGACACAATGTCAACATGCATCTCCCCTTCACATTACAGAGGGACAAACAACACCTCCAGCAGGGCAGACCAGACAACCCATCAGTGATGATGGAGACGACCATCACACCTTCGACACCGACGCCCTACAACAGCTCATGGATATCTCAGGAAACCCACCCCCAGGAGCAGGGCAGCCAAGTTACATAGAGGAGACCCCAGCCCATGCACAGCCCACACAGCAGAAAGTACCCGCCACCACTGCTTGCTCCCAATACTTCCCTGAGGCACACATCGCATTCCAATGCCAGGTGTCAGAATGACAAAAGGAGGTATCCGAACTGGTGCGGGTGGGCTCAAGGCTCATGGAAGCCGAACATATACGGGGTGTCGAAGTCCCATCAGGGACCACATACGCCCCACAAAGGAGACCCACACTGCGACAGGTACAGGTGCATTTTTACATTTCCTGTACTGAACTACGCCCAGAGCCCCAGAATTACCATCCACACAGCCACGCTGGTCCTCCGTACGATGGCCCAGTCTGCCCCTCTTACATATTGAGAGGCTGACAACAAAGCTACATCTCCATGGTCTAACCCTCTGCCTGTGATGACATGGTTTGCGTCTGCTGTACACAGCACAATGTAATGTCGTAAGGCCCGGGACCCTCATGCACACATCATGACCACACAAACACACGCAGATAGTTTGTGGAACTAGCTACGGGCACGTACACCCGGACCCTTTTTTGGGAGGGTCACATGTACAGTGACGTCTGTGCTGGAAGTGTGTGGGGTGAGTGTGAGCCAGCCCTCAGGGAGTTGTTGGTGCTGGCAACAAATACAACAGTGAACACTATGAATACGGAAACAGAAAACACCAGCATTACAGAGACAACTGCGGAGCATCATGGAGGTAGCAGGAGAAAGTACAGAGGTCACACAATGAGCAAACAGAAGTGTTCGTGAGTTACAGTGCACTGAGGATGGGGCACTAGAGCTGAGTCCGCTCATGTGAAGAAAATGTCTAGGATTGTGTCCTTCAGGACATTCCTGATGCCGCTGCAGTGGGGGGTGTCACACCTGCATCATGGACAGCGCAGGGCTACAGACACATGGCGTTGATGGCCCCAAGACCCTTGTCTAAGAGGCCATCCAATATTCAATCAGGCAGGGTCCCAGACTTGAGCTGCACAGAGTTAGTGGTCCCGGATGTACTGCAGCCGGCACAGGCACACCGCCACGGGATGGGGACCTTCGGCCCACTGCAGTAGGGCCACTCGGACTGAGCGGGTCCTCGACGATGTCCAAGGGGAATGTGGCTGAGGGTTGCGGGGTCAGTGGAAGGTGTCCTCAAGGGCATGATGCACAGGGCAGTAGCCGTCCGGAAGCATCAAATGAGGGAGTGGAATGCTACAGCCTCGTTTCCACCACCAATTCTGTATCAGCTTCATGAGGAATGAAGACAACCCCCTAGTTCATAGACTCAGACGCCACTAAAGTTCAACCTGAGACTGTCCATGAATGCCAGGGAACAGACTTAGTGGCACCGAGGCTGAGAGAGGATGCAGTCTGCAATGATGCTGGTACAATAATATGGACTCCGCCCTTGCTAAATCAAAACTCAGTCCCAAATGGGTGACCTACTTGCCCACAATGTAGGCCGGAGGCAGCGGTCAGCAGTGGCCCCCCGCCACGTGTCGTTGGCTCACGATGCACAGAGTTAGTGACACCAGGGCAGTTGACGGTAGTGTTCGGCCACCTCCGTAACGATGAGCCTTTTTTCCTCCTGACTGACACGCGTCATCCCCTTACACCTCTCTTTGTGTGCAATGATATGTACTCTGCCATTGAAAAATTGATGCTCAGTTCCAATTGTGTGACCAACTCGACCGTATTGTAGGTGGTAGGTGTTTCCAGCAAGGGCCCACAGAAACATGTGGTTGTGATACTATGCACAGACTTGGTGGCACCACATCGATGGGAGTATAGTGACTTCAAATCAGTCATAAACATTGTCCTCTGTCATAGTGTACTCAAGACTCAGTTCCAAATGTGTGACCTACTATTACTCTGTGTATACCGGTAGAGTACATAAATTAGAAAGGAGTACTGCGGGCCTTGCTCGCGGAGCCCGTGATGGTCGTAGAAGTTTGCCAGGGTCGCGGGCCTGTGGCTTGGAGCCTGCACTGGCATGTGATGGGCTCTCCTCGACACACACCGGTGTCGGCAGGTGAGCATTAAGGCTTGGGTGCACAGGGGCAGGCAAGTCGGGTTCAGGAACCAGCGTCCTGTGGTGTTGCAGGCGCACAGGATTGCAGGCAACACTGCTCATGGCAATGGCGTCCGCCTCATGGCGGGCTGAGGATAGCAGACCCCGGCAGAGACATTGGGCATTCCAGAAGAGAACCATGCCCAGAGCTACGTGCTTTTTATTCACACCACTATGCAGGCCTGGCGTACACCGGGCTAGCCCACTCCTCTCACGCGGACAGGGGGACGTAACAACCTACCTTTCTGCGATCTTCCCCACTGGCAGGGGTGACATGGTTGCATCCACTGTACACTGCACTCCATACAGCAGCGGTGTATGTCGACATGGATATGTGTACTGCATACTGCAGTCTGGCCATCTCATCCACACCACACTTGGCATTGTGTACATTCTGATTCATGGGTCAGTTGTCTCCTTCACAAATGCCTGGTTCCAAACTCTCCCCACATTCCACTATTGTGTGGTTAAGGTGCCATGCCATTGATGGATTATGTAAATGGCTGGCCCAGGTTCCCAAAGTAAGTTGTGCTGTTGTGTCTGGGCATGTTGTTTGGCATGTTGTATGTAAGTTTGTGACGTGTGCATTCCCAGTGTTGTGTGTTGCATAATTGTGGAGTTGAGGTGTGTGGTGTGTTCATTTGGTAGTTGCCAACGAGCATTTCCTTAGGTGTCACCCTGGTAGTGCTGGGCGATGATGGACTAGCGGGAGATGTAGGAATCATGCACACTGCCTGGGTGGTTGTCGTCGACATTGGTGGAGAATTTCCAGGGGACCGTTAATGGCTGCACATTGATGGTATGCGTGAGCTTTCTGTTGCGGTTATTGTGTGCAGTGTTGCCAGGGGGCACCAGTAGGACACGTGCGCAGTCAATTGCCCCCTAACATGTTCGGGAATCCAGCTATGGCGTAGATGCCTTGGTTGGTCTCCAGCTGTTCCTGCACAGTGTGGGGGAAGAATAGATAGTGGGGCCTTTGGGTGTGTGGTGGGCAATGACATTCTATGGTGTTGGGTCTGTGAGGTTGGTGTGTCTTCAGGGAGGCGCTATCTGTGCCTGTGCTGCCTCAGTGTTGGTCTGGGAGAGAGTGGTAGTCCGGGAGGGCTGGAGAAGTCCCGGGAGTGGTGGCAGTGGGTGTTGTGGCCCTCTTGGATGTCCGGGCTGCCTGATCAGTAGCTCCATGACATCTGTTGTTCTTCAGGTGTGGCTCTGGGTTGGGCTCCCTTTTCTGGTGCACACTGTCGTCCGACTTTACACCAGGTTGGAGCAGGTATTAGTTTCCTGCTGCTAAAGTGCCTTACTGCGTGTTTTGAAATCTTATCACTGATCTGGCTGGTCATTGAGAATGTTGCGGCGGGGTGTTGTTGCATTTTGTTGCACTGCAAGGGAACGCCTACTCTGCATCTCATTAGCGATAGTTGCTGGGGTCATCTGTGGCAATGTTTTTTGCGGCTTCTTTCGCAGGAAAACTTGTGATATGGGCTGCTATCACCAGCTTGTGAATGGGGCGTTAGTTTTGGCTGCGATAAAGTGCCGTAAACTCTGGGATAAATCCTTGAGAATATGCCCCACAATAACGGGATGAACTAGAATTTAAAGACTCTTAATAGCAGGGTGTTATGATTAGTAAATGAAAGATCCTCAGACTAACGAAAATATAAGAGAACAGATTAGTTTTAGAAAGCACTAGCACTTTATGTATATATGTACAGGGGTTTTGACAGTTACAGCAAATAACACGGAAACTCTTATGGAGATTGAACAAAACTCCAGATGAACTCCTTTAGATTAAAGGTGGTGTAATGGTGAATAAATCAAATATTGTACTTTACAAATAATTTGAATTATAAAAAGGAGGGAGAAAGTTTTAATAAAAATGTATTTATAACATGAATAACACTTTTTTATCATGATAGAGGAAATAGAGAATTACCATAAAACATAAAACAAACCTCCCCCTCTTTTACTTCACCATTTTCATACCAATCACTTTAACATACATTCTAATTATGATTTTTACTTGGAAAAACATTCTTTATAAATTTAGTATATTTGTATTCTTAGGATTTTATATTGTATTTATAATTAATTTCATGGAGTTATCTATTTGGATAGTGCCTGAGCAAATGATCGCACGTATTTGGATACATATATAAGAAATGCACCTGCACTTTATGCCAACTTTTTATTTTTGGAATGAGGAAGATGTTGAAATACATTTTAATGTACTTTAAATTTATATACAACATGACTCGTAATGTAACCAATAATTGAGAATGAAGATTAGCAGTCTATTAATGCATTGTAATTGAAAGTAATGAGAAGTTAATGAACAAGAGCACTTTTAAAAGATGTTCTAAATGCAGGGACTCTATGGTCCAGTAGAAGGCTGGGAGCCGAAACGTGCAGACCGTCCATATGTGTGTCTGCACAATGGTATAACTAATCAAAAGAAAAAAGAAGAAATCTACTGTCAAAGGTGCTGTCAGTTTTCATTGTGGAATTAGAAACAAAGACATTGAAGCATATACATAGCAAATTGAAATTGTGTATCAAGAAAAAAAATAAAAACCCAGCCCAGCATAGTGCACACATGGCAGATAAAACAAGGAATCGCCAGTTAAGGGCGAGTGAGCTTCTGAATGATGATAATCCACCTACAGTAACCTCTGATTCCAAAAGAGATGGGGGAGAAAAAACAAAGGAGAGAACTCTTGCCAATATAGTAAGAGAACTACAAAATCTGCGTATCCAGGAAATCAATAAATGGTGGGAGAAGACATCTTTGGAAAAATATATTGAATTTAAGAGAGTCCCACGGGGGCTGAGGATTCTAATAATGCCAACCTTGAATGGCCTGGATACCGACTAGATAAAATTATGGCAAACTGACACAAACGAGTGCTCCTATAAGTTAATGAGGACCCTAATTATTCATGCAGAGAGGAAGCTTGAAAAAATCACGAGCACAATAACAGCTCTGGAATCAGAACTCGCGGATATTCCAACATCAGAAGAAAGTAAAGAGGCATTGGAAAATGTGGAAAAGAAGGTAGCTAAACATGAGATAGAGGTAGAGAAAAGGAAGGCCAATAAGTTTACCAGAGATAGGTTGGATTATATGAACGGTCGAATTTATACATTCGCGAGAAAATATGACACCCTAAGAAGTCACGTTGCCATGGATAAGAATATGGATAAGACCAATGATCCCACAGAGGAAATAGATAGTTCTGAAGTAAGTTCAGTTTAAGGAGAACCCAACACAACACCATTGGATTTTCAGGGGGAGATCAAGCTAGCGCACATGGTCACACGACAAAGAGGAAGAGGCAGATCCAATGCATGGGGAAGGGAACAACGTCCACCAAAGAAACCCCCAACAAACCAAAAACCAGAAGGGGTGGAAAAAGAAGTAAAAGCAAAGCGAGGCAAAGGAAAGCCAAAATAACAGCAAAGAAGAAAATGTCTGTGTCCAACAACATAGTGGTTAATTTATCAAATAAACAACTCTTGGACACTCACTTAAAACTTTTAAATAAAGGTCTCTCTTTTTGCCCGACAAAAACTATAAATGTACCCAACGCACGCATTGACCTGTACAAATTTTGCAGGAAGGTGAAACTTAAAAAATACTTTGCTGAGAGGAATCAAAGCAGTAAAAAGATATGTGTCCCGAAAATGAATGCAATATCAACTGTCGCACAAAAAGACCTAACTGCGATGATAACTTTAACATCAATCAAAGAAACCCCCTCTAGCAGCCAGGAGGATAACACAATCACCTCAGATATGGAGATAAACTTTTGTAAGAATATTGGTCTATCCACCAACATAGGAGGAAACAGTGGATTAAGAAGAAATTCTAAATTCTGTCCTCAACTTCCACCAGGCAACAAAGTGGACCTATTTCAAGAACTCATGGTCGAGGAAATAACAAAAATTTCAGACAAATCAACAAAAAATGGACGGACTAGAAAACAAAATCTTTCTCTGGAAGAACAAAAAGTGATGAAAGACTTGAAAAATGATCCGTCCATAATCATAAAATCCTCAGATAAGGGGGGCAACCTCGTCATACAAAATGTTTCAGACTATATTGAGGAGGCAAATAGACAGTTACATATCCAGGAACATTACGAGAAATTGACCACGAATCCAATGGAAGAATGGACAAATGAATATCACTCTATGTTGTTAACCTGGAAAGAGAGAGGTCTATTGGATTTCGACGAATATACTTATTTAAAGACAAACAACCCGATCATGGCAACTATATATTTTCTACCGAAAATCCATAAGTCACTAGATCATCCACCAGGGAGACCAATTGTGAGCTCAATAGGATCCCTTTTGGAGTCTACCTCAAGGTTTATAGATATTTTTCTCATGAACTATGTGACAAACCTACCCTCCTTCCTGAGAGATACAATGGACTTTTTACACAGAATAAATACATGTGAATGGAAATCATCTTATCAAAAGGCAACAATTGATGTTACATCACTTTACACCTCAATTCGCCATGAGGATGGCATTGAGGCTGTGAAAGAAGCACTCAAAGCACGATCTGTAAACTTCCTAGAACACTCGAATATGTTACTGGACAAGCTCCGATATTGTTTGACCCACAACGCCTTCCTGTTTTTGGGGGAGACATATCTCCAGAAACAGGGACCGCAATGGGGACATCTTTTGCACCCACATATGCAAACCTTCTTATGGGGGCATGGGAAAGTGACGTGACAAAGAAAGACCGAGAGGATCCTGAGGGGCCAAAAATTAAACTCTGGTGTCGTTTCATTGACGACTTGTTTGTCATATGGGACGGAAATGGAAATTCACTAAAGGACTTCATTGATTCTCTGAACAACAACAAATACAACCTGAAATTCACGTCTACAATTAGTTCCCATTCTTTGATATTTCTAGATTTGGAAATTTTTGTTAAGAACAACAGACTGTGTTCAAAAATCCACAGGAAGCCGACAGCATGTAATAGCATCTTACATGCTAAAAGCGGGCACCCCACAAGACTAAAATGAAGTATTCCCTATGGCCAAATGCTAAGGGCAAAAGTACTGCTCCAAGGAAGAAGATCTAAATGAGGAAATAGAAAGAATGAGCACTAGATTCCTTGAAAGAGGATACCCCAATGAGGTGATTTCTATTGCACAAAATCGGATGCATTTGAAAGAGAGAGAGGAGCTGTTGACTCCGAAAACAAAGAGATCGAAAACAACTCCAGAACAAGAACCGGATCAGGGTAATGAAACAACCAGATTGATAGTGGACTATGACAACCAAAGTGCAAGTATGAGGAGAGCTTATAAGAAACACTGGCAAGTCCTCCTACTAGACAACACTTTGAAGGAAACCTTGACGAGAAATCCCAGCATAACGTATCGAAAGACCTCCTCTCTAAGAGATATACTGACGCATAGTCACCTAGTACTGCGTGAGGAGAAAAAACAGACATGGCTAACAACACCAGGCTTCTGGAGATGCCACAAGTGCAAAGCCTGTGAGCGAGGAGTAAACATCAAACATTACCAACTACAAAATGGCAAGAAAGAAACCATACAAGACCACATTACCTGTGACTCAAAATATGTGGTGTATAGACTACAATGCCCCTGTGGGAAGTACTACATTGGGAGCACTATGAACAAACTAAAATTGAGAATATTGCAACATGTAAGGGCGATAAAGAACAAGGACCCGTGCTACCCAATGGCTACACACTTTGCTCAACATCATCAAAGTAACTCCGCCCTTTTGAAATACTCAGGAATCAAGATGTGTAAAATTCCTGCACGAGGTGGAGATCAGTTGTTACAACTGAGACGTTTGGAATCAAAAATGATACTGAGCATGGGAACAGAGGTATCATTCGGCCATAACTTGGATGCCGAACTGCATGTACATTTGTAGACTGGTATAGAAATAATGAAGATCTATATATAAAAATGTTTTTCCATTAAGTAGAACTAATGGGGTCTCGCACATGATTTAGGAAGAAATTATGTTGGACTTTGTACATGTTTGAAATTACAATGCAACCAGGAACCAAAAATCAATCTAGATCATAAACATGGAAATTGAATGGAAGAAATAGAATGTATGGGGGGAGAAGAACTATACAAATTGTGAAGAGAGCGACAATAGGAGGAATTGGTTAACTTAAGTACTTTACACATATTTTGCCATGCTGCATAGGGAGATAGATGCTGGAGTAATGTATATAATTGTAAATAATAGGTTGTACATAAACCTTGACTATCATTCTATACAGAATCTAGAACAGATCTCTAGCAGGTATTAATACTTTATTAACTTGAAAATTGCAGCATCTTTCAGTTTCCATTATCTCTTAATTTCCTGATTGTCCCTAAGTCACAGGTTGTAAATAATGAAACACCGATTAATATCTAATGGTTCCTCCTCCCCGCTACCATTCTTTAAATTGTCTTCCCCATACCAATTAGTGCACTTCACGTAAATAAGCATAACTCAATTGAGTGACTGTATATACAAGCTTATAGATCAGATTGTAAATACTTTATTTAAAATGTTGGTTCAGGGTCACCCTTCGTACTGTATGTATACTGCATATGCTTAAATGTATGACAGAACCTAATTTGATGACAAATACTTTATTTAAATTCATGGGTTCAGGATTACTTTTTGCACCCTTTGTACTTCACGTGAATTGTAAATACTCATGTATAATAATCACAAACATGTACTCGCCATGTGTTCACTATGCTGGATTGGTGGTCTAGATGACCATGGAAATAGTAAAGGGTACTTACACTGATCACTGTATATAAGCAAGGTCTAGACTTGTGGACTCTATGGTCCAGTGGAAGGCAGGAGCCGAAACGCGTAGACCGTCCATTTGATGCACTTTCTTTTTTGCACTGGTGTGTAAATAAAACGCGAAGAAAACTACCTGTTGCTGTGCCGTGTCTTTGGTCTACTAACTGTAGGAGAAGAAGCTGTGGCAATATATATATATATATATATATATATATATATATATATATATATATATATATATATATATATATATATATATATATATATATATATATATATATATATATATATATATATATACAACACGAAAAAGCGGCGTGCTTCTGCCTCTTACACGGCGGGCGCTTGACAGGATCGCCGATCCTTTTAAATAAGTCCGAAAACTGTTATAGTCCTTTTTGAAGAAACCAGAGTCAAGGCCCAAATATATTCTCAGTGCTCAAGGTTTATTTGGCAGAAAGATTAAACAGCCCCAACGCGTTTCGAGGTAAGCCTACCTCTTGGTCACGTGACCAAAAAGGACTATACCAGTTTTCGGACTTATATATATATATATATATATATTCACTGAAAAAAAACAAATGTTACAGATATGCTATATTTAGGTTCAGATTTTACGTGAAAATCCCATAAAAATTCTACAGTTATAGTTATCTCAACAGTAATTTCACTGCATTTGTTACAGTAATATTATCAATGATGAGATACAAGATGTCTTGAGTGAAGTAATATTTGAGGTAATTAGCAGTGCATGGTGAGGGGGGAAGTTATAGTTACCCTAGGGCACAAGTTATTGTTACTAGAGATAACTGTAACTGCAGAATTTCTATAGTTTTGTGTGTGTAAAATCTGAAACTGCCTATAATTTCCCTGTAACCTTTGTTTTTGTTCAGAAGATATCTAGGGCTTTTTTTTACATTTTATTTCCTAACTATAACATCCCTGTAATTGTTCATGTTTGTTGATTTACTCTTATTAATCAACATGTAGCGTCTGTCTCATGCTCTAACAAACCTTTTTGTCATTTATTAAATTGTGGGATTTGTACAAATTTGGTTCCCTAAAATGTATAAATCTGAGCTCCTCCGGAGACATTACAGTGTAACTGCAGTTTACTTTAGTATCAGTTGCTGCTTCTGCTTTATGATTACAGTGTAAGTGCAGTGTACTTCCAGCGTTAACTGATGTGCATGTATTCAGTGACCGTCAGTAAGGTTGCACATTTAACTACAGTCTGCTGTATCTATTATGTTGTGCTACTGCAGGGTAAATAAAGTGTAATTGCAGTGTTCTTCTGAACTAATTAGTGTGTATGCAGTGTGACAGCAGAGTAACTGCAATACTCTTCGGTATGAAAGAGGGATTCACTGAATCGAAGAGTGATCTTAGTGTATAAACTGTAATTTGTAATCTTTGAGGTAAATACATTTTGACAAATCTATTTAATTTATCCTGTTGCCTCAAATACATGAAGGTGAGTGTCATGCACCACTCTGACAAAACCAAAGCGTTAAAAGCCTTTAATGTCAAAGTTATTTTAGGTAGAGTTTTTGTCTCTCGTGTAACACAGGATTTTTCTCATTACCGCTTTGCTCCTGCTAGCTTTTCCCACCTCCTTTTCACCTCCTCGTCGCCTGTTACCTAATTTGTTTCCTGTTCTTGTGCCTGCTCGTGGACTGGGGAAGAAGGTAAATCAAAACCACTAGCTCTTCCCTTGCTCCCCCTTTGTTTTCCCCATTATTCCCCTTCACTCCTTCTTACTCCCTCTACCTCCCTTTCATATGTTTACGTTTTTTCCATTGTTTATCATTTTCTTGGCCAGTGTACTCAGGACCAGGTTGCTCCCACTTCACGTTTGTCACTTCCATGATTAATCACTGCTACTAAGGTTTTTTTATACTGTCCTTTCCTCCAACACCCCCGTCTTCTTCTCGTTCTCAACCATGCAACCTCTCTCCTAAATTCATTCCTTTTCCAGTGCTGGTCTCCATCCTCCATGCCCCTATGGCCAGGGACTGCCGGAGGACCCCCACCCTTCCGCTAACCAACAATATTAACCAGGACATGAGAGGGATTTCTTTGGAGGCGGGGGGTCGTAAACCCCCCGGCCGTATTTATTAAAAACATACAAATAAATCAAAAATTTAAATAAACAATATTTACACAACTACGCAGAAAACGTTCCATGACATTCTATTACAATTGATATATACAGATATCAGATGGCTAACCTTAACATACTTCTAGTACAAGGTATTTCCTATCCGAAACTAACGTAACAGACACATTATACTATATTTGTTTTCTGCGTATCCTATTTGGGCCTATGGCAAGGTCACTATCTGGTGTCAGATCATTATCACTAGAAAAGCATGCCCTCCTGTTGGATCGTGCATGCGCAGAGGGCCCGTTTACCGTGGGGGTACACCCCCTCCACGGTTACCCCCTTACGCTCTATTAACCACGCCCTCCTGTTATAGTGCGCATGCGCAGAGGGCCCATTTACCATGGGGGTACACCCCCTCCCCGGTTACCCCCGTATGCCCTATTAACTCCAATAAAGGGGGCCCTTGCATCTCTGCGCCGTTTACTGGCGTCATTTTGCATGTGCGAGGTGGCCAACGAGACTAGAGAAAGCGAGACTCTCCCCTCCCCCGCACCCATGTAGCCAACAGGCTGTAACTGCCCCTGGAGTTTTAGGAGAGACCACTTGTCCCTCCCTTTGGGCAATCCCATTCGAGAATGGCACCGCCCCCTAAGGACCTTAAATTAAATGCTCACCAATCATGACCTTACCGCCACAGGCCAGCGTAGTTGACTGACTATCTGGCCCCCCTACTCTCCTACACTGAAAGGTCAGACCCTGCCTCAAAAATTCCCCTAGCCAAGCCATTATATTTTTCAGCCCTACTATCAGGCCCTACCAACTCACTGCAAGGTCATGCCATGTCCCTATAGGCCCCTAACTAGGCAAGAAGATCTCCTGCAACGGCTTCATCCCCCGGTGTTAACAAATGGACACCGTCTTCTTAAGAAGCACAGATCCACCCAGATCCACCCCTGTGCTATAGTCTGTAAGTGTCAAGCCCTAGCTAGCCTCAACAGTTTTTTAGTAGGTATTTTTTTTCTGTGTCCAAATGGCCTCACAGACTCGCTTCCTCCCATAGGAGGCTCTGGAATATCTAGGTGTACCCTGGTGCACCAACATGTCGTCCCACTATACACTACTAACTGAGCCTAAAGATCTTTCCAAAGGTTTCATTCCTTACTCTGGACGGACAGACACCATCTTTGGAATCCCTGGAGTCGCTGTGACAGGGCATATCTTGGCCCTAGACGTGTAAAACCAACCCACTTCAGTGTTCCTGACCACCCATTCCTGCTCAAGTTGCAGGGTAATAATGCTGGGGCTGTCCTACTGATAGGAACTTGGCACACCCTCTTGGAGCCACTACCTGGCCTCCGTCATTAGCATCATGCTGCACCAGATATTCACGGCTCCCCTGTCAATGCTAATCGTTGTTGGTGCAACTATACCATTGTAAGACTAATCTCTGTGCAAGACTACCTTCCTACTACGGAGCCTCCTAACACCACGCAGTGTCAATTATGAAGGCGCCCGCGAGCACAGGCAGGGTGTTGTTGTGACGCCTCCCCCGTAATACTTGTGCTCCTGGTCAAGCTGTGACGGTATACACCTGTAATGCAGAGCACTGTCCATTTCCCACAACTGGCAACACACATGGGTGAAAATTACACAATTCAACTATAATGCATGGGTAGCACCTTCTCATGCTGGCACCGCTTGAGCCGTTGAATTGATCGCCCATCACCCTTGATGCCTTTGCTTGCCACTTCTGTTCCGGATGTACAGGTCCCCTTGGCTGTCCACCTCTTGCAGTTGTTGCGGTGTGGAGCACTTCCCAGGTATCCGCCATGGATCCGGTCATACATAAATGAAAAAACAAACTCAAACGATTAGTGTTTCTGGCTCCCTGACAAAAGATGCAGTACACATGCCCATAATACATTGCTGTCACATGCTAAGCCTTAGCTAAGATTAGCACCAGATGCACTCCTATCAAACTTGCAACTGCAAGTGTTTAGCATAGCATCAGTTTGTGTCACATGCGGAGCATTTAAATTAGTGTTACAGTAAGGGTGCCTGGTAGTATGACCTTCATTAAGGAATAGACCTGGAGTCTACAGTGAATGCCATAGCACTTAAGGACAGTACAAAGTGTGAAGTGCATTGAAATAGCGCATTCATGGTTACTAAAAGGTATGCTGCCACCAAGCACATTTCTTGCCAGGCCGATGCTATTGGTATTCCCAAAGTCCATCAACACATACGTGTATGAGCGTATCTGTGTGACAAAACACCCACCCAAAATCTTACGTGTCCCAGCACATGGTGCCTAGGGTTTTAGACACAGGCCCCAAATTCCTATGTACCGCCACAACTGTGCGCAGGGATACCCTTGAAGGTATGACAACAGGGCCTGGGGTGTCCTGTTTTGACGTCATCAGTGTTGAGAGTGTACCTGAGTGACCCTCCCCGAGGCCCAGGCAAAGTAGGCCTAACCTCCCCACCATGTAAAGAAATTGTTGTAATATGTTAAGCATACCTCCCTCAGTAAGTAACGACCCCCTGTTGAAACATGGAGCACGCCTCAGGTGTAACCTATATGTAAAGAAAAGAAGATTTGGGCCAACTTATTGGCAGTTCACTAATTTCGTGAGCTGACCCTACAGTGATAGGTCTGAAAACACATTTTTTTCAGGACACCCCTGCCGGTGGCACAACCGGTGGTGCAAGCCCACTAGCAGCATTTGGCTTACAGGCCATGACACCCCCCTTATAGCTCCATAAATACCGTAAACCTAGTTACTGTTGCAATTTCCACCGAGGGCATATGCCGTGTCTACTCCAAATCAATAGCGCCTTCATGGTTTCTCAAGGAAGGTATGGAGTATAAATTAAAGCTCTTTCAGTGCCTTATTAAAAATTCCCCCCGCTAAGCACAGTCCCATTTTTTTTACATGAGTAACATTGACGTCTTACTTTCAAATGAGAGCACTTGCAATTAGTGTAATAATGCGTCAGCTCTTTTCAGGGCGTGTTGACCTGAAGCAAAGAACTCGGAGCGTTGTAAATCCAGCATAGTTGAATAAGACATGACGTTGAGAGCCCATACCATATCCTAATCGCATAACATGAGGACACATTTGTATTTGTTTAAGCACGGGGAGATTTAGAGGTCTCCTGCCTTACTCCTGCGTATCATGCGATGTAGTCATGTCAGAAGGACATGATCAATTGTGTTAGACCCCCCAGGTAACACACATGCTGTACCATGTGTTAACACCCATGTGTTACACCTACCTGGTAATACCCCCTAAAGGCCATGTCGTATGATCACTGCAGCCACCTCCATGCAGTATAGCAGTCACACTGCACACGGTGAATAGCACCTTTGACCTGCCAACCAAGCCAGCCATGAAAATGGCTGCATCCTGTCTGGTGATTACAATTCACAGCACAAATGCCAGAAGGTATGAGCAACGTGCATCGCACCTTTGACTTGCAAACCAAGCCAGCAATGAAAATGGCTGCATCCTATCTGTTGATTACAATTCACAGCACACCAGGATTTGTGCTCAGGTATCCATAGCCTAACACAGCTGAAACTCCCTCACTGATGTGCTTGTATTTCCCCCCTATAACGCACATCACAACTTATATTCACTATACCTAATTGTGTCCCATTTCAGATTCGAAAACACTTTGTAAAAGGGGAACAGAGGTTAAATGTAGATCACGAGCAAATTGAATAATCGGTCTAGCCAAGGTTACACTGCTCAAAGGCGAGGCCTTAAACATTCCTCAGCATGTTTCCCCTTATGTATATCACTCTGGTATCGATCCTGCTTTAATGAACAGCAAGATGTACAATGACATGTTATTTACGACACCCTTCTGACAAGAAGAGTGGATCCTCATGATATTCCAGGAAATAAGATCTTTCATAAGAAAATCAGCTCTGTTTAAAATAGGCCCGTGAATGTCACTTTTAAGATTAGAAGGTCCTTCACTTTCCAGGAAAGGATCAAGAGGACGCAGGCATGTGGCCTCTTTCTAACACAGCACACATATGGTAAAGTGTTTATCGACAACAGTGCTAAATCGCATATGAAACCAGCTGCTGCTACTTATTTATTGAAGTAAAGGCTTACTTCCTGCAGATATAGATCACATTGAATCTATTACTAGGCCCACAATGGTGTTATTTGCCTTTGAATGAAATATTATCCTTAATGGCTTTCTGCTGCAGTAACAACTAAAAGTTAAGAAGGTGCAGCGACAGTAAACGACAAAAACTGGGGTCTAGCCTAGTATGTCGCACACTTGTAGTTTTTTCTGTCATTACACCAAGATATATATTACAAGTATCATACCTATAAGTTAGGACTATTGGCTTTGTCAGTGGCTGTTCGTTGCCTAAGATAAATAAGCAGCCACCATGGCTTCTATATAATATTGAAAAAGCTTTCATTTGAAGCCCTGAGGACACCACGACAATATTGCTGCTCCTAGGTTTCAAAAAAGAAAGTGGAAATCCGGAGAGAAAATTACTCTTTAAAGGATTTCCCTCACCCTACAAAGCTCACTTGGCATGCCTTCATGCCGTAACTTTTCCACTAGTGAAGTGAGCAGTGTGTGAGCACCCCCACATGATGTGCCTGCAGTCCGGGGGCCCTACAGAGTACCGGTTTGAGGCTCCCCTTTAACAACAAACTGCTGGTGCTCAGCACCCGGGAGACCCAGTCCATTTAAAGCCCTTCCTTAAGAGATGGGGACCTCACCTAGGCCGCCTACAGTTGGAGGGGTGCAGAGGCAGCTGGACTAAGCTGCCATGAATATATCGTATTCCAGACCACCAGTGCACCAGTGGCTTTTTAGCGCTAAAGCATGACAACACCGTAGTAAATAAATTAAACGCAACGTTGCTGGAGATTAAATCCAAGGGGCCTCATTTATGAGAAATGACCCATCGCAGCGTGAATGCAGCGATGCGTCACTTCTCAGTGCGCACTCCTTGCGACATTCCTGATGCGTCATATTTAATGTATGACGCATCATGTCGCAAGGAGTTACAGATACGTCAGTATTTCTGATGTATCTGTAAGCGCAAAAGTGACGCATTGCTGGAGTTTGTCACAAAAGTGACGCAACTCCAGCAATGTGTCCTTTCACATGGGGCAAGCCCCATGTGAAAGGGCCTGCGTCAGTCTTACGCCTGCTGTGAGGCAGGTGCAAGATTTTGACTCAACGGCGTCCTAAAAGTGACGCAGTGAAATCTCATAGATTTCACTGTGTCACTTCTACGACCCTTCCTTGCGTCAATACGCCCACCTTGCATACATTATACCTGGCGCAGGTATAATGTGGCGCAGGGGTATACAAAGTGACGCATCTACCTAGATGCGTCACTTTGTAAATATGGCCCAACAAGTTGCATTTTTTACGCCACTGGTGCGTCATAAAAAGTGACGCACTGGCGGCGTAAAAGTGACGCGCAGCCTCATAAATGAGGCCCAATGTGTGTACGTTATAACAGTAATAATCAGCTCCTTTTGATCCCAGCAACAGAAATAGGCGCGTGAGACTGTGACAAAAACTCGGGTGTTTCCTAACATGCTTTCCTAAGTCGCAGTGCTGACGTGCAGGATATTACCCCGAGGGTGCTTTCCCATATTTGCATGGGTACGTGGCTCCAAATTACCGAGCACTTTGACCTAGCACCAGTCTTACTACAGTTGGGATCTGCGCTGGGAAAAGCACATTCATACCACAACAACGCTCAAGTCATGTTAAGTGCTGTGGTGCACACCACGGCAGCATGCCCCATGTGTAACACAGGCCCAGATGTTCTTTTTAAAAAGTTTCTTTCTCTTTTATCAACATCCCATTTCTCGGATACTTGCTAATAAACTACCCGGATCTACTTGTGTTTGAGACCTGGGTGCATTTAGTGCAGCTATTCCTCTGTTGTTCATAATGCTTCACCTGGCAAGCACAAAAATTGCAAAACTCCTTCCACACTATCCATGACATTCACTGCGAGTACTTCACAGGAGGAAACTGGTTTACATGATAATTATCGAGCGGCAGAGACGTGCATGCAAAGCAGGTTTTTCTACTTTCCCCCTCTCAACTACTGGGCAAATATAACCAGGTTATCTTTGTAGATATGACGTGTGCTTTAAATGTGCCACACCTCCTTATAGCCTTAACAAATTATTTCGCATTACCGCAGCTACACACAGACACCCACATGCATCAACCTATTTAGGAAGTGCAAACGGTGCGAATCGGTAAATTCGGCCGTTTGCACGTCCTAAATAAGTTTTTGGGATGCATCATGCATTTTTGTGAAATTCGCTATTTTTCGCGATTTACAAAAATGCGATTGCTTTTAAGGAATCGCAAATTTGCAATTCCTTAAAAGCAATGCATGATTGTTTTTCTAATTGCGAATTAGCAATTAGGAGGTGCAAATTACCACGAGGTTGAACCTCGTGGTAATTTGCGAAAAGTTTTGAAAATGCTCAAAAATGCATTTTTTAAACGTTCATGTTTCAGACACACATGTCCTTAGGACATGTGTGTGTGAAACATGCACTTCAAATTACATTTCTGGGGTGCAGGGGGGGGGTCCTTGGGACCCCCCTCTGCACCCTTGGAATGTATTAACAAATTGCGATTTTCAAAAAGAAAATCGCAATTTGTTAAAGCCTTCCCATTGATCCCTATGGGCCTTTTGGCCCATTGGAATCAATGGGAATTGCAAATTCGCACTTTGGAATTTGCATAATATTTGCGATTTGGTAAAAATTGCGATTTTTACCGAAACGCAAATATTTTGCAAAAATGTACATGCATCCCATTTTGCGAATTCTAAATTGCGATTCCCTATTTTTCGCAATTTGGAATTCGCAAAAGGCCGGGATGATGCATGTGGCCGAGAGCTCCTAGCGCGAACACACAGCGCTTAGGCACATGCATCAAACTAAAAAACGCTCGCAAAGGGGCAGATTCTGAGAATCTGCCCCTTTGCGCCGTTATTTTTGCATTTGGGATGCATCATCCCAAATGCAAAAATAGCAAATTGTGAATTCAATAAATTGCGATTACTTGCATTTTAAGGAATCTCAAATTGAGATTCCTTAAATGCAATGCATTAAAATTTAAAAAATAGCGATTTTGCTAATAGGGCTCGCAAATTACCATGAATTACAACTTCATGGTAATTTGCAAAAACTTTGAAAAATGCACTAAAGTGCATTTTTCAAAGTTTCATGTTGCGCACACTAATGCCCTAAGGGCATGTGTGTGTGCAACATATGTGCACAGATCAATTTCAGGGGTGCAACAGGGTGTCCTTTGGACACCCCTGCACCCTTGCAATCGCATTCTCATTTTGCGATTCGCTAATTGCGATTCGCAAATTGAAAATTCTTCCCATTCATTCCTATGGGCCTTTGGGCCCATAAAATGAATGGGGAGGTATTCCTTACTTGCGACTCGCAATTTGCGAATCGCATATAAGGAATTTTAAGAAATCGCTATTTTTGAAGTGATTTCTTCTTGCATAGCATTTTGCTATTCCGTATTAGCGATTCCTTATTTTTCGCTAATAAGGAATCGCAAAATGGATGCTTGATGCATCTGGGGGTTAACATCTTACATTAATCATAAATGACAATAATCATGTTACATCACAGTGTCTATTTTATAATCCTTGGTAATTCTTGTCTTCGAGGCCCCCAGATTTTCTCCATTTTTGGGGCACGCTGTACTCTTATATTTCGTACGTTCTGCGTGCCAACACTAGTCTAACAGCCACATGCATCAAGCTAAAAACCGGTCGCAAATGGGCAGATTCTCAGAATCTGCCCCTTTGCGACCGGTATTTTTGCATTTGGGATACATCATCCCAAATGCAAAAACCGCAATTTAAGGAATCTCTAAATTGAGATTCCTTAAATTGCGATTGCATTTAAGGAATCCCAAATTGAGATTCCTTAAATGCAATGCATCAAAGTAAAAAAATTAGCGATTTCGCTAATAGGAGTAGCAAATTACCATGAAGTTGAACTTCATGGTAATTTGCAAAGTGCATTTTTCAAAGTTTCATGTTGCGCACACACATGCCCTTAGGGCATGTGTGTGCGCAACATATGTGCACAGATCAATTTCAGGGGTGCAACAGGGTGTCTTTTTGACACCCTGGCGCCCTTGAAATTGCATTCTCAATTTGTGATTCTCTAATTGAGATTTCACAAATTGAGAAAGTCTTCCCATTCATTCCTATGGGCCTCAGGGGCCATAGGAATGAATGGGGAGGTATTCCTTAGTTGTGATTCGCAAATTGCGAGTCGTAATTAAGGAATGTTTAGAAATCGCTATTTTTTAAGCGATTTCTATATGCATAGGGTTTTGCGATTCCTTCTTTGCAATTCTTTATTTTTCGGAAATAAGGAATCGGAAAAATAAATGTAGATGCATGTGCCCCCTAGTCACTAAATGCCGCTTTACACAATGCAGCTCACCAAGAACGGGATGTACTGTTGCTGACACTCCACAGCTGCCCTCCGATTGTGTACACCACTCCTGCCGGGCACTCCTCGGCCGCCCTCGGGTTGCGTACACCGCTCACAAGGTGCCACGATTCCTCAAACTCTGCACCCTCGCAATCTCCGTGCTCTCCACTGTCCAGCACCTTCGAGGCCTCCGAGCACCCAGAGGGGTTTGCACTGTCAATCATGGCGACCCGCACACCGACAGCTCCTTGCCCTCGGAGTGCCTCGCCTCAGTTCCCCTGCCCTCGACCCTGTCTCAGTCCATGAAGAGACCGTCCTGCCACGCTGGATCTAACCGGCCTGGCCTTTGTTCCCTAGTGACCCGGAAGTGACTCAATCACTTCTGGGTCAGCAGGGGACCCGGGGTAGCGGGTGGGGGCCGGTGCGCCATAAATGCGGCGGGCCGATGCCGGCCCCGCCTTTCCCTTCTTTGTTTCTTCAGTATGCTTAGTGTCACACTAAAAAATATAACAGCAGAATCCTACTGCCCTTCCGTATTACTGGCTGCTACTGCAGTGTGCTTACAGTGCATGCTAAAGTTATTCAGTGACACCCCATGCAGCTGCAGTGTAAATCTACTGAGTTACCAATTAAAAAGTGAATTTGCTTTGTAGAGGAGGTGTCACTGCAGAAATTCCCGAGTTCACTGTGTTTCACGGCACCACAGGCAGATAAATCTACCTCTGTCTGAAAGGAGGGCCCCATGAGGTGATCCAGTCATGTCTAGGAGAGCTCAGCCATAAGATATTGTTTGGGATATGTAGTATACGGAATAATGTACCCTCAACTGAATGTTTTAAGCATGTCATAAGTGATAGAGGAGTCAGTGATTGGTCAGCAGCATTGATCATGCAACATTTATTTTTTATGTTTACATTATTCTACGTTTTGACAAAAGGTCATGCTTTTCTGCTACTGAAGCAAGGTATTTTCCCCATTTAATTTGGAAATAAAGTTGCACTGTTTGTAAAGGCTGCCTCTTTTTTGTAAAATGCGATTGTGTGGAAGTTCATATGCACCTGGTAATTTTTTTTTTGCACGACTGCGTTTTATGTTTCAATCCCCCAGATGCATGAAGCACTAAATAGCGAATCCTAAATAGCGAAAAATACCGAATCACTATTCAGAATTCGCAGAATGGGATGCATCACCATAATCGCTAAATAACTGCGATTCGCAACCGGCCGCAATCGCCATATGCGAATTTGCCAAAATCGCTATAAAATCGCAGATTCGGATGTTTCCCAAACCCAAATTGCGATTTCGCAAATACCGAAATCACAAATAGCGATCTCGCAAGATTGCGAGATCGCAAAAAAGGGAAGTCGCATTTTGAGCACAATGATGACATCACCTCCAGGAAGTAGCCTGCTCCATGCTTCATTTGGATCACAGAGCTGGATAGAGGAGGAGGCAGAGCATTGAGCTTCAAGAGACACACCCTGCAGTCCCAATACAGGATACACATTGATCTCACAATGTCCCAGGAAGCAGCAGGACCCAGTGAAACAGCCAGGAAGCGCAAAATCATGTTCTCTGAAAAAGAACTGGAGTACTTGATAGAGGGAGTCAGCAGGGACCATGACTAGCTGTTTGGGAAGCTGTCCCGGAAGGTGCCAGAGGCTACCAAAAGGCGCATCTGGCTGCGCATCAAGACCAAGGTCACCGGTCCATCGACGACCTCAAAAAGAGGTGGTACGACCTCAGAGGCCGTGCCAAGGAGCGCATTGCGGAGAGACTGGGGGAGAGACTGGCCACGGGAGGAGGATACTCCACAGTCCCCGAGAACACACCAATGGAGGACCAAGTGGAGGAGACCATCAACCCTGCAGCCTGCGTGGGGGTCACACAACTGGACACCTCCCGTGCCACACACCAATCACAAGGTAAGAGCCATGCAACTGCGATCCCGTCCCCTAACAATGCCCATGCCCCCAGAGCAACCCATTTTTGTAACTCCAGTAATCCAGTTCCTGCCCCTCCCAAACTCCCAATTGCATTGTGGGACCTGTAGTGTGACAATGTACCCTGATAGCCACACACAGTCAGAATAGTCAAGTGAAACATACCCCTAAAGCCAGCCAGGGAATGCTAACCTGCATGCATGTTGCTACATCCCAGGTGCATGAATCATATCATTAATCATGCACTCATTAACATCACAGGTGCTGCAGATACTGAGACGTCTGACAGCAAGACACTCCACATTTTGGAGACACCTGAGGAGACGGAGGGAGAGAGCCAACCAGCACCAGCTCCTGGACCAGCACCTGCACCAGCACCTTGACCAGCACCTTCCCAAACACACAGGGCCACCCCTGCATCCATAGGAGGAGCACAACCTCACCAGTCCGCATGCATGGCAGTGGAGCAGATCCCACCACCACCCAGGAGGCAGCCACTGTGTGGTCCCAGGCAAGCAGCAGATTGAGGCAGCAGCACTCTGTAGCCACCCCAGCACACATGGAGCAACATGCACATAACCTAGGCCTTAGTATTGAGGCTCGGATGCTTGCTGTGCACCCCAAACAAGCACAGTAAATGGCAGCAATGCAGCTGCAGCTCTACAAAACTGCACGCAACATTAATCAACTCATTGAGAGTGTGCAGGAGCTAACCGCAACCATCAAGGAGAGCAACCAACTGATGGTGACGCAGCTGGACATCCGACACAGATGCCACAGGCAGCTGCTGACACGGCTGTCAGCCTACACATGATCAAACCACCTCATTGGAAACGCCACTTCCCAACTGTCGCGCAGGTCACTGGCCATGCAGATACAGATGTTGCAAGGGCTCTTGAGCAGTTCACCACCGCTGTGGAGAACCAACAGGCGGCCGGCCATGGCCATGCAAGTGGGGGGGGTGATGCCAGTGAGGGGACATCTAGCCTCAGCAGCCTGTCTGTGCCGGTGCTACCTGAAAGGCGCTGCATCACGGCAGGACACTCCCAATGTGGACGTAGAAAGGCGACAGGGTGCGTCCGGCAGGAGGCGCCAGGGACTGTACATTTCCGGCGGTGCCATGGTGAGGTAACCACGCCGCCTGCTCAGGATACAATAGGCTGTATGACTCAATACAGTAGCACAAATGTTTGCAGATGGAAAGCACATCGAAAGCTTGTTAACTAAACAAAAGATTTATTTTGAACACAAATCTTCCTCATGTCATTCATTCATGTGGCATGCATGAGTGCAGTGTTGTGTGAGGGGTATGGGTGCACTAGAAATAGTTCAGTGTGATGTTGGTGCGGCGCCTGTGTCCTTCAGCAGGATTCTCCCCGTGTGCGTGATGCACATGTGCAGGTGGCAGGTTGTCCTCCTCCGACTCACTAGCAGACACCTCCACAGGTATGCTCCACTTAGTTGCAATATTGTGGAGTATGGCACATACGACCACGATGCTGCAGCAGATCTCAGGCCGGTATTTGAGGGCCCCGCCAGTCTTGTGGAGAATGCAGAATCTACTCTTTAGCATGCCAAATGTCCGCTCTATCACATTTCTGGTGTGTATATGCGCAGCATTGTACCGCCTTTTCTGTGGTGTACCAGGGTCGAGGTATGAGGTGAGGAGGTATTCACAGAGGCCGTAGGCGCTGTCACCTGAAGGTAGGAGAAGAGGGTCAGTGCCTGTTATGCGCAGCAACATGGTCTTAACATTCTGTATGCAGGCATGTGTACTTACCTAGGAGATGTCCCTCGCCAAATTCACCCCTGGCCAAGCGGGTGTGTATGCTACTGTGCCGGAAGATGAACGAATCATGCGTGCTCCCCGGGTATTGTGCCACAATGTCTGTGATTATGGTCTTCGCATTGCAGACCATCTAGATGTTGAGGGAGTGGTATGACTTGCGGTTCCGGTACATGTATTCTGTCTCTGCGGGTGGACAGATGTGAATGTGGGTGCAGTCGATGCAGCGAATTACATGGAGGAAATGGACGGTGTGATGAAAGTCCAGTTTTGTTTGCATTAAGTCCTGTTGGGCTGTTGGGAAGGTGATATAGTGGTGTATCCAACTCAGCATGGCGTCCAGGAAAGTCTGTAGGCAGCGTGACATTGTGCTCTGTGAAATACCCCCTGCAACTGCGACTATACCCTGGAAGCTGCCGGAGGCCAGGAGGTGCAGGCAGCACAGGACCTGGACATGGGTGGGCACAGCATTGGTCCTTCGTTTTGGGTGCTGCATCAGGGGGTCAAGGTCTCTGATGAGCTTCTTTATCATAGCCCCATTGAGCCTGTATTTGGAGTAGATCTCCTCTTCAGTTTGTCCCAGGAGTGTAATCCGCAGCCGGAAGATGCGCTCCTGGATCCTGCGTCGGTTCTGGGCTGCAGCCTGGAGCCTCAGCCGCCTTGCCACGATGTAGCGACCTGGCATTGTGACTTTCCTCATGCTCCCACTGAGTCTCCTTAAGTGTGTTTGATTTACCCAACACCTGTTTCTCGTTTGCCTTTTTTTTTTCACCATTTGGACTTCATGGTTACCACGTGGCTTCTCCTTAAATTGCAACTTGTATTTAGCGAATTATGGTATTTTCTCAATTTCCGATTTATGATGAATGGGAATAGCGATTTATTAGCGAATTCGCAATTTGTTTGTGAATTCACTATTGATTTCGCAAAAAGTGTGGGTATTCGCTGTTAAGGAATCACATTGGGGGTTACCAGATGATTTTGCGATTCTTTGTTATGCGATTTCGCTATTTACTGCTTTTGTACTTGATGCATTGCGTGAGCGGGAATTGCAATCGCAATCGCTGTTTCGCTGCGATTGCGATCGCAATTTCACTTGATACATCTATGCCAATGTGTGTTTGATTTACAGCCCTTTTCGAGGCCAGAGAAGTCTGGCCATTCTAGAAGAGAACTGGAAATTAGGAAGAACAAGCTAATGCGATGGTGATTCATGGGGCCATGTCATGAAACTGCATTGGTACAGTCTTGTTGCAATTTTGCACCCGTGGTAACACATTTTCAGTGATGTTTACCCTGGCATTGTGTGTAACATACACTTGAAAAGACAATAGGTCTTGCCTTTAAATTGTAGTCTAAGCTGCTGTTTTTACAATTACTTGTTTGTAAGGCATACTGAAAATTATTTTTAAGAAATCAAAATAACTAGCGGTGCATTGTGTGTGAACGCACCAGTGCCTATTTTGTGATGTTTTATCTTTCTGAGTAACACTAGAGCGTCATGACTTATTCGTACATATGGGCATCATCTCAAATGAGTTTTCTGAAAAAAAAAGCACGCCAAGATTGCTATTAGTGTCAGGGGCGGCCTTAGGCATGTGCAAGCTGTGCACCTGCACAGGGCCACCAAACCCCAGGGGACACCACACCAATATATATATCCTTAATATAATAATCCTCAGAGGATGGATACATATTTGCATGATTGCCCCTGGCAGGGATTTGGCGGCCTCCGGCTCTGTTCCACTTCCAAACACCCTGACCCCCCTCTTCAATGGCCTCCGTGCTCCGCACCGCCCAGACCCCCTCTTCCGGGGCCCCCTACCTACGCTCCCTGCCCAGGGCCACCATGAGCCTAGAGTCACCCCTGTTAGTGTATTCCCATGTGTCGTGATGCCTCAATGCATAGGAAATCATTGCAAAACAACTGCGATCATTTTAGGATTTTTGCATAAGTTTAATGTACTGTTTCACGATGGTTGAAGCCCATTTTTCAAATAGTAAATTAGATTTTAAAAAATTAGTTCCACAGTATTAAAATAAAGAAGTGATGGCCCAAAACATGTGTGAAACTGCATGATCCCTTGTATAAAGTAAACAAAATTAAAAAAATTAAAAAAACGAAAAATAAAAGGCGGGAAGGGAAGTGGCAGGGAGCATTGACAAGGACTGGGGTTAGAGGGACAAAAAACTGTGGGATGAAGGACACAACTCATGCACTCCCATTGAGTGCTTAAAGAAAGAGCAAAAGAAAACAGTTCCCCGATTGAATGCAGTGGAAGGATACATCGATCTCATCAAGTCAGAAACCCTGTAAAATAGCTTTACTCCAGTTGAGAGACAAACACAAGAAAAGGCACGAAAGCCATCAAATAAGAAGCAAGAAAAGCCAACTGATGATAAGTAGTGGGTTAACCAGGAGTTGCCAGCGCAGGTAAGAGCAGTGGGGTGGTGGGACAGGGCGGGGCTGGGCGGGGAGGTGGGGTTGGGGGGGAGTCGATGGGGTGGGGGGAGTCGATAGACGACGGAATAGGTAAAATTAAACAAAAAAGTTAATGAAACCACTTACCTTGCGCTTGCCGCATCGTCGACTCGGCGAGCTCAAGGTAAGTGGTTTTATTTCTTTTTTATTTTTCGGCTATTGACTCCTCCTCCACCAGCCCTGCCCCACCCTTGCCCCGCCTTACTGTTCTTACCTGTGCCGGCCACACCTGGGGTTAACCAAGGCGCTCTGTAAGTATTGCTATTGCACACAATAGGTCTGTTGAAGACAAGCAGCTAAAGCTGTCTGTGGGTAAGTCTAAAAAGGATATTTATACAAACTGAACTTTGGAAAGACACAAATATTCTACAAGTGATCGATTAAAATGTCAAATCAAGCGTTGTGCAAATTGCATCTAGCAGTTATGCCAAATTGCTCTGCACTTGTGCCCTTTATGTGATCTAGCCATGGTGGGTCATTCAAAAATGCACAGAGGGAGTGCACTGCTATTTGAGGAGGGAGAGCTTAGGATGTATATTCAGTGCCAGAGGATAACATTTTATATTTGGATCACCGTGATCATGATATGTGGGCGGGACATGTGATATCTGTCTGCCTGCTTTATTTAATCTTTAAACAGGTGGGATATCAAAGAAAATTATGGTAATGGGACAGAAAAAAACCTGGACTCTGTGAATCTTGTACTGTCTTTAATGTTCCTACTGCGTATTAGTGTGTATATCGCTAATCATCTATTATAAGTGAAGTGCGACAAAAAAAGTCCCTCTTCTAAATTATTATCTGTGAATTCTGACATCAAAATGTAATATGGCACACAACAGCTCCCAGAAATCTCACTTCACACTGTATAGAAGGCTTAGAAAGGGTGCCAGGGACCTTGTGCAAGCCAGAAAAACGTGCCCCAATCCCATTAATTAGTAGTAAAAAAAACTCTACTTGAACTGAAGTTGACCCCTGAGATCCGCGGACCCGGTGCCCCCTGCACCTGCTGTACTATTGCTATAGCTATGCGCCCGACACAAGCAGAGGTTTGGGGTTGGGCGGTGTTCCCTGTCATCGTCGCTCACGCACAGCCCGAGTCATACTTCCCCACAATCTTCTCATGAAAAAATGTGGCACAGAAGTCAGCACAAAATACTTCCGTCTGGATCTGTGTAGGGCGACATCTGCCTCCCATTGAGCTGGGGATTGATAGCTATGCGAGCTCCATTGATTGTGCAATGAGAAAGATAGATGGAATCGATAATGAGTTTAATGCTGTCACGAGATACCTCGAAGGACGGGAACATTCTGGCTTCATTAACAAGACCAGAGGCCTGCGTTAGAATTTGATTTATTGTCCACTTGCGCGGAAGAGACAAACCCGCCATATTTAAGGCATTCCCCCATGTCGACAGAGGAGATTTAGTGTAAAAGTGGCTGTACCCCACCATGGGATATGTACTGGTTATATATACCTCTAAAGGGTTCCTTCGGAGTATGCTTTCCCCTGCATGATATGGCAGTCCAGGAATCCTTAAAGGAACATGCTCATTTTGCCTTTGGAAGTATTTCACTATCATAGGTGGTGTGGCCGCTGTTCCAAGCGTGATAAGCTCAGTATCGTAGTCAGAAGAGGCTCGGCCATCTGCAAGCGGTGGAGCACGAGGAAGTGTAGAAGGGAGTACCAAGTGCACAGGTTACCCTTGATGCAAATCAGAGCAAAAGTGACGTCTTCTGCGCGTGCGCTAATTTTCAGTTGCCACAGCACAGAACAGGAAGTGGCAATACACCTGTCTCTGTCTTTGTGTGTCTGTCAGAGGTCCACTACTTCCCGGGTCACTGAGGACTCACAAATAGTGGGTACTGTCACCTACTCCACACACCCTTGAGAGTTGTAGTCCAGTGCCACCATCAAGGGACAAGTTGGCAGGTGTTCCTGCCCAGGTAATCACAATGCAGACCCTATAAAGTATCATTGATTGTATACATGGACGGATGAGGGAAACCCATTTGAGTCCGGTTCCTGTAGTGCCTTTTAGGAATCCTGGAGGGTCCCGTGGTCCCTTCATGCTGTGGGATGAGCAGTCCTCACACGGCTGGGAAAGCACTGCCACTTTGCTCCTGTTTAACCTTGTCTGACCTTGTCCGAATCGTCCTGTGTTTGTTCATTAAATGTTTTACATTGTCCACTAACAGCCTCGAGCATTTGTGCGGATAATGCATGCTCCATGATTTTGGGTAAGTTAACTATCCTAGTGATTTGCTAGCCAAGGGTTACACTTTTTTGTGTGTATATAGCTATTGTTACATTATGTTCTTTCCATTGTATGAACCATTACATTATTTATGAAATGTGATAAATGTGATAAAATGTTCCTTATGAATTGAAATATTATGAAAAAATATAAAAATATGAAAGCAATGATCAATTGAAAATAAAAAGCTTTATATATTTTTTGAAGAAAATAAAAAAGATTGTTGCGTATCTGTCAGCTATATTATACTAAGAATGGGATGTATACCTGTATTGAAATATTGTGGCCATTGAGGGAACATTATTCTCTTTGTTGTACACTTCAAGTGTATCCCACCTAAAGAAAACTGTGACTTTGACCCCCTCACACCACACTATCTGGTAACTGACATTTTTTGGCAACTGATTTTACTGTGGGAGGCCATTTTAGCTGCATGCATGGAGGCAAGCATACAAATCCACGTCCTCCCCCTTGACTGGGGTGTTTGTTTTCCCTGGGGAAAGTGATCATTGGATAAATTGTGTGTTTAAGTCAAGTTGATTATCTGTTGAGTGACAACTGTGTGCAGGATGGATAACGGCAGCTGGAGGAAAGGTGTGTGCCTGCACACGAGGGTGGCTCCCCTTATGATGTATTTTCTTCCATGTGGACGTGTAAAAGTTAGTAGTGCAACTCAGGTTCAGAAACACAGTAGCTGTCTGTATTCTTGGTGTAGACACATATTAGTTGGAGGTAGGCTTCTTCAGCCAGGTACAGTTGCTGAGTAATCCCCTCTGTATTTTTTATTGAAAGTCTCTATCCCAATAAAAACCTTAGTTGAGTGAGTCTGAATAGCGTGAACAGTTGCTAGAAGACCTTTAGGCTAGAAGCCTTAACAGAATGTTCAGATAGAGGAATGAAAGCCTAGAAAGATGGAGATGAGAAAGATTGGAAAGCAGTTTGTATAGTGTACAAAAAAAAAACCCTGCGGATGTGGATTTGTATGCTTGCCTCCATGATTGCAGCTAAAATGGCCTCCCACAGTAAAATCAGTTGCCACAAAATGTCAGTTACCAGATAGTGTGGTATGAGGGGGTAAAAGTCACAGTTTTCTTTAGGTGGGATACACTTGAAGTGTAACCCTTGCCTAGCAGATCACTAGGAGAGTTAACTTACCCAAAACCATGGAGTAAGCAATAGCCGCACACATTTTCGAGGCAATTTTGCCTGCTCCCCCTTTGCAAGGTGCCTCAAAGAACGATAATGTGTTGTTTTGAAACTGTTTGGTGGTCCACGGATATGCCAGGGTTATTAGACCACAACTGAGGTGGTAGAGACCTTGTACCACTAATGTCTTCAAGCCGACCGCATCTGGTAATTGAAAATTGAGCATCAAGTACATTCTTTCAGGACTTGACTCTAAGGATAGCGACGTGAGTAGTCCAAAGCTTCTTAGGAGAAGAGTGGGGTTTTCAACTGGAAACACAACAGACAACTAGAACTCACCAATGACTATCCGTCACAGTTTTTTATGAAAATATAAAAGTACTTTATTACAACAACCGCATAATACATCACAAATAGAATGTGCAAGGGAACACAGGTTTCTAACAAGGTGTGACAGGTAAGGCAATAGCAATCTATGAAGGCATATTTGAAGTGCAGGCTACGAGAAGTTGGCCTGGTATATGCTGTACACTAATTAAAAGTAGGCACCTTGCATCAGTCCAAACAACCCTTTTGGTGATTTAAGAGGTCAAAGATAACCTTAGAAAGCTATCCAAGTGGTAGCTGTGGAGAGCAGCCTTCGGGGCTTAGTCTTGAAGGAATGTTAAGCAGCTTGTTTTAGCAGAATGGTCACCGGAGGGGAGATGGCCACCGGAGGGGAGCTCCTCCACTGAGCTCCAGGGTTAAGGGATCACCTTTTTGGTAAAAATCCCTATTATAACCCGGCCCCTCCAGCGATTTCCCTCGCCCAGCTGTCATATAATCAACATCTGCAACTTGTCCCTGGCAGGACCGCACTGACCAGCCCAAGAAACCCCTTCTACCTCAGCTGTCCAGAGAGCGGGATGACGATCTATTTGTACGAGCCCACTGGATGCTGCTGACGACCGGTGCCCCATCGAGCCACGTATCCTGTGGGCAAGGACTGGGGGCTGGGCTGCTGGGGAACCGATCGAGGTTGCCTATCCTATTCCGGCGTTCTCGGTAAGTCGAGTCCTACCCTCCCCCACTGCCCCGCTGCAGGCCACTCTCTGTTCCCCGTCCAGGATCACTTTCCGGGGCTCCAGGGAGCGGAGCGAAGTAAACGGAGCCTGGGCACCGCCCCTTGGTGTAACGCTGCTGGGGAAAGACTGAGGCATAAGGAGGCAGCCTGGCCGCGTTGCCTTCCGCCCCCGCTTCCCCGTGTAGCGCTCCCAAGGCAATCGTGCTCGGGGCATCGGGGGTCTCAGGCAAATGGAGCCGTGGCTAAATGGCAAATCCTATGCTTGACCGGAGAAGACAAATGGCTAAAATTCTCCAGGATATGGCTTATGACTGCAGACATAGCAGCCAAACAAAATAGCCAGGGCACTATCGGACCGAGCCGCGGTGCTGGGGAACTGTTCTTTTTGCATCGCCCCCCCCCCAACCCCCCCCCCCCCCCGTGCAGCGCTGGGGCTGTAGCAACAACACAAGCGGTATGGAAGGGCTGAATTGGACTCCTGTTTCAAGACAAAACCCCGCCCCACGCCCGCACTTAAAGCTGCAGCAGTTAAATCTGAAGCTGAAATCTGTGTACCTGCCTTAAGTGCATAAGAGCCTACTCTGTGTAACCTCTATTGTGCCTGCTCACATCACAACCCATCCTCACCCTCACTGTACCTCTATTGCGCCTTCTCCCATCACAGCCCACTCTAACCCCCCATTACCCCTATCACACCTGGTCCCATCACAGCCCATTCCAACCCTCATAACACCTCTACCGCACCCCCCACCCCCGTACATGGCTATTGATACTCTGCACTCCAGAGCCATCAAAATAATCCAGAGCATCCATATTTCCATCCTGGATCTAACAAACCTCCTCCACCTCGCAGAACTCTCCTTCGCCAGCCTCAACCCCCAATTGAGCTCCACTTCTCCACCTACTACAGAGCTCCCCAAACACCCTTTACCCCTATCCCTGAGGGACCTTCGCCCTCGCATGCACCCTGCCACCTATCAGAGGATGAAACCCTAGCTCTTGCCCTCTCCTATAACTCTCCCCACACCTCACCTCACCAAATCTACTAGACCTCACTGAAAAAGAAATCCTCGTCATCCTACAGGACCATAATGCAGCCCCAGTCACCCTCAATTCCTCTGGTATGAATGAAGAACATCATATTGGCACGGTCGCTATCAACCCTTGCAGATCTGCCACCCTCTGCAATAGAAGTGTGACTAGAAGCAATCTAACGTCTATACCCCTGTCTACCCAACACCCGACTCCCCCCCTGACGGCTCCCTGACTGGTCTCCTAATTAACTGCCGATCGGTAGTAAAGCACGCCGCTGATGTTGCTGCTCTCATCATGAACAGTAAGTTCGACTTAGCCATCCTAACGGAATCATGGCTAAATGACTCCTCATCCCCATGCCTAGACCTCTTAGTCCCTCCCAACTACAACATCGTGAGGCTGGACAGACAACATAACAAGAAAGGAGGGGGCATTGCTTGCATCTATCGCTCTAACCTTCTTGTCACGGAAATCCTGGCAGATACCTCAAACTCCTGTGAATACCTTGCCCTCTCAATTTGCAATAATTCCACCCTAATCTGCAACCTCCACATTTTTTACCACCCCCCAGGCAAGAACGACTCCTTCACTGACCTCCTCTTGGAAATACTCACAGCAAAGAGTTCCTCCAGTGCTAATAACATCTTCCTCAGCAACTTCAACTTACACTGGAACGACCTCAAGGATCCTCATGTCAACACCATTAAAGACCTCCTGACCGATCAAGCCATGACACAATTTTGTTTACTCCTAACCCACTCGAAAGGAGCCACTCTTGACTGGATCATTGCTAAGGAAAAAACCATCAAGCTTATCTCAATAGACCCCTGTGACTGGTCCAACCACCACGCCATTGCCTTCTTACTTCCAGGCTGCCTCAAGACAAGGGCCCCCCAGCCGGTGCTTCCTCAACGATGGGCCAGAGACACTAAGAACCTTGACCACAAGGATCTCGAGGCTTGGAGCAAATTTGACCTCCCCCCTCCCCTGCATATCACAACGGTCAGTGACCTCAACGGCCACTACTCTGCTACTATGTCCAACATTCTGGATGACCTGGTCCCTCTAAAACTAAAAAGAACTTACATTAAAGATAGAAACGAATGGTTCACTGGATCCCTCAACATTGAGAGGAGATCCCTCTGACAAGCCGAAAGAATATGGAGACAGCACTCCTCTGCCGCTCATTTAAAACTTCTCTGCCAGGCCAGAAATACATACAACAAAACATCCTCAACTCAAAAAAAGAATTCTTCAGAGCAGAACTGGGGAACGCTCAGAACAGGCCCAGCAAACTCTTCGAACTGGTCAAACACCAATCCAACAGATTGGCCAAAATATCAAAAGAAAAACCCAAGTCTCTAATTTCATCTGAGGAATTCTCCTCATTTTTTGCGTACAAAATTAAAAGATTAGGTAACAAACTTAGTTCCACCCCATTCTCTCTAACCCCCTCTGACCTGCCTCCTCAACCCACGCTGCCCCAACAGGCTTCACCCAAGAACCAAGCACAGTGGACTAATTTCACACTCTACGACGAGGACTCAGCCACCAAAAATCTATCTACCTTAAAGCCGAACAACCACTTCAACAACCCGCTCCCTTCCAAATACCTAGCCACCGTCGCCCAATCCATTATCCCTAGCTGGACTTTGATAATGAATGCCTCCCTCCGGCATAGATCAATTCCTGACTCCCTGAAAGTGGGCCAGGTTCTCCCCATTTTGAAAAAGCCATCTCTGGATCCCGCCTCACCTGACAATTTCAGACCTATATCCAACTTCCCTCTATTAGCCAAAGTACTGGAGAAAAGTGTGCAGCTGCAGCTCAGTCGTCACATCAATAACTTTCACCTGCTCGATGACTTCCAATCGGGATTCAGGCCAGGACACAGCATTGAAACCACCATGCTCCACATCGTCGATGATGCCCTCCAAGCCCTTGACCATGGCAAAACCTGTCTCCTAATCCTCCTAGACCTTTCCTCTGCCTTCGACACGGTCAACTATGTGAAACTCCTCAAACGTCTAAAACGTAGGATGGTACTGGATGGCACCGTCCTTGAATGGTTTAGCTCCTTCCTCCAAAACCGATCTCAAAGATTCCTAGTCAACGGCATCCTGTCCGCTCCCTCCTCTGTCACAGTAGGAGTCCCTCGAGGATCAACACTGTCCCCCACCCTATTCAACCTCTACCTAGAACCACTCGCTGAAGTCCTCCGCACCACAAATATCTCCTACCATATGTACGCTGATGACACACAGATCTACATCAAAATCTCATCTCTCTAGGAGGTTCTCTCCCTGAATGAGGCCCTGAAGCAGACCGTCCAATGGCTCGCCTCCAATCAACTCAAAATCAATGCAAAGAAAACGGAATTTCTTCTCACTTCCCCTCATAAAAACAACTCTGAAACTCAAACTTGGATTAAGGCCATCACAGCCTTAAACTGTCCTCCGACCATTGTGAACTCGGCCAAATTGCTGGGAATAACCTTGGACTGCAACTTGAACATGCAAAACCACATCAGCTCGATGGCCAAATCTGCCAGATTCCACCTGAGCTATCTATGGAAACTGAAACCCTTCCTGGACGCTCCAGACCTAAAAAAGGCAGTCCAAGCACTAGTCATTTCTAGACTGGAATATGGGTGCTCCACCCTCTCGGGCTTACCCAAGATCTCGCTGGCACCATTAAAAGCCGGCCTCAATGCGGCCACCAGACTACTCACCGGCACAAAGAAATTTGATCACATTTCCCTACACTTGAAAATGCTGCACTGGCTTCCTGTCGAGGCTAAAATATAGCTTAAGCTGGTATGCATCACGCACAAGGCCTTATACTCGAACTCCCCTGCATACCTGTCACAGAAACTTGTGTTATCGGGCCGAACAAGAAATTCACGGTCGGCCAGAGACCTCCTACTCCAGCCTGCACGCTTTCAAAAAACAAAAACGTATAACCGGGCGTTCACTTGGGCTGCGCCAAGACTATGGAACTCCCTACTACCCACCATCAGAAGAATACCCTCTGCTGCTCGTTTCAAAAAGGAGGCCAAATCCTTCCTCATGAGTAAATTCCTCATCTAACCCTGACATAACCCCTTGAGACTATTGCCTCCTTCCGTCGACCTTCACCACACCGTGAAACCTGGGGCCTACCTTCAATAACTACATTGTTAACCATACTTGTATCCTTCCTTCCCTCCCTCCTGTTTCCTATGCTATTGTAATGCTAACTGTACTTTTTGATCCTTGCATCCCCTTGTACTCCCATGATTCCCTTACTATTGTACAACTCCTTGACTATGTAAAGCACTCTGATACCCTAACGGGTCTAGTTCGCGCTCTATAAAACACAAAATAAATAAATAAAAAGTGACATGAAAGGGGAACCACACAGTAGTTATAAGAATATATATTTATTATTATAACACCCTAAATACCACCCAGTACTGCTCCATGCAGGTAAACATAAAGCACACAATACTGTAGCACAGAAACACTCCTAAGTAGCACTAATGCACAGTGGGCTCCAGGGGGAGACCAAACCATATACTAAAATAGTGGTATAAGAACCACGACTCAAGTTAAAAGAGTGTCTAGAGAGTGTAGAATCACCGGGACCCCATGGAACCACCCAAGGTAAGTAAGTAGGGACCCGATGGAGGACGGCTGCATTGTGAGAACCCGACCGCTTGCTACGTACAATTCAATAGGAGAGTCACGGTTGCAGTTTTAGTTTTTAAGGACGCTTCCCAGTGGGTTACGAAGAACCCCTTTGGAAAATACAAGGTTGGAGAGCCACCACACCCGTGGAGACCGAAGTCCCAGAGTTACCTATCCCATTCCCAGGGAAGACGAGTGTGCAGGGTCGAAGTGGCATCGGAAACTGCAGTCGTTCTCAATGGGAGTCTTCAAAGAAATGCCACTGCTGGAAAAAAGAAAAGTGTCCGGTGGAACCCACAGGTGGATCCTTGAAGGAAGAAATCTGAAAGTAGAGGGAACAGAGTCTGTTGGGTCACTCAGAAGTGACCAGGGGCTCGGTAGACGAATGCCGACCGATGTCATGTGCGAAGAAGGAGACCTTTACTCTGCAGCGACGGGGACCAGGCGATATTGAAGAGATGACCAGGAGCTGGAAACGAGCTGTCCCACAAAGGATGTCAAGTGCTAAGGGGTCTGTGTCAGGCGGGAGCACCAGCAAGCCTTGGCAACAACAACCCATGAAGAAGGTCAACGAAGGTCACGGTCTGGCCCAGCAAGAATCAGAGGACTCACCACAGCAAGGGTAGTCAGGGCAGATCTGATAGGTCTGTTAGCACGTATCACGCCACACCTAAAGTTGCATGGCAACAAAACATGATCAATAACGACTACCTGTTCTTTCTATGTTTTGTGTTCTGTTTGTTTGTCTGTCTTTTACCTACCTGCAGACTTCTGGGCCCCTCGCAAAAGAGGTAAATCCCCAAGCCTTTTGGTTTGTATTTTCACGCACCTATTTTTACACATAGTGCCACTGTTTTAACTTTCACTACCTACAGCAGGGTAGGCCTTAGCGCGCCTATACCTGTTGAGGTAACACCCGCTTACTGGTCCTGACGAAAGCCCTGTAAACTCATACACTTAAAGGGCAGAAACATGTTGACCTTCCCCTAACAGGGAAACACCTGTATTTCTTTTGGATAGTTTCCCTGCACATAGCTCTTAATTTTAATATGTCAAGTTGACCAGTGAATAAATGATTTTTTGGGACAACCGCTGACATTTTTAACTACACCTTTTTCACTCTTCACTCTCACAAAAACCTGCTCCGCAGTCTCCTGGCGTCGTAGCACACTCGGGAGGTACTCGATCTCCCGAGTGGACCCGATGATGAAGCATGTCACCACTAGGGTGAGTGAGGGTTTCCTGAAAAAATCACGAATTTTTTCTTGAAAGTTGGTCCAGTCTTCTGACCAACCACAGCTGGCCTCATATCTATACGTGCTATCTCGATCAGACTTACGCCCTACTGACGGACACTCTTCTTTTGTTGATATATCTACTGATTGGGGACTAAGAGTGCCCTTGAACCCTGTCTCTCCCTTTGTTGACTGATATCCAGCTGCACACAGCAGTGAGAGTTTTTCTTTCTTTGTTATCTTAAAATACGTCATTCATAGATACAACAACGTGTATCTATAGAAACCAAAATGGCAACACCTAACCTGGGCTTAACATTCACTACGGAGGAGATAGACGAACTACTGGCAGACCCGAACATTTTTGCAGACCCAGCAATAGCTCAAGCAGTGTCACACACAGCAGAATGGGAACAATTGACGGAACTGAAACGTGACAGAATTAGAACCATTTTACATGGTACAATTCTAAAACAATACCTCACCTCTAACTCGGCCCCAAAAGGGCTACTGGTCACCAATGCTCCAAGAATATTCTTAAATGATGCCACCTTTAGAAGGGATTGGGCCATGATTGCATGGCATTGCACAAGAGACTGGCTAGTGCTGATTATTAAAACAGCACTTCGCCTATCAGAAACCCTACAGGTCGAGATCCAACAGACAGAAGCCCAGTTCAAAGCTACAATAACTGGATATAAAAAAAAGTTGGATGAAATTAATAGAGACCTTGTAGAATACAAAGACAACCTGATGCAAGCAAAATTAACAAAATTCCAAAAAGACCTAAAAAAATTTAAATTTGAAACTATATACCCCTACTCTGATCCTAACTATAGTGCACTAAAAAAGGATTCTAATAAATCTGAAGATTCAGACAGCCACTCGTCCAGTGGGAGCACTACGAGCAATCAGAGCCCAAAACAAAGAGGACGAAGAGGGGGTAGGGACAGATTTAATTACCCTACACAACAACCAAGGTGGCAGAATTATGGACAACCAAACAATGGTCCCCCACCTATGTTTTATCAACAACCCCAGTTCCCGATGATGAACTGGAACCCCTACATGCAACCCCTTTTTCCCCAAAACCACCCACCTATGCCTTTTTTAGGGAGAGGCGGGCGGGGACGGGGACGGAGCAGAGGAAACACACAAGTGACCTGGGAGGACGAAGACTCAGTGGGGAAACACACTCGCAGTCGAACAGCAACAGCCAGCACGAGTGCAATCTAAGTCTTGTAACAAACCTCTCAAAGAAAATTCTCACACCAGACGAAACGAAAGTCCTAGAGAGGGGCCTGGGTTTTGTCCCTACTTCACGTCCGGACAAATTTCGACTCCATTGCGAGTTAGCACAATTCTTTAGAAAACTTAAACTCAAGGCGTTTTTTGAGTCTACAGAACAGTCTGAAACCCATGAACAGGAGTTTGATACAACATTCAGAACAAAATCAACTTTCATGCCACCACCACATACCATACCAGCCGCAATCACGACTTTTGAACAGGCGGTCACAAAAGATCTGGAAGCCCTTGAAAACCCCAAACGGTTCAACAATTTCTCGGCGGCAGAACACAAAGCCCTTGAGAACTTGAAAAATGACAAAGACATCGTCATAAAACCCGCTGACAAGGGCGGTGGGATTGTCATCCAGGACACCAAGGATTACGATGAAGTCTGCTTAACTCTTCTAAATGACAGGACCAACTATACCCTTCTTACTACAGACCCAACTGCTGATATGAAAGCACGAATATCCACACTTGTACGAGAGGCTGAGTTGAACGAACATATCTCACCTCATGAGGCGGCATATCTTATGGCAGGGGGTCCAACAATCCCATATTTCTATATATTGCCAAAAACACACAAAAATAGATTACCGCCACCAGGACGCCCCATAGTGTCTGGCATTGGCTCAGTACTGGAACCGCTATCCACATTCTGCGATCATTATCTAAAGCCAATAGTACAAAACTCCAGCACCTATTTGAAGGACACCAAAAGCCTTCTCAGGCTACTGAATGACATCTCTTTTGAACCAGACTCTGTCTTCTTGGTCCTATGGACATAGAGAGTCTGTACACGAGTATCCCGCAGGAAGAAACATTACGGGTACTGGCACAAGCACTGGACACAGTGACTTGGGAATACGTCACGCCAAAGGCGTTCATCTTACAATGTGCAAGGATGGCACTGAAAGAAAATTACTTTGAGTACAAAGGACAACTGTACCTTCAATGCACAGGGACCTCAATGGGCAGCACCTTCGCTCCTAGCGTAGCGGGGCTGTACGTTTACGATTTTGAGACCAAACACATCCTGCCCACTTCCAACCCCTTTGCCTCCTCCATAGGATTATGGAGGAGGTACATCGATGACATTCTCATACTATGGACGGGCACTGAAAACAGTCTCATTGAATTTCTAAGCTGGGTCAATACTCTTGACCCTTATCTTAAATTCACCAACAATTACAGCAAAGAATCAATAGTTTTCTTGGACGTGGTGATAAGGATCGATGGAACAGCTCTCACTACTGTGACCCATCACAAACCCACGGCAAGGAACAATCTTCTACAATTCAGCAGCTTCCATCCAAGGCCACTACGTGAGAACTTGCCCTATGGGCAATATCTCCGCTTAAGAAGGAATTGCAGTAGCACTACGGACTACAAGACACAGGCAAAGGACCTAACTGTCAAACTGAAACAAAGAGGCTACCCTCAAGGCATCCTCAACAAAGGACAGACGAGAGCCCGGAATCAACCTCGGGAAGCCCTCCTGGAAGAGAATGAGAAAATTGACACTGAGGTCCCATTAACTTGTGTTACCACATATAGCACACTTTCAGACAATGTAAAAAAGTCAATAAATAAGAATTGGAGAATTATCACCAGTAGCATAGGTGATTGGGAAAAACCATTGTTTTCCTTCAAAAAGGGCAGGAGTCTTAAGGATGCTCTGGTGCATACAAGGCCCTTAACATGTCCATCAGCACTTACCAGATCTGTTACTGAACCGTGGCATTTACCCCCCATTACCGGACACTTTCCATGTACTGACTGCAGTGTCTGTCATTTAACCACCCACACTAAACAGTTAAATCTGGAACCGGGCAAAATATGGACGCAAATATCCCATACCAACTGCAATTCCACTCATGTTATTTATCTGATTACTTGCCCATGTGCCAAGAGATATGTGGGCATGACAACCCGGAAAGTTAAGACACGCATCGGCGAACATCGCAGTAATGTTCGCTGCAAGAAAGTAACGACCAAACTCAGTGAGCATTTTCTGCAGGCGAATCATACTCCCAATGATATGACCTGGACAGTAATAGAACAGGTCAACAACCCCAGGAACAGAGAGAATATTCTGTTTGAAAAAGAGCAGCGCTGGGTCTATAGACTCAATACACATAATCAAGGTTTAAATGACCAAATACCTTGGGCTAGCGTTCTGAAACAGTAACATTGTCCCTTTTTTCCACATTAGGGTACCACCCATAACTAATGTTCTTTACTGGTGAAATTACTCCCTTGCTGCAGCCCTCAGTATGTAAATACTATGGATCACAACATTATCCCTCATAACTACATCACCTATGGTGGGTATTAAACACCATTATCGCCTTGTCTGCTCTCTATACTGGTGAAAATACTCCCTTGCTGCAACCCTCAGTATATAAATACGATGGATCATAACATCATCCCCCATAATACATCACCTATGGTGGGTATTCAAACACCATTATTGCCTTGTCTCCATACTTTCTATGATCCCACACTCAACCACAATGATAATGCATTCATGCGTGACTTTTGCCCACGTAATTACATCGGACCCAAGGCTCACGGACCAGTCAGCCGGTCCGTTGCAGGCTTGCGTGCCAAGCCTCGATCTGACTCAGACTCTACCCTTGTGCGCGCATGCGCACCAAACGTGTATTCCAAGCCTCGTTCCAGTACACAGTACCCGAGCGCTTTACACGCGACGACGCGGGGCTTGCTCTCCAAGCCTCGTTTGAATTCAACGCTTTCGATTGGCCGACGCCTCGACGCTTCCCTCTCTTAGCGCCGGGCTTGCTCCTCGCTCGTGATCCACGAGATCCAGCGGGGACAGCTAGGTGCCGAGAGGGTGCTGAGCGTTGCGGGCGTATGTGCAATCGACTTGACATCTAAATAAGCTAAGTGTGTGTGTGTGGGTTTCTGCCTACTCTCCTTGAACTCTCCTTTGTGTGTTTGTTTTTTACCTTGATAGGGTGTGCCATTGTCGCTCCCACCCCCCCTCTGAATCTATGGGGCGTGGTTCATACTGAATACAAGTGAGGACTGTCCCACCTATATTTTCATTGAGCGTGCCTACTTAAGCTCTCTAATTCACGGCCAGCAGGGCTGCGCATTATCATTACGTAGCTCTGCCTTTTACACTACAACTCGGGGATCATCTCTCCGTATTCTTACCATAGGTAATGTTACTATTATGGGCAGCCTGCCTGGCTTCCCACACGGATGGACTTAGCACTGCAAGCCTCCATTTACATTACCTCACTAATTGTGTTGCGCCAGATCACACAACTCTGGCTCTAGTTGAGGCCCATCACCTCGGTTCATGGGCACAACCTCCATTCTACACTGTGATCCATCCCGGCCACGGCCATTGATAGGTCTGTTAGCACGTATCACGCCACACCTAAAGTTGCATGGCAACAAAACATGATCAATAACGACTACCTGTTCTTTCTATGTTTTGTGTTCTGTTTGTTTGTCTGTCTTTTACCTACCTGCAGACTTCTGGGCCCCTCGCAAAAGAGGTAAATCCCCAAGCCTTTTGGTTTGTATTTTCACGCACCTATTTTTACACATAGTGCCACTGTTTTAACTTTCACTACCTACAGCAGGGTAGGCCTTAGCGCGCCTATACATGTTGAGGTAACACCCGCTTACTGGTCCTGACGAAAGCCCTGTAAACTCATACACTTAAAGGGCAGAAACATGTTGACCATCCCCTAACAGGGAAACACCTGTATTTCTTTTGGATAGTTTCCCTGCACATAGCTCTTAATTTTAATATGTCAAGTTGACGAGTGAATAAATGATTTTTTGGGACAACCGCTGACATCTTTAACTACACCTTTTTCACTCTTCACTCTCACAAAAACCTGCTCCGCAGTCTCCTGGCGTCGTAGCACACTCGGGAGGTACTCGATCTCCCGAGTGGACCCGATGATGAAGCATGTCACCACTAGGGTGAGTGAGGGTTTCCTGAAAAAATCACGAATTTTTTCTTGAAAGTTGGTCCAGTCTTCTGACCAACCACAGCTGGCCTCATATCTATACGTGCTATCTCGATCAGACTTACGCCCTACTGACGGACACTCTTCTTTTGTTGATATATCTACTGATTGGGGACTAAGAGTGCCCTTGAACCCTGTCTCTCCCTTTGTTGACTGGCAACCAGGGGAGCACAAGAAAATCAGTATTGTCCCTCAAATGGACCCACAAGCCAAAGGCACAGCAGGAGTTGCAAGTGGACCTCTAGCAGTTTCACAAAGTATCAGCTTGCAGCACACAGAGTGTGAGGAGACTGGAATCCTTTGTAAAAAGTGTTCGCTGAGGTTGGGGATATCGATAGCCCAATGCACGAAGTTGGGGAATACCAACAAGCAAATGCACTTGCAAATGTACGGGGTGCACAGGAGTTCAGGTTATGTGGTTGTCACAAGGGATATTGGCCTTAAACTCAGTGAGAGAGCTGTTCAACATCAAGGAACATAGGAACTCACCTCCTGTGGTACTGAAGCCTTTGGAGTTCCCAGTAGCTTAGGATCAGCAGACTGGTCAGTTGCGTTACAGTGGTTTGAATGCAAGGGAGTGACTCCTTCACCCCAAGGGAGATACTTCAGTTGTTCTCGATGCTCCACATGTCCTGCAGAGCCTGTATGGTGCACAAACACAGACCATCCTTTAGACAGAGAGGGAGACAAAGTTGGGCCCTGTCAATGTTTAGCAAAGTCCAAAGGATCCAGACGGTCGAAGGTCAGTGGTTTCTTGATCAGAATCTTGTCCATGTCGAATCTAGGGTACTAAAGCCAGGTAAGCCCTTTTGTACCCACGGGAAAGGGTTGGGGGGATTCAGGGGACCCTCCCAGAGGAGAGACAGGACAGTGAGGAGGATACTCCCATGTCCTTTGTCCAGTTTTGCACCAGAGCAGCAGCCAACGGCCCCCAGAACCTTTTTGAGCTGGACTATGCACAGGAACACCAAGTGTGCCTCAGATGCAGACTTTCAGGCACTTTGGAAGTGTACCTACCCAGCCCCAATACACTAAATCCTGTCTGGGAGGTGGTCACACCTCCCTGTGACAGGATGCCATTGTCCTGCCTACCCCTGCTCGTGCTTGGCTCAGCAGTAGGAGGGCAGAAATGTGTCTCTGGTCGGCAGCAACCATTTTGCATTGCCTGGGTCGAGAAGACTGGTACTGGAAAGACCAGTGACCACACAAAGCTCGCTTCAGAATAGTGGAATCATACCTTCCACACCAGTTACCGGTGTGGAGGTATGATTCCAAGGTGTTTGATACCCAACACAACATGTTTTGTTTCAAACGTTTTCAAGATAGCTTTTACCGCAAGGTTATAATGCACCTCTACCTATATGTCTGGCTGTGTCATAGACAACCCGGGAGAATAGTCTCCAAAGGCTGCAGAGGGGCTCTGCCCATGCAGGGGCACCATATCACATAAAACTCAGCACCCTACCATCAGGATTGTCAAGGCCTGCTATAGGGGTAACTTATGCATTTTAAGTGTAGGGACCCATAGATATAGTACACCTATATCTAAAGTAAGTGGGGTAAGCACCAGCTTACACAGGCTGCCATGGCAGGCTGGAGTTCCATTTTGTATGGCATCTCATGGATGGCAAAATACATGCTTCAGCCCCTGGGAGGCCTCTGGAGTACCTATGCCCTGGGTACATGTGTACCATATACTAGGGACTTATAAGGGTATCCCAGTATCCAATCTGGAGTGTACCTAAGTACCAGTCTAACATTTTAAGAAAAAAGCAGATAGACTGGGGTCCTGTGTGTCTCTGAGGCAGTGTTCAGTTAGCTTTTACATTCTTTGGTGAAGAGGGACCCGAACCTTTGGAACTTTCTGGGCACTCTGTGCACCTGTGGACCCAGCTTTTCTCTCAATTCTGCTGGCAAAGTCGTAAAAGCCTCAGACCTTCAGCAGAGGTGACTGCAATTTCTTGTGCTGCAATCCATGCCCAAATACTAATGCAAACAGTGATGAGAGTCCATTCTCTGGTCACTGGTGAGTCTCCCAGGGTCCCTGTCTGGTCAAAGGTGATGGGCGGCGCAAGAAGTTATCACAGGTCTCAGGGACACATCACAAGAAGGACTGTAGGAGGTGATCATGCCTATTTTCATCAGTGCTGCATGCCAGGTTCACAGGGGAGAAGCAGGAAGATCCAAGCAGACAGGTTCCTGTGGTGTCTCTCCTCTTTGGGGGTCACCACAGCACGTGTCACTTTTGGGAAAATTAGCGCAGCATGCCAGGCTCAAATGGAAGGGAAGCCGGGTGACCCACTCCTGCATTTGGGTCAGCTCCAACAACGTTCCTTCAGCCAGCCCAAGCTTCCTGACAGATCCCTTTTCTAGGCCACCACTCCGTGGAGTCCCATCTCTTCAGATACTAAGTAATTCTTGAACTATCTGAGGACATTTCAAGCTTTCTCTTCTACTCCTTTTCCAGACAGGGCATGTTGAGTCTACTGTCAGTGAGCTGGAACGGATTTGAGGTGGTTCACTCAGGTTGTATATCCCTCCTTTCCGTCCAGCTACAATGTTTGTCTTCAGGTGATGGTCCCCCAGCAGGTACTGATGATGGTTGAACCCGGGGAGATTATGAAAAAAAGAGCACAATGAGAAATGAAGTCTGCATGCCTGACAGCTCTTAGATTTTGGACGTATCACACCTGGGAGGGACTAAAGGCAAGCTCTAACAGAACATTTAATTCGATAGGTGTGAAGGTGATCAGTGTTCTACCTCCTGAGGCCCTCCATCTATCCTAATAAGCGAGCAGATGAAGGATGCTTTAAATTGGGTAACTCAGGGCTGGCTTGCCAGCTGGCAGAACCATATAGGGGCATTCCTGTCCCAAAATATGGTACATAGTCTTATCTAGCCTTTAGAAGCAATTTATCTGGATTTTGGAAGGAGGCCCTGTTCATAAGTCAGGAGATACATTTACTAGGTAGAAAACTCAGCATGTCACTGTGCCCCTTCAAGGCCTGAGCAGACCCAGTAGCTAGTAAATACCGGCTTCTGGAATCCGCAGTTGAAAAAAAATTGTTTGATGTGTTTAAAGTCAAATACTCCTGGTCAGGAGGACAAACAACCTTGCCAAGCCTTAACAAGCCTCAAAGCCGTCTCAAATAAATAAGCCTCCCAAAGGACAGGAGAAATTTGTATGCAATCTAGCTAAGCCTGAGGCAAACAGTTCCTTAATTTACCTGTAGAAATCGTTCGACATCTGCAAATGCTGTGAGCTTGCATTGCAAGGACTTGCCTGATTATACCACAAACTATTTTGAGCCTGCATCTTTCCCATTCATACCAAGAATATAACCTTGTTCCCAATTTCCATAAGGTGGTCCTCGGAGTCCATTGTGTCGGAGCCCCTGCCAGTTAAAAAAATGCTCGCTGTAACTGGCCAGTTTTAAGATATAAGCACCAGGCCCCAAAGGAAAGGCCACACACCTCCCTCATCATTAAAGCCAACTGTATGAACCTTGTTGGTAGTGCAATCAGCTTATCATTCATGAAATGGTTGAGATATCCTGGTAGGGGGAACTTGTTCCATGCCATACAATGGCAAACATGGGATTGTATTATTCCTAAACATCTTCTAAATGCACATTGGCATTGGGACACTGGACCTTTAGCTGTCTAGTTTGCCCACATCCCTCTTCCTCAATCTAGCAATCACAGATTTTAGGTGATTCTGCATCGCTGTTGACTATTGAATTACTTGACTCATGCATTTCTTGCATCAGGGTGCAATTTGAGAGCAAGTAGTGCGGGCCTTAGCTTTGTTTGCTGAGATATGGTAATGGAGAAGATGGCCATTTGAGCCCCCTCACCTTCATATTGGTACACTGGGCTTGTAAGGGCTGGGTAACCGAAGGCAGAGTTGGACATATTTAAAACTTCACTTGCCAAATATGGCAGAGCCAGGAAATGCCTGCATTGTTGAAGATGGGAAATGTTTTCAGGTCTTTTCCTAAGGCGGAGTTTCATATCAGCCTATCATGTTCTCTGCAGTGTAAAGTCTCCGGGACACCCAGATGAAGGAAATAATTTAATCCCCGGAAACAATTACTAGCATTTCTCTTATGATCTCTGTACATTCCCTGATTCCAAAGTTCTGTCCTGTGACTTACATCTGCCTGGAATAGAAGTGGCTAACAATCGTGGTTGTTAGTAGCAGTGTGTGATGTAAATCCATCAGGTAAAGTTAGAAAATTTCACACTTTTCAAAGAAGTGTATGAGTTTCTATAACTTCTCTTGAAGCATAGATTCAATTCACCCACCCAACCATTTCCACACAGTAAGATGTTCTCCAAATATGGAGACGACGTAAGACTGCGGGGAATTAAGCTTCCCGGCTGTCACCAAGTGGCACTGATGAAACACATTGGCCACCACTCCACAGCACCCCATCTTCTTTACTCCTTATTGGAGTCCCAACTGTGGACCATCCAAAAGTAAGATGTGGGTGGGGTACGCGGTTGCTAAAAGGCTGCAGTGGTGAGTGGGGTGCCTGTAGCCCTGCGCATCAACAGGACATTCCAGCTACAGGTCAAGAACCCCTTTTGCCCTTCCCATTTTTTATTCTAACTTCATCAGTTTTACAGTGCTAAGCTAACTGTGGTTAAAACCAGTGGTTGAAGTGGGTGGAAAAAGTAGGGGAACTGTGGGAGGAGAATTAGACAGAAGGAATAACCTGAGGATTGGGTCAGTGGGCAGAGTCAAAGGTGTGGCCAAAAAGAGCAAAACCTTCCAATTTTTAGTATTTGGTTGGCATTTCACTGAACAGTTACAGCCTTTAAAGCTTTTAAATCAACCAATGGATACACGTGTTTAAAGTTTAATATGGATTAGCGACATTAAATACATTCACAAAGTGGGATATGTTTCCAATCACAGAATATCCCAAATACGCTTAAAAGTGAAATCACAAGCCATTTGTCTCAGAGCCATGCAGTTTCTGTCATCAGCACTTCTCCTCCCTTTCCCACTAGAGCAGTTCAAACGTGAATGGCAAAATATCCTAATTTGCTCATGTTTTCACATAATTATGGCTCTACCATATTTGCCACATAATACATCATCTGCTGCATAGTCAAATAATAATAATAATTATTTGTTTTTTAAACATTTTTTATTTTACATAAACAGAGCAAAGTGGGCAGCTTTACACACATTTGTTACATCACATAATCGTGCGTTAGTGGGCATATTGCAGTTACATTGAGTTGTAGGCACCAAGCAAGAAGCATAACAGTTTGACATATCCCCTCATCAGAACTGTGTTCGATTAGTCCAAGTCTTCCTCGACCCCAGCGGCACGTGGTGGCTAACAAATGTTACCACGAAACTTGTTCCAAGCCCCCCAGATTTTATCCCATTTCCCTGGGTAGCCACGGTGTACATAAACAGCCTTCTCCGCCACCATCGCCTCCTCCATGTCTCTACACCATTTATTAAGCGTCGGCGAAACTGCCCAACCCCATAGCATGGCAATGTTGCGTTTCGCTATCAACATACCCACCATCACCCAGTCTTGTTGCCGGTGGTTCAAGTCATTAGGTTTCCACACATTCAGCAAACAGCGACGTGGCTCCGGCAGCAAGGAGACATCTATGGCTTGGGAAATCGTGCGCATTACTGCTGTCCAGTATGTTGTCAAGTGTCTGCATTCCCAGATGGTGTGGAAGAATGTTCCCTCCACCCCATAGTTACGAAGGCAGCATTTATGGGTAGCTTTTCCTATTTTGTGTAGGTTTGTCCTGATATAGTATGTACGATGCAGTACCTTGAGTTGAACCAGTTTCAACCTGGAGGGAATAGCGGTTTCCTGTGGCGAGGAGAGGGCTTCCTGCCATTCGGAGTCATCAAAGGAGCCCAAATCCCCCGACCAGTTCTGTTTCAATGTGGACATCGCGTCTGGGAGGTTATTAATGAGTTTCCTATAAGTGAAGGAAGTGGCCTTGTCCTGCATGTGTTCTGTCAGAAGTCTTCGAGAGGAGAAGATTCCTGCAAAACGGTGCCTGTGGGTATAGCCGACTGTAGTGCATGTTTGATTTGTAAGTACCTAAACCTCTCCGTCTGCAACATCTCATAATGTGTTTGTAGGTGGGCAAGGCCACCACTTTACCTTCCTTCCAGAGATCGCCCACTACCGATATATTATTGGAGTCCCAAGCCCGGAACCCCTTACTATTACAGAGGAAGCCCAATTGGTAAGAGTTCCACAGTGGTGTAATTTGGGTGATAGTTCCCGAGCACTTGAGGCATCTGTTGGCCTTGTACCACAACTGCACGGAGTGCTGCGTCGGACCTATCAAGTCTGGAGGCGGGCGGTGGCAGTAAAGATTATGAAGTAATCCCTTGCCCTCCAAAGAGTGTCTATCAGCGAGGTATGCCGGCTCAGTTTGTGGGGCGTGCAGCCAAAAGTTAATCTGCTTAAGATGTGCCCCCCAATAATAGAGTTCAACATTTGGAAGCGCTATCCCCCCATCATACCAGCTTCAAGGTAATTTATCCTGCGCGATTCGGGGCGGTCTCTCGCCCCACAGCAGATGGGATCCTGTTGCAGCTATAGCTTTAAAATACGCTACAGGGACCATGGACGGGGTGTTTTCAAGCACATACAGAAAGCGCGGAAGTGATTGTAAAATTCGTCGGGGTCTGGTGTGATGAAGATACCCAGATATTTGAACGCCATCGTAGCAGCCCTCAGGGGGCAGCTCAGGGGTAAGACAGGTGGGGGGCCCGCGAGAACATAAAGGATAGACTTTGTCCAGTTGATCTTGTAACCGGACACTCTACCGAACTTCTCACAACTGTTCAATAACTCGAGAATAGATTTTTGGAGGGAGGTGAGATAAAGAAGGATATCATCTGCGTATAGAGATATACGATCCTCCCATACATTGGTCCAGCAGAGCCCTTTGATAGAGGGCTCCCATCTGATCCAGATCACAAGAGGTTCCAAGATCAGTACAAAAAGCAACGGAGACAGTGGGCACCCCTGTCTCGTGCCTCGGCCAAGAGGGAAGTCTCGTGAGATGTGACCATTGGCGGCGACATGCGCCAGAGGTTTAGTATATAACAAGCGAATCCAGGCACAAAATTTAGGGCCAAATCCCATGTGTTGGAGCACCGCAAATAAGTAAGGCCATTCGACTGTATCGAACGCCATAGTAGCGTCCAGTGAGAGGACGACTGCAAGTTCCTTGAGATATGTTGCTCGCGCCATGACCGCGTGGAGCCGTCGGAGGTTTAGGGCCGTGCTCCGATGTGGCATGAACCCTGACCGGTCCGGGTGGACCAGTGAAGCGAGGTGAGGAGTCAGTCTCAATGCCAGGAATTTGGCCAGTACCTTAGGCTCCGCGTTTATGAGAGAAATCGGGCGGTAGGAGGCACAGTCCGTCCTTGGTCTACCAGGCTTGTGAATTGCGACAATCATGGCTAGCCACTGATCCCTCAGCAGCTCCCCCATCTCAAGGCTGTCTGATAACATACTTAGGAAAAAGGTGGCAGTCGTTTGCAAAGTTCTCTTATGCAGTTTAACTGGGAGTCCGTTGGGCCCCAGCGCCTTGCCGGATGCCAGTGCGTAGGTAACTGCCTGTATCTCGTCGGTGGTAATGTCTGCCTCCAACAGAAGCGGTGCCTCTGGGGAGAACTTGGGTATCATGAGGTCTTTAATATAGTCATATGCCTCTGCGATCGTATAGTATGCCTGGGGAGCATACATTTTTTCATAATGATCAGCTAAGATATTGACTATATCATCAGGGTCAGAGACCATGGAGCCTTCGGGTGATCTCAGTTGGGCAATGACTTTAGTCGCCCTTTCTTTCCTATCTAGCCAGGCCAGCATTTTCCCTGCCTTATCTCCCAGCTCGTATATCCTATGCCGAGTGGCTTGGATATGAGTGTGTGCCATTTCCCTTTGAAGGGTCAGGACTTCGTGTGTTTAAGACGAACCGCGCGGGCGGTTCCTAGAGAGGGGTGAGTCTCCTGTTCCGCAATAGTCATGGATAGTTCGGCTTCAAGTCTGTCCAAGTCCGCTCGTCGCTCCCGCTTGTGACCAGTGAAGGAAACCATCACTTGTCCCCGGAGGACCACTTTATATGCCTCCCAGAGCACACTGGATGAGTCCACCAAGCCCTGATTTTCTTGGAAAAATTGGTTAGTAGTACGTGTAAGTCTCAACATGATAGATACCACCTGGAGGAAGCTAGCGTGAATCGGGAACATGCGTCTCCTACATGTCTGGCGGTGGGTATATTCCCAACAGTATTGGGGAGTGATCTGATATGCCCCTAGGGCATAGTGACCTCCTCTACACCCTGCAGGGCATCTGCCGATATCAGGAAATAATCAATATGTGTGAGACAATTATGCACTGCCGAGTAAAAAGTAAAGCGTGTTTCATTTGGGTGCTTGAATCTCCAGCTGTCTGTAAGTCCCAGGGCATCTATCAGACCAAGAATACGACGCCCACTCTGCGCCTCGGGTCTAACAGGGAACCTGTCCTGTGTGCCATCAAGTATGTGGTTGAAGTCGCCCCCCCATCAGAAGTGTCGCTACCGGTAGCGTCAATAGAAATGCCGTGAGAGCTGTATGTGCTTGTGTGTGGAGTGCAGGCGGTATGTAGACAGAGACAAGATTAAACAACTATCCTTCCCATTAAAAGGCCAGGACCGCGAAGCGGCCCTGGTCGTTGACTCGTGTTTGCTGCCCCACTAGTGGGAAGTTTTTCCTAATAGGAATCCCTGTGCCCCTTGAGCCTGAGGAGAATTCTACATGGGCTAACATCCTATAACCCCATCTATCCATAGCCCGGACCGTAAATCCCAACAGGTGTGTCTCCTGCCGGAAGCCCACCGCGGGGCCACAGCGTTTCAAATATTGCAAAACTAGACCTCTCTTCACCTTGTCCCCTAGCCCACGGACATTCCAGGAAAGTAAAGTAAGGGGTGTTAAGGGAGCCTGCAGCTCATCCGAAGCGGTGTCAGCCATTAGCAAAGGTGGGGTGTGTCAAACATCTAGACTTGCATCTGCCCCGTAAAGCTAAAATCGCGCACCAAATTGCTGTCCTACCCAGATTGCATTCAACAAAACCAAAAACGAAAATAACATGTACAATAGAAGCAACAGAATTGAGTATATTAGTTACCTTCCCAACCCAAATCCCACCCTCCCTCCTTGCCTCCCTGCTTAGCGAAACTACAACTGCCCTCCACCCCAACTTAGCAGAGTGCTCCTTCCGTCCCATAGCTGCAATACTTGCATGTATAGTCTAATAATTGTAACTGGAAAATTGTTTGTAGCACAAATGGATTAAAAAATACAAAAAAATGTCACTTGTGTTGCTAATGTGGAGGGCCATTTACAAAGTTTGACTGGTCACCTTTCTCATTCCTGCATTTGCATATTACACTGGTACTAATGAGGCAAAATCTTTGCAGAGACTATTAGTATGTGTAAAAATGTCAAAATAATAGTTTCAGAAAATGTACCTCATCACACTGCAGCCTTTTTTGCTGCATAATTTAGTCAACACTTCAACATAATTTTGTCATCCATTACTGCATAATTCCAAGGGCTCCAAAGCAGGCAGCACATGTTAAAAGTGCTTGTATACGAAGCCGATAGACCGTGAAGTTTGCAAACTTAGTTTAGTGTGCGTGCAAATCCTGCATTGCCAATCCCTGGTGAGTTGCACTACTACTACTGAAACAAGATCAATGGAGGCATCAATGAGTGAGGCGGACTGGCCTTAAGGGTCCTGTGACCCCAGTTACTGAGTCACTGTCGCCAGAGGCTGTGCTGCTTAATAGGCCTTCCCACAAGACTGGAGGTGAACTACAGTGTGGATTGTGGTGCACAGGCCTTCAAGGTTATACCACACTTCCCACAGCTAGGGTTCACCAGCTGGTGGTAAGACCAGGGCTTCTAAGTCTAGCGAGGCCTTTTAAGGTCTAGCATAGGAATGTGATCCCTTAGGGCAGTGGTCTGGTGGACTGGTCATGAAGACGGAACCTGGTTCCTCAGTTTCAAATTTGGCAAGCCAGGCCATAACGCCACATCCCTCCCTCACTGAGCACCGTACTACCCCCTGAAAGAAACTCGCACTGCCTTCAGTTACATCCCAATTGTGCCCCGCTATAAACACATGGATGCAATGCAATTCAAATGATGCACTAGACAAGAGTAATGTGCTGCCTGAAAAAAAGAAATAACATCCTGGAAAAATCAAACACTCATAGGTAATGCAAGATTAAGTAAAGCATGTAAAATGTAAGCAGGCACAACATGGTTACCTTAACACTTTTACACTCATTATTCAGAAATCAATGAGTGTTTTGGCCTGAAAACTTAAGGACATGACTACAGGGCCCGGAAGGGACCTGTTTTAATATCCATTGCAATCACCCGGTCTTGCTTTATTTAGTTCTTTTTTGTATTTTTAATCTTTTTTCCTCTACATCTGGAGGCTGCACTTTGGAATAGAGAAATGTCAGAAAAAGACATTTCTTTCCAGCAAAAGTGTTTCTTTCTTTTTTGGATCCATTTCACAGGGGAACAATTGAAGGAATGAAGAGGAAAGTGAAGTCACAGATTTCATACGGTAAGTGAGGAGGAGCGAGACAGAGACAGAAAGAGAGGGAATACGAGGAATAAGAAGAAAGAGAGTGGGGTAGCTGCCAGCAGCAGAGCAGAAGTGGACACTGTCCTTGTGTTCTCTGGGCAAAAAGGAAAAAACAGTACTTTTCCTTCTCTGTCCACCTCGGCCGTCCCCGAAGACCACAACGACCAAGCCTTATTTATAGGCCGTGGCTATTTCTGCAGTCCTGGGACTCAGTTTAAAAATAAAAAATTAGGGTAACAGATTCTATTAACCCCTTCGATGCTGATGACGAGCTGAGCTCGTCATCAGCCACGGCTGACGTGTGCGGATGACGAGCTGAGCTCGTCATGTATCGCGGTTAATTGAAAACAGCTGCACAGCGCAAAAATAACCGCAGCAGCGATGCGGTTAAATAGAAAAAGTAGTGGCAGGCGGTGCCCTGCTGATCCCGCACACTTCGACCACTAGTTAAAACAAATATTTAGTATGCAGCAATGTATAGGAATTCCTAACAGGGGACTTGATTTAGGTCTTGGCGGATGGGATTCTGCGTCACAAACGTGATGAATATCCCGCCCGCCGTATTACAAGTGCCATAGGATATAATGCACTTGTAATTCCACAGACGGGATATCTGTCACTTTTGTGATGGTGTATCTCATCCGCCAAAACTGTAATCAGGCCCAGAGTCCTAACTTGCTAGTAGTAACTTTGTAGCTTCAGCGAGCACTTGCATTTTTAATAATCTAATGCTGTTATATTTGTCGTACATCAAAATTTAAAAATCACAACAAAAAAATGTAAGTATGCAAATCTCTTTCTTGCAGATTCAGCAAAAAGCTAAAATGATACAGATGGTGTGTTCCATTATCCCCCTGGTTCAAAACCATAGTATTGAAAATTGTCGAGAAAAGAAACAGATTTGTATGTAGATAGATTTCATTAAATCTCATGGTATATTGAATTAGCCAAGGGAACCTGATGGTAAATCGAGGATTTCGCTCATCTGTTGAGGATTGCCTACAGATTGAATTTAGTGCAGGTGAACTGGGGTTAAGTAGGTCTCTGCTGTAACCAAGGCACCGAGCAATAGACAAACATCGTTTTAGAAATGTAGACCGGAAGTCACAGAATTCGAGGCGGGCATGCTGACTTGGCCCTCTGGGAAAAGTAGGGTCAAATTGGAAAAGTTGACCTCTATGGGCTTTGGCCCTGATCAGTTATTAAATTTTACCCCGTAGGTCATTCTGACATCCCCCTCTGTGCTGAGATTACAAGAACCTCTGATAAAAAATAAGAAAGATAATTTTCGGGATATCTTCTCAGGTGGCATGCCTCTTAAGTCCTTAAGTCCATGACATACACGATTTCGAGAAGAAGAATTTACCATTTTGTACCAATTTGTTTTTTTTAGCCTCTTTGAAGTCCATACGAACCAATGCATCTCAACAGGGATAGAGAAGGCGTCGGTACAACAGACAAGTGACAAGGCTCCTGTTCTCGCTATTTTTTAAAATTATTCATAAAGTCCATTTTTTTGCTAACTATGAGTGTCTGCTCTGCAAATGGCATCCTCAAACTGCAAGTCTAGTGTCCCATGGTATACATCCTCAGAGCACTCTGTAACAGGGAGATGTCAAACTCTTCTCCGCACTCCACAGTCTCAAGAGGCAGTGCTAATCCACCCTGACACTTTGGCCAAAAGGCTGGCAGGTGGCAGAATGTGTACAGTTTGGGGCCACTAGACCTGGAGTGATGCCAATCACTCCTCAATGTATATTAAGTTCAGCGAACTGTGCTGAATGGGGCCCCTTTGTGGGATTTTGTAATGATAGCTAATATTTGTATACATTGGGGCATATTTACAAGCCCTAATCGCCACGGAGCGTTACTTTTTTGACTCTCCGGTGGTGTAGCGCTATTTACCATATTTATGCTATGCCGCTTAATGTGGCGTAACGCCACCTTGTAAATATGCCCCTTTCTGCTGCAATCCTCTGCAAAGGGGCATGCTATGGATGTTGCTGTGGCCGTTTATCTGCAGCACCCGTTGCTTTTTGATGATGCTGCCCCAGATTTACAAAGCTGAGGCAGCGCCAAAAATAGTGCCATTCTAGCGCGATGGATTACCAGGTGTTAGAATGGCGATATGAGGAGGAATCATGATTTTTTCCTTGTTTTTTTGCTTTTTCCATGTAATCTACATCCTGCAGCACACATTGTTTTTTAAAATATATTTGTATTGGTTTATTACATATAGTTAATTCTGCTTTACATATCTTCATACAAATGCCTTATTTTTTTGCATTTCTAGTATAATACACTTCCACAATATCCTTATTACCAAACATGTTTTTACAATTCCAAAACATCTTGTTATTGTATGGTATTTCAATGTCCATAGTTTAGAGCAGGGGTGGTCGCCTCTTCTCTTATAACACCTCAAGGTTGTGGAACTCTCTGCCTCCCCCCCCCCCCCTTCGACAGGAGCCCAATCATCTTTCTTTCCGTAAGAAAATAAAAACTTGGCTCTTCCCAACAAACTAACGTCCACTTCTTACCTTTCCTGTTGTAGCTGCAAGCGCTGGGATGCCTCCGGGTAGCCATGCGCTATAAAAGAGTTATTTTCATTTCATTTCATTTCAGAGCAGGAGTGATCTTCTGCATAGAATGACATATCCATATTGCAAAATTGGCAACCCTTTTACAACAAACTACCAATTAAAGAGTAAAACAAGATTAAACATATTAATAACACTATTCGAGGCTGTTGACACACTTTTTTATCATGATACATACTGTTTTATATTACAGTTTACCCCTTCCATGTGTCGGACACGCAGGAGCCGTCTGACACATAAGTGCTCATGTGCGTCAGATGGCTACCCCGCCCGATATGGGCGTGCCATTGCCCCCACATCCAGCAAACTTCCACAGTCTTTCTGCCCCCCCAGGAGGCAGATGGGGCAGTGGGGCAGAAAGCCCACTGGATGCCAGGGATAATTTGTGTTATTAGGCCTACCCACACAACTAAGGTACCATTTTCATCGGGAGATTTGGGGAATGCAGGATGGGTGTAAGTTTTTGGATCCCTGCAGATTCCCGAACTTTCCATAACAGAAATGTGAGTAAAATTTGATTTTGACATAGTTTGAGGTTTGCAAGGGATGTTGGGTAACAGAGCCTGGTGAGAGCGACACAAGTCACCCCATCCGGAATTCCCCTGGGTGTCTAGTATTCAGAAATCTATACGTTTTCTAGGCTTCCCTAGGTGTCGGCAGAGCTAGGGTTCAAAATTCACAGCTAGGCACATTGCGAAAAAAGGGTCAGTTTTCACTAGAAAAATATGACATGTCCATGTTGCATTTTGGACCGTGTCCTGTCACAGGCACTAGGCCTACCCACACAAGTGAGGTACCATTTTTATATTGGGAGAATTAGGGGAATACAGAATTGTAGAGCAACCCGTTATTATCTATTGACTTTCAATGCATTTCTGCCTTCCAAATGTAAGACAATGAGTAAAAAAGAAGTCACTTTGAAAAATGTTCTATAATTCAGATGCTAGTATGGGTACCCACAATTTTGGAGATGTGCAAATAGCTTCTGCTTCTAAACTCTATATTTTTTCCCATTTCAGAAATACATAGGTGTCCTTGATACCTATTTTTCATTAACAGTAGATTGCTTTAAAAAATCTATCATACTTAGAAGAAGTTACAGGTGAAAAAGTTGGCAGAAATGGCTGTTTTTTCAACTCATTTTCAATTTTTCTCAGGTTCAACTGCTAGTTTCTTTAACCCCTTCGATGCTCATAATGAGCTCAGCTCGTCATGAGGCACAGTTGAGCTGTGCTTATGACGAGCTGAGTTCGCCATGAAACCATAGCATACAAGCAATATCAGCGCAGGAGGGGAAAAGTCACAGCAGCCAAGGTGATAAAGAAACCTTGAAGGATCTACACAAATAATGCCTTGCTGAATTCAGAACTTTGTCTACTTTTTCAGAAATGAATAGATTTCCAGGATTCATTATTGATTTCACACCCATTTCTACCACTAACTGGAAGGAGGTTGAAAGCACAAAAAGTAGCAAAAATAAGCTATGTCCTATTAAAATGCCAAAAGTGAAAAAAATTGGTTTTATGACAAAAGTCTGCCTGTCCCTGAAAGCTGGAAAGATGATGATTTTAGCACCATAAGCTTTTTGTTGATACCATTTGCAGGGGAAAAAACAGATGCTTTCTTCTGCAGCACTTCTTCAGCTACGTCGAAGACGTGTCTGCAAAGGTCGGGTTCAGAATGCAGGAACTTCGCCGAACGCAGGAACGCTCCTTGAGAAAGGACTCTTCAGTCCGAAATGCATTGGAGCCTTTTTCAACTTTATGTCGTTTGATGATTCACACCAAGAAAGCATTAAATATGTTACAATGAAAACCTTTAAATAAACTCTACAAACTTTACTATTTGGAACTTTGATTGAACTTTCACGGAATCTACAGTGTTGTTCACCACTATAGAACCACATGAGTGTGCCCAACCACAGGGATGCGCCTACACCCCAGTAGCGCACTCAACCTTTCAACTATTCAGGACGCACTCGAACAGTTGCGTCACCTGTAGGAGCACCTTCAACCTTTGTAAACCACTCTAACCCAGACTTAATCAATTCCTCAAAAATTCAAGCAGTGCGCCACGCCTACATTCTCTACCTGTGGGGGTGTACCTCATCTAGGAAAGAGTGTAACTGTGTCATCTACAGTATGTGGGGCACTGTACAAGGCGGTATAATAAGTGTGGAAGGCTTGGTTCATCACCAATAGTTTGTTGATAATATTTCCCCTATCATCTTTGATGGTTGGTATGGGGTTCCTGGGTGTGTCTGTGCATAGGAGCCAGGTCAGTATTTTACCCGCTTTGTCTCCTCCTGCGTGATGTCTGACATATATTCTTTGTGATATATCGCTTCCAGGAGGTCTAGTGTTTCCTTTTGCTTTAGTTTGGTGTCTGCCAGTTGTGTTACTTTTGTTACTTTTGTTTAGGAACCTTGCATCTCCCGTTCTAACTTGCCTAGTTCTCATTCCAATTGCGTCAGTTCCCTATTGACACCAGTTTGGTGCCATATACAGCTTTGATCATGTATCCTCGCAGTACTGCCTTGAATGCATCCCATTCAATTCCTAAGTTTGCTACTGTGCCCTCATTTTCTTGAAAAGCTGTTCTATTTGCTTAGATAGCAAAGCACGTAACAGCATATCTCTAAGCGCCTCAACTGGTAGTCGCCATGTGGGGATTCTGGGCCTACTCATCCCCAATGCCAGCTTTAACTGTAGTGGGTTATGATCTGATAATGTGCACCCAAGATATTCTGCCCAAGCCACCTTTGTCAGCGCACTTCGTGATCCATATATCATGTCTATTCATGTGTGCAGGTCATGCAATCCCAAATAGTGAGAAAATTATCTGATATTAGGGTACAATTCTCGCCATATCTCGTGTAGTTGAATTTTTTTGGCCCATTTCTAGAGGTCCTGTGTCATCAGTTTTGACTGAGCTCCCAGGGAGTGGGGGTCATGAGCGGTCTTTGTCAGGATTGTGCGTGCAATTAAAATCGCCTCCCCAATAGACTAGAGTTGTTGTGTCATGTAGCAGGGTAGGGGTTAGAGTTTTTATAGAAAGCTGCCTGATTGTTGTTGGGGGCATACAACCGCACCAATGATATCTGGAGGCCATCCAGTCAACCCCCTATTTCCACATAACGTCCCTCTGTATCAGCGTGCATGTATTGTATCTCTAAAGGTGTCCCTGGGGAAACCCAGATCATTGTTCCCTAGGCATAGTTAGATTATGTGGTCCCTATAATTTATCTCCTCCATCGTTTACGCATATCTGCTAGTGTTTGCACTGTCAAGTGAGTTTCAGAGCTGTGTCTACCTTGTGCCTTCGTAGATACTCATACATTCTGTATTGTTTTGTTTATCGCGCTAATCTGCGAACATTCCTGGTTATCAATGTTATGTCTGGTTTCTGGCTAGACCCATGTATTGGCATTATGTCAAAGTTAGGTTTGTGTTCCCCAGGTGTGATAATTCCATTGGTGCATCATGGCATGTACCCTCCCATGACGAAGGTGTATAGCTCCTCACCCTGTGTTCAATCCTAAGTTCAATCTCAACCCGTTTAGTGAATATTAAAACAATAAGACAAAACTACCGCTCCCTAGCCAGTTCACCAATGGGCGGTGGCCATTTGCACTAAAATGCAGTGATAATTAAGACAATAAACCCAAAAAAGTAAACAGGTACAACTTGTCGTTTTTAGTCCAGCTAGTTTGTTTAATCGGGCTACGATTGTGGTTACCACAGGCCTGGTTTGGTATTTGTTACTTCCAGCTCTTGAAGGTGGGGTACATTATTCTTTTTCACAGTTTAATCTTAATTGCCCTGCCACCCAACCCATCTCCAAACATTGACTGGACAACATCACCCCAGTTCTTCAGCGGTTTGAGGTGTGATCGTTGGACTACCCCCAAGGCCATGGCAATTTGTGTGTCGTCTGGCATCGGGATATCTTCTTGGTGTTTGTCTGATTCTGATCCTGAGGGTGTTGATGCTGTTACGCATTGTTCAACCTCTTTTACCACCTTAGCTCTCTATTTTCCAGCCTTTTCCTTCGTGAGGCCCCATGGTGGATTTCTTTGGCGTGTACATCTGCGCTGTCGTGTTTACCAGGTTAAGCCAGTGTCTTTTTCTCCACCTCTTTTAGGAGCCATCCCCTTCTGCTCAAGCAAGTCCCAGGCTGCTTCTGGGGTTGACCAAACTAGCATGGTCCCATCATATTGTACACATAGTATGGTGGGGAATTGCATCGTATATTTAATATCAGGTTCCCTTAGTGTCTTCTTTATACCCAGGAAAGATGTCTTCTGTTTTTGAACTTCAAGTGTGTAGTCTGAGCACTGGTTCATTTTCCACAACCCATGGTCCTTTTGCCCTTGTGACATGAAGAATGTGATCCCTGTCTATAGTTGAAGAGACGTGCCACCACTGTGCATGGGGGGCACCAGGATGAGGTGGGCTGCTGTGAACTCTATGTGCCCTTTCTATCGAAAATAAAGTTGATTGCTTTCCTTGTAGTATAGTATGAACAAACCAATTTTCCAGGAACAGTTCCAGGCTTCAATTCAATTCAATTAAACTTTATTCGGTTTCATGTAATAAAACCATAAAAGCACATGATAAAAATATAATGCATACAATCCACGGGGTACATACCCAGTTAACCATAATATATACAAAATAGAAAATATGCGATTACCAAAGCTCCACAAACACACAGATGGTGCCTGATTACTAAATCACTCTAGATAAAGCAATAGGACCTTGCGCATAATCAGGTTGCTAGTTATACAGGCGGGTAGAGCAAGGTAAAGCGCATAGTGCCAGGGGTAGTGTCGAGATTTAGACTAGTTAGTCACAGCTCGCCCTAAGCCTGATTGCGGATTTTAAAAAGTTAAGCACACAAAAGACAGTATTATCCGTCAATATTTGTAAAAAAATAAAGTGGGCCATATGTGCCTAAAGTTTGCATTTTTCCAAATGGACATTAAAAAAGATTTTCAGGTGGAATCATAAAATGGGCAAAACATCATAAAATGAGCCATATCCTGTGAAGAGTTTCCATACCAGCCTCAGATCGACAGGGTTTATCCTATGTTCTGACCCCTGGGATGGACAAGGAGGAGGTGGAAAAGGTTGAATCGGAACCTAGTCAAAAGAAAATGGTCATATGAGTTTATGAGCCCTTGTAAGTATGGCCCCTTCATCTGGGTGGTCTTCAACATGATGAAGCGACGTATACTGGGCTTCAATAGCTCCTTCCTTGCCATAGTCTGGTGCTCAAAGAAGGCATTCTTAACAAGTGCAGATCTATTTTATTCGTCACATCGGGGTTAGAAAAAAGATCTCTTCCCATGCTTGTGAGACTCTTTTCAACATAACTCAGCCATGGTACCCTGGATCCATGATCGAGAGCCAGACAATCTTTTAAGATTGCTTTGTTGAAAAAGGACCCCTCCTCAAGCCAAATTTTAAGCCAAAGAGACACAGGACGAAAGGCTATCAAGTCTGAAACGTCAGACATGCCTAGTTCCTCATGAGCAGTAAAAGAGGGAGAACCCAGAGGGTTGGATACAAGCCGTCCCAAACATTTGCTTTCCGCAATTTGAAGATCATCCATAGTGGTGTACCCTGAATTTCCCTGCCATAAAGGGCCATTGAGATGCACTTGGCCCTTTAGAGCTTTAAAAGTGCCCACACCATTCTTTTCCCCAGTCTAGAGGCAAAGTTAAAAATGGCTGCATTCTCCGGGGTGAGGTCATTTTTCTTACGGGTCAGTTGGGACCCCCAATTCATTTTGTCATCTATTAATACCCTCAGATAAGAAACCACACTCAACTTTGTAATCGGGGTAGCACAACCCTAAAAGTATATGTCCTGCTAGGTCGGGCCCTAACTTCCATGCTATATGATTTATAGTACTTGACCCTCAAGTCCTGGTCCCCCATAAATTGGACAAAGGAGTTTATAAGCATTTGCTGGCCCGTTCGGTCCTGGCCATCACAACAGCATCGTCTGCGTATAACAGGACCGGGAGACGCCACCGGCCCGCCAGGAGGGAAGTTGGCCTTTGTCTCCAAGAGGGTTTTATCCAAGTTGTTGATATAGAGATTAAATAAAAAAGGGGCCAAAATACAACCCTGATGAACTGCACCCCATATGGAAAATGAGTATGATACAGTCAGACCGGCTGAGCATTGCACAGCCGCCTTATTGTCTCGATGGAGGTCTTGTAAGAAGAAGACTATTTCCTGGTCCACCCCCAGGGAAAGAAGGATCTGCTATGATTTCCTCTGTTCACATAATCAAAAGCGGAAGAGAGGTCCATGAAGTCCAGGAAGATGGTACCTGAACTGGCTACCATATATTTATTCAATTACATAAAAAGGTTTAGGTATTGGTCTATTGTAGAGCGGCCGGAACGGAAGCCATACTGGGCATCTGACAGGATGTTATTGTCTAGAGTCCAAGAGGATAACCTGCCCAGCAGGATCCGTCTGGCCACTTTAACCACAGAGTCCAACAGGTATATTGGCCTTTAGCAATGAGTGCCGTCCCTGTTCCCCTTTTTAAAAACGTGGACAATAACGGAGGTAGCCCAAGAGGCCGGGGGGCCGGACCTCGCAGCTGCATTAATAACAGAGGTAAGCAAGGGTGCCTAAAACTCCAAATCGCACAGGTAAAGGCCAGGGGGGATTCTATCTGGTCCCGGGGTCTTATTGCACGTCATACCTGCAATTTCATGCCTCACTTCTTCCTCCGTAAATGAAAGGGCTGTATTTTCCCTTCCCCCCTCCGACAGTGAAAACTGAGCCCAAGAGCCCTCGAACATACCCTCAAAATGGCTGGCCCACTCCTTCTCTGAGATATGTGCCTCCAGGGCATTTGCAGTCTCTAGAAAGGGCTGTAAATAATGCTCCAAAACGTGGCTATACACTTGATGGTTGTATTGTATTGTATTGTATTGTAAGTATTATTTGTAAAGTGCGGCTATCACCCGAGGGAGTATCTTGGCGCTGTGCAGAGATAGACAGAAGGCCCAGGAAAGGTGCTGCTATCATATAAATAGGAGAGTTAGATAAGGGAGAAACAGAATCGGTCCAAAGCTCCAAAAATCCAGGTTTCAAGGATTTCCTGAAACTGTCTTCTGATTGGGTGAGGCGGAGATGGCGGGGGAGTGTATTCCATGCTTTTACTCCCAGGGCGGTTACTGATCTCCCACACTTAGTTTTGTAACTAAACAGTGTGGGTATTAGAAGATTCGCTGAGGAGGATCTAAGAGGACGTGTAGTAACATAAGGTGTGAATCTAGATGTTAGGTATTTAGGTTCTGAGAACCTGAAAGCTCTGAGTATCTTAAATAATACTCTTATTTGGATGGGTAGCCAATACAGTCGTTTTAGGGCCGCAGAAGCTGAGAAACGGCGCGGCAGTTTCGGCATCAGGCAGGCTGCTGCATGTTGAACAGTCTGGAGTTTCTTGAATAATATCTTATTAGCATCCACATAGAGGCTATTACACTAGTCTAGTCTGGAGGTGATTAGGGCTGCTGTAACAGTTTTAATTGCCTCCACCGGAAGAAGATCGAAAAACTTCTTCAAAGATTTAACCAGCTGAAAACATTTCCCATCCACTGATAATGCTTGTGGGCGGAAAGATAGAGTTGAGTAAAATGTTACCCCAAGATTGTTAACTACCTCCACCGTGTTGGGTGGAGGGGGGTGCTTGGCAGCCACCAGCGACTGGGGATGAAGTTATTCGGCCCAGGAGCATGATTTCTGTCTTTTGTGTATTGCACTTCAGGTGGTTCTGCTTCATCCAATGTACGACCTCCGTAAGACAGTGTTGGAAGTTCTTTTCTACATTGCCATGGTGTTTATCTAAGGCTAAAATCAGCTGGGTATCGTCAGCATATAAGGAGGTTTCGATGTTGAATGATGATATTAATTCTATGAGAGGTGCCACATAGACATTAAACAACAGTGGACTTAACATAGACCCTTGTGGTACTTCTGTAGGTTGGGGTTTAAGGGCTGACTGCGTGGTTATTTGTTGACGGCCTGTCAAAAAAAGATTGAAGCCAGTCCCGAGCGAAATGGGAGATGCTGCATTCTTTAAGACAGTTGAGGCTTCCATGAGCTTTCCCAGAGTTTCCTCCTTTAGTGCCTCTTTTCGCTAACTAAGGGCTATCTTTTATTCCTTTCTTTGGGGTTTTAACTAAAGTGCTTGCCCTGGGGGTGGAATGCAGCGCTTTCCTGAGCCTCCTAGCAGCAAGGGAGCATTCTGGGTTAAACCATCTAGGTGCCCTTGTTGACTTTTTGGGGCGGGACTGTTAGTAGCTCAGTATCAGTACTAGAGATAGATTCGAAGGCAAGCACGATTGTCTCGTCCAGCTGCGACTCTATGCTCTGACAAATCTGAATCTCGGTCTGGCACTTATCCAGGAGGGTCTCAAGCATGAAGCCAGGGATAATATTTGTGCGTATCTAAGCCTTCTACCTCCATCTGTAGGCCGTGGTACTCCTCCTCTGTCACTCCTCTTGAAACACAGTTCCAGGCTTACTCCTGCTGCCTTTTCTGGAAGGCCCATTATACGTACATTGTTGCGTCCAGCCCGCCCTTCCTGGTCTCCCAGTCTCGCTTTAAATACTGTACTTCAGATTGTATTTCTCGCATTTTGCGGTCCGATTCCTTTACTGTGGGTGGAATTGTGGCCAGTGTGGACTCCGTGTCATTGATTCGATCTTCCAATTTCTTGTGTTCTTCCCTTAGGGTGCCCACATCTAGTTGTATTGCATCCAGTTTTGGTTCCATTGTGGATTTAATGTCCAACATTGCAGTGCGTAGTTCCTCACATTTCCTAGTATGGTCAGTAAGCGTGGTAGCCAACATTCCCTCTCCATTTTCATCTTCGGTGCCTTGGGTGTTTGCCTCCTGGGTACCACCCTTATTAGATGCGGTTTTGCTTGGCTTTGGTCTCATCATGTCTGTACAGGCAGTGCATTTGATGTCTGCGCACACTTTCCCCCATGGCCTGCCCTATGGGAGAGAAATACGAGGGAGTAAGGAGGATCTGTGCTGGTATGGCCACTGCTTTATATCTGCTGTATCTTGTTCTGCCCTGTCACCATGCGCGGCTTCTTATTCATTTTCTGTTCGTCCCCTCTGTCTGATGCGTAATGCGGCCTGCGCTTAAATGGGAGAGTCCCAGCCGATAAAACAGCCCATTTTACCTTTCACTCTCAACATACTCAGAGCCTTTTAGATTATGTGATTGTCTCCTACCAAATGTTCGGGCTTGTGATAACTTTTTTGTTAGTCCGTCGGTATGGAGCGACCACTGTATAGTGGGTAAGTCAGTGGCTTTTGATCTACCCACCCTGGACTCAGGGAATGCCAGTCCAGGCCTGGCCACCTTTAATAAAGGAAATGGTCGATCCTTTTGGACCCAAAAAAAGTTTGCTGAAGTAGGCTCTATTGTGAAGATGGTGTATATCGAAAAGGAAGGTATTATTCACTCTAATATCATATCCTTTTTCGAGGCTCAAATGAAGAAGATTTGTAACTTAAGCTCCACATCTTCTGAACCCCTCACGTATAAACAAGATAGGTCTTATATGATAATTTTAAAGAAGGCAATTAACCATCTTGTTCGAAAACAGCATATACATTATCTCCTTGGTCGACAGCAGGAAATTAATCGCCTTAAGCGAGCGAGAAGTCGCCTTATACTCTGCGAAAAAAGAAAGGAGCTAGATGCGAAGTGGGTAGGGCTGAGGGAAGCTGCAAGGGCTAAGGACTCGAGAAAATATTGGCACTTGATCGCTGAATACTGTGATTCAAGGCAGAGAGCTACCCCAATACCAATTCCCGAAAAGGATTGGGTGGAGTATATCTCTCTATTATACAGTAATAATAGTTCAGTTCCTCCTGTGTTGTCTGATGAGGTTAAACCTGCATCTGCTGTCTTTTCTGAATTTGGTCCCCCACCAGGAAAGGAATTGATAGAGTACATAAAGCTTGCTAGAACGTCCGGCGCACAAGGGCCGGATGGTATCCCAATTGCACTAATTAAAAAGGAGCCAAAGCATGGGGTGATTTCTTAGAGCCGCTTTTTAAATATTGCTTCCTTATGAATAAAATCCCCCCCTCTTGGAAGGGGAGCATCATAGTCCCTCTGTATAAAAAAGGACCAAAAACGGTGCCGACTAGTTTTAGGCAGATTGCTCTCCTGGATGACTCCGGCAAATTATTTGCAAAAAGCATATTATGCCATTTACAACAATGGGTCTATGATCAGGATATCCTTCCGCCGGAACAAGCCGGTTTTAGAAAGAACCATGGCACCTTAGATAATATAGCGGTTGTTCAGACAATTGTGGAGAAATATGTTTTCTCCCGAGGAATGCCAGTTTATACAGCCTTTATTGATTTCTCCACGGCGTTTGACAAGGTGGACCGCCAGACCTTGTGGAGAAAACTTATCTCATTCGGCATTCCAAATCATCTCCTGGGTCCGATTATGGAATTGCATACTGACACCTGGTACCAGGTCCTAATGGGAGGCTCGCGGGGGTTAACATGCAAAATCAGAACCCATAATGGGCTTAAGCAGGGTTGCCTATTAGCACCACTTTTATTTTCACTGTACATCGCTGATCTCCCTGGCGCTTTGAACTTGGCGAGAGGGGATGCCCCCAAAATTGGTCGAATGTCAGTTGGGTCTTTATTGTATGCAGACGATGTTGCCATATTTGATTTAACACCTATTGGCCTGCAACGCCGTCTGGAGATTTTAACCAAATATGCAGAGGTCCATTTTTTTAAAATTAACATAGCAAAAAGCAAGATCTTGGTTTTTCGTAAGAAGGGGCTCAGAATAAAGAGATGTTTAAGATGGATGCTCGGTTCTGAAAAAATTTAATTGGTTGATTCATATGTGTATTTAGGTAAAGTTTTTTCTAAAATAGGTCGAGACTTAGAACATACTAAACATTGTGTTAGTTAAGCCGTCTCCCAGGCAAGTGCATTAAATAGATTCTATAAAACCTGCGGGAGATGCCATTTTAGCCATGTCTTATCTGTTTTTAAGGTTAAAATCCCACCCTCATTAATATATGCTGCCGAGGTGGTGGATATGAATCATTGGCATATGTTTGATAAGGCTGAAGGACGAATTATGCGCCAAATATGTAACTTAAATTCTTAGGCTGCTCCACATGTTTTGCGCCTCGAATTTGGATTAGTCTCGTCCTTTATTCTAGCGCTGGCAGCAGTTCTTAGGTGGGGTAACTCTCTCTTCTTGGGGGAAGAGGGTACTCTTAGGGCTGCCCTGAGAATAGAAATTTTTTGCAATCTAAAAGCTCAATCCACGATTTTTAGGTCCTTTTTATGTGCAATTGACAGTTTTGGTCTTAGTTTAACTCCTGCTTCTCCAATGTCTAAATCTGGTTTGGAACATTTCTTAGAGAAATGTAGATCTCCGATCAGTTTAGCCAGAGATATTGCTTTAAGTAAATCCAGGCTAAGTAACGTGGCGGTCAGTGGGAGTACATTGGGGAATAAACCACAGCCTTATTTAACTTGGAATATCCCTCATGGGATTAAAAGGCTGATACTCCTACTGAGATTTAACCTGCTGCCCTTAAGAGACGTCACTAGTATCTGGGATAAAACACCTAGAGAGCAGAGAATTGAACTGTGCCAGTCGCAAATTCAAGATCTTAATCATGCCTTATTTGTATGCTCTTCACTCTGCTCAGGACGCACGTTCTCTGGTTTTGTCACCCCCGAATGAAATGGTTTGTTTTAAGATATACCAATTTTTTAGAACATTCTTGCCTATTTATTAGAATCTTGTCTAAACGTAGTACTCTGGTTTCGATTTAATATCAACTGGCCGGCTATGTAATTGTTCCATGTATTCATTGCATCGTTTGCACATTACTTAGTATGTATATAAGAAATTTTATTGGCCGGTTATGTGATTGTTTTACGTATTATAGCACTATTTGCACATTTCATATTACGTTTGATATCATGTTATAGTAATGTATAATGAAGGAATTTTGTACTGTGTGCAATGCCTTTTTATTTTAATTTGTCAGTGTGTTTTTGTGGACCTCCGTAGGAGTTCCAAAACAAAATAAATAAATTGTGAATTGCGGCCTGCGCTCAGATTTTGTTGCCTTTTTTCTAATGCAGGGAGGAGTAGTATCTCGGTTGGGTTACGTAAGCGATTTCCCTGCTTTCGCATACCATGTTTTAATTATGTCCACTCTTCCAGCAGTAGTACAGGGTTGCACACACCTCAGGTGTTTTTATTCTTTTCAATGAAGAGCCTGCATTGCGGGCCTAGGTTCATCGGTCAAGATTCCTGTTCTTTGTTTGCTTTTTGGAGAGGCGATCAAGCGCAGGGCTTTCCGATTCACCACCCCTCCCTGAAGCCACAGAGAATGAGTGAAATTGGCAAGAGAGGGCCCCCTCGTTTTCAGGAATGCTGTGTATGTTTTGCTTGCACTCCGGTTGAGCCGTGTGAATGGAGACCGGAGAAGCGAGCTAGTGGATCCTGGGCTCCTCCTCCACCGCCCGGCCCAAACTTCAAGACGCAGAGCCACTCACCTATGCACGGGCCACACCTCATTCGGGGCTCACCTTTGTGCTGTTGCCACTTCGCTGTAGTGGTCAGTGCGGGCACAGTTCAAGAAGAGGATTGAGCCCACGACCAGCAGTCTAGTTCCTCAGCCCGTTCGACATCACTTCACACCTCCGGTCTTTCCGGTTTGTCCCTCACCGTCCAGCGAGGGGGGGAGGAGGTTCGTATCCATGCTGCCCGTGTCCAACCAGAGGGTGATAGGGGTCTCTGCTTGGCACACCCCCCTTACTAGTGCTTCGCTTCCAGGTCGGGCTGCCCTCCTCCATCCGGTCAGCTCCACACTCCGCTCAACAGTGTTCGATAATCGCCATCGATCGTCCCTGAACCTCATTGACGTTTCTATCAGGGTGCACAAGGGCTTCCCAACAAATCTAGAGCACGGGGAACAGAATATTTGACTGATTTTGTTGGGCCTGGTATGGAGCTCTTCACAGCGTGTCCAATCCGACCCCCATCTTGGCCACAAACCCCAACCCTGCAGCACACATAGTCACATCAGGGCCACATGAACCCCCGCCCCACATGCCCAAACCCGCAAATAACACAAGGACACAAATGTTAGGTTTGGGTAAAAATTGCTGCAGGTTTATTGCATACAACATATGTAATGACGGTGGGTTAGCTTACGGGCGATCCTAGGGCAGGCCGCATTCTCGCCACCTGCCCGCCTGTTGAGCCAAACAACACAGTGGCGAACCACCCAACTGTTGTACAATTACCATGATTATAATGACACGCCCATTGCGGGGCGTGACTAGGCAAACCCCCGGTTGCGCAGGCCCACAACCGCCCGAAGGACTACTGGGGCGCCGACACGGATTCCTGCACCTCCCATGAGGTTACAGGTTAGGCTCTGAGGTTATGCTCTGGCACCCCTATGTGCCCGCTGACGTCCAGCGTTTGCACCTCTCTTCTTCCGGATCGCCCAGTAACTCCGCCTGCAACGAAAAAGAAACATATTAAAAGCTCCCCCCGGAGCCCCCTCAAGCCGACACTCTGGGTTCGAGGAAGGGCGGGAAAAGAGTGTCCCAACATGGAACTGTGACGTCCGGGGCGGCAAAGAGGCCTCCCCAGCAGGGCAGAGGTCTGATGTACTCCAGACGGCTCCTCCCCACCGCCCCGGACGTGCATCACTACCAGTCTCCACCAACCAGGGGAGACTGCCTCAGGAGAGGAACTACTGTGTCATGCGGGGGCGGGACAGCCCTCCATGACTAGGAGCCCGCCCTCCTGATGGCCACTGTGTGGCCTCGGGCAGGCGCATAGTCACATCAGGGCCACATGAACCCCCGCCCCACATGCCCAAACCCGCAAATAACACAAGGACACAAATGTTAGGTTTGGGTAAAAATTGCTGCAGGTTTATTACATACAACATATGTAATGACGATGGCTTAGCTTACGGGCGATCCTAGGGCAGGCCGCATTCTCGCCACCTGCCCGCCTGTTGAGCCAAACAACACAGTGGCGAACCACCCAACTGTTGTACAATTACCATAATTATAATGACACGCCCATTGCGGGGCGTGACTAGGCAAACCCCCGGTTGCGCAGGCCCACAACCGCCCGAAGGAATACTGGGGCGCCGACACGGATTCCTGCACCTCCCATGAGGTTACAGGTTAGGCTCTGAGGTTATGCTCTGGCACCCCTATGTGCCCGCTGACGTCCAGCGTTTGCACCTCTCTTCTTCCGGATCGCCCAGTAACTCCGCCACAGCCCGTGAGGTGGATCCCGCTGCCGCACGGGCCCCCCCACCATTATTACTGCTCTTTACCTGCAACCTACACCTAGAATTGCTACCTCCAGACAGAGGAGGAACAAGGCAACGCCCATAGGCGTGGGGTGCTACCATCGGGCACCAATAAACCTGTCCCACCACCCCTCAGGGAAACAAAAGGGATAGGAAGGGGCCCCTACTACAGAGGCCCGAAGTGACATGAAATAGGCTGTCCAGCGCATGCCGCTGGGACACCAACATATCCCTTCCCGCTGAGCGGCAGAAAACTGCGCCAGGAGTCACTGATTCAGCTGAATCACCATCTTCATAATCCCGCAGGGAGAGTAAGTGTGCTTACCGACACGAGGGAATAGGAGGGCACCAGACATACTATAGAATCTTAGACGAGTCCAAGTAAGCGATATACCGGGTCCACAGGCCAAGCAGCCGGCATCCCCTGCCCCCTTGGGTTTTAGGCTGGAAGCGGCTTCAGACAATGATACCGTTAAGTTAGCTGGACTGAAGGCAGACTACGAACACCTCCCGGGGACCGCAGCGCCTGCAACAGAGAGCCCCCTAGGCTGACCTGCGCAGGGGCATGCATGGGTAAATGCCAGCCACTCCGACACCAATAGGCATAACCACCCGGGAACAATCCCTCTACCCCATTAGGGGAGACTATCCCAGGCAAGGGACCAGGTGATGGGAAAGGGCCCCCCCTGCAGAGAATCCCTCCCGGAAAACAAGCGCTGTCACAGAAATTAATCAACTGCAAGATTACGCTTGAGCAACTAATCCCCCACAGGATACAGAAGTCTATTGCAGTACGCAAAAGCATATATTGGAGTGACTAGCGAAGTGGTCTTACAAGAGGCAAACTGAAAGCCACGGGGACAGCCGAGAACAATTGCCCCCCCTGGATAATGCATGAATTCCTAAAAGGCTTCTCAGGCCCACCCCAAACGATTATTGGCAGTCCGTGCTCGGGCTGTGGAAGCCACAGTTGTTCTCTGTATACCTGAATAGAGTGTTACACTGAAGGCTGCCGACCGCGGGTGAGCTGCCAGCGGGCACCCGAGCCTAGGATAAAGAAGGCAGGAGAACCAAAGAAGGGGGGTGGGGGGGGGAGACTAAAACGTATGACCCTCCCAAGCATGGCAGACCAACACATGTGCCGTAATCGAGGGTGCACAAGTACTATTTCTCAGTTTCAAGTGGTTGCCAATATTGCAGTGCTCCCTATGTACCTGTGATTGGTGCTCTTTGTTGCATGCCAGGCCACATCTTTTAACACACTTCTTTTAACCCTAGTTAATAATTCAACACTCGGAAATCCCTTCCGGGTTCAGCTCAGAAGTAGCCTAAGATAGCCACCCCACTAAAATCGTCTGGCATAAAAGAACATGTCTAACAGGGACGCTTTGTTGGTAAGAGGTTTATTTAGAATGAGGTGCCATGGGGGGAGGAGTCTTAATGTAGATCCCTTCAGATTTCTGAGGTGTAACTCAATACTTAGCCTGGGCTATCAAACAATTAAACCCCCAGACATTCAAATAATAGCAAGCCTCCTGTTTAACTTACTGTAGTAAATACGAGGACCTATACATAGCAGACAACGCCTGCGAATATGTAAGTGGCATAACCAGTCTATATTGTTTGTGACATGACATAAGAATATCAATGTCCAGCACTTCGCCGCATGTTAGCAATGGACTAACAGAGACCGGCCGTTATGCCTAACCATTAGGAAGAAGACCTCTTTGTGGTAAATGGGGTCAAGGTAACGTAAGTGCTTTGAAAATCATAATACATAAAAAAGATACTGGATTTCCTTTGAAGGATATCTGCGCGTCAGATGCATGGCAGAACTATCAAAATAAAGTAGTTGTGCGTTGCCCAGGCGTCAGGTTACTTATGTAACGCGGGCCGAAGTGCAGCACTATCTAACGCTGCGTTTTGCCTTGGTTACTTTGAGCAGGACTCGCAAGGTTTGGGTGCGGGTTGTCTGTCTAATAGAGCAAAGGGTGTGTCATAGGCACTGTTAAGAGGAAGAATATGGGCCCCAAGAAGGAGATAGGATGATAAAATTGCAGCCATGATCACTTCAGCAATGGGGAGGAATCAAGTGTCCTAGGAACCACTGCACCTGCTGCAGCTACGCTCTTGATTATGCCTGTCTCAGAGAGGGAGCGTCTTCAACTAAGAACAGGTGTAGGGTCTTATTCTAAATTCCTGTCCAGCATCCTGCTATAATATTCTTGGACCAGTTCTATCACATGCTATGCCGATGGCAAACTGCCACCCACAACATTGAGATCACTACCTGCAATGCTGATCTATAGCTTGATAAGGGAGTACCATGGCTATAATAGAGACCAGTGACACTACCACTTCCAGAATATACAAGGGGCAAAAGCAGTCATTAAACCTCTATTGCTAGTACGGATGAGCAGGACAAACTTGGGAAAAGAAAGATCCAAACAAAGATGGACAGAAAGCGGGCGGGGCATCATACCCTTATCGTGCCTGCATCATGCCTCGAAGAGCCATCGCAAGTGCTGCCTAGGAGGGACCGAGGCCTATACACTGCACGAATAAAACAAAGTATAACCAACTGTTGATCTGCAGGAAACATAACTTCAAATTTGCTAATCACAAGGAAGAAAGGTAAGTAATATGCAAATTAAGACTATATTGGACAGTGCTACAACACACCGGATAACAAATTATGGTAGACACACACCAAATGCAAGCAAACAATATAGCTTTGCGTAACTCACTGATTGGATTCGAGTACTGAACCGGGTAGGTGTAACCACAGTAAGATCCTAATGTTGAACAGGCCACCTATCCACCTTAGTTTCTTTTCTATCAAAACCATGAATGTCCCTGGACTTAGTGTCACTTTAAACCAGAATAAAACACTGGGATGGAAAAGGGGGGGCACTGGAGTATTTTCTTAGCAAAGGCACACTGAGGCTTTATCCACATTAGCACAGCAGATAAACCTCCCTAACACACATAATAGGACCGGCGATAGTCGCAGAAAATTTCGAAATCAGGAGGTTCTATTTATACCAAGGGGGGGGAGGGGTAAAGTCCTAAGATTATGGGCATAAGGTCTGAATAAGTGACGCTGAGATGATGAGAAAAGTGGTCGGGAAAAGAAAATTATCTTCAGAGCCGGTAAATTACGACCCCCCAAGGGAACACTTGTTCGAATAATGTGGCTTACCCGTTTCCGTTAAGGTTGGGGTGTTACAATATCCAGGGTACCAGCTAGGACATGGACACAAAGAATAGATTATTAGAACTAGGAGCAGGGCTACGAAGAATCAGTCTATAATGGAGCACTCGCACCCCCCAACGCAGACAGAGAAATTATTCCGCTAAACTCCTGATGAAGCCGACAGAATATCCAATATTTATCTTGGATAATATGATCGTGAGCATGTCATTTGTCACCTTACGAGCCTCACATTGCAGTGTAATGATTGGACAACTTATAACAAGATACCATTGGGACAGGATGTTGCACATTCAAAGTCGAATTCCCACTGAGCCGTGCTCCCAAACATATGCAAATTGGGGAACCGGGGACAATGAAGTGGAAAATCATAACGGCACATCCCACAAGATGAACAATACTGGTGACGTTTTAAGACTTGTACCCTCGCACCTGTTCCTGGAGACTTGAAAGGAAGGCACAACCGTTGTGAGGAGAGACTATGCAAGAGTACAGGTCTACCGATTAACACAGTCACTGCTGACCCTCCCGCTAAAACCAGTAATGCTCTGTTATCCCACATGCAAAGTCGTATTGTGCAGTTCTTAATGAATAACTCATCCTTTCCATAACACAGGTACATCGGACAATAATCGGAAATGACTGCTGCAGCTAAGGGCAAGACCTGATGAATCCCCAGCAAGGGAGTCTAAGGCAAGGGGCTCGGGGAAAGTATTGTTATGTTGCAGAGTACCCCGCTAGTGTAACTAGTGTCTCAATGGCAGATGGCGCATAAGCAAGATGCGGGACATGGGCTGAAACGCCTACCTCCGTGGAGCCCTTGCAAGTGCAGTGCGGCCCCCGGAAATAGGTACTAAGCCTGCACCCATGCTCACCTTCTGCACCGTGTCGATTGCGACCCCACGATTTCGGGATGCTCTAGATACCTACACAGATGTCACTATTACCTCACATAGTGTGACTTATGCCACAGAAACATGTCCACTAAATCTTCTCCTCAGGTATCGTTACTGCTAATGTGACGCTCCGACCCCGCGGGAAAGTCTGCGCTAGAAAAGAAGTGAGCGTGGCCACTGCAGGTGGACCGCACTGCCGGACGCAAACTCCAGCGCTGGCCCGGCGCTGAATACACATGTGTAGTCGCCCAGGGTCTCATAAACGCACCATGGGAGGAAGATGCGAAGCCTCCGACCCGCCTCCCGACAAGGAGACCATGGCTGTCGCATCGGAGGCAAGGGGTGGAGAGAAATGATAGACATGGTTCGGGTAATCGAAGGGTTGGCGCCACCACCCCTGACACACACCAGCGGGAACGAATCCGCACCGCAGAAAACGCGAGGGCGGCCTCTGCACGAGTGCGCCGACAAATAAGCAGATTTTCTTAACTGTACGATGTTCTATTACACCACGAAAATGTACAGCCAAGCCTCCCGTAAAGCCATACTAAACCGTGGCGACGGAATGTTGAAAGATACTTAGGCATTGCCTTTTGCTATCATTTTCTAATTGACCTAATTTTGGTGTTAATTGGGGTACATCTGCCCGCCACCGCCCGGAATCGAACTCAAGTCTCTTAGCAATAGAACTGCGATGCCGGTCTCTGTATTCCCTGCGCCACCAGCCTAATGACAAGGACAAGTGCCCCGCGGAGGCACCGGTATGCCCGCCGAACATTTTGCGAAGCCAAAGCCGAAACCCAAAACTGCGCCGAGACCGGAAAATGAGCCCCTCGGGCCCCCTATGCTGTCACTGTGCTACAATACCTCCGTCAGACATAACTGACCCACTAACGAAGAACTTATGTAACCCTTGCTTAAACATAAATGTCTCGGACGTATGAAAGAAAACCCCCACGAGCGCCGCCTCACCATCGAAAACCTTATACATTTGCGCGGCAGTCTCACAAACATCACACTGGTAAGTAACAAGAAACGGACGGCAGCGACTCGAAAATGAACATTGACGGTTTTACACATTAGCTCCCAAACAGTGAGTTCACACTAACACCCCGACGTACGGATATCTCGATTAAACAGCAAGACTTAGTGATTTCCGTCAGAAGGCATAGAGTAGCGGTGGACACTAGAACAGCAGTTGCATTAGTAATCGCGCCCCCAATCAAAGCGGGCAACAAAGGATATCTGTGCCCTGAGGCACCGATGAGGCACCATGAAACCAAAACAAATCATAAAACTAAACAATCACGCATAATTATGGCAAGCATCAACATACATCTCGGCCCTGTAACCAAGAAAGCGCAAAGAAACCTAGCGCTCATGCGAGCAAAAACGCCTCTCAGCCCCGATGCCTGAGATGGGTGCCACGACCGCTGGCCAGCTCAGCAGGACTGGTGTATATGAGGACAACACACTCATATCTCAGCAAGCCCCAGTCACAAATGCCGCCCCACTACGGGGCCCAAATTAAGCCTTCTTGAACCCTTAGTCAGAAGCGATCAAAAGGAAACACTTAGAATGAACGATAGCATTTCTTGGTAAAGCAAAATACACAGTACGTGCTTAATGCGGGTAAAAAATGGCTCATCACTCGCATCTCCCCCCATCAACATGAATACATCCATAAAAGAGTCTGAGCATTCGCCTGAAAGCCCGCGCACCACAAAGCATGCACTAACCCTTTGCCATATTCCTCGCGAAAAGAAAAACCCAGCAGCACGAGGATACGAACCTCCGACTGAGAAGAGACTGGTGCCTTAAACCGGTGCCTTTGACCGCTCGGCCACGCGCCCACCTGTAATAAATGTACACGTTAGAATACCACACACCGCGTAGTACTTGAGGGCACTGCGCACAGGCACGCACGAGGTCGCGAATAAACATCCAGCTCAGGCCCCGGGTAGAAGCAAACAGAAGCGCCAGATGCACAAGAGCATGGCTAAGCGTACACACGGGAAACACGCTTACCCTACCCTTCGGCCACAGCCCAGATGATCGGGGAGGATCGGCCAGGGGAGCGGTATCGGACTGCCAGGAAAACCATTACCCCACAGACAGTCCCACCACGCGGGGCTCCCCGGACCCGCCCGCACCCCGAAAGAGAATGCGAGGAAAATAAGCCGACGAGGAGGGGGGACGGACGAGGCGAAGGTGGTAGGGAGAGGGGGAGGAGGGCTGTCTGCCGGGAGGCTACCCCCCAAGGCCGCACCAGTGACCCCGATGCCCCCGGACAAAGGGAATGCTTGCACCGCTTCCCCGTGGGAACGTGACCCACCCAAATGCTCCCCACTCACCACAGGCAACGCGAGCCATAACACCGAAAATACATCGTCTCGACGCAAGACCGGACCTCTGGACGCGACCAGAGGCGAGACAAAAGAGTGTCCCAACATGGAATTGTGACGTCCGGGGCGGCAAAGAGGCCTCCCCAGCAGGGCAGAGGTCTGATGTACTCCAGACGGCTCCTCCCCACCGCCCCGGACGTGCATCACTACCAGTCTCCACCAACCAGGGGAGACTGCCTCAGGAGAGGAACTACTGTGTCATGCAGGGGCGGGGCAGCCCTCCATGACTAGGAGCCCGCCCTCCTGATGGCCACTGCGTGGCCTCGGGCAGGCGCACATAAGGAGCAAATTGCTATGAATGATTCTTTATGTGTAGCAAGTTGTCCCTCCCTGCACATAAACAATCGCCTCTGCAGCACAGATACCCTTGCAAAATGGTAGCAGGGTGCGTGCGTTGGGGCTAGGCAGTTTTTTTTGCACCTGTGCATGGGGAAACACAAGGGTGCGCCGTATTCTTGTGAATATGGCGCATCCCTGCATTTTTAAAATGTCAGAGCGTAGAGCTGCTGATTTGGGCTCAAAATCCCTCATTGTCTGGATTGTGGTTGAAATAATGAGTGCAAGCATCAGAGCAAGCACGGACCTAAGGAAGAGGTTATCACAATCAGAGCACCTGTAGTCCAGGTTACACTTAGACGATTGTTGAACATGTATTTGTATAGAAGCAGAAAGTAGGATGCAGATTGGCTGCTGCCTGTATAAAAACAACAGAGTAAGGTCAACCCACAGTCTTTCTTTAACTGTAGGGGAGTACCTAGGAGTTCCCTCCAGAGTTGGCCCCTGGAAAATGTACCTGCCTGATGTCATGGGGCGACCTGGTCTCACAATGCATTCTGGGAGCAGGGCAAAGTCTATTTATTTCATCACCCTCTCTATGGAGGAATAATCTTCCCCTGACAGGCTACCTGTATTAAAGAATACTGTGAATGCACTTAAACATCTTTTCAGTGGGCTGCTGCCCAAAAGACAACATTGTGACTATATATGGAGGGGATGCGCAAGTGTGCACTGCTGCTTTTGGTACTGGGCGCTGATATTGCAGTACCGCTGCAAAACCGGCCCCCAGTACAAAATCAGCCCCACCTGCTAAAAAACTATCCCTCACCCTTCGAGCCTCCCGGGAAAATGCCCGATGCCTGCTATGGCCAGGCCAGCCTTGTAGAGATCCAGCACCTGGCTAGCTTGCTTGCTTGATCCCACATAGAAGGATGTCCTATGTGATGCCTGTGTGTACCCTGTGTGTTTGTGTATTCACATTCCAATTTCCTTCTATTTTTAGTCTTTTATCTGGACTTGGCAGACTCGTGATCTGACATTGAACCTTTGATTGTGTCTTTTGTGAACTATGAAGCCTTATCTCTAATTTAGGGAACAGAGCAGATTTCCTAGGCGAATACCTTTTATGCTGCTAAAGTCGACACACCTTGTTTTACTGTATTAGAATCTGTTTCTCTTTCTTCACAGAAAAATGCTTCTTAGTTGGTGTTTGCTATAAGTACGCTTGTGATCAAGGCACAAGTCCTAAAAAATGAAGTGGGGGGGCTAAGTAAGTTAGACAGTGTGCAAGTGACATCACAGGAAGTGGTTTCTGTAAAATAATTCAATAACAAATATTGGCTTAGCCAATAGGTCTTGCCTTTGGGACTTTAAACATGTTTAGCCATGCAGCACATGATCCTGGATGCTACAACATCAACTGTTACTTCAGGGGCCACTGGTGACGTGAGGAGGCTATGTGCAACAAGGATGCACGCATACTGAATGATAGGTGCTATGAACAAAGGACACAATTAACAACAATCTGTCTTACATTAAATAAAGCTGCCCAGAATGTCAAACCCTATTACCAACTACCACAAAGGCTATGCTACTCTCTCCAGCTCGTGAGAAATATTTGAACACCAAACATTCAGACCGGCCACGCCCTTCACCCACCACAACTCAAATCTTTCAGTCCCACGCCATTGATAACATTAGTCATGCCTGCAACTTTCAGGGGAAAAAAACTTGGGTGTTTAGCAAGCACATATATTTGTGATGCAGGAGAAAAGAAGACACAATGCCCAATGCAAATGACTGGGACTCAGTAATTTATTGTGAGGTGAAATAGCATGAGATTGTTCCACACTCATGATCCCAGGGCTTTTACTCATGGTGCTGGGGTAGATGCATATTTCTTTGCACCCTTTGACTTGTTTTGCAAGCACGGTGCTGAGCTTTTAAAACCTTCTTCAGCGGTTTCCGCATTGCCTTTGTTGCTATGTTAAAAGCTTTAGTGGCAAACTACAGAATGCAGGGATGTTGTGGGTTCAGCCCTAGAGCAGCTATTCAGGTTATGGTGTCTGTAGAGACTCGGATTTATGACAGATTAATAATGTTACATATTAGATCTCACAGAGTCAGTTTCAGACGGGCAAGCCCTCAATTAGATTACATATATTTTATAGTCTCATGCATTGGACACAGATTGCAGATGACAAATATCTCGCATTATCAGGGCTGTACCTGCAGAGCAGTTCTTCATGCTTGAGCGTCTCACATGAAAGCACTCTCTCTCTCTGGTTTCACAAATATTACATGCTGAACAGTTATCATCCAGTTTACATAAACCCCACAGGAACAGGGCTCTGACTGCATAGCAATCCTTCATGGTGGAGCATCTCACATTAGCGCGCTCTTTCGCGTTACACACATATTGCTAGTGCTGCAAACATGGAATCAACCTTGGCAGAACTGCCAATTGAAAGCGGGCAGTGCATGCTTCTGACTCACCACACTGACAGTAGCACAACAGTGTTGTGACTCATGTTTACTTTGCCCTCTGAGACTAGTCACCACATGTAGCGATTTACAAAATGAAACTTAGCTAACCTTTCTTACAGCAATAATATAAGTACATTGTGCATGCTACAGCTAACTAACCCCCTGTTAGTACCTTATTTATTAAGTAGCATATACGACAAATCAAACAAGCGCTACGAAGTGGCCACAATAAAATGAACTGGACTGCTTTGCACGGAGACAGGTCGCTTTCTGAAGTCTACTATTGCACATGGAAGTTTTCAGTCATGAGCCATCGCTCATGGAGTGGGATGAAAAACTCACACTTTAGCTATATTTTGGCTAATATTTTGGCAAATTTCTGTGTCCTCTCCAAGGGGTTCCACAAACCCTGGTTACCTTTAAAATCCACATGATGTAAGAAGAAAAGGACACATTTTTGGCATGGATACCTTATGTGGACAAAAAGTTACAGGGGCCTAATTACAAACTAACCCAAATAGCCAAAAAAAAGTCTTAGCACAGGAGTGGAAGAGGTCTAGCAGCGAAAGGGTTAATATCCAATACACCTAGCTGTATTGTTGAGTCAGTGGCACATATTGAGGGAGTATTTCTGGTAATCTATTTGGTTATGAGACAAAAATCAAGAGAACTCTCCCTTGAAAACCCGTGTGCACTACTGAGAAAATGTCTGTGTGGTAATCGTTCTTGCCATAGTTTCAACTTTCTCATCCAAAAAGTATTTCAAAGCACACAAAGAAATGAGTGAATGAAAAACAAAAGTGCAATTTAACTTAAGTTTATTATCACAATAGATACAGAAATGTACTTGATGACACAAGATCAAACAATCAAAATTGTTTTTTCTGAAGAGGCGTCGTATTCATGCAGTTACATTTTATGTTCAACATCAAAACATTTAGAATGAGCCCAATGCATTTCGGGACAACAGTCCCTTCTTCGGGGGCCACTGAAATTAAAACAAACGAATATTTAATTTTAAAAAATTCAAAACATTATCATTTGTTCATGCTACCAAATTGCAAGAGCCAGAGAGGGATAGTAAAGTGTATGAGCACGTACCATAGTCTACTCACCCATGTGGTCACGAAAACGGTGGACATAACATCAAAAAATATAAGAGGCACTAATGAGCAGAACCCATGCCAAAGAAGTGAAAATTACAGTGAACCTGACCTAGTGAAAGTAATAGCCCAATGCAGGCACGAAAACCATTATACAACCAACACACAAATAAGACCACGCTAACAGCACACAATGGATGTAAATCACACGGTACCTGGATGCTGAAACTGTGTACCAATATGCTTCGGAAATCAATAAAACACGTAGTGAATATAGGGCTGCTGACGTGAACACTATCCGATGGAAAAATACTGCACCCCTTTCATACCTGTCAAAGTTGTGTAATGCAGCCACACCGAAGGCTTTTCAAGGGAGAGTTCTCTTGATTTTTGTCTCATTCACTGTCAATGTTGGATTGGCAGCCCACATATACTGTGTAGCACACTTACAACATTTCCATTCAGACTAAATTCACGGAATACAGACTGAGCAAACATTAGATTCAATTTGCTAAGAAGATGTGCACCGTTCACTTATTTCTTTTTTACCATAAATCTATTTGGTTATGCCATGTGTTGATGGAGGGGGTAACAGTGACTATTTTTGGGTTCCTTTTGCTTTTTTTAGGAGAATTCAGTCGGGGCTTTACAATCCCTACATTGTGTTTGATTAGTATGGATTATCCCCTGATCTTGCTTATATGCTGGTCTAGTCAGCTATCAGGATGTCGTGGAGGGATTGTTTATCAGTCTGGCCTATATGGCAGCAAGGTATGCCCTCCAGTCTGGCATATTTTTCTCTCAACTTCGGCTATCAGGGCAGTGCGCAGGACATTCAGCCATAGGTAGACTGGGGTGGGGGTAGGCTGGCAGGTCTACCGGCTCATGGCCAATCTGTGTTTGGCTACTACCAATGATAAATATATAAATTTATTCAGGGCTTTGCTTTTGGATGTTCATTTGGTAATCCCTAAAATAAAATGCAGCCCGGTCGATGTTACATCGTGTTGGTGGCTTCTGTTAAAATATCTAAGTCTGTCCAGTATGCATTTATATATGTGCAAGACCATACCATATGTGTGAACGAGGCCTCAGGTGTGTCACGTCTTGGGCAAGTATCCCCTGTGCCTGGGAACATTTGTGCTATCCTCTGCAAGTGGTGCAGGTAGTTAAATTGTGTGTATTTTAGCCTTGCATTGATTGAATGATTTTCGGGATTCCTGAACATTGTACCCATTGTTTATCAGATAGCGTGACCTCGATTTGATGTGTCCCAGTAATTCCTTAATGGGGTCAATGGAGAAGTCTTGTCTTCAATGAAGTGTACAACATGGTGATGGCATGGTGCACTGCACCGTGTGTTAAGAGAGTTTGGGGCAAGTTGGAGGTCGCTGGTTCTTCCTGGGTCAGGCCCCAATTTATTTGCTTCGTCAGTCAGGCATATAAGAGAAATGTGTCCACTGGCATACCATTCATTGTCTTCCATCAGCCCTTCGAAAAGGCAGAGATTTTTGTCTACGAACATGTCACTCCATATGTTGAGGCCCGCTGCGTCCCATAATGCCAATTCAGATCTATGTTTCTGTGGCACGTTGCCCACATTCGTCCCAAGGGGTAATGATGGTGCATAGGGAGTAAAAGATTTTCTTTTTTGTAGATAATATTGCCAGTTATGGGGCGCCCTGATCATCAATAGATTGTTTTGATTCCGAGTGTGTGAATTGTGCGAGGTGGGGAAGTCCAATTTCCAAGTTCTGAGAGAGTTTGTTCAGCTAGCCATTTCATTGGCCATTGTAGTTGGGCTGCTGCATAGTAGTATTCGTAGTTCGGAGCTCCTAGGCCCCCTTCTGTTAGTGGTGCATGTAATTTTTTGAGCGAGCTCACTTTCTATTGCTCCCAGATCATAGTCGACTGTATCGACGTTAGCTCTCTGAATGTTTTCTGAAGTACTTGCAGGGGAATGGCAGCGAAAAAGTACAATAGCCTGGGTAATTATAACATCTTAGAAATAGCGATGCAGTCCATTGGGGAGAGTGGCAGACCCGTCCAGAACGGTAATGAGGTTCTGATGCTACTCAACACTTTGACCAGGTTTCCTTCTAGGAGGTCCTTGGCGTGTGGTATATTTGTAACACCAGGGGCCTTATTTATGAAGGCCTTGCATCAGTTTTGCGCCGCCGGTGCGTCACTTTTTGTGACGCACCAGCGGTGTAAAAAATGCGCCTTGTTGTGCCATATTTAAAAAGTGACGCACCTAGGTAGATGCGTCACTTTTTAAACCCCTGCGCCACATTATACCTGCGTCAGGTGTAATGAATGCAGAGGGGGCGTTCCCCCGCAAAAAGCCTCGTAATAGTGACGCAGTGAAATCTATGAGATTTCACTGCGTCACTTTTAGGACGCTGTTGCGTCAAAATCTTGCGCCTGCCTCACAGCAGGCGTAAGACTGACGCAAGCCCTTTCAAACGGGGCTTTCCCCATGTGAAAGGACGCATTGCTGGAGTTGCGTCACTTTTGCGACACACCCCAGCAATGCATCACCTTTACGCTTACAGATACGTCAGAAATACTGACGTATCTGTAACTCCTTGCGACATGATGCGTCATACATTAAATATGACGCATCAGGAATGTCGCAAGGAGTGTGCAGTGAAAAGTGACGCATCGCTGTTTGCACGCAGCGATGCGTCACTTTCCATAAATGAGGCCCCTGATATTTAAATGTATTTTAAGACCAGGGGAGAGGAGTGGACGGGAGTATCCCTCTTTGGGCTGGTGTTAGGGGTGTCATTTGGAATAACAGCAATTTGTCCCAGTTGACATTTAGACCCGATGCTCGCCTGAATAGTGTCAGTAACCTCATCATCTTATGAAGATCGTAACTTTGTCTCGCAAATATACCAGCGCATCGTCCGTGTAGAGCGATACCTCATGCAATTTGATATATGCACATATACCCCAATCTAGTGCTTGTTTGCGTAACATGCACACAAGGGGCTCCATTGCTAATGCAAATATTATTGAAGAGAGGGGGCATCCTTGGCGGGCGCCCCACTCTATATTGAATGATTTCGATAGCACAGACCCAGTACGTACCCTAGCTGTTGGTGTGTTATTATATAGTAGGGTTGTAGCAGAAAATTAGGTCCCAGCCCATATCGTTTGAGAACCTCACCCAAATAGCACCAGTTCAGGGTGTCAAATGCCATTTCAAGTGAGGCCACCAAATGCGTCTCTGTGGATTTGGCCCAGTTCATCAACATAAAAAGCATATGCAGGTTTAAGAAGGTGTTCCTGTTTGGTATAAACCCATTTTGGTCGGGATGTACCAAATTTTGCACCACGTTGAGTAGCCTGTTCGCTAATACTTTCCCCAGAATCTTATAATTGGAATTTAATAGGGATGGTGGGCGATATGATCCCCAAAGCAGTGGGTCTCTACCCGGTTTGGGGAGTACTATCAGTATTGCCTCTCGCTGGGAGGTGGGTAGCATGCCTGAATTAAATGCTTCTGTATACATTCAGTGCAACCGTTGTGGAAGTTGGGTACAATAAGTTGTGTAAAATTCTAAGGGCCATCCGTCGGCCCCTGGTGTTTTGCCTTTCGTCATTTGCTGAATGGAGTTTTTTATCTCATCTATCATGATAGGAGACTCAAGGTCTGTGATCATGGCTGGTGTGACCTGCGGGGTGTACCTTCTCTAGTAAAGAGTGTAACAGTGTCATCTATAGTATGTGGGGTACTGTACAAGGCGGTATAATAAGTGTGAAAGGCTTGGTTTATCGCCAATAGTGTGTTGATATTATTTCCCCTACCATCTTTGATGGCTGGTATGGGGTTCCTGGGTGTGTCTGTGCATAGGAGCCAGGTCAGTATTTTACCCGCTTTGTCTCCTCCTGCATGATATCTGGCCATATACTCTTTGTGAAATATAGCTTCCAGGAGGTCTAGTGTTTCCTTTTGTTTTAGTTTGGTGTCTGCCAGTTATGTTACTTTTGTTACTTTTGTTTAGGAACCTTGCATCTCCTGTTCTAACTTGCCTAGTTCGCGTTCCAATTGCGTCAGTTCCCTATTGAGGACCATTTTGGTGCCATATACAGCTTTGATCATGCATCCTCGCAGTACTGCCTTGAATGCATCCCATTCAATTCCTAAGTTTGCTACTGTGTCCTCATTTTCTTGAAAATCTGTTCTATTTGATTAGATAGCTAAGCACGTAACAGCATATCTCTAAGCGCCTCAACTTATAGTCGCCATGTGGGGATTCTGGGCCTACTCATCCCCAATGCCAGCTTTAACTGTAGTGGGCTATGATCTGATAATGTGCGCCCAAGATATTCTGCCCAAGCCACCTTTGTCAAAGCACTTCGTGATCCATATATCATGTCTATTTATGTGTGCAGGTCATGCAATCCCGAATAGTGAGAAAATGTTCTGATATTAGGGTACAATTCTCACCATATCTCGCGTAGTTGCAATTTTTTGGCCCATTTCTGGAGGCCCTGTGTCATCAGATTTGACTGAGCTCCCAGGGAGTGGGAGTTGTGAGCGGTCTTTGTCAGGATTGTGCGTGCAATTAAAATCACTTCCCCAATAGACTGGAGCAGTTGTGTCATGTAGCAGGGTAGGGGTTAGAGTTTGATAGAAAGCTGCCTGATTATTGTTGTGGGCATACAACCGCACCAATGATATCTGGAGGCTATCCAGTCTACCCCCTATTACCACATAACGTCCCTCTGTATCAGGGAGCATGTATTTTATCTTTAAAGGTGTCCCTGGGGAAACCCAGATTAGTGTTCCCCTGGCATAGTTAGAGTATGTGGTGCCTATAATGTATCCCCTTCACCGTTTACCCATACCTGCTAGTGTTTGCACTGTCAAGTGAGTTTCAGAACTATGTCTACCTTGTGCCTTTGTAGATACTGATACATTCTATATCGTTTTGTATATCGCGCTAATCTGTGAACATTCCAGGTTATCAATGTTATGTCTGGTTTCTGGCTAGACCCATGTGTTGGCATTATGTCAAAGTTAGGTTTGTGTTCCCCCGGTGTGATAATCCCATCGGTGCATCATGGCATGTACCCTCCCATGACGAAGGTGTATAGCTTCTCCCCATGTGTATGCGTAAGTTCAACCTCAACCCATTTAGTGAATAATAAAACAATAAGACCCAACTACCGCTCCCTAGCCAGTTCACCAATGGGCGGCCGGCCATTTGCACTAAAATGCAGTGATAATTAAGGAAATAAACAAAAAAAATAAACATGTTCAACTTGTCGTTTTTAGTTCGGCTAGTTTGTCTAATCGGGCTACGATTGTGGTTGCCACAGGCCTGGTTTGGTATTTGGTACTTCCAGCTCTTGACGGTGGGGTACATTATGGAAACATTTCTTTTTACACAGTTTAATCTTAATTGCCCTGCCACACAACCCATCTCCAAACATTAACTGGACAACATCACCCCAGTTCTTCAGCGGTTTGAGGTGTGACCGTTGGACCACCCCCTAAGGCCATGGCAATTTGTGTGTCGTCTGGAATCGGGAAATCTTCTTGCTGTTTGTCTGATTCTGATACTGAGGGTGTCGATGCTGTTACACATTGTTCCACCTCTTTTACCACCTTAGCTCTCTATTTTTCAGCCTGTTCCTTCGTGAGGCCCCATAGTGGATTTCTTTGGCATGTACATTGGTGCTGTCGGGTTTGCCAGGTTGAGCCAGTGTCTTTTTCTCCACCTCTCTTAGAAGCCATCCCCTTCTGCTCAAGCCAGTCCCAGGCTGCTTCTGGGGTTGACCAAAATATAGTGGTCCCATCATATTGTACACATAGTGTGGTGGGGAATTACATTGTATATTTGATATCATGTTCCCTTAGTGTCTTCTTTATATCCAGGAAAGATGTCTTCTGTTTTTGAACTTCCAGGGTGTAGTCTGGGCACTAGTTCATTTTCCACAACCCATGGTCCTTTTGCCCTTGTGACATGAAGAATGTGATCCCTGTCTCTGTAGTTGAAGAGACGTGCCACCACTGTGCGTGGGGGGGGGGGCACCAGGTTGAGGTGGGCTGCCTTGAGCTCTATGTGCCCTTTCTATCGAAAAGAAAGTTGATTGCAAAAGGACCTTGCGCATAATCAGATTGTTAGTTATACAGGCGGGTAGAGCAAGGTAAAGTGCATAGTGCCAGGGGTAGTGTCGAGAGTCAGACTAGTTAGTCACAGCTCGACCTAAGCCTGACTGCGGATTTTAAAAAGTTAAGCACACAAAAGACAGTATTATCTGTCAATATTTGTAAAAAAAAATAAAACTGCGCCATATGTGCCTAAAGTTGGCCTTTTTCCAAATTGAAATTAAAAAAGATTTTCTGGTGGAATCATAAAATGGGCAAAATATCATAAAATGAGCCATATCCTGTGGAGAGTTACCATCCCAGCCTCAGATCAACAGAGTTTATCCCTTGTTCTGACCCCTGGGATGGACATGGAGGAGGTGGAAAAGGTTGAATCGGAACCTAGTCAAAAGAAAATGGTCATAGGAGTTTATGAACCCCTGTAAGTATGGCCCCATCATCTGGATGGTCTTTAACATGATGAAGCGACATATACTGGGTTTCAATAGCTCCTTCTTGTTCCTTGCCATAGTCTGGTGCTCAAAGAAGGCATTCTTAACAAGTGACAGGTCTATCTTATTCGTCACATCAGGGTTAGAAAAAAGATCTTTTCCCATGCTTGTGAAACTCTTTTCAACTTAACTGAGCCATGTTACCCTGGATCCATGATCGAGAGCCAGACAATCTTTTAGGATTGCTTTGTTGAAAAAGATTAAGCATGGGCGAATTTTGCGAATCTGGCGTTCGCGAATTTTGCGAACTCGCAATCCGCAAAATCCGCGAATTCTTGCGAATTTGCGGATTTTTTTTTGTGTTCGCAAGGATTTCTGCCAGTTCGCAAGGATTTCTGACAGTTCGCGAGGGTTTTGTAACAGTTCGCAATTGCGAACTTACATGTCGGCTCGCAACGGTCACGATTATGTTGTTTCTACGTCTGGTTCATCATCACAGGTTCCCAGCACCCTCTGTTTCACCCCTGCCACCCTCTGTTTCACCCATGCCACCCTCTGGTACATCAATGCCTTATTCCACCCTCTGGTTCATCATCACTGTAGATTATGGGGGGAAAAAGCAAGCACACCTCCCTGCTTCAACTGACATGAATTAATTTGGGGTTGATTTATTAATGTGTCACTGTTTTAAAATTCCAGTCTGGCACCTGCTTCCTTATCTGTAATTTGCTTTCTGTTGCAGTGCAATTTTTTTTCCAGGACCATTGTGGCCTACTTGTAGCTATTCTATGAGCCTGCTGTGAGGGTCAGAGCAGGGTCATACAATTGTTGCAACTAGCAACTGAACTCTGGAGGGGCCCTTGTCAGGAAGCACTACAGGGAACGGTTACTAATGATGAGTTTGAACTTTTGAACCTGCTTTCACTTTTGCAAAACTCGTTTTTCTGCAGAACAGCATTACAGCAACTGTAATGCTCCACCAAGCTTATATGAGAAAGTTGATTTCTAATCCAAAAGTTATCCAAAGAAAATCAAAAGGCCTCAAATCCAAAAAAGTGCAGGCAAATGTCAACCTGAGGAGTTATTCTGATAAAAATCATCATTTTCAGAAGGTCTATGCTGCTTGCTAGTAGATTTCTTGTGCAGAATTACAATTTTTGTAATTTCGCGAGTGCGAGATTGTTGCTGCCCGCCGCACCTACATGTTCGCAATTGCGAACTTACACCGCAAAGAAAAAAAATCAGCTGCGTGCGAATTTGCAGATTTTGCGGGAAATTCGCGAATCTCGCGGATTGCGAATTTACCGAAAATCTGCAAAATCCGCGAGCGTAACGGATTTTCCGCCAATGCTTAAAAAAGATCCCCTCCTCAAGCTAAATTGTAAGCCAAAGAGACACAGGACGAAATGCTATCAAGTATGAAACGTCAGACATGCCTAACTCCTCATGAGCAGTAAAAGAGGGAGTACTCAGAGGGATGGATACAAGCTGTCTCAAAAATTTGTTTTCCGCAATTTGAAGATCATCCATACTGGTGTACCCCGAATTTCCCTGTCATAAAGGGCCATTGAGATGCACTTGGCCCTGTAGAGCTTTAAAAGTGCCCACACCATTCTTTTCCCCAGTCTAGAGGCAAAGTTAAAAATGGCTGCATTCTCCGGGGTGAGGTCATTTTTCTTACGGGTGAGTTGGGGCCCCCAATTCATTTTGTCATCTATTAATACCCTCAGATAATAGACGACACTCAACTTTGTAATCGGGGTAGCACAACCCTAAAAGTGTATGGCGTGCTGGGCCAGGCCCTTACTTGCAAGCTTTATGATTTGGAGTACTTGACTCTCAAGTCTTGGTCTCCCATAAATTGGACAAAGGAGTTTATAAGCATTTGCAGGCCTGTTCGGTCCTGGCCATCAGGACAGCGTCGTCCGCGTATAACAGGACTGGGAGATGCCACCGACCTGCCGGGAGGGAAGTTGTTCTTTGTCTCCAAGAGGGTTTTCTCCAAGTTGTTGATATAGAGATTAAATAAAAAAGGGGCCAAAATACAACCCTGATGTACTGCACCTCATATGGAAAATGAGTATGATACATTCAGACCGGCTGAACATTGCACGGCCGCCTTATTGTCTCGGTGGAGGTCTTGTAAGAAGAAGACTATGTCCCTGTCCACCCCCAAGGAAAGAAGGATCTGCTACGATTTCCTCTGTTCACACAATCAAAAGCAAAAGAGAAGTTCAGGAAGATGGTACCAGAACTGGCTACTGTATACTTATTCAATTACATAAAAAGGTTTAGGTATTGGTCTATTGTAGAGCGGCTAGAACGGAAGCCATATTGGGCATCTGACAGGATGTTATTGTCTAGAGTCCAAGAGGATAACCTGCCCAGCAGGATCCGTCCGGCCACTTTAACCACAGAGTCCAACAGGTATATTGGCCTTTAGCAATGAGTGCTGTCCCTCTCCCCCTTTATAAAAACGTGGACAATACCGGAGGTAGCCCAAGAGGCCGGGGGGCCGGACCTTGCAGGCGCATTAATAACAATTCCATCCACTCCGTAAATGAAAGGGCTGTATTTTTCCTTCCCCCCCTCCGACTGTGAAAACTGGGCCAAAGAGCCCTCGAACATACCCTCAAAATGGCTGGCCCACTCATTCTCTGGGATATGTGCCTCCAGGGCATTTGGAGTCTCTACTCCCAAGAAAGGGCTGTAGATAATGCTCCAAAATGTGGCGCTACACTTGATGGTTGTATTGTATTGTATTGTATTGTATTGTATTGTATTGTATTGTAAGTGTTATTTGTAATGTGCAGCTATCATCCTGAGGGAGTATCTTGGCGCTGTGCAGAGATATACATAAGGCCCAGGAGAGGTGCCACTATCATATAAATAGGGGAGCTAGATAAGGGAGAAATAGAATCGGTCCAAAGTTCAAAAAATCCAGTTTTCAAGGATTTCCTGAAACTGTCTTCTGATTGGGTGAGGCGAAGATGGCGGGGGAGTGTATTCCATGCTTTTACTCCAATGGGCGGTTACTGATCTCCCACACTTAGGGGCATATTACCAAGCAATAGCGATAATTATCGCTATTGCTTGGTTAGAGACAAAATATTTTCGCCGACCTGCGGCGATTTTTATCGCAGATAGGTTTATCGCAAATGCGATAAAAATCGAAAAGTCAGCGATATTCATGTATTAGCGAGCTAATGCTCTTATCCATGTTATCCACCTCCCATTGGATAACATGGCTAAGAACTGCTCAGGGCAGGTGTTAGATTTTGGAGATATTCGCGCGTAGCGCGAATATCTCCAAAAGTTGGTAATAGGAGATAGTTTCCAGTCGCTAACATCTTGGCACGCCCATTTTGCATGTCATTAGTGATAAATTTCTCTGACATGCAAAGTGGGGCCCAAGATGGTCGCTATCTCCTACTAGCTGTCGCTAACTGGTGTTAGCGACAGCTAGGTAATAGGGAGATAATTTATCTCCGCTTTCTTGGCTTTTAAAGCCAAAAAAGCGGAGATTAACCCCCTTGATAATATGCCCCACAGTTTTGTATCTAAACAGTGTGGGTATTAGAAGATTAGCTGAGGAGGATCTAAGAGGACATGTAGTAACATAAGGTGTGAATCTAGATGTTAGGTATTTAGGTCCTGAGGTCCTGAAAGCTCCGAGTATCTTAAATAGTACTCTTATTTGGATGGGTAGCCAATACAGTCATTTTAGGGCTGCAGAAGCTGAGAAACGGCATGGCAGTTTCGGCATCAGGCAGGCTGCTGCATGTTGAATGGTCTGGAGCTTCTTGAATAATATCTTATTAGCACCCGCATAGAGGCTATTACAATAGTCTAATCTGGAGGGGATTAGGGCTGCTATAACAGTTTTACTTGCCTCCACCGGAAGATCGAAAAACTTCTTCAAAGATTTAATCAGCTGAAAACATTTCCCATCCACTGATAATGCTTGTGGGCGGAAAGATAGAGTTGAGTCAAATTTTACCCCAAGATTGTTAACTACCTCCACCGTGTTGGGTGGAGGGGGGGTGTTTGGCAGCCACCCGCGACTGGGGATGAAGTTATTCGCCTTGCCCAGTAGCAGGATTTCTGTCTTTTGTGTATTACACTTCAGGTGGTTCTGCTTCATTCAATGTACAACCTTCGTACGACATTATTAGAAGTTTTTTTCCACATTTCCATGGTGTTTATCTAAGGCTAAAATCAGCTGGGTATCGTCAACATATGAGGAGGTTTAGATGTTGAATGATGATATCAATTCTATGAGAGGTGCCATGTAGACATTAAACAGCAGTGGACTTAATATAGACCCTTGCGGTACTTCTGTATGTAGGTGTTTAAGGGCTGACTACGTGGTTATTTGTTGACGGCCTGTCAAAAAAGATTGAAGCCAGTCCAGAGCGAAATGGGAGATGCTGCATGCTTTAAGACGGTTGAGGCTTCCATGAGCTTTCCCAGAGTTTCCTCCTTTAGTGCCTCCTTTCGCTTTCTAAGGGCTATCTTATATTCCTTTCTTTGGGTTTTAACTAATGCGCTAGCCCTGGGGGTGGAATGCAGTGCTTTCCTGAGCCTCCTAGCAGCAAAGGAGCATTCTTGGTTAAACCATCTAGATGCCCTTACTTTTTGACTTTTTGGGGAGGGACTGTTAGTAGCTCAGTATCAGAACTAGAGCTAGATTCGAAGGCAAGGACGATTGTCTCGTCTAGCTGCGACTCTATGCCCCTGTAAATCTAAATCTCGGACTGGCACTTGTCCAGGAGGGTCTCAAGCATGAAGCCAGGGATAATCTTTGTGCGTATCTAAGCCTTCTACCTCCATCTGTAGGCCGTGGTACTCCTCCTCTCTCACTCCTCTTCAAACACAGTTCCAGGCTTACTCCTGCTGCCTTTTCTGAAAGGCTCATTATACGTACATTGTTGCGTCAAGTCCGCCCTTCCTGGTCTCCCAGTCTCGCTTTCAAATACTGCTATACTGTGCTCGGGGACAATCTATTTTCATTGTACTTCAGATTGTAGTTCTCGCATTTAGCGGTCCGATTCCTTTACTGTGGGTGGAATTGTGGCCAGTGTGGACTCCGTGCCATTGACTCAATCTTTCAATTTCTTGTGTTCTTCCCTTAGGATGCTCACATCTAGTTGTATTGCATCCAGTTTTGGTTCCAATGTGGATTTAATGTCCATTATTGCAGTGAGTAGTTCCTCACATTACCTAGTTTGGTCAGTAAGCGTGGTAGCCAACATTCCCTCTCCATTTTCATCTTCGGTGCCTTGGGTGTTTGCCTCCTGGGTACCACCCTTATTAGATGCATTTTTGCTTGACTTTGGTCTCATCATGTCCGTACAGGCGGTGCATTTGATGTCTTGGCACACTTTACCCCATGGCCTGCCCTATTGGAGAGAAATACGAGGGAGTAAGGAGGCTCTGTGCTGGTATGGCCACTGCTTTATATCTGCTGTATCTTGTTCTGCCCTGTCACTATGCGGGGGTTCTTATTCATTTTCTGTTCGTCCCCACTTTCTGTTGCGAAATGCGGCTTGCATTTTTTCTAATGCAGGGCGGAGGAGTATTGTGGTTGGGTTATGTAAGCGATTTCCCTGCTTTCGCATACCATGTTTTAATTCTTTCCACGCTTTCAGCAGTAATACAGAGTTGCACACACCTCAGGTGTTTTTATTCATTTCAATGAAGAGCCTGCATGGTGGGCCTAGGTTCATCGGTCAAGATTCCTGTTCTTTGTTTGCTTTTTGGAGAGGCGATCAAGCGCAGGGCATCTCGATTCACCACCCCTCCCTAAAGCCACTGAGAATGAGTGAAATTGACAAGAGAGGGCCCCCTCGTTTTCAGGAATGCTGTGTATGCCGTTGCTTGCACTCTGGTTGAGCCGTGTGGATGGAGACCGGAGAAGCGGGCCAGTGGATCCAGGGCTCCCCCTCCACCGCCCTGCCCAAACTTTAAGATGCAGAGCCACTCACCTGTGTGCGGGCCACACCTCATTTGGGGCTCACCTTTGTGCTGTTGCCGCTTCGCTGTAGTGGTCAGTGCGGGCACAGTTCAAGAAGAGGATTGGGCCCACGACCAGCAGTCCAGTACCTCCGCCCATTCAGCATAACTTCACGCCTCCGGTCTATCCGGTTAGTCCCTCACCGTCGAGTGGGGGGGCGCTCGTATCCATGCTGCCCGTGTCCAACCACAGGGGGATGTATGACATTACAACGCATGCCTTTACCACGCATGCTTTTACATCGCAACTTTTACAACGCATGCCTTTACAACGCATAGTGTTGAGGGGTGCTGGATAGTGAATAGTTTAATTTACTATTCCAACTCCAGTCCCCGTGGATAGTAGGGAAGGTGTTGGATAGTAAATTAAATCTATTCCCTATCCTAGAGCGCCCCCCAGCTCAATGCGTTGTAAGGGTTTGTGTTGTAAAAGTTGTGATGTAAAAGCACTGCGTGGTAAAAGTTGCGTTGTAAAGGATGTTTACCACCACTGGGTGATAGGGGTCCCTGCTTGGCACATGCCCCTCACTAGTGCTTTGCTTCCAGGTCGTGTTGCCCTCCTCCATCCGGTCAGCTCCACACTCCCCTCAACAGCGTTCGTTATCGCCATCGATCAACCCTGGACCTCATTGACGTTTCTATCAGGGTGCACAAGGGCTTCCCAACAAATGTAGAGCACGGGGAACAGAATATTTGACTGATTTTGTCGGGCCTGGTATGGAGCTCTTCACAGCGTGTCCAACCCAGCCGCCATCTTGGCCACGCACCCCAACCCTGCAGCACACACATAAGGAGCAAATCGCTATGAATGATTCTTTATGTGCAGCAAGTTGTCCCTTCGTGCACATAAACAATCGCCCCTGCAGCACAGATACCCTTGCAACATGGTAGCAGGGTGCCTGCATTGGGGATAGGCAGCTTTTTTTGCACCTGTACTAGGGGAAACACAAGGGTGCGCCGTATTCTTGTGAATATGGCGCATCCCTGCATTTTAAAAATGTCGGACTGTAGAGCTGCTGATTTGGGCTTAAAATGCCTCGTCTGGGTTGTGGTTGAAATAATGAGTGAAAGCATCAGAGCAAGTACGAACTTAAGGAAGAGGTTATCACAATCACAGCACCTGTAGTTTAGGTTACACTTAGACGATTGTTGAACATGTATTTGTATAGAAGCAGAAAGTAGGATACAGATTGGCTGCTGCCTGTATAAAAAAAACAATAGAGTCAGATCAACCCACAGTCTTTCTTTGACTGTAGGGGAGTACCTAGGAGTTGCCTCCAGAGTTGGCCCCTGGAGAATGTACCTGCCTGAAGTCATGGGGTGACCTGCTCTCACAATGCATTCTGGGAGCAGGGCAAAGTCTATTCATTTCAGCACCCTCTCTATGGAGGAATAATATTCCCCTGACAGGCTACCTGTAATAAAGAACACTGGGAATGCACTTAAACATCTTTTAAGTGGGCTGCTGCCCAAAAGACAACATTGTGACTATATATGGAGGGGATGCGCAAGTGTGCACTGCTGCTTTTGCTACTGGGCGCTGATATTGCAGTACCGCTGCAAAACCGTCCCCCAGTACAAAATCAGCCCCAGCTGTTGAAAAATTGGCCCCTCACCCTTCCAACCTCCCAGGAAAATGCCCGATGCCTGCTATGGCCAGGCCAGCCTTGAAGAAATCCAGCACCTGGCTAGCTTGCTTGCTTGATCCCAAACATAGAAGGACGTCCTATGTGATGCCTGTGTGTTTGCGGATTCACATTCCAATTTCCTTCTATTTTTAGTCTTTTATCTGGGCTTGGCAGACTCATGATCTGTTCCCCTGGACATTGAACCTTTGACTGTGTATTTGATTGTGTCTTTTGTGAACTATCAAGCCTTAACTCTTATTTAGGGAACAGAGCAGATTTCCTAGGCGAATACCTTTTATGCTGCTAAAGTCGACACACCTTGTTTTACTGTATTAGAATCTGTTTCTCTTTCTTTACAGAAAAAGGCTTCTTAGTTGGTGTTTGCTATAAATTTGCGTGTGATCAAGGCACAAGTCCTAAAAAATGAAGTGGGGGGGACTAAGTAAGTTAGACAGTGTGCAAGTGACATCACAGGAAGTGGTTTCTGTAAAATAGTTAAATAACAAGCATTGGCATAGCCAATAGGTCTTGCCTTTGGGACTTTAAACATGTTTAGCCATGCAGCACATGATCCTGGATGCTACAACATCAACTGTTACTTCAGGTGCCACTGGTGACGTGAGGAGGCTATGTGCAACAAGGATGCACGCATAGTGAATGATAGGTGCTATGAACAAAGGAAACAATTAACAACAATCTGTCTTACATTAAATAAAGCTACCCAGAATGTTAAACCCTATTACCAACTACCACAAAGGCTATGCTACTCTCTCCAGCTCGTGAGAAATATTTGAACACCAAAGCTCCAACATTCAGACCGGCCACGCCCTTCAACCACCACAACCCAAATCTTTCAGTCCCACGTCAGTGATAACATTAGTTACGCATGCAACTTTCAGGGGAAAAAAACTTGGGTGTTTAGCAAGCATATATATTTGTGATGCAGGAGAAAAGACGACACAATGCCCAATGGAAATGACTGGGACTCAGTCATTTATTGTGAGGTGAAATAGCATGAGATTGTTCCACACTCATGATCCTAGGGTTTTTACTCATGGTGCAGGGGTAGATGCACATTGCTTTGCACCCTTTGACTTGTTTTGCAAACACGGTGCTGAGCTTTTAAAACCTTCTTCAGCGGTTTCCGCATTGCGTTTGTTGCTATGTTACAAGCTTTAGTGGCAAACTACAGATTGCAGGGATGTTGTGGGTTCAGCCCTAGAGCAGCTATTTAGGTTATAGTGTCTGTAGAGACTCGGATTTATGACAGATTAATAATGTTACATATTAGATCTCACAGAGTCAGTTTCAGACGGGCAAGCCCTCAATTAAATTACATATATTGTATAGTCTCATGCATTGGACACAGATTGCAGATGACAAATATCTCGCATTATCAGGGCTGTACCTGCAGAGCAGTTCTTCATGCTTGAGCGTCTCACATGAAAGCACTCTCTCTCTCTCTGGTTTCACAAATATTACATGCTGAACAGTTATCATCCAGTTTATATAAACCCCACAGGAACAGGGCTCTGACTGCATAGCAATCCTTCATGGTGGAGCATCTCACATTAGCGCGCTCTTTCGCGTTACACACATATTGCTAGTGCTGCAAACATGGAATCAACCTTGGCAGAACTGCCAATTGAAAGCGGGCAGTGCATGCTTCTGACTCCCACAACACTGACAGTAGCACAACAGTGTTGTGACTCATGTTTACTTTGCCCTCTGAGATTAGTCACCACATGTAGCAATTTACAAAATGAAATTTAGCTAACCTTTCTGACAGCAATAATATAAGTACCATGTGCCTGCTGCACCTAACTAACTTCCCGTTAGCAGGGGTGGCTCTAGGCTCATGGCGGCCCTGGGCAGGGAGCGTAGGTAGGGGGGCCCGGAAGAGGGGGTCCTGGCGGGGCGGAGCGCGGAGGCCAGTGAAGAGAGGGGGTCAGGGTGTTTGGAAGTGGATCAGAGCCGGAGGCCGCCAAATACCGGTAAAATGAGGTTGTAACAAGGGCAAAAATACCATCAATTGGTTTGCTATTTTCTCCTTTTCAATTCATGGCCGCCAAATACCTGCCAGGGGCCACCACGCAAATATGTATCCATCCTCAGAGGATTATTATATGAAGGATATATATTGGCGTGGTGGCCCCTGGGGTTTGGTGGCCCTGTGCAGTTGCACAGCTTGCACATGCCTAAGGCCGCCCCTGCTGTTAGTACCTTATTTATTAAGTAGCATATACGACAAATCAAACAAGCGCTACGAAGTGGCCACAATAAAATGAACTGGACTGCTTTGCACGGAGACAGGTCGCTTTCTGAAGTGTACTATTGCACATGGAAGTTTTCAGTCATGAGCCATCGCTCACGGAGTTGGATGAAGACCCGAATATCAATCCCAGCAGCCGAGCAAGCAGCCCAACTGGGACAGGGAAAGAGGATGTGGCACAACTGCCAGAGCTGCCGACCTTGGAACAAGTGGGTAGCGAGAGAGGAGGGGTAGCAGGCTCAAGTATCGGCATCGGCTCAACATCCTGTGATTCTGGTCAAATCGCTTCATCTCTTCATGCTTAAAAAACACAAGATTGCAATGCAATCTGTTTTGCATTTGTGTAAATTAAAAATATTGGCGATGTAAATTACAATGTGTTCTACTTTTGTTTTTTGTCTGCAGTTGAGTGTTCATATTTGCATAGGACTATAGCTATTTGTGGCTTGACTACAGAAAGATGCGTAAATATGCAGTAGAATATTTCATACAGAAACATATGAAACAAACTATCCCTTCATTTAAGTTTTTTTGCAGTGTGAACTTGATTCGAATCAGGTTTCAGAGCGCTTTACATTGCACCATTTACGGTACATGAGGACACACATTCTTTTTTGGGAGGCACGGGGAGATTAAGTGATTTGCCCAGAATCATAGGATGTTCAGCGTCATTGCCGAGACTCGAACCCAGTTCCCCAGATTCGAGGTTGACTGACCTAGCCGTTAGGCCAACTCCTCTCCCCTAATAAGTTAAATAGTAACCATTCCATTTTCTACCCTGTAGCAATTTCTTAACACTTACCGTTTGCAAGTTTATGCAGCCGATGTGCAACGACTGGATTACATTTAATTTTCCACCGCTCTTAACACTTACGGGCAGAGGGGACTTGTTTTTTGGGAGAGCTTGGCAGGTGAAGCCTGGTTGTGGAGGAGGGGAGCAAAGAGAGCTACAAATAAACAACTCCACAACTTCAGAAATGGGAGGCCGGAGAGAACATGAGCAGCCTGTTGGGAATTTACCTGATGTTTTTATTTGCCCACTGTTGCTTTGTGCAGCAATCGCTACCTAATAAAAATAAAAAACATTCCAAACTGGGAAATAAATGCTCCTTTTGGTGGCAGCGTTAGCATTGCAACATGAGTATAGTTTTTGACCCAGATTTGCAAGCATGTACGCAGTGATCAAAAAGTTCTTCATAAAGCAGGGTGGTATCGTAGAGGACGGGACAGTATGTGAGTAAAATCACAGCTGTTTTGGAGAATGCGGATTTAAAATGTTAATGAAAAAGAACAGCCTTGCCTCGTTCTTCCTGGCTAGCACGGGACAAACAGCAGTTATACGCTTCTTGCCCCCACCCAACACATGTTCCTCCATTAAGTACCTGTAGTTTAAAGCACGTTAGTGAATGAGGGGAGGGAATTTTAAACATACAGTCAATTGTATTAAATCCCCACCTCCAGCGAGGCTTGCCATGGTGTCGCCATCATTGGGTACAGAGCCTTTGTTAATGCTGCTTGCACGTGGGAAGTAGACAAAGTAAGTCAGAGCTGTACTCAACATTTGCGTTGTTAAAATGCAGTTGTAAACATTATATCCCACAGCAAACGTAAATAGCACTCATATGCAGGCGCGGTGCGTCCATTAGGGCGTAACCCCCGCCCGCAACCGCCCGCAGCTCCAACGTTTCTGAACTTAAGTAAACTGAATAGTTTACTTAAGTTCAAAGACCGACGCCGAGGGAGAACTGACAATGCATGCCAGCCAGCATGACGTCAGACCGCGGTCTGGCGTCATGTTGACTGACATGCATTGTCAGACATGGGGGCAGCAGGCAGCAGCACAACACAAGTGCGCATGAGTGGGGACGGAGGGCGAATTTTCGCACCGTGCCCACTCATGCGCACTTGTGTTTTAACTTGTTAGCGCATGCCCATTAGGAGCCCCTCGGTCTCCTAATGGGCGTGCTGCGGGCGAGGATTAACTGTGCCCTGGTGCTGCATTGAGAGAGCTGGGGGGGGGGGTTGTTGCTAGTACTAGTGCTGCTGCAGCTCAGGGTGCTATGTTTGCTTCTGATTATAAAGCACGTGACCCTAGACCCTTGTGCAATGTATGCGTTTCCATGTATTCATATATTCCAGTGCCTAATTTTCATTTATAAATGTATGTTTAATTTAATATCAAATGCACATTTATCATATATTGCTTAATTTATTATAGCATAATGCTGCGCCAATTGCTCAAATATCATGTATTACTTCATTATAATATGTAGCATATTTTAGTGAATGTGTAATAGAACTCCTTCTAATTCTCGCATTTTCCATCATCAATCACATGGTGCAGCATAATAACCACAAAAGGGTATTTAAGTCTGGTTCAGACACATCTTCGGGGGGGAAACATCTTCTGCTTTTCTTGGGTGCTTCGTACGAGGTGTGTCCTGCAAACCTCTTCAGTGAAGGCCAGACCTTATCTGAATATTTCACAGCCAGGGAATGGCATAATTTATATAGACTGTGGCCTTCTCAAAGCCCAACAGCTGATTTGAAACAGTTTTGGTATTAAGCAATGGTATGTAGGCTAGATGTCTGTGTGAGCGCTGGGTCAGCAGTGTGCCTGTGTGAGTGATGTCTGTGACAGTGCAGGGTCGGTGATGTCTGTGTGAGCGCAGGGTGAACAGTGTGCCTGTGTGAGTCCAGGGTGAGTGATGTCTGTGTGGGTCCAGAGTGAGTGATGTGGATGGGTGAATGCTGGCTTAGTGATGTGTCAGGGAAGGGTGAATAATGGGTCTATGAGTGCAGGGTGACTGTGCCTATGCGAATGCAGGGAGAGAGATGTATCTGTGCAAGTGCAAATAGACTTGTCTGGCTACTCCCAGAGATGTATTGGCCAAGATACCTCTTTCTCAAATGAGCTTAAGAATGCACCATTTGCCCACTCTTTTTTCAAAATGTTCTCGTGGGAGAACCCCCGAATCCCCCATAGGTGTTTGGGCCTCGCACGCTGCGCTCGCTCACCACAGTGCAGTATTTACGCCCACCACTTTCAAATGTCAGCAGCCGCCCCTGCCCATATGCCTTTTGTCCCCATCCAACACATTTCAGTACTTACGGAGTCTCCTAAACATGAAGACAACTGAATTAAATCCCCAACTCCAACAAGGAGAGCAATTGCACAATTGTTGCTACGGCACAATGGAAAGATTACGGGACTGTAATACGGCATTTGGTTGTCTGCCCTGCACAAACATTTAATGTATCACTCATCTCCCAATACCATGGGGGCCTCGATCTGGAACACATACATACACTAGTTTCTTGCATCTGTAGTGACCCTGGCGGACAACTACGATACGCTTGCGTAGTTTGTGCTACTTGGCGCGAAACAAATTGCACGTAGTACAGTGCAAAAACATGTAGCATAGCGTAGTGGGCATTTAGTTGGCGACCGCGAGTGAGCAAAATGACATCCCGGCAAGACTAATGCGGGGTCAGGTTTCTCATTGCAAGTGGTCAGGTATGCTCGCGACCGCTCACAATGAGAAACTACCTGTCCGCGTTGAGAAAGCTGCTGCTCGAGTAAAAATCTACTCAAGCGGCAGAAAACGTCAGCTCGCACTGAGCAAGATGTTGTTTTCAATTATTGCACAGTGCAGAAAGCATCCGGCACTGTGCAATCAACGCACTCAACGCCGGCCGATTCCTGGGTTGCTACCGAGCCACCCCGATACGCACCCACGGACCCTTCTGCTGCAACTCCTGCAAGTTCACCTACATCCGGACCTGCACCACTCCAGCAGTGCCTAAGACCTCAACGAGCAACAGCAGCAGCCACCTGAAGTGCATCCTGCTCAACACCCGCTCCGTCGAGCTCTAGAACCTGCTTGACACCACAGCCCCAGACGTCGCCTTCTTCACGGAAACCTGGATGAACGCCTCCTCAGCGCCCGACATCGCCATCGCCATCCCGGACGGCTACAAGATCATCCGGAGGGACCATGTCAACCAGACAGGAGGAGGCATCGCCATCATCCACAGGAACTCCATCCGCATCACGACCAACACCGACGACACCCTCGCACCCGCCGAGCACCTGCACTTCCAGATCCACATCAACCCCAAGACCATAGATCACCCTCAGAGGCACCCTCATCTACAGACCCCCGGAACCACGCACACAATTCAGCGAGGACATCGCCGACTTCGTCAGCCCACATGCCCTCCCCTCCACTGACTACATCCTCCTCGGAGACCTCAACTTCCACCTGGAGAACAACAACGACCGCAACACCACCACCCTGCTGGACAACCTCGCTAACCTCGGACTCAAGCAACTGGTGACCACCCCCACCCACTACGCCGGACACACACTCGACCCCGTCTTCTCATCCAGCAAGGACATCGCCTTCAGCCACGCCACCGGACTCCACTGGACGGACCACAGCTGCGTCCACTTCAGCTTCAAAAGGACCACGATCCACCACCAACAGCAACAGGTTGCACGCAGAAGCTGGAACAAGATCACAGCCGACCAGCTCGCGACTTCCCTGAGCAAGAACCCACCCACCAGCGCAACGAACCCCAGCCAAGCGGCCACCAACTTCAGAAGTGGATCAGCGACTGCGCAGATGACCTCACCCCTCTGAGGACCCCGCCTAGCAGACCCGGCAGCAAGAAAGCCCCATGGTTCACCGACGAACTCAAGAGCTCCAAGAAGGACTGCAGAGCCCTTGAGAAAACCTGGTGCAGAGACCCAACACCGGACAACATGACTGCCCTCAAGCTTGCCACCCGAAAACACCACCAACTGATCCACACCACCAAGAAAACTGCATTCAAGGACAGACTGGACAACAACGCACACAACAGCAAGGAACTCTTCAACATCGTTAAAGAGCTCTCCAACCCCAACGCTGGAAACAAAGACATCACCCCTTCGCAAGACCTCTGCAACTCCCTCGCCTCCTACTTCCACAACAAGATCGCGGACATACACAACAGCTTTAGCACTCAACCGACGCACGCCACGACCGAACCACCACCCCCACCACCACCCTCCGCGACTGGACCCCGATCAGCACAGAAGACACCATCCGCACGATGAACTCCATCCACTCCGGATCTCCGACCGACCCTTGCCCTCACCACGTCTTCAACAAGGCCGACGCTGTCATCGCACCCCACCTTTGGGACATCATCAACACCTCCTTCAACAACGCTACCTTCCCGGAGAGCTGGAAGCACGCCGAACTCAGCGCCCTACTAAAGAAGCCATCAGCCGACCCCACCGACCTCAAGAACTACCGACCTATCTCGCTGCTCCCGTTTCCCGCAAAAGTCATCCAGAAGACCGTCAACAAGCAGCTGGCCGCCTTCCTCGAGACGAACGGATCCCTCCACCTCTCGCAGTCTGGCTTCCGGGCCAACCACAGCACCGAGACCGCCCTGATTGCCGCAACCGATGACATCCGAGCCCTGCTCGACAACGGAGAAACAGCGGCCCTCATCTTCCTGGACCTCTGAGCGGCCTTCGACACTGTCTGCCACCGTACCCTTGTACAGCGCCTCAGCAATGTCGGAATCCAGGAGGAGGCACTGGAGTGGATCACCTCCTTCGTCGCCGGAAGGACACAGAGAGTCCGCCTCGCCCCGTTCAGATCAGAAGCACCCGAAGTCATCTGCGGCGTTCCTCAAGGCTCCTCGCTCAGCCCAACCCTCTTCAACGTCTACATGAGTCCCCTCGCAGCCATCGCACGCCAGCACAACCTCAACATCATCTCCTACGCCGACGACACCCAGCTGATCCTCTCCCTCACCAACGACACCGCCAGAGCCAACCTACACAAATGGATGAAAGAGGTAGCCAAATGGATGAAGAACAGCCGCCTGAAACTGAACTCGGACAAGACGGAAGTCCTCATCCTGGGATCCTCACCCTCCGCCTGGGACGACTCCTGGTGGCCCCCCGCCCTAGGCAGCGCACCCAAACCAACAGACCACGCACGCAACCTGGGCTTCATCCTGGACTCCTCCCTCTCCATGACCAGACAAGTCAACGCCGTCTCCTCGTCGTGCTTCAACATCCTACGCATGCTACGCAAGATCTTCCGGTGGATCCCCACCGAGACCAGGAAGACGGTCACCCAGGCCCTCGTCACCAGCCGACTGGACTACGGCAACTCCCTCTACGCCGGAACCACCGCCAAGCTCCAGAAGAGACTCCAGCGGATCCAGAACGCCTCAGCACGACTCATCCTGGACATCCCCCGGCGCAACCACATCTCCGGACACCTGAGAGACCTGCACTGGCTCCCGGTCAACAAGAGAATCACCTTCCGTCTCCTCACCCACACACACAAAGCCCTGCACAACCAAGGCCCAGGATACCTCAACAGCCGCCTCAACTTCTACGCTCCCAAACGCCAGCTTCGATCGACCGGCCACGTCCTCGCCGCCGTCCCCCGCATCCGAAGAGCCACCACAGGGGGAAGGTCCTTCTCCTACCTCGCCGCCAAGACTTGGAACTCCCTCCTGACCCACCTCCGCCTGACCCAGGACCACCTCGCCTTCAGGAAGCAGCTCAAGACCTGGCTGTTCGAGCAGTAGCGGACCCCCACTCCCCTAGCGCCTTGAGACCCTCCGGGTGAGTAGTGAGCTATACAAATGCTTTGATTGATTGATTGATTGCAATCATTGCGAACAGAGCACTACGCAGTTCGCGTAGCGCTATGCGTAGTGCGAAGTGCACTTTGAGTAGCTACGCGTAGTGCTACTTTGCGAACTACGCATAGGGTTAATCTGTATGTAGTTTTGATGTAAACAAAATAACCCAAAGAAAAGTAATGAAAATGCACCTTTAGCCATCTGCACAGTACCCCTCGACTGAGCTCTGAAGAGTCCCTCCCGGCGACTGGAAAAATAAACAAATTGAGACGCAAATCACGAGCTTCCTAGCACAAATTAGTTGAAGTATGGTAAAGACGGAAACCCAAAGTAACGCGCAGAACAAAAGTGCATTGAACGTCTGCAAGTAATTTAAACAAGTTACAGTAAAGCAGATGTGAAACCAAAAGCAGTGTGGAGCCAGTAACAAAATGAAACCTGCTGATGCTGCCCACCTTTCTTTAGACAAGCGGCGTCTAAAGAAAAAGCCACGGCCACCACTAAAGGTAAAGCGTGGAACGGGGCGTTTGTAAAAACAAATAAATTAGTCCATAAACAAATATATGAAAACCTACAGTGTAAGGTAACACTAGTTGCCCGGGGCTCCTGGCTTACAAACGGAAGTGATGTGTCGGGAGCACCATCCAATAAGGATCCAGGAAACAAGAGCAATAGAGTTTTGAACCAATGGCAAACAGCAGCTGTAATTACACTCTGTAGCGCTATTACAGCAGGTCTTGAAGGCAGCGCATGTGCGCTGATACTCGACCTAACAAAATGGATATTCAACTCACACAATATCAGACAGATGACATTCTTACAGCGCATTCTCTTTTATATAAGAATTGAAAAATCAAAAGTTTGCTTCCGAATTGTAGTTTCTCTTAAATGCTTCTTATGTGATGACAAGCTGTGTGCCTTTTTTTCCCCTCCACTGCTCTGGCACCTAGGTATTGGGCTCAGATAGCTCCCAGACAAGATTGTACTCCCATAAAGGGTGAGCTGATGGGCTTTAAATCAGCCCTTCGCCCTTGGCCCAGCTGGAGGGGAAAATGAAAAGGCCCCCTACCACCTGCACGTTGTTACTCGGCAGAAAACTGTCAACAGTCCAGGCAGTGCTAAATGTGTAAGGGGTACGGCGTCCACCCTGTACAAACAGATGTTCCCTTCTTGTACCGCTGACTTGTGCCCTGCTAGGGATCAACTAATGATCAAATACAGTATTTTATGAAGGAACATGTTTGTAGGGAGCATTGCAATCTCCATTGTTTAAAAAAAATAATGAACATCATGAATTCACAATTAATTGGTGATCATGAATATTATTACTAAGTGCAATGTGTATACATATTACTTATAATTTTTTTATATTGTGTCACTGAGAGTAGAATTGGATGTCTTTATTTTTCGCTTGCATAAAGTGGCAAAGTTAGAAAACATATGCATTCTTGAAGAAAAGAAACATTTTCTGATTGTTTTCTGATACGAAGTTTCTCATCCCCCATCATATTCTCTGTCTCCTAAAGTCTTCTGAGACACCCAACTGCAGGGATTAACCTAATCGCAGCCTTTTCCTGATGATTCCCGTACTTCCCATTCCCTGCTTACATAGCCCAGTCCTGAGACTAACATTTGAGTGGAAAGTGAAGTACACAGCTTGCAAGTGGTGCAGTCGTGGCCTTGACAAACCTTGGCCATCGCCATGCAGGGCCACTTTATTGTCCTTTTACCAATTTTTAAGTTTTTCACTTTGCAAAACTGGCAACATTTTAAATAAAAGATGCTGGTTCACATATTTCGGTCTCTGGGCGTACTTGGAAATTTGGGGCATATGTACAAGAGTTAACGCCGAAGTAGCATGAATGTTTTGACGTTACTCTGCTTTTTCTATCAACATATTTACAAGTTGCCACTATCCTTAGGTTGCAGCAGTTTTCTGGCAAATTTGTGAATTTTTAAGAACCCCACTTCTGTTAGCGGGAATTAACAAAAATGAGATGCAAGGTAGGCGTTCCGGTGCAATTACTGCAGATAACCCCACTTTGCGATACTTACAAGGAATTCCTTGTATGGTGCAAAACCCCCAAAACTGCCTTTGACTGAGGCTTGGATCGTTTTGCCGTCATACACCTATTTAAAACCTCAGGAATATTTGAAAGACTGCTTCAGGGATTACTACAAAAGGAAACTGAGCCTTCTAAGGCTGGGCTGCTTCTTGTCTAAAGATCTCACTCCCAAAATGGCTATGGTTGTGGGCAACTCCCGACTGTCGCCTCTGCGGCAAAGGTGCAGAGTCTTTACTGCACCTTATATGCATATGCCCGGCACTTCAGAACCTTCGAAAAACGCTCCTTCTACCACTCCTAAGAGAAGCCCAGGTGAGAACTTGCAGGGCGGCGGTGATAAGATGCCTAAGTGGCTCATTGATAGAACTCTCATGTAAAACTATAACATTTTTGAATCTTGCCGCCATAGAGCTGGAAAAAAGGGCAGCAACCAAAGAGGTCTCTGAACAATAGGCCAGGCTCCGGCAGGCCACGGACTCTTCCTCTCTCCCCCCCCCCCTCCCTAAACGGCCGTCTTTTTTGTATCACGAGTTAAAAACAACGTGCACCCTGTTTGAACTTCCATTATTCTCCCATACCTTTTACTTTTCTCCTTCTTATTATGAGTCAAAAATAACGTGCATCCAGATCGAACTCACACTATTCCTTTTATTCTTTTTCCTTTTAGACCTTTCCCTGCTAATTTTGCACATTTTACGATATCAGTTTCCAACTTGATTTAAAGTTGATTTTGCATTATTTTTATGATGTAAATGTCGCTAGCATGGTGGTAAGTTCACCCTTTTATGATTTAAAAAAAAAATCAAATAAAGTATCTATTTACCCCAAAAACTGCCTCTGACTGTAGTTAGATGCAGTTTTTTAAGACCAGAAATTAGCTGGTCTTAAAAATGGTGCAAACAATTCGGGCCTCATTTTCAGAAGGTTTTGGTGCTGGACAGCGCTGCAAGGAATGTTGCTGCACTGTCCTGCGACAAAACTACAGGACAGGAATGAGCACCATCAATAAGATAGGGCGCATTCCTGGGCCTCATTCATGAAAAGTGCTGCATCGCAGCGACAAAACAATGTTGAAAGACTTTTCACTACGTCCTTATTGCGACACCATGGATGCACTGTGTTCACTGTACGGCGCTCCATGTAGCAATCAATGACAGATGCGTCTGGAATCCTAACAAAGCTGTCAGAGCTTATGTCATGCATTGCTGCAGTTGTGTCACAAGCATTACACAACTCCAGCAATGCATGGGGCCAGCCCATCCCTGTGGCACTGAGTCATCTTTACACCTGCCATGAGGCAGGCGTAAGGTACTGACACAGTGGCATCCTACAATTGTTGCAGTGAAATCTGATGGATTTCACTGCACCACTTCTATGATGCTTTGCTGCGTGGGAACGCCCACCCTGCTTACATCATACCTGACGCAGGTATAATGTCGCACAGGGCTTCACAAGGTCACGCATATGTCTAGATGCGTCACTTTGCAAATAGGGTGCAACGTGGTGCAAGAATCAGGCTACAAATACGTCAAGGAAATGACACACTGGTGGGTCGAAACTGTTAGAAGGGACTCATGTCTTTTTCCCCATGCTAGCACACAATAGCTGCCATGCGCCAATGCAGGCACCCTTGCGCCATGATGAAAGGGTGACTGTGTTGCAGAGTTGATTATATGTTGTGGCTTCATCACTTCTCGAGACATCTGCAGGTGAGTCTGGACTAGTGGAGGGCGGGAGTGAACCAGTTGGCCTTCTTGGAGTGTTGTTTACCCAGTCTTTTCTTGAGCGGTGATAGGATGTCAGCGCAGTTGGAGATCCATCGGTGGAGGTTGCACGCTGCAGTGTTCTCATCTGTGAGCATCGGCCGAGTGGTGGTGCTGATGGAGTTGACGAGAAGTTCTTCAGTGGCCTTGATATAGCTGTGAGAGGGGCAATGATGGCGGTGGTGTACGGTGGGCATGGTGAAGACATAATGTATACAATGATGGTCGGTCCAGGAGAGTCTGGTGGTGTGGCTGTAGTTGAAGTTCCCACTGGCCGAGAAGACGTTCTCGAGCGTGTGTCCGGCTATGTGGGTTGGTGCGGTGACTAGCTGCTTGAGTCTGATATTGGCGAAGTTCTCCCGGAGGGGGGTGGTGTTCTGGTAACTGTGGTTTTCCAGGTGGAACTTGAGGTTTCCGAGTAGGATGTAGTCAGGGGATGGGAGAGTCTGGGGTGCAATGACGTCTAGAATGGCATTGGTGAACGGTGGTCCATAGCCCGGGGGCCTGTAGATGAAGGTGCCGCAGAGGATGTTGTTGGGGTTGGTCCGGATCTGGAAGTGGAGATGTTCCATGGTCACCCTTGGGTCATTAGAGTGCATGGTCAGTCGGAGTGTGCTTTTGTAGACGATGGCAAGGCCTCCTCCTGGGCAGTCGGGGTGGTCCTTGCGCGTGATTTAGTAGCCTTCAGGGATGACGATGGCGATGTCCGGTCTGGAACAGAGGCTGGTCCAGATTTCCCAGAAGAAGGCGATATCTGAAGGGGTGGCTTCGAGAAGGTTCTAGATGTTTGTGGCGTATTTGTGGAGGCAACGCGCATTGAGGAGGATGGAGTGGAGCCGGCCGGGTGCACTGTTGGTCAGATGGGTTTGTGGTGTACTGATGTGGCAGAAGGTGCGTTTGCAGTTTCAACAGGCGCAGGGTGCAAGGGAATACTTTGGTGATGCTAGATGGCAGGCGGCGTGGCGTCCATGGTTGAGGGCGAGGAGGATGCGTGCGTTGTAGTGGTGGAGTGTCAGAGAGGCAGGTCTCTGGTGCTGGGCACGGTACAGGGCCAGATGGACACAGACAGGCTTGCCTTTGGCTTCCCTTCAGTGCACCAGTGGAACGACCCCTGCACATGGCTGCACAGCGTCTACCTTTAAGTGGTGCTGCAGGGGGGGTGGACAGCTATGAGGCGGGAAATGCAGGAAAGGACACTGGAGGGGGAGGGGACATGTGTGATCGCAGCGGCAACAAGGGAGAGGATAAAGAAAAAGGAACTGCAAAAAGCACAGGAAAACAAAGCCAAACACAGCAAAGACAAAAAAAATAAGGGAAAGCAACAGAGAAGAGCAGAAAAATTAACAGGAACAGCAGAAAAGAGTCACACGAGGGCAGTCAAGCTGCAGAGCAGTGATGCTCTACCACTGGTCCACCAGGTATGAGGCGCAGACAGGAGACTACAGTGGAAGAGGGACTCTAACACCTGACCTCCATGTCAGAGGAACCAGCAGCAGCAGATGGGGACAGCAGCAACCAGAAGGCACAGCGCTGTTGAAAGAGGAAGTCCACTAAGGGTTAGTCCCCCGTACACCCCAAAGCAAACTAACAGGGTGGCAAGGAAAGGCAGCACCACCTGGTTGCCTCTTCCGATCTGACATTGGTGACCAGATTCCATGTTCCCCAGCAAGTAACAGCGGATCAAGCTGCATACCCAAGGGCCTGGGCCAGGACTGCCCCCTGTTCCCCTGGCACCCACTGCCACCTATGGGCATTCTCAGTAAATTGAGGGAGTTAGTGGAGTCCCCCACCAGTCTTGTGCGATGCCCTCGGTGATGTAGGTCAGCCGCAGCACAGGGATTGCTCAGGGCATGGTGTGCATCACCCACAGGCACTAGGCCTGGGCTACACTCACCCCCAGGCTGAAGGACTGGGTTCTTTTGGACCCAGCGGTGCCAGGGCACAACACCTGAAACCTTCGTGGGTAACCTGCTCCGGCGTACAAGTCACAGAGACACGGGACACTTCCTTCGGCGTCAAAGATTCAAGGTTTATTTACTGCAGGGAACACAGAGATCACAGGAAGTACATCAAGTGTAGTTCCGGGAGACTGCTTCAAATTGGTTCTGTGGATCGCTCCTTTTATACAGTTTTTACCCATAGGATAACATGATACACAAAAAGTTTACAACCCGGTTCCCACAATTAGCCCCCAGAGGGGTCGCTTTGGTCACTTTGAAACACACAAGGTCCGGAACATAAGTGCGGAAACATTTGGCGGTTCCCAACTGTAAAAACCCATCTTCCCACCATTAGCAAATTCCAATCAGCAGTAAAGTAGATCGAAATAGGAACGAAGACAGGTGCAGAGGAAGACGGAGACAGTGGGGAGATCGGAAAGGGTGTAAAAGGGGAGGTAACGGGAAACACGAGATACAGGCATTAAAGGGACGTGCCTAATGAGATGCACGGCTGAGACAATAAGTCCGTGCGGCAAGATGAGCCTCGAGCGGCACCATCTGCCTTACAGCAGCAACCCCCTCGTCATAAAGACACTTACAAAGAACATGTGTCTTCAGCAAATATCTTGGGAGTCCCAGGGTCGCGAAGCGGACAGCGTCCGTTCGCTGGCTACTTGAGGGCAAGAGACAAAATGGATGCCGTATCTAAGATGGAACCCGTGGGTACAGATGAAAAGCCCACATAACAAACGAACGGTTTAAGTTAGCACAGCGAAACTGCGCACACTTACTAAACTCGTCATTTGCGGTTCATAGATACCAGACTCGACCATATTCGTGCGAGTCGAAAACACCACTTACAATTGTCACGGAACCTCAGACGCTCCTTTTGCCCTCATGTAGGCAAGCACTAGTCGGAATCATATTCGATATTCATCAGACCATCGAGATGTTGTTGCAGCATAGCTCTGTCCAACCGAGTCCCCTTGGTAACAGATGGTTGTCTCATACACGTTGTAGCACAGAGGCCACATAAGGCAGGACCACACTGCACACAAAGGCAACACGTGAACAGGAACACTACCACAACTCCGATGATCATCAGAATTTTCCAACCCCAAGTCGACATCAGGCCCCAAAACCATCCAAGTAGCGTCCAATCCCCTACATCCACGTGTATGGATTCAGAGATCTTATGCAACCTCGAGATGGCTTGATATACGGTAGGAGCATTATCTGGGATGAAAATGCAGCAGCTCGAATGGATCACCTTACATACCCCACCGCGATCTGCTAAGATGACATCTAAAACCATACGGTTTTGTAACGTCATAAGTCTCTCCGCCTGAAGTTCTGTGGTGATATTACCAAGGGCACTGGCAGTAATATTAGCTGTCGATTCTACCACTCGAGTCAACTGTCTCAGGTTCCTACTATTAACCATAGGTCCCCAAAACGGGAGGAAACCCTTGAAAAAGTCTCCTGCCTCTTGACCGGCAGTGTCTTCTTCGCTAATTACGCCTCGTACAACTCTAGTCTTATGATAATCGGCATCTACAGTGAACGTCGGAGGCAACAGATTTGCAATAAAACATGTGCCCATGAAGTCAGCGGGCAACCATGTGTATGCACGATCATAACAGATAAAGTATGTACCCTTGGCAGCCAGAAACACAGGGGACGAGAACATTGGCAGAATGTAATTTTCAGTGCAAGCACTTGCTCCAAGTCGGGCTTGCGATTTTCGACCACGACCCATAAGACAAAAATTACCAGTGTGGGGTACGACCCATATTGGAGGCGAGCTTTTAAGCTGCTTTTCACTAGTGAACACACTATATTCACCTCTACTTAGGACCTTATAAGCTTGTACCTCTTCTTCAGGGATAAGCGAATAGTCATGGATCTCACTTTCCATATCCTCTATTGCTATCGATAAAGGCTTCTGATATGAGGTAGGACCAGAGTAGGGGGAATGTGGTTCTCGAATGGGGTGGAAACCCAGTGCGCTTCGAAACATTGTTTGGAATGCTCGAGCTGACCCTTGGGAACTATACGGTAACACCAGATATGGAATTCCCTTATCCGTAGTATGTGGCATCAGCCCACACACCCAACAATTAGAAGTGTTAACCACTAACTGATGCTGATGGAGGAGCTGAATAAAGGAATTGTTGCGGAATTCTACACGTCTAGCCTGCTCGTGTTCCGGTAACATGTGAAAGGAATGGGGAGAAGCAGTAGAGGTAAGATTAGGGTAAGGAGTAGGAGTAGGTGTAGAAGGTAAAAAGTAAGACAACGTGTAATACACCCCACCCGCCAATAATGCAGAAGCAGTCAAAAACAATACAAACAACTGAAATATGAAACATTTGGTACGACTGAGTTGCTGCAGCTTGAATCTATGCGCCTGAGCTCCTTCCAAATCATTCAGCTTCGAGAATGCCATTCCCTACGACCGTCCGCAACGTTTCTTGACGCACTTCGTTCTGTGCAGCAATAGTCAATCCCCAGGAGTTCCTAGGAACCGACGGCCTTTAACCTAGCGTCAAGACCTACTGTCCAGAAGGAAGTACGCGCGCGGCCCTACGGCCTTCAATACACAATATGTATTATATATAAGCACAATGTCTCTCAGCTGTGGAAGTAAAAAGATACAAGGAAGGAAGCTTGATATATGTACAAAAAATTTTCAATGATACGAATGTTCAAAATTGATCACGGGAAATCGGGGATAATGCAGTTGTCAATTTAGCAAAGCAAAAAATATTTTATTTGTCCTTAGTGTGAGATCGCAAGGAATATCGATGTTTCCCGGGACGTGTCTGCTCGTCGAACAAAGGATCCGTTGAAGAGACAGCGTCCTGCTGATCAGTTGAGTGTTCTGGTCTTGAGTCTTTTGCTGATAAGTGTTCAACAGTGGCTTTCTGCTGCGCTGAGTGTTCTCCAACAGGCTGTGCGTCGCTAAAAGGTACAAACGCCGGCAATGTTTCTGTTTCTGTTGACGCAATGCCTTTCCTCACCCACGGGTCTGCCGGCAAAGGAATAGGGACTCTCTTACAATGGGTAGCATGTACCCAATTTTTCCGCCCCTCAAGACGAACGGCAGTCCTCGTGGCCAGGAGCACCTGGTGAGGTCCGGTGAATCTAGGGTCCAGATTGTTCTTCCGTGAAAAGTTGCGCGTCACTACCCAGTCTCCGAGCTGGAGCTGGTGACCTGGACCCTCCGTCTGCGTTGGCAATGCGTCGTAAACCTGTTGGTGAATTAACCTCAGTTTAGCAGTCAAGTCATGTAAATAGTCAATCAACATCGGATACTCAAGATCAGAGAATATTCCTGGCCTAGGAACCCCCCACACATTCGCAGGACGGCCGAACACTATTTCATAGGGACTAAGCCCTATTCGGGAGTGTACAGTCGCCCTAGTTGACAGTAATGCTAAAGGCAAAGCGTCAGTGCACGAAAGACCAGTCGTAGCCTGAATCTTTGCTAGCTTTAGTTTAAGGGTGCCGTTGTACCCCTCAACCAATCCAGCTGACTGAGGATGATTGGCGCTGTGGAATTTTTGATTAATTCCAAGGCCCTTACACACACTCTTCATCACACTTCCAACAAACTCACTTCCGTTATCTGACCACACGACTCTAGGCATTCCATACCGAGGAAAATATTCCTTCAGTAGGATTTTCGCAGTAGACAAAGCAGTATTGTCTTTGAGGGGATAGGCCTCGATCCATCGGGAGAATGCGCAAACCACAACCAAAACGTATTTCAGGTTATTGCATCGCTCCATATGGATGAAGTCCAATTGAATCACCTCAAAGGGATATGAAGGAGGAGCAAAACTGCCAGGGGGAGTTGGGGTTCCTTTGCCAGGATTGTACATTATACACACCATACAATTCTTCACCAGACGTTCAGCACATTTCGTAATGCCATCATTCTTCCACACAGCAGCCAACAACTTACAAATACCTTTCGCGCTAATATGTGCTAACCCATGTGCCATTGTCACAACGGCCAGCACATACGCATCAGGCAACATCCATCTTTTCTGATCCGACAAATCAATCCAACAACCCCTCGCATCCAACTTTCCCGTACTTTCTTTCCACTTCGTCTTTTCAGTCTCAGTGGCCTCATTCTGAATTGCTTTCACACTCTCTATAGTATCCTCACACATACTCGATTCTGTAGGCCACCTGACCGAACTCGTCACATACATTCGAGTGCTAAGGTTCCGGGCAGTCTCCTTAGCAATCTCATCTGCAAACGCATTTCCACGACCAACATCATCCGTCACTTTACGATGCGCACTACACTTAACAATCGCAACTTGTGTAGGCAAAGTCAAAGCATCCAAAAGATCGTTCACCAACTGGCCATGCTGAATCTTCGTACCGTGCGACGTCAAGAAACCACGCTCTCGCCACAATCGTCCAAAACTATGTGCTACACCGAAAGCGTACTGGCTATCGGTGTACACATTCACGCGTTTCCCTTTTGCTAAAACACATGCTCTAGTGAGAGCAATCAGCTCTGCAGCCTGGGCAGAATTCTGGTTTAATCTTGCAGTCTCAACAACAGTATTCAATGTTACAACAGCATAAGCAGTAGTCACATCGCCATTCGGCAACTTAAAACATGACCCATCCACATACAGAGTGCCATCCGGATCTTCCAATGGGGTGTTTTTAAGGTCCACTCGACCTTTCGTTTCCTCTTCCGTCCGCAAGTAACAGTCATGTTCTGCTACTTCATCTGACTCTGCACTAATTGGTAACAAAGTTGCCGGGTTTAGGACATTACAACGTTTTATCTGAATATGGCTTGCCAAGAGCGTCAATTCGTACCCAGACAACCTCGCACTCGTCAAGTGCTGAGTTTTCGTACGATTCAACAGAGTATCGACTGCATGCGGAACCATCACCGTAAGCATATTATCCATGACCAATCCTGCTGATTGTCGGATGGAGACCGCAGCTGCCGCAGTTGCTCTCAAACAACTCGGCAATGCTCTAGCTACTGGGTCTAAGGTCGAGGAAAAATATGCACATGGACGTTGCTTACCACCAAAAGGTTGCGTTAAAACACTCAAAGCACAACCTTCCCTCTCGTGAACATATAACGTGAATGGCTTGCTGTAATCAGGGGTACCTAACACAGGAGCCGAACACAATGAATCACGCAGTTCAGAAAAACTTTTCTGACATTCTTCCGTCCATGGTAAAGGAGTTGAAACATCCTTGCACGTAAGAGCCACCAATGGTTTCGCTAGCAATGAAAAATTAGGAATCCACTGCCTGCAGTACGACGTGATACCTAGAAAGGCACGCACATCTCTTTGGGTTTTTGGCACAGCCATTCGCGCAATCGCTGCAATTCTCTCTGGGGTCAATCTCCTTCCCTCCTTTGACAATAAGTGACCTAGATAGGTTACTTCTTGACAACAATATTGGAGTTTAGAAGGTGACACCTTGTGATGTAACTCACAGAGATGTTGCAGCAACGACACCGTAGCAATTTTGCAAATGTCCTGAGTATCGGCAGCCACCAATAAGTCATCGACGTATTGGATTAAAGCCGCACCAACCGGCAACCTAAACGCATCCAGTTGACCCTTCAAGGCTTGACTGTAAATCGATGGACTTTCACAGTAGCCCTGAGGAGCGCGTTTGAACCGGAAGCTACGTCCACCGAGAGAGAAACCGAAAAGGTCCCTGCTCTCTTCGGCAATCGGGATGCTGAAAAACGCATTTTTCAAGTCAATCACCGAAAACCATGATGCAGTAGCTGGAATCAGAGTCAGCAGCGCCGTGATGTCAGGCACAACAGGAAATTGAGGAACCACAATTTTATTTACCTCCCGTAAATCGATAACAAAACGATAAACAGGCGGTTTTGTAGGATCAGTACGTTTAAGAATGGGCAGTACAGGGCTGTTGCACACGTTTCCCCTGGTCTCTTCAATAACATCTTTCTCGATCAAGTCATAGATGATCGCTAACAAAGCTCGCTCACCATCAAGGGAGATACGGTATTGGGGAATACGTGGCAATCGCACATTCGATTTCAACTGAACAACATAAGGGGAGATATCAAGTAGGCCCACGTCATTTGGACCCGTCGCCCACAAAGATGCAGGAAGTGAACTCAATTCCGGTGGTAGCTTATCGAGGGACAAATACATGGGAGAGACAACTCTCTCTCCTAACGTAAGCTTTACACCCGCAGGAGAACAATACAAAGTTGCATACAAACGTTTAAGCAAATCCAGGCCCAAAAGATTTTCACCACAACCAGTGGTCAAAATCAACGGAGCTTGGAGCTCACGCGACCCAATTTGAAGGGGCAAAGGGCGTGAAACTGGATTGCTAACGGGGGCGCCAGAGAATCCAACGGAAACATTTGTTAAGCCAGACAAAGGTGCGCCAGGGAGTTTCGAATGCATGATAGAACTTTTCGCTGCACCAGTGTCCAACAGAAAAGGCTCAACGACGCCCGATGTAGCAACTGCGACGTAAGGCCCTCTCTGATCAACCGGAACTGATACCACTCCCTCTCCTTGTCTTTGGCTGTCCTAGTAATTACTGTCGTCAGTTCCCTGATCGACGTAATAATCGTCTACATTGTACTGCGCAGATCGTCCTTGCGATGATCCACGTTGATCGAAACAGTTATTAGAATTTGATGAATTGTCAAAGCGGTCGTTCTGAGCACCACGACCTCTACCACGTGATGCCTGTTGTGAACCACCACGACCTCCTTTAGACGCATTACCGCTATTACGTCCATTTAAAGCAGGACAATCAAATTTAATATGTTCCTCCTGTCTACAATAAGCACATTGATTGTACCCTAACGAAGATCTTTGGAAAGAGGAATCATTACGTGGCTGCGATCGATTCGATTGCGACTGCGATCTATTCTGTTGAGGCGCATTCTGATTAGAACGCGGCGGATACGCTTGTTGCAACAACACTTTAGTTTTTAGGTCTTTCGTCTTTTTATCAGCACGGTCATTCTCCTCTTTCTCTCTATTCTCATAATATTGCGCCGTAGCCAATATCTGAGCTGAAGTAGAAACAGCCCATGCACTTTCCGAATTCTTCAATTTATTGCTCAAATCAAGCGATAAATTTGACACAAATTTATCTACAAACAACCTCTGTCCACCCTCAGTACTCATATCTTGCCCACTATGATCAATGAACGCTTCCTCGAACCTCGTAAAGAAGTCGGAAACACTCTCATCTTTCTTTTGCTTACAAGCTGACAATTTGTCCCAATTTACTCGCATAGCTGGCATAAGAGTTTTCATTAATGTTATTATTCTTTGAGGGAGAGCAGCAATCAACTGGTCAGGCTTAGCACCACCGACTTGCAACCCATCCGCCGCTACAATGGCCGCCCAATCACCACCCAATTCATTTGCGTGATTTTCCTGACGAATCTTAGCCCATACCGGTTGCGGTACGACATTACCGAACAACATGTCGATATCGGCAAGATTCATTACCGTAGCATCTACGAGCTGCGATAATTCCTTATAATACCCTGCAGGATTTTTGCGAGGGTCAGGCAAAGATTGCTTCACCTGTAACACTTCCGAACGTTTCCATGGGAGATGTATCCATACTCTCTGGAAATACGGCAGAACCGGAGGGGCAGCATTAGGATCGCCTGGCATCCAAACCGGCGGAACTTCACGCATGGGGTACTGGCCAGACTCGTCTTGTCTTTCAATATCCTCAACAAACAATGCATGAGGTATGGGAGCGGGACGAAGAGATAGCAATCGCTCAATAGCACGTCGAACATTAGTATCTACTATCAGTCCAGTTGCGAACTGAAGTCGAAGCTCAGACAGGGCGGTTAGCACCTCGTCAGGCGCATCGGCCGCTATCTGATCATGTAGGAACTTGCACATTTCGTCAAACACATATCTCTGAGTTGGTATGTTGAATTGACTAAATGTTTCGAGAACAACACGGGGTGGATTTCTAAGGGGGTTTACCATCCAACCCATCGCCATATTATATAGCGCAACACGTTCTCTGTTTCCAGGCAGCTGACTACGTCTCTGAGGACCATCAGAACCAGCGGACCCATGAACAGGTCCGAGCGACTGAAAGAAGCTTGTCGCAAGGGGAGAATTACGATTACGGGTAGAGGGAGAAGAGTAAGACACAGGACTAACAAGAGAAGGAGTAGAAACAGTAGCAGCGACAGGGGTTAACAACACAGGAGCAGTAGCGGGAGCAGGAGTATGTGGAAGCGGAGGAGCAGTAGGAATAGAAACAGACAAAGGAGCAGGAACAGTTGGAAGAACGGGTGCAGGTTGAGGAACAGGCGGAGGAACAATAGGTGGAAGAACAGGTACGGCAGGGACCACAGGAACTGCGGTACCCTGTACGTACGGAGGTGGCGACTTCATAAGATAGGACATTAAAGGATCCTCAACTGCCTCTTCCTTATTATCCGACTCCGTAGGCAAAGCGGGATAACATTTATCTATGGACATACGCTGTAGCCTCTCAAACACTTCCTTATCCTTATCCTCCTTATCACGCTGGAACTGCTCAGCTTTCTTTACTATAGTAGCAACAGTATCTCGCTGACTACGTTTATTCTGTCTGATTTCTTTCTGTCGGGCTTCTTTGCGCCACAACCGAAAGGCATCAAACATGGCCGGCCTTGATTTACGTTCGAACAACTTTATTTCAAGATTATCTAAGATCGACGCTTCGAAGCTACCGTGAGGTGGCCAACGAAGGTCGCCGTCTTTCTTCGTATATTTAATCCAATAATCGTTAAAAGCAATCGGGCCTAGCCCATGTTTGCTATATAAGTCATAAGTAGGAGTTCCAACCGGAGGTATCGGACACGAGTCCTCCAGCAGGGAATCCGCACCACAAGGTCTGAAACAACTGAACAAAGTACTGCGACCAGGCATCTTGCACACTAGCCGAGTTTCACAAACTTCAAGGGTTACGGGATTTACCAAGTCCCAGCAAAGAACAAAACCCTCGGTTTTTGGCGGCTGCAGTCGTCAAATAATACAACAACAAAGTACGCTAGCAAAGTGTCACCGACAAAAACACTCACACAGCGTGAACAACAAAAACACTCGCTAAAGTGTTCAACAACCAAGAACTCTGGGAGCGACCCACAAATACTTAACTCAAAGATCGATGGCGTCACCAGGAAGGCCCGTCAATCGTCTCGCTATACCAAGGTCTACGCCAGGCGCCAAAACAGGTCTACAGTCAGGGCAGCAGTCCGTCGCAGCCGTCAGGAGGCGGGAATCTTCGCGGGAAAAGTCTTCGGGCCACTTATTTCGACAACAGGATCGATGAAGCGGGGTGCACCTTCCCTCGGAGATTTCACACGAAGTTCCTCACGATCGTCGGGCTTGGACCGGTACCACTGATGCAGCCCCACGTTGGGCGCCAACTGAAGGACTGGGTTCTTTTGGACCCAGCGGTGCCAGGGCACAACACCTGAAACCTTCGTGGGTAACCTGCTCCGGCGTACAAGTCACAGAGACACGGGACACTTCCTTCGGCGTCAAAGATTCAAGGTTTATTTACTGCAGGGAACACAGAGATCACAGGAAGTACATCAAGTGTAGTTCGGGGAGACTGCTTCAAATTGGTTCTGTGGATCGCTCCTTTTATACAGTTTTTACCCATAGGATAACATGATACACAAAAGTTTACAACCCGGTTCCCACAATTAGCCCCCAGAGGGGTCGCTTTGGTCACTTTGAAACACACAAGGTCCGGAACATAAGTGCGGAAACATTTGGCGGTTCCCAACTGTAAAAACCCATCTTCCCACCATTAGCAAATTCCAATCAGCAGTAAAGTAGATCGAAATAGGAACGAAGACAGGTGCAGAGGAAGACGGAGACAGTGGGGAGATCGGAAAGGGTGTAAAAGGGGAGGTAACGGGAAACACGAGATACAGGCATTAAAGGGACGTGCCTAATGAGATGCACGGCTGAGACAATAAGTCCGTGCGGCAAGATGAGCCTCGAGCGGCACCATCTGCCTTACAGCAGCAACCCCCTCGTCATAAAGACACTTACAAAGAACATGTGTCTTCCGCAAATATCTTGGGAGTCCCAGGGTCGCGAAGCGGACAGCGTCCGTTCGCTGGCTACTTGAGGGCAAGAGACAAAATGGATGCCGTATCTAAGATGGAACCCGTGGGTACAGATGAAAAGCCCACATAACAAACGAACGGTTTAAGTTAGCACAGCGAAACTGCGCACACTTACTAAACTCGTCATTTGCGGTTCATAGATACCAGACTCGACCATATTCGTGCGAGTCGAAAACACCACTTACAATTGTCACGGAACCTCAAGGCCTCCTCCACTATGCACCCCACCTTCTCCTCACCTGGATATGGACACAGGGGCTCAATGCACAGCACTCTGTCCAAATCTGTGACTCAGCCAGAAGGTGCCTCAGGCAGGTGGGATTTCACAAGCCTGGTACAGCAGTCGCCGCCAAGTCTGCTGGGGAACCTTCCGATGCAGGTGTGGTAACAGGGCCCTCGTAGGTGCAAAGTTCGAGGACTCCCGCCACACAAGTTTGGTACAGCTCAGGGGCCTCACCCTCCACTGCATCTGGCCAGCACAACATCCTACGGCATGTGATGCAGAGAGGCGCGGCACACCATTGATAATGTCCTCCATGCACCCCGAGGTAGTGGTGGATCATAGTATACAATGCAGACCCCCCTAGGTTGGTGCGCAGGAGCACTTCTACCGTTCACAGCTCCAAGGGGTACAAGGCAACATGTCTCCATGAGACCTGCCTGAGTTCACCGCCAGGTAAGTGCAATCGCCGTGCCTCAATGTCTACCACCACGCCCCAGCGACTCCACAGCACCTCCGCATCCCACTCTGGGTCCCAGACGCAGGCCCAACGAGGTCTCCAGGCCCTGGGTACTGTCTGCGCTTTCAAGGTTTTGTATGCCATGGTGTTGCAAGGAGTGAGCAATGAAAAGTGATGCATCACTGGTTTATCACAGCGATGCGCCTCTTTTCAAAGATGTAGCCCTCAATTTCCTCTTCCAATGGGACTCTGGCTGGACATCCTGGCTGTTGGGGGGCTTGGGAGGTGTTGATCTTTGCTACACTTAGCCCTGGCTGTTCCATTAAGCATTCCATTGGTTTTATTTCCTATTTTTCATCGAAGGTGGATTTACAGGCTATGTTTGCCTCTAGAGGCAAAAAAAGTCACGTTGGGCTGACTAACGTGAGATTTTTTGCAGATAATGGGCATTTTGTCAGTTTTTGCCCGCTAATGTCAGAATTTGTGTTGCCTTCACACTAGTGTTACCAGCAGTTTTCACAGCAGCTACCTATAACTATTGCCATGTAGCGACGTATTGTAGGGCGATAGTTTTTGGTGATAGGCCGCGTTAAGAAAACTGGTGGTAACTAGCGTTAGTTAGCGGCAGTTCTTGTACATTTGGCCCTTTGTTTGGAGAATCACTATGACCTTATTTAAGGTAGAGAAAAAGTAGCCAGGCAGTAATGAGACACATAGGTGTGATAAGATGGGCTCTACAGTGGACATGAAAAGCAGCAGCATGAATTTCTTTCGCAATGCATATTTCCCGCTGCCCTGCATGTGCATGCACATCTTTCACCTTGGAATGCTTTTGATAAAGTTTGATGAGAAAGCATTTCAAGATGGCTAAGATGTGTGCGCATAAATGTGCACAAGCATGTGTGCTTGAGCACACACACTTGTGGATGAATGGCAGTCATCTTTAAATGCTTTTTTTATATATTGAAAAAAGCTGATCCATGATGTCTGCTGACAAGTTTGCACAAATGCACATGCCTGGTCAGCCATCATGAAAGGTTTTGTTTACAAAGTAAAACATAAATAATTGCAAATGCTTGCTGGTTGATGCATGCACATGCATATTCACTCATTGTGGCCGCCTTGTAATGATTTTTGTTTGTTATAACCTAGTATTACTCTACTTGCTAAAATAGTGAGGGTAATTTTGGATTACTAAATTAAGAAACAAAGTATACATGGTCATGCTACACAAATACAAATAAATGAGTGGCCTCCTAACAGTCTGCAGCTGTCACATCTCAAAAAAAGTTATATGTAATTTTTTAAACATTCATTTGAGGGGCAGGAAATGGAGTGACAGGGTAGTAATGGATGTTTATTTATTAATTTATAAAGTTTTATATAGCGCAAACTTGACCCAAGAGGGTATCAGAGCGCTTCACATTTAGGATTGTTGCCTTACAAGTTACATCAGCTACAAGAGCATAGTAAGGTACAGTACAAATAAACAATGTTTCAATAATTTGTAGGAGGGTGGGGAGGAAGGAGTAAAAGCGGGGAGACGAGGGGGAACAATGCCCAATGTCCGGCTGGGTAGGTGACGGTAAGGGGGAAAACCAGGGCCAGACTCCTCATTAGCTGTCAAGCAGCTCCACCGGTCATCGGCCATGTTGCTCAGGTCGCAGCGTTCAGGAAAAAACTGTTTTTAGTTTATTAGAATTTGCGAAGGTTATATAGCGCTGTCTAGACCAGGAGGTATCAGAGCCCATAACCAGGGGAACGTTGCATTAGAAGGGTCATCAAGAGGATTATAAAGTGATGGCTGTACCCATAGGTATCAGAGCGCTATAGCAGAGGAACATTGCATTACCAATTACGGTATGCAGACAAAATATCAATTTTTTAATATCGACCTACCATAATATCGATGTTTTAATATCGAAGGGACAGAATATAGAAGGTAAGTAATATCGATTTTTTTAATATCGAAGGGACAGAATTTCGAAGGTAAGTAATATCGATTTTGTTAATATTGATGTAAGCAATATCGATATTATTAATTTCGATTTTTATATGATTTTTATGTATATTATTATGTTATTAATATGTATGTTGTAAACAAAATGTAATTTAAGTAAATGTTGTATTTTAGTACTGTAGCGGGTTGTGGGTTTATAGGGGAATAGGGTGGGAAGTAATTTAATTATACTAAATAAATTATAAATTTTTTAGGAATGATAAATTATTTTAAATTAATTGGTAATTAATTTTTATTAATTGGTAATTTATTTTAATTAATTGATTAATTGATAATTATGTTCTGTAGTGGGTTGTGGGTTTATAGGAGAATCGGGTGGGAAGTATTCAGATAAGAAGAATTATAATCCACTGCATTTTCAAGATCTCTGCCTTGTAGCTATACCGCCATGACACTAACAAATAGACTCACTAATCCATAGGCACCAAGATGCACGTTAGGACTTTATAATAAATTATTGGTAAACTACCCAAAAGGAAAGGGCAGCATGTGGAAGGAAAGTATACCTGAACCTGTGATTGAAAATGTATGTGCAGAGGCTGCGGTGCAGGACCTCACTTCTTCCTTGAGCTCTAGCACTGTGGGTAGGTCTGCCCTTAAATTAATAACAAATTTCTATCAAAAAACTGAAAAAGAGGTTGTACCAATTCAAACTACTGGAGTAGCACCGAGTCCTGCAATCCTGGCAGGTGGCAGACTGGATACCGACCGAATCAGGAATGTCCCGTCTGGAAAGGGGGCCGGTACACTGTAGTGAAGATAAAACTGCTAATGAAATCTTAAAGGGAACTGTCTGTGAACCTGGGGATGGCAGTAGTACATAAGGGACACAGGCACAGACACCGGAAATAACTCAATTAAGATCCTGTGATGAAGAATATGACTCCCAACACCCATGGGTCCCTCTATGGACCGAACCACCGTAACCCACCAAGAAGTTCAGTAAAACCAGTAATACTCTCTCCCCCTCTCATTGTAACACCTGTGAACACTGGGAAGAAGGGCAAACTCCAAAAAAGAATAGGTTTGACCTTGCCTTTCCTGTATATTCATCAAAGTGGCTATTTTCCAATCCTAAGAGGCACACCATTAATGTCTCATCCCCAAGGAATGGCCCTGACAGTACAGATACTATAGAAAACACGACTGACCAAGAACCACCTCCGATTCACTTTACAAAGGATATGAAAGACACCTGCACGATAAATAAAACAGACAAATCCCCGCTGAGTGATGATGCCCACGGTCCAGATAATACGAAACGTGTTAAAAAACACTCCTTGTGCAACCCAAAAGGAAATAGAAATTTAAGAGGAAGAATCGACTAATAAAAGAAGTTGCTGATGCACTTCAGCCGGACAGGGCAGCGGAGCCCGGATTATCAATGACCTGTGTGAAAAGTCTGGGTGCAGGACAGCCCTGGATCTTGGGTGCCAGTCTTGCACCCAAAATCCTGGTACCTGGCCTGGTTCCTGGTACCTGGTCCAGCAACCATTCTTAACCCTCCGGCCTCGATTTTTGTAAGGCTGGGAGGCAATGTGGGAGGTCAGACTACAAAAAAGGACTCTTTGCCGGATCATATTATTATTGCTGACCGAAAGCAACGCAATGCTGCCTGGAATTTATTGATATCTTTCCAGATATTGATATCCAATATATTATCTTAGAAATTGATACAGATATCTTTCCTGATATAAAGCCCGTAAGCAAATCCAGACTGTTCTTTTCTTTGCAAGTCCTGAGCTGACAGTGGTTTTGTCAGGTGATTTGAGGATAGTGAAGCTGATCAATCAGGAACCTGGGTTAGGCTCGGGCCAGGATCAAGGGCAGAGACTGGTCATGGATAGCAGCAGCATTAGCTCCCTGCCCTAGTGGGCTCATCAGCGGGGACTCTGACTAAGTACGGATGAACTCACCCTGTGTTTGCTGCCTTGACCCAAACTGGGTCCCCCAAGGTGAATGTAATGGGCAGGGCTGACAATGATGATTATTTGTATGTTCTATACTGGATTATTGCGGGCCTGGCTAGCAAAACAGAGGACGAGGATTGGCGTAAGTTCATCGAGCAATATACCATATGGTGCTTACAGGAAACATGGGCCCTTGAGGGAGTCAGGTTTCTTGATAGTTGTATTCAGGCTGGCCATCACAAGAAGGGGCAACCCTTGAGGGAGGGGGAGCTTACTGTGTAGGTGTCTTGTAAATTGAAATGTAGAGTAGAGCAATTGGGGGTGGTTAAACTGTCTCCCAATGTTCAAAATGTGAGGATCTGGCTTATGGGCCCGTAAGGAGGGGTGGTTGACATATAGAATGTTTATATCCCACCAGGATGAGTGTTAAGGAGGAGGTGGCCAACTGGAACTAATTAAGGAAGGGGAAAGAACTTACTATTGATCGTTGGTGATTTTAATACACAACCATCCGATGCAATTATTAATAGCGAGGTCTTAATAGAAGACCGTTGCCTGGGTATCCCCGAAACAGCTATGATTAACTTTAATTCTACTTTAAAGGGGGACACATTCTCAGATCTCTTGATACACCATCAGTTGTGTTTCATTAGTGGCCACACCCCCTCAGATAGTACGGCCACAACGACTTTTTATAACGGGAGAAGCCCAACATTAATTGACTTTATTTTAGTCAATACAGAGGGGTGAGAATGTGTGTATCATCTGACCGTAGTTAGAAGGGTGGAGAGTGATCAGGACCCTGTGGCACTTTGGTTAAAACTGTACTCATGGTGGCATGGCGGTGTGGTGCAGTCATGGTAGAGGAATTACGGCCAGTGATCACCCCATCTAATAGAGGAAAGAGAATACGATGTAGGACTAAGAAATATCAACAGGAACTTTCACTCCTAGAAGACTTAATGGTCAAATACGGACCCTTAATTTGATCTGATAATCAGGAAATCATAGCAGCTTATGAGGGGATGGTGAATGATCTGACAGCCCTATGGTCCAAGCCCTCTGTAACTAAAACCGTGGGCTCTATGGGAGGGAGATTAAGTGTAGGAGGCCATTTGGGACAATGAAGAATGCTTTAAAATGAAAGGATCCGTTTCATCTGCCCTAGTGTGGCGTCACTCCAGTCCTGGGAGTGAATTGTTATTCTGAGTATAGGGGTGTGTATAAATGCCTTCTAAAAACAAAGAAATCTATTACACGGAAATATACTAGAAGGTTCCGTGAATTGACAACATGGTTAGAAAAGGGGATAGTAAACATTATAGAAACCCATATTGGTCCACTTGTGTGGATTAGGCATTTTAGCACTTTATACAGCACCAACCCAATAGGACCACCTGGTGCTGGTCCACTCCAGGAGAGCCCTTGTATTGGTCCCCACGCAATGCAAATTCTAGTACACGAGGATGAGAGAGCATTTAAAGAAACATGAAGCTCCAAGCCCTGACCTAGGGCATATTGATATTTACAGTAAGGAGCCCCACCTGTGGGCCTGCGTCCTCACTAAAGTGTTTAATTAAGCACTTACTGGCCATGCCGTGCCTCCTCATGGAGCTCTGCCATCATTGTGCCGATCTACAAGAAGGGTGTTTTGGAAAGTCCAACCATCTATCGCCTGATCTCTCTTCTGGCTGGGGCAGGCAAAGTGTTACGGAAAGTCCTTCTCAATCATACTCAGGGATGGGTAGATGACCACAACATCTAAGTGCAAGCTGACTTTCACCCAAGAATTAGGACCATCGACCAGGCACTCTGACTATATATGATTTCTTATAAATTCACTGTAGTTAGGAAATCATCACTTTATCTTACATTTAATAATCTGAAAGCAGCTTTTGATCTAGTTGATAGATTGAAGAAGTGGAGATCCCTGGTAGATTTAGGAGTAGATTCCCTATTAGTTATGACAATAAAGGCTCTCCACATTAGTAATATATCCGGAGTCAGGTATGGCCCGGGTGGGCAATGTACTGAACCTTTCCGAGTTGAGAAGGGTGTCCGGAAAGGGTGTATGTTGGTGTCTTTACTTTTTTGTCTTTTTCTAAATGATGCAGCAGAACACCTGTTGGAAGACCCTATACACGTCTCCAATGTAGCTGGAAAAAGGGTGAGGTTACTACTATACGTGGATGATATAGTATTGATGGTGCAAATAGAAAAAGGGACTCATGGACTACTAAAGCACTTTGAGGAATACTGTGCCAAGAAGTCTCTGACCATCAATAGCAGCAAAACAAAGAGTATGGTACTTAGGCTGTCCTCCAGTTGTAAGCGGAATCCCATGATTGAAGGTGCGCCCCTAGAAATTGTCAATCAGTTTGACTACTTATGAATTTGCTTTTCAGGGAATCTACTTTGGCGAAACCATATACAGAAGGCAGCTGTAGTCCTTCAACAAATGGCAGGTGGGGTACTGACATTTAAGCACAAAGATGGTGCCAGAAGCATTAGTATCATTCTACAAATATATAAGCAAAAAGGCCGTGACAGCTACACTCTATGGGGGAACATCACTTACAACGCATTTATTACAATGCACTACCATTACAACACAACCATTACAACGCAAACCATTACAACGCATTGCGCTGGGGGGCGCTCTAGGATAGGGAATATATTTAATTTACTATCCAACACCTTCCCTACTATCCACGGGGACTGGAGTTGGAATAGTAAATTAAATAAATCACTATCCAGCGCTTAAAAGCACTATGCCTTGTAGTGGTATGCGATGTAAAAATCGCGTTGTAACAGCAGGCGTTGTAATAGCCTGCGTTGTAGTGACACCAATCCACTCTATGGGGTGGAACTCTGGAGAAATGTGAATGTGCGATCACTTCAAGTTGCTGAGAACAACTTCTTAAGAGCTCTGCTGAGGTTGGGGCAAGGTTCCCCATTAGTGGCACTCTATGCGAAGCTAAATGGTACTCCAATATTGGAAAGTGCAGCTCTTAGGCAAGTTCGCTACTGGACTAGGCTGATATGAAACCCTAAGGCAGCAATATATTTGAAAACTCTAGAAATAGCTACCTACATGAATGATTGCAGGGGGTGCACATGACAGTCTCATGTACAGAATATCTTAAATGACCGTTGGGCAGCCCCCTGTAGAATTAGGCAGATACTGCAGATCTAATTAAACTATGGTATCACATACATATGCAGACAAGGAATAACATGGCGTTGAGGTCAGGTTCTATTGTATGGAATTATTTTAGTAACACCCATGGTTTTACCCGTATTGAGTATTTAGATGGGTTATACCCTGAACTAAAGAGAACTTTGTACATAAAATACTGGATGGGCTTCTTGCTGACTAGGGACCACCTAACCCTGTTCTGCAATAAAAATTAATCTGCCTGGTAGCAATGCCCCCCCACCCTTTTAAATCCGATGAAGTTAGATGCATTAAATTGGCACTGGCACTGTGAATTAGGCCGGACGATATGTATGTGGTTAATTCAGTACCATAATTGTTATTGTCTTGGTGGTCTCATCCGGTGGTCAGCCACACCGGGAGCTCCATCAACACCCACCAACCATGCACGCAACCCGGGGTTCATCAAGACTATCAATGACCCAACAAGTCAACGCCGTCTCCTCCTCCTGCTTCAACACTCACGCATGCTTTGCAAGATCTATAGATGGATCCCCACCTGAACCAGAAGGACAGTCACCCAAGGCCTGGTCAGCAGCAGGCTGGACTACGACAACGCCCTCTACATGGGAACCATGACCAAACTCCAGGGAAGACTACAACGCTTACAGAACTCCTCGGCACGCCTTATCCTCGACATCCCCTGCCACAGCCATATCACTGTCCACCTTAGAGACATGCACTGGCTCCCTGTCACAAGAGGATCACCTTCAAGCTCTTCATCCACGCTCACAAAGCACTTCACAACACCGGACCGACATACCTCAACAAACAACCCACCTTCTACACCCTGAACCACCAGCTTCACTCCGCTGACCTTGCCCTCGCCACCATTCCACGCATCCACCGAATCACCACTGGAGGCAGATCATTCTCCCACCTCGCCGCCAAGACATGGAACACCCTCCCCATCCACCTGCAACAGACCCAGAACCTGCTGACCTTCAGGAGACTTCTCAAGACCTGGTTGTTCGAACAGTACCAGCAAGCCCACCCCTCCCCCCCCTCAGTGCCGTGAGACCCTCACGGGTGAGTAGTGCGCTCTACAAATGTATGATTGATATATCTGAGAGAGCTGTCTACAACACTAGGTATTAGCTTAGCTTGATAGCCTAAGAAGTTTTGCACACTTGCTATCACATGCTGTGCCGCTAGCCCTGGCTTAGACCATGTAAGGTATGTAAATTGTATGCACCCTCTATGTTCCTTTGTATTTCTACCTTCCTCATCTGGTAAAGTGGTTGAATTTTTTTATTAGGATGAAATGAATTGCCTAAGTGTTTTTTTGATAATTAGATTATAGTAGAGTGTACGCTTTTTAGGCAAAAAGTCATCGATTGAATTGTATCTGTTTAAATGTTTCTTTGCACCTGCAATTTTATATATTTGATGAATTTGATGACCGTTATATTGGAATGATGTGTCTAAATGTGATTGTGTTTCCCAGCTATTTCTACTGAATATGTTTGTAAGAATCTAACTTTCTATTTATAAGGTTTTTAAATTGTAGTTTTACCTGTTGAATGGCTGATACTGAAACAATAAACGTTGACTTTGACTTACATGCATTATCTACCCTGAGATATTAACCTTGTCCATGCTCTTATAATTGTCTATGAGTAAGGGCCACCTTTGTATTCCTTTGTATTATACCCAGCCTAAGGGTTCCAGTCTGTCTAGGTTGCTAGGAGATGTTCTGATCACAAACAACTGGCACAGCATAAAAATAAAGGGGCAGATTTATGATAAATGGCGCATCCCCAGGGATGCACCAGTTATTTTGCGCCGCTGCTCCGCCACCCATGGTGCACCGCTTTTACAATGCGGCGCACCATGGGGCAAAAACGGCACAGATGCGTGACGCATCTGTGCCATAAAGGTGGCGCATTGCTGGAGTTGCGTCGCAAGCGTGACGCAGCTCCAGCAAGGCTCGAGGGTGCCCCATCTTTACAATGCTGCGTCAAGACCTACGCCTGCTTCAAGCAGGCGCAGGGTTCTGACGCAGCATTGGCCTGAAAGTGACTGAGTGAAATCTTATAGATTTCACTCAGCCACTTTTGCAAGGCGCACCTGCCCCGGAACACCCACCCTGCGCCGGAACGCTCACAAGTGGCGCAGGGCTTTACAACGTGACGCATCTTCCTAGATGCGTCATATTGTAAATGGGTCATAGGGATGCGCCACGTTTACGCCACAGTTGCGTGACGCAAACGTGGCGCATTCCCAACATAAATCTGCCCCAAAGTGATGGATGGAATGCTTGAACAAATTTCAGCCACTGGCAGTCACTCGGGCTGCATTCCAAACCATCCTTTTTTTACCCACCATGCCACCTCAGTTTGGATTCAGTCATATGCAAACAGTCTTGACACTGCTCCAATGGGACCAGTCAGATTAAACTGGCAGGCCAGGCCCTCCCTGAACCCGAACACAAGCAACCGAGGACACGTTTTACACTTATTAGGGATCATCAGTCAGTGTAGCTTGGTTTCAGTGGCACAGTGAGCAGACAACATCGCCTGGGTATACCCTTCACACTTACAGCATCAAAAACAAAGTGATGGATAGAATACTTGAATTAATCTCAGCCAATAGCAATCTCTGGGGACCATATACTAATCTATTGTTATCCTCCCGCCATGCACGTAAGTTTGGATCCAGCCATATACAAGTCATTCTTGACCCTGTTCCAATGGCAACAGCTCAGCCTGAACAGCCAGGTCAGCTCCTTGCTGAACCTGAACACAAGCAACCTTGGATCAGTTTTGCCCTTATTAGGACTCATCAGCCAGGTATAGTTTAGTTACAATGGCATAGTGAGCTCGGGACCCACGTCTGTACATGCCCATCATACTTAGGGCATCAAAGCAAAGTGATGGATGGAATGCATGAATCAAACTCAGACAATACCAGTGTTGGGGTCACATCCCAATTCATCATTTTCCAACAACCATGAGACCTCAGTTTGAACCCAGCCATATGCAAATCAGTCTAGACCCTGCTCCAATGGATACAGTCCAGCCCGAACTGCCGGGCCAGCTTCTGGCAAAGGATTTCAGGCTAATTTTTCCTGGGCATTTCTAAGATTTCTTCTTCTTGAGTCAGAGTTCTTCGTTGAAAGGGATAACAATCTTGGTTGTTAGTGGCAGTGTGTGAGGTATATTCATACTCCTACGAAGTCAGGCACAGTAGGAAAATTCCACACTTTTCAAAGACGTTTGTGAATTTCCCCAACTTTTCTTGCATCTTAGATTGGCTTCACACACCCGACCATAATCCTTGCAGAGGAATATTCTCTAAGTACAGAAAGGAGATTAGACTGCAGGGAATGATGCTTCCCAGCTGTCACTGAGTTGCACCAGTGAAACACAGTGACCACCGCTCTGCAGGACCCCGTCTCCTTAGTGCCTTCTAGATGTCCCAACTTTAGACATTAAAAAGCGTGATATGGGTATGCGATTGCTAAAACGCAACCACGGTGAGCGTGGTCCATGTACCCCTGTGCTGCATCCGGAATTTCCAGCTACTGTGAAAGACCCCTTTTTGTCCCTCCCCTTTTTCCTTTGAATCTCGTCACCTTCGCAGTGCTGCACTGACTGTGGTTAAAACAAACATTCACGAATGTTCAAGTTACAGGGCTTCGCAACAGAGCCTTATCCTGCTAGTGGTAATTCTGTGACTTCTTTGGGCTCTTGAATTTTTTATAATTTTCTTCTAAAAAATTATAGATCATGTAATGCGAGTTAGGTTCTCCCTACATATACATTTAAAAAATAAAACCAAAAGAATTAAAGTAAGCAAAACTCTTCCTTGGAAAAGGAAGCAAAGGGATTCCATTTGTGCATTATTTAGCAAGCAGCTAAAATGGTACAGATGGGTTTCCTCCGTTACTGTTCTAGGTCAAATCCACAATATTGCACATTTCAAGAAAAGAAACATTTTTTATCTAAATAGATTTTATTCAACCTAAGGTATATTGAATTGCCCAGGAGAACCTGGGGGGTAAATTATGGATTTCTTTTATCGGTTGAGGATTAACTATAGATTACATTTTGTGCAGATGAACTAGGGTCAAATGGGTCTGTGGTGTTACCAAGGCAACGAAAACTGGACAAACACAATTTTAGAACTGTAGACCTGAATGTACAAAGTTCGGGTGGGGCATGCTGACTTAAACCTCTGGGAAACGTAAGGTCAAATTGGAGAAGTTGACCTCTAAGTGCTTTGGTCCTGATCAGTTATTAGATTTTATCCCTGTAAGACTCTCCAAAGTCCCCAGGCGGAGACACCTCAACGCTGAAATTACACGAATCTCTGATGGAAAATAACAATGATAAATTGAAGAATAAATTCTAAGGATGTATTCCTCTGAAGTGTTCCAGTCCACGACAAACACGATTTTGTCATTTTTATTTGAAATTCTTTTTTTTTTTTTAGCCTTTTTGAAGTCCAGACAAACCAATACATCTCAACATGGAGAGAGAATATGTGAGGACAACAGACAAGCGACAGGACTCCTGTTCGCACCCTTTTTTCATTCCCCATAAAGTCCCCTGCATGTTTACTTTTATTCCTCTGTACAAGTGTCCCGTCTGCAAATGTCCTCCTCAAACTGCAAGCCTAGTGTCCCATGGTACATCATTGGAGCGCCATGTGAGAGGGAATTGTCAAACTTGTTTTCGCACCCCACAGTCTCAGAGGCAGTGCTAATCCACCCTGACACCTTGACCAAAATGTTGGCAGGGGCAGCATGTGTATAGTGTGAGGGCACTAGACGCCGTAGTGATACTGATCGTTCCCCAATGTAAACAAAGTCCAGTGGACTGTGCTAGCATTGGCTAGCTATCACTTGAACCTAAAGGCAGCGAAACACAGCTTTATTCTTAAGCAAATCGAACAGTCGAACAATTCCCTGAAGACTCTGTTCAGCATTGACAATTGTTAAAGACTTTACGTCCCCAAAAGCCTGCAGCCAGGTTCCAAATGAATCGCAGGATTTATGCGATTATATAGCCGCTTTGTTTCAGGACAAAATATCCACCATTTATGATAATTTTCCCTAGATAGCTCCTTCAGTTTCCGATATGCTGAAAGAACTAGAAGACAACGGAGTAGACCAAATTGTTTCCCTGCATAATTTTAATTTAGTTACAATCAAGGAGGTCCAAAAACAATAAGTCTTGGGAAAATCAGGATCTCCCAATGACCCCTGTCCCCCCCCCCCCCGAATGATGGCCCTCTTAGCTAAGAGTTGTGCACCAGTAATCTGTGATATTTTTAATTGTTCCATCTCCACGGGTATTATTCCATCTCCCTGGAAAGAAGCAGTGGTCCGTCCCATTCTTAAAAAACCTACATCGGACCCTGCAACTCTAAGTAATTACCGCCCCATCTCTCTCTTACCACTACTGGGAAAAGTGTTGGAGAACGTCATAAATAAACAACTGTCTGAGCCTCTACCTGGAACAGAATGAAATCATTGACCCCTCACAGTCGGGCTTTCGCCCGGGTTTCAGTATTGAAACCACGGTTTTAGCAGTCACCGACTCGCTCAGACGGACCATTGATTCAGGCGGTTCCTCTATACTGATCCTCTTAGATCTCTCCACATCTTTTGATACCATCTCTCATTCCAAGCTAGCGGAGAGACTATCGGACTGTGGTATCAAAGGAACAGCCTTGAAATGGCTGCAACATTTTCTGTCAGCGAGAACACAAAAGGTCACCCTCGGCCCCTTCTCCTCGGCCAAAATGCCTTTAGACAAAGGGGTGCCACAGGGCTCCTGTTTAAGCCCTACCCTTTTTAATATATACATGGCCTGTTAGCCCAGATAGTGGAACAGCTGGGCTTTGGAATCATCTCCTATGCAGATGACATACTGCTCATGTTCACTATCGGGAAATGTACAGAACTAGAAAAAACACACTTTGCTAATGGCATGAAGCTGATCTCAGACTGAACTATGTCCAGCTAAATCCAGGTAAGACCGAGATCATGCTTATGGGAAAAGCACCAGCTATCTGGTCAGAAGACTGGTGGCCTGAACAACTAGGTGCCGCCCCTATTCCCAAATTATCTGTAAAGAACTTGGGAATAAAAATGTACCGCTCCTTGTCCATGAAAGATCACATCACCACAAGCACTGGCACTTGCATTTACAGTCTTCGGCTTCTTCGGAAAATATTCCCTTTCATTCCCACCGCTCACCGCAGAACCTTGGTTCATGCGATGTTACAAGCCGTTTAGATTATGGCAACGCCTTGTTGGCTGAGTTGGGATCAACTCTTTTGTCTAAATTACAAATTGTCCAGAATACGGCAGCGCGAATGATTCTGAATCGTTCGCCGGGCTCTCCTTCTGCTCCACTACTCAGAGAAATGCACTGGCTCACTAAAAAAAGAGATCTCTTTTTAAAATCTGTTGTCTCACTTACAACGCCCTTAGCAAAAAAGGCCCTTGTTACCTGCAAAATAAAATAATTAAATACTGCTCCAGTAGGAGGCTGAGATCCACCACTCATGAATTACTATGAGTCCCTAGAATCCGTCTGACTCGGATGTGTGGTCGAGCATTCTCTTATCTAGCTCCCAGATACTGGAACCAACTCCCACAGGCCTTACGAGCTATTTCAAATTATGGTACCTTCAGGAAACAGCTGAAAGCCTTCCTCTTCAATGACTAGATCTGTCCGACTCCCGCCACCTGTAGATAAATTTGCTAGTCAGCGCCGAGATGCCCCAAGGTGATTTGAGCGCTTAATAAATTCTACCCTAACTTAACCTAACCTAACCTTGGGGGATTTTTAATGACAGCTAATATTTGCAAGCATTGTTGATAATGTTGTAGAAATAATGATTTGCAGACACCAGAGCAAGCAGGGACATAGGTCCAAGGTATCACTATCAGGGCACCTGTATTTCAGGTTACACTTAGATGATTGTTGAACATCTTTTTGTATTAAAGCAGGAAGTAGGATGCAGAATGGCTGCTGCCTGCAGAGAAACAATAGATCCAGACCAACTCACAGTTCTGCAGCCATCTTCTTCCTATGACTCCAAGGGAGTACCTAGGATGTCCTTCCAGAGCTGACCCCTGAAAAAAGTACCTTCTTGATGTCAAGTAGTGACTTGGTCTCGCAAATCATTCTGGGAGCAGAGCAAGTTGTGCTCAGGCTAGCACCCTCTCTATGGAGGAATAATCTGCCCCTGCAAGGCTACGTGTATCAATGAACACTGGGAATGCTCTTGAACATCCTTACCCAAAAGACAACATTGTGAATATGTACACTGAAGGCCCACTGCATCAGGTGAACAAATCTCCACTGACTCAGACCTGGGTGGAATCCGCCTGCTAAAGATAGCGCTGCTTGCTCCCCGTTCCCTCAAGGATAGGGCTAAGCCTGCTGCTCTGCTGAAGCTCAACTGGCATCCCTATGACGTTGATCTTACCTACCTGGAAACCCCACCATTTCCAATGAGTCCATAGAGGGCACCATATAACCCTCACTAACCCTCAGAGGAGACTGGTTTATGTCTACCTAAGAAATATCTTCAAGCGCAGGTGAGCTGAGTTCTGACTTTCCTAGGTGAGCACAGTCTCTCCCTTTGTCCATTTTAGCAAAGACATATCTATTGGAATTTATTGCCTAAATAAATAGTGAATGCCTAAATACATGTCTAAAATTAATTAATAAAAACATAAACCCTCTCTTAGATCTAGATGGTTCCATCAAAACAGGCTTAAATGTTCTCCAGCACTGGAGTAAATCAACCACCACACATGACCAGTGCCGCAAGTAACACAATAAGTTGAGCTTTATCATAATAATGTAAACTTCATTGTAAACAATCCTTACAATAAAACCCTTTTACATGTTATTTTTATTCATGTAATGTAATTTAATAAAATATTGAAATTGATCGCATTTTTAAAATAAATCACAAATAGAATTATGCATAATTTGCATCCAACACAAATGAGGTGTAAGTGGTGGGAGAAGGAAAGTTAACATTTAATGTAATACAATTTAATTTAAATAAAAATGTTCAAAAAATAATAATATGCTTTGGTGTAACTATGTTGTTGCCTGTTCCTGTGGTAACTCTAGCTGAATAGGAGTTAGAGAAATGTGTTTTAACATTATTGAATTAAGAAATAAATATTTTTCAGTTGTTTTTTAATTTAGAACTGATTCGGTTAAAATTTACATTAGGGAGAGCTTTATCCCGATGGCAGATTTCCTCCAAACAGCCAGAAAGCTGCTAATATTGACTTTTTGGTCATAAATGTGGTTGGTTGCAGGAGTCTTCAACCCTACTCTTGAGGGGCTCGAGGCTTAGTTAGTCTACATCTAGGCTGAGATTTTTTCCTGGACATAGTGAATTTCATTAACCCTTCCCATCAATAGGAGACACGCAGAGAAGGCTGGTTAAGTAGCGCTGTGTCAGAATCACTGACAATGTGTGAGGCAGGCCGTCAGGAAGCACCACCTGCTTCCTAATAGGACACTCTGACTCTGCAAATAACCTCTCTAAATCAAAACACAAAATGTAACAGCAATTACAGAGTGTATTATCCGTCTTTCAGATGAATTTAATACAACTAGCATACAGCCCTCTGCGGCGATTCCACCCTCTTTCTGTATAAGCATTTGCGCGTTTTGAGATTTTGATTTAAAAAAGTCAATAAAAAGTAATGCACAAAATAATGTTTTTTTGTGATTTGGACCAACTACATATTTCGCATTGCTGTTTTCTCAGCCTTGTAATATCATGGTGGGTAGACAAATTGGTCTGATTGATGCATACAGTGGGAAAATATCTGAAACTGAACATTCAATTTGATTTAAATTGTTTTGTGATCGCTTTAGGAACGAGGACTATGCAACCTTTAAATAGTATTAATTAATTGCATAAGATTAATAGCCCTCTGCTGAGATCATAAACGCATGTTGGTAAAACAATTTAATTAAATTCTAGTTCAGTGAATCTTAGATAACGCACAATATGCAAAACAGTTTATTGGAATCGCAGTGTGGAAATTAAAGTGTTCCTGATGGGAAAAGAAAGACCAGGTAATCCAACCCATGGCCTTGCGTGGCTGAATGTCTCATAATAGCCCAAAGGAGGATGGTGTTAGAGCTGTCAACCCTAGGTTGGCTTCCCACTGCTAACCAGTGCTAAAGTGCTTGTGATCCCTCCATTAAACATGGTGAAATTGGCTTACACAATATTGGCACTTGTAGTTTACTTATTAGTCTCTAGTAAAGTGGTGCTACAGGCACCCATGGCCTGTAAATAAAATATTATTAACGTGACTTCAGCACTGATTATGCCATTCACTCCAGTAGCCTGTTGGTGCGGTGTAAACTGACCTTATGCCAGGAATAAATCTTCCTTTATAATTCATATGTCACCCCAGGAGAGGACCTTACCAGCCAATAGAGCAGGGTGAGTTGTATTTAAAAAGTAGGACATGTACCTTTAAGTTTTACATGTCCTGGTAGAGCAAAACATCTTAGTCACATGACAAGGTGCAGTTGACAGTTGGTCTTTGTGTATTTCTCCCAGACAGTCTCACAATAGAGGGCTTGGGTGCTGGCAGGATGGTCCATCTCTGGCAGGGTGGAGATTACCTTTTTAGCACACTTTTTAATTGCTTTTTGACTAAAGAGATGTTTGTTTGTTGTTTTAAACCAACGGAAGCCCATCATTCAGAGTAAACCAAGCAACATCATACATATATTTGTAAAGTAGACAACCTATGAATTCTTACAACTGTAAATTCCTATTGTTCCTGTTTTCAATTATTGTGTATTATGCACATCAAAACAACAACGCATCACTAAATATGATCAAAGTTCAATTGTATGTAAAATATCACTAAGTTAATGAATGTATACCCCTATGTGCTTTCATGTATTATTTGTTGCATAGAGTGAGTGCTAGAACACATATCTAAATCTTGTGAAGGAAATCACGGAAAACTGTTGGTGAGTACTTGGCACAATAGTTCAGCTGGGACAGCATTAGGCCCCAAAGGGTTTTGATTCAAAGCTTCCTTTGAGATAAATCAATGAAGCATCATGGGATAATAGTTGTTGAATTATGTGACAGTTGCTGTTAAATGTGAGAAGGAGAATACAGAATACAGCCAGACTCTGTGATGATTCACTTCCTGTGAGAGTGGTTTGTGGCCAATCTCAGAGACAATTACAAGGAAAACATGTTGTGAATGACTCCATAGTGAGTAACTTCTCTGAATTATAGTCTGCTCCCTTGTTGAAGGACCACTAAAAGGTATTGATCCATTTTGCTCTGGTGTGCTTTTTTGGTGTGCTTTTTAAGCATCACGCCACAGCCTTGTTTTGTTTACGGAATCTGTTCTGGGTACTTGATAGATTGAATGATTGATTGATAAAGCACCCTGACACCGAAATGTTTCCAAGCCAATGAATGAAGAACCACAGAAATTGACTGAAAAAGTTATAATTAGGGAATGTGTAGGTATTAAGGCCCTTCCTGAAAGAAAGATGTAGCCAATCTGTCTTAAAGCTAAAGGAAGATTATTAGAGAGCGTGGCTCACAAATCTGTGAAGGATCTGTCAGTCAACTTGTTTATTGCAGTATGTGAAGCTGCTTTTGTCCCTGCGACCTTAAGATGTGGCTTGGCTTTTAGGATTCGTTCAATCTGGATAGGCATGATGCATTTGTGAGATTGCATGCCTTTCATATGGGATAAAGTCCTCACTACAGTATATTATAAGGATATTGCAAGTCACAAGGATTTGTATAATCGTATGGAAGAACAAGGCCCTTTATAAGGTTATCGAACTCCGAGGTACCATAGTGTGCCAGAGGGTACTTTATCCCATATAATACATGGTAACACCATCACCTTTCCATAAACCACTTTAAACCTTGGTGCGTAGCTACTTTATGTGAAAGGGCGAGCATGTTTGCAAACTTGAAGAATACAAATAAAACCTCTAGAGCAACAATAAACACATAAAAAAATTGTTGGATAGTTGCTGGAAACAGATATTAGAAACAGTTCATACAAGTTAGATAAAAAAAAACTAAAATAGCGAACTGTGTAGAATCATTCTAGCTTTTCTTTATCTAAGAAGTGAAAATAAAACATATTCTCTCTGCGTCATAGTAAGCTATTAAAATAGAGCAGAAGAAAGAAAAGCAATGTTCCTTTTGTTGTTTTAAACAGCTGCTTCATTTATGCTCAGTGATCTGACCTGCCTTTCACCTCAGCTACTGACTCTGGTGGCAGGCATTGTGATGTCAGAACTCAACTGTAATAACCTTACAATAGTTGAGTTCTGAAGTCCATTCTATATAATCAGAAACATCGTGTGTCACAAGTCACCGATTATAAAGAAATTAGTGACTGCTGTTTATACAGGGATTACATAACCAACGTATTATAAATACATTAGAGGCAGGTTTGTATGCAGAGCTTGCAGAATCCCATGTATTATAGATGAGATACACCTATTTGAAATGAATCCACTGCTCTGTGGCTAACCAATCGCGCTGTCTCTGTGTTTCAGAAACATACATATATTTACCAATAGAACAGATCAAGCGAACAGTACTGTTCTTTACTCCTTCAAGCTTCTTCAAGAGAGCTACAGAAATGCTATAAATACACTGTTACGATAATCAAGTTTTGTAGACTCACAGACAGACACAATTGTGGAATGTCTTTTTTGGAAGCTGCAGATGGGTTCAACAAACAGATATAGTATGGGAAAGCTTAAGCTACATAAGTAATAAATGTGATAACGCACTGACACATCAGCATCTGTAATGAAAATAAAGCTATCTGTTTAACCTCATGAGATCTGCAATAGGTGGGGGTAAGTGATGACAGATGTCAGTGGCAGCCCGTAATGTGCAGCTGGGGTGGGCGGATGCACACACACACATGGACATGCATAATCTCACCCAGGACATACACATGCACACACCCATTCAAAGCCTGCACATACAAACACTCATGCTTACTCACTTGCAAGCAGTAACCCAACATTACAAAAAAAACTGTACCGGGCCTCATCTCGGGAAGTGAGAGGGAGGCCACTGTTGTTTTGAGAAGCAGGGAGCAGAAGAAAGACCCCACTACCTCATCTCATTGGCTGACAATTCCAAATGTCAACTAATGAGAGGAGGAACTTCCTTACATCATTGCAGAGTGGCTTGGGGTCAGTGAGTGTTTGTTGCTGACCCTCCCCCACTCTATGACTGGCGTCATTGATGGACACTCAAGCCTAGACTCTTCAGTGCTTAACCCGTTGGCTGCTTCCGCGATTTCGCGTCAGTGCGGCTGTTTTAAAAAACGGGCAGGCCGCGTCGGCCATTGACCGACGGCAGCACCAGCGTGGTAGTGCTGCCATCGGCCAATGGCCGACGGCAGCATGGAAGGGGTTAAAACTGAAGCATCCAGATCCGAGTCCTTCAGTGATGCTGCTCCTCATCATGACAGGGAGGCTCGCAAAAGAATTTGATGGGTCAAAGAGGTCACGCCTTCGGGCTGTAAAATATTTAGCCCAGCAAATTTCAACTTGGGCAGCTAGGTGCCTGTGCATTTAGTGCTTGCCCGACCCGAACATAAGGAGTGTCTGACAGGCCCCTCCGTCTTTAATGATGGGCCACTGCTGGTAGATGTCCTGCTAAACTTTAAAGGTTCTGGTAAGGTAATAAATGTTGCAACCTTTTAGATCCATACAGTTCTCCTCGGCAGCTTTTTCTTTATACTGTATCAGATATGTAAAAAACAAAGTGGTAGATCCATTGGCATACAGGCCCTAAACTCTGGCTTCTCCTTGACCCTGATCTGAGAGCAGAGCCTAACCATCTCTTTTATTGGAAACCTCCTACAGACTTACCTCTTAAAGAATGCATTTATTGGGCCCCTGGCTTTGATGAGAGGAGTAATACAGGAATAATGAAGAGGGGTGCTTCCTCTTACATTTGGTTGAACTAGGCATGATATGTCAAGCACATCAGAGAACTCCTCAATAAATAAATATTGTTAGAATTGGGGATATCTGGTTGGCTGAGGCTTGCACCAAAGCCAGGCAGAGACCACCATTCTAGTCAGGGAAAGGGAGTTACACGCCAAAGATAACCCCTGCTCACCCCCTTGGTAGCTTGGCACGAGCAGTCAGGCTTGTACCGGTGGCGATGTGTAAACATCTGCACAACAGACACAGTAACAACAAACTAGGCCCACCACAAAAGGAACTCCACACAAGGTTATATATCAAAATAGCCGTTGTATTATCATAAACACATTAGATGGTAATCGCACAATATACACTGTGCCAACTGGCAAGGGCAATATTTACAGGGATTATTTACACATGACAGGGCCGGGTGGACCACTGTCAGAATTAGCACTTGTTAAAGCATCATAAAAAAGGAAGAACAAGTCAAACTCTCATAGCACAACCAGTAGTCACTGGTAGACTCACTACTCAGCGCCAACCTATAACCTAGATCATAACAGGCAGAATATCACTTTATGCTAGAATTCTATTCTGTGCAATCATCCTACGCCTAACTCTAGTAGTAGAAAACAATCTCCTAGGCATACCTTGCATTAGAACATAAACTTAATAACATAACCTGAATAGGGAATACATCAAATCTAGACCACAATAGAGAATCAAAATAAAATCTCAGACAGTAGGTAAAATCTAACAAGCATTAAAAGCATATCTATAAGCATGAATCCAGGTGAATAGTACGTACTATAAACATCACATTTCCTAACACTTATAAACATTACCGTAGGGCCTTGCACCCTATAAACCTAATAGTCTCCTGGGCTACCTGGCCATCTCTCAGGGGCTCAAATACCCTCTGTCCAAAGTCAGGGCGCGCTGCCAATGCAGCGACAGTCAAGGGGGCGCACTTGGCGCAAACCTAAACGTGGCAGCTGCCCCCTACTTTCTGGGCAGCTGGGAGTCTGAAATTAAAGGCCTAAACGTTGCAGCTGGTACTAAGTGCTGTGCAGCTGTGCAGGACAAGGTAGGGCAAAGGAGTGCGTCTCACTCCGGGATTCAAAAAGCAGGTCCCCTAAAATAAAGGGTCCTAAACTGTGCAGCTGCCCAATAATTGCTGGGCAACTGTAAAAGTTAACAATGCGGCATGGGCACTCAGTGGCCTTCAGGACAAAACTGCGCCTAACCGTGGGAGCCCTTTGGGCTCTACAAATAACCATGTGTCTGGGAGCACTCTAGCTCCTGGAATAATGTTGGTAACTGTTGGAGCCGCCTAGGCTCTTTATAACAAATTAGGTCCCCTAATAACTCATGGGCCCGTCTGGGCCCTGGTAAATAAATGTGGCCGCACGCTAGAGCCACCTAGGCTCGGGGAGCAATGGCGCAAGAGATGCGGGCATGTCTGTGGGGTCCCTCTGGACCCTTTAATCGATTGTGTGCCCTTCGGTGGAGTGGGCCCCCTATCCGACGGGGCCCGCTAGGGCAAGGATGCAGCCGTGCCCCCCCTTTCCTAGCCCTCACTCATTGGGCTCTGGAATGGGGGAGGGACTCCTCATCGGTCGGCCTCAGTCTCCACAGCGGCGGAAGGCGGGCTCGCGGGTGGCCTTGATCAGCACGACACTGGGCTCTCTCCTCCATCACAGGAACCCGCCCTGCTAGGGATGAACTCAGCCGCCACTTCCCCTCTTGACTCGGGCCCCCTCTAGAGACCCGGGGCTTGTATGATGAGCCGGCAAGGCTCCGCCGGCACTCCACTTCCGGCCGTGTGCAGGCCCGCCCTCCTACCAGGCCGACAGCTTCCGGGTCGCATTGGGCAGCGGCCCATCAGCAACTCTCGCTCGGCTGCCGTTTTCAGCGCGGCACGGGCCATGGCGGTGAAACGCGGGGTGGGCACCCGCTCTACTAATAGTTTTAAAAGCAACACTCGGGCAAAGTAGCTGGGTGGGCACCCGCGCAAACAAAATAATTAAATAAGCGGGGTAGGCTCCCGCATGAGTTTAAAATTAGAATATAAAAAAATAGGCGGCCATGCGGCAGGCTGCAAAGCGAGACACGGGGGACAATCAGGGAGGCGCTCTGCAAGAAAAATCCAGGGCTACCTCAGCAGAGTACAGCCCCAGCCCTCCTAAGGGATAAATTGAAGGCGCTCAGAGGGTTAACAGTCCAGCACTCCCCCAAGCGCTATAATCCAAGTCCAGGGACAAAGAGGTGGGGTCCAAACAGCTCCTAGCCAGGGAAAGTCTTCCAGCCCTCCCAAGTCAGGCAGAAGGGTCAAAGGGAAGTTCTCCAGATATCCAGGGGCTGGGCAGGGCCCAGGGAGGCAAGCCTTCCCCTGATCCCCAGCAACAGCACGCCCCTGGCAGATTCCAGTCCAAGACAAAAACATTTACTTGGGGTCACAGCCCCTCTTTTATACACATAAATCCTTTGATGTAGCAGTGTAGGCAAGGGGAGAACCAGATGCAACTGGTTCTGGAGTACTTTGTTTGGCTCAACCCCTCTCCCTATTCACAAGACAGGCCAGGGACATCAGACCCACCACAGTGGGTGGAGCCAGCATTGTGGAGGGAAGGCCTAGCCCTATTCAGGTCTCAAGTGCACTCCTCCCTGCCATCAACATGCAGATCTCTCCATTCACCATGGGGTAGACCCATCCTAACTCCTGGAGCCAGGCACACCAGCCAGCTCCAGCCAATCACAAGTGAGACAGTCAATTCACATTATCTGCACAGACATGCCAACTTCTAAAAGTGGCACTTCCACACATCATTGCACAGCATTTAATCTCACGAGTTCGCACATAGCAAACTCGACCCTGCACTCCCCACACATCAGGAACTACCATGGACACACATATTCCCTATGCAATCCTATGGGAGGGCAGGCCAACTGAGCACCCACACTCAGAGTGTGCACACACTTTACGCTGGGCCATAGTGCCAAAGTGCACAGAGGCCTAAAATCACTACCACCATGCCAGAGGCTAAAGGCAAAAAGTTTAGGGGTGAACCTGCCAAAGAGGCCCAAGTCCAACACATATATAAATAAATATTTGCTTTACGGTAATGTGTCCCTAACAGTTATTTCTGTGGAACATATGTTGAATATTCTCTATTCAAAATCCTCTATTTTTCTGCCTGTTTTCACCGATAAGAAATAAGGAACCAGTTGTCACCAATTTATGTCCCTCCAGTTTTCACCATGAAAAGGTAAAGAAAAGCAACGTGATTCATTTTAAGGAAATAACTTAGAAATATTGGTGGTAAGCAGGTTAATTTTTATTGTAATACTTTCTTCAACTAAGTATTTCCAAAATGTCCTCTGAGGATGGTATTTGAAATAGAGCCACAAAAAATGGCAACCTGCCACAGCAAAAGGGTTTCATAACATGACACCTAGTAGTGCTGCATTTTTTATAATATCAAAAAGGATTTATTGTGTGGGAATTAAATATCTAATATTAATTATCTCTAAATTAGCTTTGAAAGATTCAAATTGACCCCCTTGTATCCTACAATGGCAGCATTCTAAACAAATGATTTGTGGTTGAAATAGCACCCTTAATAAGATCATTACCTAGGAATGACCAATTAGCACAGTATTGAAACGTCCAGCCAAGACATAGCAGAAACCACCACCTTTTAAAATTAGTCTGATTTTCTGCGTTTTTTAAAATTGAAATGTATTGTATATATGGAATTTAATGAATATATACAAATTGATCATGCGTTGAAGGTTCAGGTCACCCAAAAGATCGCCTAGGGAAAAAGTGCACTCACTGCATTCTTGCTTCTAGATTGAATACACATGGATTCACAGAGATGTACAAAAATAGTGGGAATTTTTATTTTCTTCTCAAAACTATCCAACAGAAATGTGACTCGTGAGTGATCCTCAACCACTAATGCACCATGAACTCTGTTTTAATGCCCATTCAAGCGTTCTCTGGCGACAGTGCAGTCCTATAAACATTCACAACCACCTACATATCAATAAAATGCACTTTCTTTTGAAATCCACTACTTCAGCTGCATAACAGAGAGTGCAGCTTGCATTATGCCATCCTCTGCCAGTTGAATTTTACCTATGCTCAAAAGTTAAAAGAAGAAGTTCCATGCGACGCCACAGAGTGGCACACCTTGTACAGACTTTTATAGCCACCTATCATTTGCTGATAACTCTATTTAGGCTTTAATTTAACCCTAATAAGATTAAATATTTGCCCAGACCGAATTATTTGTGTAAAATTATGCATAGCAAAATATTACTGCCAAAGAGTGTGCTGCATTATATTACATAAACTGTGTTTTCTTGTCGCATGATTTAGTCCTTCCATTGCCTCGAAATTCCAGTGACTCTGCATACCACTCACTAGCAAACGATCTAGTCTTTATGAACTTTGGGATTTTTTGTAGCTGCAAAATTTGGCAGTATAGGCTAAATCATTAAAATATTTAGATATTAACAGTAATAAAATCTACTGTTCCTTTAGCACCAACATCATTACTGCAAAACAGCAAAGCTATCGCAGGCAGAGAGACTGTCTCTTTTCCCTCAGGTTTGGGAAGGAGGCAGTCAAGGTAGCCCTTTAAGTTTGCCATAGAGTCACCATAAACTGTGGACATTAACGATAAGCTCTTCATTTGGAAGCCCAGTTTGCATATTTTACCCACTGAGGGCCTGATTAAGAGAACGGTGATGGATTAAACCCAGATCTTTTGACTGGGTGTGAGTGAATTATTGATTCAGATGCTCCGTCCATCACCACCCCCTTTTGTACCGCTTTTGGCCGCCATAAGTGTGGCAGGGTATGCTCAGACGTGAGTCCCTTGCTCACTTTGCCACTGGATCCAAGCAAGCCGGGCTGAAGATGGCTGGAATGCCAGATACTGGTCCCAGGATGCTGGATATATGATGTTACAACGCGGACTTTTACTCCGCATACTGTTACAACGCGGTTTTTACAACGCGGGTCATGTAACAACGCATGTATTTACAACGCATTTTTTTACAACGCAGGTACCTTTACAACGCAGACCATTACAACGTAAGTATTGGTAAGTATATATAAATAAGAATAATATAATAGTAACTTAATTTTAAAAGTATAATTTAATGTAATTTTAAATAATTTAATTTCCGTAAATTAATTTAAATTTAAATTAATGTTACTTTATTTTTACCCTGTACCCCTGTACCCCAAAAACTCAAAACTGACCCTAAACCCCAAAAATAATGCAAATTAATTTAATTTAATTTATTTGCTATTAAATAATTTAAATTAAAATTAAATATAATTTATTTTTACCCTGTACCCCAAAAACTAAAAACTGACCCTGAACCCTAAAAATACCCCTTTACCCTAAAACCCAAAACTGACCCTGAACCCTAAAAATACCCCTTTACCCTAAAACCCAAAACTGACCCTGAACCCTAAAAATACCCCTTTACCCTAAAACCCCAAACTGACCCTGAACCCTAAAAATGCCCCTTTACCCTAAAACCCAAAACTGACCCTGAACCCTAAAAATACCCCTTTACCCTAAAACCCAAAACTGACCCTGAACCCTAAAAATACCCCTTTACCCTAAAACCCAAAACTGACCCTGAACCCTAAAAATACCCCTTTACCCTAAAACCCAAAACTGACCCTGAACCCTAAAAATACCCCTTTACCCTAAAACCCAAAACTGACCCTGAACCCTAAAAATACCCCTTTACCCTAAAACCCAAAACTGACCCTAACCCCTAAAAATACCCCTTTACCCTAAAACACAAAACTGACCCTAACCCCTAAAAATACCCCTTTACCCTAAAACCCAAAACTGACCCTAACCCCTAAAAATACCCCTTAACCCCAAACATATAACATTTAAAATATAACTATATACTTACCAATACTTACGTTGTAATGGTATGCGTTGTAAAGGTACCTGCGTTGTAAAAAAATGCGTTGTAAAAACATGAGTTGTAACAGTATCCGCGTTGTAATGGATGCGTTGTAACAGTAGTGCGTTGTAAAAAATGCGTTGTAACAAGTAAACACCCAGGATGCTTGTTTCCGGTCCAGGGAAGGCATGGCTTGGCAGTTCGGGCTGGACTGTTCCCATGAGGCACAGGGTCAGACTGATTTGCATATAGCCATGTCTAAACTGGGGTGGCAGAGTGGGCTAAAGAACGGTGATGGATTAAACCCAGATCTTTTGACTGGGTGTGAGTGTTTGATTGATTCAGATGCTCCGTCCATCACCACCCCCTTTCGAACCCCTGATTACGAGTTTAGCAGATGGTATGCCCCGTTATATGTGACGGATATCCCATCCACCGCATTACAAGTTCCATAGGATATAATGGTATTGTACTGAGGCAGGCCGGATGCCTGTCACGTTTGTGATGGAGTAACCGTGTTGCAAAAAACTCGTAATCAGGCCTTAAAATACTGCAACAGATTTTGTTGGGTATCTAATAGAATTTGCTTTCTTTCTTTTATATGTTTGTATGCTGTGAACAAGTTGTGCTTTTCTCTTGTGGTCTCATCCTTAAGACAGGCATTGGCAAAGCAAATAGATCTTTCCTTGGCAAGTCTGCATTGTGTATTTTTCACAAACACATGCCATGGGAAATAAAGGTGTACAAGTAATAGAAAGCAAAAATGCTGCAATGTCAAGATGGTGGGCATATCTTTCTAAAAATAAAAACATGGCCCATAACAAAAATATATGTGAAACATTTAAAAGGAAACACAAATAAAATCAGATATTTACCTTTAAGTCATGTCACTGGAGTGGACCACTTTTTAGGCAGATGTGCATAAGCAAAATTCCATCATTCAAAGGGAAGAGAGTCAATGACTGAAGTCTACTGATCCATTGCCCCATGCTGTATACTCTAGTGGGCGGAAGTAAAATGTGAATGACACTTGGACAGGCCTATATATAGAGGGCTGACCGAATGCCACCTCCCCACATGTATATAGAAATGTATATATTCTCATGATTTTTTGGAAAACACAAGGCTGCCTAACAGCTTCTGTCTAACCAAGCCTAAGATCTTGGTATTTACATTTTTGTTTGTTTCTGAATACCTGATATTGTTGTGGGTACCTGATTTCGAAACCATATTCCTGTTCCTCTTTTCACTCTCCTTTCATGGATGTTTCTTTTTCCAAGTCACGTGTGCTTCCTTTCTGCCCGATGCGGCCCAGTTGTTGCTTTGTGAGCAGCTTGTCCATTCGTGTCATCACTCTCGGAGACTAACTCTTCATAGAGTGATGGGGTCGATATTTCATTTCACTGCATTGCTTTGAATTTGTATAGCACTTTCGCTAGAGCAATAGACTAGCAAATTGAAAGTGGTAAACACTTTTGAAGCAAACTGCGAAAGAGGAACATAATTCAAATAGACATGAGAGGATGGATATTTATCAGAGAGTGGAAAGTACAGCAAAGCATGTGGGAAGAGGAAGAGCATTTTAATATTTAGGGACGAGTCAACAGTGTGAGCTGAAGAGAGAATGAGCAAAGGGAAGGCGAGGATGTGCAGGAAGAAAATTGGGAGGCAGAAAGAGTGAGGCGGCTCCTCCGTTATAACGGAGGAGTGCAGTGGTGTAACATAGGCCCCGCAGCCCCTGTGGTTCAGAGGAGGCCCCAAGCTTCAGAGGGCCCTCTCAGCACAGTACTCTGGCCGGAGAGCGCCTATTTAAGTCCAGAGGAGCCCCCTCAAGTTCGTTACGCCTCTGGAGGAAGGTCGCCCCACTGAAATGCCCCAGAGATGAAAAATAATATGGTAATGAAGCTAGTTCATTACCATTTTATTTTCCGGCACCCAGTCCCGAACAAAGTGTCAGGATTGGGCGGGGCCTGCTGAATGGCAGCAGCAGGGAGGAGGGTGGGCACTTGTTTAAAGTGCACATGTCTCTTTGGTCGGCCGTCTTGCGATCGGCAGCCAGACATGCACACTTTTAACCTCTCAACCCAGCAGTCTTAACTGCAGGCATCCTTTGCCCTCAGGAGCATCGACAGAGACTGTCCCCTCCAATCAGGGCACTGCTCTCACCAGCACAAGAGTAGTGCCAGGATTGGCTTTGGAGCCTGCCTCAAGGAGATAGGATTTTGGAGGATTTTGCCTTGTTGCAGGAAGGTACGTTTATCTAATGTATGTTTTTTTACCACCCCGCCTCACCACCATAGGGTCCTGCCAGCCACCACTGCAGAAAGAAGAATGAGAGATGAAGCATAAGTAATTAAAGTTCAAGTAATAGTGATGAGCAACATTGTAAATACATCTGAAGGTGAAGCAAAGGAAACTAATGAATGTGCAATAGGTAAACGGAAGCCTATGGGGCTCAGTGAGAGAGAGGAGGAGATGAAGGCATAGAGAGGGAAAGAAGCAAAAAGTTGAAATGCAGAATTGAAAAAAAATTCTGACACGGGTAAGGACTAAGCAGAAAGACAGCACAGTGATGATGATGATGAGTGATGAGCCAGAATCACACCGAGACTAGTATCTTGATAGTGTGGAATTCAAGAAAGTGGTGGATTTTGTGTGGTTTGCAGACAAGGCACAAGTCCTAAAAAAAGAAATTAAGATTCTAATCTAGTTAGGAAGTATGCAAATGACATCACGGTGCTAGACATCACGGCACGCAACATCACCACGTGCAACATCATGGAGCATGACATCACGGCGCACATGACATCACGGCGCACATGACATCACACATGGCATCACAGGAATTTACATCATGGAAAGCCACGACTTTACAGGAAGTGGCATCACAAGAAGTGACATCAGATCTAAAGCCCTCTCATATATGTTTAGCAGGTCTATCAAGTGTAATATTTGAGCGCATTGCAAAGATTATAGCACAGTGAGCTATGGAAGATGATATGTGACTTCTGCACCTTTCAATGCCCCAGTTTTATGCACCATACCCTGTACATTCATTTACAAACTTCTATAATTTTTTGTACATGCAATATGCATGTTGGGATGTGAAGCATTGTGGTACTTAAATTATTTCAATGCCTCCTCAAGGGAAGTAAGTTCTATATAAATACAATTTGCTTTGTGTAAATACTGGGAAAGACCAACACATCTGATATTTTTACAGTGCATGCATATCTCCTAAACAGGGACTGAACAAAGTGAAAAGCTGCCTCTCTTAAGTATGTGTGAAGTGCTAACAAGGTGTGAGCCTTTGTTTCGCCTCCGCTTCATTTGAATCAGATGTGAGATTGTCGACTGCCTCCAGCCAAGAGACTCGAACAAAAGGAGGCCTGATGACCCCTCAAATTCGGCCTTTGTTATAGGCCCAGCAGGAATCTTACGCTCTTGCTTGTTGCAGATGGAAACCAGGAAACGTGCAGGCGCTGCTGAAAGCCTGAAGGGCTGTCCTGGCTCGCTCTGAGGGCTATGAACGTCCTTGAGCTCAGATGTGTTCATGGATGGGGACCTTTCTGTTTGTTTGTTTTGTTTTGTAATTGATGGTGGGCAACCATTTTCTCCTCCTATTAAGGTTACCGATGAGGTGTGCCCCACCCCTTCCCCGGTCTCCCTACTCTACATTCCATGGAAAGAGATGTGAGCTTGCTCCACGCCCTGCAATACATTGAAAGAGAAATTAGCTTGCTCCAATCCTAACTTATGGTGGTCATCTTGGAGTGGTATTTTCAGCTTTTCCCCACACACCTGGCACTTGAGTTTCAGTATCTTATTTTTAACAGTTCAAGGTATCAATCACCTGGAAGCCCCCATTCAGGACAATATTCTCAACTATGGTTCAATGTCATTATACACCTGGAATTACATTCGATTCAGTTATGATGCTGCCTTGAAAACTAGATAAATTACTTTTCTGCCATCGGTACTCACTACGCCCCCCCCCCCCCCCGTTTTTCTTGGGGTCTTTACTTCCTCAGACCTACTCTCTGTCTTATTGCTTAATTGTGATCCCCATCCCCAGTCTACCGCCCCCCACTTACCGGCTCAGCCCTGCAGTGGTGTTCCCAACACGCTCAGGCAATATGACGCTCGCTCCCCAGACCTCTACCAGGACCCACTACTAATTGGGCTACCTCTCCACCCTTTATTCTTTTGATCTCCTTTAATTGCTGGCTACTGCGCTCCTCAGTCATAATGGCACAAAATACTTATCTTGCCTCTAACCCCTCATCTACCCCCCCCAACCTATCGGTAAAGGCAAAGAAGACCTTTAAGCACAATATACTCAAGAGATGGCCCGAAACACTGATATCGGATACATGTATCTCAAATAATGGCACTATAGTGACTGATCTCATCTTCTACACCAACAGAAAAGTGCAGTGGAGAAAGACCCTCACCTCTACGCTGCGCTCCAAACAGACCAAACCACCACGCTTCCATCCCCTGCCCTTATGGAGAAGCTCACTATCTCCCTTCACAATAATGGTAATGTCCTTATCCAAGCATTGGAGCTGAACCTCAAACGATTAAATTATGCCTTTTTGAGGTTCAAGAACACTGGGCCAGATTCACAGAATGACCTTAAGACTCAATCCTAAACTTACTACTATTTTGGTATTCACAGAATGCACTTACTACTTTTGGCATTCACAGAATAAACTTACTACTTTTGGTATTCGCAGAAGTTAGGATTTTGTCTTAAGTCGGTCTTAAGTCTGTCTTAAGTCTGTCTTAAATTTGTCTTAAGACAAACTTAAGACAAAATCCTAACTTCTGTGAATACCAAAAGTAGTAAGTTCATTCTGTGAATGCCAAAAGTAGTAAGTGCATTCTGTGAATACCAAAATAGTAGTAAGTTTAGGTTTGAGTCTTAAGTGCATTCTGTGAATCGGGCCCACTCTAACTAACTCCAACACCTCCACTGACAGTGTAAGTGTGCCACTCAATGGCTCTGATGCCGAGGTGATTGATGGCCCCTCCTCCCCACTGCCCACACTCCTGTCTGTTGACACGCTCCCCACAGCTCAACCCAAGTTAACAGATGCCATCCCAACCCCTTTCACCATGAACCACAAAAACCCTCGTCTGTCTCGTGCTTAGGAAGGTTTAAATGACCAGAGTACCTCCCACCTTATTGCTATCTGTACCAATGCTCCTACTCTACCTTGCCTCACCTCCTATCCTCAATCCCCGGTATTACACACTATTCATTCCAACAACGGGAGTGGGGGCGTGGCTTGGACGCCGATCGGGATGGCGGCGTGAGCTTGCAGCTCCGCGCCTGATCCCGCTAATTCTCCGGAAAACTACACCATCAGCGCTCCCTGAGGGGCGGTTTCCCCAAATGAAGTATTGGAGAAGCAGTGGAGAGCAGCTGGGGGCCATCAGGAGACCGAACATAGTGCTGAGACCCGATCCCGGAGGCCGGAGGTGCCGAGCCGAGAATGAAGAAAATGGCGGCGCACGGGAGCGGCAGAGACTGCTCGCGGGGCGAGGCGGATTAGAACTGAACCGGATAGCAAACAATTGCCAACAAGGTGCGAGGAGCGGGGATCCGGCTAAACGGGACCTCAGAGAGGAACTGGAGGCGTGAGGGGCTCTCATCGGCCTGGTACATGGCAAACGCAGCACCCATCCCCCCCCGCTCCCTAACATGGCGGCCGTTTGAGGGGCGGCCCACCATCGGCCTCCGACCCCGGTCTCCAGTGGCTGCCGGGACCATCGTGGGAGCTTGCTACCGAGTGGAACTGTTGAGATGCCCGAACGAGATCGGAGAGCGGAGGTGGCAGCTCCCGTGACGGAGGGCGCGGGGCCTGGTGAAGCACCTATAGCGACCATATGGCGACGCACGAGGCAGCCAAGATGGCCGCTGCTGGTGGAGATCCCACCATGGAACACGGTCGAGAAGACGCGACCGCTCTAGCCCGAGATGGCGGGGCCCATACCCCCCGGAAGTAACGGAGCAGGAGCGGAGGCTGAATCAGCGACTAGACAACATATTGGAAGCAATAACAGCGACTAAGGAATCATTGCACCAGGACATAGCACAGGTCGCCACAGGGCTGGGTCTCTTGAGGGCGGACCATGCTAAGCTCTCGGACAGAGCAAAGGAAAATGAACAACTACTTCAGGAGCTGAAACCGGCGGTAGTGACCGCAGAACACAAATTGACTGATATCCTCGGCCGCCTAGCCACACTGGAGAGAAGAGCAGAGGATGCCGAAAGTCGTAATTGGAGGAACAACGTGAGGGTAGTAGGCCTTCCGGAAAAAATTGAAGGGGATGATGCTGTGGCCTATATGGAGAACTGGTTCAAATTGGTGGTGGCACCAGAGGGTCTCTCTCCTTTCTTTTCACTGGGGCGAGCACACAGGGTCCCAGCTCGCCCACCTATGCAGGGCCGGCCGCCTAGGCCGATGGTGGTGAAACTCTTACATTACAAGGATCGGGACCTGCTGATACAGATGGCGCGCTCACTTGGCCCCTTTCAAGTGGACAATAGCCGGGTCACGGTCTTCCCGGATTACACGCAGGAGGTCCAGAAGAACAGAGCTTCCTTCCTGACCGTGAAAAAAGAACTGAGGGAAGAAGGGATCCAATACTCCTTGCTTTTTCCGGCCAAGCTACGAGTGATCCTAGATGGGAACACTCAATTCTTTCAGACCCCGGATGAAGCATGGTCGTGGCTCGAGTTGTATCGCGCCGGAACGGACCGCAATGGCAAAAGTCAGAGGGAGAGACATAAACCGATCCAGATCCGAAAATCCCAGCGTATCCGCAAGCGAAATAAACTCAAAAGAGCGATGCGGGATGTTCAGATGGCGGCGGACAGGAAGGGAGCGTTGGCTGCAACTGCGAGTATTACGAGGTCGCAACAAGAGAAGGCATCGGTGGGGTCGGACTCTGACGAAGATGGAGGAAAATCTGGAGAAGAAGTATCGGAAGCTGAGAGCTCGAAGGGACCAGCGGTCACCCCGCAGACATCGGATGGACTCTTTAATGAGTGACAATTGAGAGGGCTGAACAGTTCCGTTACTACTACTGGGGCAGGCTCTCCTGGTGTTTGGCGGGCTGGCAGGTATGGTGCTGCAAACGCAGTATGGGATCAAGGGCGCGGGGTGGGAGCTCTGCCTGCCCTGGGTCGGCGCTAACTCACCCTCTTGCGGCCCTTAAGGGGTTCTGTGGTGGCGACCACAGATTAGTATAATGTGTGCTATGTTACAGGTTTGGAACAGGGCTGAAGCGGGGTTATTAGGTCCTGTCCCGGGGAGTGGGGTTTGGCGAGTTTTTTGGGTAGTTTTGATGGGGGGGTACAACTGCAATGATGTGGGAAACAATTGGTTGCTATTGGAACAGTACGGAGATGACTACTATGGGGACGTTACCTAATTTGAAATGCCTAACATGGAATGTCCGGGGACTTCGAACTATGGTGAGACGCCACAAGGTGCATGCTTATCTGGTGAGGCGTGGCATCCAGATTGCAATGTTACAAGAAACTCATTTAACCAAGCAGGAATGCACTGCACTGCAGAAGAGATGGCGTGGTCAGGTGTTTGGAACCACGTATTCGGCGTTTGCTAGAGGGGTGCTGATATGGATAAGGGCGGGGATACCGTTCCAGGCTACGAAGCAACTGGTGGACCCTGAGGGCAGATATGTGGTGGTGGAGGGGAGGCTCTACGGTAGGGATGTGGTTTTATGTAGTGTATTTTGTGAAACAAACAAGGACCCCCTGATATAGATCAGTTTCCTGAGTCAGGGCATAACATTTTGTGAAAATAAAATACTCAGGCAAATCTATGGTAAACACTAGCACATGAACAGTGGCATACACCAAACAAAGCAATAGAAAATGATCAGAACAAGTTTTTGCACATTTGATAATTTTAATTAGTTAATAAAAAATGATTCAGTTATAAAAGATTTTTAGTACATTCATATATATGCATGATAAAATGTTTTGACATTGTAACATATGTATAAGCTCAGATGTTTATCCAATACATATTACAATTCGATTAAAAGATGGTTTCCTGTCTACGCGTTTCGACACATGCGTGTCTTCCTCAGGACTGTACCATCGTTTTCTAAATGGGCTAAAAAAGCTTTCTTGCTGAAAAACCAGATACCGCCAGGATTCTATTGCTTTGTTTGGCGTATGCCACTGTTCATGTGCTAGTGTTTACCATAGATTTGCCTGAGTATTTTATTTTCACAAAAAGTTTTATGTAGTGTATACACCCCTAACGTCGATCAGGCCCACTTTTTCGATGGTCTAACGAGTTCGCTAGCCTATTTCCAGGCGGGCCCCATCATCCTAGGAGGTGACTTCAATTCAATCACTGATGTGACACTTGATAGGTCGCACCCACCGCTGGCCGACTCTCCAGTGCGTAGGTTGGCCACACACAGGAAGGAATGGCAGGAGAGTTGGGGATTGATAGATGTGTGGAGGGAGCAACATCCTGACACTAGGGACTATTCCTTTTTTTCAGCCCTGCATGCGTTACACGTCAGAATAGACTCTGTCTTGTGTAGTGGTCCCCTGGCTGCCGTGGTAACCCACACGGAATACTTGACTAGGACTATCTCGGATCACAATCCCTTGTTAGTGTTAGTGCAGTGGCAGCGGGCGAGATAATCAGTTCCAACATGGAGGCTGGGGCCTGATACATTGGAGGATCTGGTGTTTAGTGACACGGTCCAACAAAGCATTGAACGCTATTTTGAGGAGAATGAGGGTTCAGCTACCGTGAGATCGATAGAATGGGATGCAATGAAGGTGGTGGTGAGAGGCGTATGCATGGGCAGGTTCTCGAATGCAAGGACATCAGTCTTGACTGCTCTGGCGAAAGCAGAGGATGCGTTGAGGAAACTGGAACAGCGTAGGCCTGAGCGACCGGATTTGCAAGAGCGGTTACTTGAGGCTAAGGAAGTAGTCGCGACTGAAACGGAACGGCTGCAGTGCTATGATTACAAGCAATACACCATGAAGGCGCATGCAGAGGGAGATAAAGTGGGTACGCTCCTTGCTAGGCTTGCCAACCCAAACCCTAGAAGTTGCCCGGTCATGAGCATAAGAACAAAGACAGGGGACATAGTCTACTCGCAGTCGGCGGTGCTGGCGCGCTTCCAGTCTTACTATACAAATTTGTATGCATGCCAACTGGGGGTGGAGGTCTCTGAAATAAGCGAATACTTGGACTCTGTCCCACTGCCAGTGCTGGATGACGAGGAAGCGAAAGACCTAGGAGGGCCCGTAACGCTATCGGAGATTAGAGTAGCCATTAAACAGATGGCAAGGAATAAAACGCCAGGGGTGGATGGTCTACCGATTGAATTCTACCTGAAATATATTGATATTTTGGCGCCCAGACTATTGGTGGTGTACTCTGAAGCCAGAATGTTGGGGTACTTGCCCAAATCAATGAGGGAGGCGCTAGTGGTTCCACTACTGAAACCTGGCAGAGAGGCATCCGATGTGACGTCTTATCGGCCCTTGTCTATGCAAACAGTGGACTATAAGATCTTGAGCCATATTCTAGCCACCAGACTGCTGCCACACATGATTAGACTAGTGCATGGGGACCAGGCAGGGTTTATTCCTACTAGGAACACGTCAATGAACATACGTTGATTGATCTGGATATTAGATAGTGCTGGGGACACGGATCAAGAACCTGCAGTTTTATCGGTTGATATCGTGAAAGCTTTTGATAGCCTTGAGTGGACATACCTGGATGAAGTGTTGGTGAAGTTCGGTATAGGAGAGGGATTTAGGAGATGGACAAGAGTGCTGTATTCATCGGCAACAGCGAGGGTACGACTAGGATTGATTATATCCTCAGATTATCCGGTGTGTAGAAGGAAGAGGCAGGGGTGCTCGCTGTCCCCCCTGTTGTTCGCACTGGCGATGGAACCACTGGCGGCGCAGGCAAGGTCGGGGGCCATGTACTAGGGGGTCAAGCAATGTGAGGAGTCGCATTACATATCACTGTATGCGGATGATCTGTTATTATACCTAGCGGACGCAAAACGGGCCCTGGAGGGAGCAGTGGGCATGTTATCCAGATTTGGCCAGTTGTCAGGCCTTAAGGTGAACTGGACTAAAACCTGTATCTTTCCGCTGCGGGCAGGCGTGCCGTGTCCCCCTCTCGCGCTGGAGGTGGTCTGGGAGCCATCTTGCTTCACTTATCTAGGTGTCGCATCTATCATGAAGCCGCGAGTCTGTTGGAGGGTAATATAGGGCGTTGCGTGCGCGCATTGAGAGGTTGCATGGCTTTTTGGGCCTCCCTCCCTCTCTCGGTGTTGGGTCGAGTGGCACTATTGAAAATGGTGGCGCTCCCACGGTTGCTTTATTACTTCCGTACCCTGCCGATATGGATTCCTCAGCGGGTCTTTAAAGAACTGAGGATGATGGTAACTGAATTCCTTTGGGGTCAAGGACGACGCAGAGTGGCATTGAACACTCTGATTAGACCCAAATTCGAGGGGGGAATGGCAATCCCCGACTTTGAATTATATTATTTAGCAGCACAACTTCAAATATTCACGCAACACATCGCCAGAGAGTTCAGGGGACCGGACCACGAACGAGGGACTGGTATTCAACGCCATGTCTTGTCCTACATATTTATGCAACAGAAACTAGATATGAGGGACCTTACATTGGAGGAAAGGACTATCAGGCTGTGTTGGCAAAGAAGTCTGAAGAGAGCGAATAGAGCCCGGCCATATGCACCGGAGATACCACTGGGAATTCTGACCGCTCTGCCGCATGGGGGTGATTGGTCCCCGTTATCAGAATGGGAGGAGTTGGGCTTACAGATGGTGGGGGACTTATACATAGATGGAACGTTGGTCCCCTTTCAGACGTTGCAGGAACAGTTTGGCCTACCAGACGGTAATTTTCTTCTGCATGCGGCAGTGGTTGCGGCGATGCAAAAACACTGGAAGGGAGGGCTAATTGAGCCGGAAACGACCATGGCCTGCCAGTATGTGGTGATGGCTGCGGGCACTTTTAAAGCGGTGACCTGCCTCCATAATAGGATGTTAAATGAGGGACTGGAACCACTACAGGCGCTAAAGGCGAAATGGGAGGATAGTATAGGTAAGTTCATCCCGGACACGGTGTGGGGCCATATTTTGAAACGGACATGGAAGGGGACAAGGAATGCACATTTCCGGCAGGTACACTTTTTTGTCCTACACAGGGCCTACCTGACCCCGGAAAGGATTAAGCGGTACTTTCAGGTACACGACGCAATGTGCCCGAGGTGCCTGGTGCCTGAGGTCGACCTAGATCACCTGATGTGGGGCTGTCCGAAATTAGGGTTGTACTGGCCGGAAGTGGGAGAACTCCTGAACGTGGTTACTGACAGGGAGGTGGACTTTGACATGGCGGCGTGCTTACTGCTTTGGTTCCCTCACACCAAGAACACAAAAATCACGAGCAAATTCATTGATCTAGGACTCATGCTGGCTCAAAGAGAGATTACCTGGCACTGGAAGTCTAAGGAAGGTCCGTCCGTGAGGAGATGGATGAATGAGCTGCTGAAATGGTCCGGGTGTGAAAGTGTGCTCAGAATGCGACAAGCTGCCAGGACTGACAATGATAAAAGCTTGGAGATGGCGAGAGCATGGGAGATGATAGTTCAAGCGTTGCATGACTACATGGTAGAAGATGAAGAGTAGGTACATTGAACAACTAGGGCTCCATGAGGCTTGAAAGAACAAAGGCAATACCCGTTTTGTGGCGTGCTCCATTATCAAAACAGAATGACTAAGCCCACATCAGTATCAGTTGGGGGGGAGGAGGGAGGAAGGGATGGTTTGGGAAGGGTTGTTAGACGCCGAGGCAATGTCATGGAAAATACCTGCAGTTGAAACCTAGGGCTGGGCACACAGCAGTGGGTCCCCGAGAGGGGTGCAGCAGGTTGCCGGGAGGTAACAATAGGAACACCCTGGAACAGACGCCATAGACATCCACTGACAGAAACGCGCAGGACCAGGTGACACAATGCCGATATCACCCACATAGGGCGCCTGGGCATGTTTGCTGGTGTAGAGGGGGGGGGGAGTTTAGGGGGTAAAATGCAGATACCAAATGGTGTTGTTAACCAGATACCTCTTTGGGGTGACCACTGTGACATCTTTGCTGTGCATATGACTTGATGAGCCTCCTGGCCTTCGGGTTGCGGGCTAATTGGCTGTGTACGAATTTACTATTCTTTTCTTTATGCTTTGTGATGTCATAGGTGCACTGGTTGACCTATTTTGTGATCTTGTTTCTAATTCTGCAATACAAACAATTAAAAAAAAAAACAACTGGAGTGATGACCACCCTACCAACCCTAACATTCCGGTAGGATTGAATACTCGCCCCTTAGGCCCTGTATCTTCCAATCTCAGGGACAGGAACCTTGTTGATGTCGCCGATACGTTGACCAATAACAGACACTCACCCACATTAACACTACACGCCTCACCGCCCTCTACTCCTCCTAATTCTACTCCGCCTCTGCCTATTCCCACCCTAAGCTTTGATCCCCGTCTCGAGTTTGACCCTATCTCCCTATGTAACTGTGCAAATGGTCCTACCCAACCCTCTACTAACCCTACAAAAGTAGATTTTATCCCACCTGCATGGGCTACTCCTGAGAATAAGTGCTTGAACAATCATGGCCTTGAGAAGAAGATTGATGACCTGAAGCATGATATCTTGGTAGTCAAAGAATTGGTGCAAAGGATTCTGCAGTTCTCCTTGAAGATGGAGAAGTGTTGGGTTTCACCCCCGACAATGAGGAATGATATCCACAATTCACAGAAGCTGTACTCTACCAAAGACATTACCTGCTTATGCTCCTATCTTAGCTCTAGCTGGAGCTCGAAGCCTCTACGTAACCCTCAGTTATCTGATGAAGACATTCTTGCCCTTCTTGGGTCCTACACTGACTCTAAAATGGTCTCCCAACCTAACTTTACTCTCAACATCCCCATAATCATTGCAGACCCTCCTGGTGACAATCTAGTCTTCACAGAGCAAATCATGTAGGTCATTAGCCGGAGCTTAGATCAACCCTGCCACATATTCCTCTGAGACTTCAATCTTCATTGGAATGACACAAGTGATCCATTTGTTCATTCCTTTTAGACTTTTTTTATCTGACCTCAATTTCTCACAGCTCTGTAAAGGCCCTACTTACAATAAAGGGGCCACTCTTGACCTCATCATTGCCAAAGACAACTTCATACAAATAGGAGAAATACTACCCTGTGACTGGTCTGATCATTTTCAAATTCTCTTCCTCATCTTAGACAAGGGACTGGGTCAACAGGCTCAACCCCTTAAAGCAGAAGAAATGCCTCGCAATATGAGAGACCTCGACATTAGTATGATAACCTCAATCACCAAAAATAGACTACAGCCCCCCCTAATTTGACCAACCTTGACGATCTTTCTGAGGATTACATTAACAGTTTTTCCAACATACTTGACTCGGTTTCTCAGAAACAGCTCAAAAGGATCCCATTCAAACTTATTAAACCATGGTTTAATGGTGCCCTAAATGATGAACGACGCAATATAAGACTCTATGGAGAAAATCGCCTTCCACCAAAATCTCTCTCAACTGAGGAAAATGAGAAGCGTTTACAACAAACACATATGCTTCGAGAAAATCAAACACATCAGATTTCAACTGGATAGGGCCAAAAATAGACCAACCAAAAAAACTCTTCGAAATCATTAAGAAACAATCTAACCAATCTTCTAACCAGAGCTCGACTCCATTATCCCTGATCCATTGTGGTGATGATTTTACAGCTCACTTCGCTGAAAAAACAATGAAAATAGAGCTGGAGATATTACCCACCACCCCAACTTTGCTATCCATGATACCCCCTATAGGATCAGGGGAGGCGGCAGAATCCACGATAATACACTAGCCTTTGGGCCTCAAAAATCAATGTCTCGTGGAGTAGTTTTCTCCTACCAGACTGCACTTAGATACTTCGCAACAGGGCATCCATCAAACCCTCCAACCACTTTAGTGATCCTCTACCTGCCAAGCTCTATAAAGATTTAATCGCAGCCATTCTCCCTCTTTGGTCCAGGATCATTCATGAATCCCTTTTACAGGGAAACATTTCAGAATTCCTAAAAGTTGGGAAAGTTACTCCCATTCCTAAGAAGCCCAATGTGGACCTATCAGATCCAAACAACTTCCGGCCTATCACTGGCAGCATGACTCTAGCGAAATTGCTTGAAAAATGCGTTCATTCGCGGCTCTGCAAACATACTGAGAAATCTCAACTCCTGGATCCCCATAAGTCAGGATTCAGAGCAGTGCACAGCACTGAAACGGCACTAGCTCACATTGTTGATGACGCCGTGAGAGCCCTTGACCAAAATGTCCCTTGTCTCCCGATCCTTCTAAACTTGTCCTCAGCCTTCGATACCATCAAATACGAAAACTTGATTGATCTCTTACAACATAGGATGGGATTGGCAGGCCCGGTCCTATATTGGTTTGTCTCCTTCCTTCACAACTGCACGCAAAGGATCAAAGTTCTTCCAGTACCCCTGTCCTGATTGGAGTCCCCCAAGGTTCTACACTCTCACCCACTCTCTTCAACCTATTTATGGAGCCTCTTGCGGTCATTCTGAACAGAGCCAACATCCAATACCACATGACACTTAATTTACCTGAAGATCTCCTCGCAAGAGGACATGAAAACTTTAAATGTTGCTCTTGCCCAAACTCAACAATGGCTAGCTCAGAACTATTTCCTACTAAATACTCTCAAACCGGAATTTCTTTTGATCACCCCACCTAATCAGTCAGCTCCTACCCTGGACTGGAATAAACACCTAACTGCTCTGAACTGCACTCCTCACATTGTAGACTGTGTCAAATGTTTAGGTATCACCTTGGACAAACACCTAAACTTGCAAGCACACATCAGTGCTACTACTAGGGGAGCCAATTTCCAACTCAACACACTGAAGAAAATCAAACCATCCCCCCCCCCCCCCCCACCCCTGAAGATTTCAGGCCAGCGGTTCAATCCCTGATTATACGTAGATTGGAATATGGGCTGGTGACTCTCGCAGGACTTCCCAAAGATAGCCCCACTCAGAGCTACCTTGAATGCATTGGCCAGGCTTTTAACGGGTTCTGGGAAATTTTATCACATTTCACCTGACCTTATGCAGCTAAACTGGTTATCTATTGAAGCTAGCTTGTTTGAGTCATAAAGCCAAACACCACAGTATCAAATACTATCTAGCAACTAAACTTGAGTTATCGGGTCCAGCCGGAACCTCAGAAGTACATCCACCCTTCTCTTGAAACCTCCAAGATTCAAAAAGAAAAGATTGTACAACCGTGCGTTCTCCGGTCTTGCTCCAAGAATCTGGAACTCCTTGCCATCAGAGATCACATCAAATCCTTTCACTACTTCCTGGTCAATGGACTACTAATGAACGAAAGGTAACGTGATGATCATGCTCTTGTGTTCTGTTAGTAACCAACATCTAGAAATATTTTCACTGATGTTCTATGATATGTTTTACCTTCTTTATATTCTAGTCCTCAATAGCGCCTTTATCTGTATCAACTGTTGATTTTGTTTTTAATATACCTTGTTGCACATCGCACATCCTGGTTCTGTCTATTCGTATGATGTTTTACTCGGAGCGCTCTATTGCACCACTGATACACCCTACTCTTCGTGAATGTCTTACCTTCTTTATGCTCTGTATAATTGCTGACGGCAATGCTGTACAGCGCTCTGATAACCCTTTGGGTCTTGTTTGCGCTCTATAAAACTTTAAAAATAACATAAATAAAAATAAATGAATAAAAATGTTTAAAAAAGTGTCCTGGTGTTTGAAAATTACACCAGAACGAGTTCAGCATATTATTCAGTGGGGCCCAAATTCTTGGCAGGGAGTACAGCATTTACCCTGTGAAAAAAGTGGGTGGACGCTATCCAGCCTCGTGTATCCCTGGCTCCTGCCCTGATTGCAGCTCTGCAAAGCAGGAGGAGGCCAAAGAGCAGATGTGTTAAGCATAGGAAAGGGAACCCCTATGAATGCATTTAATTTTGTCATTGGTTACCCATGTGTAAATGACTTCGTTTTCTAGTTGCTTTTTACATCAGCTTTTTCAGCATGGTTGTGCTTGAAGGATCTTTAAAGGGCAAATATATGACTACCCCAACACAGTGGCCAGGCTGTTAGTGGAAGATTTACAGTCAATTTTGAATGTATTCTTTTGTATGTTTATTTTAAGAAGATAGTTTTACTATCCTGCCACTGCATGGATTAGAATTGTTTCATATCTGTTCATCATAGTACATTAACTCTTATCCATTGAGTATTGTTTTGGAGCAGCAGAGTTCTATGGTCCTAGTGCTAGTTTTTAAAAAACATTTTAAAATCTTTTTATTAAACAGTCTCGACACAAAGATACAAATCACAGAATCATTTTGGTTTACAGTAGAATCAGGTAACACACAATATAGCACACATTTCATTGAAATTCACGGGGAAGGTGGGTCATCTGCAGCAGCATCACAGGGGGAGTAAATATATCTCCCCAATAGACGTTTCAGGGGGCCCAAACCTTAGACCATTTGCCGGGACAGCCCCGAGCCACATAGACTGTCTTCTCTCTCAACATACACCAGTCTAGATCTTGCTCCCAGGCTACAACTGTGGGCGGATGCGGGGCTTCCCAGAGCTGTGCGATATTTCTCTTGGCAATCATGCATCCAAGTGTAACCCATTTCGTTGTGTAGGCATCGAGGTTGGTAGGTTCCCAGATATTTAGGAGGCATCTAGGTGCTTCCGGTCTCAGGTCTATACCCAACACTTCACTCTTGGTCGTCTGGATTTTGTGCCAATATTCTTGGATTTGTTCACAGTGCCATAATATGTGTATGTGTTGTGTGCATCCTCTCCTACAAGAGCCGTCTGTCAGCCCACTCCTGTGTATCAGTTGGGGACCAGTTATATAAATTCTATGTAGGATCTTTAATTGCACCAGTCGAAGTCTCGCTGGGATAGCAACAGTCTTAGGAGAGGAGACCGCTTCCTGCCAGGTTTCATCATCTAATTCTATTCCGTCCTCCGTCCATTTATCTCGTAGTTTGAGGAGAGGGTTGTCGATGTGATTGATAAGCTTCTGATATGTTAGGGAGATGGCATTATCAGGTAGATAGCCATCCAGTAGCCTGGCCTCCAATGGGGAAATGTCAGGTATAGCAGAGTCCTCAGGAATAGCTGCTTGCAGCAAGTGTTTGATTTGTAAGTAGCGGTAGTATTTGGAATCTGCCAGGGCATATTGAGATTGCAGAGTGCCAAAGGGCTTCACCCCCGCACACCACACACCAAAGGTCTTTAATATGGGAAATCCCTATTAGGTCCCATTTGTCAAATCCTTTTGAATTCCCAATATATCCTAGTTTTTGTGAGTCCCACAAAGGTGTGGTCATCGTCAATTTATTTTGCCAGCCAATTGATTTAGTGGCAGAGTGCCAGATTTTAACTGTATGGCTGTGGGTCCGGTGAGTGGATATTTATGTGGTGTTGAATATAGTGCTCTCGAAAAGGTCCCTTTGAGTAACAGCCATCGGTCCATCAGGAATCCCGGGTTGTCCGGGTGTCCGTACGTACAGTGGTTAATAGCTGTAAGATGTGCAGCCCAGTAGTATTTTTTTATGTCAGGCAGCCCGATTCCGACATCATACCAACTAAGTGTTAGTTTTTTCATAGCTATGTGCGGTTTCCCCCCGATAGCAGGTCTCCAAGGAGCCCTTCGATATTTTTAAAGTATGCAGTTAGGAGTAGGACAAGATCAGCTGAGTTCTGAAGTGCATACAGAAAGCAAGGCAAAGACATTATTTTAAGGCAGCCTTGCCCAACAACGAGAGCGGGAGGGACTTCCAATGTGTTATATCGCTCTTGAGCCGTTGCAGTGGAGGGAGTAGATTGCGGGTGTAGCGAACCCTTAGTGCTAGTTTTGACATTTTACAGCCTTTCTAGCTTTGTTGTGATCATCGAACATTTTAAGCGCAAATCATTTAACAAATGGTGAAACGCTCACTCTTTAGTATTAGGTCCGTACCAGACCCAGCACTTTATCCTTTTAGAGCACTGCACTTTATACATTATTATATTAGTTTTAATTCTAGGGCCCACCTGCTCATTTTCCATTCTGGAGATGCTGCTAAATGTAACTAAATGCTTCTTCCCTGCCTCAGAAATCTCAGGCTAAAACTGTTGAACTATTTAAAAATCTTATCTTGACGATGAATTCACAACATTTATGACCATGACAATGGTCCCTTGCACTTTATATTGGTATGTATATTGAAGCTCTTTTGTTTTTAGGACTTGTCAAAACCTACATTTCTTATTATTATCTCTGCATCAAATTCAACACTTTATTCTCTCAGAGTATAGCACTTTATATATTACTGCACCAATATAAATCTTGGACCCAATTGCACTGGTCTTCTAGAAATGCTGCTAAATGTATTTAAATGTTTCTATTAAGCCTCAGAAACGTTGGGCCAAGATTGCTGCTCTTGTTAAAATCCTTATGCTGACTATCGATTCACTTTGTCATAAAAGGAGGGTTTTGGCCCAAAGGATTAAAGGGTAGGTAGGGCCAGTTGTACTACATAAGAAAAAAATTACATAAGCCTCTAGTGACTTCACAACACTTATTCAAACCCCTCCTTTTTTGACAATATTAAGAGCGGGTCTTTACCTGAGTAGGTGTGGATTGACATAATCTTGTGTCCATTTCTATACCTAATAACGATTAAGTGGTATGTAGCGGACTTGTCCCCTGCTAAATCATGTCCGAAAAGGATAAGCTGTCCTTCACGGAAAGCCATATCCAAAATCTAATAGCTTCTTCCCCGTTCTCTGCCCTTTCATTAAGTACCTCAGCAAAACAGCAAAATGAGGCTGAAAAACTGACTCGTCCACAAATAAAACACATAAGAACCGAACTCCACGGTTACTTCCTTCTACAGCATCTGCGGGCGGGCACCATCCCCTGGGGGCTCCAAGCAAAAAATATTCCGGTGATTTTCACCGAAGACCCCGAATACAAAAAAGGTTTCAGTTGTATAAACACTAAGTGCAGTCGAGATCTCATGGTAAATACCATTGAGACTGCGCAGAGACTGTGTAGCCAAGAAGAGAAAGAGATTGAGGAACTGGTTATCTCAGATAAACAAACAGTGGATGAAGCTAAGACCTTACTTGAAAAGATAGAGAAGGAAATTCGAACCTTCAAAGATAACACAATTAATGTGAAGACTGCCCAATTTGAGAGGGATTCAAAAGCATTCAAACTAGAACAGGTTTACCCTTTCCTAAAAGAAGACTTCTATACTTTGGCAGATTCAAGAAGAGCTCTAACCACATTCCAAGGTAGATCAAGAAACCAATTCATAGGTTTCTCAGATACCTCATCCTCGGACTCTTCACCTGATTTAAGGCCTGGTAATCCTACTAAACAAGGGCCTCCCAACAAGCCTTTTTTTAGCCAGAGGCGGAGGATCAAGGGTCCGATTCAAACAACCCTGGGAGATGCGAACACGCAGCACGTACTACAAAAATTAGACAACTCAACCATTGTAAACCTGTCAAACAAACAACTCACAAAAGACGAAGAAATGATTCTGTCCCTAGGGTTAAAGTTTGTCCCCAAGAGACAGACCGACTTCACAAAGTTAAAACTAGAGGCTTTGGATTTTTGCCACAGGATCCGGTTAAAATCCTATTTTGCCGGGACTGAACCGACATTGAGTCAAGAGACGACTGGCCTAAGAGTGAAATCCAACTTCACTCCCACTCAGAATATACCAAAACAAATCTGTGCCTTTGAACAAGTAGTGTTATCCTCTATCTCCAAATTGGAAAAAACTAAGGGCTTTGTACAGAACAATATTAGCAAAGGCCAATTCACAGCTATTCGTGATCTAAAAGCAGATCCCTCGATTGTGATCAAGCAGGCGGATAAGGGCGGGGCAGTGGTGATCTGGCCCCGCACCATGTATCTAAATGAGGGCAAACTTCATGTTGAGAATCACGAGTGGTACAGACGGGTGAGAGAAGACCCCACTTGTGAAATACAGGGCAAAATGCACAAATAACAAAAAATGGTTTAGATGAAGGATTCCTGGGTCCAAAAGAATTCCAATTTTTGAATAAAAAACAACCAAGAACTCCGGTATTGTATTTTATACCGAAAATACATAAAAATAGCCAAACACCCCCAGGTAGACCGATCGTTTTGGGCTGCGACTCTGTTCTGGAGCCAGTCTCGAAATATATCGACTTTTTTCTCAAACCATTCTTGCCCAGTGTCAAATCCTATCTCAGAGACACAACAGACTTCATCACAAAAATGGATGGAACAACATTTGATGATGGCATACAGATGATGGTGACATTAGATGTCCCATCCCTGTATACCCAATTCCCCCAAGATGAGGCACTCCAAGTGATGGAACTTTACTTGGATTTGAGGGAGAGACCACACAGGGTACCCACATCATTTATCATGACATTGGCTGAAATATCCCTTCGGAACAAATATTTCAAGTTTGAGGGTGACTTTTTTATACAGATTAAGGGCACAGCAATGGGTTGTCCTCATGCGCCGGAAATGGCGGTTTTGTATATGGCCCAGTACGAAGAGAGATTTATACACAACAACAATCCATTCAAAAACAACATGCACCAATGACTGAGGTATATTGACAATGTCTGGCTCCTGTGGCAGTGGAGCCAGACCGAGTTGAATCATTTTCATGACTGGTTGAATTCCAGGCAAAATGATATCAAATTTTCCATCAAGTCTAGCAAAACAAGGATGACTTTCCTTGATGTTGCAGTCCAAAAATTGACAACTAGCCTTTATAAAAAAGAGACAGACAGGAACACTACACTTCACTACACAAGTTCTCATCCACAGTGCCTAAAGGATAACCTCCCTTATGGGCAGCTGTTGCGGATTAGGAGAAATTGTACAGATCTGGCAGAGTTTGAGGACCACGCAATGTCATTCTGTAAGGAAATGGAAAAGAGGGGTTACCCCAAGAAACTCCTTAAACATGCCAAAAAAGAGCAAGGTTTACCCCTAGGGAAACTTTGTTACAGAAAAAGGAAAAGACAGAAATGGACATATTCGTATGTGTCACAACATATGGGGCCCATACCAATAAATTCAGGCAACTTATCTTAAGGAATTGGTATTTGCTTGAAAATTTGGAACATCCCTTAGCTAAACCCATTTTCGCCGTGCACAAGAATTCCAGCATTGGCCAGCAGATAATAAGAGCAGACAGCTACATCCCTAAACCAAAGAGCGACTTGATCACCAAGTGGAATTTAAAACCCATTTATGGGCACCACAAGTGTGGGAACTGCGTGGCCTGCCCCACTACTATAGAAGGAAGTTTATTTGAACATAATGGAGTGAAATGGAGACATGAAAGTTTTTCAAATTGTAAGACTAAGAACGTCATTTATGAAGTGGTATGCCCTTGCAATAAAATATATATCGGAAAGACAAGCCAACAGGTTAATGTGAGAATCACACAGCACAAATCTCAAATTAGGAGAAAAGTCATGACAGCGCCTATGGTAGAACACTTTTTAGCTGTTGAGCACAGCGAAAATGAACTGCTTTGGACAGTTCTAGCATGGATTGACCCAAAAACTGCATGTATTGAGACCGCTCTACTGCGGAAAGAGGGATATTTAATTATGAACTTCGATAGCGTCAACCAGGGCTTCAACTGCATGAGTGAACTAAATAGAGCTTAGAAGTCTCATGAGCTGTAATCAAATATATGGCGCTGCTGTCAGCTTCAGGACTTGTGTCTCTCTAATAAAGTTTAAATGGGATCAATATCGACATGTTGGGAAAACACAACTGACCTGTGATATTAAAATGTTTACTTTGAGCAAACGAATTGAAATACATGACTTCAATGAACTACATCTCCTAGAAGTCATTGGGAATGCAATTCGATCGTCCCCTCCTGTGATTGGTCAGAAACGCATCACGTGACATTGATGCACCATCACATGATGTGTGCGTCGGCTCGGCGAGCTGCTAGCAACAATGAAGGTAGATCCCCACTTGAAACCTTGAGCCTGAAGCTTTATTAGGTGAGCAAAACACATTTTGCACTTGAATCCAAGTGCTTTCAGCCCAAAACGATTTTTACAAATCCTTTACATTTTTGCCCCCGCAGCCACAAACTATTTTAAAAGTGAGTGAAGGAACGTTAATTGTTACAACACTTCCTCTGCGGGGCCGCGTCTTTGGGCCCCCTCCCCGAGTAAGTAAATAACTTGTGCTCAGTTGTCACAGTTCAAACTTATATAAACAGACACCGCGTAATCGCATGTACTATTTCTCTTGCAGAAGTAAAGACCTGCAATTGCTGTTTATTGTTTACAAATCATCTTGGCCACACTTTATTGAAAACCAGGTAACTTTTTTTCCTCCCTTCCGCCCATACATAGCTATCAGACAAAAGAGTTATCCCTATGAGCTAAATCATTCATAATGTATTTTTTTGCAGATTGGCAACCACTTCTTGTTACATATTGCTGATGGTCACATTTAACCGGCATAATGCAGGTATGTGACCACTAACTTGTGCAGATAGAGAAAGAATTAGGGCTTTGGGAAGCGCCTTTTTTAATAAAAACTCAAACCCCTCTCCTCCTTTTTGTCACAAACAGTCTGTTTGTGAGAAAGACTAATCCAGCCTTGATGAGAGTGCGGCAATTCATTTAACCAGCACTTGAAATGCGTCGGCAGACAAAGGAACTCAACTCCTTGGTTAAATATTGCAAATACACCCCCTTGTGTCCCTGATATTTCAGAGGATTTAATTTATCCCAAATAGAAGGGTGCTAGTTGTCTAATTTATCATTGTGGATGACAACTTTGTATTTCGTATTGTGTAAATATTGATTGTTCTTTGTGACATTTCATTAGTTTGTATTGATATTTGATTATTATGAGTTTATTTGTAATTGTATGTCAAAACACATTTTTACGTTGTTCATTTTCACTGTGTAAGTACTAATGTGGTATTTCGTTTAGTTGACTATGTGTTCTTTTTGTGATCAAAGATATTAATTAAAAAAAGTATGAAATAAAAGGCAGAAATTACTGCTAAGGTAAACGTATTAGTTTTCGTTCATCTTACTTCATATGAATAAGTGTTGTGAAGTCACTAGAGGCTTAGGTAATTTTTTTCTTATGTAGACTATCAATTCACAATATTTATGATCATGCTAATAGTCACTTGCACTTTAATTGGTGTGTATATTGAGCCTCCTTTTTATTTTTTTATGAAATGACTCGGAATGTATAAAGAGACACTGATGATCTGTTCAGCATATTTTTTTTTATTCAAAAGTTTTTATTGGTTGTTCAGATCACAAAAAAATACATAGGTACAGTATAAGCCAAGAATAATAAACTAGAATAAAGTAACACAAAAAAGTAACATATCATAAGCAAATGAAAGTGCCATTCTGACGAAGTCTTACTCGCAGTGGGAGAAATAAGGATCAAAAAGAATGGGGGGGGAGTGAGTATGATCCTTGCAGACTAAAGACCAGTTTTAGGCAGTATCTCTCACTAACTGAGGCAGCTAATGGGCACCTTAGGTTGCCGCCTGCCGTGTGTAAAAGGTAAGCAGCGCTCTGGGTACACTGAGTAAATGAGTAGGTGTGTATGTCGGAGCTGCTGTGATCAAGAGTAAATATCTTAAGGCAGCGGTTCAAGGTGGATTATGTGAACTGAAATAGTTATCAAGAGTGACCCACATTTGTCTGTGGGGGGGTCGCCAGAGGGTGTTTTGAAGGGAGATGTTGTCAGCCCCTCTCAGGTAGGTAATCCAGTTCAACCAACATTTAAAAGAGGCTTTCCTAGTGTCTTTCCAATTAGTAAGAACGATTTTTGTGGCGGCAGTGAGGAGTAGATCTAGGAGGGCCTTGTCGTTGTCTGTAAGAGTAGGGTTTCTAAGGAATCCGAATACCAAGGTGGAGAGCTCTCTGGGTGGCGACATGTGGAAGAGTTTGGAGAGGAAGGAAAATATTTGATCCCAGAAGGGAGCAACACAGTCACAAAGTATTAAGAGGTGTTCTAGGTCACCGTGTTTGTCTTTATAATTCCAACAAATCACGTAGTCTCTTAACTTATGTAAGACGAGGTGCGCTGGTGTTTAAAAGGCTTTGTGGAGAAGCCAAAACTTTGTCTGGGAAAGTGAAGGGCTAATCTTGTGTCTCGTGGTGGATTCCCAGGTTTTGGACCAATCGAAGTCTGAGATAGGTACTGAGGAATGTGAAATCCAGAATTGTGTAAGGTTTTTGTTGAGAGATGTGTGTTGTGGGCGTAGTAGCTTATATATTCTGGAAACCTGATGACCCAGTTTATTCAGATTAGTGAGGTACCTTGGTAGGGATGGGGGCGTAGAAGAGAGCTTGGCCTTAGTTATTGCTGTCTTGATGCTTAAAAAGTTATAAAATTCCATAGGGCCCAGGAAAAATTTAGTTTGTAGTTCCTTGAAGGTGAGGGGATGTTGCTCACCAAGGAGCTGGTGAGGGAAGAATATGCCCTTTTTGATCCATGTTTCATTATGGTTTCCCTTTGTACCGTAGTGTATTGTTGTACCAAAGTGATTCTCACTGCGTGTGTCTCATCCTATGGTCTATGGATTTATCAATTTTCAAGAGAGCTGTTTTGGTGTTTCGGAAGATGGAATGTGAGCGGGAGGCAGTGGCAGGGTTAGCGGTTAGAGCGGCCGCTGGGATGAGATTTTTGAGGAGCGCTTTCTCTATGGTTAGCCAAACAGGGGAATATTCTAAGGGGGGTGAGAGCCAATAAGAGCCTTGCTTAGCGAGGAAGGCGGTCTGGTATGATTTGAAGTCCGCTAAATTGATTCCTCCTAGGGATCTATCAAGACGGAGCTTATTCAGACTAATTCTCGCTCTCTTACCCTTCCACAGGAATTTATTCAGTAGGGCATCAAGTTTGTGGTGAAAGTCCTGTGAGAGGATGAGAGGGAGCATGGAAATAAGATAGTTAACCAGAGGGGAGACCATCATTTTAATGGTCTCAATTCTTCCCCACCAGGTGATAAAGCGGCGGGACCAGCCGTCGAGATGTGATTTAATTTTGTCTAATGTGAGGAACTCGTTGCGATGGAGTGTTTCGATTAGAGTGGCTGCAAATTCAATGCCTAAGCACTTAATAAAACCGGACTGCCATGTCAGGCCCGAGTCACGCAGCATGTCTCTAGTACCATAGACATTTAGGGGTTTAACCTCCGATGTATCCCTGTTCAATTTATAGCCAGAGTGCGCAGAGTATTCCTCTATCGTGGACATGAGTGCCGTGATTGACGTCTCCGGCTTTTCCGTGACCACCAGGATGTCATCAGCGTAAGCCGCCAACTTCACCTGTGAGTCTCCGGATGTCACTCCTGTATGGCATCATTCTGCATATTTTAATGTTTCATTTCTGAACATCCTTTTAAATTATTTTACTGACACTTTAATGGGCCAGATTGTGTAAATAAAATATTTTCAAATCAAATAGTTGTTTTTTTGAGAACTGATGTTGTGCTTGTCCTCTTTAGGCATCTTTACTGTAGGTACCTTTTCTTGAAAAGGTCCTCTGTTCGCAAAGTATTTTATGACGTTAATTTTCTGTTCATCGCTGAACACCCCAGCGCTTTATTGTTTTCTTGCTGTCTTATTCACTCTCTTCCCTGCCATGCCTAATCTATCTTACCCAAACTCTTTGTTTAACCCTGTGTCCTCTGTGCCTACCTCCTTGTGCCCTGTGTTGTTGCTTTCTTGAACATCATTGAGCTGCACAATTGTGTGCATTCTGTTGATCTAGCTACATGTTCCTCATGAATAGTTTTCTCACTTTTTGTTGTGTGCAACGGGAGCTGTCACAGCGGCTGCGACAACAAAGATGTAGGATGTACCCTACACCATGATTGCCATGAATGCACGCCTATATTTGCTTCACAGTAAAAAAAAGCATTGGCAAATCAAATATGTTTCACTCATGTAACCTCTTCTTTGACTTTGTTGTTATTTTATATTAATTTCTTTTTTAAGTCAATGCTTCTATCTAACTGGATGATTAAAAGATCTGGAAAACATACTATAACATAGGAGGAGGGTCAAAAGACACGTGCATGCAAATGTCTACCTCAGAAGCTGACCAATATAAAAGCACAATGCAAAGCTATTTACTGTGTTGCAAGCACTGGCAATCAATGTAGCTGTAGCCAGTGCGCCTAGGATCCTCGGGTGAGGATATATACATAATGTGTCCTATTTATAAAAAGTAAAGCCACTCACAGGGGAAAGTCGTGGCTACCGGAAATTGAAGGCTTTCAGGCACCTGGAGTTCTACAGAAATTAAAGCAGCTAGCGACTGGAGTGGGTGCTATTTAGTACAGTACGTCAGAGGATGTGGTCCGTCGGCATAAACGCCCAACGCTGGTGCTGGAAAGTGGAGTTCGACCCTCAAGGCGTGTCCACATCCGGTACCTGAATGTGCAATGTAAATACGGTGCTCATGTAAAGCCCTACAATACCTTCGGGTCGAGTTTGCGCTATATAAAATATGCACAAAAAAAAGACCTGTTTCTCCTGAGGGTTAGCATAGCTAGGACCCTGGTAGCACGCAGAAGCTAGTGAGCTCAGTTAAGTCCTACCTCCAGCCAGTGGACCTGAAGCAGACACCTTCTTTGAGGAAGAAAGCCAGAGGGGGCAGCGGGAAAGAGAGTACTGCCCATCCTCGAGACACACAAAGCACTTAGAGACAATTGAGGGATGGGGGAATGCGGACCTTTGGACTATTCTCAAAGCTCACAAGTACAAGAGGAGCAGGGCTGGTGGAGAGACCTCCAGTGGCAGCAACTCCTTGGATGGGAGCACACACTGAAGGGGCCACTGGGAGAGGAGAGCATGGAGTAAGGGAAGTGAGAGTGGGGGCACACATAGCGCAAACTTGTTGGACGCAGGCACAGAGCCGGAACAGGTAAAGTAGGGGCATACGCAGAATGGACAGCTAAGACAGGCACTCACACAGCTTAAACAACTGGGATAGGTGCATATATTTCATGAGCAGGTAGGAAGAGAGCACACAGCATGAACAGCTAAAATGAGACAGCACTTAGCATGAGCAACTACCGTAAAAACAACCACTGTGGTAGAAAGCACATAGAACCCGATTAGCAAGAGTGGAAGCCCAAGTAGCATGCGCACACATTTATGAGAAGGTAGGACAGGATCACACAGAGCAGTTAATGTGAGAACACTCTTGGTATGATTTGTAATCACATGAGTTGGTAAAGTGAAAGTAGATTGAAAAGGATCACAGCTAGAAAGTGCAGGCACACAGAATGTGTGAGCATCTAGTAGCTAAGAAAGGAAAATACACAGAATGAACAGCTAGAGGAGAACACACATCATGAAAAGCTAACCTAGAAGTGTGGCTAGAAGCCATGGGTACGAGTAGCTCCACAAAGAAGACAATGTGTAGCTAAAGGGCACCTCTAGAGGGAGCAAGTAGACATCGGAGAAGCACCGAGTGCAGGGGTGGGGCAGACTTAGTTTGAGAGGGTAGAAGCAGGGCTTTGAGTGGGCCGGGTCTCACCAGGTCTGAGCACCGGTAGTTTTTAGGTCTCGCCTGAGCCAATGCGCTTGCGCATTGCTCCGGCGAGATTTTCGTAAGCGGAAAAAAAGTCTACCAAAACGCATACAGTTCATGTGATCTATGCGCATGCACACCATCGCCTTCAACAGACTCACCATTTTCTCCACCGCCCCCCCGCCCCCCCGCAGCAGACTTGAAAGGAAGCCGCTCGCACACCACCATTTGTCTGAGCCTCGGCATCAGACTTCAAAGGAAGCCGCTCCCCCCGCACCCCCCCATCAGACTTCAAAGGAATGCGCTCCCTCTCCACGCAACGCCAAGAGCTTTTTTTTAATTTTTAGCATCAGTCTCTGTGCTGCTGCACCACTCTCCACCCCCCGCCCCCACACTTTTTTCTCTCCTTCATCCTGACTAGCATATTACTTTGTTGCATTCCGCAAAGATTTCTGATTTTCAAATATGCCAACACCACAGTAATCTTGGGTGCGGGCACAATATCCTTACATCGCTTTCCGATGCGTTCTTTTCGTGTGCATTGCTTCATCCATTAGTCTCTTTTTCACGCCCTGTACTTTGCCTGGGAGCCATGCCGACTGCGGAAGCCTCAACGCATCAGGCCGTTTCCTACATTCCTGACATTTCATCACACGCAGGATAACTAGCTTATAGCGATACCTTCCGAGGGATGAACGCCCCCTTGAGTCTCTCTTCCCACGTTGTTTTCGGTGCGCGCTCTTCAGTTGTTTAAGCTTTTTGTCATCACTCGTGTTGTTTACTGATGAACGTGCACTTTGCTCCAGCAAACATCATGTATGTATCATGTGTGGGTGCGGTCATCCCTGTTTTGTGGCATTTCACGCTGGACTAGTTGCTTTCACAGTTGCCTTGACAATTGCACACCCGTTGTTGCCCGTATGCACTTAGCTTGTGATACATACATAGCCGTCTGACTAGAATACGCGTAACCTGGCGCACTGCATATCACTCAGGGACACAACCACATCACTCAGGGGCACCACCACATCACTCAGGGACACCACCACATCCCTCGTTAACACCACCACATCACTCAGGGACACCACCACATCCCTCGGGAACACCACCACATCACTCAGGGACACCACCACATCACTCAGGGACACCACCACATCACTCAGGACCACCACCACATCACTCAGGGACACCACCACATCACTTGGGGACACCACCATATCACTCGGGGACACCACCTCATCACTCAGGGACACCACCATGTCACTCAGGGGCACCACCACATCACTCAGGGGCACCACCACATCAATCAGGGACACCACCACATCACTCAGGAACACCACCACATCACTCAGTGACACCACCACATCACTCAGGACCACCACCACATCACTCAGGGACACCACCATGTCACTCAGGGGCACCACCACATCACTCAGGGGCACCACTCAGGGGCACCACCACATCAATCAGGGACACCACCACATCACTCAGGAACACCACCACATCACTCAGTGACACCACCACATCACTCGGGGACACCACCACATCACTCGGGGACACCACCACATCACTCAGGGGCACCGCCACATCACTGAGGGACACCACCACATCACTGAGGGACATCACCATGTCACTCAGGGGCACCACCACATCACTCAGGGGCACCACTCAGGGGCACCACCACATCAATCAGGGACACCACCACATCACTCAGGAACACCACCACATCACTCAGTGACACCACCACATCACTCGGGGACACCACCACATCACTAGGGGACACCACCACATCACTCAGGGGCACCGCCACATCACTGAGGGACACCACCACATCACTGAGGGACACCACCACGTCATTCGGGGAAACCACCACATCACTCGGGGACACCACCACATCAGTCGGGGACACCACCACATCACTCTGGGACACCACCACATCACTCTGGGACACCACCACATCACTCTGGGACACCACCATATCACTCAGGAACACCACCGCGCCACTCAGGAGCACCTCAACATCACTCAGGGACACCACCACATCACTCAGAAACACCACCACATCACTCAGGAACACCACCACATCACTTGGAGACATCGCCACATCACTCAGGGACACCACCACATCACTCTGGGACACCACCACATCACTCAGGGACACCACCACATCACTCAGGGACACCACCACATCACTCAGGGGCACCACCACATCACTCAGGAACACCACCACATCACTCAGGGACACCACCACATCACTCAGGAACACCACCACATCACTCAGGGACACCAACACATCACTCGGGGACACCACCACATCACTCTGGGACACCACCACATCACTCTGGGACACCACCACATCACTCTAATACACCACCACATCACTCTAATACACTACCACATCACTCAGCCCAACCACATCATCACTCAGCACCACAACAGCACTGTCCTTGCTTGCTACCAACAAGCATTGCCATAGCCAATAGGACTCGCATTAAGAAAGTGTAAGCTATTGGCTTTGTGAATAACAATGCTATTAATTAATATATTTTTAAAGCCAACACTTGTTAAAAAAAAAGTTTGTTTACACTACCAATAGCTCACACTTTCCGAATGCGAGACCTATTGCATTGCAAATGCTTGTTTTTAAAGGAGCCTCGAAACGGGTTTCTATCGGGCTCTGTTTTGTGCCCTGGCACAGTCAGTCTATTTTTTTCCAGACAGCAGCGACAGCAGGCACATCTATGTGCATGTGCTCAGTCTGCTCACTTTTCACTAGTGATGAAGTTACGGCATGACAACATGCCAGGTGAGCGTTGTAGGGGAAGGTAAATCCTTTAAAGAGAGTCATTTTCTCTCTGGATTTCCCTTCTGTTTTTAAAACTCAGGAGCAGCAACATTGTCGTGGTGTCACCAGGGATTTAAGTGGAAGCTTTTTCAATATTATATACAAGCCATAGTTGCTGCTTATTTATTTTATGCAACTAACAACCATTGGCAAATCCAATATTCCTGACTTCTTGTATCACATATCTGGATGCAATGACAGAAACAGCAAAATACAAGTCAGGTGGCACACTATGCTAAGCACAGATTTTTTGCTTATGTGTTTTTAAGCCACACCCTCAATTGCATTGGCTATGCCCCTTTGAGAGAACCTCCAGTTGTTTCATCCCACTCAAAGCCCTGGGTAGAAGTAAAAAGTACAGTATGCAAGTAGCCAGGCAAACCCGAGTCCTGACCAGAGCACTGGGATGGAAGACCATCGCTGAGGATTAGGAAGATAGCTGGGACTCGGCTCCATCCGGTAAGTGTGTGCAGGTGGGGGAGTGTCAGTAGGTGGCACTAAGGTGTCCAAGTCTGTTCTTGGTGCTGCCATGGGCACTGTAGTTCTCGGCTGAGGAGATTTTACCTGTGTGGGACTCAGTGTGTCTCTTTGCTGCAAGCCCTGGTCTCAGGTCCTTGTCCAATAGGGCAGAGGCACAGAAAGGGCTGCATGGTGAGCGCACTCGTATGGAATGTGGGAAGAAAGTAAAAAAAAATATTAGCAAATATTATGCAAATAATATGAGGTCACCAAATATGCTTAAACCCAAAGTTAAAAGTAACAGCCGCTAAACACGCTTGCTCACAAAGGAAAAAGTAAGACGAAACAAGCAGATGAAAAGGAGTACTTGGACCAGTCTTCACTTATAAGAAACACCAATTAATATGGTCCGTGACTGGCTACCCGCCCCTCCAAGCTTTCCACACCGCACCTTGAAGGATTGACATATGCAAGTCGTGTTTGGAAGGCGGGGGGTCAGGGACCCTGTAACGACCGGATTTTCAGACCAGATATCACCAGCTCACCAAGACACACCAATCCAGCTGAAACGTACCCATCTCCCTCCGCAGAGCCTACTTACCACAGTACCTAGGTACCTTCCTGGGGATGGGGAATTAGCAATATACAAGCTCATATCATCAAAAAATCCACTAAATCTATAGGATTAATAAGAATGCTCACTAATTACTAAGGAAATCCATGTCACATCCTATGATCTCACCTTATAGTCTCACGGCAATCTGGCCCAGACTATGCTACCCTCCTCCTCATGGTGAAGGGGGCAGTTATGATCATTTACCATTACACACTGACCTCAATCAGTGCTCACGCAAGCCACAATCCTGTGGGTATACACACCGTATCCTCCCGGTGCTCTCTCAAGCCACAATCCTGTGGGTATACACACCGTACCCTCCCGGTGCTCACACTGCCGCCACAATCAGGTGACGATACACACCGTATCCCGCCGGTGCTCTCACTAACGCCGCTACACAACGGCGATCACTGTCCTATTGATACCTTCAACGCTCTCTCTCTCTGTTGGGAAGTTTCTCTATATGTCTAATATCTACTGAGGGTGTCTCATATACAATTGTTATCCCTTATTTGGCGAATAGGAGATCCAATCTTCTCACACAAGAATGGCCAAATCACAACATGCAAAGGTTATTCTCTGATTTAGGCGCTCCCTGCTCCCTTGCTCAGTTACCACTTACCCGGACGGCAAACACATCTGTCCACATAACAGCATCTGAATAGAAGAAAGGTTAGTCTTATCATAATAACAACACTTGCACAGCTGTTCACTAAGAGCTGGGGTCCCTTTATTACACAATAGCAAATTATAACATCACAATAACTAGCAATCTAGACATAGCCTGAAAAGTAAAGGGAAATAGATACATCTAAGGAATACACAATGGCAAACAAGAAAGATCAGATTACTAACACATCCACATATAACTGACAGGAACTGTAGATAGCTGAAAAGGAAAATAATGGATTATAACAGCACACCGCTAAAAGAAAAGGGATTAATCAGTGCAACAATACAATGGTGAATATAGCCTAGGAGATAAAGGAAAGGATTAATGTATAGATATATATAGGCACTTATATAACAGGACAGATATCACCTGATTATTATGAAGTCTTGTTCTAGCTGTCATCTGGGTCCCTCTCTCGTCTGTACCTTGGCTCATCTCAGATTCTCCTCTGCACTCTTGGACACACATCTGCGCCAATCACTCTGCACTGGATTCCTCTCTCCCATGAACTGTCTTCACCTTCCAACTTCAGTCTAATGATATAGTTTCTGCCGCTCTGATAACCATCTGCTCCACTAGCTTCTTCACTCTGTCTGATTGTTCCAGCTCCAATGTCCAACTCACTCCAGCTGCTTCCACAGACTAATCCACGATATAACTTTAGTCTCTTCCAAAAGGTATCACTCCAAACTCCAGCTGTTAACTGCCTGCTCCAACTGATCTCTCATGATGTAACTTCATTCTGTCTCCAAAGCATCTTACTCCAACTGCAAAGCAACTTATTCTGACTGCATCTTCTCCAGACTGCATCTCATCCTGACCAGCTCCCTCTGATCACAACTCCTTCTGACAAGTAACTGCTTCTGCCCACAACTGCTTCTGACTGCTTTCTTCAGCTCCAAAAACCATCTGCCTTCTACCATTCCAAAATTCATCTGAACTCTATCATTCCAAGATTCATCTGACCGTTCTCTTCAGCTCCAAAAACCATCTGACCACTCTGCCTCTCTGCACTTCGCTAATATGGAATGCTCTCCCTTAGTGCAAAGTTCCAGCCAGTAGCCTCCTCCCACCAAATCCATGTACCAGGCTCCCTGCTCCAGAAGCCCTCACAGTGATCAACTGCTTGTTTCGTCTAGAGACTTGAGCCCAGGGACATTTCTTGATAAGATTCAGCTCAGGCCGGTTCTCTCTAGTTTGCAAAGAGCGAACAACACCTCATAACTAAAACATCACACTTGACCTACAAACATCTCAGTCTGCAGAGGCAGAAAGCAAAATGGAGTCTCTCTGGTTCTGGGCCTTGTAGGCCCAAAAAGGATGAAATAGACACATAGCTCTATCAAAGTACATACACAAACCCTACCAATAGATAATATAAAGTCAGAACTACAGGATCCACCCTCTACTATAGGTCTTCAGGCCTGAAAATGATGAAAGGACACATAATTATGTCAAAGCCAATAGGCAATAGATGGATTAGAGTCAGAAATAAGGGATCTATCATCATATAAAGAGGCTATCCTCTAGTTTATGCTTCTAGGTCTGAAAATAGGCCTGAAAAGGACCAAAACAAGCTAAGAATATGGATCTAGGATGGTAGCAAGCTAAAGTCACCATCACTCAGAAATAGAGCCAAAAACCCGGTCAATACAGACCCCCCCGGCCGTATTTATTATACAAAACAATAAAAGTATGAATAGCAAAATTACATCAATATGTTAGATTACATTATTGAAGACAAATATCAAAGGCTAACCTTAACAAAAGTCTAATACAGCGTGTTTCCTATCCGAATCTAACATCCTGTCTGAATTTTGCATTCTTACATTTCTGGCCCGACGGCAAGGTCGCTAACCGGTGTCAAGTCCTACTAACCACGCCCCTACCTACAGGTGCGCATGCGCGACAGGGGACCGCCTACCCCGTCGGCATCGTGAACTCCATTTAACAAACAAGGAGGGCCCTTACACTCTGCGTCATTTGCTGACGTCATGATGTATGTGCGGGGTGGCTACTGGCCTAAGGAAAGCATGACTCCCTCTCCCGCATTTTTTAGCAGTTAGCGGATATTCCTGCCCCTGAAGTTCTAAGAGAGACCAGTGGCCCCTACCCTTGGGCTGCCCCCTCCGTGGATGGTGACGCCCCCCCAGGACCTTAAATTGCTGCTTACCGATCATGACCTTACCGCCACAGGCCAGCATTGTTTCCCGACGATCTGGCCCCCCCACAACTCCTGCCTGAAGGTCATCCTTACCTCACAAAGCCCTTCAACCAAGCTAGGATATTGTCGCACCATATTGCATTCCCTGCCTCAGTCAAATGGACCCCATCTTGTAAGTACAAATCATCCCCCCAAATGGTCCCATGTGGGATGGTCTGTAAGTGTGTGGTTCGGAAAAGTTTTTCTAACTTGGTATTGATCCTCTTTACCGAGTGATTAAATGCCTTGACGGAATCACCCCCACGCCACTGCAGCCGTGGCATCAGCTGAGACCAAACTACAGTGCAGTCAGGGCAAACCCTCCTTACCCAACCCGCTGCTGAGATGATCTCTTCTAGGAGGACCCTTCTACCCAGTCTAGCAAGGTCATTTCCTCCCAGGTGAAGAATTACCACCGCCGGTGGTGTTGCATGTTAGGCAACCAATTCTGCAAAGAATCCCCGAAATTGGCTGAGGCAGAGACCCCCCTCCCAAAGAAGAAGATGGACAATCCTTTGTGCTCTAGCTCCCTTCTACCCTTGCCTTTAAAAAAGACATGTTTAGGACGATTCACATATGAATGACCAACAATCCAAACCCTGCCTGACTGCGTCCTGTGTTCCTGATTGTCCATGCCGCGATGAGTTGCCGATGAACCTTGATGATGACCCGAAGCAAGTCCTCCGCCTGTGTCACAGAGCGAAGAAACTGCAAAAAAACAGAAAAACAACCTAATGTCAGCAAAGCTCTAGGTACTTTACAACATGTGTACCCACACATAACGTTTGTAGCAATTGGATGACCATCTCCCAATTCTCTTAACACTGTTCACCTGCAGACCCCTTGTGGTTGCCTCAGTGGCTGCGCCTATCCTAAAGGAGCGTGTGCCAAATTCCTTCAGGTCAAGGCCCACCCTGGTAATAGCCAACTCCATGACTCTTCTGAACTGGTATTTACTTAAAGGGGTGCCGTCGGCGTGCAATAAGAGCGGCCCCCCCCAACAATCCACCTCGCTGCTTGAGGAAAGTCTCCACATGGTGTACCGGGCAGCAAGGATTGGCTCTTGCCCTGTGCAGAACCACAGTTTCCCCCCGCGCCTCCTGATCAGTTTTTGATCTCAAAATTGTCACCCACAATGTGTCTCCCTGTATTGTTGTGTTTAGGAACTGAATACCCCCTTGCCGATCTGCCTTGGAGGCTGCGACCAACTCGCTCAGTCTCAGAGCTCTATAGAAGGCCAATGTAAAGGCTGCTTTGAACAATTGTATCTCCCAGTCTGAACTATAGACGTCATGCAATGCAGGCAATAATGCCGTCAAGCTCCCCAATCCTATTGGTTTCCTAGTGTCAGCTGTGCTGCCCTGTAGGCGGCGCCAACCCCTGAGGCCCTTACGCACCACAAAGCTATTAGTTGGGTCTTTTACTCCCTTTGCCTGTGCGTAAAAGGAGACAGCTGCCCTATGCCTGTTAGCTGTTGCCACTGAGCGACCCTCCTGGTGCAATCTACCCAGATAATCTGCAAAGCTATTCTCCAGAGCCCATTTGGATTCCCAGTCTCGCCCTAAAAAAGTACAATATGAACCAAACGCCCCTTCATACGTTGTTCTTCTCTTGGGGGCTAAGCTAGCAGCCACGAGGTCCTGTAATTTGGGGCACCAATCTGCCAGAGTGTTGACGGGAAGTGTGTCGGTGTAGGTTCTGCTGTTGGAAGATGTTCCCTGAATACCTGCAATTTTTGGCGAGAGAGTGCATCAGCTGCATTATTAAGGACACCTAGCACATGTTTTGCCCTGAATATAACATTCAATTTCAAGCATCTCAACACAATCTCCTTCAAGAGGCGGAGTATGAACCTACAGCGTGGCGCTTGCTGATTAATACACTCCACCACCGCCATGTTGTCTGACCAGAATATCACTGATTTGTTGCGCAGATGTTCTGGCCAGACCATCAATGCAACCCATATGGGGAACAGCTCCAGAAAGCCAATGTTTGTTGCCAACTCACTGTACACCCAGTCGTCCAGCCACCTGTGGGTGACCCACTTGTTTCCAAGGATGGCACCAAACCCAACACTTCCAGCAGCATCAGTCCATAAACCTAACTCTGCTGAAGTAGTGGGGGGGCCGGACCACACAACCCTGCCATTGAAGCCCTCTAGAAATGCCAACCATATTTGCATGTCCTGGCGAACCTCAAGTGACAGTCTAGTGCAGTAGTGTTTTTCTCGCAGACCTTTCATCGCCTGCGCAATTGAGCGAGAAAAGGGGCGAGCCATTGGTATCACTCTCAACGCAAAATTCAATTGGCCTACCGTTTCCTGGAGCTGTTGTAAAGAGACCTTCTCTCTGGCCAGGCCTGCGCGTAGTGCCGCCTTGAATTTTATCACCTTCTCGTTTGGGAGCCTGAAACAACCCTCCACAGAGTCTATTTCAATGCCCAGAAATTCTACGCAAGTGGCTGGCTACTTCTTTCATCCCACTGTCTTTCCTTGCGCCAGCGGGACCCCAAGAGCCCGAAAGAGCACGCAAAATTCCTGCAGTGCCCGCGCACACTCCTGAGACCCGGCCTTGCCAAGAAAGAGAAAGTCATCCAGGTAGTGTATGACCTGTTGATGCCCGGTTGCCTGCCTCATTACCCATTCCAAGAAGGAACTGAACATCTCAAAATAGGCACAAGAGATAGAACAACCCATAGGCATGCATTTGTCCATGTAATACTTCCCATCAAAATTGAAACCCAGAAGGTGGTGATCACCCTGATGCACCGGGAGAAGACGAAATGCCGACTCTATGTCAGACTTGGCCATCAATGCCCCTGGCCCCTAAGCAACTCCACCGCTTGGTAAAAAGAGGCATATTTTACACTGCAGACATTCTCATCTATAGCATCATTCAAGGATGCCCCCCTTGGGGCTGAGAGATTATGAATGAGTCTAAACTCGCCTTTCTCTTTTTTGGGGACAACACCAAGTGGGGAACAAACAAAGTTGAGCACTGGCACCTCATCATAGGGTCCTGCTATCCTACCCAGACATAATTCTATCTCAATTTTTGCAGCCACTTCACCTGGGTTATGCTTCACCGACAGTTGGTTCCTACACTCACTCTTACCTATGTACCCTCCTGCAGGTATCCTGAAACCCTGAGAAAATCCCTCCTGAAGTAGTTTAGCCGCTGCGTGATCTGGGTATCTGTTCAGCCAAGGAATCATTGCCATGACATCAATGGGAGTGTGTGATACTAAACCCCCCTCTTGTCTATTCAGGTTTCCTTTTCCCCCTGGTCCCCTGGTTGCCACCCTTAAATCTGCAGGAAGTCTCGGGGTGTGAGGGATGCCCACACAAGGCACAGGCATGTTTAAACTTACATGTGCCCGCTGCCCTAGTGCAGGACCGTTTGTTGAAATCCCAGCATACGCCCTTTTAATCCGACCAACCCTTACCCTTTCCTGGTACCTCACTTCCTTGCGCATGCCGAAAGGGCTGTTGGGGCTTCGATGGGTATATTTTCTGTGCCCCAGTTGCCCCCATCGCTGCTGACCCCCCAGTTATCTGGCTGTACCATGACAGGGAATCTACCATATCCCATGTTAAAGAGGGATTGAATTCTTTAGCTTTCCTGAATGAAATGTCTTATTCCTTCCACCCGTCCCCCACGTGTTTCTCGCTCCACATGGCAATCCTGCTCTGGTAGCAGGCCATTTCTGCGTGTACATTGGGTGACTTTTCAGCAGTAATGGCACTGAACACGGAAAAGGCCCTCATCCAGTTAATAAATGTCTCCTCTGCTCTGAACTTAACCAATTCTGTTCTTCATTCACTGGGCAACATCCATTCCTTTTTGTGACTTGGCATATTCAAGTTCCCTATTATCAATTAGCAAAGAGAAAATGTTGATATATTTGCCTGCCCAGATCCTCTCTTTCACAGCCTGAGACACATGTTGCGCCATATTCTCCCTCCTTGAGGGCATAGCACCATCCTCTAGTAATGGCAGGGCCACCTCCTTACCACTATCACTGACTTGCGATGTAGCACCATCCTTCTTAGCCGTCTGCCCGCTGGAGGAACCTGTGTGGGAAGGAATTGGTGCCAATGGTGCCCCTTCACTCGCACTGGCCAACTTAATTATCTCAACCAGTTTCAAGGCTTCCCCCGAGTGATCTTGGGAAGATGGCAACACCCCTCAACTGTAACCATGGTAAAACAGCGGCTATCTGGGATGCCAGTTCCGCCGGGACGCTGCTGGTCGGTGGTGTTGGGACCCCGGCGGGGATGGGGGTAATGGTCACGGGGGTGACAGGGGTAATGACCCTGAGTGGGGCCACCGGCACTGCTGGAATAACAGGAGCTGGGACCACCGGTGCAATTGGGAGCATTAAGGGAGTATTCATAGGCACTACTACTGGAATTCCCTCCCCCTCAGCGGTGTTCCTGGGCACTGTGCCTACATTTTTCTTGGACTTGCCCCTCTTAGGAGGGGTGACAAAATCACCTTTGGGCAATAGTGGATTAATAATCCTTCTCGGCCTGATTTGTGGTCCCATAGTGCCATCCAACCTCTGATTAATTTCTGCCACACTCCTACCTAACTCGTCCATTTTACCGAGGCGCCTATCCATCGCAGTCATCTTGCGCATCATAGTCTGCATCATTAGCTCCATGTGGGTACTCTTATTGACTGCACTCTTATTGACTCGTGGGCCTGGCATTCTAACACAATACCCAGTGCACTCTAGTCCTAGCCTCAACACGTCTTTTAATGCACGTGTGCACTTGTACCTTCTTTTTAGATGGGGGATGTGAAGATGGCCGTAAGCACCATGCAACTGTGACCGCAAACACACTAGCTAGTCTTAGCGAGTGGGCGAGCGCCAACCCCTTGTAGGAAGGGCTCAAGCCCGGCGGCCTTCCAGAAGCAATGAAGTGCAGGCCCGCCTCACTCCCCTTACCACCGATCTCCTGCGTGTCCCCTGTCCGATGCCGTCCGATGCCGTCCTCAGCGCCCGCGATCTGTTGACTGCACGGCATTGACTTGTCTGGTCATCGAGAGGGAGGAGTCCAGGATGAAGCCCAGGTTACGTGCGTGGTCCGTAGGTGTGGGTGCGTTTCCCAGGGCCGGTGGCCACCATGAGTCATCCCAAGCGGAGGGGATTGATCCTAAGATGAGGACTTCAGTTTTGTCCGAGTTCAGTTTTAGACGGCTGTTCTTCATCCACTCGGCGACTTCTTTCCTCCCTTTGTGTTGGTTGGTTTTGGCGGTGTTTGGGTCTTTGGTGAGGGAGAGGATCAGCTGGGTATTGTCTGCATAGAAGATGATGTTGAGGTTGTGTTGGCACGCAATGGAGGCAAGGGGACTCATGTAAACGTTGAAGAGGGTGGGACTGAGTGATGAACCTTGTGGTACGCCGCAGATGACTTCGGTGGCCTCTGATCTGAAAGGGGTAGGCGGACTCTCTGCGTTCTTCCTTTGAGGAACGAGATGATCCAGTCCAATTCTTTTCCTTGTATTCCGACGTTGCTGAGGCGTTGTATAAGGGTGCTATGACAGACTGTGTCGAAAGCTGCGGAGAGGTCAAGTAGGATGAGGGCAGTTGTTTCTCCGTTGTCCAGTAGTGTTCGAATGTCATCTGTTGCTGCGATGAGGGCGGTCTCGGTGCTGTGTTTGGCTCGGAACCCGGACTGTGATGGGTCGAGGCATTTGTTGGATTCGAGGAAGGTGGCGAGTTGACTGTTGACGGCTTTCTCAATGACTTTGGCGGGGAATGGGAGGAGCGAGATGGGGCGGTAGTTCTTAAGTTCAGTGGGGTCTGCTGTGGGTTTCTTCAGGAGGGCGCTGAGTTCGGCATGTTTCCAGCTTTCCGGGAAGGTAGCGAAGTTGAGGGAGCAGTTGATGACGTCTCAAAGATGGGGGTGCGATAATGGAGTCTGCTTTGTTGAAAATGTGGTGGGGACATGGGTCGGTTGGTGAACCTGAGTGGATGGAGTTCATCAGGCGGATGGTGTCTTCAGTGGTGACTGGGTTCCAGGCGCAAAGGTTGTTGGGGGGGTGTTTTATTTCAGATGTGGGTGGGGTGGACTGGTCTTCAGACTGGTTTTCGAAGCTGTTGTGTATGTCCGCGATTTTGTTGTGAAAGAATGAGGCTAGGGAGTTGCAGAGGTCTTGGGAGGGAGTGATGTCGTTGGTGCCGGCGGTGGGGTTGGTGAATTCCTTGACGGTGTTGAATAGTTCCTTGCTGTTGTGGGCGTTGTTGTCGAGTCGATCCTTGAATGCTGCTTTCTTGGTGGATCGGATTAGTTGGTGGTGTTTGCGAGTGGCGTTCTTGAAGGTGGCTAGGTTTTCAGTGGTTGGGTTTTTTCTCCAGGCTTTCTCGAGGGTGCGGCAGATCTTCTTAGATTTCTTAAGTTCATCGTTGAACCAGGGGGCTCTCTTGCTTCCTTCATTGATTTGATTTTTTTTCAAGGGTGCTAATTCGTCAGCGCTGTGGGTGATCCATTGTGTGAGGTTGGTAGCTGCGAGGTTTGGGTCTGATGATTTTGCAGGACGGTTTTGGTGAAGCGATGTGAAGAGCTGGTCGGTGGTAATTTTGTTCCATTTTCTACGGGGGATTGGTTGTGGGTGGTTATGGGTTGTAGTCTTTTTGTAGTTAAAGTGAACGCAGCTGTGGTCTGTCCAGTGGAGAGCTGTGGTGTGATTGAAGGAGATGTACTTGCTGGAGGTAAAGATTGGGTTGAGCGTGTGCCCGGCACGGTGGGTGGGGGTGTCAACAAGTTGTTTGAGTCCAAGATTTGCGAGGTTGTCCAAAAGGGTGGTGGTGTTGCTGTCGTTGTTCTTTTCCAGGTGGAAGTTGAGGTTCCCAAGGAGGATGTAATCCTCGGAGGGGAGGGCGTGTGGGCTGATGAAGTCAGTGATGTCTTCGCTGAATTGTGTGCGGGGTCCTGGTGGCCTGTAGATGAGAGTGCCTCAGAGTGTGGTCTTGGGGTCACTGTGGATCTGGAAGCGCAGGTGTTCGGCTGCTGCTAGGTGCTCATCGGAACTGGTCGTGATGCGGATGGTGTTCTTATGTTATGTGGTTCCAAGTGACAGCAAAGAATAACCTGGTGAGATAAGAAGGTACCTCTTGAACTGCTGTACCAGTGATAACCAGTGCGAGGAGGGAGAGCAGCTGTATGATATAGGAAAGATATGAAAGGAAATATTTTCTAGAACAGCCTGAGGCCAAAGAATGACTGAAAGGAGAGTAGGTTTTTTTTCAGCCAACACACAGAATCCAGATCAAAGCACGGGAAGGAGGGCTTTGTATTTATTAGGAAAAATAATTGTGTGTTTAAACGAACAACAGAAGATACCAGGCCAATGGGAAAAGATAAAGAGCTGAAGAGCATTAGTTGTGGGAAGTTAGCAGAGATAAGGTAAAAGCGGAGAGGGTCAGGCGAGCAGCCATTGGTTAGCTTTAGCAAGGCAAGTGAGTGAATCAGTTGGAGATAGGAGAGAATGAATTTACAGACAGTGACTGGGGGAGCCACAGGAGAGGAGGAAGAAGGTAGCAAAATCAGACCTGTTATAGTGGAGGAAGGAGCAGTGTAAGCAGAGGTGGGTGAGCGAATCTGAGTGAAGAGAGAGATGAGGTTGTGAGAATGGCGAGAGGTAGAGTCAGGAAACCATCCCTAACTGAGCATGTATATCCCTTCTTTTTAGAATTTGGAAGGTGGTGGAGGTTGCTTATATCAGGTGTGTGAAATCCAAATAGTTTCCTTTTGTATGAGTGCAAGAGATTTGGCAAAAATTGCATGACGTTATGCAAAATGTAAATCTATCTTTTTGTGCTACATAATAATACAAAATCTATTCTCTGTTCTGTCAGTTTGTGTTAATCTGATGACCTAATGATTGGATTTTTCCAGAATTGACCTACAATTACTTCAAGAAGCGTGAGGAATTTTGTATAAAAAGCATAATGTGAAAAGCCAGTAATTTCATAAATTAGTCTAGAATATGTCAAATTTAACCTGACCCTCTTGTATCCAGAAAGTTTTCTTCTTTTGTGGGCTACATACGTCAAAGCGCATTTGGTTTTTGGCAGAGCAAGACTAAGCAATTCCCACCTTCTCACTTATCGTTTGGAAATTGAGAGCTGCATTACACATATATCACCACTACAGTGCTCCTCTTGAAAGTTCGAACATTTCTGGAAGCCACCTGCCCTCTACCTCCTCAGGTTTCAGTATACTCGAGTTCAGGGGAGGGAGCTAATCGATGATGCCCTAAGTGAGATGATTTATAGGAATTGGACAGCCATATTGAGGGGCAGGCCTATGGGTGTGAATTGTTCGAGCCAGAGCTTTAAATGGCCTTGTATTGTCTGGGACTGAGCACCGGCACTTCTTCAATTTGAAAGGAAGAGTACCTGTTCTCCTCCACACTGCTGCAATACATTTAATGAGAGATTACCAGCACTTCTCAGGAGCAAACAGACACTCTAAATAGTACATACCGGCACTTCTATATTTGCATTCAAGGCACTTGTTGGAACTGTCGTGGCACAAGTGTTTCTGAGAGTGATTGTCTCATGGCAGGTAAGCAGTTCTCTACCAAAAATTATGTGATGTCCAATCCTACACTAACTCTCTCTAGTTCCCCATAGAGTTAGCTTTAAGGGATGAATTTGAATGTGATATTGTTTAAACAATTTTGCCATTTACAGCTTTGCATGTAGTTCTAGGAATCACCACTCTTGCAGGTTGAATGGCTGTACACATTCTGGCTTTCAAACTGATTGATACTTCCCTGTTAGTGACACTATAACCCAATGTGTGGGTGGTATCATGGTCCTGAATATATGGACTGTGAGTGGCAGTCTTTGGTGGATGATAATTTGATGATATATCTAGCTGTCACTTAAGTACATCAGCAGAGTTTTTGATCCAATGATACCACAAACATCTACTACAGACTACCAAAGGATGTTGTCTGAAGGCATGGCACTGCTTGGTATAACCTCAGACACCCAAGAGCGTGATGGGGAATGGTAACAATGTGTTAATGCTTTGATTACTATTGAACAAGACATTTATTTATTTAGATTTTTTTATAAAGCCCTGCATTGTTATAAACGTTAGAGATAATCAAAAGGAGCTAGCTATTATGTTAAAATCATGTAATTTGTGTCTGGAAAAACAGTTATGTTTGTTATGAAGGCCCTCACCCACCAACCTAGTTGGTGGCATGCTTCATCATCGGGCCCCACCCAGGGCACCGAATGTGCCTCGGGTGTGCTGCGACATCTGGTTACAGCGGAGGGGATTTTGTTAAGTGAGTGTGCGGTGATGGTGTTGGGAGTGTAGATTAAAAAACTGTCCTAAGGGTCCCAAAGTCCACAATGGTTATTTAATCATGGGCCCAAGGCAGTATTAAAAGTAAGGCTGTGGATTTGTTTGGAGGTACTTATGGGCTCCCACATCCAGTGTGGTCAACTAGTTTCAGCCAGGCCTTGTGTTGATTCTGGCTTTCATCAGGACCTATGTGTGGCAAGTGATAGGGGTTTACAACAGTGTGTACACGCTCCGATGTGACGCATGCGCTAAGGTGCGGTGAATGTAAGAGGATGGTTTCCTTTCGGTTTGTCCTCTCATGTTGATGGAGTCAAACCCATGAGTCCCTGGAGGGGGTCCAGGCTGTGTGTAACACTCTGTTTAATCCAGGTCGAGACCTGTATCTCAAACCTACTTGGCCAGTACAGGAACTATGTTGATGTTATAAACGCTGTCAGTGTGCTGTACAGGGAAAAAATCAATAAGATGCAGCTGTGGTGTCACAAGAAAGTACTCCACCAGGATACATTGAGGTCATTCAATAATTGTGGTTTGTTCTCACAAGGAAGATCTCATCCATCACACCAAGATCCTCAGAGCAACTGTCACTGTTACAGCCTTCTATGACCTCTATACATAACATATTCAATATTCCACTAGAAGGATAGCAAATGACACAGATAGTGTTCTATGATGATAAAGCTGCTCAGGTGCCACACACCTCCCTTCCTCAAATCAACACAGTAGAAATTATTTACATAGAATAATAATAATAAGAACCATGTTAGTAGTTAGATTAGCTGTAGTCTTCCAGATACACATGCTTTCACACAACTCTTTCAGACTTTCTTGTATCAACAGTTCCCTCATTATCTGTAGGCATCCACTTGCTTCCGCCAAACCATCCGAAATATCAGTGTTTTTTTTAAACACAGCATCCCTTTCATGATTCCAAAAGTGATTGACTTGGATCTTAATGGCATTTTTGTATATATTTTAATCACACAAACAGGCTTTGAGAACTTAGGACCATCGACACACTTTGCAGGATGGTATATCATCACCATGTCCCCTACTACAGCATCTGTGTTCTTCGCTGCTTGCCTCTCATCAAAACATATTTTCCTGTACTTTACCTTTGTTGCCTCTCTAGCCTGCCAGGGTTGCCCCCCACAACCTTTCTCCTCCTCAACCTCATAGTGTTCACCTAGGAAGGATCTAGTGAGGTGTTGGCAAACCTCCCTTGAAATAGCTCAAAGAGAGTCTTCCCTGTTGTGCTATCGGATGTGAATTTGTACATTTCTATTTCATTATGTACCTCTCTTCTCCAGTTAAACGAATTGAATCTAGCCATGCCAATCGTTTCTTTAAAAACTTTTTTCAGCCTCAACCATACCATTCTTCTCTGGGTGGTAAATGTCAGGTTGTTTGTGCAGCATGCCTCTTTTGTTTAGGAATTCCTCAATTTCCTTAGAAACTAGTTGGACCCCATTGTCAGTCAGTAATGTATCTGGTGCTCCCTAATGATCAGCTGATCTAGAAACACAGTTACGTACTTGGTCTCTATTGCACTTGTAAAAAAGACTTCTGACGAATGTGCGCCAGCTTCTATGACCACAATCACATACACTTGTGCTGCCCATCAGCATGAATGGGTTCTAGAATATTTAATGCAATATCCTTCCAGGGATCCATAGGGCATTCTATAACAATCGTGAGTTGCACTCTTTTGCTCTTGGACTTATCACACCTGGCACATGGGAGACAATCAAGTATAACCCTTTCAATGTGTTCGCTAATTCCCGGCTACCGATATGAAGTCTGTAGCCTCTCCTTGGATTTGGATATACCCTTGTGAGTCTTATGAGCTAAAGCTATCAACTCTGCCCTGAGACTACATGGGGCACCAGCCTCATGCCCTAAAACGAGAGGTCCCTGGAGGCACTAAGCTCATCCTGCACTCCCAAAATGGCTTGAAGTCCTCAGACCCTTGTTTACTGTCATACCACCCCTTCTGTACTAGTAACAACACTTTTGCTAGCACTCTATCTGCATTCATTTCCTCCTGCCATCTCTGTTAAGAAATGGCCTCACGTTCCAAGGCACACACAAATATGGTTACATCTTCCAATAGTTTGTTATCCAGTAGTGCAGATTTTTCTTTGGGAACAAGTCTCAAAAGAATGTCTGCTACCCCATTTTCCACCCCTGAAATGTACTTTGCAGTAAAACTGTGTTTCTGTAAGGCAAATACTCATTTAGTTATACTCCTGGAAACCAAGTCTGATCCTTTTTTATTGAAAATTTCAACAAGGGGCTTATGGTATGTTCTAATTTCAAAATTGACACCCCAAAGAAATTTCTTTGATTTCTTGACTGCCCAAAACATGGCAGGAGATTCCATTTCCACCACAGAGTATCTGGATTCCACATCCCTCACACCATGTGAAATGAACATGAAGATACTCATCAATGCAATAGTAATCCCCTTGGCAACAAATTGCTTTTCATACAGTAAAGCAATGTAGGCAGTGTAGAACAAAATACTTGCATTGTTTATTTCTTATTAGTAGATAAATCAAGTACAATTTTTCAACCCATATACTGTATAAATATTACAAATATAATAATCATAGGAAGAAACTCACAACACATCTATAATAAATTCAAAATCTAAAATACATGAAGCTCAAACTTGAACACTACAATATGAAAGAAATTACAAAAACAGATATACATAAATACGTCTCTTACACAAAATAGAGATAACGACACATCACATCTCAGACAATACACATAAGATGGTAGCATATATACAAGTTTAAAACTGAACAGAGACTCAAGACATTGATCTCTAATCATTACAATTAATCTATTTCTTATTTCATCAATGGTTATGAATACTCTCCTACTCGTATGCGCATTTAGGCATGACACCACGACTTTATCAAGAACAGCCACAGATTGAATATTGTGACAACCTGAAACATATCACATGTTCAAATTTGGCCATATAGTAAACTCATGTATGATATACAGCAACTTAGTAGTCCCAGTGGAAAAATGATACGGTCAGTGGCATTAGTACAGAAAGGTAAAAAGCCTAGTTAGACACAGGTAAGGTAGAATATCAGTTTAGCTATGGCTCAAAAAGGTATATACAAAAGGTCATCATGCTCAAAATGTGCAGAAATAGATGAATGTACCATCAGAACTTCCAATTAGAGGGCAGGATAAGAGAAAGTTCATCATAAAGTGCTTGTCTACCCATCACTACCTATATAAATTCGAAGAGTGAATAGATCTATAGTTTACCTTATAATCTCTGAATACAAGATATTTTATAAAGAGAGGCAAAATAAAGCTATTGGGCAGAAAAACAATAAAAAAGATGATGTAGTAATACAATTTGCTTTGAATATATAAACATGAAATATGCCAGAATGGCTTAGAACAACAAATTCGGAGAGATTTGAATATGGTACACCTCTTATGATGTTGAGGTTGGCTATTCTCAGTTAATAAATGACAAAGAGTCGGAAGAAACTTCAAGAAACCTCATGGCATGAATAGATGAAAATCTCTTTGGATACTGCTCGAATTAAACAAAAAATGAAGTTATGTTCTAAATGGAGTCAACTAGATTGTTTTTTGGTTCGATACCCTCACCAATAATGTTATGGCCTAGGTAATTGATGGAATTGGTGCAAGACCTGCCCTTCTCCACTTTAACCGTGAAATTACAGTGACTCGACTTCTCCAATACCTCCCTCAGGTGAATGTTGTGTTCCACATTGTTTCTACCAAAGACTAATCTATCATCCTGGTAGATACATACCTCAATTATTCCCTTTAAAACCTTCTCCATGACACGCTGAAAGACCGGTGCTGCGGACACCAACCCAAAGGGAACACTAAGGAACCTATATGTGCCAAATGGTGTTATAAAGGCAATATAATCTCTAGAGGATTCCTCTAATCAACTTGATGATAGACCAAAGTGAGGTCAATGGTACTGAATACACTTGCGTTTCCGAATAATGATAACAACATAATGTTTGGTAAGGGGTACCTATCCACAATCACATTCTTATTGCACTGTCTTAAATCCATGGATACACATAAATGTCCATTAGATGTTGTAGCTGCTACAACGGGAGCCAACTACTCTGTATCATACACCTCCTCTAAGATCCCAGTGTCTTTTAACTTCAGAATTTCATCTCACACCTCTTCTCTGAGTGTAATGTGAGCATTTATGACTTTACAGCAAATGGGTTGTGCATTTTGTATCAGTGTTATCTTATGTTTGTAATTTCCTACGCATCCAAGTTCTTCTCTGAATACATTTGGAAACTCGCCTTTTAACACATCAAAAAAATATTTCTCATTGAGTGTCCCCACACTACACATCTTAACCCTCTCCTTCAATTGAATAGGAGGATCTAACATTATCCCCAAATCACCTTGATGTACCCAACTGATAATTCTGTCTCATATTTTAGACACATATACCTTTCCCGACACCAATCATTCCTTATATTCAATTAACTTTATGGGTTCCCCACCCTGTGCACAAGGTTTTATGTCTGGTTTGATTAAAGATGACCTTGAGCATACTATTGAAGAATTTGTTTTTCAGATGAGGGTGATTTTGGCACCCAAATCAAATACAATGTGAGTGGCCTCGCCACCCACAAATATAGTGTCAAGATTGCTGGATTTATTTTGGTTTCCTCAGCAAGTTTGTGTCAGTGTTATCACTCTCCTGATCATCCTCTAATCCAACTCTCCTGCATTTGGGTTTGTCCGTTTTTTCTGCACTCCAAAGTGAAGTGCTCCTTGTTTTTACACTTACCACATGTGGCCTTTAGAGCTCGACAATTTTTATCGATGACCAGTTGATCAGCCTTGTCATTCCTATAACATTTGCGCACAGTGCTTTTACTCTTGATCACATAATTTGTCCCTTTACTACATGCACCTTTAGCTCTTTCTCAATTTCTTTCTTAATTATCACCACACATTGCATTGAGGGTTCAAATCAGTCCTCTTAGCAAGAAACAAAACTTCAGCAATAGTGGTCTCGTCTCTCAGCCGCAGCTCCTCCCTCACCTTTCAATATTGCCTCCAACGATGAACTGGTCACGTATTTGTTCATCAACCAAACCTGCAAATTTGCAAGAGGATGCAAGTTTCCCTAAATCCACAACATAACGTTTAACAGACTCTTCCTCCCTTTGTATCCTCCTGGCAAAATGGTATCTCTCTAAGATGGTGCTTATTTTCGGCAGTAAATGTTTTTAAGATTTTTAATACATTCTTCATATACATTTAGAACATCAGCTTTCAGCATCAGAAGATCTGGAAGATTATACAAAATGTCATGGCTCTATGAACTCAAACAGTGAAGAAGTAAGAAAATCTGCCTTTCCACCCATAGGGAGGTTCCACATACCTTGGCATACCTATCAAATAACGTTTCCCACGTTTCTTTTTTATGGGAGGTGCGCCTGGACTAAATAGAAGGAAGGGTGGAGCAGTATGTTCTGTATACTTAAGCAAGTAATACAACTCCTCAGTAAAGAAAAACTTTACCCTACAGCAAAGCAATGAAAACGTCAGACAACAATGTACATATGCAGAAGTCAACTTGATGCCATATGTTACCAGGGGTTTACATTTGGAAGGTGTTTACCACTACTCACAAGAACATTGACACAACGTGTTACTGCACATAATAGTTATGCCAAAGCACACTAGTAAGTTTGCGAAACACTGTACCATAAAGAGAGTGTGCGTCTCACCGCAGGAAAGTGTAATGTAGGACACACCAGAGATTCACTCTGTGTGTCACTGTGATTAGGTTTAATGCAGGACACATCAGGGACTGAATCAGTGAGCATACCACTGAAATCACAGGTAATGCAGGACATGCCAGGAACTGTAGAAGTGTATATCAGTGAAAGAAATCGCAAAGCACTATGAACTGTAGAAGACTGTAGATGTGTGTGCGCCACTTCAGGAAAGTGCAGTGCAGGACACGCCAGGGAGTCAATGTGTGTGTCACTTTTGTTAAAAGTAATGCAGGACACACATTAACTCCAATTGAACAAGACTGAACAAGTGAGTGTGTCACTGACAATACGTATAATGCAGGACATGCCAGGAGCTTTAGAGATGTGTGTACACTACAATTGGACTGGTGGCAGACACACACTTCCAACGACTCACAGCTTGTAGCCATCAAAACCAACAGAGTGCGAGGCAGTTAGTGCTCTACTAGCGAGACAGCACACGGGCCGCACACAAGCCATTCCTCCCTCCACCAGAAATTGGAATTAAGAGATGCACAGCCATTCACCAGAATAAAGGCACCAGAGAATCCTGAGCAGCAGTGAAGTGCATTTTCACCACCAGAATAAACATGCAGGAGAATACATCTGTGAGGCAGCGCCTTGTTACCGAGCACGATGCCAAAGCGCGAGAGCCGCAATAAATACATTGAGACCCTGTTAGTCTCCCAAAGCCAGAAGCGAGGTGGCTCCATGGTTTTACATTTAACTCCAGATGTAAGAGCAGGTCACAATACCTAAACAGCTCACAACGTACAAAGAAGGCACAGCTTCCACACCCCTGTGCAGTTTTCAAAAGTGCAGCGAATTTGCTGGCCGCTTCACACTCACCGCAGGGCTCCAAGTGCTGTCGTTGGGCTTCACCAGTCTCGTAAAAAGCCCACTAAAAATGAGACAATGCTTTTCCTTTGCAAACTCCACAGACCTCACCAAACTCTGATGATAAGTCCTATGACCTCATGGAGCAGCCCGACCAGTGTCTGCCGAAACTCCAGAGGACTCCTTCGTGTGTTGGTAACTTGCCGATGACACAAGCGTGATATCTCAAGAAGGAACTCCACCAGGATACATTGAGGTCATTCAAGAGCTGTAGTTTATTATCACAAGGAAGAAGTCATCTATCACACCAAGATCCACAGAGCAACTGTCACTGTTACAGCACCCTTGCTCCAGCCCTCTATGACATCAATACATAACATGTACAGTGTTCCTGTAGAAGGATGGAGAGCAGATGCCCTGTAAAATGTTCTATGATGATAAAACTGTTCAGGTGCCACAGCAGCTCAATCCCTTATAGAAAACTATCATGTATAATTTTAGGCAAATAAACAAGAAACAGTTGGTAGACATCATTCTTTGAAAATAAATAGGGATTAGACCATGTGTAAAAAATGACAAAGGGTAAATTGACTACAGCAGTACAGGAAAGGCTAGGATTAACATAATGGGAACAAAGAAAAACAGAATCATAACATAATGAACAGTGAAGTACTGAAGAGAATGAAGAAAGAAGAGAATGGGTTTTAATGGGTGAGGTTGTGTGAAAACATAAGCAGGAAGGGGGAGCGAGGAAGGAGAAGAGGTGCAGTTAATGTGAGAAGGAGGGTAGAATGAGGCATTCAAGCTAACTAGAACAATTAGCTAGCAAGGAGCACAGAGAGCTTTCGAGGGCTACTACAGTAAACATGCTGAGGAAGAGTAAAGAGATTAATGAAGGGTTAATAAATACAATGACACACATATTAGTTTAGGGAAAACTTAAACACGTTAGCAGTTAAGGTTTTAGAGAATTAAAGTAAAGCCTACTAATATCTCTGGGCAACTGGGGGTCACTCCAAAAAATGATTCTACCATGGCCTTGTGATTTCTGAATCTTTTGGTTTCTTATCATAGAGTATATAGAGGTCTATCAAGTTGTTCTTGTCACAAGAGCATAAGAGGGATCGATAAAGGCCCTGCAGATGATAGACAGAAGGAATTCTTGGTAGTGGAGATTTAAGGTTGCATTCTCTAGTTCCAAAAGTTAGTGTTGCCAGCAGAATGCGCATTGATTCTGGTATTAAAGAAGATGCAGTAATGCTGTTAGACGTTCATTTTCATTCATTCCAGAATAGTAATGGGGTTCTTTGATGGCAGAAAGTGTTAACTTTTTTACATGGTGATGGTTGCTGTGTCTGCTTTTGCATATGTTTGTGAGGCTAGGAACATGCCCATTGGCTTGACTGACCTCTCGGCGAAAAGCACTTAATGATAAAACATACTCCAAATTACAGCTATTTCTTCGCTTCTCTCTCCTATTGTATTTCTCTTGCTCCTTGGCTCTGATAGAGCGTACACAAGACTCTAAATTGTAGGGGTGCATTATACTCATAGGTTAAAAATATTTATCCATATTTTAACATAGTGTGCAGTGTTTCATATTTATCGAATGCATTTAGTCAACATAGTAAACACAGAATCATAATGTATATCTTTAAGTAGGATTCATATGTGTTAAAAGACACTATCATTCCTATATGCATATATGCGGTATGATACTATATTAATTTTAATGTAACTGTATGTTGATAAAGTTGTCTGCACTGTAGGCCCAGAGTTAGAAACTGTTCATGTTTCTAAAGGTTTCAGCTACTGAAGAAATTATTTAATGTCTCTTTGTGTGTGCCAGAACGGTATGCTTTCATCCCATTGCAGGTATAAAGAATTTATCATCATTATTTTAGTTTAAGGAGACTGTCTTTGAACAGTCTGAGAAGCAAGAGAGGAGGATATCGTCTGTGCCTGGCCTATCTACACTCCAAGGTCACAAAGAAGCAAGGAAGATTTAATTAAAGAAGTCATGGAAAATCACCGCAGTGCTGAAAAGTGAAATAATTTGTCACGTGATACATTTAGGAGGTGGTTTAATTTATCCTTTTGTATTGTGCGCAGGGACAGAAAATCAGACTTCTAGATTTTCGGAGGAGAAGGAGCATCTTAAGAGCGAGCTCCATAGCTTTACACTATCTTGACCCATTTGAAGTGAGAAAAGAACCCCCAATACCACGCCTTGGCTCATGGGGCCATTTAGCCTTTATCAAAAAGTTCTGTATTAACTACGCCAATTGGGCGCAACAGACTACATCCATAACACGATTAGGTACATTTCACCTATTCCAATTTTTTGTAGAGCACACTTTGAAATCTACATACATGTGACTAAGGTGGGGATATTAGTGCACATCCCGTCCTGAAGAAGGAGTCCGTGTGACTCCGAAACATGTCGACGCACTTGAGAGGTTGACGTACCCTAAATAGTACCAACAACCTCGCCTTGCACTTTTTTAACGACACCAGCCGAGGGCTTAATAAAAACTTTTTATTATTTTTTCTCCTACGAGCCAGGTGTTTTTTAACAATCACTGTCTTTCACCTCACCACTCACATTGAATTCCTTCACACACATCAACACATAGTCCACTTTCAGTGCTCCTACGTAGCCGTGAGTCGCAGCACGCCGCATCCCGTAGAGGGGTGCGAAGACCCCGATGATGAAGCATGACACCAAGGGGCCTGTTGGTGTGTGAGGGGTATTTAAACAACACTGTGTGCTCCCCACCACTGTAGGGATCACTACCACTTTACAGCATGACTACATTGTAAGTATAATTGTGACGTGTTTCTTCCCCTCAACAACTTTCAGCAGGCAAATAAAAGACCATCATAGCTGAGTTTGGGAGCAAAGGCAAGGCCCACATTTGGCTTAACCAAATGGTAGCAGAGAATGGTTTGCCTCTAAAGTGAAGGGAAATAGAGGGACTTAGAGTAGAAGCAGAGAATAACCTGACTTTGGACTTCGTGTAGATGATGGTGGAAGAACGACGATCGATGGAGTGCGGCGAATACTGACAGTGCGGCGGAAGCAGTGGTAGGGTGAATATGAAACTGTGTGGTGTGTTAAATTGCAATGATGTTTTAGTTGTGTGTTGTCTTGCGAAGTGAGAATGTAAGTTGAGTGATTGTGGGTTAATCGGTTTACTAGTCTGGACAAGTGCAGATCAGGAAGTTTTGGTGAGATGACTCAAGAGAAGTCCAAGATCCCGGGATAGTTGTATATGTAATTGTCCGATCAAATTGTGGGTGTTGTAAAGCGCTATAGGCGATCCACTTGTTATAGGGAGCTTTGTGTGAATGTAGAGTCACATCGCTGTGGAAAGCCTCAGGTACTGGGGGTAGACTACGGCGATTGGGTGACCAACACAGGTAGGAAACCCACACAGCGGATATATTTGTGAGAGTGTTCTATCGATCTTTTAGCGGACGGACAATTACTTGTTTATGTAACTGTTAGTTATTGTGGCTGTAGTAGGAAGCAGTTACTTGGTTAATAACTTTGGGTATACAGTTACTTGTGTATGAATGTGTGAGCGAGAATGTGCAAAGAGAAATTGTAAAGGAGGGTGAGCCGCGGCAAGGAGGGAGTGGTGACGTCAGTGCGAGCCGCTTTGGGATAGGTCGGTTGGTGTAACGCCGCACTGGGATTGGTTGAAGTTTGTCCACAGCTTTAATATTGAACTCTGGATTGCAAATTAACTGCTTCTACAATGAGGTGTTTTAAGGTGTTACGCGATATGTGTAGAACTGACACAGAAGTGGTAAATCGGGTTTTGAGAAGATACTCCGCACATTATATAGCAACCAATGTAGGACTCCATACTATAGTATGGCTGCAAAACTGGCACAAAATTACAGTGAAGGAGGGAGAATTGACTTTCCCTCGTTATGGGTCATTTAGGATGGAGGTGTTGTATAAGTTGAGAGGAGTGATGTCTTCTCTAAAGCCTCCACCTCGCCCAAAATAATTTGCGGCTTTAGATCCTTGGATGAGAGCAGCAATGGTAAAGAAAAGATAAGCTACACAGGGAAGGATAAGGAAAGCAATGAAGGCATATCAGGATGCTAGGTGGGATGTTAATGTTAATGTTAATGTTAAGGGAAATTTATTGAGCGCACTGTCACCATGAGTTTCCTGGCGCTGATAGGACACTGAGGTTGAGCAAGAGGAGTTTAGTGGGGATGTGAAAAGAGCAGTGTTTTTAAAGATTTCCTAAAAGATAGGAGGGAGCAAGAGGTCTTGAGTGACAGTGGAAGAGAATTCCATAGCTTGGGAGCCAGGTGAGAGAAGCTGCGGCCGCCAGATTTGGTGAGTTTAAACCGGGGGATAACTAGAAGCTGAAGGTGGGTGGACCTCAAGGTGCGGGGAGGACGGTAAGGGGTGATCAGGGACTTCAGGAAAGCAGGGAAGGGACCAGTTAAGGCTTTGAAGACCAGGCAACAGACCTTGAAGGCTATTCTTTCACTGACTGGTAGCCAGTGTAGTTGATGTAACAGAGGTTTGGCCGACTGCCATCTAGGGATTTTAAATGCCAGTCTGGCAGCCTGGTTCTGGATGATCTGTAGCCTAGCCAGCTGGGATTTGGGGAGGCCATGGTATAGGGCGTTAGAGAAGTCCAAACGGGACAGCACCAAAGCTATTAAGACTTGTAGCAGGGCTTCGGAAGTCAGAAGATGGGCAACTTTCCGTATCCTGTATAGCTGGAACATACAGGAGGATGTTACAGCACTCACCTGGGCCTTGAGAGTGAGCTCAGAGTCAATAATGACCCCGAGACTCTTTACGCAGCAAGCGGGAGAGGGAGGTGACCCAAGCTCAGTTGGCCAGTACTGAGGGCCCCAATGGGGGGCACTTCTGCCAGGGAGGAGAAGCTCAGTTTTGCCAGGATTGAGCTTTAATTGATTTTGGTTCATCCAGTGTTGGATGTGTGTCATGACCGCCTGGAAGTTGGTGACAGCGTCAGGGGAGGTGAGGGGGAAAATAATTTGTAAATCGTCCGCGTAATTGAACACTGTGACGTCCCACCTACCTAGGGAGTGAAGGAGAGGTTGAAGGTATAAATTAAAAAGGAGGGGGGACAGAGAAGATCCCTGGGGAACCCCGCAGGATGAAGGAACACTGGTGGCGCTAAAGGGACCCAAGCTCACTGCTTGAGATCTACCCTCTAGGAAAGATTTGACCCAGGACAAGGCAGGCCCACAGACTCCGGCGGCCTCGACACGGTGGAGTAAGATGTTATGATCCACCGTGTCGAATGCCGCCGATAAGTCTAGTAGGACTAATGCCTGGGGGAGTCCTCTGTCAGCATTGCTTCTGAGGTTGTCCAGCACGGCGAGAATCACAGCCTCAGTGGAATGGGCTGGTCTAAAGCCGGCCTGGTTTATTTCCAGGAAGTTGGACTCCTCGATAAATTGCGAGAGGCAAGTAGTAACATGTGCCTCCAGGATTTTAGACAGGAAAGGCAAGAGGGAGATGGGCCGGTAGTTGGTGAGGACCGCTGGGTCCGCGCCAGTTTTTTTTAGCAGAGGCACCAGTACAGCCTCCTTAAACGACCTGGGGACTGTGCCAGAGTTAAGGGAGGTGTTGAGTAAGGGTAGGATACAGTGCGGAAGTGTGTGACAAAGGTCGCGAAGTACTGAAGGAGGACAACAGTCCTTGGGGGAACCGGATTTCACTCGGGTGGCCAACTTGGCAAGGGAGTCAGAATCGAGTGTGGGGAAACAGGACAAAGTGGAGATGTTAGCAGGGGGGGCTACAGCTGCAACTGAGGGGAGGGAATAGGGAATGGAATTTTTAATTGCCGAGATCTTGTCGATAAAGAAGGAGTTTAAGGCATTGCATGACTCTGCGGAAGGGGGCAAGTTCGGGAGTGTCCTGGCGTCCGATGTTAATTCGCCGAGGACCTTAAATATCTCTTTAGATTTGTTGGTGGCTGTTAATATTCTCTCGGAGACGAAAGCAGACTTAGTTGTAGTAATGGCTTTTTTATAATCTTTGCGTGCGGACACGTACGCCTCCCTATCAGTGCTGAGATAGTTACGCCTCCACCTACGCTCCAGTTGGCGCAGCTCAAGATGTTGTTGTTTCAGGGCTGAGTTGAACCATTTATGGGATTTGCTGTGGCGTGAGCGAGGGAAGCCGGACAGGGGGGCGAATTGGTCGCTAGCCGTCGTGAGCCAATGGGTGATGTTTGTGTCCAGAGTATTGACGTCTAGAGTGTTATTCGATAAGGATTGGGTCTCCGCGAGGAAGGAAAGGAAGGCAGAGGAATCAAGAGCATTCCATTTCCGAGCGGTCCCACCCTCCAGAGGGGGGGGCCTAGCCAGACCCTTTACAGAGATGGAGGACTCAATCAATGAATGGTCGGACCAGACGCAAGGGGAGATAATCGGGCAAGATAGGGATACCCCCTGCGTCCAAATGTGGTCCAGGATGTGACCCCCGGTATGAGTAGGGGAGGTGACATGCTGGATCAAATTAAGGCTGAGGAGTGCCTCAAACAGTTCGGTGGCGTGGGGGCCAGCATCGGCATGATTGAACCAATAATTAAAATCGCCAAACATGGCGATGCGGGCCGAAGATGTCAACAAGGCGGAGAGCTGTTCACTAAGGGCAGCAGGAAACAAGGGCATAGAGGTAGGGGGCCGATATAGGACAATGAGGGTCAAAGCACCAGCTTCCGTTGCCAGGCTGATGACAAGGTTCTCAGCGTCAGGGAGACATAGCGAGGAAGATGCAATGAGAGTCAGATCTTTGCGTATGACTGCCGCCACCCCTCCGCCACGGCGGGCAGTGGGCCGATTGGCGTTCAGCATGTAGTAGTTAGAAGGTAGGGCAGCCAAGATGTCAGGGAGGGAGAGATCAGACAGCCAGGTCTCAGTGAGCAGCAAGATGTCAGGGTTCTCAGCTGTCAACAAAAGAAAAATATCGACATGATGTTGGGGGAGGGACCGTGTGTTAAGATAGAGTATGCGGATGCAAGTCTCGGGCGGGGTGGGGGCTGACGGGGACACCCAGATAAGTCTGGGAGAAGGAAGTTCAGCCGAGATGCCAAGGGACACGAGGCGATCCCAGGTTGTAGACAAAAGGGCGCAAGAGGGATGCTGAAGGCTTCTCAGTATAGCAGAAGAGTAAGTCATGGGAGAGGTAGCATCCCGGGGCCCTGGGCCCGTCTGGCCGCGGACGGGCGCAGACGGGCTTGCCTTAGGCGCGCCTTCGGCGCGCAGACGGCGCGCCCGCTGCGCCCGTCCGCTGCGCGTACGTGTAAAACACATGCTCTTATGGGGAGATAGGGGGCGTGGCCTCGTGCAAAAGGGGCGTGGCCTATGGTCAGGCTCGCCGGTGGCGGCAAGAAGGGAAACGAAGCCTGTCTCTGGCAGCGTTTAGCTCGGCTGCGCAGGGTCAGGGATGCCAGCAGAGACCTCCCAAATCGAGGTAGAAATGTGCAGGGGTAAAATACAAATAATCACACAGTTTTTTACAATGTATTAAAAAAAGACCGTTTTCGGCGCCATAAACTACCTCCCGGCTGAGCCTCAGGAGTGTCTGAAGTTGAAGAGGTGGAGAGTGGACACCATGACAGGAGAACGCTTATATTCATTTAGATTGTTAAGAGGAGGATCTGAAGGACAGAGTAAGACAGAAGAAGACAATGACACAGATGATAGCTTTCTAGAGCGATTGCTACCAGATCGTCCTCCACCTAGTGATTCTAGGTCAGAACAAGAAGGAACGTAGCAACCTGGGGAAGTGTCAGGGGTAGATCGAGCAAGTTCAGAAGAGCAGACAGCAGGAGTCTGAGGAAGAATGGCAGTAGGAATCAGAATTCCAGGAGATTCTGGAGGGCCAGGATACATAGATACTGAAAACAATGGGAGTGCATGTGCTAGACAGTTACCAGACTCACTTACTGTACCAGTTACAATTGGACCTGTGGTTTCGAATTATAATCCAAATGAGAGGGCAGATGAAAGACAACAACAATAGACTAGAGACAGGGAAGAAACTATGACAGGGGAAATTCTTACCATGAGTGGGACAGGTAAGGTTCAGAGGCCAGTGGAAACAAGCACTTCATTACCAGCTAATGCTGATCCTTCAAGAATGGACAGTGGGTCAGGAAAGAGACGACCTGGAGCCTTGGCCAATTCTAGGTCAGACATCAGACAGAATGTGGGTTCCACCAGTGAGGGAGTCAATGCTACTGAGAGAAGAGTGAGATATAAGACAGGAAGCCCCTAGAGTAACATTTCCACCACAAGGGTTGTGTGAGGGTAACCATTGGAGAAGTTGAAGTTGTGAAAGAGAAAGTCGTCCAGTGTTGAGAATGGAAGAAGGTGTAAGTCTGAGAAGGGCACAAAGTTGTGACAGGAAAGAAGTCGGAAGTGAGCATAGTCAGAGAATGATACGAGTGGCAATAAAGGCGCCATTGTTAGATGTGGTCAGGATGAAGGTGGAAATAGATGAAGTGATAGAAGGAAATCTACCATTGGAAAGGATTGAAAGATATGATCCCAGTGACCTGTTATTTGTAGCCAAGGATGTCACTAAGAAAGCAAAGCGAGCTCATGAAGCATTAGTACAATTGGCAAAACGGTATGAGGTAGATATAACTACAACTAAATTGATGCAAGGAAGCTGCAGATTGAATTATACTAAACAAGATCTAGAGGAAAAGCGAACCACAGGATTAAAGGCACAGATTAGAGATTTGATTATAGCAATGAGACAATGGAGAGCATTGGATAAATGGGAAGAAAGGTGGGCTAAACAGAAAAGTGCCAAGACACCGGTAGGAGATAATCTGCCTCCAGGTGGAGGGACGGGAGCAGCAGGAAATTTCCCTCTAAGGGAAGTACAGATTGGAGGGTGAGCAGGGGTGATTTGGCAGCGTTTACTAATGATTTTCCCTGGCTGAGAGAAAAACCTGCCGATTGGTATAAACAAATTGATCGATTTGTTAAGATCTTGAAGGTGTTATGGATTGATTTGAACATCTTGTTTGATGCAGTGGTTCCGGGTGATTTATGGACTACATGTAAGGTTGCTGTTTATTGGCCTACTGCGGAACCACCTAGAGATGCTTTAACAAATGGTCCTTCAGCTGAGGTGATGATGAAATGTGAACAAGTGATTACATGGTTGCAGTCTAAAGTGGCTCCGCGGGCTGTCGATTGGCTTAAAATTGGATCTGTGCATGATTATTATGAGAGACTTTTAGTAGCCTTTAAACAACACAGTGGATTAGAAACAGTAAAGCCAAAAAATATGAGACAGTTTGTTTCTAAATTGGTGTTAGGGTTAAGAACCAATATCAGTTTAATGATACACCACCCCTTGATATGTTGGCATCATAAGTCTGTTGACGTAATTTTGAGATATGCAAAATATTGCAGCAAACAGGTAGAGGCAGCACAAAAGAAGACAAAGGAAAAGTTGATGTTATTGCAGTTGAGAAATGCTGAACTGCCAGATCGGGGGCAAGGAGGTGGAGGAGCTATCGGTAGAGGTAGAGGAAGTGGTAGAGGAATGATTCCACAAGCAGTAACTCAACCCGGTCAGGGAAGAGGAAGAGGTGGTACAGACGGTGATATAGGAGCTGAGTGGGTGGCTAATCAAAAACATGTGACAGCTTGTCATTATTGTCACAAAATCGTGCGTTGGAAGCGCGAGTGTAGATTGAATCCAGCAAACCAATTACAATATGAAGGAGAGGGACAAATGTCAGAAAGCGTGAATACTGTGACAAGACCTAGATCCATGTATGGGGTAATTGTGAATCCCAAATGCAAATACCACAACCTCTCAGAATCCCCATGAACAATCCGCCGTATAGGCAAATGACTTACATGGACATAAAAGACAGATCAGATCAAATACAAATACAAGACCCCTATGAGTATCAGAGGGGGGGCAGGGAGAGTGCACTTTGAGTGCTGCCCTGGAGGTGGATCAAAGTGGAACATTTGTAGATGCAAAGGTGAATGGACATCCCATTACTTTTCTGTTAGATACTGGAGCTGCACTCTCCACAGTAAGGACAGAAGTGGTCCCGGTTTTAACCTTGTCAGGAAAGTCGATTCAGGTGGTAGGAGTCACTAATCTAAAAATGACTAATCTATTAACAAATTAATTACCCGTGAGAATAGGACCATTTCAGGACAAACACAAATTTGTAGTGTGTGATTCCAGCCCAGTCCGTCTATTGGGACGAGACCTTTTGTGTAAACTAACAGATCTGAGGGCCACTAATGGCAGGTATGATCTGAGGGCCACTAATGTCAGGTGTAGCTCGGACCGCCAGGGTAAATTTACCTTTAATAGATTGGGCCACTGCAGCAGAATTGAATATATTCTAACCCAAGTTGACTTATGGCCTGTGGTCATGGACATGGAGGTGATCGATCGCTCCGATAGTGATCATAATGTACTTCGTCTATCACTTAGGATTAAGGAATCACCCCGCCCTGAGCATATGGGGCATTGTGATACTGGCGAACTTTGTCCGGCAAATAATTTGCGAACAATTAAATGGAATTGGGTAACCAAACATCCTGAGCTATTAACTATTATAAAAGGACTTGTCAAGGCGGACCTTGACCTCTTATCTAAACTCCCCACTACATTGAGAAATGAAAAAATGCCCCATGCACATGAGAAGATAGGGGAGATAATTAGTGATACTTTGGGTAAAAACAGACTGAAGAAGAATCCTAGTCCTAAATCCGAATCCTGGTATACCAAGGCATGTAGAGTGGCAAAGAGAGAGCTTCTGGATGCAATGAAATATAAATCCCAGGCTCAGATTACGAAATCTAGGGCCTGTTATAAGAAGGTCCTTAAAAACGCAAAAAAAGAGTGGGAAGAATCACTGTGGCCAGATTTGCATGGTACCCTGGTCAATAGGGACACCAGGGAGTTTTGGAAAAGTGCAGCCATTGTGTCCAGGGGCACAAAACTTATATTGGATTTTTGTATTCAGCCAGAAGAGTGGGTTGCACATTCTAATAATTTATATACAGATAAATCCAGAATGCCTAATGACAGAGACCCTGTAGTTGTGGGGGAGGGAACACTTGAATCTAACAAGCTACATTTCTCGCATAGGGAAACAGAAGTAGCAATTAGCTCCAGTATCTCTGGCCGTGCACCAGGTCTGGAGAGGATACCTAGTGATATATATAAATAAGATCTTAAAGTGTGGGGACCTTATATTAACCTACTTTCTAATAGTATCCTTTCAGGTATGGATATACCTTATTCATGGAAGCTAGCAGAAATTGAGACTGTTTTTAAAAAGGGAGATCGCGTCCTCCAGGCGAATTATAGGCCCATCAGCCTAATTGACTCAATGCAAAAAATCTTCTGTAAACAGGTTCTTGCACACCTTCAGTAGTGGATTAGAGAGGAAAACATTATCTCTGAGTGGCAGGCTGGTTTTACGGAATATGTTAGTACCTTGGACCACGTTTTTCATTTATGTGTATATTTCGTGAAGTAGTGTGGCTCACTGGATAGAGGCGGCAGACCCGAGAGCAGAGGACGGCCCGGGACCAGGGTTCGATTCCCGGCGCGGCAGGTTTCTGGACCAGGGTCAGCGGACTCGATAATTCTCTCGCCTCGGTGCCCACTCTGATCAGCGATCACACTCGGCAACTCTGGGCATTAGCTTGCCTCATCTTCATTAACGGCCCCACCAGACTGCCGGGGATGCCTGGTCTCACCCTGGAGATACCCATTAAGGGACCATCTTTCAGGGAAGCCAGGAAGGGTTTCGCAGCGGTCGAAGCGCCTTGGGACCCTACGGGTGAGTAGTGCGCTATATAAATGCCAATACATTTACAAGTCACCAACCGCAAGGGCAAACTTTATGTTGCCTTTGCTGATCTACGTGCTGCCTTCGACATGGTATCAAGAGCAAAACTATGGGAAGTTTTGGAAATTATGGGAGTGCCAGCACCTCTTCTTAGTATTTTAATAAGACTCCATGCTATTACCCAGGCCCAAGGGAGATGGGATGACAGAGGTGCCCTAACAGAAGCTATACATATTAATAGGGGAGTTAGGCACGGGTGTGTATTTACACCTACCCTGTTTACCCACTTTATTAATGACTAGCAGCCCGTCCTGATGTTGTCCGGGAGCAATCAGGCTTCCCCGACCCCCGCCTGCCCCGACATTGTCCAGCATTTTGGGCCCCCGCCCGCCCTGTCCCCCGCCTGCCCCGACCCCCGCCGGCCCCGACATTGTCCCCCGGAGCCTTACCGTGTGAAATGCTGAAAAGTACACAATTATGGCAGTATAAAACAGAGGACACTGTATGTAAATGTTGCATTTAATTCCTTTTAGTGACTCACTGTTAGTGTTTTCTATGATGCTGATCACTTTTGGTTAAGTCATTTTGTGCCCAGTGATTGATGATAAATTGCAGTCTTACTTCCTTGTTTATGCAATGTTCCGGGTTTGATTTTCCAAATCCGGTGAACCTATCAACGCACCCCAGCTTGGGTGACAGACTTACCACTATGCAAAGGCCTCTACCACAGTCTGTCAACAGAATGTGCGTAAGTCCCCGTCCCCCGCCTGCCCCGACCCCTGCCTGCCTGACATTGTCCGTGTTGAGGCGCTCTGAGTCCCCCGCTTGCCTCGACATAAACGTTGCATTTAATTCCTTTTAGTGACTCACTGTTAGTGTTTTCTATGATGCTGATCACTTTTGGTTAAGTCATTCTGTGCCCACTGATCGATGATAAATTGCAGTCTTACTTCCTTGTTTATGCAATGTTCCGGTGTTTGATTTTCGAAATCCGGTCAACCTATCAATGCAGCCCAGCTTGGGTGACAGACTTACCACTATGCAAAGGCCTCTACCACGGTCTGTCAACAGAATGTGCGTAAGTCCCCGTCCCCCGCCTGCCGCGACCCCGCCTGCCCCAACATTGTCCGTGTTGAGGTGCTCTGAGTCCCCCGCCTGCCCCGACATTGTCCCCCGGAACCTTACCTCAGCCGCCGCTCCTCTGTTCACCGCTCCGCCGCTCACCTCTGTTCTTTGCCGCTCCTCAGTTCACCGCTCCGCCGCTCACCTCTCTTCCCGCCGGTCTGCTGCTCCTCACCGGCCACTCGTCAACGCTCCTCCCCCACGCCATGTCCGCCCAGTCTGCTGCTCCTCACCGGCCGCTCCTCACCGCTCCTCCCCCGCGCCATGTCCGCCGCTCCTCCTCGCGCTCCTGACGTGAGCACGCAGGTCGCGGCCGGCGCTACTTCTCAAGGACTACTTTTTTTTTAAATGTAATTTTTTTTAAATATAACGTATTTTTTTACTTTATTTATCCTATGTCCATCTGCACACCCTGAGGATTACAAAGATGTATTGGGTGTGTGGATTGGTGCTGTGGTTCCCGAGTTTATTAATTCACCAAGCACTCAAAAATAAAAGTCCATTCAAAGTTCACAAGGTAAGTAAACTTCCTCTCCAATTCTTTTCTTTATTCGGTCATCAAATTCAATGGAATCCTTGAACAGCAATACAGCCAACACGTGTTTCGTCTAGTCTTTGTATGACAATTAGACTTCTTCAGGGCAATAAATACACAACCAAATATTCATCAATCCTCCGTACTAATTCGACCTCATCTGTCAAATAGGATACGTAATTCTCATGTAGCACGTCTTAATACCATCAATATCACACATATGTGTAGAGCAAAAGTAACCTTCAATTTTCAATAGCGTAGTAGCCGCTACATGTAGCTTGACTTAGTCCAAAAGAAAATTCCCACGAAGTAATTCGTATTTCTCAGTCTTAATGCCTGAATGGAGTGTCCTCCAGTTCTGTCGTTCATCCGTAATTCCGCGTGCACGCGGAATTACGGATGAACGACAGAACTGGAGGACACTCCAGTCCCCTATGTGTGATATTGATGGTATTAAGACGTGCTACATGAGAATTACGTATCCTATTTGACAGATGAGGTCGAATTAGTACTGAGGATTGATGAATATTTGGTCGTGTATTTATTGCCCTGAAGAAGTCTAATTGTCATACAAAGACGAGACGAAACACGTGTTGGCTGTATTGCTGTTCAAGGATTCCATTGAATTTGATGACCAAATAAAGAAAAGAATTGGAGAGGAAGTTTACTTACCTTGTGAACTTTGAATGGACTTTTATTTTTGAGTGCTTGGTGAATTAATGTACTATGATTAGCCACCCTTTGGCAACTATAAGAGTCTTGGTGACAGACCCTTGTTCACTTTGAGCACCTTGTTACATTTATGATTTGATTTACTTATACACGCTGTGCGCTCCATGTAAACTGTCACCCTTTTTGAGTGGTTCCCGAGTTTATCTGCCTAAAAGCCTCAAAGTTCTTCCTTTATAATAGTAGTATAGATAATAGTAGTATAGATTATTGTGAGTGCTGCAAGCATGCATTGATGTTTGATGTGTGTAAAGTGTCCTCAATGAGGCCCTGGCTGCCCACTGTGCTGTGCCTTGCAAGAGTGTTATTGTGCCTAGTTCTGTGCCCTGTGACAATTTGTAAGTCCACACAGCATTTAAGTTGTCCCTGGCTGCCCCCTGTGCTGTGCCTTGCAACAGTGTTATTATGCTTCGTTGTGTGCCCTCTGACAATTTGAAATTCCACACAGCATTGAAGTTGTCCCTGGCTGCCCCCTGTGCTGTGCCTTGCAACAGCGTTATTCTGCCTCGTTCTGTGCCCTCTGACAATCTGTCACACAGAAATAATGTTGTGACTGTGTATTGTGAGCGCTATTTGTCCTAATTAGAGGGACTGCTGTGAGTTTGTGTGTTTGTTTCTCCCTGCAATAATGTTAGACAGTTAATTAACGTTTATCATGCCTCCTTGTGTAATGGTTTTGAGGCTTGCTATAATTGTTGATTTACCTGGGCACCCCCTGTGTAGCCCCTTCCAACAATAGTGCGCGAGTATGTGAATAGCGTTTAAAGAGGGAACATGATGCCTTGTGTGAAAGAGGCTTGTTCACCGCCACTCGCGTTTAAAGAGCGAACATGATGCCTTTTAGGAAAGAGGTTTGTTCCCCGTTATTATGTCCCTGGCGAAAGAGGCTTGTTCACTGTTATTATGTCCCTGGCCAAAGAGGGTTGTTTAGCTTTCTGATGTCCCTGGGGGGCCCCTGTGTATACCCTTTGAAGAACAGTGCGTGCGTACAGAATTGGCGAAAATGAATTGCTCCGTTGTTTTGTTTGGCCGCGTTAATGTCCCCGACAGCAATAATGCTCCTAGGAATGAGTTGCGTGTTTGACCAATGGGTGAATGTTTTTCTGAAATTTCTTTAAAATAAATGTGTTACTTGTGTGACTGCTTGCGTGATTGGTTATTAGTGTAATGTGTGTGGTGGCATTGGTTGTTTGGTGGAAGGCGCGGTGCTTGCATGATAGGTTATTTGTGTAACGTGGGGTGCTTGCGTGATTGGGTATTTGTCTAATGTGTGTGGTACCATTGGTTGTTTGTTGGAATGCTTGTTGCCGCGATTGGATGGTTGTTTGCTGTGAGGCGTGGGCAGGAGTGTTGCGGGATTGGATGCTTTTGCTGTGAGTGGCGTCCATGAGTGTTTTGCGATTGGATGCTTGTGTGGCTTGGATTGATAGTCTTATTACCGGCCCTTTTCCTCCCGAAGCCGCGCCCCTTTGTTTATGTTGGCTGTGAACCCTGGGGACTCAGTGAGTATGAAGCTTTCGGAATGCACATTATTATTTAGCGATTTTGATCATTTTATGATGTTGATGTCCTGAAGTGGACGTGCATAAAACGTGATTTTGCACATTAAACGATGATTATGTCCTCCTGAAGTGGACGTGCATAAAACGGTGTTGATTGTGTGCTTGTGTGTGGTTGCAGAATCTGTTGTGTGTGTGCTTGAGTGCTGCAGAATGTGTTGTGTGTGTGCTTGAAACCGAGTGAATGAGACATGCCCCTCTGCCAATGTTACCGCCCCATTGAGAACAACGCCCACAAGGAACTACTTTCTCTGGAATGTTGTTTTGCCTTCGTAATGTATATGTTGTAGACATGTATAGCCTATGTCCATCTCCTGGACCTCCCCTTTCCAACGCTGTATTGGGTGTTATGATTGATGGTATACTTCTGGAGTTTACCCGCCTCAAAGGTTCCCAGTTCTCGCTTTATAATAGTAGTATAGATGTCATTGGATGCTTGAGCAGGGATGGCTGTGACGCTTCAAAAATCGGAGGGCAGTGTGCCCCAGCCCTCCTATTTGCGGACGATACCCTACTCATATCCAAGACCCCGCAGGAGCTGCACCAGCTGTTGGATGACTTTCATGAATTCTGCACGGGGTGCAGGTTGGAGCTTAATAGTGCGAAAACAAAATGCATGGTCTTTTCTTCCAACATGAAGGTTAAATGTATGAGACAATTGTATGTGGTTGGTAAACCATTAGAATTAGTTAAAGTGTTTGATTACCTGGGTATCAAACTCAACCACGATATGAATTGGGCCCCACAATTAGCTAAACCATATACTAACCAGATAAAAAAAAAATACAAGCATTGTGAAAATCCAAGGGAAAACGATACCCAGAAAGCTAGGGCCAGCATTAGAAATGTATAATACTAAAGCTCTATGGGCAACCCTTTATGGTGAAGAACTCTGGGGTTGTTCAAATAGTAATAATCTTTTGATTACTGAATATACGTTTTTTAGATTTCTAGTGAGTCTCCCAATGTCTACTCCACCTAGTCCTCTTTACCTGGATTTTGGTCAGAAGAGGGTGTCACATAAAATTGGTTTGCGGGTACTTATGTTCTGGCACTGGCTGTGGACTACTGAAGCACTTGCCTCTTATAGAGTATGGCTTCGGGAGCTAATGATAGTATCTGGTGGGGAAAGATCCCTTGGATGTCTGCAGTTAAGAACCTGCTGGGTAAACTGGTGTTGGCTGTACATTGGAGTGAACCAGAAACTCTGAGTCAGATAAATAAATCCACCCTTAAAAGGATGTACTGGGGTACTATTGAAAATGACCTGATTTTAAATTGTAAGGGGTCACTTTCAATAGACTTTATTAATTTTAAACAATCTGTTCATTTTGAGCCCACATTGGATGAACTTGAGCCCCTGCTAGCGAGGAAACTGTATTTACAGTTTAGATTGGGTTGTCTTCCTCTATATCACTTTAGAAGAAATTGGAGTAGAGGAGGGGAGCATGGTGAAGATGAGTGTTGTCCCTGTTGTTTAGGGACTGCTGAGACTCCTGATCATGTTTTATTTTTTTGCCCACTCTACTCCCGATTTTGAGTTAAATGGATAGCTCCCCTCTGTAGAAATTTGGGAGTAAGGAGATACAAGGAGGCATATAGAATAATGAGGACCAACACGACATGTATGATTGTTTTTTGTGTAGCAAAGTTTCTAATGGCCCTATGGATAAGGCATTCCAAGTATTCTTCTTTTGGAAGTCACAATGCAATGGTAACTATGATGTAACACATAATTTTAAAGATTTTAACATTTTTAATTCCTTTTTTAAAGGAGCTGCAACATATGCAATTGTTTTTTCTGTATTAAGGAATATTTATGAAGTCTGTTTTTATAACTAATAATTTAAATTGTATAATAATGTTGCTACCATGTGGATCTACTTCCATTTTGCACAAATATTAGCGCACTTTGATCAATTGGTAATATTAAGACTGTAGACAGATTGTGTTTGCTTACTTAAGGTGACATATTTTATGGTATTGTGTGTTTGTCATTGTCTTTTTTATGGTGTACTTTTATGATCCGCAGAGGTCGAAATAAAGTCTTAAAATTGAAAAATTGTAAACTAAACTGTACCATATCCTGCACTTTGAGAGGTTTGGAGTTGCAAACATATGATGATGACGCTGATTTTAAAATGACCAATATGAGTTTATGTGCAGAACTTTTTGTAGTTCTCACAACAGAAGATTTACCATATGACCTGAGAGATTCCGTTTCACCGAAGGTGTGGGATTTTATAGGTGAGGATATTGGACTGATTAAAGGTGTTGAACCTCTGAAGATACAGGTCAAACCTAGCGCTGAATTTCCACAGATTCCGCAGTATAAATTGACTCCAGAAACTATGGCTGGAATTCGACCTGTGATTGAGTCCATTATTGCACAAGGCATTTTGAAAGAGATAGGAGGAAGTACCTGTAATTCTCCTATAATGGGACTACAGAAGCCTAGCGGCAAGTACCGAATAGTGCAACATTTGCGCAGGGTTAATGAAATTGTGATCCCATATTGTCCTGTGGTACCAAATCCATCTGTCATACTTTTTCAGATACCATGTGAAGCCAAATGGTTCACAGACATTGATTTAAGCCAAGCAATTTTCTCCATACCATTGCACGAAGATAGCCAGTATATTTTTGCGTTTAGGACAGACGATTGTGTATTGACATGGTGTAGGATCCCACAGGGGTATACTGAAAGCCCCTCTATCTTTAGCCAATATTTGAAAAAGAATCTTGAAGGATTAGTAGTGCCCCAAAAATCTGTCCTAGTCCAATACATTGATGACCTATTGGTCGTGTCAGAGACTGAGGACACTTGCAGAATTGATACAGTGGCTTTGCTCAATCATTTGGCTGAGAATGGACAACAAAGTATCTCCAAATAAGCTCCAATATTGTCAAGCAGAAGTGCATTATCTGGGACATCGTATTGAGAAAGGAAAACGAAGGGTGTCACCAGATCGCATAGAGGCGATTCTGCAAATGGGAACTCCGAAAACACAAAAAGAAGTCTGCATGTTTTTGGGAATGGTTGGCTATTGTCGACAATGGATCCCAAACTTTTCCTTACAAGCAAAGCCTCTTTTAAGATTAACTTGAAAAGATATTAGTGATCTGGTACCATGGGATAAAGAAAGCTTGAGTGCCTTCCATGAGCTGAGAGAGAGCCTATGTCGCATCCCAGCTCTAGGAATGCCAGATTACAATAAAGTGCATTCGCTCTTCTGTTGTGAGAAAGAAGGATGTGCCTTAGCAGTCCTCGTATAGACACATGGAGGTACCCGTTGACCAGTGGCTTACTTTTCGGCTACATTAGATTCTGTAGCCTCTGCGTTGCCCGGATGTCTTAAATCCATTGCTGCAACAGGTGTCAGCATTGAGAGATGTGAAAGTATAGTGATGGGTCATCCGCTTGTGGTATATATGCCACATTCAGTGGAGTTACTAATGACAAGGACCAAGACACAGCACCTCACAAACAATAGGCTTACAAAATATGAACAAGTCATATTGACTGTGGAAAATGTCATATTAAAGCGCTGTACTACCCTAAATCCTGCTACACTGTTGCCTCTTCCACAAGAGGAAGGAAAGGATTGTGAGGAGCATGACTATCTGGATGTTACTGAACTATCTACCAAACCCAGACCTGACATTGTTGATGAACTGCTGCCCGAATATGATTTAATCCTTTTTGTTGATGGTTCATGTTTAAGAGACAATGAAGCGTATCTGAAAGCAGCTTTTGCTGTATGCACCATTTAGGGTGTGGCTGAAGCTGCTTGTTCATCTAGAGTATATTCTGCTCAGGTGGCCGAAATTGTTGCCCTGACACGTGCCTGTACCATCGCAGATGGAGTTCAAGTGACCATTTATACGGACAGCCAATACGGGTTTGGAGTGGTTCACGACTTCGGAGAGTTAAGGTCTCAGAGGGGATTTCTAGCGTCATCAGGATCCCCCATACGTAACAGAGAATATGTCCGTCATTAACTGGAAGCCTTACAAAAACCTATGGCTATAGCAGTCGTTAAATGTACAGCTCATGGGAAAGGAGAAGATTTTGTTACCAAGGGTAATAACTATGCTGATGAAGTAGCTCGCTTTTGTGCATTACATGTCTGTATTTTCAATGGAGGATATGTAGGAGAAAGTGCAGAAGAGGCCGAGCTCAGCATGATGTTAGCTGTGGTCGATACATGGGATGAGGTTAAGCGACTGCAGGATGAGGTCTCAGAGGAGGAAGCAGCGTCATGGGTTAGAGCAGGCTGTCAAAAGAGAGATGATGACATTTGGGTGTCAACAGATGAAAGGGCAGTACTACCTAACTGTTTATAGAGCTGAATGGCAATGCAGATTCACGGAGAAGTTCATCTTGAAAGACATGCCATGGTGTGAGTGTTTAGGCAAACATGGTTTAACCCCCGATTCTGTGTGCATGCTGAAGCAGTTTGTCACAGGTGTGTTACATGTCAACAAATACATTTGTGGGAAAGAAAACTGTGGTTGTAATGAGTCACATTGGGGATCAGGAGGTCCTTTCAATAGAATACAACTAGATTTCATAGAGATGCCAAAGTGTAATAGGTTGAGATATGTCTTGGTGGTGGTCTGTATCTTTTCACGTTGGGTTGAGGCGCATCCAACTAGGCGATGTAACAGTTTCACAGTGGAAAAACTGCACTTACAGGAACTGATACCGCGGATTGGAATTCTGACCTCTGTGGAAACAGATAGAGGAACACAATCAATCAAAATAAGCTTTATTTGAAGTCACGAAGTGAATCATAAAAGCTACAAAATACATTAATACAATAATTAAAAATGACCAAGAATACAATTTAAAAACAATTATACAAAATTCATCCTTATTTGAAAAGTGAAGACTTAGAATATTAAAAGGTCTGACATCGTACCACGATAATATAATTACAGTTTATAGCTGCTTCCTACGATTTATAACAGTCAACAAGAAACGCAACATTACAAAACACGTAAAAATTTCTGGTATCATTTGCAAATATGTATACGCTGGACAACAGTATCTGAAACCCAACTGTAGTAGTAAGGTTTTTATGAATTTCTGTCTCAGACATGAGAAGTGTTTACAAAAGAATACGGTGTGCTTAGTATTCTGAGGTGAAATATTGTCACATGTACAGATCCCCAGGTCGGCGGACCAATTATTAAAAGTAGGAAAACTGATTAAATGATGAAAAATATCCAGCCGAAAACGTGTGAGCACAAACCGATGGAGAGAATTATAAATGTTAATTAAGTATGGTTGCATGTAAACACTGCTCAAAATCAGTTTGTTCCTCAACACTGTAGGTTTACAGATTTCAGATGCTAATCTGATTTCTTCTTCAAAAAAAGAGATGCATTTTGACTTCAAGGCTTTCCTCTGAACGGTGGTCAAACTCTCAGGGACGTAAAATATTCAGAATGGCCAAGGTTTACCAAGAAATTATGAACATACTTTAGCCATAGCATTTTAAAAACCTTGGGGGATTTTTGGCAATCGGCAATTATGGCCCAATTTAAAATAGTGTGTTCAGAAGACTTTGTGCCATAATAGCACAGGTTGGATCCTAATTAGGTCTACTAGGTAGGGGGCACCCAATTCAGAGTGACATACAAACGTTGAGCTACTTTACGGGAGTCCAAGGAGATCTAAGAAAAGCGTTTTCACATTTACGAACTTATGAAACTGTTAAGTGCAGCTTTAAAAATCGATCACAGGTTACATTGCAGCTACATGCCTGAGGCTTCTGGTCTAGTGGAACAAGTAAATGGCACAATCAAAATGAGGGTGTCCAAGGTGTGTTCGTCAATTTCATTGAAATGGCCTGATGCTCTCCCCTTGGTTCTCATGAGCCTGCGTAGTGCACCTGATAGGAGAACAGGGCTCTCTCTCCACGAGATATTGATGGGAAGAGCTATGCGACTACCTATGCTGCCAGCTACAGCATTGATAAACATCACAGATGATTTGAGTATGGATTATTGTAAAGGACTGGCTGATGTGGGTAATTCTGTGCCTCTTGAAAAAAAGCATCCCTTGAACTCAAAGGATGACCCTCTGGGCACAGCATGGGAACGCAGTGTTGCGGTTAATTATTATTCAAAGTAGTATTCCAAAAATAAATTGCATAGATAACAAAATGCCTTTTGATACAATACCATGTTTAGATACAAAACCTGAAGGGTGGCCCCTCATTCCATTTAATGTTCACTTTCAGATATCCCCTGACGAAGTGCATGATGATGCACGAAATGCATTGGGAATAATCTCCCTGTAAGAAGTCGCTTTTACCACAGCAGAACAAATGTGAAAAGCTTGACAAATTTCAAAATACTAAGGAAATTCATGAATTGAATGAATAAATTAATACATGATTCTTTCACCTTGGATGATCTGCAATTTATTTTTGGAATACTACTTTGAATAATAACTGCATCACTGCGTTCCCATGCTGCGGCCAGAGGGTCATCCTTTGAGTTCAAGGGATGCTTTTTCAAGTTATAGCCTAACACTCCATGGTCTAGTGAGTGAAACCTCCGTGGCACGCTACAAATCCTATCCTTTTCCCTCAATTCAACCGCTGGTGCACAACCATTACAGTACTATATAATTCTGTGTCTCACCAGGTCGAGGCTGCGACTGCATTCACTCGAGAGACCTGCTGCATGATCTAAGCCCTGGAGACTGGGTTGTGGTCCGAAAGCACATGAGGGAGAGCTGCCCGGACATCTGATGGCAAGGACCCTATCAGAGAGAATAAATGAGATGACTTCTGAAGTGAATACAGACTCAGAAATAGACGATATTGTGGAAGTGAACTTTGGACCAGAGCCGAGTGGACCATCTGGTGCAGAAGGATCAGATCAATCGGAGAAACGGAGGAAAGCAGATGCTGCAACAGCAAGGTGGCCAACAAAGAAAGAAAGGCTGAACTTAAGGCTTGCATCTGAGAAAGATCCTGCTCCAATTCCTGAAACGTCTGAATCCAATCAAAGTGAGACTGAAGAAAGACCGGATGGCCTGAGACGATCCAGAAGAGAGAGAGTGCCATCTCAAAAGTACGCATCTCTAAAGTGGACGTACCTGGTTGCAGATGCAGAGACCGGGAGGTCAAGGAAACTGGGGACAGGCACAGTGAGTCACAGAGAGAGCACCCTGACAATTGCTCTTCAGTTAATAGTCCTGGGAATTGATGCATTTGGAATCCTAACTTTGATAGTTCCAGATCCACCAGGCTGAGTGGAATGCGCTTTTTGATCCTTTACCAAGTTCATTTCTCTACGTTTGGATGACAGCCAACTGCACAAGAAATGGGAGAAATTCGAAAAGAAATACTGCAACTTGTCCTTACTATGCTTGGATCAAATATCATAAATGATGAAGAATGAACTATATAAAGATTTTATTAGCCTTAGAAAGAAGATAACCTAGCCCCAAGAGGACGAAGATTTAAACTTAGGGACTTTTCCATAGAGAGAAGAATTTAGGGTTAAGGCTGACTACATCTCTTCAATAGGTTTAGTATTGTTGAACTGAACTTTGCGAAAAGAAGCGAATGGAGAAAAGACAATAAAGACATTGTAAATAATCAGATTAAATTAGTAAAGGAACCAGAGACTGTATTGAACATAAATACGTTTTAACCAAATCGAGAATCAAGGAGTCCAAGAAAACAGGACAAAGACAAAAGTGTATAATTGGCACCCTTTTTGTTGTGGTGTTATTGTCATATCTGTGGTGATTGTTACATCGTTAGTGGGGTCTCAAGATGCTGAAAATAGTGAAATGACACCAACCCCATCTACAGCAGATATAGAAGAGGATGAATCAGCAAGGAGTATAGATAGGATTAGGGAAACTAGTCGGATGCTACACGTAGATTTATCAAAAGGAGATTTTACCCTGAATGCATATGCTCGGTTATTATATGAGTATGTGGATACAATGGAAGCGAAAGATTGCTATGTGTGTATGCAATTACCCGCATCAGTAGAAGAGGGCATTTGATACCATCACTTACCTTTGACTTATGGCATCACATGTAGTGTGTTGCTAAGCATGTTCTACAGTAAGGCCCATTTTGAGTACTATTCCTCCAATTATGATGTGGTACTCTCAGAAGTTCCAGTTCTGAAGTACATGAATAAATATGATTATTATAAGGAGAGAATGTCTAAGTATTTTGTGCCCACTATTACATTGCATACTGCATATGCCCACAGACACAATTTGATGTATACTGACTGATATTGAAAAGAAATTCGTAGAGCAGATAGAAGATCGACATAGACAGACCCTATTTAGACCAGATGCATAAAGTTGTCCCAAGGACACAGGAAGAACTAGCTCATAAAGCAAAAGGATTTTCAGCAAAAAGGGAAATTATGCATTAGGCATCCATCAACTTATTATGACAAGGTCTTTGTGGGCGAGAGTGATTGTAAACATATTTTCTTAATGGAGAAGGCAATAAGGAAGTCATTACTAGATACGTTGACCATAGTACCAAACGTATATTTTGTGTGTGAAAAGTGCTTATGTGAAATTGCACAAAAATTGGTATGGCACTTGCTACTTGGCCATGATATTTCCTAAAATCTTTCATGTAGACGATCTTTGGCCCATAGAAGGAAAAAGCGTCCACAGGAGAAAACGTGGTGCAAGTGCTGGAGAGATTGTTGGAGATATATTTGGAGCCATGACACCTAGGGGCCAATTCTGATTCGTTAAAATGCCCTCCGAATAGCCGTACAGAGCTTTTTTCCAGTACGAATCGTATGCAGAACCATACCCGTGCGTACGATGTAGTACAATGTGTACCCAAAGCAGTTCTCCGTACAAATCGTACGGAAGACCGCACAACTCACTACTCCTTACGAATCGCATTCGGAGCGCGCAGTACGCGATGTCCGTACGGATCGAAGATGCATTTTCCGACCAAGCAAGTACGAATTGTATCGACAAAACTGCGTACGACTCTTTTTCTACGGGAGCTTAAAATGTCTGTAAAAGCAGATTTCGCCTCAAAATGCGTATGAAACAGACCCCCCCAGGTATGATGCATACACCCCATGATTGCAGGGGTATGGTGCATCGGGTCACGGTGTGTACACCCCTGGATTTTAGGGGTACGGTGCGTATGTCTCCGTGCGTACACCCCAAGGTCATAGGTGTACGGTGCTTACACCCTGTGTGTACACCCCTTGATTTTAGGGGTACGGTGCATATGTGATACTGTTGCCCTCCATACGAATTGCTCATATGCGACGTTTACCATACGAATCGCGTACTCATTCCCCGGTCCGGATCGTACTTGGGGGGTCATACAGCATTTTTACCAATTGTACGGTTCACTGTGCGGTTCGATGTCGTACGGATTTACTCTTCATTTTCGTACAATTCGCAATGATTCGGACGTATTTTCTTGCAACGGATCGTACTATGCGATCCGTACGATTCGTATGGAAACGGCTACGAATACGAAGCGTCATACGGAATTGACCCCCTTTTGTGGGTGTAATTTTGAATTATGTAAAAATTAGAAAGCTGGCAACAATAGTAGATAAACTCTTTGTGAATACGGCCCAAATCTTACTACTTGTTGATGGGGAGATGGTCTCGATAAGGGCAATGGTTCGGGTTTGTAAATCATTGAAGGTGCAGCAATGCTACACATGGATTCCAGGCAATAGTCGGGATTTATGCAAATATATCAGTAATATCTCAGAAATCCATCAAGATTTGCGTGACTTGGCTGCAGCTGGCCTATGGGAACAAATTGGCAAGGGAATTGGGAAGATTGGAAGCCGGTTTGGAAGCCTTGGACAAGGGATAATAGGATATATCTTGAAACCCATAATCATAGCAGTCATTTGTATCATTGTGCTGTTGGGAGCCATTAAGGCTTACAAATGGCAAAAGGCACGTCATACTGCAAACTCCCTGAAGAAGCGAGAGCAGCAGTTAGAACGACTGCATGACAGTCATTATCTGCATCTTAAGGGATTAGAGAAGTTCAGACAAGGCTACAACTTCTGTTTAGATCGCTCTCTTCTGCAAAGACAAATGAGAAGAAAGTAAGATGTTGGTGTTATGACACTAGTCATAAGAGGGGGGAACTGATAGAGCGTAAATAGCACTCTAAATTGTAGGGGTTCATTATACTCATAGGTTAAAACCATTTATACATATTTTAACATAGTGTGCATTGTTTCATATTTATCGAATTCATTTAGTGAACATAGTAAACACAGAATCATAATGTATATCTTTTAGTAGGATTCGTATGTGTTAAAAGACACCATCATTCCTATATGCATATATGCAGAATGATATTATAATAATTTTAATGTAACTTTATGTTGTTAAAGTTGTCTGCACTGTAGGCCCAGAGTTAGAAACATTTTACAGTTTCTAAAGGTTTCAGCTACTGAAGAAAGGATTAAATGTATATTTGTGTGTGCCAGAATGGTATGCCCTCATCCCATTGCAGTTATAAAGAATTTACTATCATTATTGTAGTTTAAGGAAAAAACTGGAATGTCTTTGAACAGTCTGAGAAGTGAGTGGGGAGGATATCGTCTATGCCTGGCCTATCTACACACCAAGGCCACAAAGAATCGAGGACGATTTAATTAAAGAAGTCATGGAAAATCACAGCAGTGCTGAAAAGTGAAATAATTTGTCACGTGATACATTTAGGAGGGGGCTGAATTTATCCTTTTGTACTGTGCGCAGGGACAGAAAATCAGACTTATAGATTTTTGAAGGAGAAGGAGCATCTTAAGAGCGAGCTCCATAACTTTACGCTATCTTGACCCATTTGACGTGAGTACTTCTAAGGAAGTATACACGTGCTGACACCTTGGGAAATAGGATAGGGAAACCAGCCTGAAACACCATCAATGAGAGTAGTGTAGGGAAAAACAATGTATTCTTCCCTTCCTAATGAAAAGGGATTTGGATTCCGCCTCCATCTTGGGTTGTGTTCTAATCTTGGAGTTTATTATTCTGTGTCTCCTATGCCGAATTAATTATATGTGTAGATTTGGCTCTGTATTAATTTTCCTGTACTTATATTCGTTGATACTAAGATGTGTTTATATTTAGCTATTTTTGGCCTTATAACAAAACCCATCAACTAGAATTTGGAGTCTGTGGTCTTTACTGCATGACTACATTGTAAGTATAATTGTGACGTGTTTCTTCCCCTCGAAAACTTTCAGCAGGCAAATAAAAGACCATCGTAGCTGAGTTTGGTAGGTAAGGCAAGGCCCAAATTTGGCTTAACCAGCTGCTTGTATGTTTGGCACAGAGAGTGATTGGAGGTACCGTGTATGCATTAATTAACGTTTGTATGGAAGTGGTTACCTTGAGTGGGTTTTCTTCAAGGGTGAATTGATGCTTCAAAGAGATTGGTATGCCAATTTACTCACGCACGAAATGGTGACAGTGGTCAGTACGGTACACTGAGGCATTACCAGCTTTCACACAAAAGCCCTATCACATAGACGTTTGTAACCTTCATATACATTTTTTAGGTTTAACGAAAAATGTGCAAGTAGGATGAACATGTTAAAGAGAACTTTTGAATTTTGATGGCCCTAGCTTTTATTCTCCCAGGGTGAAAGGAAAAACAGAACATTTATTCATGGCTCACCCTTATACTGTTAGGTTGTGATGAGCGAGAGAGAACCTCATTGTACTAAGAAATTAAACCATCTAATCAGACCAAAATGTATCATAGGCACTGCTTAAGGAGGAATGGTTTGAACTGGTGCTGTTACAATGCAGAAGAACATATTTAAAGCACCTGGTTTTCATGTGCAGTGTTCTATGTAGCCAGTGGTCATTTTTAAGCGCCAATTAATGAAACTGGCCTTTGTCCCTTTTGCCTTTGTCCTACAAACACATTGACAGGGGGCACTTTGAGCATCCATGCATATTTTTCTTGATTTAGATAGGTTAACTTACAATATTCCCATCAGAGGTAATTTGAGTTAAATAGTTGACCTACATGCTCTGACGAAATTATATAATAGGATTTCAGGGTGCTGCGGGAATGCCCCGGTTACTTACCGGTAATCTTCATTACTCCGAGTATAGTCTTCCTCGCCACATGATTTACATAGTGAGCTTTAGCTCCGCCACAGAACCCTCCAAAGCAAAAAGAAACCACCTCCCACCCCCTCCCAACATGGCCGGCCAGTCCCACCTGACCTCTATAAGAGGCGGGCCGGCCCAACCAACAGCCTGAACTACCAAGCAAACAATGAAGCCGATAGCCAGACAGGGAGGGGGGGAGGGAACTCATGTGGCGAGGAAGACTATACTCGGAGTAATGAAGATTACCGGTAAGTAACCGGGGCATTACCTCCTCGTAAGTCTTCCTCGCCACATGATTTACATAGTGAGCAAATACCCAAGCCAACAAGGCTTCATTGACCACTAGAAGAACCACACTACACGGTGATGCAGGTAAACCAACAGAAGGTTTTATTCAGCATAAAGTAAAGCCAACAGGAATTGCAGCAAACCTGAGTCTAGACACAATAGACAACACCCTCAAGGAGCTACCGCTCCCGCACTGAGAACGGCCCCCGCGAATTCCCCCTGGGCCGGGCCACCCAAGACCATGCGATAGTGTTCCATGAACATGTGGGGGGACGACCACGTCGCCGCCCGACAAATCTCCTCCGTGGAGACACCCTTGAAGGAGGCCCAGGACACAGCGACACTCCTCGTGGACCGCCCCTGGACCCCCCCCTGAACCACCGAACCCAGCACAGCATAGGAGAGGATGATAGCCTGTTTAAGCCAGCGACTCAAGGTGGAGAGAGAGGGCTTGTGGCCTGATCGGACTGGACCGAAAGTAACGAACAGGCTATCACACCGGGCCATGGGGGACGTGCGTTCAAGGTACACCAACACAGCCCGCCGGACATCCAGCAAAGCTAAGGCTGGATCCACGTCGGGGGGGAAAGAAGGCAACGACACCTCCCGAGCCCGGTTCACCAGGGAAGGAACCTTGGGTAGAAACCGCGGGTCATGCCGGAGTAGCAACCGGTCAGGCAACACTCGTAAGAAGGGCGGGGAGCGGAGGAACGACCCTAGCTCGCCCATCCGCCCAGCCGACACAACGGCAACCAGAAAAATCACCTTGAAGGTGAGAAACCGCCAAGCTACCGAGGCCAGGGGTTCAAAGGGAGGACCCTGAAGTGCCTGCAGCACGAGAGGCAGATCCCACGGAGGGGATAGGCAGAGTGACCGCGGGCGACGGAGAAAGCAACTCCGGAGCAAGCGAGCCACCAGGGGATCCAGCCCGTCGAAATCCGGACTGCGGAAGGCCCGCAAGGCCGCCCACTGGGCCCTCAGGGAAGAAGGGGCCAAGCCCAAGGAAAACCCTTCAGCCAGGAAATCTAAGACCCGCAAGGGAACAATGGTGGCGGGGTCCGAACCCCGTAGCCCGCACCAGCGTGTGAAAGAAGCCCAGTGCCGGGCATAGGACGACAAGGTGGAAGACCTGCGGGATCCCTGCAGCAAATCCACCACCCCGGAAGAACACCCCCGAGCCAGTAGCGTCACCCGCTCAAGAGCCAGGCCTGCAGATGGAGCCGGCGCAAAACCGACTCCGGGAGCGGGGGACCTTTCAACGGGAAGGGCAGATCCGGGATCGGCCAGTAGGCCTGAACTGCCAGATCGCAAAGGAGAGGGTACCAGGGGCGGCGGACCCAGCCGGGCACCACCAGGAGTACCCTGGCCTTGTCCAGGCGAATCTTGCAGAGGACCCGTGGGATCAGGGGGAACGGGGGGAATGCGTACAGCAGTCCGGAAGGCCAAGCGAACGACAGGGCATCCACTCGCCATACCCCCGGACCCGGGAGGAGAGAGCAGAATTTGGGTAGAAGGGCCGAGTCCCTGTCCGCAAACAGATCCACCAGAGGAAGACCGAAGCGAGACACCAGTCGCTGAAACACCCTCGGGGACAGGGAGAGACACGGAAGTGCGGGAAAGATCCGACTTAGTCGATCCGCCTCCACATTGTCGGACCCCGGGAGATAGACCGCCCGAAGAGACAGGACCGAAGTCTCCGCCCATGAGCACAACTCCTGAGTCAGCAACCAGAGGGAGCGTACCCTGCACCCTCCCTGATGGTTGACATAGCATCTCACCACCTGGTTGTCCGTCCGCACCAAGACATGGTGACCCAGTAGTGACGGCGCAAAATGATGGCAGGCCAGAAGGACAGCCTTCAACTCCCGATAGTTCGAGGAGCAGTGAGACTGAAGGGGAGTCCAACGACCCTGAATCGACTCCATGTCCAAGGTTGCCCCCCAGCCGAGGAGACTGGCATCGGTCGTGAGCACCCTGGATGGGGCTACCAAGAAGGGAAGTCCCTCCGCGAGGTGAGCCTCCACCAACCACCACCCCAACTCCGCCCGGAGCCGAGGGGAGACCGGGACCAGAATCTCGTAATCCTCCGAGCGGGGGTCCCAGAAGGACAGCCGATGGTTGACCAAAGGATAGAGGTGGAGGCGAGCCCAGGGGAGCACATTGATGGTCGCCGACATGAGGCCCTGAACCCGTAACCAAAGGCGGACCGGTGCCGACTCCTGAGCCAGCAGGGACCCCAGATCCCGCCACAACGTGTCCCGGCGCCCTAGAGGCAAAAACACCTTCCCCAGCACCATGTCCAGGCGACCCCCAATGAATTGTAAGTCCTGAGCGGGCACCAGGTGAGACTTCCGCTCGTTGACCAGGAAGCCGTGGGTGGACAGGACCTCGCAGACTCTCCTGACGTGCAGCACCCCCTTGGAAAAAGAAGAGGCAGAAATTAGCCAATCGTCCAGGTACGGAAACACCCTGATCCCCTCCCGGTGCAGAATACCCACCAGGGGGGCCAGGATCTTAGTAAACACCCGCGGGGCAGATGATAATCCAAACGGAAGTACCTGGAACTGATAGTGGGAGCCTGCCACGCAGAACCGGAGGAAGGGCTGGGAAGACGGATGAACCGGGACATGGAGGTAGGCGTCGAGTAGATCCAGCGAAGCCACCACCTCGCCTTGCACCAGAAGAGGTAGAATCTCCTGCAGAGAGATCATTTTAAACTTAGTATGCGGAATATAAGCATTCAACCCCTTTAGATCCAACACAGGGCGGAAATCCCCCGACACCTTCCTTACCAGAAACAGGATAGAGTAGACGCCCAGGCCCCGCTGTGACGGAGGGACCCGGCGGATGGCCTGTTTGTCCAGTAAGTCCCGAACTCCGGCCAGCAACGCCTGACTCTTGACCAGGCAGGAAGGAAGGGGTGTAGCGCGGAACAAGTCCGGAGGAGGGGAGGAGAAGGTGATGGATAAACCTTCCCTTACAATCCGAAGCGCCCAAAGATCCGTGACCGACGACTCCCACGCCTGGATGAAGTGGCGGAGACGGCCCCCCACCGGGAGCCCCCCGGAGGGGGATGGCCAAAAGTCAGGACTTATGGGGGGCAGAGGAAGTGGCAGCCGCCGGTTGAGGCCGGGATTTACCGAAGTAGGGTGCGCCCCGGCCGCGACCCCTTCCACGAAAGGGCGCGTTGCCCCTACCCTTGGACGCTGAGTGGAACACCCGTCCGCGACCCGGGAAGCGGGGCCCAGAAGATCTGATGGGAGCCAGCAACTTGCGGTCCTCCGCCGACTTCTTAATCATCTCCTCCAGAGGTGGACCGAACAGCTTAGCCCCTGTAAATGGAATTTTCATGAGCAGCGCCTTCTGGGCCGCTTCCGACTTCCAATGCCGCAGCCAGATCTGTCGCCGGGCCTGAATCGCCGCACCCCCCGCGGCAGCCGCCGCCCCCAGGGTGTCAAACGAAATGTCCGCTAGCAGACGAGTCTGTTGTTCCATCAGGGCAAGCGTGGGCACCACATCGGCCCCTTGATCCAGGAGTTCCCCCAAGGACTGGAAGTCTCTCAACAGAGACTGTACCGTGCAAGATAAATATGCCGAGGCTCGGATGGAGAAATTAGCGGCCGCATAAGAGCGCTTCGTGGCAGCCTCCACGCGTCTGTCCACCGGGTCAGAGGGAGAGGCGTCCTCCGAAATGATGGAACCCTGGGACGACAGACCCACAACCAGTGAGTCCACCTTCACCGCCGGGGGGAAGTCTTTGGTGAACTCCTCCACCGCGTAACGTTTCGTCAGGAAACGCGGAAAGGTCTGCTTATCAATGTCCAGCCACTCCCTCTCGATGACCTTCTTGACGGAGGCATGTAGTGGCAGGGAGTCCGGCGCCTTGCGCTGGTATTGGACAAAGAAATCTCCGGACGCCTCCTCCGTTGCAGGTGGCGGGAAGGCCAAGTTATCTTTAATGTGCGCCAGGACCTCACGCAGGTCCTGTCCCTGAATGTAGCGACCATGAAGATCCTCCTCCCCCCCCTCCGCATCCGAGACCGGGGAGGGGTCCCTGCGTGGCCGCTTAGGCGAGGAAGGACCCTGTGCATCACGCATCGCCATGGCATCGGCGACCGCTGACTGGATCATCAGCTGCAAGGCATGAGCCGAAATGGGCAAAGCAGAACAGGGGCCAGGTCCCTGACCCGCCGTGACATCCTCCTGTTCCATCTCGCCAGAGAAAACCGTTCCAAGTACGCGGATAACTCACTGACCCCCCGGAACAGGGGGCCTAATAAACCGCCCGAGGACACAGCTGCAGGTCCTCAAACACCTGCGCTGCACCTGGCGAGAATCCCCGCGAAGCCCCGCCCCCTGAAGGCGGGACGCGACCTCGGCCAATCATGGCGCGGCACTGTAATGCGCGCCGCCGCTGAAATCCCTCTGACCGGCGGCAGCGTCCAGCGCTGAGAACCGCCTCCCCCACCGGCATTTCGGAAGCCCTCTCGGAGCCGACCCGGAGGACTCCTCACCGTGGGACGACTTCTCTGGCGGCCACCGGTAAGCTCTCTCGGCCCCCGGAGGCGAACCCATGCCACGCCGGCCGTCAGCCCTGCAAGACTGACTGCGGCCGCTACGCCAGGCTCGAGCGGGGAGCGCGGGAAACCAAGTTCCCTTCGAGCGCGACCCTCGGCCCGGCCTGGACGCGTTAAAGCAGAGGGATGTCAAAACAAGGCCGATATGCGCTTACCGCCGGCCACGGGGAGACATGCATATGGCGGGCGCCTACAAGAGCGGCCGGCGCCGCGTCTCCCCACCCTCGTCCGAGCCAATCCGCTCGAGAGGTAGTGACGGGTCCCCCGAACCCGACAAACGGGCGAGGGACACCCCACACGGTCGCACAGGGGAGAAAAGGGCGCACCATAACCCCCCTTCGACCGCCCCCCCCCCCCCTACCCCCCAAGAGCCCAGACACGCAAGAGCAGCACCTCACTCGTCCAGTAGGACGGGGGACGGGGGAGGGAGAGGGGGCAGGTTCCCAGGTCCTAGGGTCCGCTAGGGCAGGACCTCCAACCCAAGAGCCCAGGACCAGCTAGGGCAGGTCCCTCGTCTTACCTTACGGCGCTCTGGAGTAGAATGCGCAGAACAAAAAAAACAGGCTGTTGGTTGGGCCGGCCCGCCTCTTATAGAGGTCAGGTGGGACTGGCCGGCCATGTTGGGAGGGGGTGGGAGGTGGTTTCTTTTTGCTTTGGAGGGTTCTGTGGCGGAGCTAAAGCTCACTATGTAAATCATGTGGCGAGGAAGACTTACGAGGAGGTAATAGGGCATTTGAGGTTAAGTGCAGGGGTCACAATTAGATACTTGAACATCTGGGCATTTGAAACTGGTAAATCGAACATAAGGTTCTAAGATAATTAGTTAATTGGCCTTTGGATTCAGAGAAGAATTAGGTAACTAAGGTGTGCACATGTGGGATGCAAAGAGAATTCAGAGGTTAATTGGAACTTAGATTTTTTAAGGTCATTTGTTTCTGAAAGGAAGAAAGAGAAGCAAGAAAGAGAGAGACGGCTTCTGTGGTTTCCGATGTTTTTTCGGCTGTTTCGTTTGTTCCGCTCATACATCAGCCCTTTCACTTTTAATGAAAAATCCAGTTTAATCCCCTGATGTATTTTTACGGAAAAAGAGATGAAAAATAGCACAACCAGAACCTTACTGCTTCCTTGTTGTTGTGAAAAAACGAGTTGCTTTCCAAAACACAAGAAATAACTGCTAGATCTATACATGCGGTAATGAATAAATCAAAGGCAGGAAATAAAGGAAATCACTCACGCCAGTGGAAGAGAACATTGCATTTACAAGTGTAAACTTGGAAGTCAAGATTTACTGAGATGTCACGCAGTACAGCAACCAAATCTTCTGAGTTACGTTGCACAAAGGGGGAAATACAGTGCAGTTCCATTTCTGAAAAGAATGGCCGGATGCTGGTGTCCTTCTCTGGACTGGTACACAAACTAGGGGGCATATTATCAAGGGGGTTTATCTCCGCTTTTTTGGCTTTAAAAGCCAAGAAAGCGGAGACAAAATTATCTCCCTATTACCTAGCTGTCGCTAACACCAGTTAGCAACAGCTAGTAGGAGATAGCGACCATCTTGGGCCCCACTTTGCATGTCAGTGATATTTATCACTAATGACATGCAAAGTGGGTGTGCCAAGATGTTAGCGACTGGAAACAGTCGCTAACATCGCTATCTCCTATTACCAACTTTTGGAGATATTCGCGCTAAGCCCGAATATCTCCAAAAGCTAACACCTGCCCTGAGCAGTTCTTAGCCATGTTATCCAATGGGAGGTGGATAACATGGCTAAGAGCATTAGCTTGCTAATGCATGAATATCGCTGACTTTTCAGCGATATTCATGCAATGCGGCCCATTTTTATCGCATTTGCGATTAACCTTGGTAATACCAAGGTTTATCTGCGATAAAAATCGCCACAGCTCAGCGATAATTTTTTCACGCTAACCAAGCAATAGCGATAATTATCGCTATTGCTTGGTAAAATGCCCCTAGGTGCCTTGTGGGATGCACAGCCTCCCATGGTACAGAGACAAGTATGTGCCTTCTTGCATAGGGTTTGTGGGTTTGCTTTCTTAGGGAAATCAAAGCATCCTTGCATGCGTGAAGCCTGTTTCACTAGACGTTAGTTTTTGATGCACAGTCTGGTCAGGCTATCATAGTTGACCTGGTTTTGGGTTTGAGGCTATACCATGTTTGAGCCGATTGACACACATTAACACTTCCTTGATGCAAAGCAGGAGTAGGTAGACTTGGCATTGTTAAAGGGGCTACTTTCTAGTGCAAAACGAATTTTATGCTGAAAAGTTAATCGCTACTGTTACTTTGCATTGTTTTGCAACACTTTGCATTACTTTGGGTTGCTCGATGACCTCTGCAAAGCTTTAGTCAATCTTGGCCAGAAAGTTCTATTGAACAAATAAAACACTGGAGACATCACTGAAATATGTGCTTGGATTACATAGTTAGAAGTTGATATAAAAGACAAATTATTTTATGGTAATTTTTCTGGGATATTTTTGACAAATGTCTTAATTTATATCAAGTAACAAAGGTAAATCATCTTTTTTACACACTTTTTAGCCATTTGTTACGTGGATTTCTGTTGCTTTTATTTATTTTGAATATTTTATAAAGGAAAATATAAAAAGGCTGTATTGTGCTAGGAATACAGCATATTACAATATCAAAGTAAACATAAAAATTTGCAATTAACAAAACCATTCAAAATAAACTAGCACGCTTTTCACCTCAAACACTGAATGCATGGACTCCTGAGGCGAAAGCCGGGAGTATAGAGTTTAGCTTTTAAATATTGTAGCACTGTTGGAAATATTGATTTACGCTTTTTAATTCTTTTTAAAAAATCGAAATTACCTGTGTATTACCTGTGTATTACCCCTAAATTCGCTCCCGATGACCGCAGTGCGCAGTATCTTCCTGCAGAATTAATTGCACTTTACGAAGCTGATTTTCGGGCTCCCGGTCATCCACATCCACCCCCCTCGAGGCGCAGACTTCGGGCGCCATCTTGGAACTGGTTGTGGACAATGCTCTAGTGGCTGGGCGATTTGGGCCCATTCCCTATAAAAGAGCCAGCGCTTTTCACCTTAAACACTGAATGCATGAACTCCTGAGGCGGAAGCCGGGAGTATAGAGTTTAGCTTTTAAATATTGTAGCACTGTTGGAAATATTGATTTACGCTTTTTAATTCTTTTTAAAAAATCGAAATTACCTGTGTATTACCTTTGTATTACCCCTAAATTCGCTCCCTATGGCCGCAGTGCGCAGTATCTTCCTGCAGAATTAATTGCACTTTACGAAGCCGATTTTCGGGCTCCCGGTCATCCGCATCCACCCCCCTCGAGGCGCAGACTTCGGGCGCCATCTTGGAACTGGTTGTGGACAGCGCTCTAGTGGCTGGGCGATTTGGGCCCAGTCCCTATAAAATGAACGCCCCTTGCCGAACGCGCAGCGGACGGGCGCAGAGGGCGCGCCAGAGGCAAGCCCGTCTGGGCCCGTCCGGGCCAGGCCGGGCTCAGGGCCGGACACTATGCCCATTTCCCCCAAACGTCGTATCAAATACTCGCGAGATGAACTCCTGCTTCTGAGAACCAAAACCACCCCCCCCCCCCCCCCCGAACCAGCATCATCTCACCAGGAAGACCCTCCCTCGAAAGGCAATCGCCAGATACCGAAGCACGTTAGCCTGGCCTTGTTTAACTGCAGATCTATACCCAAGCATTGTATAGAAATCAATCTGCTAATTCAAGATACCAACATGGACATACTATTCCTCACGGAAACATGGCTGACCTCTAACTCCGAGGCAGACATTGTCAGTATGTTACCCCAGGGATTCCTAATACAGTTCCATAATAGAACCCAGGGAAAGGGAGGTGGGCTAGCCATAGTTTACAGGGACAAACTCACCTGCAGGATACAAGAGGGAGGAATTTTGGATTGTGAAAGCTTCTATTTTAACATACAAATTACGCCAAACAAATCCTTATCGGGTACTCTTATATACCGCCCCCCCGGAACCCTAGGACAATTCGTAGGTTCACTGCTAGAAACTACAATTACCTCTTGTGCCGCGACACCCAATTTTATTGTATTAGGAGACCTGAATCTTCATTTCGACGATCTCTCCGATAAAATTGCAGGCGATCTTAAATCAGAGATGAATGCGTTCGGCCTCCTCCTTAAAAACTCTGAGTCTACACACGCAAAAGGACATCTTCTCGACCCGATCTTTTCTAACATACCCAAAATAGAAATATCGCCCCCCCTCCCATTACCTTGGTCGGACCACTTCCTCATCCCGTTCTCATGGCAGACCAATTTGGACATCTCTCAGGCGCAGGTACTTCGCACTCAGGAGAGAATATGGTCCAAAGTCTCTTTTGAGAACTGGACCCGGGAATTAGAACACACTGACCCCCTCCCTGATCCCGACCCTCTGAAAGCTGATGCGAATTTCACCAAGTGGCTGACTAACACCCTTGATTCGGTTGCACCCAAGAAAAATTTAAAGAAAAAAAGCAAAATCTTTAAATCTCCATGGTTCTCCCAAGAACTTAGAGACCTAAGAAAAATTTGCAAGAACCTGAAGCGTAGATGGAGAAAAGACTGGGCCCCCCTCAATAAAGAGAAATATAAAGCAGCCATGAGGACCTATAAATCAGCTCGGAAAACAGCCCAAGCTTCTTTCTTCGAAGAGAAAATTAGAACAGCCTCCAACTCGTCTCGAGAGACATACAAAATAGTAAAAGAGCTACTCAAAATACCCAACCCCCCGTTGGTGAAGGACACCTTGGACACCAGATGCAACGAATTAGCAGCTTTCTTTGAGAGAAAAATAAAAAACATCTTACAATCCCTACCACATAAGTCAGATAGCTATGCCCCTGCGGATCCTACCGACGCAAACACAGGCCCCACTCTGGACTCCTTTAATCAGATATCCAAAGAAGGCTTTCTAACCGCTCTGACCGCCATGAAATGATCCGGCTCCTATGAACATTCTTTGGCATGTGGGACCTCGCCTTTGGCCACAGATCTTATTAATGCCTCACTTGACCAAGGAATGGTACCCCCTAGCTGGAAACAGGCAGTAGTAAAAGCACTGCTGAAGAAACCAGGACTTGATCCCCATGACTTTGCTAACCTCCCACCAATTTCTCTCTTGCCAGGGCTTAGTAAGATCGCAGAGAAAACTGTTAACCAACAACTGTCGGCCTTTTTAGAAACCAACAATCTGCTCCGCCCCTCTCAAACCGGGTTCCGCCCGGGTCAGGGGACTGAGACTGCCCTTCTAACAGTGGCCAAGGAAGCAAGGTGCATCTTGGATTTAGGAGGATCGGCTTTGCTGATCCTCCTGGATCTAAGCGTTGCATTTGATACTGTAGATCATAAGATCCTGATTCAGCGCCTTCTCAACTTAGGGGTAAGAAGCACCGCACTGCGATGGCTCACATCCTTTCTGAAGGATAGAACCTTCCAGGTGTGTGAAGGAAATGCGCGCTCCAAGCCTTTCCCCCTCCAATGTGGGGTACCTCAGGGCTCTTCATTGAGCCCTACCTTATTTAACATTTATATGGCCCCCCTGGAGGATGTTGTCACCCCCTTTGGGATAAAAGTTGTCACATACGCTGACGACACCCAAATGGTCGTCTCACTCTCCCTCGAAAAGGACAACTTAAAAAAATTGCATTACTGCCTTTCAGGAATCTATAATTGGATGTGTGACTCGCGACTTAAACTAAATGGCACAAAAACAGAGCTCATGCTGCTGGGCCAGTGAATGACATCCCTCCCCACCTCCATATGGCCCCTGTGTCTAGGGGATCTCCTGCAACCAAAGAAAGAACTTAAAAGCCTAGGGTTCTGGCTAGAGCAAGACCTCTCCCTGAAAACACAGGCTAAAAAGACGGCTGGCACCTGTGTGGGCCTACTTCGCTCAGCCCGGAAGATTCTCCCCCTACTTCCGACACAATCCCAAAAGCTGCTCATTCAGGGTTTTATCTTATCTAGATTAGACTACAGTAATGCCCTTTTTATGGCCGCGCCACAATCCACCATTAATATCCTTCAGCACATCCAGAATGCTGCAGCTAGGCTGCTGACAGGCACCTCCCGGAGAACATCGGCTAAACCAGCACTCAGAGCTCTTCATTGGTTGCCTATCCGGGAAAGGATAACATTTAAGGCCCTGTGTATTATCCCACAGATCTCTTCAGGGCAAAGGGCCCCCTATGCTTGGGAAAATGCTCTACCCCTACAAAACTACTAGGGCCCTGCGCTCATCCCAAGGTAACCTGGCCACTGTTCACAGAGTTAGGAAGGCCTGCACTGGAGGTCGACGTTTTTCGGTCACCGCAGCGTCCTCATGGAATTCCTTGACAATCTGTCTTTGATCCGAACCGACCTACATGAAGTTCCGTAGACTCCTGAAGACACATCTCTTCCCACAAAAGCCATAAGTTCACCCGTCATCCCCCCTGAGCTTCCCCTCAGACTTCCACTGCATCCTCAGCGCTGGGACGCTCCCTGGCAGCCATGCGCTTTATAAATCTTTTTTCATTTCATTCATTCATTCATTCATTCATTTCATTTCATTTCATTCATTCATTCAAAACTAAATCCGAAATATTTAGAAAAAACACCTTAGTCAGCCATCAAGCTCATTTTCTCCATTTCATTCCATTTTTAAGAGAGTAGTAGGTGGTGTTAGGTTTAGTCGATTTTTTTATTTAACAATTCGAATTTCTCTTATCTTTTCCACCATACATATCTATTGGGTGGTGAGTGGACATTGGCAGTGTCCCAGCTGCTTTAACGGCGCTAGCGCTAACGCGACCTGTGTTGTGCTTTTGCACTTGCTTTTAACTGTGAGGGGGCATAGCGAGGAGAGCGATTAGGCTCCCTCCGTGTATTGTTTTTAAATCACTTGTTGTACTGTACTGTACTGCTGGAGTGTTGAGGTCTCCTGGCAGCTACCCCGCAGGTATTTTTAAAACATTCACTGGTGGCACAGTTGGGCTGCTGAGGTCTCCTACCTGAAGGCAGCAACATCGCGCAGGGGGGCTGGGCTCGTTCTCTTCCTTCCCGCCCCGTTCTGACGCTGGTGACAAGCACCGTTTGTGCAGAGGGCGTGGAAGGTCCGAGCCAGCCACTTCCAGTGCGTGGGAGAGGATGGTGAGCACTCTAGTCTTCCTAGACGCTGGGGGGGTTAAAAGGCACAGGATCCCGGGCCCCCGTGGTGGTGAGTGGACAGTGGCAGTGTCCCAGCTGCTTTAACGGCGCTAGCGCTAACGCGGCCTGTGGTGTGATTTTACACTTGCTTATAACTGTGAGGGGGCATAGGGAGGAGAGCGATTAGGCTCCCTCCGTGTATTGTTTTTAAATCACTTGTTGCACTGTACTGTACTGCTGGACTGTTGAGGTCTCCTGGCAGCTACCCCGCAGGTATTTTTAAAACATTCAGGGGGACCGTTTGTGCAGAGGGCGTGGAAGGTCCGAGCCAGCCATTTCCGGTGCGCAGGGGAGAACGGTGAGCGCTCTAGTCTTCCTAGATGCTGGGGGAGTTAAAAGGTGGACGCCTGCTCGGCAGCGCAGCGGGCAAGCGCAGCGGGTGCCCTGGCGGCGCGCCAAAGGCGAGCCCGTCTGTGCCCGTCCTCGGCCGGGCACGGGCCAGGGCCCCAACCCCTGGTCAAACTATGGTCAGAACGCAGTGGAGCAGAGATCAACTCCTGCGTCTCTGCAGAAGCACCCCTAATTCATGCCTTCATAGCATGAGAGTAAAGGAGGACACAGGCTGTAAGCACTGTCAATTTGTGTGCAGTACGGGAGGTAGGGAAAAACAGCCTGGTTTGAAGGGTTACTCAATGTTAGATCTCTGCGTAAACATAGACTGGACATCTATAACCTACTTATAGAAAAACAATTTGATCTCTTGTTCCTCACGGAAACATGGCTAGATGCGTACTCAGATCCGGATGTTATCGAGGCTTTGCCGGAAGGGTATCCGATGGTTAGGCGAGACAGGCCTACTGGTAGAGGTGGAGGCACAGTCATTGTTTTCAAGCAGCCTCTGTGCTGTCAAATGGAGCAAATGATGGTTACGGAGAGTGATCAACTTGGGTCAGGGCGTACCTCAGGGTTCGTCCCTGGGCCCAACTCTATTTAATTTATATGTCTCCCCAGTGGCAGCCATAGTTGAGGCCCATGGGTTGCGCATAGTGTCCTATGCTGATGACACACAGCTGGTCATCTCCCTGTCGCGCATGCCCGATCTTGCTGCTGACAGGTTCAGAGCATGCATGCAGGAGCTTGCATCCTGGATGTTGACCAACTGCCTGGGGCTGAATGGTAGCAAGATGGAGGTGCTCGTGGTGGGGGGAGGGCCCGTCGGTGTGGTCTTCGGCATGGTGGCCATCCTTTCTAGGGTCGGCCCCTACTCCATGTCAGGAAGCCAAAAATCTGGGCGTATGGCTCGATGCTGAATTAACATTTGAGCCCCAGATTAGTCGGGTGGTGGGGGTATGCTTTGGCGTCCTGAAAGGCCTGCGGAAGATTCTCGAGCTTCTTCCTACGGAGGCTCGAAAGGCGCTGGTGCATGCCCTTGTCACTGCACGATTGGACTATGGCAATCTTCTTTACTTGGGTACCAAGGGAAAGAGCCTTGACCGCCTTCAGGTGTTACAAAATGTCGCGGCTCACTAGGTTCTGAGGCTACCTAGAAGATCTGCCTCAAAGGCAGCGTTGCAGGCACTTCATTGGCTTCCGGTGAGGAGCAGAATTGAGTTTGAGGCTCTGTGCACGTGCCATCGTATTGTAGGCGGCAAGGCACCGAAACCACTACAGGACCTTATTACTCCCTACGAGCCAGCCCGAGCCTTGAGATCCTCGGGCTGGGGGCTACTAAAAATTCCCAAAGTAAAAAAGGCACGTATGGGGGGCAGGTCCTTCCGGTTTCTAGCAGCGAGAAGCTGGAATAGGCTCCCGTTGGAACTCCGCCTGGAATCATCAGAGTCCAGATTCGGGGAAAACTCAAAACTCACCTGTTGGTCCAGAAGACTGGCTCCGTCTGCTGCTATGACTCTGCTACTCCCACTTACCATAGCGCGGGGACACACCGGAGTGCGTAACCAGGCGCTTTATAAACTTCCCTATTATTATTATTATTATTATTATTATTGTTCAATACTCAAGCACACATGTTGTGACATACCATCAGTGGTATTATGCTATTGTTTATGTCCTCTGTGATACCAATCTTACACTGTATATGTGTGTGTATGTGTGCATGTGTATGTGGGTGTGTGTGTGTATGTATGTGTTTGTGTTACTATACTTGTGGGGACCTAGGTATGATAACACACTCATGCTGTGCGACTTGTTTGCACTGTGTGGACCTTAACCAAAGTACCATCAGGGTAATGTTTTTCAAAATAATAAAAATTGATTTTCCAGATATCGGTGCCAATTTTGGCAACATTTTAGAATTTGACCTTGTGGATACCTGTGTTTCATCATGTGTGTTTTTTGTTATGATCTGGTCTACCCCCTTAGACTGGAGGTGGTACTGCAGTTTTTAATACATCAAGCAGTTTAAACACACTTTATGATAGAAGCAGACAGGAGAATAAGTTCAAAGAAAAATGGTGTACCTTCCAGTACAGATTTTCATTAGAAAACTATGGGGCTAATTGCCGCATTTCCAGATTTACGAGAAATGGTGAACCTGGAAATGTGTCTGAATGCTACGCCTCCCCAGGGGAGTCATAGTCGTTTTGTTCCTCTTTCTATGCGTTCTACAGAGGAAATCACCCCTTGTGATTGTTTTTGTGTAGGAAGGTGTCCCATCCTGCACTAAAACAATCAACCCCGTGACACAGGCACCCTTGCACTATGGTGCAACGATGCTTGCATCAGCGCATGACAGCTAATTGTGCCCCAGCGCATAGGAGAGCACAGGGATCCGTCATATCATTGTAGATATGACCCATCCCTTTGCTTCAGAATCAACGCAGAGCGGTGCAGTAAAATGTCTTGCGGCGCTGCACTGCTTTAATTGTTTGCAAATAAGGCCCTGGTTTTTTTCAACTTTCTACCATTTACTCTATTAAAGCAAAGTATCAATTAAATGAAGATAATGCCTTTGTATGTTTATATAAAAAAGTGTTTAATTTAAGCCTCCTGAAAAGCACAGCATTAACCAATTTGATGTTTCTTACATTCCCACTACTTGATATAGTCACAATTACAAAAGTGAAAGGGGTTCAGCTTTGTAGCTTAACTGTTGGCAATAGCTATATTTCATGGTTCCAGTACATAAGACTACAATATAGCTCAATTAATTATGATTTTTGCAGCTTAAATCTATATATTGCTGCCCATATTTACTTTTAGGCTTTAGTGTAAGAAATGTAGTGCCTGACTTTTTGCATAACAGATTTGCATACAGTGTTCATACCTGGGCAGCAATGCTCATTGCCATTTCCATTCTGTGAACAGCACTGTCAGAATGCTCCCTTTGGCTAACTCCCAACGACCACCTACTATTTTCGCATTTTATATTCTACACAGCTAATCCAGTCTGTCTGTTTTCAACTGAGCTCCCCATGTTTAGCTGGAATCAGTGCCCACACATAATGATGGTGGTGTACCTCATAATGTGCTACAGACATCTCTTTCCTTTTTCATTCAGTGCTCGGACACATACTGCTCTGTCAATGTTCATTAATCCTGACCTACAGCACTATGCCAGATGTAGGTAATTCCAATTTACCGATTCTAAGATACCGAATTTTACCGATTTGGTATTTCTGAGTCGGTAAATGGGATGTAGATAAAGATTGGGTACATTTTACCGAATCGGTAATAATCGGTATTACCGATTCGGTAAACACCGAATCAGTATTTACCGATTTGGTATTTACCACATCAGTAATTCCCATTCATTCCTATGGGCCTGGAGGCCCATAGGAATGAATGGGAATTACCGTTTCATTCCGAATCAGTAAATACCGATTTGGTAAATACCGAATCGGTAATAGGGGGACCATTTTCAAGGGTGGCAGGGTGTCACATTGACACCCTGTTGCACCCCTGAATAGTGCATGGGTGCACATGTGGCACACATACATGCCCTAAGGGGCATGTATGTCTGCCACATTGCACAGTTAAAAAAGCACAAAATTGCTTTTTTTGAAGGTTTTCGATATTTACCACCAACCTTTATTTGGTGGTAAATACTGAATCCTTAACTGTGCAATGCACTCATTTGTGTGTTCCCTACATTTCAGATTCAGTAATTTACCGTTTTGATATTTTAAGGAATCAGTAATTTACTGATTCCTTAAATTACTGATTTGGTAAATTACCGAATCTGAAATGTAGCCAACTACATCTCAATAGCCTAATACCGGTCGGTAACGGCCGAAATTCGGTAATTTCGGCCATTACCAAGCGGTATTGGGCTACCTTCATCTGGTCCTAAGTCCTGCTGTAGTATGGAATTCACACTGAATTCTGACATTACTCATCAAACCTGACATACAACAGCCTGGTACTTACAAAATAACTGTCAATACAGCTCAATCTTGCCCTGAAGTACCATATGCTACTATTGTAATAAGACCCATGTAATTTGATGCCTGTGAATCTAGTGCTTAATTTGTGGTGATGTTTTCCCGTGCTCAACACTGGCACTTATTTCATAACACCAGAACATATTGAATGCAGTCCATCACATTTTGGAACTGTCATTCTATTTCTTTAATAAAATGCAGATGAGCAAAGTGTTTAACAATTAAATATACAAGTAAAAGTAATGATACTAGGGTTCTTAGGCCATTCTAAAAGCTTTGGAATATCTAGTACAGTCCAGATTGTTACATTTATAGGACTGTAATGGCAAGTAGGTGTAGTGGGGCTGGTATTTGGCAGCGCTGGCTGGAATCTGAAGTGGAACAAGAAGCAGTGCCTTCCTGAGAATTATCTCAAGCCCTGGCATTATTATTTTACAAATTAAGCACTGTGTTTCCCAGACCTACTGTTCTTGAACGAAGCTCCTGACAGACCTCTTCATAGCACTTCAACTGAACTGCTATCCATGTGCTTCACCAGCTGCAACCTCCCTTTCATGTACACACTGTGCCTCTTCCAAGCATGCCTTACATGAGCTGTTGAGCTCCTGCACAGTTCTCAATACCACATTTCATGCCATTCGCAACCCAAGAATGTATTTAAAGATCAATGAAAAGCATCACCGAAATATGCTCTCAGTTACCTGTATATGTCTGAACCACATCCAAGTAGGAGGAATTCATGTTCCATGCTGTTGCTTACATGTATGTGCTAACATACCCACTATGCCTTCCCCCACCTTTCTTCTAGTATCCCTGCTACTACCTGGCCATTAGTACCTCTATTGCTGTCTGTATTCTAGTACCTCTAACTACATCTATCCCATAGTAGCTTTAACACTGCACATATCCTGCCACCACTATTCCAATCTACACACTAGAAAATATTGGTGCACCTATGCCCTAGTAATTCAATGCTTTTATATATCTCGATACCTCTACCATTACCTAAACCATATAACCTATACCCTGTTCATACCACTACACCTGCCTAACCCAACTACATCTAATGTGCCAACACCTTTGTACTGCTAATGCCACCCACACCTATACCCTGGTGCTGTTACCGCTATCAATATAGTAGTGCCTTTACCAGGCATATATGCTAGATCCTAAAACCTACCTATGCTGATACACATATATTCCTACCTATAATCTAGTACCTCTGCCTATGCCTCTGCCTATACCTTACTACCCGTTAACACTGCCTTTACCCTATTACTGCTCCTCCTATTCATACCATGGGGTCCTCCATTTATTTATACCCCAGTACCTCACCCTGCATATACCCTCCTATTTGATGCCTATCTTTACACATATATCTCTACACAGCATGCACTCTTATACTGCTACCAAAGTCTGCATACCTCTACTCATTGCCTAGGACTTCAACACCACCTTACACCATGGCACTTCTACTCCTGCCTAAAGATATATTTCTACCTGAACCATTTGTATTTGTTCTTCTGTTCCCTTCCTCTACACAAGTACTGCTATTGCTACCTATATCCTAGCATCCCTACCATTAGCAAAACACTAGCACTTCTAGCCTGCCTTGATCCTAGAACATAAATCCCTTTCTCTGCCCCTTTCCTCACTGTAGTACCTCTCCTCTAGTTATACCATAGTACCTTTGCTACTACACGTACCCTAGTGCATTTACATCCGGTCCACTCTCCATCACTCTTGCCCCTTTTCTCCTTCCCTCTTTTCTTTTGTGGCTTGCTTGTACTTTTTCACATGTATATTAAATACATTTCCTCAAATCATTTCAGAAAATGGTCTCCTCATTTTAGAGGTTCAAATATTGGAATGTTACCACCATGATGTTGTCAGGCTGATGTTCTTCATTTAGTTTCTGTCAGGAATGTTGTATAGCGTATAAGTGTAAGTGGCCAGTTGCTATGGTAGTCCCCATCCCCACACATCACAGGGGTATCACTGAATGCTGTGCTCAATCCTTCTAAAGGTCTTACTTCCACAAATCCTATGATAATACTGTTGTTTTCCTGTGCTTCAGTTCTTTATCTGTCAAATTGGGTGCAAAAGAGCACCCGAATTAGGCAGTTTGAGCCACATGCACTAATTACTGGTTACAAACATCTACTTGCAGTTTTCAAGCAGTATTTTTTTTGTTTTTGTTTATTGGTTCATTACAGCCATACAGATATTCTTAGACGACAGTGACAAATCCGACAGTAGAACATCAAAGCATACAGTAATACATAATAGTCATCATGCAGTGGCATCGTGTTCAGTACGTCTACACATCTCCAGTTCCACCATAGGGGACACACAAATATCTCCACAATACTTATTCCACATCGACCACTTCCGATCCCACTTTTTTGGGCATCCTCTAGCCACAAAAACTTCAGTTTCTGCCACCATGCACCTGTCCAGCTCTCTTGCCCATCCGGTAAAGGGGCGCCGGTTTGATACCCCCATCCTCTTGCCAGTTCTTGTTTGACCAGGGTGTATCCCAGTGTTACGAATTGTTGTTCGATTTCCGTGAGATCCGTCGCCTCCCATATGTTCAGCAGCCCCAGTCGTGGTGTCAACACTACATTCTTACTTAAGGTCGTCTGCATATGCTCTGATGCTCCCTCCCAGAGTACCCGTAACTTTGGGCTTCTCCACAAAATATGATAAAAGGTGGACTGCTATCCACAACCCCTCAGACAAAAATCATTGGGCCTGGAGTCTATTTTTGCCAAGGTCTTCCCTGTCATGTATGATCGGTGTAGTATCCTAAGACGTATGAGTCTGAATTTCAGTGTGATGTTCACCTCGCGAGGGGACATAAGTGCCGTCTGCTAGTCTTCATCAATTATAGGGCCTAAGTCGTCCTGCCACCTCTCCCTAAGCTTTGGAAAGGTGCCTGGTAGATTATGAACAAACAAGAAGAATTGGAGGGTCTGTGAGAAAAGATGCTGAGCCTGTAAGATCCTTATTAAGATACCACACTATTGGATTGCACAAGATCAGCCCAAGTGGTCACGCGACACTAATGCATAATCAATATCCTATCCGACCACCCATTTGGCGGAGCCTCGTCATATAGGACACCTAGAACCAGGGTAGTGCGTCAAGGCCCAGATGAATTGGCCGTACAACCCACAGTTCTGGTTCAAACGGTGAAAGTGTCCATGCCACTGAATGGTGCTGGTCATGTGCAGTGCAAACGAAAAAGTGAATGAGTGATGTTTAAAATGGCGTGCCAGGCAAAAAAAGTTTTTTATTGGTATTCACCTGGACGTCAGGTTAAAAACGGGTGTAGAACAGTGTGAAAAAATCACTGTTTGCTTAACTATGTTGTAGAATCGGCCAACATGTTTCTGCCAACTGGTGTGACTACACCGGCATTCTTCAGGGCCAAAAAAATAAGCTGTTGCTACTGCATAGAAACACTCTAATATTTATAAAGTGACGAAGACAGACCAAGAGTCCTCGAGGACTGTCAAACAAATAGTGTGGTCAAATTGACCATCCTACCGTATCCCCTTTTTTTTGCAAATGTCTTGATGGAGGATACATTCCTGTAAAAGAAACAGAAAAGAGCAAAAACTATTTTGTGTTCAATGAACAATATAAGTATAGAAAATGTCATAAGGACCAATAATTGGTCCTTATGACATTTTCTATACTTATTTGTTTGACAGTCCTCGAGGACTCTTGGTCTGTCTTCGTCACTTTATAAATATTAGAGTGTTTCTATGCAGTAGCAACAGCTTATTTTTTTGGCCCTGAAGAATGCCGGTGTAGTCACACCAGTTGGCAGAAACATGTTGGCCGATTCTACAACATAGTTAAGCAAACAGTGATTTTTTCACACTGTTCTACACCCGTTTTTAACCTGACGTCCAGGTGAATACCAATAAAAAACTTTTTTTGCCTGGCACGCCATTTTAAACATCACTCATTCACTTTTTCGTTTGCACTGCACATGACCAGCACCATTCAGTGGCATGGACACTTTCACCGTTTGAACCAGAACTGTGGGTTGTACGGCCAATTCATCTGGGCCTTGACGCACTACCCTGGTTCTAGGTGTCCTATATGACGAGGCTCCGCCAAATGGGTGGTCGGATAGGATATTGATTATGCATTAGTGTCGCGTGACCACTTGGGCTGATCTTGTGCAATCCAATAGTGTGGTATCTTAATAAGGATCTTACAGGCTCAGCATCTTTTCTCACAGACCCTCCAATTCTTCTTGTTTGTTCGTAGTCTAAGTAGGGGTGTTTGAATATGGAGAGTCTATAAATATATATCCCCTTGACCCTTCCTAAATTCGTTTTTTCTCTGCCTGGTAGATTATTACACAGCTTTTTATATGTGAGAGATTTCGCTTTGGAACTCAAGGGCCCATCTAGCAGCTAGTCCTTCAATGGGGACGAGTCCGGTATATCCTTAAGAGATGGAAAAGCTGCCAGGAGTGCATGTCTAATTTGCAAATATCTGTACATTTCTCCCTGAGCCAGGTGATATTGGCTCTCAAGCTCCCCAAATGTAAGTATAGCCCCCTTCTTGACCAGGTCCTTTACTGCCGAAATACCTATGAGGTCCCACTTATCAAACCCAGGCTGTTAGCACAGCATACCCAATTTCTGTGCATACCACAGCGGCACGACTTTGGAGAGGACGCCCGCCCAACCTAAGCGTGAATTGACAACACGACGAATTTCTAGTGTGTGTTTGGTAGGTCCAAAGAAATTCTGTTTGTTCTTCCTGTCATTGGTGTATAGTGCCTTCTTAAAACCGGAGCGTTCTGTCTGGTAGCGGTCAAGAGCGTATGGCGGGTCACCAGGAGGATGATACAGCCAATGGTTAACCGTCACCAATTGTGCTGCCCAGTAGTAAAGCTGCAGGTCAGGCAATGCAATACCTCCATTGTACCAGCTTTTCGTAAGTTTCTTTAGCGCCACCTTAGTGGCCTTCCCATCCCACAGCAACGTACGGACTTCCCCCTCCACTGCCCTAAAATACGAGTCGGTGACTCTATGTGGGCAGTTATGTAAAATGTAGAGGAAACGAGGGAGAGCCAGCATCTTAAAAAGTGCAGCGCGACCCACCAGTGAGAGAGGCAGGGACCTCCAATGCTACACATCCGCGTGCAGTCGAGCCAATGGGGGGGGCTAAATTGGAACTAGATCCGAAGTGATATAAATCCCCAGATATCGAAACCCCTCCTCTGCCACCACTATGGTGTAGCCTGCGGGAAGTCGGGGAACCTGACCATGCAGCATAAACAAGACGGATATGTGCCAGTTGATCGCATACCCGGAATATTTACCAAAATTTGTGAAAATGTCGAGAACCACTCTAATAGATTTGGACGGGGATTTTAAATACAGCAGTATGTCATCTGCATATAAAGATATGCGATACTTTACATCAGCTACCCAGCGCATCCCTCGCACCATCACATCTCGGCACACCCAGGCCGCGAGAGGTTCCAGTAAAAGGGAGAATAGCAGAGGGGATAGCGGGCATCCCTGTCTGGTGCCCCTACGTAGCCTAAACATCCAGGACGTGTAGCCGTTAACCTTACCTGTCCCAGGACACCAGTATATAGGAGCTCTACCCAGGCTATAAATTAGGGCCTAATCTCACCCTTTGCAGGACTTCGAATAGATAGGACCACTCTATGGAATCAAAGGTCATTGAGGCATTAAGAGACAGCACTGCAGCATCTTCCTCGATGTACTCTCTTCTAGCCATTACGTTGTTTAGACGCCGGATATTAAGCACTGTGTTTCTCCCTGGCATAAACCCAGATTCATCCGGGTGGATCAGTAATGTAATAACCGTCACTAACCTACTAGCCGTACTTTCACCAAAACCTTCGCCTCTACATTTATCAGCGAGATGGGTCTGTAGGAGCTGCAATTATATGCTGGTTTACCCGGCTTGTGGATTACCACAATGGTAGCTAACCGTTGGTCCACTGGTAGCCGACCTACCTCCAAGCTTTCCTCATACATAACCCTTAGGTGTGGCACAGTTAGAGAGGCCGAGGCCTTCAAAAACTCAACTGGTACAACATTTGGCCCCATCGCTTTCCCTGATTTAATGTGCCCTTTGGCCTTGCTTATGTCCTCATTCGAGATATCCCTGCTTAAGTTCTCCCTCTCCAGGTCTGAAAGGGTTGGTATGTCACTATCTCGAAGAAGCTGATGTGAATCTTTCGCCGTGTAGTGGGTAGAAGGGGAGTACACCCTCTCCAGATGATTGGCAAACTCCTCGGCTATATCCTGTGGATGTATCACAATACTACCACCTGCTGTTGTCAAGTAAGGTACCCATCTCGTTCCCTGCTCTCGCCTCTCCAACCACGCTAGCGTCCTGCCTGCTCTATCTCCCATCTCATATATTCTATGCTGGGTGCTGCGATATTTAGCCAACATATGCTCCCTAGTTTTTATCCTATATTCGTCCTGCTTCAATAGAAGCCTATGGCCAGTGTCTGATGAGGGATTCTTTGCATGTTCCCGCTGCGCCTCCAGGAGATCTGCCTCCATCTGGACCAGAAATTCATTCTTCTTAGCAATGTATCCCGACTTTAAAGATGAAGCTTGCCCTTTCAGGACCACCTTATATGCTTCCCAGAGTGTGTGTGCCGATTCAACCGAACCCACGTTTTCAGTGAAATAATTCTCTGTTTGAGTACGGAGTTCCTCCTTGATGTCTGGGATATGCAGGAGCCATGGATTAATGACAATGGTGGTACGCAACTGCCGTTCCCAGTGCGTATAATCTACCCAGAATGGGGAATGATACGATATGCCCCTTGGCAAAACTCGAGACTGAGCAAAACACCTTATTGAGGACATGTGCATAAGAAAGTAGTCTATGCGTGACAAGCTCTGATGCACATTAGAGAAGTTAGTGAATAAATTCCCGGTGGGTTGAAGCGCTCGGCCTATGTCAGTCAGCCCCATTGCCCCCACAAAATCTGCCAATAACCCAGTAGACTTTGTTTTGGACCTCAGCGGATGACGATCAACTGTGTCATCTAAAGTCATATTATAGTCCCCACCCATGATGAATGTACCTTCCCTGAGTCCCGTCAGCCTACCACCAAAGTCCTCCAGCGCTGATCTGCCTACGGCGGGTGGCAAGTACACTGAGAGTATATTAATATCTCATCCACCCCATTGGGCCACCAGCCTTGCGAACCTGCCTCCTGGATCCGCCCATGTCTTATGAACTATAAGAGGCGTAGTTTGCTTAACAAGGATTGCCGTCCCCCTCGACCCCGTGGTGTAGTCGGCACGTACCAGGAGTTTGTACCCCCATCTAGTGAGGACCTTGGTCTTCTGTCCCACCAAGTGCGTTTCTTGCAGTAAATCCAAATCAGGGTCATCTTGCTTCAGATACTGTTACACTATCCCTCTCTTGATCTTATCACCCACCCCGTTGATATTCCAGGTTATCACAAAAAGTATCCTTTCTCTATCCCCCCCATGGCCGTTTACAACCTCATTCCCTAATATACGGATCAATTCCACCAGAGAAGAAAGTCATAACATCACACTCTTCATTGTTCGTCTAAGTTTCAGCACCGCCACTTTGCTCAGTAATTTCACAAAACCACATTTTGTACCAATAAAACGATAAAGAGTTGAACTCCCCCCCTCCCAACCCCTTGATATCCACCCCTCCTTGCTCCCCTGTCCGTGGATTTAGAACTACCCAATCCCAAACATGGCAGAGTGCCTCTCTCCCCCTAACATGCTGAAATGCACGGGTTAGTCAACTCCCGCCCCATATGTATACATCACAACCAACCAGAATTTTGCCATCCACTTTTTCATTAATCCAGTCTCGTTCAAATCACATCAGTTAAACCCACCAGTCTAGGTCTATGCATTAGGTCCCCTTTGACATCTCAAGCACTAATGGGTATCACAAATCATATCTCTCATCCCCCATACTTGCATTTTCAGCTAGGCCCCATTTCTCTCAGCAACAGTCTGAAAGGGTGGTCACTCCCGCTCCTTTGTCCGAGGTTCTTCCTCTGCTGAGCCGTTGTTTGTATACTCTGTCCGGGCCTCTCTGTGCTGGTCTGACCTGCCGGAGCGGTCCCTTCTGCGAACCCCTGCAGTAGTCCAACCTTCCATCCAGTCCCAAACAGCCTCTGGTGACTCGAAGAACCACAATCTGCCATCCGATTCCACTCTCAACTTCGCGGGGAAAAGCATTGCATATTTCACATTGCGGTCTCGCAGTTCCCTCTTCACCTGCGACGTTGGGCCTGGACCTTGGCCGTAAAGTCAGGAAAGAAGGCCAGCTCGTAATTATCCATCTTCAGTGGGGGATTGGATCTTGCGGTCTGCAGGATAATATCCCCATTCCGATAATTAAACACTCAGGCTATGAGGGGCCTCTGGGGTGCTCCCGGCTTCGGTCTCTCTCCTGGCACTCTGTGGGCCCTTTCAATGGAAAAGAAGCTGGACAAAGTCTTGGGCTTAAGATGCTTTGTAATAAGATCCTCTACATATAGGTCCCCCGACGGCCCCTCAGCCCGCTCCGGAAGCCCTAGGATGTGAATATTGTTTTGTCGCGCCCGGCCTTCGTAGTCATCAAGAAGCTGCGACATCCGCTCCTGCTTCTTTTGTAATTCGAGCACCTGCGTTTGAAGTTCCGATGTGTCAGTCTGGAGGGCGCTCGTGACTATCTTAAGCTCTTTGACCTTTTCATCCATCTTCCGGAAATCCGCCCTTATAAGAGAGACCTCCACTGTAACTAAGTCCAGCGAAGCACGCACCCCATTGATTGCTTCCATAACATCGTGCAAGGTTGGCTCCGTTTCTTGCATGGAGGCAGCCGCTCCCTCATCCTTCTCCATCTGCGGTAGTTCGCCTTTATCACTTGCCTTAGACCAGGCAAAATTATCCAGCTGCTTTTGAACATTAGCCTTAGGCCCCTTCCCGCCCGTTGCCATATATGTGAGTCAGGAGGTATCTCACCGAGGGAAAGTATCAGGTCACACCAGGGTACCCGCAACATGTTGATGAAAGTATCAGGTTCCGTGCGACTTCTTTTAAGCTGTCACCTGTCCGGCGCCACTAGTTTCAGTCTTCTCCAGGCTGGGCCCGTCCACTGGCTGCTACCATCTGCCCTCTCACTGCAGCTCCAAATACAACCTCCTCCGGGTGTCGCCAAAGCCCCCTACTTCCACCTCAGAGGTTTAATACCCCATCCAAGGATGCGGTACACTGCACCTCCGTATTCACGAAGCTGCCTCAGACAATCACCTCATGCAGACCTCAGATTCAGCCCCGAGTGCAGAGTCAAGCAAAGTCCTGCCGCCATGACAAGAGGATTCACAAAGCCCACTTCACTTGCAATGGCTGGAGCCAGAGTAGCCAGCGCCTCAAACCTGCGAGATATAATTGCGACCCACTGGCCCACTCCACTCCTGGTGCGTGAGGGTGGGACACTCCAAGTCCAGGCCATCCCCTGTTGTCCCCCCTCACTGTAGTGCAGTAAATCGCCTAGTTGTGATGTTGTCACCAGGCCTTTTCACAATCCACACTGCCGGCCAGGACCAAATGTCTGGCTATCTCGTGGAGCCCAATCTAGGTGTGGCGTCCCACCCCAGATCAACCATGTGTGGCCCAGCCTGAGACTCAGGCCCAATATTCAGTCTCCTCAGGCATCCAAGGCAGCCTTCCCAGCTAAATGCTGTCCAACAGGCACTGGACGGCTCCAATTGCCCCTTCAACACTGCCCCCAGTGAGTGCTGGATCTAGCTGCGTGCCCCCACCTACCGCCTTCCTAGCTCCTCCACGGGGTACTTTATCCTAACTGCCACAGGTCGCTGAGCCAGGGCCTCGAGTGGAGTCCACTCACCGCCCCCGTCTGAAATCCAGGCTCCACGTCTCCTCCAGTGAGCGCCACACTAGCTCCGAGCCGCGGCCGCCACTAGCAATCTATTGGCCGAGCCAGGTCCCTCAGCGCTTCAGCCTCTGTCTGGCACTAGCGCTTGGGGGTCACTACACCGCACACCCTCCAGGCCCGCAGCCGCGATATCGGCGTGTGGAGACACCCGGTCGGGGTTTTTCAGCCCCCGCAGCACTCACCGGATATCAGTCTCTTCAGGCGGCCGCTCAGAGCGCGGTTTTGCTCGGCCCACACCTGCCGTCTTAGCGAGTCTTTCTCCACAAGCGGGGCACCACTGGAACCCGCCGAAGTCTATGGGCACCAGTCTCCGCCGCACCCCAGAGGCCGTAAGGAGCCGCCATTTCTGCTCCCGCGGGGACACTGGCAAAAATTCGCCAATCTCACCGATGTGGCCCCAGACGCCTGTTGAATGTTCTACAGGAGGGGGTAAGAAGCAAAGCACAGCAATCACACAATTATAGCCGTGGATGGCATATCACCGGTCAGGATAGTAATCAGGGACATGGGAGCTCACTCAGGCTGCGGCCATTCTCGGTGACTGCTAGCCACGCCCCCTCAAGCAGTATTTTTGAGAACGATAAAGAATTTTGGGAGCTAACTAATGTACTAATAGGTTGGTTCTGAAAAATCCAATTTGGAGTGGGTCGCAGCCCAACCTATCGCTTTAATATTCATGAGGTAGATTGCAAAATTGCAACTCACTTAAATTGTTGGCCACAGCAGGAATCAATATCAGCTTGGTTCAGCGAACTACCATATCTGTGCACACGCTTTTGTAAAGTCAACTTTTTTTAATGCAGCCCTTTTTCCACTGCCCACTCCCCAACAAACAGTTTTTTTTAATTCACTTTTTGGGAATGTGCAACCAGATCACATTTTGTCATGTACACACAGATGGAACGCCCTTCTGTGGGTACAGCCTTATTAATTCTATATTTTGTATTATGGAACCATTTAAAAGCAATGTAGTCTGCTTACATATGTCAATAAAGTAAGTGCACAATATAAATGTCATCTGTCAATGATCAGCACAAGTTTATCTACCATTCACACATGAAATATTATCAAAATTGAGCTACAAAGAAAATGGAACTGGTGCATGCAGTGTGCAATTTGTACATAGCCCTCACCATTACCAGAGTTATAGACACAGGACCAGACATAAATGATTATGGCCCACATGTATCAAAAATCCATTTTGCATTCCTTTAATAGAGAATTTTAGATAAAAGCTATTTATGGAATGCAAAATGGTATGTAAGAAAATTGTGATTGCCTAATAAAGATTCGCAATCGCAATTAAGTAATGGCTATCAGGTAATACTATTGTATTCCTTCCTATGGGCCAGGCACATAAGTGGAAATAGTTTTGCATTACCTAATTTGCGATTACCTAATTGGTAATCGCAAATTAGATAATGCAATACCAAGGGTGCCCGGGGGCCTAAGGGGCATATGTATCAAAGGGTTTGCCCATTATGTGTCTATGGGGAAATGTGTTGATATATATGGCCCCAAGGCTCCTCGAAGCATCCCAAAAACAAATATGGACATGTAAAGTGCACACATGCCCTAGAGGCATATGCGAGCTACATGGCACTTTGAAAAATACATTTTTGTGCATTTTTTAAAATTTGCACATGGATACCATCAACTTGGCGTCAATGGTTATCGAATTTCCTAAATGTGCAGTTTGCATTTAGAAAATGTTTGGTACATATGCTAAGAGAATCCCAAATTGCGATTCCCTGTTTTGTTGTCACAATTTTAGGTAATCGCAATTTGTGCGATTACCTTAAACTGCAACTACAAAGCCTTTCATACATCTTGAAAAGCTATTTTGCATTCACAAATGGGTGAAATTACAGATTCGCACCATTTATGAATGCAACATTGTTTGATACATGTGGCACTTTGTGATTTGCCAAGTTACATCATACTGAGACTTGAGAAAGGTAAGAAGTTAAACCATGACTACTGCCAATCTGCCAGAACTGTACTACTTCTTAGCCCCCTGTTACTACCCTCCACATTCCCTCTATTCCTCTATTGGGGATTTGTTTCTTCTGTGTTTGACTATGCAACTGTAACTATTGTAACCTTGATTTTCCCTGATCGCCGAGACCTGAGCAATATGGCTGATGCCCGGTAGAGTTGCTAGACATCTATAGAGGAGATCTGCCCTGGCTCACCACCTTGGCCGTCAACTTCCCTGCCAGACATCGGGCACTGTTCTCCCCGTCTCCCCGCCTTGTCTCCTTGCTCCCCCTCCCTTCGATGAATTACTGTAACATTGTTGTTTTGCCTGTGTTTTACTATGCTCTGGTAACAGATGTAATTTGTAACTTGTTATGCTACAATTACTCATGTAAAGCGCTCTGATACCTTCGGGTCTAGCCAGCGCTATATAAAACTCTTCAAATAAAATAAAATAAAAAGATTATTTTGCACAGAAGAAAATTTAAACAATCGCCCAATTTAGTTCCCATTGTATAATGTATGTTTAGCTCCCTTTTTAGGTATCGGCTAGACAGTGCATTTACTGTCACAAAGAGACATGCTGTATTTAATATGTGAACAAAAGAAACACAATTGATGCACGGAATGCATAACAAATCAAAACCTTCAACCCCAGTAAAGAGATCTGGATTAAATCCATCATTCTTTTTCTTTCCATGCCACCCCAGTTTAGATCTGGCCATATGCAAATCAGTCTTGACCCTGTGCCTTTTAGGAACAGTCCAGCCCAAACAGCCTAGCCAGGTCCTCCATGGACTGGAAACAAGCATCCTAGGACTGCTTTCATTGTTTCACCCTTCTTCAGCCAGGATAGCATGATTCCAGTGGCACAGTGAGCCCAGACACATGTCTGGGCATACTTGGTGCACTCAGGGCGAGAAAGCGAAAGAAGCACAATTGATGAACGGAATGCAGAACAAATCAAAACATTCACCCCCAGTCAAGAGATCTGTGTTAAATCTATCATTCATTTGCTCACCATGCCAACCCAGTATAGACCTGGCCATATGCAAATCAGTTTTGACCCTGTGCCTCATGGGAACAGTCCAGCCTGAACTGCCAAGCCAGGTCCTCCCTGGACCAGAAACCGGTCCTAGGATCCTTGTTTCCAGTCCAGGGAGGACCTGGCCTGGCAGTTCGGGCTGGACTGTTCCCCTTGGGCACTGGGTCAAGACTGATTTGCATAAGGGTGGGTCCAAACTGGAATGGCATGGTGAGCAAAAAAAACATGGATTTAGGCCCAGATCTCTGTACTGGGGTGAATGTATGACATTGTACTGCATTCTGTCCATCAATTGTTCTTTTTGCATTTGTCACCCGAGTGGGACGGGTTTGCTCAGACGTGAGCCCCGTGCTCTCCATGCCACTGGAGTCAAGCTATCCTGGCTGATGAGGGTTGAAAGCCCGAAACCAGTCTTAGGATGTTTGTTTCCAGTCCAGAAAGGACCTGGCCTGGCAGTTCGGGCTGGACTGTTCCCATTGGGCGAAGGGTCAAGACTGATTTGCATATGGTTGGGTCCAAACTGGAATGGCATGTTGAGCAAAAAAACGATGGATTTAGGCCCAGATCTCTGTACTGGGGTGAATGTATGATATTGCTCTGCATTCTGTCCATCAATGGTTCTTTTTGTATTTAATATGTGGGCTTCAGCCTGACCATAGGCTTTCCATTTGCCCTCCCCGGGAACATGAGCCAGTTACTACTATACATCCACTGTTCCCATTTTAAGGACTACTTTTTTATTTGGTTTTGAGCACTTCACATGAGCACTCATATTTTCACTCATTCTGAGCTCCTTATTTTGTAAACAGGCATGTAAGTCTTGTTCTCATCTCATAAATATTTACTGCACATTCGAAGACTGAGATCAAATGCCGGATGTTGTTTTCCGAGGGTGCCTGTTTACTTTTCCTTCTCTGACTTCAAAGTAAGAGGATTTTTGTAATAAATGTGGTGGTGTTGCTTGCCTGTCCCCAATACCCTACCGCTTCACTTCTTGTTCTGCATTCTGTCCATCAATTGTTCTTTTTGCATTTGTCACCCCAAGCGGGACACGTATGCTCAGATGTGAGTCCCATGCTCTCCATGCCACTGACATCAAGGTATCCTGGCTGATGAGGGCTGAAAGCCCGAAACCGGTCCTAGGATGCTTGTTATCAGTCCAGGCAGGACCTGGCGTGGCAGTTTTGGTGGGACTGTTCCCATTGTGTGCATGGTCAAGACTGATTTGCATATGGCTGGGTCCAAACTGGAATGGCATGGTGAGCAAAAAAAATGATGGATTTAGGCCCATATCTCTGTACTGGGGTGAATGTATGACATTGTTCTGCATTCTATCAATCAATTGTTCTTTTTGTATTTAATAAGTGGGCTTCAGCCTGACCATAGCCTTTCCATTTGCCATCCACCAGAACATTAACCAATTACTATTATACATCCACTGTTCTCATTTTAGGCACTACTTGTTTATTTGCTATTGAGCACGTCACATGAGCACTCATATTGTCACTCACTCTGAGCTCCATTTTATGTAAATAAGCCTGTAAATCTTGTTCTTATCTGATCATATTTACTGTACATTCTAAGACTGAGATCAATTGTCAGATGATGTTTTCCGAGGGTGCCTGTTTACTTTCCTTTCTCTGACTTCAAAGTAAGAGGATTTTTTTTATACTTTGGTGGTGTTGCTTGCCTGTCCCCAATACCCTATCACTTCACTTCTTAACTCATCCCACCATCCCCTTCCTCATCGCTGCTTGCAGTGGTGGTGCGTCCATTAGGGTGCTGGGGCGTAGCCCTACTGAAGCCGCCCGCACCCACAGCTCCCTCTACGTCTCTGAACTTAAGTAAACGGACTTAATTTACTTAAGTTCAGAGACGCAGAGGGAGCTCAGCCAATCATGTCAGTCAGCATGATGTCAGACAGCCCACCCCTTTCAGAGTCTGAAGAGGTGGGCTGTCCGGTGTCATGTTTACTGAATGCAGTGTCAGAGTGAAGACCAGGGGCAGGCAGCAGCACAAGTGCGCATAACTGATCAAGGTCGGAGAATTTTTCTGACCAGCCCAGTCATGCGCATTAGTGTCTGCTCTGGCTGGCGGTTGCGCATTAGGAGACCGAGGGTTGATCAAAGGCGTAACCCTCGGTCTCCTAATGGGCAGGCGGGCAGCGAGGAACCCTTCTAAGCCAATACTGGCGCTGCTAGAGCAGTGCTAGTATTGGCTGAAAGGGGTTGCCACTCCAGTGCTGTTTGTGAGCGCGCCAAGGGGTCAGGAGCTGTGGCGGCGCGGACCGAAGGACAGGTACATTTTTTTATTTATTTTAATTTAACCCCATTATTTTGGACAGGCACTTGCAGGTGCTACAAAATGATGCAGAATACTCAATGGGCAAAGTAAGGGGTGTTGATTTTGTTGCTTTATATTATTGCAGTTTCTATAGTGCAAAATCTAATTTTTGCAAGACATTGCTGGCACTGCTTGATTTGTGCTTGATTTGTGCTGGTGAATATATGTAGCACTTTTGGTAGTTAGCGGTTGGTTTTGCAAAAAGGTGCTGAATTGATTCATCTTGTGAAGTCTTGCTGTTAGTCAATGTGTAAAGAGTGTGTCCCTTTGTTGGTGAATCTGTGAACTTCTGTGAGTTGTGCGCAAGTGTTTTTGCTGTTTGAAGGTTTAATCTGAGGTACCTAAAAATTGTCATACTCCTTCTCAGGGGTCTTACCAATAAGTAGTCCATTCAGAAGCAGCAAAGAAATCAACAGAGAATCTGAAATATGAAAAGACATCTTTATTACAATTAATTGTGAGGCTACGTCGCCCAGTCACACCTAAAGCAACTGAATGAGGTAGTCTGCCTGCATGGTCTCCGCACAGACCTTTTATACAATATATTATGCCCTAGGCACACATTCTTTCTCTGAAGTACATTATTGTTGGTCACTCCCAGGACGTGCACACAAAGCACTGTATGATGACAAACCCACTTTCAAGATAAGTCCAGGCCATAAACAATGTCCACATAATGCGTACATTCTCTAGCTGACAAGGCCGGATAAACCCAAAACATTAAGATCACAGCCCATGTCATAAATAGCTCGTGGAGGCAGGAACAGGAACAGATGGAAGTAAGATAGGCATGTTTGTGTGTAGTAAATCTTTACAATATCCTGTGCTCTGATCTATAATCTTGATCAGCAAAAGGGCAGGAACTGGCTTGGCAAGGTTAGCCTCAAGCAACAGGGTCAGCTTTCGTCAGGTCATGCAGAAGTCAGCACAAACCCATGCTAAGGTTATGTCCTTCAATACTTGTTCTCCCATGGTGAGAGCCTACTGTAGGGGCAATGCACAGAATGGCTGCTATTCACAAGATGAAACCCAAGGGTTCAAACAGAACCTTCAAATACACAGTGAATCCATTGGTGTAACATGATGAAAACACTCATGCATACCGCATTCGTCATTTGCGGTTCTCTGATACCATATTCATAACAGAATCATGATATTGAAAACACAGGTTCAGAATTTTCAGAACCACAGACCATCCTTTTGCCCTTACATAGGCAATAACCTATACTCATGCTAATCTGAGTCCAGGTCTATATTCATCACTAACTGGCGTTGATGTAAAAGCTGAATGAATGAATTATTGACAAACTCCAATCTTCTAGCAGACTAGTGTTCAGGCAGAGGGTGAAAAGAATGCGAGGAAACAGTAGGAGGAGGTATGGGCTGTGTCGTGGGTGCAGATGTCACTTGAAAAGTGAAGCAAACATAAGCTATTAAAAACATCATCACACTACACAACATAAAAAATGCATATTATTAAAAATCGTTTTTCGCCATCACAGTGCATATTCTCATTTTAAAGTTCGTAGATCTGGCAGGTCTCTCCATCTTTGGAAACTCCATCCTCTAAGTTGCTGCCCGCGGTGGGAGATTGATTCTGCTAAGGAGTGCTTCTGTTCAGTCCTGGGTAACTCCCTTAGACCAACCAGAACTGTCGACCTAATCGTCTCCAGCTGCACTCCAAAGACTGTGGCAACCGCGACCCTATTAGCAGAACCGGATGGCGGTTCGAAAATCAAAAATGAGCAAGTTTCGTGGATGAGAGAGCTGCACAAGAAAAAAAAGAAAATATTATTTGTCCATAGTCATAGTTCTTGGCCTACAAATCCGCTTCAATGGTTTTCTTCGTTGGGCCTCTTCAATTCAGGCCTTTTCATGAGAAAAAAAGTACTGTTTAGTTGGAGTGCCCTCCTGGCAAAACACCCACAGCTCACTCGAAAGTCTCAATGTCTCAAAACAATGCACCAGCGTCTCTTCTTTGTGGCAGACACTACAAATGATGTGCTCTTCATTAATCAAGGGCACAAAGCATCTTGTGCAGATCCAAGCACTACTTAGAAACAACCTTTCAAGATCAGCAGCACTTTCAGACTCCAACACTCATTATTTAGTGTCAGAGGACGCTCAAGCTGCTCTCTCATGGGCACCAGAATGTAGAGCCTTTTTCCAAACGTGGATCCTTGGGTGCACTGCCTTTCCGCTGGAGCAAAGCAAAAGAGGTGTGTGTATGGCCAAAACTCGGGCCAAGGGCTCAAGGGACTGTACACTGACAGAGGTTTTCAGCACATAACAGGTCCAAAGCCCAAACACACAGAAGCTCTCATTCTGTGGCAAACAAAGAACCAGCTCCTCCTTTTTTCTGCAAAGCCTTTCGTCGAAGCAAATGCCTTGCTTGGGAGGTACCATTGGTGTCACGCTGATGATTGCTATCCAGCCTCGCGACTTTCTTGTTGCAGGAATTGTAGATCCAAGAAATCTGTCATTCATCTGTAGCGGTCACTGATGGGGAGTGGGCTTAGTCTTGATCACAGGTCTGCAGGGAATCCCTCTTCCTTCGACTCTGGAAGACCCAGCAGAACCTAGTGATGTAGGAAATGTAACACAATTATTAGTTTCCTTCAAATCAAGCACAAAAAAAAAAGTTCATGTGTTTTAACAAGGGGACTGCAAGCAGGTGGCCTGCGATCTGCAAGGGACTGGCCACGCGCCATGGGACAATTTTGGTCTAGAACACACTGCCATTTTCAAAAAACAATTTCAAACATAAGGGCAGTAGGCAAAACAGTGTCTCTAGGTTTTTCAATTGGGTTTCCGTGTAAGAGCATATCCTTCATCATCTAAGGGTAGATAACTACACGAAAATTCTATCTAAATGGATGTCTTCACATATGGTGGCATTGTCTAATGGTGCAAATACGTATTTTCCTCAATGATTAAACCTAGGTGTTCCTAAATTCCTTATCTAGAACATCTCAAATAGAGAAATAGCATAATACAAATTATCAAGAACATGAAGAAAAGTCCCTTTACAAAAATGTGCATTAAGTGCACTATGCGATACAAAGGCTAATGATCAAATGTGTAGACAAAGGACAAACACTAGAAAGTCCTGATATTTGCATAATTAGAACACATCTGATCCCACCAAAAATTAAAGCAGCAGGAACAAAAGAGAGCTGAAAAAAAAAAATAGACATTTGAAAATTCGTCATGTTTAAAAAGGTAAACTTAAGATATCTCCTATTGAGATGGAAAACTTGTCTTACTATAATATTGGGTCAGTTAGCCAGCCTATCACTGCCCTGACAGTCAGTCTGAAAAAACATTTTACATAACATGGGGGGTTCCTGATACGTAACTACAGTCTAGAAGTGTGCACATAAACAATACGCCCATAATAATAAATGGGCTGACTGGTGAAAGGAACATGGAAAAGTGAAATGGAAGTAGGACACAATTAAAATCCCTAATAACTAAGCATAATGCGACATTGGTCAGGGGAGAAGCAACAAAAGAAACATCTATAGGAAGGACAAGAGTTTGCTTGGGTGCCTCAGGCATGTGACACAGCACCAAGAGTACGGGGGACACACAAAAGACCAAAGTTGCACAAATTAACTCTACCGCTGGCAACTACATCATATACGGTAATCTAAGCTAATGTTCCTGTTCTCTCTTCAAGAAGAAAAAAAGAAACCTGGTTTCCTTTCAAGGGAAAAAGCCATATGCTATTTGGGAAACAAAACATGATTAAATAATACAATATAGAAATTAGGCCACCTTGAGTCACAGATCTATAATTCTATCCTTAGGTCCAATCAAGGATACATAACAATTTAGGGCTGCCTATTCCTTTAAGGGGATGTGCAGTAAGTGACTAACATCAGGTGATACACTTTGAATCGGTATATCTTTTTAGTTCTCTTCAATATCAATATAGCCAAATTTAGGCATGCATTGGTAAAAATGCTGCCTCTCTTCCTCACAGTATGTAAACCATATCTGTGAAATTTATCATTATACCAAATCCATCCAACTATTGTGCAACGATATGTATCGTCATACGGACCCCTTCACAACACTGGAGAACTTGTAATAGTAACAACATAAAACAAAACATACAAAAAAAGGGGGCGTGGCTGGCGGCCGAACATGGCGGCAGCATAGAGGACTAGCTCCGGCGGGGAAGCGACCTCTCCATCTATCAGCACGATAATCCGTGAATACTTGTTACCTCCAACGGCAGCACCGAACGCCCGGGACCGGGCGGGACTGGCGGCAGGTTCCCAGACGAAAATCGCACACTGAATGGCGGAGTTATCGTCGAAAGTTGAATCGACCGGAGCCCAGGCCCACCTCCGGGCCCTCAAGTGTTAGCTGAGACCGACCGGAAGTGCAGCCTGCTTGGCTGCCACAGACAGGAAGTGCTCGGTGCAGGAGTCCCACGCCCAATAACGGTCCTGCTCCGCGTCACTCGACTCACTATCTCCAGCGACGACTCATTGGAAGGGTGGCCGCAAACTACCGAGACTATCATCCGAACTTTGCCCGGCAGTCTGCCCTGGGGAGACCGTACAGGCGTCTCATCTTTAGCGACGGAGGCCCCTTCCATCCGGCACTGAGAGCAGCGTGGTGATTGCCCATTCACTTGATACCCCACCGGACCGACGAACTGTATTCCCTCCGTGATCGAACGATGGCCGGGAAAGGTGTGAAAGGCGGCACAACCCAGACCCGCATCGACCGCTTCACCAACGACAGGACCGCCTCCCCTCCGGCGGAGGGAAGAACTCCCCCCGTGAAACCAGGCGAGTCTGGGGGAACGAAGAAGGCGACGCTGGACGATGTCATGAAGGCTCTCACACAGGTCCAAGCAACGGTGGGCTGTATCTCGACGGAAATCACCCTTATCCGCGCTGACTTTCACAAAATGGCGGAAAAGGTAGGCTCTCTGGAGCTCGTCACGAAGTCGCTGGTGGAGGATGTCTCGGAACTGCAAACGGCCATGGAAGCGGTCATGGCGGAAAACAAGCTCCTTAAGGACAAGCTCGACGACCAGGAGGGCCGCTCCAGGCGGAACAATGTACGCATTCTTGGCGTTCCGGAATCTGAAGGTGTGAGGGCTACGGATCTCTATGTGGAGGAACTCATTAAGACTCATCTTCAACCTAAAGGCCTGTCGGCCTTCTTTTCTGTGGAACGAGCCCACAGAGTCCCGGGAGGTCAACCGAAACCAGGGGCCACGCCGCGGCCGATCCTAGCGAGACTGTTTAACTACCGTGACCGGGACATCATCCTACAGGCGGCACGTGTCTCGCCGCCGGTGAAAATCCTTAACTCAACGGTGGCTTTCTTCCCGGACTACACGGCGGAGGTGGCCAGGCGGCGGAAAACATTCTTGGACGTTAAGAAAGAACTTAGGAAACGAGAACTCCCATATTCTATGATCTTCCCAGCCAGGCTTCGGGTGGTGGCGGAGAACAGGACATGGTTTTTTGACGACCCAAGCACTGCGCGAGACTGGCTGGACGGCTGGCGTCCTGCTTCTCACTCTCGTCGCCCTGGACGGACTAAGACCGGCTCGCCTCACTCTGATTGCACCGCTGCAGGGGCCGAGGGTACGAACAGTGGCAGAAGCTCTCCAGTACGAGATGAAGCTGCTTTGAGTCTGGAGGTGGACCCCTGAGCACATGAGCACGCTGTAGAAGTTTGGAACTGTGGCTGGAACCGTCAAGGACACTGGGCCGAGGGCCTCTGTGGAGGGTAAGAGGGGCCGCTGATTCCGGAGCGCTCCTCACCCCCAACGAGCAAGTAACTGTGTGTTTTCTTTGGGGTGGGATGAAGCACTCTGCTAAATTGGGGTGGCGGGCAGTTTGGAGTCCGTGTAGCAGGGAAGCAGGGAGGGTGGGGTTGTTGGGAATGGGGGGTTGTGTTGGTTGTTTAGTTTGAACTGTTTGGCTCTACTTCTCGTTTTGAAACTGCTAGTGTTCACACTTGACCATATTCCTGACACCGGGTGTATTGCCTCTGCTCCTCGAACATTGTATCGGTACACACACACGCTTAGTTGCACAGGATTGGGGAATTCCCTATTTGATATGACTCCGTCCCGCCCTCTAGGACACTCAACTACACGCTTGATCACAATATGGCGGATTCCCCACGACCTGCTGTAGTAACGCATGACACTGGGGTGGGGGCGGTACCGCCGCTCCGGGTAGTATCCTGGAATGTGCGGGGGTTGGGAGATAAAGTGAAGAGAGGGCTGGTCCTACAATGTATTAAGAGACTGAACTGTGATGTCGCCCTCCTCCAAGAGACACACTTAGTGGGGGTTGCCACCAAAGCCCTGGATAGGAGAGGGTACCGCATGCTAATACACTCGGATTTTACTTCGGGATCCCGGGGAACGGGAGTATGGGTGAAGAGGGCATCACGATTCATTCACCACTCCACAAAAACAGACCAACATGGCCGCTTTGCGGCGGTGTGTGGACAATGGGAGGGCGTGCCCATCAACGTGGTGTCTGCGTACATCCCGCCAGCGCTACATTCATCGGCGCTTCCGGACTTGGGTAAATTTCTTTTGGAACTCCCGGAAGGGGATTTGTTAGTGGGCGGAGATTTCAATGCATTGGCTGATTCTGATATGGACAGGTTCCCGGCTCGCCCCCTCCCTACTGGCTCAACGAAATTCAGGGACTTCCTGGAGGCACAGGGTCTGGTAGACATTTGGAGACAGCTTCACCCTACTGATCGACACTATTCGTACTATTCCTCCACTCATGCTTGCCTGTCACGCATAGACTATTTTCTCACACTGGGGGGCGGTAAACTCACTTTTGACAAAGTACACATCGCACCACGGGGTATTTCAGATCATTCTCCCTTGATCGCTACACTGTCCTGCTCTGCCACGGCCCGCACACGTCTCTTTCCCATTTACCCTGGTTATCTAAAAATCCCCCCGATCCGTAAATCCCTTAAAACTGCCACTAAACTTTACTTCCAGGAGAACTCCGGGTCGGTGTCCTCACCGACGATTCTCTGGGAAGCATATAAGACGGTGCTCAGGGGCCAGGCCATTGCGACCATAGCCGATCATAAACGCAAACAAAAACTAGAACTGGTTGAACTGGAACTGCAATTGGAGCAAGCAAATGTGACTCACATGGCCACGCCGTCGGAGGCCACCAGACACGCGCTGACTCTCTGCCAACTAAAGCATGACGACTTTCTCCGCCGTAGGGTGTTAGAGCGTATTGACTCAACGGCATGCAGAGTCTAAGATGTAGGCGACAAAGCCAACAAGCTGCTGGCTTGGTTGGACAAAAAGCGGGATGGAGGCAGGCATATTCTGCAGTTACAGGACCAAACGGGGACGTTCCACACGCACCCTCCCAAGATAGTTGACCTCCTGGCAGACCACTTCCAAACGGTGTACACCCCAGAGGTGGTGGTCACGTCAGAGCAGGCGGAACTGGCACTCCAAGAGGTTGAGGTGGAGGTGCTAACGCCGGAGGCGCAAACCGAGTTGGAGGCGGATCTCACGGCAGAGGAACTCCGTATGGCGATAGGCACACTGCACACGGGCAGAGCGATGGGCCCCAACGGGATTCCAATCGAATGGTTCCAAACGATGTCCGACACACTGGGCCCACCACTGCTGGCCATGTTCGAGAACTGCCGTGAGTCCGGAACGCTACCCTTGGACCAGCGCTTGGCAACGATAGTAGCTATCCCAAAACCTGAAAAACCTCCAGAATGTTGTGCATCCTATCGCCCGATCTCGCTAATCAATGCAGAGGCGAAGATCCTGGCGAAGGTGATTGCTAATAGATTGACCCCACAACTAGGCCAGCTGATCTACCCAGACCAATCCGGCTTTATGCCTCACAGGAGTACAGCATTAAATCTCCGTAGAGTGCACGGCGCGTTGGCACGTGCGCACTCCTTGACTGAGCCGGCGGCCATCTTGTCGCTGGACGCCAGGATGTCCTTCGATATGGTGGAGTGGCAGTACCTGTTCGCAGTTCTGCACCGGATGGGCTTCGGTCTAAAGTTTCTATCCTGGATCCGACTGCTCTACACAGGTCCAGTAGCTCATGTAGCGGCCAATGGCCATATCTCCCGTGCGATCTCTTTAGCGCGTGGGACCCGCCAGGGCTGCCCCTTATCCCCGTTGCTCTTCGCACTGGTCCTTGAACCCCTTGCGATCATCCTCAGAACGACACCACTGTTGAAGGGCATCAGGTGGACGGAGACCTGGGAAGATAGAATATCATTGTATGCGGATGATATGCTGGTGTACGTCTCGGCACCCGAACTGAGTGTCCCGATTTTATTGGCGCTTTGTGACAAACACGGTGCGGCCTCTGGTTACAAAATCAACTGGACGAAATCGGTCCTTTATGTACTGAAGGGCCCTCGACCAGTCCTCCCTGAACATTGTCCGTTGGTGGTGACAGATGTCTCCTTCAAATATTTGGGTATCCATGTCACTAGCGATATGACCGTCTTTACCAATCAGAACCTGGCGCCCCCCCTCCTCCGTTTGAAGGCAGACGTGAGGCACTGGTCGTCCCTACCGCTCACACTCTTAGGCCGCGCTGCACTGTTTAAAATGATGGCGCTCCCGCGCCTCCTCTACATCTTTGAAAATACGCCTGTCGTGATTCCGCCCTCCTACTTGCGGAAAATCACCGCGGTTGTTACCGCTCTACTTTGGGGTGAGCGTCCCCCGAGGATAGCTCACCTCAAACTCAACCGCGGCTGGTACGATGGTGGGATTGCACTACCGAACGTACAGCTTTATTACTGGGCATCCCAACTTAAGGTACTCAACCAATGGATCCATGCATCACACACTGACCCGGCATACATGGCGGACAGGGCCCAACTGGGAACGCAAAGTCTCCTGGCCCCCCTCTATAACCCAAGTCTCCTCAAGAACCTGATTGGCCCCACTAAACACACAATTACTCTATGGTACAGGGCACTCACCAAGCTACAGTGGAAGGGAGTCATCACGAAGCTTACCCCGCTTTGGGATACCAAAAAACTGGGCTGCCTGAGGACCAGTAAAGGGTTCACCCAGTGGGACAATATAGGCATCTCTACGGTGGGGGATCTCTGGACGTCCACAGGGGTGGTACCATTCGAGCAACTCCAACAACAATATGCTCTGGGCCCCACAGAAACGTATAGGTACATCCAAATCAGACACGCTCTCCTGGCGGTGTTGGAACCGGGAACCGCAATCCCGGAATCCTCACCCCTAGAAGACCGGCTCCTCACGGACTACATGCAAACAAGAGCCACCTCGCTCACCTATCGTAAATTACTAAACAATCTCCCGGACCCCCTACAGACGCTGCGAGAAAAATGGGAGGATGAGTTGGGTGATATGGATGAGACGGATTGGAACGCTGCTATGGCGTCCCCGAGAGAGGCTGGGGTTTCGGCCAGGTTCAGGCTCATACAGCTGAAAATACTACACAGAACGTACTATACGAGGACCACCCTACACAAAATGCACAGAGCTGACTCCCCTCGTTGTCTTAGGGGATGTGGGGAGGATGGCACACTATTGCACACGTTGTGGGGCTGCCCTCTCATTGCCCGGTACTGGCAGCAGGTCATGCGCACGATTTCTCAGGCCCTTGACACTTCCCTCACGCCCGAACCGCGCCTCTGTCTCCTGAATGTGTGGGAGGGCACTGATCTTAACCTCAGACAACAGCAGTGGGTTACAATTGGAACAATGATGGCTAAGCGTGATGTGGCACAGAGGTGGGGGGTGGCAGAGCTACCTACTTTGGCGCTATGGTGTAAAAACATGGACAAATTGATGATAACTGAACGAACTGTCTACAAACTCAGAGCGAACCCAAAGAAATGGAACAGGGTGTGGGAGGCTTGGAATAGATATAGAGGGGACCTGTGTGACCCGCTCCAGGAGGATGAAGACGAAGACTCGGAAGATGAGGAGGGGATGATTGATTAGCCTGTGGGTTAATACGGGGCAGGACTAGAACTGTACTCGTATAATTGGAACTTCTGCTCACGTTCTGCGGGGGGTGGAGGGGGTAAGCCTGGGGTAGGGGGTCGGTGTGTTCTACTAGCGTCTTCTGTTCTATTTTGCTTCGTGTCTATGCACTACTATTGAGCCACTTTGTTTGGTTTGTTTTTGATTTTTTATAAATGGAACAAATAACAAAAATGCACTTTAAAAAAGTAAAACTTCATGACTCCGATGTTTACATCCTTATGGTCCGCCATATCATCCCCATCCTATGCTGCCGGACCGGAGGGTTGTCGGCTAAATAGCTGTGTACAAGTACGTGACATTCTGTTCTTCTCTCCTGTCGTGATTACTGTGTAATTGTTTTGTTGTAACATGGATGATGAATATCAATAAAAGTTTTACACCAAAAAAAAAAAAAAAAAAAAAAACATACAAAAAAAAATGCACAATGCACATGTCAAGCCATCAGATATACTCGCTGTATACTTTATGCACTGTAAACCTGCAGCCCAAAATGCAATATTTGGGCCTGTCTAAATTTTGTCAGGTCTAAACTCCATACTCTCCATACCCTCCTTTTGACAGTGAGCACAACACAGTTGTAGTCTACTGTCAAATATAACTTTACTGTCTTTCTTCTCACATACAGGATCAACTAAAATATTTCATGACAGCGTTAAATACCCAAACAAAAACATGAACATTTTTTTTCTTTCAGAGAAATTACGCAAAAACACATCTCTTTTCAATTAACCAATCTCACGTGTCTTGTCTGCCTTAGAACAATCCATGAATAATCTGTTGGCAGAAGCAGAAAAATACACAACACAAAAAAACATTGTAACATACACAAAAATAACTGTTTATTACTTAACTGTTACTCTCCTGTCAGTTCACCTCGCAACATCAAGCTATCTTATTTTTTACCGTTCCAAAAGAAATTGTTACACTGATACTCCATATGAATGTGGCACCTATAATGTGCACTGAAAAATAATACCTAATGAGCACATTTTTTTTATCTAAGACTTAATGCAACACTTCATTTTCTGTAAAATAAACGCAGCTAGCAAACATTATTTTCCTTAGCGTGGAGACACAAATGTATCTGTTCTGCCAAGCATTTAACACGATGTTTAAAGAAACCCCTTTTTATTTTCCCTTTTAAATCAAGTATTTTCATTTTATTGATGTTCTCACGGAGAAACCAGAAACCAGAAACCCCACCTCTAGAGGCCCGTTGAGAGAGGTCATTCTGCATTCCTCAGAGGCAAAGTCCTAATTAAAGGGTCACAAATGTCAACATGACAGCCTTCTCCATTGTTTACAGAAAACTAAAAGATAACATCTCAGCAGCGCACTCGAGCCAGCCTCTGCAAATTCTCCCAACCCCCGGCCTCTGCCACAGTGAAGCTGACAAAGCCAGTAGGCTCTATCTAACCTGCAATAATTCGCTCTATTTTGAAAAATAATTTCTCTTTGTTTAGGCGCCAAAATTATCTCTATACCCAGATCATTCAACTACATTTACTGTCAATGTTTCTCAAAACCTAAAGACATACAGACCATTTTTTAGAGTAAATGCTTGTTGCAATCCTATGATATACACTTCATCAGTTCTTAAATGAACAGACTTTTCCGTAGGTCTAGCTGAAGCTAGAAGCTTCAACCCTGATATTAAAACAAGCCTTTGTAGTGGCACATTAACCCACTGAACCATAAGAAGGCACAACCTGCAAATATATAGCAAAACCTAAATGCATACATTTGCTTAAGCCTGAGACACTTTAAAAAGTACTGTGAATGAAAGCAAAATGCTCTTTAAACAGTGATTTTACTCAAAATCGACTTTCACATTTTGGGCATTAAAAAATGAATATCCTACAATTTTCTTGCATAATATGCATTACTACAATGTCTATTACATAACCCATGAGTCAGGCATTTGAAAATAATAACTTATACTTTATAAAAATGAGCTTGTTTGCGGCTATGCCAAGTGCAAATTATACACACGAATACTTGTCATTTTAGTGATGCAACATAACTTAAATCAAATTTTAATGCTAGGAGGTCATGGTATGAGTGTTAAGCTTTATAAATATTAAAAAATGATTTTTGTAGCACTTATTTTTAATAATTATTTTTCATAATTAATAAAATTTGTCTTCTAAAACAAAAAAACAATTATCCCTTTTCTTGTGTGTGATTGTTCTACATATAAGAGCCCGCTGCATCCCTTGCCTATCATTTAGATGCAGTAACTCACGAACCTAAGCACATATGCCTAACTTAAAACGTGTCACAATTCTGCGTCACATTTCTGCTTCACATTTCTGCGCCACATTTCTGCACCACATTTACTTAAAAGAACTGTTATGCAAAATTCCACCCGTGTTTAACTGAAAAAATGCTGGCTGAATGAACATTCCAATCAAATATACTGCAGCCGAAAGGTTTGCCTGTGAACATCTGTTGGATTCCACAGGCCCGGACACTGCAGGAACGAGGTATGCCCAAATCCACTACCCTGACTCAAAGGCCCCCCATGAGATAGACAAACATGAGAGGACACCCGAGCCCAGGGCAGGGGGCAGGAAATCAAAATGAAAGGGACGTCAGAAAATGCTTCACCCCTGATTTGGACTGGACAATGAGACTCGAACACCCCTCCTCGCCTCTGTACCTATGAAAGAATGTACACACAATTACTTCTCTGTCCAACTTAATGGTTACCCCTTATCCTTATTGCCACACTCCACCATACAATGATACGACCCCTCCTTACTTGTGTATTATACAGGATTAGCTTCGGGAGGTCTTTGGCAGCAGGAAGATGAATATTCCACTGCTGTCCGTGCATCCAGTTTCAATATCGGGAAAGAAAAGTAAGGGAATTGCACTCGAGGAAGATACTGCCAAAACGGGACTTCTAAGGGGAAAAAGCCATAATACTCGGCATAAAAAACCCCTGCTATTGTCCTTCCGAGTGTTATTTAGTCTGTTAGGGCTGGAAGGGGGAGAGCGCAAACAAACGTTTCCCTCTTCCAGGATCTGCAGCTCCTCTATCGTCCCAGCGCGACCGAAAGCGCCCAAGCGGCACACAACGAGGCGGACACCCTCACACAACGCGGAAGTAGAGGACGCTGCTTGGAATCCACGCAGCTAAGACGCCAGCCGGCGTTCTTCGGATTGTTTAATGTCTGTCCTTCCGAAGAGCTGATCTTCGAGGAAACTGGAGCCCCAGCAATCCTCAACTAATAAATTAAACACAGCAGCTCTAATCACCATAGATGAAGGAACAGTAGGAAGGTAAAGGGAGGGGAGGGAAAAAAGGGATTCGAACTTCACCTAACTGCACTAGCTACAAGAAAAAAAACGGAATGACCAGGGAAAGGAAAGGGCATGACCAGGACAAAACTAAGAATACAGGGGGAATCCAAATGTAAAGGAACACGAGCCCGTGAACCAATCTCTCTCACACGTAGAAACCACAACCCAGCACCTGGAACCCAAACTAAAAGATACCAAGCACTGAAAAACAGAAGGGGCGGTTCTTTTATCCCCCCAAGGCCAATCATGTGATGGTGAAGTATGGCCACAGAGGACAGACTAGCCCTTAATCCTAACAGTATCTCCCCCCAAAGGTCCTCCCCACCGGACGGGGTTTAGAGGGATGCTGTCTATGGAACAAACGGACCAACCGTGGCGCATGCACACTACCTGCTGGTTCCCATGTCCTCTCTTCAGGTGTATACCCCTTCCAATCCACAAGGTAGAAAAGGCGTCCTCTCCTCCGCCTAGAATCCATAATAGCCTGAACCTCAAACTCCTCTTCCCCATCAATTAACAAGGGAGGGGGTGGTGGCAGAACCTGTGTAGTTGGTACATAGGGCTTCAAGAGTGACGTATGAAACACCGGATGGACTTTGTATTCGTCAGGCAAAACAAGATTCATGGCCACAGGATTAATCACCTGCGTGATAGCAAATGGTCCCACAAACCGAGGCTGCAATTTACGTGACCCCTGCAACCTAAGGTTGCGCGAAGATAGCCACACCTTATCACCCACCTGATAGGATGGAGCGGGGACTCTATGTTTATCTGCCTGAGCCTTCATGGTGACTTTAGTTGCCTGTAACTGTTCACGAGCTCTGTCCCATATTCCTCCCAAGGACCTACAAATATCGTCTATGGCTGGCACATGCCCAGTAGGCTGGATGGCTAAAGCCCGAGGATGATAACCCATTGAACAAAAGAAGGGAGTCATACCCACTGCGGAATGCAGACTATTATTGTAGGCAAACTCCGCAATGGGAAGAGCCACCATCCAATCACAAGATAATGACGCAACAAGACACCTCAAATATTGCTCCATGGTCTGGTTCGTCCGTTCAGTCTGACCATCTGACTGTGGGTGGTACGCTGATGACAATCGCACATCTATCTTCAGCACAGAACACAGTTCCGCCCAGAAGTGAGACACAAATTGTGCCCCCCTGTCAGAAACAATCGCAGATGGTAACCCATGGATCCTGACTATGGACGACATAAACACCAAAGCCATCTCCCTGGCAGTAGGAACCTTAAGCAATGGGATGAAGTGTGCCATTTTTGTAAACAGATCTACTACCACCAATATGGCGGTATGTCCCAACACAGGAGGTAAATCCGTCACAAAATCCATACTAATGGTATGCCAAAGAGTAGGAGGGACCTCTAAGGGCTGTAACAGGCCCGACGGCATGCTATGGGTAGGTTTGCTAGTGGCACAAATGGGACAAGCAGCCACATAACACTGTATATCCTAAAGCAATGAATCCCACCAAAACCACCGCAAACACATCTCCCTGGTCTTTTGTATTCCTGGATGTGCTACCAGCGAGGAGGAATGACACCACTCTAAGACCATCTTTCTCAAGGCAGGAGGGACAAACAAACGGTCCCCATGGTACAACAGCCCATCCTGCATCAAAACCTGGGGCAAAGTCATCCAAGGGGCTAAATCTATTTGTCGTAATTGCCCCTTGAGAAACGAGGGAAAATCCGCTGTATGTGCCACCCCTACAATCTTTTCTTCACAGATCATAGGTCTATCTTCTTTCACACGTCCCTCCTCCTTTCCTTCCACATGTATCCTAGAAAGGGCGTCAGATTTTATCTGCTGAGCGGCGGGGCGATAAGTAATGACAAAGTCATACTCGTTAAAAAACAAGACCCACCGCATCTGGCGAGGTGTTAACGCCCGAGCAGACCGAAAGAATTCAAGATTCTTATGATCGGTATATATCGTGATCGTGTGTCGAGCACCCCATAAATAATGACGCCACTCCTCAAATGACAATTTCACCGCCAACAGTTCCCTCTCAGCCACTGTGTAATTACGCTCCGCAGGCAACAGGGTCTTAGAGAAAAAGGCAATGGGATGCATCTGGCCAGTTTCAGCATCCCTATGGGACAACACCCCTCCCACTGCACACAACGAAGCATCCGTTTCCACATAAAATGGTACTGCGGTATCGGGATGCACCAAAACAGGAGCAGATGTAAAGGATTGCAACAGAAGTTGAAAGGCATCCTGGACTTCAGTGGACCAGACAAAAGGAACCCCCTTTCTTAGTAATCGGGTCAAGGGGGAAACCACATCAGAGAAGTGGGAGATGAAGCGCCGATAGAAATTGGCGAACCCCAGAAGGGCCTGGATCTGCTTAACGGTAGATGGTATGGGCCAGGTAATAATAGCCTCTATCTTTCTAGGGTCCATTCGAATGCCCTCAGCAGTGATGACAAACCCCAGGAATTCTACCTTCTGTGTGTCGAACTGGCATTTCTCCAATTTGGCATACAGATGATGGTCCTGTAACTTCTGTAACACCTGGGATACATGTTCATGGTGTTCTGCCACTGTCTCTGAGAAAATCAATGTCGTCCAAATAGACGATAACACTTCTGTCCAGATACTCCCAGAGAACCTCGTTAATAAAGTATTGGAAGGCCGCTGGCGCATTGCATAAGCCAAACGGCATCACACAATACTCGAATAGGCCAAATTTGGTCTTAAACGCCGTCTTCCATTCATCCCCGGGTCGGACTCGAATGAGATGGTAAGCACCCCGCAAATCCAGTTTGGTAAAGATGGTTGCTTTGCGGAGCTGGTCCAACAACACAGGGATGAGAGGAAGAGGGTACCTATTCTTCACAGTGGCCTTATTAAGAGACCTGTAGTCCACACACGCCCTCAACGTCCCTTCCTTCTTCGGAATGAAAAAGATCGCCGAGGACACAGGTGAACAAGAGGGACGAATGAATCCCATCCCCAACATCTCCTCTAGGTACTCTTTCAGATGTAATTCCTCGGGTTCAGAGAGCGCGTATATGCGACAAGAAGGCAAAGGGATGCCAGGTATCAAATCGATTTTACAATCAAAAGATCTGTGAGGAGGGAGGCCCTGTGCCTTAACCTTATCAAAAACACCCCGAAAGGTGGAATACTGAGAGGGAACCGATAGCACCTCCACCCCAGCACAAGACAAGGGATGAACCTGTTCGATAGCCTCCCTGTAGCAATGTGCAAGGCAATGCTTGGAATCCAGAGTCACCAAACGCTGCACCCAGTCAATCTTGGGGTTATGTTCCTGAAGCCAGGGAACTCCTAACACTAACCCAAAAGAGGGGGCGTCAATAAGGTCAAAGACCACCGACTCTGAGTGCCCGTTTTCACACAACAATGTCACTGGTTCTGTCTGGCGTGTAATGGACCCCGAGGTTAGTTCAGTCCCATCGATGGCTCTCACAGGTTCTGGTTGTCTCTTGTATTGACATGGGATTTCCAGCTTTTCCGCCAATGAGATGTCAATGAAATTCCCAGTCGCCCCGGAGTCCAACAAAACAGACACTGGTACACGCCTACTCCCTGACATCAAGAGTTGTGCCGGAATAATGAAATGTCTTGGCACCTGATCGATCACACCCAGCACCTGATAGGTCCCCCCTACTCCACGGTTCATAGCTTGACTACGATCCACCTGTACACATGCCACCTTTTTATGGAATGCTTGTCCGGAGGGTTTAACAGGACACTCTCGGGCAAAGTGCCCCCCTTGTCCGCAATACAAACATAAGTTCAATTCCCTCCTCCTTCTTTTCTCTTCCATTGTTAATGGGCCTCTCACCCCTCCTATCTCCATGGGTTCTGGAGCCGGCTTATTATCCCCAGTAGATCTTATATCCGGTTTCATATAACTCCTCCAGGGTCCCTGAACCCGACTACGATCACCCCGCCTCTCAGTCAACCTGTGGTTTAACTTCACCACCAGATCTATAAAGGCAGCACAGTCGTCTGGAGGATCAACCACCTGAGATACCACATCTTTTAGTTCGTCGCATAAACCCTGGTAAAACAAGGAGGTTCTCTTGTCGGTGGGCCAATGTGTCTCTGACACTAACCTATTAAATGTTGACACATAGGTTAGCAAATCCTGTTTGCCCTGTCTCAACTTGAGGAGCTCCGCATCACTCGCCTGCATAAAAGCATGCTTAGCAAATAGGCCCCTCATTAATTGTTTAAAGGCCAGATAATCATGCAATACCGGAGCATCGCTTTCCACAAGAGGGATAGCCCACTGTGCCGCAGTGCCAGCCAGATACGATATTGTAAACGCCACCTTAGCCATGTCATCCGGAAAAGCGGTCGGCCTGCACATAAAGTGCAGTTGACATTGAGTCATAAAGGTCCCGTATTTGTTACTGTCTCCCATGAATCTCTCAGGGGCAGCCAATGGAACAGGAACAGGTGTAGTAACAGTAACTGCTACAGGGCCCCCCCCTCTGCTCTCTGACCCATCCCGCCTCCATACTGAAAGGTAGCTGGTTGGATGATGGGAGTCTGAGTCCTATCTCTCTGCTGTTCCCTGGCCTTCACAGCCCCCAGTTCCTGTTTAAGTCCTAGGTTTTCCTGTTGTAAGTCCTGTACCTGAGCTTGGAGGGCCGCCACCGCCCCCACTATGTCCTGCATTGTAGGCGTTCACTCTGCTCCCCCCATGGCCCCACCCTCTTCATCCATACCTCGTCTGGGCAGTGTAGTTTAACGTGGGCTTGGTATTCTGTTGGATTCCACAGGCCCGGACACTGCAGGAACGAGGTATGCCCAAATCCACTACCCTGACTCAAAGGCCCCCCATGAGATAGACAAACATGAGAGGACACCCGGGCCCAGGGCAGGGGACAGGAAATCAAAATGAAAGGGACGTCAGAAAATGCTTCACCCCTGATTTGGACTGGACAATGAGACTCGAACACCCCTCCTCGCCTCTGTACCTATGAAAGAATGTACACACAATTACTTCTCTGTCCAACTTAATGGTTACCCCTTATCCTTATTGCCACACTCCACCATACAATGATACGACCCCTCCTTACTTGCGTATTATACAGGATTAGCTTCGGGAGGTCTTTGGCAGCAGGAAGATGAATATTTCACTGCTGTCCGTGCATCCATTTCCAATATCGGTAAAGAAAAGTAAGGGAATTGCACTCGAGGAAGATACTGCCAAAACGGGACTTCTAAGGGGAAAAAGCCATAATACTCGGCATAAAAAACCCCTGCTATTGTCCTTCCGAGTGTTATTTAGTCTGTTAGGGCTGGAAGGGGGAGAGCGCAAACAAACGTTTCCCTCTTCCGGGATCTGCAGCTCCTCTATCGTCCCAGCGCGACCGAAAGCGCCCAAGCGGCACACAACGAGGCGGACAGCCTCACACAACGCGGAAGTAGAGGACGCTGCTTGGAATCCACGCAGCTAAGACGCCAGCCGGCGTTCTTCGGATTGTTTAATGTCTGTCCTTCCGAAGAGCTGATCTTCGAGGAAACTGGAGCCCCAGCAATCCTCAACTAATAAATTAAACACAGCAGCTCTAATCACCATAGACAAAGGAACAGTAGGAAGTTAAAGGGAGGGGAGGGAAAAAAGGGATTCGAACTTCACCTAACTGCACTAGCTACAAGGGAAAAAATGGAATGACCAGGGAAAGGAAAGGGCATGACCAGGACAAAACTAAGAATACAGGGGGAATCCAAATGTAAAGGAACACGAGCCCGTGAACCAATCTCTCTCACACGTAGAAACCACAACCCAGCACCTGGAACCCAAACTAAAAGATACCAAGCACTGAAAAACAGAAGGGGCGGTTCTTTTATCCCCCCAAGGCCAATCATGTGATGGTGAAGTATGGCCACAGAGGACAGACTAGCCCTTAATCCTAATAGTATCTCCCCCCAAAGGTCCTCCCCACCGGACGGGGTTTAGAGGGATGCTGTCTATGGAACAAACGGACCAACCGTGGCGCATGCACACTACCTGCTGGTTCCCATGTCCTCTCTTCAGGTGTATACCCCTTCCAATCCACAAGGTAGAAAAGGCGTCCTCTCCTCCGCCTAGAATCCATAATAGCCTGAACCTCAAACTCCTCTTCCCCATCAATTAACAAGGGAGGGGGTGGTGGCAGAACCTGTGTAGTTGGTACATAGGGCTTCAAGAGTGACGTATGAAACACCGGATGGACTTTGTATTCGTCAGGCAAAACAAGCTTCATGGCCACAGGATTAATCACCTGCGTGATAGCAAATGGTCCCACAAACCGAGGCTGCAATTTACGTGACCCCTGCAACCTAAGGTTGCGCGAAGATAGCCACACCTTATCACCCACCTGATAGGATGGAGCGGGGACTCTATGTTTATCTGCCTGAGCCTTCATGGTGACTTTAGTTGCCTGTAACTGTTCACGAGCTCTGTCCCATATTCCTCCCAAGGACCTACAAATATCGTCTATGGCTGGCACATGCCCAGTAGGCTGGATGGCTAAAGCCCGAGGATGATAACCCATTGAACAAAAGAAGGGAGTCATACCCACTGCGGAATGCAGACTATTATTGTAGGCAAACTCCGCAATGGGAAGAGCCACCATCCAATCACAAGATAATGACGCAACAAGACACCTCAAATATTGCTCCATGGTCTGGTTCGTCCGTTCAGTCTGACCATCTGACTGTGGGTGGTATGCTGATGACAATCGCACATCTATCTTCAGCACAGAACACAGTTCCGCCCAGAAGTGAGACACAAATTGTGCCCCCCTGTCAGAAACAATCGCAGATGGTAACCCATGGATCCTGACTATGGACGACATAAACACCAAAGCCATCTCCCTGGCAGTAGGAACCTTAAGCAACGGGATGAAGTGTGCCATTTTTGTAAACAGATCTACTACCACCAATATGGCGGTATGTCCCAACACAGGAGGTAAATCCGTCACAAAATCCATACTAATGGTATGCCAAGGAGTAGGAGGGACCTCTAAGGGCTGTAACAGGCCCGACGGCATGCTATGGGTAGGTTTGCTAGTGGCACAAATGGGACAAGCAGCCACATAACACTGTAGATCCTTAAGCAATGAATCCCACCAAAACCACCGCAAACACATCTCCCTGGTCTTTTGTATTCCTGGATGTGCTACCAGCGAGGAGGAATGACACCACTCTAAGACCATCTTTCTCAAGGCAGGAGGGACAAACAAACGGTCCCAATGGTACAACAGCCCATCCTGCATCAAAACCTGGGGCAAAGTCATCGAAGGGGCTAAATCTATTTGTCGTAATTGCCCCTTGAGAAACGAGGGAAAATCAGCAGTATGTTCCACCCCTACAATCTTTTCTTCACAGATCATAGGTCTATCTTCTTTCACACGTCCCTCCTCCTTCCCTTCCACATGTATCCTAGAAAGGGCGTCAGATTTTATCTGATGAGCGGCGGGGCGATAAGTAATGACAAAGTCATACTCGTTAAAAAACAAGACCCACCGCATCTGGCGAGGTGTTAACGCCCGAGCAGACCGAAAGAATTCAAGATTCTTATGATCGGTATATATCGTGACCGTGTGTCGAGCACCCCATAAATAATGACGCCACTCCTCAAATGACAATTTCACCGCCAACAGTTCCCTCTCAGCCACTGTGTAATTACGCTCCGCAGGCAACAGGGTCTTAGAGAAAAAGTCAATGGGATGCATCTGGCCAGTTTCAGCATCCCTTTGGGACAACACCCCTCCCACTGCACACAACGAAGCATCCGTTTCCACATAAAATGGTAAGGCGGTATCGGGATGCACCAAAACAGGAGCAGATGTAAAGGATCGCAACAGAAGTTGAAAGGCATCCTGGACTTCAGTGGACCAGACAAAAGGAACCCCCTTTCTTAGTAATCGGGTCAAGGGGGACACCACATCAGAGAAGTGGGAGATGAAGCGCCGATAGAAATTGGCGAACCCCAGAAGGGCCTGGATCTGCTTAACGGTAGATGGTATGGGCCAGGTAATAATAGCCTCTATCTTTCTAGGGTCCATTCGAATGCCCTCAGCAGTGATGACAAACCCCAGGAATTCTACCTTCTGTGTGTCGAACTGGCATTTCTCCAATTTGGCATACAGATGATGGTCCTGTAACTTCTGTAACACCTGGGATACATGTTCATGGTGTTCTGCCACTGTCTCTGAGAAAATCAATATGTCGTCCAAATAGACGATAACACTTCTGTCCAGATACTCCCGGAGAACCTCGTTAATAAAGTATTGGAAGGCCGCTGGCACATTGCTGTTATGGCTGGATTTTCTGATTAGGTGGGATCAGCCCCTAGGGGCCCCTCCAACCCAGCCAGAACGTAATCACATCCCTCCTCAGGACCAACTATCCAGGCACCTGGGTACCTACCTGAGGATGGGGAACTCGCAATATACAAGCTCATATTATTAAAAACACCACTAAATCTATAGGGATACTAGGAATACTCACTGATTACTAAGGATATCCATACCCTACACCACACTTATATTCACATCAGTTGGTCTCGCGGCCACTCAGACCCAGACCGGTCTACCCTAGGGCAGATATGACACACAATCAGGTGCGTCTACACATGGGCCTGCAGAACCCGATGCTCCCTTTTCCAAACGGTTCACAATCCAGCGAACCTACACGCTAGTCCTCCCTCCTAGCGCTCTCACTTATTCAAGCCACAATCCTGTGGGTATACGCGCTGATAATCCTCCCCAGCGTTCTCACTAACGCCGTATATCAACGACGACCACATTCCTATGAACACCTATATATATATATATATAGTGGGAAGTCTCTTCACTAAGGGTCTGCTACTACAATATTAGGAGTTAGCCAATTAATATCATGTATCTCCTATTTTTGGCATCATAGGTCCACTCACTCCCTATTTATGTGATCACCACTTACCTGATTGGGATTACTCATCCATTCATGTACCTAGTGAATACCTAGGAGCTATATTTACCTAGATTGAACAAAAGTATGAGACACGTGCCAGTTTTCTACAAACTGGGGGTTATTTTATTAGTACAATATAAACCTTTACACAGAACTGACAAAGACTATAGGTAGAACACACCGCTGAAAGAGAAAAGATTAAACATAACAGGAACACTCCGCTGAAAGAGAAAAGATTTAAACATACAATGGCTTAGGGAATAAGGACAAGATTAAGGATGGAGTTCACCTTATTAGTGTGTAGTCTTGTTCTAGCTGTCATCTGGGTTCCTCTCTCGTCTGTGCCTTGGCTCATCTCAGACTCCCTCTCTCTCCTGCACTCTTGGGTACACCTCTGCGCTGATCACTTTGCACTGGACTCCTCTCCCCCACGAACTGTCTCCACCTTCCAGCTTCAATCTTAATGGTTCCTGCCGCTCTGATCACTGTTCATTCCACCAACTTATTCACTCTGTCTCTGCGCCAATGTCCAATTAACTCCATCTGCTCCCATAGGTTAGTCCACGATCTCTCCTCCGTCTCTTCTAAAAGGCATTACTTCAGACTCCAGCTATTCACACCTCCTCCTGATAAGCAACTGCTTCTGACTGCTTCCTTCAGTTCCAGCTCACTATTCAACTCAGCTCTTCTCCAGCTTGAACCCTCTCTCTCTGCCAACTCCACTCCACTGCTTTCCACTCCTCCACCTTAACACGACTCTCTGGCTTCGCCACCTCCACTCGACTCTCACTCTGCTCGACTCCCTGACTCCGCCTCTGCACTTCACTGATATAGAATGCTGTTTCCTCATGGAAAGTTCCAGCCATCAGCCTGCCGCCCACCAGGTCTCTGCATCACCTCGCATCAAGGACACACACCCAGCCGGCCGGCCTTTTGTTGTGTCTTCCACATAGAGAATAATACAGCCTACCGATAAGGGCTGGCCCAGACCGGTTCTCTCCAAGTGAAAAACAGCCTTAACTATAAACTTTGCCTTTGCCCTGAAAAGCCTCTCAGCTTCATCAAGATGGAGTCCCTCTAGCTCTAGGCCTGTAGGCCTGAAAGGGGTGAAATGCTCTTTAGCTCTGTCAGAATACCTACATAAACCATACCAATGTGTCTAATATGTCAAAGCCAATAGGCAATAGACAGGTTAAAGTCAAGAATAAAGGCATATTAAGCAGCTATCCTCTTCTAGGTCTGGAAAAAAGGGCTTAAAAGGGCCAACACAGGCTAAGAATACCTATACTAGATGTGAGCAAGATTAATGATCTATATCACTGCTAAATAAAGCCAAAAACTCTGCCATTACACTCCACCCTTAGATCCTTATCTTGCGAACATCAATAAACAACAACAACCATATAAACAAACATCAACACAATCTATCAACAAATCAAAAAACTAAAAAACTCTCTAAAAAGAATGACAACTTAAGGAAATTCCACCTGAAACTCAATTGTAGGGAATACAAACCTAACAACCGACTGAAAACAAATCAAAGCACCCTTGACTTGAATGCTGAAACATATCTGAGATTGGATCTGATAACAACAGAAACTAACCAAAGCATCCTCAAACTAAATGTGCCTCAACTTCTAGTGATAACTGGTGAAATCTAGTGATGTAGGGACTTATGTGTTGAATGAAAACAGCAAGGGGCCTACCTACTTCGGACAACTTAATCCTAAATGAGGCCTACCTACTATAGTCAACTTAAGAACTAAATGTGTTTCAACTTCTAATGAGAAAACAACAAAGGGCCTAAATGAGCCCTACCTACTATAGGCAACTTAAGCTAATGATGACTCATGAAACTATTGGTGTAGGGGCTTGTTTGTGGGATGAAAATAACAATGGGCCTAAATGAGGCCTACCTACTGACATTTGTCAATTTAAAATTTTTTTTTGGTGAAATCTGAGAAGTAGACATGACAAACTGTTTCAAGGTCTGGGCAAACATTAATACATAATCATACTAAAAGACACACCTCCCAGAACAATCCAAAGTCTAAGGTAACCACCCTTTGATCAATCAAGGTGAAAATGTAAGAGCAGTAAAAAACAACCCCATTTCTACAAGATAGCTGGTGTAACACCAATCCTAAAACAGCCATTTTACATCACACTGTGGAACACATGTGTGCACCACCATTCAAAAAAAAAAGTCCTTCATTGGCAAAAACTGTTTTGAAGAAAACAGAAAAACTATAATAGGTGACATGTTTGTGTTATTTCTTAAAAGTGGGGCCTGCTCGTAGTGATGTCAAGAAAAATGCAGGCCAAGGAATTATGTAACCAAATCCATTTGAAAAAAAAAGTCCAAGTCAATTTTGTTGCTTCAGTGTAGGCCACCACCCTGCATCTTCGGTATCCGGACACTTCCTCCGATGCGGCCATTCACCACCCTTCCGGTCTGGTCTGGTCTGGTTCCATCATCCAAAAATAATAAACTAACATAAAAACATGAAAGTAAAAAACTAAAACAATAAAGGAAGTGGGAGGGGGAGGGGCCCACGCACAACCACAACCCAGCAATCCTAGGGACAAGAAAACAAGTATCATTAATCTTGCATGACAAAATTTTCCATTTAAAAAGCACCCCGGGTGCCTTTCATTATTGAAAAGAAAATATTCTAATTAATTAAAAACATTCAAAATTTAATTTTTAAGTTCATTCAGTGGGGCCTAACATACCCTAATCCTCTCTAAGCCAGCCTTCTCCCTTCAGACACGGGAGCCAGGCTACAGTGTGAAGCAATTTGAATCACTGCCAAATGATGATCTCACAGCAGGAGCAGGGCACTGCAAGCCTCCCATTTCCCTGATCAGAGAAGCCCGCCCAGGCCCACTGCAACTAACTAACTCCAAGGGCAAGAGTCTGCAAGAGTCCCTTATCAGCAGGCAATGAAGCCGCCTGCGTCAACAGCCAGGAAGAGCCAGTCCCCCGCCCTTACAAAAACAAGCCGTCCGCGGAAGAAAATTGGATTATAGCCAATCATAACGAGACAGGGCCGTGTTCGGAGCCTGCAGAGGGAAGAGAAAAAAAAAACTCGTCTGCACAAACCAGCTGGTCTGCCAAGGTCGACAAACAAATTCCTTGCAAGTTTGTTCCCAGGCCTGATTGTGCTAACCAACGAAAGGTAGCATTTTAAAAAAAACAATTCTATTACAGTGTACTGCTACTTAAAAGCTCCAGTTTCTAAAAAGACTTTTGTCTAACTAATTCAGCTAAAGGCAAGACATTTAAAATATGGGCACTTATTTAGAAAGGGGCAACTCAGTTTTGCACACAAAATTATACATTCTGCATTTGAAAAAAAAAAACGAATTAACATGGACCATTGTCAGCTGTTGAAAGAGAAATAATTTTAAAACAACATAAAATGCAGATACATTTCAACATTGTACTTAGTTCAATCAGAGACATCATATAATTGTGCATTACAGTGTAATTTAACATGCAAGCTATTTAATCCAACCCAATAAAAGGGCCACATTCATACACTAATAAACAGCCTATTATTTTCTAACTGAGTTGGTGAACTTACCAAGGAAGGTTTTGCTGACACATTTATAAAAAAGGTTGTATTTTACATATGGGAAAATAATAATGTTACATTTTATATTTTTTCAAAGGCACACGGTTGCCTTTCACTAATTAAAAGCACATGTTACCATGCACTGTCGGGCAAGATTGATTATTCTCAACCTGTGATCATTGCAACCAGCACATTCCTTTCTAGATGGAAAACCCTCAAAGAAATAATTAATGAAAACAGCCCGTAGCATGCATTCTAACGGGCCACCTCCTTAACATTTCACTCATTTTAAAAGAACACAGCTCTCTCCGTAATCCGACTGGTTGATTTATAACCACATCAGTTCCAAGGCAAACCCACACAAATTCGTAGACGCATTTCAATAAGAATGTGAAATGAACAGAACCCTTTGCAAAGCACAAGATGTTACCTTTCCGTCAAGAAGCTGACAAAGCACGTAGGCAGACCAAGGAATCAAAAAAAAGTCAAAATCAAACCATCAAATAATCGACTGACATTTATAATCAGGTCAGATAACCATGCGTGTTGACAGCATGTTAAAAATAAAGACTGCCATCTCAACTCAAGATATTAACCCTTTGGCAGCTCAAGCACAATCATTCCCCAACGTCTGCAGATACATGGGAAAATCATGAGCACATTTCTTCACGTTTACAGATAACACGTACACATATTTTCAAAACGTTATCCCCAAGCACCCGAGAGAGATCCAGCTCTCTCCTGCCAAACGTAATGATAACATGCCCTGTCCAAGCCATGACCACATGGCGATATTCACAAGCCATATTTACAAGACAAACTCTTCACAAACAACATATCCAAGGCGCAATGCACAAGGAACACAGCAGATCAACATGAGAACATGCACCTCACAAGCCACAATAATATGGCGCTATTCACAAGTCATATTTACAAGGAGCTATATTCAAAGAACTCCACAGATCATATAACAATGAACACATTTCACATTGCACAGCATAAGCAGATGCAGCAAGCAATTTAATGGGCAATTTAAAAGCATTTTTTACACACATTTATACAATAGGACCATTACAAAGATGTAACTGGCTCCCTCATGTAATGCCATCCTTCAACCCTGACAGTTTAAACACCAAGATGAAAACCATTCCTTCCAACCTGAATAAACCAAATGCCATGATGTAATGCAATCTCCTCACGCTGCAACTGTTCAAGCCCATAGGTCACACATGCTACATAAACTGCAACATTACGCCAGATGGAACCGGCGCTCAGGGCACTCCCTCAGAACACATGGGAAACTCTCTAAGCACATGGCCAGATCACACAGGTTTCGTAAACTGTTCGTAGACGCCAGATGTTATGTCTGGCGCTCAGGGCACTCCCAAAACAATCTAAGCACATGGCCAGGACACACAGGATAGGTAAGCAGTTCGTGACGCCAGATGTTATGGCTGGATTTTCTGATTAGGTGGGATCAGCCCCTAGGGGCCCCTCCAACCCAGCCAGAACGTAATCACATCCCTCCTCAGGACCAACTATCCAGGCACCTGGGTACCTACCTGAGGATGGGGAACTCGCAATATACAAGCTCATATTATTAAAAACACCACTAAATCTATAGGGATACTAGGAATACTCACTGATTACTAAGGATATCCATACCCTACACCACACTTATATTCACATCAGTTGGTCTCGCGGCCACTCAGACCCAGACCGGTCTACCCTAGGGCAGATATGACACACAATCCGGTGCGTCTACACATGGGCCTGCAGAACCCGATGCTCCCTTTTCCAAACGGTTCACAATCCAGCGAACCTACACGCTAGTCCTCCCTCCTAGCGCTCTCACTTATTCAAGCCACAATCCTGTGGGTATACGCGCTGGTAATCCTCCCCAGCGTTCTCACTAACGCCGTATATCAACGACGACCACATTCCTATGAACACCTATATATATATATATAGTGGGAAGTCTCTTCACTAAGGGTCTGCTACTACAATATTAGGAGTTAGCCAATTAATATCATGTATCTCCTATTTTTGGCATCATAGGTCCACTCACTCCCTATTTATGTGATCACCACTTACCTGATTGGGATTACTCATCCATTCATGTACCTAGTGAATACCTAGGAGCTATATTTACCTAGATTGAACAAAAGTATGAGACACGTGCCAGTTTTCTACAAACTGGGGGTTATTTTATTAGTACAATATAAACCTTTACACAGAACTGACAAAGACTATAGGTAGAACACACCGCTGAAAGAGAAAAGATTAAACATAACAGGAACACTCCGCTGAAAGAGAAAAGATTTAAACATACAATGGCTTAGGGAATAAGGACAAGATTAAGGATGGAGTTCACCTTATTAGTGTGTAGTCTTGTTCTAGCTGTCATCTGGGTTCCTCTCTCGTCTGTGCCTTGGCTCATCTCAGACTCCCTCTCTCTCCTGCACTCTTGGGTACACCTCTGCGCTGATCACTTTGCACTGGACTCCTCTCCCCCACGAACTGTCTCCACCTTCCAGCTTCAATCTTAATGGTTCCTGCCGCTCTGATCACTGTTCATTCCACTAACTTATTCACTCTGTCTCTGCGCCAATGTCCAATTAACTCCATCTGCTCCCATAGGTTAGTCCACGATCTCTCCTCCGTCTCTTCTAAAAGGCATTACTTCAGACTCCAGCTATTCACACCTCCTCCTGATAAGCAACTGCTTCTGACTGCTTCCTTCAGTTACAGCTCACTATTCAACTCAGCTCTTCTCCAGCTTGAACCCTCTCTCTCTGCCAACTCCACTCCACTGCTTTCCACTCCTCCACCTTAACACGACTCTCTGGCTTCGCCACCTCCACTCGACTCTCACTCTGCTCGACTCCCTGACTCCGCCTCTGCACTTCACTGATATAGAATGCTGTTTCCTCATGGAAAGTTTCAGCCATCAGCCTGCCGCCCACCAGGTCTCTGCATCACCTCGCATCAAGGACACACACCCAGCCGGCCGGCCTTTTGTTGTGTCTTCCACACAGAGAATAATACAGCCTACCGATAAGGGCTGGCCCAGACCGGTTCTCTCCAAGTGAAAAACAGCCTTAACTATAAACTTTGCCTTTGCCCTGAAAAGCCTCTCAGCTTCATCAAGATGGAGTCCCTCTAGCTCTAGGCCTGTAGGCCTGAAAGGGGTGAAATGCTCCTTAGCTCTGTCAGAATACCTACATAAACCATACCAATGTGTCTAATATGTCAAAGCCAATAGGCAATAGACAGGTTAAAGTCAAGAATAAAGGCATATTAAGCAGCTATCCTCTTCTAGGTCTGGAAAAAAGGGCTTAAAAGGGCCAACACAGGCTAAGAATACCTATACTAGATGTGAGCAAGATTAATGATCTATATCACTGCTAAATAAAGCCAAAAACTCTGCCATTACAATTGCATAAGCCAAACGGCATCACACAATACTCGAATAGGCCAAATTTGGTCTTAAACGCCGTCTTCCATTCATCCCCGGGTCGGACTCGAATGAGATGGTAAGCACCCCGCAAATCCAGTTTGGTAAAGATGGTTGCTTTGCGGAGCTGGTCCAACAACACAGGGATGAGAGGAAGAGGGTACCTATTCTTCACAGTGGCCTTATTAAGAGACCTGTAGTCCACACACGCCCTCAACGTCCCTTCCTTCTTCGGAATGAAAAAGATCGCCGAGGACACAGGTGAACAAGAGGGACGAATGAATCCCATCCCCAACATCTCCTCTAGGTACTCTTTCAGATGTAATTCCTCGGGTTCAGAGAGCGCGTATATGCGACAAGAAGGCAAAGGGACGCCAGGTATCAAATCGATTTTACAATCAAAAGATCTGTGAGGAGGGAGGCCCTGTGCCTTAACCTTATGAAAAACACCCCGAAAGTCGGAATACTGAGAGGGAACCGATAGCACCTCTACCCCAGCACAAGACAAGGGATGAACCTGTTCGATAGCCACCCTGTAGCAATGTGCAAGGCAATGCTTGGAATCCAGAGTCACCAAACGCTGCACCCAGTCAATCTTGGGGTTATGTTCCTGAAGCCAGGGAACTCTTAACACTAACCCAAAAGAGGGGGCGTCAATAAGGTCAAAGACCACCGACTCTGAGTGCCCGTTTTCACACAACAATGTCACTGGTTCTGTCTGGCGTGTAATGGACCCCGAGGTTAGTTCAGTCCCATCGATGGCTCTCACAGGTTCTGGTTGTCTCTTGTATTGACATGGGATTTCCAGCTTTTCCGCCAATGAGATGTCAATGAAATTCCCAGTCGCCCCGGAGTCCAACAAAACAGACACTGGTACACGCCTACTCCCTGACATCAAGAGTTGTGCCGGAATAATGAAATGTCTTGGCACCTGATCGATCACACCCAGCACCTGATAGGTCCCCCCTACTCCACGGTTCATAGCTTGACTACGATCCACCTGTACACATGCCACCTTTTTATGGAATGCTTGTCCGGAGGGTTTAACAGGACACTCTCGGGCAAAGTGCCCCCCTTGTCCGCAATACAAACATAAGTTCAATTCCCTCCTCCTTCTTTTCTCTTCCATTGTTAATGGGCCTCTCACCCCTCCTATCTCCATGGGTTCTGGAGCCGGCTTATTATCCCCAGTAGATCTTATATCCGGTTTCATATAACTCCTCCAGGGTCCCTGAACCCGACTACGATCACCCCGCCTCTCAGTCAACCTGTGGTTTAACTTCACCACCAGATCTATAAAGGCAGCACAGTCATCTGGAGGATCAACCACCTGAGATACCACATCTTTTCGTTCGTCGCATAAACCCTGGTAAAACAAGGAGGTTCTCTTGTTGGTGGGCCAATGTGTCTCTGACACTAACCTATTAAATGTTGACACATAGGTTAGCAAATCCTGTTTGCCCTGTCTCAACTTGAGGAGCTCCGCATCACTCGCCTGCATAAAAGCATGCTTAGCAAAAAGGCCCCTCCTTAATTCTTTAAAGGCCAGATAATCATGCAATACCGGAGCATCGCTTTCCACAAGAGGGATAGCCCACTGTGCCGCAGTGCCAGCCAGATACGATATTGTAAACGCCACCTTAGCCATGTCATCCGGAAAAGCGGTCGGCCTGCACATAAAGTGCAGTTGACATTGTGTCATAAAGGTCCCGTATTTGTTACTGTCTCCCATGAATCTCTCAGGGGCAGCCAATGGAACAGGAACAGGTGTAGTAACAGTAACTGCTACAGGGCCCCCCCCCCTCTGCTCTCTGAACCATCCCGCCTCCATACTGAAAGGTAGCTGGTTGGATGATGGGAGTCTGAGTCCTATCTCTCTACTGTTCCCTGGCCTTCACAGCCCCCAGTTCCTGTTTAAGTCCTAGGTTTTCCTGTTGTAAGTCCTGTACCTGAGCTTGGAGGGCCGCCACCGCCCCCACTATGTCCTGCATTGTAGGCGTTCACTCTGCTCCCCCCATGGCCCCACCCTCTTCATCCATACCTCGTCCGGGCAGTGTAGTTTAACGTGGGCTTGGTATTCTGTTGGATTCCACAGGCCCGGACACTGCAGGAACGAGGTATGCCCAAATCCACTACCCTGACTCAAAGGCCCCCCATGAGATAGACAAACATGAGAGGACACCCGAGCCCAGGGCAGGGGACAGGAAATCAAAATGAAAGGGACGTCAGAAAATGCTTCACCCCTGATTTGGACTGGACAATGAGACTCGAACACCCCTCCTCGCCTCTGTACCTATGAAAGAATGTACACACAATTACTTCTCTGTCCAACTTAATGGTTATCCCTTATCCTTATTGCCACACTCCACCATACAATGATACGACCCCTCCTTACTTGTGTATTATACAGGATTAGCTTCCGGAGGTCTTTGGCAGCAGGAAGATGAATATTCCACTGCTGTCCGTGCATCCAGTTCCAATATCGGGAAAGAAAAGTAAGGGAATTGCACTCGAGGAAGATACTGCCAAAACGGGACTTCTAAGGGGAAAAAGCCATAATACTCGGCATATAAAACCCCTGCTATTGTCCTTCCGAGTATTATTTAGTCTGTTAGGGCTGGAAGGGGGAGAGCGCAAACAAACGTTTCCCTCTTCTGGGATCTGCAGCTCCTCTATCGTCCCAGCGTGACTGAAAGCGCCCAAGCGGCACACAACGAGGCGGACAGCCTCACACAACGCGGAAGTAGAGGACGCTGCTTGGAATCCACGCAGCTAAGACGCCAGCCGGTGTTCTTCGGATTGTTTAATGTCTGTCCTTCCGAAGAGCTGATCTTCGAGGAAACTGGAGCCCCAGCAATCCTCAACTAATAAATTAAACACAGCAGCTCTAATCACCATAGACGAAGGAACAGTAGGAAGGTAAAGGGAGGGGAGGGAAAAAAGGGATTCGAACTTCACCTAACTGCACTAGCTACAAGGGAAAAAACGGAATGACCAGGGAAAGGAAAGGGCATGACCAGGACAAAACTAATAATACAGGGGGAATCCAAATGTAAAGGAACACGAGCCCGTGAACCAATCTCTCTCACACGTAGAAACCACAACCCAGCACCTGGAACCCAAACTAAAAGATACCAAGCACTGAAAAACAGAAGGGGCGGTTCTTTTATCCCCCCAAGGCCAATCATGTGATGGTGAAGTATGGCCACAGAGGACAGACTAGCCCTTAATCCTAACAACATCTAATACAGTGCATCTAAGGAAAAATGCTGTCAATTTATTTATTTTTGCAAAAACATGTAATTTCGTTTTTGTCTGGGGCCTTATTTATATACATTGAATGTGACCCACACACGTTGAACTTATTTCAGACATAGACAGAAGTGTTAAAACATTCAGGACACACAATACAGCGCTTTCATAAATTGCGCGAACGCTATCCACATACCGAAGTTACACTAATGAGAAAAACCACATAAACATTTAAACACACATTTAAACCCACAAATCAAAACTCAGGACGAAAACGGGACAGTCCAGACTGTACTTAAACCAAGTAGCTGTAAGTCATATTTACAAGAAACATTTCTCAATAGTGTTCCAAAAGACTGTATAAACAGCCCAACAGCACTAGCTGTATGTGCAGGAAAAAAGAAATACACTCAATTCACTAGCTTTAGCTGGCAGAACACCAAAAATCGTTATGCATGTAAAAGTGCACAGCGCAAAGGATCCTTGTTTTGTATCATGTCATATTTTAATTCCCTGGGGATACAAAATCACCAAGGAAGAAATATGTTTTGTAAACCTAACCTATTTAACCGGCTAATCCAAACGTATACAAAGTTGGCCAACAAAAATCTTCAAATTTGCTAAGATCAGGCATCCTATAGCTCACTAATCTAGCTTCAAACTTCAAGGGGCTATCTCTATCGATACACTTGTAAATATACAAAACCCTTGGTTATTGAAAATTGCAATCCTCAAATACAAACCAAGCAAAAACAAAGGACTGGGAGCGACCCACTTATACTTCAACTAAAGCAGATGGCATTACCTGCCTATACAAATTACAATTCGCATATACAAACCTATACAAATCTATCAAAGCTATACCAAACAAATAGTTGTCCAAATTCTAACTGCCAAGTTCTAACTGCACTTAAAAAAACTTACGCCAAAAAGGGTTCCTCAGTCAGGAGTGACATTCTTTTGGAGAGTTTTAAGTCAGAAAAATCCAAAATATACTGGGCCGCAGAGACAGAGAATCCCCCAGAACCTCCGTGCACAGAGTACCTCTTTTAGTAGATTTCTGTCTTGCCTTCCCTAGTAGATTTCTGTCCTCTGACAAGATTACTCCTCCAGATAGTCACTTCTTGATGAGGCCCCCAGTTGGTTGCGCCATTTGAGGTACCTAAAAATTGTCATACTCCTTCTCAGGAGTCTTACCAATAAGTAGTCCATTCAGAAGCAGCAAAGAAATCAACAGAGAATCTGAAATATGAAGACATCTTTATTACAATTAATTGTGAGGCTACGTCGCCCAGTCACACCTAAAGCAACTGAATGAGGTAGTCTGCCTGCATGGTCTCCGCACAGACCTTTTATACAATATATTATGCCCTAGGCACACATTCTTTCTTTGAAGTACATTATTGTTGGTCACTCCAAGGACGTGCACACAAAGCACTGTATGATGACAAACCCACTTTCAAGATAAGTCCAGGCCATAAACAATGTCCACATAATGCGTACATTCCCTAGCTGACAAGGCCGGATAAACCCAAAACATTAAGATCACAGCCCATGTCATAAATAGCTTGTGGAGGCAGGAACAGGAACAGATGGAAGTAAGATAGACATGTTTGTGTGTAGTAAATCTTTACAATATCCTGTGCTCTGATCTATAATCTTGATCAGCAAAAGGGCATGAACTGGCTTGGCAAGGTTAGCCTCAAGCAACAGGGTCAGCTTTCGTCAGGTCATGCAGAAGTCAGCACAAACCCATGCTAAGGTTATGTCCTTCAATACTTGTTCTCCCATGGTGAGAGCCTACTGTAAGGGCAATGCACAGAATGGCTGCTATTCACAAGATGAAACCCAAGGGTTCAAACAGAACCTTCAAATACACAGTGAATCCATTGGTGTAACATGATGAAAACACTCATGCATACCGCATTCGTCATTTGCGGTTCGCTGATACCAAATTCATAACAGAATCATGATATTTAAAACACAGGTTCAGAATTTTCAGCACCACAAACCTGGATGGCTGTACAGAATCACTTATGGTTCTTATACGATGGCACACGCCCGTTGTCTGGATGAAGTTTGTGTATGTCAGGCATATGGCGGTAGCGGGTGATCTAATGGCACTCTTGAACTGTGTTGTGTGTATGTCAGGAGTTCTCTCCCTGTGTGCTCTGTATGACTGTATGTTTTGCGCTGGCAAAGAGTGATTCTGTGTCCAGGGTGGCACCCATCTGTATAGATTAGCTCCTCTGCTGTGTTGAATATTAGTTTCGAGCTCGGTTTTAGTGTTCTCTGTGCATGAAGTGATTGTTTGTTCTCACAGCAGTAACAATGACCTTCGATTGTCCAATCATATTGTGGCTTCTGTTTCAAGGTAAGCTCTGCTCTCGGTGCTCTACGACAGAGCCCGCTGGCTTTGAGCAGTTAGACATTCTCTGGTGGGAGCTGTTACTTTAATCAGGTGAGCAAGGTCACACATTAGTCTATTACAGAGTTACGGGGGATGGTCCAAATCTGGGACTTTGGAGCTTGCTACCCGCACTCGTCGCTGCTAGAATAGATAAGCGGCAGAGTAAATGTCTGCATTGCTTGGAAAACACATCCCAAAGGCTCATAAAAAGTCCAGTTCCATGCACACCTCTGTTCTTCGGCTTTGTTGTTAATCATTTGGTGTTAGTCATATCAAATGACTTATTTTTTCGGGTTAAGCATCAAATTGAGTTTGATGCTTAACCCAAGAACAGGTTGTGCAGGCAGTTTGGTGTGTGTGGGAATGTGCATGAATGGGGTAAAGGAGGATTAACAGGAACTGTAAAGGGATGTTATAATTGGAAAAGTATAAAAGTGGTATGCAATAAAAAAATACTAGGTTGATGTTACTTATTTGAAAGTAAATAAAGAACCTACAGTAAAATACAGCTTTTTCAAGTGTCCCCAACCCTGCTGAAGCAGCACATCCTGTTATGTTTAAAAGAATGTTCTATCACTTGTCTTACAGTAATAACGGGAAAACTACAAACACCAGAATGAAAGGAAAATAGCAGAGCTGGGCAAAGCTACTTGCACCTGCTCTGGTATATCTGGGGAGCAGCTTTAAACGTTTCTGTGTTTGTGGCTTAGAGGCTCGTGGTTTTGTAGCTGGACAGTGCCTGCAATGCCCACTGCAGTAGAACTGTGTCTGTAGTGCCCATTTCAGTGGAGCGTTGTCTGGACAGTGCCTGTAGTGCATACTGCAGTAGAGCAGTGTCTGTAGTGCCCACTGATGTGCAACAGTGGCTGAGTAGTGCCGCCAGTGCTCACCGCAGTATACCAGTCCCTCTAGCTCCGAATGCAGTGGAGTGTTGTCTGGAAAGAGCCTGTAGTGCTCACATTAGTAGAACCGTGAATGTAGTGCCCACTGAAGTGGAATATCCCCTAAACAGAGCCTCCAGTGCTCACCGCAGTGCACCAGTGCCTCAAGAGCCCAGAGCAGTGGAGCAGTGCCTCCAGTGCACACTGCAATGCACCAGTGCCTCTTCAGCCCAGGGTAGTGGAGCCGCGCATGGGCATTGCCTCCAGTGCTTTTTCATTTTTTTTTAAATTAGCTTACAATGCACTATTTGCCCTTTTTTTCTTTCAAAAACTTCTCAGATGAAGAACCCCCTCCCCCTGTTCTTGACTTATATTGGTTGGGCTCACTTGGGGCTAACTTTTTTCCACTTTGAAAAATCACCAGCTGCCACTGCTTTACTTATTTTCACGAGCTCAAACAGATAAGGTGAATGCTTTTTAAAAAAAGAGCATTTTGAAGTCAAATGTGCTTTGTATGAATGGTACTCAGCATTGTTATCTCGAAGTCTGTTATGAAGTTCTGTGATTATACTGAATAAGCAACTACCTATGTTATATGACATTGACATCTCTTTATTTATGTTATAATTGTACTTTCAAACTGCTTTTTTAACCTTCTTGCTTTCTCAAATTTGCTTGAAAATGCACCATTTTTCCACTCTTTTTCAAAATTTTCTTGGGTGGAAACCCCCCCCCGTACCCTAGTTATGACGATCGGGCTCGTTCGCCGAGGTACGCCGCACCGCTTTCAAATGTCACCAGCCTCCACTGGCTGCTTGCCTCCTTCTTGTTCTTTATGTATAGACTCTTTGCCAGTCCCCTCATCGTGTCTGCCCCTCTTATTTCTTCTCATCTGTTTTCATATGCAATTGCCTGCACTCCTGCCTCCACCGCTGGCATACAGTGCGCTTGTTTTCTCCATTGCCATTTATTACAGGCATATTTTACTCTATTAATGAAATCTGAAGCACAACTTATTTCTGTCTTTCATGTCTCTACTTTTCTCCTCCCTTGCCGACCCTGCTCCCACTATTGAATCTTAAAGGATACAGAAATCACTTAGTGGAGCAAATTAAAGTTGAGGGAGACAAACACATGTGAAAGTATGGATCATTTTATTATGAGGATCATCAAATTGAAATCCATAAAGGCTCCAACCACGAAGGTTGTAATGAGGCATAAACCCTCTGAATGAGTATTAACTTAGTATGGAGTTTCTGCCCAAGACTGTATTCTATTGTGTATTCCATTAAGCTATCCCTTGGCCTGTTACATTTACCCCAGCACCTGGTCCTCAGCCCTAGAGGCCTCTGAAGGTACCTTTCACTTCATGATGTGGCACAAGGAATAATATCCCTAACACAACATATTTTGCATATGTGGATACAAAACATAGGGGGGCAGGGAAACAGTACAGGGTGTTTTGGGGGCTAAGGCAATGTCAGGTAGCTTTAGTGGGGGCCATACAAATGCGCATGTGCACCATAAACAAGGCAGTCGATGCAGGGTCTGGTTTTACAAGGCAGACGTGAATGTCTCGGAATAATGGGAAGCTTTCCTGAGTCCCTATGGTTTTACCTCTGGAAATGAGGAATGACGTGCCAAAGCTTTCTCTTTTGGGCACAATAAAATATTTTAGATATATAAATTTTTTTATATTTCTAATGACACTTGTTGCAAAGCATAATGTTAGTTGTTTGCTGCTTTGCATGTGCAGTAGAGAGGTCATACAAAGTAGCAGGTCACGGGTTGTGCGAGGACCGGCATGGACAGTTCTGGCTATTGTCACTTGCACACGATCAGGAGCAATGATATTCGTTCATTCATTCCCTTTCTCTTATTTACAGAGATAACAACCCACATGGAGTAGGGTGATCTCCCTGCACCATCTCTCAATCCTCTGCTATTTATATCTACCATCCACTGAATTTTACAGGGAACAGAGAGACACAGCAGGGTACAGCACCCTTTCGTAAGGAGAAAATGCAACAACACAAGCAACTCCATGCATGCATACAGAACCACAAGATGGACAAGTCATTGTACGCTCATGCGCACGCTCATTGAAAAAGCTGTACTCTGGCTTTCAACCCTTGTCGCACAGTGGGGCATATTCTCAAGGACTTATTGCCGAATTAGCAGCACTTTATCGCATCCAAAGTTGCGATACATTTATCACCCCATTCACAAGCTGGTGCTAACATCTGATATCACCAGTTTCCCTGCGATACAAGCCGCAAAAATCATCCCCACAGATGACACCGGCAATTATCAATAATGATATGCAGAGTAGGCGTTCCTGTACAAAAAGCAGCAAAAACATCACTTTGCAACATTCTCAATAGGGGTGGGCGGCCAGCTACGCTCCGTGCACGGAGTGTGCGTAGTGCCGCCTACTCCGCATTATGCGGAGCTGGCGTAGCCAGGCGGCACTACGCACGCTCCGCAGACGGAGCGTAGCTGGCCGCCACCCGCCTCCCTCCCGCCCTCCCTAAATACTTTAAATTAAAGGAATAAATTAATTTAAAACGCACTTACCTTGCCCGCCGCTGCCCGCCGCGTCCCCGGGGCTCGCTATCTTCCGTCTTCCGTCTTCTTTACTAATGCGCATGCGCGGGCGGCCGCGCATGCACATTTTCTCGTGAGAAATGCGCATGCGCGGCCGCCCGCGCATGCGCATTAGTAAAGAAGACGGAAGATAGCGAGCCCCGGGGACGCGGCGGGCAGCGGCGGGCAAGGTAAGTGCGTTTTAAATTAATTTATTCCTTTAATTTAAAGTATTTAGGGAGGGCGGGAGGGAGGCGGGAGGCGGGTGGCGGGGCTGGCGGCCAGTGGTGTTTGCGGAGTGGGGCTACGCGGAGTGCGGAGGTGGGCGTAGTTTCTCGCCCACTTCGCGTAGCTCCGCGAAGCCCCACTCCGCCAACTCCGCCCAGGGTTAATTCTCAACGACCAGCCAGATCGGCGATAAGATCACAAAACAGGGGATAAGGCACATTAGCAGCAGGGATTTAACACCTGCTCTTACCTGGTGTAAAGTCGGACAACAACCTGCATCAGACAAGGGAGCCCAGCCGAGAGCCACATCTTAAGAACAACAGATGCCATGGAGCCACTGATCATGCAGCTCGGACACCCAAGAGGGCAACAACACCCACCGCCACCACCACCAGGACCCCTCCTCCCCCCATGGCTCTACCCTGGGCAACCTCCACACCTCCTCGGACAAAGATTTGTTACATCAATTTTACAAAATCATGAACAAAACAATGTGCCTGATGTCGCACAATTACAACACTTAACAATCATGTGTGGTCAGAAAGAAGAGAATCATACATTCATCTTAGAATTTCCAAACAAATTGTTTTATTCAGAATAAACCCAAACCAACTATTTTGAAGAGTCATGGCAGGATCTGTAAGTCACAGCCTGCAAGACAAAATTCTAGATAAGAAGGTGTGTCATGGGCTAATTAAAGGACAGAGAGAGAGAGAGAGCGAAAGAGAGAGAGAGAGAGAGAGAGAAAGAGAGGGAGAGAGAAAGAGAGGGAGAGAGAGAAAGAGAGGGAGAGAGAGAGAGAAGAAAGAGAGGGAGAGAGAGAGAAAGAGAGGGAGAGAGAGAGAGAGTACCAACACTGTGGACCAAGGCTTCACTGCTCACCTGCTGCCACCGGTGTGTCTCCAACCACGTGCCGGTATACACTGCTGTCCACCAGGTCCCTTATCTGAAACAGAGTCCAGAGTCATGAATGGCAGAGATGAAACAGTTGCACATGCGATCATCGCTTGCCTGCCCCTGAGCACACAGGCTGCTGCACCCCAGCCTCTCCCGCCGCCCAGCGGGGATTGCCCGCACATGTGAACCCAGGCCTCACTACTCACCATTCGCCACCGGCGTGTCTCCAAGAGGGTCCACCACGTGCCGGTTGAAGCTCCAAGCCCGGGGCCTGCGACCATGGCAGCCTCCACATCATGCTGCCTCGCCAGCGGGTTACTAGGTCACACACTTGATTCTGGGTCTTGATTTCCCAATGGCAGACATCATATCAGTGCATATGGCATCTTCGCAGGCTGCACACCCGCTCAACTCTTGAGGTGCCACTAACTCTGTGACCCGTGAGACAACGCCACGTGGTGGTAAGCCCACACTGCCCGCTGGCTCAGGCCTACACTGCGGTCCAGCAGGGCTCACATAAATCCTCACCAGTCCGGACTGCCAGGACCGGGTATGATCACAGGCTGCACACCCGCTTAGCTCTTTAGGTGCCCCTACCTCAGGGAACCAAAGTCACTGTCCCGTGGCGGTGTGCCTGTGCCAGCCGCAGTGTATTTGGTGCCATCAAGTCTGTGCACAGGAGGTCATGGACCCTTTATGATTGAGTCTTGTCGTGCGGATGCCATCATGTCACCTCCAGCACTGAGGAATGTGATGTGTTAGGACCTTAGGCCCTCATGCATAAATAATAACCACACAGATACACCCAGATAGAGAGCGGAAATGGCGTCCAGCACGTGCGCCTGGCCCTTTTTCATTGGCTGGATCACATGTTCTGTGATCCCTGTGCTGGATGGGTGTGGTGTGGGTGTAAACCTGCCATGAGGGAGTGGCTGTGGCATGCTGACAACTGGACCTTTGATCAGCAGATCACTACACGGAAGCCCCGGGACATGTAGCGTTGTCGTCCCCCCCCTGTGAGCGTAAGCGGAGTGTGCTGGCCAGGCGAATGCCACTTCAGCGTGAGGGTGTGAACAATGACCCTGGGGCTCTGGGTGTGGTTCCAAGGGCTGGACAAGGAAGAAACTAATGCGCATGTCTCTGTTGTAGTGTCGCTGCCACCCGGACCACAATGCGCAATATGTCACCCTGTGACTCAAGTCCCACAACATGGACAACATGGACGTGAGGGGCAATCACTGACCCTACATTCATCCATACTTCCACACTTGAATGATCATAGACATGACACATCTGTGTTAATATGAATGTTTAATGCACATTCAGCAGAGTGTTGTAGCTGGAACAGTACAGGGCCATGCAAATCCCACTTCACATGGTTGGCCCGTGGAGGGCCAGCCAGAGTCCTTTAGGGAATGACAATTTCTTCGGAAGAGGAAGAGTACAGTCCGCAGTCTAAATGCTGTGTCATTGGTGACCAAACAGAATATGGCAGTCCATGTCGAGGTCCAAAGTGAGTGTCGCAGAGTGTATCAGGGAACAGTGGAAGGTGATGATGCAGAGGGCAGAACCAAGCAGAAACCGGCCCTATGGCGGAGAGGATTGCTACTGCGTCCTTCTTATCACATAGGCAGATTCATCCGCATGTTCGTCCTCTGCTGTTTCATGTGCATCACATGTGGGTGGTGGTGTCTGTCTCCAGCACTGTGTGGCAGTGATACCTCAGGGGCCGGAGGTGGAATGTCTGCCACACTGTGTGGCACTGACACTTCAGGGGGCGGAGATGTGGATTGAGTGGTAGCAGCAGCATGCATCAGCGCCAGGCCGTGTGGCAGCAATGCAAAAACAACAGTTGATGGACAGAAGGTAGAACAATGTCATACATTATTATTATTATTACTAGGTTGGTTTTCTAAGGCGCACAGCTACCAACAAGGGTTTCCCAGCGCCGGCCTGAAGGAACAGAAGCAGCAGAGTTGTAAAAATGACTGATTAAACAACCAAGTTTTTAAAAGTTTACGGAAGTTTGCATATGTTGTTTCACTACGAAGTGCTATGGGGAGAGAGGTCCACAGGGAGGAACCCAAGTCGGCAAACGAGCGACCACCAGTCCTCGTAAGCTTTACTCTGGGAATCAAGATTTTTCCCTGGGTAGCAGAGTGTAACAAACGAGAGGGTTGGTAGGGATGAAGCAGATTTTGCAGATATTGAGGAGCTGAACCGGCCTTGATCTTGAACATGTAAGCCAAGGCTTAAAACTCGGTACGGCTTTCGATCCTAAGCCAATGCAGATCTCTCAGGGCACTAGAGGTGAAAGATGTTTTGGGATTCTGGCAAAGCAATCTTGTAGCTGAATTTTTAACCACCTGAGTCGTATTACATCCTTATTAGCCCCCAAAAAGTCCAGTCTGGAGGTCACAAGCTCCTGGACGACGGGTTTTTGGGTATGGCTGAGGAGCATCCAGATGATTTTTTTCAACCATTTCAGAATGGTAAAGCAGGTGGCTGCCACCTTCACCGCCTGCTGCTTCATTGCTTCATTGATAATTTGTCATCGATGATAAAACCTAAGTTGCAAACTGAATGGGTGGGCTGGGGAAGAGTACCCATTTCGGTAGGCCAGTGCTGAGAGCCCCAGAGATCTTTATTTTTGCCCAGAATCAGGAACTCAGTATTTGCTTCATTAAGTTTGAGTAAATTAGCTTGCATCCAAGATGCAATGTTACTCAAACCGGCCTGAAGGTCCAGGTAACTTTTCCGTTGTAAGGGAGAAGATGATTTGGGTGTCTTCCGCGTAAGAGAAGAGGGAAAGCCCAGCCTCCTCTGCTATCACTGCCAGAGGTTTAACATAAATATTAAACAGGAGGGGGCTTAAGATGGAGCCCGGGGGTACCCAGTGTGGAGAAAAATACCTTTTGGAAGTAGCCTAAGATGAGAAGACTTGAAATGTCCGCTTGGCGAGAAAAGATGAAAGCCAACCAAGTGCAGAACCAGAAATGCCAAGGGACTGCAGGGATTTGATTAACACTGTGTGAGATATCGTGTAAAACGCAGTGCTCAAATCAAGCAATATGAGGGCCACCGTGTCCCCAGCGTCGTATCATTTCTGTGACTGCAAGGAGAGTTGTCTCAGTGGAAAAACTGGCTCTGAAGCTGGATTGAGAAGGATGTAACAAGCTGGAGGATTCCATAAACTGGGCGAGTTTCTTGGACCGGAAACAAGCAGTCCAGGGAGGACCTGGCTTGGCTGTTCGGGCTGGACTGTTCCCATGAGGCACAGGGTCAAGACTGATTTGCATATGGCTGGGTTCAAACTGGAATGGCATGGTGAGCAACAAAACTATGGATTTGGGCCCAGATCTCTGTACTGGGGAGAATGTATGACATTGTTCTGCATCCTGTCCATCAATTGTTCTTTTTGCATTTGTCACCCGAGTGGGACGGGTTTGCTCAGACGTGAGCCCCATGCTCTCCATGCCACTGGAGTCAAGCTATCCTGGCTGATGAGGGTTGAAAGCCCGAAACCAGTCTTAGTGTTGTTCCCATGAGGCACAGGGTCAGACTGATTTGCCTATGGCCATGTCTGAACTGGGGTGGCGGAGTGAGCTAAAGAATGATGATAGATTAAACCCAGATCAGTTGACTGGGGGTGAGTGCTTGCAATGTTCAAGACTCCGTCCATCATCCCCTTTGCTTTGTTCGCCCTAAGTTGGCAGGGTATGCCCTAACGTGGGTCCCTTGCTCACTTTGCCACTGGATTCAAGATTGCCTGGCTGATGAGGGCTGTGAGCCTGAAACCGGTCCCAGGATGCTTGTTTCCGGTCCAGGGAAGACATGGCTTGGCAGTTCGGGCTGGACTGTTCCCATGAGGCACAGGCTCAGACTGATTTGCATATGGCCATGTCTGAACTGGGATGGCGGAGTGAGCTAAAGAATGATGATGGATTAAACCCAGATCAGTTGACTGGGGGTGAGTGCTTGCAATGTTCAACACTCTATCCATCATCCCCTGCTACTTCTCGCTGGTGTGGAGCCATGGCAGCAGCTCTTTCCACCTGCGTCTGCTCCATGTGCTCCATAATCCTCCACTTGTGTCCCAACTCCCGGGTGACATCGCTGGAGCCACTCTGGCTTGACAGTTGTTCTTGTCTCTGAGTCAGGAGTCCAGCAGTGTCAGCCATGGATCATTGGAGAGCATGAAGTGAACTGTATGGCATCTAGTTTGGCTTCCATGCGGTCGAACCCCATCCGCACCTGTTCAGCCAGCTTCTCTTGGCACCCCAACATACGGCGTTGAAAGGCCATGTGTTGTTCGTAGGGGTCCTGGGAGTAGCTGTGGTGGTTGGTGCTGCCTGCAGTGTGTTATGTGCAGGGTGTTGGGTCTCCTCATTGCAGCTGGGCTGCCCTGCTCCTGGAGGTGGGTTGACGTAGCTGTCAATGAACTCTTGGAGGGCATCAGTGTCGCAGGTGTGGTGGTCCTCTTCGTCATCAGAGAAGAGAGGTTCGGCCTGCTCTGCAGGAGGTCTTGGTTTTCCCTCTGCAATGTGAAGGGGAGATGCAGTTTAACATTGTGTTCATATGTATGTTGACGCATTGTACATGTTTACATTCAGAATAAATGACAGTGTACATTGCAACTGTTTGGGAGGAGCTGCCTACTTGATGCGGGACAGTGGACTTTTCGACAACATCACAGATGTGTGTTTTTACTTGTACATTGTCAACTCACATTTCACTGCAATGCCAAATGTGATTGGCCAGTTTCTACATACAAGCGGCACAAGTTGTGTCCTCTGTTCTGTTGTGGATGTGTTGCGGTTTGTACCACATTGTTGTCAATGTTGATGTGCTCTGCATGTTATGTGTGTGTGCTGCATTTTGTGAGAGTCGCCCACACAGCGCTGATTTTGCTGCCTATTATCCATTTAATGCTATGGGGCCTGTCACTTCTGTGCTTATACAGCGCTGAGATATTGCATACTTGGGTACATTGGTCTCTTGGTGGGAGTTGGGGGTCTGGGGCATGGTTTCTCCGCAGATGTGCTGTACTTAATTGTACATGTGTGCCATTGTGCCCATCTCCCCCATCCCCCCCGTCCCTGGTCGTTACTCACCCTGGTGCTGTTGTGTCAGGTCATGTTGAGCAGTGTCCGGTCCCCCAATTCCTGCCACCGTCTCCCCACTGATGACTGTGGACATAATTTCCTCCATCTCATCCAGCTCCTCCTGTGGCGCTGGACACCCACCTCCAGTCTGCATTGCTGCCATTCGGTTGTTAGCGAGTTTCTGCTTGGTGTTGCACTTCACATCATTCCAGCGCCTCTTGACCTCTTCCATTGTCCTCTTCAGCACTCCGACTGCATTCACCTTGTCCACGATGGACTGCCATATTCATTTTTTTTTGCCAATGACACAGTTGAGGTGACAAACATTAGTTGATGGTGTTCTACCACCTCCGTTATCAGGTTCCTGGTTTTCCGGCGGACGGATCAGCGTCTTCCTCTTCTTCTTGTCCTTGCCCTTCCCTGACCCAGAGGCCCCAGGCTGGTCCTCCGGGGGCTTGTGGGGTCCTGGTTGTCCTTTGTACTTGTTCCAGCTACCTCCATTGTGCTTCGCTGTTGTTTTGCTTTTGTTTCTATGGTTTTTTTCTACTTTTATAGTGATTTTTCCCGCCTGACGTGTGTGAGTTGCAGGCCTGGCGAAGATTATTGCTAATTGTTTTTATCGTAGTTGGGCCCTTTGCAACTTTTCGTGCGTTGGGGTTTACATTTCTATTGTCGTTGCGGTGACTTTATTGCGGACATTTGACGCGTTATCAGGAGCATATCACATGTTATCGCTGTGTTGTCAATAGGAATTAGTTACTTTCCCGCGATAGATGGCGATATGAAACATTGCGATAACCGATTTTGGCAATGATTATCGCACATTCTTGAGAATATCCCCCAATGTGTGCACAGGGCTGCAAAATTCTATACGATTGTACTGTTCAAGTCCTCTGCATAGTAACACTGGTGCGCCGTAACACTGGTGTGCAGTCCACTGCAACTTGCTAACGACACTCTGTAACACCACACGTAAAGCAATAACTAAACATACCCATGCTTCTCACTCCTCACCATGTAAATAAATGGAAAATGTACGTATAATAAGGCAGGGTGTATTGAAACTCCTACTGAATATTTAGCAAAACGACGAGAAGTGCGCTTGGAACCTCGGAACCAAGATATGCTGCTAAATAAGATAAGTGACTGTATAGTGCATATTGCATCTCTTTGCAAATCAAGGATACGTTGCCTAACTACAAGAAGAGTGAACATAAGGAAGGACCTGAAACGTTCTCCAGCACCTTTTGGGTATGTGACGGCACTTGTTATGCTTCACTTCAACAATACAGTGAATTACAGAAATTTGTTTGGCTAAGAAATAACCGTTCACATTGTCACCACATTCATGGCTAAAGAGTTGATATCAGCTAAAGATAGCTAAACATTGCCTTAAATTGTAGAAACCCGGATACATTTTCTCAGCTTGAATGTTCCTTCTTGCAAAACATCATGGTGCATGAATTCTACCCTCACTATATCTCTCTTGCCCAGTGATCAAAAGCCTCTTATGCATTGGTCCAAAGTGACAAGTTTTTATAAACCTTGACCTTCATATAAATAAAAATACAGATTCATGGCCTGCACTCATGCAGGTTGCCTCTCTATTCCCTCCAAGATGCAGCAAGTACTTCTGGAGTGAATTGAGCAAGCATTTAGGTGGGCAGTTTATTTTGTTTTCCGTGGACATGAAACCCTCCCACTTGACAAGTTGTGCAGTAACCATGACATCATAAAAGCACTTGCTCTCCTCACCCTTGTGGTTGTGAACACTAGATGGGCTTGCTCCTTCTCGTACTGTTTTGTGCGAACAAAATGGAAAACAAAATGCACCAGGATATTCCATAACACTGACTGTGCACAGGTGATAAGAGAGGAATAGAAGGCCCTAACAATGGTCCTGAAAGTCTATACCATACAGGAACTGGGGTGAATCCACACAGTGGGTACATAATATGACTCCAATGTACACCCCCAAGTGGAGGCACAGAGGGCCCTGTAGGCTCCTCCTTTGTTTCCCCTCCACCATGGTGAACATAGAGTAGGAGCCTCCATGGCACTCCCAGCAGAGAGGAAACTCGTAAAATGCGTCCCGCCAGGCATATTGTGGCCTCAAGACTGCTGTGCCACGGCCAGGGAATGGCGGTTCCCTGGTGGCGGTCCCAGGGTGGTCCAACCACCAAATCCATAATGAGGCGGCTGGACCGCTATGCCACCATGAATCTGCCAGCCCTCGACCTGCCAGACTCATAATCAGGCTCAAAGTCACCCTGTGACATGCCACTCCAGTTGACCCTATGCCACTCAATCCATGACACAACATGCCACTCCACTCTACACCCCTCCATTCTATACCACTTACCCCACTCAATTCTACCCCACTTCAATCTATCCCACTCCACACAATGTCCCACAATCTACCCCACCCCACTCCACTTCACTACAATCTTCCCCAATCTACTCCACTCCAATCTGCTCCATTCCACTTCACCCAAAATACCCCACTGAACTCCAATCTACCCCAGTCCACTCCATTTCAATCCAATCTACAGCTCTCCAATCGACTGTACCTCAATCTAATCCACTCCACTCTAGTCTATCCCACTCCAACCCAATCAATCCCACCCCACCCCACTACAATTGATGCCACTCCACCCCAATATACCCCAATCCACCCCACTCAACTCCACTCTGATGCAACCCACTTCACTTCAGTCCCCGTCTCTACTGCAATCTCTAATCCAACCCACTTCACTCCAGTCCCCGTCTCTACTCCGACCTACTCCACTCCACTCTACTCCACTCCAATCTACAATAGTCCAATTACCCCACTACATTCCAATTTACCCCACTCCACTCCAAACTCCACTACAATCTATCCTACTCCTCTCTACTCTAATCTACCACACTCCACTGTACCCCACTCCACCACAACCTACCACAATCTACTCCACTCCAATCTAATTTACCCCACTCTACTCTATCATACTCCACTCCACTGAAATCTACCCTGCTTCACTCAAATCCACCCTACTCCACTCCAATCTATCCCACACCACTCCATTGTAACCCACTCTACCCCAGTCTAACCCATTCCAAACCACCCCAATCCAATTCACCCTATTCCCTCTACTATCTACCCCACTTCAATGTACCCCACTTCATTTCAATCTACCCTACTGTACTGCACCCAATCTACCCCACTCAAATTCACACTAATCTACTCCACTCCACTGTTTCCCAAACTATCTCGCTCCACTCTTGACTCCACTTCAATCTATCCAACTAAATTCCACACCACTTCACTCCATTCTATCCTACTCCACTGTACCCCAATCTTCCCCACTCCAATATACTCACTAAAATGTACACCGCTCCACTGCGTCCCAATCTGCAACACTCCATTCCACTCTACCCCAATCTAATTCACTCCAATATACAACATGGCACTCAACTCTTACCCACTCCTTTCAAATCTATCCCAATCCACCACACTCCAATCTATCCTAACCCACTCCACCACAAACAACACTATTCCTTTCTACTCCATCCAATCCACCCCATTCCAATCTACCCTACTTTAAACTACCTCAACCTACTACACTCCAATCTACCCCACCCTAACCCAACCTACCCCACTTCATCTTAATCTGCCCCACACCACTCTACTCAACTCCAATCTACTCCACTCCAATCTACCCCACTCCAACTGCCCCACTCCTATCTATCTCACTCTAATTGACACAATTTCACTCCAATCTGCCCTACCATAGTCCACCCAATCTATCCCACTCCAATCTACCCCACACCACACTAAAGTACCCCTCTCCATTCTACTTTTCTCCACTCCACTCCAATCCACCCCATTCCAATCAACCCCAATCCATTAAACTGAAACAATCCTTACCTTGTCCAGTCCCTAGCACCTCGAACTCACTAACTCACCAAAATCTTATAATTCAGAATAGGTCTGAAGAAGACCTACTTGTTCAAAACGTATTACTGTGAGCCTGGTTCTTCGATAGTTTCATCATAATGAGATCAGGAATGGATCTATCTTCACTACGGGCTCAGAACTGACTAGGATCACCCCATTGAAGCCATGAACACACCATCATCTCCAGATTTCAGAATTGAGACATGGTTTGGGGCACTTTATGTGCCAGTCAGGGCAACTTAAGTAGCTGTTTATCCTCTCTTCTCATCCCACTCTCACCCACTCCTCCCTGTCCTCTCTTGATATTGTCATGAATAGCAATCTTTTTACTATGTAAAGCACTTGAAAACCTCATGGTGATATGACACTGTTTAACATTGTTAGATAAATAAATAAAATAGGAGCTTGAGTGTACGACGAGGCCTGCAATCATTTTGATTCTCTGACCTGATGCACATAGCACATGGAAAAGTCTTATGTAGGGCAGATGGAAAACACAACTTGAGCCAGGGTTAAAGAGGTCCACAGTGGCATGTTCTGTGCTGAGGAGACTACATGGTACTTCCCATGAGTATAGCTCAGAATATCTCAAATTGGGTGGTTGATTACAGGGTCAGACAGTGGCCAATAGGGCAATCAGACAGTACCCGATGGGTGAGCGTGTTTTATGCTCTGCTGGGTTATGGGTTTTACTGTTGATTTCCCTGATATTAAAACATGCATTTATTGCAGGAAGCTTATATCCATGCAGTATGGCCTTGTGGTGCTAAACCAAGCAACCACTATTATGCCGAGTATATGCATCTATCATTCTAGGCACTTGTAATAGAAAGCTTGGCCACATCTCTCCCGAATGTATCACTTTTACAGTTCTCTCATGTCATCACCCTGGATGGCCGGGGTGCAGGCAGCGGGTGTCGGCACTCTTACCATGGAACTTAGGTACTTTACTGTTACCATTCATTCACTTCAGTAGAGGTACAATTCACCCAACTTATTTTGGCTTAAGCACCTCATTTCAGCATTAAACAGGAAGTAACTAGTTTTTGTAGCCACTGGCTCGTGTTTTTTTCTTAATACGAATCCCTTACCAGTTCGACCTTGAGACACTCCAAATAAATGGGTAGGCTCTGTCTCTCACACAACACACACAAATGCAGATTCTTACATAGCTGTGACCTGATTCATACAGGGGGACAGACACACACACACACAATTGCAAATATTCTTACACACCAAAGCATGGAACTTAAATGGACTAAATCACACTTCTTCAATAAAGAGAACAGTATGCAAACTCACAGGGCATTCAAGAGAGTGGTACATGCAATCACAAACACCCCCACAAACGCGTGTACCAACGAAAAACCACAGAAACCTATGCAACTAAGAACTCCCACATCAGTGCATGCACCACATACAAAACATACAAACACATGTGACACAGGAATGCACACAATTGTAAAAGTAAAAATGCAAACTCAAGATAAAACGTAAGACAAAAACAAACATATAACCTACCATAGGCACCGACGAACAATGGATCCCATGTGGAAAAAAATGCACAGAATGGCAGACCTCTGCATGAGTAGACTTTGGCAATGTGTGCTCTTTAACAACGATGGTGCAGCCGATAACCCAAACCTTCCTTCTTGTTTTGTCTGCCTATATTCTAAATTAACAACTTGAAACTACTCAAAGGCAGTCATCATACCTGGGCCTGGGTGGGCCATCCTCTGAAGACATACCAGGCAGACATACATCCGAACCGAAGGAGGAGAGGACAGGTAGGCACATATATTTTTTATATTTACTGGGCCCATCACGTAGGGAGAAACATTCAATAGCCCTGGTCGTTTTAAAAATGTGCTGTGCTTAACACCGGAAATCACCGAAATAAAATAAGCACTGCACTCGACTCCACCCCGATCTACCCCCCTCTCATCTAACCCATTCCACTCCTTTCTACCCCACTCAACTCCGATCTACCCCACTCCACTCCAACATACCCCACCCCACTCCAACCTACTCCACTGTAACCCAATCTAACCCACTCCACCTCATTCCAATTTCACTCTACCAAACTTTACCCCAGTCCACTTCACACCCATCTACCCCACTCCACTCCACTCCAATCTAAACCACTCAACCCCAGTCCACCCCACTTCAATCCACCAATATCTATTCCACTCCAATCTACTCCACTCCAATCTACCCCACTTCAACCCACTCCACTCTATCCCACCCATTCTCACCAATCTACCCTACTCCACTCCCCTTCTCTACATAGTACCACTCAACTCTACCCCACTTCAGTCTAATGTAATCCACTCCATCACAAACCACCCTACTCCACTCTAATCTACCATAACCCACTCTACCCCACTTTACCCCAGTCCACCCCACTGCAATCTGTCCCACCCCACTGTACCCCACTCCAATCCACCCTACCCCACCCCAATCCACTCCAATCCAAACCGTGTTATGCTGTGGTAGGAATAAGCAAAAAAAAATGCAAACCAACAGATAACAAGCATTTACAGTGCAATGGTGTCGGCATTTTTAAAGTTAGAGCTTTTGGCATTGCTCATGACATTTTTATTTATGTTTTTTTTAAAAAACATAAATAAATGGCATTGTCATTTAAAATCCCAATAGCTTAATCGTTCGCAAATGCAAGACCTATTGCATTTGCACCCATACAAAAAACCACACACACAAACCCACCCACACACATACAGAGCCGCGCGCACACACACAGACAGAGCCGCGCGCACACACACACAGACAGAGCCGCACACACAGACAGAGCCGCACACACACACAGACACAGACAGAGCCACGCACACACATACAGACAGAGCCGCGCACACACACACAGACAGAGCTGCACACCCACACACAGACATAGCCGCGCACACACACACAGACAGAGCCACATACACACACAGACCAAGCCGCGCACACACACAGACAGAGCCATGCACACACACAGACAGAGCCACCCACACAGTCAGAGCCACGCACACAGACAGAGCCACGCACACACACAGACAGAGCCACACACACACAGAGCCATGCACACACACACACAGAGCCACACACACACACACACACACACACTGTGGTAGAATGGCGCGGTGGTGCTGTGGAAGGATGGCGTGGTGATGATGTGGAAGGATGGCGCGGTGGTGCTGTGGAAGGATGGCGCGGTGGTGCTGTGGAAGGATGGCGCGGTGGTGCTGTGGAAGGATGGCGCGGTGGTGCTGTGGAAGGATGGAGAGGTGGTGCTGTGGAAGGATGGAGTGGTGGGGCTGTGGAAGGATGGAGAGGTGGTGCTGTGGAAGGATGGTGCTGTGGAAGGATAGAGTGGTGGTGCTGTGGAAGGATAGAGTGGTGGTGCTATGGAAGCATGGAGTGGTGGTGCTGTCGAATCATGGGGGAGTGGTGCTGTGGAAGCATGGGGGAATGGTGCTGTAGAAGGATGGCGCAGTGGTGCTGTAGAAGGATGGCGCGGTGGTGCTGTAGAAGGATGCAGCGGTGGTGCTGTGGAAGGATGGTGCTGTGGAAGGATAGAGTGGTGGTGCTATGGAAGCATGGAGTGGTGGTGCTGTGGAATCATGGGGAGGGCTGTTTCTGCCCATTACAAGCAGATTATTAATGTCTTGCTGGAACTGTCCACAGCAGCCATTGAGAGAACTGCTGGTACTGCCCATTACTTGTACACAAAACGGCTGAGAGATGCTTGCCATTGCGGCCATGCACAAGAGTGCTGCTGCTGTCAGTTGCAAGTCTGGCAGTCCTGCGGAGACGTGCTCTGCTACGGGTTACTTGCACGTTTGACCTGCTGAAAAGTGCTGGCACTGCTCATTGCATCCATGACGGCAAGTGCTGGGGCTAAGCATTGCTAGCAGAGCAGCCACAGGGAGAAGTGCTGGTACTTTCCAATATTGATCAGACCTGCCAAGAAGTGCAAGTACTGTCCTATACTGTTCTTGCATACTAAACCTGGTGTCATCTTCCAGGTCTGGTAGATCACCAACTACGATAAGTAAGGCAAACTACAAGTCCCAGCTTACAACATTCTCTTAGCTAAATAATAAGGGTTGGATGAAAGCGGGCATGATGGCGCTTACTGGCAGCAGTGTAACTAGCAGACTGAAGGGGAAGCCACTGGGGAGCAGGGCGGGCATCCTTGCTCTTAAACCTGGAATCTGAAGGACCAAAGATCAGAGACGGCCAGTGGTCTGAGCTAACTCCCCGCAGAAGCACATCCTTCGAGCAAATGGTTGAGAAATAAACATGTCTTATTTGTAAATGGTGCCAGGAGAGTCCTCCCCGAAGGTCAGTGATGCACTCTCCAAGCGTACATTACATTACTCAACTCTCTTGTTAACCGAGAATAAATACAAGCTAGAAATATTGCTTTCAACTAATAACAGCACTAAAGCCTTCAGCCATAAAGGAATATTACAACCAACAGCTTACTGACGAAGTGTCACGTCCACAAATTAAGGAGAGACCTACAGCTGAATCTGGGTGGAATGCCGGCCATAAATTTAAAATGTACAGATTAAGACAAATATAAAAGAAAGTCTGCAGTATTAACAAGTTACAGCTGAAGCTAGGAAAACAGAAAGGGAGCATGTTTTTATTAATATCCACCAGCTTAAAGAGAATGATAGGGAAACAGGCGGGAGCCAATCCCAGCAACAAAATCAGGCATGTAGCTCCTAGAGTCCAGCGGGTAAACACACCAGCGCTGCAAGCGGAGAGGGGGAAGTCATCAGCACCCCTCCTTCCAGTTTCTACTGGATGTTCAAGGGACAGGAATTTGTAGCGCACTGTATTATTTGTTCTGGTTCTAAGCACTTCCATCGTGGCCGCTATGAAGCAATTCGTCCCGGAGCGTCTGTGCAGCTGGGCCCCCACCACCGGAGTTTCTTCTTGGCGACTCACATTTCAGTATCTCTGCTGTATTGAAGTATTGGAGAGCAATGTTCAGGGCATGCAATGCACGACCTTCTGGGCACGATTTGGGGTGGGCGTCTTGTTTTGGTCAGAGTTTGCGCTCAATCGTTTAACTCAATTCGAACATTCCTTAATTATGTACGGGGTCCGGCCTCAATTGAGCAAAACTGTGTGATTCTCGCCACGTGACGTCACCTAATTGCCCTGAATTTTTTATTCTTAATATGGGCAAACAAAAACGAGCATTATCCATATGCTCCCTCTACTTAATTCCAAGAATGGATGCGACACTAACTGTCCCAAAACAAGCACTTCTTGATGTGACTATGTACAGATTTGCTACATAAAGCGCAAATTTCACCAATTGGCAAACGGAATACTTTGCCCTCTCAGCCTCCCTTTCCTCTCCTTACAACAGTCTACACACTCTATGCCCTTACGACTAGTGATCTCGTACGTAGCCATTGTCGTACGTGCTACTTACTTACCAGGGACCTGCACATAGAGCGACCCGAAAGCACATAGGTAGATGCCGGCAAGTGCAACTAAAAACATTCGCCGGGGAAGCCGGGTGTCCGCCATGGTAGGGGGTAGGGAGTAGGTGCAGGGGGCTCAGAAACGCTAACTCTTCGACTTAAGGACAGCCAATGCGCCGCGCTGGGAGTCGGCAGCTGGGGAGACGTGGTGGGTTACAGCAGTTCGATGGAACGCGCGCACGCTATAGGGGCATGGCCATTGCCCCTTAAAGAGAGAAGGAGGACTCGAGCAAAAACACAGTGGAACAAACTCCTTCAGTAATACATGTTGCCAGTTAGAACGTGGAGCCAGCAATGCATTGTACGATGTGGTGTTAAAGTTCACAACGTCACATAGAGAACCAGTCTTACCTCCGGGATCTGGTGTTTTTTAACAGCAGGCCAGCGGCTTTAGAAACTAGCAGCCATGGTGACGGCGTCTCGAGGCTGCCGGATCTCGGCGCTGCTCGTCATGGGTGACAGCAGTCACGAGTGCGAGGCAGTACCCGGAAGTGCACCCATTTCATGTTTACGCAAGATGGTGGGAGCAAGCACAGAGCCCGCGGTGGGCACATGTAGAGATGCCTTCCTTGTTACGTTAGCGCCGTGATAGTGGACGGAGACACGGACAGCGGGGGGGTGGGAACGGACACACGAACAGTGAGGGGGGGGGGGGCGGACACAAAGAGACGGACAGCGGGAGGAGGGCAGGATACAACCACGCGGGACCGGGACGAGGTTAGCAATGAAGAAAAACTTCTGTGTAAAAAAAGTAAACGCCCACAATGGCCCACCTCTGAATGACAAAACAAAGGGGGCGGGGCTTAAAAAAAAAGACAGAAACGCCCATGAATCTGCTCCCAGAATGATTGACACATCTCTCTTCCAATGGCTAGCCTCCATTTATGGAGCTAGCCAATGGAAGAGAGAGGCGGGTTAAAGCCCCACTGTTGACGTCATAAAATCTTCGGCTCCGCCCACTGCTTCGCAGTGCGACGATAGCTTTGACCTAAAAATGTTAGGTGCCAAGTCCTATGGGTCTGGGGGGGGGGGGAGGGGGTTATAGACGTGCATATGTGTGTTTCTGTACATGTGTTTTTTCCATGTGTGTATGTGGGTGTACTCATGTGCATGTGTACATGTGTATGAGTACCCATGTATGTATATGTGTACGCATGTATGTGTGTGTACACGTGTCTGTACATGTGTATATACACGTATGTACACATGTGTGTATGTATTTGTGTGTATTTGTACTCGTGCGTATATGTAACGCACAAGTATGTGTATGTGCACATGTACAAGTGTATGTGTAGGTGTACACATGTGTCACATGTGTGTGTACACTGATGTGTACACACATGTATGTCTGCCCGTACACACACATTTGTATGTGCACACACAGATGTGTATATGTATGTGTAACATACATGTGTATGTGCAAGTGCACCCATACACCTATATGTGTAATAGGTGTGCATACACATGTATGCATACATGTGTATGTGTACATGTGTATGTGTACATGTACACACACACGTATTTGTGTACATGTACGCATGCGAGTGAAATTGTACACTTACACATATACATGGGCATGCACATGTGCACATGTACCATATACACTTACACATACATACGTGTATGTGTGTGTGTGTGTGCACCAATAACATTCTTTAGCAGTTATTTTTGGATCTGGTCTGGGAGAGGCCCTACAAGATGTAATTAATATTTTGATTATTGCCGCGGTCTGCAGCAGGAGAAGCAGTGCTTTTGACCAAATCTTTCCGGAATATGAGGTGAACTTAGGTAGACATTACCATTACTTGCTATACTTAGGAAGATGTAGACTAATGGCTAGTTTGCCATAAACTTAAGTAATTGCACTGAGTTCTACTTGCCCGTGGTGCTTTATTCCATTATGTTATTTTTCCATGTGTTAGTTCCTTAGCTCCTAAGACTTTGAATACTAAGTAAAATGTTACATACAGTTTTAATTTGCTTTCTGAGATCCTGATAATTATATTTTCTGATGCATTATTATTATTATATAATCCATCAATTAAGTGCCCCTAATATGAATGCAGCCATTCAATTATGATTAGATTGTGATATTATTTGTGTATACTGCTGATAAAATAAAGTTTCAACCATGTGCCTATGACTATATTCCAACACAAATGATAATTATGGACTAAGTTCCCACAAGGAGAGTGATACATGTTCAAGTCCCTACAAGGATGGTTCTGTGCGTGCGATTAAAGAACGACTTATTTTCAAATTAGAAGCAGGATCCTGTATTACGAATTTTTCTTAACATTTTTCTTTTACAGGTATATATCTAAACATAGAAAATGTGAGTCCTAACGATGGTAACGTGTGTGTGTGTGGGTGTATGTGTGTGTGTGGGGCGGTTTTGTGTGCACATATGGACGCATGTGTGTGTATGTGGTTCATGATGCCCTACAAATAGTAATTTTATTTTGGGTGTTGCCTAGGTCTGCAACAGGAGAAGCTGTGCTCTGGTCCTTAAAATGTCGAGGTATGAGGTGAGCCACTTCGACTTATCCTTGAATCAAAAGGGCACACTTTTGTAGACCCCAAAATGCTTGGGAATATGCTAACAGGTATGCATTTGGACAGACTGTTCAGAAACGTGCCATGACGTTTCAGTGCTTGAATCCACCGAGCAGCGCACAATTTGAGATGGATGACTGACTTCATGGCAGACTTGTGTGCAAATGCAAAAAGCTGGTCTCTAATTGGATTGTATGTCGGCGTGATTTCTCTCGCGTCTGCTGCAGCGAGCAGAGCAGTTTTTTTGAATTAGGCAAAGAACAGCTACTCATGGGAGTGGAAAATATTACCGTATTCGAGATGTACTGATGCATATAAAAGGTGAAATTGAACGGTTTTTCATTCTAATTCCAAGCCTGGACAAATGTGTTTAATTTTGTTTTATCTTTCGCTCCTTAATCATTTTGAAAGTCTATCTTGGGTAACTAATCATATCGGTGCCCACAGACAAGTACGGGCAGAGCTAGTATCTTGAGGGCATCTGAATTTGCCATTTCTTTAATTTGACATAATTTGAATAATTCCCTGAAATAAGTCCCCGCAGCACTTGATTTGAGCTGCAACATGGGCGAAGAAGGATGTCACCCTTAATGTGTAGCCCCCATCACAATTCACATTTATAGGAGATGGCAGAGTAAAATGAGGATGAAAAAGCTGAAGGCGAAGCTGCGATTCTCCCTATGCGATAGGATGTTACCCTTATGCACATTAGACGCACTGGAGGCTGATTAAGGCATTGTTAATGTGTACTTCCAGCTCTGTTTGCGCTAAAAACAATTGCCATCTTGTGATAAGAAGACAAGGCCAATAAAAGGTATTGAGATTGGCAGCTATCAAACTGAAAGGCAGAAAACACAAGAGAGAAAGTTTAGTTCTGGCTGAAATTGTAATAACGCCAGCGAAATTTGTAAAACAAAAATCCTTCATTTAGGGGAGATATGCCATATTCACATGTCTATACATTTTGCATTAAACGCATTCGTGTAACATTATTACATAAGTGCACACCTGGCTTTAAAAATCTTTCAAAGTGCCAGCAAGAGACTAGTTTGCACAGAAAATGTCACTTTGAGAAACATTTTCAGGGCGGCTCCCTCGTTATTGCGGAGGAGCGTCTCCTACTCGGCTTTGGGTTGGTAATTCGGCACTCGGGCAATGCCCGAGGAGCCGATGTCCGAGTTCCAGCTGTGGGCTGCTTTTTGGAGTAGTCTGGGGGGCCGATTTGGGAGGTGTCTCTGTTGTTCGGATACAGCCAGCGGCCCAGTGGGGGTCTGAGTGGCCATTCTGGAGGTATATGGGACCTCATTACCTCCTGTTTAGCAACAGGCAGAGGTGTCACTCCACTTCTCTCACTGGGCCGGCCCATTAATGTATGCATACTGAGCGGGGCAGGGGACCTGAGCAGAAGTGGCCCCACTTGTTTTCAGATGGGTTTCACCAGTGTAAACGAATCCCTGCATTTTTTTTTTACTCCCCCCCCTTTTTTATTTTTATTTTCGCCGAAGCAGTGTTTTGAGGAAAGGCAATATGCAAATGTGGGCCTTTTTTTTTTGCGCGCCCCGAACGATTTTTAATCCCAATCCAACCCTGCTCCTACTGAAATATCCCCAGAGATGGAAAAATAAAATGGTAATGAAGTTAGTTCGTTACCATTAAATTTGTCGTCACCCTGTCTCAAATACAGTTTCAGGGCGTAGGCCAGGCCGCTGCTGATGGTAGCAGCAGGGAGGAGGGTGAATTTCCTTGTGCACTTGTTTAAAGTTGTGCATGCCTCTTTTGCCTGCTGTCTTGTGACGGCCAGCCACACATGCACACTTTAAACCTATCTAACTTAGCTGTCTTAAGACAGCTGGGTTAGAGAAAGCAAACAACAACAGTTCTCTTGTGAGTGCTGATAGAGGCCGCATCCACCAATCCTAGCGCTGTGGGAGCAGCACCAGGATTGCTTAAGAGAGTTGGGGGCATATTAGCAAGGAATAGCGATATTTATCGCAAAATGCGCTTAGCACATTTTTTTTTATTGCTGCCTATCGCTGGATATGTTAGCGGAGAAAACATGCTATTTGCAACGTTTTTCTCCATTGTGCTAAAATATCCAGCGACAGCCGCGAAATGCGTGAATATCGCTGGAAATCCAGCTATATTCACGCATTAACGCCAATTGGGACTTAACCTGAAAATCCACCTCCCATTGGATAAACAGGTAAGTCATGTCATGCAGCTAGACTCTGGAACGCCTTACCGTTGCAGATTCGTGCATGCCAATCCCTACTCCATTTCCGTAGAATAATGAAAACATGGTTGTTCAATCAGTAAACTAGTCCGGTGCCTGCTCAGTCCACAGCGCCGAGACGCCTAAGGGCATTTGTTCGCGCTTTATAAATCTCAATAAATAAATAATTAAATAAATAAATAAATACATGTTTTTAGCAGGCGTTAGATTATAGCGATAATCGCGGTTAACACGATTTTTTTTATCACTGTGCCTGCCTTGCTAATAGGCGATAGCTGTGTTAGCAACTGCTTTCAGTCGCTAACAGTTTGGGTACGCCCACTTTGCATGTCATTAGCGATAAATATCGCTGACATGCAAAGCTGGCCCTAAACCGGTCACTATCGCCTAAAAGCTGTCGCTAACTGCTGTTAGCAACAGCTTGCTGATAGGACGATAAAAATATCGCCGCTTTAGCAGCAAAAAGTGCTGCTAAAGCGGCGATATGGCCCTTGCCCTTGCTAATTTGCCCCTTAGTTTGCTGGGGCTATGGTGTTACGAGGGGTGAAGACAAGAGCGAGGATGATGCAGCAGCAACCACTGTAGATACTTTTTTATTTAATTTCACCTAATTGTTTTGGTTTTATGAACCACCCTCTCATCACCTATTTGCCTGCCACTCCACTCACTGAAATTGAAAGCCCCTGCTGCATCTCCTGCAAATATCTCCGGAGACTTTTCTACACACAACAAAGGTTAAGGTGAAGTTATAGTTAAAAATTGTATTTCTATCTTTTACATTATGTTAAAAAAAACGTACAAATTCATTGAAAAATAAAGGTTAAAGGGACATTATAGTACAATGAAAACTATGACTCATGCCCTGCCCTGCACAGTGTTTTCATCAATGTTGTCAGTTCAGCTGTCTACAGTAATATTGTCAATGATTTCACAGAACACGTCATGAGTGTTGTAATGTGTGAAGTCATAAGCAGTGCATGGCAAGGTGGCGAATTATAGTGTAGAGTTTGCCACAGGACCTGACCTGTGACCAGGCCTTGTGACCAATCCCCCTCGACCCCCAAGGGAGTTAGCACCCCTCCACGCATGTCCTTTGACAATATGCCATGGCCATTAAAGGGATGGGGTTCCTGAGGCAATATTCAGGGAGGGTGGGCACACCCTCACCCCCTCCTCATATGTTACAAAAATTCAAGCAGCATGAACTCTGAGGGTATTTTTTTTTTGAATAACAGCTAACAGTTTTATTACCACTATTCCACAGGAGAACCGCAGAATCACTGGAATTGTTTTGTTGTTGAAGAGGTGTGGTGGAGCGGCCAGGGCTTTTGACTCCAGAACCGGGAGGCTCATGGTTCAATCCCTGGCACCGGCGGCACATCAGCCCAGCACCATGTGACTCTGGGCAATAGCTTGCTTAATCTTCCCGATGGCCCACAGCGCCTTGACATCTTTGGGTAATTTTTCACACGTTACAAATACTGGGCATTTTAATTTTTTGCTCCGTGGGTCTCTCACGGAGAACCCCAAGGGCTAGTGGGGTAGGGCATGTCTACCCTGTCCTCTTATTTTCTTTTGTTAAAACCATTCCTGGACAGGGGATTAAGTCCCTGAGCCCAGCCATGGCTGCCGCAACATTACTTTTCATGTTGCGACGAGCCAATCAGTGTCCTTGCTCTGAGAAAGCCCCCTCAGCTAATCACATGGCTTGATTTTTTTAACATTTTGGACCAACTGTCCATATACATTTACATTTTCAATCCTTAGCTCTCAAAAATGACAGAACAGATTTACACTAATTTGTATAATAGGATCCCCGCTTTTTCTTGATCCTCGCTTGATGAATCACCCAGAAAGTTTGGTGAAGATTCGTCAAGGGCTGCTAAAGTTATTAGCAAAATCAAAAAGGCATTTACTATAAAAACATGCCCTGACCACAACTATATAAATATATATAAACAAAGGTTAAAGTAACTTTATAGTTAGGTGAAATGTTCCGTAACTGTGTAATGTTTTAAACTCTAAAAACCACAAAAATTCACCAGTTACAGTTATCCTAGTAACTATAACTCATTCCCCATGGTAACTATAACTCGCGCGCCGCCATGCATAGTTTTCTCATCAATAATTACATTGCAAATGTTGCAGTGATATTTTTAATGATGCCATAGAAGACGTCATTTGTGATGTAATATTTGTGGTAATTAGCAGTGCATGGCGAGTGCGCAAGTTATAGTTATCTTAGGGCACGACTTAGTTACTTAGATTACTATAACTAGAACTGGTGAATTTCGGTGGTTTTTAGAGTTTAAAACATTACGTTGTTAGTGAACATTTGACCTAACTATAATGTTACTTTAACCTTTGTTTTTTCAGTGAATATATATCTGTCTATAGAGTGATGTTAGCACTCTGTAGTTATATTAGGGTTACCAGTGGTAGGTATTCCACAGATTTTTGATCCTTAATCAATTTGTGCCCATTTGACAAATCTCAAAAAAACTTTCCAGACCCATTCTTTTTCTGCATTAGTGGAGGAGGGAAATTTCACGCTGATTGGTCTGGGGGGATGCAAAGAAAAAAGGTGGTACCAAAACATTTTTTTAAACCATTACATTTTACACAGACATTTTGTATTGGATATATTGGCACAACGCTAGGGCTGGTCAAAACTTGCAAGTTTTGCTCAATGGAATTCTGCGGATTTCACAAAAAAGTCTATAAATGCCAATACATTTACATTTACATTTACAGATCTCCTTGAGTGGGCGAAAGAATTCTTGTCTGCTCATTCGGGCTGCTATTTCGGGGCAGTAACAAAGGAGCACCATAACACTCTGAAGAACCTCATCCTCACGACAAGCTTCACACCATTGTTCCCATGAAATAGCCTTGTATTCAATCTCACAGACAAAATCAGTGGATTTATTGAATGCCAGGTCACTCTGCTCACTTCCCCTCTAGGATTGTAAGTCAGTTACAGGAACCAACCTCGAAAGTGCATCAGCCACAATATTCTCAGAACCAGGAATGTATTTCATACAAAAGTCATATGCCTGTAGACTTACAACCCATTTAGAAATCCTGGATGAAATGAAGTCAATGCATTTACTGGTAAAAAACCTCACACAACGGCTTGTGATCTGCCTTGATTAAGAAGGAAGTGCCCTATAAAGAATTCAACTTCTTGATGGTCCAATGGACTGCAAGGGCCTCCCTCTTAATGACTGAGTACATACACTCAGCCCCTTTGAGACTCCTGGAAATAAACTTAATGGTGCTCTCTGGACTAGAACCACCTTGATATAAAACGGCGCCAAGACCGTTGAGACTAGCATCAGTGGTGATGATAGAAGGTTTGCTGGGATCCAAGTTGCGAAGTTTTGGTGCCTGGGAGAGTTTGATCCTCACCTCACTGAATCCATTTTCACACCCCTCACTCCACTCAAACTTAACCCCCTTTTTTAATAAATTACTCATGTTAAAAGTGTCCTCTGCAAAATCTTTTATTAATTTATTGTAGCACTCTATCATCCTCAAAAAACAAATGAATTCCTCTTTAGATGACAGAGAGGCTAAATTCTTAATGGTGTCAACCAGTTCTGCCTTGGGCACCACACCATCATAGAATGCCCTAAGTAATCTCTTTAGCTGAGAAAAAACTTACATTTCTCCAATTTGATGGTGAGAATATGTGAACTTACCCTGTCCAGAACCTGCCTGACTACTACATGTTCGAACTCATCACATCCATAAACAAGTATGACATCTTGATATACGCAGACACCAGGCCGTCTGTGCAGAACCTTCTCCATAACTCGCTGAAAGGCTGAGGCAGCCGACAGGAGGCCAAATGGCTTCCTAGCATATGTAAAAGTACCAAAATGCATAACAAAGGCAGTGAGGTCTTTAGACGGCTCATTCAATAAAATTTGATGGTTAGTGGAAGTCAAATCTATGGTGCTAAATATTTTTGCACTATCCACCATTGTCAGGAGATCAGAAATATTAGGAAGGGGATATTTATACACCAATACACACTTGTTGAGCTGGCTGAGGTCCACACATAACCTCAAAGAGTCATCAACATTCCTTGCAGTCACTACTGGAGCCAACCAGGCAGTCCCCTCAAACTCTTATATAATGCCTTGAGATTTATGCTTCTCCAATTAACAGCACATTTCTTTTTTTTACTGCAAAAGGAACATTGCAGAAATTAATGGAAATGGAAACAGAGGCTGGTGCAAACTTAATCTTATGACAGTAGATCTTTCTGGGAGACTTCAATCTCCATTGGAACAATACTGGCGATCATGATGTAAGAGGTGTCAAATCCTTTCTGGCAGACCAGGATCTGTCCCAATTCTGTGACAGCCCAAACCACAACAAGGGGGAAACATTAGACCTCATCATAGCAAAAAAAACACTATATCACTAGAATCCATCTCCCCATGTGACTGGACTGACCATTAGAGCATCTTCTTCTCCATCAACAGAGCAAGAACTCCAAAACGAAGCCAACCTACAAAACAGTGGAAAAGGAATATCCAAAATATCAATCTCAACGCCTTGATATCCCAATGCAATTCCGCTCTGGTCCTATCAGCCGACATGGCTGACGTCCATGATCTCACAGACTTCTACAATATCACTATGCTTGAAATCCTTGATACCACAGCGCTCCTCCACGAAAAAAAATGTCTCCACCAAAATCTCCAAACCATGGTTCAATGAGAATCTAAACTCGGACCAGTGCAAGTTAAGACTCCACTGATCACCTATACCAACTTAGGGCACTGAGAAACACTTACAACAGAAAAATCTTAAAAGCTAAAGCAGACTTCTTCAAAACACAGCTGAACCAAGCTATTAACCGTCCCAAACAACTATTCGAAATCGTAAAACAACAATCACATAACTCTCCAAATGTAGTGGAGCTAAGCAACCCGGTAACCCCTAACTGCGACAAGCTTGCCAAATTCTTCCTAGAAAAGACTAAAACTATTGAAAATGACATTCAATCCAAGAAAGAACCCCAACAGACTACTGACCAAGAGTCTACTCTTTACTGACAGATCAAGGACCTTTTTAGTTTTCCGATCGAAGTTCCATAAAACAATGCCAACTGCCACTCCTTCTCACCCATCCCTGAACACGAAATCTAAAGCACAATGCTAGCGATCAACCAAGCCAATCATTTCTCTGATCCCCTACCCCCATCTGGATTCAAAATTATAAAGACCTCTGTTCTACCACTATGGGCAAGAATTGTTAACGCCTCTCTGAGGAAATGTTTCATACCTGACTGCCTTAAAATAGGGCATGTCACACCTATACTAAAGAAAGCCAACTCCCTCTCCACAGACCTCAACAACTATCTCCCTATATCCATCATCCCCACTCTGGCGAAGTTCTTGGAAAAAATGTGTACAAATTCAACTATGCAACCACACCAAGAACTTCAAACTCCTAGATAAACACCAATACGGCTTCCGTCAAGGTCACAGTACTGAATCAGCACTCACCCATATAATGGATGGCATTTTAAAAATGTTAGATCATAACGAATCGTGCCTATTGATATTTCTTAACCAGCTTCCGCTTTCGACACGTTTAAACATGACAATCTACTGTCCCTACTTGAACGAAGGATGGGCCTAATGGGCCAGTGTTACAATGGTTCACCTCCTTCCTAAGCAACAGAACCCAAAGAATCAAGATGAAGCAATCATTCTATTAACCTTCCATGGTCACACTAGGAGTTCCACAGGGATCAGCACTATCACCAATCCTTTTTAATCTACTCATGGAAAACCTTGCTAATGCGCTGAATTCTGCAAACATTCTATATCACCTATATGCGGACGACACTCAACTATATATGAAAATCTCCTCTCCAGATGACTTCATCTCCCTTAATGCCATTCTTCATATTAACCAAAGTTGGCTCATTGGCAACCACCTCATGCTCAATACCTAGAAAACTGAGTTCCTCCTCATCTCCCCTCCCAATCACACATCATAGACTTCTGGCTGAAGCATCTAAATTTCTTTGAATGTGCCTCACACATCATTGACTCCATAAAATCTCTGGGAATCACCCTGGACAAACATTTAAATATGCAGGCACAAATCTACAATGCCACCAAGGGAGCGCATTTTCAGCTAAGTATCTTAAGGAAACTTAAACCCTTCCTCCCACAGAATGATCTAAAAATAGTGGTTCAAGCTCTAGTGCTACCAAGACTCGACTATGGAAGTACCACTCTATGCGGTCTTCCAAAAAACAAGCTAGCACCGATCAGGGCATCGCTTAACGCTGCAGCCAGTTTGGTCTCCGGAATAAAAAGAAAAAACCACATCGCCCCTGCCCTGATGTCTTTGAACAGGCTATCCTACGAGTCAAGAATACAACTAAAGATCGCCTGCATGACACATAATGCCCTACATAGCAACACACCCAGCTATTTAGCACAAAAGCTAGAGCGGTCGGGAGGTTGCAGACATTTGCGAAGGCCGAGCTCAATACTACTAAAACCCGAATCCTTCCACAAAAAGAGATCTGGGTGCAGCGCTTTCTGCGGTATCGCACAGAAGATTTGGAACAACCTTCCCCCAGACGTATGCAGAATCTTCTCTTTTACCGCCTTCAAAAAAGAAGCGAAAATGATGCTAATGAACAAATTAACATCCTAAATCCTTAACTCTCTGATGCCTATTTGTCACAGATTATATCCAAACACCAATGTCTACCTCTTTTGTATTATATGCGATTTCCAATTGTATGTATGACTAGCAGCCCGTCCCGACGTTGTCAGGGTATGAGTTTCAGCCGGCCAGTAGTATATTGTTTTGTAGGATTTCGTTTAGATAGCATTTCTTATCTGTGACAGGCCTGTGAAACGCTCTGATTCACAGTGCACTGCTGATGCACTTAGGAGTGCGCGTTCAGTAGTTTGTGAACCTGAGTTTCCCTACTTTATTTTTCCTTGCAATATTATATACAGCGAACTCGACAACATGGCATGAGCACAATTTACATTACAGAAGAACACAATTATTTGTGGTAGGCACTGGGACACAAAGCATTTTGCCTGGAATCACAGGATGTTGAGCTGATGCTGAGATTCGAACGTAGGTTCCCAGCTCTAAAGTTCGCAATTCTAGAACTTGTGACGGGAGGTGTGTCTAAAAGTGTATGTCGGTGCTGGCCATCAATGAGAGAGACCTGTGCATTTTTCAAATGGGTGGTGAAAAAATATGAGTATGGTGCTGGAGATGTGGGTCGCCGTGCCACCAATGTACTTACCGGGGGAGGGTAAACACCCATTATTCCGCAACTTTCTTTCCGCAAACCATTACTCCGCATACTTTCATCACGAAAGTACCATGACTCCGCAATGCGATTATAACGCATGGCATTACATTTTATATGCTTTTATCACGCATTCATTTACAACAAAATTTGTTGTAAATGCATGAATGGTACAAGCATGTTTTTTTTTTACTGTTTGGATAAGGTAAGTATGGTTATAGGGGTATATTTTTTTTGGGTACTGAGGTATATATTTTAGGGTGTTTGGGTATTTTAAGGGTTCAGATATAGTTTTGGGTTTTGGGTTACATGGGTAGTTTTAGGGTTTAGGGATAGGTATGGGTTTTGTGGTGCAGGGGTATTTTTAGGGTTCAGGGCTAGGTTTGGGTTTTGAGGTACAGGGTTATTTTTAGAGTTATCGGATACGATTGGGTTTTGGGGTACAGGGTATATTTATAGGGTTAAGATGGGTTAGTGTTTAAGGGTGTTGGGGTATTTTAAGGAGTAAGGATGGGTTATGATAATGAGGTGCAGGGGTGCTTAAAGGGAGCAGGGTGGGATTAGCACACGCTATGAGACATGGCATGAAGGGCGGAATGTACCACACTCCCCCAGCATTTGTCACGCCCCCAGCACAACGCAGACACGCCCACAAGGGACTACTTTTCTGGCACGGTTCTTTTACCTTTTAAATGTATATGGTGGGCGTCCGCATAGCCTATGTTCTTCTGCTTCAACTGCCCTTTCCAACGCTGTATTGGGTGTTGTGATTGGTGCTGTGGTTCCTGAGATTACCCACCTCAAAGGTTTGGGCTCTCTCTTTATTATATTAGTATGGATATATATATATATATGTCCAATCTCTAAAGGTCGCAAAAAACCGCTACCACTTGCAGCGGCGGGCCCAGAAGGGGTTGCGAGTCCCGATAAATCCACCAAATTATTTTCACGTTTCGACCAACAAAACAATGTCCAGGCCACTGTTGCACTAAAGCATGTTTACTCGATAACGTTTCATGCAATTTGGTATATATATATATATATATATATATATATATATATATATATATATATCCAGGAAAGTTGCCTCCAGAACAGAAACAACGGGAGACTCAGCGGGCAGTACTCAGGTAGGTTTATTGATTCAGAATGGTGTTGGCATGACGCGTTTTGGAGTAGTGTCTCCTTCATCAGATGCCTTCACTCCCCCAAACTGGCGCCAAATGCAGTCCCTCATTAATATTCAAAGTGCATCCGCCCCATTGGTGGTGACCCAGGAACTGCAAGTTCCAGCATCCTTCGTGACGGATGATGGAAAGGGCTGTCAGAGTCCTGAAAATAGTTTTGTGGGGCTGAATAACCGTTCTGTGCTGCCCTACGCCTTCTGCAGCCTACGTTTTGGGCATATCTGGGAAACGCCGTGCCAGTGCTCCATGTCTCTCCGTGAAGTCACAGTCCCATCTAGGCCAGAATTTCACCCTCCCGTGGCCGCAGCTCGCCAAGCACACTACCGCTTCCACGATTCTCCTCCAAAATTGCCACCGAGGTGCTTGGTTCGTTAGGGCGGGTCTCCTTAATTGCGCTGTGGCTCCGCAAATATATCCAGGAAAGTCGCCTCCAGAACAGAAACGACGGGAGACTCAGCGGGCAGTACTCAGGTAGGTTTATTGATTCAGAATGGTGTTGGCATGACGCGTTTCGGAGTAGTGTCTCCTTCATCAGATGCCTTCATTCCCCCAAACTGGCGCCAAATGCAGTCCCTCATTAATATTCAAAGTGCATCCTCCCCATTGGTGGTGACCCAGGAACTACAAGTTCCAGCATCCTTCGTGACGGATGATGGAAAGGGCTGTCAGAGTCCTGAAAATAGTTTTGTGGGGCTGAATAACCGTTCTGTGCTGCCCTACGCCTTCTGCAGCCTACGTTTTGGGCGTATCTGTGAAACGCCGTGCCAGTGCTCCGTGTCTCTCCGTATATATAACATGTATATAAACATGTATATGTATGCATGTATATATATACACACATACATATATATATATATATATATATGTATTAGAAGCCCGTCCCGACCTTGTCTGGGAGCAATCAGGCTCTTAAACTTCCCCGCTCCTCCCCGCGCTCCTGTCTTCCACGCTGCAACCCCACACTCACCTACGTCAGCCCACCGCGGGCGCCGCCTCTCCTCAACCTCAAACTTCATCTTCCTCAGCCCGCGCTAGTCCGCCAAAGTTAACCGCCAACTTCAGGGCCCCCAATCAGCTGCACACGGGCCGCTCCAGTCTGCCAAAGTTTACCACTCCTCCCCGCGCTTCACCTTCCTCAGCCTTCTCCAGTCTGCCAAAGTTACCGCTCCTCCCCGCGCTTCAAGTACCTCAGCCCGCTCCAGTCCGCCAAAGTACACCGCTCCTGTCCGCCGCTCCTCCCCGCGCTCCTGATGATGTCAGCACGCACGTCGTTAGCGCACACGGCCGGCGCTAATTCCAAGGGACTACTTTTTTTTTACGTATATTTTTTAAAGAACGTATATTTTTTGTGGTATATAGCCTATGTCACTCTGCAGACCCTGACAATTCCAATGATGTATTGGGTGTTTGGATTGGCGCAGTGGTTCCCGAGTTTAACCGCCTCAAAGGTTCACAGTTCTCGCTTTATAATAGTAGTATAGATATGTAATAATTATGTACTGTAAAGCGCTCTGATACCCCCGTGGGTCATGTTTGCGCTATTTAAAACTTTATGAATAAAATGAATAAAAAATAACCCTTCAAACAACCTAGATTTCCACCAAAAACTTGAGGATATTCCTCCTTCAAACTATAAGGCAACGAGGTATCATGCCCTACAAGTTTGACAGGTTGCGTATCACTCAGAATTGTGGGGGGGGGGGGGTCGCTGTTGGGATCCAACGTGACATCCAGGTCCTTTTGATGCCACCAACTCAAAATACTGTCACGCTTCTTTGATACTTAGATTTTGCCTGAGGTAAAACGGCCCTCATATTCCAACATTCCTATGATGTACCCCCGCTGTTAAATGCGATCACCGCCATAGGCATAGGGTTTGATGTCAGGTTTGCATAACCTGACTTTTCCTTGTAACTTATGCTCATAACATTTGTTGTCAACAATAGAATTTTTGGCACCATAGTCAAATAAAACTTTTATTTTTTTCCCCTTCGACCATGATGACATTCAAAGGCCCCTCACCTTCAACCTGGAGAACAATTTGTCCACACTCAAAGTGATGGGTATCTTCACCTGAGTCATTTTCAACTTCACTCACTCAAACAATCAGGGAATTTAGGTACCTTCCGAAATAGATACCGCGTTTGGTTATCGAGACGCCACTTGGCGATTACGGGACCGACCCCCACAGGCAACTGCCTTATGGTGACTTCGATCTGGGTCTTGAAACAGAATAAGAGATGGGACCATTCGACTGCGCTGTATGAATATCTCATATACACAAGGTGAATACCGGGTTCTACACCAAATAAGTAAGCTAGATTCTTACTTGGATATTTGGAAATATCCAAATGTTTGGGCCCACCGTAGAATGGCAATTCAATATAGAAAACGAATAAATTTCGAAAGAGGAATTTGCTTTGAAAATACCATACGCCTTGAAACATCGATTGCGCCCTGAAGAAGTTCTGGTTGACAGAACGAAACGCGTTGGCTGGTTTCTATAAATTGATTATTAAAAAAACATTGAACTTTATCAATCATGATTCAGCGTCTCTATAACAGGACAGCTCAACGACCTATTTATCTCCTATGATCGGTGGATATTTACCTTTGCAGCGGTGCTTTTTCATCTATGACAAAAAAAAAAACTGTTCCAAAATAGTGCTTACCTTGGGTAAATAATGCACATCAAGTTTGTGCATGCACATTTCATACTCATTGAGATCTGCAGCAACACTGCCAGGAACATCAGGAAGATGATCAAAAACATCCTGACCTTCAGACCCAAGACAGTGTAAAAGTAAAGCTCTTCTCTCAGCAATGAGTGAGATGCCACAAATTCGAGAGTACCTTTCAAATACTTTTTCCCACTACAACCAATTAATTGATGGTTCACCAGGAGATTGAAGCAAGAAGGGGGGCTGTACTATTGTGCATGGTTGAAAAATGAAAATGTACAAAGTATCTAGGCAAGGAGAAACAGTACAGAGCCAAGGCAATGCAAGTTGTAATAGAAACAAGAAAGCAAAACTTGTGGAAGTATTTTAAGATTCAGATCAGAAATACTGTGAGGTGAAGCTGTGCGTATTAGCGGAAAGCTGTGACATGCTGGAAAGTAGTTGTGGCAGAAAGCCATGACACGCTGGAAAGAAGCTGTGCGTGCCAGTGAAGAATGTGAACCGTGACAAGCTGGATGCAACTGAGAGTGCCAGTGAAACAGAGTACCAGTTGTGCATGTCAGCATAGAAATTTAACACACTGTATCTGACACACTGTAATATAGCGCTGTGTGTGTGAGCGTAGGGTTGTACCACACTATGAAAACAACTGAGCGAGTCAGTAAACCGAAGCACCCAAACAACTGACACGCATACCATGAGATGTGTGAGAACAAAACTGTAAAGGACAGGCTGTGCGTGTCAGCGCAGAGCTGCACCTAACGGCTACAATGCACCTCTTGACACTCCGTAGTGTATCTGTGCATGTCAGGGAAGAGCTGCACCAAACAGGTGACAGACAGGACTGCTGTGTGCGTCAGCGCGGAGTGCTCGGTAACAAGGCCATAACACAGGATACTGGGACCTGGCAGCCATCTGACATCACAGAGGGAGGCATGCAGGGTTGCTGTGCACATCAGCGAGGAGCGCCTTGGTAACCAAGCCATAATACAGGAAGCTGGGGCCTGGCAATCGTCTGATGTTGTGGTAAAAGTACCACTTTTGTGGTTGAGCACCCCAAGATGACCATCGACTACCACCATCTTAAACTGACTTTAGTGTGTTATTTTATCCTAGCCTTGATGTAGGATGGCCCTGTATCAGTGGGAGCCATCACGGAGTAGAACAGTACATTATATTAGTAGTTCTTACTATTGGCTTTGACATGACCTCATGTCATCTTGCTCTCTGACTTTACTTTGCTTTACGGCAGTGCTTACTATTGGCTTTGACATGGCTTCATGTCATCTTGCTTCCTATCTCTATCTTGCTTTAAGCTTTTCTGTGTGCACAGCAGTGCTTGCATAAGTGACTCCATTTTCATAATTGATGCCATGTTCTGTGCTCGCAAGCAGCTGCAAAAGTAGGGAGGGCATGTTTTTTGCTCCTCACTTATTTTTCGCTCTTCAAAGACCAGAGTGAATTGGATATTATATGTGGAATGTACAACTCTGTCTCGAAGTCAAAATACTGTGGCTTGGCCTGCCCCTGTCTTGAGCTTGATGCAGACTGATACCAGCCAGCTCGTTTTTTTCCAATGAGAAAGGGGCAGGGTTTTCTAGAAGCTTCGTCCCACATTGAATAATGGTATTAAACAGACCCTCCAGCTTATCGCGATTTCGCGATTCACAAAAAAATCGCGAAATCAGCGGAAATGCGCGATGGCCGCGATATTTACCATTTCGGCCGCGAAAAGTGTGTCCTTGCTGCTATTTTAAAAAAAACATTGTCCTCTTAATGGATGTACGCAAACACGCACGTCACAGCGTGTTTCCATTCAGCATTAGAGATAAGGTAGAGGAGAGAAGCAGGCGAAAAAGCACATGGGGTCAGAGGCGCGACTAGAGCATTTCTTAGCAATGGGCACAGTGGAGCTGCAGGGGCTCTTACGAGGGGTGAAAAAACAACAAAGACTCATTAACATGCAGATGGTCTTCTAAAGACCAGTGAAGTACTCGGGTGCGGCTGAGGGTTGAAAGTAATCAAAATAGCTTCATTTGACCTTTTGGGAGGAGCGGGCTGTAAATGGCAGTGGGGGTGAAAGGAATTCTATCCTGGCTTGGAGGAGCTGTAAGAAGTCAAGGATGGACAGAGCTGAACAAGGTCACGCCTTGCCTCCACCCCCAGCAGCGCACCAGGGCAAACAGCTAAAAGGATTGCATATTGCAGCAATGCAAGGACAAGCCAGTCACAGAGAAGAAAGTTGGTTCACCCTGTATAAATATTCGGGAGAGAAGATGTGGCCTAATGGTCAGAAATGCTGGATTTAGACGTCTCGGTGTCTGCTCAACAGCCCGTGATTCTAGGCAATGCAGTTCATCTCCCCGTGCCTATACACATTTTAAAATACAAATATGATCTTGTGTAATATAACTAAATGCTCATTTAAAGCACTCTAATCCCTTTTGTCAAAATTCGCCCTAAATAGAACTGGATAAAACATTCTTGGTATGTTCACATCACAGCGCCTCATCCAGTGGGCTCGAACCCTTGCAAGGAGTGCATTTCCAACCTCGTGATTAGGCTCTTTTTTCACAAGGATGTGTGCCTGTGATTAAAAAAAGATTTCTGCAGCAGAGTTTCATAAAAAACGGAAGATCTGGGAAATGCCCTTCCACTCGGCACATGCCTGCATGAAGTTCGCTGTCACAAGGCCTTTAGAGCAAAAAATAAATAAAGAAAGTAAAGAAAGCGAGTATTCACCAGTGTGTTTACTTCCAGAAATGTACGTCACTAAAAGTTGCCTCACTTCTAGATGCTTCCTGAGGAAAGTTTAACAACAGAATGTATACGTTATCCTCACTACTCTCAGATTTACGTAGAAAAAATTCTTCCAAATAACCGATGTGCTTGTTTTCAGCAGTAAAATGGGGTTTCGTGAGGTTGTTGTCAGTAAAATAGACGATAGACGAGTTGATGTTCCCCAATGGCATTGTGGTCAGTCACATCTTATAAGAAAAACCTTCAAACAGTAAGCTGTCAAGCCAGGCAGAACTTTAAACATGCCTATTTTAAAGTTAATACTCTGCTAGAACATTTTCTATTGATTTAAGGCTGAAAATGAATGATAATGAGTACAATAAAGTGCCGCAAAAATGCAGCAAAATTTCCACTTTTGTGCCGCTAAATTTCCATATTTGTGCCGCTAAATTTGCTTATCCATGCCGCAATATCCTGGGGGGTCTGATTAAAGGTGGAACCTTTCGTGTGCCAGGTGCAAATTCACCACAGAATAGACGTATTGCTGTGGATTGGTACTGGAACTTGGGTCCCGACCGATCTCCTTCCTGGGCTGTTGATAAGGACTTCCCACACCTAGAGCTGGCAAGGACGTTGCAGAATCAGTCGGTGAGGTGTTCCTAACCATACTCCCTCTTTCTCTCTCTTGTATATATTTTCTATTCTTTGCTACTTGTGTCCACATTTTATTCTATTTCAATTTTTCATTTTAATTACTTACTTGATATGTGGGAGTCTGCCTGATTGAGTTTGAGTTGGGATTTATAAAGCGCGTAGCTACCCTAGGGCATCCCAGCGCTGGCTTGACCGCGGTTCTAGTGGGGAGGGTAGAGAGTTACAGGTTTATGGGAGTAGCCAAGTTTTTAATTGTCTCCGAAAGGCCAGGTGGTTGTGTTCTCTCCGCATGGCGAGTGGGAGGGCGTTCCATAGTTTTGGGGCGTTGTGAGAGAACAAGCGCCCCCCGGATCGGGACTTTTTTATTCTCGAAACGCTGGCGAGGGAGAGGGAATGGTGGGGTTTAATGAGGGGTCTCAGAATCGGGGGGCCCCTGCCTTGCATTATTTTGTGCGAGATGCATAAGGTCTTAAAGGTAATCCTTTCTTTTACCGGGAGCCAGTGTAGGCTTTTAAGAGCTGGTTTAGCCGAGCATCTCGATTTAGTTCCGGTTAGGAGTCTGGCAGCCGCGTTCTGGGCGCATTGTAGTCTGTGAGTGACTGATGCTGGTGCTCCCAGGTACAGGACGTTACCGTAGTCCAGTCGGGAGTTCACCAACCCCTGCCTCAGCAGTTTCTTTGATTGGAAGGGGATCAGGTGGAGAATTTTTCGCGCCATTCGGATGAGGCCGAGACAGGTGCCCGAGGTTTTTCTGGCCTGAGTCTTGAAGTTGAGGTCTTGATCTAGCCAGATGCCGAGACTTTTGACTTCGGATTTGGGGGTGGGAGGTGTTCCCAAGCATGGCGGCCAGGAGAGGGCTAGAGGGAGTTTGTGAGGGTTTCCCAGGAGAAGTATCTCGGATTTTTATCCGTTCAATTTTAATCGGGATTCACACATCCAGTGGAAGACACTCTCGAGACAGTTTGCCAGATTGTCTAGGCTATTCCTCTGCTTGTTCATAGAAACCACCAACTGGGTGTCATCGGCGTACATGACTGTTTTAATGCCAAAAGGGACGATGATGTCCTCTAGAGGGGACATGTAGACGTTAAAAAGTGTGGGGCTCAGGGGGGAGCCCTGTGGGACCCCACACTGAAGTGGCAGGGTTTTGGACACGGCGGTGCCATCCGACACTTGGAAAGTTCTTTCTTCCAGAAGGATTTGATCCAGGACAGGGCAGGGCGGAGTCAGCGACTCCTATCATGCTTAGTCGGTGGATAAGGATAGTGTGATCCACCGTGTCGAAGGCGGCACTTAGGTCGTGGAGGATCACTGCCACTGATCCTCCTGCGTCGATGATGGTTCTTGCCTCTTCGACCACGGCTAGCAGAGCGGTGTCAGTTCCCTGTCCCGGTCTGAACCCTGTCTGGGATTGGCGCAGGAGTTTATTGGTTTCAAGGAAATTGGAAAGTTAGTGGTTGACGGTTCGTTCGGCCACTTTGCTGATAGCAGGAAGAAGGGAGATGGGTCCGTGGGGTCAAGGTGGAGTTTCTTCAAGAGAGCCCTAACAGTGGCTTTCTTCCAATTGGCCGGAACCAAGCCCAGTCTGAAGGAGGCATTGATGAGATGGATGAGGGGGGGGGGGCAACCGTGCAGGCGACTAATTTTAATTTGCTCATGGGAGCTGGGTCTGAGGGAGCACCACTTTTTATTGTTTGTATGGTGGACAGAAATAACTCTGTGGTGTTCTCGGAAAAAGTTAGTAAGAGTGGCGCCTCAGGGCAGGGGCGGGGATAACTGGGATTTGAAAGGAATTGGGGCCAGGAAGAGAAATGAGAATTTTGTCGATTTTCGACGAGAAGAACTCAGCAAGCTGGTTGCATCTATTTCCCGATGGGTCGGGTGTGGGTGGGGGGTCTGGAGTTTTAGTGAGTAGGCGTACGATGCAATATGTTTCTTTCGCAGAATTGGCAGCTGCTGATATTTTTTCCTCAAAGAAGGAAGCCTGTGTTTTTTTTATGCTGTTTTTATAGTGCCTGATGGCGGCCCTGTACTCGTTTTTGCTTTCCGTCGTCCAGTTTCTTCTCCACAGGCGCTCAAGTTTTTTGCAAATCTTCCTGAGATTACGTAGTTCTTGGGTGAACCACGGGGATTTGGCGGCTTTCTTTCTACTGGGGAGGGATTTGACAGGCAGGGTAACGTCGAGGGATTGGTTGATCCACTCATGTATTTGGACTACTGCTCTGGAGGGATCTGGGTCCAGTACTGGTGTGGTGGACGTGAGTACTTGAGTCCAGGAGTTTATGTCCAGATTTTTCCACGTGCGGGAGGGTGCTTGGGGGGGGGGGGTCTCTCCGGTGGCTCAGCCGAGAGTTTCAGCTTAAAGGGGACTAAGAAGTGGTCTGACCACGGGACAGGGATGGGGGAGTTTACTACCAATCTCGTGAGATTGGTGAATATGGGGTCCAACAGATGGCCCTTGTTGTGGGTGGGTTGGTTGTTTTGTAGTTGGAGACTTATAGAGGCGAGGTCTGCTTTAAGGTCCGCAGCTGTTCTGTTAGAGAGGTCATCGAAGTTCGGCGTTAGGCAAACGAGGGAGGAGATAGTGTCCATTAGGGAGTCACAGAAACGTTGTTGCAGTCCTGGTGGGCGATACACTAGTATCCCCGATATGGTGGTCGAGGGGGGCCGATGGATAGAGAAGAGTACGTTTTCACAGTCCAAAATGGGGATTTCTTTGAACTGGCAGGACAGGTAGTCTTGATATATAATCGCTATCCCACCTTCGATACCGGACGGTCTATTCTGATGTTTTATAAGGTAGCCAGGTGGGAGCGATCGGATGATATCTGGCTCTGAATCAGGGGTGTGCCAAGTTTCTGTGAGAAAGAGTACCTCAATTTCCGAGTCCTGCAGGAGTAGGTTGATTTCTATCTGGTGCTTTGGGAGGGATCTGCAATTGAGCAGGGCCATACCGAGACAGGGTGTTTTCGAGGGGAAGTGAGGGGTGAACCTGAAGGTACATTTAGGACAGCGGGAGTGTCCTTCCTCTAAGGCAATCGTACCACAGCGGGAGGTGGCTGCGAGGTCCCTTAACCTATGCAGAGTTTCCTGGGTGTATCTTATGGGTAGTGGAGGGGGAGAGGCAGGGGATATGGGCTCTGGGCTCGGTCTGGCGCGGACGGGCGCAGACGGGCTTGCCTTAGGCGCTCGTCCGCTGCGCTTTCGGCCGTGGCACATGATATACACGGTTACTGAGGAGGAAGTCAGGGGGTGTGGCCTAAAAAGGGGCGTGGCCTGAGTCCTCGCGCTGCTAGCGTCTGTAGGATTACTCAGTTTGAGGTAACACGGCAGCGTTAAGATCCGCTACCTGTGCTGAATAAGCTGCTCGAGTGCCCTGCAGCGTGGTGAGTTTTGTTTTAAAAAGCTAGCACACAAGAATAAGTGACAGTAGTAAATTTTTAAAAAATCGCTGTGAGCTCTCCCGGCTTCCGCCTCAGGAGTTTGGTAAGTGGAGTATCTGGCGCTTGTAGTCAGCGTCTTGTACTCGTCGCAAGGGGGCGTGGCCTAAAAAGGGGCGTGGCCTGAGTCCTCGCGCTGCTAGCGTCTGTAGGATTACTCAGTTTGAGGTAACACGGCAGCGTTAAGATCCGCTACCTGTGCTGAATAAGCTGCTCGAGTGCCCTGCAGCGTGGTGAGTTTTGTTTTAAAAAGCTAGCACACAAGAATAAGTGACAGTAGTAAATTTTTAAAAAATCGCTGTGAGCTCTCCCGGCTTCCGCCTCAGGAGTTTGGTAAGTGGAGTATCTGGCGCTTGTAGTCAGCGTCTTGTACTCGTCGCAAGGGGGCGTGGCCTAAAAAGGGGCGTGGCCTGAGTCCTCGCGCTGCTAGCGTCTGTAGGATTACTCAGTTTGAGGCAACACGGCAGTGTTAAGATCCGATTGATATATTCGGCCTGTGTTTTCAAAATGCTGCATTAATAAACTTGTATATGTTATTTTACCTACATATAGGTGTGTTTCCTTACCTCGCCTTAAGGAAGTGCTGGATTCTGCCTTTTGGGGGTGTTGTGTTAGGGCAGGGTTCTTCAAACTGTGGGGCGCGACCCCCCAGGGGGGCCGTGGAGCGATGCAAAGGGGGTCGCGCCTTCACAGTTTCACTTCTGCCCAGGCCTTCAGGGCTTCAGCCCCCTTCCTCCCCCATCCTGTGTCTCAGCTCGCGCTCCTGGGGCCTCGGCTGGGCAGTGTCTGGAGTCTTATCTCCAGCCAGAGTTTTTCACAGGTCTTTAAAGACCATTAGCATATTTACATGCCTTTGTTAACTGATTACCAAAGCTTAGTTTTTATATGGTTCCAGTACCCCCTGGGCGCCCACTCTGCCTATTCCTTACATTTGTATTTTTATACTTACTGCTGTAGTGTGAGAATGCATTTAACAAAAAGAAATATAAAGTTGGGTTGCCAAAAGAAACATGCCTGTTATGTGTTGTTTAAAGATCCTGCAGAGACCTGCTCAACACTAAAATGAGTTATAAATAAAAAAGTATGTATTAATTAGTTATGTGACTTTCCTGTCTTTATTCTCTTTAATTATTAGTCATGGATCATTGAGGCTTCCCTAGAACACAATTAAAAGTGTTTTCTATGTATATTTGCTGTTCTAAGTATTCACAGATAAGTGCAAAAAATACAGCTGTAGGTGACTGCTTATTTCTGGGCTATCAAAATAATGAGCTGGTAACCCTAATCATTAGACTGGAAGTTTGTTGCAGGATCACCACATTATTTATTTCCTCCACCTTCGAACCCTGATTAATGCCATTATAGCAATAGTTTAACTTCTATCTGAAACCCTACGCTTCAAGTTTCTGGGAATGCACCCTGCTTTCAGACTACTCACTTCTCATTCTTGCCTTCACTTTCACGTTCACCCTGCACTCCCAGCGATCACCATGCACTCCCAGCGATCACCATGCACTCCCACTGATCACCATGCACTCCCACTGATCACCATGCACTCCCACTGATCACCATGCACTCACACTGATCACCATGCACTCACAACATTCACCCACTCATCCTGCTCTCACAGTGATCACTCTGCCCTAAAAATTTGCTTGCATTGTTCATTCTGTACCTCACCCTGCAGTCACACAAGCACACTTCTCACCCTGCACTCATGTGACACTTCACTCACCTGTCCCCCCCTTACTGCTCAATCTGTAGCTCACTCAAACAAGGCCATCACTAACCATGCACTAATTCGTCCCACTCTGCACTTACAGCCGAACCCAAATTCATATGTCACCTCACTCACCCTGCAGTCACTCCTTTTACCCTTTTCTCACACTGTTGCATTGCTTACCGTGCAGTCACATGGGCACTCTTGTCACCCACACAGTGCAGAAGGCTAAAGTGCCTGGTACAAAGAAGATGTACCATGCACATCGCAGAACTGAGTGAGAGTAAACTATGTGTAGCGCTATAAAAAAATGAAATGTTAGTCAGACAGGTGCTATAGAGAGATGAGGTGTATTGTTGGTGAGTGGTAGTGAGGGAATTCATGGAGAAGGTGGAAAGACTGTTGCACCGTGTGCGACCAGTGCTTGGACAAGCCCTGGCTGGGAGTGTTAACCCCCCCTCATACCCCCCCCGAAGTTCGGGTCTAGTGGATCCCCCGCTTCTGCCTATTATTTATATTTGTAGTGCGCTACTGTTACCAAAAGGAGTCCTGGGGCTAATAACCATCTGCCTGCAATGTGCCTGCAATGTGAGAGAGGGATCCGGGGCTTGGAGAGGAGAGAAGAGAGGGATGGAAGGAAGGGGGTGAGAGGAAAGGGGCATGGGTAAATTGTTTAACTCTGCACAAGACCGCCACGAATTGAATGCACCCTTGCTGCTCCCGGTCATGGCCAGGTGAGCTTCTAATGTGGCAGCGTGTATTCCAGCGGATTGAGAGGCCCTTCACAGAGGTTGACTAGACATCTTTCTGATGTTAATTGCTGTATTTTGGTTATAAACTGGTACTGATGGGGTGAAATCTTTCCTCAGTATTACTGTGTTTAAAAAATTCTAAATATTAAAGCAATGCTACCCCAGAATACGCAGCATCACAGAACATTATTTACATTTTCTACTCACACAATTTAGTCAAGCCTGTCGCATAATTTGGTCCTCACCTTCCTCATAACCTAGAAGTTTAGAAATTTTTGTCAGGAGGGGGTCCTTACGCTTGAAAATTTTGACAGGGGGGTCTCAACATCCAAAAGTTTGAAGACCTCTGTGTTAGGGTGTGTTCTTTTAGCGAAAAGCACAATCATTACAGATCTCAAAGAGGGAGGGACGCCACTTGCAATGTTATGTTGCAGTATGACGTGCTTCTCAGTGACGCAAGGAATAGGACGCGCAGAGGTGAAAAGTCGAGAACACGTACAGGAGATGACTCACAAAAGAATCTCTCGGCAGGAAGATTCCATTCGGAGAAGGAACACAAGCAAGACAGGTAATCGCTTGAGCACTTTGGCGGTGTTTGAATGTCAACACACACAGGGCTAAGTGAAAGACACTGTCAAAAATGAAATCACAGCTCAACACAATGCTCGCTTAGGCAAGGGCAGGCACACAGTAGTTGGCAGGTGTCTGGCAGAATCAGGTGTAGAGTTGTGGAACTTTCAGGCAGTGGAGCTCTCAATGAAACGGCGCTGCACTCTTCTTCCTTGATTAACATGGCTTGAAGAATGGCACATTGTCCTCTGAGGCCAGTTCGAAGTGTGTAGGATAAAACCGGCAAAGTGGTGGCAGAGCAAGCACAAAACTAGAAGTAGCAGAAGTGCCCTTGTAGTAGAGCAGGTGCAGAAATCATAGTAGCAGTTGTGCCCTTGAAGCAGTGAAATCATGGAGATGAGCTGTCTTTCTTTTCCCAGTCGTCGCCAGTGTTGAAAAGCGATTACAGATGAGTGGGGGCCTTGAAGTCTTGTGAAAGGAGTTTATTGAGTTCAAGTCAGGAAAAACAGCTTCACCACCCAACAGGCTCTGCCCACAGATACTGTCTGAGTCACAGAACATTCCACCACCAGCCATAGGTTGGCAAGCATTCTGGAACCTATTCATGCGATGTCATGAAGAGGCAAAGCAGAGGCACATTACTACAGCGTTGCCATTTTGTTTTACCTGCTTTCTGTTCTGTGCATGGTGCTGGGCCTGAATTTTCAATCTAATTTAAATATATTCCAATCCTTCCCTTATACACTTAATTCACCCATCATTTACCTTTTCCTTCTTTCACATTTTCTGCAACTTTTTGTAATTTTTTTTGTTTTCTCTTTCTACTTCCTTTAGTTCTTCCTTTCTGCTACTTTTTTGTACTTCGTCTTTGTTTCCACCCCAGTACCATGTCAGAGCCACAAACAGCAAGGTGGGGTACCAGTGCGGCTGTAAATTGTAAAATTGTATATTGATACTTGTATAGCGCACTACTCACCCGCAAGGGTCTCAAGGCGCTTGTACGAATACCGCTGTGGAACCCATCCTGGCTTTCCCTGTGAGGCGTCCACTCCTGGGCACCCCCAAGGTGGAGGCCAGGCATCCTTAGCGTTGTGGGGGCCCTTGTGGAGATTAAGCAAGCTATTGCCCAGAGTTGCAGAGTGGGACTCCCTGATTGGAATAGGCACTGAGGCGAGAATTATCAGGTCCGCGGAATTTTGAGCCGAAGACCTGCCGAGGCGGGTCATTGAACCCTGGTCCCGGGCTAAAACTCTGCATCAGGGTCTGCCGCTCTAACCATTGAGCCACACTTCTCCACCAACAAGTGCAACAAGCAGCACATCTTGCGATCACCACCACCCCTAAAGGGTGCAACCCACCCCATCTTTTCAGAGGTGAAGGTTTCTGCACTTAATTTTTATGTGCAGTACCACCTCCCCTCCATGCTGGCATGTGGGTGCAGGCCTGGTAGGAGGTACGGCCTGGGGGAGCATTGGCTGCTAGTGGGGAGAGTGCACTGGTGCATGCACCAGAGCACTGGGGTTCAGCGCATGACGGAGGAGCTGGTGTGCCACTGGGTCGGCCTGCTAAACAGGGAACTGGACTTACTCAACCTGATGGGTGTCAAGGTTGTCATGCTTGGTAGGCAATTCTTTATTTTTTGTTTTTTTAAATGAAAATTGTATTTTCAAATAGCATGCTGCTCACACTCAGAGGTAAGTTAAGTTTACATTACAAATACATGAACAAGCTTAAGCTAGCCAGTTGCTCAGAGCCACTTTATCGTATTCTTTGGTGCTCACTTGGGCTGAATATTTAAGAAGTCATGCAGACTCCTTTGTCCTGTCACTAAGATAGTAATATCAGTGAGTTAGTATTCTCTATGCCTTTCCTTATGTAACGTATACAGCCCCACTCTCCAAGTGATGTGTAGTATGCATCTGTGCATAGAAAAGGGAGAATGAGTTGGTCCATCAAAAGGGGTTGAGAAGCAAACTACATTCACTGCAATGCATTAGTAGTTCCAAATGTAGCATAGGTTAAGGGAATTGGGGATAAGGATTATGTTAAGGGAATTAGGAATAGGTCAACTCAATAGTAGTACTATATGTGATCTGATTAGGAAAAGTACGAGATTAGTGCTTCTGCAAGTCAAAATATTTTTGAGAGATTAACTACCACAGAAGGCCAAGAGGGCATTTAAGGCGAGTAAAGGTGCTGCCGCCACCAATGCCATGGCAAGTGGAACCACCTCCACCTACGCCGCGGCCGATGCTTTTTTGGGCCAAGTGAGTCCTGTCATTATTATTATTACACTACCTTTTACTTCTCCCAAATATTAGAATAATTTTGCCTGGTTTCTTTTTTATGTTGTCTCCTGTTTTTTAACTCCTCTATCTAATGTTTGTTAAATTCTTGTTATGCCTGCATTATCTTTTTTCATATTTCATGTTTCTGTAGCTGTCTTCTTCCTGTCTATACTAGTCTGTAGCTTTATTCTGCTTAGTCAGTAAGCTTCCTCTCTCCCCTTATACATCTTGTGGTGCTCTAAGACTAAAAGAACAGATTTTGATACTGTGAAGATTACAGGCCCAAGTAAGCTATTATTCATGACACATGTTTGTTGATAAGGTTTTCTTTTTCTTGCTCATGCTCAAACAGTCATAACTAAAGAGTGGCCATGGTCATGGAACCCTCTCAACGGTATGATATCATTCATTTAGACAGTATAACAGCATTTTCCATGACAGTGCAGCATGGCAGGAAAGTATGCGGTCCCATTGCTCTTGCCAACTGTTAGAACTGGGGGTATCTAGTTGACTAAGGCAGTTACTTTAGTCCAAATAGGGACTTTGCTCCTAGTCAAGGAAAGGAGGAACACCATCTTTGATAACCCCTGCTCACCCCCCTGGTAGCGTGGCATGAGCAGCCAGGCTTATCTTCAAGACAATGTGTAAAGTATTTGCTACCACACTCCCAGTGACACAGTGATAACACCACAAATGGACACCACACTGATGTATGAAAATAGCAGCATCTTTATCAAGAAGAAAAATACGGTAAGACCAAACGATAAAAATCCAGCATATGCGTATTTGTAATATTTCACTTTGCGGGTTATTAGGCCAACTAACACTTGTAGGTTCTTGTGGTATTAATGAGCAGTTCACAATGTTCAAATGCATTCCTAATGCAATGCTATGCAGTTCAAAATGCAGTTCGCATTGTCAGACTAATGCAATTCGTAATGCATGAATAGTGCAATGCTCTATGCAAGTAATCAGGCAGTTTGAAATGCAAGAATAATGCAATCCTCAATGCACATATTCAGGCACTTTGTAATGTAAGAATAATGCAATCCTCAATGCACGTAATCAGGCAGTACGTAATGCAAGTCTAATGCACTCCTTCATGAAAGTAATAAGGTAGTTTGTAATGCGAGAATAATTCAATCCTCAATGCACGTAATCAGGCAGTTTAAAATGCAAGAATAATGCATTCCTCAATGCACGTAATCAGGCAGTTCGTAATACAAGTATAACGCACTCCTTAATGCAAGTATGAGGCAGTTCGTAATAGGAGGATAATTCAATCCTCAATGCACATACAAAGGCAGCTTGTAAAGTAGGAAAAATTCTATGCCAATCGATGCGCAACACTAAGCCTCAACCACAGACAACAGTCCTGAACTTCCAAGGGCAGCCTAGTACTGACGGGTCCGGGCTGCTCGAGGATTCAGTGCGTCTAACGCGATGCAGCGGGAGAGAGACGGGAGCACTCCTGTACTCCTCCTGCACACCTCCCCAGTAGGCCTGGGCGTAGTTCTCAAAGTTTTGCTACACCAAACTCAGCGAAGTTCGGTGAGTGGCGGAGTGCAGTGCGAACTGCAGTTTGCGCTGGTATTTCAGCAGCTCGGGTAAAAATTCTACCTGAGTGGCAGCTCGCGCTCACAAAATTACTGTTAGCCGAATTACGGGAAAAAACTCCGCTGCACATCGCGAAGTGGAGTTATCTGCACTCCGCGAGTGCAGAAAAATCTGCAAACTCCACCAATGGAGCGAAGTTCACCAACCAGGCCTACTCCCCAGGCCACACACATTTGCGGCTCCCGACCAGAGCCCAAGCCTTATCTGGGGGATGTGCTGCCTCGCTCTCTCTCTCTCCCCGCTCATCGGACATCCTGATGGGCGCTCCCAATGACGATGCATCCTCGAGGCAAGCCGATGCTGTGGCTGAACAGGTTACAGCGCTGCCTTCTCCGTTGCTGACGATCTTGGACAGATTCTTCTTGCGGACAACGATCACGATTAACTTATGACTTCCTTAGCTGCACAAAATCCTTCAGCACGTTGTGGCTCGGGCCGGCAGCAGTGATCTTGATCCACAGCCTCGGTTACTATGACGGCTCGGGCCACAACCAGCTACACAGCATCGTGGACAATGATTCACGCTACAGGGCCACTGCAGTCACGTGGCACTTTCCAACAAGCGCCACGGACCTCAATGCAGTCTCAGCCTGCACGCGCACACACACAAAGCGTCGCTGAGACTCAGTTGGGTTTCGGGCCACACAGTCCAGGAGCAATGCTGAGAAACACATTTGCAAACTTTGATGTTCCTGAGTTTTCACAACAGGGAGCCAGCTCTCCTTGGGCCCTTGGAGACAAGTTACTTTGGGACACAGCACACAGCAAAGTCCTTTCAAGCAAGGGGACACAGCACACAGCAAAGTCCCTTAGCTTCTCCTTAGTTAAATCAGCAAACTGCAGGTCAGCCCCAGAACACACAGCAAGCGTCAGTCCTTCTCTTCAGTCTCTTCAGCTGTTCTTCATTGGCAGAGGTTCCTCTTGACCACAAAGTAGTTTCAATCCTTTTCAGTCTTGATCAGTCCAACGTTCAGGGGTTTTAGCTCTCATTAGTTATACCCCTAAATGTCTTTGAAGTCTTTGTGTTCAGTGGGCACTAACCCCTCTCCAAACCAGTTCTGGGTGTCTCCCTGCCAGTGACACCTTCTTCCTTTGATAGTGGGCGTCTGGTTCCTCAATCTCTCGGCAGGAGGTGGAGCCATTCTTTTATAGCAGCAGCCCAGGTCTCTTCACATCCAGAGGGCTACTCAACCCCCCTACACTCCAGATGCAGGTCAGCCTGATGCTGTCTCACCTACTCCTCCCCAGTGTCAAGATATTTCCCAGATCCTATCACATTTAAATCCAGTGAGTCAATTGACAACCAGGCAGAGACACACAGAATTATTAGAACAAAAGAAAACAGCCACTTCTAAACATACAATACAAAAATCACCTTCACAAAAAGATGTGTTACTAAATTGTGAGTTCAGGCACACTAAACTTCACCTCTCCGTCTTAAGCCTATGGGAAGATAGGCTGGAAACATATTATACAGCCATCCGCATTCTGTCCTTATGGGCAAGATGGCCTTGCAACACTGAAAAACGAAATGGAGAGTGTTTCACTGTTATGATATGGTACACATCTCAGTACATGTCCTACCTTTCACACACACTGCACTCTGCCCATAGGGGGTACCTTGGGCCTACTATAAGGGTGTCTGATGTGCATGGAAAGGGAAGGGTAAGGCCTGGCAAGTGGGTGCACTTGTCAGGACAACTTGGCAGTTAGCAAACTGCACGCAGGCACTGCAGTGGCAGGCCTGAGTTCTCTCTTTAGGGCTACTTGTGTGGATGCCACATTAGTGCTGCAGGCACACGATTAGCATTTGCATTACCAGCCCTGCCACACACAGTACATTTTACTAGGGACTTTACTAGTAAGGCAAATATACCAATCATGGAAAATCAATTACCATAGCACTTTATACAGGGAGCTGGTGGCTCTGGAGGAGAAATTGTTATCTATTGTTTCCACGACTCTGAAGATATGTTTCGATTCTAGGGGAAACAAAGTTGTCATGTTTATGCGGTTGTCAGAAACTAATCCCTTCTTGTTTATTCAAGAAAGTTTCTAGTGACCTATGAGATAGCTGGCACACACAATTAAGTTTAGTGTACTCGATAGTGACATATTGACCTCAGTCCTATGTCAAATCTATAGTGTATATTATTCCAATACGCAGAGCCTATTGGGAATATAGGAACTACACTACAGATGTATCTGACAAAGAAAGTGATAAAGATGCATGTATATCCAGAGGGAATCCACAGCCTAGCTGGGGAGACCCAGAGATACATCTACTAATGTTTCTTCTCTGTTTCTCCAGAAACTAAAAGGCTACTGGGAAGAGAAACAAATTGAAGTATCCCTTGCACATATGATGTCAAGTTTGTTTCCTAAGACTTACAGTGAGTTCTTTTTAAAGGCTGCGATTCACCATATCTGAATCAAACACAAATACCCGACAAAAGTCTTTACTTATTATAATGTATATACATGGGGAAGGGTGGGGGGATGGCTTGCAAAAATATGACATAAATGTAATTCTCAAATTCTCATTCAGAATCTAACTGTGTCAAGACCTAAAAGCCATCAAGCAGGAGGATATCTCAGATCACAAAGGTTAACCAGTAAATATTCCAAGCATTTGAAAGCAGGATTGCATGCCTTCAGAAGATGCTTAAATGTGAGAATAAAACATCCCGACAGGACATCTATTCAGTCTCCAGGGCCATCAAGTGCACCCTGACATTTGGTGTATACCTGCAGAGGCCAGAGGTAAAGAAATGTGTAGCAAAATAATCCTTTCCAAACTCTAAGGCGTCAAACAGTGAGGAGGTAGATTATTGGGTCCACGTCAGGAGTGAAGAAGAGACTACAGTTTGCTTGAATTACTCATAACCAGAGAGATCCTACTTCAGGACCTGACATACCATGAAAAGCAACCCTGAGTGTGGTTGGCTATTGTTTTTGCTGGCCAGAGGACTATTTAGATTCTAGTAGGGGTGAGCGGAACTCGTGGAGTTTCATTCTGCAGTATTCCACTGAGTTACATGAAACCTCCACAAGATTCAAAGGAGTTCTATGATTGGACAGAATTGTCATGTCGTACTGCTTACATTGATCTTTAGCACCGGGAGCTAGTTACAAGCTGCAAAATCAGCACTTATGGCACCAGATGGTACTCCAGAGGGCGCTGCTACCTTGCTGCTGCTTGAGTAGATTTTCTACTTGAGTGTCAGCTCCACCTGCAGTGAGAAAATCTTGGTACGGGAAGTCTATTCTTGCTCATGCTCACCAACTTACCGTTAGCGAGTTGCACGTGAGAGAAACCTCCGCCACACGGCGGTTGGTGGAGTTTTGCTAGAACTTTGCGTTACAAGCATAACCTGGAGTGGGCAAAACTCTGTGAACTTCACCGGCGGATTGGATTTATTACCATCCCCTACTTTCTAGTCAAGAGCAGAAGCCTTAGTGTTCCGAGTCATATGATGGACCCTTTAGTCCCTAAATACCACTGGGTAAAGCCCTATTTGTGCAAGTGTCGGAAAGAAGAGTATTGTAGAATTTACAACACCTAGGGCCCGATGTAGGAGCCTTAATACCGGTCGGAAACGGCCGATTTCGGCCGTTTCTGACCGGTAAATGGCCATTTGGTATGTAGGTGCCCGTTTCCAAGGGCATATATGGGTAAATGCACATTTACCGAATCGGTAAAATTACCTAATCGGTAAAATACCGATTCGGTAATTCTACCGATTTGGTAAATTCCTAATGTAGGTGGGACTCTTCTGAGTCCCACAGGTGTTACCGAATCGGTATTTTACCATGAAATACAACTTCATGGTAAAATACTGATTCTGGTGTGCATGCACATGTGTGCATGCACACCTATGCCATGTGGCAGGCAGACCTGTCCCTAGGGCATGTATGCCTGCCACATGGCACCCAAGCATGTATTGGGGGTGCTAGGGGGTGTCAAAGTGACACCCCCTGCACCCTTGCAGAAATCGGTAATTACCGAATCGGTAAATACCGATTCGGCAATGCCCTTTGATTCCTATGGGCTTCAAGGCCCATAGGAATCAATGGGGGATACAGATTCGGTATTTACAGAATCGGTAAATACCGAATCTTACAGATTCGGTATTTACCGATTCTGAAATACCCACATCTCCCCCCCTCCAATTTACCACTTCTCAAATACCGAATCGGTATGATTCGGTGTTTAAGAAGTGGTAAATTGGAGTTTACCTACATCGGGCCCTTAGTTATTACCTATAGAATAAATGCTGTCTCACTATCCCGTCTCTCTCTCTCTCTCTCTCTCTCTCTCTCTTTTCCACCCTTTCCCTCCCCTGCTCTCTGTAATCACAGCTCTGTTTAAGAGTTATGATTTTCTCTTTTCTCTCTACCTGCTCCAACTCTTGGTTCTGCTTTCTTTCACCTTCTGACAGCTGCGGTCCGTGCAGGTAACAGCGGTGGGGCGGTGGACCGGGTAAGCGGGTTTTCAAGGGACAATGCAGAGGGAAAATTAATTATTTATTTAATTTTCCCTCTGCAACGTCCCTCGAAATCCGCCTTACCTGTCCCCACCGCTGTTACCTGCACGGACATTGGCTGCCTTCTCACTCTGTTTGTTGGTCCTGAATTTTCCTCCCCACACTACCTGCCCCATTCTGTTTTCTTGTCCTGCTTTCTTTCTCTACTTCACTCTTTCTCATCCATATGCTTTATCTCTGCATCTGATTGTGTCTCCTGCTTATATCCCATATACTGAGATATATATCCGGTCTGCGCTCTTTCCCAGGCTTTTCTCTGTTGGTTAAAACAGTTGACGCAGGGGGAGTACCTGGGGTTCACATTGGTTTGATTCTGTGCGCTCTCCTGTCCTTCCCTCTTTTACATGCCCAGTTATTGACATCAATCTCATCTCTCTGCTGCTTTCACCTCTACTGAGCAAACCATTCCATATTAGTAACTTCAGGAGGGTTTAGGCATGAATATCTGAGTCTGCTGTGACCTTCTCTGACCCACTCACTGGCATTAAGATTATCCTGAATGTTGTTTGCACAATGAGAAATCCGTCACTTGATGAATGTTGTTGTGGACATTTGTTCATGGTGGAGAGGCTGTATGTCATGGAGTAGTGTTCAGTAATTCCTATCAGTTTCACTGTGCTTTCTGTGCTTCATTGCTGGCCATGCTCCAATTCTGAATTTATCCATGGAATGGTGATGTTGTGTCTTGGTCCTAAAAGGCAGCTGGAAGTTGTTGGTAAGCAGACCATGCTTCTGGACTAGCCCCTTGTCATACCTGCTAATATCGCTTAGAAATGTTAGGGACCTCACATGAAATTGTTATCCACCTTTTAGCAGCGTAAATGTAATCTTTTGTAACCTATGAAATGCAGGTAGTGGCATGTACACCAGTAGGCTGACCTCCCGTCCGTAAATTTCTTGGCCATTCAGATATTTGGGCCATATAATCAGGGCCAAACTGACTGTAGCGGGCATTGGGCATTTCCCTGGTGAGCCGAAAGGGTGGGCCGGTTTTGTACCAGTGGGGAGCGGTTTTGTACCAGTGCGACCTGGTTTCGCAGCAGTGCTGCAAAATCAGCCCCATCTAACAAATGCATTTTTGCGGATTCCTTTTGTCCAGAATTCTGAGGATTCCACCGAGTTGGGCTACTTCCTTGAGGAATAGGTTGACCAACCGTACGTATATTGTCCTAGAGTCCGTTGTGCGTGACAGATGTCTTAGGGGACAGCATTTGTTCATAATTTAAGCCTCTCAGCTAAAGTTCAAAAGTACATTTCCACAATTGAAATTCCCCAGCTGAAGTGCAAGGGAAGGACTCTCCTGTGCTTCATTACGGAAGAAGGGACAGACAGCTAAAAATAAATCTTATTGTCAGGGTATCTGCTTCCCTAAAGAAATAAAATGTGTGCAGTTGTTTAATTGACAAATGTGAAGCCTGCTCGGGAGGCATTAATAGTTGGAATCACTTGAAGCTTTATGATGCCAAGACAATGCCCGTGTGGTTCTGTATATGTAGGTCACACAGAAAGAAAACTCAAAACCAGATTGACTGAACACAAAAGTAATATTCGTACGAGTTCATTGAAATCTTCAGTGGCGACACATTTCTTAGAGAAGAAACACCACATAAGTCAATTAAGGGCATGTGTTTTGGACGAGATTGACAGGAAAGAAGGACCTGTGAATAAGAAAAATTTGTTGAAACCATGTCCTGATGAAGACCCCATTTTAAGGATAAACTACCCTACATACATCAAGGGGGTCGAAACGTGTACGGTTCTCACATATAGACAACAGTAATTCTGTTACTGTTTCATGAGGATACTATGATTTCATGTTAATACAGATTTCCACTGTGACTATTATTTTTGCACTGCATTTTACCTGGGACCGGTGGATGTTCGGTTTCCACCATTTTCCTATAAATCTTTAATTCGATTTGTCTACTATTCTGGGCTCTCAGTTCTTAGCTAAATATAGAGTCCCGGAAGCACAATAAAGTGCTTTGAGACTACAGACAAGTTGTGGGTACCTCAGATTGTAGTGTATATCCTATATTCCCAATACGCTCTACGCATTGGAATAATATATCCTATAGATTTGACGTAGGACTGAGGTCAAATAGGTCTCTATCCAATATACTAAACTTAATTGTGTGTGTGCCAGCTAACTCAGAGGTCACTGGAAACTTTTTCAAATACACAAGAAGGGATTAGTTTCTGACAACTGCATAAACATGACAACTTTGTTTCCCAAGAATAAGAATATCTCTCTCAGAGTCGCGGAAACAATAGATAAGTATTTCACTCACTCAATTGTGCATGCTTTGTTTCTACAGAGTTGCAGAGAAATAGTGTGACAGGCGTTTTCAATAAAAAGGGTTTATTGAACAGTCTTTTTTCTCATGCAAGAGAGGTGAACTGTTACAATCGTTATGCAGACTGCAAAGTATAATGCATACAGAATAAACAGTAATATGAAATAATACTGTAAGAACATTGTATGGTTTCTAAGCCATATAAAAATACATACATAAATAACATTGACTAAAATACTCAACTGGTGCTTCTAAATTACGCCTACCCCAATGTACCTAACCTAAGTCTAGGACGAGGGAAGAAGTAAGTATTGCGTAGCATAGGTTTAGTTTTGGCCAAGAATCTACAAAAGGTTTCTCTAGGTTCTAATCAGCTCCATACCTTGCTAGAATGAAGGAGGTCTGGTATCTCTGTCTTGGGACTCGATTTCCCAACACCCCGCAAGGGGAGCCAGAAACATTGGAGCTGGATTCTCGGCAGGAGAGGGGCAGCTTCCTGATCTGTGCGTCAACTGGAGAGTCAGCTTCCCCTCTGCACTTGCTGTAGTGAGCTGCGTTGGGCAAGTAGGTCTTCGACCTGCTCCGAACCACCGTATCTTGCTAGAGCAAGTGAAGGTATATTTACACCTTGAAGGTGTTTAGGAATGCCATAGTTTGACATAAAGTCGGGCATATGAACGTCAGGAAAAAACCCTTAGGGAATAGTTGTTCTTTGTAAAGTAACTTAGTTCTTGGACAAATCAATATTCAAGCAAGTTGAAGTCCCTGACTGCTTAAGCTGGTTTCCCAAAGAAGTTGTTATGACGTTTGGTACTGGTGGAAGTAGCCATGTCTGTATTTGGGTAGCGTTGGCTATGCCTAAATAAGGGCTTGATTTCCACGCCTATATAAGGGCAATGTGAATTGTACCTTTATAAGTGCATGAATCTGCAAAATTCACTCAGAGCTTAAAACGCCACACAACAAGATCCTGACATTAAATGTGAGACTGTAGCTCACCCCATCTGCTCTGTCTCATTATTTTGTTTTAGGTTTAATGTTGACTGGAGGTGGACATGAGCCAGAAGAATGTGTTCAACTTTTCAAAGCCAACATACTTGGACTTATCTTAATGTTTCCCAAACTGTTTGCCATAGGTTTTAAAATGTTTAGAGACATAATCAAACATTTGCTGTTGCTTTTTCTCCAAGAATGTTTGGATAAATCTGGTTTGGGAGATGCCCTTGACCCTGTGCTCAAGGGGCATTAATTTAGGATAGAACGAGAACATAATGTGTCACCTGAATATAGCATATCTGGAGGCAATCACGTAAAGACTACAGATAGAAATAGTGCTATGCCGAAAACAAATAGGTCTCAGATGAAGATGAAGTAGGGAGGTATGTCCTCTCCTTGGATGTGTCTGTTAAATTGACCTTTTCTCGAACATTTTTTACCTGAATTTTGGCCTTTTGTCCTGAATTTTGACACTTTGCCCTGAATGTTTTACAGTCCTGTCCAGAATTTGCCTCCATTTCAGCTGGTCACCTTACTGCCGAAACCTTCGAGTTCTTCAGAACTCTCTTACGCGACGCCCACGAAGGGAACATGGCGGCGGGCTGAGAGCCGGTCGCAGCAGCTTCAGGAGACTCCCGATGGCTGGCATCACTAAAACGCCACAGCGAGAGGATGAGCGTCCCTACTCACTAAGGTAGGCTACAGATGCTTGTCGTCTTAGCAGCACATTCATTTAGACTAAGTCTGCTCCCTTTCCTTTTTTGGGAGATCACTGGCGTCTCGAACGGCGGCGGCAGCAGGCGGCACTAGGACCTGCGCATCGAAGAGACCCGAGATCCGAGACATCGCGAGACCCGCATGGAGGAGCCACTTGCACAACGGAGCCCGGGAGAATGCCGGCGGAGCCTATGGATTAAGTCCCGCTTCGTGCTTACAAAGCTTCGTTTTAGAGGGCCAGTCTGTGAGGGAATTTTACATGCCTCCCCCGAAGAGCAGGATGAGCCAACCCCCGCGGTAAGGTGTGGAGTAGAGGGGGGTTAACATTAAAACAGCCCCTGGAGCTTATTTTGAAGCAGGGTTTTATGGAGTCTGCATTGATAGAGGCCCCGGTTAAGATCATCTGCGAAGGGGGGGTCTTAGAAACTGTGGAGAATTCCTTAAAGCCTGTCACAGCGCAAAAGAAGAGGGAAACCGAGCTCTTTAAACCAGCTGTAGCAACTGTTCCAGGTGGCTCAAGCTTGAAAACAAGATTGCTTAAAGCTAGAACCACTCCCCCACCAAGGAAAAATAGATACCAGTTGAGATCTCGGCAGGAGTTGGGAGGTGGGAGGGGCTCTAGATTTTGAAGAGCGAGAGCCGCCCATGCCATTAACCCCCTGCAAAGGGAAAAACAAAAGGGCGACCTCTGTAAAAAAGCTTAAAGGGTCTAATACAGCCAAGCAGGTGGTGAAGAATACTCCCTCCCTCAAAACTTATTTCAAAATTATGGAGCAGTCAACAAGTCCAGCTATACAGACAGAGAGTAGTGATATTATGTTTCCCCTAAAAAATCACTTTGGGCCCCTCGAGAGCCTATCCAATTCGGAGGATGCTGGACAGTCAGATCAGCCAAATGTATGGGTAAGAGGCAAAGAGGATGGGGCTACAGGGACCCTGGATTCGGAGCCTCAGCAGGTTCAATTAAAACATCCACAACAAACAAGCTCTAACATACCTTCCTCACCCTTTCCCCCCTCCTCCACTTCCCTTTCTCCTCTTCCTCCCCTCCCTCCTCACAGCATTCAGGCCAGTGATAAAGTGGTAGGTCCACAAGATACTAGACCCAAGACACCCTTAGTAACAGCTGAGCTTCCATCAAATGGTCTGACAGTCACTCAGGAAGGAGACGCAATTCAGGGTTACCTCAAAGACAAGAATCCAGAGCTTGTTATTCCTAGATTGAGACGGAGATCGGATGAATTGAGTGAGTTGGATGGTGACAGGTTGGGACATCTTTTTCAGTCTTTCAGGGGGGACTTGATGTCTAAATTTGAGATATCTGAAGGCAATCAAAAGGCGATACACGGGAGGAGCTTCGCGGGCAACCAAGATGGCCGCATAAGCTCGGAACTCCGCGGACCTTCCGATCCTCCTCATATATCCTGTCTGAAATCCTGATCCACGCGGGTGGATTCTTACTGCTGGTGGTCTGCTGAGGCGGGAGCTGCCTTCCGCCTTCGAATCGGTGGTTCCTACGCTGAGCTACGTCGAGTTGAACTCCGTGCCAGGGCTGTGCCATTGTCTCTCCGGTCTTCGCCACTCCGCACGATTGGACTGCGTAGTGACTGCCTGATGTCCCTACTTGCGGAGTGCTAGTGTCTACAGTGCTCACTTCCATCGGCCTGGTCTGTTTGTCTAGCCCAGACTCTCTCCCTGGCTCGCTGGGTTCGGGCTTGGCTGGTGCAGCCCTTTGTCCCCATCGGATCCATCATGGCGGGCAGAGGGGACCCCGACAAGACGTCGAACAAAGGCGTTCGCGGAAAAGCACAGACGCAACAGAACAGGATTGAGCGGTATGTCCAGCCGAAGACACCGCCTGCCACGGGGTCTTCTGCTAAAAGCCTTCCATCGACGGGCTCGCCTGACGGCACCGAGCCTACCCTAAGCGACATTATGGGGGCCATTACCAGTTTTCGGGCCGACATGCAGCAACAACATGAGATCTTGACCCACAAGGTGGACACTATGGCTGTTGATCTGACTCTCATTAGAGCCGACTTGGGCAAGACTAATGATCGAGTGAAGACACTGGACATTAAGACCTCCAGCCTAACAGCCGACGTCTCGGACCTGCAAACCGAGGTCCGGAACCTGCGGATGACTACGGAACACTTCTCAAGGCGGCTGGAGGACTTTGAGGGACGCGCCAGGCGGCAGAACGTCCGCATTGTCGGTGTTCCGGAGGGCTCGGAGGAAGCGGCGACGGACCTCTTTGTGGAGGACCTGATAAAGACCCATTTGGCGCCGTCTGGTCTTAGTAACTTTTTCTCTGTGGAGCGTGCCCACCGGGTGCCGGGCGGCCCGCCGAAGTCGGGCGTGGCGCCTAGACCCATCATGGCACGGCTTCTCAACTTCCGAGACCGAGATGCGGTCCTGCAGGCGTCCAGACGGCATGGGCCGCTTAAGTACCAGAATGCTGAAATACATTTCTATCCAGACTTTACTAGGACTATTCAGCAGCAGCGGCAGAGCTACGCAGGTATAAAACGGCGACTGCGAGACATGGGATATAAGTACTCTATGATGTTCCCTGCCAAACTCCGGATTGAACATGAGGGCCGTGCCCTGTTCTTTGACTTCGCTGAGAATGTGAGTGAATGGTTGGACACTCTGTCGCCGCGTCGGGACGCTCAAGATGGACAAGATGGAGGTGCGGCTGGTGGCTCGGATCTATGAGACTTGGCTCTACTGTGTAACTTTGGCGTTTGGTGACCCCGCTTCATGAGACTGTCGGTACTGTTCTTAAGTGACTGTCGACTTTCCTGTCGTTCCATGGAGGGTGGCGGGAGGTGTTCGTGGAGATTCCTTACTCCTCTGGGGACTTTTTGTAGAGTAGTTTATGGGGTGACAGGCACACTGCTGGTTGGGGGGGCTTTTTAGTCTGATGCAGGGGTGCAGGGTGGGGGGTGCAATTATGCAAGTTTCTTTGTTTGTTCGTTCTTTCTCTCTTCTTTCCTCTAGGCAATGGGTCGTGTTTACTGATGTTCTTCACTTGCTGTTTGGGTTTGTCGGGGTTGGGTGGGGCGGACTACGGGACGATGGGGGGTAGGAAATTGAAAGTGATCAGTTGGAATGTTAATGGGTTGGGTGACCGTGTTAAGAGAGGGGTGGTGATTCAACTGCTTAAAAGACATATGCCCGATGTTGTGCTCTTACAAGAGACGCATTTGATTGGGAACTCGTGCAAAGCTCTTAACCGTAAGGGCTACAAGATGGTGGCCCACTCTGGGTTCTCTTCGGGCTCCGGGGGGGCGGGAATCCTAGTGCGTGCGTCCCTTCCCCTTGAGATAGACGTCACTGTGATTGATGAGAGGGGACGCTTCGCCGCAGTGGCAGGGAGATGGGAGGGGCGTTCCCTCGCGCTACTTTCGGTTTATGTTCCCCCAGGCCTACAATCTGGTACTTTCCAGGACCTTGGTGGCGCCATTTTGTCTTTGCCTGATGGTCTATTGATGATGGGGGGTGACTTTAACTCAGTCTGCTCTGGCTCCCTGGACCGCCATCCGCCGAGAGATCTCCGCAGTTCCCAACTGTGGCTGTCTTCCTTTCTTGACTCCATGGGTTTAGTGGACAGCTGGCGACTTCTGCATCCCGCGCTCCGCCATTTCTCCTTCCTTTCGAGTGCTCATGGTAGTCTTTCTCGTATAGACTACGTCTTCACCTTAGCCGCACACGCGCCTGCCGTGTCTGAGGCCCGTTTTTTGGCACGGGGCATTTCCGATCACTCCCCGTTGTGGGTCTCGTTTGATTTTAACGTCGTCCTGTCTGACCGGCCGGTGGCGGTTAACCCGTGGTATTTCCGCAATCTTAAAACTCGTACCCTCCTTGCTAAGGCCATCGACCTCTACTTCTTGGAGAATGTGGGCTCGGTTGGCTCGGCTGTTACCTTGTGGGAGGCATTTAAGACTGTGTTAAGGGGGGAGGCTCTTGCCCTCATAGCGGAGGCCAGAAGAGTCAGAGATGCCGACCTCACATGCATTGAAGAGGAGGTCTTGCGCCTCGAGTCCCGATTGGGGCCTGAGCCCGACCCCTCGCTTTTGCATACCCTTTACCTTAAACAGGCGGAATACCATGATCTCGCCACGAATGCTGCCCTTACCCTGGCCAAGGAACAGCAAGGTCGTATCTACGACGTTGGTGACAAAGCTGGGAAACTGCTGGCTTGGCTGGACAGACGCGAGATGGCCAGCCGCGTTGTGCCAGAGATCTTGGGCGAAGACGGGGTTACCATCACGGACCCGAGTGCTATTGCCGAGTCCTTTGCTGATTACTTCCGGGGTGTCTACACTTCTAACTCAGACCGCTCCGAGGCTGACTCGGCGGCGTTCCTCTCGACGATTGACCTTCCCTGTCTTTCCGAAGAGGACCGTGCCGACTTAGATCGAGGCATATCCGCTGACGAGATCGCCTTAGCGATCCGTGCACTAAGGTCGGGTAAAGCGACTGGTCCCAATGGCATCCCGGTCGAGTTATATAAAATTCGACCGGATGTGGTATCCCCGTACCTGCGGACTATGTTTTTGGAGGCATTGGAAGAGGGCCTACTTCCCCCGGACCAGAGGCTGGCCACCATTGTGGTTATTCACAAAGAGGGAAAACCAAGAGACGTGTGACGATCCTATCGCCCTATCTCTCTCCTCAATGTGGAGCCTAAGATCCTTGCCAAATTACTTGCTAATCGACTGGTTGGAGTCATCGGTGATTTAGTGCACCCGGACCAGTCGGGTTTCATTCCCCGCCGAAACACTGCCCTTAACCTGCGTCGGCTCCATGGTGTTATGGCCAGAGCCCACACCCTCGAGGAACCGGCAGTGCTTGCTTCTCTTGACGCCACGATGGCTTTTGACTCTCTGGAGTGGAGCTACCTCTGGGCCGTGCTGGCGAAGCCTGGGTTTGGGCCGGTCTTTGTGAGTTGGGTGAAACTTCTTTACGCTTGTCCGTTGGCTAATGTTACAGTAAATGGCCGCGTGTCGGCGTCCTTTGCCCTTCACCGAGGTACCAGGCAGGGTTGCCCCCTGTCTCCTCTTCTCTTTGCCCTGGCTCTCGAGCCGCTTGCGGCCATGCTGCGTACACACCCGGACTTACATGGCATTACCTGGGCCCCGGGCTTTGAAGATCGAGTTTCCCTGTACGCAGATGATATTCTGCTCTATCTCACTTCCCCCTGCAAGTCACTCATTGTGGCCTGCGACGTACTCAGGCTCTTTGGCCGTCACTCTGGCCTGGTCATCAACTGGGCCAAGTCTTCTCTTTACATCCTAAAAGGGGACACACCGCGCCTCCCCAGAGGCTGCAATATCCAGATGGCCGGACAGGGCTTTAAGTACTTGGGAATATACATTTCCGGGAGTCCTAAAGCGCGATACGACCAGAACCTGCTCCCCCCTCTCCAGCGGCTGCGGAGAGACGTGGATAGCTGGCGCAGACTCCCGCTTCTCTCCTTGGCCGGGCAGCATTGTTTAAAATGATGTCCTTGCCCAGGTTCCTGTATGCCTTACAGAATACTCAGGACCCGGTTCCGGCCCGCTATTTTCGGGAGATTGAGAGTCTACAACGGGCCTTGCTTTGGGATGGTCGACCCCGCGTTGCCATCCAGAAGCTTACGTTACCGTGGTACGATGGAGGCATAGCCCTACCGGATGTGCGTCGATACTACTGGTCCTCTCAGATCACTGCTCTTAATCAAGGTTTTTATGGCCCTGTTGATAGTCCCGGCTACGCAATGGACAGGTGGCTCTTAAGCGGTGGCAACTACTATCGGGCCCTGTACTCAAGGTCCTTCGATCGGCGGCTGTCAGGCCCGACCAAGACAGCGGTCCACATTTGGCGGACGATCACTAAAGCACAGGGATGGCAGGGCAGACTGACCAGGTTTACCCCACTGTATGACTCCGATATCTTGGGCAAGCTGTGGCACACCAAGGGCTTCGACAAATGGGACCTCATAGGCATCTCCAGGGTGGACGATATGATTACCAAGGGCGAAGTCAAGACCTTTCCTCAGTTGCAGGCCGAATACCGTTTGGGCGATTCGGAGTTTTTCCGCTACGCCCAGCTGAGACACGCGTTGCTCTCTGCCAGGCCGACGGAGGGAGAGATCCCCGAAAGCTCCCCCTTAGAGGAAAGGATACTGCATGGCCATATGCCTGACAGTGCTATTTCCCTGTCCTATAAAAAACTGATTAATGTTCGCACTGATCTCCTCCTAGGCTTGCAGGACCAATGGGTGGCAGACGGCCTGGAACTTGACGATGAGGATTGGCAGAGTGCAGTGTCCTCCCCTAAGGAGGTCGCTATCTCCTCCCGTCTCCGGCTGGTGCAATTCAAGATTCTGCACCGGGTGTATATCACCGGCCCTTGACTCCTGCATATGGGATATTCGCCCGACGGACTTTGTCGTAGAGGTTGTGGTGCCCTCGCAACCTTTTTACACATTCTGTGGGAATGCCCCGTCATTGCCCCCTACTGGGCGAGAGTGCACCGGATTATGGGAGAGGTGACTGGGGTGGTGTTGGCTGCAGAGGCTCGGAGGTGTCTCCTCAACATTTGGGAACCTTCTGATCACAACACGGCGCAGACTCGTTGGGTGACCCTGGGCAATATGGTTGCCAAGCGAGATATTGCTCAAAAGTGGGGTGCTGCTGCAGCCCCCCTGGTGGTACAATGGAAAGCCAATATGGATTGGTGCATGTTCCGGGAAAAGACGGTCTATGTAGCCAGGGGGAGGCCCCAGACATGGAATAAAGTGTGGGGGGCATGGAATGCATACAGGGGCGATGTGTGCCTGCCGCCAGAACCTGTCTCTCTGGATGAACGCTTATCACCGTAACCTGTGACACCAACTGTTTATGATGTTTGTACTGCTCCTGCTTTTTCCTCCTCCCCCCCTCCATCCTATCATTTATCCTCCTTTATCGATTCTCTATCTGTCCTCCTCTGCCCTCTGCCGACTCCCTGACGGCTCTTATGATTCCATTGCCACTCTCTCGCGCCTTTAGGCGTTTCTTTTCTTGGTTTTAGTTCTCTTTCATAAAAAATAAAAAACAACCTACAATGCTCTGATGTGAATTATCTTGCACTTTTGTCCTCCTGGTTCTCTATGCTGCCTTGCCTCCGGGATGTTAGGCTGAATAGCTGTGTGCTCTTTTATAATAAAGGTTTTAAAAAATTAAAAAAAAAAAAAAAGGCGATACACGACAGGTTCGACCTACTGGAGTCCAAGTTAGATGATGTTATCTGTCGAACTGGGAAACTGGAAACGGAAGTTGTAGCCTTAAGTAAATCTGTACGAGGAAACTCTAAAGACATTGATACTTTGAGAGCACAAAATAGATCTCTGGCCACTGATGTCGAGAGATTGGAGACTCAGGCCCGAAGAAATAATCTGAGAATTTTAAAGATACCAGAGGTGAGGAATTGGAGGACATCAAGGGATTTGTTTGCCGGCTTCTCAGGGAAGGGGTCTTAAAACTTAAAAGACCACCCCGATATAGACCTGGAGGTGGAAATACCAAGAGTACACAGAGACCCTTTCAAGAGGCATGCAGACAGAAAGCGCCTAGAAAGATATTGGTAAACTTCCAGACCTTCAGTGTGAATGAGTTGATCTTGGGAAGATGTTTATCAAAATCAGACCTTCATTATCGGGCAAACCCCTATCTCATCAGATCAGATTTAGGAGCCAGAACAGCACAGCGACAATGGGAGCTAGGCACTAGAATGCCAGAGTTGAGATCACTAGGAGCCCATGTGCAGATGAGGTTCCCAGCTCTATTGAGAATCATGTGGTAAAACAAGACATGCAGTTTTTCACAGCCCAAAGAGGTAGATAATCTTTTAGCTCAGATGAGAGAAAATCAAGAAAGTTAGTGAAGAAAGAGAAGGCAGAGATGTCTATATTTGAGCTGGGTGCAAAAAAAACCCCCAAAAATAAGAAATAAGATAAATAAATAAAAAAAGGGGTAATAAGGTGAAATAAGGTGAGCATATAACACAGAAGTTGATTTAAAGCATGGTGTAACACACTGTATTACATAGGAATAAAGGGTGCAATCAAAGGGGAAAAAAAAGTGGGGAAAGTAAGTCACTGCAAATTACTCGCTGTCAAAGATTAGTTAAAGTTTAAATTCAGCCAGAGGCATTTCTCCTGGAGTTCCAAAGGTGGTGTCATCGTCTGGTATGTTGGGGGGGTTTCTCTGGGGGGAGGAGGGGTTGGAGCACTGGGTGGAGGGCGTAGGGGGGAAAAAGGTAAAAAATCCTCATATGGAAAAAGTTCATTTACACAAGGTTCTAGATGGGCGGAAAACAATAGCCGGGTTATGAGTAAGTTACATAATTTTAAAACCCTCTCATGGAACGTGAATGGGTTGGGGGAAAAAGGAAGCAGTCCCGGGTTTGTGAGATTTTAAGGAATTCAGAAGCGCATCTTATAATGCTTCAGGAAACTCATCTAGAGGCAAATGCTTGCAGCACACTTTTGGGGAAATTGAGGTGGGTGCAGGAAATTATATGCTCTAGGCAGATGGGAACAACTAGGGGGGTTTCAATAATAATTCGGGCAAATAGTGGGATATGTCTGAAAAAATACGAAACAGATCAGACAGGAAGATGGTTGGTGGCAGCCATATCCATTTATAACATCCCTTACATGCTTGCAGTATATTATGGCCCTAACGACGATAACCCTGGCCCGATACTTAAGTTAGTGACAGCTTTATTAGGGACTACGGGCCCAGTAATCCTGGGGGGTGATTTTAACTTGGTTTTTGATCATATACTAGACAGAACCTCCAAAGGGAAGTATCATGCTCCCACTAAATCACTCTCCACCTTAGGCTGTATGATGAAAGACTTCAGTTTATTAGATGTATGGAGGATGAAATACGGTTCTACCAGGGGGTTTACATTTTACAGCAAAAAGTATAAACACTATTCAAGAATAGACCACTTATTAGTTGATCAGCACCTTCTCTCGGACATTAGTTCCCTTTCGTTTATACCCATCGGGATATCAGACCACGCAGTTTTGGAACTGGTTTTCCTATTAAGCTTGAGTACCTTAAATACCAGATGGACATTGGAGAGGACATTGTTAATTAGTGATCAGGTAAAAAGAGAAGTAAGAGAAAAAACATCGAATTCTTTGCAACTAATACAGGCTCCTCTACCCCTCAGGTTGTTTGGGAAACTTATAAGGCTTTTTGAGAGGGGTCTTGAGTTCTCTAATGGCGCACAAAAGAAAGGCTATAAAAACCAAAAGGTGGGAAGATCTCGAGGCAATAACTAGAAAAGACTCTGAGCTATAAAGAGCCATCTTTTCAAACTCCGAGAGGGTCCCGGCATTAGAGAAGGAGCTTTCAGATCTACAACTTCAACTCAAAATTTGTGACGAGAAAATCATAAAAGAAAAATGGGAGACCAGTAAATTAAAGAACTTTGAATATGGAGAAAAATGTGGGGCCTTTTTAGCATGGAAATCCAGAGAGGAAAAAAATAGGAACAACATTAAAGTCTTAACTCAGAGAGGGACAGGGGTCTCAATAGTGGAAGATGGTGGTATTAGAGAAGAAGCCAGGAGGTTTATGCAAAGTCTCTATACTGAGGACAAAAATCCAAAGCTAGAAGAGATAGAGACTTGGCTGTCCCAGAGAAATTTACCCGAAATTTCTGACCTAGATAGGAGATATTTAGAAAGTGAGATCATGGAGGGAGAAGTATTAAATCAATTAAAGAAAATGAAGCGGGGTAAAGCCGCAGGTTCAGACGGGCTTCCGGCTGAGGTCTATTGAGATTATACAGAACAACTGCTGCCCATTCTTACTACACTTTTCAACTACTTATTATCTCAGGGTCACAGTATCCCCCCTACATGGGCTGAAGCGACAATAACGCTTATTGCAAAACCAAATAAAGACCTTAAGAAAATAGAATCCTACATGCCAATTTCCCTTCTGAATTCAGATATGAAATTATACTCCGGGATTTTAGCGACCAGACTTGCTAAAATAATAAAATCTATAATCCACTCTGATCAAAGGGGTTTTATCTCGGGGAGACAACTAAACGAATTAACCTTTCAAGTGATAGGACCTATAGATTACGCTGAAGATAAAGGCCTTCCGTTAGCCTTGGTCCCGATAGACGCAGCCAAGGCTTTCGATCAGGTCAATTGGAAATATCTCTGGGCCACAATGGTTGTGTTTGGGTTCCCCCCAGTTTTCATAGAGGGTATTAAATCATTGTATCATAACCCATTGGCAAAAGTATTGGTTAACGGGGCTCTATCTGATTGGTTTGATATATCTCGAGGAACCCGGCAGGGCTGTCCCCTGTCTCCCCTTTTGTTTGACATTTATATGGAGCCTTTTGTTTGTGGTATTAGAGAAGATAATGTAATTCAACCCTTTAGAATGGCAAACATGGAGCTAAAAACTGCCCTTTATGCTGATAACCTTCTCTTATACACTTCTAATCATATAGAAGCTATACCCAGGCTATTTAACCTAGCTGAGGAATTTTGTAGGCTGTCAGGTTACCAGATTAACAAGGAGAAGACAGAGATAATGGGGTGGAATATTAATACTCCTATACAGGGGGTGAAACAAAAAATGCGATAAAGGAATTTATTTAACTCAAGAATTAAAGAATATCCCGAAAATCAGCTGGCAGAATGTTGTAAAAGACATTATTAAAACACTAACAAGATGGGGCAGTCTACCATTAAATATATATGGACGAGTTAATCTCATTAAAATGTCTATACTCCCTAAGCTGACTTTTCTATACAATTCCATCCCTCTATCTTTCCCGCTGAAAGAAATCACAAACCTTCAGGGCAATATCGGCTCTTTTATCTGGGCTTGTAAATCTCCCAGGATAGCCTGGAAAAAACTAAGGAGGGGTTTAAAAATCGGGAGTCTGGCTTTACCAGACTTATTACTCTACTACCATGCCTTCCATTTTAAAAACTTCAGGCTACTCGCTAATATACTAGATTCATCTTCACAAGGCCGTTTATTCCAGGCTTTATTACATGATTTGCCAAATGGCCAAGACTTCTTTTTATTTAAGTTCGACGACCAGAAATTCTTTAAGAAAGTCCGTCTAAAGATTTTGCAGACTGCACTCAGGAATTGGGGGTTTATCCGGAAGGCCTTGGGAATTCCTTATTACCACACTTATACTCCAATTTGGGATTCCCCGGGCACACCTGCATGTCTCCAGGATCAGCTTTCTCTGCCTTTGAGAACAGCAGGAGTACAGAAATGGGGAGACTTATTGGTGGACTCAGGTCTTATGGATTGGAACTCCCTGACGTTACTTACAAACGGGTCACTGACAAGATTTAAATTTTATCAACTATCTGCATGGTGGTCAAGCCAGACATTACAGCGGGAAAAAGATACTGTAATTCTTGATGCAATCCGTAGGGGGGGGCTGGAATCGAGAAGTATCATTTTGGTATAAATTGCTTAGAGATGCAAAAGTCAATTTAGATCTTGAACTGATAAGCCTCTGGGGTAATACCATAGCTGAATACCCCGAAGAGTTCAGTAAAATTTGGTCTGATTCTTTCTCTTTATCCCAGAGATTAATTTAACCAGCCAATTTAAGGCGGAACCATCTGTTTACGGCTTATCGGGTGTACTGGACCCCGGCTAAATTGCATAAGATAACGCAGGAGAACTACCACTGCCCCCGTTGTAAACTTACAGCAGCAGATGACATGCACGTATTCTTGGAATGCCCCGAGATTCAGGAGTACTGGAGGGCGATAGTTGGCTTCTTGGGTGAGGTCTTATCTACAACTATTTCCTGTACTCCTAGGCTAGTATTTTTTGGTTTACCCTGTGAGTATAATATTAACAACGTCTTTTCACAGTTTATTTTCTACGTGGTGGTTATAGCCAGGAGGGAGATATGCAAAGAATGGGAGTCAGCGGCCCCTCCTAGATTTGCAGATTGTTTAAAAAATATAATGGAAGTCTGTAAGATGGACATGGCTGGTCAAGCTGAAAGCTCTGAGAATGTATGGTCAAAATTGGAGGCCTGGTTGAACAAGTAAACGGTCCGATGATTATGCCAGAGGTTGTGTCGGTCCTGTCCTCCCCTAGTCTGAGGTACTCCATCATAAGATAGGGGAGTTGGATAAGGAAACAACCCACCTTTGGGAGATCTCTGTTAGCCATATACTGATCCCGAGGTGGTTTCAGGAATGTCAGTACAGAAGGCGACAGTGTGACCCATCTAGAGCATATAACATCTGGTGGCATATATGAGGACAAAAAAAAAAAAAAAAAGAACTCTCTTACGCTCCTCTCAGCCCCTTCCAACCCCTCAATGAAAAAGCTGCCCATTGTCATTCTGTCTGCTGGCTGAATTTCACATACAGAATGATAATGGCCCAGTTTCAGCTTGTGGTACACCTCCTCCTGCTCCGGTTTAGGGCATGGCATTCGGTTTTTATCCAGGGGCTTGAGCCACCAAATGGGGGTGTTGGGAGTGGGCTCTAGTGGGGGTTTATATAGAGTTCCTCATGAGCCAGCAACTTTTAAGTCATAATAAAAATAAATGTCAGTTTAACTTTGTTGATTAAATGGATGTATCTGTTAGACAGATCTGAGTTTGGCCCAGTCTCAGTTATGACTGGGGAAATAGCCTAGTGGGATGTGCCTGCTACAAAACACAAGATGTTACATGCAGTTCAAAGATCTTTTGTTACTTTTGTTGCCACATAGTTCCTTTTGTTACTTGAAGTTTTTTCCCCCCAATCTTTAATTATTTTAAGGTTGCTAAAAAGGGTTCCTTAGAATAATAATGAATACTTACCACTAAAAACAACCCCAACCACTAGTGTTTGTTTTAAATCCTAAGTTCGTTTTTCTGCAGAGCAGACACTATTAACATACAATGCCTACCAGTATCACTTAAATGTGACTCCAACACCTTGTTTTCCTCATTGTCTTAAGTAACATTTTCTATACATTGACTTACACACTCATATGAGTCATTGTCTCTATATAATATGTGTGCCATGTAACACACTTCAACGCCCTGCTCTACATACTTGGGATGAGCAGTGTGAGGGGCGTAGCTAGAGGTGTGCAAGCCAATGATAGCTCGAGCCAGCCTTGAGCCTGAACCCTGGCTCGCGCTTAATTCAAGGTCCATTGGAACCTCAAGTCCATTACGAGCCAAGCTTTCATATGACTTCATGCACAAAGACGTAAAAACAAAACATCAGCATCTGAGGTAAAATACGAGACAGATGGATACTCATTTAGTGACTAATTCGTTCAAACTAAAACCACAAAACCTTGATTAATCACAGCTTTCCCTTAACCAATGTGTGTGATCTTAGGCAAATAATGTATTTGATCAAACCTCCTTTTTCTTCACATTCACATATGAAGGCACCTTAAAAAATGTCAGTTCCGAATACCAGCTGTGTAAAAACCGATTGTGTTTGGTTTAATAGCCTATAATCAGGGCCACTGGAATTATGCATCAAGGGAGTGCCACATTATGCAGAAGGGTTGACTACAATATGTTGCAAGGAAAGGCAAATTATGTGGTGCATTGTGGTACATTTATAATGGAATTACCTTATTTTGTGATGTTGACACTTGTTAGCAATCTCTGGGTATAGGTTGCTCCTCCTTTATACCAGTTTAACACCCAAATATAGCAATAAGCAACAGAAAAGTCACCCTGTGCAAAAGGTCTTCCATTCATGGCAATGTGTCATTAGTTTTTAGTAACTTTTGAGCTAGAAACAATTTTTTTTGTTAAAATCAGCAGAATATGCAGCAAATATAGATTATGTGGAACATGTGACAAATCCATAATTATGCAAAAAATCCCACGACTGCACAATCTCATAATTCCAGAAGCACTGACTAATGTGTTGCTTTCCATAACAACCTTGGCCACATACGGGGATTATATGATAACTGTCTTCCTCTAGAGATTGTTCTAAGTTCATGTTTAAAAACTATCACTTTTAATAAGTATTCCTCAGTGCAGTGCTATAATGTCAAATATTCTTGTGAAAGCTTCCACATACTAAACAAATAACTTTTTTAAATTATGAAGAGATTTTATCATATTTTATGTGATGTTTGTTGTATGATTTACATGGTAAACATTTTCATGGCTCAGCGTGTACATGGTCTTTAAGATCCAAGCTAGGCCCGTGACTCAGCTCTGGCTTGGCCTGCCCTGTTTATTTGTTGGCTTGCCCACCTCTAGGCGTATCTATAATTCCTGGGACCTGTGCAGGGCACCAGGCCCTGAGGAAAAAGGACTTCAAGCAGTGGCCGATCGCCATGGGAGTGCTGTGGGGTGGTGAGGCGGGGGAGGGGCAGAGGGGTAGTGGAGTACGACATACAACCAACAGGAGTAAGGTAAGTAATTAAATAAATCAAACAATTTACTTTGCATGCGCTGCATCGCAGAGTTGGCAATGCAGCGCGTGCAAAGTACATTTTTATTTATTTATTTATTTACCTTACTCATTTCCGTTGTATGTCGGACTCCACTACCCCCCAAGCTGCCCCTCCCCCGCCCCACCACCCGGCAGCACCCCTGGGCGAGCCACCACTGCCTTCAAGAGCTGATTCAGGAACAAATTGGTAGGAAGGCATAGGCTATGATCAGAGGGATTTAATTTTATTGTAACCCCTGTTTCTGTAAAGCTTCTATTTCACATTTTCCAGTTATTGGAGACTGAAGAGTACAATCGAAATGCTTTGAATAAAATTACCAGCTTGCACTAATCTCAACATCTTCTAGTGCCACACTGTAACCTGCGAGACAATTTCTCCATCATTCTTTGAAAAATAGGCTTTGCTTAACAATCGGTGATTTTGTATCTGCATATATACTTTATTTCAGTAGCAAAACCCTAACTAAACAGCAGCAGAGCACTGTACAAGGTCCTACACAAAATGTATGTCTGAACATATGTCCTAAATCATTGAGGGCAAAATTAACTAACATTTCACACAACAAGTTTCAGTAGCTGCACTGTGTGGTGTGAAAGGAAAGAGCAGAATAACACCAGATTTTCAAAGATATGGTACATTGTAATTGAGATTGAATGCCATGACAAGCAAGTTACTAAGTGAAGCCTCGTCATCTCTCTGTTCACCCCCTATTCAACCACTTCCTCTCTCAGTTACCTTTTCTCTATCTGTTCCCTTCGCTCTCCTACCTTGCTTTTTGTGTCTGCCTTTCTCCCTCCCCCACATGCTTTCTCTCGGTTCCCTCTGCCTAGCCTTTTATCTGCCTAGTCTTCATTTGTTTCTCTTTACAACCGTCTCTCTGTCACTCTCATAATCTCTCTTTATCTATTGTTGCTCCTTCTTTTGTGATCGTCTTTACTCTTTTCTCCATTCGTTCTTTTTCTCTCTCAGCTGGCACATCCTCACGTGCTTTCTTCTTCTCTCACTGTTCACTCTCTTTGTTCGAAACTTCTGCCTCTCCCTCTCTGTATATATCCCTCTCTCCTCCTTTCTCACCTTCATTTCTCTCTCTGTTTCACACTCTCTAGTAGTGCTATTGCACGGCACTGGTTCTGGCACTATCATTCAGGGTACGGTGTAGAACTAAGAAAACTGCCTCATATGTTGGCTGTCAAATTCTGCTTGGAGTGTATATCTTTGTTAATTTTTTCATCTGTCAATAAGTCCAGCTATACGTGAATATTTGCTCAATAGTTTGTAATATAAACTAAAGAACATAAACCTATTTTAGCTGGTACTTCTGCCAGCTGTCTATTTATGATCGTGCAACGTTCAAAGATGTGTACGTAAAATTGGCCTCTTGTCCTGCATTTTCGTCCTTAATTTTGACGCTTTTCCTGAATTTTTACTGTCAGTGTCCAGAATTCAGGTGCCAGGTGTTCGCCCTATGCACAAGACGGCCTCCCCATCACAAACTTCAGAGGTCCTTTAGATTTTGTGGACTCCGGGCTAGAGGCTGCATCTCAAGAAGAATTTTCTGTGCTGTCCAATGTTCATATGCTCTACTACGCTGGATCAAACAAAAGGGTACCCAAAACTGTGGTACTGGAGAACAAGTGCCATCAGCATGCCTACAATTGGGTACTCCATTGCCTTCTTCCCTGTCTATGAACTGTTCGATGCAAGAAGCGCATGGAACCTCCCAAAATCCAAAGCAGCGAATCCAGCTCCTAAAAGCATCAGGAAACCACACATGCTGGCAAACAGTAGCGCCTATGGTGCACTTGTCAGGGAGAATATATTTCGGAATTAGTTACCATGTTAATATGTCCATTGATCACAGCACCGGGATTTCCAGCATTCTTTCGCTGGCCTCTTCAGGGGCTCCGGGGTTGTGAGCAATTTGCATGCAAATAGAAGTGTCTGAGCCGTAAGCCCCTGTGTGAGCGCGGGGGTGGAGGAGGTGCTGAGAGCCAGCACCCAGGGATTGAGGGGCATATTATCTAGATGTGCATTAAAAAACGCAAATCACACATTTTCATATCGCCGGCTATCGCCGGATTTTTTCGCCATGATAGCACGTAATTATCAACGCGCATCACTTAGTCGAAATAAATTCCGGCGATAGTCGGCGATATGGAACATTAGCGCATGAAAACAAGCGTTGTTTTCACGCGCTAATGTGAGCCTTGATAATATGGGGGGGTGGATTCAGCTTTATGATCCACACCCCCATGTTATCTATGCCTAACACCTGATCAAAGCAGGCGTTGGGAGACCTGCGATTAACGAGTTTATCGCAGGTCTCCTTCTCCCGACGCCTGCCTTGATGATAGGGTGTTAACACCTCCAACCACATTTTACATGTGGTTGGACGTGGGAATGCCCACCCTGCATTCCATTAGCGTTTTCTATCGCCCCCAGCGCGGGGCGGTAGATAACGTCAAGAATAGGGGGCAGATGTATCATCCGTTTTTTTTGTCGCAAACGCTGCGATTCGGAAAATAGCAGCGTTTGCGACAAAAAAAACGGGTTTTGGAATGTATCAAGCAAAAAGCCTCGCAATATTAAGGAATCGCAAATTTAGCGATTCCTTAATATTGCGAGGCTGTTAAGGAATCGCAAATTGCGATAACGCATTTGAAATGTATTAAGCATTTCAGTGTTGCGATTTTTGACTAAGAATTCGCAAATTACCATCAACTTGTAGTTGGTGGTAACTTGCAAATTCTTTTCAAAAAGCACTTTTTAAAAATTTTAAAGGTGCCATATGACGCTCATACATGCCCTTAGGGCATGTATGTGCGCCATATGCGTGCACATACCAAATTCAGGGGTGCAGCAGGGTGTCCTTTAAACACCCTTGCACCCTTGAAATTATTCTCAATTTGCGATTAGCTAATTGCTAATCGCAAATTGAGTATAATTTTACATTCATTCCTATGGGCCTCCTGGCCCATAGAAATGAATGGGAAATTATTCCTTAATTGCGATTAGCAATTTGCTAATCGCAATTAAGGAATTCTAAGGAATTGCTAATAAATAGCGACATTCTACATACATACCATTTTGCACTTCTCGAAAAGCGATTCCTTAACAATCGCTATTTGAGAAGTGCAAAATGGTATCTTGATACATCTGCCCCTATGTCTCTAACTCAGGTTAGAGACGTATTGGGAATAGTGCGAAATTAAAATAAATGTGTTAGCGACTTTAAAAAGTCGCTAACGCATTTATCGAGGGCTTGGTAACATGCCCCTGAGTTTTGCTTTCCTCATTTTCTTTCGTCTGACACCCTCTCTACCCCGTAATGACGGATCAGCATTATCACTTTTTCATTTTTACCCATCAATGAGGGCCGACGCAATGATACAGTGAGTGGTCACTGAGGGGCATATTACCAACAACTAGCGATGATTATCGCTATGTTGGTTTAGCTGCAATATTAATATCGCCGAGCTCCGCCGATTTTTATCGCTTAGGAGCCTTGCTATTATCAAGCTTTATCTCCTAAGCGATAAAAATCGGCCGAAATGCATGAATATCGCTGTAAAGTCAGCGATATTCATGCATTATCGAGCAAATGCTCTTAGCCATGTTATCCACCTACCATTGAATACATGGCTAAGAACTGCTCTGGGCAGGCGTTAGATTTTGGAGATAATCGCGCTTAGCGCGATTATTTCCAAAAGTTGGTAATAGGAGAAACAGTCGCCAACATCTTGGCACGCCCACTTTGTATGTCATTAGAGATAATTATCGCTGACATGTAAAGTGGGCACCTAAATGCCCGCTATCTCATACTAGCTGTCGCTAACTGGTGTTAGCGACAGCTAGGTAATAGGGCGATACAATTATCGCCGCTTTAGTGGGAAAAATTCCAGCTAAAGCGGCAATAATGCCCTTGGTAATATGCCCCTGAGTTCTTGTAATGTAGAAAAAGGTGTCATCGGCTTTTTAGTCGTTCAACTGTGGTGTTATACACAGGAACATGCTCCTGGCACCAAGTGATGCTAGCATGATGGCCGCCAGTTACATGAAGTTACTGAGCATCATTTAGTCCTGGTGCACTGTCAGCCAAACTGCTGGGCCGCTGAAGGCTTTTGTTTTTTAATTTTGTAAGTGTAATTTTCTTTTCTTTGTTGCATTTCACAATTGTGCTCGTCTTGCTCACCACGACACTCTGTTGCTCCTCTACACAAACTCTCTCTGCCCCACCTCTGTGTTGTCTTCTCCACCCCACCAGCTATTTAGTTGCTCTGCAACCTTACCATTCAGAGTTTTCGTTTCTTTAAAAAAACAAAAGCTAGATTATAATGGAGGACCTAGCAGCTGCTGTTTGATTCTGGGCCACTTCTTTACCTACAATGCACTTTCTTGCAGAGGCCGCCCCCGAAGGGGACCTCGAGGGCCGGCGCCGTAATGGTCGCTCGAGCCCACAAGGAACGGATCCGGTTTGCGCTGGTCACCGCAGCGCGGCGGAAAGCACCTGACGCCCTCTCCTCCCCCACCCCAAGAACAAAGGGAAGAAGAAATGGGGGAGGTGGATATAAGGCAATGCTCCCCCTGGGCAGCTCACCTTTTACATCAGGGAGCTGGGGGAGCGGCACCATCGTTTTTTTGAGTGCTGCTGCGGGGCGCCAAAAGAATTTCTGAACTTGCCACTGCCAGGCGACATCAAGGCCATCACTCCCCAACAAGAGCAACCAACGGTGGTGCCGGGTCAGCGGAAATCCTGAACTATGCCAGCTCCGTGTGCAGTGCAGAGAGGAAAGCGCTCTTACTGCGTGACCCAGGAAGCAGATGACTGGGTCCCCACAACACGGCATAAAGTACCTCACCATAGGAGTAGAAGAAGAGAGGATGGCGAATTTGAGCCGGAGATACCGACCGGGGAACTGAGGAACCAGGTTCTGGCCCCAGCAACGACGCGATAGCCAGTGGCAGCTTGAGGTTAAGGTTGACACCTGAGTCGCAAAGATATGGAAGTGACAATCATCGTCGAGGTCCATGGCTTTGCAGCACTTAGAGGGCAAGAGGAAGTCACTGGGAAGCTTCGCCCTGTGAAGGAGAGCGTGACTAGGAAGTATGAATAGGGTGTTGCCCAATCGAATATTCCCAGCTAGTTAATGCTGGTAAGGTGGTCGCGCAGCGCCGAGAGCTGAGTTCGCCTATGGTGTTCGATAAAGCGGATGCGGTGGAGGTGCCACCATCACGGGGCCGACGTAACTGGTCACCTAAAACCGTTTACGGTCATTGAGCCAATTTTACAGCCCAGGCCCCTCCCCCCTGCACCCCAGCGGAGCCATAATGGTAATTTGAAACGTACAGTACAGAGCGCTGTGCTGCACGTGAATGGTGCCACAAATGTTTTTAAACATGTGCAGGCCAGCCCATGGCTTGCAGTCCTGCATGGGGGAAGTGAAAACAGAGAAGTGGGGGTGAGGTTGTGGCATAAGGCTAGCAGGGTCGGATTGGGATCACAATTTGGCCCGGGCACTGACGAAAAAAGTGGCCCACATTCAAGAGGCGTGGCCCATATTTAAGGGGCGTGGCCCACTTTCAAGGGGCGTGCCCTTTCATGAAACACCCTTTGCACAGACAAGGAATGAAAGTGGGAGGATACTGTTCTTGCACACGACACAGGGCCAAGGTGGCAATGGCCTACATGCTGAGCAACTAAAAAAAATAGCAAGGCCCCTTTTTGTCACAAAATTATTCCAGCCCTCCAGCGCAGGATCACGTGAAAAGCAGCAAAGCCCCTGCTATTACTAACCTACTCAGCCCTCCCCAGACCTTCAGCTCAGGAGCACATGAACAGAGGTAAGGCCCCTGCAATTAGTAAATTAATCAACCCTCCAGGCCTTGGGAAAATGTCCTGGCAGGGGAGCACAAAACACAGCTTTCTGGGTCATCCAAGGTAGCCAGGTAGCCAGGGGGAGGCTGAGGGGAAGCTGGTGCATGGGAAGTGCCTTCCCTGTGTGTTCTGGCAGTTTGAGTGTTTACCATTTACTGTAGTATTACCCTTGTACCTGTGTATGGTACCCTTTTGTAACTTGCACACGTCACTTTTCTCTTGTAACACACTGTTTGCTACCTCTCACATTTGTTTGCTTTAGATACTTGCACAAGTGCCACCATTGCCTACGTAACGTTTGTTCTTGTGCTGGAGTGTCTGCCATTAATTGCAGTATTATACCTCTACTTGTACTTTGTACGCTTTTGTAACCTGCACACATATCTATTTTTTCTCCCGTAACGTATCGTTTGCTCCTCTTGTATTTTGGTTGCTCACTATTGTCACTTTTGATTCATGTAACATAACGTTTGCTTTTGTAATTTGTCCACTTTCATGTATTATTGCTGTTCCTAGTGTGAAGCGCTCTGACACCTTCGGGTAAAGTCCGCGCTATATAAAATTGCATAAATAAATAAATAAAACAAAAAAATCCAAACATCACCAGGCCCCCACAGCAAGACCCATTCTTCCTCGCCCACTATGCCCTGAATGTGAAGGGCTGTGGGCGAGGTGCTAAGACTAACACCGTTTCTGGGCTGCATGGGCCCCAGGGGGGCCGCGGTGCAAATGGCTCAAAGGCCTGAGAAACACCTGGCCCCCAGGGAGGCCGATTATTGCAAACAATCACCCCTCCCCAGCCCAGCCTCAGCTTGATTGCTTGGCAGGGTAGGGGTGAAGGAGAGGCCACAGCTGACAATCGCTGTCTGGCCGCACAGCGAGGCTGCTTTCATTTTCTCAGTCTCTGTCTCCGTGCACTCTGTGGGCCGGTTTTTTTCTCCCCTTTCCTAGTCCACTCTCTGTGGACTGGGACAGGGGAGAAAAAAAACGGCCCACAGAGGGCACTGAGGCACCGGCCCTTCGGCCCATTCCCGAATGCCCGCCTTGCCAATCCGCCCCTGAAGGCTAGGGTTTCCGACTTTCTTCCTGAGAAGCAGGTTCGAGTTTGCCGTCCACTCAAGATCCTGTGATTCATGAGCACCAGTGTTCTTATGGTGCTCATGTTGGTGCTATATAAAACTGAGTCTTTGAAATTAAATCTAAAGCAGGAGGGGTGGTTCTATCACAGAGTAAAGCTCTCCGAGACAGCGCAGTAGGGAGAGCGTTAAACGGATGAATCACACGTTCCCCCAAGGCGCTGCCGCCGGGCCAGAGTGGCTGGCTGATGAAGGTATCCTCCTAGCTCTGCTGAGCTCCCGCGATTCGGAGATGCAAGCTGATTGTCCTGCACACGCAGACTGGTGCACTTAGACCGGTGCCAAAGCGGGAAGTGACCCGGTTTGTCACCATTGCTGTTCAGGTCACGACGCCCAGGCTCCCTGCCAGCGCGGGTATAACGTGGAAGCTGAGAGCTGATACCACTCTGGGGCGTCCCTTGTTTTGGTGTCTGGGCAGAGACCCCATTAGCACAGCATGCTGGAACAGTGCAGTATGGTCAGGGACCCCGACCACCCCCTCCCTGTTTGTGCACCACCACCACAACCCCAAAAGCAATAGTCTCACTATGACTTCTTTGAAACGCAGGGGGCCTCACGACCCCCGGCCATATTTATTAAAACATGAAAACTAATTAAAATTGAAATAAACAATATTTCATATTCATTAACATACAAAATTCTGACATTAGATTACAAGCGATGTAGACAGGTATCAAAGGGCTAACCTTAACAAATGTCTAATACAGCGTGTTTCCTAACTGAATCTAACATCCTACGTATGAATTTTGCATATCCTAGCTTTTGGGCCTTCGGCAAGGTCGCTAACCGGTGTCAGATCCTTATTACCAGCTACACTCTCACGTATGATTGCTCATGCGCAGAGGGCCTGTTTACCGGGAGAGTACTCCCCCCCTCCCGGTTACCCCCGTACGCTCCACAAACTCCATTGATCAAAAAGGGGGCCCTTTCACTCTGCGCCGTTTACTGACGTCATCGTGTAGGTGCGGGATGACTATCCAGGCCAAAGAAGAAAGCGTGACTCCCCCCTCCCCCGCACCCATCCAACCAAGCTGATATCCCGCCCCTGGAGTTCTAGGAGAGACCATTGGCCCCTCCCCCTGGGTGACCCCATTCAAGAATGGTGACGCCCCCTAAGGACCTTCAATTGACTGCTCACCGATCATGACCTTGCACCTGACCGTCGACTACAATGAATACGACAATTCTGGTACCTGTAAACAGGAAAAAAGGCCTAAGGAAAAAACCAAAACCCCATACACAAAAACTGCAAAGCATTACAATAATCTTATTGCCTGTACGTGGGAGAAAGGCCTAAGGAAAAACAAATACATCAAACTAATACACAAAACAGTAAATTCAATACTATGCCTGTAATGGGAGAAAAAAGGCCTAAGGAAAAAACTTCACACAAACCACATTCCAATTAAGAGTGACTGAATTGGTAAGACCAAATATTCTGCTGTAGGGGCTGATAGGTGGGAAAGATTATACAGCCCCTTGGGGGGCAAGGACGAAGCCTGGGGGAGCGCAGGAACAAGAGGGCAACTCCCGGGCTCTCTGGGCTTTTAAACCCTGGGAGGGCAGACCAGTTCCCACTGGTCCGCCCCCCCCCCTAGCTCCACCCCCTTGACCCGGAAGCAATTAGATTGCCTCCGGGTCAATTGGAGCCGGCACCAATCGGTGGTGAGGCGCGGCCGCTGCGTCATCAAGATGCAGCGCAAAGGGGCACCACCCCCCTGAGGGTGCTGGGGGAGGTAAGGACGGCACCCCGCCATACGTGCGGGGGGCCGAGTGGCCCCCCTTTCCTTATGGTCAGGGACCCCCGACCACCCCCTCCCTGTTTGTGCACCACCACCACAACCCCAAAAGCAATAGTCCCACTATGACTTCTTTGGAAGGCAGGGGGACTCACGACCCCCTGGCCGTATTTGTTAAAACATGAAAACAAATTAAAATTGAAATAAACAATATTTACATAATCATTAATATACATAATTCTGACATTAGATTACAAGCAATGTAGACAGGTATTAAAGGGCTAACCTTAACAAATGTCTAATTCAGCATGTTTCCTAACCAAATCTAACATCCTACGTATGAATTTTGCATATCCTAGCTTTTGGGCCTACGGCAAGGTCGCTAACCGGTGTCAGATCCTTATTACCAGCTACGTGCTCACGGATGAGTGCGCATGCGCAGAGGCCCGTTTACCGGGTGAGTACTCCCCCCCCCTCCCGGTTACCCCTGTACGCTCCACGAACTCTATTGATCAAAAAGGGGGCCCTGGAGGAGCTACGACAGCAAGCAAGATGGCCGCGTAGTCTCCCGGCTCCGCTGACCTCCGTCTTTAGCTCGAAGATCCTGTCATCTATCCTGATATTCCGCCCCATATCCGTGTCTATGAACTAATCTGCAGTCCGATGGAGCAATCCCGAGACTTTTCCGACATTGTGGAGTGGAGTAATGTCGAAGTTTGACTCGAGGCCTAACCCAGTCTGGAAGCCGGGGTCTCGAGTGCTGGTCCAGCCGGGTCCTAGTTGAACAACAGCGGACCGGTGAGGGCGGCAGGGTCCGGTCCACGGAACTTTCGACATCTTTTGGATTGCTTTGCTGCCGATCTGCTGCCTGGTCTCGTATCGAAGGTGAGGAGACGAGTGACGCCCGAGGCGGTGTGGCGGGGGTCCCTGACCCGGAGGCCTAGCGTTTGCATCGCCGGTGCCTTTGGGTTGGAGACTTGGCGCTCACGAACGCATGTTGACGATCTGTCCCTCACGGTTCATTCCTGCTCCGACTAATCTTCCCCCGGGGAGGGCGACTCTCCGAGGGGATCACTATGCCTGATGTTATGCGAAACCCGGCGGAGCGGGCTAAGTGCGGCCCGCCATTACGGTTAGTGCTGGCAGCTCTCGAGGCACTTCATGCGACTATGGAGGCCCAGGTCTGGAATCTGATGTCGGCAGTGGATGGAATTAGAAGATCGGGACCGGACCCTGACTCGTTGCCCGGGAGCCGGCGGCCAGCTCAACTCTCGACAGACACCCCAGCGGTGCATTCAGACCCGGTGCATGGAGCTGTGCCTGCCCCTACAGAAGTGGAACTGATCGAACATACTGAGATTCGCGTATCAACTATATGGTCGGAATCTTTGGTTTCGCAACCAGCGGAACATTTAACTGCTGTTCCCACTCTGGAAACTTTTGGTCGGAACTGTGAACTGTGTTGGATTGTGTCGCACCCCCTTCCCAGCTGGTCCATCAAGATGGCGGATGGGACAGTGTCTGGCCTCGGAGTCGGAGAGGGGCATCGTTGGAACCGGCCATCTACTTTGGGATTTGCCATCCTTTCTCCATCTAACAGACTATATTTCGGCAACTTCTGTGTATATTTTGACAATTTGACGATGGGGCTCTACTTATCGTAGGGAATCAGCAAATTTGATCGACGGGGCCAAGGCTGAGACTGTTGTTTTGGGTTTCACACTATGGTTTCATCGGTAACGGGATTGCTTTACTAGGTTAACGGAGACCGGGCGGGGTTTATAGTTTCCTCCGGTGTAATTTTCTATTGTATTCTGCTCGATTGTGTCAGCTTTGTGGGGGATTCTATGTAAAAGCGGTGGGGAGAGACCGGGAATGCGTACGATAAAGCCCTCCTCCTTTTCTACTTTTAGTGTAGGGGTTTAGTTCTTCTTTATTTCTCTTTGTTCTTCCTATATTTCGGGTTTCAGTTATTTGAGGCGACAGGCACCCTCCTAGGGGAGTAGGCCGTAGTCATCTGCAGGGGTGCAGGGTGGGGGGTTGGGCGAGGGGAATTTTTGTTTTGCCTTTATTGTTTCTATGGCCTTTTTTCTCTTTTGTATCCTTCCTTTTGCCTTTTCTTTTGCTTCTTCCTTTTTCGGGTCAGAGTAGTGGGTCCACTCTTCTGTCAATTATCGATTTTTCTTATCTGTGCCTATACTTTTCACGGTATTTCAGTATCATTGGGCGGGCGCTTAACTAGTGCGAACTGTGATTGTATGCTTGTTTATCCTGAATTGTATGCCTTAGCACCACTGTCTTAAATGAGATCGATCTAACTGTGGAAACCCTACTATTTTGCCCGCCCTTTATGCGACTGTGATATTGTATGGCACCTGATCCTTCTATTTTTATATTGTAAAATGGAGCCTTTAGAATCCTGTCATTCGCATGGTATGCTTAATAGCCAGTTTTAATTGAATTTGTGGTACATTCGCTTCCCGGGCTGCCGAGTCATGTCCTAACTGACTTGCTGTGATGAAAGTGATTAGCGGCCGGCCCTGGTGGTTGTAGGCCCATATTTGTAACTGGTTGAAGTACCAATAAAGGTTTCCCCCCCCAAAAAAGGGGGAGCCCTTTCACTCTGCTCCATTTACTGACATCATCGTGTAGGTGCGGGGTGACTAACCAGCCAAAGAAGAAAGCGTGACTCCCCCCTCCCCCGCACCCATCCAACCAAGCTGATATCCCACCCCTGGAGTTCTAGGAGAGACCATTGGCCCCTCCCCCTGGGTGACCCCATTCAAGACTGGTGACGCCCCCTAAGGACCTTCAATTGACTGCTCACCGATCATGACCTTACCCCCTCAGGCCAGCATAGTTGAAAGACTATCTGCCCCCCCCCCCCCCCAAAACCTCCTACTCTAAAAGGCCATGCCTACCTAGAGAAACCTACCAACCATGCTACAATGTTCTCTGACCACAATTCGTTCCCTGGCCTGGATAGGTGAACCCCGTCCTGTAGGTAAAATTGTTCCCCCCAGATGCATCCATGTGGGATATTCTGCAATTGAGGTGACCGAAAGAGCCTTTCTATCTTGTTGTTGATCCTCTTTATCGAGTGATTCAATGCCCTGACAGATTCCCCTCCCCTCCATTGCAGCCTAGGAATCATCTGAGACCTTGCTATGGTGCAGCCTGGGAGTCTCTTTGCTACCCAGTTCACTACAGAGATCATTTCCTCCACCAGGACCCTTCTGCCCAATTTTACCAAATCGTTGCCCGCCCATGTGTACAATGACCACTGCCGGCGGTGGGATGTGTCTCTTGAGCAATTCTAGAAAGAATCCTCTAAACTGAGGCAAAGACCTCCTTTTCCATGGAAGGATACCTTCGAACCACCCTGCTCTGCCGTGATGAAGCTGCTTGCTGTTGCTGTCCCGGTACCAGTCTCCGCCCTGCGTGACAGGCCTGTGAAACTGAAAATCCAAACAAAAAACAACAGGCGTCAGCGTGACTTACTCGTTACTTCCCAGCATGTGCAGCCGCACATAACGTTTATAACATTTGGAAGACCATCTGCCAATGCTTTTGACATTGTTTGCATGCAACCCTCTCGCTGTTTCTTCAGTAGCTGCTCCTATTCTGAAGGAATGCGACCCAAAATCTTTAGGATTCAAGCCTGCTTTGGCAATTGTCATTGCCAGCACTCTCTGAAATTGAAACCTGGTCAAAGGGGTACCATCTGCATGGATTAACAATGCCCCCTCAGCCGTGCCTGTCCGTTGCTTAAGGAAGGACTCTACATGGAATACCGGGCAGCAAGGATTAGTCCGTGCCCGATGGAGAACCAAGCTATCCCCCCGGGCCTCCTATTCCATCTTTGATTTAAGTTTGGAGGATCAGGAGTGCATCCTCAAGTATCTTTGTGTGTTTCATCCAGAGACCACCTAGCGTGTCCAACTTGCTACTAGCCACCAGTTCACCTACCCATAATGCCCCATAAAAGGCCAATGCAAAGAAGGCTCTGAATAAGAGTACCTCCCCTGGTGAACTACTGGTGTCTGCCAAAGCGTTTAATGGTGCCACCAGCCGCTCTAGCCCTATCAGTTGTCTGGAATCCTGATCATTTGCTTGCAACTGCCGCCATCCCCTCAGTGCCTTCCGCACTAAGAAACTGTTTGTGGGATCTTTGGCCCCTCTCAGCTGTGCAAAGAAAGACACCCCCGCCCTGTGCCTGCTAACTGTTGCGGCTGAGCGCCCTTCCTTATGTAACATAACCATGTACTGGATGAAACTCCCCTCCTGATCCCACTTTTCTGCCCAGTCCTGTCCCAAAAAGGAGCAATAAGACAAACACCCCTTCATAAGCCGTCTTTGTCCTGGGCACTAGGCTGGCTGCCACGAGGTTTTGTAGCTGGGGGCACCAATTTGCCAGAGTGTTGCTAGGAAGTGCGCCGGTGTTGCCTCTGCTGATGGTAAATACTCTCTGAACACCTGCATCTTAAAGCAAGACAGCGCATCAGCAGCGTTTTTCAAGACCCCTGGGACATGTTTAACCCTAAATTGTACATTCAGTTTCAGGCAACTCAACACAATTTCTTTCAGGAGGCGAAGTATTAGCTTGCATCATGCCGCCTGCTGGTTAATACATTCCACCACTGTCATGTTGTCGGACCAGAAGATCACAGATTGGCTGCGCAGCTGGTCAGGCCATACCGTTAGTGCCACCCAAATTGGAAACAGCTCCAAAAACCTGATGTTACCTGTCAAGCCACTCTCTTCCCACCAAGCTGGCCACCGTTGGGCCACCCACCTATTACCAAGTATGGCGCCGAAACCCATATTGCCCGCAGCGTCAGTCCATAGGCCGAATTCTGCTGACGTTGTGGGGGGGGCCACACCACTCTACTCTGCCATTGAAGTCCTCCAGGAATGCCAGCCATATACACATGTCCTGGTGAACCTCGTCCGACAACCTATTGCGGTGGTGCTTTTCCGGCAGGCCTGCCATAGCTTGCGCTATGGAGCAGGAGAAGGGGCATGCCATGGGTATGATCCTTAGCGCAAAATTCAGCTGACCCACAGTCTGCTGTAACTGTTGGAGCGTTACTTTCTCTCTAAAGCAAGCATTGCTGTAAGGCTGCTCTGAATTTCCAGATTTTTTCTTTGGGTAACCTGAAACAACCTTCCACTGAGTTCAATTCTATACCTAAAAATTCCAAGGATGTGGCTGGCCCCACTGTCTTTCCAGGGGCCAGCGAGACCCCAAAATCCTGCATGAGCACGCAAAATTCCTGCAATGCCCATGCGCATTCCTGTGAGCCCGCTGTGCCCAGAAAAAGAAAGTCATCCAGGTAATGCATGACATGGTAATTCCCTGTTGTGTGCTTAAAAACCCACTCCAGGAAGGAACTGAATTTTTCGAAGTAGGCACATGAGGTAGAGCACCCCATGGGCATACACTTATCCATATAGAATTTGCCTTGAAATGAAAAACCTAGCAGGTGTTGGTCCAAAGGGTGGACAGGCAGAAAGCGAAAAGCAGATTCAATGTCTGATTTGGCCATTATGGCCCCAGGCCCTAAGAACCTAAACATCTCCACGGCTTGGTCAAAAGACGCATACTTAACACTACAAATGTTCTCATATATAGCATCATTCAACGAGGCTCCCCTAGATGCTGGGAGGTTATGTATGAGCCTCTTCTCGCCCTCCTCCTTCTTTGGGACCACTCTGAGGGGGGAACAAACAAATTTAACAACTGAGATGTCAGGAAATGGGCCCGCTATCCTTCCCAAGCGTAGTTCTTTCCCAATTTTTGTGGCCACCACATCTGGGTTTTGCTGCACTGACAGCTGATTCCTACATTCTGATGTCCCAGTAAACCCCCCCGCAGGGATCCTGAAGCCTTGCAAAAAACCTTTCTGCAACAATCTAGCAGAAACATGGTCTGGATACCTGTTCAGCCAAGGGGTCATAGCCAGAATGTCAATGGGTGACTGTGCTACCAGCAGCCCCTCCCCTTTACTCCTGTTTCTTTCTTCCCCTGTTTCCTGAATCATTACCTTTTTGAGCAACAAGTTGTTTCGGTATGGGAAGGGTGTCCACATATGGCACATGTGTGTTTAAACTTACAAGTGCCCTGTGCCCTGGTGCATGAGTGTTTGTTAAAATCCCCATACACGTCCTTCCGCCTTCACCACCCCCGCTCTACTAGACATGTCTCCACTATAGGCTGGCCAAAAGGGCTGCTGGGGTTCAGAAGGAAAGCCTTTGTTCCAGCTCGTGCAAGGGCCTGCACTCGCTGGTTGCCTGGCCATGAACTGACCATACCAAGAAACACCGTCTAACCTATCCCAGGATAATGTTGTGTCAAACTCTCTTGCCTTCCTAAAGGCCATATCGTAATCTTTCCAACCGTCCCCCCCATATTTCTCGCTGAAATTGGTTATCCTACTTTGATAACATGCCAATTACGCCTTCAAATTTGGGGAGCGCTTGGCCGTAATTGCCACAAACACAGAGAAAGCCCTAATCCAGTTAATCAATGTCTCTTCCACCCTGAACCTTTTTGCATGACATTCGCTAGGCAACATCCAATCCTTCTGGGTCTTGGCATACTCCATTTCTCTGTTATCGACTAGCAAAGAAAACATATTGACATACTTGCCGGCCCAAATTAATTCCTTCACACTTTGTGCAACATGCTGTGCCAAACGTTCGCGCCTGGAGGGTATAGTACCTTCCCCTAGTACCGGCAATGCCACCTCCTTACCACTTTCAGCAGCTCGCTTTGGATCACTACTCTTGTTTGTTCCCACGTCGCTGCCCAAACTTGTTGCTTGGGGAGAAGTAGGAGCGGTTGGCACCCCCCCCTCCCCTACCACTGGCCAACATGATTTTTGGTACTATCTTTTTGGCCTCTGCAGAGGGATCCTCCCCAGCCTCCTTGGCACCCACTGAGGAAGGTACCATCCCCCCAATCCCTAGCCAGGGGAGGACCGCCGCAATCTGTGTTGCGAGCTCTGGGGGCACCTGGCCACTCCCTGGAGGTGCAATAACTGGGATGGGTAATCCTGGGACTGGTACCATCGTAGGGACTGGATTCACTGGTATTGTTGGGGTTATCGCAGGGACCCCCCATGGGTGATACGTTCGGGCCTGGCGTTGGCGCTGCCGGCACCGGTGTGACAGGTTGACTTACTGTGTTTGGTGTCAAGGGAATGGGCATTATTGGTGGTGTGGGTAGTCTGACAGGGACCCTCCCAGGTGACCCCCCTACCGCCCGTGGCTTGGGGGCCTGACCATTACCCCTCCTGCCTCTGCCCCTGCTAGGTAAAGCATCCAACTCGCCCCAGGGATGCAAAGGCACTATCACTCGCTTGGGTCTTCCTGATGGCCCTGCCTGATCATCAAACCTCTGTCTCAGCTCGGCCACATTCTTCCACAACTGGTCCACTCTCCCCAACCTCCTGTCCATAGCTGACATCTTGCTCATCATGCCCTGCAGCATCAGCTCCATCCGGGAGCGCCTAGCGCCACGCCCACTAGACATTTCCTACGCTGTAGGTAAACCAAAAGGGCTTCCAACTAAGCACACAATGTGCTCTTGTACCTGTACAAAGTTGGGGGCACACAGGCTGGCCGTAAGCACCACGCAACTGTGACCGCGAAACACCAGCTAGCCTGAATGTTTGGGCGAGCGCACTCAAGCCCGGCAACCCGACAGAAGCAGTGAACTGCAGGCCTGCCCATGTCCCCTGATAGCGTTGTCCGCTGCGCCACTCTCCGTCAGTCCAATCCGCAGCGCCCGTATGCTTGGTCTACGATGAAAGGAAAGTTAGCACACCGCACTGTTCCTCGTGAAATACCAACGGAGCCTTGTAGCTAAGATCCCTGTCCCCCTCTGTCAGGCACACCAATGTCACCACACAACACAGTTTACAGTATTAATGCCCTATAAGTCACATGAACTTTTAAGCTCAAGCCCCCAAATGAGGATCAACCCCCCTGCGCGATTAATGGTATCCCGTGCCCAGCTTATATGCAACCTGAACACCACCGTCCCCAGTTACAACAATGTGTTTTGGCAAGAAATTCCAGGCCTCCGTTGCTATTTCACTCTCCTCTGGCCTCCCATCCACGTACTAATCAGGCCTGTACCCAACAGCCTATTTCCAAAACTGCCAAAAATTAGATGCCCTCTCCGAGATTCGAACTCTGTGCCTTTAAAGTATGAGACTGACGCCCTGCCTACAGCGCTAAGCAGTGTGATTCACACTCGCTGAAGGTAGTGAGAGCGTGTTTCTATGTTCAGCGCACTTTATTCAGCAGCTTGCTCCCTAAACAGTCCCAGTTTAAATGCCCTCAACGAGAAATACATGCGAGACCCACGAATTATGATAATAACGCGCTGCCTTCAGCCAAGCATGCTGTCCCTCCCGCTCACTAACATAATGGGTGCCGTTAAAACTGTATCACCAACACGCACGCAGCGTGCTAAAAGACTGATGTGGTTTTCAACCTGAGCACAGACAACGTTTTCGAGACCGCGTTACAGAAATCACACCAAATATCAGACGCGGACGCTACCTCTCTGTAATCCGACACCCAGAGCTACTGGCGAACACCGCATGCTCACCCGCCCCTGCCCCCCAGTCCTTGCCTTACTTTGCTAACTAAGTCGCCGCAATGACCAGACCTGGTCGACACGTCTTGCTCCTGACTCCCTCGAAGTATGCCTTGGTTCAGTCAAAGCTGCAATCCCCGCCGCAGTCCTCGACACGACCTTCAGGACGATTCATGAAGGCGTGAACGGATCTCCGACCTTCTGCAACCTGCGCGGGAGAAAAATTAAACAAAGAGTATACAGCCACTTGGCCTGGGGGAGCAGGGGAACAAGAGGGCGACTCCCGCGCTCTCCGGGCTTTTAAACCCTGGGAGGGTTGGCCAGCTCCCACTGGTCCGCCCCCCTTAGCTCCAACCCCTTGATCCAGAAGAAATTAGATTGCCTCCGGGTCAATTGGAGCCGGCACCAATCGGTGGTGGGGCGCACCCTACGTGTCATCAAGATGCAGTGCAAAGAGGCATGACCCCCACCGAGGGTGCTGGGGGCGAGGGAAGGCCGGCACCTTGACATACTGGTGGGGGGGCTGAGCGACCCCCCTTTCCATTAAATGTAGTCTGGTACAGAGGCAAGGAGAATCAGTAGGCGAGGTTGCAGAGTAAGGTTGGGCCCTGCGATGACTTAGCCACGACAGGCGCCGTCAAGCTTTTGGACCAGGGGTTGTAGCTCAGTGGTAGAGCTCATGCTTTGCATGTAGGAGGCCCCAGGTTCAATCCCAAGTATCTCCATACCGCTATGCGAGCAAAGAAAAAATAAAATAATAAATAAATAATAATAGTATAGTGAATCATATCGCGTTCTGTTGTTTTCCATGCCCCCTAGCGGGTCTCAATGTGGGTTGCGAGGGTTCTAGAATTTGGAGCAGCCCATTATTTAACAAGGTTACAGCACAGAATGTTTGTGGAAAGAAAGCGCAGGTGGAGGAGAAAAAGGATCCCCTGGTGACGCGAAGCCATATGGCAATCCATTATGTGCTGTGGGTAAAAGGCTTCCGAAATTATGTACAGAATCTCTAGTGTGTCCGAAGGTATCTACACACACGCACACCCTGGTTTGGCCATACTTGCATGGCGCAAACTAATATCAAATGAAGGAGCAAAGGGAGGGGCACCCTGAATCTCAATATCTCCACCATCATTGGTACAGGCCACAGGGTGGGTATAATGGCTTTATTTCAATTAGCTGGGAAGGACAGGAGGTAGTCCAGCAGTTAGAGCTTCCAACTGGGGCGTGGGGAACCAGTGGTCGATCCTTGGCATTATACCACGAACAAACCACCACCCGGTTCCCAAGAAGGGCATGTCCATATAGAGAGCCAATACAGACAGAGGGGGAAAGGGCCCAACTGCTAGGGCGTGGAGACATAGTATCGGGAGTCGAGCCGGAGCATGGGTGCTGAACACCCAGGATTGCTGGGTGCATCACTTTATACCCTGATTATTCCCAGAAGTTAGTAGCCCCCTGCTGTAGCACACGACAGTGCGATCATAGCGGAGCAGCGGAACAGCGCAATCCCCCACAGTAATTTGAAACCGGGCTGTGCACATGGGTTGTAGAAGGTGATCTGATAGAGGCGGTGGCACAACACGATGGAAGCGCTTTGATGACTTGCAAAGGGCGGGAAGGGCTAGAGAACTACAATTGCAATTAGGATCATAAAAAAAGCTACTGGGGATTTCTAATTGGAAGTCTACATGGAGATAGACCTTATGCCACCCCAATACAGGGAGCTATTTACAGTCAAGGAACTGCGTGCTCCCATTGCAGTGCATATTAGATTTAGAGTTTGGTGCCGATCCAGATCAAATACCATGCAAATATACCGCCCACCGCACAGAGAACAGGTGGACCCACCCCTGCCCCCGTCTGATGTATCATTGCATATACACAGACTTACCCACCTATCTATAATACTATTATAAAGCGAGAACTGGGAACGTTTGAGGCGGGTAAACTCCAGAAGTACACCATCAATCATAACAACCAAAACAGCGTTGGAAAGGGGAGGTCCCGGAGATGGACATAGGCTATACATTTCTACAACATATACATTACGAAGGCAAAACAACATTCCAGAGAAAGTAGTTCCTTGTGGGCGTTGTTCTCAATGTGGGCGGTAACATTGGCAGAGGGGCATGTCCCATTCACTCGGTTTCAAGCAGTCAAGCACACACACAACAGATTCTGCAGCACTCAAGCACACACACAACAGATTCTGCAACCACACACAAGCACACAATCAACACGGTTTTATGCACGTCCACTTTAGAAGGACATAATCATCGTTTAATGTGCAAAATCACGTTTTATGCACGTCCACTTCAGGAGGACATAATCATCGTTTAATGTGCAAAATCACGTTTTATGCACGTCCACTTCAGGACATCAACATCGTAAAATGAACAAAAACGCAAAATAATAATGTGCATTCCGAAAGCTTCATACTCACTGAGTCCCCAGGGTTCACAGCCAACATAAACAAAGGGGAGCGGCTTCGGGACGAAAAGGGCCGGTAATACAAGACTATCAATCCAAGCCACACAACCATCCAATTGCGAAACACTCATGGACGCCACTCACAGCAAAAGCATCCAATTGCGCAACACTCCTGCCCGCGCCTCACAGCAAACAACCTTCAACAACCATCCAATTGCGGCAACAAGCATTCCAACAAACAACCAATGGCGCCACACACATTACACAAATACCCAATCACACAAGCACCGCACATTACACAAATAACCTATCACGCAAGCACCGCACCTTTCACCAAACAACCAATGCCACCACACACATTACACTAATAACCAATCACTCAAGCAGTCACGCAAGTAACACATTTATTGTAAAGAAATTTCAAAAAAACATTCACCCATTGGTCAAACACGCACGTCATTCCTAGGAGCATTATTGCAGTCGGGGACACTAACGCGGCCAAACAAAACAACGGAGCAATTCATTTTCGCCAATTCTATAGGCACGCACTGTTCTTCAAAGGGGATACGCAGGGGCCGCCCAGGGACATCAGAATGCTAAACAATGCTCTTTGGCCAGGGACATAATAACAGTGAACAAGCCTCTTTCGCCAGGGACATAATAATGGTGAACAAGCCTCTTTCCTAAAAGGCATCATGTTCCCTCTTTAAACGCGAGTGGCGGTGAACAAGCCTCTTTCACAAAAGGCATCATGTTCCCTCTTTAAACGCTATTCACATACTCGCGCACTATTGTTGGAAGGGGCTGCACAGGGGGCGCCCAGGAAAATCAACAATTATAGCAAGCCTCAAAACCATTACACAAGGAGGCATGATAAACGTTATTAACCGTCTAACGTTCTTGCAGGGAGAAACAAACACACAAACTCACAGCAGTCCCTCTAATTAGGACAAATAGCGCTCACAATACACAGTCACACCATTATTGCTGTGTGAACTACAGCATTATTTCTGTGTGACAGATTGTCAGAGGGCACAGAACGAGGCAGAATAACGCTGTTGCAAGGCACAGCACAGGGGGCAGCCAGGGACAACTTCAATGCGGTGTGGAATTACAAATTGTCACAGGGCACAGAACTAGGCACAATAACACTCTTGCAAGGCACAGCACAGGGGGCAGCCAGGGCCTCGTTGAGGACACTTTACACACATCAAACATCAATGCATGCTCGCAGCACTCACAATAATCTATACTACTATTATCTATACTACTATTATAAAGGAAGAACTTTGAGGCAGGTAAACTCGGGCACCACAGCGCCAATCCACACACCCAATACATCTTTGTAATCCTCAGGGTGTGCAGATGGACATAGGCTATATAAAGTAAAAAAATACGTTATATTTAAAAAAAATGACATTAAAAAAAGTAGTCCCTGAGAAGTAGCGCCGGCCGCGACCTGCGTGCTCAAGTCAGGAGCACGAGGAGGAGCGGCGGACATGGCGCGGGGGAGGAGCGTTGACGAGCGGCCAGTGAGGAGCAGCGGACCGGGCGGACATGGCGCGGGGGAGGAGCGGTGACGAGTGGCCGGTGAGGAGCAGCGGACCGGCGGGAAGAGAGGTGAGCGGCGGAGCTGTGAACTGAGGAGCGGCGAAGAACAGAGGTGAGCGGCGGAGCGGTGAACTGAGGACCGGCGGCTGAGGTAAGGCTCCGGGGGACAATGTCGGGGCAGGCGGGGGACTCAGAGCGCCTCAACACGAACAATGTCGGGGCAGGCGGGGTCGCGGCAGGCGAGGGATGGGGACTTACGCACATTCTGTTGACAGACCGTGGTACAGGCCTTTGCATAGTGGTAAGTCTGTCACCCAAGCTGGGCTGCGTTGATAGGTTCACCAGATTTCGAAAATCAAACACCGAAACATTGCATAAACAAGGAAGTAAGACTGCAATTTATCATCGATCAGTGGGCACAGAATGACTTAACCAAAAGTGTTGAGCATCATAGAAAACACTAACAGTGAGTCACTAAAAGGAATTAAATGCAACGTTTATATCGGGGCAGGCGGGGGACTCAGAGCGCCTCAACACGGACAATGTCGGGGCAGGCGGGGGTCGGGGCAGGCGGGGGACGGGGACTTACGCACATTCTGTTGACAGACCGTGGTAGAGGCCTTTGCATAGTGGTAAGTCTGTCACCCAAGCTGGGCTGCGTTGATAGGTTCACTGGATTTCGAAAATCAAACACCGGAACATTGCATAAACAAGGAAGTAAGACTGCCATTTATCATCAATCAGTGGGCACAAAATGACTTAACCAAAAGTGATCAGCATCATAGAAAACACTAACAGTGAGTCACTAAAAGGAATTAAATGCAACGTTTACACACGGTGTCCTCTGTTTTATACTGCCATAATTGTGTACTTTTCAGCATTTCACAAGGTAAGGCTCCGGGGGACAATGTCGGGGCAGGCGGGGGTCGGGGCAGGCGGGGGACAGGGCGGGCGGGGGACCAAAATGCTGGACAATGTCGGGGCAGGCGGGGGTCGGGGAAGCCTGATTGCTCCCGGACAACGTCGGGACGGGCTTCTAGTAATTAATAGTTAAAGGCTCCTGGGGGGAAAAAGGCAGGTGCACAGCAAGGGTGCCATTATAGGCTGTACGTTTCGCAGGCAGTTGGTTTGTGGTTATCTCACAGATGAACAGCATCTTGTGGTAAGGGACACACCGCAGGAATCTTGTTTTACCTCAGGCCCACGGGCTTTAGACCCCGATAAGATTTTCATTCTGCTGAGGTTGAAAAAGGAATGGGACACTCGGTTTGAGACACTTGCAGGTAGGATATGCGGGCTGATCCTAATCAGTACCATTGAGTTGGGTGACAATAAACACCTGTTATCCGGTGGAGAAGTGTGGGTCAATGGTTAGAGCAGCAGACCCTGATGCAGAGGTCTAGCCCGGGACCAGGGTTCAATTGCCTGCCTCAGCGGGTCTTGGGCTTAAAAATTCCACGGACCTGATAATTCTCGCCTCTGTGCCTATTCCAATCATGGAATCCCACTCTGCAACTTTGGGCAATAGCTTGCTTAATCTCCACAACGGCCCCAACAACGCTAAGGATGCCTGGCATCCACCTTGGGGGTGCCCAGGAGTGGACGCCTCACAGGGAAAGCCAGGATGGGTTCCACAGCGGTATTCGTACAAGCGCCTTGAGACCCTTGCGGGTGAGTAGTGCGCTATACAAGTATCAATTTACATTTATCCAGTGCCTAGATGGGGTTGGATACGTACTTGGGAAATAAGGGGGATTAGTTTCTCGGCGACCCCAGTTTGGCCAACTTGTGAAAGTAAAAAACATGCACAGTTTAGCGGGGTGGCATGTATATGAAAATGTCTAACATGAAAGTACTAAAATGTACAAAAAACAAGCTAGAGCAGTTTCCAAGACCTGTACCTAACAAGAAGACAGAGGTCTGGAGCAGGTCCCAGGGCAAACAGTCCACAGTGTTGCTGATGGTTTGTGGTAAACAGAGTAAGGGGACACAGCAATATGAAAAATCAGTACCTGGAGCCAGGGTAACAATAAACAGCTGCTATTCAGTACCAGGACCCCCATGGCGTAAGCTCACTTTACAAACACATAGGCGATGTTCTCTGCACCCCCGGCAGTGCCAACTCAGGATTTCATCCTTCCAAGATAAGAAACAAGAGAAAATTGTTGTGGGCTGCGTTGGGCTCCAACAGAGGAGTAATATATAATAAAACACAGACAGTAGTTACACACCCCCACCTGCACTGGCGGTGGGACAAGCACGGGGCTCAGGCGTGCACCCAGGCCCCATCATACCGCACAGAGGAGCTCATAGCAATACGAAGGTTAGGTCCCCCGGTCCCACTGGCAGGGCCAACTTGGAATTGCATCCTCCCACAGTAAGAAATAAGGACAGTTCAGTGGACCGGATGTGAAGGAAATGTCCAATGGGATAGTACTGCAGCAAAAATGCAGTTATGTCTTTAAAGAATGGGACAGGGGTAATGTGATATTAATTAGGGTAGAGGTCATGTAAGTAACATATGTTGTATCACGCCCTCACAAGCGAATCTGACTGTGTCCCAAATTTTAATTTCATGTACCACCCATGGTGAGTAGAGACAGTGCTGTAAGACTCCAAACGGGACACAAGCATGCCACGCAGAATGACAAGGACAGAGCAGAGCACACCATGACGTTTGTGGGGAAGTTTGCATCACAGCTTACCAGACGTCAGCATCCTGGAGATACAGCTAGAGGTGGGTACCTTAGCGCTCGAGTGGTACAACAGCAGGGGCATGCCCACAGAAAGATCAACGGAGGCGCAAAGAGACGACACAGGGTAAGGGGGAGCTGCAGGGAGTCCGTAGCCTCCCTGGTGGCGTGGCGGAAACAAAAGGTGTATTGGCTTGGTTATGGAAACACACCGATAGGCCGATGTGTAGAAGGAGGGCCACTCACTCTGAGATGCCTCACAGCCGGGTGAGTATGCCTGCCGAAAAATCGGTGTAGCACACGGAGACGGCACTCGCAGCCCAGTCCCCACCAGACAGCAGGGCGCAGGAGAGACTAGCAAGGTAGTGAGTTGTGGCCTGGCTCCGGGATAAGGCTACCCCCCACACGCAAAGGGGCATGGAAAACAACAGAGAACAATCTACAAGCTGTCAGGGTGATTTATGACCCTAGGATATGCAAATGAGCAGAAAGACAAACCAGTGATTTATGGCCAGTTGATGATTTATGGCTGATGATTTATGATGCCCATGCAGAATGATTTATGACAACAAAATGATGACAGATTTGCGACAGAATGATTTATGACATCACAATGATTTATGACCGTGATTTATGACAATGATTTATGATGGTCCGGCAGAGTGATTTATGATAACAAAACAATGGCAGAATGATTTATGATACCCGATGATTTATGACCCACGATTTATGATGTCCACATGACACGGACTGATAACACTTTGTGATAACGTATGATAATGATTTATGACCCCGACACGAGAAGGTGTCCAGGGGGTTGTAATGATGTATGTGATGAGTAATAAAACTGCGGCCAACAACCACCACAAAAACAATGACTGTTGGCTGTGTGTAGTAATACAGATACATAGGTAAAGGATGGTTCCTGGAATGGGCACAGTGTAGCTATTTTTATATATACATATCTATATGTATACATTGGTTTAGGTCAGTGCCCTCCAGCATCGTCAACTGAGCATATTGTTCTTGTTTTGCTGTATGGAAAGCATCTACAAAAAATCACTTGCAAAGCCAAATAGTTAGGCAACATCATTAAAGGGCAAAACCTATTGGATTTCACATTTTTGGGCTTTCTGTGTTACAAAGAAGCCATGATTTTGAATCACTACCACTTGGGTGAGCAGTCAAAGCCTAGCTCTGGGTTAGTGATGCAGGGCATGTTTAAACACAACACAGTTAGAGCAGCTGAAATAAAAATGGCAATGTCCAGCCAGCGTTGTGGGGACGAAATCAATTACATAATAACTCAGGAATATACAAATCTATTTAGAGTATTATTAGCATGTTAAATTGTAAAGCATGCATAACAGAACACAAACCAAACAACGGATAATGCACTTCCCGTTATGATATTGAAATAATAATATATGAGAGTAAAATCAGAGGAGCTAGTTATCAGTACTACATGTTAGTTCTATCATTAAATAATCATGATTAGCAGCTCAATCCTGAAACAGAAAGCAAATTACAAAGAAATGCTGTTACGAAAGATTTGGTTGGTTTGGGCTACATTCGCTACAATAGATCGAACCCTGGGCCCGAATCACAGAACTAACTTAAGACAAAATCCTAAACTTACTACCATTTTGGTATCCACAGAAGGCACTTACTCATTTTGGTATTCACAGAAGGCACTTACTCATTTCGGTATTCACAGAAGTTAGGAGTCCTAACTTTCGGACTCTTAAATGCCTTCTGTGAATACCGAAAGTCTTAAAGTTAGGATTTATCTCAATTTAGTAGTAGTAAAGTTAGGACTCCTAACTTTTGGACTCCTAAATGCCTTCTGTGAATAACGAAAGTCTTAAAATTAAGGTTTTTCTCAGTTTAGTAATAGTAAAGTTAGGACTCCTTACTTTAGAACTCCTAAATGCCTGCTGTGAATACCGAAAGTCTTAAAATTGGGATTTTTCGCAATTTAATAATAATAATAATAAGGCATTTATTAAGCGCCTGGTTACACAAAACTGTGTGTCCCCGCGCTCACTGCAATGCAGACTCATCTGGAGGATAATATGGAGAGGTGACAGAAGTTAATTTTTAGGGAAAAGGTGGGTTTTCAGTTTTGCTCTGAATCTCGTTTCAGAGGGCTCCATCCGTAGATGGATAGGTAGAGCATTCCATGACTTAGTGACAAGGTAACAGAAGGATTTTCCACCCATTTTGGCTTTTGTGATGCGAGGTATTTTGAATAGCATCATGCCCGATGATCTCAGATCTCTGATTGGGCGGTGAATGGTGATGAGGTTTTTGAGATAGCTGGGACCTTTATTATGGGCAATGCGATGAGCATAGCAGAGAGATTTTAATATAATTCTTTCTCTCATTGGTAGCCAGTGAAGTTTGGCAAGGGCATTTTTTATGGATGTTTTCTTCGGGAGACCGAGCACCAGTCGGGCTGCTGAATTCTGTATGCATTGGAGTTGGTGCAATCCCTTCTGATTTAGACCTAACAGGAGAACGTTTCCCTAGTCCAAATGAGGAGATATCAAAGCGTGAACTATGGTTTTTCTCGCTTCAGTTGGCAAGAGGTCAAGTATTTTACGCAAAATTTTTAAGGTGCTGAATCATTTGCTTGTCACTTTGTTTACGTGGGCTTTGCCTGAGAGGTCGGCATCCAGCATGATGCCTAGGTTTTTCACTTTCTCCACTGGCATGGGTAGTTCTCCTAGTTCACTAGGCCACCAGGCCTGGGACCATACAGATATCGCTTTGCCTACTATTAGTACCTCTGTTTTGTCTCCGTTTAAACGGAGGCAGTTGTCGTCCATCCAAGTTGCTATCCCTAACATACAGTTGGAGAAGTTGTTAGCAAGGTCTCTGCTGTCTGGAGTTAGTTTGAAAATCAACTGAGTGTCGTCAGCATAGCTCACAATGCCCACTCCAAAATTCTCCGTGATGCGTGCCAGGGGCTCCATGTAGATGTTGAATAAAGTAGGGCTCAAGCTAGAGCCCTGTGGAACCCCATGGCAGACACTGCGCGGAGAAGATTTGAAGGGTGGGCAGTGGAGTTGGAATGTCCTGTCAGTAAGGTAGGACTGGAGCCAGCTGAGGGCTAGATCTCTAACTCCCATGTCTGATAGTCGAGACAGCAGCGTTGAGTGCAGCACGGTATCAAACGCTGCACTTAGGTCCAATAGGACCAACGCTGCTGTCTCTCCCTCATCCACCAACTTCCGAATCTGTTCGGGTTGAGTACAGAACAGCAGATTCAGTTGAGTGGCCTGATCTAAACCCTGACTGAGAGGGATGGAGGAGAGATTCTTTTTCCAGGAACTCCATGAGTTGTAAGTTGGCCACCTTTTCTATAATTTTGGCACAGAAAGGGAGAAGCGAGATTGGCCTGAGATTTTGGAGCTGAGATATTGGGATATTTGGCTTTTTTTTAAGGGTATAACTTGGGCAGATTTCCAGTTTTTCAGGACGTGGCCTTCTTGGAATGATAAGGTGATCATGTTGCTAATTTGATCTAGCAATATGCTTTCCATGACCGCTTTACATTGTTCCGGGGGGCAGGCGTCCATAGGGGATCCAGAACCAATTCCATTAATGATTTTTATTAATTCCTGTTTGTTAGGGGTCCTAAAATTGGTGAGGAGAGATTTTGAAGAGGAGGATCCTTGGTTGCAATCACTGTTTGCTATTGTATTAGTGCTACTGGAGAAGGTAGCATAGATTTTTTCAACCTTGTCCACGAAGAAATCTGCTATCTGCTCGCATATCTCTGTGGAGTAAGTATCTTTGGTATCTAGGCGTGACGAGTTGGTAATTTCTCTATAGATACAAAAGAGCTCCTTCGTAGGGTTTTTGGATTCCACAATTCTGCTTTTAAAATAGACGCTCTTTTCTGCTCTTACCAATTTTTGATATTTTTTCAGTTCGCTTCTGTAATTTTCTTTGAGTTCCGGAGTGTAGTTTTTTCTCCATTTCCGTTCTATGGATTTGCAAAGGGCCTTGGCAGTTTTGAGTTTTTCTGTGAACCATGGGGCACTTTTAGATTGTCTGGTTGGAGGTTTATTAGTCCATGGGTGTTAGACCTGTCTGGCTTTTTGGCGAAGTCCCTCCTAATTATTATTTATTTTGTCCCCTTTTTGCCCCTCATACCCTTAATAATTTTTGTCCACTGACTTTTTATAGGTGTTGGCCAGGGGGATAGGTGTTCTTTTCCCCCTCATAATTATTCACCTCAGGCCCAGAGGCCTGTTCTGACAGAAAACTCCTGTATTCACAAAATGGAGGGCCCTAACTGTTTCCAACTGCCACACCTTAGTCAGCCCCATAGGATAACCTTAGGCCTTCCAGAACCTTCTGGACCCTACTGGACTCTGTGGGGGTTGTCTATATAAGGGCAGAGGTTAGGAAGCCATTTTGTGCTGACCAGAGAGTGGAGGAGTGAGGCAGTGGTGAAAGGAGGAGGACGCACTGGGAGCAGTTAGTTTGTCCCTGTGACAGACAGCCACTACAGGGAGACGTTCCCCCTTGTACCCCTGACCAATCCCTCCCAACTACCCTCTTCTACTGAGGAGATTGTTCTATCTGAGGTGGAAGCCCCCCTCTACACCTGAGCCCTATTGACCCCTGTCAGGACGCTCTGGCTGAAGGACTTCCCTGATTGCCCCCCTGGCAGTGCTTCACTCACCAACGTTGTGGAGAAGATAGTTCGAGCCCAGTGTTGAGCCCGGTGTTTGTGAGGAACAGTAGGCACTGAGGAAGCAAGGGCCAGGAGAGATCGGCGCTGGATTGCGACTGTGGAGACGCCTGGGAAGTGAAGGGTGCCGGTTTTACTGGAGCGGCGCTGTTCTCGCCGTCTGTAGGACCCCGGGGGCACCGGCCGCGTCATTATAAACATCCCCAAGGTTTTTGAGTGTGGGAGCGCTTCCGCGCATGCCCCTGGTGTTTACACTCCCTTGGACAGGAGGGGCCTAAGATCGAGCAGGCCCGGAGGAGGCAGCGTCTTGGCTGTGGAGCCTGCGCGGGAGAAGGCGGAAGCGGAGGCGAGCTGTGAGGCGGAGTGTCCTGCGAGTGCCTTGCGCATGCCCAGGTGATCAGCGTGACCCCCGGAGATAGGCGGGAGCGGAGGCGGAGTAGCCAAGGAGCTCCGCGCATGCCCAGGTGACCAGCGTGACCCTCGGAGACTCTGTGGTGAGGCGCCGGGAGTTTCCCCTGGCAGCGGAGGCAGCGGTAAATCCTCTCTTCGGCTCGAGCGCCCCACTGTGAGGCGAGCGCGAGCGAGAGGGTGTACAGAGGAGCCCAGCCGCCAACCATTTACTGAAATCTTTCTCCCCGCTTGAGCGCTACCAGCGAATTCAGCGCGAGCGGGAGAGAAGAGAAAGGTGCACCGGGAGGCTGGTGTTCGTTATCAGCGCTGAGTCTGCCCCTGCCACTGTGAAGCGGGTTCTTTCCCTGTCACCGCAGATAAAACTGCTTACAAGTAAGAAGTGTCACCCAAAGGGGAGGGGAGCAAATCTTCACGAAGGAGGGAATAAAGAGTACCTTCTAGAGTTGGAGCTCCCTCAATTTTTGAGAAGTGTCAGTTATAAAATAACAGTGAAGGTGGAGGGAGCCTACAGATGAAATTGCTGAACCTGATTTAGATCGTTTGAATGGTAGTCTGAGCAGATAATTCAACTGCCAGGAATCAGGAGTGAGGGAGGTTGGTGCTGTGGGAGACCAGTATTGGGCACTGTTTAGTAATCTTTTAAAGCTGATTCTGGAGTCTGATGAAATGCCTAATTAATGCTGGACATTGAGTTTAGATAACTATTTGGAAGTGTTATTATTACTCTATTGACAAGTGTACTGTATTATTGAACATCTCTGGAAGGGGATTTTCTGATTTAAAGACAACTGAATGAAATGTAATTTGGAATCTAACTGATAATTTGCTTAGAAGTTTAAGAAGTTTACTTGCTGAAACTACAATATCCTTAAATGTCCTAAGCTGTAAAGTTTGACAACAAAGAGTATATTATTTTTATAAAGCAGTACTTATTTTTCCACATTTTTGGTGTAGCGTTTTCTTTTTGAGTGCTATTGCGTGGTTTTACTGTTGGGTGGTCTGCAACCTTTACACTGTGCCTCTGAATGTTAGTCTTGCCCTAGGCCAGGCTACCCCAGTTCCAACAATGGGGCTATTTTGTCCAGGGCTTTAGTTAGCCAAGATTCATAATTGTCCCAAACTTCCTGTAGGGAGCTTCCTTTTAGAGGAGGATGTTCAGTTAGTTCATATAAGAGAAGCTCAGGAGTACATTTTTTTAAATTGCGGCGCCTATAAGGTGGCAGTTTAACCTGGGTGTTGTAGATATGTTTTCTAGCAATTTTAAACGGCACCATACTGTGATCCGACCATATTAATGGGATGGGCGGTAAACTGTTGATGCCTTCCCAGTTAGCAAAGATGGGGTCTAATAAATGTCCTTGTTGATGCGTGGGCAGAGTGGAGAGGAGTTTAAGATCAACTGAGTTAAAGGCATTCAATAGGAGCTGAGCTTCTTTAGAATGGCTATCCTCTAGATGTATATTGAGGTCGCCAAGGATGATGACATTTTGATGTCTAATGGCGAGCTGGGTTGCAAGTTCAATCAGTTGGCTACAGAAGGGCATCGCTGCACCCGGAGGTCTGTATATAAGTAAGCCAGTGATTGTGGTGGTATGATCTATTTTAATGGTGAATCTGCCACATTCACTGTCGGTGATCTGAAGTTCAGTTAAGGTACATTCTAGTTTTTAGTAGTTTTTAGTAGTAGTAAAGTTAGGACTCCTAACTTTCGGACTACTAAATGCCTTGTGTGGATACCGAAAGTCTTAAAATTAGGATTTTTCTCAACTTTACTACTACTAAACTGAGAAAAATCCTAATTTTAAGACTTTCGGTATTCACATAAGGCATTTAGGAGTCCTAAAGTTAGGAGTCCTAACTTTAGTACTACTAACTTGAGAAAAATCCTAACTTTAGGACTTTCGGTATTCACAGAAGGCATTCAGGAGTCCTAAAGTTAGGACTCCTAACTTCTGTGAATACCGAAATGAGTAAGTGTCTTCTGTGAATACCAAAATGAGTAAGTGCCTTAGTGAATACGAAAATGGTAGTAAGTTTAAGATTTTGTCTTAAGTTATTTCTGTGAATCAGGCCCATGTTCACTAACTGAAAACAATAAATTCACCTTAAATGAGGCATGTTTACAAGAAAAGTGAAAAGGTGCCATGGCAGCCTTCTTGGCTTAACGCCGCGCTCCGCCACTTTTGAAATGCAGGCCTGCACCATGTGTGCTGCTTTGTTCAGCACACATAGAAGTTGCAACTTGTATTTTTTAAGTGATTGTTTATGTGCAGGAAGGCACATCTTCCTGCACATTAACAATCATGCATGACGTTTTGCTGTTTTTATGTGCGCTGCAAAATGCAGCATACATAGAAATAGCAAAAACGAGGCGAAATAAAGCATTTCTCCTTGTTGCGCCATGTTAAGACCAGGTTTTTTTGGTCTCAGTTTGGGCGCTGACCCATATTTATGCACCCTTGCATATATGGGGCAGCATCAAAATCAATGGGTGCTGCGGCAGAACCCCCAGCAATACACCCATTGCCCACCCCTTTCACGCTAAGTATAGCATGAAAGGGTGCCTTATTTACAACGCAACGTTAAGCCCTGTTAAGTGGCTTAACACTGCCTTGAAAACATGACGTAGCCCGTATTGCAACAGGCACTTCAACAAAAGTGACGTTCCTGTGGCGATAGTGGCTTGTAAATATGCCCCTAGGTGTCTGATAGCTTACAGTAGGAAGGCATGCTGTCTTAGAGAACAGGAAATGTATGTAATGGCCGCAGGATGGCCAGCTTACCTCCCAACGTTAGGGTTGGTAGTGTCGGTCACCCTAAAGAGTTTATCTTGCTGCTTTGGCGTGTAGGTACTCTGAACTGGTTGTCCCAGACTCAGGAGCACATAAACACCAGTGATGAAGGTGGTAGACTTCTGTCTAAACCCAGAAATTGTTTCAAGGTCAAAGACACAAAGGGCTTCTTTGAAACCCCTAAAGTCTCTCATAATCGAGCCAGACAGAAGCCAACCAGATGCTGAACCACAGTAATCACATGAGGACCAGTGAAGTGATGCAAGAGGTATGAGGGAGGGAGTGTGAAATCAGGTACATCCATGACTCAGCTCGCTTACACTTGTAGGTATAGATTGCATGGCAGCCCTCCTTCAGTCTCCTGTGGGTGGAAGCAAAGGTATCAGGTGTGGTTTCCATTTCTTTGGGCTTCTTGGGCTGGTTGAGCGGTTCCACACAGACGAGGTCAGCAGCAGTAAGGCAGGCCAGTAGAGTTTCAGCATGAGCCTTGGGGATTGCTACCAGACAAGAAAAGGTCTGCACTCTGCATCTGAAAGCACCAACTATAGCAGGGAGCACACAGGTCCCGGTCCAAAGATTTTCTTCTTCAACAAGAGGAAGGGCAACTCCACATTAGAAGTCCATATTTAGGCATGTTGTCTCTGTGCCACTGCAAAGCTTACTCAGACTTGAAAGCTAAAAGTCAAACAATCAATGTTCAAAGTCTATACTGAAATATACTAACAATAAAATAACTCTTTCAAAAAAGCAAATGTCCCTCTGTCCAGCTTTCACTATATCCAAGCTAAGATAGTAAGCCACCCACCTTCGCAACCAGTATTCAACAAGATACTTGAATATCCTTGAGAACAAATCAACTACTAATGTAACGGATATTATATCAGCAAAATTAAAATACCCGAATCCTACCTTTATGTTTGTGAATCACTATGCACATGCACAAAACGACTATATATAATGTTTCAGACAAAGACTATTATCTTATTGAATGCTAAAATCTAAATATTATACCCTTAGAGCCCGACGTAGTGGGCTTTACGGGCCATTAAAGGCCCGCTCTAGCACTAAAGGCGCCAGTCGAAGGTGAGTGCCTTTAACAAGGGAGCAGGCCTTTAGCGGCTGGTAGAGCCCTCTACAGAGGGCTCAAAGGCTTTCAGAACATTCCGCCCCTAGAGGGCAGAATATTTTAATTTGTGAAACAAGGGCCTCTTGGAGCCAGAGGGGCGGAAAGCTCCTCAGGCTCTGTGAGGCCTTTGTTCACAGCAACAATTGTGAACAAACATTGGAATGTTGGAGCTACGGGCTTCTACTGGCAGTTAGAAGCCCGGAGCACTCCATTGTTTTCAATGGAGCACCCAACACTCCGATGTTCTAATACAAATTAGAGGCTTTCTGCTTGGGTTTGCAGTTCACCATGTACAAAAGCCACTTGCAACCAGAAGTACATTCAGCAACAGTTATGTTGTTAGTTGCTAAGGTGTACTGCTCTCTCACAGGACCCTGTAAATGTAAGGATTGCAGGAAGCAACAGAGTTCTGCCAACAACTAAGATGCCCCCCTATAAAGATGTGTGTTTGACCATGACAACTTAAACACACAACATGATGCATGAATGCCATATTTTAACTGTTACTCACCAGCACCAGTTACATTCAGTAGAGGATCATTATCACTATAATACTCAAAGGCATGCTAATGAAGCAGCATAATTTTGACTCCACCCTTTTGACCATGCTATATATATATGTAAGTGCACATGGTCTCATGTATATGTGAGATTTATTATCATTGCTATAATGTAGTGCACCTGAGTAGATACTGAAGGTGCATTTCTCTGTGTAGTCTTGACATTTATATGAGTGTGCATACTAATATTTTCCTCACAGTGTCAACAGATTGCAGCCCTCAGAAATATCTGGATTTGTGTGTTGTGTGTTTTGAATACTATTGTTAATTCTTATAAATTCAGACACTAATTTGAATAGTATTCTGCATTTATTTTATAACTGAATATGTAACTTTAACTAGGCGTGATGGAACTCGCGGAGGTTACTCCAATTCTGTGGCATTACATAGCAAGCATTGGCATAGCCAATAGGTCTCGCCTTTGGGACCTTATAAGTGTTTAGCTATCCAGCACAATATTCTTGGTGCAAGAACATCAAGTGTTACATGGCTAAACACTTATAAGGTCCCAAAGGTGAGACCTATTGGCTATGCCAATGCTTGTTTTGATATGCAACCAAATTGTGTATTCTGCTGGCTAAACAATGGTGCAAAGAATAATCCGTACGAAACACAACTCCACCTTTGCAGAATTTCTTCATTTACTGCATTTCATGTTTTTGGACTTCTTTGTGTAGTTCAGTATTTTTGTGATCATTTGTTCCCCGTTTTTGGCCACTGCACCATAGGTGGATGGGTGTACATACCAGGAAAGCACAAACCTGAATGATGTTTGTTTTGTACCCTGACTTCTCTAGATTTGTGTGTGGCCTAAGATGTGTGAAGACTCTGGGAAAGCCTCCAACATTGTGTACATTGACTGTGGATTATTTTGCCCCCACTCTATCTCTTCTCGGGAGACTTGGTGGGTGTTTTGGAGCGAGTGGAACCCTTCCCACAGCTGGTTCATGAATACACTAGTGTTCAGGTCTCCGATTGGTCACCATGCTGACCCGCCAATCAACATGTTGAGAATCCTTTCAGACTTCATCTGATGCGCTCTTTCAGGAAGTAAAGTGGATATCTGGAGCTCTTCTATAGATCCAAACAAGTTTCCATAGAGTGGTTTCACCCATTGCATAGGCCTGGCCTCCCATTCTGATTAGAAACATTGATCATGTGCAACTTAGCTAGGTCCAGCTAATCATTCATTCAATCAATCAATCAGCCATGCATAGCGTGACTTGTCACCCTGGGGGTCTCCAGGTGCTGGGGTTCCATGAGCATTGGTTGAAAAGCCATGTCTTGAGCTTGAGCTAAAGTGTAGCAACATGCATGGGGAGGGTCTTTGTACTTTGTTATAACTATAATTAGTGCAGATGGTGTAGTCGCACCGGGTCCGGGTTGGCGAGGGGCCAAATGCACCCCAATAATAGCTGTCCTTTAATACTAGACAGGAGGGCATGGGGTCTTTTCCCGTTGCATTGGTGTCCATTGCACTGCTGCAGCTTTGGGGAAATCTGGACAATTCCCCTAGAACGCTTTGATTGTCACCATCGAGACCATCACATTGGAACCAACCTGTAGTCCAAACAGACTAGGACTGGGTCTGGCAGGCGTGCTCTCATGCGCCTAACCTGTAATGGTCCTGGGAAGGAGCTATGCAGAGCGTTGTATCTGTTAGTGTGTGATAAAGCAATAACTATACTTAGGGTCACCTTTTTAGGGTATGCAGATTGTGGGTGATTTTTATTGCTAAAGAGAGCAGCTGATACATAAATATATTTACAGCTTCACAAACGTGTTGTTTAAGAATATTTATTTTTAGGTCTGGCATTTGAGACAGCTTTTAGCTACTAGATTGCAATTTATTTTCACATTCTTTTTTAAAGTTGTTGTTATAAATGTTTACGTGTCATTGTAACATTAGGGCTGCCTAAGATTTAAGTTGTTGGTTAGATAGTGATGAGGTCTGGCTTTTGAGACAGCTGTACTTGTCTCGCCGTAATATTGCTTTACACAAAAGCATACATAATACTACACATAAATGGAGGGGCTTATAGTCAGTAAGCTTCACCCATTGGTCTTTTGAATTGTCATTGACATTTTGCTTCCACCCATCACAGCATACATCATGGGGCAGTGGATCAGCCCACTTTACCCATTGACTCCCTTGACATTGAGTGAGTGCTCAAAGTTTGTACACACATGGTCATAAAATAGTTTCTTTCAATTGAGGCAAAAGCATTTTCAAAGTGTGCTTTTAATTTTATTTTTGTATATTAGCAGCCATTTATTTACATATGACATGGCCAGCCCCTAAAAAGTTAACCATAATTTATCTGAAAAAACATCCAGCTGTGGTAAATGCAATGAAAATGTGGCGAACCTCTTACACATGGTGTGAGGAGGTCCACTGGTGGCCAAGTTGGGGACAGGGTGGTGAACAATTTAGGAGTGCATCCAACTCCTCGTCTGAAAAGGGAATGAAACCATGCGTGTTGAATATAATCCCCACAAAAAAAAAACTACAAAGTGAAAATTAGTCTTCTCTGAGTTCAGTTCTGGTCTAGCAATCGGTATACATTGGGTGAGCTCGAGAGCCCTAATGTTGACCAAGGGAAAGAGACGAGCTGTAATGGGTCATTGCACACGAGATACACGTCAAAAACACAAGACGAGAAACTGACAAATGTTTCAAGGAATGGCCTGAAATGCTGGCAAAATGAATAGACCGTGCTAATAATAGACCACCTTTAAGGAAATTATACTCCTTCTTGATCTGGAGCAAGCAGGTAGTGTGGGCCGTGTGCCTGTGCCATTGAAAGTCGGTATAAGAAATAAAATGTTCCTTGATGCACAATAAAAGATGTTAAAGTTGTAAACTTGAAATAACAAGCATTGGCCGCGAAATAAAATGATAAAAAATAAAAAACGCGAGTTGTGCGCGCGCGCGACAGGAAAAAGTGCTGTGCACATTGCACGTGCGCTTGTGCGTGTGATAGTAAGCTGGTCGCCTGGAAAGTAGCACTTTCCAAAGCAGCCTACTAAATGTCTCGGCCAGTCAGCGCATGCGCTGAATCAGGCTGAGACCTAAAATCTCAGCGGAGTTACGCCCACCCCGCTCTGTAATTTAGTTGCGTACATCCTGGGGGGGAGGGGCGAGGCGGCTGTTTCACAGATGATCTAAGCCAGCAGGCAGGACGCTAGACTGGAAGGAAAAGCTGGAAGAGGAGCATTGTCTGGAATTCAGAGATTTAGTCAAATATGCTTGCTGACCTCGCGCCTGCTCTACCTAAAGGCTGGCGAAGTAGTTCGCTGCGATGGGGCAGGCTTGTTCTTTGTGCCTTTTGAGGTTTGTAACATTCATTCTTTTCAGCTTTGAAGATATCAAATAACCAGTGGAACAAAAAGGGGGGGTGTATGGTGCACTTTAAAATGTATTAGAGAAAACAGATACCATCTAGTCAGTGTCTTTCCCTACCCTCCTCATTTCCAGACTAGCACATGGTACGGCGGGATTTTTGATCTCTTATCAGATCATTATTGATCTAGATCCCACCCAGGTCGACTGAACCTTTGTTACCTGTCATAGAGTAAAAAGCAATCCACTACTAGGTTAATCAGCTCAAGACTTTACACAACTCTGAAGAACCACTTACCACGAATAAGTTTTAAAGTTTTATTATAAAGCCAAAGATAACTGGAGATACAAACATCTCAATATAAGGTTCAAAAGATATACTGGCGTCAATACAAACATGAATTCTCTAAATGCTCTTAGGCGACAGAAGAATATCACCAAGACTAATTCAAAGATCAGCAAGTTTGCAAGAATAGACACAAGTTGTAACTTGAGCGTCATTTACAAAAGGAAGAAAAATCCAGATTAGACTGTCCCTACACTAGACTAAATGACATCCCTACTTAGCAGGATCTTAACCTAAAAAGGTGTCAGCCGTGGTGACTACCAAAGAAGATCACTCACTTTCCCTTAGTCTTTGTTGTAAATCTGTGCATCGCAGTTATGCCCTCTCTGCCTACCCATCCGCTCTCCAAGGTTCCTCAGGCCATCTGCACTAACTCCACCCAAGGGTGCTGTCCCTAATACAAAATCACAATTACAGTTGAAACGCCCCTCGGAGACGCCCCTCACGTACACCCCTCACGTGGTGTCAGTTCTGGCTTTTTCCATGCTGATACTCCTCTGGGCTCCTTGTTACAGTTGACCTTGCTTCTCAGGCTCTTCTCCGGCAAGACGGTACCCCCCAGGAAATTCCTGAAGCCTTCTCCAGGCCTGTGCCTGTCTCCCAGAACAGAGCTCTATTCATCACTCTCTTGATTGGAACCCCCTCGCACCTGCAAACAGACACCCATGAAGTGGGCCCCGAATTCCGGCCTCCAGCTTATCTCACAAGTCGTAAACCTTCGAGCATGGTCTACAATTTATGTTTAACACGACCTGATTTTAACTAGCACATGCAGATCAAAAGAAACGACCTTATCTCTCCAGGCCTACTAGAATTACATGAAACAGGCCTGTGCACTCTATGAACCTTTATTTCTCAGCCTAAAACAGTATTCTAACTTATTACACACTCTGGTTATAGGAAACACTTCTATAAAACATATCTTTTCAGTCTATGATCAATAATACTTTGAACTATAACAACAGTAATCCATCTCATGTGAAAATGTAAAGGCACGTTTTCTTTCTCAGTGAAATGCCATGAGGCCTACACATTTCTACGTTTGGCAGCATTACATTCTCCTCTGCAACAGCCACATAACATGGAATTTAATATCATTCTAACATCTCTAAACATTACTACATTAGCTTTTCACACTGATATATGCATTCTGTATTAATTAAACACTCTTATATGTATGCACTCTATAAGTTCGACACTCTTATATGGTCCTTTAACTAGACTTATGCAACGTGCTTGTAAATAAGGTGTACTTCTACATTTTACTTGATTTGCGCTCTCTCAGTTCCCCCCTTTGATGACCTTCAGAGGTCATCACCATCACAACTCCATCCTTGAGGGAATGAATTGAATCAAACAGAACTCGTTGCAATGCTCCCTCGCTTCATCATCTCTAGAGCCCTCAGACTCCTGTACTGGTTATCCTGCATCGCAGCTAACCTCTGCTCCTGCTCTCTCATGGATCTTTGCAACCTATTTGACCTATACCATTGATACAGCCTCACCAACCCCCACAATGTGATTACGCAAATCACTAATATGATGATAGGTTTCAGTATGTACCAAATGAAACTCTTCCCTAGATTGGCAAACCAACCTCCAACTTTACCCATTCCATGACCCACTTTTTCCCACACATTCACCTTTGTCAAATCCTCAATCTCATGATGAATTTCAGTGATATTCTGTATATACTTCTCAGGAGGTTTGGAATTGTCTGGAATGTAAGTGCAACATTCCTGGACCTTCAAAGCCTTACAGACTCCGCCCTCTTTGGCTAACAGAACGTCTAAAGCAAGTCGGTTCTGGAGAACCATTGCCCTTATCGATTGCATCTCTCCCTCCACCAGCATTAATGATCTAGCAGTACTGGCAGATAATCTATCTACAACTGTTGCCAATCTCCTAATCTTGACATCATTCAGTATTAACCCTAAAAGAGGGAACATGGCACCAAATACGTCTCCAACTACCTCATCATTGCTTACATCCCTTCTCCCTCTGGCTTGAGTTCTTCCCTCTATGATTTCTAGATCCTTAGCATGATATATTTTGGGGAAGACAATTGCTAAATTACATGATCCATACCAATTATCCGGTAGTTTCACGTATGCATTTCTTCCACAGACAAAATATACATTCGGGATCACCTGCATTCCTTTCAAGAAATCCTTTGTATAGTATTCTATTTGGAAAGCATGTTCACAACTTACTTCTCCCACAAACACATTCTCATAGTAGGTTTTACCCCTGTATATACATAGTTTCCCTCTTTGCACTCGATCTAAAGCTATTGGACCATTACTACCCTTCCTCTTGTGTGACTTTTCCTCCTCGGTCCAATCTGTTTTCCATTGGCCCGAAGCCTTTAGGATCTTCTGCCTCCTATATCGATCATCCACCTGCCCTATAAACTTTTTCTCAATTTCTGACACTTTACAGGTCAAATTATTTCTTCGGGCATATGAAGTATCTAGCGTTCTCCAAGGAATGAAAAATTTCCTCACTCTATCTTCACTCTTATAGTAGTCCCACTTATTCATATGCTTGTAGGCCGGGACCTCTGGTAAAACAGCGTCAAAATTTGAAAAATAATACTCAAAGCTATCGCGTTCATAAAATATACTAAGCAACAAGCTACATGTAATTCCATAAGTCAATGAAAGATGATGATACCTAATACCTTCGTCTACAGAGGCTGGCAATTGCATGCAGACGTAGCAGTCCTTTGCATCCATAGCATCGATGTATTCATACAGCAATTTAGCATATGCATTTGATTTGAAATTTCCCTGTGATTCATGTACGTGCAACCTACGAGCTTCTGCTGCTAGCAAAGCTTTATCTTTCTCTGTATTGTCCCCCTTTTTACCAGCAGTAGTAGGTTTCAATGTTACTACAACTTTTGCTTCTTTTGTTGCCTTCTCTTCATTTTCATGTCCCACTATATATGATACAGTAACTACTAGAACTATAGGAAAAATTACTCCCACTAAAAGTGTGCCTACTATGCATTTTGCTTTGTGGTTCGGGTTGCCGGCCTCCATGATCTCAAGACAGTGTAGCTCTAATTTTCTGCCACGACACAAAGTCTCTTTTCTTTGCTCCTTTAACAGTCTTCTTTGCTTATTCGGTCTTTTCGAACCACACCTGGAAGCTGACAATCCCTCTTGCAAGATCAGTCTTTTGAATTATAGCAACAGACAACCCTAGCCCTTCTCTATCCACTAAATGGAAGAGTCCCTAAATTTCTTCTTCTTCCACTTGGCGCTAGGTTATCTTCTCAATCTTGTTTATTTACAAAGTCTTTAGCAGTCTGTAATCATGCGTGTTCCAGAAGCTCTAATCACGTATTCTAAAATTTCTAAGCGAAGAATGATCTCCTCGAGTGCTGGTATCGTTGGACCAAAAGTTGGAAATTCTACTCTGTTTAAAACCAGTTCTCTTATTCTGCTCAGATAAGGAGGATTGGGGACAGTGAGTGTCAGCAACCCTTCGATTTCAAGTCCAGGTACCAACAACACCACTTCCAATGTTATGATTGGGTCAGTACTGGTCACTGTCACTTCCCTCACCCTCCCGGATCTCCGTGCACTAGACATCTGCTGCTAGGTAGGTCCACTCAGGAGTGGCGTATCTTCTGCAGGGCACGCGCACCCTCCTTGATCTTCTTGGACCCTCCTGTTCTTGATTCTGTGCACCTTCTTCCAGATCTGAGTCTTCGGATATAGGAGCAAGGGTTCTTCCTGGAGTTGGCTTCAAGATCAGCCTCTTCTTCCTTTCAGGCCAACTAGCTTCTCCACGCCTTGTTCTCCTATTTCTTGTCCTCACACTCGATTCTTGATCACTTGTGGCTTGATCAGTGTCTGTGCCGTATTCACAGCAACTTTCTCCTTCTGTGGCAACGTCAGTTTCACTGTCGTCCTGTCTTTCTTCCACTTGATCTGACGCACTCCCAGCTTCCTCCGACACCCCCACAGCTTGACTGATCCCCTCTAGTGGTTCATCGTCCACAGCTGGATTTTCATCTGTGAGAGGAGCTGTTTCTTCCAGGGGTGCTGGAACTCTTCAAGTGTGGGAGGCGTGAATCCAATTTGGCAACCCTCCACATTTGACAGCAGTATTCGTTGTCAGAATTATCTGGTAGGGTCCTTTCCAGCGCACATCTAGGCAGTTCTTCCGGACGTGCTTCTTCACCACCACCCAGTCACCAGGGCACAGGTCGTGACATAGGTCTCTGGAAGATGGAATTTCAGCAGCCTGCACCTGAAGAGACACAGAATGAATGACATCAGAAAGTCCCTTGCAATAATCCAGGATCAGATCACCTGTGATATTCAACAAAGCTGCAGTTGGGACAGATGGAAGTCTCATTGCCCTCCCCATTAGAACCTCGTGTGGGGAGAGACCTGTCCTCCTGTCTGGTGTGCTACGTATACTCATGAGTACCAATGGCAGGGCATCAGGCCAGCTTAAGGATGTCGATGAACACACTTTGGCCATTCAGGATTTTATAGTCCCATTTATCTGCTCCACGATTCCTGAAGCCTCTGGTCGATAGCTACAGTGAAACTTCTGATCAATATTTAATGCGGAGCAAAGCATCTTCACAACTTCACTGTTGAAATGTGTCCCTCTATCTGATTCCAAAGAGGTCGGCACCCCGAAGCGTGGTATTAACTCTCTAAGCAACAACTTTGCTACTGTGAGTGTATCGCACCTGCGTGTAGGGTATGCCTCAACCCATCTGGAACATATACATACAACCACCAGAACATACCTGAGACGGTTGCATTTTGGCATCTCAATAAAGTCTAATTGCATCCGGTTGAAAGGCCCACCAGACCTCCCAATGTGACTCAATGTAACTGGTGTCCTTTTCCCTACGTTCAATTGCTGACATGTTACACACCTCTGACACACTGCTTCTGCGGCTACTCTAAACTTGGGGTTATACCAAGTCTGCCTAAATACCCGCAGCATGGCATCTCTTCCTAAATGTACTGGACCATGAATTTGTCGTGCCATTGGACTCACTAATTCATTTGGTAGTACTGCCCTTCCATCTGCTGAAATCCACAAATCCATTTCACTTTTTACACAACCTGCAGTTTCCCATGCCTTCTTCTCAAAATCTGATGCGTTCTCTTGCATGCCTTTTAAATCATCCCAAGTGTCAACAGTTTCTAGCATCATGTTTAACTCTGTCTTTTCCTGTGTCCCACCCACTTCCACTTCCGTGAAAGAGTATCCTTGCTCTGCACAGTAACGAGCAACCTCATCGGCGTACCTGTTTCTTTGGGACACAAAATCAGTACCTTTGGTATGGGCTACACATTTGACAACGGCAATTGCTGCCGGACCTTGTAACGCTTCTAACAATAGTCGCACAAACTCCCCATTTCGAATAGGCGAACCTGAGGAGGTCATGTAACCTCTCTGAGACCACAATTGCCCGAAGTCATGAACTATACCGAAACCATATTGGCTATCCGTGTAAATGGTGACTCGAATTTTGCTACCTGCGAAACAGGCACGTGTCAATGCAATGATTTCAGCTACCTGAGCGGAGTGTACTCCTTCCAGGCAAGCGGCTTCTACAACTCCAGTAATGGTGCAAACAGCATAAGCTGCTCTCAACTGACCAGTATTGTCTCTTACACATGAGCCATCAACAAAGAAAATTTTATCAGGGTCGGTCAACGGCTCATCCACAATATCTGGTCTTGGCTTGGTGCATAGTTCAGTCACATCAAGGCAATCGTGATCATCACATTCTTCGTCTTCTATATCATTAGGGAGTGGCATCAGAGTGGCAGGATTCAAAACAGAGCACCTCTTAAGGGTCACGTTCTCCGCAGCAAGAATAACTTGCTCGTAGCGCGTGAGCCTATTATTGGTCAAGTGCTGTGTCTTGGTCCTGGTCATTAACAGTTCTACAGAATGAGGTACATACACCACTAATTGATGTCCCATCACTATGCTTTCACACCTCTCAATGCTGACACCCGTTGCAGCAACGGATTTAAGACATCCGGGCAACGCTGCGGCTACAGGGTCTAAAGTAGCCGAAAAATATGCAACTGGTCTACGGGCATTTCCATGAATTTGTGCTAGGACTGACAAAGCACAACCTTCCCTTTCGCAACAGTAAAGTAAAAATGGTTTTTCGTAATCTGGCATTCCCAAAGCTGGAGCACGACACAAGTCCTCTCTCAGCTGTAGGAACGACATCAAACAATCCTTGTCCCATGGTACCGGATCACTCACCTCCTTGTGCGTCAGTTTTTGTAAGGGTTTTGCTTTCAGGGAGAAGTTAGCTATCCACTGTCAGCAATAACCAACCATTCCTAGGAACATCCTGACCTCTCTTTGTGTCGTAGGCGAATTCATCTTCATGATCGCCTCTATTCTGTCTGGTGACACCTTCCGTTTTCCTTTTTCAATTCGGTGACCCAAGTACTGTACTTCTGTCAGACAGTACTGTAATTTGCTCGGAGACACCTTATGTCCATTTTCAGCTAAATGTTTCAGCAAAGTGATAGTGTCTATCTTACAAGCTTCCTCTGTTTCTGACGCAACAAGTAGGTCATCTATGTACTGAACTAGAACCGAGTTCTGTGGTAGTACTAGACTTTCAAGATTTTTCTTCAGCAGCTGGTTGAAAATCGATGGGCTTTCTGTATACCCCTGTGGGATACGACACCATGTTAAGACGCGATTTTCCAGCTTAAATGCAAAAAGAAACTAGCTCTCCTCATCTAATGGAATTGAAAAGAAAGCCTGGCAAAGGTCTATCACTGTGAACCACTCGGCTTGGAATGGTATCTGAAACAATATCACTGATGGATTCGGTACCACTGGACAACATGAAACAACTATGTTATTAATCTTTCGGAGATCCTGTACTATTCTGAATTTCCCACTAGGTTTCTGCAAACCCATAATCGGGGAGTTGCATGGACTACCCACGATTTCCTTCAGTATTCCCTGCTTAATCATGGAGTCGATCACGGGTTTTATTCCTGCAATCGTCTCCGGGGTCAATTTGTATTGAGGCGTTCTTGGATATTCAACATTTGGTTTTATCATGATTTTCACTGGTTCTACTCCTTTAATCAATCCTATCTCTTCTCCAGTGAAATCCCAAACTTCAGATGACACAGTATCCCTTAAGTCCCAAGGGAGCTCTTCCACCGTCAGGGTAGGATACAGTTCTACGCATACTTTTGAATTTGCAACTTTAAAGGTGGCATCATCGTCGTTAGTCTGTACCTCTACTCCCTGGGGCGTGCAGTATATTGTGCAATTTAGTTTGCACAATAAGTCTCTTCCTAACAGACACACAGGGCTAGAATCACATACTACAAACTGATGTTCATCGCTGTACTTTCCTATTCTCACTAGCACTGGTTCCGTCAAAGGGTTAGTCATTCTCCTATTTGCGACTCCTACCACTTGAATTGTTTCCCCCGACATTGGCAGATCTGGAACCACTGCTGATCTCAAAGTTGATCGAGTAGCTCCGGTATCTACTAAGAATGTCGTAGGACACCCTGCCACCTCAGCCTCAACAAACGGTCCTCTTTGGTCCACCTCTAGAACTACCCAGAGGGTACAGTCCTCCTCTCTACTCACTCGCCGTCCAGTCAGTGGATCAACGTAGTAACACTCTTCTCCTCCTACTAAAAGAGGCATTTGTCTATAGATCTTGCCCCCAGTCGTAATCTTTGGTGGTTGCGGGAACTGGGCTCGAGGAGCCAATGTCCCCCCTTTGACCACCTTACACTTAGGTACTGTCACCCCTTGTACTGGAATGGTCTGAACTTCTTCCTCCTCTACTTCCAGTTCTTCGTTTTCAGGGTTATAGGGACACTCGCGTTTCCAATGTCCCACCTGGTGACACTGGTGACACTTTGTCGTCCTTTTCAAAGTAGCAAGGTCTACTCTAGGTCTCGGATTTTCCTCGTTGTCCCTATTCTGATTATTTGACCTCCTTCCCATCGTCCCCGTACCCTGTTGCTGCTGTCCACCCTTTCCAGCCGACTGCATCTGAACCATCATCAACTTCTCCTTAAGTTTCTTTGCTTTGGAATCTATTTCATCACTGCAATACCTTGCGTATCTCAAAATTTCATCCAATGGTTTGTTTTGCCAACAAATTGAGTGTTGCTGAATCATCAAACAAATATCAGGTCTCAACCGCAAAACGAACTTCGATACAAACTGTCCTATGTCTTTGGGATCCATTACATCTAATCCACTGTATTGTTTGAACGTTTTCAGCAATCGCTCATAAAATTCATGGACTTTCTCCTTGGGTTCCTGTCTAGTTCGGTCTATTTTCACCCAATCTATATCCTGCGGTGGCACCTTCTCTTTCAGCCATGTCATCACCCTTTCATATTTTTCCATTACTCTTTCTGATGGTCCATTAGTATTAGCATTTCTTTCTGGTTCTGCTGTGGGCCATTCAACACTAACTTTGCATGCTGTCCACAAGTCTCCTGGGACCACAATATCAAATAAGGTGTTCAAATCAATCCACAGTACTTTAGAGATTTTCACAAACCTCTCTACCTGTTTGTACCATTCTACAGGATTCTCTCTCAACTTTGGAAATGAATTGGTAAACGCAGCCAAATCTCCCCTACTCCAGGGCACATGTACATAACTCCTATTCGCTATTTCTCGCAAAGGGTATGCCTCCATCCGCAGTGGCCCCCCCTCCGGGGACATCACAACCGCGCTCCGCCTGACAGTCCCTTTCTTGGACCACCTTTCTTCCTATTTATCTAGATCTCTCCATGCCCTTATTCCTGTGATCAGTTCCCTTATGTGTGTTTTTAATCCAATTGTCCTTCTCTCATCAAGGTCCTGATCTGAATAATGCAACCTATGGTTACCCTGTAATGCCTTTGTTCTCGACAAGTCTACCATATACTTGTCTGCCAGTTCATATAATTTCTCGTGAATTGCTCTTGCCTTCCGAGTAATATCCTTTGCTATAAACAGCACCTCATCTTGCTCGTACATGTCAATCCTTTCTAAAGGTAACGTACCATCTATTATCTCGTCCAGGTCAGATTTTAAACTGGTCACATCGAGCCTTTTTGCCTTTATCACAGCTTTCAGTGTGTTGTCTCTAGAGGGCCCATTTATGTCTCTCCCATCTCAGCTCTGAGTCCTACGTCTGGGCTCAGGCGTGTTATGGGGAGTCCTCCCATGCTCCCATCTCTCCAGGTCCCATGCAGTTCCATCCTCTCTTGGTGTATGGTGAAACACTGCTCGATTCCCCATAATCCCACATCTCCCATTCTGCCTGGTGTCTCTAGGTGCATGGTAAGACACTCCATTATTCCCCATGCTTTCGCAATTCATCTGCTGTCCGTGATTGCTCGACGCATGGCTAGGCTCTTCACGGCTCCCCATGTTCCCGCGATCCCGCTCCTGCCCATGATCGCTTGACGCATGGTGAGACACCTCGTGGCTCCCCATGTTCCCGCGATTCCAATGCTGTCTGTTATCGCCAGGTGCATGGTGAGTGCACTTAAAGCTATCCCTGTACTCTTGCGTCCTTCGGTCTCCCTCACTGTGAATGAGACGAGACACCCCTCCACACTCTGTACTTCTACCTTCTTGATCTTGCCTACTTCCACCGTGGATATGACGGGTAGCTCCTCTACTCTCCTGACTCTTACCGTCCCACTCCTGACCGCTTTCGCTAGCCCCACAGTGAGACAATGCCCCATCGCCTCGACTTCCCCATTCAGCTTCCGCTCTTGACCTGTTACTCTGTGTTCCTGTGGCAGCATCCCATTCCCTCAAGTCAGCCCTCAACTCCTTAAAGGATTTCGGCCGTGGTCCTCTCAGATCCATCGGTCCTCTCTGACCCCCCTGATCTGTTATGGGATCCACTGCTGAATCCAATGGGGTGCTCCATTTTGTCGGTCCTGGCACTTGCCTCCAGGCATTTGTCATGTTGTTCCTTCTTTCCATTTCTGCTCTTTCTCTGTCTAACCGTACCTGTTCCTCCTCTCGCACTTTCTCTGGGTTATAAATCGATACTATAGGACCTATGGTAACGGGTACTTGAAGAGCATCTGGCAATCCATAAGACTCAACACACTCCGTTGCTGGCACCTTCTGCACCACAAACCTTCCGACTACTCTCTGTACTGGACTAGGTTGAGGTGTTTCCTCACCTTTGGTAGGTTCCCAATCCGTTATAGGGAGTGGTCTATTCTCCCCTATGCCAACCCTATCTTCCCTTGGGAGCTCGATACCTTCCATCTCTCTATTGTACGGAGGCGGTCTATCTATCAACAACCTATTTATTAAGCTATCCTCTGTCTCGCTCTCGTCATCCTCCTCTGGGGTTCTCTTTTCTCCTGTAACCTCTATCACTGGGTACAACTTATCCACTTCAATAGTCTGCACCCTCCATTTTTTGCTTTCCGCATCCCATTTAGCATCTTGTACTGCTCTTACCGATCGTCTCACTCTTTCTTGACGTCTGTTCTGATTCCTGTCATGCGCCGCCCTAATCCACGCATTAAGGGCCTCAAATTGTGTTGGTCTAGGTAAGGGTCTCAATGAAGACATAACTGCTTTTAGCTGGTGCAACACTTCTAATCTAAACGTTCCGTATTTCGGAAAAGTCAGTTCCTCGTTCCCTTCTGTAATCTTACTCCAAGTGCTAAGCCACAGTATAGTATGCAACCCAACATTCGTAGCCATATAATGAGCTGGTGTACCCTCTGGCGGGGCCTCTTCCCCGTAATAAGATTCTCTCCTTTTTCTCTTAAAGATCGCGCTCAAACATTTAAAACACTTCATGATCAAAATCTACAATTTTCCCCTATTTCCCTGCGTTCGTTTACTTCCTGATGACAATCCACCAATCCCAGCGCGGTTCTTGCTAACCGGCCTATCCCAGCGCGGCTTCACACCAACCGGCCTATCACAGCGCGGTTCGCGCCAACCAGCCTATCACAGCGCGGCTTCACACCAACCGGCCTATCACAGCGCGGCTCTCTCTGACGTCACTCGTCTCCCCTTCGCAGCAGTTCCCCTCCTTTCTCAGCTCGTCTCCCGGTCATGCATGCGTCCCATTCATACCCTGAAAAATGATTACTTCCGACCAAACGATCACTTTCCTTGACTGTACGCCCACAGTCTAACTGTAATTGTCACCTTAACTGACGAAATGTCTTTCCGTGAACGTCCAGACAATCGCCTTGACTGATAAGTTACTTACACACGGTAACTTCCGACCAGCGTCCGTTACCCATACACTCACTCTTGCGTTCCCCCTATCACGGTCCTGCGGGCGATCAATGGTACATCATGACCCCCTTTACAATGGTCGACAATTACTCTGGATGTCCGATACACCCGAACCACTTAAGCTCTTCACTGAACTCAAGATTTTCACCAGGTTGCGCGCGCTCACAACCCTGCCTCAATCACACTACAGGCATTCAACTCCGCATGACATTACAACACAGATACAACACAAAACACCGCAATCTGACAACGCATGACCCTTATTATACTCACTCTCGACCGACTCTGCTGCTTTTCTCTCGCACCGTCAGTACTTTCTTCGGCAGGCGATTCTTCTGCTGCTCATCTCTCGATCTCTAAGGGGCCTCGGGGTAATCTTAACCTAGTCTAGATCACCTTCCTCTAGAAGGTAACCATCCTCTGCTACCAACTGGTACGGCGGGATTTTTGATCTCTTATCAGATCACTATTGATCTAGATCCCACCCAGGTCGACTGAACCTTTGTTACCTGTCATAGAGTAAAAAGCAATCCACTACTAGGTTAATCAGCTCAAGACTTTACACAACTCTGAAGAACCACTTACCACAAATAAGTTTTAACGTTTTATTATAAAGCCAAAGATAACTGGAGATACAAACATCTCAATATAAGGTTCAAAAGATATACTGGCGTCAATACAAACATGAATTCTCTAAATGCTCTTAGGCGACAGAAGAATATCACCAAGACTAATTCAAAGATCAGCAAGTTTGCAAGAATAGACACAAGTTGTAACTTGAGCGTCATTTACAAAAGGAAGAAAAATCCAGATTAGACTGTCCCTACACTAGACTAAATGACATCCCTACTTAGCAGGATCTTAACTTAAAAAGGTGTCAGCCGTGGTGACTTCCAAAGAAGATCACTCACTTTCCCTTAGTCTTTGTTGTAAATCTGTGCATCGCAGTTATGCCCTCTCTGCCTACCCATCCGCTCTCTAAGGTTCCTCAGGCCATCTGCACTAACTCCACCCAAGGGTGCTGTCCCTAATACAAAATCACAATTACAATTGAAACGCCCCTCAGAGACGCCCCTCACGTACACCCCTCACGTGGTGTTGGTTCTGGCTTTTTCCATGCTGATACTCCTCTGGGCTCCTTGTTAGCGTTGACCTTGCTTCTCAGGCTCTTCTCCGGCAAGACGGTACCCCCCAGGAAATTCCTGAAGCCTCCTCTAGGCCTGTGCCTGTCTCCCAGAACAGAGCTCTATTCATCACTCTCTTGATTGGAACCCCCTCGCACCTGCAAACAGACACCCATGAAGTGGGCCCCAAATTCCGGCCTCCAGCTTATCTCACAAGTCGTAAACCTTCGAGCATGGTCCACAATTTATGTTTAACACGACCTGATTTTAACTAGCACATGCAGATCAAAAGAAACAACCTTATCTCTCCAGGCCTACTAGAATTACATGAAACAGGCCTGTGCACTCTATGAACCTTTATTTCTCAGCCTAAAACAGTATTCTAACTTATTACACACTCTGGTTATAGGAAACATATATTTCCAGTCTATGATCAATAATACTTTGAACTATAACAACAGTAATCCATCTCATGTGAAAATGTAAAGGCACGTTTTCTTTCTCAGTGAACTGCCATGAGGCCTACACATTTCTACGTTTGGCAGCATTACATTCTCCTCTGCAACAGCCACATAACATGGAATTTAATATCATTCTAACATCTCTAAACATTACTACATTAGCTTTTCACACTGATATATGCATTCTGTATTAATTAAACACTCTTATATGTATGCACTCTATAAGTTCGACACTCTTATATGTTCCTTTAACTAGACTTATGCAACGTGCTTGTAAATATGGTGTACTTCTACATTTTACTTGATTTGCGCTCTCTCACACACCTATATGTTGACTGTTCGGCATTTCAGTTTGATAAGAAACAGGCAAACTGAAAAGGCACCGGGCCTGTGCCTGCAGGCTTTCATTGGCCTCTGTGCACATAGAAAGGCAGAAACACTGTATATGTGAGGCGGTCTGGTGTGGGGAGTGCTGAGGGAATCGATATCAGGCAGGAGGAGAAATGCTTTTAAAGTACTGGGCAGCAGCTGGCATGCTGCAGATGAGAACATGATTCGAATGCAGGTGTTTTGGCACTTCCAGACACTCTTGAGATCTTTGCAGAAACCAGCAGGGGCCTCTGGTTTCATACTATTTCTTTACTATGAGTCTGGAGCCAGTAACACTGCTTCCATTTTTAAAGCGTGGCCCCCACATTACACCGACGACTTGTAAACAGCGAGAAATGTGTCTGTGACTGCCGAACAGTTCTGAGTGTTTGCTGGCATTATGCAACAGCACATTATTAACAAGACAGAGTGTTAGAACAGAAAACTCTGTCCCTCTCAAATCAGGAGAAATGGCTGGCTACTGTATACAGCAAGAATGCAGATATCCTTGTGCAGAGCCAGCTGCTTCATGAGATGTCCAAATAAGGTCCAGGAGGGATGGATACTTGCACGATTTTCAGGATAACCACATGAGTTAGGTATACGCTCTTTGAATGTAAACTGAAGTCACTCACATAGTCAGTGGTTACTCTGAAATCATGCTAAAACTGGGTCCCTCCTGGACCTGAGTTGGACAAGGCCTACAGGATGCACATGCCTCAACGCTTCCAACCCTCGACGATGCACCTCTGACCTGGCTGTGCAGAAACCTGCTAGAGCCATTAGTCCACTTGGCACAACAGCTCACTCAGAGATGTGTTTAATGTGTAACCCAAGCCCCCAGCCTGTGCGTGTTCACTGGCAGATATGACATTCCTGCAGAAGACCGCACCCCTAACACCACATTAATGCCTTTTCATGGCCGCTCTTAGCGGACCGCCCCCGTGCCCCTTGCCCCTCCATAATAGGCTATTATGCTCATTGCTTGGTAATCCAGCTCCAAGGGCCAGAGGCTCATGGACGTTAGTTAATAAGTGTGAGAAAGACTGAGAGAGACATGCCTTCTTGTTAACTAAACACACCTCATTATTATATATCAGCTTCAGAAATAGCTAGGCTCTGCAGCTATAGATCTCACCTGCATGATTTGCTCAGTGCCCCCTTGCCATGGCCGTGCAGCGAGATTCACAAGCAGGTTGCTGTGAGGTGCTGCACACACACTCTGCTAGCAGTAGTACGCCTGTAAGGCGTATTACTGCCATTGGGACCTGCGTCACTCAGGTGGAGCTGCTGAGTCTTGTGTGGGGCACACACACCCTGGGCCTTCTTGCGACATGCTGGATGCGTCATATTTACAGTAAGACGCATCATGTCACAAGGAGTTACAGATACGTTAGTATTTCTGATGTTTCTGTAGGCGCAAAAACGAGGCATTGCTGGAGTGTGTCACGAAAGTGATGCAACTCCCTCAATGGGTTATTTCCCATGGGCGAGTCCCATTTCAAATGTGCCTTTGTCAGTGTTATGCCAGCTGTGAGGTAGGAGTAAGAAATTGACGCATTTGCGTCCTAGAAAGGATGCATTAAAATCTCATAGATTTCACTGCGTCACTTCTTCGAGGCTTACTGGCGTCAGAACGCCCACCCAGCATACATTATACCTGGTGCAGGTATAATGTGGTGCAGGGGTTTACAAAGTGACGCATCTTTGTAAATATGACGCAACATGGCGCATTTCTTACCTTGCAGGTGCTTCACAAAAAGTGACGCAAGGGCTAACAAATAAGCCCCCCTGTGCCTTTGGTTTCACTTTCTTACAAGTATGGTGGAGGAGGGGGACTTCAAGCTTTCGCTATGGGAAGGTGGCTGATGGAATCTGCATTTGTTTTCTTTCACACAAAATGCAAGGCCAAAATGTGCTTTCAGCACAGCAGAGAATCTCAAGGTAGCAGCTGACCTCTTAGCACCAGATAAGTGGCCAATTAGCTGATAAAATGAGGTTCTTAGGAGTAGGTGCTAGTAAACTCCGCAAGGAAGTGGGTGGCAGAGTTCTTGCTGTACTAGTGTCAAAACTCAGCAAATTCCACCTGAAAAGCGAAGTTTATCGCCCACCCCTATCTATAAACATGCATTTAAATGTGTACTAAGATGCTTGCCATGTTAACTTGACTAAAGGCCTTAGCATTTGATTTTTATGTATAACCTTCAACATGTACTTTTGCTCAAGTTGCAATGTTTTTCTTTCCTCTGCAGTTGTGGTCGTATGATCTCATGAATGGAGAAGACACATTGGGGGATATTCTGGAGAACGTGTGATAATTACCCCAAAATTAGCTTAACGCAACTCTCCATATCGCAGTCTATCGCGGAAAAAAACGCTGTGTTAACTAAGTATTCACAACTCGGCGGTTCCATGCGATAGTCCTACGACAATGCATCAAATGCATCAAATGTCAGTGAAAAGTCAACGCGACGCCGCAAAAATGTGAAACATAAACGCGATGAGGCCAATCGCGATACAAAATGCAGCGAAAACCAGCAACAGGCCTGCAAATCCCACGCGTCATGTGGGAAAATGAACCATAAAAGCTACAAAACGAACACACCAAAAACAATCCAAAGTGCATAGCACCATGGATGCACCCGGACCGAGTGCAGAGGCCAACGCGAACTCCACAAGCCCCACAGATCACCAGTAAGGAACAATGGGTCGGGGAAGGCTAAGGAGAAGAGGAAGAGGAAGACAGGGTGCAGTCCGCAGGAAAACCAGATCAGAGACATGGAGGTGACAGAACACTACCATCAACTGACTCACAATTAAACTAATGTGAATGCAGTCGGAGTGTCGAGGAGGTCAATGGAGGAGGCCAAGAGGCGCTGGCAGGATGTGAAAAGCAAATCCAAGCCCAAACACGCTGCCAACAAGAAGGCAGCAATGGTGACAGGAGGTAGGAGTTCTGCGCCACAGGAGGAGCTAAAGGAAATGGATGCCACAGTCACCAGTGTGGATACGGAGCAAAGAGTTCTGAGTACGGACACAGCTCGATAGGACCTGACACAACATCAACAGGGTGAGTAAATACCAGGGACTGGAGGGATGGGGGCAGATGGGTACAATGCCACACATGCACAATGATGTGTAGCACACCACACAGCCACAATTACCCAGGGTCATGTCCCTGATCCCTGTGGCACACTGCAGCACAAATACATAGCAATCACAGCACATCCCACAACAATGTGGTACCAAGTGCAACACTGACACTGCTGAACAGAGGACACAATTGGGTGTGCTCATGAGCAGAAACAGGCTGTTAGACCTGGTACCATTGGCGTGAGTCTCCCTTCCATTTTTCACTGATTGTCTCCTCTGTTTTGATATGTTTTGCTGGTTTAGATGCTTTGGGCACTGTGCCACTGCTATTCACTGCCACAGTGCAAGTGCTCCCTATTGTAAATCCATTTATTGATTAGTGACTCCATGATTGACTGTTTTGATTTACTTGTCAGACCCTAGTACAGTGCACCATGTGTGCCCAGGGCTTGTAAATCAAATGCTGCTGGTGGGCTTGCAGCACTGGTTGTGCCACCCACAGAAGCAGCTTGTAAAGTGAGTCTCAGGCCTGCCATTGCAGAGCCTGTGAGTAGTCTGTGACAGCCATATCGCCTTGGCAAGTGCACCCACTTGGCAGTCCCTAAACCTTCCCTTTTCTACATATCAGACAGGGCAGGGTGCATTGTATGTAAAAGGTAGGCCATGCCCTTATGTGTGTGGCATGACCTGATAGTGATTTACAGTCTATTTAGATGTTTACTATTGCAAAGCTACCTGTCTCAATTGGCCAGAATGGTCAGTTTCATTTTAACATTTTATAATCCTAATGGACCCAGGGAGCATGGTAGAAATTCGAATTTAGTATGCCTGAACTCAGGATCACAAAATACATCTTTTAGTGAAGTTAGTTTGCTGGCTCCACCTCCTGTGGTGCGTCTGATGACCCTGGCCGATACTGATAAAGGAAGAAGGTGTGCACTGGCAGAATGCACCTAGAACTGGTTTGGACTAGGTACATGCCTTCAGAGAACAAAGAAAATAGTTGTATTGACGCCCACTGGGCATAGCTGCGCAATATAAATAAAGTTTCATTCATTCATTCATTCATAAATATAGGGGCCCAGACCCCAAGACTTTAGATCACTTGTGGGAAAACAAGACAAACCTTTGCCAAGGAGAAGAACCAAGGAAGCTGCAGAAGTTTGGACTGCCCCTCTGCCAGTGTGTTGTTTGCTAGGTTTGCCTGCAGTGGTTTCTTTGCTGCAAAGGAAAGGAGAAAGAACTTATAAGGAACTTTCACCATCTTGCAGACTATTTCTCCAAGGGCTTGAATTTGAGCTTGCCTCCTGTCTGAAGTCTCAGGGATACAAAAGACTTCACCCCTTCTGTTTGCCTGCATCTGGAACTTGCTGTTCTAGCTGCTACTGAAGGAAATTGCAACACCGACGCCGACGAGGGGCGCCGTACTCTGCATCGAAGCTGTTAGTGCTGCTCTGACTCACAACGTTGACCTGACACTGGCTGCCATGCCACATCGACGCCAGCAAGCAACATCGTAACCCCCCATAAGCCATGAGTGCTGCTCCGACTTGCGACGTAGGCTCGACGCCTGCTGCTGCACCGCATTGACTTCAAAGCTGACTTCAGTGCGTAACCGATTCTCGACGTGGGTGGTCTCCGGTAAGTAACCAACACCTCCCCTACTTTGCGCAAGCATCGAGGACCCGACGCATCGCCCCCCGAAGCAAGGAACCGACGCCGCACAGCGCCAATGACACCGCATCTCCCCGGCGCCGTGAGCTGTTTATGTTTTTGCTTTTCCAAAGTACTGTTCTTTGTGGGTGTGTTTTGACTCCGGGCCTGACGCCGCGCACCTTGCGGTCGGCGCCATACTTTGAGATTTCTTTGACCTTGACGTTGTGATAACTCCAGTTGGGGTTATCTGTTGCTAAAGACTGCTTTTAAGTGAATAACCTATTTTTTAACTACCTCTACCATCTTGAAGTATTATTTTCGATTAAAGTATTGTGAATTTTTGTCATTTGTGGTCTTGTGTTAAGTCTATATAAAGAATATTTATTTTTATAAAATCTGTGGGGTGTCCATCTGTAGTGTTTTCACTGTATTGCTGTATGGGTTTGCAAATGCTTTACACACTGCCTCTGAGAGAAGCCTGTCTGCTCATGCCAAGCTACCAAGGGGGTGAGCAGGGGTTATCCAGGAGTGTAATCCCCTTTCCCTGACTAGAAGCAAGGGTCCCTATTTGGTCAAAGGTGCAAACCATTGCCATCTAGAAACCCTCAGTTCTAACACATTCTAATCATATCTAACATAGCAGGAAACTATGAGATTGAAATGTACGTATCCAACCTCATAACCGTCATGTAGTCCAAATGTCCACTGTCCCACATCAAATTTGCAGCACCTCCCAAACTGTCATAATGTACATTGTCATACAGTCTGCGTGTAAACAACAACAATGCGCAAACATACATGTCAACACAATGTCAACATGCATCTCCCCTTCACATTGCAGAGGGACAAACAACAACTCCAGCAGAGCAGACCAGACAACACATCAGTGATGCTGGAGAGGAACACCACACCTTGGACATCAACTACCTACAACAGCTCATGGACATCTTAGACAACCCACCCCCAGGAGCAGGGCAGCCAAGCCACATAGAGGAGAGCCCAGCCCCTGCACAGAACACACAGCAGGAAGCACCGGCCACCACGGCTGGCTACCAACACTTCACCGAGGCACACATTGCATTCAAAAGCCAGGTGTCAGAATGCCAAAAGGAGGTTGTTTAACAGGTGTGGGTGGGGTCAGAGCTCATGGAAGCCAAACTACATCTCATACGTGGGTGTCCAAGTCCCATCAGGGGCCACCTACACTCCACAAAGGATACTGGCACTGCGACAGAGGCACATGCATTTGCACATTTCCTGTACTGAACCATCCCTGAGCCCCGGAATTACCATTCACACACCCATGACAGCCCAGTCCATTCCTCTTACGTATTGAGTGGGTGAAGACAAAGCTACATGTAGAAGGTCCTACCCGCTGCCAGCAGCGGCATGGTTGCATCCGCTGTACACAGCACAATGTAATGTTGTAGGGCCCGGGGCCCTCGTGCATACATTATGACCACACGGACACACGCAGATAGTTTGTGGGACTGGCTATGGGCATGTGCGCCCTGCCCCTTTATTGGCAGGGTCACATTTACAGTGACGCCTGTGCTGGATGTGTGTGGGATGAGTGTAAGCCAGCCCTCAACTACAACAGTGAACACTGTAAAAACGGAAACAGAAAACATCAGCATTACAGAGACAGCTGCGGAGCATCATGGTGGTAGCTGGTACAAATACAGAGGTCACCCAATGAGCAAACAGAAGTGTTCGTGAGTTGCAGTGCACTGAGGTTGGGGCACTAGAGCTGAGTGTGCTCATGTGAAGAAAATGTCTAGGATTGTGTCCCTTCAGGATATTCCTGATGCAGCTGCAGTGGGGTGTGTCACACCTGCATCATCTTCCTCATCATCATCCCAGGTCTCCCTCACTGCTTGAGGTGACATTGCTGCGTGAGCTCTCCACAGCAGAAAACGGTATCAGAAATGGAAGATGACTCGTGGTGCACTGAGTTAGTGGCACCTGGATTGCTGAGCAGAGTTTCAGGCAGATGATGGCATACACAACAGGTGTGAGCAACTCTGACAGTCTGGCAGTAAGACACTTTTGACTCTGGCAGTTGGCGTTTGGAGGTGGTCCTGGTGGTGGTGGAGTGTGCCTCCTATGCTGATGCCACGTCCGGTCCGGTCAGGACTCGATTTGATGTGTGAGCCCTGGTGGACCACAGTGTAGGCTGGAGGCAGTGGACAGCGCAGGGCCACATACACATGGCAGCGATGACCCCAAGGCCATTGTCTCAGAGGCCTTCCAATATCTCAGAAGACAGGGTCCCTGATTAGAGCTGCACAGAGTTAGAGGCCCAGGATGCACTGCCGCCGGCACAGGCACACCGCCACAGGACGGTGACTTGCAGTGCATTGAGGTAGGGTCACGTGGACTGAACGGGTCCTTGTCGATGTCCAAGGGGAAGGTGTTGGAGGGCTGCAGGGGACAGTGGAATGTGTCCTCCGGGGCATGATGCAGAAGGCAGAAGCCATATGGAACGCCAAATTGAGGAGTGGAATGCTACTGCCTCGTTATTACCACCAAGTCAGTGTCAGCTTCATGAGGATGAAGACAACCCCCAGTCCATAGACTCAGATGCCACCAAAGTTCAACTAGAGAGTGTCCATGAATGGGAACTGACTTATTGGCACCGGGGCTGAGAGGGCATGCAGTAAAGGATGAGGCCGGTACAATGACATGAACTTTCCCATTGCTAAATCAAGACTTCCAAATGTGTGACCTACTTGACCGCAGTGTAGGCTGGAGGCAGCGGTCAGCAGGGCCCCACAGCCACATGTCATTGGCGCGCTATGCACAGAGTTAGTGACACCAGGGTAGTTGTTGGTAGGGTTCGTACACCTCCGTAACAATGATCCTTTTTTCCTCCTGACTGACACACGTCTTCCTCTTACACCTCTCCTTGCGTGCAATGATATGAACTCTGCCATGGATAAATTATGACTCAGTTCCAAATGTGTGACCTACTACTCTGCTGTGGAAGTCGGTGGAGTAAGTCAATGAGAAAGGAGTTCTGCGGGCCTTGCTCGAAGAGGCAGTGATGGTCTGAGGAGGTTGCCAAGGTTGCAGGCCTCGGGCTTGGATCTTACACAGGCACGTGGTGGGTCCTCTTTGACTCATGCTGGAGTCAGGAGGTGAGCAGTGAGGCCTGGGTGCGCAGGGGCGGGCAAGACCGGTTAGGGAACCAGTGGCCCTGGGTGCAGCAGGCACACAGGATCACAGGCAACACCGCACTCGGCAACAGCATCGGCCTCATGGCGAGGTGAGAGGCACCGTCCTCGCAGAGATGTTGGCCATTCCAGAAGAGAACCACACCCAGAGCTACATGCTTTTTATTCACACCCCTACGCTGGCCTGGCGTACGCAAGGCCAGCCCACTCCGCTCACGCTTACAGGGGGGGGATGTAATAAGCTACATTTCCACGATCTTCCCCACTGGCTGTGGTGACATGGTTGCATCCACTGTCCACAACACTCCAAACACCAGCGGTGTATGTCAACATGGATATGTGTGTGGTCTGCATACTGCAGTCTGGCCATCACATCTACGCCACACTTGGCATTGTGTACATTCTCATTCTTCGGTCACTTGCCTCTTTCGCACATACCTGGTCCCCACCTCTTCCCACAAACTGCCATTGTGTGGCTGAAGTGCCATGCCGTTGATGGCTTATGGAAAAAATTACAAAAAACAATTTGATGGACAGAATGTAGATCAATGTCTTACATTCACCCCAGTACAAGGATCTGGGCCTAAATCCATCGTTTTTTGCACTCCACACCACCCTGGGTTAGATAATGGCTTTATGCAAATCAGCTCTGACCCTGTGCCCCATGGGAACAGTCCAGTCCGAACTACAACAGCCATATCTTTCCCAGACCGGAATCAAGCACCCGAGGACCGGACCGGTTTTTTTTTTTTTTTTGTAAAAATATACTTTATTTAAAATTATTTGTCAGGTTTACATTTTAAGCAGTCCCTTATATTTGGGTGCTGTACATTTAACCATTCTCAAAGAAGCGCATCAGGCTATCTTTGGTGGTTTTCCATCAAGATTTCTCATTTTACCCATCCAGACCAACTCCTGATTTTCCAGGTTTCCTTTGCCCACTCTTGTCCAAATCTATGGGTGTCTATGCACATGTAAGAGAACATTTTAGTGAAAACAAGTTTTTGGCATTCTTTTTCCGTGATTGCTTGGTGTTTGTACAAGGAAAGGTTCCTGTTTTCCCACATCGCCTCTTTCACACAGTTTATTATTCTCCATAGTGTCCTTTCTTTATTTGCATTGCAATTCATGCCCAACCCATATAGAACCAGTTCATAGGACAGGGATGCCTGTCCTGTTAATTCTTTAATGAGCTGTCCCATTGCCTTCCACATGCTTTGTGCTCCGCCGCAGTTCCAAATGAAGTGCATCAGTGATTCATCTGCTGCACAGCCTGGTGTTGGGCATCTTGCTGTTTTTGCCAGTTTCCTTGCATGTTGGAATTGCTTCACTGGTAGGCATTTGGATACCATCATCCATGCCAAGTCTTTCTGGGAGTATGTCAAGTCTTTGTGGTTCACCATCTCCCAAACCTTCCCTGATTGCTTCTCTGATAAGTTGTTTACCATTGTCACTGAGTCCGTTTCTTTCAGTTCTTTGCTTAAGGCCATCTGGGGTGTGATTTCCTTCGCTTGAATTTGCCTCTCTTCCAGCTTCTTGAAGAAAGGTTTGATGCCTTTTTACGCAGGGGGTGGTTCTAGTAAAAAAGGCTTTGTATTGTCCAGTTTACATATTCCCTCTCTTGATAAGATGAAGCTTGTAGCAAACAGTGTGTAGGCAGCCACATGTGAGTCTTTCTTTGCATTCCCCAGTACGTTTTTAACAAAATGTGACATCAGGAAGTCATGGAGGTTTGGCAGGTCTTTCCCTCCTTTTGTGGGTAGTTTGAAAACTGTCTCTCTTTTTAGTTTTTCAATTTTTGACCCCCAAAAGAAGTTTGCAAAAAGTCTTTGTGTCACTTTTGTCCACCTGTATGATGGAGGGAAAATCATGGCAATAAACATCAGGATTGGTAGACATATTGCTTTCAGCACCAAGACTTTCCCTTCCATGGAAAGTGTTCTCGTCGTCCAGAGCACCATTTTCTGCTTGAGCTTTGTCTGGATCTTCTCCCAGTTTATTTCTCCCTTCATGTCCTGTGAAAAAAGAATCCCCAGTATTTTTACTGGGTCTTTGGAAGGTTTCACTGGCAGCTGAGACAGTTTGTCCCACTGTCCCACCGTCATGCAGTGTGTTTTCTCCACATTCACCTGTAGCCCAGCTGCTAGGGAAAAGAGTTGGGTTATAAGGAAAGTTCTTTTTATGGATCTAGCGTCAGTGCAAGCAATGGTGACATCGTCCATGTATGCTACACATTTGACCTGTTTGCCTTGGCTGCCCGGTACCAGAGGGCCAGTTATGCACTTGTCCTTCCTGATGGCACATAGGAGAGGTTCAATTGCACATACAAAGAGTGCCGGTGATAAGGGGCACCCCTGTCTGACCCCTGATTCAATGTGGAACCCCTCAGATAGTGTACCATTTATAAGGACCTGGCTTTCACATTCAGTGTATATTAAGCCAATAGTTTGGATGAAACCTTCTGGGAATCCCATTTTCCTGAGCACTTTAAAAAGGTATTCATGACTTAGGGAGTCAAAGGCTTTCTGGAAATCAAGGGCCAAGATAGCTAGTGGATTCCCCCTGTCTTTCGCTAACCACAAGGTGTCTCTAATGATGGCCAAGCTGTCCCAGATTTTCCTTCCTGGGACCACACATGTTTGGTCTGGGTGCACGATGGAGGCCAGCACCTTTCTGCATCTTCCTGCCAGGACTTTACTTAGGATCTTACTGTCCACATTCAAGAGGGTGATTGGCCTCCAATTGTTGATGTCCAGCTTGTCCCCCTTTTTCTCCAGCAGTTTGATGATGCCCTGTGGAAAGGAGGGGGGTAAAACATTTTTTTCCAAGCATTCTTTCAACAGACTCCAAAAATCCTTTGCAATAAGCCCCCAGAAAGCTTTGTAAAACTCCCATGGAAGGCCGTCTTGCCCAGGGGCTGATCCTTTTGGGGCTTCCTGAATGATTTGGAAGAGTTCTTCTCCTGAAATGGGGGTGGTTAGAAAATGTTGTTCCTCTTGGGATAAAGAGCTCTGCAAAGATCCTAGAAAATCTTCACATGCACTTATATCTGATGGCTCTTTTTTGTACAATTGGGAAAAAAAGGCTGTTGTTATTTTCCCTACTTTCTCTGTGCCCTTTTGTGTTTGTCCATTTGTGTCTTTCAGTTCATTCATTACCTTTTGCACTTGCTGTGCCTTTTTGAAAAAGAACCTTGAGCACTTTTCATCTTCCTCAAAGATCTTGACCCTGGAGTTAAAAATGTGTTCTTTCCCTCGTTGTTTCAGCCATTCTTTCAGTTCTGTTTTTGTTTTTTCTCTTTCCTCCCCTACTTCCATTCCACCCCTTTCCAGGTTTTCTAGTGTGATCATTCTTTGTTGTATTTCATCAAATTTTTGAAACTTTTCCTTGCTTTTGATCATGCTCTGTTTTCTGAAAAAAAGTTTTGTTTGTTTTTTTACCTCTTCCCACCATTCTGCTAAGGATGGGAAACTTTCCTTTCTGGTTTTTAAGTTGTTGTACATATCACTGTAATTTTTACATATATTTTCCTCTTGTAATAACAAGGTGTTCATTTTCCACACACCCCTCCCCATTTGACACATGTTTGAGATTTCAACGGTTGCTTTCAAGATTTGGTGGTCTGACATACCACTCTCGTTTGTTTCATAATTCCTTGCTTTTATATTTTTAGAGGTGAAAATGAAATCAATTCTTGATTTGACTTTGCCACTTTCTGCTTCCCATGTGAACCTTTGTTTTGACCCTGATGGTGCCCCTGTATCTGACAGTTGCAGATCTTTACACATGTTTTTGAGACATTTTGCAGACTTATCAATTTCGTAACAATTTTTCTTGCCACATCTGTCTGTGGGGTTTATGATGCAGTTGAAATCCCCTGTTAACACCATTGGGGTTGCACCTGCAATAAAAAGTGGGAGCATTTCAAACAGGGACATTCTTTCATTCTTGTCGGTTGGTGCGTAAATATTACAGACCTTAAAGGTGGTGTTTCTGTATTGTATGGTGACCATCATAGCCCTGCCTGGCTGTATAATTTTAGTATCAAGGATTGACATTTCTTTGTTTTTTATGAGAATGCCTATTCCAGCATTCTTGTTTCCACCCCAGACCATTTGGAGGGGCCTTCTTCCCAATATTTGGATATGTGACTGTAGTCCGTGGAGTGGGGAATTGCACATTCCTGTAAACATATAATGTCCCCTTTTTGTACTTTGCAGAGCTCAAACACTGACGCTCTTTTCACTTGTGAGCCCATTCCTCGGGCATTCCATGATATGATGTTAAACATTATATTTGCAATGGTGATTACTTTGCACGATATACGATACATGTTAAACCTGAACATTTTCAAAGCTCAATGGCGACCAGATGCTGTCACATATTTGCTGATTGCTTTCACTATTTTGTGTCTCTTGCCCGCCAATTTCTTCTGCTCCCCCCAAGTATGGGGACTGTAGAAAAAGGTCTTTGTGGGGGGTTACTCCTACCTCTTGTGAGAATAAGCTTTATCCTAGGTCTTCTGAGTCTGAGAGGTCCCCTAGTACACTATACCTGGACCCTGAGCAGTTCTCTCTTGGTAGAGTTTTCTTCCTATTTTCTTTCTGTTCTGTTGCGGCCGGACCACTTGGGTCCGCCGTTTGTTTTTTAATTTTGATTTTATTTCTTTTTTTAACCATCTGCATTTGGCCCTCAGTGGTTTTTGTTTCCTCTTCTGAGGAGGTCTGTTCTTCTCTTTCCCTTTTTTCCTGTGCCCTGTCCTTGGCTTCTTTGATGATGTTATATATATCTGTAGGGATAAGAGTACAATCTGAATCTATTTCCCTGTCTTCCACTTGTGAGTCTATGTCTGACATCCCTTTAACTTTCTTTTCACTTTCCACTATTTCTGTCACTTGAGTCTCCTCTACTACCTGTGTACTTTCCTTGGTTTGTTCCTGTTCTGCCTGTGAGGTAGGGGTAGGTTCAACCTGTATTACTTGTTTTTTTATGTTGGGTGTTTCCCCGGTGCCTCCATCACTAACTGTCTTAAAGATTAATGGCGCCAGTACTGCGGCATAAGGTTTACTATCCCCTGGCTGATGTTTGGCAGCTGCAGATGCCGCATATGAGAATCTTTGCTTTGGGCATGCTCTATAAAGGTGCTCTTTGGATCCACATAGGTTACATGATTTGGGGGCATTACATTCGGTGTGTTTGTGGCCTATGTCCCCACAGAACTTGCAACTCTCATTTTTGCATTCTTCTTTAAGGTGGCCAAAACTTAAACAGTTCCTACAATATTGTGGTTGGCTTGGGTAGTTTAAATAGCCTCTGTTTGGGCCCAATGCAAAGGTTTGTGGGAGGTGGGTCACTCCCCCAGCGGGGTTTGGTTTAAGGATCACAAAAAACTTCCTCTTGCCATTTCAGATTCCAAACTTATTTCTCTGTAATATACCTCCCCTCACCTTTGCGCAAAACCGGTTTAAAAAACATTCAATCTCCCATGTAGACACATGAGCATTATACATATGGACAATTACTGGCACCTCCTTTGCTGCTGCCATAGCAGTAATTTTGACCCCCTTGAGGTTCTCATGTGAACACATGAGTGACACTCCCTGTAAAAAAAATTCATATTTCAGCTCTGTAAAAAACGTGATTTCAAAAAAACCTCTATCTTTGTTTTGCTGTACACATTTTAAATCCTTAGCAGTACATTTGAATACTTTTTCAAGTATTTCCTTCACTACATACTCTAGAATCTAGGGCTATAGAGCGAAGATTTTTGCTAAAGGTGTACTTTGACTAATCAGGGTTGACCGAGATGCAGCTGGGATGAGGACGGACTAAAAAGAAGTGGGCTGAGAGATGAAAAGCAAGGACATGTAGGAAAGGAATAGGGCAGCAGAGGCACAGAAGAAAAAATATCAGTGAAAAAGTTGGCGACTGAGAAAAGTAGATGAAGAAACAAAATGGAAACATAATAGGGAGTGACATGTTATATGCAGAGTGGGGAAATGGGGTAAGAGGAGAGAGAGAGAGAGAGAGAGAGAGGGAAAGGGAGAGTGGGAAGAAGTAAGAAATGGAAAGGGCGGGAGCAAAGGGGAGTGCAAAGAGTCACAATGAGAGGAGAGTGACAGGGATGGAGATGAGAGAGAAGTCCACAGAGGAGAAAGCGACAGATGGGAGGGGAACGAGTGGCAATGAGAGGGTGTGACAGAGATGCAGATGAGAGAGGGTGGCGGAGATGGTGAAGGGTGTAAGACACAAAGACACTGAAACACAGAAATGAGTGGGATGCAGAGAAAGGAAGGTGGTCATTTTTTAACAGAAGTAGACACTCGACTTGCTGGGACAAGCACTCAGTATTTCCTCATCCAGCCCAGTGAGTCTCGTGGAAGCTCCCAGAAAGGGGAAGGTGTGACCAGGGGGGTGCTTGTGAGGTGGCACAGGGCGCAGTATGTCTGGCTTCGGGTTTTGTGTTTGTCACTATGTGAGCAAATCGAGTATTTCAACGTCTGCTTGCAACTGCAGAAGCCTCTGTGTACTTTTTTGAGTACAGGTCTTTAAGCCTAAACAAATGTTCTTGAATCTTGCTTTATGTGTGTACTTGATAGTGTTTAAGTGTGTTTGTACTTGTGTTGGGGTGAAGTTGATGGATATAAAGATGTTGTTACAGATCCTGTTATAACACTTTCGCAAGTGCTTTATCAATCTTCCTGCTTCCTCAAATTTGCTTGAAACTCTTTTTTTTTGCCTCAGTGCAATACCACAATCACTTACGCCTCATCACTTTCAAATGTCACCAGCCGCCCCTGATTACAGCATTATTAAAACTGTCCATGTGGTATTCTTGCCTTTTGTGGATTGAATGTGGACTTCATCAACATTTTTACTCTTGCTACAGAATCAACAGCCAATGATGGGTCAAGAGCCAGGTCACTCCAAAAGGCCGAAGACTTACCACTTCCATCAAGAGTGGGAGAACGAATTTTTATTTACACAAATCAAAGACAACTGTGTGTGTTTAATCTGTGGAGCAAAAGTTGCAGTGGGGAAAAAGGGCAATGTTGAGAGGCATTTTACAACAAAGCACATGAATTTTGAGAGGAAGTTCCCTAAGGGAAGCAGCCTGAGGTCACAAAAAGTAAATGAACTGAAATCTGCATTGCAGACACAGCAATCTTTTTTCACAAAGCCAACGAAGAAAGCCACTGCAGCAACTGAAGCATCCTTGGTAGTTACTCATCACTTGATCAAGCACAAAGCAACATTTTCAGATGGAGCAATTATGAAGGAAGCAATGCTTCTAATGGCCCACTCTTTATTCAAAGACTTTAAATTTAGCCCTGAAGTTATGTCTGGCATTTCAGATGTGCAGTTGGGGGCAAACACTATGGTACGAAGGGTATCTGCATTATCGGGCAACGTGACAGAGCAGTTGGAGCGGGATTTAAAGACATGTAAATATTTTTCTCTGCAATGTGATGAATCTGTTGATGCAAGCGATATTGCACAGTTGGCTATCTTTGTTAGAATGGTTTTTGAAGATTTCACGTATAAAGAAGAATTTTTAACTCTGTTGCCTCTGAAAACCACAACCAGAGGATCTGACATCCACAATGAGGTGAAAAAGTATTTTGCGAAACAAAATGTTCCATTGAAAAAGTTAGTGGCGATAACAACTGATGGTGCACCCGCAATGATAGGGCGTCATTCTGGCTTCATTGCCAATTGTAAAGCAGATCCAGATTTCCCTCCGTTATTAAACTACCATTGCATTATACATCAACAGGCAATATGTGCAAAGGTAATGGGGTTTGATCATGTGATGACTCCTGTTGTTAAAATTATTAATTCAATTCGTGCAAAGGCCAAGCAGCACCGAACCTTCAAATTGTTCCTTGAAGAACTTTCAGCTGAGTATGGTGACCTTTTACTGCACACTCAGATCCGATGGCTTAGCAGAGGAAGAATACTGCGAAGATTCCTTTCCCTATTGCCAGAAGTCAAAGCTTTCATGGAGTCTAGAAATGAAGATACCACACAGCTGTCAAACACTGAATGGTTGCTCGATTTAGCTTTTTTGACAGATGTCACAGAGAAATTAAATTTATTGAACTACGAGTTGCAAGGCAAAAACAAGACAATAGCCAACATGATTAGTTCTGTGAAAACATTCAAAACAAAACTTAATCTTTTCATACAGCATGTACAGAAAAGAAAGTTTCAGCACTTTCCCTCAGTGCTCCAAATCCTGTCAGAAAACAACATTGAGGCTGGGATCCTTGACATACAAAAATACAGTAACCTCCTCGTGAGGCTTAATCAAGAGTTCAGTGACCGGTTTAGTGATTTTGAGCAACTGGAGCCCTGTGTGATGTTCACTTCAAACCCCTTCATGGAAGTGGATCTTAGTGACATTTCAGAGAAAATTAGTGTTCTTCTGAACCTTGACTCTGACACCATGGAAATGGAGATGGTCTCACTTCAAAATGACATTGAATTGAAATCAAGGCAATCTGACATTAATTTCTGGAGTCTTGTGGATGCAGAAAAGTTTAAGAACATCCACACAGCTGCATTGAAACTTTTTTCCCTGTTTGGCTCTACCTATCTTTGTGAATCTGCATTTTCCGATATGAACTTCATAAAATCTAAGTTTCGCACACGTCTGACTGATGAACATTTAAATGACTCCATAAGAGTTGCCCTCTCAAACTACACCCCAGATTACAAGGCATTACTGGACACCATGCAGTGTCAAGTCTCTCACTGAAATTATTTGTATGTAGTCGTAATCAATACTTGTTCAGTCGCACTTCCTGGGGAAATGACAAATCTGTTTAATTATTAAAACCAAGATTAAAGTCGCTGCAGAGAAGAATCTTCAGCCTCCTGCAAAGCTTTTTTAGTATTTGAACAAGAACAATGCAATGTGTACTGCAGGCCTGTATTACAAACACAATAAAACTTAGCTGGAGAGAAGAATCTTGAGCACGTTTCCAAATGATTATTTGCAGCATAAAAACGAATCAGTTCCACATTGAAGTTAAGATCGCTTTCCATGTATGTTTGTTAATTGAGCCGCATTACAATGATTATTTCAATGACCACTATTACTGGAAGGTCTTAATTTTGGACCTTAATTTTGGACCTGGTAATTGAAATGACTTGAAGCGTCACAAATCCAAAGTCATTCCTTTTGGTGTTCTAGGCCTGTCTTGGGTATTTTGTTCAAACCACAGTATTAAAGGCAATGAAACGAGGCGTGGGGGGGTCTCGCGGAAAAATGCACAAGTTGATTCGGGTTCGGTAGCTCACGACTATGTTCACTGGTCAGAAGTAGCTCTCACTACACAAAAGGTTGGAGACCCCTGCTCTAGATCCTTAATACCTCTGTACTCTTCCTCTATTTCGATTTTAATGGCCAGCTCCCCATACTGGAGCGTTTGTTTTGCCATCTTATCTGTGCACTTTCTCCCTGTGCTTAGGGCAACATTTTGGCTCTGTGATCTTAGGCCCTCTGTGGCCGAGCCCCGTTATTGCCCACACACAAGTTTACACCAAGTTCAAAGTCAGAGTCCAAAAGTCTCTCGTTTTCCCAGGGATGCAGTGCCCTTCTGTCTGCCACTCGCTTTAAGTCAGAAGTGAGCCGAGGGGCGCTCTGTGTGGAATGTGGGGCGTGGGCCTGATTAGATGAAGAATCCCAAGTGGGAACCCAGGCTAGCTTGACTCCAGTGGTGTGGAGGCTCTGGGACCCACGTCTGAGCTACCCCAGTACACTCAGGGAGAAAATTACAAAAAACAATTTGATGGACAGAATGTAGATCAATGTCTTACATTCACCCCAGTACAAGGATCTGGGCCTAAATCCATCGTTTTTTGCACTCCACACCACCCTGGGTTAGATAATGGCTTTATGCAAATCAGCTCTGACCCTGTGCCCCATGGGAACAGTCCAGTCCGAACTACACAGCCATATCTTTCCCAGACCGGAATCAAGCATCCCTGGGATGCTTGATTCCGGTCTGGGAAAGATATGGGAAAGATATGGCTGTGTAGTTCGGACTGGACTGTTCCCATGGGGCACAGGGTCAGAGCTGATTTGCATAAAGCCATTATCTAACCCAGGGTGGTGTGGAGTGCAAAAAACGATGGATTTAGGCCCAGATCCTTGTACTGGGGTGAATGTAAGACATTGATCTACATTCTGTCCATCAAATTGTTTTTTGTAATTTTCTCCCTGAGTGTACTGGGGTAGCTCAGACGTGGGTCCCAGAGCCTCCACACCACTGGAGTCAAGCTAGCCGGGCTGATGAGAGGTGTTACCTCGAAACCGGTCCGGTCCTCGGATGCTTGATTCCGGTCTGGGAAAGATATGGCTGTGTAGTTCGGACTGGACTGTTCCCATGGGGCACAGGGTCAGAGCTGATTTGCATAAAGCCATTATCTAACCCAGGGTGGTGTGGAGTGCAAAAAACGATGGATTTAGGCCCAGATCCTTGTACTGGGGTGAATGTAAGATATTGATCTACATTCTGTCCATCAAATTGTTTTTTGTAATTTTCTCCCTGAGTGTACTGGGGTAGCTCAGACGTGGGTCCCAGAGCCTCCACACCACTGGAGTCAAGCTAGCCGGGCTGATGAGAGGTGTTACCTCGAAACCGGTCCGGTCCTCAGAAGCTTGATTCCGGTCTGGGAAAGATATGGCTGTGTAGTTCGGACTGGACTGTTCCCATGGGGCACAGGGTCAGAGCTGATTTGCATAAAGCCATTATCAAACCCAGGGTGGTGTTGAGTGCAAAAAACGATGGATTTAGGCCCAGATCCTTGTACTGGGGTGAATGTAAGACATTGATCTACATTCTGTCCATCAAATTGTTTTTTGTAATTTTCTCCCTGAGTGTACTGGGGTAGCTCAGACGTGGGTCCCAGAGCCTCCACACCACTGGAGTCAAGCTAGCCGGGCTGATGAGAGGTGTTACCTCGAAACCGGTCCGGTCCTCGGATGCTTGATTCCGGTCTGGGAAAGATGTGGCTGTGTAGTTCGGACTGGACTGTTCCCATGGGGCACAGGGTCAGAGCTGATTTGCATAAAGCCATTATCTAACCCAGGGTGGTGTGGAGTGCAAAAAACGATGGATTTAGGCCCAGATCCTTGTACTGGGGTGAATGTAAGACATTGATCTACATTCTGTCCATCAAATTGTTTTTTGTAATTTTCTCCCTGAGTGTACTGGGGTAGCTCAGACGTGGGTCCCAGAGCCTCCACACCATTGGAGTCAAGCTAGCCGGGCTGATGAGAGGTGTTACCTCGAAACCGGTCCGGTTCTCGGATGCTTGATTCCGGTCTGGGAAAGATATGGCTGTGTAGTTCGGACTGGACTGTTCCCATGGGGCACAGGGTAAGAGCTGATTTGCATAAAGCCATTATCTAACCCAGGGTGGTGTGGAGTGCAAAAAACGATGGTTTTAGGCCCAGATCCTTGTACTGGGGTGAATGTAAGACATTGATCTACATTCTGTCTGTCGTGTTCATGCTGTTGGCTGGGCGGCACACCAAAACACTGGACACAGGTTAGTCGGGCATCTCCTTTATTTTCATATTGTACAGCGTCCAGTCAGCACGTCCTTACTCGTCCCTGTCCTAGTCATTGTCTGTCCCCTTTCCTGTGTCGTCACCGGATCTGGTGTCCGGTGGCCTGGTCACTCTGTCTGAGGACCCACAGGGTCCTAACGCCCTACTGTCCGTCGCCCACACTGTCGGAACACGACATCTCCCCCCTTGTTGCAAACAAATGTTCGTGACACATTTACCATAGTCCTCATTCACAGTCATATTGATGGAGGTGAACGAAACGAGAGAGAGAGAGAGAGAGAGAGAGAGAGAGAGAGAGAGAGAGAGAGAGAGAGAGAGAGAGAGAGAGAGAGAGAGAGAGAGAGAGAGAGAGAGAGAGAGAGAGAGAGAGAGAGAGAGAGTGAACTTGTCACTCTACATCTCTTCAATGAGTCTCTGTTATTTACTGAATGTCCTTCGTGATCTAGTGTCTCCATCGCTTCCTTGTCCTCTATCTTTCTCCTTCTATGTGGCTGCAGTTGCCGCTGCCATTTCTTCTTCATCCGCCTTTAGCTCCTTGAAACGCTATCTTTTCCTTGTTGTTTGTTGTCGGTCGGAAACAGCCATTATCATCGATCCTTTCACTTTCGTCACCGCCAGTGAATCTTTGGAGAACCTGTTGTCTGAATATCGATATTGTTTCTTTCTGCCTCACCACCTCTGGTCCTGGCCGTGCAGTGTCTCTTGCCTTGATCTTCCTTGGTGGCGCCTGTCCGCTCTGCTCATTGTTTGTCTTTGTCCTTTCCTGCTGTTTCTCCTGCGCCAAAGTCCTCTCACGTTGCTCCTTTTTACCCATTTTATTTCCTTTGTCTTTGTGTCTTTCCTTTTGTTTTCTTTTCTTCTATGTTCTCCTTTTCTCTTTTCTGTTTCTTTGGTGATCTTTGTCCCTCTTTTCTTTGTTAATTCTCTTTTCTGTCCTTTCCTCTATTTGGCCTTATCTCTGGCTTTTCCTTTATTTATTTATTTATTTATTTTTTGTCCCTTTTTTTTCTTTTCTTATTCGGCCTCTTCTGGGCTTTCCTAGTCTTCTTCTTCTTTATTTCCTTGTTTTCTTATATTTGCATCCTTCCTGCAACTTATTCTTATTTTTATGTCCGTCCTTTTGTTTTCTTTTCTTTTGTCTTTATTCTTCCTTCTTTTCTTCTTCTTTTCTGCTTTCCTTTTGTCCTTTCTCTTTATCCTCTTTTCTCTTTTATCTCTATTTTCCTCTTCTCTTTCTTCCTTTCTCTTTTCTCTTTTCTCTCTATTTTCTTCTTATCTCTATCTTCTCTCTTCTTTTCTTCTTCTTTTCTCTTTATTTTCTTCTTATCTCTTTATCTTCTTTCTGCCTCTTTATTTTCTTCTTTTCCCTTTATCTTCTTTCTTCTTTTCTCTATATTTTCTCTTTATCTTCTTTCTTCTTTTCTCTATATTTTCTCTTTATCTTCTTTCTTCCTCTTTATTTTCTTCTTTACTCTTTATCTTCTTTCTTCTTTTCTACTTTTTCTTTATGTCCTTTCCTTTCTGTGTTATTTCTCTTTTCTGTCTTTTATTTAGCCTTCTCTGGTTTATTTATTTAGCCTTCTTTCTTTATCTGTTCGTTTCTCTTTTATTTCCTCTTTTCTCTTTTCTTCTTTTGTTCTCTTGCTTTATCTTCCTTTCTCTTTTGTCTCTTTTTGCCTTTTTTCCTTTGTGCTCTTTTGTCCCTTTTTCTTCCTTTGTTTTAATTTATTTGTCCTCTTCTGGGCTATCTTTGTCCTTTTCCTTTTGTTCTCTTCTTTTTCCTTGTGCAATTTATTTGTCTCTTTATTTTACTTCTTTGTTTTCTCCTCTTCTTTATATCTCTTTTCTTTTCTTATATATGCCTCTTTCTGGCACTTATTTCTTCTTTCTTTTCACTTTCTTTGTATTCTTGCCTTTTGTATTCTCTTTTGGTGCCCTTTGTTTTTGTCTGTTCTTTGTTTCATCCACTTTTTCCTTTATTTCCTTTATTTCTTCGATCTTTGCGCTGTGCCTGACTCTATAAAATGGCCGCCGACGTTTCCTTTAACTTCATTGGCTCCTGCGCCTGTTCTTAAGATGGCCGCCGGCGTTCTCGCGAGACTTCGCGTCTAATCAATGCGATGCCTGACTCCAAGATGGCCGCCGTCTTTTTCTTCACGGTGATTGGTTCGCGCGCCTGACTTCAAAATGGCCGCCGAGACTCTCGCGAGAGCTCGCGCCAATTTCCTTTCACTTCGCGCTTTCTACACGGCGCTTACCGGAGCCAGCAGTCTTCTTCTCCTCATCAGTCGGGGTGAGCTCCCGCTTTGCTGCATTTCTTCAGGGCACTTTTTCTTCTTTTCTGCACGACGCGATCCAGGGTGGGCTCCTGAATTAAGATCGCCCATTTTCTTCATCCGATGGGCACACGTCCGGTTCACTCCCTTCGTCGCCAGTTGTCGTGTTCATGCTGTTGGCTGGGCGGCACACCAAAACACTGGACACAGGTTAGTCGGGCATCTCCTTTATTTTCATATTGTACAGCGTCCAGTCAGCACGTCCTTACTCGTCCCTGTCCTAGTCATTGTCTGTCCCCTTTCCTGTGTCGTCACCGGATCTGGTGTCCGGTGGCCTGGTCACTCTGTCTGAGGACCCACAGGGTCCTAACGCCCTACTGTCCGTCGCCCACACTGTCGGAACACGACACTGTCCATCAAATTGTTTTTTGTAATTTTCTCCCTGAGTGTACTGGGGTAGCTCAGACGTGGGTCCCAGAGCCTCCACACCACTGGAGTCAAGCTAGCCGGGCTGATGAGAGGTGTTACCTCGAAACCGGTCCGGTCCTCGGATGCTTGATTCCGGTCTGGGAAAGATATGGCTGTGTAGTTCGGACTGGACTGTTCCCATGGGGCACAGGGTCAGAGCTGATTTGCATGAAGCCATTATCTAACCCAGGGTGGTGTGGAGTGCAAAAAACGATGGATTTAGGCCCAGATCCTTGTACTGGGGTGAATGTAAGACATTGATCTACATTCTGTCCATCAAATTGTTTTTTGTAATTTTCTCCCTGAGTGTACTGGGGTAGCTCAGACGTGGGTCCCAGAGCCTCCACACCACTGGAGTCAAGCTAGCCGGGCTGATGAGAGGTGTTACCTTGAAACCGGTCCGCTCCTCGGATGCTTGATTCCGGTCTGGGAAAGATATGGCTGTGTAGTTCGGACTGGACTGTTCCCATGGGGCACAGGGTCAGAGCTGATTTGCATAAAGCCATTATCTAACCCAGGGTGGTGTGGAGTGCAAAAAACGATGGATTTAGGCCCAGATCCTTGTACTGGGGTGAATGTAAGACATTGATCTACATTCTGTCCATCAAATTGTTTTTTGTAATTTTCTCCCTGAGTGTACTGGGGTAGCTCAGACGTGGGTCCCAGAGCCTCCACACCACTGGAGTCAAGCTAGCCGGGCTGATGAGAGGTGTTACCTCGAAACCGGTCCGGTCCTCGGATGCTTGATTCCGGTCTGGGAAAGATATGGCTGTGTAGTTCGGACTGGACTGTTCCCATGGGGCACAGGGTCAGAGCTGATTTGCATAAAGCCATTATCTAACCCAGGGTGGTGTGGAGTGCAAAAAACGATGGATTTAGGCCCGGATCTTTGTACTGGTGTAAATCTAAGACATTGATCTACATTTTGTCCATCAAATTGTTTTTTGTAATTTTCTCCCTGAGTGTACTGGGGTAGCTCAGACGTGGGTCCCAGAGCCTCCACACCACTGGAGTCAAGCTAGCCGGGCTGATGAGAGGTGTTACCTCGAAACCGGTCCGGTCCTCGGATGCTTGATTCCGGTCTGGGAAAGATATGGCTGTGTAGTTCGGACTGGACTGTTCCCATGGGGCACAGGGTCAGAGCTGATTTGCATAAAGCCATTATCTAACCCAGGGTGGTGTGGAGTGCAAAAAACGATGGATTTAGGCCCGGATCCTTGTACTGGGGTGAATGTAAGACATTGATCTACATTCTGTCCATCAAATTGTTTTTTGTAATTTTCTCCCTGAGTGTACTGGGGTAGCTCAGACGTGGGTCCCAGAGCCTCCACACCACTGGAGTCAAGCTAGCCGGGCTGATGAGAGGTGTTACCTCGAAACAGGTCCGGTCCTCGGATGCTTGATTCCGGTCTGGGAAAGATATGGCTGTGTAGTTCGGACTGGACTGTTCCCATGGGGCACAGGGTCAGAGCTGATTTGCATAAAGCCATTATCTAACCCAGGGTGGTGTGGAGTGCAAAAAACGATGGATTTAGGCCCAGATCCTTGTACTGGGGTGAATGTAAGACATTGATCTACATTCTGTCCATCAAATTGTTTTTTGTAATTTTCTCCCTGAGTGTACTGGGGTAGCTCAGACGTGGGTCCCAGAGCCTCCACACCACTGGAGTCAAGCTAGCCGGGCTGATGAGAGGTGTTACCTCGAAACCGGTCCGGTCCTCGGATGCTTGATTCCGGTCTGGGAAAGATATGGCTGTGTAGTTCGGACTGGACTGTTTCCATGGGGCACAGGGTCAGAGCTGATTTGCATAAAGCCATTATCTAACCCAGGGTGGTGTGGAGTGCAAAAAACGATGGATTTAGGCCCAGATCCTTGTACTGGGGTGAATGTAAGACATTGATCTACATTCTGTCCATCAAATTGTTTTTTGTAATTTTCTCCCTGAGTGTACTCGGGTAGCTCAGACGTGGGTCCCAGAGCCTCCACACCACTGGAGTCAAGCTAGCCGGGCTGATGAGAGGTGTTACCTCGAAACCGGTCCGGTCCTCGGATGCTTGATTCCGGTCTGGGAAAGATATGGCTGTGTAGTTCGGACTGGACTGTTCCCATGGGGCACAGGGTCAGAGCTGATTTGCATAAAGCCATTATCTAACCCAGGGTGGTGTGGAGTGCAAAAAACAATGGATTTAGGCCCAGATCCTTGTACTGGGGTGAATGTAAGACATTGATCTACATTCTGTCCATCAAATTGTTTTTTGTAAGTTTCTCCCTGAGTGTACTGGGGTAGCTCAGACGTGGGTCCCAGAGCCTCCACACCACTGGAGTCAAGCTAGCGGGGCTGATGAGAGGTGTTACCTCGAAACCGGTCCGGTCCTCGGATGCTTGATTCCGGTCTGGGAAAGATATGGCTGTGTAGTTCGGACTGGACTGTTCCCATGGGGCACAGGGTCAGAGCTGATTTGCATAAAGCCATTATCTAACCCAGGGTGGTGTGGAGTGCAAAAAATGATGGATTTAGGCCCAGATCCTTGTACTGGGGTGAATGTAAGACATTGATCTACATTCTGTCCATCAAATTGTTTTTTGTAATTTTCTCCCTGAGTGTACTGGGGTAGCTCAGACGTGGGTCCCAGAGCCTCCACACCACTGGAGTCAAGCTAGCCGGGCTGATGAGAGGTGTTACCTCGAAACCGGTCCGGTCCTCGGATGCTTGATTCCGGTCTGGGAAAGATATGGCTGTGTAGTTCGGACTGGACTGTTCCCATGGGGCACAGGGTCAGAGCTGATTTGCATGAAGCCATTATCTAACCCAGGGTGGTGTGGAGTGCAAAAAACGATGGATTTAGGCCCAGATCCTTGTACTGGGGTGAATGTAAGACATTGATCTACATTCTGTCCATCAAATTGTTTTTTGTAATTTTCTCCCTGAGTGTACTGGGGTAGCTCAGACGTGGGTCCCAGAGCCTCCACACCACTGGAGTCAAGCTAGCCGGGCTGATGAGAGGTGTTACCTTGAAACCGGTCCGCTCCTCGGATGCTTGATTCCGGTCTGGGAAAGATATGGCTGTGTAGTTCGGACTGGACTGTTCCCATGGGGCACAGGGTCAGAGCTGATTTGCATAAAGCCATTATCTAACCCAGGGTGGTGTGGAGTGCAAAAAACGATGGATTTAGGCCCAGATCCTTGTACTGGGGTGAATGTAAGACATTGATCTACATTCTGTCCATCAAATTGTTTTTTGTAATTTTCTCCCTGAGTGTACTGGGGTAGCTCAGACGTGGGTCCCAGAGCCTCCACACCACTGGAGTCAAGCTAGCCGGGCTGATGAGAGGTGTTACCTCGAAACCGGTCCGGTCCTCGGATGCTTGATTCCGGTCTGGGAAAGATATGGCTGTGTAGTTCGGACTGGACTGTTCCCATGGGGCACAGGGTCAGAGCTGATTTGCATAAAGCCATTATCTAACCCAGGGTGGTGTGGAGTGCAAAAAACGATGGATTTAGGCCCGGATCTTTGTACTGGTGTAAATCTAAGACATTGATCTACATTCTGTCCATCAAATTGTTTTTTGTAATTTTCTCCCTGAGTGTACTGGGGTAGCTCAGACGTGGGTCCCAGAGCCTCCACACCACTGGAGTCAAGCTAGCCGGGCTGATGAGAGGTGTTACCTCGAAACCGGTCCGGTCTTCGGATGCTTGATTCCGGTCTGGGAAAGATATGGCTGTGTAGTTCGGACTGGACTGTTCCCATGGGGCACAGGGTCAGAGCTGATTTGCATAAAGCCATTATCTAACCCAGGGTGGTGTGGAGTGCAAAAAACGATGGATTTAGGCCCGGATCCTTGTACTGGGGTGAATGTAAGACATTGATCTACATTCTGTCCATCAAATTGTTTTTTGTAATTTTCTCCCTGAGTGTACTGGGGTAGCTCAGACGTGGGTCCCAGAGCCTCCACACCACTGGAGTCAAGCTAGCCGGGCTGATGAGAGGTGTTACCTCGAAACCGGTCCGGTCCTCGGATGCTTGATTCCGGTCTGGGAAAGATATGGCTGTGTAGTTCGGACTGGACTGTTCCCATGGGGCACAGGGTCAGAGCTGATTTGCATAAAGCCATTATCTAACCCAGGGTGGTGTGGAGTGCAAAAAACGATGGATTTAGGCCCAGATCCTTGTACTGGGGTGAATGTAAGACATTGATCTACATTCTGTCCATCAAATTGTTTTTTGTAATTTTCTCCCTGAGTGTACTGGGGTAGCTCAGACGTGGGTCCCAGAGCCTCCACACCACTGGAGTCAAGCTAGCCGGGCTGATGAGAGGTGTTACCTCGAAACCGGTCCGGTCCTCGGATGCTTGATTCCGGTCTGGGAAAGATATGGCTGTGTAGTTCGGACTGGACTGTTTCCATGGGGCACAGGGTCAGAGCTGATTTGCATAAAGCCATTATCTAACCCAGGGTGGTGTGGAGTGCAAAAAACGATGGATTTAGGCCCAGATCCTTGTACTGGGGTGAATGTAAGACATTGATCTACATTCTGTCCATCAAATTGTTTTTTGTAATTTTCTCCCTGAGTGTACTCGGGTAGCTCAGACGTGGGTCCCAGAGCCTCCACACCACTGGAGTCAAGCTAGCCGGGCTGATGAGAGGTGTTACCTCGAAACCGGTCCGGTCCTCGGATGCTTGATTCCGGTCTGGGAAAGATATGGCTGTGTAGTTCGGACTGGACTGTTCCCATAGGGCACAGGGTCAGAGCTGATTTGCATAAAGCCATTATCTAACCCAGGGTGGTGTGGAGTGCAAAAAACAATGGATTTAGGCCCAGATCCTTGTACTGGGGTGAATGTAAGACATTGATCTACATTCTGTCCATCAAATTGTTTTTTGTAATTTTCTCCCTGAGTGTACTGGGGTAGCTCAGACGTGGGTCCCAGAGCCTCCACACCACTGGAGTCAAGCTAGCGGGGCTGATGAGAGGTGTTACCTCGAAACCGGTCCGGTCCTCGGATGCTTGATTCCGGTCTGGGAAAGATATGGCTGTGTAGTTCGGACTGGACTGTTCCCATGGGGCACAGGGTCAGAGCTGATTTGCATAAAGCCATTATCTAACCCAGGGTGGTGTGGAGTGCAAAAAACGATGGATTTAGGCCCAGATCCTTGTACTGGGGTGAATGTAAGACATTGATCTACATTCTGTCCATCAAATTGTTTTTTGTAATTTTCTCCCTGAGTGTACTGGGGTAGCTCAGACGTGGGTCCCAGAGCCTCCACACCACTGGAGTCAAGCTAGCCGGGCTGATGAGAGGTGTTACCTCGAAACCGGTCCGGTCCTCGGATGCTTGATTCCGGTCTGGGAAAGATATGGCTGTGTAGTTCGGACTGGACTGTTCCCATGGGGCACAGGGTCAGAGCTGATTTGCATAAAGCCATTATCTAACCCAGGGTGGTGTTGAGTGCAAAAAACGATGGATTTAGGCCCAGATCCTTGTACTGGGGTGAATGTAAGACATTGATCTACATTCTGTCCATCAAATTGTTTTTTGTAATTTTCTCCCTGAGTGTACTGGGGTAGCTCAGACGTGGGTCCCAGAGCCTCCACACCACTGGAGTCAAGCTAGCCGGGCTGATGAGAGGTGTTACCTCGAAACCGGTCCGGTCCTCGGATGCTTGATTCCGGTCTGGGAAAGATATGGCTGTGTAGTTCGGACTGGACTGTTCCCATGGGGCACAGGGTCAGAGCTGATTTGCATAAAGCCATTATCTAACCCAGGGTGGTGTGGAGTGCAAAAAACGATGGATTTAGGCCCAGATCCTTGTACTGGGGTGAATGTAAGACATTGATCTACATTCTGTCCATCAAATTGTTTTTTGTAATTTTCTCCCTGAGTGTACTGGGGTAGCTCAGACGTGGGTCCCAGAGCCTCCACACCACTGGAGTCAAGCTAGCCGGGCTGATGAGAGGTGTTACCTCGAAACCGGTCCGGTTCTCGGATGCTTGATTCCGGTCTGGGAAAGAGAGCTGATTTGCATAAAGCCATTATCTAACCCAGGGTGGTGTGGAGTGCAAAAAACGATGGATTTAGGCCCAGATCCTTGTACTGGGGTGAATGTAAGACATTGATCTACATTCTGGCCATCAAATTGTTTTTTGTAATTTTCTCCCTGAGTGTACTGGGGTAGCTCAGACGTGGGTCCCAGAGCCTCCACACCACTGGAGTCAAGCTAGCCGGGCTGATGAGAGGTGTTACCTCGAAACCGGTCCGGTCCTCGGATGCTTGATTCCGGTCTGGGAAAGATATGGCTGTGTAGTTCGGACTGGACTGTTCCCATGGGGCACAGGGTCAGAGCTGATTTGCATAAAGCCATTATCTAACCCAGGGTGGTGTGGAGTGCAAAAAACGATGGATTTAGGCCCAGATCCTTGTACTGGGGTGAATGTAAGACATTGATCTACATTCTGTCCATCAAATTGTTTTTTGTAATTTTCTCCCTGAGTGTACTGGGGTAGCTCAGACGTGGGTCCCAGAGCCTCCACACCACTGGAGTCAAGCTAGCCGGGCTGATGAGAGGTGTTACCTCGAAACCGGTCCAGTCCTCGGATGCTTGATTCCGGTCTGGGAAAGATATGGCTGTGTAGTTCGGACTGGACTGTTCCCATGGGGCACAGGGTCAGAGCTGATTTGCATTAAGCCATTATCTAACCCAGGGTGGTGTGGAGTGCAAAAAACGATGGATTTAGGCCCAGATCTTTGTACTGGTGTGAATGTAAGACATTGATCTACATTCTGTCCATCAAATTGTTTTTTGTAATTTTCTCCCTGAGTGTACTGGGGTAGCTCAGACGTGGGTCCCAGAGCCTCCACACCACTGGAGTCAAGCTAGCCGGGCTGATGAGAGGTGTTACCTCAAAACCGGTCCAGTCCTCGGATGCTTGATTCCGGTCTGGGAAAGATATGGCTGTGTAGTTCGGACTGGACTGTTCCCATGGGGCACAGGGTCAGAGCTGATTTGCATAAAGCCATTATCTAACCCAGGGTAGTGTGGAGTGCAAAAAACGATGGATTTAGGCCCGGATCCTTGTACTGGGGTGAATGTAAGACATTGATCTACATTCTGTCCATCAAATTGTTTTTTGTAATTTTCTCCCTGAGTGTACTGGGGTAGCTCAGACGTGGGTCCCAGAGCCTCCACACCACTGGAGTCAAGCTAGCCGGGCTGATGAGAGGTGTTACCTCGAAACCGGTCCGGTCCTCGGATGCTTGATTCCGGTCTGGGAAAGATATGGCTGTGTAGTTCGGACTGGACTGTTCCCATGGGGCACAGGGTCAGAGCTGATTTGCATAAAGCCATTATCTAACCCAGGGTGGTGTGGAGTGCAAAAAACGATGGATTTAAGCCCAGATCCTTGTACTAGGGTGAATGTAAGACATTGATCTACATTCTGTCCATCAAATTGTTTTTTGTAATTTTCTCCCTGAGTGTACTGGGGTAGCTCAGACGTGGGTCCCAGAGCCTCCACACCACTGGAGTCAAGCTAGCCGGGCTGATGAGAGGTGTTACCTCGAAACCGGTCCGGTCCTCGGATGCTTGATTCCGGTCTGGGAAAGATATGGCTGTGTAGTTCGGACTGGACTGTTCCCATGGGGCACAGGGTCAGAGCTGATTTGCATAAAGCCATTATCTAACCCAGGGTGGTGTGGAGTGCAAAAAACGATGGATTTAGGCCCAGATCCTTGTACTGGGGTGAATGTAAGACATTGATCTACATTCTGTCCATCAAATTGTTTTTTGTAATTTTCTCCCTGAGTGTACTGGGGTAGCTCAGACGTGGGTCCCAGAGCCTCCACACCACTGGAGTCAAGCTAGCCGGGCTGATGAGAGGTGTTACCTCGAAACCGGTCCGGTCCTCGGATGCTTGATTCCGGTCTGGGAAAGATATGGCTGTGTAGTTCGGACTGGACTGTTCCCATGGGGCACAGGGTCAGCGCAGATTTTCATAAAGCCATTATCTAACCCAGGGTGGTGTGGAGTGCAAGAAACGATGGATTTAGGCCCAGATCCTTGTACTGGGGTGAATGTAAGACATTGATCTACATTCTGTCCATCAAATTGTTTTTTGTAATTTTCTCCCCGTTGATGGCTTATGTGCATGACTGGCCCAGGTTCCCACAGTAAGTTGTGCTGTTGTGTCTGGTGGGTGGGCATGTTGTTTGGCATGTTGTATGTGATTTTGTCACATGTGCATTCCCAGTGTTTTGATTTGCATGATTGTGGAGTTGAGGTGTGTGGTGTGTTCATTTGATACTTGCCAAAGAGCAGAGCATTGCCGTAGGCACCATCTTAGTAGCACTAGTTGATGATGGACTGTCGGAAGATGTAGGATTCCTGCACACTGCCTTGGTGTTTGGCGTCGACGTTGGTGGATATTTCCTGGGGTCTACTGTTGCCTACACATTGATGGAATACATGTGCTTCCTGTTGTGGTTATTGTGTGCAGTGTTGCCAGGGGGCACAAGTGGGACATATCTGCAGTCAATTGCCTCCAACACGTGCCTTGCTTGGTCTCCAGCTGTTCCTGCGCAGTGTGGGATAAGTATAGATAGTGGGGTACCAAGGTGATGATGTCATCCACGACTGTTGTGAGGAATTTGGAGTGGGCTGGCTGTGAGACTCCTCCCTCTCTGGCAGTTGTTAGTTGTACCAGAGGCAAACACGTGCAGCATGGCCAGCTGCTTTGTCTGAGATGCGATGTTGGTTGTCCGCTGTGTTGGTACCGTCAGCCTGTGGGCAATGGTGGTCAGGATGCGGAGGATGGTTGTCCCTTTGAGCCTGTAGGGGGCGATGTCATTCTCTGGTGCTGGGTCTGTGAGGTTGGTCCATTTTCAGGGGGTCGCTGTCTTTGTCTGCACTGCTCTGTGTTGGTCTGGTGGGGGGTCCAGGGGGATAGGAGGGTCCTGGGGGTGGTGGCAGTGGGTGTTGTGGCCCTCTTGGGTGTCCGGCTTGCATGATCAGCAGCTCCATGGCATCAGTTGCCCTTCAGGTATAGATGTGGGCTGGGCTCCCTTTTCTGGTGCAGGCTGTAATTCGACTTTACACCACGTCATGGTAGGTCTTAATTTCCTGCTGCTAACGTGCCTTATTGCCCATTTTGGGTTCTGAACGCGGATCTGGCTGGTCATTGAGAAAGTTGCGGAGTTGTATTGTCGCAGCTTTTTTCACGGGAATGCCTACTCTGCTTCTTAATAGCGATAGTTGCCAGGGTCATCTGTGACAATGTTTTTTTGTGGCTGCTATCACAGGTAAACTTGTAATATGGGCTGTTAGCACCAGCTAGTGAATGGGGCGATACATTTATCACCACTTTGGCTGTAATAAAGTCCCAATAACTCGGCAATAGCTCCTTGAGAATATGTCCCATTGTGTATGAGAGATAGTGAGGCTCATGAGGAGTACTTTTGGCAAGGACTGGAAGACCTAAAGAATGAAGAGAGGACTACTGTCCATAAAGAAATGGAACAGGAGGAATACAAGAACTTTTCAATGACAGGACCAGAGGAAAGGAGTTTCTAGTGTAGTTGCCAAGATTTACTGTGTGAAAGGGAAAAGTAATGAGATACGTGATGTTAGATTCTAAAATGTTCTTTTGTGGGTTTCATTAGGGGAATCACACTTCTACTTTGGTCAAATTCTCTTTAGACTCAGAGGGGTACAGACCTCTTTGCTTTTTCTCTGTTGTGTGGTTTCATGCTATGCCGTACTACTTATTTCGAAGAACTTCGGGATCCTTATTGTGCCCTAAGCAAATCAGAGTGCACACTGAAGCTACTCTCTGAAGGTGGGGTGGATCTTGCAACAATAGCTGTTTGTCCTACTAACATGGAAAAATACAAACAGAAGCCCTTAAATAATGGGATCGGAGTAGAAGCACTGAGAGATACATGTGCAAGTGTCACCATGGTGACTGAAAAACAGATATCTCTAGGACAGTGTCTGGCTGAACAGACATATCCAGTCACCAATACTGATAATGCTACTAAGGTTCATTCCATAGCTATGGTGTCCTTAGAGTGGGGAGGACTTACTGGTCTGAAACAGGTGGTGTTCTCTTCCGCAATTCCAGTTGAATGTTTGCTAGTAAGTGATCTGGAGTCCTCAGCTTGGGCTGGGGTCGAGCTTAGGTCCCATGCAACCATGCTGGGACCTCCTGAATAGGAGTGCATACAAACCTGCGCACAGTGCAAGGCCCAGAGTGAAAAAGAGCCACTGGGTCCTAAAAAGATGGACCAACCATCCAAGAGAAAGGGTAGGAAGTCTGGTCCATACCAGGAACACGGCAACCCGCCTGGCAACCCGCAGGACTTCAACGTTACGGACTCCCCACACCGGGGTTACCAAACACACAGGAGTTTACTCACTTCCCCAACATTCGACTATCAACCTGCGGGACTACTCGATAGACACTGACCTACCGGCTTACTACATCTTTGTTGAGGGCAAACCAGGCTCTGACATTGTTTTCACATCCACACTGAATTAGACGACCAAGAACTCATACCCGAGTTCCTCCATTCCGAGACGTGGCTCCATACCACGGACCACCACACTCAACCTGGCCTTGAGCCCAGCCGGGTCGGAAGTGTCACCGGCTAAGCAACTGTACATTCTGCATTTTCAACCCTACAGCCCTGAGGAGTCGCAGAAATTACTTTCTGATGCAACGAAACACATGTCGGCTGGCTACAAAGACAATTAAATGAAGATTCTTTATTTCCAAAGAAATTGTGGTTCTTTCTCACAGCTGTGATTTGGATGCTGAAGTGTCCGCCAGGATACAAATCTTGCTATACTTTTATGTTGTGTGCAGTGGGCATTTTGCTGTTCAGCTACAAGCTCATGTCCTTTCTCCTCAGGGGGAAGACTTGCCAGCCCCAGAGGAAAATGAGCCCCAGGATCTTGGGCTTCACGCCTATGCACAGGGGAACCCCCTAGGTAAGAGCTGTGCCAAGGTCAGAGGACCTGCCCTACTCTTGAACGCATGTGACACCAATCTGTTGCACAGGAAAAGGGAGATATCAGTGGCTCCCACAGGATCTATTGGGCGAAAGGGCTCCTTTACACTGAGGCCAGAGACGCCAAACCTGGTGCCACCAGGAGAGTGATAGTGCCTCAGCAGTTCATAGAGATTATCCTCATATTGGCACATGATATCCATCTAGCTGGGCATCTTGGCTAGAGTAAGATTTGGAGTAGACTAATCAAGCACTTCTACTGGCCAAACATGTCCCAGAAGGTGAAGGAGTTTTGCAACTCCTGTGCCACCTGTCAAACCAGTGGCAAAGCAGATGGCAGCCCAAAGGCCCTCTTAATTTCACTTTCAGTAGCTGGGGTACCCTTTGAAAGAGGAGGGATTTGCATTCTTGGTCTCCTTGACCCTCCAACTGCATCAGGCTACAGTTTTTATGCTGGTAATAGTGGAACATGCTATTGGGTACTCTGAATCAATTCCTCTTAGGACTACACACTGCTCCTGCAGTGGCTAGGGCCCTCATTTATATCATTACCAGAGTGGGTTTACCTAAGGAGGTGGTGTCAGACACAGGTTCAAACACCAAGTTTGGTTACTTGAAACACACGGGGCCTGAATGTGGGGTGACTTATAAGGTCAATACCTCATATCAGCCACACAGCAATGGACTTGTTGAGAGATTCAGCAAGACCTTCAGAGGCATGATCATGGCACTCCCTGAAAAACTCAGAAGGAGATGGGATGTCCCTTTGCCATGCCTGCTTTTTGCTTTCGGAGAAGTGCCACAGAAGGGAGTAGGTTTTTTCCCCTTTGAACTTCTGTTTTGCTATGCTGTAAGGAGACCACTCTGCTTGGTTAAGGAAGGCTGGGAGAAACCTCTGCAAAAGCCTAAACAGGAAATTGTGGACTACGTGCTAGGCCTACATTCCAAGATTGCAGAGTACATGGGTAAGGCAACTAAAAACCTAGGGGCAGATTTATGATAACTGGTGCATCCCCAGGGATGCGCCAGTTATTTTGCGCCGCTCCTCCGCCACCCATGGTGCGCCACATTTACAATGCGGCGCACCATGGGGCAAAAACGGCACAGATGCGTGACGCATCTGTTCGGTAAAGGTGGCGCATTGCTGGAGTTGCGTCACAAGCGCGACGCAGCTCCAGCAAGGCTCGGGGGTGCCCCATCTTTACAATGCTGCGCCAAGACCTACGCCTGCTTCAAGCAGGCGCAGGGTTTTGGCGCAGCATTGGCCTGAAAGTGACTGAGTGAAATCTTATAGATTTCACTCAGCCACTTTTGCGAGGCGCACCTGCCCCGGAACGCCCACCCTGCGCCGGAACGCCCACAAGTGGCGCAGGGCTTTACAACGTGACGCATCTGCTTAGATGCGTCACGTTGTAAATGGGTCGTAGGGATGCGACACGTTTACGCCGCAGTTGCGTGACGCAAACCTGGCGCATTCCCAACATAAATCTGCCCCATAGAGACCAGCCAAGAGCTTCAAAAACTCTGGTATGACCAAAAGGTTGAAATGGTGGAGTTCCAACCCAGGCAGAAGGTATGGGTATTGGAGCCTGTGGAACCTGGGACCTTCCAGGACCAGTGGAATGGTCCCTAACCTATCCTTTAAAGGAAAAGTGAGGTGAGATCACCTATCTGGTAGACTTTGGAATTAAAAGGAACCCCAAAAGGGTCATCCATGTTAATCGCCTGAAACTTTCCATGAAAGGTCTGAAGTGACTATGCTGATGTTCACTAATGAGGATCAGAAATAAGAGAGTGAACCTCTCCCTGACCTCCTGTATAGCAGCCCAAAAGATGGGTCAGTGGATGGAGTTGTCTACTCAGACACCCTCTCTGCCCAAGAGCAGTATGCTGGGCTCTTCTCCTTAATGCAAATACAAGGAGATGATGGACAGAGTGCTTAAACTTTTCAGACACTCACCCCCAGTCATAGATCTGGGTTGAATCGATCCTCGTTCTTTAGCTCAATTTACCACCCCAGAGTGCACCCAGCCCTGTGCAAATCAGCCTTGACCATGTACCTCATGGGAACAATCCAGCTCGAACTGCCAGGCCAGGTCCTGGACCGGAAACAAGCATCATGGGACCAGTTTCAGGGTAACACCCCTCATCAGCCGGGTTAGCTTGAAACCAGTGGCAAAGGGAGCAAGAGACACACGTCTTGGCATACCTTGCCAACTTAGGGTGAACAAAGCAAACACAAGGAAAGGATGGATGGAGTACTGAAACTTTTCAGACACTCATCCCCAGTCATAGATCTGGGTTGAATCCATCATCGTTCTTTGGCTCACTTCATCACCCCAGATTGGACCTAGTCATATGCAAATCAGTCCCTCGGAATAGTTCAGCCCGAACTGCCAGGCCAGACCCTCACTGGACCAGAAACAAGCATCCTAGAACCGGTTTCACCCCTCATCAGCCAGGCTTGCTTGATTTCTATTACAGGACCGGAGGCTTCGTATTATGCTTTCTCTTTCATTTATTGCTACACACAGCAGCCAATGAAATCTTAGTATTGTAAATAAACTACATTTCCCATGATGCAAATGTAACATCACATCCTGTCAGACCCCATAAGAGCCACTCACAACCGGATATCCTCCTCTTTCCTTGCTGCTCACGCAGCCAGTTAAGTGAAAATTACTTATTGGCGTTTTGTATGCACCTGATTAACATAATTTGGCTTGCGCCGCTTTGTTCATGTAAATGCGACTATCGCATTATATGCCGCTCGCTTTGTCTATGCTGTGTTCAGGGCTTTGTTTTCGTAATGTCTGTGCATTATTAATTGGTACTGTTTCAGCGCCGAAGTCGCGCTTGTAGCCGGCGCGTTTCCGCCTCCGCTACCATCGCCTAGCGCTCTGGGGTCTCCGCTCGCTCTGCGAGCTGCCTGAGCTTCCCATGTCATCGGGACAAATAGCGCTGTGCCTGGCCGTGTCTCCGTCCCTTTTTCCCCAGCCCCGCCGGGCAATTAACTGCACCGCACCGCCGACGGCGGTGTTTTCATTACTATCTGTATGCACTGTGACCCCCCTCATAGGCCGATCGCGCTTGGAGCCGGTCACTCTCGTTTTTATATAGTTTTGACATGGGTAGCCCAATTAGGCTGGTTTTTGGTAGCATTGGGCTACACACGTCGCTACTGCCCCGTTTTTCATAGGAATTAGTTCATTCTAGGGAAGTTTTTGTCCCCTAAGCAGTGCCTTACGCCTGGCTGGCAGAAATGTAATGACCTGGGCCTGGAGGGTGCACACCTTCTAAAAATCTACTGCTTTTGACTCCACTACGCCCTGAAGGGCTGTAAGAACTGGGATTCAGCTACTGCTGAGGAGCTAGGTGCCTGAACATTTTGTGATGTGGGGTTGGCTCCCCCCTTTACTCCTCTGGCTGAGAATCTCCATGAGCAAGTATATTTACAAGTTTGGTGCTAACATAGAGGATTGGGTGTACCATGAAGAGGATGATGCTTTATATGAAGAGGATGTGGAAAATCCTTCTGTTGAAGATAATATTGTTGAGGTCCTGGACGCTTCGGTTCAGGAGTCGGTCAACAAGGCCCTAGAGAAGGCAGTCCCTGGGAAGGTCCAACAAGCAATGGCTACTGCGCTGAAGCCCATAACGAAGCAGTTGGAGAGGTTTGCAAAACGTCATGTTTTCAATGCTTCTGCAGGATCTCATAAGGACGCTGCTGCTTCAGAGCCTCACTCTGCTCCCTGGCCCCATTCTTCTGCACTGCCCTCTTTGTCTGACGCTGGCAAGTCCAAAGTCCCAGACACGGACACAGATACCACTACCACAGACACCCCTGATGAGTCCCCCCCAGGAAAAGAGCTAAGAAAACAAAGAATGTGGAAGCTCCTCAACAGCTTTCCACTCCCTTTAATTTTAACCCTGCAGATATAGTCCACCCTCGTTCGTCAGATTGGCTCCCGGCACCCGAGTTAGCCGCGTACCTGCATGACAATCTTCGGAAAAGTTTCGATAAAGAGGTACAGAATAGACTCTGGTCTGAGTGTCCCCACCCTGGCCTTGCAGACAAGGTTGCGGAAACTCCTGACATAGACTCTAGCCTTCTGACCTTTTTGAAAAAATTTGCCAAGGACCCGAAGAAGGGTATTGACAGGGCTTGGCGTGAGTGCCAAGACAAGCTCCTGGATGTGGTGGGGCCCCTGGCCAAGATCTTGGAGATGGCCTTGGAGGCCCAAGAATCTGGCACTGCAATTGACTCTCATGTCCTGGCAGGGTGGACACAGAGGGCCATTTGCCTTCTAGGTAACGCCAACTGCGCCATATCCACAGAACGGTGCAAATCGCTTCTTATGTGGATGGATTCTAACCTCACGGAGTTAGCGGGAGCAGAACCAGGTCCACTAGCGGACGGCAACCTATTTGGGGAACGTTTTGTAAAGGATGTGGCAAAGTATATAGGTACCTTTACCACTCTGGACAAGGCACAATCCGGTATCAAGAGATTGTTCCATGCCGGTGTTTTCAATAGGGCTGGACAAGGCCGGGGACGCCCGTTTGGACCTCACTTCACACAAGGTCCCCAGAGAGGTGACTTCGGTAGAGGCAGAGGTGATTGGGACTGCACTCATGGGGGTACCTTCTACCCTACCAGGCAGCGTTCCAATAAAAGACGTTTCAACAGGGAACGTAACGTGGAGACTTTCAAGCCCAGAATCTTCAGGTGAGTGCTCCGGACTCATTTCCACTTCCCTTGGGGGGTTGTACTCAGTTTTTCTTACACAATTGGGTTAAACTATCGCAGGGTGCTTGGATATTGCATACGGTTCAGGGTTTTCAGCTAGATTTCTTTCAGGTTCCTAGTCAGGACAGGCAGCCCAGGTAGCTGTCTTTTTCAAAAACCTAATGTGCTTTTGTAGATTCAGAAATTGAAGAATTGCTGCGGAAACACGTGATAGCGTGTTGTAACGAGGGCCCTCGCGGTTTCTGCAGCAATATTTTTCTGGTCCAGAAGAAAGGCAGAGGTTACAGGTTGGTACACAATTTAAAAGAATTCAATCATTACATGACCTACAAGCATTTCAAGATGGAGGGTATCCATCTGTTGGCGGATCTCCTGAAAGAAGGGGATTGGATGGTCTGGCTGGACCTGAAGGACGCCTATCTATCCATTCCGATTTGTCCTCCACATCGCCGGTTCCTACAGTTTCAATGGCGGAACCGATGGTATGGATGGTCCTTCCTTTCAGACTTTCTTCAGCACCATGGTGCTTAACCAAGGTGTTAAAGCCAGTGATAGCTTACCTCAGTAAACAAGGGGTGCGCATGATAGAGTATTTAGACGACATACTGATCATGGCGCAATCGCCGACGGTGGCGGCTCAGCACTTACGCATGACCATTGCTATGTTGCAAAACTTGGGGTTTGTGGTCAACAAAGCCAACTCAGTACTCTATCCCTCCCAGACGATAGACTTCCTCGGCTTCGTCATAAATTCCCACACGGCTCAGTTGAGCCTTCCCTGTGCCAAACTTCTGGATGTCAAGAAGTAATTGTGTTCCCTGCTATGCAAGCAGACGGTCTCCTTGAGAGTAATTGCCAGGATAGTGGGCCTGTTGGCATCTTCCATACAAGGGATATTTCCAGGCCACCTTCACTATCGAGCTCTTCAAAGGTTGAAAATTCAACACCTGCAGAAGGGTCTCTCATAAACAGACCTGGTCCCTCTTTTCATTGGAGGTCTGGGAGGAAATTCAGTGGTGGCAAGCCGGCGTTGACGCATGGAATGGCGGGGCCATCTTCGGCTCCCTTCCAGAGGTCATCATAGAGTCCGACGCCAGCCGCTGGGGTTGGGAGGCTCGCTGCGGAAATATTTCCACAGGAGGGCGATGGTTCCTTCGCGAATTAGATCTCCAAATCAACTGTCTAGAACTTCTCGCAGGATCGTCCGCTATCTCACAAGAAAGTCTTGTGTTGCATACTTCTACAGATGGACAATATATCGGCAGTTTGCTACATCAACAAACTGGGAGGCACGAGGTCCTCCATGTTAGTAGAGATAGCGAAGGACTTTTGGCACTATTGCCTAACTCACCAGATATATGTCATAGCTGAATATATTCTGGACCAATCGAATGTGGTAGCGGACTGGAATTCCAGACATCTCAAGGACTACAGCGATTGGCAACCCCAACCACAGGTGGTATGCTGGCTGCAGGCGATCTGAGGCACATGTCAGATTGACCTGTTTGCATCCAGGTTGAATCATCAAATGACCAAATTCTTGAGCTGGAGACCGGATCCGTTATCCTTGGCGATGGACGCCTTCACTCAGGACTGGTCTCAGTCTCTGAATTATGCTTTCCCCCGTTCATATAGATTCCCCGGGTGTGCATGCACATATCGAGGCAGACGGCGGAAGTGATCCTAATGACTCCCCTGTGGAAGGTGCAGCCTTGGTTCCCGAGTCTCTGGGAGTTGAGCTGCGACTACCCCAGGAGAATTCCGGAGTCCCCAACCATGCTCCAGGGCCCTCATGGAGAGACGCACCCGATGGTGATGTCGGGCCGGTATTCCTGATGGCCTGGAGACTTTCCGGCAACGTTGGCAAATGCCTGGATTTTCGGAACATGCTTCGGCCTTTATCAACCAAGCTTGGGCTCCTTCATCCAGAAAGAGATACACTTCAGCCTGGAAGGGCTGGGTTTGTTGGTGCATGGAACAACACATGGATCCCGTGGGGGCAGCTTTACGCTGCATTGTAAATTTTCTTTCCCAAAAAGCGTTGGAGGGCTTAGCATACTGTTCCGCTATTTTGGCGGGTCATTCCCAGATTCAGGGCAAACTGTTAGGAATGCATCCTTTGCTATGTAAGCTATCAAAGGGTATTTGAGTAGAGAATCCACCCAAACCCAAGTATATTTCATTATGGGACGTCTCTTTGGTTCTTTCCTTATTCAATCAGTGGCCACAGAATGACATGTTAACCAGAAAACAACTTCCATCTAAGTTAGCCATTCTCTTATGTCTCGCGGCTTGTAGACGGTCATCTGACGTCAAGGCTTTGGACATTACAGGTAGAGTATTTACTCCTGAGGGAGTCTCCTTTAACATTACTTCCAGAAATAAGACAATGTCTCGGAGTATGGATTATCATGCCTTTCCTAGTAATGCTAAACTCTGTGTTGTGCAATGTCTTAAGGCCTATGAGTGCAATTAGTGAATTCTTTACAGAAACCGTATAAACCGTATAAACCGTATAAACCGGTCACTGCGGCTACCATAGCCAGATGGATGAAATCTGTTATGCAAGAGGCGGGTATTGATAGCCAAGTGTTTGGGGCGTATTCTGTTTGTGGCGCCATGGCCTCTAAGAGTTTTATGTTGGGTTCTACTGTTCAAGACATTATGCATTCTGCTGATTGGTCTTCCGAATCTACTTTTAAACAGTTTCATTACAAACTGGTGGGTGATATTTCCTTTGTGGTATTTCATAAGCGGTAAACTAGCATAATACGAAGCCTCCAGTCCTGTAATAGAAAAAAAAATTAGCTAGCTATCGCGCCAAGAATTTTTAATTCTATTAAAGATACGGAGGCGAGGATTATCCCACCCGGTTATATTACAGTATTGTAATGTTTACCCACCCGTGTATTTATAGTCTGTTTAGCCAGAAATTACGGGTTTTCTGTCTCTCATTCTTCCAGGGACTAGGAAGAAGATGGACTAAATATGCTTCCTGTTAAGAAAATGTTCTTTCCAGTTGGATTGTTCTTCCACGTTGGAGGATGCTTTTATTATAGACTTGAGTTATGTTCATGGACTGTTACTGTTCGAGGCAAAGAAAGAGGAGGATATCCGGTCGTGAGTGGCTCTTATGGGGTCTGACAGGATGGGATGTTACATTTGCATCATGGGAAATGTAGTTTAATTACACAATACTAAGATTTAATTGGCTGCTGTGTATCAATTAATGAAAGAGAAAGCATAATCCTCGCCTCAGTGTCCTTAATAGAATTGAAAATTCTTGGTGCGATAGCTAGCTAATTTTTTATCCAGTGCCAAAGTGAGCAAGGGACCTACGTCTGGTCAGAAATTAAACCAACAACAACGGGGCTATGAACTCCAGCTGAGAAGCATAGACTCCCAGTTGGGAGTGCTTAAAAAAATATAATAAGCTTTTCTGGGGTCATGGAGTTAATGGCCTAGGAAATTAGCTTTTTTTTAAATGTTGCTGGAGAGCTGCTGCACTCTCTGTAGGCCCTCACAACATAAAAAACAATGTTATGGAGTCCTTGCTTCTCCTAGGGGCACCACCAGAAAGAAAGTATGTAGATCTACTAAGCACTAGAGCATTATGTAACGATCCTTACTTGGAACAGGGAATAATAATGGCTCTGGCCGCTCATTTATTACTCACTTTTTTCTTTTCTAATTTGTTGTAGGTGTCCCAGCCCCTAGAGCCCCACTGGCCTCTCTGCCAGCACTCATCGTGCATTCCGTGGGTACCAGCATAGTTCCGACCCTGAGAGCAGTTTTCTTTGGCCCTCACCAGGTGGGAACAATTCATATTTGCCTGCCCGCAAGAGCACTTGCAGGGAAACATATGCTCTTTGGGGGTGGTGTCCCAGGGACACTGCAATGAAATTGGCACTGGGGGATAGCATCACAGGGACTATAAAACGGGTCACGAGTGAGGTCACTCTACTCCCTCCCATTCATTTGAAGGATGGATCCAAGGGATGGCGTCCCCTGGGCCTCTTAGAAGCTCAGCAAGGAACACTATGTACTCCCTCTCCTTCAATTAAAAGATAGCCCCAGGGGAGGGAGTCCTCAGGGCCTTGGAGAGGCTCAGAGAGGGGGGAAATTGTGCCCTCCCCATTTTTTTAAAGATGGCTCCAGAGATTGGGCCCCCAGTTCTCAGAGAGGCTTGGTGAAAGGGGCTGTGTGACCCTTCCTTTAATTTAATATGACCACAGAGGATGGGGTCCTTGGGGCCTCAGGGAGGTTCGGGAGGAGGGCTGCATGCCCCCTCCCCATTATAAGCAAATGCACCACCCTGGGGCCCTAACCAACCCCGGGGGTTATTTAATTTTTTTCCTGTGTGTTCCCACACATTTGTGGTGAAATTTCAAATACATATATGATTTTAGCCCCAGGGAGAGGGACTCCCCCACCAGTATGTTTATATCCAGGACAATGGGCTGAGCAGTGAGTCCTAAGATGGCTGTCGCCACATCGTTGTTGATGTAGTGGAAGCCAATCAGATCCTATCTCAAGATCTGCCGTCCAGCACAGGGCGAAATATACAAAGTTTGAGAAATAATTTCTCAATAAGTATTCAATCAATTTCAGCCAAATCACAAAAAGAATGCTTTCTGGACCAAGATGTAGCTTTCTGCCAAATTTGGTGTAAACCCGTTCAACTGTTTGGGCTGTAGTTGTTTCTACATTTTCTATGGAAAAATTATTAGGACCCCTCTGTTTTTTTAAACCCTGCTTCAGTAATCACCTCGAAACTTTCCGTGGAGGAGCTGATGTGGATGAAACTAAGCTAAAGTTATAAGCAAACGATAAAATACATTTTCAATTTAAACTTGTGTGATCCTAACTAAAACTATCACCCAGTGGCAGTCACCACTTGGATAGCTTAAGTTAGGACCATGTTTCCCTAAGAAATGCATGCTTTGGTTTGCTAAGAACATTGGTGTCATTTGACAAAAAAGCATTGCATGGTAAAGGCTGTGTGGCAAAGGCTTTCCCCTTACCAGCTTCCCATGTGAAGAGTTAAACTCTACTGTCCCTTCGTTATACTCTATGGATGATTTTTTCAAAAGGAAATCAGTTTGTCTTTTTCTTGGGGGTCACCATACCTTGGTACATTCATACACTGCTGAACTAGGGCGTGGGAGTGAGGTCAAGATTGAGCTAAATACTTAGAGGTCAAGGTCTGAGGTGGGATTAGGCTTTATCAGAGATGACAACATTATTTGTTTAGAAAAATTAGTTTGTTTATATATCAAATATTCACTAAAAGGCATATAGATATTGCATGTATATGCAATATCTACTGTCCTGATGATGGTCTGATGGACTGACGCCACAGAGACCGAAATGTCCACTTAAATATCTAATTCTGAGATATTTGTTGATCCTCAGTGACTATTATTTTCACCAGGAAATATGTGAGTATTGATTTCATTGGAATAAATGTTCTTCATGATTTGTTGGATTAATTTGTTTTTGCCTCTTTTCATGATTCTTTGCTGATTTAATTTTGAACTCTATACTCCTTTTAATGAATATTTGATGTATAAACAAACTCATTTTTCCAAACAAATAAGATACTCCCGTGTTTTGTGGTCCGGAATTGAATTCATTAATGTTGTCGTAGGACACTTGGGCGGGTGTTCTTATGAGACTCACCTTTAAAAACATTTTTGAGAACAGTCACTCATTTGAACTTTCCTGAAACAAAATCCCTTGTAGGCGCTTTTTACTCAAAATAGTTTCCTGGCATTGTGGCGGGTGGTGCTGAGTGCACCGCCCACCACAATGTTAGGAATGCAGGATGCGCCCGCCACTGTGGCGGGAGCATCCTAATGGCACCCATGGGATCCCCGCCCTTATGGCAGGCGGTCGCTTTTTACAACCGGATGGCCATCCTAATGTGCCCCTAAGTATGAGTTACTATCTATATGAATAAATAAAGTGGTGTTTGTATAAGTGTGTAGCTTAGTAAATGTAAGTATGATCAATTGTTTGCATAAGTAAGTAGGATGACTGCATAAGTGAATAGGATGTGTGCAGGTGTGTAATGTTGATGTAGGTGTATATGTATATTTGATAATGTTCTATTGATCTATGTTAGCATGTATGAGTGAATCTATAGGTAAGTGTTTAGATGTGTGCGTAGATGTAGGAATCACTAAGTGGGTTTTTAGAAACTTGTATTGGTGTGTCAATTGTTTCAAATATGGTACTCCATATTTTATAATGAGTGTTGAAAGGTTATACTAGTGTATAATGAGATGTATCACATTGTCATGTGGATGATGTCATCAGTGATGTCATTTGAGATGTCATCAGTGATGTCATCAGTAATGTCACTGACCATGTCATGAATGATGTAATATGTGACATCATCAGCAGTGGTTTGCGGGTGCGTGTTATACTTAGTACAACTAACTATAACGGAGGAATTTCAATGGTTTCGTACAAGTGAAATGTCCAGCTAACTATAACACCCCTAAAACCTTTGCCGCTTTCAGTGAATTTCTAAGGTTTTTAAAATGCTAATTCCTAACTATAACATGCCTCAAACCTTTGTTTTTTTCAGTGAATTTCAAAGGTTTTGTAAATGACAATATTTAAATGTATTAATTGTTATATTTATTTTTTTGATACTGATTTACTACATTTTGTAAACTATTTAATTTTAGATATTTTATTTTTTAAATTGCATTATAATTACATTATACATTACATTACAAAATACACTTTCTCAGAATGAATTACTTTAGTTTAAATAATTTGCTAATAGGCAATAGACTTTTAAGTACTGTAGTTACAGTTGTTGCAATGGGCAACACAATTTCAAACACAATGCAACATTGAGCTCAATGTGAATTTCTAGTTAAATGCAATTAGGTACTTTATGGATTACTTTTCTAACCACTGGACTGGATCCTAGATTCATTCCTGTGACATCTCATGTAAACAGTTGAGTAAAAGCGTTTTGGTGACAGTAGTGATTTTTAAGGAATATTATTGTATTTTAAAAATTGACACTTAGAAACTTTTTCACTTAGAATCACCAATGGTATACTAAGGGAGGAAATTCACGTAGGCACGTAGCAGGTAAGTAGTGTTATCGTTACTTTTTCTTATTCAGTGGTGGATCCTGGATCCAGCACTGGTGCATCTCCTGTAAACAGTTGAAAGAATGTGTTTAACAATTTTTAAGGAATATTTGTAGTTTGTGAAAATAGACACTTCGAAACTTTTCTGGTGAAAACCAGACAATGGAATCCTATGGAAGGAAATACAAGTTACTGGTAAGTATGGTTAGAATTACTTTTCAGGGTCAGTGCTGGTCTTAAAGATGCAGCACTGGGTTCTTTTCTGATAACAGTTGAGTAAATCGGAATTCGTTGTTCGGATGATTTTAGGTGAATATTTTAAAGTTCCAAAACTCAAAGGAATTTCCAAGTGAACCCAATCAATGTTAACTTATGGAAGGAAATTCAATTTACTGGTAAGTATGGTTAGAATTACTTTTCAGGATCAGTACTGGGCTCAAAGATGCAGCACTGAGATCTCTCCTGATAACAGGTGAGTAAATCGGAATTCGTAGTTCAGCTGATTTTAGAGGAATATTTCTAAGTTTCAAAAATCAACACTTGGAAACCTTTTCAGCAAAAAGCAGGCAATGATATCCTATGTAAAGAAATTCAAGTTACTGGTAAGTACGGTTAGAATTACTTTTCAGGATCAGTACTGGGCTCAAAGATGCAGCACTGAGGTCTCTCCTGATAACTGATGAGTAAATCGAAATTCGTAGTTCGGCTGACTTTAGAGGAATATTTTAAAGTTCCAAAACTGCACACAGAATTTCCAAGTGAAACCTGTCAATGTTAGCCAATGGAAGGAAATTCAATTAGCAGGTAAGTAGTGTTATCATTACTTTTTCTTACTCAGAGGTGGATCCTGGATCCAGCACTGGTGCATCTCCTGTGAACAGTTACAAGAATGCGTTTCAGTCATACAGACGATTTTTAAGGAATATTTGTAGTTTGCTAAAATAGACACTTCAAAACTTTTCTTGTGAAAACCAGACAATGGATTCCTATGAAAGGAAATACAAGTTACTGGTAAGTACGGTTAGAATTACTTTTCAGGGTCAGTGCTGGGCTAAAAGATGCAGCACTGGGTTCTCTCCTCATAACAGGTGAGTAAATTGGAATTCGTAGTTCAGCTGATTTTAGAGTAATATTTTAAAGTTCCAAAACTCCACACTTACAAGAATTTCCGAGTGAAACCAGTCAATGTTAGCCTATGGAAGGAAATTTGAATTACTGGTAAGTACGGTTAGAATTACTTTTCCGGATCAGTACTGGGCTCAAAGATGCAGCACTGAGGTCTCTCCTGATAACAGGTGTGTAAATCAGAATTCATAGTTAGGCTGATTTTACTTTGGTCTAGTATATATAGAGCCACTTTCTTACACCATCCCCTCCATTCACCACTGTGCAAACACGCCCTGTGGCGCGTTTTAAGTTGGGTGATTAAGTCCCATTGAATCCTGGGGGTCCCTAGGGTCAAACTAGCCACTAGGTACCTCCAATAAGCGCCACAGAGCTGCGTTGCAGAGAGGTGTAAAAAGGGGCTTAGCCTCTAAACACCTGTCTGAAACGCAGATCCATTGCGCATACTGGGGATACCTGTTGGGCTATTTGGCCCTCATGGACCCTCAGTATTAAACGAGAATTAATTCCCCAACTTAAAACATGCCACAGGGTGTGTTTATACAGTGGTGAAGGAAGGGGGCGTGGCCTGAGGTGATATGTCTGCAAACACGCTCTGCGGCACATTTTAAGTTAGAGAATTAATTCCTCCTCAATCTTGTGGGTCCGTGGGAGCAAACTAGCCCACCAGGTACCTCCAATATGTGCCAGGGGGCTGCATTGCACAGAGGTGTTCAGAGGACATGCCTCTTTTTACAACACTCTGCAACGTAGCGCTGTGACGCTTACTGGAGGTACCTGGTTGGCTAGTTGGCCCCTAGGGGCCCATAGGATTGAGGAGGAATTAATTCTCTAATTTAAATAATGCCACAGAGTGTTCACATTGGCTGTGAACGGTTGAAACTAGGAAGTGTTGGCAGTCATTTTGTGACTCAGTTGAAAGGAGTAGGGGGAAAAAAGAGGAAAATTGTATAAGAGGGTATAGTAGGAACACTGTGGAGTTACTTTAAGCAGTCTGTAAGGTGCAGAGGCAGGGAGTTTGAATGTAGCGTTGGCCGTGGAAATCACGTCCTCAGAACAACGGTGCGTGGTATTGCGGCAAGGTTACTTAGGCTCTGGAAAGCCCGTTGGGAAAACAATGCGCCGCATTGCGACAAGCAGCTTGTAGGGTGCACACACAGGTAGTGTGAATGTTTCGTAGGCCATGGAAATCGGGTCCGCAAAACAACGATGCGCAGTATTGCGACAATGTTCAGTAGGCTGTGGAAATCATATGGGGAAAACAACAATGCGCCCTATTGTGGCCTTCCTTTAATATAATGCGGAGTAATGTTTACTTATAATGCGGTGTTCCCTTTTGTCACGGATAGTGTCACTTTGTTAGAGGAAATTTAATATTATGTGGGAGGGCATGTTCTCTCCCTGTGCGCGAACCAAAATTAATGTTTAATTGGCTGAGGTGTTCCAACAACAAGCTTAATGTTCATTAGCTGTCAACCATTGAAAGTAGAAGTGTTGCCAGCCATTCCCTTCCCCCTCCGTGAAGTATCAGGGACATCTCATTGGGCAACGTGTTCCAAACAGGACCTTCCCAAGCTTAATGTTCATTGGCTGTGAAGCATTAAAAGTAGAATTGATAGCAGCCATTCCCTCCCCTTCTGCAGAACACCATGGGCAATTTATTGACTAAAGTATTCTGAGTACAAGTTTGCTCCTTATTGGGTGGGAATGGTTCACTGTTGTCAGCCATTTTGCAACACTCTTTAAAGGAGTATGGGAAACAAAGTAGTAGAGGGGAGGGTAGGAACACTATTAACTCTGTACAGTGGGCACAAGTTGGTAGACAGGGACTGTGAAGATAAAAATAGTTTTTTATATGTTTTCAGGGCCTTTTATATAATTTGCGTGGGGCCTACACATCATGTTGGGAAAATAACAGTGTGTTGCGTCTTCTTCTTATGAAGTCAGCGGGTAGGATACTTCACAGGAGCAGTATTTATTTATAATGTGGTGGTTACTTTTTTGATGGGAAGTGCTACATCTTTGGAGAAAATTTTATGATATGGAGGAGGGGGTTGAAAAAGAAAGCGCGCTGTTGCGGTCTTCATTTAAATAAGGTTCTGAGTAACCTACTTCTTGGTAGCAATGTTCACTTATAATGTATAGTTATAGTGCGGTGTTTACTTCTGTTGCGGGTAGTGCTATATCCTTGCAACAAAATATAAGGCTTGGTTGCGCTGCAGAAAAATTAAGTCTAGGTTTGAAACACTTTTTATTAACCAATCACAAATATACTTTCTTAGAAAAGAGTAGCTGTACATATAAGAGGGGTGACAAATAAAAACACAATTCATAAAATATCCCTTAAGCGTGGCCACACCATCCTTTTTTTTTGTCACCCATGGTTTGTAAAAGTGTTGCCCCATATTTTTGTTAATATAAGAGGGCATCAGTTACTTTTAGATAAAGAAGTGCTACAAGAAACAATCCGGCACTACATCATCTCAGGTCACAACAACAATAACAAGTAAAAAACAATTAAACATAAATGACGTCATATTACCTAGAAATGTACGCTTCATCAAAACATTAAATAAAGCACTATGTACACAGTTTTTTTTAGGGACTAAATATAGCAGTGTCACAAACTATGTGGTAGTAAGTAATCAATGGAAATAACTGTATTAAATGTTTGTACTATCTTGTAGCTATAGATCTCTAACCCCTCTGAAGCACTATAAGTTCACAGTATTAAAATATACACGGTGACTTTATAGTATTCCACTAAAAAACTAAATTTTTACAATCTCTATTCTGTAGCAGTCTGGAAAGTTTTGTCGTAGTGCTTAGAGGTCGCTCACTGCTCTGCTAACAGATCACGTACTCCGTTATGGATATATAAAAAAGTAGTAACATATACAATACTATTCCTATGTATTCTAAATGAAGAATGAGAATGGGAACCACAACAAAGAAAAAGAGAAATACGAAAATATCAATTAAGAAATGTAGGGTTTACCAAATGCATTCAGTAAAAAAGTATCTATATAAATATTTCTTTTTTAAACTGCAATTTCGAAAAATATTCTCATTGTAAAAATAACTGATCAAGTAAGTTATAAAGGTCAGTACGCTGTATTTCAGATGGTTTACTCCTGCGGCCACAAATCTCCAATTCCTCTTGTGTGAAAATATGACACAACACTCCACTACAATTTAGAGAGTTTCATTGATGCCACACAAAAAAGTAATTCCTCTTGTGTGAAAATATGACACAACACTCCACTACAATTTAGAGAGTTTCATTGATGCCACACAAAAAAGTAAGCATGGGCGGAAAATCTGTTCCGCTCGCGGATTTTGCGGATTTTCTGTAAATTCGGAATCCGCGAGATTCGCGAATTTCCCGCAAAATCCGCGAGCGGATCGGATTGGGTCAAAAGTTCAAGCTGACTTTTTGTAACTATTTTAGAATGGCGCCCGCAAGCTGCCAGAGCCTCTAAAATAGTTACAAAAAGTCAGCTTCAACAGGAAGCACTAATAGATAAAGTAAAGCAGGTGCTAGAGTTGAATCTCAAATTCAGTTACACAATTATTAATCACCCCAAACTTGGGGTGATTAATGATGACTGTGTAACTTAATTTGATCTTCACCTCAAGCACCTGCTATACTTTATCTATTAGTGCTTCCTGTTGAAGCTGACTTATGGCTGAGGGCAGAAGGGCACAAAGTGGGACAGAGGGCATGAGTTAGGCAGAGGGCAGAAGGGCACAGAAACTAGTGGGGCAGAGGGCAAAAGGGCACAAACAAGAGTGGGGCAGAGGGCAGAAAGGCACAAAAACAAGTGGTACAGAGGGCAGCAGGGCATAAAAAACGAGAGGGTGGCAGTGATGAACCAGGCAAAAAAAAAAACGCGAACACGCAAAGCGCCCCGCGAATATGCAAAGTTCCCCGCGAACACCCGCGAACACGCAAAAATAAAAAATCCACAAATACACGCGAATTTGCGAATTTTGCGGATTGCGAATTTGCAAATCAGCAAATTCGCGGATTGCGAATTCGCAAAATTCGCCCATGCTTACAAAAAAGGAAAAGGAAAATAAAGGCATAAACACAAAACAAGATCATTAACAAAATATTTTTCAGCAGTGAATATTTTCAAAGCTTTTTTTTCCAGAACTTCAAAATGTTTCGTCTTCACGCCGACAGAGCATAAACTCCTCTCAGATCATAATGACTGTGAATCTTATAATATAAATATTCACAGTATATGATCAAAGGGGGGAAACAGAGTAAGAAGGAGAAGCTGTTCTTGTTACATATGAATCTTTAGTCTTTGCGGCGACGGGTCACCAACACCTCTGAAGTTCACTATACTCTGATTATTACAATGTACATGGTCACAGTATATAACCTCAAAGGAGCCAGAAAAGGAACAGTGTTTCCTCAATTCTGGGAGTTTCTCAATACAAGCCGCTGACATTACATATAAATGGCTACTCAGTGTTTGGGGCTGTTGCTGACCTGACTGGGCGCTTCTTCTCCTGGAACTTCGTTGGATTTTGCTCTCCTGTTCCCCCGGTCGCGGCACCCGCTCCTCGGCTGCTGCTGGACCCCGGACCCGCCCACACCGCCTACACCGCTGCGGGACTGCGAGGCGATCTTCCACACCTGCAGCCTCTTCCCGCAGCGGCAACGCCCCCCCGCCTGGCTCCCGAATAAACTTTCGCAGCACCCGCTGCGCGGGTGCTACTCAGTGTTTGGGGCTGTTGCTGACCTGACTGGGCACTTCTTCTCCTGGAACTTCGTTGGATTTTGCCCTCCTGTTCCCCGGTCGCGGCACCCGCTCCTCGGCTGCTGCTGGACCCCGGACCCGCCCACACCGCCTACACCGCTGCGGGACTGCGAGGCGATCTTCCACACCTGCAGCCTCTTCCCGCAGCGGCAACGCCCCCTCGACTGGGAGGATAAAACCAGTCTATCCGTCTCGCGCAGCGGGACGTGCGCGGGACGGAGCTCGGGGCGAAGACCGGGCAAAAAGCGGGCCGTTTGAGGCTGTTCGAGCCCGGTGGAGACTGGACTGGGCTACTCCCCTTGGCCTCAACTTTGTCACTATAAATTCACCTGTTTGAGGCACTTGCAGAACATAAGGTGTTATGTCCACGCGTGAGTATAGAAGTAGGGCAGCCAAAGGGAAGTTGCAAAACGGGACACTCGATGATTTTATTACCAGGACTAATACCGCCATAGACATGGAGATTAATAAAATGCAGCATAGGGTCTCCATTGAACTTGACGCAGCTAGAAGGCTATCCCAGGAGCTGGCTATGGCCAAAAAATCCTCTTTAGGCCATTTTGCTCTTGCTAAAACACCTGAACGATTAGCGGGTCCAGCTCCTATTCTGACGCAGGCAGTTGTCCATCAGCCAGCAGCCTCATCCCTCCCAGCTCCAGCATCGATGGTGGGTTCTCCCCGTTCATCCCCCCCATCCTTAGTCCATCATTGGGTGGGGTGGCTAGGGTTGAGGGGGCCCCTCCGGAGACGGTACCCACTGTTAAGGGTAAGGTAGTGTGCGGGAGGATCTCCCTTACCCCTCAAAAGGGCGCCATCCACAAACGAAAGCGTAATAACACATCTGCCTATTCAAGGAAAAAGGCCAAGGTTGCAAAGGCTCAGTTCTTTACGGGGACAAAGCTTAATGACAAGGGGGAGGGTTGTTTCCCTCCCCAGTTACCCTCTCATGCACCCCCTCATGTATCCCACGCATCCCTTTCTATGGGAAATAATTGCCCCTCTGCATTAGAACCTAGTCTAGCAAAATCGGTGGGGGAATATGATAACCTTGTAATAGAAAGTGAGAATGGTGGGGTACCACTCTGTACGATAGAAGGGAAGGATGTGGAATTTTTAACGATTGTTTGGGAAACATTAAAAAAACTCTTAACCCCCTTGGAATTTAGACTGTCACGAATAGAAAACCTGCTGCTTGAGACAGAAAAAAGCATTCTAACTTTAGCAACCCTGAGCATACCCGAAAATAAACCGACTAGCTCACTAGTCGCTACTCATACTCCATCAGTACCTGCTGTCATTCCACCAGCAGTTCCTGTGATTAAACCCATTCCGAAACCTCGGCATAAGGTCATTGCAAGCACTTCCGTTAACATAGTAGCGGAGGGTGGAAATCAGTTGCCAGCTCATCCTGCACCAGCCCCGAAAGCCACGGCAGTCCCGAGGGCCAAAGATCATAACACTTATAACTCCACTCCACAGAGAGCAAAATTTAATAAAAATCATTATAGGGGCTATGTTGATCTCCCCCCAGATGTAAGACCTTATGTAGTTGTGTTAACGGGGGTGCCGGAAATTCCATATCAACAGCAGGAAGACTTTGGGTCATTAAAAAACAAGGTAATCCATTGGCTTAATGTAAATAGGCCGTTACCCAATCACCTGAGAAGTAAAATTCTTATGGTACGACGGGTCCCTTGGATAGGTACCTCGCACAAATCTATCACAGGTGATTGCCTTATTGTTTCCTTTGAAGACCCCAATACTGCACACCACATTCACTCATGGAATAATTATGGAGGAAACTCGCCCATAACACCTAGACCCCTAACCTATTTTTATCTCCCGCGCTCATACCCTAATACTGGGGGAAACTGGAACTGGATTCCGGTGAGAAACTGTGCACAGGGTGGGTCATCCAACTACTGACAAGATACACATGGCGGGTGGAATGGGGCACCCACTTATAATAGATTTGGGTGCCTTGAGGATGTGGATTGACTTTCCCATAGGGATTCTGACACACCGTCCTCAGCTGACTCATACTGTTCTTTGTCTTGCCCTTCATCCTGCTCTGTCTCTCCACCATCGCAATGTTTCCCTGAAAACTGTAAACTATTTATAAGTGAGACCATGCACACAGAGGGGGATGTTGTTGAATATCGTGCTGGTGGTACATTCCCTGAGCCTATAAATGATAAAATTACCCACCTAGCTCTAGCTGGTCAAACCACTAAGGGTAACCCCCTTCTTAGGGAGCCATATGTAACATGCTCGCTGCCAACAGAGGGATTGCCCTGAACTAAGTCACTTTTACTCGAACTAGCCACTTGAGGTGAGAGATCTGCAACCAACAGTCACCCTGCGCTGCCGTCATTGCCCATAGGGGGGGAGCTTCCTAGGCGACTCGTGGAAGCCGCGGGGAGGGAACAGCTGGTTTTGCCCGTGGCTAATGCCCCTAATATTGTTTTAGTTCCCTCTACCGTTGATTGTGCGCTGGGTGCTGAGGGAGTTGGTGGCGTAGGCCTAAAGTTGCTTAGCTGGAACATAGCTGGCCTTGCACGGAATATAGACCTACCCGATTGGAACACATTTGTTGAATCCTTCGGGCTGTGTCTTTTTCAAGAAACTTGGACCGTGGAACCACATTATAAGGTGGGCTTTACCACCTATTTTGTCCCTGCCATCCCAGCACCCGGAGGGAAAGGCCGTACTTCTGGCGGCCTTTTAATTTGGGCAAGTATTTCGCTAGGTCTCTCTTTTAGGTCGATAGTTAATAAATCTCCAGACTTACAGAGAATCACAGTCAGAGGGCCACGTGGGGGGAGGAGGCTTGAAATCTTTAACATTTATGTTAGAGGTTCGAGGGGCGGGTCTTCCACACTTTCTCTTACGGGCATAGAGGAGGGCCTTAGTTCCTGTGCATCGGACTCCCTAGTTATATTAGCTGGCGATTTTAATTGCACTTTTGAACCTCTTGCTAGGGAGGATATACTGGGCACTGGGGAGGATGACGCCAGAAGAGGTATTCCTTCCCTCTCACTGGCCCCCATCAGAAGCTGGTCCCAAACTGCTATCGATCTTAATGCCCTCTGCCTGGAACATGGCCTTAGGGCCACTAATGGTAGATCGGTTTCAGACCCGGCAGGTGCTCATACGTATAATAGAGTAGGACACTGCTCACGTATTGATTTTATCCTATTGAATTATAGCCTTTGGCCCCACTTAATAGATATGGAGGTCCTCCAGACTTCTGTTAGTGACCATAATCCTCTATCTTTGTCACTGTCCACTTTATGGGCGGATTCCTCCTTAGCCCAAAGCCTCCATGCTAGGAAAACAACGCACGAAGTAATCCCTACTAATTGTGGTAGACGACTAAAATGGAATACCTTTGCGGCTAATGAATATAAGATCCAGAGTGCCAAGTTAATTATGTCTAATACCGCCTTAGGGTTAGTCGTCCTTGAAGCCGCCCACCCTGAGGTCTCCAAGTTGTTCTCCGAAACAACTAAAGCACTAGGCGATCTGTTTGTGGTTCACCCCTCAGGTGCGAGGAATAATCCTTATGGTAATCACATGTGCAACATGGGTTGGTTTTCCCAGGCCTGTAGTGTTGCCAAAAGGGAGCTGGTAAGGGCGGTGAAAGCCAAGGATGGTCCCCAGATCAGCTCCGCTAGGCACACTTATCGAAAGACTCTAGCAAAGGCGAAGGCCGAGCACGAGAACCGGTTTTGGCAAGATCTACTGGTGGCTAGCTCGAGGAAAGATTCTAAGGGCTTTTGGGACCTAATAAGAATGAGGGACAAACCTACGGACTCCCTCATAACATGTAATATAACGGAGGACGTATGGTTTGACCATTTCTCAAAGCTCTACTCAGTGGCCGTGGATCCGGGGTCTATTGAGGTGGTACAGTACTCCCCGAGTATCACCGAGACCAGTGATGAACATTTATTCACGCATAAGGAAGTAGAAGGGGCGATCAAGTGCTTGGTCCCCAACAAGGCAGCGGGCCCGATGGCCTTCCGGGGGATTTGCTTTGTGTTAATTTGGGTGAATGAGGGAAGCTTATTGCCTCCGTGCTGAACGGTGGCTTGACTGGGTTGAATCTACCAGATTCATGGAGGGGTGCAGAGGTTGTACCAATTTTTAAGAGAGGGAGTCGGGATGACCCTTCTAATTATCGTCCCATAAGCCTCCTGGATTCCACACAAAAGGTGGCAGGCAAAGTGGTCCTAGGCAGGCTCTTACAGTGGGTTGAAGAGAACAATATTTTGTCAGACTTCCAAGCCGGAATTAGATCTGGTATGGGAACGATTGAGCAAGCACTCAGGTTGTTGATGTTGTTCTGGAAAGTGGTTGTACTGGGCAAAGGCAGTTTATACCTTGCGTTCATAGATCTAAGGACTGCCTTTGACCTGGTCCCACGCAACGACCTCTGGAGCGCTCTCCATGCATTAGGTATCCCCCCATACTTGCTGGATATGCTGATAAGATTTCACACAAATAACTTTGCACAGATTAGGTGGGGCAAACAGGGCCAGAGAACAGCACGAATACCCGTAAGTAGGGGTGTCCGCCAGGGCTGTGTGCTAGCTCCCACTCTATTTTCATTATACGTCAATGGAGTGGTTGAGCATCTACTACAACAACCAGCAGATGCACCATCCCCGGCGGTTTAAGAAAATCCCTACACTCCTATTTGCCGATGACACCCTCCTCATCTCCAAGTCACCAGCGGGCTTGCAGTGTCTCTTAAACAATTTTAAAATCTTTTGCGATGCAAGGGGATTAGTAATCAATATGGGAAGACGAAGTTTCTGGTCCTAAACCCCCCCCAAAAAAAAATCAGTTAACCCACCTATCCTCGACTCAGTCCAACTCGAGAGGGTCAAAGAGTTTGATTATCTTGGCATCCGTCTCTGCGACTCTCTGAGTTGGAAATCCCATCACCATAAAATGCTGCTGACACATAAGAGGGTGACGGGGGCTCTCTTAAAGGAACATCGGGGCTCCTCTCTTAACCCCTTCAGTGCTCATGACGAGCCCAGGCTCGTCATGCAGCACGGCGCTCGTGTGCTCATGACGAGCCTGGGCTCGTCATGAGCCGTGGAACGCTCACACGCGGGGCTAATTTCCCCGCTGTGCTGAGCGTTCCATTGCGCGGGCAGGTTCATGACGAGCCCAGGATCGTCATGAGCACATGAGCACCGTGCTGCATGACGAGCCTGGGCTCGTCATGAGCACAGCGGCGCCGTGCGCGGCCCCCCTCCCCCCCGCACCGCGGGGAAATTAGCCCCGCAGTGAAGGGGTTAAACCCATTGCACCGGTTCTTGATATTTATATAGCACGAGCCGTCAGTGCAGCTCTCTATGGGGCCGAATTATGGGGGGTGCAAAACGTGGATCACCTAACTCGTTCTGAAAATAAATTCCACAAAGATCTAATGGCCCTCCCTTGTAGTACCCCAACCCTACCTCTTCTTATTGACATGGGCACACGTCCTATCAGTGACCAGGCAAAGCTGCGCCCACTTCTCTTATGGGCTCGTATCTGGAGAGTTCCTGAACTCTCCAGCTACGCAGAGGGGCTGAAAGAGATCCTCCTTATGCCTGGCTGGGCTAAGATCCAGTGGCTAAGGGAAGTTAAGCGCCTCCTAATAGATATGGGCCTTGAGGATGCCTGGTTCACTCGATCGTCCCCGCCCAAGTCAACCTTGAAACAACTATATTGGGCATGGGTGATTGAGGGCAGAAAAAGTGATGTTAAATTGTGTAGGGCTTCGGCTGAATTTCTCCAGGTAAAGGAGGTGCACTTTCGTGAGCCTTATTTGGATTGTATTCGAACCCCGTGGGACAGGGCATTCTACTTCAAATTTAGGGTAGGGGTCCTCCCTCTAGGAAGTATGACTGCTAGCTGGAGGGTCCCGATGCAGACAACCCCTCTTTGTCCCTGCTGTGTGGAGAGGTTAGAGTCAGTCCCGCATTTATTGTTTGAGTGCCTGGCTTACGCAGCCCCTCGTAAAAGATGGCTGAAGCCACTGTGCAGAGAACTCAAAACTAGATCCCACAAGGAGGCCCTAAGAATTTTGCAAACTGACCCCCGGCCATTGTTTGCTACTGGCATGGCTAAATTCTTAGGCTGGGCCTGGTGCATTAGACTGAATAGACTTTCCCATCTTGTCTGAGAGCATCCTAGGCCATAAAGTTTTAGAACTCTTGTAAATTGTTTTTATCAATGATGCTTCTACTGCTTCTATGTAAATGTCTTGCTTTTTATGATATGAATTATATATCGAAATAAAGCTATTTTACTACTACTACATATAAATGGCAAAAAAACAAATAACACTTTTTTCGTAATACAAATCTTTAAATATTCACAAATAGCTACGTATTATAAATATCTACTATGCCATAATCAAACAACTTACAACTCGGTAATATGTTTTGTTGTCGTAAAAGAAGAATCCGATGCTAGAAAAGCTAACCTGCATCACAGAATGGACACGCTTATTTAACTCACAAAAACAAAACTAATTGAGCAGCGGGTGTGGTTTATATACTTTTTGGTTATTGAGTAGTCTATGGAAGGAAGATGCGGCTCCGTCCATTTAGATGTCATGTTTTACAGTTAACATGTTGTCCCGTGTTTACTGTTTTACTTGTGCACGTGTTGGGAAAAGTTACAAAATGTGAAGCTGTAAAGGTTTCACTTTCGATCCTCATAAGTATAAGTTCCTTAATATGTACATATGTTGGAGAGCCTAAAAACTGTTACCCGGCAAACCGTAATTCTAAATAAAAGATATCAAAAAAATATTGGTCAGAATAGAAGAAAAAAAAGTATCACTATGGTTTTAAATTTAAAAAAACAGCATTTGTAAAGCGTACAGGTACCCCTGGAAAGGTGTGCCGGCACTCGGGCGTTGGGAAGATTAAGCAAGGTGTTGCCCACAGTGATATAGTGGTGGGCTAACGTGCCGCTGGAGCCGGGAATCAAACTGTGAACGTTGTTGTTGGAAGTCAGGTAGCATAGCTGCTGCGTCACACTTTTTCCACACTTATATGTTATATGCACATGACGTAACATATTACATTATTTATGGCATGGTCAGTGACATCACTGATGACATTTCAAATGACATCACTGATGATATCATCCACATGAAAATCTGATGCACCTCCTCACGGTCTAATATAAACTTTGAAACACCCACTGTAAAATACAGACTACCATTTTCGAAACCATCAAGACACCAATACAGTTACTACATATGCACTCACTGATTCCTAGGTCTACACACACATCCACACATTCACCCGTACAATCACTTATACATGCAGTCACTCATCAATACAAAACTGTCATATGCACTCATACCTCTATTCAGACACTCACACACCCCCACTCATCCATGGAGTTACTCACACACCTAGTCAGTCATGTAAAGAATCAATCACACCCTGATTTACTCACTTATACAGTTATACACACACCACCTCACTAATTCATACAGGTAGTAATGCTTACTTACTCTCTCATATAATCACTGATACAAGTACACACTCATCCATACAGCCACTCTCACATTCACTCACTCTCACATATAGTTATTTATTTACACCATCACTCACATATACTGCCTTTTACATATGTAGTTACTCACATGTACCACTGAGACATCCATTCACTTACCAACACACCCATACACACACTCACCTCCAAATAGGGCTGTTTCCACATGAACTCTTTAACCCATATACCCAGTGAATCAACTACTCACTCATCTATGCACAGAGTCACACACCTCCAACCCACCCACACATACACTCAGGCACCCATACAAATACTCAGGCAAACAATCATTAACCCATATAGACACTAATGTAGCTACTGACCAACCCATGTAGCAGCTTACAGAACAACAGACAGACTGACACAGACATTCACACAGTTTAGTCACTAACCCATGCATTCAGTAAGACACATTTAATCAGTCACTTATACAATCAGTCACACACCTCCTAAATCCTCCACCCAGACACTTATACACCCGCTCATTCTTCAATACATCTTGCCATTATATATAAAACTTACTTAAACTTTACAGAAACACACAGTCACTGGAAGATGTCATTAGTGATGTAATAGGTGATGTAATTTGAGATGTCATCAGTGATGTCATCAGTGATGTCATCAGTAATGTCACTGACCATGCCATGAATGATGTAATAGGTGACGTCATGAGCAGTGCATTGCGGGGGTGCAAGTTATAGTTAGATGAACTAACTATAGCAGTGGAATTTCTATGGTTTTGTATGAGTGAAATGTCCAGGTAACTATAACGTCCCTGAAACCTATGTTTTTTTCAGTGAATATATATATATATATATATATATATATATATATATCTGAGTCGGCGACTAAGGGCCTGTTTGTCTGTGTGAGTGGCTGTATAAATAGGTGTTTGAGTAGCTGTATGCATCAATGAGTGGCTTTCTCAATGACAGTATTGGTGAGTGAGTGGGTGTGTCAGTGGCTGTATGGATGAGTGAGTGGCTGTATGGGTGGGTTAGTGGGAATGTAAGTGACTATATGGGTGAGTGAGTGGGTGTCTGAATGGCTGTATTAGTGAGTGACTGGCTGCGTAAGTGGCTGTATGGGTGAGTGTGTGGTTGTATGGATAACTGAGTGGTTGTATGAGTAGCTGTATGAGTGAGTGGTTGTATGAGTGGCTATATAAATGAGTTGGTGGGTGTGTGGTTCTATAGATGAGTGAGTGGTTGTTTGAGTGATTATAGGGGTCTGTGAATGGTCTGTGAGGGGTTGTGTGGTCATGTGAGTGGGTGTATAAAAGGATGTATACACGTGTGAGTGAGTATGTGAGTGGTTCTGTGGATGATTTATCAGTGATGTAATTTGAGATGTCATCAGTGATATCACTGACCATCTCATGAGTGATGTAATATGTAATATGTGAGGTAATAAGCAGTGCATTGGTAGGGTGTAAGTTATAGTTACCTCAGCTAACTATAACTTTTGATTTTCACTGGTTTGGTACGAGTGAAATCTAAGCCTAGCTATGATGTCTCCAAACCTTTGGTTATTTTTAGTGAATTTCTAAGTTTAAGAAAAAATCTATTTCCTAACTATAGTCTTCCTGTAACCTTTGTTTTTTAAGGGATTTGGAAGGTTTTTCAAATTTTATTTCCTAACTGTAACACATAACCTTTAAGAGTGAGTGTGTGAGTGAGTGCATGAGTGTCTCAGTGAGTCTGTGACTGGGAGCAGGAGTGTCTAAGTGGGCCTGCAAGTGGGTGCATGAGTGTCACAGTGGGTCTGTGGCTGGGTGCATGAGTCTCTGAGAGGGTCTTGAGTGAGTCAATTTCTTTCTCAGTGGGTCTGTGAGTGAGTGCATGAGTCTATGAGTAGGTCTGTGAGTGGGTGCATGAGTCTCTGAGTGGGTCTCTGAGTGAGTACGTGAGTATAGTTAAGTGGGCCTGTGAGTAGGTGCATGAGCATCTGAGAGGGTCTGTGAGTGGGAACATGAGTCTTTGAGTGGGTTTATGAGTGGGTGTATGAGTGTCTTATTGGGTCTGTGAGTGGGTGCGGTAATCTCTGAGTGAGTGTGTGAGTGTCTGAGAGGTCTCTGCTTTGCCCTCTTCTGCTCTATTTTGCCTTTACTGCTTGTTTTTCAGCCCTCTATTCTGCCTTTCCTGCTGGCTATTCTACCCTCCGTTTGGTGCTGTTCTGTTTTGCCTTTCCTGGTCATTTTTCTGCCCTCTATTTTGCCTTCCCTGCTTCTATTTCTGCCCTTTGTTTTGCCTTTTCTCCTCATTTTTCTGTCCTCCGATTTGCCTGTTCTACTTGATTTTCTGCTCTCTGTTTAGTCACTTGTGTAATTGGAAGGGGGCATGCCTCCCTGGGTCTATTTTGCCTCAGGGACCCCATCACTCGGGGCCAGGCCAAAACTTATGGGGGAAGGGGGGTTGCACAGCCCCCCTACTGGGGCTGATTTTGGCCCTCGGACCCCATCCCCTAGGCCCGACCATGTCTTCTGGTTGCCCTGGAGCTCACCCAGGTCACACAGTTTGTAGCCTGGGGACCGTGGGTGGAGCCCCAAGGCCCCTGCGGTCCCACCTGGCTCCCCACCTCCTGTGGGAGCCAGCATTGCTGCTGCATGCAGAGAGTTGCTGGAAAAGCATGTGCCTCTGTGCAGGAACAATTGTTTTGTCTGCATGCAGGGAAAGAGATGAAACCACCGCTTCCAGCGGGTGGGAGCTCCTTTACAACTCCTGCCCGCTGGAAGCAGACTGTTTGCTTTTGCTTGGCTGGAGCTTTCTGCTACCACCAAGCAAAAACAAAGACCTATGTCCCAGGGGTGGGCACCCCAGATCATAGCAGGAACTGGCCTAGGGGTTGGGCGTCTCCAGAGCCACAATTGGCTCAAGAAGAGGGTTTGGGCCCCCTCCTTTCTTGTTTTGGGCCCAAGGGATGGTGGTCCCCAGAGCTGGGGGGTCTGAGCAACCACCAAAATAAATGTAATAAAAGCCCTGGGGAGGTGGTGGTCCCCACAGTTCGGGGGCGTGTCTGTACACCATCCCATTTATTTTATTTATAGCAACAGGGGTGGTGGTCCCCAGGACCCAGAGAGACCTGCATGCCTGTATTAAATTTAACAAAAGCCCCAAGGAGGTAGTGGTTTTGGGGCTCGGGGGAGTCCATGCGCCCCCCTATTCATTTTATTTGTAGCCCTGAAGAGGTGGTGGCTGCCAGGGGGGTCCGCGTGGCACCACCACTTTTATATTAACTTGAGCCCCAGGGAGGTGGTGGTCTCCGGGGCATAAAAAGGCTGACGGAGAGGGGCCACATGAGTCTTTGTCCTTTATTTTAATAAAGGAGGCATGCCACAGATACCTGGGCCACCCGATGCCTTAACTAAAAACAACCAAGCAAGATGGTGCTTTTTGGGGGGGTTGCAGTCAATTTGTGAATTTTCAAAGCACTTCTTTGCCCTGGTGGGGTCCCTCTGGGACCACACAACAAGAGCTAGAGGGTTAGGGTGTTCGTACCCTAACCCCTTTCCTTTTTTTTGTATTGGCAGCCAATAAGAACTCACCAGATTTCTGCACAAGCTTATCATTATTCACACATTTTTCGAGGTCAAAGATATATAAATTTGTATTTTGTTAAATTTCTCAACAACTAATGAATGGATTTTCAGTAAATAACCAAAAGCATAATCTCCATAGCAAAATCTACATATCTGTTAAATTCTGTGTCATTTCTTCCAGCAGTTCAGGCTGTAGTTGTGTTCAAAGCTGCAACAGGTTTTAACATGGGAAACACACTTTTTTTGACCCCCTCTCTTTTTCAATGCCCCTTCTTGATGGACTGCCTGGAAACTTACATGCACAGCAAGACCCACCCTGACACTTTATGATAACATTCTGTGGAGATTCATCGCCAGTAGGTAGTTATAGTTAGGACCCCATATCTTTTCAAAAAGCGTTTTTTCTTTTGCCAATATCTTTGGTACCGTTTGACGAATCTTCACGAAATTTTCAAAACTTATTTTTATTCAAGTCAGCTCCTGTCTTGAACGTTTCGGGGAGATTCGTCAAGCGGATGCCGAAAAAAAAGTGGGGTCCCAAAACATGTTTTCCCCATGTTAATTTCCATAGGAACTTTGAAACAGATTACAGCCCGAATTGCTGAACTGAATTACACCAAATTTAGCAAAAATGTAGCCCTTGGTTCAGAAAGCGACCCTTTTTTTAATGGTGTAAATCTGTTCAGTAGTTCCTGAGAAATTAAACAAAGAAAGATATCGATATCTGAGCACCAAGGAGGAGTTGTGACTCCTCCCGATCATGAGCTGACTTCTGATTGGCTGCCAAAACTCCAAACCAGGACGTGTTGGCAGCCATCTTGTGACTCGGTTACTGAGTCACAAGAAATCAGTAGAAAAAAAGGTGAAAAACAAGAAAAGGGGGCAGGGTAGAAACACCCTGACCCCCTAGGCCTGCTCAGGGGGTTCCACAGGGACCCCCAGGCCCCAAAAAAGCATTTAAAAAAAAGAAATAGGCAGAATTCGCATGGGGTGCACGAATCCTGCTGAGAAAATTAAAAAACAAAGCGCGGTCTCCGAGATTCCTTATCTGTAAAGCCCCTGGGTGGGCCAGGTCCCAGGGGCAATGCCAAAATACATAGCAGGGGTTGCAGGGGCCCCTAGAGCCCTGGACGCCACCACCTCCTCGGGGCTACACTAATTATTTCCAGGGGGCTGCAGCCACGGGGAACGCCACCTCCCTGTGGCTTGTCGATAAGATGCCGGGGCCCCCAGTCGCCCCAAGCCCCGGGGACCACCACCTCCCCAGGTCTTGACGTAAATAGGCACAGGGCATGCGGCCCCCCACTTCCCCGGGGCTGCCACCTCCCCGGAGCCTAAATAATTTTTTTATACAAATATGGATGGGGTGGCGCTTCACAGAGCCCCCCAAGTCCCGGGGACGCCACCTCCTTGGGCTTTCTTCAATTATTTGCTGGGGCCTCGTGGACCCCCTCAAGCCCTGGGTACCACCACCTCCCTGGGGCTTTGTTAAATGCTGGGAGGGGGGCCATGCGGCCCCCCTCCAAGAACCCTCCTTGGCCCCGGGGACCGCCACCCCCCTGGGCCGGCTCCTGCAATGTCCCAGGGTGCCCACCCCAGGACATTGTTGTTTGCTATGGCAGTGCGGGAGCACATCTTCCGCACTGTCATAGCAAATTTTGCTTTGCTTCGTAGAAGCGTGAGCAGGAAACCTGCTCTTGCTTCAACAAAGCAAAGCAAGATTGCTTTTGAGCAAGGGGAGCTGCATGTTAACAGCTCCCCTTGCTTAAAAGAAATTCCGGCTCCCGAAGGAGTCAGGAAGCCGGCAGGACCATGGGGGCATTGAGGCACCCCCCACGGTCCCCAACTTGAGGGCGGGCCCCGGGGGGATGGGGTCCCCGTGACCAGAATTGGACCAGGAGGGAGCCATTCAGCCCCATTCCAATTTAATAATTTTTAAAAAAACAGCAGCCGGCCCCAGGGGATGGGGTCCCCGGGGCCAATAGTGGCCTAGGGAAGGGGGGGGGGGCAGGCGGCCTCCCTTCCAAATAAATACATTTTAAAAAGGAGGCCATGCCCGAGGGATGGAGTACCTGGCCGAAATTGTTCTTGGGAGGGGGGGGGGGGCAAGCAGGCCCCTTTCCCATTTTTATTTTAAATTTAAAAAATGGGGTCAGGCCCTGGGGGATGGCGTCTGAGGCCACGCTCCTTTGTACACCACTCTGCAAACGCGCCTCTTTGCGCACTGCTGGTGGGGCGATGAGGCCCTCTTGTGTCCCGAGGACCACAGGACACAAGTGGACTTCATCCCCCAAGCAGCAGTGTGCCAGGAGCTGTGTTTGCAGAGTGGTGTAAAAAGGGGGCATGGCCTCAGACCACTCTCAGAAATCCAGGTGTGTGGCACTTCCTGGAGGTTCCTGGTGAGCTAGTTGTCCCCCAGGGACCCCCAGGAATGAATGGGGCTTAATACCTCAACTTAGAACACACCAGGAGGTGCGTTTGCAGAGTGGTGGGAAAGGGGGTGTGGCCTTCGTCCACCTATCAGCAATCCTACTGTGTGGGGCTTTCTGGATGGTAAGAGAAAGGCTAGTTGACCCCCGCAAAAACAACAGATGATAGACAGAATGTAAAGCAATGTCATACATTCACCCCAGTACAGAGATCTGGGCCTAAATCCATCGTTTTTTGCTCACCATGCCATTCCAGTTTGAGCCCAGCCATATGCAAATCAGTCTTGACCCTTTGCCTCATGGGAACAGTCCAGCCCGAACTGCCAGGCCATGTCCTCCCTGGACTGGAAACATGCATCCTAGGACCGGTTTCGGGGTTTCACCCCTCTTCAGTCAGGATAGCTTGATTCCAGCGACATGAAGAGCACAGGACCCACGTCTGGGCATACCCGTCCCACTCGGGGTGACATTTATTTATTTATATATTAAACTTGTAGAGCGCGGCAGTTACACAAAAAGGGTTTCCCGGCGCTGGACGGACAAGTGCAGGAAACAGCTTATTTATACCGATAGACAGAGCTACTGGTGAAATAGACAGGCCTTAAGGGATCTGCGTAAGCGTGTGTAGATGGTTTCTTTGTGGATGTCGGGGGGGGGGGGGGCAGAGTTCCATAGCAATGGACCGAGGTATGAAAAAGATCTCCCACCCATCCTGGACAGTTTTACTCTGGGTACAGTGACATTTCCATGAGTTGTAGACCGTAGATGGCGAGTGGGAGTATAGGGATGGACAAGGGATTGTACGTACTGTGGAGCCGTGCCCATTTTGATTTTAAACATATAGCTCAGAGTTTTGAATTTGATACGACTGTCAACCCTGAGTCAATGTAGGTCACGAAAGTAGCCGAAGATGGGAATGGCTTTGGGAATCCTACACAGTAGTCTTGCGGCAGAGTTCTGTGCCAGCTGCAGTCATCTAATCACTGCCTTGTTTGAGCCCAGATAGAGGATATTACCATAATACAGCCGAGATGTTGTAAGGGCATGGACCACTGATCTCTGGGTTTCGCCTGGCAACATCCAGATTCTTCTCCTAAGCCATTTTAAGATGGTGAAACAGACGGCTGACACCTTGACTGCCTGTTGGTGCATAGTTAGGGAATCGTCGATAGTAACTCCCAGATTGCGGACGTGTCTGGAGGGCAGCAGGAGGGCTCCCATCTCGGCAGGCCAGTGTGACGGGTCCCACAGGTCTTTCTTTTTACCAAGAATCAGGACTTTAGTCTTTTTGCCATTCAATTTAGGAAGGTTGCAGTTCATCCATTTAGCAATTTTCCCTAAGCCTGACTGAAGGAGAGATGTTGAGCCGGGGTCAGTGCTTGAAAGAGAAAAGGTGATCTGGGAGTCATCGGCGTAAGTAAATAGGGTCAGGCCGGCTTGTTCGGCAATGTGTGCTAGAGGCCTGACGTATAAATTAAAAAGCAGAGGACTAAGAATAGATCCTTGGGGTACCCCATAAGGTGAAGAGTGAAAATTAGAATTGGCCGTGGCAGAAAAGATTTGAAAGGTGCGGTTGGCTAGAAAAGAGATCTAGTTCAATGCTGGGCCATAAATGCCTAGCAAGCTTAGTGTGTTGATGAGTATGGCATGGGAGATTGTGTCGAACGCTGTGCTGAGGTCAAGCAGTATAAGCGCAGCTGTGTCTCCTCTATCAAAGTGGTGTCGCACCTTCTCCGTGACCGCCAGCAGTGTGGTTTCAGTGGAAAATCCTGTTCTTAAGCCGGATTGAGATGGGTGAAGGATTTTATTAGATTCGATGAATTGGGAGAGATGGGAATGAATATGTCTCTCAAGAATTTTGGAGAAGGCTGGCCGAAGAGAAATTGGACAGTAGTTGGAGAGAATACTCGGGTCGGCTGTGGGCTTTTTCAGGAGAGGGATCACAATGGCGTGCTTCCAATGTGCAGGGACTGTGGATTCGAGCAGGGAGGCGTTTAGAGCTTTTTGAATAATGGACACGGAGGGCGATGGTTCATGAGTTTTTTTGTGAGTAGGAGGGGGACAAGAGTTTATAGCATCTGAAAGCCAGTTATCTACATTTCCTGACAGCAATTTAACGCTAGAACCGGATGAGGGTGGATTGGCGCATAGGAGCTTGTTTAAAGCGTTCACATCCAATTTTTTCCAATCTCTTTTGGGACTTTTAAGAGACGAGGGGGAAAGGGTAGGGGCGGCAGGGGGAGCAAAACTGAATTTAGATAAAAGTGGTCAGACCAGTCCAAGGGCACTGCAGGGGCACAATAGATGTGCGGAAGGCTCGAAAATATAGGGTCAAGAAGATGGCCAGCTATGTGAGTAGGGCCCATGTTTAAGAGGTTAATGTTCATGGCAGCTAGGTCAGAAATGAAATTGTTGCATGTAGAGTTACGGGGGTCATCTAGATGGAGATTTAGATCACCCAGGACAGAGAAATATTTGGAGTTCATAAGAAAAGGGGTTACTTGGTTGGGAAAGGATGAAGCCCAGGGGGAGGAGGGTCCTGGCGGGCGGTACACCAAAAGGCCAGAGAATGTGAAATTCGAATTTAGGGATAGTTTAAATAGGGCAGCTTCACAGTTTGTAAAGTCTAAGGGATCAAATTTACATTGGAGATGATTTTTAAAAATAATGGCTATACCACCCCCCGTTTTATTGGCTCTGTCCTTCCTGACAATAGCGTAGTTGAAGTGTAAAGCTGCAGCAAAGTCTGGACCAGCACTCTCATGGAGCCAAGTCTCCGTAAGGAACAGGGTGTATGGTTGTTCGTCTGAAAGAAGGTCAAAAATATCCCTTCTGTGCTTGGGTAGTGAGCGGCAGTGAAGACTGAGGAAGATGAACTCTTTAGTGGACTGGGTTGACAAAAAGGGGTTAGGTCTGGTCAGTGGCGGGAAAGGGAGATGAGGTAGTGAGGTGACGGGGGGAAATTGCAGTGGGGGCATACTATAATGGTTGCACTGTCAGTTTGGAGCCAAGTGCAATTTTGCTCAGTTGGGGGGCGAAGAGCTAGAAGTTTGTTGGAAGAAAAAACAATCCATTTAGAGTGTTTTTGAGCAGGGGTTTCACTCCTCTCCAGCCAGGATAGCTTGATTCCATTGGCATGGAGAGCACGGCACCCACGTCTGGGCATACCCGTCCCACTCGGGGTGACAAATGCAAAACAACAGTTGATGGACAGAATGTAGAGCAATGTCACACATTCACCCCAGTACAGAGATCTGGACCTAAATCCATCGTTTTTTTACTCACCATGCCATTCCAGTTTGAACCCAGCCATATGCAAATCAGTCTTGACCCTGTGCCTCATGGGAACAGTCCAGCCCAAACTGCCAAACGAGGTCCTGCTTGGACTGGAAACAAGCATCCTAGGACCGGTTTTGGGGTTTCACCCCTCTTCAGCCAGGATAGCTTGATTCCAGTGGCATGGAGAGCACAGGACCTACGTCTGGGCATACCCATCCCACTTTGGGTGACAAATGCAAAAACAACAGTTGATGGACAGAATGTAGAACAATTTCATACATTCACCCCAGTACAGAAATCGGGGCCTAAATCCATCGTTTTTTTGATCACCATGCCATTCCAGTTTGAACCTAGCCATATGCAAATCAGTCTTGACCCTGTGCCTCATGGGAACAGTCCTGCCCGAACTGCCAAGCCAGGTCCTCCCTGGACTGGGAACAAGCATCCTAGGACCTGTTTTGGGGTTTCACCCCTCTTCAGCCAGGATAGCTTGATTCCAGTGGCATGGAGAACACGGGAGAACATGGGCAAGAAATTGTCCAAAACTTTATTTGTCTGGCGTGCAAGGATCCACCTGGATCCTCATGGATTTGGGTGGATCTCCAGATTCAGATCCCAATTAAAGAAAACAAATTCACCCACTCACAGCCCCACATTCACACACCCACATACATACCCATGCAACCACTCAGATACCCACACAACCACTCTCACACCCACTGACAGACCATAACCTCTCACACAGCCACTCTCACATCCAGTTACACAGCCACACAACTACTCAAACGCATACAGCCACTCACACACCCACTTACACACCCACAACTCCACTTACACACACATGTAGCCACTCACACACCCACAGGGTCACTCACACAGCCACTCACACACTCATATACAGGCAGTGATACACTTATGGAAACTAAATTGAAATAGCATATGTTTGTATTTAATGTGCTGTTGTTTTAGTATGAGTGCAATATAACCAGCAGACCCCTTAATTTTATGAGGATTCGGGAACAAATGTGCAGATCCCTAAAATGAATTAAAAAAAGGAAACACGTGGTGCATTGCATTTATAAAAAGACTACATAAGTTACGTTACCTTCATTTAGATTTTTTTGTTTTAAAATATTTAATAAGAATGAATGTGAAAATAGAATGTATTCATAATCTTTTGAAATGTTAAAACAAAATATTGAAATTCCTTAAAAAACAAAGGTTACAGGGACACTTTAGTTAGGAAATAGAATTTAAAAAAACATTAGAAATTCACCGAAAAAGCCAAAGGTTACAGGGATGTTAGAGTTAGGTTCAGATTTTATTCACACAAAACCATTGAAATTCAGCAGTTATAGTTATCTTAATCAACTATAACTTGTGCACTAAAGTAACTACAACTCAAGCCCTAAAGTAACTTCAAATCACGCCCTCGCCATGCTCTGCTAATTACCCCACACACTACATCCCTCATGACATCGTTTATGACATCATTGATAATGTCACTGCAACATTTACATTTAAAATATTGATGAGAAAACTGTGCATGGCGGGGCACGAGATATAGTTACCTTAGGGCATGAGTTATAGTTATTTGACATAAATATTATGAAAACTGCTGAATTTGTACGATTAAGTGTGAGTAAAATCTGAGTGTGTGGGTTATAATAAGCCGCCCATCGGGATAAAAACACCATCCTTTTAAAAGTTAGCTGCTCTAAAGACCTTACTGCCGGGCAAACAAATAATTTTCCACTTGCTAACTGAAAGACTGGAAGACAATTCATACTTTGTTTTCTCGAGAAAATTGGTAACGAGAGGGCGATCCCCTTGATTTCGAAAAGCTCGGTACCTCGCAATTTTGTTTTAAACACTGCAGCAAGGACTGATGATGTATCTGTATGTCCTAGAGGTATATAGTTGTTTATCAATAATCTGACCTGGAGGAAGCTAAAGAAGAGCAATCTGCTCTGCATGCAACATCTAGCTTGGACCGCTTCCCAGTTAATGCACCTACCTCCTATTATAAAATGATTCATCTCTTTGAAGCATTTTGATTCCCAAAGTTTAATTTGACTCTTCCGAATGTAGAGGCCCAAACTTCTGGCCTCAGTTAAACTCAGATATCCAAATCCTCGGCCTTTTGAGAATAACATTTCTGAAGTCTGTTGGAGAATGCTAGAAGTGTCTTATATCATACTTTTTTGGGAGATTTTAATGTTTTTAAAAAGACCGGCAGCTGAGTTCCGGCTTCATGAACCATTTTATTAAGAAAAAAACTATTGAAAGATCCCCTATTATCAAGCAGCCGCACTTCTATATCCATGAATGCAGCTTCGTAATAGGTACGAATATGGGGGAGTGCCAATCCACCCCAACTAGTATCCAGTTGAAGTATTGATAATTTTAACCTTGACGCTTTTTTATTCCAAATAAATTTGCAAAATAATTTTTCCAATTCACTAAAGAAAACTGCGTTTATTTTAATTGGAATATTTGAGAACAATAAAAAAATAAATAAGGGTAGTATTGACATCTTTATTAAAGCAACACGCACCACCAGAGTAAGAGGGAGAAGTATCCACTTTCCCAATAGATCTTCAATTTTCCTCAATGTTACTTGATAGTTTAACCTGAATAAATCCGCATAATGGTTGGAAAGATATGTTCCCAAATACTGAAATGGCTCAGTAGAATATGCTTGTAGTCTTAAGTTGTCCGGGAGAAAATTACAGCAGGCATTAAACACCAATACTTCAGTTTTCTTATTAATTATCTTATATCCTCCAATCACCTCGAACTCAGCAAATGTCTCCAAAATCCTATCAATATTTTGTTTTTCCGGTTTAAGATAGAGTATAACGTCATCTGTAAATAATTTTATTTTTTACTTCTCCTCTATTGGAGTTTTTACATCTAAATTATCTTGAATTCTTACTGCCAGAGGATCTATAAAGAAAGTAAATAACACTGGCGACACGGGGCACCCTTGCTGAGTCCCACGTTTAATATCTATCATCCCTGCAGATTTTGAATTTATCCTGATCTGAGTTTGGGCTCCTTGATATAAATTCTGGAGCATAGAAATTATTTGCATCGGGAAACCAAATGTTTCAAGGCCATCAAATAATGCATCCCAATTCACAAGGTATAATGCCTTCTCAGCATCAACCATCACTATTATTGCAGAGGTTTAGTGGATATTAAAGTAATCTGTTGCTTGAGTTAAATAGGCGGTAATTGATGACATTGACTGGCCTGATATAAAGCCGGATTAATCTGTGTGCATTGCATATTGTGCAGCGGGGGTGAATCGGTCGGCCCATATTTTCCTCAGTAATTTATAATCTAAATTTTAAAGGCTGATTGGCCTATAGGAGCCAACCTCCCTAGGATCCTTGCCTTTCTTAACAAAATTGACTATCGAAGACTCTTTAAAGGCCACTGGAACGTCCCCCCCTGCTTTAACATGACTGAATAGATCAAGCAAAAATGGTAGTAAATCTTCTGAGAAAGCCTTATAAAATTCAGTCGGAAAGACGTCGTTTCCACAGGCCTTTCCTCCAGGCATTGAAATCAAAGCTGTAGACAATTCTTGTGCAGAAATTACGGCCATTAAAGCCTCTTTCTGTCCAACAGAAAGCTGAGGGAGAGGTAGATCATCAAAAAAGCCTTGAATCGCTTGTTTAGCTACCTGATAGTTATTTGAATAAAGATCTTTATAATGATTGACAAACATTTTTGGGATATCCTCTTTTTCAGAGACTATTATCTGTGTCCCTGGCATTAACACTCCATCTATTATCGCCGCTTCTTGCTTGACTCTAGTAGACCATGCCAAAAGTCTTCCTACCATTTGGCTTTCTTCATAAACTTTCTGCTGGTATGCTCTTGAACTGCTAATTTCTTCCATTATAAAAAACTCACTCAATTCCTGCTTAGCCTTGGCTAAATCCTCTCGGGTACGATATCCCCCTCCCCCAGAAGAACTGCTCTTCACCAAGGCCACATTGACTGCTTCTTGAAGATCTTTAACTCAATTTTTACGCTCTCTGACTTGTTCTGCCATAAAAGCAATCATTTGACTTCGCACTGCTGCTTTAAAGGCCCCCAAACTGAAAAAACCCTTGCTGTGCCCCTATTAATCTTGAAAAACTCCCTAATCTATTCTCGTGTAATTATTATCCACTGTTGGTTGGTTAGGAGTAGTCTATCCATCTGCCACCTGGATTTTCCTCTCTCCCCCAATATTATGTCAATTTAAAGTTTCACTAGAGAATGGTCGGAGAAGGAGTTAGCCAAAATCTCAGTGTTCAAGCATTTCAAAGAGGGTGACACCAGAAAAAAATCGATCCGTGAAGCGGACGTAAATTGACTAGAATAATAAGCGAATTGTTTAGTCATTCCATGGGCCCTTCGCCAGGGATCAACAAGTTGATAATCCTGCTTTATAATATCTATCAGCTTTTTGGTCCCAGGCTTCATCTGCTTTTTTAATTTATTTGAAGTGTCTAGTTGTAGATCTTGTATAAAGTTAAAGTCCCCCCTAAAATAATTGGGCCAACTGCTGTTCTAACTTTATCATTAATCCTCTTAAGAGCCGCAAACTCATCTACCACTGGTGCATAATAATTCACAAAATTCAGCATAGTGCTGTCTACCTTTTCAGCAATCCAAATCCATCTACCATATGGATCCCTTTGAATTTGGACAATGTCCCAGTTTATTCCTCGTCCAAAATAAATTGCAACCCCCCTTACTGCAGCCTGTGCCGAGGCAATTTAGGCTTTAGAGAAAGCTTTAGGGATAAACAAATCAGGCTGGTTAATTTTAAGGTGAGTTTCCTGTAGAAACAAAATTTGGGGTGAGAATGTTGCCAACCATCTCATCAACCTACCATATTTGCGTTTGTTCAAGATGCCATTTACATTGACCAATATAATGCAGAGGTTAATATTCATTGTTTAAAAAGAGAAACCCCAACAATCATAACATAAATACTCTTCATGGCAAACAGCTGAGTCCCTTTACTTATCCTTCGAAATTTTCTGCAGTAGTTCCTGTGCTTCATCAAGACTTGTAAACTTGGACCTTGCCATGAACCAAAACCCAAAGTTTCGACTGTTGGGCAATGGCTGCTTGGGCTCCCTGCACTTTAAACAAATAAAGGAGTTTAACAAACTCTTTCCGACGGCGTCCTGCCGCTGCACACATATCCGAAAATATACGGCAATTGGGGACCTCTCGAGATGAAAATAGTTTTTTCTGTATTGCTCTGGTTAGAATCCTTCAGGCGATAATTCAAGAAATTTACTAGGATAGTTCTAGGCAGTTTAGAATTAGGGAAAGGTTGTGCTGGGACTCTATGAGCATGAGTAATTGTAGATCCCCTGAAAATTCTGGAAGGACAATCTATTTTATAAATGACTCAACACATTGTACTGGTTGAGACCCTTTGCACCCCTCTGGCACCCCAACCAGCTGCAGATTTGACCGCCGTGATTGATTTTCTATCCCTTCGAGCTTAGTTTCAAGCAAGTTCTTTTGCTTTTTATCGGCTTGGACCTGCTGCTGAATTAAAGTCATCTGGTCTTCCAGCTGGGAGATTCTGGATTTAGCCTCCTGCAACCTGGAAGGAAAAGTCCCCACTTTTTCTTCAATTTTAAATAAGCGAGCATGTAATACTGCGATTTCTTTTACCTGTGTAACCTTCATTTCCCTGACTTCATACAGGATCAGATTGAGCATGCTTTTTGTATCGCACTGAGAAGTGGGACCGATCTCAATAGTAGATTCTGTTAGTGTAGGAGCCTCAGCGCCATACGATAATAAAGAAATCACAGGCGGTGAATCCATCAATAATTGAGGAAGCAGAGGAGGTTCCATAGCAAGCGTTCCAGAGCAAAGCTCTACTTTAACCTGGGCAATATGGGCAATATGAACATTGTTGATGCTAGGACCATCCTGTTCAGAAGCCTGTTTGAGAGCCTAAAGCGGCAGAGTGGGTGGAGACTGACAAAGAGATTGAGATGCCTTGGGTTTTTGAAACATCAAATATTCTTTAACTTTGCCCGGGGGTAGACTAGAAGAATTGTTTTGACTATTCTCCTGATTATCAGCTAAGGGGTTATTATCTTGGCTCTCACCTGGCATAACTGGGCCTACCAGTTTACTTCCTGCTTTGGTTCCTTCCAAAGTCATGTTAGTTAATCCCTGGGATGCAATGCTCGGCATTCCTGGACTGCTACCCCCCTTGGCCCTCGTCTCCCTGGACCAGGACTTCATTCTCAAAGTCTAAAGGATTAGCTCTAGGAGTAGAGCCACCCCGAGCTTTTTGGGCATGCTCCCGCTCAGCCTTTGCAGCAGTAGACAGTAATTTCATCTGAGTAGTGCAGTTTTTAGATTTAAGAGGCATGTTTGAATCTGGCTGGGGCGATGGGCTGGGAAGTTTTGTGTGTCTTCCCATTAGGCTGGATATTCAGAGTCAAAACGCCAAACAGTTTATAGAAACAAAGAGCACTCTTCTCAGCTTCTCACCTTAGTCAGCTTTATTGCGCCTGTCGCCGTCACTGATGTTATCAGGGAGAACAGTCCCCTCTTTTATTGCCTCTTTAGCCCGTCTTGATCTTCTCCCTCCAGGACCCCTTCCTGCAGGAGTGGATCCTGGGGACGAGACCGGCGTCTCAGCACAAGTTCAGTAACCCGAACAGCAAAGACCAAAAAAAATAAGGCTTCACTCCCCCGGTGCTGCTCGAGCCCTTTTAAAATCCAGCGCTTTCGACAATGAGAGCATTTGACAATCAGCAGGGCAGCAATTAGCTCAGAGCGGGCAAAAGCGGAGGGGCCGTAGATCAGAAGAGGGGTCAGAAAAGGCAGCGCGTGCACTTTCTCCTTCCAGCCCCGTCAAGAAGACAGTATTCACTACCTACAGCCGTTATCGCCAAATCTTTTCATCTCGCAGAGTCCTCCTGGAGCCTCATGCCATTCACCGCCATCAACAGTCGTGTGATCAACGGTCTGACCTTCCAGGTACAGGGTGGGGCGACAATCATGCTCACCATTTCTGCTGAAGGGAAACTCACATGAGGGCATTAAACTCTTAAAATAAATCCACCAGATTAATTGCTAGAGGCCTAGAATTAAAATACCATTAGTGGTGCAGAGCCTCGAGTGTTTGCACCCCTTTATGCATGCACAAGGTATACATATACAGCATGAGAGATTAACAACTGGCTGTTGCACTAAATAAAGTAAAAAATAGACAGGTGTACGGAGGGTTGTCAGAGAGGTGGTTGGTGCTAACCACATTGAACCTCTGTAGGGCAAGCCCTTTCTGAGACATAAACTATAATAAACAAGGCAACAGGGAAGTCAATGGATACTGGTGCAGACTTCTCAAGCGGCGTCTTTAGAATGACACAAAAAAGAGAACCTGCCTTAGTGAGCAGTGAATGCAAGGTGATGCCACAAGCACCACTCTTGAAATAAGGCTACAATTCTTTCTGCATCAGTGAGGCACCTTTATTTTAGACATGTGTATGTGTATCCAAGTTAAGAAAACATTTGAAAAAACAGTACCAGCAACAGAGCAACCCACACCACAGGTCCTAGAAGAATCAAAAGATCTCTTCCAGACAGGAGCTAGACTACTCATTCCAATACCAACAGGCAGGGCACGGAGTATATTCAGGAAATATGTCTTCCCAAAGAAAGATGGCACTAAAGGAGCGGCTGAAAAGGCATTAAAATGATAACCTCAAAATGTTCCACCCCATTCCAACATGAAGGCAACTTCATGTCCACAGACCATCCAAAAGGCACATCATGTTTACTTGAAAGAATATAAAATATAGATATATTAGAAAATCATATATCGTCTGTGCAAATACATTAAAGAAACGGATATAGTGCAGACTGTGAACACTGTTTGTGACATATATAAAGGTGCCTCATAAGTAACACAAGTGCTAACACAATGGACAATGAAAGAAATTCAACAAAATAAACATATATAAAGGAATTCATTATTGCGTCCAACTACAATAGAAAACCCTAACGAGACATGTGATATACATCCTGTCATGAGCTTGTCTAATTGGGCGTGGTACGCTTATTCATATCACGTCGACGTTTTGATCCCCAGAGAACGAGTCAGGACTGGGTACAGCCTGTATTGTAAGGAAATTGTATACTTAAGGGGCTGATTCCGATCTCACTCGGAAGGGCTCTGAACGTGAGCCGGCTGGAAAAGTGTGAGCCGTACGCGTGTTTTCCGCCCGACTCGTACAGCTGTACGATTAAGCAAGTACAATGCGAGAAACGCAAATTTGCCGACCAAATCGTTTCCGGGTCCAAACCGCTCCGTATGCCTCGTCCATAAGCACATTGTTCCGTGCAATGGAGGAGATTTCCGACCGAGCCAGTACGATGCACACTTCGGACAGACGGATCGAGCCAAAGTTTCCGGCTCGCAAAACGTCCGGAAAGCTGCCTTCGGGGGTCCGCGTTGGACGCCCCCATCACCCGTAGCCTTATGACTCAGACACAGGGGGAGACCTAAGGGTCTCCCCAACACAGGCATGTACGGTGCAGATGGCACCGTCGCGTACCCACTGTAGGGGATACCCTTGTGCGAGACATACCCATTCAGTCAATGGGAGCCCATGTACATGTCGTACGACCGGCTCCCATTGACTTCTATAGGAGTCTGACCGAACCGAGTCCGGCAGCATGTGACCACATTGTACTCGCTCGGTCAAACTGCAGGAGTCTGGCTCGGTCTGAAAACACTCCGATCCAGCTTGGTTGGAGAGCTTTCCGACCCAGATTGTAATCAGCCCCTTAGTGTCAGTGTGTTTAGATAAGCTAAAAATGTCATGCAAAGTGAGCAAAGCGAAGTCACCTGCTATGCATGTTTCTCAAAAAGAAGGAAACCACATGTAATATCCTCTTACTGGGTTATGAAATAACAAGCGCTTCCATGAATGCGCAAGGTGGAGCGTCAAACACAGTGGCCCATGGTGAGTGCGAAAAGTGGAACTGTTGATTACTGGTAAAACATAATTAACTGTGCCGATGGACAATTCAAGTACGCTTCTATTGTGGGTCATGAAGGAGTCACCATTATTTTGGCATCCAAGTTCCAGGAGCGCAAGTGCTTCCTAGGTTCCTTGAGTGGAGTCAAAGGAGGATTCAAAATTATTTAATTGAATCTATCAGGATATGTTAAAAAGACTTGTTAGCAAGACTTCCAGTGTAATGGCGGCATCGTGGCTTGGAAGCTAACCAGCCTGATGCTAACATGTTAAAATCAAGCTTACCGTGCTCCGAAATCAGCTGAGCTTGGTAAGAACTCAGGGTAGAACAGAGTTGGTTCTGAGCCCTGTTGTGTGACCAACTCTGTTCTATTTATGGGTAGAACAGGGTTGGTCACACAACAGGGGACAGAACAGAGGCTGGAACAGGGGCAGAGGAAGAGGACGGAAGTCAGTGAGATTCTACCCCCAAGTCACGCATGGAGAGATTCAAACCAGAAGACAGACATAAAGATGGTAAGCTCACTTATATTAGGAGTACCGATATCTGCGAACCCTAGTTCAAACCAACGTGTTAGTTAGTGTTTTGAATGAGCAGACAGAAGACTTGAGTGATCCCAATATTAATATATCCAAACACCATCTATCTCCCACAGAGAAGTCAGTTCTCGCTAAAGGTTTAAGCTTTCTACCTACTGCACCCACAAATTGTTTCAATACAAAGATAGAATCACATCATTTCTTCAGAAAGGTACGCTTGTGCCACTATTTGTACAAAATCCCTATCCCCAAACTTGACAATAGGTTCTCTGCTACACCTTTACCAACCCTGTCAGCCTTTACACCCTCTGCACATCTAGTTAACATCAGAATTTGGCATTTGAACAAGTGATCCTGAGGGACTTTATGCAATTGTTTGAAACAAAGAAATATATCAAAGATAATGTCACAAGAGATGATCAACTAAGCCTAGAATCCCTAAAAATAAATAATAATGTTATCATCAAAATAAATACTAATGTTATCATTAAGCCAGCAGACAAAGGGGGAGCCATTGTAATCCAGGATACTGCAAACTGTGTAACAGAAATTATGACATAGTTACAGGTGACTGACAACTGCAAAAAGATTCAGGGCGATCCGGCGAAGGAGGTATCCAAGCTCATACATCAGCTGACCACCAGATGTCTTGAAGAGGGATATCTTAGTGAACTCGAATTTGGCTACCTGCATAAGAAAAAACCCATAGGGCCCGATTCACAGAATGAATTTAAGACTAAATGTTATGTTAAATGTTATGTTAAAACTTGGTAGAGCGCAAAACAGCTGCCCCAGCAAAGGGGCGTCCCGGCGCTAAAGAACCACAGAATCTTCGCAAAAAACAGAAAACCAGGAGTCAGAAACCTAAAGGGGAGGAAATAGATGGGTTTTAACAGCTCTCCGGAAAGCAGACAGATTTTCCATTGAGCAGATGTTCACCGGCAGATTGTTCCAAAGTTCGGCTCCTAGTACTCTAAAGGAGCGCCCACCTGTGCGAGCTAACTTTGTGAGGGGAACTGTCAGTAAATGTTGGCCAAGAGAGCACAGATTGCTCTGTGGCACGTAAGGTGTAAGGAGAGGGCGGAGAAGTTTTGGGCGTCCAGTTTTGAGAATTTTAAAGATCATAACGAGAGCTTTAAACTGGATACGGGACTCAATCGGCAGCCAATGCAGCTTTCGTATTGTGGCTCTAGCCGAGCACCTACGGGGAAGTCCGACCAAGGTTCTTGCCGCGGTGTTCTGTACGCGCTGCAGGCGCGCAATCTCAGCTTTGTTGGCGCCCAGGAGTAAGACGTTAGCATAGTCTAGGCGGGACAGAATTGTGGCTTGTATAATCGTTTGATGAACCTTGGAATCAAAGAAGCCGAGTATGGGATTAAGGCTCCTCATCAAGCCCACACAAGTGGCCGCTACTCTTTTTGTGTGGGTCTGGAAATTGAGTGATGAGTCCATCCAAACGCCCATGTTTTTGACCAGGGATTTGGGGGGAGGAATGGTGCCTAGCGACAGAGGCCACCAGTGTTGATTCCAGTAGCTGGTATTCTTTCCAAGAAGCAGTACCTCCGTCTTGCCTGCGTTGAGCTGCAGGCAATTATCCGTCATCCATTGGGCTACAGCAGCCAGCCCATCTCTGAACCTCGCTGCAGAGATAGAGGGACCCTCGGTAAGAGTGATTGCTAGCTGCGTGTCATCAGGGTATGACACCAGCGAGAGGTCCCATTCTCTAGCTACAGCCGCAAGCGTCTGTACATATAGGTTAAAAAGGGATGGGCTGAGTGCGGAGCCCTGAGGTACTCCCTGTCCGATGGGGTGGGACTGGGAGAGGAATGGAGGGGCTGACACCTGAAAAGGCCTGTCCTCCAAAAAGGAGCGGAACCAGTCCAATGCACGGTCCGAGATACCTGCCATGTTCAGACGATACAGTAGAATGTTATGTGATACCGTGTCAAAGGCTGCGCTGAGATCTAATAGGATCAGCGCAGCACTTTGGCCGGCATCAAGTGTCGTCCGAAGATGTTCTGACGTGGCTAGGAGGGCAGACTCAGTGCTATGGCCTGGCCTAAACCCGTTTTGGGATGGATCTAAGATGTTATTTAGATCCATGTGCTTGGACAGGATGATGTTAACGTGAGCCTCTGCGAGTTTGGAAATCCATGGAAGCAACAAAATGGGTCTATAGTTCTCCGGTTTGGAGGGATCGAGGGTCGGTTTTTTAATGATGGGAGAGACCCATGCTTGCTTCCAAACAGTCGGGACAGTGGCCGAGGAGAAGGACAAATTTAATATAGATGCTAGAGAGGGTAAAAAGAAATCCAGGGATTCTAAGAAGTGGGCCGGTCTCATGGGGTCTGCTGGGGAACCAGATTTGACCTTCCTGCAAAGTACAGCTAGGTCTTCATGAGAGATTTCAGGTATAAGCTCCATCCTGGTGCATTTATTAATGGGAGGAGGGGAGCTGAGAGCTATAGCAGAGTGGCGAGGAAAGGATTTGTAGTTGTTTTGTACTTTGTTCACAATGAAGAGAGCAAGATCCTCACATTGCTGTGCTGACATAGCATTGGAGGAAGGGGATCTATTTTTCTGCAGCACATCTACAAGTTTAAACACAACTTTGGAGGGGTTGGTACTAGAATTAATTTCTTCCGCATAGAAAGTGGCCCTAGCGGAACAGATAGCTTTGTGATAAAGCTTTTGTTTGAGTCGATAGGCAGATTTGTCTTTGATACTGTATTCTCGTCTCCATGTTCTTTCGGCTGTCTTGCATTCCTTACGCATGGCTTTCAAGGTGTTGTTATACCAAGGGTTAGAGGGAGAGCTGCGTCCTTTAATCCATTTGAGAGGTACAAGGGTATCCAGTCCCTGATTAATCCAATCATAGAAAGCAGCATATGTGGTGTTTATGTTTGTTTGTGCTTCTTGATGGAATTCGCCTAAGGTGGTATGTAGGTCGTTAGCTGAGAGTTTGTGCCATGCTCTTTTGAGATGACGGGTAGGTTCAGCTTTATTAAACACTTCCTTAATCAGTATCGTAAATTTGACTAAGTAGTGATCCGACCAATCCATAGGTTTGGGCGTCTCTATTATAGTCTCCGGGAGGTTGGTAAAAACAGGGTCTAGGATGTGACCAGCGGAGTGGGTGGCGTCCTGGATCAGGGGGCAGAGTTGTAGGGCTGATAGGTCGGCTAGGAGGTTTTTAATAGTGGGATATTGATTCCTATCGAAATGGAGATTCAAGTCTCCCAGTATCGTAAAGTTAGCCGAGCTCACCACCAAGGAGTTCGCTGTTTCGAGGAGAGCTTCTATAAATTTAGATGAGGGACCGGGGGGCCGATAAATGTAGAGGCCAGATAAAGAAAAATGGGGGCCCGCTGTGATCTTAAAGCGAGCGCTTTCACAGTTCGAAATAGATTCTTTAATGAAGGAGCACAGAAATTGCTTTCTATAAATGACAGCAATGCCACCTCCTCTGGTGTCTCTATTTATCGACTTCATATGATAGCTCTCTGGCAGCGCAAGATTGATGATACTGGTCATATCATCATGTAGCCAGGTTTCACAGATAAAAAGGATATCAGGGTTTTCTTCAAGTAGAAGGGTGTTGATCTCTTGATGGTGCTTACATAGTGATCTCACATTGAGTTGTAAAATGGTGAGAGGGGTGAGTTTATACGCAGCTGAGAGGCGCTTTGAAGAGCGGGAGTTGGGCGTGGAGAAGTGGCACGACTTACAGTGTAGGTATGTCTGTCCAACATTTCCCGATATCTTCTCGCAGTTTTTTCCTGGATTTAGAGCGAGAAGGCAGTCTCTATCATAACGATAGACTTCCCGGGTGATTTGACCAGGGGGACAGGCGAGAGGCGATGTCTTGGCGATGACGGGCGCAGATGGGCTTGCCTTAGGCGCGCCCGCTGCGCCCGTCCGCTGCGCGTACGGTGAAAGCACATGTTTATCAAGGGGTAGGAGTGGCGGTGGGCGTGGCCTCAGAGTGGGCGTGGCCTCGCGGCTCACCAGCGATGGCGGCGGGAAATGTTTGTTTGTTTGGGTCCGCTACCAGCCTTCACTCGGCTGTGCGGTATGCTCGAAGGACAAGTCCAGGGGTCCTAAAGAACAAGTGAGTGCTTTAAAATCAGGAAATTAGAGTGACATCAATTTTTAAAATTAACAACTAAGAACTCCCGGCTTCCGCCTCAGGAGGATACGTGCTTCTGAACTGCGGCGCTATTGATCAGCGCTTTTATGCAGGGTGGCGGTGGGTGTGGCCTCGCGGCGGGAAATGTTTGTTTGTTTGGGTCCGCTACCAGCCTTCACTCGGCTGTGCGGTATGCTCGAAGGACAAGTCCAGGGGTCCTAAAGAACAAGTGAGTGCTTTAAAATCAGGAAATTAGAGTGACATCAATTTTTAAAATTAACAACAAAGAACTCCCGGCTTCCGCCTCAGGAGGATACGTGCTTCTGAACTGCGGCGCTATTGATCAGCGCTTTTATGCAGGGTGGCGGTGGGCGTGGCCTCAGAGTGGGCGTGGCCTCGCGGCTCGTCAGCGATGGTGGCGGGAAATGTTTCTTTCGAGGGGTCCGCTACCAGCCTTCACTCGGCTGTGCGGTATGCTCGAAGGACAAGTCCAGGGGTCCTAAAGAACAAGTGAGTGCTTTAAAATCAGGAAATTAGAGTGACATCAATTTTTAAAATTAACAACAAAGAACTCCCGGCTTCCGCCTCAGGAGGATATGTGCTTCTAATCCTAAACTTACTACTATTTTGGTATTCACAGAATGCACTTACTACTTTTGGCATTCATGGAATGAACTTACTACTTTCGGGATTCACAGAATGAACGTACTGCTTTCGGTATTCACAGAATAAACTTACGACTACTAACTTTACGTCCGCCACCGGGCCTGAATTTCCGCTGCCGGGCCGGAATTGACGGCACTTTGGCGGAGTTTACGATTTTGGCCCGCAATTTCCGGAATAGTGCCGTAATTTACGATTACGGGCCGGAAGATACGAATTTTGGCAGTTGGTCATGTTAGACAAGGGTAAACACCTGTTCAAGTCCATACCATCCCCCACCATGGATCAGCTGATACACTGCAGCCAATCCCAGCCCACCAACATGGATAAATGCAGAGCAGACACAAACAAACCTTTTCAGGATGTCACTGAATGTGTTTGTTGCACTGCCCCTTGCCATGCGGCAAAACTACTTGAGGAGGAGGAGGAGAGCTGAGGATTTTCAGACAGAGGATCAACCTATTTGCAATGACCAGCCAAGATGTAAGGGCCAGGTACCGTTTCCCACCAGAAGTCATCTTGGATATGGTCTGTGAGTGGGAGCAGGAACTTGATTCTGTGACCTGCTGCTCACATGCAATACCAGCATATCTCAAGATCCTGTCTGCCCTACATTTCTTTGCCACTGGGTCATTCCAAAGGGTCACTAGAGACCTTGGGCCCAATTCACAGAATGAACTTAAGACTCAATCCTAAATTTACTACTGTTTTGGTATTCACAGATTGCACTTACTACTTTTGGTATTCACAGAATGAACTTACTACTTTTGGCATTCACAGAATGCACTTAGTACTTTTGGTATTCACAGAATGAACTTACTCATTTCGGTATTCACAGAAGTTAGGACTCCTAACTTTAGGACTCCTAAATGCCTTCTGTGAATACCGAAAGTCTTAAAATTAGGATTTTTCTCAATTTAGTAGTACTAAAGTTAGGACTCCTAACTTTAGGACTCCTAAATGACTTCTGTGAATACCGAAAGTCCTAAAATTAGGATTTTTCTCAATTTAGTAGTAGTAAAGTTAGCTTACCTGGACAAGGGCTGGTTGTGCAGGTGGTGGAAGTGACTGTCAAATACCACACAACACCTTGGGTCTAATAAGGGAGGTGACCCTCCTTAATGTCTTGTGTTTCGGTGGAAGTGACTGTCCAGAGGTTGGTGGTGTTTGTGCAGGTGGTAGGGGTGGTGGGAGTGACTGACCAGAGGTTGATGGTGTTTGTACAGGTGGTGGGGTGGTGGGAGTGACTGTCCAGAGGTTGTTGGTGTTTGTGCAGGTGGTGGTGTGGGGGTGGTGGGAGTGACTGTCCAGAGGTTGTTGGTGTTTCTGCAGGTGGTGGGGGTGGTGGGAGTGACTGTCCAGAGGTTGGTGGAGTTTGTGCAGGTGGTGGGGGTGCCTGTTCAAGGTACTGGTGTGTTTGTGTACCTTGGCTGTGGTGCTGTGCAGTTGGTGTTACAGGTGTGTGGATGTGCTGTCCTGCAGGCCGATATGATTGTTCCCCCCCCTGCGTTGGCCGTGAAGGTAGACTTTGGATCACTTTCACCATGCCCTCCATCATCTTTATGGCCAAGGCATGGCGTCTTGAACTCTCTTCCCGTTGGATGGATATCAGGTCAGTCATATTTCTAGACATTTCCTGCCAAGTGCTATCCATCCTATCCAAAGCTTGGCACAACCTTTCCACCCCCTGAGGGAATTGGACCATATCCTGCAGGGATCCTGAAATGACTGACAGTGTAGCCCCTATGGCACGAATGTCCTGCCTCACATCTGCCTGCTGTTGGTAGAAGTCCTGCTCCCACTTGCCACCATCACCACGTACAGGCCCCCTCTGCAGGTGTCTGCCAGGGATGAGATGAGCAGGTCAAACAACAGGGGAGTGGCAGGTGGAAGACTGTGGGCAGGAGAAGGGTGCCCAAGGGATACCTGCACTACAACAGGCCTGGTACTTCCCACAGATGATGGAGAGGATGGCAGAGATACACTGCGTAGGGAAGACCGGGTAGGGGAACCACCATGTCGGTCCCGGACGTGAGGGTTGTGAGGGAGTGATGTCTGTGATTGGATGTGTGTGAACCGTGGCTGGTTTGATTTATGCCGAGTTTGTTTGAGAGGAGGCAGACGAGCGTTGCTTGGCAGAGGATGTGATGCTGTGACGTCAGTACCTTCATCCCCGGGGTCAATGTATATGTGCTCATCCTCCTACTCAAAGTCAACGTCCTCATGATCTTGAGCCTCCTCTTGGGCACGAACTGCTGCCGACATTACTGCCTGGAGGATCAGGGGATTCTCCCCTCTGATTCCCCGTCGGCCAGCACTGGTTGTTGGTCTGTCAGCCTCTCCCTCAGCATCATCTGAAACACAGAGGTTGCAACCGTATTAGTGATTGACCAGGTATTACATGTGCTGCAACACCAGGGTTGTTTTAACTGTACTTTGCATCAGCAGATGAGGATCATGTGATCTGGTTAGGGTACCACCACAAATGACCGCTCACACCATAGCACTGAGGTGTTACACAGAGATATATATGATACTAGCAAACTCACCAGCTCCAGCCACAACTCTCTGTCCCATCGCGTTCTCCCCTGGTGTATCCTGCTGCACCTGTCTCCTCATAGTTGTTGTAGACATAGCTGTAGAGGGTAGAAACTACATTCTCAATGATCTGCATCACCAATTGACAGACAGGCATATGTGACACTCCTGGTTTGTATTTCACTTTGTAAACAACAACTGTTGATTCCATGCAGAAGGGGATATCGATCTCTGTCATGGCTTAGTAATCTAAGCTGGTGACACACCTCATGCCCGATTTACCTGAAGGACAGGTGCACGACGGTTTCACAGCTGCAGCCAGGATGTCATGCATCCCCGGGATGTTGTCTGCTGCAGTGGTCTCATCCTGTCAGCACCTGTGATGAGAGATACATGTCTATATTTTAGTACAACAGATTGTAGCTATGAGCCAACCATTTGCGGATAATCAAGGACGATGTGCAGCATGTTTACCTCATTGACTTTACATGTGGGCACCTGCTCACAAGCAGATTTGACAGCTGTTACATCCATGCAGCATTGACAATAATAAGATGACACATCAACTGACAAACTTGTATGAGAAGGTTACTGATATTTCAAGGAAGGGGATAAATGACCCTGACTCATCTGCATCACACTGATTTCACCTTTACCATTGAGATTAACTTTTATCATGGGTGTAATGTTGTCTGTTAACAAGTCAGAAAGGAGTCCATGTGTGAGATGTGCAGTTGTCAGGGACATGTTGCCCATTTGTGCTTCCTTACCCATGAGGTCACACAGCTCATTTTTGAATGAGAGAACACAGATTACTAATGTCCATCCTTTGAGTGTTCTCTGTTCCCATACTCCATTTCCAACATCATGGTACTACTTACATGACAACGGATGGTGTCTTGTGCAGCAGACATCCAAACCTCATATGTCAAACACTCACCTATACATGTGAATACGATAGAAGGGAGGCAAGCAGAAAACAACATTTGGTTATGATCACACAATGCAGATGAGGTGAAAAGCTTTGAGGCTTCCCCCCTGCACTGGAGTATCGTGTTGCTCTTCAGTCAATTCATTTTGCAGGTGTAACTGCATGAAGAGTCACCTTAGCAGCCCCTAAACCCATCTGAAAGGTACACAACTGGCACCAGTGTGTGCCTCTGCCATACCAATTTAATTTTGATTTGACCATGTACAGTTTGCTAGGGATTCATCCTATCAAGCCTGTTGTGTTTTGGTCAGTTCATATGACACATTGTTCTATTGTATGTCCATTCTGCACACACTTGGCATACATTTTGTGTCAGCCTCTCATTTGCCACCAGGGTCTGATCGGCCATGTGTTCAAATGTCCTATGTGAACATATTGTGATGCAGGACAACAGTGCTGTACAACATATACGATGGAGGTGAAAGGCACAATTAATGAGCATTTAGCCAGGTTGACTTACCTTGGTCCAGCACCGGAGCAGTGTGTGGTCCCTGGACAGATGTCAGGCCCAACCTAGTAGCAGAAGTCAGTGCGCGTCTTTGATTCTGGGAGGACCACATTGTACCTACAATGATAAGTGTGTTTTGGAACTTTACATTCCTGCTGCCACATGTGATGCATTCAATTTCTGGCACAGAGGATGAGCACAAGCAGTTGTGGGCACCACCGTTGCAGTAGTGTGTCATACATAATGTAAGGAGTGAACCCACATATCACTTAGAATGGGCCCACTACCTTGATGCTACCTATATCACAATGACATGCCTACGAATTCAGAGGTAAGGTCCACTATTGTGTTTTGTTGATGCCCAGAGAATTATCCATCCAATGTACGCAGTATATGCCCAGCTGTGTGGACTGTGCAATTTAATGTATGTTGGTAAGATTTGAAGTTGAACAGTGTATGCATTGTCAATACTACAGAGACTGGTATCTCACTGTTTGTTTTTCATCTCCATATCTGTGCAAATAGAGTTTCTTGATTAGGTCTAAAGACATTATTACAATATAGTGGGTACACCCTTTTGACTAGTTGTGGGCCTAGATTACTGGATTGGTTTCCCCGGTCTGGGTCTGTCAGTGAAATACATGTTGTGTACCACAATTACAAAGGTATGATGAGCCAAGACATTTTATATTTTGTCTTTCGCTGTTGACAAATGTCATATGGTAAAGGTGAATGTCCATTGACAACTCCAATTGTAATGAAGCACATTTTGCATCACTGGTTGACTTACATAGGTGTCCTTCTGTCGTCTCCTAACAATGTATCCACTTTGACCATCTCCTGGCCGGTTTGACTTCCTCTGTACGTTGCTGATTTCTCCCATTAGATGCGGTGACCTCTTCTACTGCAGTTGTCTGTGATCTGGCTGGAAGTGTAAATGGGTGAGAATAGAGAAAAGTAAACAAATGGGTAATGTGCTTGTGGAACTTTTCGGGTATTTGCCCATATCTTCTGCGTGCTAACATTGTTGTGAAGTACTGCCACAGACGGGGCAGGTAGGAGCAGTGGTGTGTTGGGGATGTAATGGCCTGGCAGAGTGGAAAATGGACAACAGAATATGTCTGACATATTTACATCTGATGATACTCTCACCTTCTGCTTTGTGATTTAAGCTGCCACAGGGTGATGTACTTCTTGGAGAATTTGTGGCAGGTTTACAAGCCCCTTGAATAAGATTTATACTGCTGTTGCATCACTTCTGTGACACAACGGTGGTGTACAACAGACGACACATTTAGAATTATTCGCAACGTGACGCTTCTATGGTGAAGCGTCACATTGTGAGGCTCTGCGCAACATTGAACCTGCGTCAGCTTTGATGTAGCCAGGGTGGGCATTCATTTGGGATATGCCGCGTACAAGTGATTCAGTGAAATCTACAAGGTTTCACAAAGTCACTTTTCAGAGACTGGTGCGACGCAACCTTACGCCTGCTTGAAGCAGACGTAAGGAGTGGCGCGGCACGTTAGGTATGGGCAGTTCATGGGCATAATTGGCATTGCATCGCTCTTGCGACACGACTCCAGCACAGCCCCCCCTACACACCATCAGATTCAACACACACCTGTCTATCCCTGCGCCACAGTGCACCACCATCTGAACACAACACATCTGTGTTTGCGCAAGGGTTCAATTGCATGTCACATAGGTACTGGTGCTCCCCTGCTAATAATTGTCAATAGCTACTTTATATTTTTAACTTTATTTAGCATTTCCATATAGCATTGCACATTTTCAGTCAATGTGAACAGTTATTGAATTTGCAGGGTTGTGTATGTACGGCTGCAGTACTGTGCCCATGTTTTCAAAAGAGGGGAGGGATTAACCATTTGTAATGCAAAGGATTCTGGGACTTGTGGTGCTACATGCAGAGGGTGACACATGAGTCTCTGACTGACTATTTTTTTTAATACACTTTGGACACAGACAATCTTTTCATGCACTTTTTCTTTTCATTCCACTTACCTGGTACCACGTAGCGGATGCCACTGACAGGCAGCCCATGGATCAAGTTGGTGTGTATTGTTGTGAGGATATCCTCTTACAGTGGGGTGAGCGGGATACGGGGTCCAGGGCATGCAGCAGGGAGGATCTTGCTTAGTTCAATCCTGGAGTATTTCTCCTTCACCCTCTGCCTTTTGTCCTGACACTTTTTTTTATGTCCTGTACTGTCCGCCTTCTCCTCCCACAAGGCTGAGACAGCAGTGGATATCTGCTGCCATAGCTCTGCCTTCTGTGGCCCACTGGTGCAGTAGGGTGGCCGTCCATATAGGCGCTTGTGGTGCCTGACTATGAACTCCACAAGCATGGCGGTCTCCTCTGCTGTAAAGTTCCTTTTTCTCCTCCTTTCCATTTTCTGTGGCACTGTGAGTATTGTAGACACAAACTCTCTGTGGACAAACCTGGTCCTTCAATGTGTGCTGCTTTTATGTGTTTTCTAGTGCTGGTCAATTATTGCTAATTGGCTTCAGCTGGAGCGTGGAGGGGGATGGTAGGCACTGGCAGCATTCACCATGCCAAAATGGAGCTGTTGGCTGGGATTGGCTGCAGTGTATCAGCTGATCCATGGTGGGGGGTGGTAGGCACTTGGACAGATGTTTACCCTTGGCTAACATGACCAACAGCCAAAACTTGTATCTTCCGGCCAGTAATTGGAATTTCGGGCCCATAATCGTAAATTACGGCACTATTTCTGAATTACGGGCCGGAATCGTAAAATTCCGGCCCGGCGGCGGAAATTACGGCCCGCGGCGGACGTAAAGTTAGTAGTTGTAAGTTCATTCTGTGAATCCCGAAAGTAGTAAGTTCATTCTGTGAATGCCAAAAGTAGTAAGTGCATTCTGTGAATACCAAAATAGTAGTAAGTTTAGGATTTAGTCTTAAGTTCATTCTGTGAATCGGTCCCATAGTCCACACTATCTATACCCTCACCAAGGTGCACAAGAACAAGGAGAGACCGCCAGGGAAACCCATTGTGTCTGGGTGTGGATCAGTTATAGAACCTCTTCGTCTATATGTTGATTTGTTTATCCACCCTTGGGTGTTTAAAACATGATCCTACATTTGTGACTCTATGGAAGTCATCCAATGGGTGGAAGATCAACCATTCGATAAAAGTAAACAATTATTAGTGACATTGGATTTGTCTTCCATCTACACTAGCATCCCGAAGAAGGATGCACTAGAGGTAGCTTGTACTGTCCTAGAACAGAGGGAAATGCCTCATTTTCTCCCTACAGATTTCATAGTGAGTCTACTACAAATAGCAGTGACAAAGAATTTCATTGTATTCATAAATAATTTTTTCTGCAAAATAAAGGGTGTAGCCATGTTGGCAGGGGTTCTACTGACATAGCTAATCTATACATGGACGCATATGAAGACAAATTCATATATAACATTGGAAATCCATTTGCTGCCAATATCACCCTAGGGTAAAGTTATATTGACGATGTCCCTATGATTTGGACAGGCAAACAGGACAGTCTACAAGAATTCTTCACATGGTTGAATAACAGATCAGTGGATATGCAATTCACTATTTCATCGGATCAGGATGAAATTGAAATCCTAGATTTAAGGATTAAAGTAATGGAAACTCCCTATTCACAACACCTTTTAGGAAGCCAATGGAGCATAATGCATTAATCAGGGACTCGAGCCATCAGCCCAGAAACCTACGGGACAATTTGCCATATGGTCAGTTCCTGACGCTGCTGAGAAATTGCACACATAGGTCAGATTTTTTTCAAGGAATCTGACCTTCTTATCATGCAACTCAAAGATCGAGGTTATACCAAAGGTCTATTAAAAAGAGCTAGGAAAAGGGCCTGGTAGTGCCATAGAGAGACATTACTTAAGACCAAATAAGAACAGGGGAACATGAAAGACAGGGTAGTTTGGGTGACTACCTTTGGTAACAGATGTAATAAGGTAAATAAGATAATTAATTGGCATTGGTCCCTGATTACTGATTAAATTGGTACCACAGAACCTCCTTTGCTTGCCTTTAAGAGAGGTAGAAATGTGATCATTTGGTCAATTCTTATTTGATGAACACACCTGCCCAGATCTTAGAACTCAGCTATCGTTCCCACCTCTAGTGGGCCACTATAAGTGGGCTACTACCATATAATAGTTCTCAGTGCACTCGATTATTCAACGTTCTGTAATTCCTCAAATTTTATATGGTGCTACTACATCCGTTGCACTGTGTCTGGCAGTGCCTAGAATCAATGAGTATATATCAGGTCAGGCGCACCAGTCCCTGGTGGATGAGTGCATTTTTACTTTGAAACCTTAGGTTTCTCCTCCAAGTTAAAGTTAAGGGACTGGTGAGTCAGACCTGATATATACTCATATATCAGACATATTAAGACACATTCTAGATAAAGCCCTTGAAATGAGATGGATCACAGAGAAAACGTACAAGTTCCTAGACTGAATATCCCTGTCAACCACAGTTTTACATGCTACCTAAGGTGCACAAAAACCTTAAAAAACCTCCATTTAGACCAATTGTATCAGCTTGCGGATCAATATCAGACCCCATAGGTCAGTATCTAGATTTTGTCTTTCAACCAAGGGTACAAAAATGGGCAACGTACAACAAAGATACTACAGCATTTTTGCATCTACTGGAGTCAATACCACAACAAGATATGTCAAACTGGTGGTTGTGTACTGTAGATGTAACCACCTTGTACACCTCTACACCTGGGCGAAGCACTACGATACGCTCGCGGAGTTTGCGAAGTTTGCGCAACTTCACACTACGCGAGCTGCACGTAGCACAGTGCGAACACGCGTAGTGCAGCGTAGCATAGTGCAGCGCTCATTTTTTGCTTGTTCGCGGTCCTGAACGTCATGTTCGCAACCGCGAGCAAGCAAAATGACATCCCGGCGAGATTCTCAACGCGGGGGAGGTAAGGTTTCTCATTGTGAGTGGTTGCGCATGCTCGCAACCGCTCTCAATGAGAAACTACCAGTTCGCGTTGAGAAAGCTGCTGCTCAGCCAGGCTCATATTAGACATCCCACGCAACGAACACATTTCTGGTCACCTTAAAGACCTCCACTGGCTACCCGTCAATAAAAGGATCACTTTCCGACTGCTTACCCACGCACACAAATCACTCTACGACATCGGACCAGATTGCCTCAACTCTCGACTATCCTTCTACACCCCCTCCCGCCAACTACGTTCTTCCAGCCAAGCCCTCGCCACTGTACCTCGCATCAACAAGACCACCATGGGAGGCAGATCCTTTTCTTACCTGGCTGCTAAAACATGGAACTCACTCCCCGCTTACCTTCGCCTCACCCAGAACCACCTAGCGTTCAGAAAGCAGCTTAAAACATGGATATTTGACAAATAATCTTCCTCCCCTTCTAAGCGCCTTGAAACCCTCTGGGTATGTAGCGCGCTATACAAATTTCATGACTTGACTTGACTTGACTCGAGTAATAATCTACTCGAGCAGCAGAAAACTACAGCTCGCACTGTTCAAGATGCCGTTTTCAATGATTGCACAGTGCCGGATGCTTGTCCGCACTGTGCAATCATTGAAAACGCATCTTGCACAGTGCGAACATGCTACTACGCAGCTCGCGTAGTGCTACTTGAAGTTCGCGTAGTGCGAAGTGCACTTCGCGTAGCTTCGCGTAGCGCTACTTTGCGAACTACGCCCACCCTTAGCTAGAAGCCCTTGAGTGGTTCATACTCAACAACGAATGTGAAGGAGCTAATAAGATCTTTTACTGGAATTGATGCATTTTGCGTTATATCATAGTTACTTTAAATGGGAAGGAAAGTTTCTTTCCCAATGCAATGGAACATCTATGGGCTTTGCAGGAGCTCCTGCCTATACAAATATGTTTATGTCAAAATTTGAGCATTATCATATCTTACAAGATCCTTTGTGGAGTGATAATTTGGTGGTGTTTAAAAGACTCATTAGTGATATCTTTATTATCTGGAAAGGGGAAGAGAAGCTGTTGCAGGAAAACATCCAGAGATTGAATACATGCCATCACCAAATCAAATACACATACACAATTGCAAAAGTCAAGATTGTATTTTTGGACATCATAGTACAAATTGAGGCCAATGGAATTAAGACTAATGTATACGTGAAGCCTACAGATCGTAACAATTGTTTGCACTTTAAACGTTTCCATCAACAATCGTTGAAAAAACATCTTCCGTTTTCGTAATTTATTTAAGTAATCAAGAAGAAGCCAGGGAATCTACGCCACAAGATTTTCAGAAAGAGGGTATCCTATAACGCTAATTGAGGAATCCATCAGAAAAGTGAATACAATAGACAGATCCGCTCTACTGACACCTAAAGATGTGAGTAAACAAGCACCTACTGTATGTATCCTACACAAGGCAATACCATTAAAAACATAATCAGAAAAAAAACTGGAGAATGATAGAGACTGAACCAGATTTAAGATGCATATCCGATAAAAGAGTGTTTTTTGCTTTTCAATGTTCATGAAATCTTGAGGAATATTTATCAAATAAAAAAACAGTGAGTGGAAAAAAAGCTTCAAAGGTACGCAAAAATGTAATTGCAATATTGTGATCACAAGCACTGAGGTTTCGCATCCTGTCTATATGACACCGAAATTGCACTACAACACTCAAGCATATGTGATACAATGAATGTAATATATGCGATAAAATGCCCTTGTAGAAAAATGTACGTGGGCATCACGGAGAGAAAGATCAAAGTAAGAATAACAGAACATAAGAGCAATATTTGTTTGAAGAATGAAAAATCATCTGTAGCTATGCATTGGCTGGAAGCAGGACACAATATCTCCCAGTTAAGATTTACTGTCTTGGAAACATTGAAGATTCGACCAGACACTGACCCTCATAAACAATTGCTTAGATCTGAGTTTTTTGGATAAAAAACTCAACTCCATGCACCCTAATGGCATGAACGACCGCATTGAACTGACGTGTTTTTTGTAAACTTTAATGAGTTGTATTATGCACATCTTGAATTACATTGGTTAACTGCACAGTGAAGAAATGTTTTGTAAATGCACTCTGAGTCAACAGCAAGGTATACATCTACTAATTCACATGTACATTCCATTCAGGCATAGACAGTAGGGTGATTTTTTTCAAATATTTGGGTTTATTACACTAACAGTGTCATTTGGCACGGTTATTGATTTTAATAGACTTTCATTTTAGGTATAGCTTCATTTATTTTATACTGTGCAACTCTAAAAAATTGTAATCCGAGTTTGAACAATCTTTATCATGCATCAACATCCTGCTTTAAAGGACTATTTCCCTTTAACAATGGCAACCTAGCGATACCACGCCTACGACAGGTTTCACCTTATTGAGGAAGTACTTAGACACACGTTTTCTAATACTTTGGTAAGCAACAGCGCAAACTGCGGCGGAGAATTACCAGTCTCATCTCGTATCACAAAGTAAGTGCAGGAGTTCAACTAACTATTAGAACGTCATAGACTTTAACATGCTAACGCTGCATTAACCTTCCGTAATCTTTGCGTATCGGCATGCTATATGTAAGGCCACATGGCAGTCTCTCTACCTTTAAAAGCTACACCAGTTGAAAGCTGCGTAATGTTATAGCTTTGGGACCACAGAATATGAGCACATTAACTTGAGATTATACGTTTAAAAATGGTAGAATGCCGGACTACAGAAAAGGAGCAGATTAGCTAAAGATCATACCACTGGATGTTGCTTAAAGCTGAGGATGTCGATGAATGTCTATATAAGTCTTTGGTTCCACGTTTTTACTTTTTCACTTTAATTTCTATTTAGGATAACTGTGGGGTCTTTAACCTATTAGCAATATTGCACTAGTCATTTCTTACCCTTGAACGTGTTGAATCTCGTCTGTATGGCATAATTACTATGTAAATATATAACTGTGTGTATATTATGATGTAATGGTGTGAAACACAATGTTTTGGTTTTCATATGAACATTAAAATAATGGACTTACATGGCTCTTGTTTTGAATCATTGTAATTTCAGATCCCAGATGAAGGGTCCATGCAGACCGGAAATGCATTGGGTTGTGAAAAAGATTGAGAAATCATGAATTAATCACATATGGATTTTCGTTACTTAAAGGAAAAGAAGAAATCATTTCTTGAAATAAAGGTTATGATTTAATCAAAAAAGCAATTGGAAGAACTTTTGTTTATTGAATGCATATTCGTTTAACTTGGAGGAGAAACCTAAGGTTTCAAAGTAAAAGTGCACACATCCACCAGGGACTGGTGTGCCTGACCTGATATATACCCACTATAAGTGTGGACACTGCAAGGCATGTGACCTGACAGTAGAGCAGAAGGACTTTTGAAAATTCAGGGAAAAACTACACACCCAAACAGTTCACCAACTGCAATTCAAAAGGTGATTTACATTATTAAGTGCCCCTGCAATAAGGTTTATGTTGGTGAAACTAGGCAAAAAGTGAACTCCAGCATCCTGCAACATTGCTCTTGGATGCATTGTAAGGTCCAAGACACACCATTAGTTGAACATTACAACCGCCTACAACACCCAATAGATAGCTTAAAATGGTGGGTACTTGAAAGAATCCGGCAGAACCCCATAGGAGGTAATTTGTGATCAACTTTATATCTACGGGACGTCTCGTAGACTGTGCTAACCAAGGGCTGAATGAATCAGAGGAGATATCAAGTAATTTCTCTATTGTGCAAGGGATAACTCTATATCTCCTATTTCAATTTATAGATTATGGTGTAGAATGCCGGCATTCCAATTTAACCAACTAGCTATGCTATAAACTGAATGATGTTGCCATAATCCTGCAAAACATTTAAAAGTCCTAATAACTGTATTACGACCAAGCGTTTTATGTATTTTCTTATATCTTCTACAATGATACCTATAGATTATGGTGTAGTATGCCTGTATTTTAACTAGCTATGCCATAACCTGTGTGATGTTGCAATAATCCAGCAAAATGTCTAAACGTCTCAAAGACAGTATTACGACTGGACATTTTATGTATTTTTTTATACCATCAACAAAGATGCAAAGCGTGAAACGACACATGTATAAGATGTATGACATATCATGTAATAGATCCAAATTTAATAATCTGCCACATTTGTTTATAACCCTTGACTACCTTCTAGGTGTCTGACATGGTGAGTCAAGGAAACGCGGATCGCACCGATCGTAATGATACATTATACTAAGTATCTGGTAAATTGTTCCTTCACAAGCCTTATAATGGGAATGCATTCATATGTGAGGCAGCCACTAAAGTTAGAGATTCATCACGTTGGGCATTCAATATCTGCTTATTACACAAACGTGTTCATTCTATTGATTTAATCGCACATTTTGACAACACCGTACCAGCCATAGATCGTGTCCCCTGCAGAGGTTCAAATTTCAAATCTCTGCATCCAACTTTGTAAACTGTTTCGTTGTTGCTCGGCAACCGAGAGGAACGTCATATCACTTCTGATGGCTGCCTAATGTCAGCAGAGACATAGACGTGCTCTTCTACATGGCGGGCGGTTGATTAAATACCTTCTACCTCAAACGTGTCTCCCGTCATTCCAACAGAGATTCAGACCGTGATGACCGAGTACTACTGATTTCTCAGCACGCCGGAGGTAAGCTTGATTTTAACATGTTAGCATAAGGTTGGGTAGCTCCTAAGCCACTATGCAGCCATTACACTGGAAGTCTAGCTAACAACTATTTTTAACATACCCTGAAAGTTTTAATTAATTAATTTTGAATCCTCCTTTGACTGCACTCAAGGAATCTAGGAAGCACTTCGCGCTCCAGAAACTTGGATGCCAAAATAAAGGTGCCTCCTTCATGGCCCATAATAGAAGCAGATTTGAATTGTCCATCCGCACCGTGAGGTATGTTTTACCAGTAATCAACTTTCCAATCACCAAGGGTCACTGTATCTGATGCTCCACCTTGTGCATTCGTGTAAACACTTGTTATTTTTCATAAAGCAGGTAGTGACCAGTAAGAGGATATTACACGTGGATTCCTTCTTTTTGAGAAACTTGCACAGCAGGTGAGACTGACTTCGGATTATTAACTTTGCATGGCATTTTTAGCTTATCTAAACACACTGACACTAATTATACAATTTCCTTCCCCTACAGGCTGTACCCAGTCCTGATGAAGACCACAGGGTGATGTTCCCTAACCACACTCATTCTCTGCCGGCCGAAACGTCGATGTGATATGAATAAGCGTACCATGCCCAATTAGATATGTTCGTGACAAGATGTATGTCACATGTCTTGTTAGGGATTTCTATTGTAGTTAGATGCAATCACTAATTCCTTTATGTATGTTTATTTAGTTGAATATCTTTCATTGTACATTGTGCTAGCATATGTGTTATTTATGAGGTACAATAATATACATCACAAACAGTGTTCACAGTCTGTACTAAATCCCTTTTTTGATGTATTAGCACTATTAGCACAGAAGATATATGATTTTCTAACATATTTATCTTTTATATTCTTTCAAGTAAACAGTGGTGTTTTCATTTGTAATGGGTGTCAGCATTGTGTTTTTACGCATCATTAATTGATGGTCCTAAAATCTTGGTGGACAGACATTACTCATAGAAAGTAATCACGTTACATGGCAGAACCTCTATCTCTATATACTGCTGTAATTCCCCAGGTTCTGCATGCTGCTGGGATACCCCATTTTTATTATTAATGGTTTACAGGATATGCGCATACAGCCCCACCCACTTTCTGCCCATCTTTTTAATTGGCCCTTGTCCCTGTCTTTTGTAAATCGAGGCTTTTCATTGGTCAATAGGCTTAGTAGTCCTTCGTTAGTACCTCCGTGTCTTTTCTTGTGAACTTCTCTGAGGACATCTCCTGTTACAGGTGTTGTTACTGCCTAGGATTTAATTATAACCTCGGAGCACTATTTTCTTAAAGAGCTTCACGCAAGACACATGCTTGGTCCTAAGCAAGGCTGGCAGTGGTTACTTTACTCACTAGCACATCTCACATTTATATGAGACCTTCTATAAAATTCCCTTCTTCATCTCCACACAGAGTACAACCTAATACGGAACTAATATACTAATTCTTTTGTGTCATTTCAAAGCTACAAATTTTATATATGGGCATAGCTATTTGAATGTTCTCACGGTACTGTCTTGCATGCAATGCATTATGGGTAGGGTGGATCTACCATATCTTCTGTAAGGTGCAGTACCATATGTGACCAAAAGAGGTCCCACAGGACCTCTTTTGGGCGCATATGATACTGCACCCTGCAACATGGCTGGGTAAACATCATTAGCATTTTTTTTTTTGTTTAACACCTTGGCTGCTAGGTGTTTTCCCCCCCTGTGCTGGAAATTGCACTTAGGCTGCATTCATGACGAGCTCAGCTCGTCATCAGCACAGCTCAACTGTGCATCATGACGAGCTGAGCTCGTCATCAGCATCGAAAGGGTTAAGAAATTTTTATTAGGCATTGAAAAGTAATACAAAAGACATGTCATGAAAAGTTAGAAAAAAGTACATATGAAAATAATATTAAATGACATCAGTCCACAGGAATTTTATGAGGAAAAGGGGGAGAAAGAAAGAGAGAAAGAAAAGAAGGAAAGAGAAAGAAAGAAGAAAACGAAAGAGAAGGAAAGAGTAGAGGGGAGAGAGAAGAGAAAAAGAGGGTAACCAGAGGAATCATGTGGGAGTAATAGCACGTGGTAAGGGAGAGGGATTAGAGGAAAGATATGAAGTGAAGGGAAGCCATAACAGATCGGATTTAATTTTTAGAGTTACAGAGGTGGAGGAAGCAATAGAAATTCTGTGTTCATCACAAATGTAGTTCCACCATGTGTGGACAGATAGTTTAGAATTATCTTTCCAACAAGATAAAATAACTTTAAGTGCAAGAGCAATAAATAGGTCTAATAATTTCGCAGAAGAGGGTGTAACAATATTAATATCATCAGATAAAGAACCTAAAAATATGTGTAAAAAAGATAATGGGGAAGAGAGAGATAACATTTTCATGCAAATATTCCAAACATTAGTCCAAAAAGATAAAACAGGGGAACAATCGTATAGTTGGTGTTTTAGAGTGCCTGGAACTTTGGAACAAGACCAACATAAAGGAGAAGAGGCATGAGAAAATTCAAGAATACTAACCGGGGTAATAACAACTCTATGATATATAAAGAGTAAGGATTGGGTAATGCGTGCAGCAATGGAGACTTTAAAAATCTTGGACCATAACCGATCCCACATTGCAGTATCGAGGGAGACATCAAGATCAGTCTCCCAAGCAGTCTCTACATTAGATTTGGAGCGATCAGAGGTATTGGATAATAAAATTGAATATACAAGAGCAGCTTTAGGGAGTTGAGTAGAAAATAAAGGATAAAGTGGAGTGACAGGAGTGAAGGAAGAAAAAGACTCGGAAGAAGAAGATAGGGAAGACAAGTGAGATTGAATAGCAGATGTTATAATAGTATATTCAGAGAGAAATGTTGAAGGTAAATGAAACATGTTTTGCAATACTGGAAAGGAAATAAGAGAGGAGTCAAGAAAAAATTGATGTACAAACAGTATATCCTTTTCCTTCCAGTGTTTAAAATAGAACGATTTACCTTTATATCTAAGAAATTTGTTATACCAAACCACAGAGGATAAAAAACATTGAAGAAGGGAAAGGGTAGAGGAAAAAACAGTTTGTAATAGAGATTGGGAATATTTCAAAATGGGGTATTTGGATAAAAAGGTACAATTTGACATAAAGGTAATATGTTGAAAGGAGAAATCTTTCAGAAGAGAGCGTTCCAAAAGAACCCACTTAGGGACAGGAGTATCAATGAAGTCATAAGCCAAGGAGAAGGATTATTTGATCAAAAAGGCAGAGTGGTATGAGTTAAAGTCAGGGAATCGAACACCACCTTCATTTTTAGGTCGGATCAACTTATGCAAACCAATGCAGGGATGTTTATTATTCCACAGAAATTTTGTACATAGAGAATTAATACGAGAAAAATAGGATTTGGGAATTTTGAAAGGGAGCATAGAAACTGTGTACAAAACATGTGGGGTGATCATCATTTTGATGGTGTCCCATCTACCCCACCAGGATAGAAATAAGGGGGACCAAATTTGAAGAAGAGATTGAATTTTGCTAGTCAGTGAATCAAAGGTTAATTTAAGGGTATCCTTTAGAGAGGAAGAAAACCATATACCAAGGTACTTAATTTTAGATGGGCACCATGCAAAATCAGTGTTATTAAACATGTATTGAAAACATATTGAGTTAAGGGGGAGGACTTCCGTTTTGGATAGATTAAGCTTATAACCTGATATGGAGGAATACAACTGAACTTCATTTAAAAAAGGTGGAAGGGAAGATTCCGGATTAGACATGAAAATGAGGACATCATCAGCATACGCAGATAATTTAGTTTCAACAGAGGAAAATTTTATACCAGTAATAGCAGGGTTGGAACAAATACGTTCTAGAAAGGGCTCAAGACATAAAATAAATAATAAAGGGGAAAGGGGACAACCTTGTCTTGTGCCTCTGGTCAATGAAAAGAATCTGGAAAATTGGTTGTTAACAAAAATACTGGCACGGGGGGATGAGTAAAGGAGCTTAACCAAGGATATAAAAGTTGGACCAAAACCAAACCATTTGAGGGTACGGAACATAAATTGCCAATTAATACGATCAAAGGCTTTCTCAGCATCTAGGGAAAGGGCTGCCAAGGGGGCTTTGACATTTTTACTATGAGCAATGACATTAGAAAAAAGGCAAGCATTATCAGCAGCAAGTCTGCCCTTAACAAAACCCACCTGATCTGTTTTGATTAAGTGAGGAATAATGGAATCAAGGCGAGAGGCAAGGATTTTAGCAAAAATCTTACAATCATAATTAATCAAAGATATGGGGCGGTAGTTTTTGCAATGTGAGTGATCCTTGTCAGGTTTGGGGATAATGACAATAAGAGCATCCAAAAAGGACCCAGAGGCCTTAGCATCTGAAATAAAAGAATTAAATAACTGAATGAGTTTAGGGGCAATAAAGGAATGGAAAGAGGAATAAAACTCGACAGGCAGACCGTCGGGGCCAGGGGCTTTTGATTTTTTGAGAGAGTGGATGGCTGTAGTAATTTCCTGGAGAGTAATTTCACGTTCCAAGTGAGAGAAGTCCACCGGGAGGGAAGGAGGGGAAGGAAGGCCTTCAAAAAATGTCGTTAAGTTTGCATCAGAAGGGTGTGTATCATCAGAGTATAGGGCTTGGTAATAGTTGTGAAATACTTCAGCAATGTCTTCATCAGAGGTAACCAATTTATTAAGAGAATCATTAAAGATTGGGCCAACAGCTTTGCGTTCTGACTTTATTTTCAAATAATTGGCCAGCATTTTTCCTGCTTTGTTCTGGCCACCATGGAATTTAGATTTTATTTTAAGGAGGGTGTGACAAGCTTCATTAGTGATAATTTTGTTAAGGTCTGTTTTGGCGAGAATCAAGTCCTGGAGGGCAGAGGAGGATTTAGACGTAAAATATATGTGTTCAAGGTTTTTAATCTGTTTAAGCTGATCTTCATACTTTTGTCTATTAAGCTTCTTTTTTGTAGAAACATATGAAATAGTAAAAGCTCGAAAAGAAGCCTTAAAAGCATCCCAGGTGAGAATTGAAGTATCTGAGGGCTTATTAAAGGAGAAGTATTCATTGAAAAACTCGGTACTTTTTTTCATGAAAGTGGCATCAGATAAAAGAAAATAATTAAATTTCCAGCGACTAAATTTAGAGGGGGTAAGGGAAAGATCTAGGGTAGTGTAGACAGGAGCATGGTCGGAGATAAAAATAGAGCCAATAACAGATTTTTGAATGGAGGGCAGAAGAGACTTACTAATCATAATATAATCAATTCTCGAGCGTGTGTGATGAACATTAGAAAAAAAAGTATATTCCAATAAATCAGGGTTACACATTTTCCAGGAATCATATAAAGGACGTGAGGCAATGGCAGATTGAAAACTCTTATGAGATTTGTCAGGCTGAAATTTACTAGAGGACAATCGGTCTGAAAAAGGGTCTAACCATTGGTTAAAATCGCCAGCCACAATAAAATCAGGGCAATCTATGGATGCAATGAGAACTTTGATATCTTTCCAAAATGTTGGGTCTGGGCGACAAGGGCCATATATGTTCAGCAAAACCATCGTCTTGTTGTGTATAACAACCTTAGCCATTGCCCAACGTCCTTCACCATCATTTTGAGAGGAAATATTCTGAACATTTAAAGCTTTGTGAAACAATATAGCAACCCCTCCCTTTTTGTGAACAGCAGGTGAAAACACAACCTGACCCACCCAATGTCTCTTAAGCTTAAGTGATTCAACATCCGAGCAATGTGTTTCTTGAAGGAAAACAACCTGTGAATGAAATTTGGTTAAGTGAGACAATACCTTCTGACGCTTGACAGGATGACCAAGACCTCGCACATTCCAAGAGATAAAATTACACAGGTTGGGAGGAGGGGAGGATGGGCGACAAATGGAAGCGACACATGGCAAGGAGATCACTACAAAAGGGAAGACAAAAAATACCAGTTAAACAGTGGATTCTTAAGACGCTCACAATAACAGAACCAACAAGAGTCAAAAAACGAGGAAGCAATGATTGTAAGAATAGAGGTAAAAGTAGAGACCACTTAGGAAAAAAATAGCAAAGAGAAAGAGAGAAGAGAGAAAAAGAAGAAAGATAGGTAAGGACAGAAAGAAAAAGAGTGAACAGATCAAGGCACGAAGGTTTGATCTGAGAAAAAGAGAGCAACCAAAACATATGAGGCGAGGGTACACCAGAGAGAGAACTCGACCCACGAGCAGTCAGGAGACGGACAATAGTAGAAGGAAAAACACAAGGATGTGAGGGAAGTATCTCAAGAAAATAGATAAGGAAGGTAAATTAACAGAGGTCAGATGGAATAGAATAGTGACAATAAAAAGGGAGAACAAAGAAATACATAGAAGCCTTAGCTAGCAGTGTCCATAGTAGAAGGAGAGACACTCAGAAGATAATCGCGAAGTTTCTGCGATCATCATAGGATCTGGTACGTCCATTTTGTGTGATCTTGCAGAAGCAGGGATGCAGGATTCCATATTGAATGTTCAGCTGTCGCATCATGGGACGAAGATTCAAGAATTCTTTGCGCCGGGCATTCGTAGCAGATGAAAGATCCTGTGAAATAAAAATGTTATGACCAGACCACTGGAGATGACGTTTGACCCTGGCAGCCTTCAAGACAGCCATTAACTCTGTGAAGTCCAAGAACAGCATGATGATGCCACGTGGTTTGGAGGAATTGGAGGAATTGGAATTGATACGGCCAAGATGGTGCGCTCTTTGGATGTTGAGAGGATGTGACGATGGTTGGAGCTCCAAAAGTTCCTGAAGAAATTTCCGAATAAAGGAGACCATGTCAACACCCTCCAAATTTTCCGGAACACCATAAACGCGTAGATTATTTCGTCGATTACAATTTTCCAAATCCTCGGTGTGAAGTTTGAGCTTATGGATCTCTTGTTCCAATAGTGGAATCTTAGTTGAGATGTCTTGGATATTGCTCACACGCTGTTCTAAGTTCAAAACTTTATTTTCCATAACCACCCAGCGCTCCTCAATCTATTGAAGTTTAGCATTAGTAGCAGACATAAAAGGTTGAAGACCAGGCACCTCTTCAAGGATGGAGTCCAGTACAGGATTAGTCGAAGAGTTAATGGGGGAGGCGGGGCATTTTTAGGCCTTTTAGGTTTGGTTCCGGTCTGTGACATTTTCGGCGAGGTAGAGACATTCGCCATGGTAAAGGACACCAAAAGCAGATATGAAGTAGATATGTACCACCGTGAGAAGCAGAGTCCAGTGAAACTGTGGATTTTGAACTGGCTTAGAGATGCACGATGATAATAGGGGCACACAGTGTGTGGCAAATATAAGGCGAGAAAAAGGAACCGCCAAGAAAACGCACTTCACTTCAGTGCTATTTCAAAAAAAGCCACACAGCACCATAGGAGAGGCATCAACCAAGACCAGTACATGGACAAGATAGTACAACACAGCACTTTAGAAGGTGTCGGACTGGAGGAAAATATATAATAAAAGCCGGAACACAGTAAGACTTGTAGTGGCAAGTATAGGCGTGGTAATATCAAAATGCAGGAGGCAGATGATCATGGGAGACCAGGAGAGCGAGTGCCACGAAAAGACGGCGAAGCAATCACCACAAAGCCCTCATTTAGAAGTAGAAAACATCGCAGTCAGGAGACTCAAAATGGCGGCCGTTTTCCCTCAGAGGAGCAGGTTAGCAGTAGACTTCAATAGGTAAAGCGCACAAAGTAGAAAGAAACTCTGAGTAGTCTGTAAAGAGAGCAGCACCATAATATTATGATCCTCACGGCATCCGCGGATCAGTCCGTAGCGGAGCTCACGGGAAAGACGTCCTCTACAGATGGCGCGCAAGCCACGCCCCATCATTAGCATTTATAATGCCAATAACTCCAACTCCAACAAATGCAAGACCAATTGCATTTCCAATGCAATAGGCCTCACATTTGTTAAAGGCAGAGCTGTGGGCGTTCAAAATGATAATGTTTTTTACTTTTGCTTTTTTATACCACTGGCAACAGTGCTATGCAAATATAATAACTCCACTGCAAATAAAAAAACAAAAGTAAAAAGATTGTTATTTTCAAAGCCAACGGCTCTAATTTTCACAAATGTGAGACCTATTGCATTGCAAGTGCTTGTATTTATAGACACTGACCGTGCCCTGCCAGAGGATGTTGTGCACATAACATCCGGGAAAGGATAGCCACACAGAGGCTGATAGAGAGAGAGTGAGCAAAAGACAGATTGAAGAATGGGAAAGTGCGGCAAAAGGTGTTTGTCTGCGGCACCTATCCAATGCTCCTGGAGCAGCAGCCGACACCGACTAGTCACGGACGGTGGGGAGGTGTGGTCGGTTTGGCAGATGGCCCAGGGATGGCCCAGGGAGCTGTACCACCATCCTCATTGCTCCGGACGGTGTGAAGGGCCGACCGCCCCAGATGGTACCCGGGCAATGCCTGCGAATCCACTAGGCAGCGGTGGTACCCGTGATCAGCGTGGGCCAGCGTGGGCCACAAAGGGCAGTGACACCAAATAAAGAAATAAAGAAATGCTAGCCCGGTGGGCCCCCATCGGCAGAAACTCCTCCATGGCTCAGAGGGCCACAGCACGTACTGAGGTAGAGGGAGCACTGAAGGAAGACAACAATGTCCCAGGGGCCACAGCAGCAGGCAGAGTAGTAACTGGGAGGAATGAGCTTTCCATGTTATATTAAAATATTTTATATAGCGTGCAGCTGCCTCAGCGCAAAGGCGTCCCAGCGCTGATAGCAGTGACATGAAGAGATAAGGGATTAGGCTGTGGGAAAGAGAAGGCTCTTTGCAGCCTTACGGAAAGACGACAAGCTATCCAGACAGCGCATCCCGCTCCCAAGAACCTCCTCCAAGCACTGGGTACTGGGCACAGTGGCAGACATCAGGGATGGGATAGGGTGCAATTTAGAATTGACCGGCTCCCAGGGGTTCTCACTAACATCCCCAGCACCTGACCAGTGAAGTGGCGAGTGAGGCATTCGCCTGGACCACATGGACTACCTGCACTCCAGACACTCAGTTGGTAAAGGCCTGCTGTGAGTCCGGTAAAGAGCCCAGCCATGGTTTGAGACAAAGGGCACTAAATGACAGAAACAAACTGCCTGGACAAGTCCACCTTTAGGAATGTTGTGGATGTCAGAGTGGCAAGCCTTATCCAGAGGCCGAAGACATGGAGACCTTTGACCAGAGCCCAACACTCATTGTACTGCTTCAGACTATTAAGGATTTAAGGATGGCCCTTAAACCAAAACAGACGTGTGGGTCAATGTGACCCTTATCAGGGTCAATATGGGAAAGAACGCAGACCATGTAACCACTGTGGAGGCATCCCTGAGAAAGCAATCAGCTTCCATTAAGACACTCAACTCAGAAGTTCGCCAACAAAAGAAAGTACCAGGAAAGAGGACACAGATGGCAGATCATGGTGGAATATCATGCATTTTGTGAGGATACCTGAGAAATCGAAGAGGAACATACGTTGAAAAATGAATTGATGAATTTGTGACTACTAGAGTGACACCAGCAAACTATTCCCACACTTTGGAGTTAAAAGAACATGCCCAGTGCCGGGGCGCCGTCTGCCGCTGATAAAAGCCACGGGGCATATTATCAAGGGGGGTTATCTCTGCTTTTTTGGCTTTAAAAGCCAAGAATGCGGAGATAAAATTATCTCCCTATTACCTAGCTGTCGCTAACACCAGTTAGCGACAGCCAGTAGGAGATAGCAACCATCTTGGGCCCCACTATGCATGTCAGAGAAATTTATCACTAATGACATGCAAAGTGGGCGTGCCAAGATGTTAGCGACTGGAAACAGTCGCTAACATCGCTATCTCCTATTACCAACTTTTTAAGATATTCGCGGTAAGCGCAAATATCTCCAAAAGCTAACACCTGCCCTGAGAAGTTCTTAGCCATGTTATCCAATGGGAGGTGGATAACATGGCTAAGAGCATTAGCTCGGTAATGCATGAATATCGCTGACTTTTCAGCGATATTCATGCATTGCGGCCGATTTTTATCGCATTTGCGATAAACCTTGGTAATACCAAGCTTTATCTGCGATAAAAATCGCCGCTGGCCAGCGATAATTTTTTGTCTCTAACCAAGCAATAGCGATAATTATCGCTATTGCTTGGTAATATGCCCCCAGATTTCTAAATTTCAAGGACCAAGATGTTGTTCTATGGCTGGCCCGATAACGTGGCCAACTGCTTCTTGAAAATCAAATGGTCATGGTCATGGTCTTTCCAGATTGCTCTGTACCAGTAGCAGTCGGTGGTGGGAGTAGCTGCCGTGCGGGGACGTGGGGAGGGGGAAGGGCAGGGTAGGGGTTAGTAATCTATGGATTACGGAGGATTACAGGTAAATAAACATATAAATAAATAAAACAAATTTTGTTGCGTGCACTGCATCGCATTTGGGGATGCAGTGCGCGCAACGACATTCGTTTTATTTATTTATATGTTTCCTTACTTGTAATCCATTAATTACTACCTCTCCCCACGTCACCGCCCGGCAGCTACTCCCACCACCGACCGCTACTCCTCTGTACAAAAGAAACGCTCAGCAACTGAGCGAATAAAGAACTCAAGATAGACAAATATATATGGGCCAAGCGAACATGTATATGTGAAACAACTTGTTTATTGATTGATGCAAATAATACAATATAGCCCATATATATTTGTCTACCTTGAGTTCTTTGTTCATTTAGTTACAGAGGATTTCTTTTGTACAAATATATTTTCCCAGCCCTTGGGACTGCCATTCATAGCAGGGGTCATTTTCTTCAACTTTCCAGATTTAACTTAAGAGGTCTGGTAATTCAAAAAAGAACCAAGCAAACACAATCAGCAATCACTGCTGCCATTCCCTGCGAAAGTGAAACTACACATTCTAGATAACAGGATATTCTGGTTCTGCTCATCCCCTGAGGCGGACTGGTTGAAGGGTTGGCGTCCTGCACAGAGAATGAGAATGGGGAGCCCATAAACATCTTCAGCAATTGTGGATCAAACTGAGGTGCTGCCAGAGAGTGACAACAATACTAAAGGCGATGGAGAGAGTGTAGATGACTAATATATGAATAAATTGACCAGAGGTGGGAGCAGTGCTGGAATTGGCTGTCACATTTGGAACCTTGAGAAGTTCACCCACCCTCAATAGTGGAGGATCGAGACTGGTATTCACAATACTCTATTTAGGTTTGATGTTGGGTTTGGGTGGGCGACCCACACCTCAGGAATAGGAGGAGTGGGTAGTTCTACACTCGTGGCCTGGGGATGTGGGATGAGGGGAGTTTTTCACAGGAGTTTTGACACTTTAGCAGATACACATAGGGACACAGTCAAGGACAGCCTGGCACCTACACAGGGATCTTCATGAATACACATGGGGACACAGCCAAAGGCAGGGACTTAAGATTCTCTCCTGGAAAGAGAAGGGTTTGGAAAGCAAATAGAAGAGATGAATGATGTCCCATTTCTCATTAAGCCACTACTCGGACATCATACTGCTACAGTATCCAAATCTAGTGGAGCACAATTGTACCTCCCTGGGAGAGTCCACTATATGGTCCAGGTACATTAGGGTCACTCATAGGGGTCCAGGGGAATGGGTATATTGGTGAGAGGTAGCTCCCACTGCCTGTATAAAAAAAAGCACAGATCGACCCTGGGAGGGGTTCTACACAGCACTTTTGGGAGAGTGGGATAAGGTCAAACTGATAATTGCTTCATGGTATTACCCACCTGGACTTCAATCACACATACTCCAGACGATGCAGGCATGGTTGACACAGGTTCTAAAGGCCACCACCATAGTAGGAGGGGATCTCAATCTTAACATGCAGGGGGAATTGGATAGGTTAATACGGGGTGAGCTGTGAGCCTGTGACCAGATGAGGATACATGTTAGCACACATTTACAGAGGCCATGGGGTTAATTGACCTTTGAAGAGGCACACATCACACAGAGTGGAAGTGCACCTACACGACGAGGCAGCTGGGTATATGTCAGTTTGGACTGCCTATTAGTTCTTCAAACAGAGAGGGGACAGTACCAAGATACAAGTAACTTGCTGAGGGGAATATCAAACCACTCCCCACTCTCTGCATGCCTGGGGCTTCAGGTTCACAGGATTCAGATGGAATGGAGACTAGACACATGGAAGTTGGTCGATCGGGACACCAGAAGGTTACTGATATGTTATTTCCAGGAGAATGCGGGGTCAGCATCGTCAGAGGTGGGGACATGGGAGGCGTATAATGCAGTGATGAGTAGATGTTTAATATTCCATATTGCAGGGAAGGGGAGGGAGAGTTTAGGAGAGGGGACTGAATTAGATACTAGAATGAATGATTGGGAGGGGAAATAAACTCATTGTCCCCGCTCTGATCTTATACTCCATATCACCATGGGTAGGCCTTTACGGCCCATCTAGTGAAATTATACAGCCTTGGGTCGGTTATACAGGGTGAGGCCTTCTGTAGATTTATTAGAGATTTACCTGTCGCACTGCTTGGATGGGACAATGCGATGGTACTAGACAGGGTGATCATTTGAAAGGAAATTCGCCCGCTTCAAAACGGGAGGTGTGTGGGGAGACTGCCAGGTGAACCAAAATGCAATATGTTGTATTCAGCTAGTGGGTATGGATCCTGCATCGGGACCATTGAACATCAACCATAGTCCTCATACATAAGAAGTTAAAGTCCCTGACCAATGTGCCTCCTATAGGCCTATCACCCTACTCAATACAGCAGTAACAATCATAGCTAAAATACTGGTAAATACAGGGCATTCCTGCCATATTCTTTTGCCATAGGGCAGCGCAGCAGCAAGTGCCTGCTGTGTTGACCTACCACAAAAAAAACATAAATGAGGCACAAAGATATTTCTCACCATTGTGCATTCCTTACACCTCCGTAGTGGAGACGTACGTTTGTGACGCTGCCTTAGACTTGGGATTTCTTGCAAATCTGGGGCAGTGTCAAATAGCCATGGATGTTACTGGGAACTGGAACTCCCCTTTCACGCAGTTTTCTGCGTGAAAGGGGCACATATCTATAAGGCCATGAAAAGCCATGTAACGTGGCTTTACCTGGACTTATAAATATGCCAGTGGCACATTGCGTCACCGGAACGTCAAACAAGTTAAGTTCCGGTGGTGCAATATAGCTAGTAGGACCTCATAACTGAAGCCCTAAATGTAGACACATCCTTCCATCACCACAGCATCTTTATCTTTTTGAAGTTCATTTTGTCACTAAAACTGTTGCTGATCTGCTGAGTGCGGATTACATGGTTGAAGTATTCTGTTTTCCTAATCTAGGCCTAAGTAGAAAAGTGACCTTTTACCTACATTTGTCCCACCTTGCTCTGTATAATGGTTCTAGCACTGACCTTTTACCCAGGTATATGCTGGATAAATGTCCTTGAAACTAGCCTAATTTATTATGCATAAGGATTTTTAGTAAAATCCCCTGCACATGATGTACATAACATAATTAACATACTCCGCACAAAATGTCATCGCTATCGAAGGGCTACTTTGCATGATTACAATTATTGATTTAGGTCCATATTCATAATCGTACTAACAACATATCGATATTGGTAGAAACCAGAGGCTACCTTTTGATATAAAAGAAACGCACCTTCACTAGGTAACTAGAGGAAATGCTTCCACGCTGACACAAGAAACGCATGTCCCTGCACGCTGAAGCTTTAGCACGCAGTGGTCTGACATCCCTTGCGGGGTGTCTAACTCGTGACCAAGACGAGGTCCTTCATTCTCTCTCCCATCAGGTAATTGGGTTGGCTCTTTCCTAGAAGATTCTTGGCTTTACACCCACATACATCCTAGGTATACTTAGGTACACTTAGGTAGGGTCCGCATCGTCAGAGTATGCTTGATTACTGTCACGTTTATATGCCTGCATATATTCACTGTTTTATCACCATGGTAGAATTCTACTTTCAATTTACTGTGTTGGTGCTTGTAATCTCTCATGTTAGCTTCTGTCTATTGATTGTTGCAGCAAATATGCTTTACGCTAAAACGATGAGCCGATTTAGTGAAAATTACTGTACTGTTTCCATGATCCCTGAAGGATCAACGGTTGTCATGTTCAATGGTTTCCAGAAACTATTTGCTTCATGGTAAGGTTAGGGGGCTTATGGTGGCACTGTGAGCTAGCTGGTCTATAGGATGGCATATCCTGTGGGAGTGTCCGGAATAAGCATAGACACCAAACCCTCAGTTTATGTTGTCCACCAAGAGTGCAGATCCTATTGATTTTTAGGAACTACACAACAGAAGTACCTTAACATGGGTGATTGCATTTGGGATCCCCATTTGGGCCCCCTAAGATCTCATTACACCACTGTCTGTGGCTCACAGTCTCCACCAACAGTCAGAGTTAAGGTAAGAGTTGTATTGTTTATAATCCTTTTGATAAATTCGCCATGAAAGAAGATACGTTATATTCTGGCAGAATCCACCCTAGTGCTTTAAACAAGGCATATACTTACTTGGTTGGGGACTCTGTGCCTGCACACCTAACCCAGCAGCTGGCATACAAATGTAAGGCACATATCGGCCAGCATGGGGACGATGAGTGGCCCCAGAATTTCCGTGGTCAGGGCCCAATATACTATACAACTATCATGATTTTTATCTTTTGGGCTATTTATGTGTTAACAGTTTCTTTTAGCTAGTTTTTGAATATGCCCGATATGCTTTTTCTTCTACACAAGCCATGCTACTTGTTTCAACCTACAAGAGTAAGCCACTGATTTCCTATTAAAACCAGTTTACCATCTTATGGAAATCAGTTTACTTTTTAGGTCATAATGTTTAGGACTTGTGGTGGGGGCCTTTTCACAGCTCACATCAAGACTGTGACATCTCTCTCTCTCATAACTTAGCCAACTGATCTTGATCTCTAAAGGTTCACCCTTTTTTGCTTTTCCCCAGTTTTTCCTGCCACTGCTGCACTAACCTGGCAATCCAGATCCAACCAGATAGTTCTATAAATATGGTCTTACAGTACCGAGGATTCAGTAGCTTCTCCTGTGAACGACTGGAATAGAGTTTGTAATCCTACAAACGATGACTCTGGTATATAGAGTTCATAATCCTTGAAAGGATGATGTCAATGTTAAAGCACAAATCAAAGTCTTAATCCTTGGCCTCTATTCTTTATCCGGAAAACGTCACCGAGAACACGTTTTTTGACAGCTCTTGATGAAAGTGTGATAAAACCCAGTCTCCTAGCAACAAGATTCTGCCAGCAGCAACCATCACAATCGGCAAGCAAGGAAAGCTCTGAACTGTGTAAAACCTATACTGGATGAATGCGTGATGGCTACCACCATTACAGAGCTCGGGAAAGTCTTGTGGCATCTGGAAAATGCAATTTGCTTTGATTCCACTTTCATATTTCTGGGAGAGTGTGTAGTGCTTAATTCGAGCTGGGGGTTTCTGGAGATCGGCTCCGGCACTTACTTATCAACACTGGCACCTGTGACAGTCTTCCACAAGCTGGTGCTCTCTGGTAAATTTAGGGATGACCACAACAACAGTTAATTATTAAATCAATATACAATAGCAATGACTATTAGCTGCCACCTGAACCATTCTTATAGCTTTGGGATCCTGAAATAGTCTGAAGTGTCACACCTGTAGGAGTGTGATGGTTATTATTTGTGTTTGTACTACCACTGGCAGCACTGTCAGGGGCAATGCGTAGTGCAAACTGCAGTGGCCTCCTGACGCGATCCCTGGCACTGTCTTTTACAAATTAAGCAGTGAAGCCTCACACCAGGCGCAATCCACGCTCTTGATGTACTGATCACCTCTGCTGAAGTGAAAAAGACAAGCACGATTACGAGGAGCACATCTCCATGCTTGGCCAGAATACAAACTAAGCACATGCTCTGGCTCATGACATTTCTCAGCACAAGGTCTGTTTTTCATAGTTTCTTTCAGTTTCATTTTTAGCTCGTTCTCGGTTTGTTGACAGTTTTTATTTTATCAATTTCAGTTGTTACTCAGTTTTGCTTAACTGTTCTTAAGTTTGCCTGAAGTTTTTAACTCATTCGTTTCCTCCCATGTAATTGGTCACTCAATGAAAGTTAGTCCATTTCAAACAACACTCCCGAAACATCGTTTTTTCAAACACATTTCATACAAATCGAAGCATCATTTGATATAATTTATATAATATACATTTTTAAAATGACAACATAAAAAGAAGCAAGTTCTCAACTAATTACAAAATCAATGTATTGCACCAGGAGCCAGTAAGATTAAAAATGCATGTTCTATCTAATTCCAAAACTATTTTAAAATTAAATATACAAAGGGTGTCCAACTTAGGACCCAGATCACCAGATCCATGACAGACATATGTCAAATGTACATAAAATGGATGTGACTCGTGCTCGTTTTCAGGCCTGATTTGGACTTTGACAGACAGGGTACTCCGCTACAGTGAAAACAGAGTATGCTCTCCTCTGAAGTGATGTTCTGCCTGCCTCATACAGAGTCTGGTGGAACTTCAGTATATAGATGGTGAAGACCACGTGGAGAAGTGTGGCTCACTGGTTAGAGGAGGCAGACCTTCGAAGCAGAGGTTAGCCCGGGACCAGGGCTCAATTCCCGGCTCGGCGGGGTCTTGAGTCCAAAAAATGTCCATGGACACGACAATTCTCACTCCGGTGCCTACTAGGTTCACACTCTGCGACTCTGGGCAATAGCTTGCTTAATCTCCACAACGGCACCTCGTGGCGGGATGCCTGGCTTTCACCTTGCGGATACCCTGCCGGGGTTATCTCACAGGGGAATACCAGGACGGGTTCCCTAAGCAAGCGCTTAGAAACCGCTCGGTGATTTGCGCTATGTAAATTCCTGTACATTTACATTTACATTTACTCCACCTACACCATCTACATACACCTCCAACTGCCCAACGGAGCAAGGGCCATAGGAGGTGTAGCCATGTGTCTGTATGATGTAACTAGAGTGGGTGAACACAGGGCCAGTTTCCATTGTCTTTCACCGCCAGTTAAAACCTGGCAGTAAGGGGCAGTGAAAACTGCAAAATGACCCTCACACTATGTGAGAAAGCTTCAGTGGAGAGGAGTACTTGATTTGTTTATTTTGAAAAAATCCTGCTTCGGAATTTGGTTTTTGAAAATAAAAAAAGTAGGAAGTTTGCCATGAATTTCCGCAAAGTTGACTAAGACTTCCATGAAATTTTCAAAGCATTTACTGGAACTGCTGTGATGGCAGTTCCTGCAATGCAAGAGGGTCCGCTGGACCGGTGGCCATCTCTGAATTTGGCAAGCGGGAGCTCCCTGGGGAAAAAAAGTACTTTACTACGTTTCCCTGATGGGGTAAATTCCCATCTGCCAAAACATAAATCAGACGCTAAGTTGTTATCCTGAAAATATGGTGTCTGTGCAGCACTTCTAGCTCAAACAATTGGGGTCTTGAATGCTAAGAGCATTAGCTTCACTTCTGAGCATGCACACCCCATGACTTTGTTAATACCAGCAGAATTTTATGGGATATTCGTCCAAAGTTTGGTGGTGATTGATTCTTATCTAAATATTACCAGTGAAGATAATATATTCATTAGAGCCCTGATCTTCAAGATAACTCTCCCCTTTGTGAGCAGTAATATATGCAACATAGTCTGTTGCTTGTTTTTTTACATATATTGGCCATGTATCTCTCCTTCTGTAGGTACTGCCAGTACGTTTCCTCTAAAATTGATGTCTCCTTTTCAGACAAATGAAATGGCTCAAACTACCAGCCAAGAGTCTGATCTTTTTTAGCAATTAGCTAAACAAGGAGAACTTTTTCAATGGTTCTGAATGAAAAAAGGCCCTTACTAATTTCTTGGTCAAGAGATTATCATATCTGACCCCCCATGCAACCTAGTACAGTAATTGTCTCATTTTTAAATACTGAATTGGCTGGGGTTAGTTCCTGTTGCATCATCCAAGCACTGAACACCCTTGGAAGGTCATTAAGTTTCTTTAAAAAAATGTCTCAGTGTGATGTCTATCTTGGACTTTGGAAACCTCCTTGTAGGTTGTTGTCAAACACCTGATGCAATATTCTCTAAGAGCAACAATATGGGAGAAGCCCTCCTCCCCTTTCTACTCGGGAATGTTGCTACTCCCACATTCAACTGAGCATCAGACATGACTGCAGTTTGAAGTTCATTGTCTAAGGAAAATGTTTTTGAAAAGCATAGTCTACTCGTATACTTTGTGCTTATTTTTCTTTTTATTCTTACTTCATTTCATGACTTTTCTTTTATGTTTCAGACAGAATTACAAACCTCTACAAGGCTTTATGGATCATGAATATCAAAATCACCTTCGTCAACCAATAACTAAATAGACAATACATTTTCCCAAACTTTAGGACATCAGATACCTGATCATAATAAAATTGGCACTTTTGAGATATAACATAAACAATCCGTATGCCAAAACACAAACTTTCTTAAACTCAACTTCTTTCTTTAAATGACTGTTTTGTTAGTTATTTTCTGTCAAACCTTACAGAGGATAGGTTGCTCATGCATAAGCCGGTCAAAGTCTTTAGTAAGCACTTATGCATCTCATAGTCCCAACCACAGGTGTCAACTTCATCAATAGCTGTCCTCAAATTGACTGAGCAGTCAAATAAATTCTGATCCTAAAAATTGGCAGCCTTTGGCATAACAATATAAGATAAAACTCATATCATTTGCATTACTAGAAGGCTCAAATTCAAAAGGGATATCTCTGCAACATTGCTGTTCCTGAAGACTGATATTATTATTCATTCCTTATTCGATGAAGTTGGCTGCTTTTGTATTAAGCAACGCATTATTGGTTTACAGAATCGTGACAGAATATTATCAGGTCAAAGTTCCTTTCCAACTTTTTGCTATTCACAATTACTTTAATTTAACTGAGTTCCAAAGAGGTGTCTAAGAGTTCATTCCATTTGGACTCAAGCTGGAGTGGCAGCATTCTGTTGTGTGCTATTCACTGGATGACTGAGGCAAAGAAGGTGACAAAATGCGGCAGTCAATATTCCCCACTCTTCACTGCATCTTCGGTAAAAATAGCCCTCGGTCTGTAGAGCAGCAGAAATTCAGTGCCCCATAATTATTACTAATCATATGTTAATCAGTGTGTTAAAATATACATTTGTGTGTTTAAATGTGGCACTATATCCACATACAGACACCACATTCAAAATGGTCATAGTGTAAACATTAGCTTATGCTGTCTGTATATTATTTAATTGCTTTTATAATGTGTGCTAAACTTTGGCTATGTCTCACCAATCCAAAGGTTTTCCATTGTAACTCTAATGTTGATTCCATAATGCTGTCACGTTCCTTTCCTTTCATAGCAGGTGCCTGACAAGATACAGTGTTATGAGAATAGCTCATTGTTTGCTTTAGAAAAGTTAACTTCGAAATGAATTGGATAGTTGTTATGCTTTACATGTTAGATATGGGGGTCTCTCATGGGCAGGGATTGGTACCTTTGTCCCTATAGGGACCCTTGCTTCTAGTCAGGATAAGGGGGATACACACTTTAGATAACCCTTGCCCACCCCCTGGGTAGCTTGGCGCGAGCAGACAGGCTTATCCCAAAGGCAATGTGTAAAGTATTTGTACTCAAAACACACAGTAATGCACTGATAACACCACAAATGGACACCATATCAGTTTAGAAAAATAAAGTATCTTTATTTAAACTCAACAAGACCAAAACTACAAAAAAATCCAACAAACAAGCAAAGAAATATGACTATAGAACAGTTATTGCAAAAATAAATCTGGTAGAAACAAATAGCTCCACCTGGGGCTACTGCAACATTGTGAAATCAATAAATCCTAAGTACAGCTCCGAACGCGAGGAGCGTGGCATCGAGCACGCATCACCCCCAAACAAACAGTACTTTGGAAACATAGTCTATGACAATGCACGCATTGTGGAGGTGAGGTTTCAGTGCCGAGGTTGAGGCCAACTTCCTCGCTGCCATAGGGGAGGCCAGGAGTCATGTCAGTGGTGCGGCGAGGTGTGGAGTCCAGGACAGGTAAAGACAGTTGTGTCAGCAGTGAGGCATTGGTTCTGGTGATAATGTGAAGTCGGTAAGTTTGTGTAGTCACCCTCTGCGGTTATCAGCGCTTTGATAACAGGATGCAGGGGCTGGCGATGACGGAGTCGGTGGGAGCGCTGGCATTGGGAATGCCTATAAATGCAGTCGTCGGCAGGCGACGAAGGATGTCGGAGCTGCAGTGCCGGTCAGGCTGTGCAGTGTGCACTACATGAGCTGTGCCCCTGGCCTCAGTGTGGGCAGTGGCATCACAGCAGGATAGCTGACTGCATTGGAGACAGGTTTTCTTACTTCTCTTTGGTTTCTTCCGGACCCCAACAGCAGGAACAACCTCAAGAGGCAAAAAAATTGAATAGCCACCTCCTGGCAGGTCAGAATCTCAGACATAGAGTGCAGGGGAGCTGGGGGTGGCATCTCCATGTCTCTGAGACTCCACAACAGGAGGCTAGCTCAGTCAGGCCCTTTTAGATTCTTCTTTAAGCAGGTTCAAAGCAAAGTTCCAGCCTTTGTCCTTGCCTGCATGCCAACACCACACAGCCAATGGGCAGTACTCCTGCTCACAGCTCTTCAGCTCTTCTCCTAGGCAAAGGTTCTTCTTAAGTCCAGAAGTGAACTAAAGTTCTGAGGTTGAAGGTCTACTACGTACACCCCATTTTGTCTTTGTTCTCTTTGTGCAAGGGTCTCTGAGCCCAGTCCAAACCAGTTCTGTCCTCACTGGTGCAGTATGACCACAGGGTTGGAGTCAGCATTGTGCAAGGGAGACAGGCCCTATTCAAATGCAAGGAAATCTCCTCCCACTACTCTAAATGCAGCCAGGACCCATTCAGCTCAGATTTGCATCATCCAGGAAGGGCCAGGCACTCCTCAACCCCCTCCCCTCCCAGTGGCTGTCTACTTTGAATGTACATCCCCAGCCCCTGTCACTGCAAAACCAGACGGTCAATCCACAAACCCGCAGAGGCACAGAGAATGGTTAAAGAAGAACATGCATACTGTCTAGAAGTGGCATTTTCAAACACATAATTTAAAAACCATCTTCACTAAAAGATGTGTTATTAAATTCTGAGTTCAGAGAGCCTAGCCTTTATTTCTCTATCTTGTCCCAATGGGAAATGATACTTGTAAGATGTTACAAAGTACCTCCCAATCTATCCTATGGGACAGATAGCCTTTCAATAGTGAAAAACAAAATTAGCAATATTTCACTATAAGGACATGTCACACACACCAGCACATGTCCTACCTTTCACATACACTGCACCCTGCCTTACATGTAAAAAAGGGCAAGGTTAGGCCCTGGCAAGTGGGTGTACTTGCCAGATCAACATGACAGGTTAAAACTGCGCACAGACACTGCAGTGGCAGGTCTGGAATACATTTACAGGCTACTCATGTGGATGGCCCAATCAGTGCTGCAGGCCCACTAGTAGCATTTGATTTACAGGCCCTGGGCATACACAGTGTACTGTACTAGGGACTTATAAGTAGATCAAATAACCAATCATGGAAACACCAATCCATAAGCACAATTTACCCAGAGATCATATGCACTTTAGCACTGATCAGCAGTGGTAAAGTGCCCAGAGTGCTATAGCCAACAAAAACAGGTCAGGAAAAAATAGGTGGGAGAAGCAAATTGTTTGGGGATAACTCTGCAAAAAGGGCCAAGTCCAATGCTTTAATCACTGTGTTAGGAAGGGAAAGAGCTTTCTGTACCAGGCAGATCAGACTGCTGCTATCTTCTAGGCTGTGCAGCTCTGTGAGCATTTGTTTGGTGATAGAAACGTAGGGAGTCTACCTGCTCCCAGAAGATGGCAAAATCCAATTGGCTCCAAGAATGGGGAGTCAGGGGGAAGATGCTCTGAAGAGAATACAATGTGTTTTTTAATTGTTTGCTTTGAGAATAGCTTAGCAGATCTACACCTCTCTTCTTTGAGGGAAATATTTTCCTTAACTGCTGATAATCTTATCTTTGGTTCTTGAGCTTGTCTCGTGAACATTTCTTCTTTTTCCCCATGAACCTAATGTGGTTCATTTAAGACTGAAACTTTCCTATTAGAATGCCCCCTCACCACTCTTGATGCTTTATTTATAATAGGGAAGCTCCTTTATGGAACCGATACTGACTTTGTTTTACATCTTTTACACTGTGATGATTTGCCTTGCTGTTTATGTAATATTTAGCTTCAGATTGAAATATTAGTTTAATATACATGTTTGATTTATAAATGTATTTACTAAATGACTACAATTTGTAACTTTGATCAATTTGCTAATAGAGGAGAGGTTTTTCCTCTCATTAATGTACAACATTTTACAAAGAAGAACGATTTGTGACATTACATTATATGAAAAATAACTTGTGTTAAGTCCCACGTTTCTAGAAATGACAAAAGTAGTTTTGACGTAGCTACTGCATGATAAAACCATGCAGAATGTTAGAATAGGTTTATTATATTTATAATTTCTGAACAGATGTGAATTTTAACACCTTAATGACGTGATATTGTGATTAGATAATGTGATAATAACAGTAACTAAGAATTCCTATGTGAGGATTGAACGCTTGCGTATTAGAGATAAATAGTACTTTAAACTATGTATTGTGTGCATTAAAAATGACCAAGGAGAAGTGTTACACAATTTTAGCAAGAATTGCATTTCGTAAACCTTTCTTTTAATATACCATTAATAATGTGTGCTTCAAGAACATATGATGTGCAAGGAAACTTTTATGAGTTCCCTATACTTAAATGAATTAATTATCAATTGATTGTAATGTTTATGAAGACATCTTTTCTAGAGATTAATACCATGCTATGTAACACGAGATTCATATTTTAGTTTAATTTCATCATGAATAAGTTGAATTTCATGTAGGCCTCAAATCTTACTTCTTTTTCAAACGTGAACTTATGAACTGAGTAGTCTGAAGCCTATGGGAACTTTTCGTGAAGTTGCCACTTGTGTTCTAACTTTTAATTGCTTCCTTTGACATTGTTTGCAGAGTCTGACAGAACATGCAACAGAAATTGTTACATGATAGAACATATGCTTGCAGATAAAGGATGAGAGCATAAACTTGTCTGTTTTCTGAGTGCCACATTGTTCATATGACAAAACCTACAATGATTCTAAGGAAATTATACATTATGCATTCTTTAATTCTTCTGTATTTGTATACCTTTTACTTTCTACATCATCTCATCCTATTGAAGACGACCAATGGGAAAGAGTGGTATGAAAAGTTTGGTGATGTCAAGGGGTTTTACCCTGAAATTAATTAAGTATAATTGCTCACATTTTAGAACTGATTGAGAGAGACTTGCTTTCCCACCTTGCGACACAGAGACAGATAATTTGAACTTCCACGAACAATGCCAACTGTGACGTAAAACTCTGATCTGCTGCCAGTTGGTATGCTAGCGTAGTGGAACATTTTCGGCTGAAAGGGTTCACGTCATATGGCTGTGACACTAACGTTACAGCAAACGGACATAAACTGATTTCCTGTCTTTAATGAACTGGAACTGGTCACTTGGAACAACTGATCTTTCCGAAGGGTTTGTATGAGGCTCAACTGATTACCTATTGATCTGAATCCATCTGAATCCATTAGTTAATCAATCTTCCTCGGCTGAGGAAGATCAATCCCTATATCTTTGGATCTCACAGGGTTTTGTAATGCTTTATTAAACCTGCATTGGCTTAATTTAGGATTGTATATTATTACTTTTAAGTTATACTAAAACTTTCAGATTCGAACTAAACTCTGCTGATTCTGACTCATTTATTTGGTTGTAGTTACATTTATTTGTCTAGTGTTCATTTGCTTCTGGTTTTCCAGTGTGAGATAAATATAAAATGACATGTAGCAATTATCTAATTCCTGGTCCTCATTTGATAATTGACTATACTCCGAGAAATCCGGTCCCTTCCAGCACAGAACAAGATCCATCTGACCACCAGCTAAGAAAGTGGTAGTCAGAAGATAAAATGAATAAAATTAAACCCTTTCCATAAATGAAAAGTTTATGGCCCAGTACTTAACACTACAACACTGCTAATTAACGTTCCTATATGGACAACATCCTCTTTTTTGTTTCCTGCGGAATTCAATTGGTTTTACTGTAAATTAGCTTCTTTTGCTGATGTTAGCTCCACCAATACACTTCCAGTCGATAATCAACCAGTGGCACAACATATTTGACCACTAAACTAGAGTCTACAGACGAACAAAGTCCACTAGATCATTTCCCACTCCAGGAGTATCAGTTATGCAGACAGCCTTGTTAGTTGTTACACTGTGAGATGTCATGGATCCAATACAAAGGTTTTGTCTGCTTTGACCTTTTTCTTAAACTAATTTTGTTTGAGGGTCATCTTTTTTCTGTAGGCATGCTACTTTTTCTTCTTTCTGCAAATTACATTGCAAAAACGTTTATTGATCATAAGAGGACAATATGTCTTTGGCCAGTGTACCGTCTGGGAAGAGTGATATTAAAAAAAATCTTTATCTGCATCAGATTTAGTAGTTCCCATTTTAGGTTGTCCTTATTAATAGAAAACTCAAGCAAGTTATCCTTTTATACTGTTTGCTCCCAGGTTATCATTCGCTCATTTTAATTTTGTTCTTCAATAGTTCTTAGTTTGCTCCTTGTTTGTCTCTAGCTCCTGCAGTTTGTTCTGTTTAATTTGCTCTCCATGTTTGTTCTCCTTTAGCTCCTGAGTCCTTCTCATGCTCTTAACGGGTAGTTTTATCCTATTCTAAGTCTTGTCCTTGTTTGTTCTTTGCATATTTTCAGTTTATTGTCAGTATGTCTCGGCGTTTGTTCCCATTTAGCACTACAAAGTCTTTTAATTGTTTCCAAGTCCATTTTATTCCTTTTTTCGCTTTGCTGTCAGTTTATTGCTTTTTCCCTAGTTTATTACATTTTTTATTAACCAGTTCTCAGCTTATTTGCAGTGTTTCTTCGTTTTTTTCAGTGCACCCACTGTTCTCCGATCTTTCTCAGACTATTGCCATTTGCTCATTCTCTGTTCTTTTTCAGTTTCTTCGTAGCTTCACTTAGTTGAATTTAAGTTTGTCTTTAAGCTCATTCTTCACTTGTTATGATTTTTTGTTATTTGTGTTTCCAGCATTTTCATTCTGGTTCAATTTTTTTCTTTGCTCTGTTTCCTTTTGTTCAAGACTGTTATTAGCTCGTTCTTAATCATGTCCTTATTTATTTTTTGCTTCTTGTATTCTTGGTGCAAGACTCGTATTCACCTGTTCCTTGGCCCTTTTTGTTCTTAGCACCTACCCACTTTGATGGCAGCTTGATTTTATGTGTTCATACTTTTTTTTCTTGAATCAATCTCTGCATGTTGACCATGTGTTCTTTTAATTGTTGATTAATTGCTTCCTGGTTATTCTATACTGTTCTCAGTTTTGTCCTCGTTGCTCTTTAAATATTTTTTTCCCATCTTAGTTTGTCTTATTTCCTGTACCGTGTTCTTAGTTTTGACCCACTTACTATTTGAATAGTTTGACAGTTGTTTTGTTTCCTTTTCAGTTTGGTGGTAGTTTGTTGCCTATTATTTCAAGGCCATTCTCAGTTTTCTGGCAGATTATTCTTAGCATGTCCTCAGTTGTGCGTTCTCAATTTGCTTTCCGTCTTTTTTCTAACTCACCCTTGTAGTGGTCTAGTTGTTCTGTTCACCAGCCACTCCCCGAGGGCTGGCTCACAACCCACCCCACACCCTCCTGCACAGGCATCACTGGACATGTGACCCTGACACCAAAAGGGGCCGGGCGCCAGTGGAGAAGTGCGGCTCACTGGTTAGAGCAGGCAGACCCTGAAGCAGAGGTCAGACCCGGGACCAAGGTTCAATTCCCGACGCGGCAGGGTCTTGAGCCCAAATGTCCACGGACTCGATAATTCTCGCTTTGGTGCCTACTCGAATCATGGGTTCACACTCTGCAACTCTGGGCATTAGCTTGCTTAATCTCCACAATGGCCCCCCGCGGCGGGATGCCTGGCTTTCACCTTGGGGATGCCATGTAGGGGCTATCTCACAGGGAAACGCCAGGACGGGTTCCCAATGCAAGCGCCGAGATGCCTCCCGGTGATTCGAGCGCTATAGAAGAAGACATAAAAAAAAAATGCCCTGGGCAAGTTCTACCCTGTAACTATCTGTGTCTGTGGCATCATTATGAGTGCAGGAGGGCCTAGGGCCCTGTACCATTACAATTCTCAGTGTGTACCCATGCAGAAACAATAATGTGCAAAGTTGGCAATTACCATAAACCCTTTCTTTCAAGGGACCCCTGGAAAGTGAATTGCCCTTCAATAGCACCTCTATTTTTCTATCTCAGCATCTTCCCCCTATGTCTGCCTGTCTCTACCTGAGTCTCTGTCTCAGGATACCTAGGTCTACCATAAAGGTTTGGGTTCCCAGCCAAGAAATATTTCTGGTGTTTTTGTGTCGCCCCACTTCTAATAATGTAAGACAGTGTTCAATATTGTTTGGTATTTTGCACGCTTGAAATAGTAGAAAAAGTGTAATAACATTTTAAATTGCGCTGAATAGGGCCCCAAAGTAAGCCTTTCCCGGGGCCCTAAAAACGCTTAAGATGAAACTGTTTCAAGAGATATTATTTAAATCTTTTTCAGTGTATTTCCAATTTTTTCTAAGGTTATTCGTTAATAGGCAGTTTGTTTTTATTTTATCCACAGTGTGTTTACATGTTGTCCTTTTCTTTTCTCAGTTTATTGGCATCTCTTTCTCGCCCTTTTTCGCTTGTTCGCAGATTCTCAGTTCGGTCTCAGTGTTTTCACAGTGTATACTTCGTCTGTTCGCAGTTGCTTAGCCACCTGCTCATTTGTGACTCGTGCCGTACCCACCAGCAGGAAACCGAGGGAAGACAGTCAGTTCCTGCAAGAAGCACATTCCGCGTCTGCGGTTCCCCATCAACACCAACAACTCCCAAAAGTCAGGGCTATTGCGAATTATTCGGAACAAATGATGCAGCAGCTTTGGCTAAATAATATGTGCCAAAATTGCGAAATTATGTGGCGTAATGCAGCATATTCTACGTTAGCATTATTTTGTAATTTATAATCGTTAACATTAACCTTCCTCATTAGTACTAATTCAACACCCAAATAAGCAACACGCAATCAAAATGCGACCAGCTAACCTTTCCTAAGGGCCATCCACGGCACGGCAACATGTCATTGCATTTTTAGTATGTTTTGTTCCGTTTGAGCTAGAAACTATTTTTGTTTTTTAAAATCTGAAAATGATTCAGCAGATGATAGATTATGTGGCAAATTTGGCAAATCCATATTTATGTAGAGAAGGCTGCAGCCCCAGAATCGCAAGACACCAGTGGCTCTGCTCATAGTCCACCCAGACGCACAAGTGGCTAGCCGCCCTCTGAGCTCTTTCATCTCTCTCCTCCCCAGAACCTCTGCCATGCATTCATCTGACTGTCACAGAGAAAACAAATACTATCAGCTAGATGCATCAACAGATGGAATTGCGATTCCTAAATAGCAATTTTTAAGGAATCGCTATTTAGGAATCGCAAAACCTATGCATGTAAGAATCGCAATAAAAATAGCGATTCCTACACATTCCTTAATTACGACTTGCAAATTGCGAGTCGCAATTAACAAATGCTGTCCCATTCATTCCTATGGGCCTCCAGGCCCATAGGAATGAATTGGAGATTGCATGAGCAATGTGCGAGTACCAGTAGGTACTCGCAAATTTCTCATGCAATTTCAAGGGTGTAAGGGTGTCACCCTGTTGTACCCCTGAAATTGATCTGTGCACATATGTGCGCAACATGAAACTTTGAAAAATGCACAAAAGTGCATTTTTCAAAGTTTTTAGAAATTACCATGAAGTTCAACTTCATGGTAATTTGCTACTCCTATTAGTGAAATCGCTAATTTTTTTACTTTGATGCATTGCATTTAAGGACTCTCAATTTGGGATTCCTTAAATGCAATCGCAATTTAAGGAATCTCAATTTAGAGTTTTCTTAAATTGCGATTTTTGCATTTGGGATGATGTATCCGAAATGCAAAAATACCGGTCGCAAAGGGGCAGATTCTGAGAATCTGCCCCTTTGCGACCGTTTTCTAGCTTGATGCATGTGGCTGTTAGTTATTTATTAGCGAGGTTGTCACCTTGCGACAAGACACAATGCAAAGCTGGTGAGCTAACTGCGCACGAGGCCTGTACATATGGTTTACAAGGTGCTTCATCAGTGGCTAGTGCTGATAAATATGAGGTGATGCGCGCCGCCTGGCAACTGCAATTTTTCACCTCAGCTTCAGTAACTGAGGCAGTAAGTGCTGGCAATGCCCGAGGCTTCCGGTGCCAGGGGACACAGCTACTCAAAAACAGATTTTATGTTTAGTCCTGAACTGTTTACAGCATTTAAGATTGGTGTTTCGCCTTTGAGGGGCAGATTTACAAGCCCTTTGCGTGCCGACATTGCGTCACTTTTTGTGACACAACGGCGGCGCAAACAATGCGCCCTGTTTACAACATGGAGAATCTAGGGCGATGAGTCACATTGTAAAGCCCTGCGTCACATTATACCTGCGTCAGGTATAATGTATGCAGGGGGGTGTTCCTACGCAGGAAAGCCTCGTAAAAGTGACACAGTGAAATCTACAAGATTTCACTGCGTCACTTTTAGGATGCCACTGTGACAAAACCTTACGCCTGCTTGAAGCAGGCGTAAGGAGTGACGCAGTGTAGTGGAAATAGGCCACAAAATGCATTCCAAGAGTTGCATCATGCTTGCGACATGACTCCAGCAATGCGTGACTTTTCCTCCAACAGATGCTTTAGAATTTCTGATGCATCTGTCAATCCTTCCGCCATGGTGCGCCGTATTATAAATAAGGCGCATCCTTGGTGGTGCAAACATTTTTTAGGGTGCCGCAAGGAAAGTGAAGCATCTCTATAGATGCGTCACTTTCTTCTAAATCTGCCCCTGAGTATTTAAAATGGCTGACTAGACAAGTGAGGCAAAGGAAAATTTTATTATACAGGTAACAACCTGCATTGAGAAGTTAGAATGGCTCACCCTGTCTGCCAAACTGAAGATCCGCCCTCCTGATTGGCAGATGGGCAGACCTTAAGTATATCAGTGATGCAGCGGAGACTACTCTGCCTCCGTCACTGACCTACTCCTCCGAGAGCCCGGCGGAATAAGGGCCATCAGCGGTTTGGCCATTCGATTGACCACCGATTTAGGATGGGTGATCAAATGGTCATTTCGCCGGTACTGTCTATCAAACTTTTAATACATTGACAGGAACTGATGTAACAATGGTTCCCGACCATGCCTAGAGTTGTCTACAGGGCTGGCAGATAACTTTAAATTTAGCAGGTGAAGGAGCCTCGTGTGGCAGGAGTAAAGTCTTACCCCTGCTCGCCAAACGCTGAATCAGTCCGAGTGTTCTTAAGGGTGGCAGTGCAGGAGGTTGAGAGTGCAATAAAGGGTGCAAATCTGCTAGACTGGTAGTGCAATTAAGTCAGGTAAGAATAATGAGGATCAATAGTACACAATTGACTCATTTGCAGTGGCGGCTGGTGAATGTTCTAGGTAGTGCGGTGAAAACATGCATCATGAATAGCACTGAGCGAGGAAGCGACATGAACCAGTCTGTCCCCCCCATTTGGTACCAGAGAGGCATCTGGCCTGTATCTGCAGAGTGGCACCAGAGGCAAAATGTACACGCCCAGTTTTAAAAGGGCCCAAGCTGCACCCAATGTCTGTCTCTTGCTGATGCTTCTTTGTAGCACTCTGCTGCCTCTGTGGCCTCGTGGGCACTATAGAATACCATGCACATAAATACAGTTCACCCACTCAGCCCACTGGCTAAAGGCTCAGATAAGCCAGCACAGGTGTCTGTGGCGGGGTGGGACCCAGGGATGCTGGACTCTGGAGCCCAGGTGCAGGAGAGTCAAGAAAACACAGCTAGATGGAATGGTTCTTATCAGATCTGGTAGACAAAGCATCAAGCATTGTCACAGGGAGAGTGTTCAGCCAGGTTTGTTGAGGGCCACACCAGGAGTGTCAGAGTGTACAGAGGCATTAAGTGCCCCAAGAACATTTGTGAGTGAATGCAACGTCTGCCACGTCACAGGAAGGGGCATACGTAAAGTTATCAGCAGGAAAGGAAAGGCAGATTTGTAATAGCAAAGCCAGTATTACAGAGCACCACAAACAAAAAAGTTAATTCCAGTCACGGCCGGCATTACGAGCGGGTGGGGGGGGGGGGGGGGGTGGAAATAGGGTTGTCGCGCCACGGAGCGGATGGGGGGAGGCGGGATAAATAATAAAAGTAAAACTTACCTTCCCGCTTTTCTTAAGTCCTGAGACTCCAGACTCCCGCCGTCCTGCATTTTGAATTCCCAGGGTGCTCGTCATCAGGAAGGCTGCAGGCAGCCTCCCTCCCCTCCACCGGAGCGTTGTTGATTGGTGCGGCCGCTGCCCCACCCGCGTCATTTTCTCTCTGTATGCTTCTGCATACAGAGAGAACAGGGAAAGTGGGCGGTGTTACTCGAGGACAGGGGGGAGTGGCTTGCCCACTGTTGTTAATACTGTCTGTTTGGGTGAACTGAGGCTGCCCAAACAGACAGTATTAACAACAGTGGGCAAGCCATTCCCCCCTGCCCTCGAGTAACACCGCCCACTCTCAACCAGGAACTTCTGCTTTCTCGCTGTGTGAGAAGGCAGAAACAAATTGTAGTTATTACGGTAATAACTACCATCTATTTCTGCCTTCTTGCACTGCGAGAAAGCAGGGGGGCGGCGCCCAAACGCCCCATAGAGGAGCAGCCACTGCTCATTTGTAATGGCCAAAGTGCATCTGTTGTGCATAATGAACCTATGTTAAAGCCTGGTTGTCCCAGTGGCTGTTCCATTAAACTGCACCAAAGAAGCGAACAAGGGTAAGTATATTCATTGCAGATTAAAAACAATTACTATAAGCGGTGCATCCAGAGTGATTTGAGCGTGTTATAAAGTAAAATAACATAACATAATACTGTTCACACTGTTAAAAGCAAAATATCCTCTAAGAAAATACGATCACGAGAATTCCTGAAATGCGAGTTCCTGAGTCGTTGGGCAAGGACTCTGAGACTTGTGTTGGGTCAGTATTAAAGTATATACTTTGTTTTACTGTGCACACTACAGTGCGATTCACTTCTAGGTTGACCAGCTCACTCCACGGTCAATACAGACACTGTATTCAAATGTCAAATTCTCTTTATTTCAGTTAGTAAAAACCATAAAAGATACAACCACACAAGTTATAATTAAAAAAATTCTGTGCTACACTGAATCAGCAATCCATTTTGTAATCGCGGTCACACTCCCTTCAAGATCTTGCTGACGGGGGGCCTAGAGGCAGCCAAAGAACTCTTAAATTGAAGAGGATCGATTTTACTGAACGTCAGACGGCGAAGGCAGCATTTAGGCCATACTGGCTGGGTGACCTCCCAGGAGAAACAGATAAGAAAGTGGTCCGACCAGGAGATCAGGGAGGGCTCGGCCACCTGAACAGGAAAATTGGAGCAGATGGACTCTAAGATATGGCCACCCTGATGAGAGACCCATTGAGATGGGCTAGATGAAGGGAATCAAGAAAATCCACAGAGTCTTTATCATCTTGTTGATCAAGGTGGAGATTCACATCTCACAGAACCATGTAGTGGGAGAAGCGCAGTGCACGCCCAGCTATGGCATCCCCGCAAGATTTAAAGAAGCCACTGGCCGGACCGGGGGGGGCGATAGATTAGGGAGCTACCTAATGTAAAATGTTCGGAGAAGTGAATACTAAAATTCAAAACCTCGCACTCGTCCCATATGCTAGAGGCTTCGCTGTGAAGAACCTAGTTATCCCTATACAAGATGGCTAAACCCCCCCTCTACCAACAGGGCGGTGCACCGACAAAGCCTAAAGCCAGCAGGGGTGGCCATCGCAACAATTGGGTTTGATGCTGCATCAAGCCAGGTCTCCATAACAAACAGCAGATCCAAAGATTTATCAGAGACCAAGTCAAAAACATCAGTGTGGTGCTTCCTCAGTGATCCGTCATTTATGAGGGCAGCTCTAATGCGCAAGCATCTCGTGGATTGGCATGCGGTTTGATCGGCAAAAGCTCTAATTTTGGAACAAAACCACAGGCTGCACAGACAAAGTCCGATTTGAAAGGCATGGTGCTGCAACAGTATGAGAGGCAAGGAGGAGGCCGAAACGCTTTTGGAAACTCACCAGATAGCAGGTAGTGAGCCCCATCTTCCGGCGGGCATAGAGCAGCATAACTTGCCCTGGCCGCTGACATGACGCGGAAGGGCGCTGACAGGCTTGCCTTAGGCACGCCAGCGGCACGCCCGCCGCGCGAATCCGCTGAGCATCCGACCACAGGCCATTAAGTAGGGTTTAATGTGGGCGGCGTACAGCGTGCATCAGCTAGAGCGCTGTCCGCAAATGGGGCGCTGGCACAGTCAAGATGGCCGACGAGAACTAACTGGCCAAGATAGAGTGTAATATGCAATTAGAAAAGGAGTATAAGACACTCCGTATCTAAAGAGCAGCAAATCGAATTGAAAAGGGAGTTTAACACACTCCAAACAAATAAAAATTAAAATAAAAAGAAAAGTTAAAATTCCCAAAATCCTAATCAAATAACCCCCAGCAGCCCATTAGGCAATGGCAACAAAGTTAAAATTGGATGTTTTAAAATTAGCAGAGAGAAACCTTATGAGGCCATAACAAGAACTATTTACAATATGAAAAGTAGCAGCATTGGGAATTAAACCTCACTTGTCTGGTTATCACAATTTCTGTTTTGTCTATCAGGGCCAGACAAGGGTGATAACAGCGCACTCCTTCTAATTGCCCAAAAGTTGCCTAGAGATTTTGCAGTTGCGCAAGCAAATAAAGGTCCAGCGTCTGATTTTAAAAATCCGCAAGGCCTCTTTAGAATTTTGGGTCCCTAATTGTCTGCCCTCTGGAGCTAACCATTTGCTCCTTGGTTTCGCAGAAGCTGTGCACGCAAAAAAGACATGGCCTATTGATTCATATGGGCAGCAAGGACAGCCCTTGGGTTGAGATTTATTGATCAGCCGGGAATTGGTAAAAGAATTGATTGGTAAACTACCATGCCTGAACTGGGTATGCAATTTCCTGTCAGCTGGGACCTTGATAATATCAAAATAGCTTTCTAAAAGACAATTGGTGTGCAAGTCTATGAAAGCATCTATTAGGCTGCACTGTTGGATTTTCCAAAGTTTATCCTGCTCAACCCATGCCCAGTACAATAGCTTTGCTTGGCCTCTAGTATAGGTTGGTGGGTGGTCGGTAACCTGTTTTGGCAAGCCAAGGCTTGTTCGAAGACTATCTACATGTTTAATCCAGCTACTTGCCTACGATTGCAGACTTTGATGAAATGGGGAGCTGGGACTGACCCTTAGGTCTCCAGACTCTAGAGTATGCAACTTTGCTACTAAACTGTATCTCCTCCATGGTAACCCAAGGTAAACCTCGCATAAAAATCAAGCAAGAAGTCTGGGAAAGCTATGCTCCAAAGACTTCCATCGCAGGTGGGAGGGGGTAAAAGCAAAGGAGCAATAGAGGGTGGGGCCACAGAGTTGCATTGGACTGCTTTGGTTGAATGCGGTGGGGATCAGTCAGGAACTGCTTGGGTATTTTGAGGGTTAGGGCCCGAGACCCATATGCAGCAGTAACAATGATTCAGACACATATAGTTATTGTCTGGAACTGGCCCAGGGCACGTGCGCCCCGCCCCTTTTACTAGCAGGGTCACCTGACTGGTGACACCTGTGATGTTATCGAGAATACCGTCAACAAGCAGCTGGCCGCCTTCCTTGAGATGAATGGATCCCTCGACCCCTCACAGTCTGGCTCCGAGCCAACCACAGCACCGAGACTGCCCTCATCGCCGCCACCGATGACATCCGAGCCCTGATGGACAACGGAGAAACAGCGGCCCTCGTCCTCCTGGACCTCTCCGCGACATTCGACACTGTCTGCCACCGCACCCTAGTTCAACTCCTCAGCAACGTCGGAATCCAGGAGAAGGCTCTGGAATGGATCATCTCCTTCCTCGACGGAAGAACACAGAGAGTCCGCCTACCACCGTACAAGTCAGAGGCCACCGAAGTCATCTGCGGCGTCCCTCAAGGATCCTCGCTGAGCCCCACCCTCTTCAACGTCTACATGAGCCCCCTCGCGGCCATCGCACGCCAACACAACCTGAACATAATCTCCTACGCCGACGACACCCAGCTGATCCTCTCCCTGACCAACGACCCCGCCACCGCCAGAGCCAACCTGCACGAAGGGATGAAAGAGGTAGCCGAGTGGATGACGACCAGCCGCCTGAAATTGAACTCTGACAAGACGGAGGTCCTCATCCTGGGCTCCTCCCCCTCCGCCTGGGACGACTCCTGGTGGCCTCCAGCCCTGGGCACTGCACCCAAACCGACAGACCACGCACGGAACCTGGGCTTCATCCTGGACTCCACCCTCTCCATGACCAGGCAAGTCAACAACGTCTCCTCGGCATGCTTCAACATCCTTCGCATGCTACGAAAGATCTTCTGGTGGATCCCCACCGAGACCAGGAAGACCGTCACCCAGGCCCTAGTCACCAGCCGGCTGGACTACGGCAACGCCCTCTACGCCGGTACCACCGCCAAGCTCCAGAAGAGACTCCAGCGGATCCAGAACGCCTCAGCCAGACTCATCCTCGACATCCCACGAACCAGCCACATCTCCGGACATCTGAGAGACCTGCACTGGCTCCCCGTCAACAAAAGAATCACCTTCCGCCTCCTCACCCACGCACACAAAGCCCTACACGATCAAGGCCCAAGCTACCTCAACAACCGAATCAACTTCTACGCTCCCAAACGCCACCTCCGATCAGCCAACCACGCCCTCGCCGCCGTCCCCCGCATCCGAAGAGCGACGACAGGAGGAAGGTCCTTCTCCTACCTGGCCGCCAAGACCTGGAACTCCCTCCCGACCGACCTGCGCCTGACCCAAGACCACCTCTCCTTCAGGAAGAAGCTGAAGACCTGGCTGTTCAAGCAGTAACGGCACCCCCCTCCCCCCAGCGCCTTGAGACCCTACGGGTAAGTAGTGCGCTCTACAAATGTCTTTGATTGATTGATTGATTGATGGATGGGTGTGGGGTGAGTGTGGAAGCCAGCCCTCAAAGAGTAGCTGGTGAAGCCACAGTTTTTCTCAAACACTAGACCTTGACCAGTTGATCACTAAATGTTTAGTATGGGGGGTCAATTCAGAGCAGGAAAACACAGCTCTGATGGAGGACAAGGAACAGGGTGGTGAATGCTCCTAGGGATATATTGAGACAGTGTAGGTGTAGACATTGGAGGCAACTGTGGGCCAGGCAGGGACAGCTCTGTTGTGAAGGCCCTAGGATACCAGGAGACAACAAAGGGACTGGCTGCAGTGGAGAGGAGGTGTGGGGAGGGTAAACAGGGGGACTTTTGCTATATTTTCCAGATGAAGTAAACTGATTCTGCCCTCAGGTTTAAAACTTTGCCAGCTTATCACTTTAAAAAACTTGTACGATTTAAATTTTTAAAACTTGTGAGCCAAGACACTTCAAAACTTGGCACACCCTTAGTCACTAGCTGCATCTCGCAATACAATTTCAGGAAAAATCAAACATCCACCACCAAACCACACAGTCTATGTTGGACATAGTCTCTACCTAGGCAAAAATAAATCCAATACTGACATATAGGTCTGCATGCAAGGGCACTAATGGACCAAGTAATTTTCAGACATGTGCACATAAAAACCACGAAACATAATGTATCCTACATAATGACACACATATTGGTACCATTATAGAATTGGTGGCTGGCAGGGAACAGTGGTATCAGGGCAGGAGGGGGGGGAGACAAAAAATTAAATTAAAAAACATGCACCTTCTGCTGAAGGCCGTCTCTCCCCTTTGATACCTTCACACACCTCCCTCTCCTCTGCTTCAGTAGCAGTAGGAAGCACCCAAGCTCCCTCCCCTTCACTAAGCCACTAAGAACACTGCAATGCAGCATTGTCATTCGTCTGAATGCTGTGGTTCTGCACTCATATGGGGAATTAGAGGCTGAGCATGTTCCTCACCAGGAGTGTGCAAATAACTCCTCCTTCTGTAACCCCAGCACCTCCCCACCCTAACCCAGCCAGTAGTAAAAAATTAAATGATAATAAAGTTATTATCATTTATTTTGTCACTGCACTGCTCTTAAAGCAGTGGGGCAATGCCACTGCACTATAGTTACGGTTCGGTTACATTTTCCTAGGGTATTTTAAATCCATTTTGTCTATTGGAAGACCACCATGCATCTACCACCATGCATCTAGATGTCATCTCCAATGGACAAGACTCTTACCTTCCCCCCAATATCTTCATGCCTTCTGCATCTCCAGATTGTGGTCCACACTCCCCTTCTCCTCCCTGAACACAGAATATACTGGTGTTTCCCGGCCAAACCAAGCGCTCATCGGCTTTGCCTGCAGGTCACTCTTCACAGACCATCTGGAAAGAGTGAGAGGTCCCCCCCAGGCCAACTGATACTCCATCATGCCCCAGTCAACTATTTTGCTTCAGAAGACCCATTGGCCATGACATCCCATGAGAGGGTTCAGGGTTGTACTTGCTATCGGGCGTTTGGCATGCCGCTGAGCTGGGGGCTGATTTCATTGATGGGGACCTGCGGGTGCTCAACGAAATTCGTTTTGCTTGTTTATTTCGAAGCACACGCAGGTCTCCATCAACGAAATTAGCCCCCACCGCAATGACATCAGCCCCCAGCTCGGCAGCATGCCAAAACGCCTGGTAGCCAGTCCGGCCTGAGAGGGATGAGGAGCTGGAGACTGGGGTTAGGCTCAAGAGCTATTGCATTGTGCACACATCTTGCACCCAAGCCAACCCTGCATCCAGCTCAACACCCGCTCCATCCACAGACAGGCCGTGGAACTCTGGAGCCTGTTCGACACCACATCCCCAGACGTCGCCTTCCTCACGGAAACATGGATGAACGCCTCCTCAGCGCCCGACATCGCCATCGCCATCCCGGACGGATACAAGATCACCCGGAGGGACCGCGTCAACCAGACAGGAGGAGGCATCGCCATCGTCCACAAGAACACCATCCGCATCATGACCAACTCCGACGACACCCTCACAACCGCCGAACATCTTCACTTCCAGATACACACCGACCCCAAGACCACACTCAGAGGCACCCTCATCTACGGACCCCCAGGACCTCGCACACAATTCAGCGAAGACATCGCAGACTTCATCAACCCGCACGCCCTTGCCTCCGCTGACTACATCCTCCTAGGGGACCTCAACTTCCACCTGGAGAACAACAATGACAACAACACCACCACCCTGCTGGACAACCTCGCCAACCTCGGACTCAAGCAACTGGTGAACACCCCCACCCACTACGCCGGACACACGCTTGACCCAGTCTTCTCCTCCAGCAAGTACATCTCCTTCAGCCACTCCACCGGACTCCACTGGACAGACCACAGCTGCGTCCACTTCCGCTTCAGAAAGACCACGACTCACCACCACCCGCAACAGGTTCCCCGTAGGAGCTGGAACAAGATCACCACCGACCAGCTAACCACATCACTGAGCCAGAACCCTCCCGCCAGCTCTACGGACCCCAACCAAGCAGCCAACAACCTCACAGAGTGGATCACCAACTGCGCTGACGACCTCGCACCTCTGAAAAACCATCCCAGCAGGCCCGGCAGCAAGAAAGCCTCCTGGTTCAACGACGACCTCAAGAACTCCAAGAAGAACTGCCGTACCCTCGAGAAAGACTGGCGAAAAAACCCAACTACAGACAACATGACCGCCCTCAAGCACGCCACCCGCAAACACCACTAGTTGATCCACACCACCAAGAAGACAGCATTCAAGGAACGAATCGACAACAACGCACACAACAGCAAGGAACTTTTCAGCATCGTCAAAGAGCTCTCCAACCCCAGCGCCGGAAACAACAACATCACTCCCTCGCAAGACCTCTGCGACTCACTCGCCTCGTTCCTCCAAAGCAAGATCGCCGACAAACAGCTTCGGCACACAGACCACGCACCCAACCACCGAACCGACACCCCCCACGACCACCCTCCGTGACTGGACCTCGATCAGCACCGAAGACACCATCCACACGATGAACACCATCCACTCCGGATCACCAAACGACCCATGCCACCACCACGTCTTCAACAAGGCTGACTCCGTCATCGCACCCCAACTCCGGGACATCATCAACTGCTCCTTCAGCACCGCCACCTTCCTGGAGAGTTGGAAGCTTGCCGAACTCAGCGCCCTCCTGAAGAAACCATCAGCAGACCCCGCCGACCTCAAGAACTACCGCCCCATCTCGCTCCTTCCCTTTCCTGCCAAAGTCCTCGAAAAGACCGTCAACAGACAGCTTGCCGCCTTCCTCGAGACGAACGGATCCTTTGACCACTCGCAGTCCGGCTTCCGCGCCAACCACAGCATCGAGACCGCCCTCATCGCAGCCACTGACGACATCTGAGCCCTGCTCGACAACGGGGAAACAGCGGCCCTCATCCTCCTGGACCTCTCCGCAGCATTCAATACTGTCTGCCACCGCACCCTAGTGCAGCGCCTCAGCAACATCGGAATCCAAGAGAAGGCTCTAGAGTGGAACATCTCGTTCCTCACCGGAAGAACCCAGAGAGTCCGCCTCCCCCATACAGATCCAAGGCCACCGAAGTCATCTGCGGCGTACCACAAGGATCATCACTCAGCCCCACCCTCTTCAACGTCTACATGAGCCCCCTCACAGCCATCGCACGCCAACACAACCTCAACATCATCTCCTATGCCGACGACACCCAGCTGATCCTCTCCCTCACCAATGACCCAGCCACCGCCAGAACCAACCTACACGAAGGAATGAAAGACATAGCCGAGTAGATGATGAACAGCCGCCTGAAACTGAACTCAGACAAGACGGAAGTCCTCATCCTTGGATCATCTCCTCTGCCTGGGACAACTCCTGGTGGCCCCCTGCCCTGGGCAGCGCACCCAAACCAACGAACCACGCACGCAACCTAGGCATCATCCTGGACTCCTCCCTCTCGATGACCAGACAAATCAACGCCATCTCATCATCATGCTTCAACATCCTGCGCATGCTCCGAAAGATCTTCCGATGGCTCCCCACCGAAACCAGGAAGACGGTCACACAGGCACGCGTCACCAGCCGACTGGACTACGGAAACACCCTCTACACCGGAACCACAGCCAAACTCCAGAAAAGACTCCAACGCATCCAGAACGCCTCAGCACGACTCTACTTGGACATCTCCCGACAAAGCCACATCTCCGGACACCTGAGAGACCTCCACTGGCTCCTCGTCAGCAAGAGAATCACGTTCCGACTCCTCACCCACGCACACAAGGCCCTCCATGACCTGGGCCCCAGGTACCTCAACAACCGCCTGACCTTCTACACTCCCACCCGCCAGCTACGATCGACCAGCCACGCCCTCACCGCCGTTCCACGCATTTGAAGAACCACCATGGGAGGAAGATCCTTCTCCTACCTGGCAGCCAAGACTTGGAACTTCCTCCCCATCCACCTCCATCTGACCCAAGACCACCTCTCCTTCAGGAAGCAACTCAAGACCTGGCTCTTCGAGCAGTAGCGGACCCCCCTCCCTCAAGCGCCTTGAGACCCTCTGGGTGAGTAGCGCGCTATACAAATCCCCCGATTGATTGATTGATTGAACCCCACCCCCTTAAATAGGTTTCTTAACACATTCCTTTAAAGTGCAAATTTCTGAAAAATATTTGTATCAGATTTCCCGAAACATGACTTGCACATATAATTTACTGGATAACATGTACATCAATAAAAGGTAAAAAATGTCTTTCTATGTGCTCAGGCCTATTAAACGTGTGGGAGTGTACAGAAAGAAAAAAATTCATATTCATTTAGTATCTGAAAAACATGATTAGCACAGCACTTCACAAAATTATTATCCACGCAAGGTCTGAAAAATGATATGGAATACTACGGTGAGGTATAAGTATTTATACAGCAGATAAAGACCTTGACGAGGAGTTATTGAAGTACTTTTTTGGACCAGCTAATACAATTCCTCTCTGAAGCCACTTTTAGTGGGTATAAATAAAAATAAATACATAGGGTATGCTTTGGTTTTAATTTCATTATTGTTTCATGCAGTATGTTTTGTTTGCTGATCATGTAAATTTATTGAACGTATTCCATATAAGGGTAGTTTGGTTATTAGGTCTTTGGGTTGTGTGGGTGCTCCATACTGTAAGAGGCATTATCATGCAACTGAGCATTACACAGGTTTGCTGTTTGTAATCTAGTTGTCATGCCATTCATTATCAATTATTGGGTCACTTGATGAAAAGGTTGTGAAAGCTAAAGGTTGAAGGGGGAGAGAAGGTTAATGCATCCATGCAGTCAGTTACTTTGCCATTCCTAGTCTTGCCTATGCTAGGAGTTCATTTTGTATGTCAGGCATGCAGGGTCATGCCGGTTAATCTATTAAATGTGTTGTGCGTTCCCTACGGAGCTTATTGTTGTTTTCCCTATGTTAGCCTACTTGTGCACGTTGTAGGCTACTTTTGCTTTGCACACGTAACAAAATATCACACTTGTTTTTGTGCCATATTATTATTTTGCAAATAGGCTGCACGTGTTTTCGTATTTTGTTAGGAACATCTCATACAAGGTCAAACAATACTGCTCCTTATTATTTTCTGTTGTTGGATACCAGCATCAGACAGACATAAAAGAGAAATCCAGCTGTTGTTTTTGAACACACAAGTTTTTTCATATAACCAGGGACTTGTTGTATTGAAATAGACAGAGCTGAGACTTTCCCACAGAGCAAAGGTCCAGAGAGGAGAGAGCTGTGCCAGTTGAGACGTAGAACAACTATGTATGACATGTACAGGGTTTGCCACTAATCCCAAAGACCTATAATCACTGTTTTCCTTAGTGAGGGTAGGCTTAGGCAAATTTGTCAGCTAATATGTCAGGGCTTTTTATTGTGTATGGTCTACCAATTATGTTAATCACATTGTTGACCTGCGTATGCTTTCTGATTGCAGCACAGTTGTTCCAAAATAGAGCACAATAGTTTCAATAAACATTGTAAGCTTCCTTTTCTATCTTTTTTATTTATTGTGGATATAACGATATGTAAGCGGGTTAGGTTTAAAATATGTAACATTGTGCACAAAGCTTTGAACGGTAAAGGACTTGGTAACCTAGCTGAAAAACTCATCCAATATCAATGATCATCTTAGTAAATTCTCAGAATATCTTTTATTTAGAAAATGTTTTAAGACTGAGCTCTTCTAAACTGTCCTCACCTAGTCATTTCTGGCAGCTGTACCTCCTTCAGCGCGGATATGCCCCTCAAGGGGTGATACGGGCGCTTTATAAGTAAACTAGCAGCCTGTCCCGACTTTGTCTGGGTATGAATTGCTGCGGGCCAGTAGTATATTGTTTTGTAGGAAACGCTCCGATTCACAGTGCACGGCTGATGCACTTAAGAGTGCGCGGTCAGTAGTGCGTGAACTCAAGTTTCCCTACTTTATTTTTCCTTGCAATATTATATAGCGCAAACTCGACAACATGGAATGAGCACAATTTACATTACAGAAGAACATATTCATTTGTGGTAGGCACGGAGAGACAAAGCGATTTGCCTGGAATCATAGGATGTAGAGCTGATGCCAAGATTCAAACGTAGCTCCCCAGCTCTAAAGTTCGCAATTCTAGAACTTCTGGCGGGAGGTGTGTCTAAAAGTGTATGTCGGTACTGGCCATCAATGAGAGAGACCTGTGCATGTTTAAAATGGGTGGTGAAAAAATATGAGTATGTTGCTGGAGATGTTGGCCGCCGTGCCACCAATCTACTTACCGGGGGAGGCATAGCCCCTTTCTTGCTATTTCCGTGGAGGCGGGCCTTGTGTCGGGATGTGCATGGCGCGAGGCCTGTGCGCAACAGAAGTGGAAAATCTCCAGTGAGCACTTCAGGCGTCACCGGAAGTTAGGGCGAGATTAGAATTCCTGCACAATGGCCCCTGTTTGCGCTCCTTCCAGCCCTTGAGAATAGCTCCATACCTGACCTCCATACAGTAAAGCAGGTGCACGTCACTGGGAGCGCGCAGCAAGCACACCCGGAGCTGGAATGTACTGAACCTGGCCCTAAAAAACAATGAAATATTGGGCACAACGCTCGCTTTTTTTTTTCGTAATCCCGTGCTCCGCACATGCCCACGCCCCCAGCACACGCCTACAGCACACGATATGAGACATGGCATGAAGGGCAGAATGTACCACACGCCCCCAGGGTTGGTCACGCCCCCAGCACATGCCCACAGCACAACGCAGACATGCCGACAAGGGACTACTTTGCTAGCACGGTTCTTTTGGTTCTATATGGTGGGCGTCTGCATAGCCTATGTCCTTCTCCTGCAACTGCCCTTTCCAAGGCTTTATTGGGTGTTGTGATTGGTGCTGTGGTTCCTGAGATTACCTGCCTCAAAGGTTTGAGCTCTCTCTTTATTATATTACTAGCAGCCCGCCCCGACGTTGTCCGGGTACGAATTGCTGCCTGCCAGTAGTATATTGTTTTGTAGGATTTTGTTTTGATAGCATTTCTTATCTGTGACAGGCCTGTGAAATGCTCTGATTCACAGTCCACTGCTGATGAACTTAAGAGTGCGCGTTCAGTAGTGTTGGAACTAGAGTTTCCCTACTTTATTTTTCCTTGCAATATTATATGGCACAAACTCGACAACATGGCATGAGCACAATTTACATTACAGAAGAACACATTCATTTGTGGTAAGCACGGGGAGACAAAGCGCTTTGCCTGGAATCAGAGGATGTTGAGCTGATGCGGAGATTCGAATGTAGCTCCCCAGCTCTAAAGTTCGTAATTCTAGAACTTGTTGCGGGAGGTGTGTCTAAAAGTGTATGTCGGTGCTGGCCATCAATGAGAGAGACCTGTGCATTTTTCAAAAGGGTGGTGAAAAAATATGAGTATGTTGCTGGAGATGTGGGCACCGTGCCACCAATGTACATACCAGGGGAAGGTAAACACCCATTATTCCGCAACTCTCTTTCTTCATACCATCACTCCGCATATTTTCATTACGAAAGTACCATGACTCCGCAATGCCGTTATAACGCATGGCATTACATTTGATATGCTTTTACCACGCATACATTTACAATGAAATTTGTTGTAAATGCATGAATGGTAAAAGCATGTTTTTATTTTAATGTTTGGATAAGGTAAGTATGGATATAGGGGTATATGTTTTGGGGTACTGAGGTATATGTTTTGGGGTGTTTGGGTATTTTAAGGGTTCAGATATAGGTTTGGGTTTTGGGGTACAAGGGTATTTTAAGGATTCAGGGCTAGGTTTGGGTTTTGGGGTACAGGGGTATTTTTAGGGTTCAGGGCTAGGTTTGGGTTTTGGGGTACAGGGGTATTTTAAGGTTCAGGTGTAGGTTTAGGTTTTGAGGTACAGGGTTATTTTTAGGGTTCAGGGCTAGGTTTGGGTTTTGGGGTACAGGGGTATTTTTAGGGTTCAGGGGTAGGCCCATTGTCTCTGGCCTGGGTTCCCTCCTGAAACCTTTGTCACGCTTCTGTGACGTGTTCTTTAAGACTCTGGTACAAAAAACCAGCACCTACCTACAGGACACGAAAAGCTTGTTGCAGCTCTTGGATCAGTTCACCGTGGATGATGACACCATCCTGGTGAGTTTTGATATCGAGAGCCTGTATACCAGCATCCCCCAGGATGCCACACTGGAGGTACTGAAGAAGGCGCTTGATAAGGAGGAATGGACATCAAGAACCCCAAGAGAATTCATTCTGGAATGTGCGAGATTGGCTCTCAAAAGGAACTACTTTGAGTATGAGGACAAGATATTCCTACAGATCGGGGGTACATCTATGGGCAGTACATTTGCCCCGAGTGTGGCCGGCTTGTATGTTCATGATTTTGAGGAGAAATACATCCTTAGCAATGCAAATCCGAACAGCTCCAACATTTTGTTATGGAGAAGGTACATCGACGATGTGCTTACCATATGGAAGGGTACTGAAGAGACCTCAGTATCCTTCTTTAACTGGATCAACACATGCGATGACCATTTGAAGTTCACTTACAAGAAGGATTTGAATACCTTTGTCTTCCTAGACAATAACAAAAGAGAACGGGAAGCTGTCAACGGTCACTCACTACAAACCCACCGCCAAAAACAACTTATTACGGTTTGAAAGTTTTCACCCAAGACCATTACGTGAAAACCTGCCCTATGGTCAATATCTACGCATTCGCAGGAACTGTAGCGAACTTGACGACTACAAAAAACAGGCCCAGGATCTCACCCAGAAATTGCGGAATCGGGGATACCCTGAGAAAATTCTGTACAAAAGCCAAAAACGAGCACGAAATGAGCCAAGAGCCGCTCTTCTGGAGAATCAAACCAAAACAGTGGAAGAGACCCCTCTGACCTGTGTTACGATGTATAACACAATTTCCAACGAAGTAACCAGAATAATAGGGAAACACTGGACCATACTCAACACAGGGAACCTGAGATGGGAAAAACCCCTGTTCTCGTACAAAAGGGCGCGAAGCATTAAAGATGCAGGAGTGAACACCAGACCAAAGAAAGAGACGACAGAGAAAGAAACGGTACTCAATACGTGGGGTCTACCAAAAGTGACAGGCCACTATAAATGTGGGAGTTGCAGCGTGTGCCCCTTTACCTACAATACTAAGGGCCCGATGTAGGTAGGGCTTTACCGATCGGTATTGGCCGAAAATACCGATTTTTGGCCCTTACCGATCGGTAAACAGCCATCGAGATGTAGGGAACCAAAAACAGAACGAATCGGATAGAAAACCGATTCGGAATGAGTACCGAATGGGAAAGAATCCGATACGTACATACCGAAAATCGGATATGTAACGAATCGGAAAAACACCGAATCGGTTACAAAGACCGAATCGGTCCTTGTACCGATTCGTTAGTGACACCGAATCGGAAAATCACCGAATCGGTCCAAGAACCGAATCGTAAGTGACACCGATTCGGAAAATCACCGATTCGGTCCTTGTACCGATTCGTTAGTGACACCGATTCGGAAAATCACCGATTCGGTCCAAGAACCGAATCGTAAGTGACACCGAATCGGAAAATCACCGATTCGGTCCATGTACCGAATCGGAAAAAATACCGATTCGGACATGATCCGAATCGGAAAACATGCCGATTCGTATGAATCTCCGATCGGGAAATTCCCCGATTCCGACAGTTGGGGAGATGTAGGGAGGCACAGAAACTCCGAAATCGGCTCAAAATCGGTAGAATTCACTCGGTATTTACCATGGATTGCAATCAGGTGGTAACCAACTCCAACCCATATAAACAGTCCCAAAATGCATTGCAACTTGCAGGATGGCAGCTTTCTATGTCATTGCGAGGCGGCTACGGCTACAGCAGGAAGAACAGAGGGAATGGCTACGAAATGAACAGGTCTACAGACAGAGGATAACCCTGTTCATGCTCACTGAGGCTGAGATCCTACAGAGATACAGGCTGGACTCTGACACCATACTTGAGCTCATCAGGGACCTTAAGCCATACTTGGACCACCACACCCCAAGGGCACACGCCATCCCTGCGCACGTCCAGGTGCTATGCAGCCTACACCTGGTAGCGTCTGGTAGCTATCAAAGTGGAGCAGCAGCAGCAGGAGGGGTGAGCCAGAGCAGCCTGTCAAGGTTCTTCCACATATTCCTTGACGCCATGATAGACAGGATGGAGCAATACATCTCATTCCCTGCAACCCACGCAGAACTGCTACAAACCAAAGCAGACTTCTACCAGATGGCGCAGTTTCCCCAAATCATCGGTTGCATAGATGGCACGCATATTCCGATTTGCCCACCAGCGGACACCGAATACATATACCGCAATCGGAAATCGACACACACCATCAACGTGCAGGTGATCTGCAATGCCAAGTGCACCATCACAGACCTGGTAGCAAAATTTCCAGGGAGTACCCATGACTCCTATATATTCCAACAGAGCGGCATATATGCACGGCTGATGGCTGGCGATTTTGGAGAAGGATACCTCCTAGGTGAGCCACATCATCAGACCCCCATAACACATAGTAGGTAGGTGTAATACATGTATGCATGTGTCTAATGTGACCCCTTTCTCTTCCAGGCGACAGTGCATATGCCCTCCGCTCATTCATACTCACCCCCTACCTCAACCCCTCCACACCCAGCCAAAGGAGGTATAACCGGGCCCACATACGCACCAGGAATGTTGTTGAACGGACCTTTGGCATCTGGAAAAGTAGATTCAGATGCCTGCACAAGAGTGGAGGTGCAAGGCAGTATACCCCCATCACCTGCTGCAAGATCATAGCTGTATGTGCAATGTTACACAACCTTGCGGTCAAGAAGGGCACTGAGGTGGAGTTGTCTGACTACGAGGACTATGACGACGACGAAGCTGTGCCACTGACACAGCCAGCTGGGGTGTGTACGCCATGTGATGGCAGATACAGACGTGAGGAGATCACTGAGAACTATTTCTGACTGAGTACAGATGCAAAGACAGCTAAATGTTGCTTGGAAAATTAAATTTTTAATAGTGATGCACCACAGTTACATCACTGAAGTGCATCAAAAAATGGAGTCTGTAAAAACAAATAAAGTCCAGGGTTCTGGTTTGCTCATCCCCCCTTGCCAGCCTATTTTTTGGCCCGCTTTCCAGACCCACTGGGGTGTCCCTCGGCCCCCTCCGAATGGCCTGCAGCATCAGCGGATCGCCTGGTGCTCCTCCTTGGCTCTGATGCAGCGCTGGCCGGGCTGCTGCGGCTGCTGCTGTCTCCAGCATCACCCAGGTCCAGGGCAGGATTGGAGGCGGCGTTTGATATTAACATGGCCTCCATGGCCGTGGTGATCCTGGCCATCCCCCTGGTCAGCTCAGCCGTATGCTGACTGAGCACCGACTCCTGATTTGAGCTTCGATGGCACAGCTGTGCGGTCGCCGCTGCAAGGCGGGCCATGGCCCGGTTGAGCACCCGGGCATCCCTCCTGCGCGCAACCTCATGCTCCTCCTGCCTGGCAGAGGAGTGGGTGATGGCAGTGGTCAGCCTGCCCAACCCTGCTGCCACCTCCTTGTTGCTGTCCACAACAGCCTGGAAACCCTTCACCAACTCCCCCATCTGCATGTTGTGCTGCAGGAGCTGGCGTTGGCAGGCCATGGTGGATCTGGCCTGTTGGCGCTGGATTTTGACCATCTGGCCCTCCAGGCCCAGGAACACACTGCCCTCCCGTGCTGGTGCAGCAGTGGTGGTGGTGGTGGTGGTGGCACGGCGTCTGGCACTGCTGCCTCCGGCCTGCTGAGTGGGCAGGGGTGCCACTGGTGGGGGTGTGGTGCTGGCCGGTCCCGGAGCCCCTGCTCCCAGGACAGGTAGGACGGGTGGCAAGGCCACGGTTGTGGCAGGTGCTGTTGTCGGCGGAATGGTCTGCCTTGTAGGGGAGTTTTCAGGTGAAAATTGCAAGGGGGGTGTGCTGGCCAGTACTGGGGAGTGCACTGCTTGGTAATCAATCACCAGGACTCCCTCCATTCCAAGCCCTGGGGTGTCTCCTTCCTCATCCTCATCCTCCTCCTCCTGGCCAGGCTGGCTGGTGCTCGGCCCTGCCACTGCAGTATTTGATGTTGAAGCTCCCTCTGCTGCCACAGTGGTGCCGCCTGATGGTGCCCCTAGGTACAAAGAAGCATTTGTAAACTGAGTGCCGATGTATTACAGTCAGTACAATTATGGCATTCCACATGTCCTTGCATCTCCTTACACCGTGTCACACTGTTTCCTGTCTTGTGATTCTGCACTGACATATTTGGCTAACTTCTGCTGACTACATGTACCATGATGCTTGTCTCTTGTATGTTGGTGACAGTACAGTGCTGGTGTTTGCCTATGCATTGTGTCTAATGGGGAGGTGTCTGGTAGGGTGTGTCATGATGCGCATGCTTCTTACCTGTAGCTGTGGCCATCGCAGTGCTGTCCAGGGTCCCGATCCCTACGATGCTCTCCCTCTCGATGGTGCTGGAGACAATTTCCTCCAGCTCGGTGAGGGGTGGCGCCGGGTTCTTGCCTCCTCCGGTGAGTCCAGCCTGCCTTTGGAGGTCGGCCAGCTTCCTCTTCGTGAGGCTGCGGAGGTCGTAAAACCTTTTCTTAAGTTCCTCAATGGACCTGGGGGTGACTCCAGCAGCATTGACCTTCTGGGCGATGTCGGCCCACAATCTCCTCTTGGTGCTGTCTGGCACGTTGAGGGACAGCTTGCCAAAGAGCTGGCGGTGCACCCTCACCACCTCCTCAACCAGCACCTGAAGTTCTGTGGTGGTGAATTTGGGCTTCCTCTTTTGGGAGGACTTCTGGCTTCCTGCCTGATCTGCCATGTTCTCCTGCTCCTGCTCAGTCTGCAACCTCCTTCTCCCACTGCTGCTAACTGTGTGTTGGGCCCAGGCAGGCTTTCCAGAAACTTCTAGATACTTCTTAATTGGCTGCACCTGCCAGGGTTGCCACTCCCTGTTTGGGTGGGGGAGGGGGAGCCACCTCATTGGCTGAATCGCCTATTGCCGATTCGGCTATTACCGAATCGGTAAAATCCGATTCGGTAAAATCCGATTCGGTATTTTCCGATTCGGTAAAAGCCGAATCGGTTCATGCAATGCATTCCTATGGGCTTTTTCGCCATGGGTCTATGATTGCCGATTCGGTTTTTACCGAATCGGCTTTTACCGAATCGGTATTCGCCGATTCGGAAATATCCGATTCGGTGGTAGCCGATTCGGTGTTTTCCGAATCGTTGTTGGCCGATTCGGTAATTTCCGATTCGGACCGAGCTGAATCGGAACGTACCGAATCTCATTACCGATGCTGACCGATTCGGTTTTCATTCGGTATTTTTTTCCTACATCTCGTTTTCCGATTTCAGAATACCGATTCGGCCCGCCTCGGTATTTTGAAATCGGAAAATCCCGTTTACCTACATCGGGCCCTAAGACTCTACAGTTGGAACCAAACAAGACCTGGATGATCAGAGGTCAAACTAACTGTAACAGCGAGAACGTTGTGTACAGATTGACGTGTCCCTGCAACCTACATTATGTAGGAATGACTAGTAGAAAGGTCAAAATACGCATTGGAGAACACAGGCGCACTATTAAGTGCAAGAAAGCTAACACAAGGCTCACTGAACATTATTTGTCGGTTGGGCATACACCAGATGATATACAGTGGACCATTATCGAACAGGTTAAACCAGGAGCTAATCTGAACCAACGCCTGTTCGAAAAGGAACAAAGGTGGGTGTACAGGCTTTCAACTCACAAGACTGGTTTGAACGATAATATCCCGTGGAACACAGTGATGGGTTAATTTTTCTTTCGTTCAAACTATATATCCAAACAAAGTATCCCCCTTCCTCAACCTGCTGGCCCACCAACGCTATACCAACTAAGCAGATGGCTTATATATGACTGATCCTGCTGCATCTCACTCCTTGAGTTGGGTTAGACGTCACGTCTGATCACTTAGTGTAGACGTCCCTTGTAAATACCTGACATTCCTTAGTGCCTTTTCCGTTCTGTCGACTAACCCCTACACCTGAGCTGGTCACGGTCAGATAAGAGGGCCCTTGCATTAATTTGCATGGTCTTCTTCTTTAAACATAACATTGTTTCCCACCCCACACTTCCGAACCCGAGAGCATGGTCGCCATGGTTACTGTACCGCTAAGCGTCACGCTCTTGTCACCAAGTGATCGGAAGAGATAGCTGGGCCTACCCCTTTAACGCACTCCGATTGGTCCTCCCGGGACCGCGTATTGCGCCACGCCCAACCAGGAAATACCGATCGGCTTACTATACCGGCTTTTCTAAAACAACAGAACACTCCACGGGGCATCTCGAGCAGTAACCAAGTAGGTTTACCACGAGATGAACAGAAGCCGCAAGTAAGTGTAATTCCGCCGACGTGGTTACGATGTGGCAACCATCGCACTACACCCCAGCATTATCTCCATCTTATCCCATACGGGCAGAATTCTGATCATTGTCTGCCTCTGTTCCTAAACATATCCAGGTGACTGATACTTGCCGTCTTGGAAGTTCCGATGCCCATGAAGCGGTAGTCACCGCCTCAAGTGTAAGCATGGCTTGCTAACGCTTTTCCGTAAACCACTAGGGCGTTGTTAGTATTGCTCGCTGACCTACTTGCGGCTTAAGTGCTTAGCCGCCCACCCGGAATTATTGTGAATAATGTTCCATAACCTTCCACTTTGCAGCACAATAGCGATGACTCTCCCTCACCTTTTTCCTCTTGCAAACGAACCCAGTCGCCTAGCCAGACCGACACTTCACCACAGCGCTTGGGGATTTTATTTACCTAAACACGTTCCGGTAACTGACACTGGAGCACATTTGATCGGACTAGATGGACCACCAGTAAGATATATGCACATGGGTATTCCACAGAGTTACCTTTTCTAGGTGACTCCACTAAGCACAATCATTGTTAAATGCACACCCTTGTTTTGTCCTTCCTAGTACGTAATCCCAACCCTGTTCCCCCTTTTTCTTTCAGGTTTTTTTCCTGAATGAGGAAAAGACACACCATTTTACCCCAGATCGCAATTTTGCGGTCTTCAAATTGAACGAGGGCAGGGCGCACCTTAGCGTGTGCGGACCACCCCGTCCAATCATCACGGTCCTGACGAAAACCTTAGAATCTTTTAAATAGTTGAAACATGTAGACCCTATTATAAATTTTTCTTGTAATTTTCACATAGCACACTTCGCTATTTTTAACGCATTACACTTTTTGAGACACCAAAGCCTTCCTAATTAGGCACGGGTGCCACACTGGTTTTATAGGGGTTCAGGCACTCAAGAATAAAGTCTTGAAGTGAGTAGTTCTGGCCCCTTTTTAACACACCTATCACTGTAATTTTATGCACATATAAAAGAAAAAAGAAACCAGCTCCACTGTAGTCACGTTTCGCAGCACACCCTGTGGGCACTCGGCCTATGGGGTGGGACCCCGATGATGAAGCATGTCACCAACCAGGTTGGTGAGTGAGGGGTCTTCTTTAAGGACATGCATTGTCCGGTAACGGGTTGGAGCACACCTGAGCTTTTTAGCTCTAGAATCAGAGATTGTTTCTGGTATTTCCCACAGGGGGCACTCCTCCATTGTTGTTACATGAATTGCTGCCTGCCAGTAGTATATTGTTTTGTAGGATTTCGTTTTGATAGCATTTCTTATCTGTGACAGGCCTGTGAAATTCTCTGATTCACAGTGCACTGCTGATAAACTTAAGAGTGCGCGTTCAGTAGTGTTGGAACTCGAGTTTCCCTACTTTATTTTTCCTTGCAATATTATATAGCGCGAACTCGACGACATGGCATGAGCACAATTTACATTACAGAAGAACACATTCATTTGTGGTAGGCACAGGGAGACAAAGCAATTTGCCTGGAATCACAGGATGTTGAGCTGATACCGAGATTCGAACGTAGCTCCCCAGCTCTAAAGTTCGCAATTCTAGAACTTGTGGCAGGAGGTGTGTCTAAAAGTGTATGTCGGTGCTGGCCTTCAATGAGAGAGACATGTGCATTTTTCAAATGGGTAGTGAAAAAATATGAGTATGTAGCTGGAGATGTGGGCCACCGTGCCACCAATGGACTTACCGGGGGAAGGTAAACACCCATTATTCTGCAACTTTCTTTCTGCATACCATCACTCCGCATACTTTCATTACGAAAGTACCATGACTCCGCAATGCCATTATAACGCATGGCATTACATTTGATATGCTTTGACCAAGCATACATTTACAACGAAATTTGTTGTAAATGCATGAATGGTAAAAGCATGTTTTTAATTTAATGTTTTGATAAGGTAAGTATCGATATAGGGGTATATGTTTTGGGGTACTGAGGTATATGTTTTGGGGTGTTTGGGTATTTTAAGGGTTCAGATATAGTTTTGGGTTATGGGGTACAGGGGTAGTTTTAGGGTTTAGGGATAGGTATGGGTTTTGGGGTACAGGAGTATTTTTAGGGTTCAGGGCTAGGTTTGGGTTTTGGGGTATAGGGGTATTTTTAGGGTTCAGGGGTAGGTTTGGGTTTTGGGGTACAAGGGTATTTTAAGGATTCAGGGATAGGTTTGGGTTTTGGGGTACAGGGGTATTTGTAGGGTTCAGGGCTAGGTTTGGGTTTTGGGGTACAGGGGTATTTTAGGGTTCAGGGGTTGGTTTGGGTTTTGAGGTACAGGGTTATTTTTAGGGTTCAGGGCTAGGTTTGGGTTTTGGGGTACAGGGGTATTTTTAGGGTTCAGGGGTAGGTTTGGGTTTTGGGGTACAGAGGTATTTTAAGGGTTCAGGGCTAGGTTTGGGTTTTGGGATACAGGAGTATTTATAGGGTTCAGGGCTAGGTTTGGGTTTGGGGTACAGGGGTATTTTTCAGGTTTAGGGATAAGTTTGGGTTTTGGGGTACAGGGTATATTTATAGGGTTAAGATGGGTTAGTGTTTAAGGGTGTTGGGGTATTTTAAGGAATAAGGGTGGGTTATGATTATGGGGAGCAGGGTGGGATAGCACACGAAATGAGACATGGAATGAAGGGTGGAAAGTACCACACGCCCCCAGCGTTTGTCACGCCCCCAGCACACGCCCACAGCACAACGCAGACACGCCCACAAGGGACTACTTTGCTGGCACGGTTCTTTTACCTTTTAAATGTATATGGTGGGCGTCTGCATAGCCTATGTCCTTCTGTTTCAACTGCCCTTTCCAATGCTGTATTGGGTGTTGTGATTGGTGCTGTGGTTCCTGAGATTACCCGCCTCAAAGGTTTGGGCTCTCTCTTTAATATATTAGTATGGATGGATAGTATAAATAAAATAAAACAAATTTGTAAGTAAGAGAACAAAATGTGATGACCTGCTACTGCGATCCCTGAGAGGATCTAGCGCGCTATGTTCTGGGGTGCCAAATCTCTTGTCTCTCTGGGAAGGTTAGGCGGGCAAATGAGGCACTTATAGCTAGTCGGATCTGAACCAACTGGTACTGATTTGGTATGGTGACTCAGTCCCTACATATTGATGTTCTGTGGTCCCAGGCATAGGTCTATTTCTGAGCAGAAGCCCTTCAACAAAAGGTTGGCAGTAGGATATCTGGTTTCCATCATATGTTTGGATGTGTTTACTTATGGTAAGTAGGAGCCTCCCATGGCAACTCCCATTAGAGTCAGGTCAGAAGTCAGGTCTTCGCCATTCATTGCCATTCTTCTGAATGGCAAGTGGTTAGCTATGATAACTCTTATCCTTGCTAGAAGTGAATTCCCTAATGTACCAGCTTGAATTGAGAATGAAATCCAATGATGGTTTCCTCATGCAATGTGGTATGATTAGTCGGGGTACCAAACCAGAAGGTAATTTTCTTGTATGCAAGTATCTCTGAATTTCATTTGTATAAAAAGAGGTCTGTTTTCTTTGTGAGTAATGCAAAGTATTTTGAATGCAGATCTTCTTGCCACAGAGAGCCAAACAAGGGCCTTTCATATAGGGGAGATATGGGCTCTTATCCTGAGAATTTCTACAGAGGGCAGAGTCCATGATAACTCCTGGGTTTCTTCTCCTAAGTTCAATTTCTTTCCAAACTGTAGGTGGTGCTAGTTTTTTGACCGGATACTCAATGGATTATAGCTCTTCCAATCTCCTCATGTCAGACTGCCAGTTTATGATATTTTGAGCTTCAGGTGTTTTATTAAGATGCAATGAATAATGTGTAAGAGGCAATCACGAAGATTTGAGTCCTCAGTGTCATTAGGATTTTCTAGTTTTAGGATAATATGGGTGCCATCTGTGTAGATATGGCATGCAAGTCAAAGGATTTGATTGTTTTTTGGAAATGGCCTAATGTATAGGTTGAAGAGGAGGTGGGACATGACTGAGTTTGGGGTACCTCTGACTCGAGGTTGGAAGGTGTTGAGATGGAAGAAGGTCTTGGAATGATGCTTGATCTGTCCATCATGTTAATAAGAGCCAGATTAGGGGGATTTGGTCAAAGCCTTTTTCTTCTTGTCTGAGTATTAAGGTCTCATAGTGCACTGTGTCAAAGGTGAATGAGAGGTTGAGCTGTAGGAGTAAACCTATCCTATTTCTATCTAACATGGTTTTCAGATCATCCCATTTAGAGATTATGGCAGATTCAGGCCTTTTCCAGGTAGAAGCCCATTACTTGGTCAGGGATTAACATTGTTTTGTTCAATGAAGTTTGATATTAGGCTGACAAGTGATCTTTCTATTAAATTCCATGGGAGGGGCTCTTAGGGATAGGCCTGTAGTTGTTCATCTCTAATGGCTCTACATTATTTATCTTAATAAATAAGCCTTATGTATGAGGTCTTTAATTATGCTGTAACTGTGACTGTGGCTAGCGAGTAGCAGGTTATGTTCATTATATATATTGCATCCAAAGTTAAAAGAAGGGTGCTCTTAAAAATTTGGAAGATGGAAGGATTCATTGATGGTGACCTGGCTGGTCCTCTGACTTTTGCCATGTCATGATATTGTTTAAAGAAGATAGAGTTGGGCCTGTTCCCTTTGGAGTGATGTCTTTGTTTTGAGTTCTGATTTTGAGGGGTTGTTTTGTTTCACATGCAGAGCTCTAATGATGCACTTTTGTTGGCAAAGTGATCTGCCATTAGACAAAGAACACATGTACATGAGGTATTGTCTCACAGATGTAGTCTGGGTAGCGTAGTTCTGAGTAGTTTGTGAAGTTTCTTATCAGGGCACATTACATTTGAAATGTTCCTTATGTAGCAAACTCCTTTTGTTTTTTATGGTAGTGGATTTATAAATCCTGTTCAGTCTTTGGAGGTGTATTCTTTGGAGGTGTATTTTGTCCAACTGACATTTTGATTTTGATCTTCAGCCATAGATGATGCAGAGTTGCCTTTAATCAGCTTCTTTTCACTATTAATCAGTGATGTCTTTTAACCCTTTCGGTGCTCATGTTGAAATGGTTCCGTCATGAGCACCAGTGGTCCTGTGCTCATGACGAAAACATTCTGTCCTGTGCACAGGCACAATAAATCCCTCTGCTGCGAACAACAGAGGGATTTCCTTTTTTTGTTTTTGGCCTCAGGGGTTGGGAAGAGCTTCTGCAACCTCCCAAGCCTTTTTTTTAATGTAATGACAATCACGCGCATGGCATGCTCTCGTCATTACATTGAAAAGTTTCAATTTTTCAAAACACATGGGAGAAGTATCGTTGGAAAGGGGAAAATCTCCTCTTTCCAATGGTGTCCTTCCCTGGTGCATCCCTGCTTAGGGGCCGACCCAGTAGGGCGATCCCCAAGCAGGGACCCAGTAGGGCGATCCCCAAGCAGGGATCCACCCACTAGGCACCAGGGAGGGGGGAGTGGCCCCTTGGGCAAGTGTTTTTGCGCCCCCATTGAAACATGGCATAACCAGTCTTTCTGCCCCCCTGGGGAGCAGATGGTGCCAGTAGATGCCAGGGATAATTTTTTATAGGCCAGGGGTGGTGGTTGCCCAGGATGGACATGTAAATGCCCCCACCCTTTTCACCAATTAATGCAAAAGTCATTCTGCCCCCCAAGAAGGTATATGGGGGCAATAGCTCCTGGTATGCCCCAAGGGGGGTTGGGGGCAGAAAGCCCACTAGGCACCAGGGATATTTTCTTTGTACATAGGGGTGGGGGCTGCCCAAAATGGGCATGCCAATGCCCGCACTGCAAGAAAATTTGCTACCATCAATCTGCCCACCTGGGAGGCAGAAAGTGGCAATAGCCCCTTATCTTCACCCCCTGGGGGCTGAAAGCCCACTAGGAACCTGGGAATATTTTTTTCAAAGTTCAGGGGTGTGGGCTGCCTAGAATGGGTGGGCATGCCAATGCCTCCACCCCCCAAAAAAATGCCCTGCTAAAAATGCTAGTCTTTCTGCCTCCCACAGGAGGCAGATGTGGGCAGTAGCCCCTGATCTTCACCCCAGGAGGTGCAGAAAGCCCACTTGGCACCAGGAATTATTATTGTTTTGTATAAGTTGGGGTGGTGGCTGTCCAAAATGGCCATGCCAATCCCGCACCCCCCAAAAAAGTTGCCACAGTCTTTCCTGCCCCGGGACACAAATGGGGCAATAGCCCCTTATCTACCCCTGGGGGGTGGGGGGGCAGAAAGCCCACTAGGCACCAGGTATTTATTTTCAAAGTTCAGGAATGGGGGTGCCCAGAATGGGCATGCCAATGCCCACACACCAAAAAACAAAATGCCACAGTCTTTCCATTCCCCCCGGAGGCAGATGGGGGCAGTAGCCCCTGTTCTGACCCACGGGGGCAGAAAGCCCACGAAGCACCAGGGATTATTATTTTTTCAAAATTCAGGGATAGGGGTAGCCAGAATGGGCATGCCTATGCCCCCACACCCCAAAACAAAGTGCCATAGTCTTTTTGCACTCCCAGGAGGCAGACGGGTCAGTAGCCTCTTATCTAAATTCTGGGGTTGCAGCAAGCCCACTCGGCGCCAGGGTTAATTATTTTTTTAATACATAAGGGTGGCGGCTGCTCAGAATGGGCATGCCATTGCCCCTACCCCTCAAAAAATTGCCACAGTCTTTCTGCCCCCCCCCCAGGAGAAAGTTGGGGGCAATACCCCATTATCTGCCCCCGGGGGGAAGCCCACTAGGCACTAGGGATTTTCAAAGTTCAGGTTCAGGGGCTTCCCAGAATGGGCATTTCAATGTCCCCATGCCCAAAACAAAATGCCACCGTATTTCTGCCCCTCCCCCCATTGAAGGCAGATGGGGGAAGTGGCCCCTCATCTGTCCTCTGGGGAGATATAAAGCCCACTAGGCACCAGGGATTATTATTGTTCTAATACATAGGGGATGCCCAGAATGGTTATACCAATACCCCCACCCCTAAACAAAATGTTCACAGTCTTTCTGCCCCCCCCCCGAAAGAAAGATGGGGGCAATAGCCCCTTATCTACCCCCTTTCCAGGGGCAGAAAGCCCTCTAGGCACCAGGGATTCTTTTTTTCAAAGTTCATTGGTGGGGGCTGCTTAGAATGGGTATTATGATGCCCCCAACCCCCTAAAAAAATACCACAGATGATCTGCCCCCAACAAAGCAGATGGGGCAATAGCCCTTGATCTGTCCCCACCAAGGGGTGGGGGAAGAGAGCCCACCAGGGATTAAACAGTTTTTTTATACGTAGGAGTGGGAGCTGCACAGAAGCGGCATACCAATGCCCCCACCCCCAAACAAAATGACCATAGTCTTTCTGACACCCTTGGGGACATATTGGGGCAATAGCCTCTGTTCTGCCCCCAAGGGTGGCAGAAAGCCCACCAGTCTCTGATCTTTTTTTTGCAATGTGCCTAAGTGGATTTTAAGCCCTATCACAGCCGGCCCCAGGGATAACCTAGCAAACCTGTACATTTTTTAAAACTAGACACCAAGGGGAGTCCCGGATGGGTTGACATGTATGCCTCTCACCAGGTTCTGTTACCCAGAATCCCTTGCAACCTCAAACTTAGTAAAAAAAACGGCCACACATTTCTGTGATATAAAGTTCTAGAATCTAAGGGGAGCAACAAACTTCCAACAACCCAGAATTCCGTCAAGTCTTCCAATAAATATGGTACCTCACTTGGGTGGGTAGGCCTAGTACCCATGACAGGAAATTCCCCCAAACTCAATGGGAACACATCACATTTTTCCAGTGGAAACCGATCCCTTTTTTCCTAATATGCCTAGCTGTGGAATTTGGACCCTAGCTCTGCCGGGCCCTAAGAAAACCTAGCATATCTATACATTTTTGAAACCCACCCAGGTTAATCCTGGATGGGGCAAATTGTATGGCTCTCACCAGGTTCTGTTACACAGAATCCCTTTCAAACCTCAAACTTTGTAAAAAAAACAAACATATTCCTTACATTTCTGTGATGGAAAGTTCTGGAATGTGCGCGGATCCACAAATTTCCACACATCAAGCACTCCCCCAAGTCTCTCTGTAAAAATGGTACCTCACACGTGTGGGCAGGGTTAGTGCCCATGACAGGAAATGGCCCAAAACGCAACGTGGACACACAACATTTTTCCAGTGAAAACTGACACTTTTCTGGCAATGTGCTTAGCTGTGGATTTTGGACCCTAGTTCTGCCGACACCTAAGGAAACCTAGCAAACCTATACATTTTTGAGAACTGGACACCCAGGGGAATCAATGATGTGGTGACTTGTGTACCACCAGGTTCTGTTACCCAGAATACTTTGCAAATCTCAAACTTTGTCATAAAAACAATGGGCATATTTACAATAACTGGCGCAACCCTGCAAATCAGCAGGGATGCACCAGTTATTGTGCGCCACAGCTACGCCATCATGGAGGCGCCGCATTTACAATGCGGCGCACCATGGGGCAAAAACAGCACAGATGCGTCATGCATCTGTGCCGTAAAAGTGGTGCATTTCTGAAGTAGCGTCGCAAGCGCGACGCAGCTCCAGCAATTCTCTGGGGGCCCTATCTAGTTAATGCTGCGTCAATCCTTACCCCTGCTTCAGGCAGGTACGGGGTTTTCGACGCAGCATGAGCCTAAAAGTGACTGAGTGAAATCTTGTAGATTTCACTCAGCCACTTTTAGGAGGCGTTCCTGCGCCGGAACGCCCACCCTCTGCACAGGAACGCCTACATGTGGTGCAGGGCTTTACAACATGACACATCTCCCAGTAAGTACCCTGCACCATGACGCAGGATTTGCGCCACCGCTGCGTCCCAAAAGAGATACAATGGCGGCGTAAATGAGACGCAAGGGGCTTGAAAATCTGCCCCCACATTTTCCTTAAATTTCTGCGACAGAAAGCTCTGGAATCTACGCAGATCCACAAACCTTCACCAGCACCTTCACCAGCACAGCATTCCCCAAAATCTCCCAATAAAAATGGTACCTCACTTGTGAAAGTAGGCCTAGTACCCACAACAGGAAATGGCACAAAACACAACGAGGACACATCCAATTTTACCAATGAAAACAGACCCTTTTTTCCTAATGTGCCTAGCTCTGGATTTTGCAACCTAGCTCAGCCGGAACCAAAGGAAACCTAGCAAACCTATACATTTTTTAAACTAGAAATACAGGGCAATACAGGAGTTCTCGTTTTTAATTAGGAAGAGGCCAGATCTCTAATAAATTTATTTCTCTTGTACTCTATCCTTTTTTAACATTCACCACTTTTATGATTTTTGCACTGCACTCTTACCCATCAGTTTGATATCACTTGGTCAAACGTATTTGTGGGCAGTGACCCGACTATGGTACAAGGTAAGAATATGGTCTCAATGATCAAGAGACTTTATTACCTTGGCTGGATGACCAAATGATAACATTGATCATCGCAAGTTTTTGATGGGCATCCTACGAATACCTTTTGGGTTCTACTCATAAATCATCGCAGACACTGTATTTGGTATTGTTGTCCCACTCGTTGAAACTAGTTGTTAGTCATCAATGTATTAAATACTATTTATGACTGTTTGAGATAATTTCTCTTTTCCAGACCCCTAGGTTTCTTTGTTGTTTCTATACTGTTTAAGGGGGTGCTAACCTAGGCTAGGTCTTTAAAATTCCCTCAGACGCTTTCTCCATCGGTATGTTTTGGCACATATCAGAGCACAAACGAATCCCTGTTGTCACCTGCAGGCCACAAATGACAGCCAAAATGGAATGACATGGGACACATGTGAAACTCCGAAGAGTGGGATACCCTAACAACTGTGACACAAAGAACTGGCAGTTAGAATATGTGACATCATAAACAGCCCCACTGCACAGGGGTGGCACACCCACCATCCTTCAACAAATCCCTCAATTGACAGCACAACATGTCGCACCCATACATGTCTGAGTGAAGTGCCTGTACAGATGAGTGACATGCACGCAGGGAATGTGTATCAGAATGCCTCAATTAGCACATGCACTGCTTGTGGCAGTCAACGTACTCTTCTTATCTCGAGTTCATCACCCTCGACCTCTGTGCACTGTTACTACTGTGTTTCTTACACCAATTTTAATTCAAACTTTTTCAGAAAAACTCATACACTATTTAAGACTCATGTGTGACAGTACAGTTTCTTGATTAAACAATACTTGAAGCTATTTCACCTCATCAATGTAAACCAGCACCAAAATATTACACATGAACAAAATTGCTTCAATTCAAGCTTTATCCTTGTGTTTCAATAGTCACATCACCAATTACTACATTTAAAAAATTTCAACAATGAATAAACAAAATTAGCAACAATTTTTGTTGATTCCAGCCAATGGCCAATGCATTTCGAGCCCAATGGGCCCTTCTTCAGGGGCCTAAAAACTAAACAGACATAGAATTTTATTTACAAAAACATTCTTTTGAATACTGTATTCTGTAATTTTTAGAGCCTCAACACCACAATGGGTTACAATGTTTGTTTAGTTTAATTCAAAGTTCACACCAGTATAACACTTATGTATAAGCGGGAAGATGTAAAAATGAAAAAGAACAGAAATAAAAATGGTTAAAACAAACGACACTACTCCTAAGCCCTTCACTCCACGGTGACAGAACCTGCTTTACGGCAATGTTTACTCACTCGAACACCCTTGCCGTTAGTTTCCTTTCATCTGAAAAAACTACAAGAGAAAACAGCCTTTGTAACACCAGCTCACGAACGGAACTTCATAGTTCACTCCACCAGCTTAAGAGCTTACCTCGATAATATTCACGATCCCAATCTCTCGACACTACTCAATGCTCAGTGTATGCATAATAATAAGAACTGGCGTCTCTCTCACCAAAGTACTCTGCCATTACTGTGAAGGACCCACACAATGTGACATCAACCAGAGAAGAAACTGTCAATGATGTAGTCCCTACAGGCTATTCCTGCTGCGGCTGCAGTGGGGTGTGGTCCACCTGCCTCATCTTCATCATCGATTCAGAAAAGGGGGTGGTGATGAACAGAGTGTCTGAATTAAGCAGATCACTCTTACCCAGTCCAAAGATCAGGGCTTGATCCATCACCGTTATTTATCTCACTGCCCCATCCCAGCTCAGAACCTGGCTATATGCAAATCAGTCTGTCCCTGGCCCAGTGCATCATGGGAACAGGGCAGACTAAACTACCAAGCCAATTCTTCACCAGAAAGGAGACAAGCTATCGGGGACCGGTTTCTGGCATTTCAGCCGTCTTCGGCCCGGCTTGCTTGAATCCTGATGGAGCAGTGAGAAAGGGACTCATGTCTGAGTATACCCTGCCACACCTATAGTGGCCAAAAACGATTCAGAAAAGGGGGTGGTGATGAACAGAGTGTCTGAATTAAGCAGACCACTCTTACCCAGTCCAAAGATCAGGGCTTGATCCATCACCGTTATTTATCTCACTGCCCCATCCCAGCTCAGAACCTGGCTATATGCAAATCAGTCTGTCCCTGGCCCAGTGCATCATGGGAACAGGGCAGACTAAACTACCAAGCCAATTCTTCACCAGAAAGGAGACAAGCTACCGGGGACCGGTTTCTGGCATTTCAGCCGTCTTCGGCCCGGCTTGCTTGAATCCTGATGGAGCAGTGAGAAAGGGACTCATGTCTGAGTATACCCTGCCACACCTATAGTGGCCAAAAACAATTCAGAAAAGGGGGTTGGTGATGAACAGAGTGTCTGAATTAAGCAGACCACTCTTACCCAGTCCAAAGATCAGGGCTTGATCCATCACCGTTATTTATCTCACTGCCCCATCCCAGCTCAGAACCTGGCTATATGCAAATCAGCCTGTCCCTGGCCCAGTGCATCATGGGAACAGGGCAGACTAAACTACCAAGCCAATTCTTTACCAGAAAGGAGACAAGCTACCGGGGACCGGTTTCTGGCATTTCAGCCGTCTTCGGCCCGGCTTGCTTGAATCCTGATGGAGCAGTGAGAAAGGGACTCATGTCTGAGTATACCCTGCCACACCTATAGTGGCCAAAAACGATTCAGAATAGGGGGTGGTGATGAACAGAGTGTCTGAATTAAGCAGACCACTCTTACCCAGTCCAAAGATCAGGGCTTGATCCATCACCGTTATTTATCTCACTGCCCCATCCCAGCTCAGAACCTGGCTATATGCAAATCAGTCTGTCCCTGGCCCAGTGCATCATGGGAACAGGGCAGACTAAACTACCAAGCCAATTCTTCACCAGAAAGGAGACAAGCTACCGGGGACCGGTTTCTGGCATTTCAGCCGTCTTCGGCCCGGCTTGCTTGAATCCTGATGGAGCAGTGAGAAAGGGACTCATGTCTGAGTATACCCTGCCACACCTATAGTGGCCAAAAACGATTCAGAAAAGGGGGTGGTGATGAACAGAGTGTCTGAATTAAGCAGACCACTCTTACCCAGTCCAAAGATCAGGGCTTGATCCATCACCGTTATTTATCTCACTGCCCCATCCCAGCTCAGAACCTGGCTATATGCAAATCAGTCTGTCCCTGGCCCAGTGCATCATGGGAACAGGGCAGACTAAACTACCAAGCCAATTCTTCACCAGAAAGGAGACAAGCTACCGGGGACCGGTTTCTGGCATTTCAGCCGTCTTCGGCCCGGCTTGCTTGAATCCTGATGGAGCAGTGAGAAAGGGACTCATGTCTGAGTATACCCTGCCACACCTATAGTGGCCAAAAACGATTCAGAAAAGGGGGTGGTGATGAACAGAGTGTCTGAATTAAGCAGACCACTCTTACCCAGTCCAAAGATCAGGGCTTGATCCATCACCGTTATTTATCTCACTGCCCCATCCCAGCTCAGAACCTGGCTATATGCAAATCAGTCTGTCCCTGGCCCAGTGCCTCATGGGAACAGGGCAGACTAAACTACCAAGCCAATTCTTTACCAGAAAGGAGACAAGCTACCGGGGACCGGTTTCTGGCATTTCAGCCGTCTTCGGCCCGGCTTGCTTGAATCCTGATGGAGCAGTGAGAAAGGGACTCATGTCTGAGTATACCCTGCCACACCTAAAGTGGCCAAAAACGATTCAGAAAAGGGGGTGGTGATGAACAGAGTGTCTGAATTAAGCAGACCACTCTTACCCAGTCCAAAGATCAGGGCTTGATCCATCACCGTTATTTATCTCACTGCCCCATCCCAGCTCAGAACCTGGCTATATGCAAATCAGTCTGTCCCTGGCCCAGTGCATCATGGGAACAGGGCAGACTAAACTACCAAGCCAATTCTTCACCAGAAAGAAGACAAGCTACCGGGGACCGGTTTCTGGCATTTCAGCCGTCTTCGGCCCGGCTTGCTTGAATCCTGATGGAGCAGTGAGAAAGGGACTCATGTCTGAGTATACCCTGCCACACCTATAGTGGCCAAAAACGATTCAGAAAAGGGGGTGGTGATGAACAGAGTGTCTGAATTAAGCAGACCACTCTTACCCAGTCCAAAGATCAGGGCTTGATCCATCACCATTATTTATCTCACTGCCCCATCCCAGCTCAGAACCTGGCTATATGCAAATCAGTCTGTCCCTGGCCCAGTGCATCATGGGAACAGGGCAGACTAAACTACCAAGCCAATTCTTCACCAGAAAGGAGACAAGCTACCGGGGACCGGTTTCTGGCATTTCAGCCGTCTTCGGCCCGGCTTGCTTGAATCCTGATGGAGCAGTGAGAAAGGGACTCATGTCTGAGTATACCCTGCCACACCTATAGTGGCCAAAAACGATTCAGAAAAGGGGGTGGTGATGAACAGAGTGTCTGAATTAAGCAGACCACTCTTACCCAGTCCAAAGATCAGGGCTTGATCCATCACCGTTATTTATCTCACTGCCCCATCCCAGCTCAGAACCTGGCTATATGCAAATCAGTCTGTCCCTGGCCCAGTGCATCATGGGAACAGGGCAGACTAAAGTACCAAGCCAATTCTTCACCAGAAAGGAGACAAGCTACCGGGGACCGGTTTCTGGCATTTCAGCCGTCTTCGGCCCGGCTTGCTTGAATCCTGATGGAGCAGTGAGAAAGGGACTCATGTCTGAGTATACCCTGCCACACCTATAGTGGCCAAAAACGATTCAGAAAAGGGGGTGGTGATGAACAGAGTGTCTGAATTAAGCAGACCACTCTTACCCAGTCCAAAGATCAGGGCTTGATCCATCACCGTTATTTATCTCACTGCCCCATCCCAGCTCAGAACCTGGCTATATGCAAATCAGCCTGTCCCTGGCCCAGTGCATCATGGGAACAGGGCAGACTAAACTACCAAGCCAATTCTTTACCAGAAAGGAGACAAGCTACCGGGGACCGGTTTCTGGCATTTCAGCCGTCTTCGGCCCGGCTTGCTTGAATCCTGATGGAGCAGTGAGAAAGGGACTCATGTCTGAGTATACCCTGCCACACCTATAGTGGCCAAAAACGATTCAGAATAGGGGGTGGTGATGAACAGAGTGTCTGAATTAAGCAGACCACTCTTACCCAGTCCAAAGATCAGGGCTTGATCCATCACCGTTATTTATCTCACTGCCCCATCCCAGCTCAGAACCTGGCTATATGCAAATCAGTCTGTCCCTGGCCCAGTGCATCATGGGAACAGGGCAGACTAAACTACCAAGCCAATTCTTCACCAGAAAGGAGACAAGCTACCGGGGACCGGTTTCTGGCATTTCAGCCGTCTTCGGCCCGGCTTGCTTGAATCCTGATGGAGCAGTGAGAAAGGGACTCATGTCTGAGTATACCCTGCCACACCTATAGTGGCCAAAAACGATTCAGAAAAGGGGGTGGTGATGAACAGAGTGTCTGAATTAAGCAGACCACTCTTACCCAGTCCAAAGATCAGGGCTTGATCCATCACCGTTATTTATCTCACTGCCCCATCCCAGCTCAGAACCTGGCTATATGCAAATCAGTCTGTCCCTGGCCCAGTGCATCATGGGAACAGGGCAGACTAAACTACCAAGCCAATTCTTCACCAGAAAGGAGACAAGCTACCGGGGACCGGTTTCTGGCATTTCAGCCGTCTTCGGCCCGGCTTGCTTGAATCCTGATGGAGCAGTGAGAAAGGGACTCATGTCTGAGTATACCCTGCCACACCTATAGTGGCCAAAAACGATTCAGAAAAGGGGGTGGTGATGAACAGAGTGTCTGAATTAAGCAGACCACTCTTACCCAGTCCAAAGATCAGGGCTTGATCCATCACCGTTATTTATCTCACTGCCCCATCCCAGCTCAGAACCTGGCTATATGCAAATCAGTCTGTCCCTGGCCCAGTGCATCATGGGAACAGGGCAGACTAAACTACCAAGCCAATTCTTTACCAGAAAGGAGACAAGCTACCGGGGACCGGTTTCTGGCATTTCAGCCGTCTTCGGCCCGGCTTGCTTGAATCCTGATGGAGCAGTGATAAAGGGACTCATGTCTGAGTATACCCTGCCACACCTAAAGTGGCCAAAAACGATTCAGAAAAGGGGGTGGTGATGAACAGAGTGTCTGAATTAAGCAGACCACTCTTACCCAGTCCAAAGATCAGGGCTTGATCCATCACCGTTATTTATCTCACTGCCCCATCCCAGCTCAGAACCTGGCTATATGCAAATCAGTCTGTCCCTGGCCCAGTGCATCATGGGAACAGGGCAGACTAAACTACCAAGCCAATTCTTCACCAGAAAGAAGACAAGCTACCGGGGACCGGTTTCTGGCATTTCAGCCGTCTTCGGCCCGGCTTGCTTGAATCCTGATGGAGCAGTGAGAAAGGGACTCATGTCTGAGTATACCCTGCCACACCTATAGTGGCCAAAAACGATTCAGAAAAGGGGGTGGTGATGAACAGAGTGTCTGAATTAAGCAGACCACTCTTACCCAGTCCAAAGATCAGGGCTTGATCCATCACCATTATTTATCTCACTGCCCCATCCCAGCTCAGAACCTGGCTATATGCAAATCAGTCTGTCCCTGGCCCAGTGCATCATGGGAACAGGGCAGACTAAACTACCAAGCCAATTCTTCACCAGAAAGGAGACAAGCTACCGGGGACCGGTTTCTGGCATTTCAGCCGTCTTCGGCCCGGCTTGCTTGAATCCTGATGGAGCAGTGAGAAAGGGACTCATGTCTGAGTATACCCTGCCACACCTATAGTGGCCAAAAACGATTCAGAAAAGGGGGTGGTGATGAACAGAGTGTCTGAATTAAGCAGACCACTCTTACCCAGTCCAAAGATCAGGGCTTGATCCATCACCGTTATTTATCTCACTGCCCCATCCCAGCTCAGAACCTGGCTATATGCAAATCAGTCTGTCCCTGGCCCAGTGCATCATGGGAACAGGGCAGACTAAAGTACCAAGCCAATTCTTCACCAGAAAGGAGACAAGCTACCGGGGACCGGTTTCTGGCATTTCAGCCGTCTTCGGCCCGGCTTGCTTGAATCCTGATGGAGCAGTGAGAAAGGGACTCATGTCTGAGTATACCCTGCCACACCTATAGTGGCCAAAAACGATTCAGAAAAGGGGGTGGTGATGAACAGAGTGTCTGAATTAAGCAGACCACTCTTACCCAGTCCAAAGATCAGGGCTTGATCCATCACCGTTATTTATCTCACTGCCCCATCCCAGCTCAGAACCTGGCTATATGCAAATCAGTCTGTCCCTGGCCCAGTGCATCATGGGAACAGGGCAGACTAAACTACCAAGCCAATTCTTCACCAGAAAGGAGACAAGCTACCGGGGACCGGTTTCTGGCATTTTAGCCGTCTTCGGCCCGGCTTGCTTGAATCCTGATGGAGCAGTGAGAAAGGGACTCATGTCTGAGTATACCCTGCCACACCTATAGTGGCCAAAAACGATTCAGAAAAGGGGGTGGTGTTGAACAGAGTGTCTGAATTAAGCAGACCACTCTTACCCAGTCCAAAGATCAGGGCTTGATCCATCACCGTTATTTATCTCACTGCCCCATCCCAGCTCAGAACCTGGCTATATGCAAATCAGTCTGTCCCTGGCCCAGTGCATCATGGGAACAGGGCAGACTAAACTACCAAGCCAATTCTTCACCAGAAAGGAGACAAGCTACCGGGGACCGGTTTCTGGCATTTCAGCCGTCTTCGGCCCGGCTTGCTTGAATCCTGATGGAGCAGTGAGAAAGGGACTCATGTCTGAGTATACCCTGCCACACCTATAGTGGCCAAAAACGATTCAGAAAAGGGGGTGGTGATGAACAGAGTGTCTGAATTAGGCAGACCACTCTTACCCAGTCCAAAGATCAGGGCTTGATCCATCACCGTTATTTATCTCACTGCCCCATCCCAGCTCAGAACCTGGCTATATGCAAATCAGTCTGTCCCTGGCCCAGTGCATCATGGGAACAGGGCAGACTAAACTACCAAGCCAATTCTTCACCAGAAAGGAGACAAGCTACCGGGGACCGGTTTCTGGCATTTCAGCCGTCTTCGGCCCGGCTTGCTTGAATCCTGATGGAGCAGTGAGAAAGGGACTCATGTCTGAGTATACCCTGCCACACCTATAGTGGCCAAAAACGATTCAGAAAAGGGGGTGGTGATGAACAGAGTGTCTGAATTAGGCAGACCACTCTTACCCAGTCCAAAGATCAGGGCTTGATCCATCACTGTTATTTATCTCACTGCCCCATCCCAGCTCAGAACCTGGCTATATGCAAATCAGTCTGTCCCTGGCCCAGTGCATCATGGGAACAGGGCAAACTAAACTACCAAGCCAATTCTTCACCAGAAAGGAGACAAGCTACCGGGGACGGGTTTCTGGCATTTCAGCCGTCTTCGGCCCGGCTTGCTTTAATCCTGATGGAGCAGTGAGAAAGGGACTCATGTCTGAGTATACCCTGCCACACCTATAGTGGCCAAAAACGATTCAGAAAAGGGGGTGGTGATGAACAGAGTGTCTGAATTAAGCAGACCACTCTTACCCAGTCCAAAGATCAGGGCTTGATCCATCACCGTTATTTATCTCACTGCCCCATCCCAGCTCAGAACCTGGCTATATGCAAATCAGTCTGTCCCTGGCCCAGTGCATCATGGGAACAGGGCAGACTAAACTACCAAGCCAATTCTTCACCAGAAAGGAGACAAGCTACCGGGGACCGGTTTCTGGCATTTCAGCCGTCTTCGGCCCGGCTTGCTTGAATCCTGATGGAGCAGTGAGAAAGGGACTCATGTCTGAGTATACCCTGCCACACCTATAGTGGCCAAAAACGATTCAGAAAAGGGGGTGGTGATGAACAGAGTGTCTGAATTAAGCAGACCACTCTTACCCAGTCCAAAGATCAGGGCTTGATCCATCACCGTTATTTATCTCACTGCCCCATCCCAGCTCAGAACCTGGCTATATGCAAATCAGTCTGTCCCTGGCCCAGTGCATCATGGGAACAGGGCAGACTAAACTACCAAGCCAATTCTTCACCAGAAAGGAGACAAGCTACCGGGGACCGGTTTCTGGCATTTCAGCCGTCTTCGGCCCGGCTTGCTTGAATCCTGATGGAGCAGTGAGAAAGGGACTCATGTCTGAGTATACCCTGCCACACCTATAGTGGCCAAAAACGATTCAGAAAAGGGGGTGGTGTTGAACAGAGTGTCTGAATTAAGCAGACCACTCTTACCCAGTCCAAAGATCAGGGCTTGATCCATCACCGTTATTTATCTCACTGCCCCATCCCAGCTCAGAACCTGGCTATATGCAAATCAGTCTGTCCCTGGCCCAGTGCATCATGGGAACAGGGCAGACTAAACTACCAAGCCAATTCTTCACCAGAAAGGAGACAAGCTACCGGGGACCGGTTTCTGGCATTTCAGCCGTCTTCGGCCCGGCTTGCTTGAATCCTGATGGAGCAGTGAGAAAGGGACTCAAGTCTGAGTATACCCTGCCACACCTATAGTGGCCAAAAACGATTCAGAAAAGGGGGTGGTGATGAACAGAGTGTCTGAATTAGGCAGACCACTCTTACCCAGTCCAAAGATCAGGGCTTGATCCATCACCGTTATTTATCTCACTGCCCCATCCCAGCTCAGAACCTGGCTATATGCAAATCAGTCTGTCCCTGGCCCAGTGCATCATGGGAACAGGGCAGACTAAACTACCAAGCCAATTCTTCACCAGAAAGGAGACAAGCTACCGGGGACCGGTTTCTGGCATTTCAGCCGTCTTCGGCCCGGCTTGCTTGAATCCTGATGGAGCAGTGAGAAAGGGACTCATGTCTGAGTATACCCTGCCACACCTATAGTGGCCAAAAACGATTCAGAAAAGGGGGTGGTGATGAACAGAGTGTCTGAATTAGGCAGACCACTCTTACCCAGTCCAAAGATCAGGGCTTGATCCATCACCGTTATTTATCTCACTGCCCCATCCCAGCTCAGAACCTGGCTATATGCAAATCAGTCTGTCCCTGGCCCAGTGCATCATGGGAACAGGGCAAACTAAACTACCAAGCCAATTCTTCACCAGAAAGGAGACAAGCTACCGGGGACCGGTTTCTGGCATTTCAGCCGTCTTCGGCCCGGCTTGCTTGAATCCTGATGGAGCAGTGAGAAAGGGACTCATGTCTGAGTATACCCTGCCACACCTATAGTGGCCAAAAACGATTCAGAAAAGGGGGTGGTGATGAACAGAGTGTCTGAATTAAGCAGACCACTCTTACCCAGTCCAAAGATCAGGGCTTGATCCATCACTGTTATTTATCTCACTGCTCCATCCCAGCTCAGAACCTGGCTATATGCAAATCAGTCTGTCCCTGGCCCAGTGCATCATGGGAACAGGGCAGACTAAACTACCAAGCCAATTCTTCACCAGAAAGGAGACAAGCTACCGGGGACCGGTTTCTGGCATTTCAGCCGTCTTCGGCCCGGCTTGCTTGAATCCTGATGGAGCAGTGAGAAAGGGACTCATGTCTGAGTATACCCTGCCACACCTATAGTGGCCAAAAACGATTCAGAAAAGGGGGTGGTGATGAACAGAGTGTCTGAATTAAGCAGACCACTCTTACCCAGTCCAAAGATCAGGGCTTGATCCATCACCGTTATTTATCTCACTGCCCCATCCCAGCTCAGAACCTGGCTATATGCAAATCAGTCTGTCCCTGGCCCAGTGCATCATGGGAACCGGGCAGACTAAACTACCAAGCCAATTCTTCACCAGAAAGGAGACAAGCTACCGGGGACCGGTTTCTGGCATTTCAGCCGTCTTCGGCCCGGCTTGCTTGAATCCTGATGGAGCAGTGAGAAAGGGACTCATGTCTGAGTATACCCTGCCACACCTATAGTGGCCAAAAACGATTCAGAAAAGGGGGTGGTGATGAACAGAGTGTCTGAATTAAGCAGACCACTCTTACCCAGTCCAAAGATCAGGGCTTGATCCATCACCGTTATTTATCTCACTGCCCCATCCCAGCTCAGAACCTGGCTATATGCAAATCAGTCTGTCCCTGGCCCAGTGCATCATGGGAACAGGGCAGACTAAACTACCAAGCCAATTCTTCACCAGAAAGGAGACAAGCTACCGGGGACCGGTTTCTGGCATTTCAGCCGTCTTCGGCCCGGCTTGCTTGAATCCTGATGGAGCAGTGAGAAAGGGACTCATGTCTGAGTATACCCTGCCACACCTATAGTGGCCAAAAACGATTCAGAAAAGGGGGTGGTGATGAACAGAGTGTCTGAATTAAGCAGACCACTCTTACCCAGTCCAAAGATCAGGGCTTGATCCATCACCGCTATTTATCTCACTGCCCCATCCCAGCTCAGAACCTGGCTATATGCAAATCAGTCTGTCCCTGGCCCAGTGCATCATGGGAACAGGGCAGACTAAACTACCAAGCCAATTCTTCACCAGAAAGGAGACAAGCTACCGGGGACCGGTTTCTAGCATTTCAGCCGTCTTCGGCCCGGCTTGCTTGAATCCTGATGGAGCAGTGAGAAAGGGACTCATGTCTGAGTATACCCTGCCACACCTATAGTGGCCAAAAACGATTCAGAAAAGGGGGTGGTGATGAACAGAGTGTCTGAATTAAGCAGACCACTCTTACCCAGTCCAAAGATCAGGGCTTGATCCATCACCGCTATTTATCTCACTGCCCCATCCCAGCTCAGAACCTGGCTATATGCAAATCAGTCTGTCCCTGGCCCAGTGCATCATGGGAACAGGGCAGACTAAACTACCAAGCCAATTCTTCACCAGAAAGGAGACAAGCTACCGGGGACCGGTTTCTGGCATTTCAGCCGTCTTCGGCCCGGCTTGCTTGAATCCTGATGGAGCAGTGAGAAAGGGACTCATGTCTGAGTATACCCTGCCACACCTATAGTGGCCAAAAACGATTCAGAAAAGGGGGTGGTGATGAACAGAGTGTCTGAATTAAGCAGACCACTCTTACCCAGTCCAAAGATCAGGGCTTGATCCATCACCGCTATTTATCTCACTGCCCCATCCCAGCTCAGAACCTGGCTATATGCAAATCAGTCTGTCCCTGGCCCAGTGCATCAAGGGAACAGGGCAGACTAAACTACCAAGCCAATTCTTCACCAGAAAGGAGACAAGCTACCGGGGACCGGTTTCTGGCATTTCAGCCGTCTTCGGCCCGGCTTGCTTGAATCCTGATGGAGCAGTGAGAAAGGGACTCATGTCTGAGTATACCCTGCCACACCTATAGTGGCCAAAAACGATTCAGAAAAGGGGGTGGTGATGAACAGAGTGTCTGAATTAAGCAGACCACTCTTACCCAGTCCAAAGATCAGGGCTTGATCCATCACCGTTATTTATCTCACTGCCCCATCCCAGCTCAGAACCTGGCTATATTCAAATCAGTCTGTCCCTGGCCCAGTGCATCATGGGAACAGGGCAGACTAAACTACCAAGCCAATTCTTCACCAGAAAGGAGACAAGCTACCGGGGACCGGTTTCTGGCATTTCAGCCGTCTTCGGCCCGGCTTGCTTGAATCCTGATGGAGCAGTGAGAAAGGGACTCATGTCTGAGTATACCCTGCCACACCTATAGTGGCCAAAAACGATTCAGAAAAGGGGGTGGTGATGAACAGAGTGTCTGAATTAAGCAGACCACTCTTACCCAGTCCAAAGATCAGGGCTTGATCCATCACCGTTATTTATCTCACTGCCCCATCCCAGCTCAGAACCTGGCTATATGCAAATCAGTCTGTCCCTGGCCCAGTGCATCATGGGAACAGGGCAGACTAAACTACCAAGCCAATTCTTCACCAGAAAGGAGACAAGCTACCGGGGACCGGTTTCTGGCATTTCAGCCGTCTTCGGCCCGGCTTGCTTGAATCCTGATGGAGCAGTGAGAAAGGGACTCATGTCTGAGTATACCCTGCCACACCTATAGTGGCCAAAAACGATTCGGAAAAGGGGGTGGTGATGAACAGAGTGTCTGAATTAAGCAGACCACTCTTACCCAGTCCAAAGATCAGGGCTTGATCCATCACCGCTATTTATCTCACTGCCCCATCCCAGCTCAGAACCTGGCTATATGCAAATCAGTCTGTCCCTGGCCCAGTGCATCATGGGAACAGGGCAGACTAAACTACCAAGCCAATTCTTCACCAGAAAGGAGACAAGCTACCGGGGACCGGTTTCTGGCATTTCAGCCGTCTTCGGCCCGGCTTGCTTGAATCCTGATGGAGCAGTGAGAAAGGGACTCATGTCTGAGTATACCCTGCCACACCTATAGTGGCCAAAAACGATTCAGAAAAGGGGGTGGTGATGAACAGAGTGTCTGAATTAAGCAGACCACTCTTACCCAGTCCAAAGATCAGGGCTTGATCCATCACCGTTATTTATCTCACTGCCCCATCCCAGCTCAGAACCTGGCTATATGCAAATCAGTCTGTCCCTGGCCCAGTGCATCATGGGAACAGGGCAGACTAAACTACCAAGCCAATTCTTCACCAGAAAGGAGAAGAGCTACCGGGGACCGGTTTCTGGCATTTCAGCCGTCTTCGGCCCGGCTTGCTTGAATCCTGATGGAGCAGTGAGAAAGGGATTCATGTCTGAGTATACCCTGCCACACCTATAGTGGCCAAAAACGATTCAGAAAAGGGGGTGGTGATGAACAGAGTGTCTGAATTAAGCAGACCACTCATACCCAGTCCAAAGATCAGGGCTTGATCCATCACCGTTATTTATCTCACTGAGTCCCTAGCTCATTGCACCATCAGGATTCAAGCAAGCCGGGCCGAAGACGGCTGAAATGCCAGAAACCGGTCCCCGGTAGCTTGTTTCCTTCCCAGTATAAGAATTGGCTTGGTAGTTTGGTCTGCCCTGTTCCCATGATGCACTGGGCCAGGGTCAGACTAATTTGCATATAGCCAAGTTCTGAGCTGGGATGGTGCAGTGAGCTGAAAAACGGTGATGGATCAAGCCCTGATCTTTGGACTGGGTAAGAGTGGTCTGCTTAATTCAGACACTCTGTTCATCACCACCCCCTTTTCTGAATCATTTTTGTCCACCATAAGCGTGGAAGGGTATACTCAGATGTGAGTCCCTAGCTCATTGCACCATCAGGATTCAAGCAAGCCGGGCCGAAGACGGCTGAAATGCCAGAAACCGGTCCCCGGTAGCTTGTTTCCTTCCCAGTATAAGAATTGGCTTGGTAGTTTGGTCTGCCCTGTTCCCATGATGCACTGGGCCAGGGTCAGACTAATTTGCATATAGCCAAGTTCTGAGCTGGGATGGTGCAGTGAGCTGAAAAACGGTGATGGATCAAGCCCTGATCTTTGGACTGGGTAAGAGTGGTCTGCTTAATTCAGACCCTCTGTTCATCACCACCCCCTTTTCTGAATCATTTTTGTCCACCATAAGCGTGGAAGGGTATACTCAGATGTGAGTCCCTAGCTCATTGCACCATCAGGATTCAAGCAAGCCGGGCCGAAGACGGCTGAAATGCCAGAAACCGGTCCCCGGTAGCTTGTTTCCTTCTCCAATATAAGAATTGGCTTGGTAGTTTGGTCTGCCCTGTTCCCATGATGCACTGGGCCAGGGTCAGACTAATTTGCATATAGCCAAGTTCTGAGCTGGGATGGTGCAGTGAGCTGAAAAACGGTGATGGATCAAGCCCTGATCTTTGGACTGGGTAAGAGTGGTCTGCTTAATTCAGACACTCTGTTCATCACCACCCCCTTTTCTGAATCATTTTTGTCCACCATAAGCGTGGAAGGGTATACTCAGATGTGAGTCCCTAGCTCATTGCACCATCAGGATTCAAGCAAGCCGGGCCGAAGACGGCTGAAATGCCAGAAACCGGTCCCCGGTAGCTTGTTTCCTTACCAGTATAAGAATTGGCTTGGTAGTTTGGTCTGCCCTGTTCCCATGATGCACTGGGCCAGGGTCAGACTAATTTGCATATAGCCAAGTTCTGAGCTGGGATGGTGCAGTGAGCTGAAAAACGGTGATGGATCAAGCCCTGATCTTTGGACTGGGTAAGAGTGGTCTGCTTAATTCAGACACTCTGTTCATCACCACCCCCTTTTCTGAATCATTTTTGTCCACCATAAGCGTGGAAGGGTATACTCAGATGTGAGTCCCTAGCTCATTGCAGGATTCAAGCAAGCCGGGCCGAAGACGGCTGAAATGCCAGAAACCGGTCCCCGGTAGCTTGTTTCCTTCCCAGTATAAGAATTGGCTTGGTAGTTTGGTCTGCCCTGTTCCCATGATGCACTGGGCCAGGGTCAGACTAATTTGCATATAGCCAAGTTCTGAGCTGGGATGGTGCAGTGAGCTGAAAAACGGTGATGGATCAAGCCCTGATCTTTGGACTGGGTAAGAGTGGTCTGCTTAATTCAGACACTCTGTTCATCACCACCCCCTTTTCTGAATCATTTTTGTCCACCATAAGCGTGGAAGGGTATACTCAGATGTGAGTCCCTAGCTCATTGCACCATCAGGATTCAAGCAAGCCGGGCCGAAGACGGCTGAAATGCCAGAAACCGGTCCCCAGTAGCTTGTTTCCTTCCCAGTATAAGAATTGGCTTGGTAGTTTGGTCTGCCCTGTTCCCATGATGCACTGGGCCAGGGTCAGACTAATTTGCATATAGCCAAGTTCTGAGCTGGAATGGTGCAGTGAGCTGAAAAACGGTGATGGATCAAGCCCTGATCTTTGGACTGGGTAAGAGTGGTCTGCTTAATTCAGACACTCTGTTCATCACCACCCCCTTTTCTGAATCATTTTTGTCCACCATAAGCGTGGAAGGGTATACTCAGATGTGAGTCCCTAGCTCATTGCACCATCAGGATTCAAGCAAGCCGGGCCGAAGACGGCTGAAATGCCAGAAACCGGTCCCCGGTAGCTTGTTTCCTTCCCAGTATAAGAATTGGCTTGGTAGTTTGGTCTGCCCTGTTCCCATGATGCACTGGGCCAGGGTCAGACTAATTTGCATATAGCCAAGTTCTGAGCTGGGATGGTGCAGTGAGCTGAAAAACGGTGATGGATCAAGCCCTGATCTTTGGACTGGGTAAGAGTGGTCTGCTTAATTCAGACACTCTGTTCATCACCACCCCCTTTTCTGAATCATTTTTGTCCACCATAAGCGTGGAAGGGTATACTCAGATGTGAGTCCCTAGCTCATTGCACCATCAGGATTCAAGCAAGCCGGGCCGAAGACGGCTGAAATGCCAGAAACCGGTCCCCGGTAGCTTGTTTCCTTCCCAGTATAAGAATTGGCTTGGTAGTTTGGTTTGCCCTGTTCCCATGATGCACTGGGCCAGGGTCAGACTAATTTGCATATAGCCAAGTTCTGAGCTGGGATGGTGCAGTGAGCTGAAAAACGGTGATGGATCAAGCCCTGATCTTTGGACTGGGTAAGAGTGGTCTGCTTAATTCAGACACTCTGTTCATCACCACCCCCTTTTCTGAATCATTTTTGTCCACCATAAGCGTGGAAGGGTATACTCAGATGTGAGTCCCTAGCTCATTGCACCATCAGGATTCAAGCAAGCCGGGCCGAAGACGGCTGAAATGCCAGAAACCGGTCCCCGGTAGCTTGTTTCCTTCCCAGTATAAGAATTGGCTTGGTAGTTTGGTCTGCCCTGTTCCCATGATGCACTGGGCCAGGGTCAGACTAATTTGCATATAGCCAAGTTCTGAGCTGGGATGGTGCAGTGAGCTGAAAAACGGTGATGGATCAAGCCCTGATCTTTGGACTGGGTAAGAGTGGTCTGCTTAATTCAGACACTCTGTTCATCACCACCCCCTTTTCTGAATCATTTTTGTCCACCATAGGCGTGGAAGGGTATACTCAGATGTGAGTCCCTAGCTCATTGCACCATCAGGATTCAAGCAAGCCGGGCCGAAGACGGCTGAAATGCCAGAAACCGGTCCCCGGTAGCTTGTTTCCTTCCCAGTATAAGAATTGGCTTGGTAGTTTGGTCTGCCCTGTTCCCATGATGCACTGGGCCAGGGTCAGACTAATTTGCATATAGCCAAGTTCTGAGCTGGGATGGTGCAGTGAGCTGAAAAACGGTGATGGATCAAGCCCTGATCCTTGGACTGGGTAAGAGTGGTCTGCTTAATTCAGACACTCTGTTCATCACCACCCCCTTTTCTGAATCATTTTTGTCCACCATAAGCGTGGAAGGGTATACTCAGATGTGAGTCCCTAGCTCATTGCACCATCAGGATTCAAGCAAGCCGGGCCGAAGACGGCTGAAATGCCAGAAACCGGTCCCCGGTAGCTTGTTTCCTTCCCAGTATAAGAATTGGCTTGGTAGGTTGGTCTGCCCTGTTCCCATGATGCACTGGGCCAGGGTCAGACTATTTTGCATATAGCCAAGTTCTGAGCTGGGATGGTGCAGTGAGCTGAAAAACGGTGATGGATCAAGCCCTGATCTTTGGACTGGGTAAGAGTGGTCTGCTTAATTCAGACACTCTGTTCATCACCACCCCCTTTTCTGAATCATCTTCATCATCATCGTCCGGTGAATCTGGCATTCATATCCATGGGACTTTGCTGCGTACACATATATTGTGCAACACACAACATGCAAAGATCATCTTGCACACAATCTCTGGGCTGTACAGGAGCTTACCATCTGTGAAGTCAAGGCACCTCAAACATGACTTCAACACGCCTCGTGTGCATTCCATGATGCCCCTGGTGCGTTTCTGGGCCAAATTGTACTGCCTCTGGTCCTGTGTGTTCGGGGCTCGGAGGGGTATCATCATCCAAGCACAGAGTGCATATCCTTAGTTAACTGTGACAGTGAAGAGAGACAAGAGTCACTTTACATACTGCATGATGTGTTTTCAGGCTTACTGATTCATTGGTGTGTGATATGTGTGACTTAGTCAATCCCGTATAGCATGTACTGCGTGTTGCAAGTAAGCTGCATCACTGTGTACTACGTAGCCTCACTGCTGCACCTCCCCCCCGAGCACATTCACTAGTGTGCGCAGCTTGTTTATATCACATGCACCCCTACAGCACCCCATTGAGATGCCTGTCTGCGCATGTCTACAGGCCAGAGTATGAGACAGTCATGATGCTGCACAATATTTGACTTGCCACATGTGTGTAGGCCCATTGCAAGGACAGTGCTGACACAGATGTAGAGCACCTGCCTGGCTGAACTTGACATGCCAGTGAGGGAACATCTTTGGCTTATTCGGCCCTAATATCGACACACACAACAGTTGGCATGTGTGATCCCTGACCCCGAGCGGGCATGCCCTCCCCCATGTACCCCTTTGGCGGACCACACACACTGGGGACATGCCACATAGCAACATTGTCGAATGCGTGATGGGTGACGCAGACACTATAACAGAGACACACGCATCAGCCACATCCCTGTCAAGGCCCACACTGAATCACACCCAGATCCACATGTATAGGAGCCACACCCCTACGCTGTACTGTCGTACGCCAGGCCTGCCCACTCCGCTCATGCTTACAGGGGGGACATATCAAGCTACATTTCCTGGATCTTTCGAACTGGCTGGGGTGACATGGTTGCATCCACTGTCCACTACACTCCATACACCAGCGGTGTGTGTCTACATGGATATGTGTGTGGTCTGCATACTGCAGTCTGGCCAGCACATCCACAACACATGTGGCATTGTGTACATGCTTTTTAATGGGTCACTTGCCTCCTTCGCACATGCCTTGTTCACACCTCTCCCCACAATCTGCTTTTGTGTGGCTGAGGTGTCATGCCATCGATGGGTCATGTACATGGCTAGCCCAGGTTACCACAGTCAGTTGTGCTGTTGTGTCGGGTAGATGGGCATTTTGTTTGGCATGTTGCATGTGAGTTTGGATTGTGTGCATTCCCAGAGTTGTGAGTTGCACAATTGTGGAGTTGAGGTGTGTGGTGTGTTCATTTGGTACTTACCAACGAGCAGGGTATTTCTGTAGGTGCCATCTTGGAAGCGCTGGTTGATGATGGACTGTCAGAAGATGAAGGAATCATGTGCACTGCCTGGGTAGTTGGCGACGACATTAGTGAAGAGTCCCCGGTGGTCCACTATTGCCTGCACATTGATGGAATGCGTGTGCTTTCTGTAGCGGTAGTTTTGTGCAGTGTCGGCAGGGGGCACAAGTAGGACATGTGTGCAGTCAATTGCTCCCAACACGTGCAGGAATGCAGCTATGGCGTAGAAGCCTTGCTTGGTCTCCAGCTGTTCCTGCGCAGTGTGGGGGAAGTATAGGTACTGGGGTACCAAGCTAAGGATGGCATCCAGGACAGGTTTGGGGAACTTTGATAGAGCTGGCTGTGAGATCCTCTGGCACTGGCGGTTGTTGGTTGGAAGGTCCCAGAAGCCAATAGGTGCAGCACAGCCAGCAGCTATGTTGGTACCGTCAGCCTTTGGCCAATGATGTTCAGGATGAGTAGGATGGTTGTCCTTTTGAGCCTGTAGTGAACAATGACATACTCTGGTGTCATGTCTGTGAGGCTGGAGCGTTTTTGGAAGGTCCGCGGTCTGTGTCTGTGCTGCCTCTGTGGTGGTCCGGGGGGAGTGCCGCATTGCTCCATCATTTGCCATGTCTAATGCCAATTGTTTGTCTGTTATGTGTTTTTAAATCTTTATCTTCATGAATTGTAAATCAGTCTCATTAAATATAAGTAAACAAATGAAAAAAGGAGTTAAAAGTGCTATAAAAAGATAAAAATATTTATACCATTTTCTGAATAATAAATTGAATAATTTACTAACTACTTGGGTGGTGAGTCTACATACTGTTGGATACCAATACCACAATATCGATCTGTGGTTTCTCATGTATATATCATTGTTGTTTGGTGGTCCCTGTACTTTCTACTTGGTAATAGACCGTTCTCAAAGTGGTCCGGGGGGAGTGCAGGGGGTCTGGGGGTGGTGGCGGGCCTGGGGATGGTGGCGGTGGGTGTTGTGGGCCTGTTGGGGCTCCGAGCTGCATGATGAGTAGCTCCATGGCATCTGTTGTTCTTCAGGTGTGGCTGTGGGCTGGGCTCCATTTTTGTGGGGCCAGCTGCCGTCCGACTTTACACCAGGTCAGAGTAGTTGTTAATTTCCTGCTGCTAACGCACCTTATCGCATGTTTTGTAGTTGTTTCGCCAATCTGGCTGGCCGTTGAGAATGTTGTGGAGTGGTGTTGTTGCGGCTTTTGTTACAGGTACGCCTACTCTGCATCTCATTAGTGATAGTTGCGGGGGTCATCTGTGGCGATATTTTTTGCAGCTGCTATCGCTGGTAACTAGTGCTTTGGGCTGTTGGCACCAGCTTGTGAATGGGGTGATGGATTTATTGCAAATTTGGCTGCGCTAAGGTGACGTTAACTCGGAGATAGTTCCTTGAGAATATGGGCCATAGTGTTTTGCAAAATACAACTCGTTGTTGACGGAAAAGAAATACAGTTTGCAATACCCTAAACTCAATTCTAATCAAAACAAATCCTGCAGGGTTGAGAAGTAGTGTAAGGCCTTTGGACTGGATGCCTCCTGCCTCCTGAGCTTAGGCTTTTCTTGGTTGAAATACAGCATGTTCTGCTCTTTTTCCCACACAGTGCACCACACAGAGAGCTAAAGTGAAACAGACATCACGCAAAGAATCAAGGGGAGCAGCCAGAAAATTAAAATGTCCCCCCATTTTGAACCACATGGCCCTAAACATGCATGCAAAGTGAGAGATCCCGACCGTTTCTATGCAGGCCTGTGATTATATTGCTCCCCCCCACCGTGAAGTAATAGTGAAACACTATGCTTTTACAGCACGATTTTAAAATAATTTATCCAAACAGCTGCATGTTTATCAGTCTTCCCAATTTCTTTTTCCCCGCTGCCTTTCATTTAGTCTATCATTTCTTCTTTCTATGTTTTTTCTTTCGTTTTATTATTCCCTTAATTTTAACCTCTATATTTCTGTTATTCATTAATACTTACCTTCTATCTTTTTAACTTTCCCTCCCTCATCATTCTATCTTTTCAACTTTGAGATATCCTTTCTTTTCTTCTTTCCAATCTCTTAATATTTCTTCTTTCTATCTTGCTTTCCTTCTGTACATTCTCCTTTCATCCCATCTCTCTTTCTTGCTACCGTTCTGTCCTTTATTTCATATTATTTCCTTCTCTCTATCTTTCCTTTTTTTGCCCTTTTTTCAGTTTTTCCCTTCCTTCTCCCCTTGCGTTAATCATACTTTTAATTTGTTAATTATTTCTTTCTCTTCTTATCCCTCCTTTGTTTCTCATATCTTTTTTCCATATTGTTTTATTGTTTTTTTCATTTTCTTTTCCCTCTTTTCTTCCTTCTGTATTTATTTTAGAATCCGTCCTTAAGTTTCTTTCTGCCACCTTCTTTCTCTTACTTTCTTGCCCTCTATTTTTTCCCTTCCTTTCTCTCTTTATTTCTCCCTGTCTTGGTCTCTTTTCGCCTTTCACATTCCTTTCATATTTCTATCCTTATTTGAGTCTCACTTATTTTCTTCCTTTCTCTTTCTTTCTTGCTTATCATAAGCAAAAAGGGAAGCTAATAAATACTATTTTTGGCTTCTGGCTTATTGTTGTAAACAGAAGTCCTTGAGCCAGGTGTATAAACAAGATAGGTTTATTGAATTAAGTTCCCGGTAAAGTTAATCAGGATGGTAGCCCGGTGGGGGGACACCCCTTAGTATGTAAATTTGTCACAGGCAATAGGTTGGTTAAGCCGCCCTGTACCAAGTATTTAGCCTTATGGGGTGTTTCCATTGTTTTGAAATGTCTTGATTCCTGGCCTTCTAACAAATACTTATTCAGGAAGCAACTGTATAGACGCACAAAGTGTAATACGTCTTCTATCTCTTATCCAGCTTTTCCTACAAATACAAAATTGAGCGTGGTTCAGTGCTTAAAGGATTATGAGGTAAGAACAGCGCAATTTCTTCTGACATGAATGGTCAGCTCTTGATTGCATTACAAAAACCATTTAATCCGTTAACTCCAGCTACCTTGGCTAGATGGGTACGCTGGTTAATGGCTGAAGCAGGCATTGATGTTTCGAAATTTGGAGCTCATTCAGCTCAGGGAGCTATGGCTTCTAAGTCTTATTCATTGGAGACCAGCTTAAATGATATCATGAATGCAGCTGACTGGTCATCGGAATCTACTTTTAAGTCTTTTTATTATAAACCTATTGTTGATGTAGCTTCTGTGGTAGAGGATAAGCTTTAAACAAGCATAATCGGAGCCTCCAGTCCTGACATAGAATTAAACATTTCCGAACATACGTGACAAGAATTTTCAATTCTGTTAGATCACGGAGGCGAGGATTATCCCACCCAATTGTATTTCTTATTTTGAAATGTATAACATTATACTCCATATGTTTATTTCTCTCCCCCTATTTATTCTGGTGTAGGTTGGGGTGACCTGTGTTTCGGCCTTTTCCTTCTTGTTTCAGGTGCTGATTCCAAATGAGGGCGGAATCTTCATGTTGCCGAACTTTTTCCCCTGGAGAGGTCTGAATTTCACTGGCTCTAGCTCCGGTTCAGAGGTCTCGCCTAGTTGGATTATGGATTGGGATGTCCGCTTGGGAAAGCTTTTTCTAGTTGCAGATGTTTTTTTATTCAAGAACTGGGTGATTACCAGGACATTAACTGTTATTTTTCTGCAAAGAAAGAGGACACTGTTTCCTTGTAAGGTGCTTTTATAAGAACATACTCTATGGTTGGTCACATGACCTGCAGGTGTTATTGGGTATTGTGGTATTTTGTTTTATTGTGTTTCATTGGCTGCTGTCACTTGCAGCAAAGAACAGAGAAGCATAATCCTCGCCTCCGTGCCTTTAATAGAATTGAAAATTCTTGTCACGTATGTTCGCAAATTTGTAATTGTCCCTAGAAGAAATCATCATTACACATCTCCTCTGAGGATCAGATTGGATTATTGAACTATTAGAGTGAAGGATTTGTAGAACACGATTGCAACTCTGTGAGAGCCAACGGTGAAGCCCATGTGGTTCACTCTACTGTAACCAAATATTCACAAACATGTACAGTGGGTACCCAACAGGTGCGTTTTCTGCAATAGCAGCACTGCTGGGGCATGGCGTTTAATAGGACCGCTCCCCTCATAAATGTATTATTCACTCCGTTAACAATCCAGGACATCACAGTATGTTCACAATGCGTGTGATCCATATATTGGACATTTAAGACTATATGAGAACTATTGCTGAGGAAATCTTCATGTTCGTACACTGTGCAAAACATTTGAACACTTAGAATAATAACCTCCACTCAACTCCCCCTACCTACACTTTCCACACAGAAGCATCTGTGGCCCGAAAACATGATGCTCAAAACAAGATATTTCGCAATTGTTTATTCTGTATGAATTCTAATAATGAAAGCCCTTTCACAATATATTCGTATGTGCACCCCCAAGAACAGCACAAAGTGGATATTTCCCTTGAAAGTCTGAGTCAGCAGGTTACCTTGGTGTATTGTGCGTGTGTGCACTCAAGCATAGACGGTCAGGCCGCTGGTACCCATTGCCTCAACAGATGAGGGAAGTCTACTGCCTGACCTTCCATGTTTCTATAGCAGTTTCTTTTCTTCTAAGAACCATATCCTTACCCAAATCAGACATTTCTCTATTAGAGGCACTCATTTCTTCTGCACTTCACCTACCAGGCATTAGGGGCACCGTGTCACAAAGGCTGCGCAATCTCTGATGTCTCCCGGTATTTGTTGTCTTCGCTAGGACTGGTATCTCCGGATCTTTGGTATTCCGTTGAGCTACTTGCACACAACCCTGGCCCACCAGCCTCAAGTTGTTGCACTGCGAGTGACTCTCAGCATCCTCAACACAGATACACAGTTTATGGTCACTGTTCCTGAGTTTCTGTCTGACAACGGTAAGGCACTTTACTGGGTCTTTTAGCTTAGAAATGTACCCTTCTGCCTCCGTGATTCAGCCAACCATGTTTCACAAGTCTTATCAAAGCAAGTTAACTTCATTTCCCACTGTTCTAATCTGGACCTCTGATGCATGCTTGCAAGCCCGTGCATCCTGGATGGCATCTGTAGTGTCTCGAGAAGGTAGTGAGGAGTCGGGCATAGTTGTCACCCCTGAACCTGACTGAGCCTGGGCGCCCAACTCCCTATGGAGGACCTTGGCAAACGTGCCCATTTTTCCCTGTTTTAGGGCCCCCATTCTCTTGTCCTTTGTCATTGTGAGCTGTTGCAGTACTGTCACAGTACATCAGATCACCAATGGCCCAGGCAATGTGCTACAGAGAGTTGGCCAGTCAGAGTCTACATTTTCTTTCAGCCTCTGGTAGAGCTCACCAAGTCACAAGAGAAGCATCGCATAATACTCAGTTACCCCAGGACCTTGATACAATTGATGTGCAACGGAATCTAGCATGTATTTGAAGGGACTCAATAAATGGATCTCCTGGCAAACAGGTCTGCTGGGTGGGGGGACTCCCCACATGCAGGGAAGTCCAACTATCCCATCCTTGGGACAGGCTGCCATAATACCACTCAATTAACAGGTAGAAGGGATGAGCCAAACAACGTTTTCAGCAATCAGTGACCCCAATAGAGTTCTACAGAGTGTCTCTGTCATGTCGGCAGCCTCCATAAACCATCCCTTAACGCATGGATGGATGGCATCTCAGGGTACACTTTATCCAATCAGAGGTGGATCCCAGGTCTCCCCACCGGACTGTTTAAATTAGACCACAATTCTATGCACAAAGAGCACTCCAGGGCTGCAATCACCAGTCACCACAATTACCATGTTGTCAGAGCAATCCTCTGTGTAGAACAAACCCCAGCAACCATGCTGAGATACAGCTGACACTGAAGTGGCACCCCAGGGTCCTGGAATCCCTGGCCACTGGAATGTGAGGTCACAGCCTGCCATATCAACTAGAGCACCTAACCCCTTCCACCGAGAGGGGGGAGCACCACTCAGGGTCCCCGGCTCCAGCCCCAGCTGCATCCCACTCGTTATGCAAGGCTATCACCAGGGGTGGCCACAACCATTCCGTTGGGATATTGAATTCCACCTGGCTGTCACTCCTCCTCCAATGCCCCCAGCTCCAAATTGGCACTAATTGGCCAAAGTCACCTTTTAGGCCGACAGGCCACGACTTGTTGCAAGGAGGGAATCTCCAGGCAGCGTCTCAAAACGGGCGACACACACTGCACATCAGCTAGCAAATGTTTAGAAGGAAGCACAACTTGCGTGTTGAATGAGACTCTGCAGGATTGTGTTGGATTTAAAGGGCTGTCCTCAGGAGTCTCAGCAAATGAGGTCCAACATCTTTGGCAGTTAAGCCAACCAACTATGAACATCTTTTGACAATTCAGATGGCTTTCAACTACAAATTGATTCTGTAAATGTTGAGTACAATTTAGAGGGAAGCTTACTCTGTCTGAAGGTGAAGGAGTCTTGGGAACTTCTTTAGAGCATAGTGAATGGGATACTCTGTCAAAATCTAATTGATAATAAGGGTGGGCGTAGTATGCGTAGTGGGGCTACGCAAAGCTACGTAAAGTGAGCATGAAACTACGCCCACCCACGCACTTCACATAGCCCCACTACGCGCCGCCCGCCTCCCTCCCGCCCTCTCCTAAATACCTACTTAAAGCTAAATATACTACAAAAGTAAATTAAAGGCACTTACCTGGTCCGCGGCGTCCCAGGGCTCCCTCTTCTCTTTCACGCCGCCTTGTCTTCCATCCCAATGCGCATGCGTGGCCGCCCGCGCATGCGCATTTCTCGCGAGCAGTTGGGTTGGCGTATGTACCTTTGGCTAATAACCCAGGACAGATGCAGCAACTTATCTAACCACTGTGGGTGTCACCGGTGAATCTACTGAACTACAGGACTACTGGGTCAGTATGATACACCATCGTTTTTGGTTATTTTTCACACCTATGGGTAGGTGCATTTATTTCACTGATTGCAGTAGCTAAATGTTGATCCCGATAAAGGCCATGATACTCTGATAGGTCCAAAGACCGAAACATGTTGATTGTACTTCAATGCAGTTGTCTCTAATGTCGGCAGCTGCATTACTAGCTATTTATTTTTAATCCTGTCACAAGGCAGCTGAATAAAGCTTGCCATAAATCTTAAAGCCAATTTTAACTACTTTCACTCTAGCACAACATCTCAATCTCAGGACACCACGCTCACATAGGGTTTTAGAATACCGTCCTCTCAAATATAAAACATCCCTGTGTTTCTCCCTTCCAGCGAGGGGGTTGTAGCCAACATCAATACTAGGTTCTTGATGTGACAAGGCACCCCAATTATGAAGCATGACACCTCTGGTGTGTGAGGGAAACCGTCCTTAAAACGGATCCCCCTCCAGAACATGGTTGACAAAGTCCACTTGCCCCTCAGACTCTTGCCCAGGAAGCGTGGGTTCTTTTTGTGTTGGACTTAGTCCCAGTTCAATACCCTGGAGGGCCATGCAACTCTTATTTCTAAAGTTCACCAGCATTGCATGATGCCCCGTTCGTAACACGATTCTTGTATGGCCAATCTGTTGGTGAACTTTCTCCTTATACACCAGGCACAATATAGGTGGTTTACCAGACTACATTAAGGGCCCGATGTAGGTAAATCTACATGTACCACTTCATAAATACCGAATCATACCGAATCGGTATTTATGAAGTGGTAAATTAGAGGGGGGGGGAGATGTAGGTATTTCAGATTCGGTAAATACCGAATCTGTAAGACTCAGTATTTACCGATTCTGTAAATACCGATTCGGTATCCCCCATTGCTTCCTATGGGCCTTGAAGCCCATAGGAATCAATGGGCATTACCGAATCGGTAATTACCGATTCGGTAATTACCGATTTGTGCAAGGGTGCAGGGGGTGTCACTTTGACACCCTCCAGCACCCCAAAAAAAGGCATGTGAGCCATGTGGCACACAGACATGCCCTAAGGGCATGTCTGTCTGTCACATGGCATAGGTGTGCATGCACACATGTGCATGCACACCTGGATTCGGTATTTTAACACCCAATTGGATTGGGTGTTAAAATACCGAATCTGAAGGGCCTGTGGGTCTGAAAGTAGTCCCACCTACATCCCAAATTTAAAAAATCGGTAAAATTACCGATTCGGACAACAAAAGGTCCCCTACATCTCAGTAGGCCAAATACCGGTCGGAAACGGCCGAAATCGGCCGTTTCCGACCGGTATTTGATACCTACATCGGGCCCCAAATGTTTTCACAAGTATCTGAACTCTATTCTTAATTTCTCTGTGTGTTGAGTTACCCCCTGCAACTGGCATATCGTAATTAACCACTTCCTCTGAGGGTTATTACATTTTGTGCAAAAGAACAATAGAGAAGCTATTGTTTCAGCTATCAAATTGCAAGCCAGACAAGCACTGACAAAGCAGGTTCTGCTAGTTGGAGCAAAAGCCATTTCCAAGAAAGTGCAAATCAAAATTTTACAAATAATCCTGTAGCTGCTGGAAGAGTGATAACATCAAAATAACGTTTCAAAGAACAAGCACATATGTCCAAAAAGGCAGTAGTTAGTGTCCAGAGACTAGAATTGGTGATTTCTTTCTCTGACACATGGTTCCAGTATAATTCCTTTGACTGCTCTTTGGTTGATAATTAAAGGCTCATCCGATCTTGCCACTACTTTCCAAAACCAAGTAAATATATATTTTTATATTCTTTTTTTGCTCGATGATGTTCCTTACTCGCTAGGGTAAGTAGGATGGTATCGACAAATTTGCAATTTTTTGTAACACTAACCTGTAATGATTTAGCATTTCTTACACCACATCCACCCCACCAAGTTTGACATCTGTTGATGGTCGAAATAGGTAACAGCACAATATAGTGCACAGCTTTGCGAAACATGGTCAAGGATTTCATGGATGGATGGGTAGGGGAAATTAAGGGGAAGTTGAGAGAGAAAGAGACAAACACATCATTCAGCAACTACATGAGCATGGAAGGAAAGATCACAATTAAGTAAACCTATTTAACCAATCACAGTTCAAACATATTCATAATAAAAGTAAAGAAAAAGATAGCTATATAAGTGGTGCAACAGTATTCTTTTTTTCACTGTTTAGAAAACAGGGCTAAACCACCAAAGCAGGAGTGCCATAGAGGGTTCCTTGTAGAATGAGAATGAGAAAAGAAAATTGCAGTATTTGAGAGTCAAGATAAACATAGTGTGTAAGTAGTCAGAGAGTGCAAAAAAGGGAACGTACCATTAAATAAAGGCTACTCTAGTGATGATCCCAGACAACCAGACAAATAGTTACATGTATCCTGAATAATTCCTCACCCAAACAATAACAAAGTTTAGCTATGCTCATCATGTTCATATCCATGTAAATGAAAATGACAATATTTGAGAGAGAGGATAAGCATGATGCATAAACAAAGAAGTTCAATGTAGCCCCCCTCAGCTTGTTGTATCACTATATAGTCTCTTTTAATGCTAGCTGCCAAGTAATAATGTAGGAGGGGAGAGTGTAGGGTGGTCAAAATTTAAGAATAATTTAGGAAGGAACTGGAATAGGATCACCTCAGAAGGTCTTGAACAGACGTTTTGCTCGGCACAGAACTCAGTTAGTGCTTTACCTGTTCTCTCTTCCACAGGATTTAAAAACTGGATTGCTGGATTGGGGTTGCTCTTGATATTGTTTCTCCTTTGTCAAATAAGTGCCATACAAGATACAAACCTTCAGCACTCTGATTTACTGAGGACCTCAACAAGTAACAGCAGATGTGCCCGCAACAAGAACGTAAAAGGCAATTGAATTGAGACCCTACTGAGAAAAGGTGTCATAGATTTTACATAGAAAGGCAAGCAATTCCTCTAAGGTACTCTTCAGAGTGTTTAAAGCATTATCTTAGCCTTCCATTTCAGGCCTTACTGACTCTTCATAAGATTTCTGTGAGAGAGTGGTCATCTATTTTAGATATAAAATAATGAAGATTTACTCTGATGTTCCCTTTGCCGCAGACCTTAGTTTCTCAATCGAATTATTCGCCACATCTATTGAGTCATCCAGGCTCTCTGTCTATCCTCAGATATATGAGCAGAAAACAAAGTAACTTCTTCTAAGCCTTAAATCAGGTCCTCTGGAGACCCTTGTCACCCTAAACATTTTCAGTGGGCCCCAGACTGTATTGCCAACACTCTCCAGGGTGTATGTTTTATACCCTTGATTCAGGGATTTTCCATTAAGTCTGGAAGGAAGCCACTGTAATTCCTCTTAAAAAAACAATTAATGTTGACCCTAAGGATATGAGCAATTTGCTTCCCAGCTTGTCCTTGCCCACACCTGCAAAAATCCTGGAGAAATATCTTAACCGAGAAATAATAAAGTTTATTGAAACCTGTGACATCTGTAAAAGAGCTCTATGACACATTTTCTCAGTAGGGTCTCAATTCAATTGCCTTTTATGTTCTTGTTGCGGGCACATTTGCTGTAACTTGTTGAGGTCCTCTGTGACATTATAGATTCCTCGAAGAATGGCTTCAGGAGTGGCCATAGCAATGAGACAGCACCTGTGGCCGCCACCGATAGCATCAGGTGCCAGGGTGGAGCAGTTGTCCTTGTGCTTCTGGATCTGTCAGCTGCCTTTGACACCATCTCACTGCGTGCCTGGTACAGTGTCTCCACCAGCTAGGTGGGAGCGGGAAAGCCCTTAATCACCTCTATTCCTTTCTCATAAACAGAGTAAAAGTGGTCAGCTGTGGTGGATTTACAGCTAAGGCTTTTAGTCTTTCTTATGGGGTCCCTCAGAGGTCCTCCTGTAGCCCCACTCTTTTCAATCTATATGTCACACTGCTCGCTGAGCTCATACGTTCATGTGGCTTTCAAGCTCTTTCTTATGCAGATGACACACAGATTATAGTATCTATCTCCAAAGACCTACTGCTAGTGGCCAACAGATTTCATCTCTGCATGACCAGAATAAACATCTGGATGAAGGAAAATTATCTTAAACCGAACATGGAGAAAACTGAAGTGCTGGTGTTCGGCGTACAAGAATCCATCTGCTCTGGCAGCTTGTGGCTGGAGGAATGCAGCCCATTACCTTCGCCAGTTAAATTGGTTAAAAATCTTGGGGTGGTGTTTGATACCCTTTTGAAATTTGAGTTGCAGGTCAATTGGATCACTCACACCTGTTTCTCTATTTCCTAAGATTCCCAGGAATATATTTCCATTTATTCCTGTTGAACTGTGCCATGTGGTGTTCATTGCTTTACTTCTGTCTAGAGTTGACTACTTCAATGCCCTTTATTTGAATATCAAGGCCTCTTTATTTAACAAGCTGCAAGTTATGCAAACGTGGCTGCCCACATTCTTCTTGATATTCTTAAGGTGCTTTGGGTATTGAGGGTATAAAGGCGTTGCATGCTGTTAGGAAGCGCTTCTTCTAGAAGGCTTTGGTTTTTCAAGTCCTCATCATAAAGTATCTAAACATCTCTCTGACCTATTTAACTGGTATATCCCGGGCCTTTCACACAGACCCTCTTCTGGTTGGAAAGTCAGTATCCCCAGATTTCGGTCATTGGTGAACCTGTTTATTTATATATGCTGCACACCAACAAAAAATGAAAATAAAACTGATTTATTTTGTTTACAACAGAGATTTCTATTGTGTTAATATTCTTTTTTTTAATATTCAAATTCAGGGAGTTCTTGAAAGGATAGTCACAAGCCACACATTTATGTCCAACAAATTACCTCATCTTTTGGAGCATTATAAATGTTTGGAATCAAATGCTTATTTATTATAATCATTGCCAGCCTTTCTAAGTTTTCAAGATAAAGAATGTTCCTTCTGACTGTGACAACTGCACCAATTGCACAATAACAACCACCCTGAAGATAAACTTACTACAGCATATGCAATATATTGCAATGTAAGCCTCTGAGCTCTGGCCACTGTCCTTTTTCCCACACAAATAGGTCAATGTCTCTTGGCCCAATTAGATTTGTCTGGCCATGGACCCATGCCCCTACCAATCAATCACAAATTTGTACAGCATGGCAAATTACCTGTGAGGGTCTCAAGCCGCTGGATTTGATGACTGCTTTGTGGTCATCTGTTAATTTGAACAGTCAGATCTGGAGTCCTTTGCTGAATTCCCAGAGTGATGAGGTGGACCTGAGATGCAGGGGAAGATCGATCCAAGCTTTGGCTGCCAGGTAGCCATCACTCCTTAAACCTCGGCAGCAAGAAAATCAGCTGCACACGCACCTTCATCCTCAATGCGTCCATCGACACAGCCGCCTTCCCCTATAGATGGAAACAAGCGAAGGTCAGATCTCCCCTGAAGAAACCCTCTGCTGACCCCAGTGAACTCAAGAACTACCGCACCATCTCCCCTCTTCCCTTCAACACCAAAGTCCTCCAGAAGGCTATCAACCGCCAACTCACCGAACACGTGGACAGAATATACTTGCTGGGCAACTCCCAATCTGGCTTCCATGCCAACCACAGCGTCAAGACTGCCTTGTTCACTGCCACCAATGGCATCCGAACACTGCTTGGCCAGGGAGAAAGAGCAGCCTTGATCCTCCTCGATCTCTCAGCAGCGTTCAATACTGTATGCCACCACACTGTCATCAAGAGACACCACCATATTGTGATCCAGGGATATGCTTCAAGATGGATTGCATCCTTCCTCACAGGACAAAGCCAGTGAATTTGCCTACCACCCTTCACCTCAGAATCATAAAAACGTAATCTACAGCATATCTCAAGGCTCATCCCTTAGCCTCACCCTGTTCAACACTAACCTGACGCCCCTGGCCAACATCATTAGAAGTCACGGCCTCAACATCACATCCTATGCAAACAGCACACAACTCATCCTCTCACTATCAGAAGACCCCACCACCACCAGGAGAAACTTCCACAACTGTGTCACCGACTGTATGAAGACCAACTGCCTGAAACTCAGCATGGACAAGATGGAAACATCTGCATAATTTGGTTTTGTGTAAATACAAGAACTGTCAGCAAAATCACACAAAATTACATGTACTTTCACAAAATGCAAATCTGTCATTTTGCAGTATACTTTAGGGTGAAATGTGTCCATGTATTTTTGATTTATGGATGCATTCTGAGATTTTAAAAAAATTGCAAAAAACATAGTAGCACAGAGAACAACAGCCATTCACAATCTGTTGTTTCTGTGCATTTATCTTAAGTTTTTACAGCGAAGAGCACATTCCATGTACATTGTTACGGTGCATGGAACGTAATTATGCAAAGTTGCATAATGGTGTAATTTCAGAAAATTCACATAGCAAGAGTAATATGAAATACCAAAAAAAAGACAAGCAGGTGTAATTTTAATTCCACCTGGGGCCTATGTGGGACCTTCTTTATGAAGGCTTTTACAGGGGCTTAGTAGCACGCTGAGCGATCTTCAACTGTTTCCGGGCTTTAAAATGTTGATGAATACTCAGGGGCTTATTTGTGAGCCCTTGCGTCACTTTTGCGCTGCTGGTGCATCACTTTTTGTGACGCACCAGTGGTGTAAAAAATTCGCCATGTTGCAACATATTTACAAAGTGACGCATCTAGGTAGATGCGTCACTTTGTAAAACCCTGCGCCACATTATACCTGCAACAGGTATAATGTATGCAGGGGGGCGTTCCGACTCAAGAAAAGGTCGTAGAAGTGACGCAGTGAAATCTATTAGATTTCAGTGCGCCACTTCTAGGAGGCAAATGCTTCAATATCTTACGACTGCCTAATGGCAGGCGTAAATCTGCTGCAGGCACATTTAACATAGGACCTGCCCATGTGTAATGACTCATTGTTTGAGTTGCGTTACTTTTGTGACACACTCCAGCAATGCGTCATTTTTGCGCCTATAGATACATCAGAAATACTGACGTATCTGTAACTCCTTGCAACATGATGCGTCATACTGTAAATATTCTGCCTCATTGGCGTCACAAGGAGGGCGCAATGAAAAGTGACGCATCGCTGTTTTCTGGCAGCGATGCGTCACTTTTCATCAATGAGGCCCTTGGTTTGTGAGTCTTGCACAACGAGCAATGAGCGAAACATAGAACATTGAAGTATCCTCCATCCTTGCCATGCCTTTTACAACATTACTGCCATTGTCAGTGGCAATTAATCCAATACTGAGACCTCTGGGTTGAAGTCATTCATAGACTTTTGCATTGAATTTTTCAAGCAAGTTTGCAGCTGTACGTGTTTTCTTCAAGGGTTATTTTGAAACTGTGGGATGCCAATGAATACCTTGAAAATCCTCAGAAACAGAGAGACTAGGTTTTGTTTAACCCCCTAAAAGAGATCCAGTATGCAGTGATTCACATGGAGACTGTAGCTTGACAACTGAGTCATACGTCTGTTGTGAGGTGGATGTACTGAAAAGCGTGCTTCTTGATTGCTTCACCAAGCCATTCCAAAACCTGAGGATGCAGTGCTTGCATAACAACAGTTGAAAAATGGGTCTGGCTTAGAAAACTTCCAGTTTGGACAGAGGACCTCCATAAATCTCTCTCCTTTCACCAAGCAAAAAGAGAAGTGATTGACTGCTGACAATCAGGCCAGCTTCCTATTTTCTAAATGGACTTTCTTATGGGTTTGTTGGTACAGTGTCTTCTTTGTGAGCATAGACATGAGAGTGCTTTTTTGCAGCATTTTGCAGTTTGTTCCTTTGTGAGGATCCCACCTAGATTGACTTACAGGGAAGAGGTAGGCTTCTTGGGTGCTTTTTGGTGACTGTATCCTTCTTTTCCTTGTGCTAGGCTAAGGTTAGAGGATGGGATTCTTCGTATGAAAATGACATCTTTGTCTTCCGTATCCACCTACCTCATTCTATCTGTTCAAATTATTATTTCCTCTTTGCAGCAGCTCTGCATTTTAGATGCTGCTCCTACACAATTGCATTGTAAGGATTCCTGCCATCGTCCACCTCTCTTGACGATCACAATATACCGGCATGACTCATATTATTCCTCCCAACACTTATGAATAAACTAACACATTGTGACTCTATTACATGATGTTGGTAATAGCTAATTGCAGCTGGTGTTCTCCAGTTTGTTTGATAATGCCTAATATGCAAGGCATATGCAAGGTCAGGTTTCAGGCGCCACAGAAAAATCCAGAAAATCCACCAGAATAAGCATCAAACAACCTGCATAGATGACCTCAACAGGAACCTTCTGGAAGACAGCCGTCATCAAATTATTCCCCTGCACCTGTTCCTTGCTTAAAGCAAATAGAATGCAACCTTTGTGAACATTCTAAAACACCTTTGTGAAGATAGCCTCATCAAACTAATCATCTGCACCTGTTACAAATTATTAGAATGTGACCTTTATGAACGTTCTAAAGCAGTCTTATTTAAAGACCATCCACACTCCTCCCATTCGCTTAGCCTCTTCCCCTGCCACTTACCTATTTCCCAGCTTCCGGGACTCTGTATTGCCAGCTCTCTTGTTCCTTCCGCTTCGACCTCACTACAAAGGACGTCCCACATCAGTCTCGCTCCTGGAAGGCAAAACAAGAAGAAAAGTAGAGACGCATTAACAGACTTGATTTCACTACGCGCTGAGCTCAGTAGCAACATCGTTCTTGCAGACAAAGTAACCTGTGTTTTTGTTCATCTTCTACTTTCTGTCGGCAGGGCTCTGCCAGAAAGGACTTAGGTGAAGCTAACTCCATCCATTTGCTTGTCGGTTTGATGATGGAATCATACTCACTACAGTTTTAAAACATTGATGAAAGAACCTCTATGGGCTATCTAAAAACAACTGACAATGAAATTAAAGGTTGGTTGAGATTTACAAAGCTTTCGTGAGCTGATACCTTAAAAAATATAGATAATACTAGGCTAAAGGCCTTATTATTTGTTAGTTTATAGATAACATATCTGAATGCCTGCTGCAGTGTTGCGGTTGAATAGACGGGCCCCAGCATCTTTTGACTCTGCATGCTCTCTCCATCCGAACCCCTTTCCCACAGGGATTTGCCACAGGAGCAGTGTCTCCTTCTGTACACAGAAGGAAAGTCGTGAGGGGATTTGGGAACTAGTGTCGCCGCCCATTGGAATCACCTGAGATCCAGGTAGGTGGCGTTCGACATGTATATTGTTTTTTCAGATCAGCCAGTTTGATGCTGGTACCTGGCTAACCAAGATGCAAAGGTCTGTGGCAAAGTGAGTGATTGCGATAGAAATGTTCTTTGGGGCAGTCTTTTGAATTCTTGAAAAGATGGAAGCAGTTGGAGTTTGACTCAGGGCACATTAAACAGAATTGATCTGCACTTACTCTGTGACGCTCTCATCATGAACAACCCCTGGTTTATCTTACTCACTTCCAATTAGGCTTTCTAGAACCCTCTTTACCAAAGAAAAGGACATTCTCTCTATTTTCCTCAGAAGAGAAGTGAGGACAATGTGACCAATGAGAGAGCAAGCACAACAACTGCTCTGTAGAAATCTCAACCTCCTGCTCTGCGCCTACCTCCAAAAGATCAGGAGTAGCATACTCTAGTTGATGTTAAGTTAGCTAGAAATTTTCAGTTTGCTGCTGGGCAATTCAGTTTCAAACTCACTGCTTCCAGCAATGGCTGCAATCACTACTGTGCTCTATGACATCTGCTTTTCTATTGGTGGTAGTATAGTTGTAAATCCAGGGTTGATACTCCTTGTAGCAGCTTCCTGCCCAGAAGAGAGTGCATCAAGCACACTGCTTTGCTTGGTGCAAATAGTGGCAACAGACTTCTTCTCCTTGCTGGCCACATTCTTTGCAGGATCCTCCTTCTTTCGGCCATCTTGTTTGCTTCTTCTACTGTTGATTAGCAGCATGAGCACGGAGCAAAAAGGACTCTGGACCATGATGTCGGGCAATTCACAGTCGTCTTTCCATCTCATTATCATCTTGTGCACTTGCATTCAATAAAAGATAAGCCAGAAGACTTTGAGATTTTCATTACATTAATTACCTTCATTATGTTTTCATCACATTTTATTGTAGTAAATACAATGCGAATCATCATCATCACTGTACTCATTATCATCATCATGTGATATACCCACATGTAAACTAACAGTTTTGTTAAGCAGGACACTACTTCATTTCAGGAGACAGCACCTGGCACAAAGGTTCCCTGCAGGAATCAGTAAAAAGAAAAAAAAGCATTTAATTAATTTTAAAAAACTAATTTTTCTTTTTTTTGCAATGATTCAGCAAAAGTCTTATGAGATCAAAGCACAACCAGACACATTTTTCCATATTTTGGGCCCGGTGGTCCTCTGGGACACCCTCACCCACCCCCACAAGTGCTAGGGTCAGGGTATCCCCACCTTGCCCCCTATTTTGTTTTTAAATGCAGGACATGGGACTGCGTCATGTTGCTGGCAGGTAATCATACCACTTGCTCCCGAAGCAAGATGACCCAAGGGTAAAAAAGTTCCCTGGGCCAATCAGAAGGCTCTATTTTTTAAAACTAGGTTTAAGGGACTCTTGCTGTCCATTAAACCCAACCATCCAGATATGTAAATATTTTTGGAGATTAATATCTTCAAAACTACTGAATAGATTTATACCAAATTGCTTAACACATAGGGTTCCGGACCAAGATCTAGCTTGCTGCTAAATTTGGTTTAATTCCATTCTGTCGTTTTTGTGATATAGCTTTCCAAACAGGTCCATGGAAAATTCATGGGATTTTTCTGTTTTCGGACTACCCTTATTTCTCAGACCCCATTTGATGTGTCACCTCAAAACTTTGCAGGAAAGAGCTGGAGTAAATTAACGTTTTTACAAAAGCTTCATGAAGACTTGGCAAACGGCGCCAAAGTTATTAGAAAACCACAAAGCCCACTGTCTATGGAAAAGCAGACCCAACTATAACTCCCCAGTGGCAGCCGCCAGCACTGCATAATATATATTTATATCTATGTCGATATCTATATCTATATATCTATCTATGTATAAAATAAACTATAATTAAACACACACACTAGCCCAAATGGCAAGCACAAAAAAGCAGGTATGTTTTGAGGAGAATGAAAACAAAGTTACTGTCAATGGCAGAAACACTTCCTCTATACAAGGGCGGTTACCCACATGCCAAACAAATTAGTAGGCATGGAGAACAAAGATAAAATGGCTGCCGGAGACACACTCAATTTCTCCAGAGATTGTGGTTGCCCAAATGGCAAACACAAAGGAGACATGGAAAATAAAGACAAAATTGACTCCTATGACAAACACACACTGGCTCTACACAATGGTGGTTGCCCAACAGGCAAGAAAAGCAATAACAATGGAGGACAAAGAGAATATGTCTGTCCTATTTAGGCTGGAGCTTTGACCTCCATCATGAAAAACCTACAGCATTGCAAGGAACAGATTGCACACACATTTACCCAAAGTGTAACTGGGCCCATGATTGGACCTTTGCACATCACCAGTAAATAAGCAACTATAATTTAAAACAAAAAATCAACCAAGATTTAAAAAAATATATAATACCAGCACTATAACATAAACACTTTCAAACAAAATTAAAATAAACTTTAAAATGTCCCTAACACAAACAGCCAAAGGCAATAATTACCTTGATAAATACTTTCTAAAATGTTGCGGAAAAAAACATTAACTAACCTTCTCACACATATGCAAACTCATACACGAAAGGGTGGACAGACTCATGGGAAAGAAAGTGGCAATGAACATAGGAAACTGTCTGGCTACATGCCCTCGACTCTTGGAAACACCCTCAACCCTAGGTACGAAAGGACAAATGCAGACAAAAAAAAGAATCTAAAATTGGCAAATATTTAAAGCCATCCGTAGGCCCTTACACTACAAAAACATCTCTAACACAGCAGCAGTGAGAAATACACCTCAAAAATACATGAATTGTATACGGCAGACTAGACTTTAAACAGGTAAACCCCATGGTATAATGACAAATCTGCTAAAAATTCACAAAATAATAAGGAAAAGGAGGAAATATATATGAACAGAGGTCTCCACCACCCCAAAATAGTAAATATCTTTACATACTTTATTCAATTGCACGGTGGACTCCAAGTTCCAGGCCATCCAACAGCAAAAATTAAACTCCACAAACAACTAATATTTTGCCAAGTACTTATATGATTTCCTCACAAAAAGCAAACAATTCCAAGGCTAGATGATATGGAAGCAGGTACTGGAGTCAAAGGATGAGTGATACTTTCTCTCCAAATCTAAATCCCAAATGACCAAGGGCTGAAACAGCTAGGAGTCTTCAGGACAAGAAGGGGATGTCGATATTGTAGCTACAGTAGACTCCCTTTCTATGGCACTTCATTTGAAACAAGAAAATAAAAAAAAAAGATGCATTTTGCTCTAAAAGATTACATTAACAATCGAGTCACATAAAAGATCAACTCAAAATTATTTTTTGAATAACTTTAGCAGTGTCCATGTTAAACAACTGCAGTAACCTAAACACACTAAGAGGGGTAGAGAGGAGTAAGGATCTATATAAAGCATGCAGGGACACACACAGTGTTTGTAAAATTTGCCCTCACTCACTCACAAAATTGTGTGTGACATGCTTCATCATCGGGTCTGCTTACAATACACCCTGGCGCAGCCACACATAGGGTGGAGCATAGGGATCGGGGTAACATAAAACAGTACAGACAAGCAAAAACGTTCATAAACAGAAGGTGAGTACAAAGTGTTACCGACCCTGACTGGGAAAATGTGATAAGGACAAGTGCAGTGAAAGTGATGTTAAAACTGCCTCATGGGTACTCTATCCATTATTTTATTTCAGAGTCCCACGGACAGGATTAAAAATAGAAAGGGGTGGGTATAACTGTGAGGATTAAGGACTCACATCAGCCCCCCCAGGACTGCTAAAGTCAACATGTTTCGACTGAATTACCCTGTGCCCACATTCAAGGGTCACTCCGATCTTCTTCAGGATTCCTTATCTGGCCCAGTCCACCCTGTTACCTTATTTAGGTTAGTATCCAGAGTGAATAAATGCAAAATTCCTGCTTTGTGGAGGTAATTCCCTTTTTAAACATGGCACACATATACTGTAAAGCTAAAGAACATACAACAGGAGTTATTGCAGAAGTCCCTGTTTTTGAGACAATGAGTCCTCATTCCATTCACATGGGACATTCTCTTAAACCTTATAATATATTACCCCCTATTACAGAAAAAATAGGCCGCATAGCAACAATGGGTACTACTGAATTAGTCTATCCAGTGTGCAAGTATCGGTCATTGCTCCCAACAGATTAAAAAACAGCCCGCAGTGATTTCGGCAAACGACCTAACACATACATTAGCAACTTTAGAGGTAACGTTTTTTACCTCATAGCACAAAAGGATCAGCCCCCGACCGCCACACTCACCGAGTATATTGTAATCCCGGGCTTGCAATGGCAGCGGGCTGAATGAATCTCCGCGGGACACAACCTAGGAGGTCAAAGGAGAATGCAGTGTGGACAACATGATCCACTCATAGTTACCATAGCCCAAATATATCGGACCAAGCCCCAAAGTCATTCCTCTGTCATCAATTACAGAGCAGCAAGAGAACCAGTGCAGCAGAGTTAGGCCTCTGCACCAGAATTCAAAAGTCCAGTGGTCCGACTTACTGTCCCTAGGATGATTCGAGCCTAGTCGGCCAGCCGCAGTCCTGTCGTGAAGTTTAAACGCGGCCGTAAAATGCTCTCATTAAATACTTTGCCTCCTGGTCTCCGGGCCATTCATCCGTTAGTGTGCTCCCCACGTGACCGCATTGGACGCATGATGTCACCAGGAGGCATGCCCCAGGATCGCAAGGACAGAGAGACGCAAGAGTCGTCTTGACCGTACCGGTCACTAACTCAAGGATAATTAAGAATTATCATGCAATCTCAGGCCAAGTTCAATGTGTGGCGGTACAACAATTTATACAAATTGCGGACCGAAGGAAAACATAGTAAACCCGAAGGGTCAAGAAGCTTTACCCACGTGATGAACCACGTCCTATGATGTCACCCAAGCTCCGCCCTGATGGTTCCAAGACGAAATAATGTATTCCTTTACCCAAGGGCACCAAACCACGTAAGGTAAACAAATGAATGAAAAGGTCTCCCAAAATGTAATTCTACCTTCATGCCTGGCCAGACATAAACAACTGCAGTACACATTTCTGTTGATCATGCTGTTTCAGTGCTCCTTCAATAGGATCGTAACCAAATGGCAATCTCATAATCTCATTTACATAAGTTGGAGTAATAGGCAAGTTTTGATCATTGAATTTTTGCTTCATTTACACAACTCAAAATGCCAATGATTACAGGAGATTGTGCAGCATGATGAAGTTTACACCTGGGCTTAGTATCAACCCTATATAGCCTGTATGTGCTACTTTATACAGGCAGTTCAAGGTGACACATTCATGTAGCCTCACAGATTTATTCACAGTGACATCATAATGACCAGCAATGTACCACAAAAATTCTCAAGGAGCTACAACGATTCTTCATTTTGGGAAATACAAAAAAAACACACACGAAGGGTATGTTTCAAATGTGAATGTGGTAGTCCAGCTCACCAAGGTAGAGCTTAGTGTTCACAAATGTGTTCCTAGATACAGATTTAAACAGCATTTATGAAATACAGTCAATAAGAAAGGACGGATTATCACTCTATTGGATTGGGCGCAGGCCACGGGATCCCCAGTCGGGGTTGCCCTGCTGGATGCAGAAAAAGCATTCGACAGGGTCGACTGGGGGTTCCTGTGGTTTGTGTTGGTATGGAAGAGGTTCCCTATAGAATATATCCATGCTATTCAGGCGCTATATATTAATACTAAAGCTACAATTCGGTTGGCCACTGAGACGTCCGAGCCTCTATTGATCACAAGGGGGACAAGGCAAGGGTGCCCCTGTTCGCCCCTTTTGTTTGCGCTATATATTGAGCCCTACCTGAACAGATTAATAAAAGAAACTGGCATTCCTCCTGTTAAAATTCATCAAGTAGAGCATAAAGTCTTCGCATATGCAGACGATGTTGCGATCCTCACTTCTGATATTAATTCCTCTTTACCCAAAATCATAGAACTTGCTCAAGAGTTTGGTGAGCTCTCGGGATACAAATTAAATGTTTCAAAAACTCAGTTAATTCATTCTGTTGAAGGCAGACCGGAAGGTGTTGCGTTTTCAAATACAGCCTCGTACCTTGGAATAACAATTTCTGCCAAAGTGGAGGATATTTTAGGGCTCAATTCAGACCCTTTACTAACCTCTGTAAATAGAACGCTCGAAAGACTGAATAACCTACATTTATCCTTAGAGGGCCGCACTAATGTAGTTAAAATGGTTATATTTCCTAAATTTCTTTACTTATTCCGTACTATACCACTATTGTTCCCCTCGTTTTTTTTAATAAGTTAGATAGAATTATCTCTAGGTTTTTGTGGAGCTATCGGAGAGCAAGAAGATCTCTTAAATGGTGATATTGACGAATCAATCACACCCTCAATTTACGAAATGGTTCTTGGAGTAGAAGCCTGACAATGTTTGGTGAGACTAATAGAACCAAGCTGTTATAAAAAAACAACATTTTAAATCATGGTATCAGCACTGCAAGTCTGGAAGCAGTTTAAAAAGAGATTTTGATGTATAGATCTGAACTACTATACGTCTCTTTGGAATAATCCTATGCTCCCCGATATCTTCAGAGATACGGTTATGCCGAGATGGTATGATATTAAGATCTGTTCACTAGGAGATTTATATCAGGATGCGCAGTTTGTCTCATATTCCTATCTGCAACAAAAATATAACCTCACTAGAAGAGATTTTTTAAGTATCTTCAAACCCAGAGTTTTTTGGGGGCAAGAAATGTACTAAATACCAGTACAATGGGTAAAGTTGATGTGTTAGAAAGCTGTAGGAAAAAAGTAGAATTGGTGTGATATACCAATTTATGCTAAACAGAATAAAAGACAATGTAGATGTATATACAGATAAGTGGCAAAGAAGCTTTGGAATTGAGAATGTTGATATATCTAGGTCTCTAGAAATGGCTAGTAAGGTTTTATATAATGGCCCGTTTAAAAGCCAGCACTTCATGTCTATTTTTCATTTGTGTTATACGCCAGCCAAGCTGATGAAATGGAAAGCTAAAAAGGGTATTAAATGCAGCCGCTATGGACATCTGGCTGCGGATTCAATCCATATGTTTTTTTGTTGTCCTTCATTAACCAAATTTATTATGGAAGTACAAGGTTTTTTAAATATTCTAGAGAAATCAATTGTTCCATCTGCTGAATTGGTAATACTTGGAATACAAACTGATCAAATTGGCATCCAAATGGTTGAAGAAGAAGGCTTTCTATTTATATCTATGTCAGTATTTAGATATTGTATAACTTCCCGTTGGTTAGATGCCGACCCTCCGGTTTTTCACCACTGGCAATCGAAGTTATTAAGTATTTATCAACTTGAAAATGTGGTTTATAAATTAAAGGGGCGGAAAAGAAAGATATTTGGTCAAAAACTTTGGTGTCCTATTTGTAATTGGATTTAATTAGTTCCCTGTATTATAATTTCATAACTTCTCTGTTTCTTGAATACATTGTAATCCTCCTAATTTTTTTTTGAAATGCTGCTTTGCTGGATTTATACTTTTCTTTTTTGTATTTAAAACTGGATGATATTGTATGTAACTTCCTGCTGTCATAAAATCAATAAAAAATAAAAAATAAAAAAAACAATAAGAAAGGACTGACTTAAAAAGGGAGTTTGAGACTGGAAATTTAAAGGACACCATGAAGGCTTATTACAATTCAAAACTGCAATACAGAAATGAGGAAACATTACAATGTAGCATTGAATCAATCAGAGTAGATAAAGTCAATTACCATAAAGGCTCTAAGTTGCAAAAATAATGCAATAATGAACAAGAATCAGGGAAATAGATTAAGCCTCACGTGCATCACATCAATAGAAAATCAGGCATCATCCCTAGTGGCTGGGGAAAGAGTCTGACCCACCACCAAAATTAAGGGATTAGATTGAAATTTTCGGCACAAGAAATCATGGAAACGGCCACGCCAGCATGGTGTGAGCATTTTTATATTTCTTCATTTTTTGAAATGTTGCATAAACCTACCATTTTTAGCACTACCCCAATACATAAAATTGATTCCCCCCTTCTGACCTAAAGTAATCCGGAAGTGTCAGACCAAAGTAGTTATATAAACAACAGAAAACAATCATAAAAGAATGCACTACAGTATGCTAGCAGGAAGAACCCTGGAAAGTAGAAAAAAGCTTCCACCAGCAACTTCGCGAGAACAATTTGTCTTACAAAATAAACTGTGCACATCTTGCTGCATGTGTTGTTGAGCAAGATATGTAAGCACGAAATGAACACCATGATTCGACAGCCATTTAACAAGTTTGGAGACGAGGCCTACCTAAGGGGCCTATTAGGATGGCAGACGGACCAGCGTCCGTCCGCCACCCCCGAGGTGGAGGGACCGTCCGCAGGGGTAGTGGCGGTCCCTCTGTGCGAATTAGGATGTGACCGCCACCCTGGCGGTCACATCCTGCATATTTAACATTGCGGCGCGTGCTGCTTTAAGCAGCACCCGCCTCAAGGTTAAATATGGATGCTTTCCATTTGCATGCACAAAACAGCAGGCACCGCACGGTGCCTGCCGCTTTGTACATGCAAATGCTGGGGGGTACCATAGGTGCACCCCCGCCCCCCCTTCAACCTGGGGACCCGCAACGGACCCCAGAAGCAAAGTTTCACATGCTTTTCCACGACAGAAATGCCACCACGGAAAAGCATGTCTCACCACACATCCTAATTTGGCAGACACCGCCACCAAATAGTGCTCATCATCTCGCGGATCAGCAGTGGACAGACCTGCTGTCCGCTGCTGTTCCCAACGCCATCCCACCGCCAGCTTAGGATGGTGTTTTCTGTCACCGCAGCGGTGAATCCGCATCCTCCGGGCCGGCGGTGGCTTCCACCGGCCCGGAGGATGCGGATTCACCGCCATCATAATCGACCCCAAAGACCTACTTACTCTAAGCCAGAAAACACTAAAACACATCATAATTATTTATTTTAAATTAGAATAGCTCATGTTAATATACATGAATTATCTCAAACACAAAATTACTGACATTAATGCACATTTTAGTTTAGTTGAGGAAAACTTCCACAAAATCTCAAATGAGTACATCATAATTAAACCCCAAACTATTTATAGTACTGTATGCATCACTTTCTGTCCCTTGTTTCTCGATTCTTTCAACATCTTAAGTTTGCCATATACTCATTCTTTTACGTCTTCCAACTCCATCTGATCATGCTTCCTCTTGGATGCCATTGAACCCCTCTTTTTGTACGTACAATTTAGTCTTATCTTTGAGAAAATTAGGACCGCTTTTATGAGGCCCTATCAGCACTATTGCACCACTGGAATGTCACGTTTTTGACGTTCTGGTTACGCAAAGTGCCACTGGTATATTTATATTTTATTGCAGGGATGAATATTTTTATGCAGGAAGAGAAACCTCCCTGCACAAAAACAATCACAAGAGGCTTCTTCCTCTTTCTATCTGTGTTGCACAATGCAGCACACACAGAAAGATGGAAAACTAGGAGAAATAAAGGGCCTGCCCTACCGGCACTATTGTGCCTCAGGAAAGCCTCTTGTCAGACATTCCGGTCGGCAATATGCCACTGGCATATTTATAAGGGCAGGTAAAGGCATGTTTCGTGGCTTTTCATTGCCTTATAAATGTGCCCCTTTCATGCAGAAAACTGCATGAAAGGGGCTTTCCATGGTGTTGCTGGAGGCATTCCCACTAACATCTATGGCTTTTTGACACTGCCCCAGATTTACGAAAAATCGTAAGTCAAGCAGCACCAAAAACATACGCCTCCATAGTGGAGACATAAGGGGGGCACAACAATGAGAAATATCTTTATTTCTCCTGTTTTTCCTCTTTGTGTGCTGCATTCTGAGGAAAAAGCCCCTTGTGGTTGTTTTTGTGCAGGAAGGTTTATCGTACTGCACAAATGGTGCAAAGGTGCCTGCGTTGGCGCACGGCAGCCTATTGTGCGCCAGCGCAGGAGGATAGGACAGGAATGTGATGTATCTAATAGACATGGAGCATTCCTGCCCTTTTATTTTGCAGTAGACAGGGCAGCAGTGAGGCCTGCAGGGCTGCCCTAGGGCAAAACCTCAGAAATTAGGCCCTTATTTCAGACAATTTAAAAGAAAATTGAGTAGAATTGAACAAATTAACTCAAACATTACAGGAATTAATATGACATTTAGCATGCCCTCACCCAAACTATCAAACCAGTCACCAACTTTCCTAAAACCCTTTGCTATTTCACCAAACCAGGAACCAACCGATTCCTGCAAACCATAGTCCCAAAAGGTTTTACATCCTGAGAGATATTAGTAATGTAATAATTAATAAACTGACTGTTATCTGGGATTAAAACACAGTAGTCACAAACACCTAAAACCTGTCAGACGCCGTCCACTTTCACAAGAAGAATTTTTTGTGCAAAACTGTACTACAAATAATTATAATACACATTGACATTAGCTCATGATTTATTTCTGTTAGTGACCTAGTAGTATTAAAAGCAAGGTGATCTACAAGTGTATATATTCTTCTAATTTTCACATCATTCATTATCAAAATCTTGGGCTAGATGTAGGTAGGAAAGATTTACCGATTTTAAATTACCGAATTTTACCGATTCGGTAATTTACAATCGGTAAATCAATGGGTCCGACATGTAGGTATTCCAGATGTGCTGGAATACCGAATCGGATTAATTCGGTATTTACCGATTCGGTAAATACCAAATCGGTAATGCCCATTCATTCCTATGGGCTTTGAAGCCCATAGGAATGAATGGCATTACCGATTCGGTATTTACCGAATCGGTAAATACCGAATTTCACAAGGGTCCAGGGGGTGTCACTTTGACACCCTCTGGCACCCCCAAAACAGGCACAGGTGCCATGTGGCAGGCATACCTGCCCAAAGGGCAGGTCTGCCTGTCACATGGCATAGGTGTGCATGCACACATGTGCATGCACACCGGAATCGGTATTTTACCATCAAATTGGATTTGATGGTAAAATACCGATTCGTTAAGGCTCCTGGGACTCTGAAGAGTCCCACCTATATATGGGTGGCTCCGAATCGGTAAATTTACCGATTTTTTATTTTACCGAATCGGTAAAATTACCGAAACGGTAATTTTACTGATTCGTAAAATATTGACCCCGACATGCCAAATCTTGTATACCGGTCGGTAACGGCCGAAAATACTGATTTTCGGCCGTTACCGACCGACCTACATCTGGCCCCTAGTCTTCTAGGCTACATGGGTGACAACTTCTTTATCTATACTACTACTAGCAGCCCGTCCCGACCTTGTCTGGGAGCAATCAGGCTTCCCGGACCCCCACCCACCCCGACATTGTGCAGCAGCCCGGCCCCCCGCCCGCCCTGACATTGTCAAGCAGCTCGGGCCCCTGCCCGCCCCGTCCCCCGCGAGCAATCAGGCTTCCCGGACCCCCGCCCGCCCAACATTTTTCCAGCAGCCCGGCCCTCCGCCCTGACATTGTCAAGCAGCTCAGGCCCATCGCCGCACCGTCCCCCGCCTGCCCCGACCCCCGCCTGCCCGGAGCCTTACCTCAGCTGTGCTCCTCCCCCGCGCTCCTCATTTCACCGCTCTGCCGCTCCTCGCCGCTTACAGCTCCTCCCACCCGGTCCTCACTGCCATTCCGCCGTTCGTCCCTGCTCCTCCCCCGTGCCATGTCCGCCGCTCCTCTTCCGCTCCTGCACGCCGCTCCTCCCCGCGCTCCTGATGTCACCACACAGGTCGCGGACGGGGCAACTTGCAAGGGACTACTTTTTTTATCGTCAATTTTTCAAATAACGTATTTTTTTAAAAATTATATAGCCTATGTCCATCTGCACACCCTGACGATTACAATGATGTATCGGGTGTTTGGATTGGTGCTGTGGTTCCCGAGTTTACCCGCCTCAAAGGTGCAAAGTTCTTCCTTTATTATAGTAGTATAGATAATAAAGGAGGAACTTTCAGCCTTTGAGGCGGGTAAACTCGGGAACCACAGCGCCAATCCACACACCCGATACACTGTTGGAATCGTCAGGGTGTGTAGATAGTTATAGGCTATATAAATAAATAAAAACGTTATTTCAAAAATTTACAGTAAAAAAAAAGTAGTCCCTCCGAAGTAGCGCCGGCCGCGACGTGCGTACTCACGCCAGGAGCCCGGGGAGGAGCGGCGTCCAGGAGCGCGACGAGGAGCGGCGGACATGGCGCAGGGGAGGAGCGGTAACATGAGGAGCAGCGGACAGGCCAGCGGCGGTGCGAGCAGCGGACAGGCTGGAGGAGCGGCGGCTGAGGTAAGGGAGCGGCAGACATGGCGCGGGGGAGGAGCGGTGACGTGAGGAGCAGCGGACAGGCCAGCGGTGGTGCAAACAGCGGACAGGTGGGAGGAGCGGCGGCTGAGGTAAGGGGACCCATGTCGGGGCAGGTGGGGGACGGGCTGGGCGGGGGCCCGGGCTGCAGGCTAAAAGAGAATGATCCCGTGTTTTTATGGTGAAACAGCAATCATTAACACACCTCTAGGCCCAAAAGATTAGCTATGATGTAAGCTTTCCCAGCCAATGTACACTCTGTAGAACGGATTGGTCAGCTGTACACCTCTGCAAAGAAGAACAGACATATTTAAAGCAGTATATCAGCAGCGGACAGGCTGGAGGAGCAGTGGATGAGGTAAGGGTACCCATGTCGGGGCAGGCGGGGGTCGGGGCAGGCAGGGGGCCGGGCTACTGGACAAAGTCAGGGCGGGCGGGGGTCAGGGAAGCCTGTTGCTCCCGGACAAGGTCGGGACGGGCTGCTAGTATGAAGATAAGGTAATTTATTAGCAGAGGCAGGAGCAGGTGCAAGACTGAAAACAGAAGCACAGAACTGGTCCAGGAAATAACCAAGCAAGAAGGAAAAACTGGAGTTCAGAGAAAAATCCTTCAAGCTGGTCCAACTCGAAACAAGATCCAGAAGAAAGAAACTGGAACAGCAGAGCAGAAAAGAAGGAGATCTGGAGACTGCAGAGTTCCATGGAAACCAGGAGCGAACAATGAAGAAACAATTGCGACCCAACTGGCCTCAGGATGGAGTAATTTTTAAGTGGAGAACAGGAAATGATCCAAGGTAAAAAAAGATTCAACCATCTTAGATTGGGATGAAGGTGAGGAAATATACATAATAAACCATCTGCAAATGTAATTTTCAGGGTAGAAATATGTTTATAATTCTTAATTTAGGCCTGAAATAATCTTCACTTCACCTACATGGGATGGATGTCAGAAGCTCGCATGCGGGAATCAGTTCAAAGGTTTTGGTGTCTGTGGAGCACCCAATCCAATATGACAGTATTTTAGGACACTTTTGCAGTCTGATGGCTTGATGATTCCTTGTGGGTTCTGCACTCTTTATTAATCCTATTTCTTTACCTAAGAAATCACATTCCTCTTCTTTCACTTTGTCTTTTAAATCAAGAGTCAGGTTATCTTTTGTAAGTACTGAGATCCATTGAACTTTTGTGATTTTATTTTATACACTGAGGGACTTATTTACAAAGAAATAACACCACGTGGCACCGAAAGCCATTTTGCTGCGCCAAGCTGCATCATTTTAAAAGAACAGGGATGCATCATATTTACAGCAATATGACACACCCTGTGCTTTCCCCTGTGCTGGCACACAATTGGCAGCGATGCACCAACACAGGCACACTTGTGCCATGGTACAAAGGTACCTGAGTTGCGGGGATGATTGGGACACCATCCTGCACACAAACAATCATAAGAGGCTTTTTCCTATTTCTATATTTGCTGCATAATGCAGCACGCATTGAAAGAGAGAAAAAGGAGAAGATATAAAAGTATTCCTCCTTAATGTGCCTCCTCAGGCCTCCCCAGGGGAGGCGTAGGACTCCGACTTATTCCCAGGTTTACAAAATGTGGTAAATCTGGGAATGATGCAGAATCCATGGGTGCTGTGTGGGAATACTCACATTAACACCAATGGCACACCCCTTTCATCCCAAGTGATGCGTGAAAAGGGGACATATTTACAAGGCCATGAAATGCCTCGCAGGTTGGCTTTGCATGGCCTTGTAAATATGGGTCAGCACACTGCACCACCAGCGTGCCAAAAAAGTCAAATAAGCCCCTGAATCTTCATCTTAGGTTTTAGTTGAACAGCATCCAGTGTGAAAAAGATCACAAAATTCATCTTTCAAAGCAACTCTTTGCCAAAGAAGTTAACAGACCTCAAGACACATAGTATGAATTGATGATCATTTTTCATGGACTCTATTTTAATTGAGACATTTGCTGAAACTTGATTAGTAATTTGTTTATTGCAGATTCCCACAACTTCTGTTTCTGAGAAGGGTTGGTTTGACATTTCCATGGAGCCAACTGTGGAGTGGGTAGTACCAGTATCGATTACAAAATAATACATGGTGGCCATTCACCTCGCCATTGGGCCTGGGTGGATTTTCAATTACGCCGGAGTAATCTGAGTAATTTCGGTAATTCTGTATTTCTCTTTGATGTGGAATTTCCAATAATGACGTGAATATGCCTGCCTGCATAATTAAGAGAAATTGGGGGGGGGGGATAATTTCCTACAAGACTACATTTAGAGAAGCTGCTGCTTCCGCTACTTTTTATGGTCTGTTGCATTTAGTGCTATTTTCTTAACCTCTTCCATGCTCATGAGGAGCTGAGCTCGTCATGAGCCACTGTGCTCCGGTGCTCATGACAAGCTCAGCTCGTTATGGCCTGTGGGATGCTCAGGTGCGGGGAGAATTCCCCCCCTGCGCTGAACGTTCCACGGAGCCAATGCACCTGTGACGAGCTGAGCTCGTCATGAGTACAGCAGCACTGTAGCTCATGACTAGCTCAGTTAGTCATGAGCATGCGGGCGCTGTGCGTGCCCCCCAGCACAGCGGGGGAATAACCCCCGCAGCAAATGGGTTAAAGCAAAACACATCCGCACATCAATTTTCGGTGAAATTTGGGCTGAGAAACAGAGCTAAATTCTGGAGGTAAATTGGGGTAAAATCCTACCCCAAGTGCACATTTAGCGAGCGCCAGTATGAGTTTGTGCTGGCTATTCATTTTCTGCAACAGTTTGTTCTATTTTGTAGTGCAAAATGCATGCTCATGTCCATTTTGCATGCAAGGGGCATTTTTACCCTAAGACTAAGAAAATACCAGTAAAAACTGTATTACTTGTGTTGCACATTTTCACATAATTTCACAGAATTTTGGAGTAATTCTGTGTGATTACACTACACATTATTATGCGAGTTTCGCCCATCCCTGCTTCCCATCTATGTATTGGCCTCCCTGGTATACCAACAGTACTGCACCAAATATGCAATCCTCCTCCCCCTCAGGCTCCTTCATTGCACATTTATTGCATCCAATGAAAACTGTGTGAAAGCGTAATTTTGTTTCTTCTACAATAACATAGTAGCTACATGCAAGTTTTTATGGAATTGCCCCTGATTTTGCAAATTTTACATAGATTTATATTGTGCTGAGGAAGTAAACTGTGTTATGTAATTTGCATTCTGCTGCATCTGATGAACAAAATCATTTTGGATTCCATCTCGGTTCTGTCTACATTATGCTTTCAGAAATGCCCCTCTATTCTCTTGACCCCGAGCCACCCCTAGCGGAATCATTGGAATTAGTTAGTCTGCCTGACCCAGCCCGTGTTGAGGGAGGTGCCCTAGACAGTTATCCCTGCACGATCTCGGAAGTCAAGGCGGCAATAAGGAGTCTGATTCCGGGGAAGGCACCTGGCCTTGATAGGATCCCTGGGAACCTTTCGCGGTCTGAACAAGGGGTGTGGGCACCTTACATTTGCACCTTCTTCAATGCCATTATGCAGGGCTTGGCTATCCCCCCGAGTTGGTTGGGAGCAGTAATCATACCCATCCATGAGAAGGCTTCTCCCATGGACCCGGCCAACTACCACCCCTTAAGCTTGATCAACGTCCTCCAGAAACTCTTCGCCCGTGTCCTCCTAACCACGTTGCAGTGTTGGATGGACGACCACCACATCCTAACCTCCCTGCAGGCAAGGTTTCGGGCAGGGGTTTCTACGATCGACCAGCTGTTCAGGCTACAGCTTGTGTACTGGAGGACGGTCACTTTGGGAGCGGGTAGCCTGTACTTTATATTTGCGGACCTCCAGTCCGCATTTGACCTGGTCCAGAGGGACAAGCTTTGGGCTATCCTAAAGGGGATGGGAGCCCCGGTCTACCTGTGCCTTCCCTCCCTGTGTGACCTCTTTAAACGGATGCACAAGGGCACGTACGCTAGGGTGAGGTACGGGAGGGAAGGCGCTCTCTCAACCCCATTTCCGGTGGAACGTGGAGTGAGGCAGGGGTGCGTTCTAGCACCCACGCTATTCTCCTTATTCCTCAATGGTCTGATTGCCTTTCTTTTGGGAGCTAAAGACGTAGACTCTCCAATCCTAGCTGGACGGAAAATACCGGCATTAATGTTTACCGATGATACCCTCCTATTGTCGAAATCATCGGGGGCGGTCAGCACACATTGAAGGCCTTTGCCAGGTTCTGTAAGGAGAGGAACCTGTAAATTATTTTCACCAAAACCAAGTATATGGTGTTCAATTTGAAACGCCCCAATTGCCCTCACCCGCACTTGGAAGGCCTGGCACTGGATCGCGTGTCGATCTTTGAGTACCTGGGGGGGCACCTTAACTGATAGAATGGATTAGGGGCCGCAGATTGCTAAAGTCAATCTGAAGCTTGCCCAATCCTCGGTGGCATCTTAAAAGTTTTTAATGAATCCCCTCTCAAACAGGCGGGACCTCCTGTTGAAGTATATAGAACCCAGGCGAGAGGTGGCGCACTCTATGGCGCGGAGTTGTGGGGACGCGTAAGTGCGGCCCCCCTCTCTCTCACTAAGAATAGTTTTATGAGGCGTCTCCTGAGGTTACCCCAGAGCACACCCCTCACACCTCTAAGGTTGGACCTGGGTTTGGTCCCTATTCAGGACGTCGCCTCAAAGCGTCCTTTGTTATTTTGGAGACGACTCTGGGCCACCCCAGAACTGGAGAGCTATAGGGAGGACCTACGGGACCTGTTAGCTAGCAGGGGCGCGGGGAAAATATCTTGGTTAAGGCACATTCGGCACCTCTCCAAGGTCCTGTCATATGGTTACTACGTTTCTATATATTGTGTTAAGTTAGCATGAGCTTATTAAATGTTTAAATGCAATACTTTCTTTCAGCTTGAGTTTGCACACGACACCTAATTGTTATTGTAGCTTTCAACCTAGACGAAAGATGTGATTTATTTGAGAATAATATGTTATTGCTCTAGTATCAGTCGTGCTTGGTACACTTGGTACAACTGTCTGTACACCGAGAACTGCACACTCTAAGAATAACCTAACACAAGGTTGCTGAAGGCCTGATCCTCGCACCACGTTAGACATAACACAAATTATGTTGCTGCCAACATTGGGCTCTACGCGGGTTTAAGATACAGTTACAGGGAATGAATCAACACACTTGATGCTTCGCATGCAGAGAGCTGGTAGCTGTTGATGTGATCTCCTCCTACTGAGAAATTAGAGGTATGGGTCCGCCCTGCTAGAACCCAGATGAGACCTTCTTAGATATAATATAATATGCTAATTAGGGTGCGCAAAATATAGGTGATACAGAATTCTATAGATTTTTGCATCATAACATGCTATCACCTTTTGCTTACTATGGATTAGTGACTATGCTGCTGACTCTGATTTTTATAATATGTATGTTGATATTATACAAGATACTGCGTTTGAGAATGCTGCATTGAAAAATAAACATTTCAAACTTGCACGTGTATTCTTTGCCTCCCAGTTTCGGTTTGGAATGATTATATAACGAAAGAGTGTTCATGTGTTCCACGATACCTGAGGTACCCTAAGTTCATGTTCTGGTTTGTCTAAGTCATTGGTAAGTTACTACTACCGATGAGACACTGTAGCTAGCTTGGTAAGGGGATTTCTGAAACAAAGGTGAGTTTTGGATCATCCTAACTCACCCAGGTTCTAGATCTCTGTGCACAGTTGTGTGGGAGAACCGAAACCCTGCTACATGGCGCCCATACGTTGATTGGCCTTATATCATGACACTCGAGTAGTATATCATTCAAACCTTAACGCCTTCATTCCCGTTTCCGGAAAACGGCAGTGTCGGAAAAACCTGCCTATTTTTGAAATAGGTCTTTTTCAAGCTTGAATCTATCTGTAAACGGTTTCTTTGAATTACTACCCAGTTGTGCTACAAAGTAATCTTTGTGTTTTCGCTTTCCTGTGCTGACATGGCACAAGCCGTGGACATCCCGCAGCATAGTCGCATTGCGGTGCGTGACCATTTGCGGACTTATGATGTTCCTGTGGAAGGCTTGGCAGTCGTTCTGGTAGTGAGTGCGGAACATGCTTACCCGTACAAACTTTTTTATTTGTGAGTGACGTTTCCGCCAGTGGACGCTAATTCTGGAGTGTTCCATTCATACACTGCTTCAGCTGTACCGGCTGCGTATGCTCCGTACAGAGCACTGGAGGTTCCTATTGATGCTTGGCAGCATGGAGTTTGGTTTGGTGGCGCCCTACCACACTCATTGTCCTCTTCGAGGTTAGGTCCTTTGTCCATTCCGGGCACACCTTGGCCCGCTTTGGCTGGATTCACTTCTCACCCTAATCGCGCCACTTGTAACATGGGAGATCTGCGCCGGCTTCATGAAGTCGCGGTGGAGGTGATTAGAGCGCTTGTTCATTACACTAGCCGTAATGTTCAGGACGCGGCCCGTAGGGGTACACAGCTTCGTGCAGAGCATGCTGGTCTGAAAATCAATCCAGTCATGGTTAATTCCGTGATGGGTAAAAAACCCCAGGACAAGGATGATTTTCCGTTCTGGCTTGCTGAGAAATTCGGCCAGCTGGAAGCTGTGTTTCCCAACACGAGTCCGGGTGATAAACACCGGATTCTTACACTAAGTTTACCGAAGGATTTGGCTCCTGAACTTGTTGACTGTGAGACCTGGGGTAAGACTTTTGCAGCGGTCTATTCGAGGTGCTATGGCACCCCGTCTGTGACCAATCTAGGTGGGGTCCTTAAACGTGTTCAAGACGAACACGGACCGGAGTCGGCTGTTGAATTGGGTATGCGCCTGTGTGGCTCCTTTGATGTAGTTTGCGATCTGATCCTTGCGAATGTCAAGGGGGATGCAGTGAACTTTCAGGTTGCTAACGCATTGGCGTTGGTTCCCGAGGCCGAACGACCCCGACGGTTGGCAAGGATAATTGTGGCTGCTTATAAAACGGTTGGCCGCAATGCCATGGGGGTTAAAGCTTTTCCTGATAAAGAGAAAAAGCAGCCCCAGGGTCAAACATCGGAAACTAGTGGTCAACAAAAGTCCAAGAAACAAAATTGGCCTAAAAAGCAGAATCAGGGTAAGCAACCACAACAAACACAGGTTTCTGCTCCTGCGTCTCCATTGCCTGCGCAGTCGGATCGTGTTTATGATTTGCGCGACCGCGCAATGATTAAATCGCCTGAGAGGTTTCAGGCATCTGACCAACGCTCTCCTCGTTCCTTTCAGGACTCATCGGCTCCGTCAACCGGTGGTGGAGGGGGCGGCAGGGGCCGGGGTGGCCAGCAAGGACGTGGTCAGCCCCGCCCGCGAAACAGTGGAGAACAGCAGGAAGGCTCTACGCCCAAGAGACCACAGTTTGCCACGAAGAAAGTTAATGTTAATGTTAAAATGGGACTTTTATAGCGCAACGGCTACTCCAAGGGAGTGTCCCGGCGCTTTGAGCTCCAAACCATAGAGGAGAGCATGAAACATAACAGTAACAGAAAGGGGCCCAAAGAAGGAAAAGATTATCCAGCAAACAACCAGGTCTTCAGGTCTTTCCTGAAAACAAGCAGATTTGAGGTGTTTCGCAGGAACAACGGTAGCGAGTTCCATAGCTGAGGAGCGAGGAAGCTAAAAGTCGCCGCCCTGACAGCGCATCGTTATGCCCCAGATAGTGAGAACGCGGCTTCGGAATCTGACGTGGGCTCTGACCTTGCTGGACAGCGCAGCAGAGATTACCATAGTGAGAGAGGCCCTCCGTCCACTGTTGAAGGTGACAGCGACTGATACTTATGTTGTGATTGAAACTGCTGATACGCATGTTGCTCCCCCTGAACGTCTTTTTGAAATTGTCCTGTTAATTGAAGGTGACATGCAGCGAACGGTAAAAGGGTTATTTTGGGAAAATCTCTCGTCTACGTATGACATTTTGCTTTCGGAGGCTGACTGGCCCCCACCTTTTGTTCTCGCAGCTCCGCGAGGGGAGGAGGTAATCCTACCCAGTTTCGCGCACACTGTACCGAGAGTGGAAGCGCTGCATTTTGCAGAAGAGTGGGCTCTGCAGCTTGCGCCGGCTGTGTACCGCAATCAGTGTGGCTGGGATAAATTGTCACCAAACCACAAGATTCCTTTACGGTCTCAGCCGCAGCCTCAACCTCAATATCCCATACGGCGTGAAGCCAAAGCTTCGGTCGCGGCTTTCCTTGAACAATTAGAATATCAAGGTGTAATTGAAACGTGTGTGTCACCGATGAATAACCCCCTTTTTACTGTAAACAAGCCGGACGGCTCATATCGTTTGGTTTTGGATTATAGGCATTTGAACTCGCATTGCCGTAACTGCGCAGTACAGAATACTCATGGCTCTGCATTAGTGAATAGTCTTGAGCGTAAACGGTTCAAAACCACGCTTGACATTTCCAATGGTTTTTATGCCCATAGATTAGACGGTCTAAGTTCCCAATGGACCAGTTTTACATGCGGCGGTGTGCAAAAAATGTTTCGGCGTCTCCCAATGGGCTATAAGAACAGTCCTGGAGTATTCTCCGCCCGCATTGTCTCTCTTCTGGAGGGCATCGACCCAGTTGCTTGTTCGTATGTGGATGACATTTATCTCACAGACGACGATCTTTGGGAGCATCTGTGTCGAGTAAATAGCATAATTTGTAACTTTGCTGACATAGGTTACAAGTTTAACTTTGCAAAGTCGCACATTGCAGAGTACACAGTGTTGTTTCTAGGTTACGAGCTTAACAACGAAGGGAAGGGTTTAGCACCCCACTTCCTGGAGAAGTGTGCACAGTTGCGCTCTCCGACAACACTGAAAAAATTACAATCTCTACTGGGCTTTTTGAATTTCGGGAGGACATACATTCCGGAATATGCCCAGCGTATCAAGCCTTTGTATGCTTTGATACAACCATCTTTTTCCAAATCATGCTGGCTGCCTGAGCATTCGGCCATTTTGCAGTCTTTGCAGGCCGATTTGCTCGCTTCTGAATACTTACAGACTCGTGATAACCAGACCAACCTGGTGATAAGAATTATCCCTGGGGCGGTGGGTTTCATGTACCTGACTTTTAATGAAGGAGATACAGTACCTATTGCTTACAAGTCACACTTGTACACTTCGGCTGAACTGCGCTTTTCCACTGTGGAGAAAGTTTTAACGGCTGTGTAGATGGCGATTCTTAAGGAACGTGCCCTGTCACAAGGAAAACGCATGTTGGTTGTAACCCCGTGTCCTGCCTTAGAGGCGGTTACGAAAGCCAGTGTACCTAATTCCAAAGCTTTGCACCCTCGGTGGATTCAATGGGCTGCGTCCTTGACGTCCCAGGATGTCACGTTTATTTTTTACGCCACTTTACGGTCGCAGGAGTATTTACAGTATGAATTTGTTCATCCTGCTCCATTAGCAATGCGGTCGTTGGAGGATTTCCATTGCATCATTTACACTGATGGATCGGCGCAGGTTGCGCATGGCTCTAAACATGCCTACGTTTCCGCTTGCGCCATTGTGGTCGGTGCCATGGTGAACGATGAGTTCAAGTCCAGTGTCGTGCACACGCAGACGCTTGGGGACTGCACCGCACAATTAGCAGAGCTTCGTGCACTGATGCTTGCATTGGAGTACGCAGATCCTGGTGTGACGACTTTAATCGTAAGTGATTCTTACTACTGTGTCCAGTCTTACAATGAGAACTTGTTCTTTTGGATTCAGAATGAATTTCGTGACTCCAAAGGTAGCACAATAAAACATAAAATGATCTGGGTCCGGGTGGCGGAACTTAAAGAGAAGCTGCCACTCGTGTTTGTGATTCATACTCTCGGTCATCAGCGCGTGGGGGTCCACGCTGTTGGCAATTCGCTTGCTGATGAAGCAGCGAAGTCAGCGGTATCAAAATACTTAGTTGCAGCAGTCACGAGGTCCAAAAGCAAAATAGATGATGACATCTTGGCAGCAGTTGCTGCGACCGAGAAGGGAGGTAAATATCCTGCGGGATTCCCTTCTAAATACACATACCACTTAAGTCCCGATAAGGTTCCTTATGTGAAAATCCCTGATGTTGGCGAACGTCTAGTTCCCAACTCGGATCGCAGGGCTGCTTTGATTGCAGCGGCTCATGAAGGTGTGGCGTCTCAGCCACTGTAACTCAGCTACAACAAAGATTCTGGTGGCGGGGACTGTACAAACAGACGCGCGATTATGTTCTTCAATGTGACATTTGCCAGCAGATTAAGCCTTTAACTGCTGCGCGTCCGCCTCAGACACGGTTGTACATCTCGAATAAACCGCTTGGATGCGTTTATTTGGATCACTGCGGTCCCTTTTCTTCCGATACTGCATACAAGTACATCTTAGTAGCAGTTGACTCATGCACACGCTTTGTGTGAGTATGGCCACATCGGAGCGCTGATTCACGTACTGTCATTAAGGATTTGCGAGTCTTTGTGGGAATTTTTGCCTGTGGTACCTTCCATTCGGATCAGGGTCCGGCTTTCGCCTCTAAGGCGTATAAGGATGCTATGGTTTCGATGGGGGTCCAAGTCAAGTTTTCGAGTCCCTACAGACCTGAGGGTAACAGTGTAGTTGAACGAATGAACCGCGACTTAAAGCAATCTTTGACAGCTCGAGTTATAGGCACTGGCAGAAACTGGTTAGCCCACCTCATAGGCGTGCAGTGTGCGCTTAATAATCTCCCTAGAAGGTCTCTGGGTGGGCGGACCCCATACGAAATGCTCTTTGGTATCAAGATGTATGTCCCTGACCTCGATGGACTGGACTGCAAGGCCCAGGCCACGGCCTTTGAGGTAGATAACCATTGCAATATTTTACAGAATCTACAAAAGACCAGAGACAGTCTTGCAAAGGAACATTTGCCCTCCACATCAGATGATGTGCTGCAGATCCCGGTAGTTGGCTGGCTACCCCAAGTTGGTGAACTGGTTCGAGAGAAGATCGATAACAAGAAAGAGTTTGGTCCCTCATATCGTGCACCGATTCGAGTTCTTGGAGTGAAGGGCACAAGAACAGTCATTTTACCACCACTTCCAGGTCGTAAGGAACACAGATTTATTTCTATTGACAATGTCAAGACACACAGGGTGGGCGATTCTTCATAGCATGATACCGGCTGTATCCTGTCCTTCCATGGTGAGGCACTCTCTGGTGCAGAAAAGGAGGTGTCCCTCGAGATGCCTGCCATATCCAGTCCTTTATTAAATAACATTCCTGTTACTAACATTGATGAGCTGAACTACACTTATCCTGCTGATTTATCGATGCCTGATTTACAGACCCGTTTGGCAGACCAATCCAGATTCTCTTTTGACTCTGTTTCGGAACTTTCAAAGAAACCCCCAACTATTGCAAAATATGCCAAGTTATTTAAAAAACATTTTTTGATTCCCCCATGGACATACATTTGGTTGATCCTATTTTCATTTTACCTTTTTATGTCAATTGGTTTTGTGTTTTATTTTTTCCGCCTGATCGATGGTCACTACGTTAAAGAAAGAACAGGAATTCAGTACCTAAATGGAACATTGGCCCCTCTTTCCTCTTCACATTCAGCGCACAGACTGAAACGAAACTTAAATACAGTCAACATTACTGCTTGGCCTGTCCTTGATGGGATTGTGTGGGATGCGGTTAGGTTTCAGATACATGGGCCCACTGAAGTGATTAATGTTCCAAATGTGCTTAGAGTAAACATGGGAGATGTGATTAAACAAAATATACGTTCTGATGATTGGGATATTCAGGCCGTAGAAGCATTATTCTCTGATTTGAAGTATTATGCTGCCTTCGATGCTGAGGATCTGTATTCAGATTCTATTAATTATGGTGATTTGTTTTGTTTTCAACACTATGGTCATCATTTTTTACATAAGACAAATTCAAGGAGGGTTGCTGTAAATTATACACAATGGGAACATTGCCCTGCTCCATTGGGTGGCAGCTCCAATACGTTTCTGAAAAAATACACTTATTTTACAGACTTTAATCAATCTAATCCCGAGTCATTTTATTTTAAAATGACACAAAAGTCCATGTCCAAAGTTAGACTTACCGATACAAAATTGCTGTATTCGAAGTCCTTTCTAGACAGGTTGGCTGTAGATGGCTACGAGTTTTGGAAAGGAACAATTGACCTTAAATCGGTTTGGGGTACCAAAGATTGGCAGGTACAAGGCACTGAGGCTTTGCACCGTGCATGTCTCGTCCCGAATCACATGTTGTTTTTAAATTCATCCATTTTCCAAACAACATGCTTTGGATTGGCTACTTCTAAAAAATTATATACACCGACCATCCCAGATATAGAGGAATATTCAGGTTGGGGTAATTTTACTGATTTGTCCATTCATGAGTTGCAAGCTCTTTTGCACAATTCATCCTTTAACATTTCCAGTTTGGATTCCAAGGGTTGGCTGATATGGCATAGGAGTGCTGATTCTTGCCAACGCCGTTTTCTGGGTTTGGCTGAAGGGTTCACAGAAGTCAGACCCGATCCCCGTTTTGAAGAAGACTATACTGTCACAACTTATTCTGTGGGGAAGCTGTGTCAAAATTGGTTACAACATTCCACATTAGCTGCAGTTAAACTACATCTGTCTCAATTAAATGATAATGTGGATTTGAATGATTTTATAAAAGGCCCATCTAAAGGTAGATCTAAACGATGGCTGTATGCGATTTACAATGAAATTTGGAAAGTTTCCCAAATTGAGGCTGCTAAACGCCTGAGAGCTATTGATCAAGCAAATTTTGAAAAGGTGCTTGCAGTTGTCGATAACAGTATTAACACGCTTTCTTCCCGAATTTACACGTTGAACAATATTGTATCTTCTGTTGTTGACATTGTACATGATGAAGTGTCCGTGTTATATCATGGTCAAAATCAATTGCGTTCTGTGATGCAGTTTGCTTGGACACTACAGACTTTGAAGTCTGGTCGAGTGCCTTGGAATTTTATGAACGTCTCATCACTATTTGCCCCATTTAATTTGACTGAAAAACAGCGTATGCTATCAATGAGAGATGCATCATTTTCTATGTTACACATTGAAAAATTAGAATCTTTGCCCTTTTCTGTGGCTGAGGTGACTACTGCTACATGGCTTATCCATGGTGTTATAACCTTACCTTTTGCTCTGTATAAATTTACAAATTGTATGAAATATATGGCTATAGGGCGATATGAACCATTAGGCAGTGCTTTCCTACATGAGACATGGTCTTTACCATACACTTACAGATGCCTAAAAGAGGGAAGTGAAGTGAATCTGAATGGTGAAGAATGTACACAGTCGCCTGACCGCTCACTAATATGCAGACACATCCAGTTGCATGGTTCTTGTAATCAGGACAAACCTAATTTGGCCTGTGTTTTGAAAGGGACACCAGTTCCTGCAATAGTTCCCACGTTCACTTTATTGTCCAACGGTAGTTATTTACTTTTGAATAACGAACTGTGTTGTGGGTTACAGGCCGGTATCGCTTATGTGGTAACCGTTTCAGAGAGAGTGGTTTGTTGCAAGAATGTGTTATATCCACCCACGCATGGGAATTCAGATGTTTCAATTTGGCCACGAATACCAACCTTGAAAGCCGAGTTCAATGGTTTAAGCCGTATAAGCGCCCTATTGTCTCAGAAGCAAGTGGCCTTGAGCTCTGCCCGCGAAACTTATGTCCTTCACATAGCTAACACACGCACAGAGGTGCAGGCACTTTTAAATTCTGATTTGCCGTTTCATTTCTCCGAGCTGGTTCATCAAATCTTCAATGCCTCCTCCACAGTAGGCCTGGCTCATTTTTTTAAATTGGTTAGCATTGGTCTCGTGACTACATTTGAAAAAGTATTTGGTATTATCCCTGCGTTCTTTCATTCTATATTCGCAAGTCTGTTTGGCGGATTTCCTGTTTTGCTGGCTTTGGCTGCAGGCGTTCTGGTGATATTTTGCTTTCTAAAACATGGATGCCCATCCTGCGCAAGGAAACGCTCAGCCCCTACTGATGCAGTTTCGCAACCGGATGCTTGATTACTATGGCTCCTTGCCGCTTGCGACTTTAAGCACGGCTTTTGGATTATCGTTCAGATTTTCCTATTTCACATGTGTCCAGCCCGTGTTTCATTGCCTGAGCTGTGATTTCGACTGGGCCATTGATTTGTGTCTCTGTTTACCGACTTCTCCTGACGTCGATTTTGATCAGCTGATGAACCCCGTAGTGGCTCACAAGTTGGTCTGTTCTGGTGAAAGGGTTATGGCTGTGACAGCGATGCATGGACTAATGGGTCAGTGGGACATATTCGCAGCGGCGCATGACTTTCTGGCACATAGTGTTCTCGAGAACCCACTGAGTTGTCCTCTGATGTTGCTAGAGGAATCGGTGTTGGAGGAGCACGTATGTTCTTTCCCATTGCTTAATTGGATGGCTGAACTGTTTTCGGATGATGACAGTGATTTCATGTTGGAAGCTGTAGCTACCTATTTTGCATATTCATTCAACCCATGAGTGACTTTGAAGACTTTCATTATTATGGCACGTGACTTTTTAGTAATTCTGAATGGTGCCTTTTTCAATACGAACATTCGACTTTCATATGTTCTGGGCCTATGAACTGAGAGTAGGCCTTAAGTTTGACTTTTATATTTTGTGTGGCCACTATAGGCATTCATACATATTTTTGTTTTTAAATTTTACATACATTTGCATACATTTAGCTTGGCTCAATATCATTGAACTCTGCTTTCATGTTTTACCTTTCATATGGTATTAGCTTGTGTTTTCTCCTTTTTAAACCGTCCTCGGATCATTGGGGGGGTGTCATATGGTTACTACGTTTCTATATATTGTGTTAAGTTAGCATGAGCTTATTAAATGTTTAAACGCAATACTTTCTTTCAGCTTGAGTTTGCACACGACACCTAATTGTTATTGTAGCTTTCAACCTAGACGAAAGATGTGATTTATTTGAGAATAATATGTTATTGCTCTAGTATCAGTCGTGCTTGGTACACTTGGTAAACTGTCTGTACACCGAGAACTGCACACTCTAAGAATAACCTAACACAAGGTTGCTGAAGGCCTGATCCTCGCACCACGTTAGACATAACACAAATAATGTTGCTGCCAACATTGGGCTCTACGCGGGTTTAAGATACAGTTACAGGGAATGAATCAACACACTTGATGCTTCGCATGCAGAGAGCTGGTAGCTGTTGATATGATCTCCTCCTACTGAGAAATTAGAGGTATGGGTCCGCCCTGCTAGAACCCAGATGAGACCTTCTTAGATATAATATAATATGCTAATTAGGGTGCGCGAAATATAGGTGATACAGAATTCTATAGATTTTTGCATCATAACATGCTATCACCTTTTGCTTACTATGGATTAGTGACTATGCTGCTGACTCTGATTTTTATAATATGTATGTTGATATTATACAAGATACTGCGTTTGAGAATGCTGCATTGAAAAATAAACATTTCAAACTTGCACGTGTATTCTTTGCCTCCCAGTTTCGGTTTGGCATGATTATATAACGAAAGAGTGTTCATGTGTTCCACGATACCTGAGGTACCCTAAGTTCATGTTCTGGATTGTCTAAGTCATTGGTAAGTTACTACTACCGATGAGACACTGTAGCTAGCTTGGTAAGGGGATTTCTGAAACAAAGGTGAGTTTTGGATCATCCTAACTCACCCAGGTTCTAGATCTCTGTGCACAGTTCTGTGGGAGAACGGAAACCCTGCTACAGTCCTAGGTAGGGAGGACTTATGGTCCTCTCCTGAGGAGACCTGCGCCACTTTACCTAGAAAAAGAATGAGTAAAGCTCTGAGAGAGTATGGCCTGGTCCTTTTAGTTTCATGTTCATCCCAGGGTAGGTTGACAAATACTCTCCTGAAAATCAAGGCCCTACCTATCTTTGAGAGATTTCTAGATGACATCCAGCCCCTCCTGGCCAGGAAACGGTATATCCAATTCAGGCATGGCTCACTCCCTCTAAGAGACATCACAGAAAAGTGGTCAAAAGCCACAACCCCAGTGAGCACTTGCCCCGAATGTCGGGGAAGCAGAGAGACAGATCTGCACGTTCTGCTCTTCTGCCCCTCATATTCTAGGCCTAGAGCAAAATGGATAATCCTCTTCTGCAAGTCCAGGGGTCTCAGAGATTTTAGGGAGACCTATAGAATACTCAAAACTGACACTGCATTTATGACAGTACATGCAACATCCAAATGTCTGCTGTCCATGTGGTTCATTAGGTGTGCAATACTAAAAAAAGGCACTCTACATTAATTATTTTCCACTGGGCACTTGATGTAAAAAATGGGGAGGTCCCCTTTTATTATTGTAACCCGGGTAGCCCGGTGGGACTTGTTATAGTACTTTCGAGATATTTATTCTTCTATCTCCTTTTTTTAACTTTTTCTAACCTGGAAATTTTGCATGTTGATCCTATAATGTATTTTAACGTTTTTATAATGTATAATCATGTATAAATAGCACTGTCTGTAATATGCCTTTTTATGATTCTTAACCCAAAGAAAAGTGATTGACTGACTGACTGGCTTTCAGAAATGATAAGCAGTGCTCTTGTTTAGAAATGTAACATTCACATTCATTCTGGAATTATTCACAAACCGCCGACCCTTACATTGGTCTTGTGCCAGCACCATATCCCTCCTCATTCCAACTCCTTGCATTCCGAATTTGTATTCACATTCACACCAGAAACTGGAGGTGCCAAGAAATCCTTGTCTGAATTCCTAATATCATTATTACCCCCTTTCTGAATCTGCTTGAACTGTGCATTAATCTTTTTCTGTTTTGCATCACAACAGTGACTACAGTATTTGGCATGCTTGAGTTTCTTGGCAATATTCTTGGTCTGTCAATACAATACATTTTCCTGGATATGCGAGCTAAGCTCTGGACACAAACCCAAAATGACAACAGATACGTACGAATCCACTAATGACCTTTAATGCTGGGTCTTCGACTCCACTGTATTCACTATAATTCTACATAAGCCTCTCATACAATGCAAATACTGACTCTTTTGGCTCTTTTGTGTCTCTCATTTTTGTCAATTAACCTCTCTTTCTGGCACCCTCTATTTAAAATGATGGCCACTGCTTTGTATTCCTCCATAACCAGAGCAGCTGGGGCATTAGTTGGCTGAACCCTTGCTGGCTCCTCTGTCAGCCTTGAAACAGCTGCTTTGCATTCTGTCCACAGATCCTTAGAAACAAAAATCTCAAACTATCTATTCAATTCAACCAAAAGCACTATTGAAATAGTGCCCTCTATGTACCATCTGTGCAGTTTCTCTCTCAATTTCAGATGATTCGTTACAAAAACATAACGATCACTCCTGGATCAAGAAACATGAACATAATACATTCTATGTACTTCTTGCAAAGGAAACTCTGTCAAAACAATCCCATTTCAAGCTCAGTCATGCCTCATATACTTTCTTTTCTGAAACAATCTTCACTTTTTAGAACTAGCTCTTTTCTTCCACTTATCCCCGTGTTTTCTCAAAACTTTCCAGTCTTTTTTGTATTAAAGTAATTCTTTAATATGAGCTTTTAGTCATTAGACCATTTTTTTCTATTTCTTCCTCACTCAATTCCATTTTGTAATTTTTACTCAAGCTCCTTGCTTTGTGTAATTCAATACCAAATTCTTCTACTAAAACTTCAAGCTTACCATGAGCCACATGTGCTTCCTGAACTAAATATCTCAATTAATCTGAATAATATACAAGCAATCGTTTTGTGTTTTAAATATACCCTGCAAAATTTCCTCAAATACAATTTTTAAAATAACATTATTCATTTATTTCCTCTCAGCTGGCAGACAGCTTAAATAACAGAGACCACTGTACCCATAGCATTTGTAATAACACTAGGACCAGGTAAAGCTGGCAATGCACTTTCAGGCATAGCACTTGCAGTGCCAAGCACTGTTATTTCTTGTGTACTCATGACCGGTTCAGCCACACCCACAGCAGATGCTGGCACTTTTTGTCTCTCTATCTGATCTGGATAAGAAGTTAAGTCTGCAATTTAGCAGATCATTTAAGAAATTATGTTCCTCATCTGAATCAATTTCTTCATCTTATTTTCTATATTCTTTTTTTAGAATCATCAATATATAATGGATTTTTTATTTTAATGTTTATTTCCTCCATCTGCCTATTGTAACTCTTCTCCTTTCCTCCCCACTCCCCCATTCTCCCCTTTTTCTACTCCTCAATAAATCAAACTTAAAAAAAAGAATCATCAATATATATTTTGTCTGATTCAATAATTATTGCAGGAAATACTCTTACACCTTGTATTGTATCCTCTCTCCATGCCTTATTCTGTATGGACCACTTGGATTCTAACCACTAACTCTTTGTATTTCTAAACTGATCCTCCATTTTCTTTCTGTCCATTTCTATGGTTTTACATGTCCTTCACAAGAAGTGAACTCCTGCCAATCTTTTAACTACACATATGTATAACGTCCAACATTTGTCATCATCTGAATGCAGGAGGACTTTCAGGAGGAACCCTCTCACCCTCCATAACAGAAACAGTAGTGACTTTCATTTTTTTCAACACACACCCGTTATTCTCACTCAAAATAAAGAACTAAATCACAAAACAATCAACCCAGCAGTGATATTTCAAAGATCAACCAACCACAATATCACTTACATCAGCAACTAACCAATGACAATGCAACTTGATATGACGTCTCACCAATCCCAGCGTGACTCTCAGTGTCAGTCATCCAACTGCAGTGTGTCTCTTCTGTGAAAGAAAGTCAACAGAATGTCTTTCACCACCATACATCCACAAATCAATCAATAAAATCGTGTCTGCTCATCGTAGATAAGAAAGGAAAACTAAAGGTAGGTAAAAATAAAACCCTTCTATTGACAGGAAAAAATCCAATACCACTGAGGCACCTGTCAATCGCAAAATTCACATTAAGGCAGATTTCCATCCGGTGATAGTTCACCCATGATAACTAAAGAATAAACAAACACTGATCTAAGTGAAACAAATTCAGGCTGAAAATTTGAAAAGTCTTACTAACACAGAAATCAAGAAAAAAGCCCTTGTGTGTATGTATCACCCCGCAAAACACATTATTCTGCACACAAGTTCTACAGTACATCTCGATATGGGCTACAATGAATTTGACTAACTTAATCCACAATGATTAAAAAAATTCAACAGCTTTTTGGACACATATGCAATTCGATTAATCAAAACATCATGCCAACACAATGACAAATATCAGTTTCCCAAATGACAGATAGAACAAAAACATCAAAATCACAGTAATGTAGGCACATAATGATCCACAAATTAAGAATGCATAGTTAAAAATCTCACATGCAATATATTTCATGATGAACACAAATCCGCAATCTCAAACTGCAGAGCCCATAATGCATCAGTAGTATGCCAAATCTCTCTCAATCATCCAACATTCGTTCCATCCTAATGATGTTCACACTCCTTTTGGGAATAATCAAAATGATGATCTCTTAGCGAGTATAGGCAAAATCCAGATCAGGGACAAAAATGATCTTGAAGGTAATCTCTTATCTTTTCTCGTATCCCACTTTTGACACCACAACTGTGAGCACACTATTGATTGGATAACCTGCATGAAAGTGGTGCACCCAGGTGAGAAGGAGTTGTAGACTGTGTTAACTTTAAAGTCTATGAGGCAAGGTGTCCCTAGAGGCAAGATTCAAGCAGAATTTAAAAACACGGCCAATGACAAAAGGAATGACTCAAAAAGGGAGTTTGAGATCTGAAAGTTAGACATAATCATGAAGGTTTATTACAATTGCAAAGTGCAATTCAGAAATTAGGAAAATGTAAATGCAGGGTACAATTAATCAATGTACATGAGTTCAATAAACATAAATCTTCTCAGTTGCAAGAATAATGCAATAATGAGCAAGAATCAGGAAATAAATGAAGGGCCTAATTCTTATATAGGCGGGTGGCTTGTTTCTCCACCAGGGAGATGGAGTATATTACCTTATTTATAAACGACTGCCGAGCTGGTGGTCATTTCTAATGCTTTGGCAGGAACCGCCATCATGGCAGTTCCTGTCAATGCTGTTTACATTTCGATGCAAGGCGCAGTCAACATGATGGAGGCCTGACCAAACTGTTTTCTTTTTTATATTCAAAACGAATTTCCCAAAGTGGGATTTTCTTTTGAAATAAAAAAAAAATGAAAATGCTCCCCTTGCGATGGGATTCCTCTCTTATAACTAGGGGAGCATTTAGCAGGTTTTACTGCCCCCTACCGCCAAGGGTTTCCTTGCAGTGAGGGACAGTGAAAATGGACTTCTAATTACGCTCATCTAAATTAGGTGGGTGGAATTAGAGGTCTGCCTCTGATGTCTCTTACTCCACAGGGCCATCATAGCGATTTATTCAAGGCGAAGAAGGAGTAGTCTTCACCGTGATTAAAGCTAATGCCACTCACTTTTAAATTTGGCAGGCTGGCCTTTATCTTGATGTTATGTATACTCTCTCGCTGGCCTATAGCCTTGAGTGTGCTGTAAATCAATAAAAAATAGGAACTTGGGAAGGAGTCTTGCTCACACCCCAATTAATGGATTTATATAACCCTTTCAGCATAGGAAATGATGGAAACTGCAGTTAGTATGGTGGGAACATTTTTTTAACAAAACTTATTTCATATTTTGTAAAGATCACTTAACTCTACCATTTTAGCACTAGTCTACTACAGTGGCGGCTCGCAGTGGGAGTGCTGCAGGCAGGGTAGGCGGGAGAGGGGCAGTGTTAGGGGGTAGTGGAGTCAGACATACGACATCCACGAGTAAAGCAAGTAAATAAATTCAACTATTTACCTTGCACTCGTTGTATCGCCGGGTTACAGCAAGCGCAAGGTAAATAATTGTATTTATTTATTTACTTGCTTTACTCATGGACGTCGTATGTCCAACTCCACTACCTCCCCACCCTTCCCCTCATATGCCCCGCCCGAAGAACTCCCACAGCGAGCCGCCACTGCGTGCGTCAATGTATATTGAATCCCTTTTTCTAACCTAATGTCATCCAGAGTTGTCAGCACAAACTAGCTACTTTTTTTTTTTTTACGTTTGATTTATTGAGGAATAGAAAGGGAGGGGGAAGGGAAAGGGAAGGAGAAGAGAAGAATTACAATAAGCAAATGGCAGAAATAAACATTAAAATAAAAACATCATAAGAATAAGCATTACAAGCATGAAAAAGCATGAACATATCATATATATAGGAAACATTAACCAAAGTATAATATATACGAGGTCAATAATAATAGCTGTGAAATATATGTATGAATAATCAGATAATAAAGAAATCATGGGGGTTTGCGGACTTCGACTATGTCTGGAGCAGGAGAGGGAGGGACCGGAGCAGAGGTAGAGAGATATGTTACCAAAGGAAGCCAAAGTAGGTCCCGTTCAATAGCTAAGGAAATGGGAGATACATAGTTGGTGTCTAAATGATGAGTAAAACAAATTGCATTCCACCAGGATTGATAGGTAACATTCGTAGCTTGTTTCCAGTTAGAGGTAATAACGTGAAAAGCTATAGCCAGAAAAAGGTCAAGTAAGGGGTAAAGGCTGGTAGGACGAGGAAGTTCTGACGAGAGGGAGCCAAGGAAAATTAGTGAGGGCGAAAAGGGGACCTGGAACTGAAAAATCTTTTGAATTTGCTTCCAGACCAACTGCCAGAACTGGGAAATAGGAGGGCATTCAAATAACATAAGTATGAGATCAGCAGAGGGGGATGAACAGGTCCAACAGGAAGAGGGAGTGTCTGTTGAAAAATGGGATAAGGCAAGTGGGGTAAATAAAATTCTGTGGTAAATGAAAAATAAAGTCTGGGTAGTGTTAGCAGCCCAGGAGGTCTTATGAAGTTTAGTCCAAATTTTGTCCCAAAAAGGGACCGGCCATGTCTGAGAAAAGTCCAGCTCCCAAGCAAGCTCAATACGAGATTTTGATCTATCATTGGTAAGACGAAAAGAATTATATAAAGCAGAAGCAGAAGGAGACGTGTCCAATAAAAGGGAAGTGGGTCTGCGATCTACCGGAATTTCGCTAGAGGATGGGAGAGTTTGAAGGTATGAAAGCAAGACTGGATAAAGGGTGTTATATTGTGCTCGGGCAGAAACGGGTAAAGAGAAAATAGATTGAAGATGCTGAAATGAGAGGAGTGTACCATGAGACAATAATTGAGATATCCAGGAGAGACCACGAGAATGCCAAGTTCTCCAGTATATAGTACGGTTGCGGATTTTGAGAAGAGCGTTATTCCAAATCGGTTGATCGTGAAGAGGGAGAAGAGATGAGTAAGAGGAAGAGAGGTAGGGGGAGAGGAGGGTACGAGAGTATGAAAGAATAGGTGAGCGAAAACGAGCTAGGGAAGATGTAAAAGATAAGAATTCGCGGAAGGTGAAAGGGGAAATGAAAGAAGATTCCATGTTTAACCAAACAGGAGGATGATGTGGCAAATTAGATGATAACCAACAAGTCGATTGTTTCAGACAAAAAGCACAATGGTATTGTTTGAAATCGGGAAAGCGCACTCCGGATTGAGCTTTGTCTTTACGTAAGGAAGCAAGCGCTATTCGAGACCGTTTACCATTCCAAAGGAATCTCAGTAAAAGAGAGTCCATTTTCTTAAAGAAAGAGAGGGGGATGTGTAGAGGAAGCATGGAAATAGTGTAAAGAAGCAAGGGAGATAGCATCATCTTTATAGAGTTGAGTCACAAACTAGCTACTTTAGCAACAGAAAGCAATCATGAGTGAATGCTCTATTGTGTGCTAACAGGAAGAGTCTTGGAAAGTTGCAAAAAGGGTTCCTCCAGCGAGAATAATATCTCATACAACACAAACAGTGCACATCTTTCTGCATGTTTTGTCAGTGAGAAATATAAACAGAGAATGAACAGCATGATTTTCGCAGCCATTTTAACAAGAATGGAGACAAGGCCTAACCTAGGCCTAGTTAGTCTAAGCCAGAAAAACATAACTTTTCATTTCAGTTGCAATAGCTCTTAATAATAAGTGCAGAGATACTAATATTAATGCACACTTAAGTTCAATTGTGGAAAACGTCCACATTGCTTAACCCTCTCCTACCTACCAAAGTGTTTTAGAAGCCAACCTAGCCCTTCTGGGGCACGTGCTGCTAAGAGAGAACAAGTAATGAAACTCCCGCTGTCCCCATAAGGCAAACGGAAATGGCAGCCCTGCGACACGGGGACCATGCTGATTCTGCAAATGTATGCAGCCTGTCGGAAAGGCAGGCCAGCTCCTATCCATCTCCGCTCTCAGCTCCCTCCCGAGAGGTCTCGGGGAGAGTGAGTGTAAGAAATCAATGCTATCATTTATACGTGCGCTGGTAAATGTTCTGCTTCTCATCCAAAATCGTTTTTCTCCTGACGTTTTCTTTTTCTCATTTTACTTCCTTTTTGATGGAGAAAGGGACTTTTTCGCTAATACATCCAACTGATTGTTGACCGTGGCACCTGATTACTCAAAGAGGTAGGCTAAGCCGCATAATTAGGCTTCTGAGAGCACACACAGCCTGCCAATGCAACTCCATTTTGGTTTCTAGCATCTGCCCCGCCGGTGTTATTCCACTAATGCGACAGACACGGGTTTTTCAAATAATCATGTATTTCGTTATGTAGCGCTTCAACCCGCACTTCTGCCAAGTGAAGAGATGCAGCTAACAGCTGTTACCATTACCATTTCTCCCTCGCCTGAATGGAAGGCTCAGCTGGTCCTGTCCATTATTAACTTAATAACCAACAAGACCATCCATTATTTTTCTCCCTCGGCTGGCAGACCCCCTTGCTTTCCTCTTCTCTCACTGTTCACGCTCATTGTTCCAAACTTCTGCCTCTCCCTCTCTGTATATCTCCCTCTCTCCTCCTTTATCACAATCATTTGTCTCTGTGTTTCACACTCTCTAGCAGTGCCACTGCCTGTGAACTTCAAAGTCTTTGTCCGGCAACAGAGCGCTGCTTTTTGGAATATAATTGAGAAACAAGTGGCGGCCCGTGCAGGTAAGAGCAGTGGGGCGGTGGCCCGGGTGGGGGGATTTTGGAGGGACGATGATGAGGGAAAATGAAATAAATAATTCAGCTTCTGTTGTCATCGTCCGTCGGACTCCCCCCTCCCCAACCTGGCCCCACACTCTTACCTGCAGGGGCCCCAGCTGGACAAAACCTCCCCTTATGTAGGCTTTTAAATACAGCTTGGATTGTGTATCTCTGCTAGTTTCTCCATTTTACAGTGTGTCCAGCTATGTGGGAATGTTGGCTCACTACTCTAATCTATACTAATATAATAAAGAGAGAGCCCAAACCTTTGAGGCGGGTAACCTCAGGAACCACAGCACCAATCACAACACCCAATACAGCGTAGGAAAGGCCAGTTGCAGCAGAAGGACATAGGCTATGCAGACGCCCACCATATACATTTAAAAGGTAAAAGAACCGTGCCAGCAAAGTAGTCCCCTGTGGGCGTGTCTGTGTTGTGCTGTGGGCGTATGCTGGGGGCGTGACAAACGCTGGGGCCGTGTGGTACGTTCCTCCCTTCATGCCATGTCTCATTTCGTGTGCTGTGGGCGTGTGCTGTGGGTGTGGGCGTGTGCGAGGAGAGGGATTACGGAAAAAAAGCGAGCGTTGTGCCCAATGTTTCATTGTTTTTTCTGGCCAGGTTCTGCACAATCCAGCTCCGGGTGTGCTTGCCCCGCGCTCCCAGTGACATGCACCTGCTTTACTGTACGGAGGTCAGGCCTAGCGCTATTCCCAAGGGCCGGAAAGAGCGCAAACAGAGGCCATTGTGCAGGAAATCTTAGCTTGACTTAACTTCCGGTGACGCCTGAAGCACACACTGGAGATTGTCCCCTTCTGTTGCGCACAGGCCTCCCGCCACGCACATCCGGACACAAGGCCGCCTCCACGGAAATAGCAAGAAAGGGACTATCCCTCCCCCGGTAAGTAGATTGGTGGCACGGCAGGCAACATATCCAGCAACATTTTTTCACCACCCATTTTAAAAATGCACAGGTCTCTCTCATTGATGGCCAGCACCGACATACACTTTTAGACACACCTCCCGCCAGAAGTTGTAGAATTGCGAACTTTAGAGCTGGGGAGCTACGTTCGAATCTCGGCATCAGCTCAACATCCTGTGATTCCAGGCAAATCGCTTTGTCTCCCCGTGCCTACCACAAATGAATGTGTTCTTCTGTAATGTAAATTGTGCTCATGCCATGTTGTCGAGTTCGCGCTATATAATATTGCAAGGAAAAATAAATTAGGGAAACTCGAGTTCACACACTACTGAACGCGCACTCTTAAGTGCATCAGCAGTGCACTGTGAATCGGAGCGTTTCACAGGCCTGTCACAGATAAGAAATGCTATCAAAACGAAATCCTACAAAACAATATACTACTGGCTGGCAGCAATTCATACCCGGACTACGTTGGGACGGGCTGCTAGTGTGTAATATAAACATAACCTATTTTAGTGTGTACTTCTGCCAGCTGTCTATTTTATAATCATGTGAAGTTCCAAACGTGCCCCTCAAAATTGCATTTTGACCCAAATGTTTGTCTTGAATTTTGACCCTTTGTACTTCATTTTTACTGCCACTCTCCAGCATTAGCCCTCTTGCCAGGTGGTCATCCTATTGTTAAAGTCATTGCTAATGTCAGCAGCAAATCTTAACTCCTGTCAGTGGTTAGATCAGTGCTGAATTGCAATATTCGTTTCGATTCCAAAATGCACACCAGTCTCGAAAATTCAGCACAACTCCTACTCCTGGTCTGAGGCACAGCTTTACCAATGAATCTCCGTCTCGATCTACAGCAGCACATGATGCTCCAGTACTGAGGGCCACATGCAGTTCTGCCAAAGCCCCTCAGTCCCGGCTTTCAGCACCCCTTATTTATCCTAGTAGTGAGAACTGAGGATTTTGTAGCTGTAGTGCCCATCAGGGTATGCTAGCTGCTGTGCAAGGCGAATTTTAGCCACTACAGTGAGGTCAATAATATTGACATACCGCTTTCACATATCTTTTTTTCTAACATCAACATACTGACATTTACATACTATAAATAACCAGATACAAATTAGTGGTAATTACTTAAATCTCTCTACCCTTCACTATGTACATATTCGCCCTGTGCTTAAAATCCATAGTTTAAGAAATGGGCTACTCTTCTAAATTTACTGATAATCAAAATATTATTGGAAAAGCTATTGCTTCTTTCAAGTTCCATTCAGATGTTTTTAATGATTAAAAGGTGTATATTTAATTTAGGCCAAAGCCCTGCTTTAAAGTCTTACTGACATGTCTGTGGGTGGAGCTAGAGTGCCAACCAAAAGAGGTAGAATGAAGAGGCCCAGAAAGTCCTTTTTTTAATTTTGGGCTGTCTGACTCTTCAGAACCAACCGTCCAGATGTACCTAACTTTATGATCGCTTCATGCTCCACCCAAGCCCCTCTATTAATGCTAAATTCTCAAAAACAGCTGAACGAATTTATATTGAGTCACAAAAGTCAGGATTTTAGAGTAAAGTTTTTACTTTTAGCCAAATATTGTGTAACTCCTTTCAGCTGTTTTCTGTAACACAGAGGAGAATTTCCTATTGGAATTAACATTGGAAATCATTTTTGGGGATTTCTCGTTTTTCGTGCACCCCTCTTGATGGATTAACACAAAATAACCCATGAAGTAGCTGCGGTGGATGAACTTTATTTCTGGAAAGTTTTGAGCGTATTCATCAAATGCCATCAAAGTGACTAGTGAAACGAAAAATGCTCTCCCTATGGAAACCTTGACATAACTATAACTACAAAGTGGCGACAGGCCCTATGCAGAATATATATGGGATAAGGTACCCAATGCTGTACATTATAAGGATATTGAAATTCACTGAGGATTTCTATGACCATGTAGAGGAACGAGGACGAAGTTCCTTTATAAGATTAAGAAACTCCGAGGTGACTTGCACAGCAGGGAGTACCTTCTTCTTTATAAGTCACTAGCAGCCCGTCCCGGCGTTGTCCGGTTATGAATTGCTGCCGGCCAGTAGTATATTGTTTTGTAGGATTTCGTTTAGATAGCATTTCTTATCTGTGACAGGCCTGTGAAACGCTCCGATTCACAGTGCACTGCTGATGCACTTAAGAGTGCGTGGTCAGTAGTGTGTGAACTCGAGTTTCCCTACTTTATTTTTCCTTGCAAAATTATATAGAGCAAACTCGACAACATGGCATGAGCACAATTTACATTACAGAAGAACACATGCATTTGAGGTAGGCACGGGGAGACAAAGCGATTTGCCTGGAATCACAGGATGTTGAGCTGATGCAGAGATTCGAACGTAGCTCCTCAGCTCTAAAGTTCGCAATTCTAGAATTTCTGGCGGGAGGTGTGTCTAAAAGTGTAGGTCGGTGCTGGCCATCAATGAGAGAGAACAGTGCATTTTTTAAATGGGTGGTGAAAAAATATGAGTATGTTGCTGGAGATGTTGCCCGCCGTGCCACCAATCTACTTACTGGGGGAGGGGTAGTCCTTTTCTTGCTATTTTCGTGGAGGCGGGCCTTGTGTCCGGATGTGCGTGGCGCGAGGCCTGTGCGCAACAGAAGTGGAAAATCTCCAATATGCGCTTCAGGCGTCACCGGAGGTTAAGTCGAGATTAGATTTCCTGCACAATGGCCCCTGTTTGCACTCCTTTCGGCCCTTGGGAATAGCACCATGCCTGTCCTCCATACAGTAAAGCAGGTGCACGCCACTAGGAGCGCGGGGCAAGCACACCTGGAGCTGGAATGTACAGAACCTGGCCAGAAAAAACAATGAAATATTGGGCACAATGCTCGCTTTTTTTTCCGTAATCCCGTGCACGCACACGCCCAAGCCCCCAGCACACGCCCGCAGCACACGATATGAGACAGGCTTTGAAGGGCGCCCCCAGCATTTGTCACGCCCCCAGCACAGGCCCACAGCACAATGCAGACACGCCCACAAGGGACTACTTTGCTCGCACGGTTCTTTTACCTTTTAAATGTATATGGGGGGTGTCTGCATAGCCTATGTCCTTCTGCTGCAAATGCCCTTCCAACGCTGTATTAGGTGTTGTGATTGGTGCTGTGGTTCCTGAGATTACCCGCCTCAAAGGTTTGGGCTCTCTCTTTATTATATTAGTATAGATTGTCACACCATGACCATTACCACAAACCAAGTAAATCCTTGGTACGTAATTCTTTAATATGAAAGAGAAAGCATGTTTGCAAACATGAAGAATAAAAATAAAATCTCTAGTGTAAAATTAAACACAAAAAAAGCTTTTGGATATTTGTTGCAAAAAAAGATATTTGTGCAAAACTAAACAAATAAAAAAGCAGTTAGATATTTGTTGCGAAAAGATATTAGAGCAAGTTTAATAGAGGTAAAAAAAATGTAAATGTGTCTTTCTCTTTGCACTGATTATTTATATGATATTACTTATACCATCTAAAACAATAGCATTTACAATAACACTTATTACATTACAAATCACATCATTTGTGAGAGCACAGTGCATGGGAAAGTGGTAAGTTATAATTATTGTAGTGTGGCTGCTGAGTTCAACACACTGTGCACAAGTTATAATAACTTGGTGGTGTTGCATACATTACTAATGAGAGGCATAAGTATAACTTTAGAATTTCTAATTTTTTATGTAGTTTAAGTTTGGTTTGTATGTAAAGAATAAATAAAGTGTTAGCACTTTAAATGTGGTGCGTAAATTGCAAATTTGAGGTATAGCTATAACTTTAGATTTTTGTCTGTAATGTTTGTGTATTTTAGGTTTGGGTTGCATATAAAAAATAAATGAAGTTTTCCTAATGATAACAAATGCTTGTTTCAATAATTGAATATTAAGTAAAAAAAAATGTTTTAAATTGTAGAGTTTAGTGTTGTAGACGGAGTGTTGTTAGGTGGAGTGTCATACAGTAGAGTGGAGGCACAGTAGTGTCATAGAGTGGAATGCAGTATAGTGGTGTAAAATGGAGTGGATTAGAGTGAAGTGTGGTAAATTGAGTGTGGTATAGTTGGATGACCAACAGTGGAGGGATGTAGAGTGGAGTGGCATAGAATGGAGTGTGGTACGATGGAGTGGCAACCAGTGGAATAGCATAGAGTGGAGTGGTACCTTGTGTTGTCACCTGGCCATTTTTTAACCTGTATGATTTGTATATTAATATGCTGGGCGGTACAAAAATTTGCAAAATCGCAAAACGCCAGTACTTTACTCCCTTATGAGTACATTCTTTAAACAGTAAATATAAGAAGAACCCACTTTAAAATGTGTTCTAGAGCTGCCTTAATGATCCCTGACTGATAATTAAAGTACACAAAGTTAAAAAAAAAAAAACATGTTAAAAACAAATACAGACGATTATATACAAAGTTCTATTTAAGTACCATTTGCAGAAACTTAAAGCATGAATAAACTGCCTGTATTTGTCTTCATGAGAGGTGGCAACCAGATTTTTGCCGAAGGAAGAATATGTCTTGCTGCAGAGGTGAGCAAGCTGGTGAAAGCTCGAAGCAGGCTTGAATCAGATGCCTGTCTCGTGCTCAGCTCGAGGTCCTAATTGAACCTAAATCCCCAAACGAGGCAGGTTTTCATGGGAGAAGTCGTGGGCTAGTGGCTAAAGGTGCTGACCCCCCAACAGGGGGAGCGGGATTCGAATCCTGGCCTTGGGGCAGCATCCTCATGTTTGATTTAATATCCTATAACAGTTCTCCATGTGTAATAAGAATTTAAGTCACATACAGGGTACAACTTGCCTCTTAGTTTACTAAGGGCATCATCGTTGGGTTATTTCCCAGTTTATGTTTAAAAACTATTTCTTATTTATAAATACTTCTCAATGCAGATATTCATTCTAATATATTAATGGGAAATGCTTCTGCGTGTCAATGTTAAAGAAATGCCCTTGTTTGTATTTGATAGACAACTTATCTTATTCAAACATGATATCTGTTTCCAAATATTTCAAGGCTCGGCTCGTGCACGGGCTCTTAGAGCCAGAGCCGACCCTTGGCTCAGCTCTCCCTGTTAATTTGTTGGCTCTCCCACCTCTAGGGGCTTATTTAAAAGCCCTTGCGCCGCCCGTGCGTCAGTTGTAATATGGGAAAAAGTAACATAACAGCGGTGCAGGGGGGTTGTAAATAAACCCCCTAGCCTGTAGGCTTCCCTCCCCTTACAAAGAAGGCAGTCTTCTCCACCCGCCCCCCACCCCTTCTGGGCTTCCTAGGGCAGAGAACATTTGCCCACACCTTCACCCAGTGAGAGTACGCAGGCATGACAAATCCTACCTCTGCCATATGCATGTTTTTACTTTTTACAGAACTAACTTAACATCAATTAACTAACCCTGGGCGAAGCACTACGCTACGCTCGCGGAGTTTGCGAAGTTTGCGCAACTTCGCACTACGCGAGCTGCACGTAGCACAGTGCGAACACGCGTAGTGCTGCACTCATTTTTTGCTTGTTTGCGGTCCTGAACGTCATGTTCGCGACAGCGAGCAAGCAAAATGACATCCCAGCGAGATTCTCAACGCGGGTAGGTAAGGTTTCTCATTGTGAGTGGTTGTGCATGCTCGCGACCGCTCTCAATGAGAAACTACCAGTTCGCGTTGAGAAAGCTGCAGCTCGAGTAATAATCTACTCGAGCATGAGAAAACTACAGCTCGCACTGTGCAAGATGCCGTTTTCAATGATTGCACAGTGCCGGATGCTTGTCGGCACTGTGCAATCATTGAAAACACATCTTGCACAGTGCGAACATGCTACTACGCAGCTCGCGTAGTGCTACGTGAAGTTCGCGTAGTGCGAAGTGCACTTCGCATAGCTTCGCGTAGCACTACTTTGCGAACTACGCCCACCCTTACAATTAACTGGGTTGTTCAATACATTAGCTTTCCAGAGTGCACAGGCCTCTTCTGCAGATATCATCCAAAAGCTGCTTACAAGCATTCACATTTTACCACATTTGAGGCCTTTATGACACACAGAGAGTGCTTGCATTAAGACCCAGAGCAGTGGAGAGACTTAACGGTGCCATATGTGCATTCCTAGAGAGGCCCAAAGTGTCTACAAAGTTACATTCTGTCCACAGTGTCGTAAGTAAAATTGCATTCAGAGTTTGGTCCTAAACACTGGCAAGTACACACTAGAAGTAAACATTTTGGGGCTAGTAGGGAAAAGTATTTGGTGTGAAAGTCGGGTTACAGAGAGCAGACAGTCTGATATACGAGGGCAAAACACTTTCCAATTCAGGTAAGCATATTTGTAAGTTACTTTACTCACACTTAAGTTTCCATGTGAGTAAATGGAAAATCAACAAAAATGTGTTTTTTTCCTTCCAAAACGACATAAGTGTGCATTCTTGAACGCAAGCAGGAATTTACCAAACGTTTCCACTTCAGGGAAAACTACAACTGGTGCAGGATTCTAGGTCTAAATATTCGCGAATTCCCCAATAGTGCGCATCAGCACTCATGTGAGGTTAACCTCCAGGGACACATTCATTTATTTTTTCTTTAACAAAAAGAGACCCTCAGTGTTTTTGGATTCATAGATTGAGGCTGATTGCATAGGCAGTGCCTCGTAATGTCAATATAAGACTACACCATTTGTAAAGTAGTATGGGGTTTATGGAATACTACATTGTGAGATTGTGAAGGGGAAACATTGCTAGAAAAGTTATTTCTGTAGGCACAGTGCAGGAAATATCAAATAGTCCTGTGCTGTTTAGATTTACATCTGTAGTCACTGTCTAAGCATATGGAGTATAATCAGGGCCACAGGAATTGTAAGGCAGGGAAGAGGCCAATTATGGTCAAGGGTTGCGTAAATTATGTGGCAATAAAGTGGCCCTTTCTATTATTGTAATTGTTAGACGGACCGGGAGGGTCGGCCGAGGATAAGGGGAGAGGTCTCCGGGGAGAGCCGTCTCCAGCGATCGTACAGACAAGTAACTTCCCCCCCACAGACGGACACCACACAAGGGTAAAGTTCAACGAGACTTTATAGGCAATTCTTTAAGGTTACGATGGAATGGTACAAGGAGGTCTGGACTCAGGGGTCCCCTCGGTTCTGGTCTCTGGCTTGGGAAAAGGGTAGCGGGACAGTCTTGTTACCAAAAGATGAAACTAGCTCTCAATCCTCGAGCTCGGCGTTCTAGATGATCGGGCCGCGGCGGAGCCAGCAGGTCCCGAGATGGACGAAGGAAACGACGGTCCGCGGCGGAGCCAGCAGGTCCCGATGAAGATGGTGAATGCAAACGGTCCGCGGCCACGCCAGCAGGTCCCGACGACGATGAAGGATATGAAGGTTACGAAGGTTGCGGCAGCGCCAGCAGGCAAGACGATGGTGCACGAGACAGAGCTATGGCAGCGCCAGTAGTCCGTCAAGGATGAGTTCTTCTCTGCGTCTCTCGACTCCAAGATACAACTGCCTTCCTGCTCTGGAGCTGCCCCAGTTATAGGGCTGGTGCCCTTTGATGTCCGGACCCTCGCACTTGGAGGTCGGGAGGTCCGGGATGAGGGAGTCCAGACACCCAGCAGGGGGGTGGAGCCAGCGCCCGGGGAGGCGATGGGCGAGCGGCACCTGGCGGGGGAGAGCCATCGACACCTCTTTCCCCCCGTGACTTGCCAAGTAGCCCGCTCACCTCCTGGGTGGATGGTGGTGCCGGGATGTCTGAGACCTGGCCAGGCCCAGGGTTGAGGTCGATCTGGGGCCAGGCGGCCTCGTGGTGGAGTGTCCAAGATGGCGCCCATGATGGGCGCGCAGGCCGGCAGTGGATCAGGCCCACGAGGTCGACATGTTCGAGGGTAGGGGTCCCGGAGGGGACGGAGGACGTGTAATGGTGGTGTGTGGTACCTGCGTGACCGGGCTCGGGCCTGGTCGGGCCGGGGGAGAGTGGCCCTTCATGTGGCCTGTCCAACATGCGTCCCCCCCAGCTGAAGGCGGGGAGAGTTACCCATCCTCTTGGGGACTCTCCTCGTCGAGGCGGAAGAACCGGGACAGGCCATCCGCGTTGGCGTGATCTGGCCCAGGCCGATGTTCCACTGTGAAGTCCATCCCTTGGAGGGAGATGGACCAACGTAGTAACTTCGGGTTTTCTCCCCGCATCTGCATCAGCCACTGCAGGGGTCGGTGGTCGGTCTGCACCCGAAAGTGTGTGCCAAAGAGGTAGGGCCGGAGTTTCTTGAGGGCCCATACCACGGCGAAGGCCTCCCTCTCAATGGTGCTCCAGCGTTGTTCTCGTGGTAGGAGTCGCCTGCTGATGAAGGCCACTGGCTGATCAAGGCCTTCGGTGTTCACTTGAGACAGGACTGCCCCGATGCCATGGTCGGAGGCATCCGTCTGGACGACGAACTCCCGGCTGTAGTCGGGGGCCTGGAGCACAGGGGCGGAACACATGGCGGCTTTCAATTGTTCGAATGCTGTTTGACACTCTGGGGTCCAGTTGACTGCCTTGGGTTGATTTTTTGACGTGAGTTCCGTGAGGGGACCCACTATAGTACCATAGTCTTTCACGAACCTTCGGTAGTAGCCCGTGAGGCCCAGGAAGGCTCGTACCTCGGTCTGGGTGATGGGGGGCTGCCAGGACTGGATGGCGGCAATTTTGAGCTGCAGAGGGGCCACCAGGCCGCTTCCCACCTGGTGTCCGAGGTAGGTTACAGACCCTTGACCAATTTGACATTTGCTGGCCTTGATCGTGAGGCCAGCTCGCTGAAGGGCTTGTAGCACGGCTCGGAGGTGGCGGAGGTGCTCGGTCCAATGGTGGCTGTATACAGCGATGTCATCTAGGTAGGCGGCGCTGAACCCTTCGAGCCCCGCCAGGACTTGATTGACGAGCCGCTGAAAGGTTGCTGGGGCATTCTTCATGCCAAAGGGCATGACCTTGAAATGGTAATGGCCATCGGGGGTGGAAAAGGCAGAACGTTCTTGGGCCCGGGGTGTGAGGCCGATTTGCCAGTAGCCCGCCGTCAGGTCGAAAATACTAAGGTAGCGGGCAGCTCCCATGCGGTCGATTAGTTCATCTGCCCGGGGGATGGGATGTGCGTCTGTTCTGGTGACCGCATTTAAGCCCCGGTAGTCGATGCAGAACCGGAGTTCCGGCGTGGTGCCAGGGGCGGCTGCTTTGGGGACCAGTACTACAGGACTGGCCCAGGGGCTATCTGAGGGCTCGATGACCCCGAGCGTGAGCATTCTTGCTACCTCTTCCTGGATGCAGGCCCGTACCCGATCTGGCACGCGGTAGGCCCGGTGGCGGATAGGGGGGCTGTCCCCTGTGTCCACATCGTGCACACACCAGGAAGTGACACCTGGGGCGAGGGAGAACAGGCTGGCGAACTGTGACAGGAGGACTCGACACTCCTGGTGTTGCTCTCGGGTGAGGGCCTCCGAGAGTCGGACCCCATCCACGGAGCCGTCTTTCTCCTGAGTCCGTAGGAGGTCAGGGAGGGGCTCGGAGTCCTCTTCAGCCCCATTGTCTGTGGCCATCAGGAGGCTGAGTTCTGAACGCACAAAGTGGGGTTTCAGTCTGTTAGCGTGGAGGACCCGGAGGGGGTTCCGGGGAGATTCCATGTCGATGAGATAGGTGGCAGGACCCTTGCGCTCGACTACTTTGAAGGGCCCTGTCCACTTGTCTTGCAGGGCGCAGGGTTCGGTGGGGGACATCACCCATACCTGTTGGCCAGGTTCAAATTCGATGGAGGAGGCATTCCGGTCATACCACTTTTGCATGTCCTCTTGACTGGCCTCTAGGTTGGCTTTTGCCAGCTCTCTGAACCGCCGGGTCTGGTTGCGGAGGGTTAGGAGGTATCGGAAAACATCTGGTGGGTTCTTTAGAGGGGGCATCTCCCAGCCTTCCTTGACTAGGCTGAGCGGCCCCCGCACTGGGTGTCCATATAGTAGTTCAAACGGGCTGAAGCCCAGGGACTTCTGGGGAACCTCTCGATAGGCGAAGAGGAGGCACGGCAGCAGCACGTCCCACTGGCGACGGAGGGGCTCTTCCAACCCCCCGATCATCCCTTTGAGTGTGCGGTTGAACCGCTCAACGAGTCCGTTTCCTTGAGGGTGATAGGGGGTCGTGAATCGGTAGGTAACCCCGCACTGTTGCCAGAGGGACTTCATATATTTAGAAATAAAGTTCGTGCCTCTGTCGCTGACGACTTCTCGGGGGAAGCCCACACGGGAGAAGATCCCCAACAGAGCCCGGCCGACTACCGGGGCTGTCACAGTTCGCAGGGGAACAGCCTCGGGGTAGCGGGTGGCGTGGTCCACTAGCACCAGGATGAATCGATGGCCTTGTTTGGTGCGCGGGTCCAGGGGTCCCACGATGTCTATCCCGACCCTCTCGAACGGGGTGGTGACCACAGGAAAAGGTTGCAGGGGGGCTTTTAGTTTGCGGCCGCTCTTTCCACTGGCTTGGCACGTGGGGCAAGATCGGCAATGCTGGTGTACATCGTTCCTCATTTTGGGCCAGAAGAAGTGGGTCACCAGACGACTATAAGTTTTATCTTGACCCAGGTGTCCTGCCAGGGGGACATCGTGGGCCAGGTTTAGCAGAAAGTCTCTAAAACGGAGGGGCACCACCAGTACTCGGCTAGCCCCCAGCTCCGCGATTCTTTGCTCACTGTACAGCAGTTCATTGTCCCAGTAGACCCAGTGCGTTCCGGAGGTATCCCCTGCACTTTGGGCGAGCGCTTGTTGGCGGAGTCCCTCGAGGGAGGGACAGGTCTTCTGTTCTTGGCGAAATTGTTCTTGCGTGGGCCCCCCCTCTTGAGATGCTGAGTTGCGCTATCCCAAGCGTGGGTAGCGACACCGGATGCACACACGCTTGGGATAGCGCAACTCAGCATTTCACTTGGTCCTACGGTCCCTATAGGATTACCGGATAGCACCAACTTAACGTCTAAGACTAGACTTTCAAATTTTAAATAACTTGGGAGTGCGCCAGTCCTAACACCACACCAATTCCCCCCCTCTTGAGGCCACTGGTCGAGGTTAGCGAGGTCTGGAGGTTGAGCTGGTTCTGGGGGGACGTCACGGTCGGTGGTTTCGGCTGGGGCGACCGGAGGCGGTGGCGCCGGCCATTCGGGTTCCTCTGGGCGGGGGTTGGCACGGGCGGCCATGGACCGGGTGGTGACGCACGCCCAGTCCGGGACGCCTAACATCCCCAGGTGTTCTCTTCGTTCTACGGCTGCCCACGGAGAGCTTTCAAGGTCATTCCCCAGGAGGCAGTCTACGGGGGCATCGTCTCGGACCGTTACCTTTAACATGCCGGAGACCCCTCCCCATTCGAAGGGGACGCAGGCCATCCGACACAGACTTTCCGAGTTATCGGCTGAACGTACAGGGCAGAGAATGTTCGGTAGATATTGTTCTGGGGTCACCAGGTGACAGCGGACGGCTGTTACACTGGCCCCAGTGTCACGAAGGGCTTCGGCCCGGCGTCCATTGATGCTCACCCATTGGCTGTACTTCTGGGTGTTAGCGGGTAGGGGGACCCGCGGAACCATGTCTCTCCCCCTTAAGCAGGCTAGAGCCATGGCGGCTGGCTCCCATTCTTGGTGTTCCTGTTCATATTCCTCCTGTTCCTCTGAGATCTGTTCCTCCCCCAGAGCAGCAGCGGCTACTTGGCGGGGTCTTGGGCTCTGGTACTGGGGGCAGTTTGGGTCGTTTGCATAGTGTCCGATTCGTTGGCATCGATGGCACGTAACATTGGCTCGATATCCCGGTCGCGCCGGGGTGCTGCCCCGGTTGGCCGGGGGGGTGGTGCTGGTAGCGGGGGCGACCGGAACGTTGTCTCTTCCGCGTCCTTGGCCTCCTCCTCCTCCTCGGGGACGGTGTTGACCACTGTTGTTCCGGTTTTGTTCGTAGGACCCATTTCGACCCACTCTGGTGATTTCCCACCGGTCAGCTTCGGCTGCGAGCTGCCGGGGATCCGTTAACTTGCTGTCGAGGAGGTGCTGGCGGAGTTCAATGAAGCAATTGTTCGACAGATGCTCCCAGACCATAAGATTGAACAGTTGTTCGTAGGTTGTGACCTTGCTCCCTTTGATCCAGCCTTCGAAGGCTCGGCTAAAGTAGTTTACATAGTCCACCCAAGTTGTACCCGGGATGCGGGTGCAGTCTCGGAACCTCTGACGGTACATCTCGGGTGTGAGGCCATAGCGGGTGAGGAGTGCAGCTTTCATATGGTCATAGGAGGTCATCTGGTGGTCCGGGAGTTGTAGCAGGGCGTCGCGGCCCTCATTGAGGAATCTCCCCCATAGACCGGCTCCCCAATCGCTTCTATCGATCCGGTGTGCAGTCATAGCGATTTCATAGGCCTTAAACCATTGCTGGATGTCGTCCTCTCGGAAGTACTCTCGGACGACATCCTTGGGGATGTGTACCTTTTTCTCTGTTGCCCCTGGGGTGTGGGGTTGCTCGGACACCCCTACTTCTTTATTCTGCTTGCGTAGGTCGATCTCCGCTAGTTTCCGCTCATGCTCATATGCCAGTTTCTTTTCCTCGAGCTCCCTTTGTCTCTGTTTCTCCTCTCTTTCTTCTCGGAGACGCAGGTGCTCTAAGTTGATTTTTTGTTCGGCCAATTTAAGTTCAATGTCCATTTTGAGCCGGGCCATTTCCAGCTCGTGTAGTCGGGTTTTCTCTCGTTCCTGGATCTCGTCTTGCGAGAGACCCGTTCTTCGCTCCTCAGGGGCCGTGGTGGTTTTTGCTGCGATGCTTTGATCCGAGGTTCCGGCAGCCCCGGTTTCTGCCCAAGATTCTAGGGCCTGCTTAAAATCGTCTTTGGTACTTAGTCCGGTGGTAGCGATACCTAGTTCGATGCAGAACTGTTTTAGTTCACGATGGCTGTACTCGTCCAATTTCTCCATCTGGAATTTCTCCGTTGATCCGCTTTCTTTAGTTGACATCGTGATTCGCCGTGGGGTGAGCTACTCTCTGTACGGTTATGCGGTGATTCGGATCGCGCCGCTGGCCACCAATGTTAGACGGACCGGGAGGGTCGGCCGAGGATAAGGGGAGAGGTCTCCGGGGAGAGCCGTCTCCAGCGATCGTACAGACAAGTAACTTCCCCCCCACAGACGGACACCACACAAGGGTAAAGTTCAACGAGACTTTATAGGCAATTCTTTAAGGTTACGATGGAATGGTACAAGGAGGTCTGGACTCAGGGGTCCCCTCGGTTCTGGTCTCTGGCTTGGGAAAAGGGTAGCGGGACAGTCTTGTTACCAAAAGATGAAACTAGCTCTCAATCCTCGAGCTCGGCGTTCTAGATGATCGGGCCGCGGCGGAGCCAGCAGGTCCCGAGATGGACGAAGGAAACGACGGTCCACGGCGGAGCCAGCAGGTCCCGATGAAGATGGTGAATGCAAACGGTCCGCGGCCACGCCAGCAGGTCCCGACGACGATGAAGGATATGAAGGTTACGAAGGTTGCGGCAGCGCCAGCAGGCAAGACGATGGTGCACGAGACAGAGCTATGGCAGCGCCAGTAGTCCGTCAAGGATGAGTTCTTCTCTGCGTCTCTCGACTCCAAGATACAACTGCCTTCCTGCTCTGGAGCTGCCCCAGTTATAGGGCTGGTGCCCTTTGATGTCCGGACCCTCGCACTTGGAGGTCGGGAGGTCCGGGATGAGGGAGTCCAGACACCCAGCAGGGGGGTGGAGCCAGCGCCCGGGGAGGCGATGGGCGAGCGGCACCTGGCGGGGGAGAGCCATCGACACCTCTTTCCCCCCGTGACTTGCCAAGTAGCCCGCTCACCTCCTGGGTGGATGGTGGTGCCGGGATGTCTGAGACCTGGCCAGGCCCAGGGTTGAGGTCGATCTGGGGCCAGGCGGCCTCGTGGTGGAGTGTCCAAGATGGCGCCCATGATGGGAGCGCAGGCCGGCAGTGGATCAGGCCCACGAGGTCGACATGTTCGAGGGTAGGGGTCCCGGAGGGGACGGAGGACGTGTAATGGTGGTGTGTGGTACCTGCGTGACCGGGCTCGGGCCTGGTCGGGCCGGGGGAGAGTGGCCCTTCATGTGGCCTGTCCAACAGTAATATTACATTATTTTGTCAATTTTACATTTGTTACCACTGCCTTGGCTTTGGTTGCATCTCATTAGTACCAGTAGAACACCCGAATATAGCAATAAGCAACAGAAAGGTGCAGTGGCGGCTGGCATGTAAGGAGGGTAGTGAGCAGGCATGGCCCGTGCCGAGTGTTATACTGGGGCGGTGACGTCAGGCAGGGGAGGGTCAGGGTGGGGGGTTGTAAAATGTGGGATATGGACCATTAGAGGTAAGTATCGGAAAAAATAAATAAAACGAATTTTGTTGCCCACACTCATCGCCAAATGTGATGCAGCGTGGGCATCGAAATTCGTTTTTTTTCCCAGTACTTACCTCTAATGGTCCATATCCCACATTTAAAAAAAAAAACACCCTGACCCTCCCCTGCCTGACGTCACCGCCCCAGTATTACGCCCGGCACGGGCCGTGCCTGGTAGTGAGGTGGAAGGGAAGCAATAAAAGATAATAATAAATAAAAAAATACACTTACCTTTGATCCTGGCGCAATGTCCTCCTCCCTCAGGTCCAGGCAGACAGGAAGGTAGACTCCAGCATGGGACCAGGAAGCTGCAGTCAGCAATCCTGGTGCTGCTTTCATGCAGCATGAAAGCAGCACCAGGATTGGCAGTGGAGCCCTATGCTGTTTCTGACTCTGCCGTCTAATACAGCGGTGCAGTTTAAATGTAAGTGCCCTGCCTATCACTGCTTTCGGCTGCTTCCTGATTGGCACCAGAAGAAACCAGAAAGTCCTGCCCCGTCCTGACGCTTCTTGGCTTAACACCATGCTCCTCTGCTTCTGAAATGCAGGGATGCACCGTATTTACAACAATACGGTGCACCCTTGCTTTGCCCCTGTGCTGGCGCTAATTTCAGCTGCCTAGTGCACAGGCACCCTTGCACCATAGGGCACTGAAATAAACAAACAACAACATTAGTGAAATAAAAGTGGTCTATATTTGCAAACCGAGACAGTTTTAGTTTCAAAAGTGTTTTTATTGAGATTTTAAACAGGCATATAGTAAGACATCGCTGTGAGAAAAGTAAGCTCGGAGCATACATTGCAGGCGGGACAGACAAGCATGTCTTCCCTTGTGCAGCAGAATAAGCAATGAAGATATGCTCATTGAGCGATTTGACGTCATGCTTGGAAGGGCAAAAGATTGACATGGAAAAAACAACACGAACCAAAAACCCCCACCCCCTCCCCACAAAATCCCCCTTCCCTCCACCCCGACCAGTGTGCCCAGGAAGGTCAGTGGCATCTACAATGTGCCGCAGGAGTATGACGATGCCAAGAGTAGAATCACCGGGAGTAATCGGTGGTGCTAGTGAGGCGTAAAACCCTAAGATATTTGGGGCAGGTGACTTCATTGAACTCCTTGGATAAGAGGGTCAGCAAGGGAAGCCACGTTCTGCGAAAGGCGTCTGTGGAGCTGGTGAGAGTGGCGTGGATACGCTCCATCCCAAGGGTGAACCACAGTCTGTGGAGCCATCCCGTGTGTGTAGGTTTAGTCGCAGTGCCCCATAGTGACAAGATGTGTTGCGTGGCTGCCTGCATAGCGATGCCCATCTGTCGACCTCGCAGTGATTTGAGGGGAAACGTTAAGGCATTGGGCAGGCCTAGCACGGTGTATGCAGGGAATCTCGGGACTTCAGTTTCGAAAGTGGAGTCTATGTCATCCAGGACCTGTTTCCAAAAGTCTCCCAGTTCGAGGCACTCCCAGAGGATGTGAGTTAAGGTACCACGTTCCCCGCACCCTCTCCAGCAAAGATCGCTGCGCTTCGGGTTTCCTTGGTGTAATCTGGCTGGAGTAAGGTGCCAATATATGGCGAGTTTGACTGCAGTTTCTCTTGCTTTGGTGTTTCGTGTAGTGTGTGAGGCTCTGTGGTAGATGTACCCCCATTCTTTGGATGACAAGGGTCTCCCAAGTTCAGCCTCCCAGCGCCGTTGACCGGGAGATTTAGCCTGGGAGGGTGAAGGGGCTAGCATTTTATAGAGTTCGGAGATGAGGCGCTTGTCTGTGGTTTTAGTAAGCAGCCACTTCTCGAAGTCCGTCATGGGGCGGCCCACTAGGGTGATGACGTTCGGGTCAGTGAGCCAGTGTCGGAGCTGAAGGTATTGGAAGAAGTGGGGGTGTTCTATCCCGTATCCTTGTTTAATGTCGTCGAAGGAAAGAAATCCGTTCAGGTCAAAAAGGTGACCCGCAGCTCGGCACGCTGAGCCCCGCCACTGAGAAAATGCACCCGGGCCTTCACCTGGGGGGAAGTCAGGGTTGTCCAGGAGGGGAGTGAAAGGGGAAGGGAAAGTAGTCAGTCCGCGTTTAAGTGCCACCCGATTCCACACCTGTAGGGTCGTGCGAGTGATTGGGGACCGCGACATGTATTTGGGCCTGTGGTGTTTGGCCAGGAATGGAACCCGCCACAGCGGTGTCTGAGCCATGGCTCTATCTTGGAAGAGCCATCTCTTCTCCGATTCGGGTCTGTACCACTCCACCAGGTACCGGAGTTGGGATGCCTGGAAGTATCGCACCAAGTCCGGGATTCCGAGACCGCCCTCGTCCATGCTCCTGTGCGCAAGCAGTTTGTGAAGTCGGGCTCTCTTCCCCTCCCAAATAAAGCCAGACAGTAAGTCTTGTAGGGTTTTTAATGTGCCCGTTGGGGGCATAATGGGGATTGTTTGAAACAAATATAAAATCCGCGGCAAGACTGACATTTTTATAGCGGCCACCCTCCCCAACAGAGAAAGAGGTTGTTTGGACCATCTCGACAGGTCTGAGCGTATCTGGGTGATGAGAGCTGCGTAATTAGTGGAGACCGTGAGGTCGGTTGAGGGAGTCAGGGTAATACCGAGGTATGGTATCCGGTCGGCCACCTGTAGGCCGCTGCGGTGACCCACTGCCGGGGCCTGCGAGCGCGCATGCTTGCCTAGAGGTAAGATGAGGGATTTTGCGACATTGATGCGGAAGCCTGAAACAGCCCCAAACGAGGCAAGTTCCTCCATGAAGGCAGGCACAGAAGTATCAGGGCTGTGCAGAGTGGCTATGACATCGTCCGCGTACAAACTGATAGGATGGGGTTCGCGCCCGAAGTCGATGCCCTCTATTCTCGGGTTATCGCGGACTCTCTGTGCTAACGGCTCGATATACATCGCGAATAGGAGGGGGGAGAGGGGGCACCCTTGCCTGGTGCCTCGCTGGATCTCAAACGGGAGCGAGCGCAGGCTCCCCAGGCAGACCGTGGCTTGCGGGTGATGATAGCAGCTCGCTATGCGCGAGCAGAAACGGTCACTGAGACCGAACCGGCGGAGTATGTGTTGTAAATAATCCCAGTTCACGCGATCGAACGCTTTCTCCGCGTCGATGGCAAGAAGCGCAGAGTCCGAAGCTCGAGAATGTGTCTTATCAATAAGGTGGAGCACCCGTTTAGTATTGTCTGCACATTGGCGGCCTGGAACAAAGCCAGATTGGTCTGGTTCCAAAAGACCAGGAAGGCACGGGCCAAGGCGGGCAGCAAGAATACCTGTAAAAAGCTTTAGGTCTAGATTCAGCAACGAGATGGGGCGGAACGCAGAGCAGTGCGTGGGTTTTTTCCCGGGTTTAGGAAGCACTACCACTTCAGCGGCTAGCATGTCCGGAGGTATGGCTGCCGCCCCCTCGAAGGAGTTGAAGAGGCGAGCAAGCACCGGGGCCAAACGCCGATGGAAGAGCTTATAGAAGCCCGCTGAGAAGCCATCCGGTCCCGGGGACTTAAGTGGGCGCAGTCGAGAAATGGCAGCCAAGACTTCTTCCTGGCTTATGGGGGCATCGAGGGCCTCCGCAGTGGCTTCAGGGATCGCGGTGATAGCCGCAGTATTGAGGTATGCCTCAATATCCCTGGATGAGACCTCCTCCCCCCCATATAGGGAGGCGTAGTATGAACGAAACGCCTCGGCCACTTGGGCGTCGTCTGTGAGCGCTTCACCATTGGTGCCAACCAAAGTGGTGATTTTGGCCCGTTGGGTCTTGGCCTTCAGAGCACTGGCCAGTAGACGCCCCGTTCTGTTCCCTCCGACATAGTAAGTATGCCGTAGGCGGAGAGCTGCAAATTCCGCCCTGTCTGTGTCCAGACTGGCGAGTTGGGCCCGAGCAGCCTTTAGCTGTTTCCACACTCGAGGGGCACATGTGCGACTGTGTACCCGTTCCAGCTCTGCCACCCGCGCCGTAAGGTCCTCCCTCTTGCTTTTGCGGTCTTTAGCTTCCGCAGCCGCAATAGCTATGAGTTCGCCCCGCACGACCGATTTCAGAGCCCCCCAAAGAGCTGTCGTTGAGATGCCCGGTGTGTCGTTGGTAGATAGGTAAGTGTCTATGCAGTCCCCAATACGTTTAGTGACATCAGGGCGTTGTAGCAAGGTTTCGCGCAGGCGCCATGGGCCCCGGGGGCGGCGGGGTGCACGGAGAGCGAGGGAGAGTTCCACAGCGTCATGGTCAGAGAGGGCTGCGGGCGTGATGGTAATGTCCTCAAGGGTTGTAAGGAGGTCTGAAGAACCCAGGAAGTAGTCAAGCCTGGCGTAGGTATGGTGCACATGTGAGTAGAATGTGAATTGTGAGGCAGTCGGATGACGGGCCCTCCAGAGGTCTACCAAGCCTCTTTCGGACAGCCAGTCATGACCGGCAGATGACAAGGCCCCAGTATCTCCATAGCGGTGGCCAGACCGATCGGCATGTGTATCCATAACAATGTTAATGTCCCCGCCCAGGAGTAGGGGTGTATGTGGGGTTTGGAGGGCTTCGGATATGGCGCCTTTTAAGAAGGCTTCCTGACCTGTGTTTGGGGCGTACAGGGAGCCGATTGTGAGTGTTGTGTCACCCACAGTAAGAGTGTACGCCAGGAGGCGGCCTTTGATTTCCCCCACCTTGCTACCCACCCTCCCTCTAAAGGAGCTAGAGATTAGGATCGCAACCCCGGCGTTCTTTGTTGGAAGGGAGGAAAAGAATTGCTGTGGGAAGACTCGCGAGCGCATTCTGTGCCAGTCCTTCTGGAGGAGATGCGTCTCCTGTAGCAGGCAAATAGCGGCATCAGAGTTTTCCAAGTAAGAGAGAACAGCTCTCCTCTTGATCGGGTTGTTAAGCCCCTTCACATTAAGCGTAATAACCTTAAGGGTGTTATCTGTCATCGCGCAAGGGGTGTGTGACGCAGCGCTGATTGGGCTATAGGCATGCCAAAGGAGCACGTGGCGGTTCTCGGCGAACAGTGTATGGTATGGCCTCCAGTTGTGTCTGGGTGTGAACCTTTTGTGTAGGTGAATACTCTAAGTTGACACATGCATCGTGGTGAACGGTCTCTCCGCGAGAGAGCAGAATGAGCGCAGCACACTGGTCCCCACCCTGGATCCCCCCCTAACCCAACTTCCCCCCCAAAAACAGCCCACAGCCACCAAAGTATGCAACGTAGCACATGCAGAGAAGGACAGTAGTAGGCAGCGGCATAATAACAAAACCCAATACCCAGCTCCCCCCAACCCAATCCCAACCAAACTGAAACCTGTAGTCCCAATCCTGTCAAGGCACACAGGATCGTGGTAAAGAACAGTGAAGGGGTCATTTCCGATGGCGGCTCCTCCAGGCCCCCCGCCCGACCCACCCGCCGTCAGGGCTGAACAGGTGCGATACACAATCTCCATAGCAAGAGGTATTGTCACTCTGGGGAAGAGGTTTCCCTGATCACCTCTGCCACTGCAGTCTCACGCTCCCGGGAAATGACAGAGGCATCGGGCTTGAAGCGTTGAGGAGGGGATCGTTTGCGTTGTACAGTCTGCCAACCCCCTCTGGAGGAACCCTGCGAACTCCTGAAAACCGGCTCAGTATCCACTTGGTCTAGACCCAGGAGATCACAAGTGTCTTTAAGAGATCGCAGCTGCTGTAGCCGTCCGTTCCACTTGAATATGATGCGAAAGGGGTGCCCCCAGGAGTATGAAATTTCTTTTCCCCGCAGGAAGTCCGTGACTGGCTTGAATTCCTTCCTTTTCTGGAGAGTTGTGGCGGAAAGATCTTGGTATAGGGCAATGGAGTGGCCTCGAAACTGGATGGGCTGAGCTCTCCGGGCTTCCCGGAGGATCCGTTCTTTTAGCGGGAAGTCCGGAAGAAAGGCCAATATGTCCGGCGGCGGGGCTGGGGCTCTGCGGGGCAGTCCTACGCGATGTGCCCTGTCAATGCGGATGTGGAAGTCGTCTGCCTCACCCAGAACGCTTCTGAAGAGGGCCTGCAGGTACGCGGTGACATCAGCCCCCTCGTCTTTCTGAGGGACCCCCCGGACCCGTATGTTGTTCCGTCTGGAACGGTTTTCTAGGTCCTCCGTGTGGGTCTGGAGGTCAAGGTGCTGGTCCGTGAGCCGCAGGACTTCTTGCTTGAGCAGTTCGATCTCAGAGCTCCTGGCCTGATCCGCCTCCTCGACCGCGACCACCCGCTCGCCGAGGTCCTCCACATCCCGCCGGAGTTCCTTTACCTCCCCCGCCACTTCCTGTTTCAGGGATTTGAAATCTTCCCGTAGCGAGTTGAAGAGTGTCTCCAGAAAGGCTTTGGTGATGGGCACTTGGTCGTCCGTGGCCGCAGGTGATGCCTTCCCCGTCCCAGGGGACGGCGGGTCTTTGCCAAGTTTGGGCTGCGATTTAGCCAATAGTTCAGGGAGAGTCTGTGATCCTTTCTTGCCTCTTTGTCCTGTCATGACGTGTGAGGGCGTAGGGCTTTGACAGGCAGTAGGGCAGTGGAGCGCGTGTCCTAAGAGGGACCAGTGAGGAGGCGGACGGAGAGCGGAGGGTATGGCGGTGACCAGGCGGCTTTATATGCCTGTGCACGGGGAGGGACCAGTGTCTCTGGATGACTGCAAGCCCAGGGGGGGGGGGGGCAAGGAAGCGGCCCCCGCCCGGCCGGCGGCGGACCGCAGCGAGTGGAGTGTGGCTTATCCCCCGAGGAGGCGCTCCAGAGGTACCAGTCAGTGATCTGTGGCGGGGGCCCACAGGGACGTCCGTTCGCCGGGGACTCGATTGCGCCCCCCGAGTTCTCCCACTCCCCTCTCCACACTCCTCACCTGTGGTAGGTCGGTGTGCCCAGAGACTTCTTTCGCCAGGCCAAGTCAGCTGCGTTGCCCTAGGTTGCTGGGGGCCAACAGGAGATCCAGGGGGCAGCGTCCAGGACCCCTCCGGTTGCGGGGCCTGTCAGGGCTCAGGTTGGCTCCCGGCAGGAGTCCAAGGCAGGTGGAGGAGTAGACCAGGCCCGAAGCCGGGGCCTCGAGTTGCACAGCCACCAGTCGCTAGTACCATGCAGTGTCGTCTGCCTTAGTCAGCCCCTCCCCGGGAGCTCGAATGTGCCCCTCGAGTACCTCCCCGTGTCTCTCGCCCCTCTCCTCACCTGCGGAAGCCCAGCGCACTCGGGGGCCTTCGCTCACCAGGCAGCCTCAGGGGTGGTGCGGCGGGTCTTTCAGGGCCAAGCAGGTATGCTCCGGGTCGGTGGGGGCCTCCAGGGGCTGCAGGGGAGCAGTATCAGGGCCCCGCAGGCGTTGCCTCCTCTCAGGTGCTCAGGCCAGTCTCCCGGTCAAAGTGTTCGATGAGGATGAGGGGCGAGCCCTAAGCCGGGGCCTCGATTTTCACTGCCGCCGGACGGGCCCCCGGACATCCACTAGGCCGCTTTCTCCCCCCGGTATCTGTTGTGGCAGGGGGGGGGGGGGGGGCACACAACCTGCACACGCTGGGGGCAGTAGTCCGGGCCCCGCTCGCTGCAGTGGGTAGACGCTCCGCCAGTAGGCCTCAAGCCGGGGCCCCGAGCCTCATGGGCGCCGGTCGGGTTCCTCCGATATCCACCAGGCCTCCCGGGCGGCAGTCTGTTCCACTCCTGGTAACCGTGTCGGCAGGGGGGGCACACAGCGTGCACCCCGCTGGAGATGGCGGTCCGGACCCCCGCTCGCCGCCCTGGGAGGCCGTGAGGAGGAGTGCTGATGTGTCGCCGGTAGGCCCGAAGCCGGGGCCTCGCGTCTCGCGGCCACCGGTCAGGGAGGCACCCAGCCCCGGGCAGGGGCGTCGGCGGGATGGTTGGCCACCGGAGGCTCCGCAAGCCAGGCGGCGGCGGCGGAGTCCGGCAGGGCGCCGCCGAATGCCTCAAACCCTCGGTATTCCAGAGGTGCTCCGCAGAGCGCTGGCAGCCGCCGCTGATCCGTACCGCTGGTCCGTACCTCCTCCGGCACGGCCGCCACCGCAGAGCGCCAGGCCCCGGTCTGTCGGTGCCCCCGCCGCGGGCGCCGGGGAAGCGGGCGCGTTGTAGAGCTCTCGCCGTCAGGCACCCGGTCCCAGCGTTTTGGTGCAGATTAACGGGAGATTTAGGCGATTTGATGGCGAAATGGCGGGATCGGGCAGGGAGCTCCGGAGACCTGCGTCCGATCACGCCGCCATCTTGGACACGCCGGCAACCGAGACAGTTTTAAACTTGTGAAGACTACTTCATAAGTGTTTTGGAAGGTATGGAAAACTGCATGGATTTGAGTTTGTCACAGGAATGTTGTTTGTAATATCATGGAAATTGACCGTAGAAATCATTATAACAACCGTAAAAAAGGCCCACTCACAGCCACAAAACCGACCCATGCACTTACACTTCAGACCAGCACACCGAGCGCTGCCTGAGTGCCTTGTTGGCTAGTCAGACCCTGGTGCTAGGAAGGTGTTCAAATGTCAGAAAGAGAATCCTGTCCCCTAAGGAGGAAATCTAGCTTCCATATGGCAGGGAGGGCTACGCCTAACGGCAAGTGGTTAGCTGCCTCTGTTCCTAAGTCACAAATGGAGCGCAGTAGGCGCCCTGCTGCGCTCTGGGCTACTGTCTCAGCAGCTTGTTTGGGAATCTGTGCAGCAGGAATAGAGAACATTCAGAAAAGGTTTAATATTTACACCTGTAAGTATGGCGTTTAGTCTACAGGAACATTGTTAACTTATTTTTAATCTGCATATCTTGTTTTCAAACCTACAGCTTTGCCATCAAAAACAGCCGCTTCATTATATAACTCTTGCATAAACGCAAATTTAACTGCTTAGTATTTAGTTCTGCTGAGTGGTTAAAAATACTTTATTTTCCAACAGGACAAGCACTGAGCTGAAAATGAAGTTATTGGGTCTGGTGGTTGATTGTTGAGTTCTGAGTCTCTAACCCCTCCCCCCCCCCCCCCCCCCACACACACACACTCGACCTCTTTGAGAAGCCTTTGACTGCTTGCCCTTGCTACTCTGAAATTCAAGTGCAGAAAGGGTGGTACTTGGCCCCGTATGTCCAGCCGTAGTAGGGCACACCACTGGGTATCAGTCATAAAAGGCCCTTAACCAGAGTCTGCCCTGTGCCCTTCCCTCAACTGTTGCTGACAGAGAGGAGAAAGGGAAATCTGTAAGGAGGACATGCAGATAGCCAGTCACAGAGTGAGGGTGACAGAGCGAGAGAGGGATAAGTGAGACATCAATGACACAGAAAAAGGACAACGGACTCTAATGCCAGCAAGAACGGATGCCTCTAACCTTATGGAGAATAAAAGAAAGGACAAATAGCAGTGCTGTGCGCCTCTGTATCACCGGCCTCTGGTGCCACTGCGCCTGCTGCACTAATGATATGCTTCTGTGAGACTGAGACAGTGTGGCTGTTAGAAGGATGGATATATGCAGGGAAACAAGGGGCTCAGGAGACACTGGAAAAGAAGGGGACAGCAGCGTATTAGAAAGTGAAGAAGAGAACCCCAGTGGTAAGAAATAACGAGAGAGATAAATGAGCAGAGAGGTAAACAAAGGGTAGTGTAGGAACTTAGAAAATTATTTTTATTTAAACGAGAAAGGCAGAGAGAGTATGACACAACCAAGGAGGGCGAAAAGGGAGAGGAAAACATGGTAAGAGGTGAACATGTGCACAGAAAAATGATAGAACAGGAAGAAAGAGCAAGACAATACAGAACAAAGAGGAAAAAAATGATAATTCTAGCGACGGAGAAGGTACAGGGTCAAAGCTGAGAAGTGGTGACAAGGAGACACTGAGTGAGCAAGAAAAGAAGTGGTCAATGCCTGAGAGAAAAGTCAAAGGTGAATGGTATGGAAAGAAGTGTAGAAAATGATACAGGGAAAGGAGGAGGAATGGGAGGGAAAGCTAGAGGGCTGACAAGATAGGATGATTGTTGGGGACACGAAAGAGAATGGGAATTGAAGAGACAGAATCAGGAATCAGGAAGGGTGATAAGGGAGAGAGATGTGGAGAAAGAAATCTGTCCAAAGTTGATCAGTGAATGGGGGTGATGGCATAGTATTGTCTGATGACCTCTGGTGCCCACTGTCTGCCACCTGTCTTCGCTCTTGCTGTCAAGAATGCAGAGGTCTTTGGACTCTGAGTGAGTGCATCTGTAAAACTGTCTGCTGAGCAGCATCTAGCCGCCAAGTTAATCACCGGTGCTGCTCAGATCACACAGACGACAGTCCATGGGTGTGCCATGCATGCCCCAGCTGTGGGCAGAGTGGATGTGTATTGAGCTTTGCTTTTTCTCACTTTAATATACAGTATGTCAGCTGGGACAGACTGGTTGCACTGTTGTCCAACACTATAACTCACTCAGGTAGCAGCTGGCAGTGAGTAGCTATGCTCCTCAAATGAGAGGTACCAGAGTCAGCTTTACTCCTGTCAAGCTAAGATTCCCCTTTCCACACCTAAACCACCACTCTCTACTTTAAGGCCAACTGGGATACACAGTGCATGTGGGGCTAGCTCAGACCTCCTACAGAGCGGGCTTAAACAGGCAGCAAACAATTTGCAGGTAGGTGTAGCCCTCCCTGCCCAAGCCAGGTGAGGCTTTGCACAAATAATGAACCAAGCAGCAACTACTTGTTGTCAACGTTGCCATACCCAAATCTGAAAATAAGTGCGCTAGGGCCAGCATCAGCACCACCAGTGTGAACACATCGAAACTGAGTGGGTGAAAATTACTAAATTCGTTAGACTCGCCTATGCTGCATGGTGTTTGAAGGGCTACCGAACAGGTTGTTATTAGCCCTTTGCAGCTCCTGGGGTATTCCTAGCTGGAGGAGATTCAGTCTCTTGGTGTGGGACTTCTAGCTTCAAGGAAACACAAGTGCGTGTGACAGAATAGCAGGAGAGGCCCGATAGCAGCCATGAGTAGTTGCATGCATGTCTTCTGCTATTGTGGAGGAACTATTTTTCTCCTCCATTTTGGAGAAAAAAAAAGCCTTTAGGCCACCTGAGTAATGCTCATCTTCTCAGTGTCTCAGAACTGTAGTGATAAAGTGTCCCTCAATGTGTCAAATGTAAGAAGTTGTACCATCACACATTGGCAGCGCAACTGCAACTATGCCACAATGGAGGATGAAATAGTGCAGCAGGGTTGACTAAATTATGTGGCAAGAAAAGACAAATTTGTGCGTAAAGCAGAATATTTTGTCTTTTTACGCATGTTCACACTGTCAGGGCAAAAGTTCTACCTCATTAGTAACACTTCAAAACTTAAATACAGCAATAGACAATTCAAAGGCGATCAGTCCATTTTTGCAAAGGGCCTTCCACTGCACGGCAACACATGTTGCGCCATTTTTGGTAACAATTGATGCGGTTGAGGTTGAAACAACGCGGCTTTTTTACAAGCCCCTTGCGCCGGAGGTGCCTCACTTTTTGTGATGCCCCAGCAGTGCATTTTTCTGCCCCTTACTTACAAGGACAGGAAAAGCCGAAAGCCACCCTGTGTGGCTTTTCCTGTCCTTGTAAATTCGGTCTTTACACGCAGCACTTTGGTTGAAAGGCTTGTTCCATGGGTGTTACTGTAGGTGTTCCCACACTGCACCGAGGGAACCTGACACATTGCCAGATATAGGAGAAATCATAAACCTGGAAATGCGTCTGAATGCTACGCCTCCCCAGGGGAGGCAGAGGGAGGCTCAACAAGGAAAAAACATATTAATTACTCCTAGTTTTTTTCCATAGGCTAGGTATGCTGCATTCTGCAGCACACATAGAACGAGGAAATCACCTCTGTTGATTATTTATGTGCAGGAAGGTGTCCCTTCCTACACATAAACAATCATTAAAAAAATGACATTTTGCACGTTCAATGTGTGCTAATGCAGCATACATAGGAGTTGCAAAAAGCCATTTCAAATTGTTTATATGCATGAAGGGACACCTTAATGCACATAAACCATCCTCCCTGTGACGCCGTTATCCTGGACTAATACAAAGCTGCCCCTATCAGAGGGGAAGACTCCTCCGTGCACTGCTTTGAGGACTGAAAAGTCTGATAATCTTATGCATTAATTTGATTAAGTTTGCTCAACAAGTTAAGGTTTGAAGTTTTTTATTGTGCTTTATCGCTTCATTTCGTGTAGTAATTTATGTTTCAACTCATTACTTTCATGGTTGTAACCCACATGTTTGTTTTCTCGTGATGACGATAATGCCCAAACATATCAATAATTCATCTTTCCTAATGCATTTCAGGCTTATAGACAGCCCTTCGTCAGGGGTTAACTCTACGAGTAAAGAAAGTAAGTACCGATCAGTGTACATATTCTGGATGGTGGTTAGAACGCAATGCGTGCCTAAAAGGTGAATTAGTGCTGCAGTTTATGTTAAACATGCAAGTGTGTCGCTTGCTTAACTAATGCGAGAAAATTCTGAAAATGGGATCGTGAAGTTAATACGCTTAACGTCGTGCTGCCGTTTATGGTGAAATTAAAAAATGTGATTTCTAGTGCCCGGTTCTAATGGAATCGTGCTGTGAGCCTTAACCGCAATTAAACATGGTTGCAGGACATTTTGTACTCACGGATGAAGTTCTAAAACAATCACGCCTATAACAAAAACAGGGTCTCAGTACTGTGATAATAAACGGTGCTACGGGATGAAAATATATACGGGTCCTCGTCCGAGGTACTTACTGGGTCTGAAGTTGTTCCACAACGAATACGGGCAGTGGTGTGACTCGCGGGGTGTTGTGAAGTGCACAAGTGAAACCGGAGGGATTAATCAGTGCTGGGGTAACTAAACATAGAGGACGGACTAAAAGGTTGCTAGTGCCGATGGTCACCATCTTGGAGTGGAGTAAAGTAATTAATCAAAGTGTGCGAAATGTGTGTAAAAAAGGCTGAAGAGGTACTGCTTATATATATAAAGTATGGAAAATATTACACAAATGTACTGTAGATACAATTACAACAACATTGCATTCGAAATGAGCATCAGTGTCTTTACAGGTAACATAGGAATTCCATCCTATCATTCAACCCGTTCGGTTGCATCGTGGCCATGTATCGGAACCAAAAGTTCTCTAGTTTCAACAAAGTGTTTTTATTGTTTCTGGTGGGCTTGATCTGTTCCAAAATCAAAAATTTCAACTGCGCCACAGTGTGGTGTTTCTCAACGGAATGTGCTGCGACTGATGACTTCATATTGTTGGTTCGAATGTTACTCTTGTGTTCGAGTATACGTACTCGAATTTTTCTCTCTGTGTGCCCTATGTAGCAGGAGCCACATGGACATTTTAACATGTAAATTACATTGGCTGAATTGCAGGTGGCATTTACTTTAAGTCTGACTTTGTGGCCTTTCATTGGATGGTTGGTGTGGTTGCCTGGTATGATATTGTGACAATTGCTGCAGTTATGACAAGGTAGAAGTCCTCTGTAAGTTTCTGGTTGTTGTTGTTCCCGTGGTTTCGTCTATATTTCTTTGATATTGCGTCCTCGTGTGTATGCAAATATTGGTGGCTGTGCAAAAGCACCTTGAAAGTCCGGTTCAGTGCTCAAGAGTGACCAATGTTTCCATGGATCCTACCAATGAGCACACCAATAGACTCAACGGCATCATTAAACAGGCATTTGACAACGGTACGATAACAGACAAAGCCAGAAGATACCTCACACCCGACAATCCATCAGCCCCGGTCTTGTACATGGTACCCAAGGTACATAAACATCCCACACGTCCACCATTAAGACCAATAGTATCCACCAAAGGGAGCATACATGAAGCAACTGGCAAATTCCTTGATAAATACTTGCAACGGTTCGTACTCAGCAGTGGATGATACATCAGAGATACCACTGATTTTTTGCTTAAACTTGAAGCTTGCACCAATCAGTTAAAGGATCAAGATGTAATGCTATGCACTGTCGACATGTGTTCCCTATACACGTCGGTACCACATGATCTAGGTATTGAAGCACTTGAGAAGGTACTAGCAGAATCGACCTTGGACCCAGATTTAAAAGTTCTACTCATGGAGTTAATGGTATTCACATTGTACCACAGCTACTTCACCGTCAACAACAACTGGTTTCAACAGTTATGTGGAACTTCCATGGGAAATTGTTCAGCTCCTTCCTATGCGAACATTTTCATGAAATCCTTCGAGGAGTCACACATACTCAACGATCCAAGATGGCTGACTCATGGTAAACTTTACCTAAGATTTATAGACGATATTTTCATTCTATGGTCAGGGAACACAGGCACCTTACTTGAATTTCTGAACAACTGGAATCTAATCAATGTGGAGTTATGACAAAGATCGCATTCATTTCCTGGATGTGGTAATACGGAGACAAGGAGACAAATTCACCACAACAGTCTTCCGAAAACCTACGGATCACAATTCAATTTTGCACTACAACAGTTTTCATCGACTTACCCTTAAACTCAACTTACCATACTCTCAACTGTTGAGGATCAATTGCATAGCTTCAATGGAGAGTGAGAGTGACAAAGAACTCAACAACATGGTAAACAGATTTAAGAAACAAGGATATCCTCAGGAAACGTTGGATAAAGCGGTTTCACGCTGCAAGAAGATTGCTCCTAAAGACTTACTACAGGTCAAACCCAAAAAAGAAAACCCACGCATGGTGGTGGTATCTAAATACACCATCATCAGCAATCAATTCAAGCGAATCATAACCAAACATTGGTCACTCTTGAGCACTGAACCGGACTTTCAAGGTGCTTTTGCACAGCCACCAATATTTGCATACACACGAGGACGCAATATGAAAGAAATATTGACGAAAACACGGGAACAACAACAACCAGAAACTTACAGAGGACTTCTACCTTGTCATAACTGCAGCAATTGTCACAATATCATACCAGGCAACCACACCAACCATCCAATGAAAGGCCACAAAGTCAGACTTAAAGTAAATGCCACCTGCAATTCAGCCAATGTAATTTACATGTTAAAATTCCCATGTGGCTCCTGCTACATAGGGCACACAGAGAGAAAAATTCGAGTACGTATACTCGGACACAAGAGTAACATTCGAACCAACAATATGAAGTCTTCAGTCACAGCACATTTCGTTGAGAAACACCACACTGTGGCGCAGTTGAAATTTTTGATTTTGGAACAGATCAAGCCCACCAGAAACAATAAAAACACTTTGTTGAAACGAGAGAACTTTTGGATCCGATACATGGCCACGATGCAACCGAACGGGTTGAATGATAGGATGGAATTCCTATGTTACCTGTAAAGACACTGATGCTCATTTCGAATGCAATGTTGTTGTAATTGTATCTACAGTACATTTGTGTAATATTTTCCATACTTTATATATATAAGCAGTACTTCTTCAGCCTTTGAATATCCTGAGAATTCTAGCTGTGCAAGTCTCATCCACTTGTTGTCTACGCAGTTATCCTGGAACCATGGTGAAAGGGTGACTGTGTTGGCGCATGGCAGCAAATTGTGCGTCAGCACAATGGGAGAGCAAAGGGATCCGTCATATTCTTGTACATATGATGTATCCCTGTGCTTTGAAAGTGCTGCAACGTGGCGCAGCCAAAGGGCTTGTGGTGCCGCGCTGCTGCACTTTCTTGTAAATGAGGCCTAAAATTCTTTAGCATGGAAGCAGCAGCGCTGCGGCTGCCACGCTTACTTCGAGTGGTTGGATGTGCGTTTGTACATAGGGCCTTGTGCCAGGGACAGATGATGTAAGATACCTGACATTTGCAGGTTTCCCCTGGGTAAATCTGCTGAACAGTCGGATCACTGGTTTTGTATTACACTGCATCGTTTTTGCTAGTCCACCCTTATCTTTAATGTTTTTATTCACACACTGGCAGTAGCTAATAAATAAGAGATCCTGAAGAAGGCCAAAACACTATTGTAGGTCAATACGGCTGAAACATGTTGATCACTTTTTAGTGCAGCTGTCTCTAATTACGGCAGCCACACCACTCGATTTTTGGTTTTAATCCTGGCACCAGGAAGCATCAATAAATTATGTTAGTCTCAACTTGTAGCTAGTTTTAACTTTCCTCACTGTTTAGTTAGCACTGTACCAACTCACTCACACACTCGTTCACATTGAGTCTGAGAAATACCCCTTTCCTCACCAAAACATCCTTGAGCTCGTCCCTCGCAGCGAGGGGGTTGTAGCCCGCGTTACAACTAGGTTTGTGACCCGAAGAGGTATCCCCATGATGAAGCATGACACCTTTGGTGTGTGAAGGAAACCGTCCTTAAAAGGGACACATCCCAATTCCCTTAGCACTGTTTTTCCTTTTTCTCTCTCTCATTGGGACAACCTGTTGCCCATTGCTTGGACCCCAGGGCTTCTTGCAATACGATCTGCCTCATTACTATTCATGAGGTAAGTAGCAAATTGCAATTCACTCTAGTTGTTTGTAGACATTATAGGTATATTGGCCTACTGGGTCAGCAAACAACCTTGTCTATAATCACTTTAAATGTTTTAAAAAAATGTTTTATTGCTCTCTGCTTTTCTTAAAATACCTAATAACTGGGGTGGCAATTAATAAAAAATATATATATTTTTTTAAATTTGTTTTAGAGTAGATAGTGGTTCTGGGGATCACTGACTACTCCCCAACAAACATTTTTTAAACACTCACATAAGATAAAGTGTTCCCCTCCCTTTTTAGGTCTCGACTACTATATCCCATTAGGGATTGAATAGGCGAGATTATAGTAAGCAGTTCAAAAAGTCTACCAAGCTGCGGATCGCGTACAGTTCATGTGAGGCAGGCGTGTGAGGCAGGCTCGTGCACATCAAACACCATGGGCCTCAGACTTCAAAGGAAGCCGCTCGCACACCACCATCTGTCTGAGCCTCGGCATCAGACTTCAAAGGAATCCAAGCCGCTCCCCCGCCCCCTCACCTCCCCATCAGACTTCAAAGGAATGCGCTCCCGCTCCCCCGCGCCACAGCAATATCGAGAGCTTGGGGTTTTTTGCATCCATTTCGCGGGAAAGCCGTGTTTTGTTCGGCGTTCTCTGGACCTTTCTAGGTTTTTTCTGGACGAAAGTGAAAGCCTACCGTGCTTGTTTACAGTAGCCTTGCTCCTCAAATGCTGTTGCTGTGTTGCCATCTCTCTAGGGACACTCAGCTTGAAAATACTCGACTTGCTAGCTGCAATGCTACATCCTCTATGCTTTGCTTCTAGACACATTGATCCCTCACAGACTGTGCTGACTCTGCCCCTACTGATTCTGAAACTGACCAACGCAGTCACCACGCAGTCTCTTCTCTCTGTCTTATGATGTCTGCACTGGCACCATTTACTTCGGACCCTCACCCTCACCCTCACACCTCCTCACCCTCATACACACTCACACCCTCTCACCCTCACACACCCTCACTCACCCTCAAACCCGCACCCACCTTCACCCACCCTTACACCCTCACCCTCAAACCCTCACCCCCTCACCCTCACAACCCTCTCACCCTCACTCACCCTAACCCCCTCACACACCCACACCCCCTCATCGTCACACCCCCTCATCCTCACCCTCACACACTCTCACACTCATACACCCTCACACTCTCTCATACCCTCACTCACCCACCCTCACACACCCTCACCATCATACACCCTCACCCTCACCCCCTCACCCTTACACCCCTTCACCCTCACCCTCACACATGCCCTCACACACCTTCTCACTCTCACACCCCCTCACACCCAAACCCCCTCACCCTCACACCCCCTCATCCTCACCCCGTCACCCTCACAACCCGTCACCCTCAACCTCACTCACCCTCACACCCCCTCACACCCTCTCACCCTCACACCCTCACCCTCACACCCTCACCCACCCTCACCCTCACAACCTCACACCCTCACCCTCACAACCCCACACCCTCCCCCTCACACACCCTCACACCCCTCACCCTCACACCCCCACACCCCCACACCCTCACACCCCCTCAACCTCACACCCCCTCACCCTCACACCCTCACCCTCACACACCCCCTCACACACCCTCTCACCCTCACACACCTTCACACTCACACACCCTCACACCCTGTCATCCTCGTCACTCTCACCCCATCACCATCACCCTCCCTCCCCCTCACACCCCCTCACCCTCACACCCTCTCACCCTCACAACCCCACACCCTCACCCTCACAACTGCACACCCTCCCCCTCACACCCCCTCACGCTCACACTCCTCACCCTCACACACCCCCTCACCCTCACACACCCTCACCATCACACCCCCTCACCCTCACCCCCCCTTAACCCCTCCCCCTCACACACCTCCTCCCCTCACCCCCTCCCCCCCACTCTCACACACCCTCACCCTCACACACCCTAACACCCTTTCACCCTCACACACCCTCACTCATCCTCACACCCTAACACTTCCTCACACACCCTCACTCACCCTCACACCCTCACACACCCTCACCCTCACACCTCCTCACCCTCACACACCCTCACATCCTCTCCCCCTCACACACCCTCACTCACCCTCACACCCATTCTCACAGATCCTCACAGACCCTCACTCACCCTCACACCCTGATCCTCACACTCTCACCCTCACTCAATCTCACCCCCTTACACCCCCCCTCACACACCCTCACCCACCCTCACTGACCCTCACACCCTCAACCACCCTCAATCACCCTCACACCCTCACCCTCACACCCTCACCCCCACCCCTCAAGCTTACAACCCTCTTACCCTCACTCACCCTCACACCCCCACACCCTCACACCCACCCTCACACCCCCACACCCTCACACATCCCCTCACCATCACACACCCCTCACCCTCACTCACCCTCTCACCCACCCTCACCCACTCTCCCACCCTCAACCACCCTCTCACCCTCACACACCCTTTCACCCTCCCACCCTCTCATCCTCACACACCCTCACCCTCACACACCCTCACACACCCTCTCACCCTCACACACCCTCACACGCCCTCACTCACCCTCACCCCTCAAGCTTGCAACCCTCTCACCCTTACTCACCCTCACACCCCCACACCCTCACACCCACCCTCACATCTACACACCCTCGCACATCCCCTCACCCTCACACACCCCTCACCCTCACTCACCCTCTCACCCTCTCTCTCACCCTCACCCACCCTCTCACCCTCACACACCCTCTCACCCTACATATGTCCCTCACCCTCACACCTCCTCACCCTCACACACCCTCACTCCCTCTCACCCTCACACACCCTCACTCACCCTCATACCCTCACCAACCCTCACTCACCCTCACACCCTCACCCCCCTCACCCTCAAAACCCTCTCACCCACACTCACCGTCACCCCCTCACACCCCACACCCTCACACCCCCTCACACCCCCACACCCTCACACATCCCCTCACCCTCACACACCCCTCACCCTCACTCACCCTCTCACCCACCCTCACCCACTAACCCACCCTCACCCACCCTCTCACCCTCACACACCCTTTCACCCCCCCACCCTCTCATCCTCACACACCCTCACCCTCACACACCCTCACACACCCTCTCACCCTCACACACCCTCACACGCCCTCACTCACCCTCACACCATCACCCACCCTCACACACACTCACTCACCCTCACACCCTCACACCCTCACCCCTTCACCCTCACAACCCTCTCACCCTCATGCACCTTCTCACCCTCACTCAACCTCACCCCCTCAAACCCCCTCACCCTCACCCTCACACCCCCTCACCCCTCACCTTCACACACATCCCCAGCCTAACACCCCTCAATCTCACACTTTCCTCACCCTCACACCCCCTCATCCTCACCCTCACACACCCTCACCGCCACACACCCTCACCCCCTCACCCCCCTCACCCTCACCCTCACACACACCCTCACACCTCCTCTCACCCTCACACCCCCGCACAGCCACACCCCTCACCCTCACATCCCCTCAGCCTCACACCCCCTCACCCCATCACCCTCACCCCATCACCATCACCCTCCCTCACCCTCACAACCCTCTCAGTCTCACACCCTCTCACCCTCACACCCTCACCCTCTCAAACCCTCATAACCCCACACCCTCCCCCTGACACAATCTCACACCCCCCTCACCCTCACACCCCCTCACACCCTCACCCCACCTCACCCTCACCCCCTCACCCTCACACCCTCACACACTCTCTCACCCTCACACCCCCTCACCCTCACACCCCCTCACCCTCATACCCCCTCACCCTCACACCCCCTCACCCTCACCCCGTCACCCTTGCCCTCCCTCACACTCACACCCCCTCACCCTCACACCCTCACACCCTCACCCTCACCCCCTCACAACCCCTCACCCTTACAACCCCACCCCTCACACGCCCTCACCCCCCTCACCCTCACACACCCTCACACCCCCTTATCCCCTCAATCACCCTCACCCTCACCCCCTCACCCTCACACACCCTCACACCCTCACCCTCACAACCCCTCACCTTCACCTTCACCCCCTCACCCTCACAACCCTCTCACCCTCACTCACCCTAACCCCCTCACACACCCACACCCCCTCATCGTCACACCCCCTCATCCTCACCCTCACACACTCTCACACTCATACACCCTCACACTCTCTCATACCCTCACTCACCCACCCTCACACACCCTCACCATCATACACCCTCACCCTCACCCCCTCACCCTTACACCCCTTCACCCTCACCCTCACACATGCCCTCACACACCTTCTCACTCTCACACCCCCTCACACCCAAACCCCCTCACCCTCACACCCCCTCATCCTCACCCCGTCACCCTCACAACCCGTCACCCTCAACCTCACTCACCCTCACACCCCCTCACACCCTCTCACCCTCACACCCTCACCCTCACACCCTCACCCACCCTCACCCTCACAACCTCTCACCCTCACAACCCCACACCCTCCCCCTCACACACCCTCACACCCCTCACCCTCACACCCCCACACCCCCACACCCTCACACCCCCTCAACCTCACACCCCCTCACCCTCACACCCTCACCCTCACACACCCCCTCACACACCCTCTCACCCTCACACACCTTCACACTCACACACCCTCACACCCTGTCATCCTCGTCACTCTCACCCCATCACCATCACCCTCCCTCCCCCTCACACCCCCTCACCCTCACACCCTCTCACCCTCACAACCCCACACCCTCACCCTCACAACTGCACACCCTCCCCCTCACACCCCCTCACGCTCACACTCCTCACCCTCACACACCCCCTCACCCTCACACACCCTCACCATCACACCCCCTCACCCTCACCCCCCCCTTAACCCCTCCCCCTCACACACCTCCTCCCCTCACCCCCTCCCCCCCACTCTCACACACCCTCACCCTCACACACCCTAACACCCTTTCACCCTCACACACCCTCACTCATCCTCACACCCTAACACTTCCTCACACACCCTCACTCACCCTCACACCCTCACACACCCTCACCCTCACACCTCCTCACCCTCACACACCCTCACATCCTCTCCCCCTCACACACCCTCACTCACCCTCACACCCATTCTCAGAGATCCTCACAGACCCTCACTCACCCTCACACCCTGATCCTCACACTCTCACCCTCACTCAATCTCACCCCCTTACACCCCCCTCACACACCCTCACCCACCCTCACTGACCCTCACACCCTCAACCACCCTCAATCACCCTCACACCCTCACCCTCACACCCTCACCCCCTCACCCCCTCAAGCTTACAACCCTCTTACCCTCACTCACCCTCACACCCCCACACCCTCACACCCACCCTCACACCCCCACACCCTCACACATCCCCTCACCATCACACACCCCTCACCCTCACTCACCCTCTCACCCACCCTCACCCACTCTCCCACCCTCAACCACCCTCTCACCCTCACACACCCTTTCACCCTCCCACCCTCTCATCCTCACACACCCTCACCCTCACACACCCTCACACACCCTCTCACCCTCACACACCCTCACACGCCCTCACTCACCCTCACCCCCTCAAGCTTGCAACCCTCTCACCCTTACTCACCCTCACACCCCCACACCCTCACACCCACCCTCACATCTCCACACCCTCGCACATCCCCTCACCCTCACACACCCCTCACCCTCACTCACCCTCTCACCCTCTCTCTCACCCTCACCCACCCTCTCACCCTCACACACCCTCTCACCCTACATATGACCCTCACCCTCACACCTCCTCACCTTCACACACCCTCACTCCCTCTCACCCTCACACACCCTCACTCACCCTCATACCCTCACCAACCCTCACTCACCCTCACACCCTCACCCCCCTCACCCTCAAAACCCTCTCACCCACACTCACCGTCACCCCCTCACACCCCACCCCCTCACACCCCCTCACACCCCCACACGCTCACACATCCCCTCACCCTCACACACCCCTCACCCTCACTCACCCTCTCACCCACCCTCACCCACTAACCCACCCTCACCCACCCTCTCACCCTCACACACCCTTTCACCCCCCCTACCCTCTCATCCTCACACACCCTCACCCTCACACACCCTCACACACCCTCTCACCCTCACACACCCTCACACGCCCTCACTCACCCTCACACCATCACCCACCCTCACACACACTCACTCACCCTCACACCCTCACACCCTCACCCCTTCACCCTCACAACCCTCTCACCCTCATGCACCTTCTCACCCTCACTCAACCTCACCCTCTCAAACCCCCTCACCCTCACCCTCACACCCCCTCACCCCTCACCTTCACACACATCCCCAGCCTAACACCCCTCAATCTCACACTTTCCTCACCCTCACACCCCCTCATCCTCACCCTCACACACCCTCACTGCCACACACCCTCACCCCCTCACCCCCCTCACCCTCACCCTCACACACACCCTCACACCTCCTCTCACCCTCACACCCCCGCACAGCCACACCCCTCACCCTCACATCCCCTCAGCCTCACACCCCCTCACCCCATCACCCTCACCCCATCACCATCACCCTCCCTCACCCTCACAACCCTCTCAGTCTCACACCCTCTCACCCTCACACCCTCACCCTCTCAAACCCTCATAACCCCACACCCTCCCCCTGACACAATCTCACACCCCCCTCACCCTCACACCCCCTCACACCCTCACCCCACCTCACCCTCACCCCCTCACCCTCACACCCTCACACACTCTCTCACCCTCACACCCCCTCACCCTCACACCCCCTCACCCTCATACCCCCTCACCCTCACACCCCCTCACCCTCACCCCGTCACCCTTGCCCTCCCTCACACTCACACCCCCTCACCCTCACACCCTCACACCCTCACCCTCACCCCCTCACAACCCCTCACCCTTACAACCCCACCCCTCACACGCCCTCACCCCCCTCACCCTCACACACCCTCACACCCCCTTATCCCCTCAATCACCCTCACCCTCACCCCCTCACCCTCACACACCCTCACACCCTCACCCTCACAACCCCTCACCTTCACCTTCACACCCTCACCCTCACACCCCCTCACCTCACCCCCCTCACTCCCACACCCTCACACCCCTCACCCTCACACCCTCTCACTCTCACACCCCTCACCCTCACACAGATTCACCCTCACATGCCCTCAACCCCCTCACCCTCACACACCCTCACACACACTCACCCCCTCACTCTCCTTCACTCACCCTCACTCACCCTCACACCCTCCGACCCCCTCACCATCACACCCCCTCACACTCACACCCTCACCCTCACACCCTCACCCTCACACCTTCTCACCCTCACACACCCTCACTCACACATCCTCATCCTCACACCCCCTCACACACACACCCTCTCACCCTCACACACTCTCACCCTCACACCCCCTCACACACCCTCACCCTCACACCCCTTCACCCTCACACACCCTCACCAGCGTAGTATAACAAAACATTGCATAGCATAACAAAACACAGCATAGCATATCATAACAAAAACAGCATAGGATAGCAAAACATAGCACAGCATAACAAAACAAAGTATAGGATAGAAAAACAAAACATAGCATAACAAAACAAAACATAGCATAGCAAAATACAACAAAGCATAGCATAGCATACCAAAACACAACAAAACATAGCATAGCATAACAAAACATAGCATAACAAAACAAAGCATAGCATAACATAACAAAGCATAGCGAAATAAACATAGCATAGTATAACAAAACATAGCATAGCATAACAAAACACAATCAAACATAACAGAACAAAACATAACATAACAAAAGGTAGCATAACATAACATAAAACAAAGCATAGCATAACAAAACATAGCAAAACACAACAAAACATAGCATAGCATAGCAAAACACAACAAAACATAGCATACATACCAAAACATAGCATTGCAAAACATAGCATAATAAAACACAACAAAACATAGCATAGCATAACAAAACACAACATAGCAAAGCATAACAAAACAAAGCTTAGCATAGCATAACAGAACATAGCATAACAAAACATAGCATAGCATAACAAAACATAGCATAGCATAACAAAACAAAGCATAGGATAGCAAAACAAAACATAGCATAACAAAACATAGCATAAAAAAACACAACACATAGCATAACAAAATATAGCATAACAAAACACAACAAGACAGCATAACACAACATAGCAAAACACAACAAAACCTAGCATAGCTTAACAAAACACAACAAAACATATCATAGCGAAACAAAACATATAATAGCATAGCAAAACATAGCATACCAAACACAACAAAACATAGCATAGCATAACAAAACATAGCATAGCAAAACAAAGCATAGCATAATAAAACACAACAAAACATAGCATAGCATAACAAAACATAGCATAGCATAACAAAACATAGCATAGCAAAACATAGCATAGCATAACAAAACACAGCATAGCATAGCATAACAATTCAAAGCATAGGATAGCAAAACATAGCATAGCATAACAAAACAAAACATAGGATAGCAAAAAAAACATAGCATAGCATACAGCATCACTCCGCACCACCACAGCGTCACTCAGGGGCACCACAACATCACTATGCGCTACCACAGCATCACTGAACGCCACAGCATCACTCGTTTGCCATCACTTCACTCAGTGCCACCACAGCATCAATCTGTACAACCATTCAACAACACCTGGTTCAAATATGTTCTCTCAATGTTTCAAGCGTTGTTACAAATGTAACAAAAAGATGTTAATATTTCACTTCTGTTCTTGGATTTTCGTCACGATAAAATACACTGAACATACTCTTCACAAAAGTTATTTACAAAACTTTAAGCTATTGCCATTATAAATTACAATAACTTTTATTAAGTATTAATTATTGAAAAAAGTTAAAAGCCATTGTTATTTGTAATATCAATACATGTAAGTCACGTAAATACAACACATATTGCATTACAAATGCTATAGGTGTCACATTTGCGAAAGTTATAACCATTGGCATTGTAAATGACAAAGCTATTAATTTCGCTATTTTCAAAAACAAAACATAAATAAAAAATGTGTCATTTACAATACCATTAGCTACAACTTTCCTAATACGAGACCTATTGCATTGCAAATGCTTGTTCTATCGGGTTAGCACCACAACTCTGGCTTTCAAAACGTTTCGATGGTTTGCAACAAGATTACAGTCACAAATAATATATATTACATTACAAATTGCAATTTGGATGTGGCACCGTAAACATAGCTTTTCCAAACACTAATTTATTATGCATTCATGTACTCATTTTGCACTTTTGTAACCATTTACTGAATCTCAAAATTGGTTTGTGATTTTGCAAATTTCAGGCTGTCTAACTGCAAAATGGCTTTGTACATCTGGCCCGATAATCACACTGGAAAAACTCCAGCAAACAATGATTGTAGGTTTTACCAAATCATGCATTATTACGTTTACTTGTGTATAGATAATAATGCAACAAAACCCACGTTCCCCTGAGTAACCCCAACTACTACTGCTTGGCCTCACATTTTATTAACTCTGTTATATATGCAAAAATGTACACACTTTCAGCAAGTCAGGGCTGCATCAAATTGCATAAAAGGTTGGGCAGGGACTGAGGACTATTTTCTGAAATGTACCTCATTACTAAGGCTTAACTGCTTAGTTTTACTTGGCACTCGAAGTATCACACTCAAGGCTATTAAATAACACACCTAAACACACTGAACACCTGGGCATGTAGCACATTAACATATGGCTGAGATACCCGCCACCCCCTCTCAACACAATCCCCAAGGATGGGAAACCGGAAACAGTTCTGAAGTTTTTGGAAGACGGGAGGGAGTAACCCTCCCGGCCGTATTTATTAAAATATGAAACAAAATTAAAACATTAAATAAACAGTTTCATATTATGTACAATTTCATTACCACATTGCGATGTTTGGCTAACCTTAACAGATTCTCTAATACAAAGGTTCTCCTAGCCGAACTAACATCCTATAAAACATTTACTTGAAATTTTGAAATTGTACATCCTAACGTTTAAGGGCCAACGGCAAGGTCGTAACCGGTGTCAAGATCCCTAACCCAGAAATATCGCCCTCACTTGTGAGGGGCGGCCCAGAGGCGTACCTCAAGTGCAATTACCAATTTCCCTTGACTTGACGGGGGCCCCAATAAAACTCGACGCCACTTAGAGGTCGTACGAGGACTCGTGTGAGGTATCTAGAAGGTAGCGTAGACCCCCCCCCAAACCCCACACAACTTACCACATCTGCCGTCGCAGACGTCCTGGCCCCGGGAAATTCCCCAGGAGGGGGCTGTAACCCCTCCTACCCAGGAAGGGGCCTTGACCGCCTTTCCTTTTCCTTCGGCGACCCATCCTTAGAAGGGACCGCCTCCCCGTTGAGGGGCCAATGGCCACCTCCCCCGAGCGCTCCCATCCGTGCTGGGTGACGCCCACTCATAGGGATCTACCAATTAGTGCTCACCGATCATGACCTTACCGCCCGACCAAAATAAATACGACAATGCTAACTAAATGACTAAACTAAAAAGATAATAGCAACTACAACTTTATTCAAGCATGCTTACCAATGAACACTAAAGCAGAATTTCTTTATTTGCGAAAACGTAACACAAATCGACCATTCTTTATTACATACTCAAAATCATCATGAGAATACCACCACCTGTAAACGAAAATCAGAGTTAAACATCAACTTTATTCACAAAACCACTTGCTGTCCTCAGGGGCTGGTGGGTGGGTCAAAATTGGCTCTTCGTTCCGTCTCGAGCTCACGTGCAGCGAGGAGGTGCAGCTTCAGAGCACAGGAACAAGAGGATGCCTTCGGATCTTGCTTCTCCTTTTATCCGTCTTCAGGGCGGGCGTAAACCCGCCCCTGCCTGCCCCAAGGGCGTGGCCAGCCGCGTCAGTGTCTGGGCCAACCCACTCTAGGGCGGGAAAAGGCGCGCCCCGGCTACGCCGCTTCGGGCATACCAGCCGAGACTCGCCTCCCGCCCAAGATGGCTTCCCGGGGGGATCGTGGTACTCCACCATACGTTCGGGGGGACCGAGTGGTCGCCCCTTTCCATATGGCTGAGATACCCGCCACCCCCTCTCAACACAATCCCCAAGGATGGGAAACCGGAAACAGTTCTGAAGTTTTTGGAAGACGGGAGGGAGTAACCCTCCCGGCCGTATTTATTAAAATATGAAACAAAATTAAAACATTAAATAAACAGTTTCATATTATGTACAATTTCATTACCACATTGCGATGTTTGGCTAACCTTAACAGATTCTCTAATACAAAGGTTCTCCTAGCCGAACTAACATCCTATAAAACATTTACTTGAAATTTTGAAATTGTACATCCTAACGTTTAAGGGCCAACGGCAAGGTCGTAACCGGTGTCAAGATCCCTAACCCAGAAATATCGCCCTCACTTGTGAGGGGCGGCCCAGAGGCGTACCTCAAGTGCAATTACCAATTTCCCTTGACTTGACGGGGGCCCCAATAAAACTCGACGCCACTTAGAGGTCGTACGAGGACTCGTGTGAGGTATCTAGAAGGTAGCGTAGACCCCCCCCAAACCCCACACAACTTACCACATCTGCCGTCGCAGACGTCCTGGCCCCGGGAAATTCCCCAGGAGGGGGCTGTAACCCCTCCTACCCAGGAAGGGGCCTTGACCGCCTTTCCTTTTCCTTCGGCGACCCATCCTTAGAAGGGACCGCCTCCCCGTTGAGGGGCCAATGGCCACCTCCCCCGAGCGCTCCCATCCGTGCTGGGTGACGCCCACTCATAGGGATCTACCAATTAGTGCTCACCGATCATGACCTTACCGCCACAGGCCGGATAGTTGACCGGCTATCCGGACCCCCCACAACACTCCTACCTAAAGGTCATGGTTTAACGCTTTCAGCCATGCTAAGAAGTCTCCTATGAGTAACTCGTTCCCCACCCGAGACAAATGCACTCCATCCCCCAAATACATACTGTCATCATTAATACACCCATGCGAAATAGAATGCAGTGTCTTGGAACGGAACAACCTACTCACTTTGTTATTAAGCTTTCTCACAGAATGATTTAAAGCAGGAACCGAAATAGCCCCCCACCATACCTTTCGTGGGATCATATGGGACCACGCAATTGTGCACCCTGGAACTCTCCTCGCTAACCAACTTACAGTGGAAAGCATCGCCTCAAGAAGAAGTCGTCTACCAGTGGTGACCAAATCATTACCCCCAAGATGTACTATGACTACAGACGGCGGTGACCTCGTCCGCCCTAGCAAATCCTCAAAAAATGACTGAAACTGGTCAATACAGAGACCGCCTCTTCCGTAGAAGGACACCCTGTACCCGTATTCCCCAGCTACGTGAATCATATCACCTGCCTTGAATACGTCTGCGGCACGTCTCACGTATGAGTGGCCCACGACCCACACCTCCTCTTTCACAGCCGGTGATGTCTGACCGCTGGCCCGGTGTTGGGTCGACTGCAAAGTTCGCCCCGCCTCGTAGGCTTGTGCAACTGAAAACCAAACAAAAACAAGAAGCGTGAGTACATTGTTACAGCTTCACAACATGTGCAACCGCACATACCTTTTATAACAATTGGAGGACCAACGCCCCACCCGTTTAACTTGGTCAACATTCAGACCCCTGGCTGTAGCTTCTGTAGCAGCCCCTATCCGAAAGGAATGGGTCCCAAACTCGCCCGGGTTCAAGCCCGCAGCGGCAATCGACATCGCAAGCACCCGCTGAAACTGAAACTTTGTCAGTGGGGTGGCGTCAGCGTGTCTCAACAAGGTCCCCCCCCATGATGCCACCCTTCGTGCTAGATAATCCTCTAAACACCTGACCGGGCACATGGAGGACCCGGAAATCCTGCGTATGATTACGCAGTCACCCATCCCATTCTGATCGGTCTTGGACCTGACAAAGGAGACCGTCATCGTCTCCCCTCTGATCTGGACGTGCTCCTGGCACAATCCCCCTGTCACATCCTGCTTGTTCCTCGCCACTAATTCGCTTACCCGCATAGCCCCATGGAATGCCAGCGTAAAAGCGGCTCGGAATAACACTGTCTCAAACTGAGATGAACACGTAGCAGGGAGTCTGGATAATAACTGGGCCAACCTATCCAAACCTATCGGGCGCCTCTCGTCTACTTTGTGACCCTCAAGGCGTTGCCACCCCCGTAACGCTTTCTGTACAACGAAAGACGCTGTCGGGTCCTGGATCCCATGAGCCCTAGCAACAAAGGAAATGGCAGCCCGATGCCTCTGAGCCGTGGCCACCGATTTCCCGACCAGATGTAAGGACATCAGAAAATTTACAACCCACTCCTCCTGGCCCCAAAGCTCCTCTCTATCCGACCCCAAAAAGGCTAAATAGGACCGGAACGCCCCTTCATATGCCTTCCTTGTCCTGGGTGCTAAACTCTCTCCCACGAGGTTACGAAGTTCGGGGCACCGAGAGACCAGAGAGCTTCGGGAAAGGGTGCCGGCTCCGGGTCCGCTGTGGGAAGGAAACCCCAGAAAGCCTGCATACGAAAACGAGACAGTGCATCAGCCGCCTGGTTCATTACCCCTGGGACATGTCTTGCTCTGAAGAGCACATTCAATTGCATACACAGTAAAACAATTTCCTTGAGCAATCTCAAAATCCATTTGCATCGTGCTGCCTGACTATTGATACACTCGACCACGGTCATATTGTCAGACCAAAATACCACAGAGTGATCTTTGAAACCTTCCGGCCAAGTTCTCAGGGCCACTAAAATGGGGAAAAGTTCCAGGAAGGCAATGTTACTCGTCAGTCCACTGTCATGCCACCATGTCGGCCACTTTTGTGCAGACCATCTTGTGCCGAAAATGGCACCGAAACCTATGCTCCCTGCCGAGTCTGTCCACAGCCCCAGCTCCTCGGAGGACACGGCCGGTTTGTTCCAGACGACTCGACCATTGAAATTCGCCAGAAATGCCAACCAAATGCGCATGTCCTGGCGGACCTCGGCCGAGAGCCTTGCGCGATGATGGCACTCCTTCAGGCCGACCATGGCTTGGGCAATCGAACGGGAAAAGGGGCGGGCCATTGGTATAACCCTCAGAGCAAAATTCAACTGGCCAACCAGCTGCTGTAATTGATGCAGCTTAACCTTAGGTCCATTAATACACATTTGCAGGGATGTCCTGAACTTTGACACTTTGTCAACTGGTAAACGAAAACAACCTTCTCTGGAGTCTAACTCGATCCCCAGAAACTCGAGGCAAGTGGAAGGCCCCACAGTCTTACCTGGTGCCAATGGCACACCAAACTGATTCATCAAGACACAAAATTGCGCCAAAGCCTGCCCACATTCCGGATCCCCGGCTGCCCCCAAGAACAAAAAATCATCAAGGTAATGCATCACATGTTGGAAACCCGTCTTCCTTGTGAAGACCCATTGTAGAAAACTACTGAATTTTTCGAAATAGGCACAGGATATAGAGCACCCCATCGGCATACACCTATCCATGTAATACTGACCCTGAAACATGAAACCTAGGAGACGCTGATCGTCTGGATGTACCGGGAGCAACCGGAACGCTGACTCGATATCAGATTTTGCCATCAGCGCCCAAGGCCCCAGGCGATTCAAAATGGCTACGGCCTCATCGAAGGATGCGTACCGCACCGAACACACTTCCGGGTCTATCGCTTCGTTTACGGAAAGACCACGTGGGGCTGATAAATTATGTATCAGCCGAAACTCACCCGGGTCCTTCTTTGGGACCACACCCAGAGGGGAACAAACAAAGTCAGGAACCGGCGGTACACTAAATGGACCGGCGACTCGACCTCGAGTAACTTCCTTCCTGATCTTATCCTGCACCACGGTCGTATGCTGGAAGACCGATAGCTGATTCTTACATTTCCCTGTACCCTGAAAGTCCCCCACTGGGATGCGAAAACCATAAGCAAACCCGTTCCGCAACACCCCAGCAGAAGTACGATCCGGGTATTCACTGAGCCAAGGAATCATTGCCAAGGTATCAATCGGGGTAGGTAAAGGCGCCCCTCGGACTATGTTAGACCTGTTTGGCGCCTCCTCTACCCCCGTTATCACCCGTTTTGGCTCTGCACGTGGACTCAGGATGGGATGATTGCCCGCACCCACTACATTCGTGTCTAAATTTGCACGCTCCCTGGGGCCTAGTACATTTACCCCTGTTGAAGTTCCAACAAACCCCCTTTTTTCCTGTATTGCCGGCAGGCCTCGAGTAGTTGTCGGTACCCGCACCCGATCGAAAGGGCGTCCCCGCATATGGGCGGGAGGATTCGCCAACATTACTCCCTACTAATGGCAACTTTAACATACCAGTTTCCTTCATTTTGGACCAAGCTACCGAATCATAACAATCCCACGTTAAATTTTTATCATGTTCTTTAGCTTTTCTAAACAGGTTATCATAACAAAACCAATGATTACCCTCGTGTGATACCGAGTACCCCATGATTCGTGACTGATAAATCGGCAATTCGGGTAACAGATCGGGCCTTTTTTCCCCCAGGATTGATGAAAAAACCCCCCACGCTTGGCCCCAATTACCAATGTTTTCATTTACCTTAAAGGCGGCCATTTTTGCGCGCCAAACACTCGGATACATGAGATCCTTCTGGCCTTTAACATGCTCCATCTCATAGTGATCAGTCAGCAACGAGAAGATATTTACATACTCCCCTGCCCATATCTTTTCCTTAATAGCCAAAGGAACATGCTGACCCAACTTTTCCCTACGAGAGGGTGCTGACTCGTCTCTCGCAATCGGCAATGGCCGCTTACCTGCACCGGACGTTGCCTCTGCTACTGAACCCGACCCTTGCGGCTTCTCTACTGCTGCAGCCAGTGCGGACACCTTCGCTGCGTTCCGTGACTCACGCACTTGCTTCATCAGCTCGTGTGCGTCGACAGCCGTGGCGCCCTCGCTACCTTTTCCCAACCACGCTGCTAATTGTGCTGCCAGCTCGGGCGGCATATCTTCCCCGGACACGGGGGTGACCACAACGGGAATCGGATTCCCTTCCTCCGGCACGGGAGTGGGAGCCTCGAGCGGGGTATTGGGACCCGGGTTGTCTCCCCCAGCTGCTCCCCTCCTGGGCCTCTTGTTTTTTCCTCCCGGGGCTGTTCCCGCCAAAGGACGTTTCGGCCCCCCTTCCTCGTCCTTATCCATTCGCCTCTTTAAGTCGGTCACCTCTTTCATGAGAACGCGCAGCATCTGGTCAGTAGTCATGCGCTTTCCCGCCTTCTTCGGCATTCTCCAACAGAGTATCTGAAAAACAAACAAGAACGATTACAACGCTCAAAATTGGCTCTTCGTTCCGTCTCGAGCTCACGTGCAGCGAGGAGGTGCAGCTTCAGAGCACAGGAACAAGAGGATGCCTTCGGATCTTGCTTCTCCTTTTATCCGTCTTCAGGGCGGGCGTAAACCCGCCCCTGCCTGCCCCAAGGGCGTGGCCAGCCGCGTCAGTGTCTGGGCCAACCCACTCTAGGGCGGGAAAAGGCGCGCCCCGGCTACGCCGCTTCGGGCATACCAGCCGAGACTCGCCTCCCGCCCAAGATGGCTTCCCGGGGGGATCGTGGTACTCCACCATACGTTCGGGGGGACCGAGTGGTCGCCCCTTTCCAATCTTGAAGCTTATAGAAGCTATTGTAAATAGAAAAAAATGAAAGCATCAACTGTGACTGCCTGGAAGGCTGTTTGTAGCACTGGTTACACAAGCCAAAAAGAAGAAGATGAGCACAGACTATTGACAGGACTCTTAACTCCTTGCTATCCAGAGAGCCTGGAGGTGATGTGTGCTCCTTCCTGGTGTAGTCTGGGGCCTGAAAGCCTTGAGGGGTATGTGGCTGAGTAACACCTTAGCAAACACTTAGCTAATAGGACAAATTGAAACAGCTGCACATTTCAACGGTGACCTGTCTCCAGGAAGAGTAGCCTGGAAAAACCGCTATTTAAATGCAAAAGCAGTCTTTTTCTCAGAGAAAAATGTATTGTTTCCTCTGTTCCTGGTGCTGCCTTTTGCAGTCTGCTGCAGTCTGGCCCCAGGTGTTGCAAAGACGGTGCCAGGGTCGAAGGGGGCAAGCCAGGGGTCACAACGTTGAACCCTGGCAACCATAATGACGCCCATGTTCTGCTTTTATTCCACTACCAGTGGCGTAACATAAGAACCCGCAGCCCAGTGGTGCGAGGAGCCCCATGCTCCAGGGGGCCCCCTCCGGCACTGTGCACGGGCAGGGCCGGACTGGCTACCAGGCATTTTGGCATGCTGCCGAGCTGGGGGCTGATTTCGTTGATGAGGACCTGAGTGTGCTGAATGAAATTCATTTTGCTTTGTTTACTTTTTTTAGCACACGCCGGTCTCCATCAACGAAATTAGCCCCCACCGGAGTGACATCAGCTGGGGGTAAGCTATAATTAGCTCAGGTAACTATAACTGCTGAATTTCACTGGTTGTGTATGAGTGAAATTTGAGTCTAACTATACTGTCCCTGTAATCTTTGTTTTTTTCAGCAAATTTCTAGTTTTTTTAACTTTAAGTAAGATGCATATCGCAATGGATGATGGTGGATGATGGAGGTTGGAAGCAGGGCCTGCCCTGGCATTGTGCTGTCCCCACCCAAGCCTGATGCTCCAGCCTCCCCTCCACCTAGCCATCCATTGTCCAAGTCCATGTCCCTGTCCCTTATTACAGCCCTGTGTGGCCGTAGTTCTGCCACTGGCCTTCCTGCCTTCTCTGAACAGTTAGCTTGCTGCCCGCTCCACCTCCTCTCTATCGTCTGTTGTCTGAATCCACACACTACCCTCTTACCTCTGCCCATGCATGGTCTGATGTGCTGATACTGCCCTCCATTTAGCATGATGTCCCAGTCCACTCCGGCCCTCCATTGCCCAATTCTATGCCCCGACATTGGCGTCCTACTTAGCCTTTGTGCTTAGCTTGCTGCCCCTACTCTCCTTCCCTCTGCCCTCCGATGTCTGTGTGCATGCCCTGCTCCATCCTTTTTGCCCACCATGTTCCATGGACCTGCTCCTCCTATCTACTCTGAGTGTTATGTTGAGCTGCCGCTCCCCTCCTACCAGCCTAGTATTGCCAGATGACTATAACCTGTCCCTGCCACCTACACCCTGCCTGTCCACGTTCCATGCCCCTATCCCCTTCCTCCAACTCTCCATGGGGCATTTTACTGTAACACCCTTCTGTCCTCCCTGGTCTGATGTATTGCAACTGCTCCTCCTGCCTGCCCTGTGTGGTTTGTTGTGAGGCCCCTTCCCCTGAACTCTCTTGATTGTGCCCAGCTCCTACCCCTCCCTTCTATCCTTCATGGTCCTTTGCGCATGCCCGTCCCCCTCCGTCTTGCCCTTCATGGCCATTGTGCTGCCACTAACCCTCCTGCTTGCCATGCATTGTCTTCTGTGCTGCAACGGCCCATCCCACCTTCCCTGTTTGGTCAGCTAGCTACCCCTGACCCCCTCCCACCTTCCCTCCATGGTCTGTGAGTATGCCGTTATAGTCTCACTGTTTCTCTCCATGTTGAGTCTTGCTTCTAGTACCCATTGTGCTAACCTCCTTGGTCAGCTTGCTGCTCCTGCCCTGCTCCTTGCCCCCTGCACTCTGGTTTCCATGTGAAGACCCCTATTCCCTCCCTACTGGCTTGTATGTTCCATTGTAATGCCCCTGATCCCTCCCTCCTGACCTTTTTAGTCCGTTATTGTTAGACGGAGACCCTGAGGGTCGGCCGAGTAAGAGGGAGAGGCCTCCGGGCGAGGGTCCTCTCCTTAGATCGTACGGATGAGCAACCACCCCCCTACAGATGGACACCACACAAAGATAGGTTCTTAACTCTTTTATCAGTATTCTTTGGCAGGTTATCGTACGATACAGCAGAAACGGGACTCGAGGATCCCCTTGAATTTTAGTCTCTGTGGGAAGGGGTAGCGGGACAGTCTTGGTACCGGTTTGGTACAGGGATATCTTGCGGACAGCTCTCAATCCTCGAGCTGGAGGGTTCTTCGGTAGTGGTCGCGGCAGCGCCAGCAGGACTCCCGAGATGGTTCAAGAGGATGGGCCGCGGCAGCGCCAGCAGGACCCCAAGATGGTTCACGAAGATGAGCCACGGCAGCGCCAGCGCCAGCAGGACTCCAAGGATGGTTCACGAAGATGAGCCGCGGCAGCGCCAGCAGGACTCCAAGGATGGTTCACGAAGATGAGCCGCGGCAGCGCCAGCAGGACTCCAAGGATGGTTCACAAAGATGAGCCGCGGCAGCGCCAGCAGGACTCCGAGGATGGTTCACGAAGATGAGCCGTGGAAGCGCCAGCTGGACTCTGAGGATGGTTCACGAAGATGAGCCGCAGCAGTGCCAGCAGGACTCCAAGGATGGTTCACAAAGATGAGCCACGGCAGCGCCAGCAGGTCTCCAAGGATGAGTTCGTCTCGGTGTCTCTCGACTCCAGGATACAACTGCCTTCCTGCTCTGGAGCTGCCCCAGTTATAGGCCTGGTGTCCTTTAATGTCCGGACCCTCGCACTTGGAGGTCGGGGGGTCTGGGATGTGCGAGTCCAGACACCCAGCAGGGGGGTGGAGCCAGCGCCCAGGGAGGCTGTGGGCGATCGAAACTAGGCGGATGGGGGACCATCGAAACTCCTTCCCCCATTGACTCGCCAAGTGGTCTCTTTACCCCCTGGTCAGATCGTGGTGCCTCGATGTCGGGGCTTTGCTGGGCCTGCGGCTGGGGTTGGGCCAAGGCCACGAGGCCTGGTCGTGGAGGGTCCAAGATGGCGGCTGGGCCGGAGACGATGGTCCGGGAAATGGTCCGGGGCAGCCGGGAGAGTTGAGGAGATGAGGTCGAGTTCCGTCGGGGGAGAGCTGGGGGCGGCCCGGAGGGGCGGCACTAGTGGAAGGTGGAAGGTGTCGCTCTTGGTCGTAGAACAGGGGTCGAGGTAGTCCGGGACTCGCCATGCGAGAGGAGTGGGGCCACGCCACGAGGCCCTGTCCAACACTCATCCCCCCCGGCTGAAGGCAGGGAGAGTCACCCATCTTCTTGGGTATTCTCCTCGCCGAGGCGGAAGAAGCGGGACAGGCCGTCTGCATTGGCGTGGTCATTGCCTGGGCGATGCTCCACAGTGAAGTCCATCCCTTGCAGGGAGATGGACCAACGCAACAGTTTCGGATTCTCTCCTCGCATCTGCATCAGCCATTGCAGAGGTCGGTGGTCGGTTTGGACCCGGAAGTGGGTGCCGAAGAGATAGGGTTGGAGCTTCTTGAGGGCCCACATCACGGCGAAGGCCTCCCGCTCAATGGTGCTCCAGCGCTGTTCTCGGGCCAGCAGACGTCGGCTAATGAAGGCTACTGGCTGGTCAATCCCCTCTGCGTTGATTTGGGAGAGGACTGCTCCGACTCCGTGATCGGAGGCATCGGTCTGTACTATGAATTCCCGGCTGTAGTTGGGGGCTTGGAGCATGGGGGCGGTGCACATTGCTGTCTTGAGGGTCTCAAAGGCGGCCTGACACTCCAGTGTCCAGTGTACCTTCGGTGGGTGTCTTTCGGACGTGAGATCTGTAAGGGGGCCCACAATGCTGCCGTAGTCCTTCACGAAGCGCCGGTAATATCCTGTGAGCCCCAGGAAGGCTCGGACCTCTGTTTGGGTGACCGGGGGTTCCCAGGCCAGGATGGCGGCGATCTTTGGTTGGAGGGGGGCCACCTGGCCACTTCCCACTTGGTGCCCCAGGTAGGTCACGGACCCTTGACCGATTTGGCACTTGCTGGCTTTTATTGTCAGTCCTGCCCGTCGGAGGGCGGCCAAGACCTCATGGAGGTGTTGGAGGTGGTCGGCCCAGTGGAGACTGTACACCGCAATATCGTCTAAGTAGGCAGCGCTGAATTCCTCAAGCCCCGCCAGCACCTTATTCACCAGTCTCGTGGCGGGGGCGTTTTTCATCCCGAAGGGCATCGCCTTGAAGTGATAGTGGCCGTCCGGGGTGGAGAAGGCGGATCGCTCCTGGGCGCCCGGGGTGAGGCCGATCTGCCAGTAGCCCGCAGTTAGGTCGAAGGTGCTCAGGTAGCGGGCGGCCCCCAGGCGGTCGATCAGTTCATCAGCCCGAGGGATGGGGTGAGCGTCGGTTCGGGTGACGGCGTTCAAACCCCGGTAGTCCACACAAAATCTGAGTTCGGGGGCGACGCCAGGGGCGGCGGCCTTGGGGACCAGCACGACCGGGCTGGCCCATGGGCTGTCGGAGGGCTCGATCACTCCAAGAGCCAGCATCTTGGACACTTCCGACTGGATGCAGGCGCGTACTTGATCGGGAATGCGGTAGGCCCGGTGCCGTATAGGTGGGCTATACTTGGTGTCGACATCGTGGAGGCACCATGGGGTGACCCCGGGGGTGAGAGAGAATAGATCGGCAAATTGTCGTAATAGGTCTCTGCAGCTTTGGCGTTGTGCGGGGGTCAGGGTGGAAGAGAGGTTGACGCCTTCCATGGAGCCGTCTTTCTCGAGGGTCCTCAGGAGGTCGGGCAGTGGCTCAGAGTCCTCTTCAGCCCCGCTGTCGGTAGCCATCAGGAGACTAAGTTCTGAGCGAACAAAGTGAGGCTTGAGTCGGTTGGCATGGAGGACCCGGAGGGGGTTCCTGGGGGACTCCATGTCTACCAGGTAGGTGCGCTCCACCACTTTGAAGGGCCCCGTCCATTTGTCCTGGAGGGCGCATGGTTCGACCGGGGTCATGACCCAGACCTGTTGTCCCGGCTCGAACTCGATGGATGAGGCGTTTTGATCATACCACCTCTTCATGTCTTCTTGGCTGGCTTCGAGGTTGGCCTTGGCAAGTTCTCTGAACCGTCGAGTCTGGTTTCGGAGGGTCAGGAGGTACCGGTACACATCAGGAGGAGCATTCTGGGTGGTCACCTCCCATCCTTCTTTGATCAGACTCAGGGGACCCCGGACGGGGTGCCCATACAATAGTTCGAAGGGGCTGAATCCCAGGGACTTCTGTGGGACCTCCCGGTAGGCAAATAGGAGGCATGGCAGCAACACGTCCCATTGGCGACGTAAGGGCTCCGCCAAGCCCATGATGATACCCTTGAGGGTGCGATTGAAACGTTCTACCAGTCCGTTCCCTTGCGGGTGGTAGGGGGGCGTGAATTTGTAGGTGACCCCGCACTGTTGCCAGATGGACTTCATGTATCGGGAGATGAAGTTCGTGCCCCGATCACTGACGACTTCTTGGGGGAAGCCCACCCGTGAGAAGATCCCCATCAGGGCTCGGCCCACCACGGGCGCTGTCACGGTCCGGAGAGGTATGGCCTCGGGATAGGGGGTGGCATGGTCCACCAGGACGAGTATGAACCGGTGACCTTGTGATGTCCGGGGCTCCAGGGGCCCCACAATGTCAATCCCTACCCGCTGAAAGGGAGTGTTGACGACCGGGAAGGGCTGCAGAGGGACTTTTATTTTTATGCCGCTCTTCCCGCTGGCCTGGCAGGTGGGGCAGGCTCGGCAGTGATTGATCACGTTGTTCCTCATCTTGGGCCAGTAGAAGTGGGTCACCAGGCGGCTGTAAGTTTTGTCCTGCCCCAGGTGCCCGGCGAGAGGTACATCATGAGCCAGGTTCAGGAGGAAGTCTCTGAATCGGAGGGGGACTACCAGCACCCGGCTTTCCCCGAGCTCGGCAATCTTCTGTTCACTGTAGAGGAGCTCATTGTCCCAATAGACCCAGTGAGCCCCCGAGGCATCCCCTGCGCTCTGGGCTGCGGCTTGCTGTTGGATCCCCTCGAGGGAGGGACCCGTTTTTTGTTCTTGGCGGAACTGTTCTTGAGTGGGGCCACCTTCTTGTTGCCACTGGGCCAGCTCCGGGAGGTCGCGGAGTGGGTCAGGTTCTTCGTCGTTGGGCCCCGGTGGACCGGGTTCAGGGTCGGTGTCTTCAGTGACTACGGGCGATGGCGATTCGGGCCATTCGGGTTCTTCCGTGGAGGGGATGGTGTGGGCGGCCATGGATCGGGTCGTTGCAGAGACCCAATCAGGGAGGCCAAGCATCCCCAGGTGCTCCCTCCGCTCAACGGCAGTCCAGGGGGAGTTCTCCAGGCCGTTCCCCGGGAGGCAGTCTACGGGGGCGTCGTCTCGGACGGTCACTTTCAGCATGCCCGACACTCCCCCCCATTCAAAGGGGATGCGGGCCATCTGGCACAGGCTTTCGGAGTTATCCGCTGACCGTACTGGGCATAGCACATTGGGCAGGATTTGATCCGGGGTCACCAGATGGCAACGGACGGCCGTGATGCTGGCTCCCGTGTCGCGGAGGGCTTCGGCCCGGTGTCCACTAATGGTGACCCATTGGCTGTACTTCTGCGTATTGGCCGGGATGGGGGCCCGTGGGACCATGTCTCTTTCGCCCAGACATACCAGGGACATGGCTGCGGGTTCCCACTCGGGCTGGTACTGTTCATCGTATTCGACCTCTTCTTCGCCTTGTTCCTCCCCTAGGGAGACGGCGGTGATCTGGCGGTTTAGCGGTCCTGTGGGGGTGGATGGTTGGTTTCTCGGGCAGTTGGGGTCGTTGGCGTAATGACCGGGTCGCTGGCATTTGTGGCAGATAATGTTGGGGCGGGGTCCCAGCCTTACTGGAGGGATTCCTCTCCCGGCCAGGGACGGGGGAGTGCTGGTGAGAGGCACCGTGGCGGTGTCCCGGCCCCGGCCCTGGCCTCCTCCTCCTCCTCGCGGACGGTGGGACCCCTGGGAGGTTCGGCCTTGGTCTCCCGCCCAGTTCCGGCAGCGCCAGCAGGACTCCGAGGATGATTCACGAAGATGAGCTGCGGCAGCGCCAGCAGGACTCCAAGGATGGTTCACGAAGATGAGCCGCGGCAGCGCCAGCAGGTCTCCAAGGATTAGTTTGTCTCGGTGTCTCTCGACTCCAGGATACAACTGCCTTTCTGCTCTGGAGCTGCCCCAGTTATAGGCCTGGTGTCCTTTGATGTCCGGACCCTCGCACTTGGAGGTCGGGGGGTCCGGGATGTGCGAGTCCAGACACCCAGCAGGGGGGTGGAGCCAGCGCCCAGGGAGGCTGTGGGCGATCGAAACTAGGCGGATGGGGGACCATCGAAACTCCTTCCCCCATTGACTCGCCAAGTGGTCTCTTTACCCCCTGGTCAGATCGTGGTGCCTCGATGTCAAGGCTTTGCTGGGCCTGCGGCTGGGGTCAGGCCGGGGCCATGAGGCCTGGTCGTGGAGGGTCCAAGATGGCGGCTGGGCCGGAGACGATGGTCCGGGAAATGGTCCGGGCCAGCCAGGAGAGTTGAGGAGATGAGGTCGAGTTCCATCGGGGGAGAGCTGGGGGTGCCCCGGAGGGGCGGCACTCATGGAAGGTGGAAGGTGCCGCACTTGGTCGTAGAACAGGGGTCGAGGTAGTCCGGGACTCGCCATGCGGGAGGAGTGGGGCCACGCCACGAGGCCCTGTCCAACAGTTATGCTGCAGCTTTCTTTCCTGTCTGTCCATTATGGTCAGCTAGCTGCCATTGCCTCTTTCCCCTCTGCTCTCAGTTGTCCATGCGCATGGTCCTGTCTCCTCCCTATTGCTTTCTATGGATTTTTGTGCTGCACTTCCGTCCCGCATGCCCTGTGTTGTGCATTGTGCTGCTGCTAACACTGATGCCTGTATGGTCAGGTTGGTACACCTCTCCATGTCCCTCCTGTTCTCTGTTATCCGAGTCCATGTCCCTACCCAATTCCTTTTGCCTTCCATGATGTAATGTACCATACTTGCTAACATTTTGAACTTAGTAAGAGGGAGATTTTGAAAAAAAACTGGGGTATGGATTTTCCCCATTGACTTACATTGAAAAAGAGGAGATTCTAGTCAGGAGACAGATCAAATAAAGCCCATATGGGCTTAAAAACATTTTTGGCATGTATGGTTGTAGTACCACTGCCTCTTCCTTCTGCCCACAATGGCCTATTATATTGCCACAGCCTCTCTTGCCTGTCCTTATTGTTGATTTGTTGCCCCTGCCCCCCTTTCGACTGCCCTCCATAGTCTGTTGTGCTAACACTGCCCTTCCTGCCTGCCCAGTGTGGTCACATTGTAGCCTCCTCACCCTCCTACCTGCCTTTAATTTTCTGAGTCAGTTCCCCTTGACTCTGCCTCTCAACAGTATCCTAATAAACAACTAGACTGCTAACATTCTATATTTATTTCAAAAGTGTGGCACGCCTAACGTCATCTTGATGTAATCAAAACTGTAATACCTAGAGCATTTCCTTTAGAAATGACATAGAGGAGAGGGTCCTATTTTCATCTAAATTATGGTTAGTGCTCTATAAAACTAAAATGAGGACATATTTTCTGAGTTTTCAAATAGTGACAAAGCACTTTTAAATTATTTGTTATCTTTATGTTTTTTTTATCTAGTTAACCACTTGCTTAAATGTTGCACTTAGGGGAGAGGTTGTAGTGTTACTTCCAGAGCTGCAGACATTGCAACTGGGGAACCAGGTTGGAGTTTATGCTTCAGCTCGACATTCTGTGATTCTGGTCAAATCACTTAATCTCCCCATGTCTACAACCAAAATGAATTTGTCCTTGTGTGATGTAAGCAATGCTCATGGCAAGCACTCCAATACCTGACCAGGGTGCACTATATAAAACTGCAAAAACACAAAAAATGCAAAGTGTTTTGCACACTTCTGTCATTTGGCTACAAGTGCACTCCAATACCTGACCTGTCTGCACTATATAAAACTGCAAAAACAGAAAAAATACAAAGTGTTTTGCACACTTCTGTCATTGGGCTACATATGGGCTACATCTGGGGGATATTTGTGCTACATTTGGGCTCTTTTGTCGCTGGTGGCCATCTTGGGAGATTTATTTGTTATGAAATTTCCTAATTTTCTCATTTACTGCAGTCTCCTCAGAAGGAAATGCTTTCAGTTTTTTACTTTGATTTAATCAAGAAGGCATTCAGATTGACACACATTTGCCATAAATTCTGAATGTTAGCTCTCTAGTTGCTGATTAGATCACTGTAGTAAAGCTACTACTCAGCAGGGAAGTCTGCTGCTGTTATGGAAAGTGCATGTTTCAGTCTGCATTTCAGACGTTTTTAATGAAATAGAAGATTGTTAGACCTGGCATCATTGGCGTGAGTCTACCTTCAATTTTGACGGATTGCCGCCTCTGTTTTGATATGTTTTTGCTGGTTATATGCTTTGGGCACTGTGCCACTGCTATTCAGTGCCACAGTGCAAGTGCTCCCTATGTTAAATTGATGTACTAATTGGTGATTTCATGATGGGGTTATTTGATTTACCTGTCAGCCCCTAGTACAGTGCACCATGTGTGCCCAGGGCTTGTAAATCAAATGCTGCTGGTAGGCTTGCAGCACTGGTTGTGCCACCCACAGAAGCAGCTTGTAAAGTGTACCTCAGGCCTGCCATTGCAAGGCCTGTGTGCAGTCTAGTATTAAATACTTAGTACTTAATGTTGTCAGGACCAACTTCAGTCTGGTCGGTTCACAATAGCAGATAAATATTCTGCCTCAACCTTACACAGGTCCTTTATCTATATGTAGGTACCAAATATCCCATCATAACTGGTTCGTAGCTAAAGGCTGAAGTGGTGAGTGAGGGTTCTCGTCTTTAAAAAGCAAATGCCCAATCCTTTTTATAATTTACTGAGCTGGTCTGTGCACATTGTGATTTACATTCCAGTATTCAACCATTAGGTTACCTGTTGTGAGTATTATGTAGTGGAGCGGTACCGTGGATTGTTACAATTTCTCCAATAGAGACCTTGTTGTGAGATATTATTTCAGTCTAGTACTGCCATGTCGACTTGGCAAGTGCATCCACTTGCAAGTCCCTAAACCTTCTCTTTGCCTCATATTAGACATACTGGGCCCGATTCACAGAATGAACTTAAGACTCAATACTAAACTTAATACTATTTTGGTATTCACAGAATGCACTTACTACTTTTGGCATTCACAGAATGCACTTACTACTTTTGGTATTCACAGAATGAACTTACTACTTTTGATATTCACAGAAGTTAGGATTTTGTCTTAAGTCTGTCTTAAGTCTGTCTTAAGTTTGTCTTAAGTCTGTCTTAAGTCTGTCTTAAGACAAACTTAAGACAAAATCCTAACTTCTGTGAATACCAAAAGTAGTAAGTTCATTCTGTGAATGCCAATAGTAGTAAGTACATTCTGTGAATGCCAAAAGTAGGAAGTGCATTCTGTGAATACCAAAATAGTAGTAAATTTAGGATTGAGTCTTAAGTTCATTCTGTGAATCGGGCCCACTTATTGTAGGCCCAAGGGCAACGTGCATTGTAATTATAAGGTAGGACATGCTCTGGTGTGTGTAGCATGTCCTAATAGTGAACTACAGTCATTTTCGTTTTTCACTATTGCAAGGCTATTTGTTCTCTATAGGCAAGAATGGGCAGTTTGATTATTAAATTCTTATAATCCTAACTGACTCAGGGAACATGGTAACAATTCAAATTTAGTATGCCTAAACTCAGAATGATAAAATACATCTTTTAGTAAAGTTGGTTTTAATATTCTGTGTTTGAAAATACCACTTGTAGAAAGTAGGTATTTTCTTGCCTAACTGTCCAGGCCTGCCTCTGCTAGGTTGTGTATTCCTTGTCTGGGTTTGTGATTGACAGGGCTGGGGCATTCCAGGAGACAGGCTGGGGCAGCGAATTGGTGAATGCAGAGATCTGCATCTAGATGGGTAGCAGGAGCTGCACCTGGGACCTGAATAGGGCTGGGCCTTCCCTCTACAATGCTGGCTCCACCTCCTGTGGCTTGTCTGATGTCTCTGCCCTGCACTGCGAAAGGAGAGAAGGAATCGTGTCAACAAAGTGCTCCAGAGCTGTGCCTTCTCTCCCCTGTGCTGGCTCCACCTCTTGTGGGGTGGCTGGTATCTCTGCCCTGCACAGTGAAAGGAAGGAGAGAGTCATGTAAAAATAGTGCTCACAAACTGGTATGGTCTAGGCAGAGGCCTCTCTGCCTTCAGAGAACAAAGGATTTTGGGGTATAAATATTGGGACCCAGTCCCAAGAACTTTAGATCACTTCTGGAACAAGAAACATTTTGCCAAGTAGAAGAACCAAGGAAGCTGCAGGAGTTTTACTGCCCTTTCGTCAGTGTGCTGTTTGCTGGGTTGGCCTGCAGTGGTAGCTTCATTGCCAAGGAAAGGAGAAGGAACTTTTAAGTACTTTCATCATTTACAGAATATTCTCCAAGGTCTTGAACTGTGCTTGTCTCCTGCTGAAGTCTCTGGGACAAAAGACTTAATCTCCAGCTGAGCCTCTGAATTTCCTTGCTGGGAATTCTCAACTCCAGACATTTGCGTGTCGCTGTGAGCTAGAAACATGACGCATCGAGAAGAAGCGCATCGCTGCCGCAGCTGAAATCATCACACCGCCGGAGAAGCGTGCCGCCGCCACATCTCCCAGAAAGTGTGTCTTCGTGGAAGCTGCCTGCTGTCGCATCTCCCTTAAGAAGTGTGACGCTATCGAGAGAGTCGCCATCGCATAACCGGAGAAGCCTGTCTCAGGGCCTGTCGCAGCTCCAAAGTACAGAGTCATTGCAAGGCTGCCAGGGCGTCTGCGCATCATCGCATCGCCACGTCAAGGGCGCCATCTTCTCACAGCGCAACCAGATCATCGCATCGCATCAAGGTGCCATCATGCACAGTGCAACGGGTCCGCAGACTGAGAATCTATGCATCAACCCCTCACCCGTAAGGATCATGACACATCCCCTTCTCTGGCAGGCATTGAGGCACAACACATCATCTCCCCCAGATCACGGAACCGATGCATCTCCCCTTTTGCAATCCTTTTGTTTACTTTGTGTTGCACATCCAGGTACTTTGTTGGGAACTTTGTCGCATTGATTATCAACTTGAACTAAGCAACATTTTCTCATCTTTAAGCAATCTTAAGTGTAGTATTGTGGATTTTTGTCGTTTGTGGTCTTGTGTTAAGTCTAGATAAAGAATACTTATTTTCATAAAACCTGTGTTGTGTCTATCTGTAGTGTTTTCACTGTATTACTGTGTATATTCACAAATGCTTAACACAATGCCTCTGAGATAAGAATGTCTGCTCGTGCCAACCCACCAAGGGGGTGATCAGGGGTTATTAAGGAGTATAATCCCCTTATCCTGACTTAGAAGTAAGGGTTCCTATTTGGACAAAGGTGAATACCATTGCCAACTAGAGACCCCCAGATCTAACAAAGATGATTTGAGAAGTCACACAAAATGTGCCCTCATTTTTAGTTCTTCACACTAATTATAATTTCTATGGCCAAACAAATCCCCTCATCGTGTTCCTTTTTAAATTAAATGTTTTAAGTGTTACCAGTTTTTTCTAATCAAGATGGCTTCAGGTGTGCCATACTTTTGTCATTAGTAAGACTGTTAGCAATCTTGTTGTTCTTTAGAACACTCTGGGACATTCTGTAATTGGGTTATACATGGGCTACATCTGGATGATATTTGTGCTACATTTAGGCTCTTTTGTCTCTGGAGGCCATCTTGGGATACTTATTTATTATGAAGTTTCCTAATTTCCTCATTTACTGTAGTCTCCTCAGTAGGAAATACTTTCAGTTTTTTACTTTGATTCCATCAAGAAGGCATTCAGATGTGTCACACATTTTCCGTAAATTCAGAATGTTAGCATTTTAGTTGCTCATTAGATCACTGTAGTAAAGCTACTGCTCACCAGGGAAGTCTGCTGCTGGTATTGAATGTGCATGTTTCAGTCTGCATGTCAGAATATTTTAATGAAATAGAAGAAGATTTGAGAAGTCACTCAAAATGTGCCCTAGTTTTTCTTTCTGCAGCACTAATCATAATTTCTATAGCAAAATGAATTCCCTCATGTTGTTCCTTTTTAAAATAAATGTTTTAAGAGTTACCACTTTATTCCAATTAGGATGGCTTCAGGTGTGCAATACTTTTGTCATAAGTAAGACTGTTAGTGCTCAAGTTGTTCTTTAGAACACTCTGGGAAGCTGCAGTAGAACACAAAGGAATCAACTGATAGGCTGCTCCTGTTGAAATATAACAGGAAGATATTTTGTAGTGTAGTTCCTACATTCCCAATAGGCTCTGCGCATTGGAATAACATAAACGGCAGTTTAGACGTAGGACTGAGGTTGACTAGGTCTCTACTGAATATGTTAGACTTAATTAGGTATGCCAGCTAGCTCAGAGGTCACTAGAAACTTTCTCGAATGAACAGGGAGGAGTTAACTTCCCTGATTAGACAAGAAGGGATTCGTTCCTAACAACCGCATAAACATGACAACGTTGCTCCCTCTAGAATAAGGAGTATATCTCCAGAGTCGTGTGAAAACAATAGATAGCTATTTCACTCAGTCAATCGTGCATACTTAGTTTCACCAGAGTGCAGAGAAATAGAGAGAAGGGCGTTTTCAATAAAAGGTGTTATTTATTGAGCAGTCTTCTTTCTCATGCAAGAGAAGTGAATTGCCACAATTGCAATACTTATCATAAAGTAAAGTGCGTACAGTAAAAGGAGTATTATGAAGTAATACTGTAAAAGCATTGATATGGTTACTGAGCCATATGATACTTAAAACGGATAAAATATATACAATTACATACAATGATTAAAGTTTGACTCAACGTACTCAACTGGTGCTTCTAAAATACGCCTACCCCAGTGTACCTAACCTAAGCCTAGTACGTGGGAAGGAGTAAGGGAGTTGCAGTTTAAGTTAAGTTGTTTTTTTCAAGAATCTGAATCAAGAATTCCCTAAGGATCTAATCAGTTCCGTACCTTGGCTTTAGAATGAAGGAAGTCTTGTATCTCGTTCCCAGGACTCGATCTCCCAGTAACCCGCAAGGGTGACTGGAAACACTGGAGCTGGATTTTCTCAGCAGGAGAAAAGACAGCGTCTTTCTCAGTGCGTCAAATGGGAGGGACGGCTTCCTTCGGCACTCGCATCAGCTGGGCTTTGGGTAAGTAGATAGCCGCTCTGCTCCAAACCACCGTGTGTTACTTATGGCAAATGCTGGAATATTTATACCTGGAAGGTGCCGTGTTTGACGTAAGGTTGGACATAAGACGTCAATAAGAACTGTCACTAAGAACTGGCAGTTCTTTCAGGACTCGCAGGAGTTCTAGGACAAATCAAAACAAAAGCAGGGGGAATTCCTGGGTTGCTGGAGATTTGGTTTGTTTAAAGAACGCGTTGTACTTTCTAGGAGTCTAAGGAAGTAGCCTTGCCGTATTTGGACTGCATTGGCTATGACTAAATATGGATATGATTCTTATGCCTTTATAAGGATAGGATTTGTTATAACCACATAAGGGCATAAATCGGGAAAATTTAATTAGGGTCCTAGATACGATTACAACACCCACTCCACGTATAATGTCCATCATTACTAAATACTAAGCAATATATAAACATATAGGTATGCGTGTGTTTTCCAGCCCACCCCAAAATACATCAAATGCATTTGAAATGGTATAGATACACGAAAATGAGTATTATACTGTACGCTTCCAAGCAGTGGTATCATTCAGATAAAATGTTGTTCATTTAGAATGTTGACTGAATGAATCACGAAATGTACATTTATGAAATGGCTCTTAATACAGAAAAAAGAGGTTGAGACCATTTCATCACATATTCATACAAGATTGTACATGTGCTAGAGGCTGATTTCAAAATATTGTCTCTAGAGTCTCTAAAAATAGAAGTTCTGTTCTCGAAGATTAGTTCTCCTTTAAGCAGAGTATCATGTGCTGAAAAAAAGTAAATATTTTGGAAATTTTGAAAAATAATTTCGCTTTCATGGGAAAAATTGTTCCAAATGTTTTCAGTAGTGTTGTTTATAAAAACTGAAGGCCAAATTCAGAGTTCAGGGAACGCTGTGTGCTCGCTTTTTCAAATATTATTCTTGTTGTTAGGAGAGAATATTACCTCAGCTAGACCAGTAAAAAATCTGTTTACAACAGTAGGTGAAAGTTGGGCCAACGCTGAAAAATCAGAAATAGTGCATTTATGCTATGCATTGCCATCATCGGTGTTCAGATAAGCAATGTTCACAGAAGGTTGTACCTGTGTGGTACGGCTTTCATCTCGTACTTCACCGCCACCTAATCGTAATGGTGAAGTCTCAACGAATGGCGTCATCAGAATCGGTAGCCGCTGGGGACAACATGTTGCATGAGTCATTACCGGAAAAAGCAAAGCATCCATATCCATTGGTACTGCTGATGGTAGTGTAAGACAGATGCCCAACATGCATTCTTCTCCGCATAGCAGACATCGAAACACAGGTAAGATACAATTTTGCCAGATTGGTCTGAAGGAAAGAAACCAGGTAGTATTCAGATCTCTTAGCCGGGCCAATCCGAGGACTTTAGTGATACGGTCTCGGTATCGTATTGCTAGGATCGTTTCTTCCATCGTAGCCTGAGTTTTGTCTGTGACTTGGCTTGCCATATCGGAGCAGAAGGAAATAAAATTAAAATTCCTGCTACGAGTCCCAAAATAAGAGGCACGCCACCGAAAAGAGAATGCACAAAAATCGGGAAGATGCCCAGAACTGTTTCAAAGGGTGCTAACAGTCCCGAAAAAATTGTCTTAAATGCATGTGCGATGCCACTGGTAGCTGACATGTTTAAGATTTGGCTTAACATTTCTACGAAATGCACGGGGCAATTTGTCGATAATAGGGTATGTATCTTTGCCGCTGTCCTTGCAACTTGCAGATCATACGTCTCTTTGGACGAGGTTAAAGGCACAGTTGTTTGTAAAAGAATAGACTTCATTCTGCTTAAAGTATCAATTCGAATAGAAGAGATATTCACAGAAGGCCATATTGCTGCCCCCATGTCTGGATTGCTGTTTGGATACAATACTTGCATACAACAAATGACCCTGGAAGTAACGCTCACGAGATAGGCTTTTCCTGGCATCATGCCACTACAGCAGTGGTCACTTAATATAACGTAGCTACCGTTGGAAAGTTGTCTGAAAAAGGGCTCTATCTTTGCAGCAGGGGTGCCGTGCAGATGACATGAAAGGTTGTTTGATGAACCTTCGCAGGCTCCATGCAAGTTAATACCTTGACACAGAAGTGTACCGCTTAGTGATTTTTTACAATTGTTACCACTAGAAAATACCAATTTTTTCCCTTCACTATAACATCTATGTGTATGAGGTAAATTCCAGGTTGATTTGATGTATCCTTTACCCAACCTTCCATACAGGCCTGCTGGTATATACTTTTGGCAATATTGAAACTGAAAAGTTGTTATCGGGATTGTTATGGTGCCATGTATTATCCATCAAAGGTAGGTCTTTCTGACATTGTCAATGGTAATCTTTCTAGTTTTTCAATGCTCAGCACCGATTAGTCTGCTCCTTTTTGTGCCAACGAGATTTGTCTATCAGTAAGGTTAAAGATAGAAAATAATGACGTTGTGTTGACTAGACGCCATGGCACGTATCCTGAATGGAGGTTTTGTAACATCCAGCCTAGCTGTACAATAGAACACAATTGGGATTGACCATGTTGTAACATTAGCATATCCTGTTTTATTATATCAATAGCAGATGATACAATGCTGTCCAGTGAATAAATTCTGGATGACAGAGTCATTAACCCACCGTCCACTACAGAAAGTGATTTTTCCAAATTAATACGATCAATTTCTCGTATATTTTCTGCAGTTTCAATTTGTGTTACTTTCCAAGCTTCATTGTAAGCTGCGTATATACCGGCGTATTTGAAACCTTTTTGACTCTGTTTGGGAGGTCCCGTCATGAAATCTCGCAAGTCAGAATCTTCTTTAAGTAAAGTTAAGTGTTGCTTAATTTCGGGAAGTGTGGATCTCTGTAGCCAATCGAGGCATAGTTTTCCTACACTGTATGTTGTAACTATCCCTGGATGTTGTCTCTGGGAATATCTTGGGTCTGCCCTGTTCTGTTTAAACCCCTGTATTTTGTTCAGGAATCTATCTTGACAGCTATTTGTGTCTGTGGGCCAGATCAACCATTTGTTCCAATCAGGAATTGTTCTGTTTTGTTTTAAAATATAGGACACATCCAACCGCTCATCTGTAGTGGTGTTTCTATCAGGCATAGGCTTTGGTATAGACGGGTTGTTTAAATCTTTGATCTTGGCTAAACCAAGACATGTTGTTTGTTGAATGGTGTCATTCAGGAACATTATTTGTTCTGGGATCATGCAGGCTCTAAACAATGATTCTAGACCTTGTACCTGCCATTCTTTTGTACCCCAGATGGTTTTTGTCTCAGTGTTATTTTTCCAAAATTCAAAACCAAATGTAGACATTTTTTCATAAAATTTTAAAGAATAAATCAGTTTAGTATTTGTCAACATGTGTTTCACTCCTGTCTTATTTAACATTTTGTAATAAAACATTTCTGGATTAGTGTCATTAAACCCTGAGAAGTATGGAAATTTCTCATAAAATGTTTTTAAACTGCCTTTTGGCGGAGTTGGACAATGTTCCCACTGATTATAATTGAAAACATTTCTAGGATTAGCAGATTTATGCAGATAATAATGCCCAAAGTGATTGAAACAATACATTTCCTCATAATTCGATGAACCCTGAAAAAAATTCATGTTCTGAAAATGTTGCTGACATTTCTAAATCTGACATCATATTATTAATATTTTCAAAGTCCCAATCATCAGAGAAGGTACTAGGTGATACAAAGTCCCTTAAGGAGATCTTAAATTGGTGTGGATATTTCAAGAGCTCAACCGGGCCATAGATTTCATAGTCAGTTTTGTACCATGCTATACCACCGGGTATAGGGATGGCTGTGATGTTCACTGATGATAGTTCTCTTTTTTCAATGTGAGAAGATCTGTGTGGTTTCAGGACCAAGTTGATGTTCTGACTTGCTGTGTCCATTGTACTATATTTTCCATCAATAAATCTACCCAAACTTAAAATCAAGATGAGCCATAGAAGGAGGAAAAGTACACCTAACACAATCCATAATGTAATCCATGTTGAAGTTAGATATGTTTCTCTCAGTTGATGAAAGAGCTCTGTAATTTTTTCTTTAAAAGTTTTTGTTGCTGGTTTGTCTCCATGTTCACTTGGATCAACGGAAAATTCATTGAAGTTGATAAAGTAGCCAGATGCAGTTCTGTCAATTGGTGGAATTGCTTCCGGATTTCCACTGATCTTTGGATTTTCTTTCGTTACATTTGTATAGTTCGAGGCTACATCGTTGTAGACAGGTGTTTCTTGACGAACTGTTGCGATTTGGGTATCAAGAGGCACAAGTTCCATGGCTTTGTTGCATAGTCCTTTTTTATTTACTGAAGGTTTATCAAATGTGATTAGTCTCTCGGTTTGAACCTCTTGGATAGTAGCAAGATGTGGTCTTATGCTATTTCTTGGGAGTCCACTGGGCCTACTACTTATTATTGGCCACATGGTTGTGGTTTCACCAGTTCGATTGCTCCCTCTAGAATAAGGAGCATATCTCCAGAGTCGTGTGAAAACAATAGATAGCTATTTCACTCAGTCAATCGTGCATACTTAGTTTCACCAGAGTGCAGAGAAATAGAGAGACGTGAGTTTTCAATAAAAGGTGTTATTTATTGAGCAGTCTTCCTTTTCATGCAAGAGAAGTGAATTGGAACAATTGCAATACTTATCATAAAGTAAAGTCCGTACAGTAAAAGGAGTATTATGAAATAATACTGTAAAAGCATTGATATGGTTTCTGAGCCATATGATACTTAAAACGGATAAAATATATACAATTACATACAATGATAAAGGTTTGACTCAACGTACTTAACTGGTGCTTCTAAAATACGCCTACCCCAGTGTACCTAACCTAAGCCTAGTATGTGGGAAGGAGTAAGGGAGTTGCAGTTTAAGTTAAGTTAGTTTTTCCGAGAGTCTGAATCAAGAATTCTCTAAGGCTCTAATCAGTTCCGTACCTTGGCTTTAGAATGAAGGAGGTCTTGTATCTCGTTCTCAGGACTCGATCTCCCAGTAACCCGCAAGGGTGACTGGAAACACTGAAGCTGGATTTTCTCGGCAGGAGAAAAGACAGCATCTTTCTCAGTGGTTCAAATGGGAGGGACGGCTTCCTTCGGCACTCGCATCAGCTGGGCTTTGGGTAAGTAGATAGCCGCTCTGCTCCAAACCACCGTGTGTTGCTTAAGGCAAATGCTGGTATATTTATACCTGGAAGGTGCCTTGTTTGACGTAAGGTTGGACATAAGACGTCAATAAGAACTGTCACTAAGAATTGGCAGTTCTTTCAGGACTCGCAGGAGTTCTAGGACAAATCAAAACAAAAGCAGGGGGAATTCCTGGGTTGCTGGAGATTTGGTTTGTTTAAAGAACGCGTTGTACTTTCTAGGAGTCTAAGGAAGTAGCCTTGCTGTATTTGGACTGCATTGGCTATGACTAAATATGGATATGATTCTTATGCCTTTATAAGGATATGATTATTATAACCACATAAGGGCATAAATCGGGAATATTTAATCAGGGTCCTAGATACGTTTACAACACCCACTCCACGTATAATGTCCATTATTACTAAATACTAAGCAATATATAAACATATAGGTATGCATGTGTTTTCCAGCCCACCCCAAAATACATCAAATGCATTTGAAATGGTATAGATACACGAAAATGAGTATTATACTGTACGCTTCCAAGCAGTGGTATCATTCAGATAAAATGTTGTTCATTTAGAATGTTGACTGAATGAATCACAAAATTTACATTCATGAAATGGCTCTTAATACAGAAAAAAGAGGTTGAGACCATTTCATCACATGTTCATACAAGATTGTACATGTGCTAGAGGCTGATTTCAAAATATTGTCTCTAGAGTCTCTAAAAATAGAAGTTCTGTTCTCTAAGATTAGTTCTACTTTAAGCAGAGTATCATGTGCTAAAAAAAAGTAAACATTTTGGAAATTGGGAAAAATAATTTCGCTTTCATGGGAAAAATAGTTCCAAATGTTTTCAGTAGTGTTGTTTATAAAAACTGAAGGCCGAATTCAGAGTTCAGGGAACGCTGTGTGCTCGCCTTTTCAAATATTATTCTTGTTGTTAGGAGAGAATATTACCTCAGCTAGACCAGTAAAAAATCTGTTTACAAAAGTAGGTGAAAGTTGGGCCAATGCTAAAAAATCAGAAATAGTGCATATATGCGATGCATTGCCATCATCGGTGTTCAGATCAGCAATGTTCACAGAAGGTTGTACCTGTGTGGTGCTGCTTTCATCTCGTACTTCATCGCCACCTAATCGTAATGGTGAAGTCTCAACGAATGCCGTCATCAGAATCGGTAGCCGCTGGGGACAACATGTTGCATTAGTCATTACCGGAAAAAGCAAAGCATTGATATCCATTGGTACTGCTGATGGTAGTGTAAGACAGACGTCCAACACGCATTCTTCTCCGCATAGCAGACATCGAAGCCCAGGTAAGATGCAATTTTGCCAGATTGGTCTGAATGAAAGAAACCAGGTAGTATTCAGATCTCTTAGCTGGGCCAATCCGAGGACTTTAGTGATACGGTCTCTGTATCGTATTGCTAGGATCGTTTCTTCCATCATAGCCTGAGTTTTGTCTGTGACTTGGCTTGCCATATCGGAGCAGAAGGAACAAAAATAAAATTCCTGCTACCTGTCCCAAAATAAGAGGCACGCCACCGAAAAGAGAATGCCTTAAAATCGGGAAGATGCCCAGAACTGTTTCAAAGGGTGCTAACAGTCCCGAAAAAATTGTCTTAAATACATGTGCGATGCCACTGGTAGCTGACATGTTTAAGATTTGGCTTAACATTTCTACGAAATGCACGGGGCAATATGTCGATAATAGGGTATGTATCTCTGCCGCTGTCCTTGCAACTTGCAGATCATACGTCTCTTTGGACGAGGTTAAAAGGCACAGTTGTTTGTAAAAGAATAGACTTCATTCTGCTTAAAGTATCAATTTGAATAGAAGAGATATTCACAGAAGGCCATATTGCTGCCCCCATGTCTGGATTGCTGTTTGGATACAATACTTGCATACAACAAATGACCCTGGAAGTAACGCTCACGAGATAGGCTTTTCCTGGCATCATGCCACTACAGCTGTGGTCACTTAATATAACGTAGCTACCGTTGGAGAGTTGTCTGAAAAAGGGCTCTATCTGTGCAGCAGGGGTGCCGTGCAGTTGACATGAAAGGTTGTTTGATGAACCTTTGCAGGCTCCATTCAAGTTAATATCTTGACACAGAAGTGTGCTGCTTAGTGATTTTTATTACAATTGTTACCACTAAGAAATACCTATTTTTTCCCTTCACTATAACATCTATGTGTATGAGGTAAATTCCAGGTTGATTTGATGTATCCTTTAACCAACCTTTCATACAGGCCTGCTGGTATATACTTTTGGCAATATTGAAACTGAAAAGTTGTTATCGGGATTGTAATGGTGCCATGTTTTATCCATCCAATGACAGGTCTTTCTGACATTGTCAATGGTAATCTTTCTAGTTTTTCAATGCTCAGCACCGATTAGTCTGCTCCTTTTTGTGCCAATGAGATTTGTCTATCAGTAAGGTTAAAGATAGAAAAAAATGACGTTGTGTTGATTAGACAGCATGGCGCGTAGCCTGAACGGAGGTTTTGTAACATCCAGCCTAGCTGTACAATAGAATGCAATTGGGATTGACCATGTTGTAACATTAGCATATCCTGTTCTATTATATCAATAGCAGATGATACAATGCTGTCCAGTGAATACATTTTGGAGGACAGAGTAATTAACCCACCGTCCACTACAGAAAGTGATTTTTCCAAATTAATATGATCAATTTCTCGTATTATTTCTGCAGTTTCAATTTGTGTTACTTTCCAAGCTTCATTGTAAGCTACGTATATACCGGCGTATTTGAAACCTTTTTGACGCTGTTTGTGAGGTCCCATCATGAAATCTCGCAAGTCAGCACCTTCTTTAAGTAAAGTTAAGTGTTGCTTAATTTCGGGAAGTGTGGATCTCTGTAGCCAATCGAGGCATAGTTTTCCTACACTGTATGTTGTAACTATCCCTTGATGTTGTCTCTGGGAATATCTTGGGTCTGGCCTGTTCTGTTTAAACCCCTGTATTTTGTTCAGGAATCTATCTTGACAGTTATTTGTGTCTGTGGGCCAGATCAACCATTTGTTCCAATCAGGAATTGTTCTGTTTTGTTTTAAAATATAGGACACGTCTAACCCCTCATCTGTAGTGGTGTTTCTATCAGGCATAGGCTTTGGTATAGACGGGTTGTTTAAATCTTTGATCTTGGCTAAACCAAGACATGTTGTTTGTTGAATGGTATCATTCAGGAACATTATTTGTTCTGGGATCATGCAGGCTCTAAACAATGATTCTAGACCTTGTACCTGCCATTCTTTTGTACCCCAGATGGTTTTTGTCTCAGTGTTATTTTTCCAAAATTCAAAACCAAATGTGGACATTTTTTCATAACATTTTTAAGAATAAATCAGTTTAGTATTTGTCAACATGTTTTTCACTCCTGTCTTATTTAACATTTTGTAATAAAACGTTTCTGGATTAGTGTAATTAAACCCTGAGAAGTATGGAAATTTCTCATAAAATGTTTTTAAACTGCCTTTTGGCGGAGTTGGACAATGTTCCCACTGATTATAACTGAAAACATTTCTAAGATTAGCAGATTTATGCAGATAATGATGCCCAAAGTGATTGTAACAATACATTTCCTCATAATTCGATGAACCCTGAAAAAAATCATGTTCTGTAAATTTTGCTGACATTTCTAAATCTGACATCATATTATTAATATTTTCAAAGTCCCAATCATCAGAGATGGTACTAGGTGATACAAAGTCACTTAAGGAGATCTTAAATTGGTGTGGATATTTCAAGAGCTCAACCGGGCCATAGATTTCATAGTCAGTTTTGTACCATGCTATACCACCAGGTATAGGGATGGCTGTGATGTTCACTGATGATAGTTCTCTTTTTTCAATGTGAGAAGATCTGTGTGGTTTCTTGACCAAGTTGATGTTCTGACTTGCTGTGTCCATAGTACTATATTTTGCATCAATAAATCTACCCAAACTTAAAACCAAGATGAGCCATAGAAGGAGGAAAAGTACACCTAACACAATCCATAATGTAATCCATGTTGAAGTTAGACATGTTTCTCTCAGTTGATGAAAGAGCTCTGTAATTTTTTCTTTAAAAGTTTTTGTTGCTGGTTTGTCTCCATGTTCACTTGGATCATCGGAAAAGTCATCGAAGTTGATAAAGTAGCCAGATGCAGTTCTGTCAATTGGTGGAATTGCTTCCGGATTTCCATTGATCTTTGGATTTTCTTTCGTTACATTTGTATAGTTCGAGGCTACATCGTTGTAGACAGGTGTTTCTTGACGAACTGTTGCGATTTGGGTATCAAGAGGCACAAGTTCCATGGCTTTGTTGCATAGTCCTTTTTTATTTACTGAAGGTTTATCAAATGTGATTAGTCTCTCAGTTTGAACCTCTTGGATAGTAGCAAGATGTGGTCTTCTGCTATTTTTTGGGAGTCCACTGGGCCTACTACTTTTTATTGGCCACATGGTTGTGATTTCACCAGGTCGATTGATACAACTCGGTTCTCCTTTTTACCAGCAAGGGGCTGTAGTACTACTGATCTTGTTCCGCTGACAGCTAAGACAGGTATTGCTTTTCTGTAAGAAGGACCAAATTCCTTCTTTACCACAATCTTTTCACTGACCAGATCCCCAATCTTTGGAATCCAGACAGGTCTTGCTGGGACAGGTGGTTTTTCTTCAGTGGTCGTTGGCTTTATCTTTTCGTTACTCAGACTTTTTGTTTGTTTCATTTAAGTCCTGTAAAACAGCCAAACGATCTTTGATATCAAAGTTTTTTGTTTCACCACTGAAGTTTGACAATCCAAATCCTGGATGATCATTCTAGTACCAAATAAAAGTTTGTACGGACTGATACCTCCTAGAGAATTTCTTGGCATGTTATTAAGACTACGTTGGATACTTATTAGATGTTTGACCCACCCGTCACCCGAACCTAATACCCTCGCTGTCATAGATTGCTTTATGTCACGGTTTTTTCTCTCCACTACCGCATTTCCCTCGGGATGGAATGGACTAAAATACCGCAATGCAAATCCCATGCTGGCCATGGCCTCCTTGTAAGCCCGAGAGCTAAACACAGGACCCTGGTCAGAATGTAGCACGCCAATTGCGTATGTGCCGATAAAGACTCGCAAATCTTTTATAACAGTTCTGGCGTCAGCCAAGCGCTGGGGCCACATCTAAATGAATATCGTCTTAATAATTATGGGATCGCATTTTTCCGTCTGGATGTCTGCGCATAGATAGCCTGATGCTGTCTAATAGAGGTGTCTGGGCAGGTGTCTGGTTCGGTTCACAACTGCGATCTCTGTTGCAGTCCTGACAATTCATTGCAAAGTTATAAATTTGCGCGCTCATCCCCAGCCACCAGTATTTTGATTGTAATTCTATTAGAGATTTCAGGATCTCTTGGTGCCTCAGACCCAATCCCATGTGTGCTTCTTCAATCAAGAAGACTCTCTGGTTCGTGTTTGGAATTACTCTATCCCCCACTCCAGGGATTTGAGCAAACGGAACGGAGTTCGCATCAATTATGTATGTATTGCCGAGTGGATAGTTTAGAGGTAACGCAGCATAATTGCCTTCCATTGAGGCTTTTACTGCAAGCAGCGTTTCGCCTTCTATTTTTATTTGTTCGCTTTTTTGTAGCTACGGAAGCCGAGTGATGAGCTGCCGCTGTGGCTCTGTCAGCCAATGAATTCCCTGCAACGTGAACGCCATCACGTTGAAGACTCTGCGTATGTATCACGTGAGTCTTTTGTAGTTCTTACTGCAAAAGAACTACTTGTTCCCATAATCTTTTATGCTTTATTGTGGCACCTGTCTCATCTTTGTAACCGTTTTTTATCCAGGTCTGCATGGAATTATTGTAAGACCGGATGCAGTAATGGGAATCACACACTATTAGTGTCGGGAATTTACGATCGGCATTTTCAAGCGCCATCTTTAGAGATCTTATTTCAGCTCGCTGAGCTGTACAGTTTCTGAGTGATTCAGTTTTAGTGACCATCGGTCTGACTTTACTCTAGTATCTTGCGTTAGATTATCGCCTTACCAAACGTTGGGCGCCATGTAGTGTAGTTCCTATATTCCCAATAGGCTCTGCGCATTGGAATAACATAAACAGCAGTTTAGACGTAGGACTGAGGTCGACTAGGTCTCTACTGAATATGTTAGACTTAATTAGGTATGTCAGCTAGCTCAGAGGTCACTAGAAACTTTCTCTAATGAACAGGGAGGAGTTAACTTCCCTGATTAGACAAGAAGGGATTAGTTTCTGACAACAGCATAAACATGACAACTTTGCTCCCTCCAGAATAAGGAGTATATCTCCAGAGTCGTGTGAAAACAATAGATAGCTATTTCACTCAGTCAATCGTGCATACTTAGTTTCACCAGAGTGCAGAAAATTAGAGAGACGGGCGTTTTCAATAAAAGGTGTTATTTATTGAGCAGTCTTCTTTCTCATGCAAGAGAAGTGAATTGCCACAATTGCAATACTTATCATAAAGTAAAGTGCGTACAGTAAAAGGAGTATTATGAAATAATACTGTTAAAAGCATTGAAATGGTTTCTGAGCCATATGATACTTAAAACGGATAAAATATATACAATTACATACAATGATAAAAGTTTGAATAAACGTACTCAACTGGTGCTTTTAAAATACGCCTACCCCAGTGTACCTATCCTAAGCCTAGTACGTGGGAAGGAGTAAGGGAGTTGCAGTTTAAGTTAAGTTAGTTTTGCCAAGAATCTGAATCAAGAATTCTCTAAGGATCTAATCAGTTCTGTACCTTGGTTTTAGAATGAAGGAGGTCTTGTATCTAGTTCTCAGGACTCAATCTCCCAGTAACCCGCAAGGGTGACTGGAAACACTGGAGCTGGATTTTCTCGGCAGGAGAAAAGACAGCGTCTTTCTCAGTGCGTCCAATGGGAGGGACGACTTCCTTCGGTACTCGCATCAGCTGGGCTTTGGGTAAGTAGATAGCCGCTCTGCTCCAAACCACCATGTGTTGCTTAAGGCAAATGCTGGTATATTTATACCTGGAGGGTCCCGTGTTTGACGCAAGGTTGGACATAAGACGTCAATAAGAACTGTCACTAAGAACTGGCAGATCTTTCAGGACTCGCAGGAGTTCTAGGACAAATCAAAACAAAAGCAGGGGGAATTCCCGGGTTGCTGGAGGTTTGGTTTGTTTAAAGAACGCGTTGTACTTTCTAGGAGTCTAAGGAAGTAGCCTTGCTGTATTTGGACTGCATTGGCTATGACTAAATATGGATGTGATTCTTATGCCTTTATAAGGATATGATTTGTTATAACCACATAAGGGCATAAATCGGGAATATTTAGTTAGGGTCCTAGCTACGTTTACAACAATTTGAGATCTCACTTAAAACATGTCCTAATTTTTCTAACTAGAGCACTAACCATAGCTGCTATGACAAAATGACCCCCTCATCGTGTTCCTTTTTAATTTAAATGTTTTAAGTTTTACCAGTTTTACCAGTTTATTCTAATCAAGATGGTTTCAGGTGTTACGTAGTTTTGTCATAAGTAGGACTTTTAGCGCTCTAGTTGTTTTTTAGAACACTCTTGGACATTCTGTCATTGGGCTATGCATGGGTAACATCTGGATGATATTTGTGCTACATTTAGGCTCTTTTGTCTCTGGTTGCCATCTCGGGAGACTTATTTGTTATGAAGTTTCCTATTTTCCTCATTTACTGCAGTCTCCTCAGTAGGAAATACTTTCAGTTTTTTACTTTAATTCCATCAAGAAGGCATTCAGATGTGTCACATATTTTCCGTAAATTCAGAATGTTAGCACTTTAGTTGCTCATTAGATCACTGTAGTAAAGCTACTGCTTACCAGGGAAGTCTGCTGCTGGTACTGAAAGTGCATGTTTCAGTCTGCATGCCAGAATTTCTTTATGCAATAGAAGAGAATTTGAGAAGTCAAAATGTGCCCTAATTTTTCTTTCTACAGCACTAATAATAATTTCTATGGCAAAATGGACACCCTCATTTTTTTTGCTTTGCAAAAATAAATATTTTAATTGTTACCACTTTATTCTAATCAAGATGGCTTCAGATATGCCATACTTTTGTCATAAGTAAGACTGTTAGCTCTCTAGTTGTTCATTAGAACATTCTGGGACATTCTGTCATTGGGTTATACATGGGCAACATCTGGATGATATTTGTGCTGCATCTAGGCTCTTTTGTCTCTGGTGGCCATCTTGGGAGACTTATTTCATATGAAGTTTCCTAATTTCCTCATTTACTACTGTCTCCTCAGTGGAAAATACTTTCTGTTTTTTTACTTTGATTCCATCAAAAAGGCATTTAGATGTGCCACACATTTTCCATAAATTCTGAATGTTAGCCCTATAGTTGCTCATCAGATCACTGTAGTAAAGTTACTGCTCACCAGGGAAGTCTGCTGCTGGTATTGAAAGTGCATGTTTCAGTCTGGATGTCAGAATATTTTAATGAAATAGAAGAGGATTTTAAAAGTCACCCAAAATGTGCCCTAATTTTTCTTTCTGCAGCGCTAATCATAATTTCTATGGCAAAATGAACCTCCACAGTTTCTTCCTTTTTAAATTAAATGTTTTAAAAGTTACCACTTTATTCCAATCAAGATGGCTTCAGGTGTGAAATACTTTTGTGATATATCAGGAAGATATTTGAGATCTCACTTAAAACATATCCTAATTTTTCTTTCTACAGCACTAACCATAATTTCTTTGACAAAATGACCCCCTCATTTTGTTCCTTTTTAAATTAAACGTTTTGAGTGTTATCAGTTTATTCCAATCAAGATGGCTTCAGGTGTTCCATACTTTTGTCATAAGTAGGACTGTTAGAGCTCTAGATGATCTTTAGTACACTCTGGGAAGACGGTGAGGAATCAACTGACAGTCTCTGCCTTCGTTGAAAGTTCATGTTTTACTGAATGTCAGATATAATTCTCACATGACTAAGAAAGATGATGTGAATTTACAGAAAATATTCTCTCCTTTTAGCTTCTAGATCACCTTCCAAATCTCTGTGGGAAAAAGTATGAGAAAATATTTTCCTCTCAAACTGTTAGCTTCTGTTAGCAGGATGACCAATTTCCACGGGAACGAAGAAGAATCCCTCCACCTCCAGGACACAGAAGCAAGAATGTGAATTAAAACACACTCCTGTCTACTGTCCCCTAAAAGTATGAGGGAATAACCCAAGGAGTGTCCACCACTCTCCACATACGAGGGGGTCAGCTAGTAACAGGCGAAGTCCCAGGTGGTGGTCCAGGCTAGGAAACAAAAACCAGGTTGCACCAAGTAATTTACACTCTATCAGATATAGCTACAATTAATGAAACATTGACATGTGAGGTTGTACCAGGTATTCTTACCCCAACTGAAGGTCAGGCTAGCCTTATCGATGAGTTCCGTGAAGAGGGAATTCAGGAGACCCAACAACAGGTCAGGAAGCACAGAACTCACGAAGGACTCACACTCCAGACACATAAAGAACAAACAAAATAAGGAGTGAGGCGTACCGACCGGCTGTGAAGGGGAAATGAACAGGGGAGCAGTCACACACTCAGGAGGAGAGACACCCGGCCCCGTGGGATGACCAGGGCGGAGCGCTCTCTCTCAGAAGGTAAGAATACAACAGGGAAACAATAAAGGTTGCTTATTGCCACAAGGCTGGAGGGAAAAGAAATGAATCGAGCAGTACTCCAGCAAAATGCGTGAGGAAAGGTAGGGGAGTCGCAAGTGCGGGCTCGAGCAAAGACAGAGAAATGCCGAAGACCGGCAAGAACTTTCTCACAGCGCACAAGGATAGCAGGATACTGCAGGAAGAGGCAGCAGCTCCAAGCAGGCAGGAATAACTCCAAGAATACCCGGAGGGATCTGTAGCATGCCACGGAGGATGCGAGCAGGAACCAGGAAGTGGAGAGGGGGGCGTGGTACCGGAACAGTAAGCCAAGCAACAGCTTCGTTTTGCCGCGCCTCTTTACTCGCGTTAGGGAGCGTCAATAAAGTGCAGTGAACTTAGGGTTGGGGATATGGGCTAAATACCGGATACCTGCAATCCCACATGTCAAGGCTTCTAATTCCTAACAGTACCCCTTCTCAAAGGTCTATTCCCAGGAACAGGCTTGGAGGGATGGAGTCTGTGTAATTGTCTGATTAATCTGTCTGCATGGATGTTTTCAGCAGGTTCCCAGGATCTCTCTTCTGGGGGGTATCCTACCCAATCTATGAAGTACTGGAGTCTGCCTCTAGATTTCCTGGAATCTAGAATTTTACATACTTCATATTCAGCTTCTCCATCGATTTGTACAGGAGGGGGAGGAATTTCAGGGACAATGGAGGGTAGATATTTTTTGATCAAGGAGCTGTGGAAGACAGGATGTATTTTCATGCATGGGGTAATTGTAGTTTCAGAGTGACAGGTGATATGATTTTCTCTATAGGAAAAGGACCTATGAATCTAGGTTGGAATTTTTTCGAACCTTCCATTCTAAGGTTTCTAGTGGACAGCCACACTTTCTCTTCTATTGTGTACATAGGCTCTGTTCTTCTGTGTTTATCAGCTTGTTTTTTCATGGCCTCTTTGGCTTTACCTAGCTCTGTCTTTGCTGATTCACATATTTCCTGGATGTGGGCGTGGTGTTCGTCTAGTGCGGGCACAGAAGATTCATTCTGTAACACAATAGGGATCATTCTAGGGTGTTGTACATAGAAAAAGAAAAAAGGGGAGACTTGTGTAGCGGAGTGACTAGAATTGTTGTATGCGAATTCTGCCAGAGGAAGAGCTTGAACCCAAGTAGATGGAATGAATGTTAATAAACAACGCAGGAATTGTTCTAAGGTCTGATTGGTTCTTTCTGTTTGCCCATCGGTTTGGGGGTGATATGAAGTGGATAGTCTGTGATCAATACCCAGAACGGCACACAACCCCCTCCAGAACTTTGAGACAAACTGGGGACCTCTATCAGAGATGATAACTGTGGGTAAACCATGTAGTTTTACTATATTGTCCAAGAAAATAGACGCTAGTTCTTTAGAGGAAGGCACTTTCTTCAGAGGAATGAAATGTCCCATCTTAGACAACAAATCCATTACTACATAAATTGTGGTGTAACCTTGACAGGAGGGCAAATCAGTCATAAAATGCATACTTATGGTGTGCCAGGGAGAGGGGGGATGGCTAGGTGTCTTAGGAGTCCTGTAGGTGCACAATATGAAGTCTTTTGGCGTGCACAGGTAGCGCAAGCTTGTACATAGGCTAACACATCTTTGGACATAGATTTCCACCAAAACCATCTGTGACACAGCTCATTCGTTTTGCGACCGCCAGGATGTCCAGCCAAAGAGCTGCTATGACACCATTCTATGATCTTTTGTTGCAGAGCGGAAGTAGGGACATACAGTTTGTCTTCATGGTAATACAACCCTTCTCTGATGGTATGTAGGGGATTTTGCAACCAGTCTTCAGATGACCTGGCTAGGAGATGTCCCTTGATATCTTCAAGGGGGTTGTAGTCTTTTTCTCCCACCCCAAGTATCTTGTTCTCAGGAATAATAGGAAGAGGTTGTTCCTTGTCTGTGCTTTTTTCATGTCCAAAACGTGACAAGGCATCCGCTATTCCCTGTTGCGCCCCAGGTCGATAAGTGATCAGAAAATCGTATTCACTAAAGAATGACAGCCACCTCATTTGCCTTGGCGTGAGAGCTCTTGCAGATTTAAAGAACTGAAGGTTCTTGTGGTCTAAATAAATGGTGACTACATGGGGGGAGCCTAACAAATGATGTCTCCACTCCTGAAAGGAGAGCTTGATGGCCAACAGTTCTCTTTCTCCTATTGTATAACTTCTCTCAATAGGTAATAAGGTTTTTGAGAAATATGCTATAGGATGCATTTGGCCTGTCTTGGTGTCTCGCTGGGAAAGGATACCCCCTACAGCATATTGAGAAGCATCCGCCTCCACAAAAAATGGTTGTGTGTTGTCTGCGTGATGAAGGATGGGAGCAGTGGTGAACTTGTCTTTTAAGTCACAGAAAGCTTGTTCTGCTTCGTCCGACCATACAAAAGGCACCCCTTTTTTCAAAAGTTTTGTTATCGGGGAAACAGACTCAGAAAAGCGGTCGATAAATCGCCGATAAAAATTGGCGAAGCCTAGGAAGGACTGTATTTCTTTGACGGAGGTAGGACTTGTCCACTTAACCAAGGCTTCCACCTTCTTGGGATCCATCTGAAGGTCACTAGGTTTGATTATGAAGCCCAGGAAGTCCACTTCTGTGGTGTGAAACACACTTTAATCTAATTTGGCGAACAAGTGGTTTTCTTGCAATTTGGTTAAGATTTTCCGGACATGCTCCACATGATCGGTTTCATTCTGAGAGAAGATAAGGATATCGTCAATATAGACGATGACAAAAATATCAATATACTCCCTCATAATGTCATTAATAAAATATTGAAACGCCGCAGGGGCGTTACACAGACCGAACGGCATGACGCAATATTCATAAAGACCGAATTTGGTGCGAAAGGCGGTTTTCCATTCATCGCCCTGCTTAACGCGTATCAAATGGTAAGCACCCCGGAGATCGATTTTGGTGAAGATCTTTGCTCCTTTAATCTAGTCAAGGAGGACAGGAATAAGAGGAAGAGGGTATTTGTTTTTTATGGTGATTTTATTCAATTCTCTGTAATCCAGGCAAGCCCTGATCCCACCTTCCTTCTTATCAATGAAAAACAGAGGGGATGACACAGGTGAAACAGAGGGTCTGATAAACCCTTTGGTAAGCATGTCATCTAAATAATCTTTCAGATAATCAGTTTCTGAGGGAGTCAGGGAGAAAATTCTACTGCAGGGTAAGTCAGCGCCAGGTATTAAGTCAATACGACAATCATAGCTCCTATGCGGAGGTAACTTAGTGGCTTCTTGTTCACTGAATACGCTTTTATACTCCAAATATTGGTCAGGTAATCTCAAGTCAGCCCCTGTTTGAACGGCGCAGTATAACGGGAGTTCTTGTTCTATGGCTTCTTGGTAACAGTGAGTTTTACAGTACGGGGATCTCAAGGTGACAGTTCTTTTTACCCAGTCTATTAACGGGTTGTGTACCTGTAACCAGGGTACTCCCAAAATGGCACCGAAATTTGGAGCATCTATTAAATCAAAAACAATACTCTCAGAATGACCGTTATTAAAAACGATGACCAAAGGCGAGGTTTGATAACTTATCAACCCAGAAGATAACTCGGACCCATCTACGGCCCATATGGATTCAGGTTGTTGCTTAGCAACAAAAGACAGACCCAGTTGTTTAGCGAGTTTTATATCAAAAATGTTTCCGGTAGCTCCGGAATCTAAAAGTTAAGGGCTAGATGTAGGTCGGTCGGTAACGGCCGAAAATCGGTATTTTCGGCTGTTACCGATCGGTAAATAGGTGATCGCTATGTAGGGGGCATTATTTTACCGAATCGGTAAACCGATTCGGTAAAATAAAAAATCAGTACATTTTCCGAATGTGAGCCACCCAGATGTAGGTGGGACTCTTCAGAGTCCCAAAGGCCTTACAGAATCGGTATTTTACCAGCAAATCCAATTTGATGGTAAAATACCGATTCCGGTGTGCATGCACATGTGTGCATGCACACCTATGCCATGTGACAGGCAGACCTGCCCTTAGGGCATGTATGCCTGCCACATGGCACACGAGCCTGTTTTGCGGGTGCCAGAGGGTGTCAAAGTGACACCCCCTTCACCCTTGTGAAATTCGGTATTTACCGATTCGGTAAATACCTAATCGGTAATGCCTATTCATTCAGATGGGCTTCAAAGCCCATAGGAATGAATGGGCATTACCGATTCGGTATTTATCGAATCGGTAAATACCGAAATCATCCGATTCGGTATTACAGCACATCTGGAATACCTACATGTCCACCCCATAGATTTACCGATTTTTAATTACCGAATCGGTAAAATTTGGTAATTGAAAATCGGTAAATCTATTTCACCTACATCGGGCCCATAGACATGTTGTATTGTTTTTGGCTCATGTAAGTGAGGGTGATGGGTAACGTAAAGTGTTTTACCACTTGTTGTGGTAACCTTTTGTTGGTAGAGATCTGCAGGGGTGTGTAGCTTGAGGAATTGATCTCTCTGTTCCTCAAGCTTTCTAGTTTTCCGAACTAGAAAGGCTGCTGGCTGATAGTCTTGGTGTCTTAGGGCGAACTGGGCAATCTTTTGCAAAATGGCCCCCTTTGCCACAATACAAGCATATGTTATGTTATGTTATACCGGGGTTTTATATAGCGTACGGCTACTCGGAAGAGTGTCCCGACGCTTTGAATTGCGCACCAAACTCATAACATAACAGGAAAAACAGATAAAAGGCAGAGAAAGGGAACCAGACAAGGCCAGAAAACTAAGAGCTAAAAAGCCAGGTTTTGAGCCCCTTCCTAAAGGCCAACAGGTTTGGAGTGCTGCGCAGGGCCACAGGCAGCTTATTCCACAACTGGGGCGCCAATAATTTAAAAGAGCGACCTCCAATACGTGCTCTTTTCACACGAGGCACCGCCGCAAGAAACAGGGATTCTGACCTCAGCGACCTGGCTGGATGGTAGAAGGTCAGCCTTTTTTGGAGGTATTTCGCTCCGGAGGCGTGCAAGGCTTTGTGTGCCAGAGTAAGGGTCTTAAAAATTATCCGCTTCCGGACAGGAAGCCAGTGCAGTGCTTCCAGGAGGCCCGAGGCTCTGGCACGGCGAGATAATCCAAAGATGGCCCGTGCTGCCGAATTCTGGACCACCTGTAACCGTTGAAGCAGGTATTCTGGCAGGCCGAGATACAGAATGTTAGAGTAGTCAATTCTCGAGCCTATGATCGCCTGCACCGTGATCTTCCTGTGTTCCTCCGATAACAGGGGGAGAAACTTACGCAGCATCCGGAGCAGGCCAAAGCAGGTGCCAGTAAGACCGATTACCTGTGAGCGGAGTGTGAGGCCATTGTCGATCTTAATCCCAAGGTTTTTTGCCACCTGGGACGAACTTGCTGGTGGAAACATGTTCTCAGGCCACCACACTTTCTAGTCCGGATCCGAACTGCACCCGAAAAAGAGGACCTCGGATTTATTCGAGTTGCACTTGAGGCTGTTATGTTGGAACCACTGAAACACAGCCTCAAGGCAACCCTGGATCCTACCTCCATCGAAATCCGCACCCCTCTCACAGGTGAATAGGAGCTGGGTGTCATCGGCGTAGGAAATGATCTGAGCCCCGAAAGACTCCGCCAGAGCCGCCAGAGGGGTCATGAAGATGTTAAATAGAGTTGGGCTCAATACTGAGCCCTGAGGAACTCCGACACCCAATGGCGACATCTCGGCGGAGCAAGCAGAAGCCCAGACCGTTTGTCGACGACCTGCCAGGAACGAACGAAACCACTGGAGCACCGTCCCCCAGAGACCAATCTCTGAGAGTCTTGCAAGAAGACCCTCATGGGGGACGGTGTCGAAGGCCGCCAACAGATCTAACATCACCAGCATCGCCCTGCCACCCGAATCCAGCACCTCCTTAATCACCTCCGAGACTTCCAGGAGAGCTGTTTCGGTGCTAAGATTGGTGCGGAAACCCGATTGGGTGGGGTGCAGTAGGTCGTGGGACTCCAGGTAATCGGCAAGCACCTTGTGCACATGCTTTTCTATGACCTTCGCAAAAGCAGGTAGGAGCGAGATAGGCCTATAATTCGCCAACACCTCCGCATCCAAACCTGGCTTTTTGAGCAAGGGGATAATCATCGCCTGCTTCCAGGACTGGGGAACCACACCCTGTGCAAGAGAACAATTCAGCAGGGGGTTCACATATGGATTAATGGTGGCTGCCATTTTGCCAGAAATTTTGCGGGGCAGGCATCCCGGGGGGAACCTGATCTAAGACAAGCCATCAGATCAAATGAAGCGGTCATGGAGAGAGGAGGAAAAACTGCCAAGTCCACACCTGCACTGGGCAGGGTAACAGCGGCATTCTCCGCCCGACCGGGCGTCTCAGGCTCCTGCACAGGGAAAGAGTCCTGGATCCGTTGGATCTTAGAGGTAAAAAAGTCCGCGATCGCGTAGGTTCAGCTTTCTTCTCTTATCCTTTTCTTCTGTGGATAAAGGTCCTCGTATTACCCCTATTTGCATGGGTTCTGAGGTATCTTTTGGTAGTGGTTTCTCGGGTCTGGTTAATACAAATCTGGGTACACTACTTTGATTCTTTTCCCCTTTCCTCTCAAGCAGTCGATGATCCAATTTTACAACTAGATCGATAAATGAGGCACAGTCTTCAGGTGGGTTAACTATTTGTGAGAGTAAGTCTTTCAACTCATCACATAACCCCCGATAAAACAAGGAGGTTCTATTATCTTCTGGCCAATGAGTTTCAGAAACCAGACGATTAAAATTGGTAATGTATGACAAAAGGTCTTTGGAACCTTGTTTAAGATTTAATAGAGCTGTATCGCTGGCTTGCATATACGTATGTTTAGCGAAGAGACTTCTCATCTTCTCTTGAAATAGAGCGAGATCGTATAACAAAGGATCATTATTCTGTACTAGGGGTACGGCCCATTCAGCTGCATTCCCAGCGAGATAGGAAATTATGAAGGCTACTTTGGCAGAATCATCTGGAAATGAGGCAGCTTTGCATAAGAACTGGAGTTGGCATTGGTTCATAAACACATTATATTTGGTACTATCCCCTGTGAATCTTTCGGGCATTGCTAAGGGAACCGGGCTAGGAGACTTGAACCGGTGATATGGTGGAATCACCACTAGCCCCTTTTTCTGTCTCAGTAGGACCCAGAGTGAATCTGGCTGGTTGTATGTAACTTTTACGGGATTTAGGGATAGTTCCTGTGTCTCTATCAACTGTTCTTAACTGATGTACCAAAAAAAGGAAGGGAGGGAAGAGGATAAGAAGTCCATTCGTTTCCCCTTTACAAGTTACTAATAATCAAAAAGAGAATGGACACTAGTGTCTGCAAAAACCATTAGTTTTTTATCAAAAACCCTCATAGACATCCTGGAATTATCGTAGCGGTATATCTTTTTTCCGCCCCCTCAGGAGTCTTGGCATAGTCATTGGGTCAACGATTAACGTGCAGGATGCCTGCCTCACCGGAGGCTACTTCTGGTGTATGCAGAAGTGTCCAGAAATGAAAACAAAAGCCAAAAAACTTAAGCTAAAAAATAATGACTAAGTCAAAAAAAGGAATTTTAATGTGAAAGAAAGACTAGTCACTATCGTTAAAAACTATTGTGATATGTAGGTAGTTGAGTTATTGGGCTACCATATCATTTTCAAAAAGTGTCGACATGTTTCAGCTCACAGGGCCCACAGGGGTCAGGGGAGCTTTCGTCAGGACAGTAACAAAAACAAAACGCACAAAAAATATATATCCAACACACACACCTTCTGTGTGTGTTACAGCAGTAGCAAACTGGAATTTCCAAACTTATGCATTTAACTTTTAGACTTCAACGGGGACTAGGAGTCGCTTCTGGATTTTTACCATGCGGCGCGTCTTTCGTGCCTTGTGCTGACTCTGCCCCCGGCTAACTTGAACCGGTGATATGGTGGAATCACCACTAGCCCCTTTTTCTGTCTCAGTAGGACCCAGAGTGAATCTGGCTGGTTGTATGTAACTTTTACGGGATTTAGGGATAGTTCCTGTGTCTCTATCAACTGTTCTTAACTGATGTACCTCTGCCTGTAGTCTTTGGTTTTCTGTCCCAAATCTACCTACTTCTGACTGAAGGGCCACTAATGCAGCAGTGAGGTCCTCCATGGTATGGGCCTGGGGGTTAAGGTCAGGAGCACCCAAAGAAGGGTTGGGATTCATCTTCGCTCGGGGGAAGGTTATTTTGTGGGCTTGGCTTTCTGTTAGCTTCTGTTAGCAGGATGACCAATTTCCACGGGAACGAAGAAGAATCCCTCCACCTCCAGGACACAGAAGCAAGAATGTGAATTAAAACACACTCCTGTCTACTGTCCCCTAAAAGTATGAGGGAATAACCCAAGGAGTGTCCACCACTCTCCTCATATGAGGGGGTCAGCTAGTAACAGGCGGAGTCTCAGGTGGTGGTCCAGGCTAGGAAACAAAAACCAGGTTGCACCAAGTAATGTACACTCTATCAGATATAGCTACAATTAATGAAACATTGACATGCGAGGTTGTACCAGGTATTCTTACCCCAACTGAAGGTCAGGCTCGCCTTATCGATGAGCTCCGTGAAGAGAGAATTCAGGAGACCCAACAACAGGTCAGGAAGTACAGAACTCACAAAGGACTCACACAATAGACACATAAAGAACAAACAAAATAGGGAGTGAGGTGTACCGACCGGCTGTGAAGGGGAAATGAACAGCGGAGCAGTCACACACTCAGGAGGAGAGACACCCGGCCCCGTGGGACGACCAGGGCGGAGCGCTCTCTCTCAGAAGGTAAGATTCTCCCCTTACTACCAACTGCTTCCAGGAAACTCCTTATCCAGGGACTAGTATTTTCCCGTCTAGACTATAGCAATATGGTCTACCTGGGAGCCCCAGAAGCCACTCTGACGAGACTACAACGGACACAGAACGCTGCGGCCCGTCTGCTCATGAACCTTCCTTCGAGAGTGTCAGCAAAACCAGCCCTCAAGGCCCTGCACTGGCTCCCTGTGCGCCAAAGGGTGGAATTCAAAGCCATGTGCACGACACACAAACTAATCAACGGATCTGGTCCTGCTATCCTGAGCAGCTTGGTCACCCCCTACAAATCAGCCAGATTCCTCCGTTTGGATAATGAGCACTTAGCCAACATCCCCAAATTCAAAAGGACACGCACTGGAGGTCGACGATTCTCGGTTCAAGCGGCCGTGAGATGGAACTCCCTCCCACGCACCCTCAGACTGGAAGCCAGCTACCTGGTTTTTCGCAAAAAACTGAAAACACACCTATTACCGAAATAAATGTTCCTCCACCCTTCCCTCTCCTTATTGGATAACATTTTCCTTACAGCGCGGGGATGCCCTTGGGTCACCAGGCGCTATACAAATCGCAAAAAAAAAAAAATTACAACAGGGAAACAATAAAGGTTGCTTATTGCCACAAGGCTGGAGGGAAAAGAAATTAATCAATCAGTACGCCCGCAAAATGCATGAGGAAAGGTAGGGGAGTCGCAAGTGCGGGCTCGAGCAAAGACAGAGAAATGCCGAAGACCGGCAAGAACTTTCTCACAGCGCACAAGGATAGCGGGATACTGCAGGAAGAGGCAGCAGCTCCAAGCAGGCAGGAATAACTCCAAGAACAGCCGGAGGGATCTGTAGCAGGCCACGGAGGACGCGAGCAGGAACCAGGAAGTGGAGAGGGGGGCATGGTACCGGAACAGTAAGCCAAGCAACGGCTACGTTCTGCCGCGCCTCTTTACTCGCGTTAGGGAGCGTCAATAAAGTGCAGTGAACTTAGGGTTAGGGATATGGGCTAAATACCGGATACCTGTAATCCCACATGTCAAGGCTTCTAATTCCTAACACAAACATGATTGATGATATTCCAGAAGAAGGCTTTTTCACACGGTAAAATCACCTTAGAACACACCACAATTCCTAAAATTAGTATGGTAACATCAACAAATGATTTATAATGTAGCTAAATTCTTATCACCCTTTATACATTCTCCTTTTGGTGACCCTCAAAACCTTCTATTCACTACAATTTATTTCAATGGGGTGCTATCATGTATATTGGTCCCAAGATGGCTGCCAGTAATTCCAGGATGAAGTGCTGACAGCCAATCAGATATCACGATGAGATGTGTGGTTAAGCTCTGCCCAGATATATAAAGTTTGTTTTCCTTTAATATTTAAAGTACTACATAACAGATTTACACCATTTAACAAAAAGGGCTCTTTCTGAAGCAAGGGCTACCTTTTTGCCAAATTTAGTGTAACTCCGTTCAGCAGTTCGGGCTTTAGCTGTGTCTAAAGTTTCCTATGGAAAATTACATGGGGAAAACCTGTTTTGGGACCCCTCTTATTTCTCAGCCCCCGCTTGTTGAATCACCCCGAATCTTTCAAGACAGGAGCAAATCGGACCGGACCACTAGTTTTATAAATTTCACGAAGATTCGCCAACTGGCACCAACGTTATTGGGAAAACAACAAATGCTTTTCCTACGGAAACTAGGTCCTAACTATAATTAGCTACTGGCGACCGCCAGTAGGTAATACACACATATATATATATATATATATATATATATATATATATATATATATATATATATATATATATATATATATATATATATATATATATATATATATATATATATATATATATATATATATATAGTAGCTAGCTATAGTTAGGACCTAGTTACTATGGGAAAATGGCAACATACTATTCGCAATAACTTTGGCGCCGATTGATAAATCTTCGTGAAATTTTCAAAACTAATTCTTTGTTGAGATCAGCTTGCATGTTGAAAGTTTGGTAGTGATTCGTGAAGGGGGGCCGAGAAAAAAGGGGGTCTCATAACATGTAAATTTCCTCAAGAAACTTTAGACAAGGCTACAGGTCGAACGGGTGAACGGAATTACCCCAAATTTGGCTGGGAGAAGGGTCTTGGTCTAGAAAGCACGCTTTTGTTTATTTGGTGTAAATCCGTTCAGTATTTTTTGAGAAATATCAAAATTTACAGATATTCTGGCTGAGGCATTATGAGCATGAGTTTGCTGATGATTGGCTGCATGTGCTGCAAGTGTTTGCAAAGGAAGTGTTGGCCACCATTTTGTGATTCAGTTGAAGCGAGTAAGGGGAAAAAAGGGCAACAAAGGTGGGAAAGAGGAGGGTAGGAGCACTGTAACCTTTGTGGGGTGTTTAGGGTGTGCTATAGAAGGGGTGCAAAATGTACTAATCATACCTGCCGGTGTGAAAGTGCTAGGCTATGAAAATTAAGTGAGGTATTGCCTAGTGTGTGATGTTTCTAAGGTGAGCTTGTGCGCAACTCGAAGATTAAAGCGTGAGCCCAAACTGTTTGTCTTATGCTGTGAAGTCATGTGCCCAGACCACTGCAGTACAGTCGTGGAAGTAGTGTCAGCATGTGTTTATACCCACTAGGATGAACTACTGATTCGTACTGGAGTGAAAGTCCTGGGTACAGAAAAATATGTGAGGTATTGTCTAGAGTCTCATGGAAGGAGGAAGTGTTGGCCGCCATTTTGTGATTCTGTTGAAGCGAGTAAGGGTAAAAAAGGGTGTAAAAAGTGGGAAATAGGAAGGTAGGAGCACTGTAACCTCTGTGGGGTTTTTAGGGGGTGCTATAGAGGGGGTGCGGGACTCGGGGATTAGAGCCTGGACCCAAATTGTGTGTCTTATGCTGTGAAGTCATATGCTGTGGCCGCTGCAGTATAGCTGTGGAAGTAGTGTCAGCATGTGTTTATAACTACTAGGACGAACTGCTGACCGTACTGGTCTGAAAGTGCTGGGTACGGAAAATATGTGAGGTAGTGTGTAGAGTCTCATGCTGCTAAGCTGAGCTGCTGCCGGACTCGGGATGAAAGCATGAGCCCAAATTGTGTGTCATATGCTGTGAAGTCATGTGCTCTGGCCGCTGTGTCACATCTGTCCAAGTAGTGTCAGCATGTAGTTATCGCTACTCTGAGGAACTTTTGTTTCAAACATTGTAACTTGTGTATGGTGCTTAGGGGGTGTTATATAGGGAGTGTGAAGGTAAGTTTGTGTGTATGAAATGGATTTGGTATTTGGAAAGTGGAAAGCACTGACTCCTACAGGTCTGATGGCACTGGGCGCGTAAGGTGAGGTGCTTCTGGAGTTGGGAATAAAGATGATGAACTACGGACCCCTATTGTGAACTTTTAACCTGCACGTGCAGTTAAATGTTCGATAAAATGTTGCAAAAGTATATCGTTAGGTTAAAAAAAAAAGTATGAACTTTTAACCTGCAGGTGTCATAGGAGGTTCCAGAAAGTGTGGTGATAAAATAGGTTGAACTTGTGACCTGTATGTGGCGCGGAATATTAAGTAGCTTTTCGTATGGAAAATTCTAAATGAACCAATGGAGGCAAGTTTCAGAATGTCGTTGAAGGAATGAAGTATTCAAATTTGTTGTTTACATGTATTTATGTGTGGAGCGACAGAGAAATTGTGCCATTCCTAGTTTCATTCTTGATGAAGGCGGAGCTTTACAAGTACTATGTGACAAAGACAGAATTGTATGCGTGTGTCATTTGAAATCTGGATAACAACTACAAAGGTGAGTTAGAAATGAACAAGGTGTGTTATCTGTTTTATAGTAGTGATTAAGTGTTTGAGGTGATGTTTTTAATTTTGAAAGTATTTTTATTTCAAAGTGATATAGTGTTAGTAAAGTGTGGTGTTTGATATTGGTTATGAAATATGCATAACATTTGAGCTATTGTTATATAAGTACTTTAAATATGTTTATGTTTAGGAATTTGTCAAAGAGAAGAAGCGTAGTTTGTCATCTTTATAGGACTGCATGGTTTTGAAAATGAGGTTCAGCGTTAATTTGGGTTTGTATTGTATTTGGGGAGATAAAGAAAATGTTTCACATTTGCAACTGATACTTTTTGTGGAAATAGTGGGGTGGGGGTGGTGGTAGGAGACGTGGATGTATGACGTTACAACGCATGCTTTTACCACGCATGCTGTTACAACGCCAGTTTCACAACGCAAACCTTTACAACGCATAGTGCTTTGGGGTGCTGGATAGTGAATAGTTTAATTTACTATTCCAACTCCAGTCCCCGTGGACACTAGGGAAAGTGTTGGATAGTAAATTAAATCTATTCCCTATCCTAAAGCGCCCCCCAGCGCAATGCGTTGTAATGGTTTTCGTTGTAAAACCTGCGTTGTAATAGCACTGCGTTGTAAAAGTTTTGTTGTAAAGGATGTTTCCCAGGAAACGTATGTGTTATTAAGTTAAAAGCGATAAAAATGAAATCCATAAATGTTATGTGGGCAGGTTGTGGTCTTATTTTTGACACTGAGAGGTAGATTTGAATGTAAGTCAAGGTAGGTTGTTATACAGTGGGGCCCTCTACAGTGTTTGGAGATTACATGGAGAGGAGATGGAGATAGGAAAAGTGATACGTTCCTTTTATATGTACACATAGTTTGAATCATGTGATCCTAGGTTGAGATATAATATGAATATGGTTTCTGGTTTGCATTTTGGTATAGTTAATAGTTTTTGTAGTTTCTGACTAGTGAATAATAAAAAGGTAGATATACTAAAATATATGGTAGTAAATTTATTAATTATTGTCTGTTCTTATGGAATAGAAGTGGTTGGGGAGTGCTTCTTTAGAAGAGATGTTTTATAAATGTGTGAGAGATTAAAAAAAATTAAATGTGCTGTATATTTTCTGTATAACTTTGTTGACATTAGAGAACTACATGTGATTATAAGTGATACTATGTGTCAGGCTGTGTCGCTGTGATGGATATATGTAGGTGTTGAAGTGGTCTGTGTTTTACTTATGGTGAGCTTCAGTAACGATTTTGTCTTTTGTGAAGAGGAAGTGAGAGAAAGTATTCATGAATGTCTGTGTGAGTACTGTTTACAAATCACACTGCAGATAGCAATGTTCTCAATTCAGATCGAGTTGGTCTTGTAGGTGACGCAGTTCTGTAGGAAAAGACATTGCTCCTGTGCGCTCTGTCTACACCGTGAATATGTTTTATTACAGGCTCCAGACACGCTTTTTGTTGCTTCGCATATGACAAACTGTGTAGCTGAATTCCATCTTACATAGCTATGGGCCCTTGCTGACCGTTCTCTCTGGCCTACACTGTAGACAGCAGTGTTCACAATTTAGATTGAGTTGCTATTGCTGATGATGTTCTGTTGATGGCAACAGATATTACTCCATGTACGGCCTGCCCGTCTACAGCACACATCATTACTGGTTGTTGACATGCTGAATGATTTTGATGTGACTATCTGAGTGCACTAGAACTGATGGACCCTGACTCCACACGCATCCACCAAAGACGTCACTGGATATGTGACCCTGGTAATGAAAAGGTGTTGAGCGCACATGCTCAAACTAACTTCCACTATCTATCTGTGTTTGTGTGTTCATTATCTATGCATAATACTGACCCTGGGCCATATTACATTACATTGTGCTGTGGGCAGTGTTTGTAACTATGTTACCTCTGGTAGTGGGGATAACTATGGCTATGTAACTTTTAGGTGTATGGCTATCACAGGTGGAAGGCTACTTTACAGACCATAAATATTGATGAAGATGATGGTTGCATGTTGTGTGTAGTGTAAGATATGTGTACATTGCAAAATGTTTAGAAAAAAGCTCTCGAAGCAGAAGAGGTGTGTCTCATTAAATGCAGTACAGAGATTGACTAAAATGGGTGGCATTTCCCAACTGTTACAATGGGAAATGTCATAAACTAATGATGTGCTTTTTTATGGTTACATGGAAATCACGCACCTCGTTCACAAGTAGACCGCACCGAACGTGATTTTGAGAAAATATATTTGGTAAAATATACGTTTATTATAGTTAGAAAAATGTGAATGTTTAAAATATGTTAAATTATCGCTTACTCACATATACACTTTAAAGGTATTTAGATATAGTTTTGAGACAAGAAAAAATGAGGGAATGGCATACATGGCGCAACACCGTACGTTTATGATGTAACACAGGGTGTGGCAGCGTGTACTTGTCGAATTCGCAACGCGAAGCGGGCATGAACCCATAGGTACATGACGTAACGCACGGCTTGGTAGTGCATGCCCGTCGCATACTAAAGTAGCAGCTGGCGCAACTTCATATGTACATGTTGTTACACAGGACGTGGTGTCACAAACCCGTTGGATACGAAATGCGCATCATTTAAATGTGCTGGATAGAATTTGCGTGCTGATCGAGGTTGGTAGTAGACTACCGGTACGGGACTGTAGTTTTCTCAACAACAAAAAACCGTTTAGTATGCATATTTTGTGGGGAAGCTATAAAACATGACATAATTTTTAAAGTTAAAAAAAGGATAAAAGTGTTGCAAAATATTAAAAAACAATTAGAAAAAGTATAGGTTTTTATAAATATTAAAATATGAAATTAACATTTAAAAAACCTTTGAAATTCATTGAAAAAACATAGGTTTTACAGACATTATAGTTAGGAATTAGCATTTAAAAAACCTTAGAAATTCACTGAAAAAACCTTAGGTTTCAGGGATGTTATATTTAGTTGGACATTTGACTCATATAAAAACAGAGAAATTCGCCAGTTATAGTTAGTTGAGCTAACTATAACTTGCGCGCCTGCAATGCACTGCTGATGACGTCACATATTAGATCACTCATGACATGGTCAGTGACATCACTGATGACATCTCAAATGACATTACTGATGACATCATCTACATGAGAATCTGATGTACATACTGATGCCCTAATATAAACTATGATACACGCACTCTAAACTACAGACTACTATTTTTGAAACCATACACACAAGAATGCCTGATACTACATAGCACCGACTATTTCCTAGGTCTATACACACATCCAGTGTCTTACACATACACTTACTCATCATTACAGTACTATAATATATGTACTGATACACCTATACATACAGTGACACTCTACCACTCACCCATCTAGTTAGTCACACACCTAGTCAGTCATGAAAAGAATGAAATACAGTTATATACACCAACTTAGTTATTTATACACACACAACATCACTTATTTATGCAGATACTAAGACATACTTATTGTCATATACAATCACTGATACAAGCAGACACTCATGTATACACCCTCTCTTCAAATAAGTTACTCTCACATATAGTCATTTATATACTCCAACACTCACATATACTGCCTTATAACATATGTAGTTAGTCATAAATATGCCACTGAGACAGTCATTCAGTCACCAACACACCAATACACACATTAACTCACCCATACAGCCCTTCCCAGATGCACTTTTAAATCTATACAACCAGTGAATTACCCACTCAGACATCTGTGCACAGAGTCACACCCCCCTCCACCGATCCCCACAGGCACTCGGATACTCATACAGATACTCAGACAAGAAATCAATAACCCATATAGACACCTATGTAGCTACTTACCAACCCATGCAGTCGCCTACACACCAACTGAGAGACTAATACAGACTTTCACACAGTTTAGTCACTAACCCATCAATACACCTTTGAAAAAAATATATGAAAAATATTTAAACTCTACAGAAACACACATTCACTGGATGATGTCATCAGTGATATCTTTAGTGATGTCATTTGAGATTTCATCAGTGATGTCATCAGTGATGTCACTGACTATGTCATGAGGGATGTAATATGTGATGTCATCAGCAGTGCATTGCAGGCGTGCGAGTTATAGTTAGCTCAACTAGCAATAACTGCCGAATTTCTCTGGTTTTATATGAGAGAAATGTCCAACTAACTATTACGTCCCTGAAACATATGTTTTTTCAGTGAATTTCTAAGGCTTTTTAAATGTAAATTCCTAACTATAACATCTGTAAAACCTATGGATTTTTCAGTGAATATATATATGTACATATATATACATGCATATTTAATTCTGTAATATGTGAATTTGTGGGCGAAAACAACCCTTATCCCGGCATTTGGTTACCAACAAGCTGCATTGTTGGATCGGCAGTTCCCGCAAAATTTAGTTACAGTGGCAGCTATAAGAAAACGCAAACCAGGTGCTCACTTCACCACGATGATAGGAGGCACCTATACATGACTCTGAATAAGAGAGACTGGTGTAAAGAAGGAGGCATCTGATTAAGGCAGTCGCCGAAACTCGTAATGCCTTATTCTTCAATAAAGTTCACTGAAGCCCCGCTGTGTCCTCTGACCTTACTCGAACGGGAGGAGATGTTGGTGTGATATATACACACACATACATATATATATATGTATGTATGTATATATATACATGCATATGTAATGATGAATATGCTAGGTCATAAGCAGTGCATTGTGTGGGCATAAGTTAAAGTTAGCTCAGGTAACTATAGTGCTGAATTTCTGTGCTCTTTTGCATGTGTAAAATATGGGCTGGAGAGGCTCAATAATAAATCCATTATTTAAGGGAGGGGAGCGAACTGACCAAGCAAAATATCATTTAATTGCACTAATCGATGCCGAAGCAAAGTATTATGCCTCACTAATCTTGGCAGATCTAATTAGCTGGTATAATAGCAATAAAATCATCCCCATTAACCAGTCTGGTTTCCGACGCCGCTCTAGTACCATTACGAACATATTATCACTAGGTCTCATGGCAGAAAAAAGTTTACGACGGCAAAAGAACCAATTTTTATGCTTCGTTGATTTTAAAGCTGCCTTCGATCAAGTTAACCACATCGCTGCTGTGCATTTTCCGCTCCTGTGCTGCATGAGGGTAATTCCCATTGTTCATGACGAGCTCAGCTCGTCATCAGCACAGCTCCACTGTGCCTCATGACGAGCTGAGCTAGTCATGAGCATCGAAGGGGTTAATAGAGGCATTTTTTGAAAAAAGCTAAAGCAGTGGGGTCTGCCAGATAGAATATTACAACTGATCATGGAATTATACTCAGATACATGGATGCAAGTAAAGCTGATGGGACGAGGCTCTCAAGAAAGATCTATACAAAGGAAGGACTCAAGCAAGGGTGCGTGCTAGCACCTCATTTATTTAATCTATTATGGCGGATTTGTCACCAAGACTCGATAAAATCAATTCACATCCTCCTCATTTGGTAACTTTGCGGATTACTCATTTAGCGTATGCTGATGCTATAGTCTTGGCAAGCCATACCAGAATCGGCCTCCAAAGGGCAGTGGATGAGCTAGGGATCTTCACCAGGAAGAATTTGTTGGAAATAAATGATGAAAAAACCAAGGCCATGATTATAAGTAAAACTATTAAAAAATTAACCTCATTTAAATTTGATAACTCGAATCTTCAAGAAGTGAGTAGCTACAAATACCTAGGAATATATCTGGATAAACGATTAACTTTCCGAACACAAAAAGGGGGCCACACAAAAAAAGGAAAACAGACTTACATTCGCCATTCTATTCTATTTCAAAAAGATTAAAAGGTTCCTCCCTCACCCCATTACTATCCATCATGAAGGCAAAACTACTCCCCACCCTTGCATATGGAAGTGAAGTCCACTTTGGGAAAGATGCTGGGGTTCTGGATAGACTCCAAACGCGAGCATACAAAAAAGTTTTTTTCACTTCAGCATAATGCCTCGCCTGCGCAGATTCGACAAAAATTTGGTTTACAACAGCAACAGCTTCATAGGAGATATGCCAGGATTAGAGCCTGGTATACATTTAGGCGTAATCGAGATAATGAAATCAATAATGCACTCTGGACTGCATTACAAGATGATCCGCAGTCTGCCTATTATGCATATCTTCAAACTTCATTACAGGTCATAAACATCGCAGCTCTTTGGTAGAAGAACTTTCCTTATTCAACTTTCCAGCAAATCTTGAAGAAGGGAGCAAAGCAACACTCATTACTTCAGGACAATGCCACCCTAAGCAGACGGGCACATGCATGGATGGTCTTGCAATCCTATGATGAACTACAACCGGCGGCAAATTTGGATCAGCCATTTTCTTACCATCTAAAATCTAAATTCATAGCACTACGCTTTGGTAAATTGCCATCAAATGCACACCAGCCAAGTTGGAAATATCAGTCCCCAAATTCTTGTTGTCTCTGTGGAGCACTAACGCAGGATTTTATTCACTTAGTCTGTATCTGCCCAGCGTTAGGCGAGGATCGCCAGAAATTGTTAAGGGGCCACTCAATACAAGAGGTGTTTCCACTTGCAGAACTGCAACATTAAAATGCCTACATCTGGAAGATCCACAGCTTAACTGTTGTTTGACCAAACTCCTAATTAAATATGAGGAAATATCAAATAAAGTCTAGTGGCAAGGTTAAATGGTTACAAGATGTTATATTGGCGACTATGCTAAGTGGACCACTTACTCTTGAGGAACTGAGATATCAAAATGCTCCTGAGCAGCCTAGTCGACCCTTGATTAGCCTCAAAATCTAGTAAAAGAAACATTAAAAACAAGGCTAGAGGACTCGTAAAAAAGTTGTTTGATGTAACACTTGAGATATTGCTTTTAATATTAGGTCATTTTATTGAATGCTTTGATTACATTATATAGGAAAAAGTGTAAATATCATGATAAGAAATAGTTTTATCTTTAGACAACACAGAAAGTGATATCTGTTTTAATGTTGTCATTGTTGTGGTTTTAATTAACTGAACAAGAAACGTATTTTGTACCTTAAAAAAAAATTGTAAAATATGAGACTAACTATAACATCTGTGCAACCTAACCTTTGTCTTTTTTAGTGAAATTGAATTCTATTTCCTAACTATTATGTCCATGTAACCTTTGCTTTTTTTAAGTAAATGTTTATGTTTTTTTTAATGCTATATCCTTATTATAATGCCGCTCAACCTTATACTGGGGGTCCCTGGGGACCAACTAGCCCACAAGGAACCTCCAGTGTGCGCCAGGGGGCTGCGTTGCAGAGAGTTGTAAAAAGGTACGTGGCCTCATTACACCTCTCTGCAACGCAGCCCCCTGGAGCGTTTCCAGAGGGGGAACTAAATCCCCTTGAATACTGGGGGTCCCTTGGCACCAACTAGCCCACCAGGAACCTCCAGTATGCGACAAGGGGCTGTGTTGCAGAGAGGTGTAAAAAGGGGCGTGGCCTCATTACACCTCTCTGCACCGCAGCCGCCTGGCGCGTTTCCAGAGGGGGAACTAAATTCTCTTGAATACTAGGGGTGCCTGGGGGCGAACCAGCCCACCAGGAATCTCCAGTATGTGCCAGGAAACTGCGTTGCAGAGAGGTGTAAAAAGGGGCGTGGCCTCATTACACCTCTCTGCAACACAGCCACCTGGCACATTTCCAGATTGGGAACTAAATCCCCTTGAATACTGGGGGTCCCTGGGGGCCAATAGCCCACCAGAAACCTCCAGTATGCGCATACTGGAGGTTCCTGGTGGGCTACTTGGCCCCCAGGGAGCCTCAGTATTCCAGGGGAATTTAGGGGGCGCGTTTGCAGAGTGGTGCAGGGAGGGGGCATGCCCTCCACCCCATCCTGTTTTTTTTTTTTTTTTAAGAAGGGGGCTGTGCAGCCCCCCTTCTTTTTCTTTTTTGTGGGCCCTGGGGATCCCATCCCCAAGGGCCTAACCCCCAATATTTATTTTTTTATTTTTTTAACGGGAAGGGGGCAGCGTGACCCCCCTCCCATGGCTAATTACAGGCCCCGGGAACCTCATCGCTCTAGCCATGGCCATATTTTTTTTATATTAGGGGGGCTGCATAGCCCCCCTCTCAGGCCACTTAAGGCCCTGTGAACCCCATTCCCCCGGGGCCGGCCTGCCCCTTTTTTTTGTTATTTTTAATTTTTAATTATTTGGGGGGGGGGCCGCGTAACCCCCACTCCCGGGCCACTTCTGGCCCCCCCTCCCGGGCCACTTCTGGCCCCGGGGGATTCCCTTTCCCTGGGGTCTGGCCCTCTCCGTTGGGGACCGTGGGGGGTCTCCAAGCCCCCCGCTTGCCCTGCCAGATCCCCGCATTGCTTTTCTGCATGGGGAGCAGCTAACATGCTGCTCCCTAAGTACAAATGCAATCAGCTTTGGTTTTTTGAAGAGATAGCAGGTTTCCTGCTCTCTCTTCCAAAAACCAAAGCAGTTTGCTATGGGCTCCTGCCCTCCCAGGGGGTGTGCAGCCCGGGACCCTGCAGGAGCCGGCCCTGGGGGGTGGCGGTCCCCAGGGCCACCACAAGGCTCCAAGAAGGGGGTCCGCGCGGCCCGCTCCCACCATTTCAAAGCCCTGGGGGTGGTGGTCCCCGGGGCTGGGGGGAGCTTGAGCCCCCCACAGGTTTTTTTTTTTTTTTTTTAAAAAGAAGCCCCGCATACATAATATTAAAGCCCGGGGGTTGCGGTTCCCGGGGCCGGCGGGCCCCTCTGGGCCCCCCATTATTATAAATAAAAGAAGTCCCGGGAGTGGTGGTCCCCCCATTATAATTAAGAAAATTGCCCCAGGGATTTGGCCACCCCAGGGGCTAATTACTAATAAATGGGCTTCGGGGTTGTTGTTTTTTTCTGCGGAATACGCGTACCATACGTGTATCCCGCGATTGTTTTAAAAAAAATGTGGGTATTTTTTGGCATTGGGGGACCTTGTGGGACCGCCTGAGCAGGCCTAGGGGGTCAGGGTGTTTCTACCCTGCCCCCTTTTCTTGTTTTTCGCATTTCTTTTTCAGTTTTCTTGTGCCTTGGTTCTACCGAGGTACAAGATGGCTGCCAACACTTCCCGGTTTGAAGTGTTGACAGCCAATTAGCTTAAAGCTTATGCTTGGGAGGGTACGCGTACCATACGCATACCATACTTCGTCTACAGATATATCTATGATTTTACTTTTGATTTTCTCAGGAACTACTGAATAGATTTACACCATTTAACAAAACGCGTGATCTGCGAACCAAACTCTACCTTTTTGCCAAATTTGGTGTAATTCTGTTCAGCAGTTCGGGCTGTAGCCATGTCTGAAGGTCCCTATAGAAAATTGCATGGGGAAAGCACGTTTTGGGAACCCCCTTTTTTCTAGGCCCCCGCACCCCGAAACTTTAGGATAGGAGTGGAGCGGAGCACCCCATCTTCTTGGAGAATTTCGCGAAGATTCATCGACCGGCGCCAAAGTTATTCCAAATGGAATGTTGCAGATTTCCTGTGGAAACTACGTCCTAACTATAAATACCTACTGGCGATCGCCAGTAGGTAATATATATATATATATATATATATATATATATATATATATATATATATATATATATATATATATATATATATATATATATATATATATATCCAAACTCCAAAGATCGCAACAAACCACTAACACTTGCAGCGGCTGGCCCAGAAGGGGTTGCGAGTCCCAATAAATCCACCAAATTATTTTCACGTTTCGACCAACAAAACAATGTCCAGGCCACCGTTGCAATAAAGTGTGTTTATTCAATAACGCTTCACGCAAATTGGTGGATATATATATATATATATATATATATATATATATATATATATATATATATATATATATATATATATATATATATATATATATATATATATATGTATATATCAAGTCATGTGCAGATTAGCCCCATTGAAGACAAGCCACAAGATTTCCATTCACTCGATTTTATTCTTTTCCATTACTTGCCAGCAGACGGACTGAAAGGTAAAGTTCACATCAGTTCTTTATCATTGCCAGACGCATTTCAGGATACTGACATCCTTTCTTCAGTGGCTCAGGCAGGGGAATTGAATGCACTCTTTTTCGTTTTGCACTTTTAAATTGTTACCTCAGTGGGTGGGGCTTCTGTGCAAAGCTCCCTGGTTATTGTAGTGCTTTCATTAATTGTTCCTCTTGTGGGGGAGGCTTTCTGTCCCAATTTTCGCCTTTAAAAGTTTTCTCCAAATGGAAAGGTGAAACTGTCCCTTCTGCCATCTGCCCCACTTTGTAGTGATGAAAAACGAGTTCCAAGCAGCGTCTTTCTGCAGCGCGCTGCTCACCTTCATTCCACATTGCTGGCTGTGTTTCTGAGCCTGCATGGACCAGCCTTTCGGCGATGGGCTTGTCCTCACGGCTGGGCAACAGCCGTTAACATCAAGTCATGTACAGTGTATATATATATATATATATAACATGTATATAAACATGTATATGTATGTATGTGTATATATATATATATATATATATACACATACATATATATATGTATACACACACATGTACCTATATATGCATATATATATATTTGTAGATAGATCTAGATCTAGTTATAGATAGATATGGATATGTTTTATGTTTTTCTGTCAATACTCGATACCCTATGCCACAGCTCTGGTGGGGCAGCATCTTTATACGTGCTCAGGTACAGCATGAGAGCAATAACTACTCCTCTGTAGTGAAACTACAGGCCCTGGATGCTGATGAAACAAGTGTTTATTCAGTGAGATCTGTAAACAACGGACTTAACACATTTCGGTTCCCACTGCCTTGATCACAATTGTATCTATAGAGGCTGATAGGTCTATCTATAGATAGAGAGAATGCATAAGGGGTAACAAACTGTTTACTATGGTCTTATACTGCCATCAATGGGTTCTGTTGACATCATAATTTATGAGGTTTTGATGACAAATGGATATTTGTCCCAAGCCTTCCAGTGTCCGTGTGAAGTGTCTCTCTTCGGCTTTTTGCACGTGACTGTTCATAGCACTCATTGCGCCATAATCTGTCTCACTGTTCTGCTGTCAGCCAGTGATTGATGCTATGTATACGCAGGATCGGATTGGACTGTCAGAGGCCGAGGGCAAAGCCAGCTGTGGGACTTTTTTTCACCTACTGTGTGTGCACGGGTGCGCTCATAGTGCTTGTACAGTCGAAAAGTCTTCGGTGGCCCCGAGCGCGCACTCTCTCGGGCCGCCTTGGTATCTGCAGAGAATGACAATGAGCCAACTTGGGAAGGCACAGCATGAAATGTGAGTTCTGCCTGATCTTTTCCAGGACAGCTCCTAGCAGCACGATTGCATGGGAGGAGGATGGGTCAGAGACTGTAAATGCTGCGTGTGCGTATGGGCTTAACAGGAGTTAGCACAGAGCTTTTCTTTTCTTATGTCTCGTTCAGACACGTTCTACTGATGGTTTTTGTTATCATTCGAGGAGTGATGCATGCAGCTAATGCTACTTTTGTTTGAAGTTTTATCAGCAGGCCCATAGCAAAGTGTTAATGTTTGTCTATTAGCAGTGGGTTATCTCTGCCCTCTCCAACACTTGCCAATGAAATGGTTCCTGAAAAGAAGGACATCACAGATTGGAGTGCAATTATACCTCCGTAACTACAGTATGGAACAGAAATTATCTGCTTAGGCAGTAAAAGCAAATGGGATATCGAGGAAGGAAAATGTATAACATCTTTAATGCCATTTCCAAGCTCATGTATGATTCAGGCAATTAGATTGGAGTTGGGCATGACCTCAGAGAAAGTACAGGTGCAAGTAGGCCTATTACAATTTTGAAAACGATTGGTGACAGTAGAAGATACAAAAGTGTTACAATTGTGTAAGAATGAGATTCGGCATAGTGAACTAAAATGGGCCAAAGCGGGCAGAAAATTTAGGTGTGAAAATTGATCTGCAGACTCTTCATATAGCGGCGACAAAGAGCACACTCAGAACTTTAGGGAAGGGATTGTCTAGGTTAGACAACTTGAGGTACCTGGGAGAGAAAGAATCTGTGAAATGTCTGAGAAATAGCTGGGGGAAAGAAATCTGGTACCCCTATCTAGATATACTTCCTTACCAATGGCTTAGATTGGAAGTACTAAGGTTGAGAATTGATATAAATCCTGCTATGTCAAATGGTAAAATAAAAACAGAACTGATGCAATCTGGTGGTAAATACACATGCCGACTCCACTACCCCCCAACCCTGCCCCTCCCCCACCCTGCCTAAGCACCTGAATCACTCCCTCTGCGAGCCGCCACAGTTGAAATGCAATAATTTTCTTAATCAGCTATAAAGTTAAGCTAGTCTGATTCAGATACCTTTCCCTTTAAGCCGGCAACATTACAAATCATAAGGGTAAAGGGGAGCCTGCCTTACAACCAGTCCTTGCAGAAACAACAGTTCATTTTTGAGTCCCCCTTCACAGGGGCAATAAAGGCCCTACTCCTGCTCAATCAATGTCCGATGAGACTTCAAACTGATTTGCAACTGGCACCAAGAACTGGTCCCCTGTACGATCCAAAGCTATGGCAGATGTTCCCAGTTGCTTTGAGGATAAAATCATGGAAGATGGATTTTGCAAAAAGTTGAGGCTTCCTTCTTTAATCTTGGCCACCTGCTGGATCTGAGGTGAACAGTACATTCGAGAAAGGGTCGAAGTAATGTATACAATTTTAAATCTATACAAACAGTTCACCACAAAACAATTTCAATTCTCTTTATCAGTAACAAAGGTTTATTTATTCTTTTTTTCTTAAGTGAAACCTTCATTGGATGCTCTTAAAGTTCAAAGCATGTATCTACTTAAGTAAGAGCAACATTCATTGAATACTCTTGTAATTCAAAGCATGTGACTATTTATAGTACACTCTTATTGTATGTAATATTTACACTGCTCACAGTGTAATAGAGAAGAAAGAAGTTTTAATGGAAGTGGGGGTGAATGGATAAGTGAGGGACAGGGTAAAGGTGTTGTGACATAGGCACAGTTGCATTTATATACAGTGTAACCTTTACAGCCTAATATCGGTCCGCAGTTCAACTCTAATCATAACACATAGGTACATATAAATTGATTTCTTCTCTTCCTATGGGTTTGTGGGTGTGTGGTAGTCAACGTTTCGACCCCTGTTCGATGAAGGGTTAGTGGTTCCTCAAAGTGGGGCCTTCGTCAGGACAAGGAGGTTAAGTGGAGCACGTTAACAAGGAACTTTGAATGAACGATCCTGGTGGGCACGATACTGCTCCTTGGTATTGTGATGGACGATAAACATCAGGGGTGATTATCCCGATGTGTGTTGCTGGATTGTCAACACGACAGAGTCAGGAATCCCTGCGGTAAATATTAATAGTCCTGGGTCTCCCGATACGGGTTGCTAGGAAGTCAACAGGAAAGAATCTCGCTTGCTTCTTGGTTCCGAGTGACAACTAATCTGAGGTGAAGGCATATGCAGTCAAGGCTTAAAAAAAAGCCAAGTAGCCACACAAATAGAGCTTCTCTTGTGACTGGCTTGACTCGGTTTTTCTCATAATAATATTCTTTTAATTTAAGACTGCCTCTCCATCACTATTCTACCAGGCCTAAAAAGGACCTCAGATCATCCTTACAACTCAGAGCTGTAGCTTCTTTGATGGCATTGACTAAGGAAGCCTTAGGTTTAAAGCCATTCACCCCAATCTCATGCCCTAGGTATGACACCTTTTCCTCAGAAAATTTGCATTTTGTAAGCTCAAAAGGGAGGCTATTGTTCCTTAAAATATCCAAAACTTTCCTTAGTCGGACATCATGAACTTTTCTGTCTTCTCCATATACCAGAATATCATCCTGGAAAAATCGAATTCCAGGTTCCCTGCTAAAGAGATTGAACATTAGTCTCTGAAAGTCTGCGGCCACTAGTGCCAAACCGAACAAACAGTATCATTCTAAATTGGAAACGTCTGCATGATGTAATAAAAGCAATGCATTTCATTGAATCAGCTGTTGGGGAAATCTGGTAGTATGCGGCTAACAAATCAGTAGTGACAAATAATTCTACCCCATTTTAACTACTCACCATCTCATTATTCTTTGGCAATGGAAAATGAACAATTAAAATATTGTTATTGAGATGGCATAAATCCACACATTGGCAGATCTTGCTGTTACTATGTCGTGCCACGACCAATGGAGAAATTCATTCACAACATTTAATAGGCTTGACAACCCTAATAGAAACTAAGTGGTCCAATTCAGTGAAAACTTCTTCTCTTAGCATAATTGGAATGTTTTAAACTTTATGTACTTTAGGATCAGCACTGCTTTTAACCACTTGGCTGCTAGGCGTTTCCCCCCCCCCTGTGCTGGAAATTGCCATTTTAGTGGCACCATGACGAGCTCAGCTCGTCATCAGCACACAACACCCGTGGGTGATGACGAGCTGAGCTCGTCATCAGCATCGAAGGGGTTAAGGACCATTTGGTGTTCAAAACCCTTCAGATTTCCTGAAGTCGCACTGAACACCTTTGGAAATTCTTGCAATAACATTGTGGCAATAATCAATCCTTCATCCACCACCTTAACTTGTGGTTGCAGTTGGGGTCCAAAATATTATCCAATTTACCCTGGTCAACCTAACCTAAAACAGGTAGGCCCTTCTTGGCTATAACAATTTTGCCTGAGCACTCATTCCTCTGAATTTAAAGGTGAACCACCTGTACCCCAACATTTTCTCCTGCATAATCCTGAGTTTGTATACCTGATTCACACAAACTATTTCTGACCCTTCAAAAAATGTGCACTTTCACAAAGCTTAATTTATGATAGTATAAGGTGAACCTGAATCTGCAAAAATTTTGATTTCAACGCCACCCATATTTATTGTGCACTCAGGCTTATTCGTAATGGCTTCTTCTCCTATGTTGAGAATTAGTTTGTTAGAGAGATTGAGAATATTATCATGTCCACTATCATTATACATAACATCATCCTCAAGACTCTGCTCATCATCCTCAAGTATGCATTTCACACCACTTTTCTTTTTCTTACATACTGTGGCAAAATGCCCAATAACACCACAACTGCTGCATTTTTGTTTTAAAGCTGGACAAATCTTGCTGTGAAAGGAAATGTGGTGCTCTGATGCTCCGGTATGGAGAAATGCCGCTTTTAAGAAATCAGCTGTTTTCAAAAATGGCATCAGGTAAAGTCGCATACAGACTGTAACCTCACTTACGTCTATGCCTGACGCTGCCGACGAACTCGCCGCTGGAACTACAGAAATGAAGGCTTGGGCATTCTGGAACAATACCAGCAGTGTCAGACAGCAGCACGTTGAAGTTTCAAACATTTACAGGGGCGTTAACCAGTGTTGATATTCAAAAAGTGAGTACACTACTGGTAGAGTTGAAACTTCACTCTGGTTAGAGCAATTCCTAATGCAATTAGAGCACCACGATGTCTCCACTCGTAGGCTAGATACTCACAGGCTGCAAAATGAATTTTTCAGTCATTATAGTATACTCCCGAGCATTCACTGCTCACCCATGATCATAAACAGAACTAATGACTCACACAGAAATTCACCATATTTCTCTTTCCTCTTCCTCTATTCAATGTACCTGGTCTCCTTCAGTGCACCGTAATTATCGATGTAGACTGGCTGCACCAAATTTCTTAAGTACAGGTGTGGGTCCGCTGCAGGCACTCCTCACCAAGTTTGTTGTGTACAAATTGCAGGATATCAAAGAAAGTACACAGGTTTATTGTCTGGAGCCACGCAGCACATCATGTCTATATATCTCCTTATCCAGCTCACATCTGTCATCCCTGTGACTATGTTCCAGCACTGGAATGTAGCCTCGCACTAGCACCTATCAACCCACAACAAGGAAGGAGCATAACAGTCTTCTCTCCGTGAGTTCAATTTCCGTGCTGATAACACCCACTGTCCTTTCCAACATTCTAATAATGGAGGTACGTTTGGCTGTAAAAAAAGGAGCAGGTGACGCGGCAGTAATCTTCTTTTTCCCCCGTCCTACTTTAAGAAAACAAAAGTCAAGTGATTCCCCCAGTCTCCAAGACTCCACACAATCGTTATCAAAACTTCCAGTTAATTTAAAAAAGGCACATACAAAATTGTTACCTGTTATGTTATGTTATGTTACCACAACTTGTATAGCGCAACAGCAACCCCAGCAACGGACACATTCGGATGGAGCAGGGGCACAGGCTATGCTGCAGGAAACAGGTGTGTTTTAATGGCCTTCCTGAATTCTAAGTAGTTGTTGAGGCCCCGGATGTGAGTAGGGAGGGAGTTCCAAAGAAGAATGACAAAGAGAAGGGGCCCAGCTTAGCCTCTTCTGAGCTCTGTTGCTCTGATGGGTGCAGACGGCCTGCTCTTGGTCCGGTCTTCACCCAGGACGCGTCCCGCGGGGACAAGTCTCCCGGGTTTCTAAGGGTAGCAAGCCCATCCCTGGGTCTCCTGTGGTGATGTGGATTATGGGCAATGCAGTTCCAAACAGCCTCTTCATACAAGGCTCTTGCAGCAGCTCTCTTATGGCACTTTCGTCCTTTTTTTGGTTACCCTCTATCAATTTTCCAACATCTGTAAGTGACAAGGCCCAAGCATCAGTGAGAGCTTGCGACCTGTGTCAATGCTTCTATACAGGTGTATGTTAGTGGCACTCAGTATTTAACAGTATGTTTCAATCTGGTGGATTCAGTGAGTGACACTGTCCATGTTCTTGTCTCTGACACGCTCCTAGTATCAGTCAGTGAATGCCACAATATGCCAGTCAATGACACAGGTCTTTTTACGACTGACACTGTCACAAGTCTGTGAAAGTTTTCAGTGTCTCTGACAAATCAGTTGACCTGCGCGATGTCTTGTGTTTCTATCTGTGGTGCTATCATTTAATTTTATTACCTTGCCTAAATGCCATTCTATGGCACAGTGTCTTCTTATAAACATTTCCGGTGCCTGTGTCTAGCTGTGGACAGAACTGCATAGTTCTGAGCAGGGGCAGATTGGCAAGGCAGGCATTCGGGCATCGGCCGAAGGGCCGGTGTCTCAGTGCCCTCTGTGGGCCGTTTTTTTCTCCCCTTTCCCAGTCCACAGAGGGTGGACTAGGAAAGGGGAGAAAAACAAGCATTTGCAATGCAATAGGTCTCGCATTAGGAAAGTTTGAGCTATTGGTATTGTAAATGGCAAAGTTTTTATTTATGTTTTTTTTTTAAATACAATGCCAATAAAAGAGCTGTTGCATGTTTCCTTTGCGTGGGTTGTTAAAGGAATAAAATACTTTTTTTATAGTGAGTATTTGGCTGGGCAAAGATTTATTGCTGCTGCTGCGGCCGTTTTCAGTTGCCCACTTCTGCCGCCGGAGGGATCCTCGCACTGCTCAAACACGTTACTACTGAAAAACCCTTCAAGCACAATGTGTAGGATATTTAAATTTTTTGGACCAAATAAAGTAGGCCTACTTCAAAAACCAGCATGTATGTCAACATTAGCTCCAATCTATACACCACAATGCAAGGCATTACTTCAAAAGTCCGACGTCTGGGTTAAATTAGATTTTTAAATTTAAAGCAGCATAAACTCAGTAGTAACTTCAGAATTCCCTGTACAACTGCAGAGTTCCCAACTACTCCAAACACCGTCACAGGTCATATCCCTTCTATCATCAAGACAAACATCAGTCTCCTACCCCAAAAGCGCCATCTCAGGCGACTGCCATAATAGCACCACAGAGGAGAAAGGGGATGCTGAGTAAATATAGGTCACGCCCACAGATGCATGGTCTGTATTCTCTTCCAGGTTGATCTGCTCACCAGTTACAAGGAAGGCAATGACAGGTAGAGTCTAGCAGAGGAAGGGGAATTGTATTGTTTATTTTGGGTAACGGAGTATTAAAAAGTCGAGATTAAGAAGTCCAATGTGAGCAAAGAACAGGACAGTCAAACTGCAGATAAGCACAAATATAAATTTCATAAGTTCACTATAATTGTTGGTCTCCAACAAATGCAGTTTTTTCGTTTTTTGCCAATGCTTCCTTTTGTGTTGGATTAGTGTTCATAATAAAGCGGACAGTCATAAATGTGCTTTAATATCATAAAAGCTTCCATAAAAGGGTTCGGGTCCCACTTGCTGTGGAGCAAGCACTGAGGTTGATAATATTTCTGGTGGGATGTTGGCCTAAATCTTGTTTTGGTGTCATATTTTAACCCCTTAAAAAGTGCTAAAGCTTTCCAATCAGTGTTGAGCGGTTTGTGTTTTTTGTGTGTTTTGTTTCTTTTAATTTGGGGCAATTCGTGTTTAAGCCTTCATTATTTTGTTTCCACAAAATATGTACAGGCCAAATATCCATCCTTGTTCACAGCAAGTTAGGGATTGAAATAGGTATCAAGAATTTCTGTAATCTCCACAAGGAAAAAGGAAAAAAAGCGAAAACGCAGCAAATGTGTGCTTTTCACCAAATAAAGGTAAATTGCAATATTTTTAAATGATTCCAACCAACTGTTTACCGTGCTAATATAACTCTCGTCTCAGGTTTCAGAAACAAGAAGGGTTTTACCACCAGTTTTGAAATTTACCAAGTGGTAATGAAAAATGTCCTGTTTTTGCGTTTTTTACCTACTTGCAGTCTCTGGGAGAAAGTAAACAAGCAAACTCACCGCCGCAGCCCGGCTTCAACAGGAAGCCAGGCAACCTTTGTTGAGACGGGGGCGGGGCCAGACACGCGACCGGAGCTTCCCAGGAGGCAGGCTGCAGTGGCTGGCGCATGGCTCCGGTGCAGAGAGAGGAGAGCCCTGCGTGCAGCCGGCGTCCGCCCGGGAAGCCAAGGAGCGGAGTGCCGGTGTCCCTGTGCCCGTTGACGTCGGAGTGAGCAGCCCGGAGCGGGACCTGACTGGGAACGTTGTCTCCCCGGAAGAGTCCTGCGGAGTAGAAGTCCCGGTGAGTGGGGCTCCGTGCTTGCGTGTCTGTGTGTATGCAGGGGGGTGGGGGGTGGGGGGCGGCAGCGTGTGTATGTGCGTGTGTGCGTGTGTGTGTGTGTGTGTGTGTGCGCGCGCGCCTGTGTGTGTGTGTGCGTGCATGCAGAGGGGTGGGGGCTGGCTGTGTCTGTTTGTGAGCAGGGGCTGTGACTTACTCTGCGCAGGCGCGGCTCAGACGCGCGCTCCCGCGGTCAAAACTAAGACTGCAAAAGCGCGCGTCTGAGTCGTGTCCACTTTCCTAAATACGGGCCACATTAGGTCTGGAGCAGACACTCTCAATGCTCACGCATTGAGAGTACGTCTGCTCGACCTAAAAACGGCCCACAGAGGGCACTGAGACAGAGACAGAGAAATGAAAGCAGCCTCGCTGTGTGGCCGTACAGCGATTATCAGCTCTGGCCTCTCCTTCACCCCCTGCCCTGCCAAGCAATCACGCAGAGGCTGGGCTGGGGAGGGGTGATTGTTTGCAAGGTGTTGCTCAGTTCTATGAGCCATTTTCACCCCGGCCCCCCGGGGCCCACGCAGCCCAGAAACAGTGTTTGTCTTAACACCTCGCCCACAGCCCTTCACATTCAGGGCTTAGTGGGCGAGGAAGAATGGGTCTCGCTGTGGGGGCCAGGTGATGTTTGGAATTCGCACCCTTCACCTCAGTCTCCCCCTGGCTACCTGGCTACCTTGGATGACCCCGCAGCTGCGTTTGTGCTCGCTTGCCAGGACATTGCCCTGAGGCCTGGAGGGCTGATTCATTTACTAATTGCAGGGGCCTTACCTATTCCCTCCATTACGGTCGCTCCCCCAGCACTCTGCTCGCACAACGGAAGCCTTCTCCTCGCTGCCTGCCTTGCCTGCCCTGATACCTGCTGCCTGCCACCCTGTTAGAGCGCATTGCTCAGATCACAGCGCTTGGTATCGTTTTAGCTTGCATTGCTTTATTTTAATTTTTATACATCCACGAACTGCATAGCGGCTGATGTAATTGCTGGTGAAGCGTTTTTTTGTGTACTTTGTGGCAAGATTGCATTGACTCGAGCTCCGGCTGTGCCCCAGTTTCGATTTATTACCGGGCGTCCATTTCAGTTTGTATTTACTTTTACCCGTGTCTCCTCCCAGACCCCCCTCCCAGCTGACCCTCCCACGCTCCGCCCCCTCCAAACTTCATTTATGCCTGATGTCCCAACGCGCAGCGTCCACGGGCTGCGGCCGCGCCGAAGGTGCGCCAAAGGTAAGCCCGTCTACGCCCGTCCGCGCCTGGACCGCGCCCAGTGCCAGACCCCCTGTTCCCCACCCCTCCCAACCCACTAGATTCACTTATGATGCCGCTACTCTCCTCGCCCTCAACCCCGGTCGCACACCACAATGCTGTGAAGCTACCCCTGGACGTACCCACGGCCCATTCGCCTGCCTCTCCTGCAAGTTCAACTGCTTCAGGACCCTCACCAAACCCACTTCCTCCACACACATCTCGGAACCCAACCGCCTGAAATGCATCCTACTGAACACCCGCTCAGTCCACAGACATGCAACAGAACTCTGGGACCTAATCAACACTGCGTCACCTGACATCGCCTTCTTACTGAAACATGGATGAACGCATCTTCTGCTCCCGACATCGCCATAGCCATACCAGACACTTACAAGATTATTCGTAAGGACCGCACCAATCAAACCGGAGGAGGCATCGCCCACATCCACAGAAACACCATCAAAATTACAACCAGCTCCGACGACAATCTTGCAACCGCCGAACACCTCTACTTCCAGATCCACACCGACCCCAGGACCACCCTTAGAGGCACCCTTATTTACAGGCCTCCAGGCACCCGCACTCAATTCAGCGACGACATCACAGACTTCATCAGCCCGCACGCCCTCGCCTCCGAGAACTACATTCTTCTTGGAGACCTCAACTACCACCTTGAAAACATACTCGACAGCAATACCACCACCCTTGTGGACAACTTGGCCAATCTCGGACTCAAACAACTTGTTGACACCCCCACTCACATAGCCAGACACACGCTCGACCCTATATTCACCTCCAGCAAGCACATCTCCTTCGATCGCACTACAGCTCTCCACTGGATGGATCACAGCTGTGTTCACTTCAGCTACATAACCACCCTGACCCACAACCGCCCACAACCCATCCCCCGGAGAAACTGGAACAAAATCACCACTGACCAACTCCTCACATCACTCAACCATAACCCTCCCACCCTTTCAATGGACCCAGACCAAGCGGCCACCAACCTCAGGCAATGGATTACCCACAGTGCGGACGAATTGGCACCCCTGAAATAGCACCAGTTGAAGTCAGCCAGCAAAAAGGCTCCCTGGTTCAATGATGAACTTAAAAAATCCAAGAAGCTATGCCGCACCATGGAGAAGAATTGGAGAAAAAACCCAACCTTAGACAACATGACCTCCCTCAAGACAGCCACCCGCAAACACCACCAGCTGATTCGATCCGCCAAGAAATCAGCATTCAAGGAACGTCTCGACAACAATTCTCCTAACAGCAAGGAACTCTTCAATATCGTCAAAGAATTCACTAACCCCACTGCAGCATCCAACGACATCACTCCCTCCCAGACCTCTGCGACGCGCTATCCTCCTTCTTCTACAACAAAATTGCCGACATCCACAACAGCTTCAAGAATACTCCCATTGATCAACCCGACCCACCCCCTTCAGATCCCAATCCCCCAACTATAATCCTCAGTGCCTGGAACGCAATAACCACTGAAGACACCATTCGCCTCATGAACTCAATCCACTCTGGCTCGCCTTCTGACCCCTGGGCCCACCACATCTTCAACAAAGCTGACTCCATCATCGCACCCCAACTCCGCGATGTCATTAACTGCTGTTTCAACTCTGCCACCTTCCCAGAAATCTGGAAGCACGCCGAACTCAGCGCCCTTCTGAAAAAACCCACAGCAGACCCATCAGAATTGAAAAACTACCGACCCATATCCCTCCTCCCTTTCCCGGCCAAAGTCACCGAGAAAGCCGTCAACAGCCAGCTCGCCGCCTTCCTTGAATCCAACAACTACCTTGATCCATCTCAATCCGGATTTCGAGCCAAACACAGCACCGAAACTGCCCTCATTGCAGCAACCGACGACATCCGAGTACTCCTGGACAACGGAGAAACAGTGGCCCTCATCCTACTCGATCTCTCCGCCGCTTTCGACACAGTCTGCCACAGCACCCTTATACAACGCCTCAGCAACATCGGCATACAAGGAAAAGCCTTGGATTGGATCATGTCGTTCCTAGCTGGAAGAACTCAGAGATTCCGACTACCCCCTTTCTGCTCAAAGCCACCGAAGTCATCTGCGGCGTATGTGAGAAGTTGGCCTGATATGTAGTGTTTCCAATTCTGGAACCACTGGGTATCAGTCCAAACAAACCCCAAAGATGTCAGGTTGTAAGTCAACCTTGTTAGACAAGCTATCCTAGTGGTAGCATGGACTAAGCAGCCTTAAAGGCTTAACTTAAGAGGTCGTGTTAAGCGAGCTGTTTTACCACATACAATCCTGTAATCAAATGAAAGGACACCACACAAGTATATATTATAAAAATATATGTATTTATTTCTAAATTACTCCCCAGTACTCTTTATGAGGAAAGGGGCACAAGCGTTAAATCAAAAGCACAGTAAAACATATAAAGTTGCACAATTATGGATGAGGGCGGGTGGCCACTCAGACCATATACTAAAAAAGTGGTATAAGGAACACTTATCGAACAGTGGTTAGGCCTAGGGCCTAGAGATTCGCTGGGAGCAGTCAGGACTAGCAATGCTGAAGTCGGGAGTAGCCCACAGGAGACGGGTGCAGCACGGAAAGTGCGGCGCGCACCAATGAAATGTCAATGGTGCGTAAAAGTTAGTTAAAGTGAATTAAAAGATACTTCCGCTGAACCTAGGAACACAAAACTTTAGACACAGACCCTAGAGGTGTGTACCAGTGTGGGAACACCGGCGTTGCAATGTTACCTCACCCACAGGCCGTGGGTGCACAGGGTCGAAGTGGCGTCGGGTTCTGACACGCAGGTTCTTGGTGCTTGAAGCTGTTGCAGCTGCAGGCGATGTGAAGCAGAAGTGTCCGGTGCGATCCAAGGGTGGATCGAAGTAGAAAAGTACCTGAAAGCAGAGGGGACAGAGTCTGGGTCACTCAGCAGTGACCAGGGTGGAACCAGGACGGAACCAGGCAATGTCGGGCGCAATCAGGCGGTTGTCGATAGGCTTCTCTCCGCTGTCACGTGGGCTCTGGGGCATCTGCGACGTCCAGGAGCAGGTCACGATCTGTCCCACGTAGGCTCTCGCCGTCAGCACCGTCGGCTTCAAGATTGCAGCAAACAGCACTTGGCAAAAGCAATCCACGCGGAACCGGGAGATTGCTTATCACTCGAACCAGGAGGGTCAGAGTGGGGGCTCCTTTTCACAGGAGCTGGTGCAGATCTGGAGCAACCAGAAAAGCGAGTCGTATTTCAAGGTTCGTCGGCACAGGGGCCACAAGCCAGCTGGCAAGTGACCGGGCCAACGCGTCGAGCCCACACAAGCAGAAGGGCCCCACGCAGCACTCGTCGAGTGTGGAGGGGTGAGCTTTGGTGCAAGTGGAGCTCGGGGCTGGGGCTTCTCAAACCCCGGTGCACAGCTTCGAGGATCACTCGTGGGCTGCACGGTCAGCGTCTCGTGGCCTTTTCAAGATGGCGTGCCCCACGCTTCCGGTCGCCTCCACGGGTCTCAGCTCTGCAGGGACTGTGGATCGGGCAGGTAGAAGGCAGGCAAGCTTGATCTCGTCGGTCTCTGTCGCTCGAGTTCCGGCAGGAACTGCAACAAAGCAAGGGTCGAGGGCTGGATGGTACCTGTTTGCACAGGGTGGTCACTCCTTGACCACAAGGGAGATTCTTCAGTCTTCTAACGTTGTGTAGAAAGTCGAAGGGTCCAGAATTCGTTTCTTATGTTTCTTCAGGATGATCTGAGTTGCATTGGGACTGCTCCCCCTCTTATTCGAATCTGGGGGGTTGGACATCCTGCTAGGTCCCCTCCTATGGGTGGGACCCAGGAAGGGGGTGGTTACACCCCTCTCCTTTGATCCTGGCCGCGCTGGGACAGGGGCTGGGAGGCCCCAGAACCGGTTTGCCGGATTATGCAAGGGGCAGCCTTGTGCTGCCCAGGCAGTGTCTGGTTTCTTTGAAACCTCCCTACTCCAATCCACTATCTCCTGTCTGGGGTGGTTTGACACCGCCCTGTGACAGGAAACTCTTTGTCCAGGCCTCCTCTGCCGAGTTTCGGTCAGCAGCAGGAGGCCAGACCCGTGTCTGTGGCAGGGGCATCCATTTTGTGGATCTGAGGCTCATTTTAAATCAACCGTGTTTCAGTAAAGTAACATGTCTTCTCCCTCTAGAAGGGTGGAATGCTACCCCCGTCGCCAGAACTGGCGAGGGGGTAGTATTCCAATTCACATGACACCTTACACGACATGTTTTGATAAAGCCAAACCAAAGTTGCTATATAACCGCGAGGATTATAAGGCGCTTAAGAGTATATGGTATGGCATTATCCCGGATCAGCTTAGGGAGTTGTTCCCGACAGCTGCAGACAGGCTCAGCTCATGCCAGAGCTCCATCTCACATAAAACCACGCACTCTGCCTCCAGGATTGATGAGGCCTTCCATAGGAGTGGCTCACAGGTTTATATGTGTCCAGATAGGTTTAGATATAGGCATACTATATCTAAGCAAGGGGTGATTACACCACCTTGCCCCAGCTGAGTGATCAGCCAGTTGTGTCAATTTTAGATAGCCAGCCAGGGGTGGCAAAAGATATGCTGCAGCCCCTGGTAGGCCTTGGATGCACCTATGCCCTGGGCACCTATAGTGCTCTGTACAGGGGCTGATAAGGTGACCCAAGCCAATCTAGTTATGCACCTAGGGTACATGGAATCCATTTTACAGAGAGAGCAGATAGCCTGGGGCCCTGATTAGCAGGGAACCAGGCCAACTAAGTCGAAAACCAGCTAAACACAAGGCAAAAAATCTGGGGTAACCATAGTCAGGTAGCCACCTTCCTACACAACCCCCCCCCCCCCAAACGAAAGGAGATAAGGCTATCCTTGTCCAGGTAAGCCTTTATTGCCTGAGTGGCCATATAAGGAAGTACCTGCACTAGCATGGGTACCCCCTGTCTCATGGTCCACTAAGCAGTCCCTCACCCTTGGGGTATCAGAGGGTCTCCACCATAGGGAATCACTACCTTGGGTGTGTCTTTGCAAGTTAGAAGGCTGGTTTGGATATGGAGTTTTGAAGTGAGGTTCCACTAATTTAGGACTCAGCTTCCTCCAATTATCTTCCACCATGTGTGCCCTTCTCTCTTCAACTGAGTTGCACTGTGCTCTCAGGGTCAACCTCTGGCTACCTAAAGCTGGAGGCTGGGTCCCTCTGTTTGGCTTGCTGGAGGGACAGTTCAGGTTTGGGCCCTTTGGGTCCCAGGTTTGGCTGTGCCCAACAGAATCCATCTGGGGGAGGTCCCTAACTACTTTTAAGGGGGCTCCCTCAGGAGTTTTTAAAGTTTTCACCTTACTAGGGCTACTAGTTTTGGTGCCCCTAATCTGTTGATGGGGGTGCTTTATTTGACAGGGGGCCCTCTGGGTCTCACTGTCCTTCTTGTCCTCTGCAGCCCTGGGCTGACTAAGGCAAGGTAGAGAGGAGCAGGTTACCTGCTCCAGACTGGATCCCACCTGAGAAGGGTCCACTGCCATCAGAGGCTCTGTCAGGCCAGGCCTAACAACCTCTGGGGCAGTTCCTTCATCAGGGGTAAGATCAGTTCCCTGAGGAGGCTGATCCTGTCCTACTGTCTGGTGAGGGGGAGATTTCTCTTCCTCCTCCATGCTCTCAGTTTGGGTGGAGTGATCCATCATTTCAGGCTTCACAACACACATATCTGTTTGAGTTTGGGCTGTGGCCATCACAGCCCCACCAACCTTTTCAGGAGGAGACTCAGTTTGGGTTTCTGCTGTTATCATAACAGCTTTGCTATTCTGGTTTGGAAGAGCTTCTGGTAAAGATGGGGCAGAGAGTTGCTCAGCCCTACCAACCTTTTCAGGAAGGACATCTTGAATTGGGGCTATAGCCAGTACAGCCCCACTAACCTTTCCATTGGAATTTACCATTCTAGAATGGATTTCCTGTTCAACCTCAGCCCAGGCTGAGATTTCCAAATCATTACCCAGTAGACAGTCTACAGGCAAGTTTGGTGACACTGCCACTCTCTTTGGGCCAATGACACCTCCCCAGCTGAGACTTACTACTGCCATGGGATGATTTGTTTGGATGCCATCAATGTTTGTTACCTGGTATGTGGCACCAGGTAAAAGTTGCTTAGAGGGGACTATACAGTCAGCCACCATGGTGATGCTAGCCCCTGTGTCTCTAAAGGCTTCAACTTTCAAACCATTGATGATGGGTTCTTGTCTATATTTGCTCAAGGTATTTGGGCAAACAGAGAAGTTGGCAACCCCCATGCCAGTCTCATAAACAAGAGCATTTGGGGATGGGGACCTGGATAGGCCAGGGTCCCCTTGGGCTCCAAAAGTAAACCCACCCAGATTCCTGGGTGTGCTCCCACTTCCTGGGGGATTACTGCTGACAGTAACAGGAGGTGTTGGAGCTGGCTTTGGAGGTATGTTTTCTTTATTGCCATTCTTGGGACAACAGCTGTCTGTTTTGTAATGCCCAACCTGTTTACAGGCATGACAATAAGGCTTTTTGTCAGTTGATGGAGTGTCTTGGGACCCACCCCCCTTCTTGGAGTTTTGGGGCCCTGGGGAAGTGTTTTCTTTACTTTTATCCCCACCCTTATCTTGAGGCTTGGTAGACTCCTTCTTCTGGTTATTGTCCTGATTCTTAGGCCTAATCCTGGTTCTGACCCACTTATCTGCCCTCTTTCCCAATTCTTGGGGAGAGGTCAAATCTGAGTCCACCAGGTGCTGGTGTAAGAGCTGGTTCTGACAATTACTTAGGATCTGCTCCCTCATAATCAAATTATACAATCCTGTGAAGTCATGTACTTTGCTGCCATTTAGCCAACCCTCCAGAGCCTTAGTTGCACAATCAACAAAATCAGTCCAGTCCTGAGTCTGTGTCTTCTGGGTGTCTCTGAACTTTAACCTGTACTGTTCAGTGGTTAAGCCAAACCCATCTATTAGAACACTCTTCAGGACTTTGTAATTGCTGGCATCCTCATGTCTGACAGTGAGGAGCCTATCTCTCCCTTTCTCTGAAAAGGAGTACCATAAGATTGCTGCCCACTGTTCCTCAGGAACCTGCTGTACCATGCAGGCTCTCTCTAGAGCAGTCATCCATTTGTGGATGTCATCCCCTTCCTGATAGGGGGGCACAATCTTTGTCAGGTTTCTACTATCATAGGACCTGTCTTTAGGAATTTTGCTGCCACCAGTGGCATCTTAGCCACACAATTTTCTTTCTCTTGCTAAAGCAAGTTTAGCTTGAGCCAAGGCTACCTCTTCCCTTTCTATTTGGAGTTGGACAGCCTTCATCCTGGCCCTATGCTCTTTTCTCTGGGAGGAAGTCATCCCTCTTTGAGATTCTCTTGAGGCACTAGAAAGATGAGAGTCCCCTGATGGAGATCTCACCCTCCTGTTGCCTGGGAGAATTTGGTTATGAGATCTGGAGTGGTGCTGGCCCTCTCCATTCTCATGTAGGTCCAAGTTGGCCTGGTTAAGCCTGGTAACCTGTACCTGGTTTCCCCCCTGATCCTGATCTTCAGGCTCTTCTAAATCAGAGTCTTCCTCTTCCTCTTCCTCCTCCTCCACTACTTCATCTTCAGGAAGATCCTCATTCTCAGGGGAGTGTATCCCTTCACCTGTTTCTAAGGGAGCCTGACTCACCTTATCTAAGTCATCCTTTTCTAGGATAGCTGTTAGGGAAGGAATGGTAGGGCCTCTGCCCCTTTTTAGCCCCCTGGCTGTGCACAAGGCACTCAGGTCTTTGTGGCTAAGGTTGTCATATCTGGATGTTGTCCCTATAGGATCAACTATTACAGGAGCAGAGCCTGAGGCTCTACCTGTATCAGACATGACTGCTAGTGAGGTGTAAGTGATGCACTTACCTACACTAAGTGGTTTCCTACTGTACCTTGCTAGTGAGTTGTAGTCAGGGTGTGCTAATCCCTTTAATCTACAACTACTAAGTTCAGTAGAACTTAATATGCTAAGCTTTTGATTTATATGTACCTAGAGGTACTTGATGTGATCTTTCAATTTGATAAAGATTGCAATGGTAAAACAAACAGCAAGCTCAAATCCGCACCGCTGCACACCAATGTGAGAAGTTGGCCTGATATGTAGTGTTTCCAATTCTGGAACCACTGGGTATCAGTCCAAACAAACCCCAAAGATGTCAGGTTGTAAGTCAACCTTGTTAGACAAGCTATCCTAGTGGTAGCATGGACTAAGCAGCCTTAAAGGCTTAACTTAAGAGGTCGTGTTAAGCGAGCTGTTTTACCACATACAATCCTGTAATCAAATGAAAGGACACCACACAAGTATATATTATAAAAATATATGTATTTATTTCTAAATTACTCCCCAGTACTCTTTATGAGGAAAGGGGCACAAGCGTTAAATCAAAAGCACAGTAAAACATATAAAGTTGCACAATTATGGATGAGGGCGGGTGGCCACTCAGACCATATACTAAAAAAGTGGTATAAGGAACACTTATCGAACAGTGGTTAGGCCTAGGGCCTAGAGATTCGCTGGGAGCAGTCAGGACTAGCAATGCTGAAGTCGGGAGTAGCCCACAGGAGACGGGTGCAGCACGGAAAGTGCGGCGCGCACCAATGAAATGTCAATGGTGCGTAAAAGTTAGTTAAAGTGAATTAAAAGATACTTCCGCTGAACCTAGGAACACAAAACTTTAGACACAGACCCTAGAGGTGTGTACCCGTGTGGGAACACTGGCGTTGCAATGTTACCTCACCCACAGGCCGTGGGTGCACAGGGTCGAAGTGGCGTCGGGTTCTGACACGCAGGTTCTTGGTGCTTGAAGCTGTTGCAGCTGCAGGCGATGTGAAGCAGAAGTGTCCGGTGCGATCCAAGGGTGGATCGAAGTAGAAAAGTACCTGAAAGCAGAGGGGACAGAGTCTGGGTCACTCAGCAGTGACCAGGGTGGAACCAGGACGGAACCAGGCAATGTCGGGCGCAATCAGGCGGTTGTCGATAGGCTTCTCTCCGCTGTCACGTGGGCTCTGGGGCATCTGCGACGTCCAGGAGCAGGTCACGATCTGTCCCACATAGGCTCTCGCCGTCAGCACCGTCGGCTTCAAGATTGCAGCAAACAGCACTTGGCAAAAGCAATCCACGCGGAACCGGGAGATTGCTTATCACTCGAACCAGGAGGGTCAGAGTGGGGGCTCCTTTTCACAGGAGCTGGTGCAGATCTGGAGCAACCAGAAAAGCGAGTCGTATTTCAAGGTTCGTCGGCACAGGGGCCACAAGCCAGCTGGCAAGTGACCGGGCCAACGCGTCGAGCCCACACAAGCAGAAGGGCCCCACGCAGCACTCGTCGAGTGTGGAGGGGTGAGCTTTGGTGCAAGTGGAGCTCGGGGCTGGGGCTTATCAAACCCTGGTGCACAGCTTCGAGGATTACTCGTGGGCTGCACGGTCAGCGTCTCGTGGCCTTTTCAAGATGGCGTGCCCCACGCTTCCGGTCGCCTCCACGGGTCTCAGCTCTGCAGGGACTGTGGATCGGGCAAGTAGAAGGCAGGCAAGCTTAATCTCGTCGGTCTCTGTCGCTCGAGTTCCGGCGGGAACTGCAACAAAGCAAGGGTCGAGGGCTGGATGGTACCTGTTTGCACAGGGTGGTCACTCCTTGACCACAAGGGAGATTCTTCAGTCTTCTAACGTCGTGTAGAAAGTCGAAGGGTCCAGAATTCGTTTCTTATGTTTCTTCAGGATGATCTGAGTTGCATTGGGACTGCTCCCCCTCTTATTCGAATCTGGGGGGTTGGACATCCTGCTAGGTCCCCTCCTATGGGTGGGACCCAGGAAGGGGGTGGTTACACCCCTCTCCTTTGATCCTGGCCGCGCTGGGACAGGGGCTGGGAGGCCCCAGAACCGGTTTGGCCGGATTATGCAAGGGGCAGCCTTGTGCTCCCCAGGCAGTGTCTGGTTTCTTTGAAACCTCCCTACTCCAATCCACTATCTCCTGTCTGGGGTGGTTTGACACCGCCCTGTGACAGGAAACTCTTTGTCCAGGCCTCCTCTGCCGAGTTTCGGTCAGCAGCAGGAGGCCAGACCCGTGTCTGTGGCAGGGGCATCCATTTTGTGGATCTGAGGCTCATTTTAAATCAACCGTGTTTCAGTAAAGTAACATGTCTTCTCCCTCTAGAAGGGTGGAATGCTACCCCCGTCGCCAGAACTGGCGAGGGGGTAGTATTCCAATTCGTATGACACCTTACACGACATCTTTTGATAAAGCCAAACCAAAGTTGCTATATAACCGCGAGGATTATAAGGCGCTTAAGAGTATATGGTATGGCATTATCCCGGATCAGCTTAGGGAGTTGTTCCCGACAGCTGCAGACAGGCTCAGCTCATGCCAGAGCTCCATCTCACATAAAACCACGCACTCTGCCTCCAGGATTGATGAGGCCTTCCATAGGAGTGGCTCACAGGTTTATATGTGTCCAGATAGGTTTAGATATAGGCATACTATATCTAAGCAAGGGGTGATTACACCACCTTGCCCCAGCTGAGTGATCAGCCAGTTGTGTCAATTTTAGATAGCCAGCCAGGGGTGGCAAAAGATATGCTGCAGCCCCTGGTAGGCCTTGGATGCACCTATGCCCTGGGCACCTATAGTGCTCTGTACAGGGGCTGATAAGGTGACCCAAGCCAATCTAGTTATGCACTTAGGGTACATGGAATCCATTTTACAGAGAGAGCAGATAGCCTGGGGCCCTGATTAGCAGGGAACCAGGCCAACTAAGTCGAAAACCAGCTAAACACAAGGCAAAAAATCTGGGGTAACCATAGTCAGGTAGCCACCTTCCTACAGCGTACCTCAAGGATCCTCACTCAGTCCCACTCTCTTCAACGTCTACATGAGTCCTCTCGCATCTATCGCGCGTCAACACAACCTCAACATCATCTCTTACGCCGACAACACCCAGCTAATCCTTTCCCTCACCAAAGACCCCAACACCGCCAAAACCAATCTTCACGAAGGCATGAAAGAAGTAGCCGAATGGATGAAACAGAGCCGCCTTAAACTCAACTCAGACAAAACGGAGGTGCTCATCCTAGGATCCTCCCCCTCAGCATGGGACGACTCTTGGTGGCCTTCCGCTCTGGGCACAGCACCCACACCCACAGACCATGCACGTAACCTTGGCTTCATTCTAGACTCCTCTCTCTCAATGTCCAGACAAGTCAACGCCGTCTCGTCCTCCTGCTTCAACGTCCTTCGCATCCTCAAAAAGATCTTCCGCTGGATCCCTCTCGAGACTAGAAAGACTGTCACCCATGCACTGGTCACGAGTCGTCTGGATTATGGCAACACACTCTACGCCGGAATTACAACAAAATTACAGAAAAAACTCCAGCGCTTCCAAAACGCGTCTGCGAGACTCATATTAGACATCCCTCGCCAAGATCACATCACTGGACACCTAAAAGACCTCCACTGGCTTCCCGTCAACAAAAGAATTACTTTTCGGCTTCTCACCCACGCACACAAGGCCCTTCATAATCTAGGACCCGAATGCCTCAACACTCGACTATCCTTCTACAAACCCACCCGCCAACTAAGATCATCCAATCAAGCCCTCGCCGCAGTCCTGCGCATCCGAAAATCCTCCATGGGTGGCAGATCCTTCTCCTTCCTGGCTGCCAAGACCTGGAACTCACTCCCCACCCACCTCCGCCTTACTCAGAACCACATCTCCTTCAGAAAAGAATTGAAAACCTGGCTATTCGACAAATTATGAACCCCTCCCTCTAGCGCCTTGAGACCCTCCGGGTGAGTAGTGCGCTATATAAATTTCTGAACTTGAACTTGAACTTAAGTGTCAGTCTTTGAAACTGCCCATATGTCAGTCTGCGACACTGCTCAGTGTTTGTCAACGGTACTACCAGGTTGTGTCTTACTGTCTGAAATGTCTGTTTGTGAAACTGTCCACTGCACGTGCCTGTTTGTGCCATTGTGCAGCGCCCTAATAGGAGCATGTGTGTGTCCGCGAAGCGTATTTGAGGGAAACTATCTTGCTGTGGTGCTGTCCAGACATTTGTGGTGCTGAATCATTGCAAGCACAGCCCTCTGCTAATATGATCGCCTTTCCACGCTCGGACACGTGGTTTTCAGTGATGGCGCTCTTTGTTTTGGGACAGAGCAGCATGCTGGCCTGCTGTACGGAGAGGTAGTTGCACAGAAGGGGATTCTGGCAATGAGAGAATAACATAGCACGACAGGACCCGGGGATGTGGATCAGCTGAATGGACAATCCGTGCCTGGCGCTCCGTAATGACCTCCGGGGTTTGAGGGGGGAGGTACAGCTGGATATACAGGGATCCTTGGCACTCTGCAGTGAGGCTATGGCATGCCATATCAAGTTGCCCTTCTGGTTGTACAGCTGGACAAACAAGGATCCCTGGTACCCTACAATGACTCTACGGCACACCAAATTAGACTGTCCTTTGGAGTGAAGAGCTGGACAAACGGGCTCTGGCACTTTACACTGAGATTATGACATATCACATTATGCCAGCATTTTGGGCAAAGGAACAGGCATCCGATTCGGAAGCCAAATAAAATGGCTCAAATTGATGCATGTCTTTCCCAAAATGTGTCTAATGCAGATTTACACATAGCAGAATCAATTATTACTCAGAGGAGCAGGTTACCTCATTTTGCTCACTCACGTACACTTGTGACTCATGTTGAATTCCTGAATTAAGTGTACCTTTCATGAGCAACTGTATATGGTCCACCCGCACAGGCAACCATTGCACATGTTCTAAGTCTGTCATTTGTACGGTACAGGATGTGTGCTATGAGACATAAACTTCTGAGCTGTGACATGTTTAAGACGCCCTCACAATTTTCCCACATTCCTATCTGATTTCAAATGTTTCCTATTTTTAGTTTATTATCATTCTGGTTATGATTAAGGCTCCCAGTTTTCCATTTTCACTGATTTTTCCATATGAATACAGACAGAGAACAATGTGTTTTCTGTCTGCGTTTATTTTTAAATGCAGAAAAATACAGAAAATGGTGCTTCTTGTGAGTTTTTCTCTATGCAGTCTTTCGTGAATTCCAGGACAATAGCTGAGCAGATAGACAGCATGGGGATTAAAAAAAATTGGTTGAGATTTCTTTAAATATAAGCATATGTTAACATACATTTGTCGTTTAATGCTAATATATACCTGAAGATGTAACAAGGTGCCATATTTGTCAGCTTAATTTGTGAAAATGCAACAAGCGTAAAAGTTGGAGTGCATGTTTATCAGTTAAATAAATGTGGAAAAATACAATTTTTAGTTCCATTCGTTCTCAAAACACATATAAAATATGGGTAAATCCCAATAAAATGACCCCGAAATAAATATAGATAAATACAGACAGAAATGTTAAACAAGCACTGGCGTTGCCAATAGGTTTCGCCTTTGCAAAGTTGAAGCTATTGGTTTTGTAAATGACATTTTATATTTATATATTGTTATTGACAATGCCAATAACGATATATAAATATAAAATGTCATTTACAAAACCAATAGCTCCAACTTTCCAAATGCGAAACCTATTGGCAACGCCAGTGCTTGTTTTTATGTGGAGTCTAATCCCTCTTTTTTATAATAAAATTTGATGTTTTTAAGTAATTTTTGCCTTGTTGTTATATAGTGCAGTAATCTACTGACGTACTTTGAATTGCGTTTTGGCTTAGATGCATATTATGCTTTGAATTAATAACCACGTAGGTGGTAATAGTGATATTGTATATTTGTAGTAGGGACTATTATTGCTTTGTAAAAAGTCCAGTTTCACACATACATCCTCGGGGCAGGCTATCTTCATGACAGTCCAAAACAATACTACACTTTCCCCATCCTAAAATGTTCTCCCCACTCACATCTGTCAACCATCCTATTCTTTTGACCCAAGAACATCGCATGCAGCGTACCGTACCCCAAGGGTCATTCCTCAGCCTCACCCTGCTCAATATCTACTTGACCCAATCGCAGACATCATCAGATCACACGGACTCAACATAATCTACGCTGACGACACTCAACTTCTGCAACGCCATGACTAAGGTAGCCTAATGGATGAGAGAGAGCTGCCTCAAACTAAACTCCAAACAAGAAAGAAGTACTGATCGTCTGGATTAACTGCTATGAATGGGACCACAGCTAGTGGCCAGCAGAACTCGGACCAACACCAGGCTCTCACAGACCATGCATGCAACCTCTGCATCATCCTCAACAGCCAACTGACCATTAAACAACAAGTCAACTCAGACACCTCCTCCTGCTTCCACACTCTCCACAGAATCTTCTGATGAATCCTAACCAACAACAGAAAGACCATCATGTACACCCTTGTCACCAGCCGCCTTGACTAAGGCAAGGTACCCTACACTGGCATTTCAATCCAGCTCCTCAAAAGACTCTAGACCATACAGAATACTGCAGCTAGACTCATCCTGAACCTTCCCAAACGGACCAACATCACCCCTCATCCACTGGTTACCCACCCAGAAAAGATGCCAGCTCAATATACTCAGGCTCGCATATAAAGCTCTACACAACCATGGACCATTCTACATCAACTACTCTTCTATCTCCCCACAAGACTACCTCACTCTCCCACACACCTGCATCCATTGCTGCAGGGAGGGGGGCGCTACTTCTCCTTCACCACCAAGACCTGGAACAACCTGCCCCTTCCCTTGCAATCTTAAGAAGAAAGAAACTCAAGACCTAGTTCTACGATGGAGACACAGTAACACCAGCCTCCAGATACCCTTATGGACGACAGCGCTGCGCTATACAAATGATGATAATTGATTATTCTCTGTATGCTTCTTCCCTACTCTCCTCCTGACTTATCCAAGGATGCCACTATTACAGCCTCACTTCCCATACTACATCATACACTCTGCTCCCAATTTACAATTCCACAACAGCTACCATACAATCATTTAGTGACATCACAAAGTTTAGACTACTGAACATGCATTTGCCACTAATGCACTCATTCCAAAGCATGTCAAAAGCAGTGCAATCCTTTGATGCTATATTGCCACTGCTGAATCCTTAATACACATGCACATATGTATTAAATATAACAAATACCACCATTCTAAAATTAACTTAACTGAGTCCAGCCTAAAGTATGCACCAAGTGACACTCATTATTTCGATGCTGTGTTATCGGGCAACCAATTCTCAAGCACAATATTGACCCATGTGTTCTTCTCAAAATTGCATCATGGTACTGCAAGTCTGCAAACTCTTTCCCCGCAGGACCCATGCCTGAGGCCAAACATTTCCATGGCAGTGAATCAACTCGCTTCATCTACCTAGAAGTACTGTCCTTTATACCATGCCGCTCTGGTGCCACCTTCACCTGTGCTTCCACTGCGTGCTACTCTTGAGTGGCACCCATCTAGCCTTCTAACTCCTTACCAACGCTGTATAAATTTTAAACCTATTTACAAGTTTCAATATAGCACAAACCAAGCATCTAGGACGTTGGAGCGCTGTATACCAGTATGATACCAAGACTCTAAACTGGTTTTGTTGTTCTCCTTATTTGCAAAAATGTTAGTGGTGAACAACAAAAATAGTCTACAAACGTTACATTGTAATGCCGGTTACAAACTCCAAAAAAACAATCCTGGGCATAATAAGAGCTTCCTTCTCTATACCAAAAGAAGCACCAAAGCCCCACCCCCCACCCCGTTAACACTGCCTGACTACCCTTCCAGCAGCAAAAAATACACCCTGTGTACCATTCAACAGTATTTCGAGACCACATCTGTGCATTCATTTCAGGTCGGTCGGGTAACAGAAAGCCCACAAGCCACCAAACGTGTGACTCGCGATGCCTGCTCAACAGGTCCACTGCTGAACCAGGCAGTTCCCTCACCTCACACCACCCCCCACAGATCAGTGCTCCTGTCCCCATCCCTCGATTTTCCTCCATGGCTCTTTATTCCCTACACACTGAACGTACCTTCACCCACTTCCTTCACAGGATCACAGCGCCCCTCTACACAAGGTCCACCGGGGTACCGTCTCCAACCCAGTGAGAGCCCTGCACTTAGCTCACGCTGGCCTCCTGGCTCAACAGACTCAATGATTCACGTACGAAGCCTCCTGGTGATTCTCTCACCCATCATATGCACCCATTCCCAACGGTGTTCCGCCCTGACTAGCAAGCACATCTGCCCCACAGGCTCCGAGTCTGCAGCCCCATGACCTGGGCCCCTCACCTCGTAGCAGGCTGCAAAAGGTTGCACACCAGCAGGCTCCTCAGCAAGGCGCCCATGGCTCCCCGCGTTCTCTAGCGGCCCCGTGACATGGCCACAGTGCTCCGAACGCTCTAGGCGCTGCTCTCCCAGTGAAGCGTGGGTCCGGTGGTGGTGGTTGTTGTTGTTGTCGTTGGGGCCCGGTCCCGCTGCCTGCTCTCCTCCATGGCGCTGGTGGTGGATCTGCTGCTCAGGCTCCGCCTCCCCCTCCTACAGGGCCGACGGTGCGCACGGACACCAGGTGACTCAGGACCCCGTATCCCTGCGCAGCGCCCAAACTGCTGGCTCTTCGTCTGCTACCCCGGTCAAGGAAACATCGCAAAAATTGAGAAATTATCCTCTGAATCCGTGCTTAGCAAAACGGAATTTGAAGGGGAATATCTGGCTGGTTGCCTCGGAATTCCCAGGGACTACTTTTCACTCCCGGTTGCCTCAGTCTTTTAGCGGGGAATGATGTCACGGGGGTGTCCCGGGCCGGCAGCCAATCACAGCGCCGCCCGGGACACACAGCATCAAGGGGCGTGGCTTAAAAAAAGACCCAGAAACGCCCTCGAATCGCGCTTTCACGGGGAAAGCCTGATTGACAGCCAATCTCTTCCAATGGCTAGCCTCCATTTATGGAGCTAGCCAATGGAAGACAGAGGTGGAACTAAACCCCATAGTGTAAAATCAGAAGATTTCGCCCTGGGCGGAGCACCTGCTTCGCAGGTGCTATGGCCAGGTCGAAACCTAAAAACAATTACCATAAAACCACGAGCCCTAGTTATGATCTAGAGAGGCCAAAATGACGTCTACCTGAAATGTGTGCAAAGAATTTTAGTGCGGAATATTGTTTGGTCAATATAATTATACCAAAATATCAAGGTAAAAATATTAAGGACAAACAATTTTGAGGATGTAAGTTGTTGGGAAAGGAAAGTCCCTTGCATAGTGATGACCATTTACCCCTGCCCCGAGTGCCCCAACTGTAATGATGCCTGAGTACCTAATGCTGATTTTTATTGTCATAGGCAAACACTGATCATGCGTGTGCCATATTACATTGCCCCGTCTCACAGATTGCAGTCTTTTTGGACCAGAAGGGGCACTCAAAGAGCTGCTTCCATAGTGGTGAAAGGCTACCAGGAGTTAAGAAGATCAAGCACAGTGGTGGCAGATACTGTGTGCTGATCTGTCGGAGAATACAGCTCCTCTTTACCTTTGTCACTGTGGCAGTGCAGTGCATCCTAATCTGGCGGGCGGTAATTAGCCTTACGATGGAGGTGAAGTTGCCACTGGCAGCCTGCCGGTGGCGGGTTCACCGCCATCGTAAGCAGCCCCTAGGTCTTCAATAAAAGTAGCTACTGGCAACCACTGTTAGGTAACATATATGTATTGAAGACTATGGCAGAAACACATTGGTCTACACTCTTGCACCTTATACAGAAAGAAAATAAAGGATTGCTTTGGAAACAGAGCAATGCTGCTTACTTTTTTCCAGCGTGGTGAGAGGTGAACTGCCATATATGCATGTATATATAGATATGTATATTTAAAGGTTTTCACTGAATAAAACGAATGTTAAAGCAATGGTATAGTTAGGTGAAATGTTCAGTAACAATGTAACATTTTAAACTAAAAAAAACATAGAAATTCACTAGTTATAATGATAGTTATCTCAAGTAACTATAATTTGTGCATTAAGGTAACTATAACTCACACTCTTGCCATACACAGCTTTCTCATCAATAATTAATTGCAAATGTGGCAGTGATATTATCTATGATATCACAGAAGACATCCTGAGTTATGTAATATGTGGGGTATTTAGCAGTGCATGATGAGGTTGTGATTTATAGTTATCTTAGGGCACAAGTTAAAGTTACTTGAGAAAACTGTAATGCGTTGATTTCTATGGTTTTTAGAGTTTAAAACGTACGTACTTACGGAACATTTCACCTAACTGTAACGTTACTTTAGGCTTTGAATTTTTTAGCAAATTTCTACGGTATTTTTAAGCATAAAGTAATATTTAATTACTGTATTCATAAATCCAACCCTACAGCCACAAGGCGGCATGTTGGTTGCAGGGTCCCTGTGCAGCCAACCCCTATGCAGTTTAGGCATCGTGGCCAACTCCCGTAAAAACAGCCAACCCCATGCTGTGTAGGGCCTTAGTTCCTGCACAGTGGGGGCTTAGCAGACAGGCCCTGTGGCAAACTCCCTGCATGCAGCGAAACACCCCAAAGGCAGTCAACTCCACGCTGCACAAGCCCTTTGGCCGTCCATGCTGGGGGTTGGCCACAGAGCCTGGCCCTGGAGAACCCATTCCCCAGGGCCTCTATTTAAAGGGGAAGGGAAAGTGTAATCCCCACTCCCTGACCACCATTAGGCTCTGGGGTCCCCATCCCCAAGAGCTTTTTTTATATTAAAGGAGAGGGGAACCTCATGGCCCCGCCTCCCGAGCCTCATTAGTTCTTAGAGACCCCATCCCCCAGGGCCACTTCTTTTATTACAGGGAAGAGGGTCCAAGTGATCCTCCTCCTTGAGCCTTCTTAGGCCCTGGGACTCCATCCCCCGGGGTAATTTTTTCAATTAAAGGGGAGGGGGAAGTGTGTTGCTCCACTCCCCGAGCCTTACTTGGTCCTTTGGACACCATCCCCCAGGGCCACTTCGTGGAAATTCGTCAAATAGCACCAGAGTTATTAGCAACACAAAAAATGCATTTCCTACGGAAACACAATCCTAACTGTAAATACCCAGTGGTGACCGCCATTGGGTGATATATGTTTGTATATTTTTTTTACACAATGTTGTTCCTCAATTGCAGTGCAGTCTATCAGCTGGTGCCGGAATGGAGGGTGGACAATGTCCCTTGAACATATCTTACAATAAATGATGCTCCACGCACTCCCAGAATTCGTAATTGCACAGATTTTAAATACCACACAAAAAATGCACATTTTCATCATCAATGTCTTGGTGATGGCTGGTAAGTCCTTTCTCCATTTCAATATTTATACCAAAAGCCCTTCCTGCCCGTTATGAGTCATCCAGGGATGTGTAGTTTGAGAGCCACAGATTTCTATTGTGAGCCAAGTCATATTTTTCGCAAACAACAGTCTCTCAACACTTCGGCCCACATGCATCATTGTTTGAAATTGCGTTTTCTTATTTGCGATTGTGAAGGAATCACATTTAAGAAATCGCATATTGCTATTCATCATTTTTTTTGCATTTTTTTTGCGATTTGCTGTGAATCGCAATTTTGAGCGAATCGCACCAAAATTGCGATTTCTTAAGTGCGAAGTCGCATTTACCGAATTCGCATTGAGCGAAAAACACCACATGATGAATTCCATTACTGTGATTGCCAGGAAGCCAGTAAAGCAATCACAGGCACCTGTGAAGTGGTTTGAAAGTGGCTCTGGCAGTTGCTTTTGGAGTCTGTTTGGAGAGGTTGCTGCTGCAGTTCGTGTGCGTCACTTTCGAGGAGAAATACAGATGGAGAATCTTGTGGAAGATGGGTCCTCACGAAAAAGGAAAATAAAGTTTTCAGATAAGGAACTTGAAATCCTAATTGAAGAGGTGACTGACAGGCATGATCAACTTTTTGGAAAGTTGCCGCATAAGGTGCCTGATGTAAAAAGAAATATTTGGTTAAACATTCAAACCAAGGTAAATGCTGTAGGTGTGGCCCACCGTGAAATCAGCAACTTACAAAAAAGGTGGTACGACTTGCGCAGTTGTGCAAAGGAGAAGATTGCATCCAGAGTGAAATCAGCAAGCAAAACTGGAGGTGGACCCCCTAAAGACATACCTACTACCCCTTTGGATGACCTTGTGAAAGGGACACTTTTGACCGAGGCAGTTGTTGGTGTACACAACATAGATACGTCTGATCTCATCACCCCCTCTGAAGGTAAGTGTGAATGTAAAATGTATACAAAATGTAATGTTTTGTTACATTGTGGCCTATTGCAACGTGGAAACAGGGAAATTGTTTGTTAAAGAAATCCATTTACTCAAGTCATTTCATTTTAAGAAGTTGCCAGCTTTAGATCACAAACATATCCATGCTTTAAGCAATGCATCTTGGGAAATGTAGTTTTCAAATATATGTTGGTGGCTGACATTCATAGTGAGACACTACGCAATGTCAATGTTAATGAAAGCATGTCAAGGAAGCAAATAGTCTTTTTGAAATTTTGTGTTTAATTCAAACATTTGAAAAGCAACATGGAAAGTAAAATATATCTTTCACCTTTTCCCTAACAGAATTACTTCAAGAATTGATAGAGCAAGATTTGCGGGATTTCGGAACCCTTGAACTAAATGTAAATGAAGAGGCAAATAATCCCAGTACTTCCACTGCAAATCTGCCAACAAATGAAAGGCAAAGAGTACGGCAGTTATTGCAAACTGATTCAGAAGAGGGTGGCAGTCAAAATGTTCCTGAGTCAAGAACTGATCCCAGATCAGCAGTCACCAACGCAAGGCCTAGTAGGCGAAGGAGGCAAAGTCAATTTTATAGACGACGTCCAAGAACAGCAAACATGGCCACATTTGAAGATGGGTCATGCACTGGCAGTGTTGTTGAGGACAAAATTTTGAAAATACAGCGCCTGCAAGGTAAAGATGTCAGAATAATTAAAGCCAAAATTGGACATATGTCTAAACAACTTGTTGCAATTCACAGCTCCATGAATAGGATGGTGGAGGCTTTAACAAAAGGCCATGAGACAACTGCTAAGAAACTGGACAGGATTGCTAAGTCTTTAGAATCAATGTGCACTGTCATGAAAATGCAACAAAAGGAAAGTTCGAATAGGCACCTGAGGCTAATGACCAGCTTACATGGTCAGAATAGACAGTTGTCTCGTATATCAAATTGTGCAGCAAAAATCAGCAAACAAAATGTAGTCATGCATGACAAATTAAATGATGTTTTGGGTGACATTTCAAGGGGTATGTTGAGAGGGAATGATGTAGTAGAAGCTACAAACATTTGTGAACCACCAGGGTTTTCATGGACACCCACCAGAGTCATCGAATTGTTGTACAAGACGTAGTAATAGGAATGTTAAAGATGGGAGCAAAGTGGATTTGGTGAAAGGTAAAATATCTGGGAAGGCTTTAGGTCTGCGAGGGCGTAAAAAGTAAGAGAAATTCTACTTCATTAAAAACATGACTGTTAGAAATATGTAGCATTTACCAACACTTTGCAATTTATAGGTTTTTGGTCAATACAAACATGTCAAGATTTTATTCAGTTAGTTGTTTAAAAAACTAGTTTGCAAGAACTACATCTTATGTTTCCTAAAATACACTTGTTTTACATTGAAAAATAAAGACTTGTATCTTCTTTAAAAATAATTTTGTGTAATCTCTGCTCTTCTTCTCCTTCCTTCTGCTGCTTCTGGTCCATGTTGTCTGGCTGGGGGTTGCTGGGGTTGATTGTGATTTGGTGGTAGGAGATCTTCTTCATCCAAATGAATGCCTCTCTCTGTTGCCATGTTGTGTAGCATTGCACAGACTGCAACAATTTTACAGCATGTTTTTGGATTATACTGCAAACTTCCACCGGTCTTATGCAGTATGCGGAACCTTGATTTTAATACACCAAAGGTCCTCTCAATGACATTGCGAGTTGATTTGTGAGCTTGGTTGAAATGTTGCTCTTTTCGAGTTGCTGGGTTGAGGTATGGAGTTAAAATATAAGAATGGACACCATAGGCACTGTCACCTTTTTACAAAAATGGATGAATAAATGTAAGTTGCAAAACTTTAACAAAAATTTAACTTTAAAAAAAAGAATATAGATTGGTTTTTCATATTTACCTAGCAAGTAACCATCTCCAAACTGTCCAGCAAGAAGTTTAGCATGTATTGCGCTGGTCTTAAAGATGTAAGAGTCATGGGCACTGCCAGGGTAACTAGCCACTATGTCAGTGATAATGGTATTTGTGTTACAAATCACTTGAAAATTAAGAGAGTGGAAAGATTTCCGGTTACGGAATATATACTCATTTTCTGAGGGAGGACATATAGGTACATGTGTCCCATCCACACAGCCTATTACAGGCGGAAATTGTGCCAACCTATAAAAATCCACTTTGGTTTTCAACAAATCTTGTTGAGTAGTAGGAAACTTAATATAATTCCTTATTCTTTGCAACATAGCATCCAAAAAAGAATTGAAAAATCGTGAAAGGGAGCTCTGGGACACACCACCAGCAATGGCTACTACTCCTTGAAAAGAACCAGAAGCTAGGAGATGTAGACAGCATAGGACTTGTACATGAGTAGGTATTGCTTTTGTCCTCCGAGTCTCCCTTTGCAAAATGGGATCTAAATCATTGATTAAATCTAAAATTAAATCACCAGTGAGCCGGTACCTATCATAAATCTCATCATCAGTTTGCCCAAGCAAGGTTATGCGTACTCTAAATATTCGCTCTTCGATCTGCCTTCTCCTCAATCCTGCTGCTACTCTCAATCTGTGGCGGCGTGCCAAAAAGAAAAGCGCAGCCATTCTCTAATGTTCCTTGAGGTTGTGTGGAGCCCAACGAAAGAGGGAACTTGAAAGACACCTGACTTATATACTGTGGCTGTCAATCAACAAGGCACTTGTGATATGTGTACAGCTTACAAGAGCAGTGCAAATAAATGTGAATATCAGAAGAACACTTACACACCCAAATGTTACTCAAATGTTCGCATCTGCGATTCATAAGCAAAAATATTTCATGGTAGTAACAGCATAAAATGAACAATACATATGTACAAGTTTCACTACCAACATTTCACAAAAATAACATTGTTTTGGGATTTGAAATTATCCGTACATCCATCCTGTTACATTACAATTTATAACACACCATTGTGTGCATGTTTGAGGACACACGCCATCAGCCATTCCCATACTCTTAGATATATGGCCTGCTTTACATCATGTAATGAAAATTAGTAATAATGTAAGGCTACTTCCACTTACAAGAAGGCCCAATAGAGCTGTTTCCATGAAGAAAACTAGTTACCCAAAGTCTGCGAAAAAATAACACCAAGTCAGACTTCTTCTAATTTTTGGTAATGCAATTTGCGATTTGCAGTAAAATCGTAATGTGCGAATTTTGATGCATAGGATAAAATCGCAAAAAAAATGCGAATCGCATGAATTGCGAGACATTTAAGGAATCGCAAATGTACTTGCGATTCCTTAAAATGCGAAAACTACTAAAAGATTCATGCATCTCAAATACATAGATTGCATTCGCAAACGGGTGAATTATGCGATTCGCACCGATTGCGAATGCAATCTACTTTGATGCATGTGGGCCAAAGTGACTTTGTATCATTGTATGACTCACAAGGTATTCTATGCTTCCACCTAGTTATCAGATATTCAGATTTACACTCTTCATCAGTTATTCATTGAAGCCAGTTCCCACTCAGTTTCTTTTCTCATGGCAGTATCTAGAGTAACAGGCATCTGATATCCGATGACACCCAATTGGTACTGGCTATCAAAGGGGACGGGGAGGAAGTGGCCAATCGATTCACGAGAGGAATGATGGCAATAGGTGACTGGATGGCCACGAATTGTCTGAAACTCAATTCAGAAAAAACTGAAGTGGTCATCTTCGGTCACCTCTCCCCGGGCTGGTCACCTGTCTGGTGGCCACCATCTTTCGGTCCCCCGCCGAGTCCAGCTAGCAAAGTGAGAAATCTAGGCGTCATCTTCGATGCTGGCCTCAATTTTATGGCACATGCGAATAAAACTGCGGCTTCAGCTCATATGAAATTGAGAATGATTAGGAAAATACTACCTTTCCTACCGAACACGGCCGGGAAAACACTGGTCAGCTCACTAGTCCTGTCCTCCTTGGACTATTGTAATGCTCTATTCTTAAATGCCCAAGTCCGAGTGACAAATAAGATGCAGTCAATCCAAAATGCAGCCGCACGAATGCTGGCTGGGATCCCCAAGTTCGCACCAGTTACAAACATCATTAGGGATCTCCATTGGCTCCCGATACGCAGCCGTATCAAATTCAAATCGCTGTGTATTGTTTACAAGTCACTCAATAATCAAGGTCCCCACTTTCTCAAACAGAATCTTCTCCATCATGTCCCAACCCGATCTCTTCGTTCCTCTATTCAGAACTTCTTGGCTGTGCCTTGCACTAGAACAGTCACCTGGGGCGACAGGCGTTTCCTGGTTGCCGCCCCTAGACTCTGGAACACCCTTCCTGCACATATCCGAGCAAGTCCCTCCCTGTTCACATTCCGCAAACAGCTAAAGACGTGGTTATTTGACCAATAGCCTTGTATATCTTCTTTACCCAGTTGCTGATCCATCCCTTAACTAGCGCCGAGACGCCCACGGGTATTCGCCGCGCTCTACAAATGTCAATAAATAAATAAATAAATAAATAAATAAATATTTCAACAAGTATGTTAGCCCAATATTCAGTTAATTATGTTATCTTCAATTGCAGTAGCTGAAACTGCATACTTTCGTGGTTATTAGTAATTTCCAGATTCACTTGCCAATTTTTATTCTCCATACCCATTGGGCACTCATTCTATCTCATTTATGCTTCAGTGGCTTATCTTAATTTTTCCCAATGAAAACCATCACCCTGGAGGCGAAAATTCATCCAAACTAAGTTGGTCTTATCCATATTCACGAATCCTCTATTCCTCTAATCCTCTGATTGTTCTTCTTGTCAATTTATTCCCATAAGACAGAGGTGGGGCCAAATCATGCATATTGTGTATTTTCCTTGTTTCCTTGTTTGTACCGGGCGCACCTTTTAAAAGGTGCACCCGGCGCAAACAATGTAAATGCGCCATGTTAGGATGAATGCACTGCCCCAAGGGCAGCCGCTAACTTGTGCATGCCGTGCAAAGCGCATTCATGTGAAAAATAGAGCGGCTGCTTAGAAGCTACTCCTTGTTTTATAGTGCAGGCAGCAACCCGCCTGCACTTTGAAGGGGTATTAGAGATCCCCTTGCAGTCAGGGGCAGTCAGTGGCTGCACCTGCCTGCAGGGGGATGTCTGGGGGGTCCATTGAGCTGTTTTTTTCCCCTCAAGAGGGTCGACATCAGGGGACACACTGTCAGTGTGCCTCCTGACAGCTTCTTTACCTCTGTGTCTGCATCTGTAATACTTTGTGGGCACAGAGGCATACGATTCAATCATTTGCATGAGGCCATGCCCCCATGCAAGTGACTGAACGTCCTCTGATGATAGCGCTGGTGCTTTATGTGCACCAGCGATATCTGTATTACATAGGAGGATGGATGCACAAGCGTCTGCAGCTCCTTATGTAATACCAAAGTGCCTCAGGGGCACACAAAGCGGGCGCAAATGCCCGTTGAGCCTCCAGGGTACTTCAGTAATTCTGCCCCTACTGAGTTGATTTTAGCGTTAGAATCGAATACCTTCTGTTATGCTCTCAACACATGATTCACTTTCACAAGTGTGGGCATATTTCTTCGTCGTTGTTCAAGTCAAAATGGGATCTTGGGACCCAACCTGATAATATATATCATACATATTGTGTATTTTCCTTGCTTCCTTGTGGACTGACGTAATTGTTTTACTCGATCTCCTCCTCATTTATTTTTTGTTACAATGTCGATACTTTAGTCTTTCATTTGTCAGTTACTTTAACAATGTCTCATATAGTATCTGGCCAGTACGTATGTGGCATCCTGATGTTCCACAGCCCAAATATGTACCACTACTCTTCCCCTAAAGAACAACTGTGCCGCCAATATGCCTTAATCCACATTCCCTTAATCCACATTCCCTTAATCCGCATTCATGCTCAAGGATCTACACAACGAACTGGGATCCACAATAATTCTCTGTTTGACCTCAATAATATGATTGTTTCTGTCTTGTATACTCTTCATGTTTTTTCCAATTCTGCATGCTTCAGGTTTAGAGCATTTGGTGAATACAGTTCCTGATATCTGTAGCCAGTTCTTTCTTTGTTTCTTTACAAATTGACCTTTAGCAAGTATGTCTTTGAAGGACTGTGCCTTTCTAAAAGTTATTATCAGTGTTTGCCTAAATATCTGACCAATACCTGGATCTTGATTAATGACACAGCAGTATTTGTGGAACATGTTTCCAAATGTGATCACTTTCTTTACTGTATGTCAAATTTAGTCTATGAGTTAGGAAGAACATTGGAAAATGAGTGCCAGGATCTACCACAAATAGAAAAATGCCCAATACCAGCGTTAATGTATGCAGATGACGTGGTCCTAATGGCCCGCACTCCAAGGGGTATTCAGAAATTAGTGTGCAGTTTTGTAAATTGTATGTCAAATTTAGGCTTAAACGTTAATATACCTAAGACATTTGTGATGAAATGCGGGACTGGAAGTAGGAAGTGCCGGCCGTTATTTTTAGGCACTAAACAAATTGAATGCACTGACACCTTTTCCTATCTTGGGATTTTTTTTGATAGAAGAGGGTCTTGGACCCAGGCGATCAAGACCAGGAGGCTACTGCTCTCAAAAGGTACCACTGCCTTAATTAATTTTAGTAGGAAGCTGGGAAAGCGGGCCCCAGAGGAACGTTTGCTGATATACAAGGCTAAATGTATTAGCATTGCAACATATGGTGCATATATCTGGGGATATGAGGATGTAAAACCCCTCCAGCTTGTGGAGAATAGGTTCCTTAGGTTTCTGTTGTCCGTTCCTGAGAGTACCTCCATGTTTATTTGTCACTCCGAATTAGGTATTCCCTATATAATGGATACTAGCAAAATTAAACCAGTCCTGTTGTGGCACAGAATTTGGACCTCTGAACAGATGCTGTTAAACAGACAGATTTTAGAAGATAGTTGTAGGCTGGACGGGGCGACACACAGTAGATGGCTTAAGTATATTAGAAATGTTATGTTCAGCCTAGGTTATCCAGAATATTTTTCAGATCCTACTAGTCTTTGCCTAGTACAAAGAAAAAATGTAAAAGACAGATGTTTATATCACATGGAAGAAATGAGAAGAAATTGTGAGATGAATAAAGTAACTGTGCAGGCACAACATCTTACTCTGACCACATTTAAAATCCAACCCTATACAAGGCGCATCCCTGGGGATTTTAATAGATTTTTGTTGATTTGTTTTAGATTGAGAATCATTCATAGACTGATTATGTTCCCGATGCAGAATGATTGGTCAAGAGCATTGTGCAATTGTCCATGTGATAATGTATCAGTTCAATCAACTATCCATGTTTTATTTTTCTGTAAATTGTACTCTTTGTTCAGGAAGAGAGGGATTCTTCCCTTTTTAGGGCAAACTGGTCTAAGACAATGCCGCCCGCTTTCTTGTTATTACAACTACTAGACAAAGATTATATCGCCAAATTAATTTTTGTGTTTTAAGAGAAGGTTTCAACCTGTAGAAAATCCATACTAATGTGATTATAATGATGTGAATATTTTATCGTTAATAGCTGTATAAGAAATGTGCTGCATTTTATTTGTGCTTTTATGACTATTTATTAATAATCAAATAAAGCTTGTTGAAATCAAATGAAATGAACTAGTCTTAGCTCATTTTTAGCCATATTTCTCGTGTTATTTCTTTCTTATTTGGGTATGAGAGTTTCTATTCTGGGTTTTTGTTTGCCCTCTCAAGCCTTTCTTTATATCTTGCCAGTAACACCCAAATCTCTGTGTGACTTCTTCGTTGTGTTTTTGCAAATCAGTCTCATTGGAACAATTTTGTTCAAATCATAGTAGCTTCCAATATGGTATACTCTTTATTTGTGCTTTTGGATGGAAGCTTGTTCTGTGTAAGACACTGTTCATAGCCATTTCCTTCGTGGAAGTGGCGGTTTCAATCATGGAATTATTTATGTATACAAAAATATCTAGGAAATTAACTTGTGTGGTGCCAGTTGTACGAGTGAATTTTAGACCACTGTCATTCTGGTTCAGCTTATTAAGGCACCTCCAAAATTCTTCCAGTGTTTCATTCCAAATTATAAACAATTTATCTATAAATCTTAGCCATAGATTTAATTTTTCCAAATACATCTCTATCATGGTGAACAACATCTGTGAATGACGTAGTTCACCAATATTTTTTTTAAACTTTATCATTTTCTATAAATGTTTAAAGGCATTACATGGTTACTCGCTGCAACAATAAAACCCAAAAAATAAATATTTGCAAAGAAAACGTGTTCCCACATATAATACACAATAATTTTGGGGTAGCTTCAATCAGCCAGATTCATGAAAACCGAAATCTGCGAATTCTAAATTGCGATTAATACCGAATCGCAATTTAGAATTCGCAGAATGGGATTCATCAAAATCTGCAATAAAAATAAGAGAATCGCAACCTGCCGCAAAACGCGATAGCGATTTTCAAAAATCGCAGAAAAATCGCTAATTCCGTCCAATTCCGTGTAGGAATAGCGATCTCGCAATTTGCGAGATCGCAAATTGTGATCTCGCTAATTGCGAGATCGCAAAAACGGGAAGTCGCATTTCGAGCACAGTGATGACATCACAACCAGGAAGCAGGCAGTTCCCTCCCCCATTGAGAACACTGAGGCAGAGATCGAAGCAGCACCAGTCAGAGCTCCTCTCTTATTCCAGTGGGACAAAGGCTGATATGGATATGGATCAAACCTATCTGAGCTGTCATGGTGGGCATAAAATGATGGACTGGAATGGAAGTGTGGCTCAATGGTTAGAGCGGCAGACCCTGATGTAGAGACCTGGCCCGGACCAGGGTTCAAGTCCCGACGCGGCAGAGTCTTGGGCTCAATGTCCGCGGACTTGATAATTCTTGCCTCGGTGCCTACTCTAATCATGGTTCCCACGCTGCAACTCTGGGCAATAGCTTGCTTAATCTCCACATCGGCCCCAACAACACTGGGATGCCTGGCTTCAACTTGGGGGTGCCCAGGAGGGGCATCTCACAGGGAGAGCCAGGAAGGGTTCCACAGCGTTATACAGCGCCGGGACGCCCCGAGATGGGGCAGCTGTGCGCTTTACAAGTATACTACATACTACAATGTAGCCCCATCACTTTTTTGTTTTTAGACAGTGCAATACTCACATGAACATTCCCATTATTCATCCGAATCAGAGATTACTTGTGAAACACGTGAGCTTGTCTTGCTTACATTACACCAACACAGAACACCCATGCGTACAAACTGTTTTCACCTTCTTTGTGAATCACTTGGACTTCATGGATGTGACCATTTCATTTTTTTAAACCATACACCTAACTTACCTCAGGAAAAAATTATGAATCGGCCTGTGAGTCAATCAGATTTGTATGGAAATAGCAAAGAAAATTATGAAGAAACAAAAACATTAAAAATCCACGGGGCATATTACCAAGGAATAGCGATATTTATCGCAAAATGCGCTTAGAGCATTTTTTTTTAGCGCTGCCTATCGCTATATATGTTAGCGGAGAAAACATGCTATTAGCAACGTTTTTCTCCATTGTGCTAAAATATCCAGCGATAGATGCGAAATGCATGAACATCGCTGAGAATACCGCGATATTCACGCATTAGCGCCGAAATGCTATTAGCCATGTTATCCACCTCCAATTGGATAACATGGCTAAGAACTGGTCTGGGCACGTGTTAGTATTTGGAGATATTCACGCATAGCGCAAATATTTCCATCGCTACACCTGCCTTGCTAATAGGCGATAGCGACTTTAGCGACTGCTTTCAGTCGCTAACTGGTTGGGTACGCCCACTTTGCATGTCATTAGCGATAAACATCGCTGTCATGCAAAGCGGGCCCCAAACCGCTCGCTATCGCCTAAAAGCTGTCGCTAACATCAGTTAGCGACAGCTTGCTAATAGGGCGATAGAATTATCGCCGCTTAGCGGCCGAAAACGGCAGCTAAAGTGGCGATAATTGCCTATCGCCCTGCTTGATAATATGCCCCCAAGTCTCCAATATGTTCATTTTTATTTGGAATGAAGGGGCATATTACCAAGGAATAGCGATATTTATTGCAAAATGCGCTTAGCGCATTTTTTTTAACGCTGCCTATCGCTAGATATGTTAGCGGAGAAAACATGCTATTAGCAATGTTTTTCTCCATTGTGCTAAAATATCCAGCGATAGCTGCGGAATGCATGAATATCGCTGAGAATACAGCGATATTCACGTATTAACAACGAAATGCTCTTAGCCTTGTTATCCACCTCCCATTGGAAAACATGGCTAAGAACTGGTCTGGGCAGGTGTTAGTATTTGGAGATATTCACACTTAGCACAAATATTTCCATTGCTACGCCTGCCTTGTTAATAGGCGATAGCGACGTTAGCGACTGCTTTCAGTCGCTAACTGGTTGGGTACGGCCACTTTGCATGTCATTAGCGATAAACATCGCTGTCATGCAAAGCGGGCCAACAACCGCTCGCTATCGCCTAAAAGCTGTCGCTAACATCAGTTGGCGACAGCTCGCTAAAGCGGCGATAATTGCCTATCGACCTGCTTGATAATATGCCCCGAAGTTTTTCTGTATTCTTTTAATTATAGAGTTATTTACCCCTTTAATGCCCTTCTCTTTTTACCCTCCTTTCCCCTTTCTTGACAACATTCAAGTCCCGTTCGAAGCATTTTCCCAAAGGTCATATTCTATTTTAGGTTTCTTAGAGACAATTTTATCTCTTGAGCCTCGTGTTTTGCCAAAATAAATCCTAATAAATATACATATGTATATACTTATACACAGGGACTCTGAGTCATCCTTCTTTATCCATTGGTCTGTGAAGTGTTATTCCCTTTTTGTTTCCACCCACAACAGCACACAGCAGGGGAAAGAGGGTCAACCCACTTCATCGTTTGTCTCTCTTCACTGATCGTGGCATCATTTTGCCTGATCATATGAAAAGATGTGAACTTCAGAGCAAGTGCTGGTGTGCCTGGATGCCTCGGGCCACTCCTTTATGCTGATTGAATATTTTTTTTAATGTTTTACATAATGCATAAGTTTGCACGCAAATGAAAATAAATATTGTGTATTTGCTAAACCAGACCGACTGTCTTTGCCAATGTTTGCTTTAATATAGTGCTTGCAGCTTTATTACTCTTACCATTTTACGTACCACAGTAGGCGGTTTTAACGGTACTTTCCCAAATATGTTCCCAAATCTTGCTAAACCTAGAATAGCAACATTTTTCTAAGTTATGAATTTCTCCATTTTAATCGGTATGTGTTTGCTTATTTGATTTGCGGTCTACCAATATTTGTCTCACACATCTTCTGGGGATGACAATCGGTCGAATTGTGGATGAAGGGGCTTGTGTTTAAGTGCCCTGGTGCACACATCTCCCTGGGTGTCTTGGGAGGCCTGACTGAGAGAATGGCCTTTGGGTAGAGCCGTGGAGGGGAGGGAGGTGAACAAGGGCTCGCGGGACACCACTGAAGGCTCCTTGGCCCCGGCCCGCTCAGTGCAGGGCGATGCCAGCAGCAGAATCAGACCCGGTCTCATTAATAAAGAGCTTATTGTTATTCCGGATTGATGAGAGTTCACCAGGGCCCTGGGCGCTGCCCTCATTAACTTGCAGCGAGTCAAGGAAAGAGAAGCAAAGAGGTCAGCCTCAGAAGGGAGAGGGGGCTGGATAGAGAGAGGAAAGCAAAGCAATGAAATAGGAAAGCGAGGGGAGGGTGGGGAGGGTGGGGAGAGGCAAGGGAAGAGAGGCGTGGGCAGAGGGATAGCAAAGAGATGCAGTGAAAGGAAAGAGGTGGAACAATGGGCAGTAGGGCGAGAAAAACATAATAGCTAGCTAGAAACAGAGAAGCAAAATAAATTTGAAGCAGGAAGAGCAAGAGGACAGGTATGGAGCATAGGCAATGAGAGGGGCAGAGAACAGAGCAGAACAGGAAGAGAGTGGGTTAAGTAAAAAGGCATGAAGGGGAAAATATGTGATAAGAGAGGAAAGAAGGTGGTGATGGAAGAGAAATGGAAGAGGGCAGGGGTAGATTCGAATGAAAGGTTTGGCCATGTCACATCAGCACCTAGAAGTTACCAAAAGGTGACATAAAGCACTATAGAAAATGAAGACATAAAAGGATAATTGGAATCAGGCTACAGTGTTCCAATCTCAGCTTTCTCATTATAGCAATAAACCCAATTATTTGGTTAGTCATTGAGGTGGGTAGGTAGCTACTTCAGGTAATAATGAGGGGTGGCCATCATTTTCGTGCTTTACTGAAGCATAATTACAGGAATTATAGAAAAATTACATATATTTATCTGGATTTATGCGAGAAGCGTAACCCAGCATTTAGTACTATTTTCTTAGCTCAAAATGCACCCTCGCATTACAAAATGGACTTGAGGTGGAAGTAGCGCTAAATGCACCAGAACATGAACAGCAGTAGCCAGCAGCCGCTCGCGCTCAGTAAATTTGTTATTCATGTGCTCTTGTGCCAAATGACTAATAATTACATGAACAGGCAAAAATGCATACATTTTCGTAATTAATGTCAAAAGAGCAAAGTGAAATTACCAAAATTATTCCAATGACTCGATAGAATCATTGGAATTGACTCGATAGAATCATTGAAATGACTCGATAGAATCATTAGAATTGATTCGATAGAATCAATGAATTGCTTGTGTTTTCTGACGCTTCCCTTCTATGTGGCTGTTTTTCATTTCGGATTTTGCCATATCAAATGTACTTTGTGCAAAAACTAACGCATCCTTAGGGTTCTATGGACTAACTTGCTTAAACCTATAAAAAGTGATATGGGGGGGGGGGGGCGTGACTAGCAGCCGTGCAAGATGGCCGCAGCTGCTTAGAGCTCCGTAAGGTTGGGTGATTCCCCCAATAAATCCGTCTACTAATCCTGAGTCCACGGGACGGCAAGCAGTGGAATGCTGACCCGCTACGATCCCGACGTGGTATGAGCCACTCTGGAGTGCTGTGGGTGGTACAGAGACGGAGTATGATCGCCGGTGGACAAGGGGCCTGTGAGCAGAGCTGCGACCAGGACCTCGAGTAAATACGGAGCCTGCCAGAGGAGGCGTGGGACCGGCATAGCTGCAGCGGACCCACCGCCGGCATAACCCCCTTTGTGCACCGCAGTGCCTATGCAAAATAAAGCCTGCAACTAATCTCCCAGTGCTGGAGAGAGGGAGAGAAGACGTGGCTCGCAAACGCTGGACAGTGCGGCAAGTACATACGGAGCCTGCACGGGCCCGACGCCCGAAGCTACAGTGTGTGCGAGAGGCCTTACAGGAGATTGAGGTGTCCCGCGTAGCCCACCAACAGCACTCCATTACTTCTCGGCAGGTGGGGACTACTGCCCCCGGCCCTCCGCCTCCCCTGCAGCTTATAGAGGCAATCACGGAAAGACGGTCTTCCCCATTCTAAGATATCGCTGAGGGACACAACTTGCGGCGAAAGAGGTCGCACACCGCTCATTGGGCTGGCGTGGAGGCGGGAAACCTGAAAGACTGCAGGTGAAGATAACTACACAGTAGGCAACAGTAAATACTGTCACCCACGCAATACAGCAATATAACTGGGTGTGATAGCCGCAATGGGGGGCAGAGGCCCAAGAACGCAGTCAACTGTCAGGTTGGGTAAATATGCCTACTCCAAGGACACTGAGTGCTCACAAAAGGATGGGGCGCACGCTACTGGCCCGACTGTGGGTAAATCAAACACTCCAGATGAAGTCACCCTTAATGATGTGATGGCGGCCTTAAATATTGTGCAATCTTCCATTGGCTCGATATGAACAGACATCTCTCTAATAAGGGTGGACTTTTCTAAAATGACTGAGAGGCTGGTGGAGGTGGAAAAGACGACGGCTAAACTAACCACTGACACAACTACTTTACAACGGCAAGTGAAGCGCCTAGAAGCTGACAATAAACGAAATTGGATGACCAAGAAGGGCGTTCGAGACGCAGCAATGTACGCCTGGTGGGAGTGCCGGAAAAGGCGGGCAGGCCAGCATTGGGAATCACTGACAGAATTTCGACTTCAAAAATATCGACCTACAAGAATATCGAGTCAACAATATCGAGGGCAAAAATATCGACTTCCTATCTACAACATGGTAAGTACAAAAATATCGAAAAAAAAATATCGATGTTAAAAATATCGATGTTAAATATATCGTTTTTTTTTTTAATATATAAATGTAAAATTAAGTCTATAAGACTAATAAATAAAAGAAACATATTTAAAAGTATCTAATAATATTTAAAAGTAATAAATAATACATATATTAAGAATACATTAATTAAATATATACAGTAAATATGTAATATATATACACTGAACAATAAGTATTAATAATTATTTAATGAATTTATAAATTAATGAAATATATTCTAATTTACTAACACATTTACAAACATAAAAAAGTAACATAAATAAAATGTAAGTAATATAAAAAATAAAATAAATATTTGATATATTAACAATTAATTAAATAAAACGTTGCATAGCGTAAGGGTAAACATTTCTATTCCTACTCCAGAGAGTACAACAGTAGGGAAAACTGACCCTGAACGCAAAAAACACCCCTTTACCCAAGAACTGAAACTGACCCTGAACCCTAAAAATACCCCTTTACCCAAAAACTGAAAACTGACCCTGAACCCAAAAAATACCCCTTTACCCAAGAACTGAAAACTGACCCTGAACCCAAAAAATACCCCCTTACCCAAAAACTGAAAACTGACCCTGAACCCTAAAAATACCCATTTACCCAAGAACTGAAAACTGACCCTGAACCCTAAAAATACCCCTTTACCCAAGAACTGAAAACTGACCCTGAACCCAAAAAATACCCCTTTACCCAAGAACTGAAAACTGACCCTGAACCCAAAAAATACCCCTTTACCCACGAACTGAAAACTGACACTGAACCAAAAAATACCCCCTTACCCAAAAACTGAAAACTGACCCTGAACCCTAAAAATACCCCTTTACCCAAGAACTGAAAACTGACCCTGAACCCAAAAAATACCCCTTTACCCACGAACTGAAAACTGACACTGAACCAAAAAAGACCCCCTTAACCATAAACTGAAAACTGACCCTGAACCCTAAAAATACCCCTTTACCCATAAACTGAAAACTGACCCTGAACCCTAAAAATACCCCTTTACCCATAAACTGAAAACTAACCCTGAAACCAAAAAATACCCCTTTACCCAAGAACTGAAAACTGACCCTGAACCAAAAAATACCCCCTTACCCAAAAACTGAAAACTGACCCTAAACACTAAAAATACTCCTTTACCCAAAATTAATTATTATTATTATTTAATTCGCAATTAATTAACAATAAACAATGACAAATAAAGTAAATATATTATCACATTAGCTGTAATTATTATAATGTAATAATTAATATTATTTTTTCCCAATTAATTAATTAACAGTAATAAAAAATTATATATCAATAAATAACTCTAATTAATGTAACTTATTAATATTATTTAATTACCAATTAATTAATAATGTAAAATATGTACAAAATAATAATAATTAATTAACTAATTAATATTAATTATTTTCCAATAAATTAAATATAAATTTATAAAAACATATATTAATTAATTAATTATTATTAATATACTCCCCACCCCATTCCCCTATAAACCCACATCCCGCTACAGAAAATATATATCAATTAATCAATTAATTTTTTTCGCAATTAATCAATATTAATTAGCAATTAATTATAATTAATTAATTAATCCTACTAATTATTAATTAACTTACCATAATTAAATTACTTCCCACCCTATTCCCCTATAAACCCACAACCCGCTACAGAACATATATATCAATTAATAAATGAATTAAAATTATTTTCCTATTATTTTCACATAATTACCAATTAATTATAATTTATTAATAAATCCTACTAATTAATAAACAATTTACCATAATTAAATTACTTCCCACCCTATTCCCCTATAAACCCACAACCCGCTCCGGTACAAAAACATAAAAGTTACTTATAAAATTATTTATTATTAAATAAAATTTATACACATGTAATAGTAATTATTTTAAATAGTTAAATTAAACATATAACACATACATAATAAAAAACTATACAATAATACAAATATCGATATTAGTGTCATCGAAATTAGTAACATCGATATATATGCTATCGATATTACTTACTTCGATATTACTTACATCGATATTAAGTATTTCGATATTACTTACCTTGGGTCGATATTCTGTCCTACGATATTCTTGCCTTCGATATTATGCACCTTCGATATTTCAGACTCGATATTATGGTAGGTCGATATTTACAACTCGATATTTTGACTGTGTACCCAGCATTGGACCTATTTGTAGAAGACCTTATCAAGAACCAACTGCAGCCCCGAGGACAGTCCAGTTTTTTCTCGGTGGAAAGAGCGCATCAGGTGCCAGTTGGCAAACCACGCCCAGATGCCCCCCTCGACATATATAGGCACAGATTTTTAACTTTCGGGACCGTGACGCCATCCTGCAGGTGGCAAGACTCACACCACCAATACGAATCGACAATGGAGTGATTCAGTTCTATCCGAATTACACCGCGGAGGTCACCAAACAAAGACATAGTTTTATGGAGTTCAAAAAGAAACTGCGCACAAGACAGCTCAAATACTCCATGCTCTTCCCGGCAAAACTACGAGTAGAAGCAGAGTCGAAGACGTGGTTTTTTGCTACACCCGTGAAGGCACAGGAATGGTTAGAAGGATGGCGCCCGGCGAACCGCCCCAGAGCACGTGGCAAAAACCAGGAACGCAGACTGACCGACTCCCAACTGTCCGGGACCAGAGAGCAAAGCAAATTCGAGGACTGACTTCACACGGGACTCCAGTCATTGATGTTGAGTGCGCCTGACTAGGAAAGCATGCCACTGCTGCCTGCGTTTCCAGACTGGAAACATTGCAGGCGATTTGATTTACATAAGGACCTTCAAACACCATAAAGCAATTGGGGCTTGGACGGGCGCTCCACAAAGGTATGAATAGACTTTCATTATTACTTTCTGTGGAGACTGTTTCACTCCTGAAGGGGACTTTTCGGGATCACGGATAGACTCACCCCCACGTTGTATGATGCTTGTTGAGGAATCAAAGCACTCTGCTCAGTTGGGGAAGAGGGGAGTTCTAATACCACCGGGCAGGGAGGCAGGGAGGGTTGAACACGCTGCTAAGTTGTGGAGGCGGGTACTTCTAAAACCGCTAGCCAGAGGGGCTGGGAGGGGGGCCAAGGGACGGGATCAGTCAATGTTTAAGTTACTGAATTTGTTGCCAGTTTTTCGTTGTAAGATTATCAGAAGAATTCCTCTCGGGTATTGCATGACATAGAGATCTGAAGTAGTTCAGGATAACTCAACTACGACCAATGATTATGGCAAACAGACACCAAGGTGAAATGGACAGGGCCCAACAAGCGCAATCCACACAGCGACATGGATTCCCACTGACAGTGATCTCATGGAACGTAAATGGGTTGAGGGACAAGATCAAGCGAGGGTTGGTATTACAGTATCTCAGGTGAAAGTCTCCATCAGTAGCACTCCTCCAAGAGACCCACCTGCAAGGGATGACAGTCAAAGCGCTAGACCGCTGGGGTTTGCGGATGGCAGCACATTCAGACTTTACCTCAGGCTCAAGAGGGGTTGGAATCATAGTGAATAAACGATTTCCCTTGATAGTAACTGGGTCCCACCATGATGATCAGGGTAGATTCCCAGCACTCTCGCGCCAGTGGGATGGCAGGAAATATAATGTGGTATCGATATATGTACCGCCTACGCTGCATCAGATCGCATTCCCAGATTTAGGTAAGTTCCTACTTACGCTTCCCTAGGGCGAACTAATAATAGGGGGAGATTTCAATACCACTATGAATGCGGACATTGATTGACAGCCCAAAAGAACCATTAGCAACGCCGCTAACAGACTCCAAGAATTTGAGGACGCATTTGGGCTATTTGATTTATGGAGAACTAGAAACTCAGAAGACAGACAGTTCACATTCCATTCAGGAGAGCACAATAGCCTATCCAGACTTGACTATATCTCTACTCTGGCCACAGGGATACCTAGACACTTGCTTAGGGGCATATCAGACCACTCCCCAATCCTAATAGCATATGCACCATATACCCCGCAAAACCAGAGATTATTCCTGATCCGCCCAGGATATCTCAAGGACTGTAAGATAAGTAGAGACCTAGTTAAGGCGACGAAGTGCTATTTTGAAGAAAATCAGCACTCGGTTACATCTCAAACTTCGCTATGGGAGGCATACAGGACGGTGCTCAGGGGACATGCCATTTCCTTGATCACGGGTCATAGGTGAGAGCGGCAGAAGCACATTGATGAGCTAGAACTGAGGTCGTGCAGGTGGAGGCGACCCGGGTGACAAGTGCAATTGAGGAGACCATACACAGACTACACTTGGCACAGCAGGAATATAAGACATTCGCACATGAAGAAGCCACCACTAGACTGACCAAGACACAGCACATGGTCTATGAACAGGGAGACAAAGCAGGTCAGTTACTGGCCTGGTTGGGAAAGAAAGAAAGGGCACATAATTCGATAGCTCAGATAAGATCCACGAGGGGGACCTAGTGACCACACCTCACCAAATCACTGAAGAACTTGCACAACAATATAGGAGAATTCACACGCCCCTTGCTACAGCAACGGTGGACGAGAACATAGCATTCATTCAGGATATATGCATGCCTGTGCTAGACGAGGAGGCCATAGCGGCCCTAAAGGAAGACATCACGCCGGAGGAACGCAATCTATCAGAGCGCTACACATGGGGGAAGGCGTTGGGGCCCAACGGAATCCCAAGTGAGTTCTATAAGCGAGCTGCCCCACAACTTGTGCCACACCTACTAGCCATGTACAGAGAGAGCCTAGAAAAAGGGATACTGCCTAAAGACCAGAGACTCGCCACCATAGTTGCGATACATAAGCCCGGTAAACCGCCCCAGCAGTGCACATCCTATAGGCCGATCACCCTCCTCAATGCGGAGGCCAAAATACTAGCCAAAACGTTAGCAACCAGGCTACAGCCGCACTTATCAGCGGTGATTCATCCGGACCAGTCCGGCTTCATGCCCCACCGAAACACAGTGTTAAATCTCAGACGGCTTCAGGGTGTAATGGAGCATAAATCGGCCATTACAGAAGATGAAGCTATACTCTCCCTAGATGCATGAATGGCCTTTGATTTGGTTGAATGGCCGTTTATGTTTGCAGTGCTTAGGCGTATGGGGTTCAGACTTAGGTTCTGCGCATGGGTCCAGCTGCTGTACACGAAACCCGTGGCACCGGTAGTGGTGAACGGCCATCTATTGAATGAATTCCCACTAGGAAGGGGGACACGACAGGGCTATCCCTTATAGCCGCTCCTGTTTACGATAGTCCTGGAACCACTGGCGGCATGGATTAGGCAAGACCTAACCATACGAGGGATGAAATGGGCCGATGGATGCGAAGACCGCATCTCTCTATAAAGGGACGATATACTACTATACTTAACGTCCCCGGCCTGATCCATTAACTGTCTCTTAGACATTTGTGCGGCCTAGGGGCGCGTATCGGGATATACCATTAACTGGGAGAAGTTGCTCTTATATGTCTTACATGGCCCTCCACCTCGGCTCCCACGTGGCTGTACGCTGCAGATAGTAACTGACAGGTTTACATACCTTGGGATATTTATCACACACAATCGCCCGCAGTCTACGGAACGAAATCTGGCAAACCCATATCGCGATTCAAAAAAGATGTCAAACACTGGCGCACAAACCCCTGATGCACCTGGGAAGAGCCGCTCTCTTTCAGATGATGGCACTTCCACGGTTCTTGTATGCACTGCAGAATAGACCGTTTCCTGTCCCCGTGGCTTATTTAGCCGCTATTAATGCAGAAGTGATGACCTTACTATGGGATGGGAAAGCGCCCCGCATAGCCCTACATAAACTAACCAAGAGCTGGTACGATGGGGGAATAGCTCTCCCAGACATCAAAGTTTACTACTAGGCATCCCAGCTGGTGGTTATCAACCAATGGCTCCACATCCCCCAAGAAGATCCAGAATTTCGATTAGACAGACACTTACTGGCCCCATCGGGAATTATGGGCGCACTGTATAATAAAAAGAAGAGGCACAATATAACTGGTCCAACGTTGCATACACTACACGTATGGTTTGAGGCGCAGAGGACATTGGGCTGGGAAGGCGTAGTGACGCAAGCAACACCGCTATGGGACACAAAGAAACTGGGGATGCTAGGAAACACCAAAGGCTTCCGCAAATGGGACCTAATAGGTATATCTACGGTAGGGGATCAGTGGCAGAAGGGGGAAGTGGTCACCTTTGCTCACTTACAGGCCACCTATCGCTTAGCACAGATGGAACAGTTTCTATATTTGCAAATTAAGCACAAACTCCAATCCATATTACCGCCAGGGACGAGACCTGAAGAATCCTCACTGCTAGAGGACAGACCTACACAAAAAAAGTGATCTCTTTGACCTATCGCAAGATAATTAACAACTACTCAGATCCCACAGCAACACTGAAGGCTACATGGGAACGCGATCTAGGGGAAATCGAGGAGGCTAACTGGTGGGAGGCACTTGCCCCTCCCAGAGAGGTAGCAATCCCTTCGAGGTTGAGGCTGGTGCAACTTAAAATTTTTCAACGCACCTATTACACTACAGCACTCCTCCACAGAATTCACCATACAGACGCACCACACTGCCTTAGACAATGTGGCGAAGTTGACACATACTTCCATACTATCTGGCAGTGTCCCAGGATGGTCTCTTACTGGGCTGCGGTGATGTGCACAATTTCACAGGTTACACATGTCACACTATTGCCAGATCCGAGATGTTGCCTGCTCAACATCTGGGAACCCACGGATCTCGCTGGGACGGCCCAGGATTGGGTGACACTAGGCATGACAATTGCAAAACGTAACATTGCACAGCGCTGGGGATCCTGAGACTGCCCTACTCTTAGAGGGTGGTGTAAGGATATGAACACGGCAATGGTGGCGGAAAAATCAGTTTATTCTCACCGAGGATGTCTGAAAAATGGGCAAAGGTTTGGGGAGGATGGAACAATTATAGAGGCAATATATGCGAACCCCCCCCCCCCAGATGGAGAACTCAGAGTCGGATGCCAGTATATGAAGAAAAGGGGCTAAAGAGCCCTCACCGAATGTATGACCAATGGGAGTGGGCAGACTACAAAATGTTATTCATTAATATTATTCGACTAGTGAACATTGCAGGAAAAAAATGCAAACATGATGTTAAGTGCGTATCTGTATGTCATGAATATATACTGTTAATGCAATGCCATAAGAACTGATTTATAAAAATTGTTTCCAAAAAAAAAGTGATATCTTTCCTTATGTAGGATTTTTTTTCGTTTTGTTCTTGTTTCATTTAAATAAAGATTGGTTATTTTTCTAAATGGGTGTGGTGTCTATTTGTAGTGTTTTCACTTGTTACTGTGTGTGTTATGTACAAAGGCTGAACACATTAAAGCTCAAACGCCAGGGAGGGTGCAGGTTTTTCTACCTGGGTCCCAAATTCTGGAATTCCCTACTGTTAGGGATACGGTCATGTAACAATCTCCTGGGGTTCAGAAAAATGCTCAAGACATGGCTGTTTGAGCCGGCTCATGCGTAATCTGTTGCTGCATTGATGTGGTCCAAAGCTAAGCGCCAAGAAACCCTTCGGTGTACGTGTGCTATATAAATTTAACATAACATAACATAGCATTTCCTCTGAGATAGGCCTGACTGCTCTTGCCAAGCTACCAAGGGGTAAGCAGGGGTTATCTTGGGTGTCTAGCTCCCCTAACCTGCCTAGAAAGAAGGGTCCCTAATTAGGCGGGGGATATCACCATGGCTACTAAGGTTGGCCTGGATACATGCCTTATAGTGCCACTGCAATGGATGGCAAAATGAGTTCTGCTTTCCACTGATAGCAACATGCCCTGGGCACACTTGGTATCCTACACCAGGGATGCATGAGTAAATTAAAGGTGCTAATCACAAGTATACCAATTGTATCATACTGAAAGGAGCACACGCACTTTACCACTTGTTAGCAGAGGTAAAGTTCAGAGTTCTATAGCCAGCAAAAATAGGATTCAGCAAAAAGGCAAAAAATCCAGTGTGACCCTGCAGAAAAGGCACATTTCCAAAACGTGCCATACCCTTCTGCAATAATATGGATACTTTTCATGATTTTCTTTGCAAATGTCAAGCCTTTTTCTCGACAGTGTGTGAACTGATGTAACCTCATAATTACAGTCCCCACCTTCCTTATAAGAATTACCTGCTGGCTCCAATATGCCTGTGATATTAATTAAAATATACCAATGCCTACCCCAGATAGGTGCTGCTGCAACAAATGATACATGGAATACTGAATGAATCCAACATTCACCCCCAGTCAAGAGATCTGGGTTAAATCCATTGTTCTTTTGCTCACCACGCCACCCCAGTTTGGACTCAGCCATAAGCAAATCAGTCTTGAACCTGCTCCTCATGGGAACAGTCCAGCCGGAACTGCCAAGGCGGGTCCACACTGGACCGGAAACAAGCTTCCTGAAACCAGTTTTAGGGTAACCCCTCTCATCAGCCAGGCTAGCTTGAATCAAGTGGCACAACGAGCAAGGGACCCACATACCCATCACACTTAGAGGGAACAGTTTTGCAGCAACAAATGATGGATGGAATGCTGAATAAATCAGACATTCACCCCAGTCCAGGGATCTAGGTTAGATAGGTGGAAGATGTTTTCTTCAATTTAATAGTCAGGCACCCACAAGCTGACCGGCCCATGTGGCATGAACTCCCAGGCCATGTTCCTGCTGAACCTTGCCATGTCCACACTGATCTTCCACCTCAACTTCTCTACCACCCAGGATCATTTACGCCCCTTTATCCAAATCTGAATATAATCTCTGACCCCACAATGTCCTTGGGCTCCAACATCCTGGCTATGGTGAGTGAATCCTTCTTCATGTCGGCGATTATTGTAAGCTACGTAAAGTTGTCAAGTTCTCCTTCCCCCGACTTACTTACCTGATCTAGCAGGTGGCACCATTACCACTGTGCAGTATGGATTGTGAGGAGGAGCAGCCCAAGCCCATTGACAGGTTAAGACGTGTCCCCTAAATGCTGCTCAAACCGGCCCTGACACACTGAATAAATCATTTAGGCACACATTGCCTGTTGGACTCTTCTTGGCCATGTACAATACTATTTGGTTGTATTTTCTGGCTGAGTAATGACTGCTACATTCAGTAGTCAGTAAACATGTCAAGGATTGAATCGAACCATATGCAGCTTGCATGGCACAAAGCGGTGTAACTAGAAATGAGGCCCCACCCCTCAAAAGAATGGGATGAGGGGACTCCAAGTATTCTGGGCCCAATGTAGGTAGGCAAATACCGGTCGGTAACGGACAAAAATCGGTAATTTCGGCCCTTACCGACCAGTATAAGAGATTTGAGATGTATGTGACAAAAAATGTACCGAATCAGTAAAAGCCAGTATCACGAATCGGAAAATACCGAATTCTTATGTTCCAAATCGGGAAATAAGAAATGGTAATTTCCCGAATCGGAACTTACCGAATCCTTATTTACCGAGTCGGTAAATAAGAAATGGCAAAAAGGGCATATCCAGATGTAGAAAACCCAAAAAATACTGAATTCCATGAAAATCGGTATTTAAGAGTCGGTAATTACCATGGATTGAAAGCAGGTGGAAACCAGGTACAGGTTATAAAATAAGGCCCCAAAATGCAACACTGCAACCACAATGGCGGCTTTCTATGTCATGACAAGGCGGCTACGGATACAGGCAGCAGGAGAGAGGGTCTGGCTAAGGGAGGAGCAGGTATATAGGCAGAGGATCACCCTCTTCCAACTGACTGAAGCTGAAATCCTGCAATGGTACAGACTCCACCCCAGAACCATCCTGGACTTGATCAGGGACCTCCACCCATATCTGGAACACCCAACCCCAAGAGCACATGCCATCCCACCCCACGTGCAGGTGTTGTGCTGCCTACATCTTCTTGCTTCTGGGAGCTAACAGCATGTGATTGCTGCGATAGGTGGGGTGTCCCAGAGCTGCCTGTCACATTTTTTTAGAGAATTCCTTGACGCCATGATGCAGAGGATGGAACACTACATTGAGTTCCCTGACACACCTGCTGAACTAGCAAAGACAAAAACCGATTTCTATTACCTTGCACTGTTCCCGCACATCATAGGCTGTATCGATGGGACGCACATCCTACTATGCCCACCTGCAGCAACAGAACACAGATATAGAAACCGGACATCAACGCATTCAATCAATGTGCAGGTGATCTGCAACGCTGCCAACCTGATTACGGACATTGTAGCGAAATTTCCAGGGAGTAAGCACAACTCCTACATATTCCAGAATAGTGGGATATACAGACGCCTTGTGGCTGGTGATTTTGGGGATGGATATCTGCTAGGTAAGTGAGTGTTAGACACCCTGATAGCCAATGCAGAAGGATCAATCATGAGTATGTGACTAATCAAAATTTTATTTTCCACCCAGGTGACAGTGCATATGCCCTGCGTTCATTTGTTCTCACCCCCTACCTGAATCCATCCACCAGGAGTGAAAGGCGTTACAACGTGGCCCACAGAACAACACGTTGCATTGTGGAACGCACTTTTGGACTGCTGAAAAGCAGATTTAGGTGCCTTTATAAGAGTAGAGGTGCACAGCAGTACACGCCACTGATCTGTTGTAAAATTATTGCGACCTACGCCATGCTGCATAATCTTGCCTCCAAGGAGGGCACAGAGGTAGAACTCACATATTATGAGGACATTGATGATGGGACAGAACAAGCCGATGACAATGCAGCAGGTGCAGCGCCAGCAACAGATGGTAGACTGAGACGCGCAGAAATCACAAACAGATATTTCTAATAGATTGATGATACACAGGCAGGTTTACTTCTTGAAGCATTCTGTTTTATTTGCACTACTGGACTCCACATATTCAAGACCACATGAACCAAATAAAATCCACTTTTCACACTGGGTGGCCAAAGGTCACTTCACTGTGACCTGTCCTGTGTTCTGGATGAAATGTAAATGTTTGCGTTTACGCATTATGTTGTGGGAGCCACGGGGCAGGGGGCCAACTTGTGCAGTTGTGCCAGGGTCATCTGCATGATGCCTGCTGCTCTGGCAAACATCCTGTACAGGCATGCTGGATCCACTCCTGCTTATGGACTCCTCTGTGTCCACGACACACGTGTCACCAGCAGTGGCTGTCTGCTGTGTCAGCAGTACCTCCATAGCAGAGGTCACCCTCCCCATCCCCCTGGACAAGTCACTGCAGCAGTGCACAATGTCAGTCTGCATGTTCACAGACCGGCGGCATAGCAGGGTGGTTGCAGGTGCCAGACGGTTGATGGATTTATTCAGCTGCTTAAGTTCGTGCCTGTTCCTACACCTTTCTGTCTGGTCACTCTGCAGCCTGTCAAAGAGGGAACCCATGCGCACACCCATGTCCCTCACCCCCTCTGCCATGGACTCCATTCCTTTGGCCATGGACTCCATTCCTAGGGCCATGGAGCATATCCCCCTATCAATGTTTGACATCCTGCTATTGAGGATGCGCACCTGTCTGTGCACTGCCATGATCCCTTTGGCCTGCACACGCTGGATCCTCACCATAGTGCTTTCCAAACCGGCAAAGTCCCCCTGCATATCATGACCCTTCTCTTGCTCACATGCCCTACGACCACGGGCAATTGCACCCCCAGATCCTAATGACCCCTGTTGCCCTGCGTTCCCAGGCACTGCTGGAGTGTTAGGTGTCTGAACCTCCACCTCTTCCTCATCCAAGCTCTCCAGGATCCTGAGTGGTGGAACATCCTGCCTCCTTGGCCTCAAATGCACAGAGGACCCTGAGCTTGGTGCTGTGGCACCTGCAGGTACTGCCGGAGTCTGTGTCTCAAACAGCAGTGGTGACAGTGGCTGTGCTGTAGTATCTTCCTCCATTGCTGTGGGTGCCTGCGTTGTGGAAGTGTCCTCAGGGACAGTGCTGGGTCCTGCTTTGTCTGTGGGCTTCTCCCTCGCAGCCGTTGCTGGTGCACTTGCCTCCCCTCCCTGCGCTGCACTGCGCGATGACTCTCCTGTGGGAAGACATGGACAATGATCACCTGTGTGTTTCCATTGGACAAATTCCTATCACACAGTTTCCTAAGCCGCAACTGCTCGTGTATGGGGAGTGTGGCATGGCATGCAGTATTATGTGTTGGCTGCTTTGATGAATGTTCCTATGACTACGACTACCATGATGCATTGCTGGTGAGTACTGACATGTGTCCAGGATTGTGCATGAGTAACCCACATTGGGGAAGGGGCCAGGGAATGGGTAGGGATTCATGTCCATGCATCTTACCTTTCTTTCTTGCAGCTCTGGCTGAGCTGTCAGCATCCCCAATCCCTTGTATGCTTTCCGGCTCCATGGTGGATTCCACCAGCTGCTCCAGTTCAGTGAGGCTTGGTGCACGGCTCTTCCCTCCACCTGTGGCTGAGGATTCTTTCTTCTGGCTTGCTATTTTCTTTTTCGTGGTGATCCTCAGATCATACCACCTTTTTTTGATGTCTTCTATTTCAGGATGTGTGATCCCAAGGGCATTTACTCCGCTCTGGATGGCCAGCCAGGTGGTTCTTTTGACAGACTCTGCCACTTGCAGGGACTGTCTCCCAAAAAGCTGGCTGTAATGCTGCACTACCTCCTCCACCAGCACCTGGAGTTCAGTTGTGCTGAATTTAATCTTCCTTTTTCTGTCAACACCATCATTCTGGGCTTCCTGGGATTCCATGGTGATGCTCTGCTGGGCTCAGTGCAGCCTGCTCCTCTGTCTCCCCTCCAGCTATCCAAACAGTTCTGTGGCTCTGCACCTGCATGGGTTTGGCCAACTCCAGGTACTGGGTGTGGTACTTGCATCTGATTGGTTGATTTCACAGTAGCATTGTTGTGGGGTGTGGTGGGTGTCCCTGATTGGTTGACTGGCTCACATGTCTTCCATTCAAATTTTCGAGATTCGTTTTTACCGATTTGGTAAATACCGATTTGGTAATCTATGAATCGGTAATCTCCGATTCGGTATCTCCCATTCATTCCTATGGGCCTGGAGGCCCATAGGGTTGAATGGGTGATACCAAATCGGTAATTACCGATTCGGACATTACCAAATCGGAATTTACCGAGTCAGGATTCCGACTGTTACCGATTCGTTTTTTTTTACCATTTGTGACCTACATACTGTTTTCCGATTCATAAATACTGATTCGGTAACAATCGGTATTTATGAACCGGTAAAATGAAATTACCTACATCGGGCCCTCTATATCTTACAGATATCATTTTGGTCTAGGGCTGAATGGGGCTGCCTTAATGGTTGGCACCCTCCTGAAGGGTAATTCCCATACTACAGGAGCTACAGGGGTCTGTGGGACAGCCCCAGTGGCACTATGTCTGTATATGAATGTCTCACCCATGAAGGAGATTATAGCAGTTTAATATCCTTAATTTCATATTGCACAGTGTGAGGTCTTTGGGGTGTTTCCACTTCTGGCATACAGCAATTTGGGTCACTTTGCAATTTTGGGAGTAAGGTGCCGAAGTAACAATTAATAGGTTATACATTTCTAGATGAATTGTGGGTTGTTTTTGAAAATGTTAAGAAAAAATATGAGAAACACTTGCTTTTTTAGAGTCACTTCTGATCTGGCAATTTTTTTGTATTGAAGTTTCAGAGCAACCAAAGACAGATTATTAGCTAGAAGCACTAATGCACTTTATTCTGAACCATGTATTTATATATTGAGTATTTTATTCTTAGCACTGTGGCACATGTTTTCTTTGAATGAATTGTTAACTGGTCAAAATGATGAAGTGGTAAATGTTGATGTCAATAGAATAGCACTCTTACACTTGCTCTATACAAATGCGAGATCAGGATTGATTACGTGGATCAGAGCAGAGATGGTGAAGAAAGGATTAAGTAGATTTCAGAAGAAGTACCATCTTATCGGTATGCATTTCTCTAGCTTTCCTAAGTAATGAAAAACATTATACAGCAGAATTGAGCTTTTACAAATTTACATAATGAAGGGTATTATTTGTGGATCTCTTGCTGTGTATTTTAGTTGATTTGCTTAGATCAACGTGTGATGCTATTTTCTGCATTATTTATTTTAATTGTACTATTTATTATTCAAGAATTGTAATTTATCTGCTATGTCTGCGCAATAAAAAAAATTAAAAAAGGAATTTGGTTAAGCCTTTTGTAGAAAATTTACATTATTAGTGATCAAAACTCAATCCTCCAAAGAAAATACATGAACGACCCAAAAAGCAGAAAGCAAATTATCAGGCAAATAAATGTACTGTAATGCGTATGAATTCAGAGGTATATCGTCAAATCTATACACGCAACAAGAAGGAAAGGATGAATATAAACATGAAAAATATAAAAAATACTCATGCAAAGCAAAATATACATTTTGAAAATCATAAGGTACACATTTGAAATGTACGATGTTCACCTGAAAAGGTACCCAAATGTAATTGTAAAACATTAAAATACACATGCAAGAATAGGTAAGATGCACATGATAGGCATATACACATATAATGTGAAGACATAAAAAAGATACATGAAAACATATGTACCAATAAAGAAACATGAAATATACACAAATAAAGCAAAAACGAAAAACACCCCACAACACAATATGCGCATGTAAAACTTTACAAATGCCAAATGGTTGTGGAAGCTGGAACAATAAGACAAGGGTAGTTCAAGAGATTCATCAGTTCATTACACGTTTTTCATTAGTGACAACCAATTTGGAAGGACTCTCGAGTTTTCGACCCTGAATTATTCATAGGGTCCATTCAGGACGTAGTCATCCGACTAACACACCACCACAGTGAGGTGTATAGGTATGTCTCATGCGTAAATTGTCTCTTACAAAACATGACATTTGAATCCTCATGAGAAGGAATCCCAAGACATACAATAACAAACAATAACAAAACATTGAATAAACATTTTTAAAAATGCATAGTATGAACATTGCACATAAAATATGCAAATACACAAACTTAGCATATACACATGTAGAACATAAAATAAACATATTTAAAACATAAAATATTCACATGCTAAACACACAATATACCAATTCAAAAATGAGTAATAGTCATAAAATATGCATTTACAGAACACTGCAACGTAAACATGCAAAACACAGTTAAGCACATGCAAAAAAAGCGTTATTCAAGATCAAAACACCTAATCCTCAAAGTAAAAATATTGATTAATCCAAAAATAATAAACTGCCAGAAATCGTTTTCAAAGCGATGAAACCACACATTAATTGCGCAATTTAAAATATACACATGCACAGTAAATGCACACATCAAATCCATAAAACGAGCAAATGCAAGCATAATATATAAGAACAAAACTAAGGGCCTCGAGCTTTTACCGTAGGGAAGCGCAGCAGGCCTTCCTGCTGCACTTTTCTACGGCTAAAGCAAAGGGCAGAAATGCTCCGTATCAATAGGATACGGCACATTCCTGTCCTTTTCCCCTGCACCAGCGCACAATGGGCTGCATTGCGCCAACGCAGGCACCTTTGCACCATGATGCAAGGGTGCCTGCGTTGCTGGGATGATTATTTTTGTACAGGAAGGGAAACCTCACAAAAAGTGACGTTCCGGAGGCACAAGGAGCCTCATAAATGAGACCCTAAATATATAGCTATAAAAAATATACTATATATATATATGCAAAACACACTATGCCAAGCATAAAAGATACACATAACCATTTGAATTTTTATAAACAATAGCAGGGCACTTTAGGATATTGGTCCATTGTCCCTTATAAAGGGGAGACATTTCTTCTTGTTAGTCATGAGACTAGAACTAATATTAAGTCCTTTATTACCAGCAGCCATTAAATGGTGTGATGTTTATCAGGCCTGATAAAATCTGACTCTGCTGGATCGGAATTTAGCAGGTGCGATTAATATCAGCCAACTACTAGTTTCGAGAAAATAATGTTCTGGTTTTGGTACTTACCAAATAAAAGTCTGCATGTTCTGGTCAGTGGCAGGCATTTTAACCCTGATAAAAAACTTCCTAGATCCAGCTAGCTTCCCAGAGACAGCCATTCACTTTTACTGGACCACTGGCCCTGGCATCATCCCGCAGACATTGGTGTTCAGTATGCATGGATTTCTCATCCTAACCAGATAAGACATGATGGATAGCAAAAGTCAGACACTATGGTCTTAGCAAAGGTATTCTTCCAAAAAGAATAAGGTACACTGTCCAGACTGTTGCTTGTGCACCAAACTTTGATACTGGCATTCTTGCTGAAAGCTCAGCTCAAGTTGACCCAGTAACAGGGGACTCTTTGAGTAGTTCAAGCTGTTGCAATGAAGCAGTGGCAACAACATCTCCCTCTGTGCATTTCAGGCACTGGTGTTCTCCTGGGTTGTTCTTCCTATGGTTGGGTCCCATCTTGGACTATGTCTGCTTGCTGAAGTGCGGTTGCACTCTAAATGTCCAGTTACTGCTTTAAGGAGCCCCCAGTCCACTTCGTGTGTTGTAGACTATGCACTTTACACACATCTTTGCCCTTATGCATTAGGCGCAACAGACTTGTGTCCCCATAAGCACATACAAATTGGTGTGATTCTCTGTTTCTGGCGTACACAGCTCTTCCTTGTGTTCACTCATGTCAAGAAGGGGCAGAGTGGGATCACACCACTTCACTAGAGGATAGGGGGAGGTCTGACTTGTTTGAGGTTGTCCGCGAGACGCTGAGGGCACCAACTACACCGTTGCAGTATTACAACATGTGAAGTCTCCATACAGTATGAAGGGTACTTTAAGAATCACTGCTTTGCATGTATTTGTATTAATATAAATAAGTTAGTATCAATAATCAAGAAGCCTCCTCTCCTTTGTATTTGCTCACATCAGCATGTGATGTCACTTGGTGCAATGTCACAGCTCATCTGCCTCTTGACAAGTACATCTGTGTCGCATTCCACACACCATCATCAACCATTAAACCCACCAACTCTTTGAAGCATAGGACCAAACATGTGCCTTTCTGAACTCTCAGTCTGGCCATCAATCCTAATGCAACATGGTCCCTTATTACATCCTGGAACAAAGGTCCAAATCATGGTTTCCCTAATGCACCCTCACCTGAAGCCCTGGGGCAGTTCAAGCGCCATTCAGCAACACGTTACTGCCTCAGAAACTAGAGCCCAGTCTGTGTACACATTTAGTTTCAGGTCTGCTCCACACTCTTCTATTGCCCCATGGCTACGGCCCCTCTGTGAAACATAAGTTTATTCTCAAGTTCCTGTCTGGGTCATACCTATTGTACAATTCCACCCTGCCCAGACCTCTTTATGGAACTCCTGGTCCATGCTCTTTTCTAAAACACAGAATCTATGTATAACCGGTCTTAATTAAACATCCGCTTAAAACTTTACCTGGCCTTTGCACCAATCATGATTGCTAGGAAACTAAACCCTTTGCTAAAGCCCTTGCTATATTCAGTTTGAGTTCTCCTTAAAAAGAATAGGTATTCAAACTAGCCTGCTCTCCTTTGATTAACACACATTCATACATATATTACTACGTCGAAAATAAGAAAAATCGGTTTCTAACTTTCGTACTGCAATACAGCAAAACTGACATGAGAAAAAATATTTTACTACCTTACAAACTGCTTGTAACAATTACTTTGCACAGGAAAGCATCTCTCTAATAGTCACCAGCCCTCTTCAACAGGATTTGTACCCCACTGTGCACATATAACCCCTCGCATCCTTGATTAGGATAAACACATTCTGTTATAATAAGTGCATGAGATAACTAAGACAGCATAAATCATACATGCAGATGCACAGATCATAACATGCTTTTTCTTACGATTGTTGAGGGTGGGTATGTGCATTATGATTCACTCAACGCCTCACCTCTCATGAGTCATGCCGCTCTCCACACTGAACAATGGTAATAAATAGCATATTACTGTTTGTGTGTTTATCTGCATACATATCATTTAAGCCTTTGACAGTAAAAATAAATGTGTTCAATAAGACCTGTCATTTAGGGCAACTTTACTAAACAATAATTTGCAATGCAATAGGAATCGCATTTATGAGAGTTTGAGCTACTGGTATTGTAAATGACAATGCCTTTTATTTATGGATTGTTTTTAAAACAGACGAATAAAAGGAATTTTCCTTTACAATGCCAATAGCTTAAACTCTCGCAAATGCGAGCTTATTGCATTGTAAATGCTTGAATGAAAAACAAAACAGTCAGTAGAGAGCGTGTCCTGCCTGCAACAGCAGACAGGACAAAGCCATTATGAAAATAGTGCTCAGACGCTGTAATTAAAGCCTACAGAGCAACAACATACTTAATACGGGGTGTTACCATGGGAGGTTACAGAATAACAATAAGTCAAAGCAACAGTTCCTTGGTTAGTATTCAAACATACCCTCAGTAACTTATGCCACACTCATCTCAGATATACCGATCTCACCAGGAAATGTCACCAGTTCACCAAAGCCAATATACAAATGTACAAATGTTTTATTCAATAAGTTCCGATTACAAATATCATATAAAATACATAAAATAAAAATACATCAAATGTAGCACCGTGGATTGAATTCCAATATATAAAATAACATACACAAAATCATATAGTCATATACATTTAAAATACGTTATGGGAGAATATATCTAGACATTCAAGTTTTGTCATTTATAGCACTAATCCGACAGTAATTCGGTGGCCAAACCATCATTATGTACTGTTCCTTTATTTGACCAGGATAAATGAAATGTAGTGCAATTGTTGTAGCAGCACAACGCGTTTCGGTGGATTCCAACTTTTCCAACAACCTTCTTCGGGAAGAAAAACTTTATATCTCCTAAAGCTTAAAATCCTAAATCAGGTGATGAAAGCAAATATGCAAATTGTGCAAAACGATTTATGGATTAAAAAATCTCCAAATTTTTAATTCTTCTGGCTACAGGGCTCTTACTTAGATAGTAACCATGTGCCAGTGCCACAAGGGTTGGCGACGCCCTCCGGTCCTTAGTGAATGCAGTTTGCAAAGAAAATAGTGCTCGGAGGCTCTAATTAAAGCCTACAGAGCAACAACACACGTAATAGGTGGTGTCGCCATGGGAGGTTACAGAGTACTAAGGAAGAACACTAAGCCTTTTAACCAATGAACAGCCACAGATTACAGTGGACAATGGCACAAGCCAATGAAAAATGTGGGTGGAGAGTGGGTAGAGCTTCACATCCGTACCTCAATACAGCATGCCTCACAGATCCGCGCATGCACTGCCCAGGCTCGACCTAAAACAGTACAAATGTACAATGTTTAAAAAAACACAGTTTCTTGCCACTCAGATTTCATGTATAAATGTACTTTTTTTTTTTTTTTTTTTTTTTTTTTTATTGAAGACTTAGATAATCAAGCAAAATCAAACACTAACATATCATATGCTAGGCAAAATATACAGATAACAAAATGAAATCAGAAGACACAAAACAGGCCATCTCATAAAGATGAATCACAAAAAAAAGAAAAGGAACCAACATAATCAATTTGAATCATTAAGATCGAAGTACGAACCCCAGATTTTCTCAAATTTACGAATCGCCCCAACTCTTTGAGCATACAAATGTTCACTATTTCTGACTTTTTGCATTTTATAGCACCATTCATATAGATTGGGGCAATATTGTGAACGCCAGTTTTGTAGAATTAGCGATCTCGCTACAGCCATAGCTATGTATATTAGTTTAACTAGTTGCCCCTCTAACATCAATTCAGGATCAAATCCAAACAAAATCAATTTAACATTAACCGAGATTGATATTTTACACTGGTTTTGTATATATGCAAATATTTCTTCCCAAAAAGGTACAATTTTGGTACAATAAACCACAATATGAGACCAATTAGCAGGATTATAATGCAGACATCTATAACAGTTGGAAGAGCAGTTAGGATACATTTTACTAACCATTGCCGGAGTGAAGTACAGAAGCCATTTACTAAAAAACAGCATTCTGCGCCAATTGGCACCTCTTAATACGGAAAAATTCAGAACATTAATTCTCTTCCATATAGCTGGGGTTAATACCATGTTTTCCTGCCCTTGCCACTTATTGATTGCTTTTAGACACAAATCCGGGTCCCCATTCACGGTTAAGCATCGTTTCCACTCCCCCGGCTTTCTTTCTTGTATTAAACAAAATAAATCATTAAATAACGGGGCAGGGGAAAAGAGGAGTGAAGGGTCTAGTTGGATCAAGATTCCATAAATCAACTTATATGATCCCAGCAATAGGAAATTACCTTGAACCAAGGTTGACATATCAGACATCCTAATCCAAGCGCCATCTTTCATAAAATCGCTTAATATCTTAAACCCTATCTTCTGCCACTTTTCTAGTAGATCCATGCTGATATCCACTCCGAAGAATGAAAAAGCCGAGCAGAGGGAAGAGGATGTATTAAGAAACGAAAGGGAGTATCTCTTTAGGAGTGCTGAGCGTCTCTTAAAAAACCAGTGCAGCACCTTATACCTGACTGTTTTTGGAGATTTAAATAATTTAAGTGGGGAGGGAATCTGGGATTCTTCACAAATCAAATCAATGAAAAAATTTATAAAGAGTTGCTGATTATTATCCTTGAATCTGGTCATGAATTGAGCCAAATATGCATTGTAATAGTCTTTAAGGTTGGGAAGGGCCAGCCCACCTTGTCCCTTATCTTCGAATAACGTATTCAATGCAATACGAGGCGTCTTTTTGGCCCAAATAAATGAAGAGAACAAGGCTTCAGCTTTGGAGAAAAAAGATGCCGGCAGAGCACAGGGAATTGTAGAAAATAAAAAATTAAATAAAGGGAGGACCGACATCTTAATTAATGCGACCCTGCCAATAATGGTTAATGGTAGGGGATTCCATCTTTCGAACATTGCTCGTACCTTCTGCAGCAATGGTATAAAGTTCAAGCTGTAAAGATCTGAAACTGCGGGAGAGAACATAACCCCCAAATATCTTTTCGGTTTGTTATTAATGCATGATCTTAAATCAGGGTGAATTACAGGATTAATACCCCCGCATACTAAGATTTCGTTTTTTTTTTTGTTTATCCTATAGCCCCCCAACGCCTCAAACTCTTCAAATATTTGAAGTGCAAGTGTTTGGCATTGCAATTCCGGCTTAATTAACAAAATTATGTCGTCTGCATAAAGTTTGATTTTAGGCATCAAATTAATTGGGGGGAATAAAAGAGGAGCTTTCCTAATTGCAGTTGCTAAGGGTTCGATAAAGAAGGCAAATAAAACCGGAGACAGTGGGCAGCCTTGTCTAGTACCACGTTTAACTGATACTAGCCCTACAGACTCTGCATTGATTATAATATTAGCCCTAGCCCCTGAATAGAGACTCCGAATTAAGTTTATAACTACCTTTGGGATAGCGAAGTGCTGTAAAATAATAAAAAGTGTCTCCCATACCACCAAATCAAAAGCTTTTTCGGCATCAAATAATAAAATTAAAGCGGGGATCTTACGTGACTCAAAAAAATCCAAAGCCTCTGCTAAAAAATGAGTGTTAGTCAAGAGCTGCCTGCCAGCAACAAAGCCATTCTGGTCTGCGTGAATCAAATCTGAAGAAAAAGAGTTAAATCGTGTAGATAATAATTTAGTGGTAATTTTGTAATCTGTGTTAAGAAGCGTGATGGGTCTATAAGAATTTGGGTCGTTGGGGGGTTTACCTTTTTTAAGAAAACTTACTACTGTACCTTCCCTGAAAGAATCCGGGATACATCCACCCAACAACATAAAGTTTAATAATTGAACGAAAACATCTGAGAACGCAGTAAAAAAAACGTTAAAAAACTCTGAGGGAAACCCGTCCGGTCCGGCCGCTTTCCCTAGTGGAAGCTGTTGTACAACTTTCTCTATTTCCTCTCTAGTGAATGGAGATGCCATACTAAATTGATCTACAGGGGAAAGAGTGGGAAGAGAGTACTTTTCCAGATAATTCAATAATTTTTGATAATCTCTCGTCGATTGAGTATTATAGATCCTTTTATAGTGAGCGATCATTATTTCTCCGATTTCAGCTGGGACCGATGTATCCCTAAGAGTGTCTGGAGAATATAGGGAGTGTATGAGATTAGTCGAGGCTTGCTCTCTGGCCTGCCACGCCAGGAGTTTGCCAGTGTAGTTACTCTCTTCATAGATTTTTTGTGAGCTCTTGCGAAAGATCTCATCACTCTGAGTATAGAGCTCCTGAGAGAGCTCACGTTTGGCCGCATTTAATTGATCTTGAACCGATCTAGCAGAATTTTGTTGCCTGAGTTCCGTCAAAGCCTGAATTTTTTGTTGGAGCAATTTATTTTTATTCTTAACTGCTGAAAAATCTGCTGCATCTCTACCAATCACTAGGCCGCGAATATATGCCTTAAACGAGTCCCACACAAAATTGAGGGGGGCAGTTCCTATATTCATGTGCTCAGACGCTGTAATTAAAGCCTACAGAGCAACAACATACTTAATACGGGGTGTTACCATGGGAGGTTACAGAATAACAATAAGTCAAAGCAACAGTTCCTTGGTTAGTATTCAAACATACCCTCAGTAACTTATGCCACACTCATCTCAGATATACCGATCTCACCAGGAAATGTCACCAGTTCACCAAAGCCAATATACAAATGTACAAATGTTTTATTCAATAAGTTCCGATTACAAATATCATATAAAATACATAAAATAAAAATACATCAAATGTAGCACCGTGGATTGAATTCCAATATATAAAATAACATACACAAAATCATATAGTCATATACATTTAAAATACGTTATGGGAGAATATATCTAGACATTCAAGTTTTGTCATTTATAGCACTAATCCGACAGTAATTCGGTGGCCAAACCATCATTATGTACTGTTCCTTTATTTGACCAGGATAAATGAAATGTAGTGCAATTGTTGTAGCAGCACAACGCGTTTCGGTGGATTCCAACTTTTCCAACAACCTTCTTCGGGAAGAAAAACTTTATATCTCCTAAAGCTTAAAATCCTAAATCAGGTGATGAAAGCAAATATGCAAATTGTGCAAAACGATTTATGGATTAAAAAATCTCCAAATTTTTAATTCTTCTGGCTACAGGGCTCTTACTTAGATAGTAACCATGTGCCAGTGCCACAAGGGTTGGCGACGCCCTCCGGTCCTTAGTGAATGCAGTTTGCAAAGAAAATAGTGCTCGGAGGCTCTAATTAAAGCCTACAGAGCAACAACACACGTAATAGGTGGTGTCGCCATGGGAGGTTACAGAGTACTAAGGAAGAACACTAAGCCTTTTAACCAATGAACAGCCACAGATTACAGTGGACAATGGCACAAGCCAATGAAAAATGTGGGTGGTGAGTGGGTAGAGCTTCACATCCGTACCTCAATACAGCATGCCTCACAGATCCGCGCATGCACTGCCCAGGCTCGACCTAAAACAGTACAAATGTACAATGTTTAAAAAAACACAGTTTCTTGCCACTCAGATTTCATGTATAAATGTACTTACACAGAGAAACAGCACTCCTAATAGTCCCAAAGCATCTTCAGTGTAATGTTAACTTAAGGCACAAGTCTAACCCCTTGCTTACTGGTTTAGGTCAAGTGCCTTTTTATCAACAAATACATATGAAAAATGCCTGACATAAACCAAATGTGTAGGTTCAGAGAGTGCAATATACCGTTTATTATTGCTGAGTGTGGGGAAGGATCATGCTTTGTCAAAAGTGAAGACACAAGGTCACAAAGTTGCCTGCACTTCAAATGCTAACAATCTACTATTAATTGAGCAGATTTGCCCTTTAAAAGTTGAGGGAACATTTGATTGTCTATTTTTGTAAGAAAAGTGCACGTTCTCTGCTCCTACCCATTAGGGTCTTTCTGCCTGTATGCCCATGAGCAACCCCTGATATAAAGAGAATCATTCAGGGGTGAGTACTTCATGAAAAGGTATCCCTTTTCAACTGTAACACCCCAGACAAGGGGCTTCTATTGGAGGGAAGCCAAGAGAAAATATCTTCACTTTGGAATATTATATAATACAATTTGTATTACAAAAATGTGATAGATACCAAATCCTTTTCTCAAATGTAGTGGAATTTACATAGGTATATTTTGATATTTTCTTTTGACTCCCCTTGAATAGTAACTTCTTGTCTCAGGTGCGACAGTGGAAATATGGTGTCTATTTAGGTTTTACTTAGTTTGAGAACCACAGCCAGCAGTTTTTTAATCTTAGCATGGCCAACAGTTTGCACCTTGTTTCACTCTTGGCAGTTTTCACAAGTGTTCCCTATTTGGAAACTGGTTTAGTATTGGAACTTTCGAGTCTTGGGATGTTTGTAGTGGTTTCTGAAAACTTGCAATTAGGGATTTATGAAAAAAATGCCCATTTACACCGGTCTTTGCCTTTTACCAGCTCACAAATATTCTCAGTAGTACATCAGAAATGCTGTGCCAGTTGCAGCTTTTTTGGAATACTTTTGGGAATGTGGCTTCTGCTACTTTGCAAATGCAGAGTTGTATGCAGGGAACAACTCCACACCAGAGAGAGGGTGTCCGATGTGTAATGTACTTTTTATATTGTATTGTTTTTTGTCCACAGGGAAACCATTACCCATTAAAGTGCCCTTGGCCATAGACCCAAATACATTAATAAAATTGTACAAAAGTGGCAGATATCTTTTGGTAGATTCCTAACAGAAATAAAGAAAGCTATTTACAGTAACCCTGGGTGAAGTACTACACTACGCTCGCGTAGTTTGCGAAGTTTGCGCTACTTCCCACTATGCAAATTGCACATAGCACAGTGCAAACACGCGTAGCGCAGCATAGTGCAGCGGTCCTTTTTTGCTTGCTCGTGGTCCTCAACGTCAAGTTGGCGACCGCGAGCGACCAAAATGACATCTCGGCAAGACTTTTTCCCCGTTCGCGATCAACAACAACAAGTTGCTGATCGCGAGCGTGGAAAGTAAACCTCCCGGTGAGATTTTCAATGCGGGGAGGTCAGGTATCTCATTGCGAGTGGTCACGTATGCTCAAGACCGTTCGTGATGAGAAACTACCAGTCTGCGTTGAGAAAGCTGCCGCTTGGGTAGAAATCTACTTGAGCGGCAGAAAACAACCGCTTGTACTGTGCAAGATGCCGTTTGCACTGATTGCACAGTGCGGACAAGCATCCGGCACTGTGCAATCAGTGCGAACAGCATTTTGCACAGTGCACTACGCAGTTCACATAGCTACGCATAGCTCGCGTAGTGCGAAGTGCACTTCGTGTAGCGACGCGTAGTGCTACTACGCGAACTACGCCCAGGGTTAATTTACAGCCATGATTGTAGGTTTATAACAGTAAATGGCTTTGTGTATTGGGGTATTAGTGTCAATCAAACAAAACATTAAAAAAATGTTATGGGAGAATGTACGCTCTTTTATGTGTTAGTCAGAAAATTGCACCAATATTGCGTGTGGCAGTTTTGAATTCAGAAATGGTGGTGTCGGGACTCACTGTGCGTGCGTAATTATCAGTTCCCCTCCATGTTCAGGCAAGGCATGCCTCTTTATGAACAAGTCAAACTATTGTAAGACCGTCACAGCCCTCCAGAACACCCACCACACGTAAATTAAAGCGGTGCAAGTGATTTTCCAGCTCTTCAATTTTATTGTCCAATGAGGACTTTTGCTTCCTTACTTTGTTTACCTGCTCCTGCATTGTGTTAACCTGGTCTTCAAGATGCAAAATTCTAGATTCGACTTCCTGCATTCTTTCTGAAAAATTCACTATTGCTTCTTCAATTTTTGATAGCCTTAGGTGATAGGATACAACTTCAATTGCTTGGGAAGTTTTCAACTTCATAATTTCATCCAGGATTAGATTCAACATTGTCTTTGTATGCCACTGCGCAGTAGCCCTTTTGCCTTGCAGCCATTAACCTGCAGCATCTCATGGGACTGAGATAATGTCATGACCTGGAGCTGGGGCTGATCTTGTGAAACCATTTCTGTGTTGGAGGCTGGAGCGAGAAACTGAGATCGTGGATGAGATTGAGATTGCAGTGATTGCTGAGAATCACTATCCAGTGACTGCGATGGCCCTGTATTTGAGCTTGGAGCAAGGATCTGTGAAGGTACTGGTGGAGGACTGGAGTATTCCTTTGTGCTCGGATGGCAGGACTTTCCATTTTGTGAACAGCGGATTCTCTTGTTTTACATTGAGCTGCCTGCAGCAGAATTTTTAGCTTCATACTCCTTTTAGTTTTCTTTAAGGGCAATCACTCTGTTGTTGTCCATATATGCCTGTTGTGGTTCTACTCCTATCAGTGAGACCGCCTCCAGGATCTTATCAACTACCCCATCACTTGAGAGGCACCTGCCAAGTCCGACCCTCCTTCTGTGGAGGCTACTGATAAATCATCCTCAGAGCTCCCTGGACTTGTTGCAAGCCCTGACCCTTGGCTTAACTGTAAACTACGATCTGCTTTGGCTGCTGCTGATGCCAATTTCACTTGGGTTGCACATGATTTTGCTCTAAGGGCTAGCGTCAAAGTTGCCCATCAAATTAGCAACTTTTGAGTATCCCCATGTTCGTTTCTACTCTTCTTTTTTATTATATATTTTGTTTTCCTTCTTTTTTGCTTCTTTTTTTTGTTTTCCTGTTCACTTCAATACCTATGAGCATGGGGCCACAATACCGAGTTGAGAGAGACCATAGCCAGTGACCCACGACCAGGAAAAATGCGAAGCACTTACCCCTGGTGTGAAACCTAGTGGCTCTCCCCAAATATGGCCCCATACATTGCCATGCAGTAGTCTTTCTTGGTTGATGTTTACCTCAGCATGGAGTCTCGATATCAAGTTGGGGAAATCCTACCCAGCGACCCACTACCAGGAAAAATGCAAAGCACTTACTCCTGGTGTGAAATCTTGACTCTCCCTATATTCTGCCTCATACATTGCCATGCAGAAGTCTTCTTTATTGATGTTTACCTCCTTGATGATGGCTGATTGAGGCTGTTTGGGGCTACAATGCTTTTGTGCTTTTTAATTTAATTATCAGTGTTCGCTATGCCACAGGGTCCTGGTGCCACTGCACCTGCTGTCCCATTGACAGCTATGCCCTCCCCTAGGTGTCAGATTCAGCCTGTTGTGTGTGTGTGTTCAACCCAATCTCTTAATGTGTGAATCTTACTTGTACTAAATGAGTCCTGGGGTCTCTGAAGACTGGGATCTGATTACAATAGCAAAGTGAGACCATGCACTTGAAAGGACCAGGCCGATAATTTCTGGATCTATTCTAGAGACACAATCCGATGGCTCTTTTAAGTATTGTGTAAGTGTAGAGCGGAGAGAACTCAATGTTATTGCCAATCAATGTGATAGAAAATCTCATGGACACATAGTCACCTCAGACAACTATGTAAGGTTAGTTAGATTTTTTACGAAGCAAAAAATCACTGAACATAAAGACACCTCATTATAAGTGTTTAGAAATACATCAAAATTAGAGTAAAGTCAAATCTGCATATCCAATTTAGACAATGTAATATAATCAAATAATGAGTTCAAGAAACAGGATGAAGAGGATCAAAAAGCACGAGTCAACTTTCCCTGCATCAAGGGTAGATGAGTAAAATCATTAGTCTCTCCCTACACTAACACTAAAGTGACATCCCTACTTAAACATCCCTGGGAAAAAGAATAAAAGGTGTCAGCATGTGCTCTCTCTCCGAAGGCAGAAGAAGAAGTGGACACTTTTCTTACTTCCAACAGCACTTTATTGAAGGTATCCTTTCCATGATCTAGTTCAGGTCATGCCATCTGCTCTGGCTACGGTCCTAAAGGTAGTTTTCCATGAGAAAAAGATGTTCTTCTCTCACAACACTTTGTCCTTGGTTTCTAGGCCTCCTCCTGTGTGAATCACAAAGACCTTCCTTTATCAACTCAAACAACATGATTGTAACTTCTTCTCTCCTTGCCTGACTAGTAAAACAAAGAAATTATTATAGCTACCAAGAACAATTCTTTCAAATGCAACATGAAATATGAGAAAGAACAAATTCCAGGGCACACATGAAGTTCAGCTAATAATTCTAAAGTGAGAGTTTCAGGGAACAGAGTTCCAGGCCTACAAAGTTCAGCTAACATAAGAAAGCATGCAGAAACTTTTACGAATTGCATAGGAAATAAGGCACATTCAATTAATGCATGTATCTACATTTAAAATGTCACAATAAACACTTTTAGTTTAGGAATAATTATCAGTTCACAACCCGAGTTCTTCGTGTAAATATTTTCTGCTAGTTACATTCCCTTGCTACGTTAATTGTCCATGATGCTTTTCGATGACTTAACACATCACTTTTCGAGTTAATACATTTCAAAATTCTAACACTCCACATTAATATGACAAAGGATTATATTTGGGTGCACTCTGCATGTGTGATTATAATGCACCCCTAAAATTAAAATAACATTTCTGCTACATCACACTCCAGCCCATAGTGAACATGGTGGCCCAGGAATACAAAACGTTTAATGTTTACAGCATGCTGTTGACTTTGCAAATACTAGTTTGGGCACTGAGCACGAGTACAGACAAAAGCAACTGAAAATGGATGCAGCAGGAAAAAACTTTCTGTCACCAACAGCATCGATGTTGCCATTTTTCTGATTCTTTTGTTAGCACTCGCACCTCAGTGATACTTGGTCTCTTACTGACTGTAAAATAGTAACTCTTGCATTCCAGTGAGGGTGGAAGGCAGCGGCAGTCGGCACAAGTGAACACGGTGCGGCGGGGCAGTGCGCGGCATGTCGGGAAGCCGATCAACGACTGAATAGGTATTATTTATTTATTTAATTATACTTATTCCTTCATCTGTTGACTTCCCCCTACAACTCCCCGCCCACCGCGTTCAGCTGTGCCGGCCGCCACTGGTGGAAGGAAACACCCACACAGTCAACGGAAAAACAGCTGGGTTGAAATAGCCCTGTGGACTGATTCAAGATGTTACTGAGGTTCCAGGGCAAAAAAAGCCATTGGTTAAAGGAGACTGCATAAAAGGCTCTTGAATTAAGTAGGGAATACAAATTGCTTACCATGAACGGCACAAGAGAGATATTATGTAAAACCCAATACAAATGGTATGGGAAGCACCTTCAACTACTAGGTATGCAAAGCAGGCATGTTGTGGAAAAATATACAGCATGTTGAGAAAATGAGTTGACTGCAGACTCTGTATTTTAACAGCTGAATTTTGACCACATATTACCTCCAAAAAAGGGTGTTTTTTTGGCTGGGAAAAGCTGTAATCTGTACTTAATAGCAGTGACATTTGCTTAAAGTTCTAAAATTCGCAGCGTATTTCTAGGTCATGGAAACATTATTGGACACATTAGACAGTTGAGTGAGCCGTGGCCATCCAGCAAAGAGTATGCAAAACAGTCCTCGAGCCCTCTGGTGCAAAAGGAAGCTGCGGCTAATTGGGAGAGGAGGGAGGGCGGCCTCCCAGATGTTTAGCCCTCGCCTGATATGGCACCTCTCGACACACAAACTGTGGGCCTTATTTATGAAGGACTTGCGCCGCCGGTGCGTCACTTTTTCCAATGTTAAAAGTGGCGCACCGGCGGCGCAAGTCCTTCATAAATAAGGCCCTGTATGTTTTCTCTTGCGTGGGCAATGACTCATGAAGCAATTTATTGTTTTTTATACTGCTTTGAAAATCAGAGCTTGAAGCAACAGGCAGAACAGAAAGGGTGCGTGGGAGGAGCGAGTTCTGCAAGGAACCTGAAGTGGGGGAGATGGGGGCTTTGTAGGAGCTAAGAGAGAGAAGCCGCCTTTGGCATTGTATTGATAGGGCGCCGACACATACACCGTTTGGCAAAACAGCAGAGTTGTGTATTGTTTCAGGCCCCCAGGTAGGGCAGAAGGCTGCTGGAAGCCCCGGGGCTATGCTTCTTTCAAAATGCTGTTTCTTCCATGCACTGCTTAATTTGTTAAAAAATAAGTTCCGGAGCTCAAAGTTTGGTTCAGAAGCCCAAGCCTATGCCATGGAAGGTCGGTGCGCCAACTACTAAAGCTGTGTATTCTTGATTCCACATCATGCCTCTTTAATCTGCCACGAGACACTCCCTTACTCTTTATCTCACTCTTGCAGGTTCTGTGTTATCCATGCTTTGTTCCTTTGAAACTGTTTTTCCATCTTTCTCTTCCTCTTCTTCTCCCTTTTCGTGACTCTCGCTCTGGATCAAAGTTTGTTGAAGAAAAATAAGTGCCGGTCCTCAGAAATGAGTGCATATGGTCCCCACCTGTACCCACTGGCTCAAATTAAGTTCTGCATCATAGAGAATAAGTTCACTGACATTGCTGGGTTGTTTGGGGTGCGTGGTCAGGGCTGGGCTTGAGCAATTTTCTGTATAACTAACTGGGATGCTGGCATAACTTATACCTAGGGGTGGGAAATGTGAAACTAAAGTGACTCTGGGTCTACTTTAGAGTCTGGGAGATCAGATACTTCATCACAAACATGATGGTCAGCCCACCTAGTGTATTACACGGTATACAACCTTTACAACGCGCGCGGTACAACGAAGTACCATTACCACGCAGTTATAACAACGAAAGTTGTTACAACGAATTGCGCTGGGTGGCGCTCAAGGATAATAAATCCTTTAATTTACTATCCCAACACCTTCCCTACTATCCACGGGGACTGGTGTTGGAATAGTAAATTATATTTTTTAAATTTGCGCCCCCCCCACGCAAGTCGTTGTAACGACTTGCGTTGTTACAACCGCGTTGTAATGGTACTTCGTTGTACCGCGCGCGTGGTAGTGACATACATCCGTATTACACACACATTATATCCTAAGGCATTTGTACTACGGCAAGCAGGATATCTGTCAGATTTTGAAGGAGTACCACACCTGCCAAACTGTAAATCATCAGATTTTTACACTGTATTGTAACATTCTATTAGTACTTGCTTCCCCTTTTGTGGGTGCTGCAACACTTACCCACATGGATAGCACTCTACACAGTGTAGGTGGTGCAGCTGGAACAGTGCTGCCTTTGTTTTGATCCTATGTGGAAAGTACTTCCATGAGCACTGAGGTGCTGTTTTCACGTTATGGGATGCAGAACTTAGTAGTGTGATGGGTAAAGAACTGTGAAAGTTCAGAGTGCAGTTTATAGTTTTTGGTAAGCTGAAAGCTTTGATCATCTATGAAGGTCTCTTTATGGTATTTCTTATTATTACAGTTCACTACATCATTTGCCATGCATGGATCGGCCGGAGATCTGCTGGGATGGACTTTGGTACAAGCATCCCTTATATGATTCTCAGTGTGAGAAGTCATGGAGCAGCCATATAATGTAGTTAGCTGGGGCCCGCAGTGTTGGACTAAATTAAAGTCCTCCATGCCTAGTGGTATTTGCCAGATCTGCCAGATCTCTTCAGGTATCCCATGCCTGTTGAAATGATGATGGCTGTTTTGTTGTTGAGGACTGGCAGAGAAAAAAGTGATAGACATGACCTGTTTGATTTTTGTCTTATGGGAGTACAAGTATGCCAAGTAGTGTTAGGGAATTTTTATTCAGCCTGTTTGATCTACAATCAGCTGCATGACTGTCAAGTGTTTTAGTATTTGTGAATGCCAGCAGGGTTATGTGTAAATGCACATCATGTATTAATTTACCTTACTGTATAATACCCAGACTAGATACATATTCAATCCTTTGTAGCTTATGTGGACATAGAAAGTTACAGGAGTGTCGGATTGTAGATTACAATGAAAGAAGCTATTATTGTTCCAGATTCTATTTCAGTCATATGTGTTGGTGTAGTTATCTTGGAAACATTCATGTTTTTGCCGCTCTTCTGAACTGTTAGCGCTCCTGAATTTTTCAAATATTGACTTATAGTGAGTTCCAGAACTTACCAGCTTGTACTGAGAAAGTGGTGCCTTCCATGGATTTCTTGTAGTAAGGTGATACCACAATCCATGGCGCAACTATGGAGCACAGTGTCCTAATTTGTTTGTATTTCTTGCATTTTAATTTGTGATTTTAGTAATCCTTTTTCTTAGAAAGCTATGTGGATGGCAAATTGCTAATCCAGCTATAGGAAGCCGATGGTGTGCTTACAGTACCGGTGTCATGAATTTTTTTGGTTGAAGGCAAAGAAGACGTTAAGTGGCAGTGCTTTGGATTGTGTGTTTAGGTATATTGAAAATGTGAGAGCAGATGCACATGTTGTGGGATAGTTGAGTTTGGCCATAATGAGTGTTGGAAAGTGGGTTATTGATGGGGTAAGTATGCACCTACCACAATTAATATATTGAAAATGTGACAGCAGATGCACATGTTGTGGGATAGTTGAGTTTGGACATAATGAGTGTTGGAAAGTGGGTTATTGATGGGGTAAGTATGCACCTACCACAATTAATAATGCCAGTAAAGGTCTCAGGTAAATTGCCCAACCCTTGGTAGCTGACAATGAGCAGTCAGGCCTAACTTAGGATACAGGAGTGCAAAGCATTTAAAAACATCAATGCATCAAATAGGTAAGACACAACACATAATAAAAATCCCACACCAATTTATAAAAATATGAAAAAATGTAAGACCCAATAGACACCAAAAGGGCAAAACTCCAATGTACAGAACTGGATATAGGAATTTTTAAAGATTAACCACCTCATATTGCTTAAAAACATAGAGCGGCACTCTTGGATATCTGGTCGCACTTGACTGGGACAAAGTCAAAGATTGGGCTGACCAGGAAGGAGCCCTGGTCAGATACACTAAGCGGAAGGCTCCAGTCAAAATCTTACCTTCATACTTCAAAACTTTTCTGGAGCTTCTTCTTCCGACTTCGCTCGACCCTCCACAGCAGGCCGGATTCTGTGAGGGATGGCCGGCTTGACTTTCTGCGAGGCCCCAGTCAAATCCTGAAAGTCTGGAGCAACTTAGCTTTCAGTGGGACTAACCTGAAATCCAGGCTGAGTCTGGTTGATGGTGGTCGGCTTGACTCTCGCCACCGGATCAGCCACCTCATGGAGTTTTTTCACACAAGTTCTCCAAAGTTCTTCAAACTTCAGGAGGTGCTTCCTAAAGGTCTATTTGTAGATTGAAAGTGTCCAAATCACCAATTCAAAGGTCGAAATCTTCTAGATCAGGGGTCTCCAACCATTTGATCACGAGCTACCGGTAGTTCTCCGAGACCCAGGGATTAGCTTTTTTTCAGGCTGCGTTACCCGCCCTCACCCAAACCAGCAGCTCTGATTGGCTTTGAGTTAGCTGGGGGTGTTGGGCTGAAGAGTGTGACGTTCCTCTTATAAGTGGAGATCAGCGTCTCGACTTTCTTCCCCTGCCTTTTCCTCACTAGCACCGCGCTGTTTATTGTTTTTTTCACAAGCGCGAAAGGTGCTAGTGTGGAGCAGAAGCAGGCATGACAGGGCAGACCAGCTGGTTTCCAGGTCACGCAAGAAGTACAAAACTGCCGGGACCTGCGCCATCTGCTGATTACACCAGTAGAGCCTGCCACCTTATCTTTCATCAGAGCAGCAGGCAAGCCGTGAGAGCACACCCTGGAGCCACAACAATTATGCCGGTAAGGGTAAACTTTACATACAACACTAAATGATTTTACTTAGACGTGGCATACTTCCGGCTTCTTTCCATGTGCTTGCCTGATAAACACCTCAGTTGTGCCCTGGTTTTGTAGTTAACCTCTGGCAGTGCTCCTGTACCGCACGCGAGAAAATGCCTGTCGAGCTCGCACGCTATCTTATTCCACTCCAGATGCAGCAATTATCATAGCGCGACACCAAATAAAGTGTTATCTTTCTGCCATATATATGAGTCTTTTATAATTCTATCAGTGCTACCAGTAAACCCAGTGTTACCTTTGCCAATGTCCTGCAGTCTTGCTGAGAGCTCATCAATTGGCTTATTAAACACTCCTCGTCACATGGTCAGCGACTGGCTGCCGCCCCCCCCCCATCTGACCACACCGACACCTGACACATGAACATGAGACCTGGTTATCTTTGGAAGGCGGGAGGTCGCAAGACCCCCCGGCCGTATTTATTAAGATATGAAATTAAAAAAGGTTTTTTAATTGCATGGTCAACAATTTATACAAAAATCAACAGAACATTAGATACAATATTGTCAACAAGTTTGAGAGGCTAACCTTAACAGAAACTCTAATACAGATTGTTTCCTAACCGAGTCTAACATCCTCATCTTGATTTTTGTATACTACATTTCTGGCCATATGGCAAGGTCGCTAACCGGTGTCAGGTCCTACTAGCTGCGCCTCACCTAGAGATGTGCGCATGCGCAGCAAGGCCTGAACTCCATTTACCCACTAAAGGAGGGCCCTTACTCTGCGCCATCCAGTGACGTCATAAGTATGCGCGCGGGGTGGCTACCAGCCTAAGGAAAGCGTGACTACTCCAACACGCGCCCCTTTGAAGCACCAGTTACCTTGCCCCTGAAGTTCTAAGAGTGGCCAGTGGCCCCTCCCCCTGGGCAGGAACCTCGCTAGGATGATGCCCGCCCCCTCAGACCTTAAAATAGCTGCTCACCGGTCATGACCTTACCGCATGACCCAAACCTAATAAATACGACGACCTAGGAGAAAAAATTCTAATGACAACTACTCTAGCTAACACATACATCAATTAAAAGCTACAAAGGGAAAAAAAAGTCCTACGCACAATTGCAATATCATAACATGTTTCATCACAGTTCACTAAAGGGGGAAAAAATTCCTAAAGAAAGCCTAACCAGCATAATATACAAACCAGTCACAAATCACTTATGAATATCAAGTATAGCAACAAGCACCTACAGATTACGCTTAACTAGACTAAGACAACATCAACAATTTAGTTTCAGGGATGGTGGGTGGGGAAACCAGAAGCCCCGAGCGCGGGGCACAACACGCTGTGGAGGAGCGTCCAGGAAGAAGAGGGTCTCCTGGGCGCTCCTCGCCTCTTTATTCCCAAGGGATTGGGTGGGGGTGGCTACGCCCCCCACCCAGCCCCTGCCGGCACGCCCGCCCCTGACCCGGACATCCTTCCATGGTATCCGGGTCAGGAAGGGCACCAACCAATCGGTGGTGGGGCACGCCCCACCACCGAGAGGCACGAAGGGAAGGGGCGATCGCCGCGCCGCCATGCGGGCGGGGGGGCCAAAAGCCCCCCCTTTTCACATGGTCAGCGACTGGCTGCCGCCACCCCCCATCTGACCACACCGACACCTGACACATGAACATGAGACCTGGTTATCTTTGGAAGGCTGGAGGTCGCAAGACCCCCGGCCGTATTTATTAAGATATGAAATTAAAAAAGGTTTTTTAATTGCATGGTCAACAATTTATACAAAAATCAACAGAACATTAGATACAATATTGTCAACAAGTTTGAGAGGCTAACCTTAACAGAAACTCTAATACAGATTGTTTCCTAACCAAGTCTAACATCCTCATCTTGATTTTTGTATACTACATTTCTGGCCATATGGCAAGGTCGCTAACCGGTGTCAGGTCCTACTAGCTGCGCCTCACCTAGAGATGTGCGCATGCGCAGCCGGGCCTGGTAATTACCCGGTCTACGCCGTGAACTCCATTTACCCACTAAAGGAGGGCCCTTACTCTGCGCCATCCGGTGGCGTCATAAGTATGCGCGCGGGGTGGCTACCAGCCTAAGGAAAGCGTGACTACTCCAACCCGCGCCCCTTTGAAGCACCAGTTACCTTGCCCCTGAAGTTCTAAGAGTGGCCAGTGGCCCCTCCCCCTGGGCGGGAACCTCGCTAGGATGATGCCCGCCCCCTCAGACCTTAAAATAGCTGCTCACCGGTCATGACTTTACCGCCACAGGCCAGCATTGTTAACCGACGATCTGGCCTCCCCCCACCTAGACCCCAATCAGGAGCAAGCTTGTTTAGCAAATCCCTCTAACCAGGCCCAGAGATTGTTAGACCACAAAACATTCCCCGCCTCAGTCAAGTGTACTCCATCCCCCAGGTAATACTGTTCGCCCCAGATACACCCATGTGGAATCGTCTGCAACCGGGGGGCCCGAAATAGTTTGTCCAACTGTGTGTTGATCCTCTTTACCGAGTGATTCAACGCCCTAACCGAGTCCCCCCCTCGCCACTGCCACCGAGGGATAAGTTGCGACCATACTACCGTGCAACCCGGGCAAGTCCTGGCCACCCACCCCGCAGTGGAGATGATCTCCTCAATAAGGATGCGTCTCCCCAACTTGGCCAAATCATTCTCCCCCAGGTGAAGTATCACCACTGACGGGGGGCGGGCTGCTGAGCTAAGAGTCCCTGGAAGAAGTTCCTGAACTGGTTGAGACATAGACCCCCTCTCCCGAAGAATGAAATGTCAAACCCCTTTTGCACGGCCCTTTTTTTACGGTTTCCTGAAAGAAAAACACATTCAGCACGCCTCACATACGAGTGACCCACGATCCAAACCATTTCCTTGTGTTGATTCCGATGCTTGTTCCGTGATGGCGTAGATCGTTGATGCCAGGTGGCGAGTTCCTCCCCTGCGTCACTGGTCTGAGAAACTGCAAAAAACCAAAAACAAACCGAGTGTGAGCACCGTCCTGTCACAGCATGTCAATTCGCACATATCGTTTATAACATTCAGAGGACCATCTCCCAATTTCCTTCACATTTTTAACCGGGAGGCCCCTTGCCACTGCCTCAGTTGCTGCCCCAATCCTAAACGAGTGAGTGCCAAATTCCTTGGGGTCAAGACCTGCCTGTCTGACCGTCAGTTTGAAGACCCTTCTAAACTGGTACCTGGTCAAGGGGGTACCGTCGGCGTGACACAACAGTGCGCCTCCCGCCGTGCCCCCCGCTGTTTATGGAAGATTTCCACATGAGCAACCGGACAGCAAGGATTGGCACGGGCTCGGTGGAGCACTATCGTGTGACCCCGTGACTCCTGGTCGGTTTTGGATTTCTGAATTGTCACCCACATGGTGTCCTCCCTGATCTTCACACAGGCCCCTTGTAGGCCGCCCTGCTGATCATGTTTGGACGCTGCCACCAACTCGCCAATTCTCAGAGCCCCATAGAAAGCCAGGGAAAATGCAGCTTTGAACAGAAGTACCTCCCACTCCGAGCTACAGACACTGTGAAGTGCCACCAATAAAGCTGTCAGCCGTGCTAGCCCTATGGGCCTTCTTTTATCTGCAGGGTGACCCTGTAAATGGTGCCAACCCCTCAAGGCCTTGCGCACCATAAAGGTGTTAGTGGGGTCTCGCATGCCCTTAGCCTGCGCAAAGAAGGAGACCGCCGCCCTATGCCTGCTTGCAGCCGCTACTGAGCGACCCTCCCTGTGCATCCATTCTAAGTAGGCCGCAAAGCTGTCCTCCTGTGCCCACCCAGCCTCGCGTTCCTGCCCCAAGAAAGTACGGTAAGACAAAAACGCCCCTTCGTAAGCTGTCTTGGTCCTGGGGGCTAAGCTAGCAACCACGAGGTCCTGTAATCTGGGGCACCAATCTGCCAAAGTACTGCCGGGAAGTGAGCCGGAGAGGGGTCTGCTGCAGGAAGATGTTCCCTGAAAACCTGCATTTTAAAGCGAGAGAGGGAGTCAGCTGCATTATTGAGAATGCCAGGGACATGCTTGGCTTTGAAGACCACATTCATTTTCAAGCATTGCAACACAATCTCCTTTATCAGGCACAACACGCTGTGGAGGAGCGTCCAGGAAGAAGAGGGTCTCCTGGGCGCTCCTCGCCTCTTTATTCCCAAGGGATTGGGTGGGGGTGGCTACGCCCCCCACCCAGCCCCTGCCGGCACGCCCGCCCCTGACCCGGACATCCTTCCATGGTATCCGGGTCAGGGAGGGCACCAACCAATCGGTGGTGGGGCGCGCCCAGGAGGGCACGCCCCACCACCGAGAGGCACGAAGGGAAGGGGCGATCGCCGCGCCGCCATGCGGGCGGGGGGGCCAAAAGCCCCCCCTTTTCATTAGTGCGATCTCCCAGCCAGGTGGAAGCCTGTTCTGTGCCTGCCAGGTCTAAGGAGGCAGGTCTTCAGTCGGTGATCTGTGAAGGGAGGCAGAGGCCCCGGGGTGCCCGGGAACAGACGAAACAGTTGTTCCTGCAGCTGAAAGAGACCTGTTGTACGTGCACTAGGTGTAGGGTCAAAATCAAAGGGCACAATCTGAAATGATGAACACATTTCTGCTCAGTGACAACACATTAACATTCTAATAAGTTAAACTCGTCTAGTCCGTTTTGAAAAGGGAGAAAAATATAACACCAATAGATGTTGCTTCTGAGGTGATAGTAACCCGCGCACACAGCCACTATGGGCCACCACCATTCATCTTGCAAGGTGCTCTCATGAGTGGCCAGAACACAGAGGAAAGAAACACCCCAGCAGGCAAAGGATGCCTTCACAATGAAACTGCAGGCCAGTGCTGGCATCCAGCCAAGTGAAGGCTGGAACACTAGCAACAGCAGATCAACGGGCATGAGCAGAGGGCAGGCAAGGGCTCAATTTGTACAGTTACACACAACTCACATATAAACACACAAACAGAGCTGCCAATTGGTCATTCTCCTTGTTTTGCATGCTGTGGTTTTTATGCAAGTACTTAAAATGGTAAAAGGTAAACCTCAGGTTCTGTTGGCTGAAATACGGAACGGAAATATCACACAGAATATGGCGTCTTGCCAAGCGTGCCTATGCATAAATTTTCTGCATTAACATTTGTTTTAGGTTTGTGAGGTTGACAGTTTCACTTTTTTGTTGTAGCTGCTTAAAAGTGATTTTTGTAGCAAAGTAGATGAAAAACCATGCCTACAATTTTTCCAATTCTTTCACCGGGCAGTGCTATCAAATGGTTTAACTTTAATGAGTGATTGTTTACATTTGGCAATGGGCAGTTTGTCCCATGCAATAAATCTTGGAAATGGGATATCAATTAAATTAGTCAGGCATCGAGTGTGACTGGGTTAAAATATACACATGCCATCAAAGCAAGGTCTGCCTCAAAAACTGTCTTCGAATGGGCAATTTATTTCTAAAGTAAAATTAATTTTGTGTTGTGTTTTATTGCATTGTACTTTCTCACTACTAGCTGTTTGTGGGCCGATCTTTTTGGCTGGTGGGCTTTGCCAATGCTTGAATGTGTTTTTTTAGCTATTTGTGGGCTGATTTCATTGGCTGGTGGGCTGGTTTTTATTGTTAATTTTTCTGATATTGTCAAAAATTGCGTGCTGCAAGCACAAATAGACTAGTCTTCATACCTTGAAAAACACCACCTACTATTCAAAATGTCTTTGCATTACAGTTTAAAACCTAATTTGCAAATGTTGCCCAATTTTTAGCCATTAGATTTGGCGTGGGGGGGTCTCTCTGACAAATGTGCGAGTTGCTTGGGGTTTAGTAGCTCACAACAATTTTCACGGACCAGAAGTAGCTCTCACTACACAAAAGGTTGGAGACCCCTGTTCTAGATGGTCTCCGGGATGTCTGGACTACAGTCCCCACAATGCACCTGACCAAATACTTAAAAGTCCACTTGACACACTCCAGAATGGGAACACTTGGTGGAGATGATGCAGGTGCACTTTGTTGTCCAGTAGTTTGTAGGGAGTCCACTCCCTAATCCTTCCTGAATCAAGGCTCAGTCCCCAGGACTGTATTACCGGATTCTGCTGCTGGAGTAGTCATTCAGGATGCAGATCTTTGGGTACAGATCCAGATTCTAGAAGGGCGATCTTTCTTCTCCTTGTAGTTTCAGGCAGCAGATCTGAGAGACTATTCACATATGTATTCCGTGTTCTGGGACAACAAGCAGGGAGGTACCTTTGTCCAATGAGATGCTGGATGCCTCCCAAAATGATGACAACTTCCTCCAAAGTGTGGCATCTTCTTCTTCTACATAGCACTGCACTTCCAAAATCCAACATGGATTATTTCTCTCCAAAGGAGTAAGAGCTGGATAATCTAGCAGACAGTGTGACTTATGTCTGCCATCTGACTTGAACACCGGGTGAGTGGTAGGTACACCTGGCATTCCGTATTGATCTTCTCTCTCTTTGAGCTCAGTTAGATTTACCCAGCCCCTTCTTTATGTGACCTATGCCTCTCAGCTTCAGAGCTCTCTCCATCAGATAACCTCTGCTACCACCAGGCCACTTAACACCTAATCAAAGCAGCCTGGATAAGCCTGTTAAGGCTGACCAATCAGCAGAGACTACTAGAAGGCTGATTTACGGCTTACAGTTGAGAAAGTTCTATAACTTCTCTTCTGTGCTAGTTATGATAAATTCAATAGTGGCAAGTTGTTCACGTTATCAATACTAATCCTTTAAGTCCTTTAATTATATTTATGCTCCTTTCATAGCAATAGTTATACCTAAATAAAATATTGCAATGTTAGTCTATGGAGCTAGGTATCTACAATGGGAGGAAATGAAATGGGCAGTGTTCTTTCCTCACCAGGGCATATTAAACATAGCTTATAAGGTCCTTGCTTATAGTTGCATGGCCCCCATCCCTGGTTCACCTAGGGGAGACCTTGGGGGTGCCTAATACACCAAATGTACTTTTAAAGACAGTCTGCAAAGCCAAGCTGCCTTTAAAAGGACAGCAGGGACTCACCCATGCACACATGCAAGTGAAGGAAATCTGCTGGGCCTCTAAAGTTCCATGCCCTAATATGTAGTAGGTGCTTATAGGTAGATTGCACCCCCTGGCTCTATTATCTACTAGGGACTTGTAGGGTCTGTCAGTACCAGTTGTCAGTGTACCCTATCACATGTCCCTTTTTAAACATAGCACTGGAACAGGGCCTGGTCAGCAGAGCCCAGGGTACAGTCAGATTAAGTCACCACCAGTATAATTCAGCAACAAATGGGGGTAATCAGGGTAAACAGATGACTTTCAAACAATGAGTTTGAAAATGGATTATAGCTTTTGTTGATATCCAGAGTATGGGAAAATGCATTGCAATGGTTTCATTGTGTAGAAGGTGCTCTTTGTTACCTTGTTGACATGTGCTTTCAAGGATAGGTCTGAATCCATGATTACCCCCTAAGTTTCTTACCTCTCTTGATTAATTGAGTTCCATGGGCTATGTGACGGTAGTGTGTTTATGCAGTTGTCCACCATGTGTGATGTCTATCTTAGTGGTATCGTGCTATCAGTGGCTACTCATCATCCATGCATTTAAAGCACAGAGGCAGTCTTCAGGTTTTGACTTGTAAAGGCCCTCTTGAACAGCCATGTTCAGATAGGTTTGTGCATAGTTGAGTTGGAACACGTAAGACTTAATTGTGAAATCAGGTCTGGTAACAGTTAGGTGGAGGTTGAATGAGAAAAGAGATATGATGAATCCCTGTAGAATGTCACAATGTGGGGTGAGAATGGTTAATGTAAATACTAGTAGGTCCATAAATCTTTTCTTTGAGGTACGAGGAAACTCATTTCAGAATGTTTCCATCTTCCAGAGGATGGAGTCTTTTTAGAGGTATGTAGTAGTGGGCGGTGATAAATGCCACTGTTAATTTCAGCAGCAAATGATGGGCAAGAGTTCTGGCTGTGTGTCTCTAACTGGTCTGAATCCAAATTGGGTGTGTGACATCAAGTAATTTACCACAGAAAACTTGGAAAGCTCAGTAAAAACAATTTCTTTTTCAAATATTTTTTCTGGAAATGGGCCATTAGATATAAAACCTATAGTTTGTTGGGTTAAGGTTCTTCTTCTTGAGAAGTGGTCTAATGTAGGAGGTTTTAAACTCGGGTGGGAAACATCCTAGTTCAAGGGACTTAGTGGACAAGGTTCTAGCTACCTCCCCTGTGCAGTTGTGTGAAGTATATTTATTTACGTTTTTAAGAGGTGTTGGATCTGAAAGTAATCATCATGCTCTGCTTGAAATGATAATGCATTGGAATCCTTTTTCTAAGAGGGTGTTGAAAGTATTATGTGGCAGATGATTGGTGTTGCCCATCTTTGTGGTGGTTGAGTCATCTGCATTATCTTTAAGGAAATTTTATGAAATGTCGAATTTTTATGTCTGTTCAATAGAGATTTTGTAGCAGACATTTCATAATCCTAGTATTCCTGATGTTTTAGCACTCTAATGCAGAAATCTTCACAATCGTGTAGAGTTCCTGAGATGGGCAGTCAGCTTCTAATAATGTGTGTGGTGTACTGCTGTCTTTTTGTAGCTCTGATGGCTTGTTTGTAGGGTTTGTTAGACTGTCATAATCTGATTTTCTTCTTTTTCATGCATTAATTTCCTCCACTTGTATTGTAGTATGCTGACCTTTCATTTTTTTGATTTTTTCATTCTTTTGATATTGTAATTAATCCGTATGAATGAACGACTGGATGAATTGTGAGATTTGTAAAGCGTGCAGCTACTGTTTTACGCTCCCCATCTTTTCCTTTTTGTGGCAGGGTTGGCTAGCAGATGTGCTTATTGAGTGTAAGGGCTCCTCGTGGCAGTAACTGAATAGTCTATTTTGGAGGTAGAAGGGAACGGTTTTGTAGAAAGCGCAGTGAGCTCTACTAAGTGCCTTAAAAACTATTTTTTTCTTCACTGGTAGCCAGTGAAATAGTTTGCTGAATTGAGTGGGAATTATGTTTGGAGAGACCTAAAAGCAAATAGAAGGCCATATTTTGGATTTTTTTGTAGTCTATGAGTCATACGAGCACATCGCATCACAGGAAGCGCCCACCTAGACCCATTAGTACATAGGCAAAGCGCACTCGCCTTCTGATAATTCCTGGCACATAACCTCACACATCAACCATATAAACGGAAGTGTTTATGCCTGATCTACCATTCACCACCAGGTTAACAAACCTTTGAAGGAGTAGACCCATATTGATCATTCGTGTACTTCAGGCAATTGAAGTGTAACGTTATCGAATATGAGTGCATATGTAACCATCAACGATTCTCTGCCTGTTTTATCCTTCCATCCTCCTCTCTCCCCCATTTTCTTTTCCCGCATTTTCTGTCTATAGTCCTGACATAGTGTATCACTTTCTCCTGTGGCGGATCTACAATCTCTTATTGAGCACATACCTGGAAATTGGCAGAAAACGTATTGTGAATTGTACCAGACATTTGTATCGGATTATATATAACATGTTTACGGACCGTTCTAAACTGCTTTGTTTTTCAAAGTTCTGTGAAAGTTTAAAAAACAATAAAAAAAATGATTCATATAGTCTGGAATTCCTATGTACAGACATTCATGTAGTCTAATCTGGTCAGGATCAATGCCTGTACAACCATATCCCAGAGGAGTAGCCTCAGAAACTTACTCAGCATTCTAAGGATCGAGCATGAATTTTTTATTACTGCTGCAATTTGAGGTTTGAGTGAAATCTGGGTGTCCACTAGTACCCCTAGCTTTCTAGCCACTCCAGTCGGGGAGGGTGCCCAACTGGATCGCCAGGCCCTATGTGGTATTCTTCATGTGAATAATCACATATGTAACTATTTAATCAGTAATCCCAGCCCCCTGATATACCTCTGGAAAACAAATTGTTTTCTAGAGATTTTCATTTTTTATTTCTGTTTTTTGATCATTAGAGAAGTAATTTAGCTTGGGTAGACATAGCTGATCCAGGCTGAATTTTTCTGGACGACATTTTTAAAAATGGTGTATGTGTTGCAGTGAGAATGTAATATTTGAGGAAGCGTGAGACCTATATACTTCATTTTGGTGTCAAAACATGTTTTGGGGATCAAGTAGTCTTATAGAGACAGAAAATAACTCCTAAGAGCAACCCTTCAACCATTTACCAAAATTTCGGATATAATAAAGGTAGAAGAGACATATATAGAAATGAAAACAAAAAATTATGTTTTTTAATCCTTTTATGTATACACTAAACAAAGTTTATGATCTGAATATGAAAAAAATAATGCTTATCACTCCTGTTTTAGACACATTTTCATAGTTCACTTTATTTTTTTCGGCAATCGCTAATGCCACATTTTAAGAATGCTGAACATTTGAGAAGAGCATATCGCCAGGGACATCTTTTTGTAGCACAGGTTTTGTATGAATATGTAAGTGTAAGTTCTATGGGTAGAGGCTTTAGAAATTTAGTGGGATTTAGAATCCCACCAATATTTTCCCAACCAAATTCACACGGATCCCCCACATATACATGTTCCAAAACATTTACACATCTTCTGATCAAGGAGAATGCCATTTTAATATGTCCATGCATGGGGGGAGGAGCCGCGCCAGCGACCAAGATGGCCGCTTGAGCACAGGCTCCGCCCGCCACCACATAATGACTTGCCATCCGGCACAACATCCTGAGCCCCGTCCCTACCATCTGGTGGGGGGCCCGCTCCTGAGCCACTGGGCGAAATTTCGAATGATTTGGGCGCTCGGATGACTTGAATCCATCGTCTGGAACTTTTGGGGCCTACTGGGTGCGACACCAGGACCCAGTGTGTGGCACTGCCCGCTTTGGAGTTCAACAACAACGGTGAGAGAGACCAGAAGTGCGCGGTGCAACTTGTTCTGTGGAAGTCGCGCCCCACTCGAGTGGCTCTCGGACCCCCATCTCATGCCAATTGACTCCGCACATCTACGCCTCTACGGAACAACCTGTAGCTGTGCCGATTGCCCTTGCGATATAGGGGTTCACTCGGCCGGTGGAGTTGGTAGTCGCACAGAAACTGAAAATGGCTGTGAGGGGGGATCCCGAAAAACTACCTCCAAAAACGCTGAGGAACACCAAACCGGTCCCGTTCAATAGACTGGAAAAGTGCAGTTTCTCGAAGGGGTCCCCGGTGGACGAGAAACGCATGCAAGTGAGTGGCAATGAGGAGGCCCCGTCCGGGGCAGACCCGACTTTGAAAGACCTGATGGCGGCGATCACCGGGATTCAGTCATCCCTTGGCAAGATGGACACCAAGTTGGTCACTGTTCACATCGAGGTGAGCCTAATCTGAGCAGACCTGAATAAAACCTCTGAAAAAGTTAAATCACCTGAGATTAAAACATCGAGTCTCACGGACGATGTGTCGGACCTCCAGCGAGAAGTGAGAGAGTTGAAGGAGTCTCGGACCCAATTTGCTCGCAAGCTGGATGAGTACGAAGGACGGGCAAGGTGCAATAACGTCCGTATCCTGGGCATACCGAAGAGATCAGAGGGGCAGACCCCGGACCTGTTCGTGGAAGACCTTATCCTGAACCATTTAAAACCCAAGGGTCTCAGCAACTTTTTCACCGTTGAGAGGGCCCACAGAGTACCTGGTGGCCGCCCGAAGACAGGGGCGCCCCCTCGCCCGATGATTGTCCACAATCTGAACTTTCGGGACAGAGATACTATTCTGCAGACTGCGAGATCCTCTGGACCTCTGGCTTATGAAAATGCGTCTCTCCTCTTTTTCCCTGACTTCATCCAGGCTGTGCAGAAACAAAGGCAGGGTTTCATAAACATCAAAAGACGGCTGCGTGCCTCGGAACTCAAATACTCCATGTTGTTCCCTGCCCACCTACGGATAGAACGCGACGGTAAAGCCTGGTTCTTTGATCACCCAGACGCAGCATCGGACTGGTTGGACAGAATCCAGGGGCCCGATACCAAAGGCAACACCCCGATGGACAATGAGGAACAATAATCCCGTGTTGGTCACTGCAGTTGGACAGGGTGGCAAGGGAGCTGGTTTGATGGGGGAGATCTCTTAATCCCAGCTGAGTTTGTTAATATTCTGGGTGTTTGATTAACACTGATGGGGGTTCATAGGCGGGTTGGGTTGGGGTGAGCTGGTGGCCTGTTTTAAGGTCCTCCTTAGGCATGAGCGGGAAATCCGTTACGCCCGCGGATTTTGTGGATTTTTGGGAAATCCGCAATCCGCGAATTTTGCGGATTTCCTGCAAAATCCGCAAAAAAAAATCCGCGGACGTAACGGGTTCAAAAGTTGAACCCCCACTCATGTAACTATTTTACAATGATGCCAGCAAGCTGCCAGCGCCGTTGTAAAATAGTTACAAAGTTAGCTTGCACAGGAACCACTAGATAAAACGAAGCAGGTGCTGCTTTATTTTATCTAAGTGCTTCCTGTGCAAGCTAACTTTGTAACTATTTTACAACGGCGCTGGCAGCTTGCTGGCGCCATTGTAAAATAGTTACAGCTCACTCAAGGGACCCCTGCGCCCTTCGGGGCGATTGCATAGTAACACACACATGGTCGCTCGAACTAGTTGATGCTCAAATTCAGTGACTCATTCATTAGCCCAAAAACAATTGTGAGCGTCGTCGAGGCTGTGTGCCTTCTTCCCAAATCTACCGTGGAAAATCAGCTGTGATGCTGGATAGACTTTGCATCCTTGACTTTCACAAGCGCAATACCCGTGCTGTTCCTGTGACCAGGAGCTTCTTTCTCTTCATCTGCTGAACTGATCTTTCTCTGACCTTTCATACACACAAGAGGCACACACATGAGTAGGCACATTGTGTTCGCACGGGTTTCTGCAAGTTCGCGAGCGTTTTGTACAATTTTGCAATTTGAGAAATTGTACAAAACCCTCGCGAACTTGCAGAAACCCGTGCGAACACAATAAAAAAAATCCGCGAGGATTCGCGGATTTTGCGGATTTTCGCAATCCGCAAATTCGCAAATCTGCAAATTCGCGGATTCCCAATCCGCAAAATCCGCCCATGCCTAGTCCTCCTCCGTTTTCTACGTTTAGATATTGTAGTTAGTTTTGGGGGTGACAGGCACACTGCTGGTTGGGGATGTGCACAAGTTGAATGCAGGGGTGCAGGGTGGGGGGTTGTGGGGTTGGGTTGTGGGGACTTTTGTTTGTTGATTTGTGTTTTGTTTATGACCTAGGCTTGCAATGGATGTCACTTAACGCTTTAGGATTTTCCGGGGACGAATATGGCGTCAGCTGGGCGGGGTTTGGGTGTGTCGGTCCTCAGCTGGAATGTGAATGACCTGGGAGATAAGATCAAGCGTGCAATGGTGAGACAGCTGATCAGGCGCCGGTTGCCAGATGTGGTCCTACTCCAAGAGACTCATCTCATGGGAAAGAGATGTATGGCGCTGCACAGGGGTGGGTATCAATTGGTTTCCCATGCCGGTTTCACCTCAGGCTCCAGAGAGGTGGGGATATTGGTCAAGAATTCCTTCCCGCTCACCATACAGGCTACCTGGTCTGATAAACGTGGCCGGTATATCGGGGTCTTGGGGCTGTGGGAGGGCAGAACAATTACGTTCCTTTCAGTTTATGTACCACCCACATTGCAGACAGACACCTTCTGTGACCTGAGTAGGATGTTCTTGTCGCTACCCACTGGCATTATGGAGATTGGGGGTGATTTTAATGTTGTCATGGATGGCGAGTTAGATAGATACCCCTCCTGTGTGTTACCTCCCTCTAGTAGGTGGTTGTCGGAGTTTGTTGCTGGTACGGATATGGTGGATGGGTGGAGGCTTCGTCATCCAGTAGACTTGGAATACACACACACATCTGCGGCACACCACTCTTTCTCTAGAATTGACTATCTGCTATTGCCTGCGTCTCAGGCGGCATTTGTCCAGGAAGTGCGCCACCTGTCCAGGGGAGTGTCTGATCACTCTCCGATATGGTTGCAGTTGAAAATCGGAACGTACAATGTTGCTAGGATTGCACCAATTAGTGCTTGGCGGTTGAGAGATCCCGCCACCAAAAAGGAACTGGTACGTGTCACCGATAACTACTTTAGTGAGAACTCGGGGACAGTCGAATCTGACTGCTCTCTCTGGGAGGCCTACAAAACAGTTGTCAGGGGGGAGGCCCTCTCCCTAATCTCTGGGCAGAAGACAAAGAGCAGGGCGGGAATCGACAGGGTTGAGGCGGAGCTATTGGCGACGGAAAAGGAGGTCTCCACCACTGGTGACCCGGACGGTGAACATCGCCTAAGTCTCCTCCGAGTTGAGTTCAAACACCTATCGCGAGAGGGGGCGAGGGAACAACACGCTAACACACAAAGTAGAGTCTATGAACACGGAGACAAGGCCGGGAAACTGATAGCGTGGTTGGGGAAGGGAGACTGGGGGTCTCGTCTGGTCCCGGAGCTGCAGATTGCGGGCTCGGGTACCACAGTGGATCCGCAGCACATAGTGGACGAGTTTGCCAGATACTACGAGGAGGTTTATACCTCAGCGGGGATGCACACAGTGGAAGAGAATGCAGAGGTCATCCGGGATATCCGAATGCCCGCTCTATCGGCCGTGGATCGGGAGTTCATGGACTCCGATATAACAAACGACAAGGTCGCGATGGCCATCCGCGGGGTGCGCTCCGGGAAAGCCTCGGGCCCGGACGGTATTCCTGTTGAACTTTATAAACTTCATTCTGACCGTATAGCTCCCTATATGAAGGCCATGTATCTTGAGAGCAGGGAAAATGGCATGCTTCCCTATGACCAGCGTATTGCCAACATTGTTGTTATATATAAGGATGGTAGGCCTTGTCTGGAACGTTCTTCTTATCGCCCAATCTCTCTCTTAAATGCGGAGCCTAAAATTCTGGCCAAACTACTCGCGAACCGGCTAGTGAAAATTATAACTGAACTGGTACACCCGGATCAGTCCGGTTTTATGCCGCGCCGAAATACCGCCCTTAATCTTCGTAGACTCCATGGGGTGGTGGCAGGTTCGACTCGCATCCATGAGCCAGCGGCGCTTTTGTCGTTGGACGCTACTATGGTGTTTGACAGAGTGGAATGGCCATATTTATTTGCGGTGCTGGAGAAATTCGGGTTCGGCCCGGAATTCATACGATGGATCCGTCTCCTGTATTCTGCGCCATTGGCTCGTGTAGTGGCAAACAATCACAAGTCCCGCGATTTTCGGCTTGGACGGGGCACCAGACGAGGATGTCCCCTCTCGCCACTTTTGTTTGCTCTGGCACTAGAGCCGCTGGCGGCCTGGGTATGATGGGATAGATCGATCAAAGGGTTGCGCTGGACTTCGGAGTGGGAGGACAAAATCTCGCTATACGCGGACGATATCCTGATGTATCTGACCTCCCCCCGACAGTCCCTCATTGTCTTCATGGATATCTTGGCAATATACGGTTAATTAATTGGAAGAAATCGGTTTTATTTGTTTTATTTGTGTTGAGCGGTGACCCCCCGAGAGTGCCAGAAACCTGCCCGGTAAGGGTGGAGCAGGTGGGCTTTCGCTATTTTGGCATTTACATTTCGCGGGATCCTAAACTGCGTTTCGATGCTAACCTTGTTCCCGCCTTGGCCAGACTCTGCCGGGATATCGCAAAATGGAAGGAACTGCCACTCTCCCTACTGGGTTGTGCGGTTCTGTTCAAAATGATGGTGCTACCGCGGTTCTTATACGCTTTACAGAACTTCTTTGATCCCGTGCCTTCCTCTTACATCAATGAGATTGAATCGCTACAGTGTCAGCTTCTTTGGGCGGGGAGACCGCGGATTGCGTTATCTAAACTGATGTTACCCTGGTATGACGGTGGGATTGGACTACCCAGCATTAGGAAATACTACTGGGCTTCCTAACTGGCCCCCATTAATCACGCAATTTATGGCTCCCCGGCTGACCCCGGGTTCACAATGGATCAAGCTCAGTTACCGGGGAGAGTATACCCGGGTATTGTATGCCAAACGAGGTAGGTTCCCACTGATGGGTCCCGTGTTGGCTTCGGCGCGGGCGTGGCAAGATGCCAACCGGGCCCTCCAATGGGAGGGTAGGATAACTATGGCCACCCCACTATGGAACTCCGAAGCCCTGGGCAGCCTGTGGAAGTCGAAGGGTTTCGATCGTTGGGACCAATAGTTATCTCCCAGATTAGAGACATATGGGGCAAGAAGGGTATATTGACCTTTGAGGAATTGCAGGCCAAGCACCATTTGAATGAGAGTGAGCGATTTCGATATCTGCAAATCAAACATGGCCTGGCGGCAGCTGTTCTTCGTGATGTGATGCCGCCGGAGGCCTCTCCACTGGAAGATCGACTCCTGGATGGGTATCTCCCCACCAGAGCGATCTCTCTGGTTTATAAAAAGTTGGTCAACCACACTGTAGATCCCCTGGTGAGAGTCTGTGAGCAATGGGTGGCAGATGGCTTGATTTTGGATGATGAGAATTGGGTGGAAGCTGTGTCATCCCCCCGAGAAGTGGCGATCTCCATGAGACTTCGGTTGGTGCAACTTAAGATTCTCCACCGGTCCTACACCACGGGCCCGGGGGTGTGGCGATTGGGGCTTGCCTCAAACGCAAACTGGTGACGAGGTTGTGGTATGTTAGGTACCTTCATGCACATTCTGTGGGAGTGCCCTGATATCCAGAAATACTGGACCAAGATTCATGAGAAAATGAGTGAGGTGTGGGGAGTACAGGTTGCATTGGAGGCACGCCGCTGTTTGCTGAATGTATGGGAGCCTTCCGATCATTCGACTCATGGCAAGCTCTGGGTAATGCTTGCCTGTATGATTGCCAAGCGAAACATTGCACAACTTTGGGGGGGGCGGTCGAGCACCCCGGGTTCGGAAATGGATGGATGACCTTGATTGGTGTGCTGAGCTGTGTATGTGGCCAGAGGGAGACCCCGCAAATGGGGAAAGATATGGGATGCCTGGAATGTATACCGAGGAGATATTTGCACACCACAAGAGCTCGATTTAGTAAATGAGGACACTGAGGCACCTTGAACCCAACTGTGACACTCCTACATGATACTGTACCGCTGGAACGCTGATTTGCCAAAACTGTATTGCAGATGTCCGTTGCATGATGGTCTCGTTTGTTGTAATTGTCTAATATTTTCAATAAAAACAATTCTTAAAAAAATATGTCCATGCATAGAATATACAAATGTGCCTGGTCTCGAGTTTGATGCTGATTTTTTATTATTTTACAGCGGATCAGAAGCTTCTGACTAATCGTAAAGCTTCCAGCCAATAGGACTGTGATAAATTGTTCTGGTGTACCCTATCAACTTGTTTTTCTTTACACTGTTTAAAATGAGTATTTTGTTTACGTTGCATTTGAAATGTTGTTCAATTTGAGTATAACTGTTTTTCACTGAATGTCAGAAATATTTTCTGTTTAAGTTTGTGTTTAAACCTCGTATCTGTCCAAAAAAAACATTGTGAAAAGAGGTAAAACAATAAATAAATCATGGAAGCTTTACGATTAGTCAGAAGCTTCTGATCCGCTGTAAAATAATAAAAAATCAGCATCAAACTCGAGACCAGGCACATTTGTATATTCTATGCATGGACATATTTTTTTAAGAATTGTTTTTATTGAAAATATTAGACAATTACAACAAACGAGACCATCATGCAACGGACATCTGCAATACAGTTTTGGCAAATCAGCGTTCCAGCGGTACAGTATCATGTAGGAGTGTCACAGTTGGGTTCAAGGTGCCTCAGTGTCCTCATTTACTAAATTTCTTTTAGCTAATTAGGACTGAGGTCACCATAGGCTTTTTATTTATTAAACTCAAGTCCCACAGCCTGGGACAGATATTTAACGCCTTTGGCGAGAAGAAGGGATGAATCCTTTAGTGTACCCTATCAACTTGTTTTTCTTTACACTGTTTAAAATGAGTATTTTGTTTACGTTGCATTTGAAATGTTGTTCAATTTGAGTATAACTGTTTTTCACTGAATGTCAGAAATATTTTCTGTTTAAGTTTGTGTTTAAACCTCGTATCTGTCCAAAAAAAACATTGTGAAAAGAGGTAAAACAATAAATAAATCATGGAAGCTTTACGATTAGTCAGAAGCTTCTGATCCGCTGTAAAATAATAAAAAATCAGCATCAAACTCGAGACCAGGCACATTTGTATTTTCTAAAACGTATATATTCCAGCCTGGCCCCGTAGGACAAAACCCCTTATTTGATACATGCATAGAATATGACACGGTGGAAGGTCACTTAGCGGTACTGATTGCTTGAACTCACTGATCATCAAATGTGTGACAGTCAGAACAAATTTTCCACCCATACACAAGGTATTTCTCTGCGTCCTTAAAGTCACACTCTTCTTCCGTCTCACCAAATCCTTTTAGAAACTTCACAGGTTCAGCAGTTAAAGCTCCAAGCTTGGTTTCAATGTTGCTCATAGTGTCATCACCCGTAAGAATAGTTGCCTTGATAAGAACACTGGGAAGCTCTGGGTGAAGTTTCTAGTACAGAATATGAAGCCAGGTTAAGTGTCTTTTCACACCTGTTCTAAAACTAGGCCTGGGTGGAGCTTGCTTAGTTCTGCTACTTGGAACTCCGTGAAGTGGCAAAAAAAACTGCTACACTATGCACAGTTCTGCAGGCAGGCATAGCTGCTCGACGCGCCCGTTCCTGACATATTTTAAATCATGCAGATTTGGATTTACCACGGTATAAATACAACAGAAACTCATACTGTAGTTTGAACACTAGATGGCACGCTGCAACTGGTTATATTTAATTTAATTCCAAGAGACAGCGTCTAGGCCCCGTGGGACACACCCAAGATGGTGCCTCTACGACCCAGGACCCGAATGCCTCAACACGCGCCTGTCCTTTTACACCCCCACCCGCCATCTTCGCTCGTCCAATCAGGCCCTCGCCGCTATTCCACGCATCAACAGATCTACCATGGGGGGAAGATCCTTCTCCTACTTAGCGGCCAAAACCTGGAATTCTCTCCCCACCCACCTCCGCCTTACACAGAACCACCTCTCCTTCAGAAAGCAACTTAAAACTTGGATATTCGATAAATAAAGTACCCCCCCTACCTTCCCTCAAGCACCTTGAGACCCTCTGGGTGAGTAGTGCGCTATACAAATTTTTTAACTTGCCCACTCATCGTGATGGCTCCTCATGCCATATCACCACCTTGGGTTGCTTTGGCCAGTTCCAGGTACACTTTAAATACAGGCTCACTTGCACAGGGCCTCTACCACTAGACTTCATGGGAGCAGGTAGGGAAATGTGTGACGTTTCTCCAGGAAGGGATTAGGTGCCTTGAGCGTGCTCTATTTAGAGTTGTACTTTATGCTTCAAAAATAAAGCTGAGTTGCGGCATGCCGTGGCGCAGCAGGCCTTGCTTTATTTTTACCCACAGTAACATTTGAAATATGTTTGCATGCTGCTTTCTCATCTCCCTCTCCTGCTGCTGCGCTCCAGAATGCTTCACTAGCCACAAAACAACAAAAACAAGAACAGAACTGCAGGAATCTGAATGCACATCTCTGCCCTAGCAGGGGCACCACTTGCACAGTAGAGGCCCGCTTGCACAGTTGACATTCATTACTGCCCCGTGCCAATGGTGGTAGAGACGGCCTGGCTCTGCTGCTGGCCCTGTGTTTGTGTGTTCCGGGTGATGGAGGGAAACACAAGTGAGTTTATCTGTGTATCACTCCCCAAAGGATTGCTTCTCCTCTAGGGTCCCCTCTTCCTTTCCCTGCTAAGGGTTTGAGGGTGCGGAGCCATTGTAAATGTGAAAGCTGAGGTACAGCATATGATGAAGAAAAGTGAAACATGGGGTACAGAAGTACACTCAACTTTAATACGCCACACCACACTTTGAGAATAGACAAAAAAGTTAACACCTTTACTCCGCCAGCAGCCTGTTACACTAGCACTGAGAAAAACAACACACAGGTCTGAGGCTGTAATTCTGACAAACACTCTCTATATGAACTATCTCCTGCCATATAAAGGGGCTGGAGCTGATGTGTATTACCTACATCCATCACAAATAACACTGTGCATTCTAGGTGGACTTTCATATGACTTGAGCGCAGCCTGCAATCATATATCATTGGTCAATTCTTCAGTTACTCATTCCAGGCCTCATTCCAGGCCTGCTATCACCTGAAGCTGCCCAGTAAAAATATACCCTGTTTATCGTCCCTGTCATACTTCTACACTGCACTAATATAAGTTTTTCAGAATGTTTATGTGCTTTATCTGTCGTGAAGATTAAGGGTGGGCGGAATTAGTCGCACTATTCAAAGCTCTGTGAAATAGTCAAAAATCTAAGCGAGCACGCAAAAGTTCAGCGAAAACGCCGAATTGCTTGTCCCGCCCGTTCACGATGCTTTTTTCCTGTTTGCAAACACTGTTTGCATGCTCGGGGAGAAATATCTCACAAACACGCATTTTGAAAGCGCAAACAAGCAAACTATTTCGCAAAGTCGCAGATCGGAGAATTTTTGGCAATTTCGCGGTCTCCGCGGAACGCAAAGTTACCCAAATTCCGTAAGCAGAACGGAATTTACAGCCCAGGCCTAGTGAAGATGCACCCCGTTACATTAGGGGAAATTAAATTGTCATCAAAATGATTGCTCCACCACCGTTAGCAAAAATAGGCAAAAAGCAAGTCTGTGAGAGGCATAGAACCAGTAGAAGTCCACTGCAAACAGCACGTGGAATATTTGACATTATTATTATTATATTTCTATTGCTGGGGCCATTAGGGAAGAGTGATGATGATGACTTTGAAATGCAGCCATAAAATACACCAAGAGGCCTTTTCTATTGAACATGTCACTGCTGAAAATTGTCATTTATATTATGTGAAAGGTAGATTGTCTTGCAGGGAAGCGTGGCAGGCTGAATATGAGCTTTTGACACGTGAAGTCATGTAAAAAGGTAACCTATTTGAATGGAAATAAGGGTGTATGGTATGGAGTTGTTTAGTACCCAGGCCCCTTGCCCCGGTAGCGTGACACTCCATGGCCCCCCCCTTGCCTTATGCCCACTTGCTCCCCCCTCCTCTTTATCCTATGCCTGCCTGTGTGTAGTTCATGGGACTTAACAGTCTCTTTTAACTGTTGCACCCATTCTCTGCCGCCACTTACCTTACATGCAGGCAGGTGCGCTTGTTCCACATGAAGAATGCTTCTGGGGTAGCCACTCAGTGCCATAAGCAGGTCATGAGTTGGGAATTATCCTCTGGACCTGCAAGGCTATTCAAAGGCCCAGACCAAAGTTCAGCAACACAGTAGTAACTGCCTGACTCAGTGAACAAGAACACCACTCCAAATGAGTTGATGCTTGCCTCTGTGTACTAATCAAAGAAGCTTGTTTATATGTCAGAAGAACCCCAAAACAAACCCATATAAAGACGACAGTCACAAAGCTTGTTGCATATGAAAGTCCAAGCTATACGTGTCGCAGGCAGCGTCCAAATGGTGGGTTCTGGTAAACTCCCCTATGTGGTGGTTGGCAGAGTGTTTGCAAAGCTCCACAAATGCCGTCAGTGGAGCAAAGTTTGCTGCCCACCCCTATTCATAATGTATCCATAACTCTGACTGTCCTTGACGTATGAACATTTCAACAAATCGAAGTAGCACAATAATAACATCTGTTTTATTTGACAATACAATGGCCTGATTGGACCCATTTCGACCAGCCCATTTAACATGTGGCACAACATTAAGGTCAGTTTCCTCCTATTTGCTGTTAAGTTCTTGAATAATATGTCGTATACCTTTGGAATATATCTCTGCAGGCACCACCTACTCATTGGCAATCATTCCACTTACAATAATTGGAAATTCAGTGTTCACTGAAGCATCAGTAATCTTTTGACAAGTTAACATCTCCAAGTTTATCTTGTTTGATGTTGATGACCACAATTGCACAGGTATAGGTGTTGAATTGTTGATGCAGGCAAGGTCAATTGTTCCACTTGTAGACATTCATCTGATTCTCTCACATTCTTTGACAGATAGTTCAAGATAACTGTCAAAGACAATGTGCAGTTCTTGCAAAGGTGCACACTGACTTTGATATATGTAGAACAGTCTGAACGTCCTCAACAAAGTTTTGCATTGATGAAATCTTGACCATTCGCAAATTGTGACATATAGTCCACAACAATAGCAGTTTTCAATGAGGACACCTTTTCAAATTGAAATTCTTCAGGTGAAAGTTTTTTTCAAGCTCTTGTACCAGTTTGTACTTCACTGGTTTGGTCGCAGCATCTCCATCAAAGAATGCATGTGTTAGAAGAAGATCATACTACAGAATGTCCATGATAAAGTTGCTCCTTTCTTTTTCTACATCCATCTCTCTATGTGCCTGTGAATGTTCTTTTTTTGTAACCTGTTTTGTAGTGGCTGGTTGGATGAAATCTTTCTCTGGCAATTAAAGCATTGAAGCTTAGCTTTAGTGATTATGTCAAACATAATTTTCTCTTTCATTACAAATCTCTCCTGCTTCAGTTCTGCCTGTAGTTTCGATCCATCTTCCAAAACATCTAGTAGACGTGCATTTATATTGTTATCCACATATTGTTTGGTTACGAAGTTGTGGAGCTGCACAGGCTCAGTCTTTTCAAAGGGGTTTCCTTGCTGCTGCATGAAATTAAGAATGCTGTCAAGATGCTTATTAAAACTTTCCAGTCTCTTTCACACAAGTTCATGGTGAGGAACAGTTTCACGATGGTCCATTCATTTTGAATATGTCATCTCTCTGAACGCATTGCAAATAGAAAGGATTTCATGGTAAACTAGCTGCCATTGAGCAACATATGCACTTTTATGTGTCTGACCACCAATTCCTTTGGAGCTTTTCTGTGATCACCGGATCGTCTGTTCCAGTTTCATATCTGGAGCCACAGCAGTGAATCATCCCTCACAAAATGTCTTTGGATGAATTTGCTGTAGCTTTATGGTTTTTCTACCTTTAGCTTCTTCACTCTTTCCAAATATCAGGGTCCATATCTCAGGTAGTTTATGCAATAAAATTTGCAAACCCAGTGATCAGTGACTCCATAGTCTTCATGCGCAGCTCCAAATCACCCTCTCGATCAGCATGTACCAAGTTTTTCAATACAACTATCATGTGTAAAACATTTCCCCAGTACTTGCAAAGCTCAGATTTTTCTTCACAATCTTTGAAAAACTCTACAAACTTGGTTTTCAGGTTTTCTGATTTTAAACTTAGTGTATTAGTTATTACCTGGCTCTCCATTAAATATTTTGAATGAAGTGCATCCCGTGCCTTGTTCACTTCATAGATAAGATATGCAAAACCTAATTTATCTTTCTTGGTCCAGAAAGCATTCCAATGCAATGTTTCTATAGCCTCAGATATGATGAACATACATTGTAACAAATATATATATATATAATGAGTTTCGCTCAATACTGACTGGACAGTTTTGCTTCCAAAGATTTCAGCCCCAATAAGTGCATCGTCAAAGCCACATTCACTGATATATATTCCTACACACAGCAATACAACTTTGCCATGTGGAAAATGCCCATCATTGGATAAATAATATCAAATTCTACTGGATTGCTCATAAAAATGTCAGCTACAATATGGAAAACACATTCATCGCAGACATTTGGCAGGATAGGCTGGTCTTAAAGCTGAGCATGCACATTTTGGAAATGTGGTAGGGCAGTGTATACTGTTGCGTAGTTTGTAAATGAAGATGGTATTACTGGTAAAAACCCAACCTTCTTCAGTGGAACAGTATTCTTGGAGATCAGAGCATGAATTCCAGCCTATGGAAGGACTGGCTTTTCTTCATCCTTCAGTCCGTACCCAATAAGCAATATGATAAATTCAGTTAAATCAGCTTTGCGGACCTCAGCATCAGGTAGAAGAAGTTCTATGTCCTTGAAACTTTCTGGTAGACTGGGACGTGTTGATGGCTTGTAGTGATTTTGCACAAGTTAGCAAGGCAGTTGGGTTATATGCGTACAGCTTTGTTTGTTTATGCCTACAGTTGACACAACTTGTTTTCCACCAGATATTCATTGGTGCAGTCTTGAAAAAGCAACAGTTTAATGTGTGCTGGATATTCAAAGAAGAGCTGTCTTCCAAATCAAAATTATCAAGAGCAGCAATTGTAAATCTTTTCATGGTAAAGTGACTTGGAAGTGGTGTGCTGTTGGATTCACAAGATTTTACAGCATGAGCTACTAACAAGTTCTATTACTATGTAATTATAACTTGTTGATACACCAATCTTATTCATTGAAGTAATTAGCGCTCTACTTTTGCACTTGCCATTGTTTGCTTGGTCAGTCATTATATGTAGTGGAGTTTTCTTTTTGCCGCGATGTAATTAAAAAAACATGATTTGAGAAAGGCAGTACATTTGCACAGCATAGGCCTTTGGCCCTTGTTCTGGCTAAACCACAAATAACAAATTGAAGATCCTCTGCTTTCTCATCGGGTGTTGGAGGTGGATGAGGGGTAGCCATTGTTCTTTTAAGTGGATGGGCATTAGGTTTGGTTGTTATCGCTTTCTCAGAAGATTCGGATTCATGTTGTGATTCACTTGTTTCTGCTATTTGTTGATAATTTTTTCCAGGCTTTTTTCCATTGTATCCAACTTGTAGCACTTGTTGTTGCAATGAGAAAATATTTGATCCTCTTCACCCGCCAGATTCAATCTTTTGTGAATTTCTCCTTGCTGTATTTTCACAGCATCTTGAACTTTCTTCTGTACAGCCACAGTTGATGTTAGCTTTTCTTTCGGATTACTTTGACTTATGACACATTTTCTTTGTTGAAGGAGACCTCCGATTTTGTAGTAAGCAACACTCCGTCAGGGAGTAAAGATCCTCTGCTACCACCTGCTTTAATCATGTTTACAAATTTGAAACACTAGAAAACCTAAAATAAAAACGATATTAAAATTAATTACCAATATCATGGTCAAAACACATCATTATAGAGACACCATTTTGAAAAATGACCGAAGGGTTGCTCTGAGGAGGTATTTTCTGTCTCTACAAGACTACTTGACCTCCTTGAACCTATGTTTTAGACACCAAATGAATTATATAGGTTTCACGGTTCTGAAATATTACATCATCAGTGCAACACGTTTGCCATTTAAATGTTGCCCGGTTTAGCAATGTCTAACCAAGCTAAATTACTTCTCTAATGACACAAAAACACAAATCAAAAATTAAAATCTCTGGACAATAGTTTTTTACTGGGGCAGCACTACAGTATTCTGTTGTCCAGTGCAGTGGAGGTTCAATTGTAGGACGTGTGCATGTCTTGAGGTTGCATATATATTGTTTTGTTCTTAGATGGAGTTGAGTGTTATGAGGTCTATCCTTTCCATTGTCCATTCCATTGTACATTTGTTGTTGGTGGTTGCTGCTGTCTATGAAGTGTTGCCATTAATGGAAAGGTTAATCCTGAGAATTATGGTAGTGTGGTTGCTGAAGATTAGCAGAGCTTTGTCTGACATTGTTGCCCATCCACATGCAAAACAGAAACTGCAGACAGCAACGTTCAACATCACCTCTCATACAGAAGAGTGCAGCATGAAGAGAAGCAGTGCATAATTGTCTCACATGCAAGACACACACACATACAGGTAAAGCGGGTAGAGGACAGCAGCAATGCAAGCAAGCTTTCCTTACACACATAAAAGAAAGACAGCACAAACAGCAGCAAAGCAAACTGCCTCCACACAAAAAAAAGACTTACCATAGAATGATGAGCAATGCATGTGTTAGAGTGACAGCATTAACTGCATCAGCACAACCTTCTTACCCATACACATACTCTCACACCCCACACATACACACACACACTTCACACACCACATATGGGCAATCTTTGCTTATAAATAAACACTTAAACAGAAAAGAAGTGGAAGAAGCATCACCAGCAGCAGCAGCAGTAACAATGGTCGAAGCTTAATATAATTATTGAACTAAGAACAGGTGGAATAGTCCATAGAATGCAGAATGGGTCACATTTCCACCCATATGGTGGTGGGTCTGCATCCTGCAGGACTGCTAATGCCATTTATATCTCCTTAATCTGTGGCAATGTTAGAGAGGTCATGCAGCCTTTCTGGAATGGAAAGCCCATCTTTGAAAGTCAGAGGTGATTCAGCCAAGCTTACTAACTAACTCATGGGCATTTAGCAGTGGTGGCTTGCCTTTATGGTTTAAGCGACTCCACACTCCTTGTTTTCTACCTCATTTGTATTAAACCAATAGATAAAAGGAGCCTTTTATTTACTATATGTAAAAATACTAGAATGCTGTGCTTGGCTACAAGACAGGAAGTCTTGTTTGTCCAATGGTTGGTACAGGTGTAGAGAGGCTCCTGCACCAGCCACAGAGAGCTGCTCCAAGGCTGGCAGAATCACAGCCTGACCCCAGTGGCTGCCAGGCATCAGGTCCTTCCCATTTTGTTATTTGCTGCAGTGTCACAAATAAATATCGCCTTGGTGCTTTAAGCTTAAATGATATCACTTGCCTCACTCACCTCACCCCATTTCTGAGGCTAGATGTAAGAAAGGGAGGAGAAGAAGCTGAAAACTGAAGTCTACTCAGTGAATAATGTATTCATTGGAGAGTTGCAAACTTTCAGTTTTCTGCTTCAGTACCTGAGGCAGATAGGAGCTTTTTGCCTGCCCAAGGGTCCATGCACCAGCAGCTGATGAACTACAGCATACCGGCGTGGGCAGATGAAGTCAGGTAAATTTTAAAAAACTGTAAATGCTGTGTATGTGCATAAATGTGTGAGAGAGTGTGTGTGAGTGTGAGACAAAAGATGAAGTGTGTATGTGTGAGCATGTGTGTGTATGTGTGGGTGTGTGTGAGTGAGAGTGAGTGACAGGGAGCTGAGTTAGAATAAGTCAGAGAGGGACCATGAGACTGAGAGTGAGTGGGAGTAAGTGAGAGTTAGAGTGACAGTGAGAACGAGTGTGAATAAATGTGTGTCCTTAAGGGAGTGTTAGAGGGTGTAAGGAAATGCATGTGAGTGAAAATGAACGTGAGTGAAAATGAACGTGAGTGAAAATGAACGTGAGTGAGCAAATGTAAGTGAACATGAGTGACAGTTTGTGAATAAATGTGAGCGAGAATAGTTGGAAGTGAATGTGAGTGAGTCAGATTTCAGATTTAGAAATACGTTTATTTAGACCGTAGGTTTTTAAACAGCAAATACATGATACAATAAGGTAGCGACCAAAACTTTGGTCAGCTCCTTAGTTCTATCGTCCCTCGATTATTGTAACAGCCTATTCCTTAACGCCCAGGTCAGGGTCACGATGAAGTTACAGTCAATACAGAACGCTGCAGCACGCCTGCTTTCCGGAACGCCCAAATCAAATTCGAGGCCATATCCGAAACTATTAAGGAGTACCATTGGCTGACGATCCGGAACAGAATTAAGTTCAAATCACTCTGTATAGTGTATAAGGCAATCAACAATCAAGGAACTCACTTTCTGAAGGACCAACTGAAACCCTACACTCCATGTAGACAGCTCCGCTCCACCACCCTAAACCAGTTAGTGATCCCACGAACCAAAACAGTGTCTTGGGGTGACCGCCGCTTTTTAGTGGCAGCACCCAAATTATGGAACACGCTGCCTCAAAACATCAGGCTGAGCCCTTCACTTCTTCAGTTCCGCAAACAGCTAAAGACATGTCTGTTTGACCAATAACTTTCATCAATTCCTTTATTAGCTTTTAACACCTACTTGAAGTTTGAGAATCGTTTAGCGCCGAGACGCCTGCGGGTATTTGTTCGCGCTTCATAAATGTCAAAAATGAAATAAATAAATAAATAAATAAATAAATATTTAAAACTCATTGAAATAGACATCATCAGCTACACCATTATAATAGCCTTATTTCCCCTGAGTCCTTACACTTCCACAACACAGCATATATAAAAGGTATCCATAATATTATAAAATCAGTAGAAAACTGTTCGAAATAGTATTTCTTACAACTAATAACATAAGAAATTATTTCAAGATCAACAACCATCCTAAATTTAGGCCTAACTTTTAACAGTCCATTTCTTTTTCCAAGAAGGACCTTTTTACAACCATCATGTACTTTGTGATGGCTATTGCTATAAAAAAAAAGGTTTGGCAAATCCCTAAGGAGTTCTAGCTAAGGGCGTCCCAGCGCCTGGACGCCCCTTAGCTGGGGCAGCTGAGCGCTATATAAACCTTATAGCACAACATAACATAACATATTGCTAGGCAGCACCATATTTAAAAAAATGGTGCATCAAAACAATTTCTGCAGCTGTAAAAAGTATTGACAGTCCAATATGATATGTAAATTATCACATTTTGTACCCAATCTACATGAGCAATTACCATCAGGTTGTAGCATTACTGTTTTTATACTTCCAATTGATACACAATGATTACAGCCTATTCTCCATCTTAGAACTTCAGCTCTAAAATATTGATTGGGTAATGTATCCAGGTAGGGGTACCAGGTTTTTGTTCTCCCAAATGTTCATAAAATTCACAGAAACTTTCTGTCTCAGGTACTCCATATCTTCTAACCTTGATGCTTCCTTCCCTAATGTTCTGAGTGCGCCCTTTGTTACTTCTCAATCAATCAATCAATCAATAAAATCTTTATTCGGATCCATTTGTCGAATCCATAAAAGCACAGATCCAATCCATCAATTTACAATACTTGTTACTTCTAATAGAAGAGTCTGAGGATTAATACTCACATTTAGATTTTTGCAGACCAAAAGCATTTTCTTTCTCACCTCTTTGGCCCATTTTAGGTCACTATGCAGGGATTCATTCTTACACCATTGTGATACTTTCATATCTTCTCCTGAACCCAATCTTTTCCAAAACCTTAGGAAGGCCACTTGCGCTATCACATTCCATGAAGCCAAGCCCAGCTCATAACGGATTGCATGAATCATAGAGGAGGCAGGTAGTGACATAAAGGGTTTTAACATTTCCCTTCCTCGATGTCCCAGCTAGATTTTCCACTTAAGCACAGGACTTCTACTCCGTATAGAATTGCGGGGGTATCATTGCATCGTACACTTTCATCAATGCTCTGTGGGACATTTCCCCACTGATTTGATTTAATTTCCTCGAGCCAAGGAACTGATGTAAGAGCTTTACCTTTCTGCGCCTCCAAGTGCATGTCGCATTTTAGTGACTCGTCGAACCAGACCACAAGATATTTATTTTCATTCACATTTTCCAATTTGGTTGGGCACAGGTACCAAATAAACCTCTGAGCTCTCTTTTCAAAATGCAGAATTTTGGTTTTGTCCATATTTACAGTCAGTTGCTTAGCTACACAGAATTCATTAAAGGCAGACAACTTCCTCTGGAGGCCCATCTCTGTCTGGTCAAGAATGACCAAGTCGTCGTCATACAGTAGGCAGGAAAGTTGTCTCCCATTCATTTTTGGGCTGACACCTCTATCCACACTCAAAATAGATGGCAAACCTGCCAAGTATATAGCGAAGAGCAGAGGGGCCAAATCACAGCCCTGTATTGGACCATTGTTAATCACTAATTTCGGAGGCTGTATCCTTAATGACTTCGGCTCAATTATAACTGGGTAATTCCTGGATGACAGCCAGGAGCCCCTCTGGGATATCATATTTTCTTACGGTCTCCCAGAGGCAACTCCTGTCCAATAGGTCAAAAGCTGAACAGAAGTCGACAAAGCAGCAGCACAGCTTTCCTCACTGCCCCATCGACTTCCGCACCACTGACTATAGGGCGAAACAGTGGTCTACCATAGATTGCCCTTCCTTAAAACCCCCTTGTTCCGCCGGCATGATAGGCTGCTGTTCTACCCAATCCTTCAGGCTGCCCAAGATTACTTTAGCGAAAACCTTTACCCCGATGTCCAGTAAGTTAATCAGTTTATCATTATGTGGGGCTTTCCTATGTCCCTTCTTATGGATAGGTCTAATTACTGCCCCCACCACTTCTCGAGAATTTGGCCAGAGTCCAGTATGGCCAGGAAGATATAGGATAAGAATTCCGCCCACCAGTTTGGGTTGAACTTAATTATAATGGCCGGGAGATTGTCAGGTTCCGCAGCATGGGTTAAAGTTTGCTTTATAATGGTGTATTTGACTTTTTCTACACTGAAGAGAGTTTTTAAGTCTTCGACTCCCCCTCTCCAGTGATGGCTATTGCTTTCTGAAGCCCCTACACTTGTCCATATAGTTCACCTAGATAATCTTCCCATGCTGATTCTTCCACTACACAGGGCATAGCCCCTGGGGACCTTCCAGATGCTTCCTGATTCAGTTTCCAGAACGTACTTAAATTTTTTGCTTTGATTGGTTCTAGCAAGTTAGCCCAGCATTTCTCTTTAAAAGCCCTCTTCTGATTCCTAAGTACCATTATATAAACTTTCCATAGTTGGATCAGATTTGATTGTCTTCCCTGGTCATAGTTTGTTCTTAACCTTCTTTCTTCTCTCCTAATTACTCTTTTCTTAATCCTACATTCCTTGTTAAACCAACTGGGTTGTCTTACTTGCATTAATTGCATATCATTGTGACAGACATTCTTACTTTTTAGTTCTGCTCTGAGGCATTGAACAACTCCTATCGCTTCCTCAAACCAAGCCACATCTTTAGACCTTGCATTTTCCAGTTTTAGATTCTGTTGAAAACTAGCCAACTTTTCAGCGTATTCCTCTGACAATCTAGTTGTCAGGCATTTGGGATATTCTACATGTTGGGGGAGTACTATTTCACGAGAGCCTAACTACTCCCTAGCTAGTTCCAAACACAGGACATTGTGATCGCTGCCCTCACTCTAGGTGAACTGGAACCCTTTTATAAAAGCGAAATTCCAAGCATGAACAAATACATAGTCAATAGGGCAGAGTTGGGTGCCTAACCTGAAGGTCTGTTTAGTCAGGCAATCTGTAACCCACCTTCCAAGTAAGCAGAACAGCCCCTTTAGCCCCAAATATTTCCCTAGCTTAGCATCCTGACTACAGATGGTACAATTTGGGAAGACAGATGACGCTATATTGTTTGAACTCAATAGATCTTTAAACCGAGGATCTTGTTTTTTGGGGCTCAGTTTATGATTAAAATCTCTCATTACAATGATCATGTTGTTCTCAAATTTTTCACCCAATGTAACCAAATCTTCTTTGAAGTACCTAATTTCCACCTCGTAATTCTAATGGGCCCCCCATTTTATGTATATGTTCACAATTACCTGGTGTTCACACTTTCTTTCTATACCCAGCAGGGATACTTTACAGGCCAACAACCATTTGCATGTCACTTTTACTTCCATCACCTTTTTTGCAATACTAGTTGAGGTAAGGGTCATGATCCCCCCCGTGGACGACCAAGCCTTTTTTTCCTAGCAGGCCTATGCAGTTGAGCAAAACCTTCAATTACAGGGATGTTGTCACATAGCAAAGTTTCCTGTAAGCAGATAATCTCTGCTCCCTAGGCTAGTTGTTTTATACTTTCGACTTTTGTCTCCCCTCCTAGCCCTTTTACATTCAAAGAAAATATTTTCAAGCTAAGCCACACCCCCATTCCCTAATCAATATTTTGTCAACAGCATTTTGATTCCACTGAGGTGAGTTTAGCTAACTACCGTCAGGGGACCAATCCTCCCAGGGTTTGTTAAGCTCATGGTTCTCGACATGCTATTTTCATATTTTCTCTTTCCCTTCCTTCCCCTACTATCAACCTTACCTGCCTTTTCCCCAGTCCTGAGTGACATGTTAAGAAGGCCCTGTCTTGTTGGTACCTGCCCTCCACTTCCCCAACTGGTTCGCTATCTCTTTTTCAGCATTTACAATGGCTGCTTTTACCAGTCCTGAGTAAACGAAAACCTTGTTGTTATAGCTCAACCCTACTTGTCTCAAATCCTTTGTGTCGATTTCTCTCAAACTCTGACACTTTGAGAAGGAGAATAGAAGCTCTTAACGGTTTAGGGGGGTGACTTTCCTTACTTTTTTCGTCCCCTTCTCTGTATCCACTGGTTCAAAACATACCCACAGGTTGCTAGTGTTTCCTGATGAAATGGCACCACTTATCTCCTCTTCCTTCAACATCCTCTTCCTAAATGTTGTTTTTTTAATGAGCTCTTGCCTTCTGCCAAATTTCTGTTCTTATCCATTCGCCCCTGGGAGTTTTCCCCCTGCTTAGCCACTTTGATCCCCCTCTTATTCATTGGTGCGGGTTTTAATTGAATCTTTCTATCCCTCACTACCACAACCACCACCCTTGGAGTACTCTTCAATTCCCCATTGGCCTCCTACTACTTAATATGGATCTGCACGTTTGAGGGGTTACTTCTTCTATAATTTTGCGAATCTCGCGTTCGCGAATTTTGCAGATTTGCGAACTCGCAATTCGCAAAATCCACGAATTCTCGCGAATTTGCGGATTTTTTTTGTGTGTTCGCGCGGGTTTCTGCCAGTTCGCGAGGGTTTTGTACAATTTCGCAAACGCGAACTTACCTGTCGGGTCGCAAGTTTCGCGAACTTGTTGTTTCTATGTGTCCAGCCTGTTTGGGATACTCTTCTTCATCACTGCCACTCTCTGTCACCACTGCCACTCTCTGACTACTCATGCCACCCTCTGGCCCACCCATGCCACCCTCTGTTTCATCACAGCACCCTCTGGTTGTCCAGTCAGTGTACATTATTGTGGCAAAGCAAGCACACCTTCCCTGCCTCAAGTGACCTGAATTAATTTGGGGCTGATTAATGTGTCACAGAATATTTTTTTAGCTGGCACCTGCTTCCTTAGTGCTTCCTGATTAGTGATCTTTTGCACTTGCTAAGTGCTTTCATTGTTGCAAAATTAGTTACAACACCTGCCCTGCCCCAACTGACAATAATGAATTAGGGGCTGATTAATGGATTTGAACTTCCAGCCTGGCTCCTGCTTGTCTCCCTTAGCTGTAATTCAGGACCTTTGTGGCATATGTGTAACTATTCTGAGGTTCAGAGCAGGGTCACATAATAGTTGCAACTGGCAACTGAACTCTGGAGGGGCCCCTCAGGAAGCACTACAGGAAATGGCTACTAATGATGAGCCTGAACTTTTGAACCTGGTAAGTAGTTTCAGTTTTGCTAAGATCGTATTTCTGCAATTTTGCGCTTATTCGCGGGGCGCGAAGTTGTACTGGGAAGCCGCGAACTCACGCGAACAGTGCGAGCAAGCCATAAAATCCGCTGCTCGCGGATTTGCGGATTTTGCGGGAGATTCGCGAATCTCGCGGATTGCGAATTTACCGAAAAGCCGCAAAATCCGCGAGCGAAACGGATTTTCCGCCCATGCTTACTTATTTCCTTTGGGACACTTGTACCCCTTCTTTTCTTCACAACCTTAGGCTTCCCCTTTAGTAATACCGATCTTCTAGTGTTTCCCTGCAGGTTATAGTGCCTAAACCTCATTTGGTCCCTCCATCTGTTAACCAACATTGAACGCCTAGAAATATGAACCTCCTGTGGGTTAATCAATTGCTCAGAGTCCCTGGCACAACCCTGAGTTGGCGGGTCCGGGGCCAGGACCTGTCTAACCCCTGATGGCATTAGTCTCCTAATCTCCTGCAATTCCTCCACCATTTTCTGAAATTAAGATCCATGGGTTTTTAATATATTGTTATTTAGAATGGTCACTTCTAGTTACCCTTCTGTAACATCAGCATTATGTCCACCATTGAGGCTGAAGAAGCGGCTGATATGTCTATACCCAAAGTAATGTTTTGTGCTGATAATTCTACCGGATCAGTTCCTTGATTTACAGATTGCCCCATGCTCCTTGCAGGCGTCAACGTTATAGTCTGGGCAGAAACATTTTTCTAACCACTGCTTGTACCATTTGCGGCCACCCCATCACAGTCCGTGTCGACGCCATCGGACAAGGAGAAAATCTGTGGAGAAGAAGGTAATCTGGGTTCCAAGGTAGGATCAATTCAGCTTAAATTCTTTTGATGACAGATTGATATTAGGCCTGGGCAGTGAACTTTGCTCCGTTCGCGGAGTTTGCAGAGTTTTCTGCACTTCACACTCTGCGGAGCTTGCAGAGTGCAGAAAATTCTGCTTCACGATGTGCAGCTGAGTTTTCCCCCGCTCGTGATCACCAACGTTAAGTTCGCTAGCTGCTGCTCGAGTAGAATTTGTACCTGAGCGGCAGGAATGCCAGCACAAACTGCAGTTTACACTGCACTCCGCCACTCACGGAACTTCGTGGAGTTTTTTTGTAAGTTCACAGAGTTCCGTGTAGCAAAACTCTGTGAACTACGCCCAAGCCTTAATGATATATCCAAGCTCGAAGCACCGTGGCCCAAGAACTCTTGTTCGGTTGCCTGGAAGGATCTCGGGCTTTCTTTCTGGCAGAGTTTAATACCACTATTTTAACTCCACCACCCTTTTATCAGAGTTTAAAAAAGGTGCAAGATTTTTCTATGCCAAGTACAATGGGAAAACCGAAACACTTTTCGGACTAGTGTCCTATACACAAGTACAAGACAAACATACCTCCACTGTGCCATTGCTGGCTGACCATGTCTCCTGCTCCAAGCCCGGATATAGCTCTCACCACAAGACGCTCAATGCTTTGCGCAATAGACTTTTCCAGGCTTTCTCCAAACGTTCTGAGTGATCCCAATTTTACAGCTTCCCAACACTGGATGGAAATCGAGCTGTTGGCCACCTGCCCACTCTGCCCCAAAACAGTTTACCCCCCTTGCTGAGGTTGGATACCATTGCGCTGGGCAAGTGGAACTCGTAACACAGGCCTACCTTGTGACTCCCTTTCCCTTAGGGCCTTATGCTGCTTGAGCCTTCTTGGCCCCCTTGAGCCTGCCCTGTCATACGGACTGTGATAGGGACATATGTACTACTTTGAGGCTTCAGTCCACAGACCCTGAAAACAGAATGAATGAATGAATACGTTTATTGGTTAGTTATTTAAAACATTTACAATAAACTGGAAATGTATGCCTGTTGGACTTGACCCTGCTTGCAGGGTCATCCCGGAACTTTTTTTGCCTTCCCCCTAGTTTTTTCCCAGCATGAAATTGGTGATTTACAATGAAACACAATAAATATGTATGTTTGGTGTGGTTGTACAGAAAATAATAAATGCTGCACAATGGTGTACGCAGGTTTATTGTTACCATTGTGTAAATGTCACTTTTAAACAGTCGCCATTTTGGTGTGCTTTGTGCCTGCCTGCCTTAAGTGGGTTGGCGGTCTAGTGCTCGAAGTGACAGGGTGCTCTACACATCCCCCACAAACCAGTTGGGACTGGTTTCACCAGGGAGTCTGCCAGAAGCTTCTGGCCTTTTTCCATAGGTGGGGTGAGGGTGTATATATAGAGGAGCTGGGACTCCATGTGATGGCCTGTGCGTGGACTTTGATTGAGAGGGGACACTCTGCCAGAAGGTACCGCCACAAAGGCTGTGTGCTGGCCCCTTTGCCTATCAATCCCCCTCTGTCGTCCACAGGGCCAGTGAGAGCCCTTTGCTGGAGTGAGGACCGCTGTGCCTGGAAGAGTGCCACGATATGGGGTTGACTGTTCCTAGGAACTGCTGTCCTGTACGGATGAGTGCCCACTGACTGCTGATCTTGCCCACCGCTGCCTGTCTGCTCTCCTGGCCTAGCACCTCATGAGCTCCGCGATTCGTTTGCCTGCACTCCAAGGAGGTGAGGAGCGTGGGCACTACTTTCTTGTGTGGGACTGTGTTCCCCTGGACCCTAGCGCCTCGTGAGCACTGCAACTTGAGTCTGCATTCCTGGACTTAGTGCTACAACTTTATTCCTGCCCAAGAGAGGAGCTGGTGTCGACAGCGCGCCGTGAGGGAATCCCCGGCGTGTGGAATTCTCCCCCCCTGGGCTGCCTGTGGAAGAGCGGGAGCCTACCCCGCATTTATGCTGTTTTTGCTCGCGGTTGCCCACCCCGGGTTATGGTGGTGCTTTTCCTACTTATTTAAACCAGCTGGAGCCCACCCCGCAGTTTTTATTTGACCACGGACCTGAGGATCTGGGTTCGAGTCTCGGTAACGACACCAAACATCCTGTGATTCTGGGCAAATCACTTAATCTCCCGGTGCCAACAAAAATGAATGTGTGTCCTCATGTAGCATAACTGGTGCTTTGTAAAGCTCTCTGATACCCGATTCGGTTCAGGTCAAGTTTGCGCTATATAAAACTTTGCAAAAAAAAACAAAAACTTAGCAGGAGCCCACCCTGCACTTCAGAAATGCCATAAATCTCCGCTGTGCCCCGAGCCACCGCAAAACTGTACCGACCGACCAGGAAAACAGCAACCCGCGCCTGACTCTGGGCGGGGCCTGCCGGCAGGTAGGAGGTCACCAGAAGCCTGCCTGGGCATGCAGAGAGGAAGGCGGGCCCCCGTGTGTCAGTGGGAGCCCCCCGTGTAGCAGAAGCTTGGCGGGAGCCTGCCCTGCACTGGTGGCCAGCCCAGAAGAGTCCGGAGTCTCGCGAGCCTTCCACCAAAGTCCCGGGTCCCAGGAGGGGTCCCGGGTGAAGACGGAAGAATCCCAGGGAGTGGAGGCTCTGGGGGATACTGAGGGGACTGGGGATGGCTCCAGAAGTGCCCGTGCTGGTCTCCCTATACAGCTGCCCCACTGGACAGTGGGCAGCTGCCACATAGTCTGTATTTTCGTGGGCTACACAGCGGCACCGCAGAGCAGGCCGCTACAACATTTTTTGGGACACCTGGACATTACTTTTGATTACTGAGTCCCAGAGGGGACTCCAACTCGATCAAGGCTAGTTCACTTTCCACAGCCATCCACCGGACAGTGGCTGCTGCAACGTAGGGCACTTCTTTTGGACCTTAGAGTCCCAGTGGGGGCTCTGGAGCCACGGCAGTGCCAGTTATTTGTTTTGGCCAGCTTCCTGTTGGTGGCAGTCTCGATTGTAGTAGCCCCAGGGTGGGGGGCTCACCTTAAGCACAGAAGTGCCAGTACTCTTTTGGGACCCCCAGCGGCGCCGCGGTTGCGGGCCATTGCAACGATTGGGCATTGTTGATGTGGGAGTCCCAGAGGGGCTCCCCAGGCGGAGCGGCCCCAAAGGCTGATCTGCGACTGTGCGGGCACTTATGTGTGCAGCTTTTCCCAAAGAGGTTACTATGCTGGTGGTCATGCCTAATGTAGTTCTATGCCTGATTGCGCTTTAAGGGGCTGATGTTATGCACATGTCTTACACTTCATGCTCGTATGTTTATGCCATGATGTTTTCATTATATGCCCACTGCCAATGAGGTTGATGCCAATGAGCTGCTGATGGTCTGCACATTGTGTTTTTGTGCCCTTGGAGGTGCTGTGATCCTGCCTAATGTTTTTTTCCCAACGGTTGGCGTTGCTGATCCTGGGCATAAGTAGGGTTTGTGTAAAGTGAACTCATGCTAATATTTTCCTGCCTACTCATGAGGATGCCTACACATGTGATTATGCCTGATACTAATGTGATGAGACCTTATGTTTATGCCCAAAGTGACCTATGCCTATTTTTATGCATAGTGTGATGTTATGCCTAATGTTGCATTTTATCCCAATGCTATATGATTATGTGTTTTGCATTTATATGCCTAACCTGATGTTTTTCATTCCAGGCCTACGGCAAAGATGATTTGTGCCTGATTCTGAAGGTATGATGCAGAATGTGTTTACATGCCTACTGTTTTACCCCTAATATTGACATTGCTGGTTTTCTACACAGTGTGCTTATACCTGATATTGGAGGGGGGGGGGGGGGGGGTTAGAGCTAAGGCTGATTTATGAATAATGAATCCATGCCAAGGAGGTTAGGCCTACAGGTTCATGCCTAAGGTACTTATACCAATGAGAACGCATGATGTATTTACATGCCTTATGGCCTGCGAGGATGTTTGGATGATGCCTAATGCATATGTTTATGCATAATGCTTGTCTGTTACTGCAATGTTGCTAGGTACCTAGACTTGCAAGTAGGTACTATTGATGGTCTTGCATTTACCCCCCTGTGGCCCATGATACTTCTGGCAGCGGCCCGATTGGCCCTGCCCTGTAAATAATTTGCCTGTAAAAGTGCTCCATGGTGCCAGTCGGCACTGTGTAAAAGTTTACAAACTACCATCTCCTTCTCATACTTCTTTCAAGTACTGCCCAAGAGTAAAGTGCTTAATTCCAGGTGCAACCGGTAGAGGCAAGAGTGGTGGGGCAGGGCGGGGCGGGGCGAGGGGGAAGTCGACATACGACGGGATATGGTAAATAGAATTAAAAAAATATATAAAACCACTTACCTTACTCTGCGATGTGGCGAGCGCAAGGTAAGTGATTTTATTTTCTTTCCCCATCCGGTCGTCTTTCGACTTCCCTCCGCCCGCTCTTGCCTGTACCGGCCGCGCCTGCTTAATTCATCTTTTTTTGTCAATCTCAATATCACCTTCAGATGTTGACTGCTCTTTAGACAAAGTACATACTGCATACATACTCGCGGATGTTGTTTTGATTAACTTGGCATCTGAAATTATATTTTCGATATTTTACCTGCGCCTTCGAATTGGTATGATCATGAAAGAGAACAAAAAGATGTCCTTGTAGGGGTAATCACAGGACTCAACGCTGCATCAATTACTCCTTCCAATGAGGTTTCCACGGGCCGTCCGAACCTTATAATTTTTATAAACAGTAACACATGAATGTAATTGATGTTAACCCTTCATTCAAAAAAGGAGGGACAGGTGACTCCCAGTTTTTTTTTTTTTGTTTTTGTTTTTACAAATTTACTGTGTTTAAAAAAACATCATACAACATTATAACTTTTTGGGCTCAACAACAATACCATTCAGGCCCAAGTACTTAATTAGTCCCGTGACGTTTTGGTCCTGGACAAAGGTCCATGGCATAACAGAGAGATGTTTGCTTGTTTATACGTGTCCTGCTGGCTGCCGATGAGTCTCTTTCAACGAAATTAATTTTATATTAGAAACAATGACTAATTCTTCATCCAGATGAGAAACGGCTCTGACCTTTCCCTGCTGTGCACATAAAGACAGGGTAGGAGAGGGGCGCTCGCGCTGCCAGCTCAGCTGTGTGTGTGTAAATGAGGGTGGTGTTGCACAGGCGCAGTCAGAGCAAGATAGGCTTTCAATTACTGGCATGCATTTACTAAAAATCAAGAAATGGTATTTTCTAAATTAAGAAAAAAGTAAGAGAATCTTACGACTTGACAAAATCTATAACGGTGCAACAGAATATCTGACACTACTAAAATATGTGAATGGGACTTGATATTTCAATGCGTAGATTATCATTTTTGGGTAGGGGAGTTTAATAATCCCCTCAGTCAGAGATGCTCAGAGGTGAATTATACCATCAGTCAGTCATGAAATATTCCTCATCTGCAGTGGCACTCTCATATCACGCATCAGGGCACAAGTCCTAAAAAAAGAAGTGGGGGGATACGGTCACCGGAAGTGACGTCACAACAGGAAGTGACGTCACAAAATGTGGCTCCGATCTGGTCCCAGAGAGGCCAAAAAGGGGAAGTCTAGCTGTTTGGCAGGGGGGACGGCGGCCACCCTGTAAATAAGTGGAGGGACGCCCTCCACCCGCGTGGTACCCCACCTCGAGCCCCGTCACACATAGTTCAAACTAGGATGACCAACTGTCCGTAAATTTCACGGACCATCCGTAATTTATTTTGGACCTCACGTCTGTTGTCCATAAGGACCCCTTTTACGGATGCCTTTTGTACATGATTCTGGTTCTTGCAGGGACCAGAGCTGTCCCCTTGGGAGAAGACTCAGCTCCCTGATGGGGCCGCCTCCTACTCCTCAGAGCACACGAGCAGCCCCACCCCGCCCATTGTTATTCTGTTTGCTTGCTGATGATTGTCACATACAGAATGACAATGGGCCAATCTGAACTATTAAAGTTCAGAGGTGGACTCCTCCTGCCTCGGTCTAGAGCAGGGCTTTCTTTTAGATGGAAGACATGTACAAAACAAATGTACAAAAACGCCCATGCTGCTTTGTGCTAGTTCATAAAAAGTAGCCGGCGAAAGACGTTAAAATAAAGAGGTTATAGTTCTTTGACAGTCTCATCATTTCAGAGCTGAAGCATTTTTAATACTATATACAATGAAGCCTTAGTTGCTGCTTTTTTTTATTTTATGCAACTAACACCTATTTACAAAGCCTATAGTCTTGGCTTGTTGTAGGTCTAATCAGACCCTCCAGGATTTTACGATTTTGCAATTACGCGGTTTGCCGCGAAATCAGCACTTTTGTAAAAATGCCTGATTTTTACAAAAGTGCCTGCGGAATCTGCACTTTTGTAAAAATGCCTCAATTTTTACAAAAGTGCCCTCAAAATTGGCAATGCGCTAAATTAGATAGTAGCTGTTGGTGACTATGGCCCACATGCATCAAGCATTTTTGGAGTCGCAAAAGGTGCGATTCCTTAAAATCGGCCGTTTGCGATTCCAAAAATGCTTTTTGGAATGCATCCAGCATTTTTAGAACTCGCAACATTTTAGCGATTTCTAAAAATGCGATTGCTTTTAAGAAATCGCAAATTTGCGATTTCTTAAAAGCAATGCATGATTACTTTTATAATTGTGAATTCGCAATTAGGGTGTCAAATTTACCGAGTGGTTGAACCACTCGGTAAATTTGCAAAAAGTGTTAAAAACGCTGCAAAAGCATTTTTTACACATTCATGTTATTGACACACATGTCCTTAGGACATGTGTGTGTGCAAAATGATGCGAAAACAACATTTCATGGGTGCAGGGGGGGTCATTTGAACCCCCCTCTCCACCCTTGAAATGCAATCAGGATTTGCGATATTCTAAGTGCGAATTCGCAATTCCCATTCATTCCTATGGGCATTTTAGCCCATAGGAATGAATGGGAATTGCGAATTCGCACTTTGATAATCGCATAATATTTGAGAATCGGTAAAAATTGCGATTTTTACTGATTCTCAAATATTTTGAGAAAATGTACATGCATCCCATTTTGCATTTCCTAATTTGCGATTCCCTAAAAATCGCAAATTAGGAAGTGCAAAATGAAACAATGATGCATGTGGGCCTAAGTTTCATGGGGAGACGCTTCTTCCACATTTTAAGATGGTTCCTTTATCATAGCAAACACGGGCAGAAAGAGGACATCTTGGGAGCTAAACCCAGTGAAGGAACTGGTATGGTAATGGCAACATGACAAATGTAGGTGGCAGGCGAGAGAAGGGCAGGCGGCAAGCTTCCTGGTAACAGAGTTGGCATAAGTAAGGGTCAGGCGGACGAAAGGTGTCGGTCATCATGGTTCAAAAGGCAGCACAAGTAGATGAGATGAGGACAAAGGCAGGAAGGAGTGGGATGGCAGCAAGCACCTTATGGCAGAACCTGGCACGGGTAGAAATCAAGAGAGAGGAGGACATTCTCCAGGCATCAAGTGAAGTGACCAGGTAAGACCAGGATATGAATTGATGAGGTGGCAACTGGATAAATGCAGGGAGTAGAGGAAAAGTAAACATGAAGGGACCATGTTGTGGCAGAATGGGATACAGGAAGGTAATTAATGGGCAGCAAGGTGAAGGGTACCATGGAGACAAGGGACCAGAACACGACACTTAGGGGGCAGGCAGTGAAACCATTGGGGCAGATCAGGTGAAAAGAAGTCACACTCTGGAAATTGCCAGGCGACAAGGAAGTTATGGAGAGAGGACAGAGCAGCAGCAAAATACATCCATACATGTACCATGCAAATGTCTGCCACCCTAGCAGAATAGTAAAAAAACAAGCATTTGCAATGCAATAGGTCTCGCATTTATGCAAGTTTGAGCTATTGGCATTGTAAATGACAATGCCTTTTATTTATGTTTTGGTCTTTAAAACATAAATAAATTACATTATCATTTACAAGGATAATAGCTTGAACGCAAGTAAATGCGAGTCCTAGTACAATGCAAATGTTATAACGTTGTGCCCCCGCCCCCTTCACCTGTGAAAACATAAACGGTCAGAGCCCTAGCCAGACCCTCCAGGATTTCGCGATTTGCCTTGAAGTATTACACGGTTGTATAGTGCCTTTATTATGAGTTTCTCCTCTGCTGCTCCTAAGTGGATTCCACAGGTCATATACTGGTTGCATAATTTCAATTTCTTTGGGTATCTCCCTGTTCTTCCAATCTGGACACCCAGAGCATGCACCAAGGTATGTTCTAGAATGCCACTTCCTATGGGATGCTACCAGGCCATCTTTGATGGGATTCTCAGAACCTATACTAAAGCAAATGGAGGGTTGCACTTCCAAAAGATAACAGCCTTCACCTGTGGGCTGCTTTCTCTGTTCCATATCCAAGGTTACCTATTCAAAGCGGAATGCTCTGCTAAAACAGTTTCCATTGGTTTAAGGCTGAAAATGAATGATTATGAGTAAAATAAAGTGCTGCAAAAATGCAGGTACTTTTTCATATTTGTGCCGCTAAATTTGCTAATCTATGCCACAATATCCTGGGGGGGTCTGCCTAATTTTTCTGTATGTAATGATAGAAACAGCAAAATACCAGCACATCAAGCTCAGCACACATTTTTAGCTTAGGTGTTTTAAGCCACGCCCTTAATTACATCAGACATGCCCCTTGTAGAGACCCCTAGTTTTTTCATCCCACTTAAAGCCCTGAAAACAACCCCATGGCACAACCACCTCGCGTCTTGGCACTGTGCATAATGCATAACTTTCAAGTTTTCAGATTGCCTATGTGCAGGGGCATAGTGAACCCTCCCCATCCCACCCCTTGCTTTAGGGGTGAAATTCTTGATGGTCCTCTTCTGTCTGCAACTCAATAGACAAAGGCTGAGCTCATAATTAATGTGAAAAGGTGGGTGAGTGAGTGAGTGAAGGAATGGCTAAATGGCTAAATGGATTAGTGAAAGGATGAATGGATGAGTGAATGGGGGAATGGATAGATAATGAGAGAAAGGATGGATGGATGAGTGAGTGGAAGGATGGATGAGGGTAACTAGATGGATGCATGGATGGAAGGGTAGACGCAGGGGTAAAAGGGTGGATGGATCAGTGAAAGGATGGATGTCTAAATGAAAGGATGGCTGATGGGCGAGAAAATGGGTAGATGGATGAGAGAAATGATTGATGGATTGATGAATTGATAAGCGAAGGGGTGAATGTATGGATGGACGAGTGAAAGAGTGGATGTAAGGATGGGCGAGCGAGTGAAAGGGAGTGTAGATGGACAAAGGATGGATAGATTAGTGAAAGGGTGGATGGATGAGAGAAAGGATGGATGGATGAGTGAAAGGATGGATGAGTGATAGGGTCAATTGATGGATTCATGAGTGGATGAGTAAATGGATGGGTGGGTGGATGAGTGAAGGGTGAATGAAGGATGGATGGCTAAGTGAAAGGGGGATGAGAGAGAAGGGGAGGATGGATTGATGAATGAAAGCATGGATGAATGATTGGCAGAATGGATGGCTGAATGGGTGAATGGATGAGCGAAAAGAAGAATGGAATGATGGATGAGTGAAATAATGCATACATGAGTGAAAGGGATGGAGGAGAGCTGGAAGAAAGGATGTATAGATGAGTGAAAAGGTGAATGTGTGAACAGATGAGTGACTGGGTGGATGGATAACTAAGTGAAAGGATTGCTGGATAAGTGAAAGGGTAAATAGTTGGATGCATGAATGAATGGATGGAAGTGTGGAAGAGTGGATGGATGAGTGAAAGATGGATTAGGTGAAAGGGTAAATGGTTGGATGGATGAGTGAATGGATGGATGGGTGGAAGAGTGAATGGATGAGTGAAAGGATGGATTGTGTGAAAGGGTGGATGGATGAATGATAGATGGATGAGTGAAATGATGGATAGAGGGATGGATAAGTGAAATGATGGATGGAAGGATAGATGATGGATAGATTTGCAATGTTCGAAAAGGTTTGCATATGGATGGGCACACAGATGGAAGGACAGAATAAATTATGAAAGACTGAATGATGGATGAAAGAATTAATAGAGGAGAGAATGTACATTTGAAATGGTGGATATAAGGGGTTTGATGGAAGGATGAATGGCTAGATCCTTGGACTAGAGAGTTCTTCTGGGGAGGGTTGTGACAACTTACTGTGGTTTCTCAGTGGCATAAGAGCTTTAGTTCAAAGTGGGAGTTATTTTAATTTTCTGGCTACTCCCTTGCCTATGTATTACTATTCTGTATTTGCTGTGGGCTTATGTTTGGTATCTATACATCATGCATATGACATTTTGAGTGACACTCTACTGCTACACGAATGTTACCCTAGTAATTCTAAATGTTTGTATGTTTTGTTTTATGTGTAAGGTTTTAGGGAGAGCCTCATAGTGCCATGAGCTGTGCTTGAGATGTATATTTTGTTTGTAGCAATAGGCAAGGCATCAATAATAAAGGATGTAATAGTGTATCGACAGTACCTTCTTTAAGAAAGCTGCAGGGAAAAGCACCTTTGTGACTTCCGTCAGCTAGTGCAACTATCTGCAAATCCCCCATAAGCAAAGTCAGACTTCATATTTTAAGTTCCACTTGCTGAAACACCCATAGTGCTTTCCCTGTAGAGGGTTCATCACAGGAATCCTCGCTTTAGTTCACCTATGCATGCCGCTTTACATTTCACAATGGCACTCATATATGAGATGCTAGTAACAAAGTCTATCCGAGTAGAGCTACCTGACCACTCCTCTCCCCAAACATACCTGCACGCACAGGACCATGAGTTGTAAACAAAATGTCAGACTGGACAACACTTCCAAGTTGCAGTGGTTCTCCCATATTGCCAAACTGTAACTAGCCCCCCCTTTTTTTAATAGGACAGGATATTGAGGGCCTCATTTATGAAAAGTTTTGCATCACTGGGAAAACACAGAGATGCAATACTTTTCATAGCGCCAACCTTGCAACACCAGATGGTGCAGTAATGACGCATTGCCGGAATGTGTTGGTAAACGGATGCAACTCCACCAATGTGTCATTACACATGGGGCGAGTCCCATGTGAAAGGTCCCTACACCTTGCTTGAAGCAGGCATGAGGATTTGACGCAGTGAAGTCATTGAAGTGGCGCATTGAAATCTTATTGATTTCACTGCGCCACTTCTATGTGCCTTTTTTACCTGATGCAGATATAATGTAGCGCAGGGGTTTACAAAGTGATTCGTCTGCCTAAATGCATTGCTTTGTAAATAGGGTGCAGTGTGGCGCATTAATAATGCTGCCGCAGGATCACAAAAAAGTGACATAATGACTGCATAAGCCCTTCATAAATAAGGGCCTGAGTTTGGTTGAAGAGAGGGAGTGAGGCGTGGATTGAGTCAAGACAGAGAGTTGATGAGACAGCACACTGAACCTGACCACGGACTAGGATTCTGTGAGAGGCCATCGTTTGGATGTGTAAAGTTGTGGGTGGAGAGGTTTAGACTAAGGGTGGGAGAGTCAGAAGTTAGCAAACAATCTTTCAGTTAAGCATTTTTTTGCACGTTGATAAGTCATCAAAAAACAAACACCTTTCTCAAATTGCAGCCATAATTGCAAGCACTTCCATGGTATTCAGACACATGCTTTTAATAGCAGAGCAAACTGTGTGCTTCTCAGAAGCACTGTAAAGGTGGCTCATGGACAACATGTCTCTTAAACGTCTCCATATGCCCGTTCCTCCTCTGTCTTTATGCAAGAGGCATACCGATTTGAAATAAACACTATGCAAAGTTACCTTGCAGTACATGACAAGGACCAGTTTTAAAAATCACTTTTGCACATTTGCTTTGCCTAACCACTCTAAATATCAGATACAAATCGGGGATCACAATTAAACTAAGGGGCTTATCAAGGTTAAGGAGGGAATGGGTAGGAGTGCTCTGAGCTGTACGGGCTCTCAAGCTCAATGAGGTGGGCTCTGAAGGCAGATAGAATGCAGGAAGTGAGGGGTTTGCCCACTGGTGAAGGATAAGAGTGGGGTTCTTCCATCAATGTTACATCACTGAAGTCATAGGGAGTGTGAAATATCGAAGCATCACACAAAAAACATGTGTAGCAAACGAGCCATGTCCAGTCAGCAGGAGAGTGGTAAGGGTGCTGTACGTGGCCAGTGGTGAATTTTGGAGCAGACTTCCGCAAATATATTACTAAAGCTTGGTGTGGTGGGACACTGTCATTTCAAGCCAACATATTCTCTATTGAAAAAGGCACTAAATGTTCACAGGCACAGGTTGCACAGGCTTTATTGATAAAACTAAATACCACACAAACTGTTATGGGAATATTTCACTTTTCCACATCACCATGTCTTGATTTGTTTTGATCCTACTAAAATGTACTTCATTTTTGCTTTTTTAACTGCTGATATATTTTGAAATGATTGGGTAGTTCATCGACAGGTATGTAAATTTTGCTGTCTTAGAAAAGACTAGACATCCTACAGCTTTTTCTTTTACACTCCTTGTACCCAGCAAGATTGTCACATAAGTCACTTGACAAAATCATCTCACTTTTTAGACAGAGAAAGAAAAGTAAAAAACAATCTCCTGGTTAAAATAATAAGCAGCAATTTGTCAGAAGACACAGAGTGACAGTTAACCTCTGTCTTTGAACAAACACCAAACTGTGACAAGATAAAAAATATTATTTAAAGGCATCTTTATTACTCATTCACCTCTGAACTCTAAAATCAATATTTTAGGGTGTGCTTCAGCAACTCAGTGTCTGGAATTTCAGCACCTATGTATTTGACCTGTTTCCTTGTAGTGAGTGTTCCTGTTAAGGGTTATCAGCAGTTCAAATAATATAAGCATGGTTGTGAAAAGGGGGTCTGTGTGCAGTAAGGCCATTTCAGCTCTCTGTGGGCCATACCAAAAGCTGAAAGGGGGTTTTAGGACTGCCTTTTGCTTATCATTGGTTAGATTTATTGTCACTCTCATTTGCTTGCTTCTCATTTGATGGTTTTCCTTCCTCTTTTTATGTTTGTACCTCCACTCAAGCACAGCATCTTTGCCATGGTTTTTGATTAGATGACTTTCATGCTTCCACTGCTGGCATTCAGGAAACAACTCTTTTCTTTTTCCTTAAGCACTCCTTCCATGAGAGTGCATGTGTTTTCTTGCTCTCTCTCATGTGAGTTCTGTTCCTCTCTTCAAATACTCGACCATGCACTCTGCTTGCTGCCTCACCCTTTCCCTACTTGTTCTTTCCATCATGTGCTGCTTCTTAATTTCAATACCCAACCCATCGCACTCTGTGTTGTTCCCCCACCCTCTCTTCCTTTGCTCCCACACCCCTGAACATCCTTTAAATAAATGCTTGTTTATTACCTTTGTAGCAGGCCCTGGCAGCTGCCATTTGCTTTGGAACCACTCCAACAACTATGTATTTACTTAATTTACCAATCAAAGTGGTTCACACTGACTTGGATCAGTAAATAAAAAAATAAGTATGACTCCTGCGATCAGCATATATACAAAAATAATAAAAATGAAATGCGTGGAGAGGCATGGTGTGCAAACATCTTCATGCATGCGATTCTATGTGGAATGATGCCGCCTCTAGCAGCATCATGATACATATGTGTTCAAGAGCATTTGAGGCACTGCGCCTATTTCCGTTTTTAGCTGTTGCTGCACAGAATGAGCAGATTACAATAGTAAAGCCAATAGACCAAGAAGGCCAGACCTGTTGGATTTCCCAATACTAGTTTAGAGGAAGTGTAGGATATGATTAGGTCCGGTTGACATTTCCTATCCGCAGGCATAATCTCTGTGACTGAGGGGCAGATTTACAAGAACTGGCGTATCTCTGCATATTAGCAGAGATGCGTCAGCTAACTTGCGTGACGGAAAAAAAGGCTTGTGCCACCATGGATTCATCGCATTTACAATGCGGCGCACTGTGGCGCAAGGATAGACAAATGCATGATGCATCTTTTGTCGGAAAGGCAGTGCATTGCTGGAGTTGTGTCGTAACCACGACACAACGCCAGCAATGGTCAGGCATGCCTATTCCCATCATGCTGTGTCACTCCTTATGCCTGCTTTAAGCAGGCGTAAGGTTTTGACGCAGTGGCATCGTAAAAGTGACTCCGTGAAATCTTGTAGATTTCTCTGCGTCACTTGTACGAGGCTTCCTTGCGATGGAACGCCCACCCTGCATAGAGTGTACCTGACGCAGGTATAATGTAGCTCAGGACTTTACAACGTGACGCATCTCCCTAGATGCTTCACGTTGTAAATATGTCACATCGTCGTGCTTTGTTTACGACGCCGCTGCGTAACAGAAGTGACGCAAGGGTGGCATAAAGTTGTTGCAAGGGGCTTGTAAATCTGCCCCGAAATGTGTTTGCTCATGCCATTATGCTATGTTTCATGATTGAGCTTTTATTCAGCCCTTTTGCGGCCTATTTACAAACCTCTTGCACTGCCAGGGCATAACTTCTAAAATAGAAAAAAGTTACGTTCCGGCCGCTCAATGGACATGTAAACTAGCTCCAAAATCTGATACCAGAGGGCAGGAACAATGTGAACAAACTGAATGGAAACAATTGTTATTCATGTTACCTGATTTTACTCTATTTGTTTTGCATGCAATGTGTCCTTGTGTCCAAAATTGACACAAGGATGTAGTTTGTGCTAAAATAAATTAGCATAAAATGCCAGATCAGCATTGCACGTGATAAGGCATATCTTTGTGTAAAACTTTTACCATTCCACATAATTTTTACAAAGAACAATACTCAAATTTTGCCCAGGCTTGGGTATGTTCATACTGCCTTAAAGACTAGGGTGAGGCATTTTTACCCTATGTTTTGTGGGTATCAGGCTTGTTTGGTGTCAACACAGACAAGGTCTTGTGTGTATGGAGAGGATGAACAGCGTCAGTGTGGCCAAGTGTATTACTTTGCTCAGTCAGAAGAAGGAGCTATAAATGGACGAAACAGAACATGGGCTTCTATGGGAATTAACAAGGGCGTATTATCAAGCCCAATATCACCGTTTATCGGCAGTTTCCTGCCGATAAAATGGCGATAATTTTAACACCGGTCCTTGATAATATGCCCCAAAGGGTACTCATTATTTAGGAGACCCGAGTCTATCGCTAGTACAACGCCCCACCTGCTGCCCACCACCCATTAACCATCTGCTGCTTTTCACGAGTCACCAGGAAGGGATGCCAGGACACACTCATAAGCGATGGCATCTTGGAAATCTGCCTGGCAGTGGGTTGCCAGACGCTGGCATTCCACGTCTTTCTAATGTACTCAAAAGCAGCCTAATCTAAGAGTTTGGACCGAAAGGGTTGGAGACGAGCCTGACATCGTCTAGGTGTGAGCTGTCCACAGCGTTTTAATTTTTGTTATTACTCAAGACAAAGGCCCTTTCAGTCAAGAAGGTTATCCATCCCCAATGTATTACTAAGCAATCACTATTGCAAACAACGTTGCTTCTTGTAGAATATTTTCAAAGAAATGAATTCACGTGTTGCATTCTAGGCCCGCTCACCTTACTGCATTCTTAGGAGTGTACTCAGGGGATTTATATTGTCTCTTGTTCTTTTAAAAAGTACAAGTAGCCGCAGGGATATGATTTCCTGCAGCTGAGAGTCACCACACATCCTCGAGCTGACGAGTCACAGCTGGGTGTCATTGTATCCCCAGTGGAAGATTTAGCCTAACATGAATCCAGTCATTACTCGGTTCCTCATTACAAGCGAAGTGGCATTTGAAAGGACACATCTTTCTGCAAAAAGCACGTGGGAACATGCCAGGAAAATGAACTCGAATTTACGGCATACTTAAATTGCTAAAAGCATACATTGGTGCAGTAGCACAGGTTTTGTCATGTTGCACTCCATTTCAGATGTGTAAACTCAAAATGGCCTGGTAATGATGCAGTACTGTCTCCTGGTGTCTCTAATACAGTGTGCAAAATTACTGTGTCCTATTACTGAGCCATTTGTAATGTGGTCCTTGGAGCTCTATCTGTGCATGCCTGAGTACCCATGTTTGCCCAAGATGGTTCAAACCCTCCTGTGGACCTTTTGATGGCTGCCATTGACACATATCCTGTCGCCAAAGCAACAATAGCTGAAGCACCAGTAGGAAATCCTCCATTATGTGACATGCTGCTGGTCACAACAAAGACCCCTATCATAGCTCCAGGACTCTCTCCTCTTCTCGCTAAATTATCCCTCCTAGTGATCATTTATTGATCAGCCGAATGGCTGATGCGCTTTGAAAAACAGCGGGTCATCTTTGCTTTTTGTGAATTTGTGTCCTATTGCTATTCTTTTGTCGGACCTCATGTGAAAGTCACCTGGGTAAACTATTCTATATGTGCTACTACTATCTTCAGATGCCTTTGTTCAATGTTTCTGTTCTGTAGCCTTACTTGTTTGGGAGTACAATCTTTAAAAATGGTCCAAAGTTGTTTTCTAGTTCCACCTAACTATGCAAGGAATGGTACAGAACTGTTGCCCACCTCTCAGTGACCATTACGTGTTGCTACATGTCTCTGAGCAGGCTATCCTGAAGCAGGAAATGACACGTAACAGGCTGCACCCTTCCACCATCACCAGTAGGTGTCAGCCTGGGATGCTGTGGGGAGGTGGGCCATGCATTGGCATTGCGGCTGGTTGGGCAGTGGTGGAGGTGGGAGGCAGGGCCGGAACAGCAGGAAGCTGCGTTCAGTCAAGGCAGAGACCAGGGATGCTGCCCGCCTGCGCTACTCGCCATGTTGCCTAAAGCGGCCCCTCACTGGAATAAGAGATGTTTGCTGTTGCTGTCTCATATTTTCGTAAAATATTGGAGCATTGAGCTTTCTGAAGTTTCCCTTTGTATTATTTTTAAAAAAAGGTTGTGTCCTCACAACTTTACACTTATCCTTTATTAGCCCTGGCAAAATGGAATCATGCATTACTGTGGACTTTCCAAACCACATGGGGGCATACTTATAAAATAGTGGCGCAGGGCAGCACAGCAAGTCATATTGCTGCACTGCACTGTATCACTGGGAAAGGGTAAGAATGACGTGACATTTCCCCCAGGCTGGCACACAAAGGGCTGCCAAGCACAAATGCAGGCCCCTTGTACCATGGTGTGAGGGTGCGTGCGTTGTATGCCGGATTTTTAGGTCTCGGCTAAGCGCGCGGAAGCGCGTTCTCGCCGAGAACCTATTGTTGCCGTGTCTGCTTTCCAGGAGACAATCCTGGCCGCGCCCATCGCCTTGGAGGCGATTTGAAACGCGCACGCGAACGCGCTCGCTGTGGGCAGCTGCTGTCGCGCTTTCACACAGACGCACACACACGCGCACCCATGCACCCATGCACATACAGACACCCCCCCACACATACACACGCGCACACACACACGAGTGCTCCCCCCCCATCGCACACAGACACACACACAAGTTCACCTTGACCCCCCCAGCCCTTTTTAACTTACCGGGCCAATCTCGGGGGACTCCGCCGCGGCCGCTCTTGCCAGCTCCTTTCACGGGGCTCCCTCTTGGTCAAGGGAGCCCCGCAACACTTGCGTAACCTCCTGCTGGCAGCCCCGGGGCTCTCCACCGCTCACAGGAGCCCCGGGCCGCGATACGCATTTAGTCCGCCTGCCTCCTCTTCTTCTGGTCCGGACACGGCCCCGCCATCGTCACAGGCGACATTGCCTGACTTCCGGTGCGTGCGCCAATGGAGACACAACACTGCAGAAAGGTGTGTTTTGAAGGAAGTTCATGTATGTTTTTTACTTCTTACTTTTATTAATATGCTAACCTTTTTTTCTACCATCCACTATTTTATGTTGTCATTCTTAATAATCTGTGCGTTCCTTATCTTGTGTTACCTCCACTCCATGTGTTCATTCACTTCCCAGTAAGCATGGGCGGAAAATCCGTTTCGCTCGCGGATTTTGCGGATTTTCGGGAAATTCGCAATCCGCGAGATTCGCGAATCTCCCGCAAAATCCGCAAATCCGCAAGCAGCGGATTTTGCTCGCACTGCTCGCACTGTTCGCGTGAGTTCGCGGCTTCCCAGTACAACTTCGCGCCCCGCGAATAAGTGCTAAATTACAGAAATACGATCTTAGCAAAACTGAAACTACTTACCAGGTTCAAAAGTTCAGGCTCATCATTAGTAGCCATTTCCTGTAGTGCTTCCTGAGGGGCCCCTCCAGAGTTCAGTTGCCAGTTGCAACTATTATGTGACCCTGCTCTGAACCTCAGAATAGTTACACATATGCCACAAAGGTCCTGAATTACAGCTAAGGGAGACAAGCAGGAGCCAGGCTGGAAGTTCAAATCCATTAATCAGCCCCTAATTCATTATTGTCAGTTGGGGCAGGGCAGGTGTTGTAACTAATTTTGCAACAATGAAAGCACTTAGCAAGTGCAAAAGATCACTAATCAGGGCGCACTAAGGAAGCAGGTGCCAGCTAAAAAAATATTCTGTGACACATTAATCAGCCCCAAATTAATTCAGGTCACTTGAGGCAGGGAAGGTGTGCTTTGCTTTGCCGAAAATAATGTACACTGGACAACCAGAGGGTGTGGTGATGAAACAGAGGGTGGCATGGGTGGGCCAGAGGGTGGCATGAGTAGTCAGAGAGTGGCAGTGGTGACAGAGAGTGGCAGTGATGAAGAAGAGTGTCCCAAACAGGCTGGACACGTAGAAACAACAAGTTCGCAAAACTTGCGACCCGACAGGTAAGTTCGCAAATTGCGAAATTGTAAAAACCCTCGCGAACTGGCAGAAACACGGGCGAACACAAAAAAAAAATCCGCAAATTCGCGGGAATTCACGGATTTTGCGGATTGCGAGTTCGCAAATCCGCAAAATTCGCGAACGCGAGATTCGCAAAATTCGCCCATGCTTACTTCCCAGGCCTTGTCTTCATGCAGTTTCTAATCCCATATTCTCGCCCTATCTCAAACCGCTTCTCAACTCTCTTTCCCTCCTCATTTAGCTTCTTTGCCATTTTCTGGCTTTTGTTGTCTTTCACTGTCTGCCTGACGTAACTATCTATCTCCCCTTCGGTCTTACTTTCACTTTCAAACTCTACTTTTCTACGTCCCTTTCTTTTCTTTCACCCCACTGGTTTGTTGTGTCTTCCGCTCCTTCGCCTTGCCTTCCTTAACTCAACCGCCTGGCTCTCTATCCCTCCCTTTTCTCTAAATCTGCTTGCGTTGTTTTTCTCTTTTACTCACTTTCTCTTGCTCGCTGCCCCTTTACTGCATTTTTGGTAAAAGAGAGTGGGCTGCATGCCGTCTGTAGCCTGTCAGCATGTTGGCTCTTCATTAATAGCGTCATTGCAAGGATGAAGTTTGGTGTCCGCGAGCGCTGCCTGCAAGTATTCTGGGATGAATGAAGCGTTACCTGCGGCCCGGTGTCCCTGCTGCAAGGTTCCAGTGTCCAGGTGGGGACACCACGGGGGTGTTTGGAATAATGCGCTCAGTCCGGGCCAGCGGCGCTGACTTTGGGGGGGGGGAAATCAGTGTTCACGCCCGCGCTGCAGGGGCACTATTTCACGACCCCAGGGCCCTTAATTAGATAAATAAAACGACGTCCCCGGATTTCCACTGCATGCGTCCATACAGAGCAGGGTTGTGAGTAGGTCCCGGCTGGGGCGGGTGGGGGGTCTGTGGTGGAGTCCACGCCCAGAGGGCTGCAGTGCCATGTGCTGCAGGCATGGAGGCCATGTGACTTAGCAACGACTACTGGTATCAGGATGAAAGAGCTCTTCCATTTTCTTCAGGGAGCCTCCAGGTACCAAAGATTGCAGGTTGAAGGAGCTCTGCAGTAGGCTGCAAGGAGCTTACATTGGGTACACCTTGCAGGATGAGGGTGTTGTCAATAGACTACAGGGAGCCTGTAAACACTGTAAGGGTCAGAATTTCTGATGCTGCATGCTTGCTACAGTTACTACAGGTAGCAGGATACTCTGGGAGGAACTAGCAATAACAATAGGTAACAGGATTAAACGTGAGCTCTACATGATACTGCAGGCGAGCTCTGCACAGGCTACATGGCGCGCCTAGAGTAATCCGGTTCAGGGCAAGGGACCTCTTCCAGAGGCTGCACCTAGCCTGTGGTGACTACAAGGAAGAGAGCACTCTATCTCTGAAGTGCCAAGCGCATTGTCTGGTGGGTAGCTCGCTATACCGTGAGAGTTTGCTATATTTGAAGTGTGGTCAATTTGCCACTCATTTCCGTGCTGTACGTGATTAACCAGAGGGATGCTCTTATTCTGTCTTTGGTCTAAGTGCCTAACACTGGCGGCAATTGCGGGACATCACCTGCAATAAGTGCTGCACCATTCAAGTTAGGATCACAGGCAGACGCTCAGGAAGAAGGGTGCTGGTACATTGTTTTTAGGTCGAGGACGGCGTTCACGATTACCGAGCAGGAGCCACAGAAAGGCACGGCAGCCCATCTCCCCGCAGGAGAACGCGGTGCCCATCGCCTCACCGTTCCCGCTCCTCTGCTCGGAGGTCCAGATCTCGCTCGAGATCACCCACTCGCCGACCGACATCCCGCTCTCGGTCGGCATCCAGGGGAAGAGCCGAGCCTGCCTCCAAAAGTCGCCCCGTCTCCATGTCTGTGTCTCCCAGGAAGTGATCCGCCATCGGGGAGGCCCACGAAGAGGAGGTAAGAGACATGCAAAAATAAAAGTTTTTTTTTTCTCTGAAAGTTTCTGAAAGCCGTTTTAGCATTGTTTTCTTGATGACACGAAGACACATTGTTAAAGAAATACAGCAGTAAAGCATCTACATGTAATATTGAGGTTGTTCTGCTGTGTTGTCAGTATCCTGCTGCAAACACGACATGAGGAGTCACCTCTTCACACTTAAACTGAAATAGTGGTGTATAGGGTGTATTCTTAACGCGTGCTTCATCAGCCAGAGTCGTTGATGTCTCCTTTGCGCTCGTCGACTCGTGGAAGTGGTGATAAACCAATTGTTTGCTCTTCATTGACTTTAACAACACCATGACCATATTTGATGTTTTTTTTATTATGAATTTTTGCCTTATTTAAAGCCAGCATTCAGTTTTCAAAACAGGTGCTTTGTCGTTTTGATTGCAGACATACAGGCGGCGCCACTGAAATAATGCACTTCTGCTTTTGCAGTGTTTTCTGCATAAATATTTATTTACCCCATATGCCAAATCATCAGGCATCGCTGCATGAATTGCACATTTCACCCCCAAAAAGTTGCTTTTAGCTCAAATATATTAAAAGGTACCTCAAAGTAAGTACCAAAGATGTCGACCCTTTGCAAATGTTAGCTGGTCATCTTTTTATTTTTATACTCCGGCTGTAAACTGGTACTTTTGAAAGGAAAATATTGCAGAGGTAGTGTTTGTTAAAGTTTCAAAAAAGTACAATAGTGACACAGAATATGCCATGTTGTGCCAAATAATGTGACTTTTATTGTTCGCATAAGTTAGCGAACCTTGCCACATAATTAAATCTTCCGTTGTTGCATAGTGTCAGTGGCCCTGTGTGTTGGTTGTTCGAATCAAATGTACAAAATTCTTCTTCAGGTTTTTCTTTACACAGTAGACTGTGTAAACACAGAGGAATGAATGTAGAAAATGAAAACGTCTCTCTGACTTTGCCCATCCTCTGTGTTTGTGTGTGGGGGGATCTGTGTGTGTGTGTGTGGGTAGCTTTTTTTGTATGTGGCTCTATGTGTGGGTGGCTCTGTGTGGGTGGCTCTGTGTGTGTGGCTCTGTGTGGGTGGCTCTGTGTGGGTTTCTCTATGTGAATGACTCTGTGTGGGGCGCTCTCTGTGTGTGTGTGGCTCTGTGTGGGTGTAAATGCAATAGGTCATGCATATGCGAGCGATTAAGCTATTGCCATTATAAATGACAATGCCATTTATTTAACGATTAAGTTATTGACAATGTAAATGACAATGCTATTTATAGAGGATTTAAAAAAAAAAAAGTCATGAGCAATGCCGATAGCTCTACCTTTAATAATGCCGAGACCATTGCATTGTAAATACTTGCTTTGTGAAGGAATCAACACTTTCCTGCACAAAAACAATCCTGAGAGCCATATTCTTCTACCTATGTGTGCTACAGAATGCAGCACACGTAGAAAGATGATGTAACAAGGAGAAATACAAATATTTCTTCTTGCTTTGCCTCTACTGGAAACAGGTGTATCTTTTTGGTGCATTCCCAAGTTTACATGGTCTTGTAAATCTGAGAATGCATCAAAAACTATGAGACTTGAGTGAGAACACCCATGCAATGCTCAAGGAATACCTTTCCATGGCAGAGTAATGCAACACAGTGATTTGTGCTGCGATATACCATATTTTGCAGCCACTCAATGCCAAGCAAAGTGGTGTAAAAAATCTGACATCAGGGTTGCGTCGCACTTGCACCACGTTGCGTGGTGCAAGAGCAACGCAAACCGGGTCACAAATGTGGCCCTTGGTTTATCAGAGATGTCATTCTGTGAGTGAGGAAGAACTATGAAAGCCAAAAGGAAAACTCTACGGCTCTGGAAACTGGTCTAGAATCTCTGTAGTACAGGGTGAGAAGCACTGTTCCGTGACATCCAGATCTATATTTTCACGGGTCTCAAAGCAATTTTACACACAGTTAATATGAATTAGAACAATTTCCTATGATGTCAAAATGTGGGATAAGCTGACATTTTTGGGAGAACGTTAAGATTAGCAACATTTTCAGACTAAATCTGTACATTGCATTGATGGCCCAATTCTAAAAACTGATTGTGAGTGTAACTTTGATGTATATGCACAATGGCTGGGATTCCGGCTGTTAAGAATTCACAAATGATTCATTCATATGATGAAACAACACATGCATTCATCACGCATGCTTTTACAACGCGTACAATACACAGCATGACCCACTTACACGCACGACCCACTACCACACACCCCATTACCATGCATACCATTACAACGAGCATGCATCAGGACACTTTGAAAGTGACATTACAACGCATACACTAACCACGCATGCCACTTCCACGGAAAGTTATATAACAACATTGTGGTGTGTGCTATACAGCATATAACACTGAAAGCTGCACCCAGAAACCAATTGGGCAGCTCAGCAGCTCCATTTGGGGATGGCTGCCAGAGCGGCAGTTCAGGTGGCAAAACATGTACTCTCACCCTCGTACTCCCCTGTCATGTCAATGCACCCTCGACTTAGCCCTTGCAATGACATACCCGGCAGTTCCCGGTGTGCTCAACAATTACAGTTGACGCCACTAATTCTGGGCCGTGGCCACGCCTCTGAGACCGTTAGTTGCAGGTGAGTTTCACCGGCTGTAGTGCCCACGCAAGCGCAGCATAGATTCCAAGGCTGCGCTACTCACAGGGACCACAAGATCACCACGACACCCTCTCGTCACTGCAGCTACTAGATTGAAGGTTTTTGTTGTGCCGCGTTGTTCTCCTGGGCCATGGGGATTACCAGCTGCAACATGGGCAATACCTGATGTCTACCCTCTATGTTCAACCTGTTTCAACGTATTTGGCCGGTGTTATAGGCCATCCAAGAAGACCTTGAACCAGCGCTCACACCAGGGACACATCTCGCTGCAGGCAATACACTCAGAATTGGCATGTTAACAAAGTTAATCTGCCCTTGCTAATGCTTTCTGTAGTTACATGTGTGCAAAATTGAATCATTGTTGAGGTCTCACTCTAGAAGTCATTGCCTGGGGCGCCAAACCAGCAGTGTAGATGGTGACCAAAGACATTTTAGTAGCTTCTTACCATCAGCTTTGCAGGTCAATTTATTCCCCCCCCTAGAGCCTAGAGGCGGTCAGACAGGGGGTCCCCTTTCACAGCAGACACTCCGTTGGGGTTCCAGACGGGGTTTAGGGCTCTGTGAAGCCCACAGTCAGGTTTGATGTCTGCAGGCTTGGCCATGCCTCCACAACACCAACATTACCCCTAACCCCTAAACTCAAACACTAACCCATAATAACTAATTTAAAGTACTGAAGCCACAAAGCCATTACCACACATATGCCTTTATCATTCATGGATTTACAACAAAATTTGTTATAAAGGTGTACTCGTGGTAAAAGCATGTGTGGTAAAGGCATGCATGGTAAAGTCATATACTTGGTAATGGTTTTGTGGTAACGGTCATGCATGGTCATGACTGCATTGTAATGACTGTTTCCCAGCCCCTTTATGCAAGGAAATATATTTTCAACCACAGTGCATCCACACACTGCAGCTGCAGGAGGTGATTAGGGATCGAAATCGTGACCCAGTCAACAAGGGCAGGTGGAACACTAGGGGTCAAATCCACCAGGGAGCGGAACCAGCAGCGTAAAATAACAACAGGTAGGTGCTGAGACGTGACAGACCTGCTGGCATCTACCATAACTGGAAGTTTGGCTTCCATTCTTCACTCCAGGTGCTTAGGAGGAGAGAGTATCGGGGAGTCTGGACCCTGAATAGCTCCAGAACCAGGGGAACCGCAGGGATGAGGCTCAAGGGGACACCTCAAGTAATTTTGTTCTTAATGGAGGTCATATAGAAGTGAGACAAATCTGGAGCTTGATGGGAGTGTGAGACCCCAAACCTCTCCCCCAGCCAGCACTTCTGCACCCCTGGTTGACTTCCATGCTACAACACATGTTGATGTATTCCGTTGTCTTTAAAGAAAACCACACCAAGATGTGAATGGACACTTCCAGACTCCTATCAGATGTTCTGGCTTGTGGAGGAAAAATGAACCAAAAGTTCTACTCTTTAGAGGTTGTTTCTGTTTTTGCAGACCAGTAGGTTGTGGGTTTTCGATGGTAGGGTTAGGTGGAGTGTAATGGGAAGCTAAGAGGCGGGTTCTACTGTGTTAACCGCAGGCCAGTATGTTGTGTCTGGGGTGCATTAGAACAGGCAAATTGTTTCTGCGAGCCAGAAGGTTGTTGATTTTAGGGTAACAGGTGGGTCTTATGGAGTTTTCTCTAGGCCAGTGTTTTTTGGGGATGCGAGGTAGATTTGGTTCATTGGTAAAACAGGTTCTGGGTATTGGGGGTAAGCAAAAATATTTTTTTAGATCTCAAAAAGCACACATTGCTATAGTAGTCCTTGTCATGGAAGGATACTAATTTATGTGCAGATTTGCTCCTTGTCAATGGGTAGAATGCCTTGTCTCACAGTGAAGCTTTCAAATGGCAAAAGTTGGCGGGCGAAAAATGTGGAGGACACAACAGCCGAGTGAATGAAGTGGGATGGCTAAAAACACCTATAAGTAAGTATAAAATTTGTAATTTTTCAGAGATCATAAGATCTTGGCTAACTCCTTATCTAAAAACAAGACTCAACGGGTCTTATTTACAAGCCACTTGCACCGCCCTTACATCTCTTTTAACATGGGAAAAAGGGACGTAACAGCGACCCAAGGGGCTTGTAAATTAGCCCAAAATATCCCAATTCAAAGTAACCCCCAACCTCTTACAGAGCAGAATGAAATACTCAAGGCTGAGATAGAGAAGCTGAAGACCTGAGCTTAGGACTGCTAGATCAGAGGTGTTGGGGTAAGAGGTTCGCAGTGGTTTCTTTAGACTGGGAGTGTTGGAGTAGTAGGCATTGTGGTGTTCTTCAGTTTGAAAGGTTGAAGGTGTTAACATATAGGCGTTGTGTTGCCTTTTTTAGACTGATAGGTTGAAATTGTGGTTGTAGGTACTACTGTATTTTCTTCTGTCTGTATGTTGGGGAGGGCTGGTAACATGTATGTGCTGTGGTGTCTTTCTCATGCTAGTAGGTTGTGGGTGTTAGGGTATCAGGTGTTACAGTGTTTTCTTCAGGGCAGTAGGTTTGGCGTTTTGGGGATACCAATGTGCCTCACAATATTTTTTGCATGTCAGTAGGTTGTGGGTACTGGGGTAGCAGGTAGGTGTGCAGTGTTTTCTTTCATCTAATAGGCTGGGTGAGAGGAGTTCTTGATTTGATACATATATTATTTGGGATAATTGTACCCATTTCAAGTGCACTTGTACCAGTTGTCAATGATATTTTAATTTGTTTCAAAGACCTAGGGGCACATGAATCAAACTTAGAAATTGTAAATCCTTGATAGCGAATATTAAAGATTCACTATTAAGAATTCGCTATTTCCAATGCATGACAGTTTTTGCGATTTTTTAGCGAATCGCTAGAAATAGCAAGCGCAAATAGAGATTAAATAATAGCGATGCGCAAATACAGAAATACTATTTGCAAGTGTCTATTTCAGGAGACATATCAAAATGTAAACATCAGTTCAGCTCTGATGTACAGATACTAACTCCAGTCCACATTTTCCTGCAACACCCAATTGCATTATGGGAGTAACAGGCAGGTTAGGCAAGTTTGTAGGCAAACACACAAGAAGAAAGTAAAACACGTGAACACTGTGTGACAGAAAGCAATTTAATGCGACCCAAAAAATGCTGAATGTGACACGACATTACCCTTACAACAACTTAACTTTGCACGGTTTAACATCACAGATGCAGCAGAAGGAGAGTCTGAGGAAAGTGAATGCGGACACACACACAGGAGACTCGCACTGAGGCCGATGTGGAAACATCTGTGGCCCCACAAAGCACAACTTCTGCCCCCACTATATGCAGGGCCCCAGTTCCACCACTGCCGCCCATGGAACTTGAGGAGGAGCATGAACTAGCTCCACAAACAAGCAAGCCTCGAGGTACCCTCACAACGACACCCCAGTCACAGGTCCGGTGCAGCACAATCCAAAGCCAGAGACGCAGGTCAAGGGCACGCATCACATCGCAGGAGGCCCAAAGTCCAAATGTCTGGGGTGGGCTGGAGAGCCAGATGCTGAGGGGGCAGCGCCTGCAGGCAAAACACATAGGGTCAATGCAGGCACAACTCAGCAAAATGGCAACCAACATTGCAGTCATGAGCGATTATGTGAGAGAGCTCACAACAGCAGAGGTGGAAGGCAACAGGCAGTCCAATGCTGTGATGCAGGAGCTGAGCAGGATGATGCAGGAGGGTCAGGTGACACAAAGAAGAAGGTATCACCAATTAATGCTGCACTTAGAAGGCTACACTAAATCAAACAACCGCCTGAGCACCAACACTGCACTGCTGTCCCATCGGTCCGTGGCCATGCAGCTAGAAATGAGCCATTGTTGTGGGGATATGGCCAGGGCACTGGTCCAGGTAACTAATGCCATGGAACAAATCCCAGCTGCTACTTTGGGGGCAGCAATGTGATAGGGGAGAGGGGAGTGAGGAGGCTTCCAGCCTCAGGAGCCTGTCAGTGCCATTCACCACATACAGGAGGCGCACCACTCTGAGCACAACATCTCCCGAAGCCTCCATGAGGGATGGAGATGATGCAGGCGAAAGGCGTTTGGGAGTGTGTAGTAGGAAGTGATAGACTGACTTTGGCAGACCAACTCAACCATGGTCAGGCAACCATACTAGTGACTGTGATCCAAGTCCAAAAATTAGGCATTGTTATTTTTTTCTGCAAACAATCAGTGTGCTAATTTGCACCTGCTATGTGTGCTTTAAAACACCAACATGGTTTAATGCAAGTAAATACAGTACAGTTCAAACATGCTGTGTCGTGTCTCATCATTAATCACCTCTAAAATAATGTTGTGCAATTTCTGCACATCTCCTTCACCTTTCTGCTGAGCTTGCCCCATGTGCTGGTTGTAGTTGTGGCCCTTGCTGGTTGTCCTCCTCAGGCTCACTGTTGGTCAATTCAATGTGTATGCCTCTCCTGGTAGCAATATTGTGCAATATAGCACATGCAGCCATAATTCTGCAGCAGGTCTCGGGTCGGTACTACAATGCTCCGCCAGTCTTGTGGAGGCAGCAAAAGCGACTTTTCATCAGCCAAAAGGTGCGCTCAATGACATTTCAGGTGGCGATGTGCGCTGCTTTGTATGCCTGCTCATTTGGGGTGACTGGGTTGAGGTATGGTGTCAATATATCCTTTCGCACAGCGTATGCCCTGTCACCTACAGGGTAGTGAGCAAAGGGTTAGAGACAGTTATATATTGCCATTTGGCCATTGTGTGGGAGGAATCATTACATATGTTTACCAAGCAGATGTCCTTCACCAAAATCACCCCTGAGCAGAAGGGAGTGTATGCCACTGTGTCAAAATATATAGGAGTCATGTGTGCTTTCAGGGTATTGAGCCACAATGTTTGTTATGATATAGTTCGCATTGCAGACTACTTGTATATTGAATGAATGATAGGATTTACGGTTCCTAAAAATGTAGTCATTCACTGCTGGTGGACAAATGGCAACATGCGTACAATCTATGCAACCTATTACATGTGGAAACCGGGCTACCTGGAAGAAGTCCAGTTTGGTCTTATTCAATTCTTGTGGGGTTGTGGGGAAGGTAATGTGGATGTGGATCCTTGTCATCATGGTGTTCAGGAAAGATTTAAAGAAACATGAAAGGGAGCTTTGTGACAACCCTCCAGCTACAGCTACTACCCCCTGGAAAATGCCTGACACATGTAGGTGCAGGCAACATAGGACCTGCACATGAATGGGGATGGCATTGGCCGTACGAGTCTGGCGCTGCATTAGGGGTTCCATTTCTGCAATTAGATAAGGGATCATGGCACCATTCGGCCTGTACTTGTCGTATATTTCATCATCTGTCTGTCCCAACAATCTGATGCGCACTCTGAAATGCGCTCCTGTATTCTCCTTCTTCGCTGAGCTGCTGCATGGAGCCTCATCCTCCTCGCCATCACGTAGAGCGCTGCCATTGTGAAAGATTCTGAGGACTCCTAGGTCAGTTTGAATAGTTTTCTAAGGATTTGCCCCTGTAGGGCTTTTTTACTCATGGTTACCACCTGCCTGTAATCTTCTTTAAATTGCACTCGCTAAATTGCGATTTTCTACAAAATCGGTATTTGCAATTTTTTGTGCATGTGTTTGTGAATCTTTAATTGAGATTCGCTATTTGGTATTCACTATTTTGAAGTTCGCAAATAAGGAATCGCTAAATGACCTTATTTTTGCGTATTTCATTAGTTTTGTAATTTTGGGTTCATGCATTGGAAGTAGCTAATTTGTGGTCGTAAACATGCTTTTTTGCGATTCGCAAATTTTGCTGCCGCAATTTAGCTTGATGTATGTGCCTGCTAGAGCTGTCACTGCCACTTGTGAGCTGCTCATCCATCCCTGGTTACCACTTTGTATTCTGGGGCTTGTAGTTTAAGATTTTAAAGATAAGAGCAAAACCTATCCCAATTCAGACCCCCAAGGCTGGTTGAAATACTCTTTTTCTATTTTGGTATTCAAAATAAGCAGCAGGATCATTTCTCATATTTCATCATTCATATTCATATTTCATATAAATTACTAATGATATATAAATAGATCATTATTAAGCATCATCGCAGTATCTCATGCTTCATACTTCATATTCATATTTCATATAAATTGCTCATGATATTTAAAAACAGAATTATTAAGCATCACACTATCTCATACTTCATCATGCATATTCATATTTCATATAAATTATTCATGATATATAAATAGATAATTATCACAACATTATATAAAACTATTCATAATGCATTGCCAATATTTGTATGTGAAATTATCCCCGTCTAAATTGAAGTATTCAAAAATAATTCTTGGCCTAATTGTTCTTACCCGTTTTCCCAACTCAACCAGATTTTGCTAACATGCTTAATAGCGCCTACCCTTTTTGCATAGAGGTGCTCATTGGTATAAACCTTACACATCTTATTATGCCATTGAGTCATGGTAGTTTTTTTTATTGACTTCCAGTTTCCTAAAGTTAATGACTTTAACTTTAGATTTTAGGGAGAGAATGTAGCCTTTAGGCCCGGACTGGCCGTTGCGGGCACGGGCAATCCCCGGGTGCGCCGCAAGGGTGTGGGCCAGTTTTGGGCCCAGGGGGGGAGTTTTTTTGTTACAGGGCCGTTTTTGCAGCATAGCTGCAAAAGCGGCCCGGTAACAAAATCGGCCCGACAAAGAGCTCGGTCGCACCCCCAGGGGGCCGGCCGGGCACTTTGCCAGGGCCGGTTTTGGTTCTCAGTCCGGCCCTGGTAGCCTTACGGCTAGTGGGGCGACGTTGCAGCTGGGGAACCGGGTTCGAGTCTCAACATCTTGCGATTCTGGGGAAATCCCTTAATCCCCCCGTCCCTAACAAAAATGAATGTGTTCTCAATTAACAAACCTGGTGCTATGTAAGGCGCTCTGATACCCGATATCTTCGGGTCTAGTTTGCGCTATTTAAAACTCTAAAAAAAGAAAAAACCTTGACAAGCATAAAACAAAGCTGATTCAGGGCATTGACACCCTTAGTAATTTTCCAGGCCATCCTTGTTGCTTAAGACTTCACTTGCCCCTGCATTGCTTTCGTACTACCCCCACCAATGTTGCTTGCCCCATCCTCTTTACCCCATGTTGCGTCCACCCATCCAACACATGTTGCTACCTCACCCTCTCACCCATGTTGCGTTTTCCACATCGCCTTTTTAAAAAAAATTCACTTTTGCACAATTTTTCTTTATTTCTTTTTTTATTGGACGATCCACATTGGATAAGGGAAGGAAAAGGAATAAAAGCAGGCACATCATTTGGTAGGTGTGCGTATATGTGGTGCACATACATACAAAGTGACACAATAGATGTGTTTTTCTTATTTAGCCATACTGTACAGAATGGCATAAAGGTAGTGGCAAATCTAAGAGGTGCCACAGTGAGACCTATTGGCTTTACCAGTAATTGCAATTCTAGCCGTCTATTTGTTAAGTTGTATTGTGTGGATCTGTTACGTAGAAAGTCGCCTCTTGCAGAAGAGTTCTCACCTACAATCTTAGCAAGTAGCGTATCACAAAAGAAACACAAATTGAAAAACGTCCTATCAACTTGTAAATTTACAGAAAGATTTTCTGGGAGAGTCACAGTGTGCACTAAGATAACTTTTATATTTTTCTTTAGTCTGGGCACCTCTGGAGTGGCCTTTTTGAGTGCGCAAATGGCAATACATGGAAAGTATTCTCATACTCGTTAGTTTTTGCAATTGCATGTACTTTTTAAATTCTTTTAGTGTTTTCTGCTTTGCTATTTTATATATTTTAATTTTATTTATAAATTTTATAATGCGCCTGAATCACCCCCGTGGGGGGGGGATCTCTGCGCTTAGGATGAGCACTAACCAAGCAGACAGACCTTATGGAAATAGAGCAGTTTTAAGATGTTTTCTAAAATGCAAATAGTCAGGGCACTGTCTCACATCAATGGGAAGCTGGTTCCAGTAAAAGGGAGCGAGGCAGGAGAAAGATTTCCCACCTAGCCTTGTCTTCCTCACCTGAGGAACCACAAGGAGCGCCTTGTCTCTCGACCTGAGGGACATCATGGGGGGATCATAAATCTTAAGTTTCCTGGAAATGCAAGAAGGGCCTTTGTTGTGCAAGGCCTTGTGTACAATGCAGCAAAATTTAAATTTAGCCTGCTTGTGGATGGGCCACCAGTGTACATGTTGAAGCAAGGAAAGGGAGGGAGTTCTTGGCGGGGCATTCATAACAAGACGTGCTGCCGTGTTTTGGACCACCTGCAATCTGCTTAACGAGGACTCATTAGCAGATATCAGGAGAGCATTGCAGTAGTCCAACCGGCTCACAACCATGGTCTGGACAAGGGTTTTGCGAGTAGAGTCTGGGAGGAGCGGGAAGACTCGTCGAATCAAACCCAGCACATAAAAGCAACAGCTAGCAGTGTAGGCAACGTGCTCCTTCAATGACAAATCGCGATAGAGGTGAATGCCCTGGTTTTTAACCAGAGCCTTCAGGCAGGAGGAGAACCGAGAGCTGCCGGCCACCAATCGGGTGACCACAGCAGAGGAGCCTCACCGAAGAGCATAATCTGTGCATGAAGTTGGAGAAAATTGCTTTTCATCCAATTTACGATAGCTGTCATACCCGCAGAGAAAGAGGACTGAGCCATTGAGGAGGATTTGTTGAACAAAAAAAGAAGCTGGGTGTCGTCAGCATAGGAAATCGGCATGAAGCCACAGGATCTAAGAAGATTGGCCAAGGGAGCAATGTAGATATTAAACAAAGTGGGGCTAAAACACGAGTCCTGAGGAACTCCCTTGGTCAATGCCAGAGGCTTCGACCGGAAAGGACCCAGATTAACAATCTGGGAGCGGGAAGACAGAAAACTTGTCATCCACTGGTACAAGCAGCAATGTATTATTGAGCTTGTGAGGGTGCAAGTAAGAACAGACTTTTGGTTGTATGAATGTGTATATTAACCCTTTAACTGCTGAGGCTCCCCCTGCTCCCTCCCTCCCCCCGTGCTGTGCCCCTTTTGGGCTATTTAGGGTATTTCTTGCTTAGGGTTCCATAACTTTATTTTTACATATGTTATCCAACTCAAATTCGTGGACTTTTTCCAACATCCTGGGGACTCTAAAAGTACCCAGGGTTTGTGGAGACCCCTGGAGGGGACGAGGAAAATATAAAAAATATTGCTAACATTTGATTTTTTGCTGAAAAACAAGACAAAAAAGTGCTCTGGATAAAAGTGCTCTTTCCCCACTAAATATGGCATCAACGAACAGTTTACTGAGCCAAAGTTACCATCTTCCCAAATTTTCAACTGCAGTTTTGGCATTTTTCCAAGTGGTAGTCTATTCTTCATATTTTTTTGCCCTCAGCCAAGCTATAGAGTTCTGAAAAATAGACAAAATCCTTAATTCAGTAAGGGGTCATATGTGTAGATCCCTCAAATTTTCCCAAAGAAACTAACTGTTAAAATAAAGGAATACTGAAAATGAGTAGGAAAAAAACTGCCAGTTGTGACAATGTTTTCATCTGTAACTTTGTCACAATGTCCCATTGACAAAAAATAATATATAATTGCATCTGCTAGACCCTTCTGGTTATTGGGATATATATAGGTTTTGTAGGTTCTCCAGGAACCTAAGGTGCCCAGAGTCAACATCTGAGCTGCACTGTAGACTAGTTTTTCATTGTGTACCGAGTATAGACCAATTCATATGGTGAAATATGTATAGTGAAAAATGGGTATCAAGGAAACCTATGTGTTTCTGAAATGGTCACATGATATGGAGTTGATGAGCAGTGGTTATTTATACATCTCTGAATTTGTGGGTACACGTACTAGCATATGTTTCAAATGGTATTTTTCAAAATATCTTCTTTCTTACTCACTGGCCTACATTTGGAAGGTGCCAATGCAGCAAACTCCAATTGGTAATAACAAATGTTGTACTATTTTATGCTCCCACATGTTTGCTCATGAAAAAGGCACTTCAGTTGTGTGAGTAGGCCTAGTATCACAACAGGAAACTACCCAAAACACAACATGGAAGGATCACATTTTTGCACTGAAAACTGACCCTTTTGAAAAGCTGTAGATTTTAGGTCCTAGCTCAGCCGGCACCTAGGGAAACCTACAAACTTGTACATTTCTGAAAACTATACAACTGACGGAATCCAGGATGGGGTGGCTTGTATGGCTCTTACCAGGTTTCTTTACCCAGAATCCCTAGAAAAACTAAAACTTTGACTGAAAAATACATTTTCCTCACACTTCTGGGATCGAAAGTTCTGTATTCTGTGGGGGCCACAAACTTCCTTCCTTCTTCCACCCAGTTTTCTCCCAAGTCTCCCAATAAAAATGATACCTCACTTAAGTGGGTAGGCTTAGTGCCAGTGACAGAAAACAGCCTAAAACGCAAAATGGACATATCACATTTTCCACTCAAAACTGACCCTTTCTTTGCAAAGTAGGAAGATGTGGATTTTGGGCCCTAGCTCAGTCGGAACATAGGGAGAGCTAGAAAACATGCACATTTTTTTAAACTAGACACCAGGGGAATCCACAGTGGCATGACTTGCATGGCTCTCTTCAAGTGTATGTCTATCCAAAATCCCTTTCAAACCTCAAACAACACACTGATTTCCTACTTGTTCCCCAATAAGAACGTCTACCCACTTGTTTAGGTGGGCCATAAGACCACAACAGAAAAATGCCATAAAGGGCTACATTAAGAATCTGAGTAGCTGCAGTTTTTGCGGCTGTGCCGTGGAGTCACCCATACAAACCAACAAACAACATACATTTTTCAAAACTAAACAACCAGGGAATTCCAGGGTAGAGTGCCTTACATGGATTCCATGAGGCTTTCTTACCCACAATGCTCTGCAAACTACAATCTATGTCTGAAATGATACATTTTCCTTACATTTCTGTGATGGAAGCTTCTGTATCCACACAAATCCACAGAAATCTTACCACCCAACATTACCCCACTGGTGTCAATAAAAACACTGTGCCACATGTATGGCTTTGACTAGTACACACGAGAGGAACAGACCAAACCAAGGTCAGTGGGAGTCCCCCTGCAAGGGCTCGCTATGACCATGGTTGGATCTAATCCTATTGCTGGCACTAGTAATTACCCCCATTTCCCCCCATGGTGGGTAGAAAGACTATCTCTCTCTTAGTGGGGTGGGGGCATGACCATGGTGGGCAGACCCACCCCTATATTTAAAAAACAAAACTGGAAATAACCACCGCCAATGGTGCGGTAAGGGGGAACTTAGAAGGGAGGGCAATAGGAACGAGGACACTCAATTGCTCTCTAGGTGGCAGAGACTCCTGCAAAGACAGACATTACGCAGCTAATACTGTGGGGTGGTCAAGGTGTGAGTATAACTCAATAGCAGTTAAGTAACAGTATTCATACACCTTAGATAAAATGGTTAAGGGGCTGGGGGATGGAAGTGGGCTCGCCTCTGGAGTTATTTGTGGAGGGGTTCTCCTCCATGATGGGGAATCTTGGAACTCATAATTCTTGTTTGTACTGCTTGTTTTGTAAGTTGGATGTCATGGTGTTTTCGCTTAGACTTATATTTACTTGGTTGAGGGGGTGGGGGGCAGGGGAGAGAATGATAACTGGGCCTCTGGGAGCGGGGACTACCCCCATCCAGATGTAAATGGCAGTTAGTTGCAGAACATGGAACGTTCTGGGTCTTAACTCCCCTAACAAGAGGCAGCGCCTTTGGAAATACCTACTGGATCATAATATTAAGGGGGCAGCACTTCAGGAAACTAACCTTACAAAAACGAAGAACACCGTCTAAAATACAAAGCTTACCCTCTCATTTTTAGATCCTTTCACGCTTCAAAGCAGAAAGGGGTAGCTCAACTCTTGAATATGGTTGTCCCGTTCCAACCCCACAATGCAAAATACAACAGGGCAGGGAGATACCTGATGGTGAGAGGGGTGTTGGGGGGGAGAATGTGCACGTTCGCAGTAGTATATGCGCCCAACGCTGGTCAGCTTGGCTTCCTCCTCTCCTTCCTCACATCCCTGGAAAATGTTGCTAAGGGGGACATTGTCTTAATGGGGGCCTTCAACCTGATTTGGGTTCCAGAGCTTGACACAACGCACCCTCACAGGGCGGCGAGGGGAGTCTTTGGGAGAGCACTTAGGCAAATCTCCAGCACTTTAGTTTGGGGACGTTTGGAGGGGGTCCAATCCTACCATGCATGACTACTCCTTCTTCTCCCATTTGCATAGAACTTATTACCGAATCAATCACATTTTTATTAGTCAGTCTCCATACCATGCTGTCTTGAAGTCACCTTTCCACCCAATCTGTCTTTCTGATCACGCTCCTCTTGAGATGGCCCACAGCTGTGATGGTACTTCCCTAATTTCCTCTGTAGGGATAGACTCCTGAGGGTCGAACTCAGGCAGGCAATTAAAGATTTCTTTGAGATCAACGATCCCACACTCACCCCTAATGCAAACACCTGGGATGCATTCAATGCGGTAATCCGAGGTAAATTCATTGAGTTGGCAATAACCCTTAAAACTCAACAGAGCGAAGATAGACTCATGCTTGAGGGGGAACTACAAGATAAAGGAAAAAACAAATAAGGGGAGCCCATCGATAAAACCACTATGAAAAGTTACCTCACTCAGGGTGAAGTTACAGGCTATATATACTAATAGGGCAGAAAAGACTATCTTGCGCTTACAAGCCAAAGGGTATGAGGAAGGGAATAAAATAGGCTCACTGTTAGCCTGCCAGCTTAGAACTAAGCAGGAAAAGGAGTACATAAAGCACATTGTGGACGACGTAGGAGTCTCCCATTTTAATGAAGATGGGAAGGAGAAAGCCTTTGGGGAGCTCTCCCACATATACCTCGGAGGAGCCTGGACTGCATGACCAAGCGAGATGTCTAGTCACACCAAGCTCCAATGAGGAACTGGATAAACCTATCTCGGGCGAGGAGGTTCAGAGAGCCATAGACGCGCTCAAACTACAGAAGGCACCAGGACCCAATTAGTTCACCGCGCACTTCTACCACATGTTCGCATCAGAACTGACCCCTCATTTAGCGACCCGCTTCAATGATATTCCAAGTAAGCAACAGGGCACTCCCACCATGGGGGAGGCATTTATTGCTGTAATCCATAAAGCAGAAAAGGACCCTAAAGCTTTCTCCTCCTATCGGCCAATAGCACTTCTAAATTTGGATGCCAAAATCTATTCTAAAATGTTGGCTAGCCACATAGAACATATACTTCTGGGTCTCATTGACCCCGACCAATCAGGGTTCATGAAGGGTCACCAGACCCACAATAACTTACGGCAAATTATACACATAATGGAAAAGGTGATAAAAAACACGTCCCGGCAGCACTTCTCTCACTGGATGCGGACAAAGGTTTTGACCGGCCTTGAATGGTCCTTTCTGTTTCGTGCGCTGAAGCGCTTTGGGTTCAGCGAGACCTTTCTAGGGATGATTCGGGCCAACTATCATTCCCCTAGCTCCTGAGTCTTGGTAAATGGAACTGTGTCGGATTCATTCAATCTGGCGAGGGGGACGAGACAGGGGTGTCCTCTCTCCCCTCTGCTCTTCGCCCTCTGCAGCGAACCGGGTTTCAAGGTTAATCTAGCTAAATCCTTCTTACTTAACCTAACCTTGCCACAAGAGACATGGAGGAGGGTAGAGGGAGCGCTCTATTTTGACGCACAAGCAGAGAGCTCACTTATTTGAGTATCAAGCTCACTCCTAATAATACTGACTTGTACAGCACCAACTCCCCCCCCACTATTGAGACCGTTAAAAGCTGATTTTGGCAAATGGAGCGCCGCATACATCTCCTGGGTAGGCAGGATAAATGCCATGAAGATGAACGCTCTCCCCAGAATGATTTAACTCTTCCAGTGGTTGCCTATTCTTGTAGAATGAGGACTCGTTAGGGAGCTAAAATGGATGACCACTAAATTTGTTTGGCAGGGGCAGAGGGCGCGTTTGTCACACCGCCTCCTCAGTAGACCACAAAATGAGGGAGCCTTGCTCTGCCGGATTTTTTGGGTTACCTTTAGAGCGATTCAGATGCGAGTGCTGACGGAGTGGTCCCTACGGGCCTCCGAAAAACACTGGCTCCACATAGACAGGCAGATAACTGGCAGGACTATCTGGGACCTCCTTTGAAAACCGAAGCAAGATAGACCACCAAATTCCTACTTTAGTACTCCCACAGCTACCACGTTATGGGTTTGGGAAGAACTCACCAAATGGCTGCAGTTGACGACTTTCCTATCTCCCTACACCCCCATTCACTTTAATGCCACCTTCCCTCCGGCTCTCCAAGAGGGACCCTTTAATACATGGAGGGCAGGGGGCTGACTTATGATCTCCGATTTGTATCACAAAGGGAAATTACTCACCTTTAGAGAATGTATGCAACAATGTAAACTGTCTGCTAAGTAGGAATTCCACTATCCACAGCTTAAGCATTAGGTGCAGAAGCCTCTGGAGCTGCGGGCTGCTACCAGGGACCTGCTCCCTATTGAGAAATGTGCCCAGTCCGGGACCACATTCAAAGGGTGCCTCTCCTTTTTCTACTCCCTCATTCAGATGGTGAGCCCGAGATCGACCCCGAGACATAGAACATTTTGGGACACAGTTCTAGACACCCCAGTCGAGGAGAAACAGCGGGACTATCTATGCAGAGACATTACCAAATACAATCAATTGATGTTCCTCAGAGAAGCTCACTACAAAATCATGTATGACTGTTGTTTATACCCCCAGAAAATACACAAGATCTTCCCAAACTCCTCTGACTGATACTGGAGAGGCTTTGGCCTGCTATGGGATTTTAGCCATATAAGGTGGGACTGCCCCTCCATATAGCCGTTTAGGAAGGAGATCTAATCCCAAATTAAAAGCATACTCGGCTACCCAATTCTGAACTCTATGGAACACACATTACTGGGGTTAAGGGACCCGTCCCTGAAGCGCCAAACCCAGGGAGATAGGTCTGTTATGTGGCTTTGTCTGGGTGCAGCAAAAATGGCAGTAGCAGGAGCATGGAAGAAGCAAGAGGCTCCCTCTCTGACGCAATGGCATCCAAGGCTGTGGAGGGCACTCACCCTGGAACTTATGACCGATATTGTGGAGGGTACAAGAAAGTGGTTTGATTACATTTGGTCTCGGCTGGTTTTTATCAGAAAGGATTCCACTGTTAGCATGCAATCCATGGCTGAGAGCCCTCCATCTATTCCATATATTATGAAGCGGGGATCTGACCTCAAATACTGTTTGATCTGTCCCCCGGATGTCGCCTCTCACTCCTACCGGACATCCTCCATTCCTGACCACCTTAAAATTGTATCCACCATCACATCATTTTTCTAAGGTTCTGTTATTTTTTTCTCTTTTTTTCATTGTTGGGAAAATGCAATGTTCATTGATAGTAACAGTGACATGTTACAGGTGTGCATGCACACAGGGCAATCTTGTCTTGATTTGGCGGTGAGTTTCTAACTACGAGTTTCTCTCCGTCAATGGACATAGAAGGGGTAAGAACAAGGAAGACTTTGCTCGCCAAGAACTTGTGGATAAGCTATAACCTTTATGTGATCTCGGTAACTCTTGGCTTGTAATGCGCATGTTACAACTGTGTTGTTTCTTTGTGTTGGCTTTAAGAACCAAATAATTGGCATATTGGGGGTAATCACTCCCATTTGCCTGGGGAGGGGGGCAGAAAGACTGTCACTGTGGTGTTTTGGGGGTGGGGGAATGGACATGCCCACAATGGGCATCCCCCACCCCTAAATTTATTTTAATAATAGACTCTGGTGTCTATTGGGCTTTCTGTCCCCAGATCAGGGGTAATTACTGCCATTTCCCCCACTCCAGGGGGCAGAAAGACTGTTTCTCTTATTGGGGTGAGGTATGACCATGCCTCACCCATATAAAAAAAATCCCTGGTGACTAGTGGATCCAGAGGGGGGGAGGGGGCAGATTGTGGTAATCACCACATCTTCCCTCTGGGTTGGGTTACGAAGACTGTCTCCGTAGTTTTTGGGTGTTGGGGTCATGGCCATGTCCATAGTGGGAAGCCCCACACCTATATTTATTTTAACAACAGACCTTGGGTTTCTAGAAGGCTTTCTGTTTCCCCAGGGGGGCAGATCGGAGTGATTACCCCTATCAGCCCCCCTGAGGGGGAAGTAAGACTCTTCTCATATGGGGTTGGGGGAGCACAAGCCTTTGCCCAAGGGGATCTTCCCCAAGTGGGTGGATCTCTGCTTTGGGATAACTTTTCTATGGTGATCCCCAAGCAGTGATCCACTGGGAAGACGGGAAACAGCCATTACAATGCAGCTGTTACAACGCATAGTCGTTACCACGCGGTTGGTACAATGCTTGTACTGTTACCATGCATAGCCTTTACCATGCGTGATTTTACAACACTTAAGCATTTACCAAACATGCCTTTACAACAAATTACGTTTAAAGGTATGAACTATTAGGGCATATGCGTGGTACAGGTGGTAAGGACATATATGCGATGTGCAGGCAATCGGCGCAGTGTGAGGAGACAAAGAGACCTGGCTTCAACATTAGGGGGGAAAAAAACTACTTGTGCATCTGCCTCAAAGAACTGGCTCGTTCCCACGGAGGTAAGGGGGATTGCACAGGAGGGCATGAGGTGGGGGGGGGTGGGGGGTTTCAGGGATGGTGCCACAGTGGGTCAGGTTTTAGGGCTAGGACCAGGTTTTTTTTTCACGGGCTGGTGGCCAAGAGGGATTGTGCCAGGCGTACGGTGTTAGGGCTCAGAGCTAGGCTGGTTTTGTTTATAAAGGGCTGGGGGCCAGGTGGGTTGAGTTTGCACCAGGGGCCGGTTTTAGGGATGAGGACTGGGGGCTGTTTTAGATTTTCTGGGAAAACCTTTACTAAGCATATGCCTTTAACATTCAAGCTTTTGCCATGAAATTCATTGTAAAGTCATGCATGCATGGTAAAGGCATAATTATTGCTAAATTATGCGTGGTAAAGGTTATGCATGGTAATGGCATTCGCGTTGTAACAGCCTCGTTGTATTAGCATGCGTTACAACAGAACGTGTTGTTGTGTCATACATCCCTGGGAATGGATATAATTGGACAGGGGAGTATTTGCCCTTCTCAGTAATATCCCCCCACTCCAATCTGTGCTCGAGGGGCTAAGACATGTCCCGAGCACTGATGCAGTGAATCAATTCATTTAACTCTCACTTTAGTTTAATGACGTCAGCACGCCCTGCACATTGATCGTCATTGCAACAAAGAAAAAAATGTTACAAAATAATAAAGGAAACTCTCTGCTGCTTTGCACCACAGAGGCTTTATTTACCTCCCCAGTGCCGGCCAATGGCCGACAGACACACTGGGGAGGGAGGGGGTTAATTGAACTGACACCAAGTTTGGGTTGATGTTAGGCTAATTGGACGCCATTGTCCAATTAGCCCCTGTAACCAAACCAGCCATATACTACAATTCTCCAACTTTATATTTTGCATAACCATGACATAGAGGTAAATATACATTTGCATGATGTATGTAGTGCCGTAAAGCTCCAAAATTATCCGTCCCACAGCCCCTATCTAAGCATGTTTGCTTAATTTACCCAGATCACAATGTATTGCCCAGACGTTGACAAGACAGCTGTGCTGCTTCCATTTACAGAGGCTATTGATTAATAATTAATAAGAGAAGAACATGTTTTCAATAATTGTATGTAAGTTGTGGGTGCAATATTTACTAGCACCCTAATGCTCAAATACTAGATTTATTGTATGATATGAAGCATATTGTCTTCTGCCTTGTACACGTAAATTAAAAAGGTGGATAAACATTAAAATGTGCAGCAGCATACATCTGGCTGTACCCTCATGCTTGAAATATCTTTGAGCTTTTGTTTTTTTCTTCATTTCAACATTGTTTGTATATTAAAATACAGAAATGAATAACTGACAATAGAATATTCAGTACATAATATCTGAATAAGCATGAAATATTGTCATTGAAATATAATGCAAATAAACCGCTAATAAAAAAACACTGTAGTATAACAATCTACTGACGCTTGATCAGAGGGTGTAATAAACAGTATTCGCAACTCATAAGTCCAATAATCATAACAAGTAAATAGACAAGTTAAGGAGGAGAAACTGGCATATGAGTACTTAAGAAGGTTTCCAGATGTCTTTCTTGACCCATGATACTTGAGTAGTATTAGTAAGGTAGGTAGTTAATTGCTGCCAGATGTTCTCCCTTTTATCAGCTAATTGCGAAGGCTTAATATTGTATGTGTCCAGTCTGTGGGGTCTGTGGGTATGGCAATCTAAATCTCACTGGATATCACTTATTTTATAAAGAGCTTATTTGTGTAAGAAAAATGTATGACAACCACTCCACAATATGGGGCTTATTTACAAGCACCTTGCACAGCCGGTGCTCCACTTTTTGTGATGCACGGACTGCGCATTTTGCTGTCCTATATTTACAAGGACACGGAAAACCACCCTGCGTGGCTTTTCTTGTCCTTGCAAATATGGCCCCTTTATAGGTCTGTGTGGCAAATTCCACTCCGCTCGCAGAATTTGCGGAATTTTGGCAATTCCGTGTTCTGCGGAGAACGCGGAATTGCCGAAAATTCCGCGATCTGCGGCGTAGCGGAATTTTTTCCTTTTTTGCACTTTCAAAATGTGTGTTCATGCATGCGGGAGAGACATACTGGGATCTCTGCCTTCGCTGACATGTTTTCCTATCCGTTTGTGTCTGGCCGTGGGATCCCGCGAGAGTGTGCATTCTCGAATACGTCATTCGGATGCGCCATCGGACATCCTTGTCCACAAACTGGAAACATGGATCGCGAGCGGGCAGGACAAGTGAAACAAGGTGGCCGTGACCGCATGGGCAAGTTTGCAAGATATTTCCCAGCGCATGGGAGAGCCAAGGGATCCGTCATATTGTTGTAGATATGACACATCCCTGTGCTTCAGAATTAATGCAGCGCGGAGCAACCAAATGGCTTGTGGCACCATGCTGAGTTAATTATTTGTAAATAAGGCTCTATGGGCTAGATGTAGGTAGGAAAGATTTACCAATTTTAAATTACTGAATTTTACCGATTCGGTAATTTAAAATCGGTAAATCTATGGGTCCGACATGTAGGTATTCCAGATGTGCTGGAATACCGAATCGGATGAATTCGGTATTTACCGATTCGGTAAATACCGAATCGGTAATGCCCATTCATTCCTATGGGCTTTGAAGCCCATAGGAATGAATGGGCATTACCGATTCAGTATTTACCGAATCGGTAAATACCGATTCACACAAGGGTGCAGGGGGTGTCACTTTGACAGCCTCTGGCACCCCCAAAACAGGCACGGGTGCCATGTGGCAGGCATACCTGCCCTAAGGGCAGGTCTGCCTGTCACATGGCATAGGTGTGCATGCACACATGTGCATGCACACCGGAATCGGTATTTTCCCATCAAATTGGATTTGATGGTAAAATACCGATTCCTTAAGGCTCCTGGGACTCTGAAGAGTCCCAGCTACATATGGGTGGCTCCGAATCGGTAAATTTACCGATTACTTATTTTACCAAATCGGTAAAATTACCGAATCGGTAATTTTACTGAATCGGTAAAATAATGCCCCGTACATACCATTCGCCTATTTACCGATCGGTAACGGCCGAAAATACCGATTTTCGGCCATTACCGACCGACCTACATCGGGCCCTATGTTGCTAAATGAAATTGGACCTGAATGGTCAGTGATATCCTTGGGACAATCAAAAGACATATGTATAAATGACCTAGGAGATTAATTAAAAATACACATATCCAGATGTAACATTTTCCATTCATATAAATTGATGGGTGTTTGAATTATGTTTTTTTAAACAAAAACAGTGTTTGGGCTGCACTTGCTGAACACAATGTGGAATTAATTTAAGTGCCGTGTTTTTTTTCATAGGTTTATAGATCCATCACACGCCAAATCATTTTCCCACTGTATTTCCTTAGCAGTCTTATCATGATGTGTAAAAATGGAAAAACAAATGTGTGTATGTCTGAAACTTTTCGGCCCACCAATTTATTATCTGTTTAAAAAAAAGGGGTTATACCCAAAAGCAGTCACAGGGACCTGGGTGATAGTAGTACTAAGAAGAGGGGTCCCAGACTGTAAAGAATACAGAGAATATATACATATGGTAATTAGAGACATAAATCTGGAAATAGTAACACCATCGTTGTTTAATCACAATGTGTAGGTACGTTTCCTCACAAATTAGTATATACAATTAGAATGTATTGTGTGCCCCAGGAAGGAAGGGGTAGGGGAAGTGGGAGTGTATGGAGGAGTGTGGGAAAATTTGAAAAGTGACATAGCAACGATCAAACAACCTTAATATACTTGATAGTAATATGATTTTACAAAAACATGGACCAGTGGTTCAAAAATAATTAGATACACATCATGCTTCCAAAAGAGAGTACAATCAATGATATATATGTGGAAGGAAGCTGAGAATAAGAAAGCTGTTGACGTTTCGACCCACGGATAGGTGCAGGCACAGGATGATGCCTTGCTAAGGGGTCTTCATCAGGACGGGGGTAGGGGCGGGTTACCTAAATGAGGGTAATGGACAGGTAATCATTGGTCAAAAAAAGAACTAATCTTGAGATTTGCACATATGTACGGTAGAAAGGGAGATGTTATAATTACCATGTAGTATTGAATACTTGATATATGGTAGAAATTATCTCATGATAGACAAGGAACATCAATTGGTGTTGGCCATGATGGCAGTAGAATGGAGAGGCCACGTCTCCGTGTTTTCTGTTGATGCGTAAATAGTGTTCTATAGAGGACCTGCGGCTGTGTATGAAAAGAGATCCCGCCGACAAATCGGGGAAACTTCAATGGCATGTATCGCTGTTAAATCCCGCCAGAACACCGATCGGGAATCTGGTCTCAGGGAGAAATCCTTCAAGACTCCCGGTCCACAATGGCGGCCGCATACTGCAAAACCAATTTATTATCAACAGGAAGTTGTCTACATCAATGAACTTGAGAGAGCAGATAAAGGTTCTATGTAATAATGGAGACTGTGTTGCTTAAAATTGCATAATGTTTATGACATGAAGAAGGTATTTTATAACCATTTTATAATTTAGATAAAGGGACTAAGATGGAGTCCATGAATAATTGAGACCATATACATATTTCATGTATATTCCAGATTTTCCAGAAAAAAAGAATCTTATTTTTACTTTAAAAAAAAATCAAATAAAATTATAATCTTTTTGTTAGTAGTATGCAGATCAGAATCAATGCACAGACATCATATTACAAACATCAATGCAATATACTGTTGCCCGTCTGTAAGAGAAGCTTGGTGCAGTTCCTGGTTCATAGAGTGCATCCCTTAGGAAGTGTCATACAAGAATTAAACTTACAGTGTGCCCCTGGCTATTTTGCGAGTGCAACCTTCTGGGGACCCTTAGTATCTCACCACCCTAATGCGCATTGAGCTTGCGAGACTATGGGGGCTTAAACAGACTTTAACCAACTTGCGATTCCATGGCGATTCCTTGCAGTGCCCGTCAAATTGAAGCTCAGTGCGCAAGCGCATTGACATTAAAAGCGCGTGCACATGAAAGCGACAAGGCTCCCTCCCACGGCAATCCCCACCCCCAGCCGCCAGCACCTCCCCTCTCTCTCCCCGCACACAGCCAGGCTCGCATTTCTCCTCCCCCTCCCCAGCCGCCAGCACCTCCCCTCTCTCTCCCAGCACACAGCCAGGCTCGCATTTCTCCACAGCCAGGCTCGCATTTCTCCTCCCCCTCCCCAGCCACTAGCTACTCCCCTCTCTCTCCCCGCAGTTTCACGGCCGTGTCTCGTCTTAAACCCTTAAACATGCACAACTCATTTTTTACACACTGAAACAGACTATTTTTTAAACAAAATTCGGCAGCCTTCGACATCTGTTCCCCAGCCCCCAGCCGCCAGCACCTCCCCTCTCTCTCCCCGGACACAGCCAGGCTCGCAATTCTCCTCCCCCTCCCCAGACGCCAGCACCTCCCCTCTCCAGCACCTCACCTCTCTCTCCCTCCACACAGCCAGGCTCGCATTTCTCCTCCCCCTCCACAGCCGCCAGAACCTCCCCTCTCTCTCCCTGCAGTTTCACCGCCGTGTCTCGTCTTAAATCCTTAAACCTTGTCTCGTCTTAAACCCTTAAACCTGCACAACTCATTTTTTGACCACTGAAACAGACTATTTTTTAAACAAAATTCACCAGCCTTCGACATCTGTTCCCCAGCCCCCAAACGCCAGCACCTCCCCTCTCTCTCCCCGGACACAGCCAGGCTCGCAATTCTCCTCCCCCTCCCCAGACGCCAGCACCTCCCCTCTCTCTCCCTGCACACAGCCAGGCTCGCATTTCTCCTCCCCCTCCCCAGCGGCCAGCACCTCCCCTCTCTCTCCCTGCAGTTTCACGGCCGTGTCTCGTCTTAAACCCGCATTTGACATCTTCGCATTGAATACTAAAACATGTTGGAAGCATCATGTTCTTAAAAGAATTTGTATTAACTAATACACATTAATTAGCCTTGTACCGAAAACAAAAAATACACTACCCTAGATGTGTGGTAGTGAACGGCAGCGTTCAAATGCTGGTGAGCCCAACAAAATCAAAATACAATGGCAGCCCTCTATCTGTTTTGTGTGCCTTGATGGGGTGGGGGGCTGAGGGGGCTTTCAATGCGGCTTCCCTTTGCAGGCTCAGTTTGAAGCCCTGGTCTTAACTATGCAGCCTCGGCACTCGATACAAACGGAGTAGCAGCAGAAAGGAACGGGCTGCAACTTGCAAAAATCAACGACTCCAAGCGAGCATGCACAACTCAATTTGCCAGCCTTCGCCATCTGTTCACCAGCCCCCAGCCGCAAGCAACTCCCCTCTCTCTCCACGCACACAGCCAGGCTCACATTTCTCCTCCCCTTCCCAGACGCCTTCACACACTCAACACCCTCACACACCCTCAATCACCCTCACACCATCACTCAACATCACCCCCTCACCCTCACACCCCCTCACCCTCACCCACAGTCACACACTCAACCTTCAAACTTGCACACCCTCACTCACCTTCACACCCTCACACCCTCACAACACTCACCCTCACTCACCCTCAAACTCTCACCCTCACTCACCCACACCTGTCACACTCTCACACCCCATTAGCCTCACCCCCTCATGTTCACACACCATCACCCCTTCACCCTCACACACCCTCACCCCTTCACCCTCACAACCCTCACACCCTCACTCATACTCACTCCGTCACCCTCACTCACCCTCACACACCATCACACACCCACACACCCCCTGACCCTCACATCCACTCACACTTACACCGTCCAAGTCCACCCCCCCATTAGCCTCACCCCCCTCATGTTCACACACCCTCACCCCTTCACCCTCACACACCCTCACCCCTTCACCCTCACAACCCTCACACCCTCACTCTTACTCACAATGTCACCCTCACTCACCCTCACACACCATCACACACCCTCACACCCCCTGACCCTCACATCCACTCACACCGTCCAACTCCACCCTCACAACCCTCACTCATACTCGCACCGTCACCCTCACTCACCCTCACACACCATCACACACCCTCAGACCCCCTGACCCTCACATCCACTCACAATCACACCGTCCAACTCCACCCTCCAACTCCACACCCTCACACACCATCACTCACCAACACACCCTCACCCTCAACACCCTCACCCTCACACACCCTCACTCACCCTCACCCACTCACCCTCACGCACCATCACTCAACATCACCCCCTCACCCTCACACCCCCTCACACACCCTCACCCACCCTCACCCACAGTCACACACTCAACCTTAAAACTCGCACACCCTCACTCACCTTCACACACTCACACCCTCACAACACTCACCCTCACTCACCCACACCTAGCATCACACACACTCACACCCCATTACCCTCACCCCCTCATCTTCAGACACCCTCACCCCCTCACCCTCACAACCCTCACACCCTCACTCGTACTCACACAGTCACCCTCACTTGCCCTTACACACCATCACACACCCTCACACCCCCTGACCCTCACATCCACTCACCCTCACACTCACACCGTCCAAGTCCACCCTCCAAGTCCACCCTACAACACCACCCTACAACTCCACCCTACAACTACTACTCCACCCTCCAACTACTAATCCACCCTCCAACTACTAATCCACCCTCCAACTCCAAACGTAAATAGCATTAGGCGGCATTTAATTCAATAACAAAACATCGGATTACACACTTGTAGGTATTCAAAAATGAAAACTTAATGCATCGCGAGGACAGTGCACCAATTAATACATAAAAACGCAGAAAAGGATTGTTAAATATAACATTTTTTACGAAAAAAAATAAATCCAAAGAAAAAAGGGAAACATCTGAATACACAGCGAGTAATACACCAATTTAAAAGGGGACAAAGACATCTAAAGGACACAAATTCACAACATAAAGCAGTTACTAAAGTAAGGGGAAATAAATAAACCATTAAACAATGGTGGAAAGAATCCACAAAACAAAGAAAGTGTGTAATCACAAGAGCACGAGACCTCACATCCAAATTGCAATTCTTCCATAAGTACAATAAAGTATTCCACTCAAACTACACAACAAAAACAATACAATTTTTAAAGGTGGCTTCATACTTATACTTTGCCACAATTAATGCGCATCTGTAGTCGGAAATTTAAAAGGAGGTAAACATTGTCTCTAATGAGCAAACACTGACAAAATCACTGCGCATCTATGTTAATGCAAGCCAAGCTTTTGCAGTGCGAATTGACGTGTACCTTACAAAAAAATGATAACTTTTTACATGCATTATATAAAAAACGTTACTGATGTGTTTGTTTTTTGATTCAGCGTTAACAACAGCATCAATTAACATTACATAGGTCTTGATTAGCTTCTAAAACAACGCTTCACAACATTAATACATTTGAAGTGTACAATATTCACGGAGAAAAAATGATCACTTATAGGCATCATCACAACCACTCACACCCTCACCCACCCTCTCCCTCAGCCTCACACACCCTCACTCATCCTCACCCTACATCACACCCTCACACTCTCACAACCTCACACCCTCAATTACACTCATACCCTCACACACCATCACTCACCAACACACGCTCAGCCTCACTCACAACCTCAAACCCCCAGACACTCACATCCACTCACCCTCACACCGTCCAAGTCCACCCTCCAACTACACCCTAAAACTACAATACCACACTACAACTCCACACATAAATAGCGTTAGGCAACATTTACCCTCACCCCCTCATCCTCACACACACACTCACAACACTCACACCCTCACTCATACTAAAACAGTCACCCTCAATCACTCTCACACACCATCACACACCTTCAAACCCCCAAACACTCACATCCACTCACCCTCACACTCACACCGTCCAAGTCCACCCTCCAACTACACCCTATAACTACAATACCACCCTACAACTCTACCCTCCAACTACAACTCCACCCTCCAACTCCACACATAAATAACGTTAGGCAACATTTATTTTAATACGTAAAAATCGGATTACACACTTGTAGCTATTCAAAAATTAAAACTTAATGCAACGCAAGGACAGTGCAGCAATTAATACACAAAAATGAAGAAAGGGATTGTAAAATAAAACATTTCTTTCACAAAGATCATAAATGCACACAAAATAGGCAAACATCTGAATACACAGCAAATAATACAACAATTTAAAAGTGGACAAAGCGAGCTAAAGGAAACAAATTCACAACATAAAGCACTTACTAAAGTAAGGGAAAATAAACCATTAAACAATGCCAGAAAAAATCAAAAACACAAACAAAGTGCGTAATCACAAAAGCACGAGACTCTGGTGTTGCTCTGACTGATGCTGCTGTTGCACGAAGTGTTTTGGTGGTGCTAAGTGCACAACCACAGGAATACCGTACACCAAAACAGCATCAAACAGCATCAAAAGAGCACAACTCAACAACACAACAGCACTACTAACCACCACCCCAACATTACGAATCAACACAACATTATCACTCAGCAACAACACATTAACACAATGCACCAACACAACAACACTCAGCACATTAACATTGTCACACTGCAACACTACAACATCGCTCAGCACCACCAGAACAACACCCAATAACACCACAACATCACTCTCAAGGACCACATCATCACTCGCAAACACCACATTAACACTACACAGCAACACACCAACACTCCAAAATACAACAGTACTTAGCACCATCACAACACCACTCAGCATCACCACATGGACAAAACAACAACACCACAATGATACTATTGTTTAATAATTAATGCGGCTGTGTTGGTAAGTGTTGCTAGGCTGCTGGAAAGTGATGCTGCATGTGTTGTTAGCTATCGCCCTCAATATACCTATCTAACTATCTATATAGATCACAAATTAACAACAACATCTATACAATAGAGATTTCGTTCCCATATTCATGTATTGAGTATTAAAAAATAAACTTACCAGTCAAACGACGCGGCAACAAGACAAAGAGAACAACGCCCCTTGCCCACGCAGCTGTTCACAAACATCTAGGGAAGTATAAAAAATACAAAAACATCCAAAGACGTCTCCCCTTATGCCCATAAATTGGAAGCAACACCCTTATTCTCACTGTTGCATACATCAAAGATAGTTCACATACACATTCTGATCTAACACATAGAAAGCTAAAAAACACAAAACACGTTTGGGAAAGAAAATAGACTGCATACACTACTACAAAGTCACACATACTGTGGCAATGGACGGGCACATATTCCGTCCATAACTAAACTATAAAAAAAAAAAAAAGCCAAACACATTCGCAAAATAATCTATATTAGCTTACTATTTAGACTTAACTGTCAAACGACGCAGGAACAATACAGGAAGAACAACGCGACACTTCACAAACATCTACAAAAGAGAACGTTTACGGACGTCAGACGCAACGCCACGTCACAAAACAGAACGCAACGATAGCCTCAAAATTACGTCATACCTCAAATAATAACACATTTTCTTCAAAAAAATAAAACGCTACAATAATAAATGCAACACATCGCGTACGCCATTTTGAACAACAAAAACAATATTAAATAGGGTTACAATATTATACATTAACACACTGGGCAAACACGTACTCTAAAAAATACACAAAAACGTTCAAAATCAGACAACTAAGCAACACGCTCACACTGACATGTCTATTACTAGTCCATCTGTTCCTAAATTATACTATAATAGGTGGGTTTTATCACAAACACAAGTGAGCATTACAAGGTAGGATTGACACAAACACATGCTGGAAGTCACCCTCAATCACTCTAACACATCATCACACACCCTCACACTCCAAAACGCTCACATGCACTCACCCTCACACTCACACCGTCAAAGTCCAGCCTCCAACTACACCCTATAACTACAATACCACTCTACAACTCTACCCTCCAAATACAACTCCAGCCTCCAACTGTACACATAAATAGCGTTAAGCAACTATTTGATATATACGTAAAACGCGGATTACACACTTGCAGCTATTCCAAAATGCAAACTTAAAGCAACGCAAGGAGAGTGCAGCTATTAATACACAAATATGCAAACAGGGATTGGAAAATAAAACATTTCTTTCACAAAACGCATAAAATACACACATTACATCACTGTGCATCCTCTTAATACATTGATAGGGAAAATAAATTCAGCAAATACAAAAAGTTTCCTTTAATACATCGATTAGCTCAATAACATATAATCCGGCTACTTCAGCATCACAGGAAAAAAACAATGCAAACACAACATACATAAATATAATAGAAACTAAATAGCACTTCAAAGTTCAAACAACAGCTCTTGTACGTCAAATAACAAACACCAGCTAAAAATACATTACATTACAGTTTTCGAAAACATATACATTACATATCGACGATTAAAAACAAGACTTTAATTTACATTACATAATAAACATTTACAAATATTACGATCGAAAACAAACAATGTCAACAGTTATCAAAATACACTCCTATTCATTCGTTAAGTTAAACATACTATAGATACTACATTACATTACATAAAAAAAACACTTTGAAATAAATTCTTACCTGTCAAACGACGCAGCAACAGCACAGGAACAAGAACACGCCTTCCGCGCACCAACATTCTCGATCTTCTGGGGAATTCCACCGTTGACGTAAGCAAATCGGAACGTAACGTCAAAAACGTCGCGCTCCGATTGGCTACAAATAAACGTCAAGGAAACGTAAACACTCACAACACAAAAAAAAACTAGAACGCTAACGTAGGGAACGTCAAGGTGACGCATTGCGTCGGCCATTTTAAAATTAATACAATTAATACGGGACTCCACAGACACCAAAAACACACATAACACCACACATTAATTAAAACACACACACAGTTAAATCACATAAAAAAATACACATAAGGCAGGACAATTACAAAGGGAAGCTCTATCACGTTTTTTTTTACACTACACATATTAAAAATAAAAAAATAATAATAATAATTATTAACATACACACACTCATAACATCACCCTCACACCCCAAAACTCTCACACACCTTCACACACCCTCAATCACCCTCACACAACATCACCCTCACACACCATCACACACCTTCAGCCTCACACCCACTCACTCACCCTCACCCACACTCACACCCTCTCACACTCACACACACTCACACACCCTCACTCCCCTCAAAAACTCACACCCCTCACAACAATCTCACACTCACTACACCGGACAGCCTCACCCTCAGACACTCACCCCCCTCACACTCTCTCACCATCAACACCCCTCAGCCTCACACACCCTTACCCTCATCCCCTCACCCTCACACACCCTCAATCACCCTCACACACCCTAACTCTCACCCTCAACCACTCACACACACACACACACACACTCCCTCGCTCACCCTCACCCTCACACACACTCACACCCCCTCACCCTCACACCCCATCACCCTCACACACCCTCACTCCCCTCACAACCTCACACCCCTCACAACACTCTCACACTCACTACACCTCACACAGTCACCCTCAAACACCCTCACATACACTCACCCACCCTCAGCCTTGCAAAATCTCAACATCAACACCCCTCACCCTCACACACCCTTACCCTCATCCCCTCTACCACATTCACCCTCAGTCACCCTCAAACACCCTAACTCTCAAACTCACCCACTCACACACCCTCACACTCCGTAACTCACCCTCACCCACCCTCACCCTCACACCATCACACACCCACACACTCACACTCAATCATTCACCATCAAACAGACACACTCACCCTCACACACCGTCACACAACCTCATCCTCACACCACCTCACTCACCCTCACCCACACTCACACCCCCTCACCCTCACAGCCCCTCACACACCCTCACTACACTCACAACCTCACACCCCTCACAACACTCTCTCTCACTACACCGCACACCCTCACCCTCACAGACTCACCCCACTCACCCTCTCTCAACATCAAACCCTCAGACTCACACACCCTTACACTCATTCTGTCACCCTCACACACCCTCAGTCACCCTCACACCCTCACCCTCACACACCCTCACTCCCACCCTCACCCACTCACACAACCTCACACTCCCTCACTCACCCTCAGACACACTCACACTCACACAACGTCACACAACCACACCCTCACACCCCCTCACTCACACTCACTCACACTCACTCACACTCACTCACAATGACTCACACTCACCCTCACACACCCTCACCCTCACACACCGTCACACACCCTCTGCCTAACAACACCTCTCTCACCCTCACACACACTCACACTCACACACCGTCACACACCCGAAGCCTCACACCCCCTCACTCACCCTCACACTCACACACACACCCCCTCACCCTCAAACACCTTACACTCACACACCCACGCTCCCCTCACACCCATCACAACACTCTCACACTCACTACACCTCACACGCTCTCAGCCGCAAACAACCTCACTCACCCTCACCCTCACACACACTCACACCCCCTCACCCTCACACCCCATCACCCTCACACACGCTCACTCCCCTCACACCCTCACACGCCTCACAACACTCTCACACTCACTACACCTCACACCCTCACCATCAATCACCCTCCCACACACTCACCCACCCTCAGCCTTGCAACTTGTCACAATCAACATGCCTCACCCTCACACACCCTTACCATCATCCCCTCACCCTCATTCACACTCAATCAACATCACAACACCTAACTCTCAGACTCACCCACTCACACACAATCACACTCCCTAACTCACCCTCACACACCCTCACCCTCACACCGTCACACACCCACACACTCACACTCCCTCAATCAACATCAAACACCCTCACTCACCCTCACACACCCTCACCAACACACACCGTCACACACACTCAGCCTCACAAACACTCACTCAACTTCACCATCACACACACTCACACCCCCTCACACTCACACTCCCTCACACTCACAACCCTCAGGCTCACACCCCTCACCCTCACATCCCTCACTCTCACACCCCTCACCCTCACACCACTCAAGCCACAGATGGGTGTGCGATGGGAGGACGCTCAGCTTGCAGGGCTGTGCTTCTATCCCCTGCTGCACTCTCCTGCTCTCTAGAAATGTGGCATAACAACAAAAGCTGCCATCAAAGTCACGTCAATACAAATCATGTGGCATTCCAAATGCTATAGGTGTCACATTCACAAAAATTAAAACTATTGGCATTGTAAATGACAAATCTATCAATGTAGCTATTTGGAAAAACTACACAAAAAAAAACATTTACAAGACCAATAGCTCCTACTTTTCTAATGCGAGACCTATTGCATTTCCAATGCTTGTTTTTTTACTGAAACAAAAACAAAACGTACAAACTTCTTACTGCTATTTGACAGTTTCTGGCGGAAAGGGCATTCTCCCACAGGTTGTATTAGTGTGTCTTTCTTTGGCCTTTAGGCAAAGCCTTAGCGTGGTGCAGCGTCCCATCTCTCTAACTCTTATACTCTGTAGGGGGGTATGTCTGTGTGAGGGGTAGGGGGCGCATATGGGGGTACTCGCCTGAGATGGTCCAGCCATGAGGATCTCTCTCATCTGCAAAGTCGCCCAGGCATGGGCAAGAGGGTCTGCTGGACCTGGACATGGGAGTATATGTGTCCTAGGGGTACGGCCCGACGTGGGTAGAGTTATTGTTATTGTCGCTACGTGCTTACGGGGGTGGGTGAGGGGCTACGAGGAGGGGTTCGCCATCGGAGAGCCAAGTCGTGTGAATGGCCTAGTATTTTCCACAGAGCAGTCAGTATTGGTCCCGTCATGATGATTTGTCCCCTGCGCATTGTCCATCATAAGACCCTAGGTCTCCAAGTCCCGACCTGCATTCTCACCAGTGCAAACCGATCAGAGACAGCATTCCTCCGCTACTCCCCATTCATGTAGATCCTCCCTCCATTTCTTCGGGAGAGGGTGTATCCACCTTCCAGTGAATAGCTACGCAGCGTTTCGCTAATACCATCCCAAGCATAGCAAATTTGTGCTGCATATGAGTTGTGGCCTTGGGTGCCAGGAGTACTCCCAGGAGACATTGCTTAGTTGAGGATTAAATTGAGAGCTTCATATTATTTTTACCTGAATGTTCTTCTTATACCATACAAAATTATGAAGAGCTTTCCCATTCACTGGCATTGAGTCATCAAAGAAAAAACCTGAGTAAACTGTGAGAAAAGGTAATTGTAAGCCCTAAAATCTGACTTGCAGGCTGTGACATAAGTATCACTTCTGAATATATTAAAGGATCCATATGATCATGTTTCTAAAAGGTAACATAATTTGCTTTATGGTGTTCTCCACACTTGTTTCAAAGAAAAATCTTGATGATATCTAACTAAAAAATCTGGAAAATAACTCCTCCAGTACATTTAGGGTTTTAAAGTTTTAATAGACAACGTTGCTTTTGCATTATTCCACACAAATCTAGCCAACCAGGTTTCTCCAATGGGTAGCCCATGACTTACTTGTAGCTCTCCAGCTACCTATAAGTAGGCCTCTTAAACGAAGACCAGCTTTTTCTTAACAGAATAACTAGGGGCCCGATGTAGGTGGCCTTTACCGGTCGGTAACGGCCGATTTCGGCCGTTACCGACCGGTAAATGGGTCAATGAGATGTAGGGGGACCTTGTTTACCGATTCGGTATATTTACCGAATCGGTAAAGTTACCGAATCTGTAAAATACCGAATCGGTATTCATACCGATTCGGTATTTTACATATGTAGGTGGGACTCTTCTGAGTCCCAGAGGCCTTACAGACTCGGTATTTTACCATGAAATAAAACCTCATGGTAAAATACCGATTCCGGTGTGCATGCACATGTGTGCATGCACACCTATGCCATGTGACAGGCAGACCTGCCCTTAGGGCATGTATGCCTGCCACATGGCACCCACGCCTGTTTAGGGGGTGCCAGGGGGTGTCAAAGTGACACCCCCTGCACCCTTGTGAAATTCGGTATTTACCGATTCGGTAAATACCGAATCGGTAAAGCCTATTGATTCCTATGGGCTTTGAAGCCCATAGGAATCAATAGGCTTTACCGATTCGGTATTTACCGAATCGGTAAATACCGAATTTTACCGATTCGGTAAAAGGGAACATCTGGATTCCCTACATACCAACCCCTCACATTTACCGAATCTTGATTACCGAATCGGTAAAATTCGGTAATTTTCGGTAATTAAGATTCGGTAAATGTTACTTACCTACATCTGGCCCTATATGTATACCAAAATTGTAAGCATGTATTGGAGATTTACATGTATCATGTATTTCCAGAACTCATAAACTGAGCTTTTGGAGAAAAATGGATGAATTTCTGAAATATATTTAAAGCTGAGATTGAGAGACAAATCATGCATCGTCATGGAGATTGATTACGAATATGTTTACCTTTCTGCCAGGGGCATTGCATCTACAGCTGTTATGCATAAACCACCTTGTCAGAAATGGGATCTCTAGACAGGCGCTGCGTCAGAATTGGAGCGATGCTCCACGGACTTTGGTGAAGCCTTGCTCGAGACTTACGTAGTGGCCTTACTTAGGAGGCGCCATCAGGGCTTGCCTTGTAAGTCATCGTGTTGCATACTCAGGGAGCAGGGACCACAGCTTCGGTGCAGGCATTGGTGATGCATCGATTCCGCAGGGATGTGCCTGTTCCGAAGTGACACTTGGAGTCGATGCGTCAATTTCTTGCTTGCAGCAGCAGAATCACCTCCAAAGGTCCAGGACTGGGTTTGGCACCACTGGTAAGGTCAGGACTTACAGCAGAGGATCCCAGGTGATGGTAGCAAGATGCATGTGAAGTCTTTGATGGCCCTGAGACTTCCAATAGGAGGAAAGCTCAACTCAAACCATTGGAGAAACTTTAGAAAGCAGGATGCAGAGATCAAAGTCCAGTCCTCTCACTCCCAGGCAAGAACCAGCAGACAGCAGGCCAACACAGCAAAGCAAGCAGCAAAGTGGCAGTCCAACAGCTCCTCTTTCTGGCAGAATGTCCACAGTCCAGAAGTGCTTCTACTGTTATTGTGTCAGAGGTCCAGTACTTATACCCAGTTTGGCCTTTGAAAGGTCTTTGCAGTGCACAAGAACCTGCCCTTCCTGGCCCTGGTGCCAATCACACTACGGGGGTATGTAGTTCTTTGTGTGAGGACCGGCACAGCCCTACTCAGGTGCAAGTGTCAACTCCTCCCACCACTCTAGCTCAGGAAGAACCATCAGCATGGTGATGAGCCATCGGGATATGCAGGGCATACCTCAACTCCCTTTGCATATGACTGCCTAGAGTGAATTCACAAAACCAAACTGTCATCCAACCCAGACGTGTATTTTAGAGAAAGGCAGAGGCACTGAGTGGTTAAAGTAAGAAAATGCCAACTTTCTAAAAGAGGCCCTTTCAGACCTGCAATTTAAAAAACAACTTCACTAAAAGATATGTGTAGTAATCTCCTTCTTATGTAATGCATCTCCCTGTCTCTGATGCTCTTGCTATGTGATGTCATTTAGAATGTTAAGGAGGTTTGTGCTTGAAGTGAGAGGAGTTAGAGAAGATGGGCTGAGCAGCCAGGAGGCCGCTCCTGGTGGGGCTTATATCAGGAACTTATATTAGGAACTTACATTGGAACTTACTAAGCTGTAACTTAAGGAATAAACTACAAGTACAAGAGCTGTCTACTGGACTTCTTTATCTTAACACTGGCGACGAGGTAAAAAAGGACCCATTTAAAAGAAAAGGAACTTCAGTGAATTTAAAGAGATCATCATTGCAACCAAAGACAAGAAGAGAAACGTTTAAAATTACTTTCCTGCGTCTGGGTGCCCCACCGGTGTCTGGTTCCAACGGACAGTCTCAACCCAGAGCATTGGAATAACCTTTGCTGAAGTAATACTACTACTAAATCATCTGGCACTAGAGCAAACTTAAAGGACTCCCTGTTTTCATCTAATGAGTCAGCGTTTTACGTGAGTAACGTGGCTGCTGCTGTCTGTCCTAGGTGTGCCTGTGCACTCCTGTTTAAATGAAAGTGTGCCTGTGCTATTTCTGAAATCTGCTGTTTAAAAGATTGTCAGCTCACTTTGTGACTTCAGTTTATTGCCTGCGCAACTTGTGCCAACCTACTGTTTAAAGGTCTCCTGTTTACAAAAGCGCTACTAACTGGGACCGTTACAACCTGCAATTAAAATTAAAGTCTGCCTGCATCAATCTGTGTGAACTCCGTGTTTCGGTACCTTGGAGGTTGTGCACTAGCAGTTTGAGTGAAGAGACGGCTATTCTACTTTGTTATTTGGCTTGCCGTGTGGCCTACGCTGAGACCTGATGCCTATTTCTGCCAATCTCTACACCATTTGGGAGTCTGTCTACATGCCTGACTTCGAGAATTGGAACTTGATCTGCACACCATTAATTTCTGACATTACACTATGTTTGGATCTGTAACCCGGGTGAGAGATCGCTCACCGGTGTTTGCTGTTTCATGATTTATTTATTTATTTATTTCCCTTGAAAAAAAAATTGTGTTCTCCAACAAGGTACTTTTTGATTTTCTTTACATTTTCCCATGGACATTTCTACAGAGCTGTTTGTGTCTCCCTTCATTCAAATGACAACGGTGACTACTTTTATTATTTTGATTTGTTATGTTTAAGATGTTGTGAACAATTTTGCATATTTCCTAATTTATGCAATGTGTAGTTTGCGCTGTAATTTACCCTTGAGTGCATTTCTTCTAAGTACTGTGGTGTGCTAAATATCTATTTATATGCTCAATGCTTAGAACTCTGTTTCTAGGTTATGTATGTATGCTGTTACATGTTCTTTTCTGTGTGGATTTGCAAGTGATACATTTTGAAATAATTTATTCTATTATTGCCTACTTTACTGAAGCCACGTTTGTGCTCAACCTTTGTTGAGGTGCCCATTTGCTTTCATTTTGGTGATGATTTGCGTTATGCTTATTGGGGTCATTTATGTTCTCAACTATGTTGAGGTGCTCCAATTTGTTTTCATTCTTAGTGATGATGAGCTAGAGTGATGCTAGAGTGATGCTCAATTTTGATGTTTATTTCTGTTATGAACCACTTTATAGTGCTCTATTGTTAGAGGTGTTCATGCGCTTGCTATTAGAAGCCATTGGGGCTCAATTTTATTGTCATTTCAGATGAACCACTTATAGTGCTCTATGGTTAGAGGAGTTCATCTATTTACTGTCAGGAGCCGCAGGGCTCAGTTTTATTGGTGATTTTCTGTTACTTACTGTGAGGAGCTGCATGGGCTCAGTTTTATTCTATTGATAGAGAAGTTGTGCATTTTCTGTGAAGAGCCGTTTTGTCATGGACCACTTTTACTGTACTCTATGTTTAGAGGAGTTCATGTGTTTACTTTGAGGAGTTGGGCTCATTTTTATTGTGCTTTATTTTAGAGGAATAGAAAATATTCGAGTGCTTGTACAACCTTTGTACCTGCTCCCCTTTGATACTCTTATTTCCATCATGTTGAAGAGGGTGTTTATTTCTGGTGCATTTATGTTCTTTCTTTCTCCTGCCTTTCTGCTTCTGCCTTCTTCTGTTTCATCGTATTCCTGCAATTTATTACAATGTGTGCAGTAGAGGGGATGTGATATTTCCTGGTCCTGCAATTTATTACAATGTGTGCAGTAGAGGGGATGTGATATTTCCTGGTCCTGCAATTTATTTTCTCCTGCAAATGTGTGCAAGAGAGGGCATTCCTTGTCCCTGGTAGGTGAACGGAATGTTACAGTGTAGGCAGTAGAGGGGATGTGATATTTCCTGGTCCTGCAATTTATTTTCTCCTGCAAATGTGTGCAAGAGAGGGCATTCCTTGTCCCTGGTAGGTGAACGGAATGTTACAGTGTAGGCAGTAGAGGGGATGTGATATTTCCTGGTCCTGCAATTTATTACAATGTGTGCAGTAGAGGGGATGTGATATTTCCTGGTCCTGCAATTTGTTTAAGTTTACGACTTCTATATTAATATTTTGTTATTTACATTGCTATTACTACATTTACTATTTACCATTTATTTATTATTATTGTTATTACATAGGGAAGGCTATTTTATTACTTACAGTACTATTATTGTAGTTAAAGTTATTAAAGATGTTTTACTGTTTATTACTTACATTATTATTACTATTGCATTGTATTTATTATTAGTACATAGGCAAGGATAATTTTTATTACTTACATTTCTCATTATTGCTTTACTTTTACATTATTATTATTATTACATAAGAAGATTTGGTTATATTATTATGGTGTTCTTTTATATGTACTTCTGGAATGTTTATCTTCTCTTCCTATGTTATACTATTTCGTTTTGTTAAATATTATAAAGGGGAAGATGTGTAGTAATCTCCTTCTTATGTAATGCATCTCCCTGTCTCTGATGCTCTTGCTATGTGATGTCATTTAGAATGTTAAGGAGGTTTGTGCTTGAAGTGAGAGCAGTTAGAGAAGATGGGCTGAGCAGCCAGGAGGCCGCTCCTGGTGGGGCTTATATCAGGAACTTATATTAGGAACTTACATTGGAACTTACTAAGCTGTAACTTAAGGAATAAACTACAAGTATGTAATAAAGTAGTCCACGCTTGTAGGTAGTTCCCAAGTAGGTTTATTGAGCAGTTAGGTTAAGTCAATAATAAGCTCAGTTGGAGACCATAGGGAGACCCCACCAGGAGCATCCATCTATGTGCTCAGCCCATCCAACTGTCACTATCTAGGCAGAACACTAACATTCTGACAGCTACTTCAATGAACATTCCATTGGTGGTGGGAAGCCAACACATTGAGAATAACAGGATATTACATATCCCCTTTTCTTATACAGAAAACAAAAGCTAGAAACCACAAATAAGAACTAGAAAAATAAAACAAGAAAAGTAAGCAAAGAAAGAAAGAAACAGCGAAAGAGGAACAACCTGTCACAAGCAAAGCAACAAGAGAAATAGAGAAATAGAATTCCAGAAATAGGAATGGGAAGTAACCAGAAATAGAAATCCAGAAATAGGAAAAGAAACAAACCAGAAATAGGAATAGGAACAATAGAACCAAACATACAAACCATCCTCCCTTCTTACACAACAGGAGAAAAGAAAAGAATAGAAGAAGATACGAAAAACAACTCCAACGCATACCTACTGGCCAGAACAGGAATGAATGGAGAATGAAAAAGAATGGAAATTATAGAACACAGAAAATCAGAGAAAGAAGAAAAACAGAAAAGAAGATGAGGAACGAATAGGAGAACCTCATCAAAACACTATTAACCATGAACAAAATACATATAAGTAGTGCAATGGAAATAGTGCGAGAAAAATTAAATTAAAATACAGTAAAACAGAACATATTTAGCTATATATGCATGAAAGCACTGGAATAAACATAAAACTAAAGCTAAATATGATAATAAGACAAAATCTCATTTTCACAGTGCACCAGACTATGAACTGAACTTACAAGCGTTGCAAGAATAAAGACAAAACTGTGTGGGAAAACCACGTTGTGCACTAAATAAAATGCTAAATAACTAGCAAATATGAGTAAAACTTGTGATAAGAGATATAAGAGACTTTAAACTTTTCAAAAATCCCTTCAAATTGGATCGAAAAGACAGAGTATGGGTGGGAACCCATGTCACACAAAGGGAATTGCACCCTAAAACAACTCCTAAACAGGAAGAGAAATACAAAATTAAGTATGAGTAGGAACCCATTACAATAATGTCAAGGGACAATATCCCAAGCATAACAAAATGCACCTACAAAATTAATGGAGTCCATGTGAGGACAACTATTGTGGTGCTGTTAGAAACCAAAAAGGACTAATATCCTTAGCAAAACACAGAAAAACAAAATTAATGAGATCTGTGTATCGACACTAAATGTGCACAATTATAATCTAAAGGGAGTATGACCCTATGCGAAATAAAGACAACAAAAACTAGTGAGATCTCTGTGTATGAAAAACAGACGTGCACTAATGCAAATTCTAGCGAGGTCTGTATGTACAAATGGAACCTAAAGGGACATACAGGGACCCTTAGCAAAAAAAACAACTTGCCTTTTCAGAATAACATGTAAAATAAACTGTAAGTACATGAGAGTGTACAGATAATGCATGGCAAGCATGTGAGTTAGGTGAAAAGCATAGGCAACAAAGACCAGGCACATAAAGGAGGGACCAGTGAAAGAGTGTGCGCACCACCCAACACTGAGAATGAACCAGAATAAGGAGACCAGCTCCCAAACATAACAACCTACACCATATATGTGCCCAAACATCACCATAAAACAACATATCACCTAACTATACACAGGCAAGTAATAGCAGAGAACATATTAAACAGGCAGATCACAACCAGAATGTTAAAAGAACAAATGTTGTCAAAATGCACAAGAATTACAACTATTCCTGTAAAGAAAATAAAATTAGAGAACACCGGTGAGCGAACTGTCTCACCCGAGATGCCTTCTTCTCTGAACAATTAGTCACAAATGTCACACACCACAATAAAAGGATCGTGCTCTCAGACGATTTGGTATAAAGTGTCAAAGTCCAAATACCTTTTGCTCCAATAACTAAAAGTGAACAGGAAGCATTACGCCATTTAGTGTGAAGAAAGAGCGCTCCAGCTTCAATATGAACATTTCCTTTGGTGAAGACAACGAAGCGCTGAACAGTTGTCGTTCAATATGCTGAAGAGGAAATATGAGGAGAACAGGGCAAGTTGTTGTCATGGTAACGGAATAGCATTGAAAATGGCCGCCACGTCGAACATAACGTAAGATGCGTGAGGTCAAGATGGGCGTGTGTAGAAAGGAAGGCGTCAGAGGAGTGAAGAACGTCAGCCTTTGTGGAAGAAACACTGTTCACCAACTCCCAGAAGCGTTCTATCGACGTCATCAGAAGGATGGAAGGAGAGGAGCAGTGAGGATCGCTGCCAGCCAACTGACACTCAACCGTCATCAACAAGAAAGTCGGTGAGTAAATAGATCGATGAAAGGCGCTAAGGGCTGAAATCGTTTGAAAAATGAAAACAGTAAGAAAAGCGCAGCGCTCCTTGAATGCTCCTTGAAATACTCAAAAATAAAAATTCCCATAAAAGAACAGCGCCCATAAAATGCACTATGGTTGCAATATGAAAAGATACAGCTGAAACACCATAGTAGGGGAAAATGTTGAAAAACAATAAAGTCCACTCACAAAAAATATCGCTGTGCACAGCGCTGTCTCGAACACATAGTCAAGTGAACACAAACCCTGTTAATGAAGAATACTTCAAAGTGCCAGGTCGTAGGTACTGACGTGCAGGCAGGTGCTGACAATAAAGACCATAACACACTCCTTCTCCAGGCAGTATGTAACAAAATGGCTCTCTTGAAGAAAAAACGTTGCACCAGTGCCTCAAAAAAATTAACAGATGTCAGGTTGAGGACTGAAATACACATCCAGCACAGCAGAAAGGCAGAAAATAGGCAGGTTGGCAATGATGGAGCAAAAAGTCAAAGATGCAGGGCGTCAAATGTGGGTGTTAGAAGGCTTGACAAAGCACAGGGTAAGACAAGGCTTGTAATTAGAAAGCAATAAAGTGGCTCCAGCTTGTAGAGATAAAGTTACAGTCAAGAATTGACTCACCAGACACTTGTACAACTGGCAGACTGCTGTGGGCGACCGGTGGCAGGTCACTGGTGGGGTCACGATGCCAGTTGAGGTGCCTCGTCGCCAAAATAATGTAATAAAGTAGTCCACGCTTGTAGGTAGTTCCCAAGTAGGTTTATTGAGCAGTTAGGTTAAGTCAATAATAAGCTCAGTTGGAGACCATAGGGAGACCCCACCAGGAGCATCCATCTATGTGCTCAGCCCATCCAACTGTCACTATCTAGGCAGAACACTAACATTCTGACAGCTACTTCAATGAACATTCCATTGGTGGTGGGAAGCCAACACATTGAGAATAACAGGATATTACAAAGTACAAGAGCTGTCTACTGGACTTCTTTATCTTAACAATATGTTTTTAAATTGTGAGTCCAGAGACACAAAACTCCAATTTCCTATCAGCTCCAAATTGGAAAAACCTGTATAGAATGCTTCAGTGCAGCTCCAATGCTAACCTATAGAAAAATTAGGCCTTGCTATAGTATGAAGCAAATTTAGCGGCTTTTGACTACCAGAACATGTAAAACTTAAAAGCACATTTCCCACCTTTTAAATACACAGCGCCCAACCCATAGGGCTATCATCATTAGAGGTGCCTTACATATAGTAAGAGGGAAGATTTGGGCCCGGCAAGTAGGTGCACTTGTCAGGTCGACATTGTGGTTAACAACTGCACACAAAGGCTCCTCAGTGACAGGTCTCAGACATGTGTGGAGGGTTACTCATGTAGGTGGCAAAATTATAGCTGCAGTCCCACTAGTAGCATTTGATTTACAGGCCCTGGACACTTTTAGTGCCCTGTACTAGGGACATATCAGTAAATCAAATATTCCAATCATGGAGAAACCAAATGCTATTACATTTTATGTGCAGCACATGCCTTTTAACACTGTTCAGCAGGCAAAAAGTCCCCAGAGTCCAAACACCAGCAGAAACACAGTCCAGCACACAGTCAAAAACAGGAGGCCAAAAGCAAAAAGACTAGGGAAACCATGCCAAAATATGCTAGGTCTAACGTGTATACTCCCAGCAGCAAGTGGGGAGAACTACCCAACCTCTTGGGAGTTCTCTTCACTAAGGCAGAAAAACCTGGAAAGACCATCGGCGTTGGCGTTTTCTGTTCCAGGATGGTGTTCCGACGCAACGTCGATTCCCTGTAGAGAGATCGACAACCTCAACAGTTATAGATTCTCACTCCTCATCTGCATTAACCATCTGAGGGGCCTGTAGTCGGTCTGAACCAAGAAGGGGGTCCCAAACAAGTAGGGTCTTAGCTTTCTCAGCAGCCAAACCACAGCAAAATCATCCCATTCTATTGTACCCCCACCTCTGTTCCCTGGGAAGTAACCTCCTACTAATAAAGGATACCGGATGATCTAAGCTCTCTTCGTTTAACTGTGAGAGCACGCTGCCTATGCCATGCTCTGAGGCAATAGTCTGCAGAGGGTCATCTGAACTGGACCCCACCACTAGCTGGGACAAACTCCTCCCCAAGACCTACACTCACCATCCACCAGTGACTGCCCACTGATGGGGGACTTGGGACACTTCGGATCCTCATTGAAGTGCCCTCCTTGACTATAGTCAAAATACTTCAAGGTTCTCTTCCCTGAACGATTTCCTGAAGGGAACAAACTCTTCGCAACAGGGAGTTTGGGAACTAGTTTTGGAACTTTTCGAGAAATCTTTACTTTTATTTTTGTCTCCCCCTCCTTCTTCTGTTGCGAACCCTATCCACCCTTGGTGGAGTCTTCCACACACAACTTCATTTGTACCCTGGTGCTAAGCCAGATGTCCACCTCCTTCTCAATCTTCCTGGGGTCAGTCAGCTAACTATCAACCAAGTGTTGGTGCAGCTCTGGAAAACAAAGACTAAAAATGTGCACTCATGCAATCAAATTGTTCAGTCCCTGATAGTCTGTTACCTTACTGCCCTTCACTCAACCATCCAGTGCTCTGCAGAAAAAATCAACACACTCTACACAAGGCTGAGGACCAAGTTTCACACTTTCCCTAAACCTTTTCCAGCAGTTTTCTGGGATAAAACCATATGTCCTGACCATGGCTTCCTTCGTGGTGGGGTGCCTTGTCTGGTACTCAACTTCTAAGGCCAATAAGGTGACTCTCCCCTCCTCCGTGAAATGCTTCCATAAACCTGCACCCCAATCCCTCACTGGAATCCTGTGCATGTGCAAAGCAATCTCATAGACCCAAAACAACCAACCTATGTTGTCTCCCACTCCATAATCAGGCACCAGACTATTGGTTATGTGTACCTTTCCTTCTGATTGTACTGAAGAAATGTTGCCACCATCTGTGCTGGAGCTGGCTTTAAAATCCAGCTCCTTCAAGCTCAACTCTTGAGCTAAAAACATCTGTTTAAAAAAAATCACTTTGCTGTTGGGGGCTTCATGTGACATGCTTTTTTAATGTATATATTGAAGGTAGTTACTGTGAACGGAGGATTGGCAGAATTTTTTTTAGTACTGGTTAGTAGATTTGTGCTGGACTATGGTGTGCATCATTTCAATTGTTTCCCCAGCAGGAAGAGTGAAACCGAATTTACACCACTTTGTACTAGATGGTATAATTCTGTTGTTTTACCATAGCATTGCTCTATTTTGCAATAGCTCCTCTTCTCAGGAGTAAAATTCTGTCTGAGAAATGCCAGCCTTTAGACCCAGCACCACTTGTGGCAGGTTTATTTCAGAAACTTAAAATATTTACACCACAGTCCAAAGTGATAGACACCTTCTGAAAACATTGTTGGAACACGTATTCATTAGAACTAGCCTTCTCTGTGCATATGTATTACCCAGCTCCTTGCAATGGGTTATTGTAAGTTAATGGCATTCCCCTGTCCCAATGGGATCTTCTGCTTCTCATAGCAACAAACCTACACAGAAAAGCTCATATGCCTGTTGCAAACCAGTCAGGCTCTGTTATTGACCTATCTATCCTCTTTCCTGAACTCCAGGTACCACCGCACGTGCCAAACTCAGCCGAAAAAAACACAGTCAGCCTACTAGGGATGTAACAAGCCATGATCAAGCTCACCCTTTATCAAAATGCATTCCTTTGCTCTTTGTCTTGTAAATTGCTTTAGGAAAAAAACTCAGCCCATCATTGTTTCCATTAAGAGTACTTGATTTTGGTCAGTTTGCTTGTTGAAAAGAATGAGTTTTGCATCATTTTGATGAGTGTTTTCACAGACGATATATAAAGGTTTGATCTCTTAGGTGACAAAGCACCAATTTGATTTTCTCTTGAAACTATAGTTCCAAGGGCTTTGAACTTTGCGCCAAAGTTTGACTGCTCAACATTTCTGCAGTGCATTATTTTGACACACTAACTATGTAGGGTCATGCTCTTTCTCATGGGTCACATTATCTCTGTATGGTTAAGCTCTCTATAGGGTCATGTTATTTCTGTAGAATAATCCGAGCTTTAAGGTCATGCTCTATGTGCATGGACGTTATGTGGACTAGGTTCTGTGGCTTGGGACTGCTCTTGGTAAGAGAATTTCTGACACTTGGGTTGATGCTTGAGACAGTTTTATAGAGCCTTAGATAGCAAAAGTTGCCACACCGGGTTATTAATAACCCTTGAGTTCTTGCTGTGTGGAAGGATAATCTCAGGTTTTCAATCCCGTGCATGGGTCGTGCACGACCAGGTAAAAAGAAAGTCCTAGCATAGGTTGTCTGGCAATGTCAATTATGTTTTTGTTGCCTCGCCCCCAAAATAGCTGCCAGTAGTTTTGGACTGCAGATCTGGAGCATCTGCTCCATTGACGGTACGGCACAGAGCATGGTGTCCCCTCTGTACACTATGTAGCTGCAACACTGTTGGCCTTTCCTGTTTGAACCAGATGACTATGCAGGTAAGCTACCTCTCTTCACAACGATCTTATTAGGCACAGCTGCTGCTACCGCCCTACCATTAAGGCGACAGTGCATACAATTTAAAGTCTGAGAGCTTCCCTGCACACATGGATTTGAGTGCCAGAACAAAATTATAAAGTGACTCCACCTTTTTTTTTTACCTTACCCCAACTTACATACTGGGTGAGAGGGCGGGCAAAGTTGTGCTGTTTGGCTACTCTGTGTCCCTTTGGAGCATATTACACAGGGCCAACTTTAGCGTTGGTGGCGCTCAGTGTGACAATGTTTGTTTGAACTCCCAGCCAATGACCTCTTTCTTCACGGATTCCCTCACTATCACCCTCCAACTCCCTCGCATGGTGCCACTCATCTCTCTTTAGCCTTACTCTCACATTTATTTTGCTACTTATCTCAATACAAACTTTCAGAACACTTAACATTAGAAACATATTATACAGAGACAATGAGTCAAAAAAGTGTGTTATTCAATGAGTATGAAATGTTACTCAAAACAATGAAGACCACAATGTGTAGGAGTTACATCTCATACATACTGGTAGGGATTATCCCCTAGATTCATCAAAGTCCCGATTTGCGAGTCCTTAATAGCGATTATTAAGGAATCGCTATTAAGGAATTGCAAACGGGATTCATGTAGGAATCGCTAAATAAATTGCGATTCCTACACATTCCTTATTTGCGATTAGCAAATTGCTAATCGCAAATAAGGAATAACTCCCCATTCATTCCTATGGGCCTAAGGAATGAATGGGGAGTTATTCCTTATTTGCGATTAGCAATTTGCTAATCGCAAATAAGGATGCGATTTCAAGGGTGCTAGGGGTGTCCAAAGGACACCCTGTAGCACCCCTGCAATGTAATCTACATTGATGTTGCGCACACACATGTCCAGAGGACATGTGTGTGTGTGCAACATGCAACTTCGAAAAATGCATTTCAAAGCATTTTTCTAAGTTTTCGCTATTTACCACGAGGTTTGACCTCGCGGTAAATAGCGGCCCGAAATTGCGATTTCGCAATTTTAAAATGGTTAATGAATTGCATTTAAGGAATCTCAAATAGAGATTCCTTAAATGTAATTCCTCGCAATTTTGCGAATTCGCAATTACCGATTTTTGCATTTGGGATGATGAATCACAAATGCAAAAATTGCGCTTGCAAAGGGCCAGATTCTCAGAATCTGGCCCTTTGCAGCCGATTTTTCAATGATGAATCTACCTGTATATGGTAAGAATGCTTGTTCGGCAGAAGAGAAGGGGCAATGTAGGGGATTGGTTTACTGGTTGAAGGTAGTGAAACCCTACTCAAGCAGCAACCACAATACCTGTCAGGGTGAAGTCACAATCAAACCCAAATTAACCTGTATTTAACCCTCTGGTAGCTGGGCATAAAAGCATCCAGGCTTGATTTAGAAGGAATGTGTTAAGCAGTTATGCAGAACCTTCAAACAGTGACAACATAATACAAATCCTACACCAATTTAAGAAAAATAGAATAAAATGTAATAAGTTATTTAAGACCAAAATGACAAAAAATCCAATCAGTAGAACTGGAGTTTTGCAATGTAAAAAATTTCAGGTAAGTCAGTGCCTAAAAGCACAAAGTGTCACTCGCGGTTATCTAGTCATGCAAGACTGAAGAAAGGCACGAGTTCAGGCCGACCACAATGCTATGTGGTCAGACACAGGGACAAGGTTAGTCACGCTCAAAGAATTACCTTTAAAAGTCCAGCATGAAGAGTTCTGTTTGCGGTGGTGGGGGCCATGAGCAGCAGAGAGAGAGTTGTGGATGGTCATCAATGTAGTGTGAAGAGAACGCTGGGTACTGTGCACTGTGGTTGCTGGAGATTCATGTTTTTGGTTACAGTGGGCTGTCGATGCTCTAGCACAAAATGCAAATCTCATGTTGCCGGGCATCACTGGTGGGTGCTGTGGTGCATAGAGCTAGATTCACCTAAACTTTTCATTAGTGGGCGGCACAGGCAGCAAAATATTGGCTTGAATAGGACTGCTTGCGGTCGCAAAGAACTCAAACTTCAGAATTGTTCCTTTTCTTTGGAGAGGAGCTGCACTGATGCCACACCATGTGTGCAGGACTTGAGGAGCACCTCTTGAGGATCAGGAACTCACTCCAGCAGAGGCCAGCAAGCCTTAGGCAGGTCCAGTTGCAAGTTCAGGCAACAGGGCATCTGGGTAGATGCAGGGATGATCCTGGAGCTTGTTATGTCCCTGTAGCTCAAAACAGGAGGTCAGTCAGCTGACCCTTGGAGTCACTTCAGCCTGGGATGCAGGGTGCAGGTTCAGTCTTCCTTCTCAGCAAGCAGGGCAACAGATGACAGGCCTGCAAAGTGGCAGGGTAGCAGGGCAGTAGTCCTTCTGGCAGCAAAGCAGCACAGCCGTCCTTCTTCTGTAGAACTGACAGGTTCAGAGGTGTACTGAAGACTCCAGTCTCAGTCTGAAGGTCCATTTTTGTGTGCCAGTGCCCACTTTGAAGTAGGAGACGTTTCGAGGGACTTCCACTCCCTGAGGTGATTGGCATTTCTTGCTTCCCTGCCCCCAGCTTGTCTGGGGACACAAAAGATTAGTTTCAAAATTGTTTGGGAGTGGGCGGGGCAGAGCCTTGGTAATGTGCACGTGTGGTAGGTGCCAGCTGCTCCCCCTCATCAAGTCAGAGATGGCCTATACTGCCAAAACCAATTCTCCTTTGTCTCACTCTCTGGAAGCAGTGCACAAAGACCAACTGCCTGCTACACCTAGTCAGGTGACCCAGGACACAGGCTGCAGACAAAATTGGTAGTAACAAAAAAATGACAACTTTCTAAAAGTGACATTTTCATAATTTTGAATTAAAATCCGACTTAACCATTGGGATAACTAAATATCATTTAAAAGCACCCAGCTGCTCCAACTGAAGCGTCCTGGTGCTGAAGCTTGCAAAGTGAAATAAAACAAATTATTACAGCTCTCTAAAGAGATGAAATTTTAGCAGCATTTTGAAAGTATTTTCAGAATCTGAAACTCACAGTGATATAGGGAGTACATTTTAGTGTTTGACTGTCAAACAAAGGAGCATCCCCCCTGCCTCTCCCTATATCTCTTAGGGATACGTATTAATCCCTGATTGGAAGAGCAGAGAGTTCTGTTAGGGACTTAGTGGCATACTTATAAGGACATTGAGCAACCAGAGCTTTACTTTTTACGATGCTCCGGTGGTGGAATGCTCTGCTTCATATTCACAAGGCAGCACTAAGCCACTTTGCATGGCTTTACGCCACATTGTAAATATAGCCCTCCTTGCCACCGTTTTCGGTGGCAAAAGGGACATGCAAAGGTGTTGCTGTGCGTATTCCCATGCAAAACCCATTGTTTTTTACACTGCCCCAGATTTACAAGGATTTGTAAACCTAAGGCAACCCCAAAAACTAATGCGTTTTAAAAGGAGGAATTGGAGTGGCACAAGGGGGATATTTTTATTTCTCCTCGTTTTTTGCTCATTCTGCAGCACACATAGAAGGATCAAAATGCCATGAACAATTGTTTTTGTGCAGGAAGGTGTCATATCCTGCACAAGCACAATCATCCCTGCAATGCAGGCACCCTTGAACCATGGTGTAAGGGTGCCTATGCTGTTGATAGGCAGCTTCGCTAGGCAGATTTTTTAGCGCCTGGACAAGGGAAAACACAGGGGTGTGGGGTATTCTTGTAAATACGGTACATCCCTGCATTTTTTAAATTACCCAGCATGGTGTAGCTAAATTGCTCCCAGTGCCTCACTGCACCATTTCATTATAAAAAAGGCCCCTTAGGGTTTAAATATCGTCTGTAGGAGGAGAGTACCAGACAGGTGAAGCGCCCTGTAGGCAATTGTAAGGATATGAACATTATCCTCTGTTTGTTGGGAAGCGAAAGTAAGGTTTAAAAATTCTGCATAAAGGATTTTCTTTTTGGATATCTCAAAAGGAGGTGTGCTGCTACATTTTAGACTAGCTGTAATTTATTGTGGAGTGCTCTGGACAGTCCAAGGTGCAGTGAATTTGCCTAATCTGCTTAGCTGTGATCAATTATTTAGTCACCAAACTCGACATTCCTTCCTAGTCCCATGTGAAAATTATCCCTTAATAAATGAAACATTCTGTTGACTTGTGGGAGAGTCAGGCCTTGAAGTAGTGAAAAGGCAAATGTAAGGGTTTTCACTATCAGGGCATATAAAAGTAAAAAGTACATGTCCAGCTTTTTAAAATGCACCGTACCCTGCCCTATGGGCTGTTTAAGACTGGCCTTTGGGGTGACTTATATGTATGATTTAAAAGGTTCATTTTGCCAGGTCTAAATGGCAGTTTAAACTGAAAAAACAAGCTTCAATGGCAAGCTGAAACATGTTTAAGAGGGCTTCTTTAGTGGGTGGTACAAACAGTGCTGCAACTGTTGTGTAACTTTACTATCGACTTACAGGTACATCAAATGTGCCAATTTGGTGTAAGGAAATTTTACCATGTTTTACGGCGTGAGCACACGCAATTTAGCACTGGTTAGCAGTGGTAAAGTGCACAAAGTTCTAAAGCCAACAAAGTGAGCTCAGCAAAAAATTGAGGAGTTAGGCAAAAGGTTTGGGTGAAGACAACTCTGAGGTTGACAGGTTTAACATGCAGATTAACAAATGTTTTACTTTGTGCAAGAATCAAAGTTGCTGTGCTGACCCACATGAAAAGGAGAGAGCACAACCGAATCATATTTCTGGGATATGGTGCTCTGGCTTTTTCCAATGTTATAAAGAAAAACAGTGGTCCTTGACTATTGATCAAAGAAAATACTTGTCTGAGATTATTTTATAATTAGGGATGCAATTAAATCTGCATGCTTTGACTCAAGCAAGTGGGAGACATATATTTAATTTCAAACTGGTTTTTTACGCAAAACAAAAGGTAGTACCCAAGATTGGAAAAGAAGGGATATTACCACACTTCAATTATTTGTTCTTAACCAAATTTACATATTTATTTACAGTTTGATGGAAAACAATCATAATTTTAAACGGCGCAAGTACAGTGAGGAAAGGAAAGGGGTGCTCAAGTGTTTAGAAAGAAAAAGGAAAGCGTATTAAACTGTACAATTTCAATATTTACAACAAACAAAAGCGGGGAAGCTTCCGCTTTCAAGATGGCCTGTCCATACAGTTTTAATGGGAAGGAAATGGGACAATATAGGTACAAGCACATAAATTAAAAGGCGTAGACGTTTCGACCCTGGTGCTCTAGGGATGTTTGAGGCCTCGGCTGCGGGTCTTCTTCAGGACAGGGGGCATGAAAGGGGTGGGGGGACCTTGGCCGTTATCAGGCACGTATTCTGGCTGGGAACACCTCAAGTTAAAAATGAGGTGGGTATTAGAGTTTATCTGATACTTAATGTTAACAAGAGTGTGGTTCAAGGGGTACTGGGTACATTACCAATGAAGCTTTTCAGGGATAAGGGTTCGTCCCGGCTTCCAGGGGGTAAATCACCTGTAATGTACAAAAACGGAACTGGATCAGTGCCCATCTCCCACGGGCATCTGATTACAGCAAATATACTCATAAGTATAGATTTGGAAAAAGGTGTCCTGTGGGGAATGGACAGTTTTGTCAAACCCCAACCTAATTATTAAGTTCATTTCTCTATAGGTAAAGGACAGCTTTGCACTTACCACTAGTTAAGATGGAGAGGCAAAGTCCTACCGGCGCCCCCACGGGCGGTCCAGTGGTGATGTGGATGGAAGTAGTCAATTACCTCTCTTGATATATCTCAGGTTATTATTTTAAATTCCGGTACCTTCGTCACCTAGCATGGGATTAAAAAGTAAAGAGGCCGGTAAGTGACCGATATTATCCCCCATAGGGTGATTTGCTTAAGAACTACGTGAACCTCGTGGTTCATGGGGTATGACTCTCACCTGATTTAAAACGTCTGGAAGCCACAACTGATTCCAGCGTGATCTATTCCAAAAGGCGGACAGTCTTCAAAAGCGGCTATTACTTCCGCGTCCGCGATCAGAGTCACATGTACACCGGGCGGCCAATCGGGGGGCGAAAGACATAGAAGGAGGCTTCATTGTTTATCAGTCCGTCATGAAACTCAAAAACGGACTACCCTGCTTACGGGAGGCAACACTCGCCCCTGTTGGTTTATACGCATCACGCGTATTACAAACGGGTTATATGCATGGGCATATCCAATCTGTGCCCCTGTTGGTTTATACGCATCACGCGTATTACAAGTGGGTTATATGCATGGGCATATCCAATTGGTGCTACAGAGAATTATTAGTCCACCCGATTTTGTATAAACAATTGGAGTGGTATGTGGTTAAAGTTACCAGCTGTAAATGAAAGTAATGGATACCAGTGTGTACAATAAATGATATAACAATTCAATATTGACATAGGACATTGACATAACAATATATACAACAATGATTGATACAAACTTAACATAATGGATTACACAACAATGTTAGGGGAGAATATTCACAATATACCTTGATATGCAATGGAGTATGCAACACAGTAAATTACACAGCAATGTTTGGGTACTATATTCACAATATACCTTGATATGCAAAGGAATATGCAACACTGTTGTAAGATGATTATACGCTACATATTCAAGGGTAAAGTGAGTAACTGATTAGGATATATTGTTAAGAGATGGAATATTCAGCCATTATGGATTGACACCATCTGTCTCAGAACTTCTTCGCGGTCATTGAGACCGCGGTTGACAGTATCAAAGGCGTGCATCCAGCGACATTCACGGGTACTCAAGAGTTTGGCATAGTTGCCTCCTCTGGGGTTTTTTGTGGCCTTTTCTATTATCCACCATTTAAAGCTTTCCGGGTGATGGTTAAATTTTAGAAAGTGGTCTACCAGTGGGGCCCCTTGTACCTTACATCGTATCTTACTACAATGTTGTAGGATATGAGCCTTGGCTTTTTGGGTGGTTTGGCCTATGTACCAAAAGCCACATGGGCACATTATTGCATAGATTGCTCCCATGGTGTTGCAATTAGTATGGTGTTGCATCGTGTGTGTGTAATTGTCGCTCCTGTCCCTCGGGCTGAGTGGTCGCTCCCCAGTGTCCCCTCGTGACACTCGGTATCGTTGTGCTGCTTTTGCTCATAAGAACTGCCTAATTTTAATTGCCTGCAGTGTGCCTGCTTGCCGAGTTGATTTATTTGCACTTTAAATTATTTTATCAGCCGCTTTGACTGTTTGTGCGCGTTTTTCACTAGCGCGACGCTCTGCTCCCCCCTCCGCCTCCATTTTGTTGTTATTGTGATCCCTGGAGCCCGCCCCGCCTCCCAGCTGAGCCGCCCTCCCACTGACCAGATCAGCGCTCCAGTACCTGAGAGCGCCGTGACTCGCTCCTGTCCCTCGGGCTGAGTGGTCGCTCCCCAGTGTCCCCTCGTGACACTCGGTATCGTTGTGCTGCTTTTGCTCATAAGAACTGCCTAATTTTAATTGCCTGCAGTGTGCCTGCTTGCCGAGTTGATTTATTTGCACTTTAAATTATTTTATCAGCCGCTTTGACTGTTTGTGCGCGTTTTTCACTAGCGCGACGCTCTGCTCCCCCCTCCGCCTCCATTTTGTTGTTATTGTGATCCTTGGAGCCCTCCCCGCCTCCCAGCTGAGCCGCCCTCCCACTGACCAGATCAGCGCTCCAGTACCTGAGAGCGCCGTGACTCGCTCCTGTCCCTCGGGCTGAGTGGTCGCTCCCCAGTGTCCCCTCGTGACACTCGGTATCGTTGTGCTGCTTTTGCTCATAAGAACTGCCTAATTTTAATTGCCTGCAGTGTGCCTGCTTGCCGAGTTGATTTATTTGCACTTTAAATTATTTTATCAGCCGCTTTGACTGTTTCTGCGCGTTTTTCACTAGCGCGACGCTCTGCTCCCCCCTCAGCCTCCAGTTTGTTGTTATTGTGATCCCTGGAGCCCGCCCCGCCTCCCAGCTGAGCCGCCCTCGCCCCTCCCCCTCCACTATCCATATATGACAGGAGTTCCCGCGCGCAGCGTTCACGCGCAGCGACCGCGCCCAACCCGCGCCGAAGGTGCGCCAAAGGTAAGCCCGTCTACGCCCGTCCGCGCCTGGACCGCGCCCAGTGCCAGACCCCCTGCCCCTCGCGCTGCCCAGCCCTCCCGCTTTACCTACGATGCTGCCACCCTCCTAGCCCTTAACCCCGGTCGCGCCCCCAACTGCGTCCAAGCCGCTCCTGGACACACCCATGGACCTTTCTCATGCTACTCCTGCAAATTCAGCGGCACCGAGAACATCTCCGCTACGACCACACCACAGACTCCCGATCCCAATCACCTACAATGCATCCTTCTCAACACCCGATCGGTCCACAGACACGCCATTGACCTATGGAATCTACTAGACACCATCTCTCCAGACGTCGCCTTCCTAACAGAAACATGGATGAACGCTTCCTCCGCCCCAGACATCACCATTGCCATCCCTGAAGATTATAAGATCACACGCAAGGACCGTACCGGCCACACAGGAGGAGGAATCGCTATCGTCCATAAAAAATCAATCCACATCTCAACCAGCTCTGACGTCAACCTCGCCAACTCTGAACACCTTCACTTCCAGATCCACATCGACCCCAAGACCACACTCAGAGGCACCCTCCTCTACAGACCACCAGGACCCCGCGCAAAATTCAGTGAAGACATCACGGACTTCATCACTCCACACGCGCTCCCTTCCAAAGATTACATCCTTCTGGGAGACCTCAACTTTCACCTTGAAAAGAACAACGACCGCAACACCACCACCCTCTTGGACAACCTCGCCAACCTCGGACTTAAACAACTGGTCACTTCCCCCACCCACATCGCAGGTCACACACTCGACCCCATCTTCACCTCCAGCAACCATGTCTCCTTCAGCCACACTACGGATCTTCCAGGACTGACCACAGCTGCGTTCACTTCACCTACAACAAGCCGAAACCCACCAACCACCTCCAACCAACTCTGCAAAGAAACTGGAACAAAATCACCATCGACCAGATCTCCTCATCGCTCCTTCTAAACACCCCAGCCCACTCTTCTAACCCAGACCAAGCCGCCGCCAACTTCACCCTATGGCTATCCAACACCGCCGACATCCTAGCACCACTGAAAAAACGTCAAAGCAAACCTGGCAGGAAGAAGGCCTCATGGTTCACCGATGATCTTAAGAAGTCCAAGAAACTCTGCCGCTCCCTTGAGAAGGCCTGGAAAAAAGACCCAACCACTAGCACCAAGGACGCCTTCAAAAACGCCACCCGCACACACCACCAACTTATCCGAAAGGCCAAGAAAACAGCATTCAAGGATCGACTAGACAACAACGCCCACAACAGCAAGGAACTTTTCAACATCGTCAAGGAATTTACCAACCCCTCGGCCAACTCCAACGACATCACCCCCTCTCAAACACTCTGCAACTCCCTGGCTTTATTCTTCCACAACAAAATTGCAGACATCCACAACAGCTTCGACAACCAACCCGGAGATCAACCCACCCAACCATATGCTGAACATTCTCCCCCCTTGAACACCCTCAACGACTGGAACCCAATCTCCACTGAGGACACCATCCGCCTGATGAACTCCATCCACTCAGGATCCCCCACAGACCCATGTCCTCACCACATCTTCAACAAAGCAGACTCCGTCATAGCACCGCACCTCCGAGACGTCATCAACTGCTCCTTCAACTCCGCCACCTTCCCGGAAAGCTGGAAACACGCTGAACTCACCGCCCTTCTGAAAAAACCCACAGCGGACCCCACCGAACTCAAAAATTACTGCCCCATATCGCTCCTTCCTTTCCCGGCCAAAGTCATCGAGAAAGCTGTCAACAACCAACTCGCCGCTTTCCTCGAAGCCAACAAATCCCTCGACTCCTCGACTCCTCACAATCTGGCTTCCGAGCAAAACACAGCACTGAGACCGCCCTCATCGCAGCAACAGACGACATTCGAACTCTACTGGACAATGGAGACACAGTCGCCCTCATCCTCCTCGACCTCTCTGCAGCCTTCGACACAGTCTGCCACAGCACCCTTTTACAACGCCTCAGAAACATCGGAATACAAGGAAAAGCACTTGAATGGATCACCTCGTTCCTCACCGGAAGAAGAGTCCGCCTTCCACCATTCAAGTCCGAGGCCACTGAAGTCATCTGTGGCGTACCACAAGGATCCTCACTCAGTCCCACCCTCTTCAACGTATACATGAGCCCCCTTGCGGCCATCGCTCGCCAACACAATCTCAACATCATCTCCTACGCGGATGACACTCAACTGATCCTTTCTCTCACCAATGACCCCAGCACCGCCAAAACAAACCTACACGAAGGAATGAAAGAAGTTGCCGAATGGATGAAACACAGCCGTCTGAAACTGAACTCAGATAAAACAGAAGTCCTCATCTTAGGTACATCCCCCTCTGCATGGGACGACTCTTGGTGGCCAGAAGCCCTCGGAAAAGCACCCATCCCGACACACCACGCACGGAACCTAGGCGTTATCCTGGATTCCTCACTTTCAATGAACAGACAAGTCAGCGCCGTATCCTCATCCTGCTTCAACATTCTTCGCATGCTCAAAAAAAATTTCGCTGGATCCCCACTGAAACCAGAAAAACAGTCACCCATGCTCTGGTCACGAGCCGACTGGACTACGGAAACACCCTCTACGCAGGTACTACCGCTAAAATCCAGAAGAAACTCCAACGAATCCAAAACGCCTCAGCCAGGATCATATTAGACATCCCGCGTAACGAACACATCTCTGGACACCTGAAAGACCTCCACTGGCTACCCGTCAATAAGAGGATCACTTTCCGACTGCTAACCCACGCACACAAATCACTCTACGACATCGGACCAGAATGCCTCAACTCACGACTGTCCTTCTACACCCCCTCCCGCCAACTACGGTCCTCCAGCCAAGCCCTCGCCACTGTACCCCGCATCAACAAGACCACCATGGGAGGAAGATCCTTCTCATACCTGGCAGCTAAAACATGGAACTCACTCCCCACTTACCTTCGCCTTACCCAGAACCACCTAGCATTCAGAAAGCAACTTAAAACGTGGATATTTGACAAGTAATCCTCCTCCCCTCCCTAAGCGCCTTGAGACCCTATGGGTATGTAGTGCGCTATATAAATTCTTTGACTTGACTTGACTTGACTATGTACATGTTTTCAATTCAGATACCATTGTGCAAGCCTTACAACTGCCACATTTAAAATGGCCAAGTACGGGGGGAATGTTCCATAATGGTCTTTGGCTTTCAATCATTTGCTGTTTGAGCATAGAGTGAACTACATAGTCTTTGACACTTCTACCTTTACGGAAGGCATGCATGGGTGGTTCAGTCATACCTATTTCTTCTGCTGGTCTCTTTTATTTCCGTACTGCGTGTGTTGAAAGTGGTGACACATATGAGTCTATTTTCGTTTGAATCAGATCTTTGCTTGGGTTCTAGTAGGGATTCTCTGTTGCTAAACCATGCCCTTTTGCGAGCTTTTTTGGCTAAACTCCTGGGGTAACCTCGTTCGATAAGTCTTTTGATGAGAATGTCGGATTCCTTGAAATAGTCTGTTTTCTTAGAGCAATTCCGTCGCAACCTCAGGAATTGACCATAAGGTAGGTTATCCCTGAGGTTGCGAGGGTGGTGGCTAGAGTATCTGAGAAGTGTATTCTTTTCAGTGGGTTTCCTGAAGAGTGTGGTAAATAATGCACCATTTTCCTCTTTTGATCGTCAGGTCGAGGAAATTAATCGAGTTGTTACTACTCTCGATTGAGAATTGTATATTGTCATTCCTCTTATTGAGCCAGGAGTGGAAGGTCATTAACTCCTGCCCCGTGCCCCTCCATATGAGGAGCACGTCGTCGATATATCGACGCCATGCACCTATTTTCATTCTGTAAGGGTTGATGTCATCTAGGATCCACGTGTGCTCAAATGAGTCCATGAAAATGATGGCAAGATTTTGGGCAAAGCTTGCCCCCATGGCTACTCCACTCGTTTGTTCGTAGAATTGCCCATCAAAGATAAAGTAGTTTCTTTTCATAGCTATTTCTAGTAATGATAGAATGAAGTCGGTTGGTACCCTGTGGGGACGTATTCTATGGTTTAGGGCCTGTTCAATGGCAACCATTGCTGCCTGTTGTGGAATGCTGGTATACAAGGACGAAATGTCCATAGTTACCAGCAATTCCTGATGTGGATCAAAATTGGTGCCATCCATGAGTTGGATTACCTGCATAGTGTCACGTATGTAACAAGTTGTGGATTCTGCAATGGGTTTTAGAAAAATGTCCAAAACTGAACCACAGCCCGAGATAATCGGCCTCCCGGGTGGCAAGTCTAGACCTTTATGTATTTTAGGTACCGTATATATTGTTGGGACTCTGGGGTGTGCATTGTTTAAATAGTCACATTCTAATTTGGAGATTATGCCTTCCTGGTGTGCCGTGTCTGTCAGTCTTCTGATCAATGTTGCTATATCATTCGTAGGGTCTTTGGATAATTTCCTATAGTTACCCTCTCTAGATAACTGGGAAAGAATTTCCGCCTTGTATGCCTCTCGATCTTGAATCACTATTGCTCCCCCCTTGTCAGCAGGCTTTATTACTATTTCCTTATTCAAGTTTAAGTTGTGTAATGCCTGCCGTTCAGTCTTGGAGATGTTATATTTGACATATTTTTTCTCAGCAAGAAGCTTGGTAATGTCTCCCATTACCATTTGCTCATATGCTAGGATCCTAGGTGGCATCATGTGTGTTGGGGGGGTAAAGGTTGAGAGTGGTCTCAGGCCAGTGTTGCTGTTCAGATTTGTATGTGGTATCTTGTTAAAGTGGTATTTCAAACGAACTTTGCGAAAGAATTGGAGGAGTTCCAATTTTAAATTGAAACTATTCGGTAAGCTGGTGGGGACAAAGGATAAACCTTTTTCCAAAATGAGTTGTTCCTCACTTGTTAGATTGTACTTTGATAGGTTGACTAGAGGGCTGGTTTGTCTAGGTACCATAGTTGTGTCTACCATCTGTAATGTTGTGAGCGTGTCCTTATATCGCCATGGGATTCCTGTCTGAAATGTACCTGTTTCCCTGGTTTGTCTCTCCCTTGGTTCCAAGTTTGTTGTCCCCTGTTCTGTTTCCAGGATGCTTGGCCACGACCCCTGGGTCGACCCCAGGGGCGACCCCATCCACGTTGGTCCACCCATGGGTCCTGTTCTAAAAAAGTCTGGTCCCCTTCTTGTCCTGCAGTGCTAGTGGATGGTTGGTCTATTTCTGGACCACTGCTAACTGAGGAGTTGGAAAAAGTATTATATCTACGATACCCTCCCCTGCCTCTGGTCGTGTATGTGCCTCTTGATTCCTGGTTGTAATACCCTTCCGCTAGGTAGGGGTATACCTTCTTTTTATCAAAGAATTTTATGTCGTTGGCTAACTTGTCCAATTTAGTTGCCTGCGTAAATACATCAAATTCTTTTAGGGTCTTCTCTAGTCTCTCTAAGGCTTCCTTAGCGTTCTTTAAGGCTGAGTCTTCGGTGATCTCTTTTCTAAGGTCTGCAATTTCCTTAGTTAACCGGGTAACCTCTTCTAGGGCTGTTTCAACTCCAAGCACCATCCAGTGCCTGGAGCAATTATTTGATATGAAACTAAACTTTCCTTTGAATACCGGGTTATCCACAAATATGGCCGGTTCGTTGCGAACCTGGAGTCCTACTGGGATCACGTTAGCTTGGAGGAATTGGGCCAAAGCGTGTCCGTGAAGTCTAGTTCTTATAAGCTTTTTTTCAAGTCGCTCTAACTTGTTAATTTTGTCGTTTAGTGTAGGGTCTACTGTACTAACAGTTCTTCCAAGGAAGCTACCTCCTCCCTGTTCACCGATCAGATTTTTTATATAGTCTTCACTATATGTTAGAATTTCATTGTCAACTATGTCTATGGGTTAGGTACAGGTTTATACAAATTTAGACAAACTTTCTTACATATACTAAACATCAAAACATTAAATAAATCACAAATAACAAACACAACCCTCGCAGGGATTCCTGCTCAAGAGACCATTAAATCAATGGGGTATTACCCATAGAGTCAAAGGACCTGGGTGTCAAATGGTATAAAGAAAAACAGTGGTCCTTGACTATTGATCAAAGAAAATACTTGTCTGAGATTATTTTATAATTAGGGATGCAATTAAATCTGCATGTTTTGACTCAAGCAAGTGGGAGACATATATTTAATTTCAAACTGTTTTTTTACGCAAAACAAAAGGTAGTACCCAAGATTGGAAAAGAAGGGATATTACCACACTTCAATTATTTGTTCTTAACCAAATTTACATATTTATTTACAGTTTGATGGAAAACAATCATAATTATAAACGGCGCAAGTACAGTGAGGAAAGGAAAGGGGTGCTCAATTGTTTAGAAAGAAAAAGGAAAGCGTATTAAACTGTACAATTTCAATATTTACAACAAACAAAAGCGGGGAACCTTCCGCTTTCAAGATGGCCTGTCCATACAGTTTTAATGGGAAGGAAATGGGACAATATAGGTACAGGCACACAAATTAAAAGGCGTCGACGTTTTGACCCTGGTGTTTCCAATGTTAGCTTACTTTAGGCTGGCTTGCACCATTGCACCATAGTGCAAGGTTGTGTGTTTGATGTCAAGCATAGTTTTTATACTGGAAAAGTACTCCTCCATTACCGAATATTATGATTTGACAAAGTTTTACACTTTACCTCTTTGTATGTGTGCTGTACTGTGCAGTACGCATGCAACGTTGGAAAGGTTTGGAGAAAAAAGATCTTTTTCCAATTTAACACCTACTGGTTCAAAGAGGCATACTTTTTTATTCAAATCCCTTTTTACCAAAGTTATTACATAGGGATTAACATATAAATCCATGGGTGGACACATGGGATTGTCCATTTGCCACCCATGGTATGCTTCCTTGAATTAAAGTAGAACATAGTGCTACTTTCTGTTATTTTAATGCAATTTAGGATTTGTGCTGGAAAGTAAGCCCTAAAACAACACCTTCCATCGAGTGATACAAACATGCTGTGAGGTGTTTGTAAATCCACCTCATAACCTCAGGATCTGAAACGTAATACAGTGATTGGGGGTGTCATAGTTTTGTAATTGTATTAGTTCACAAAGAAACCACTTTTAGCAACCTTAGAATAAAGAAAGATTGTGAGGAAAAAAACAATATGCTTCTGAACCTATGCCTTTTACTTTGCATGCAGCAACTTGATGTCAGTTTACAGCTCAATGTTCTATATTATACAATCCAAGTACCATACCACGTGAGAGTCACGACTACTAAAACATGTTTTACTGTATTTTTATTTTGTGTATTTGAGTTATGTTGTTTATATCATGGTGGTAAGTTCCACCCTTTTTTATAATTTTAACAAATCAAATAAAAGTATTATTATCTATCACTCCAAGTAACCAATGAATCTCTGTGACAAAAGCAGCAACCCACTGATCTATCTACATAAAATACTAATATGTGATCTGTATGTCACACGTTGTGTTTGTGCTTTGAAGTGGAACCCTTAACCTTATATGCTACTTTATCATGAGTGAGTCCAAACTGTGACTAGAACAAACTACACATCTCTCCATTTAGTGCATTAACTATCACAGTTATCATGCCCTTTTAATTAACCTGTGAAAATGTAGTACACATTCAGATCTCTGCATTCTGCTTTTATCTCGCCTCAGCCTGTCATGCATAGGATGCCCCATTGAAGTTAGACCTGGTGGCACTGGTCCCACTGCCCTAAAGTAGGGACTTTTATTAAGCAGCTTCTGTTGATGTAGTTTGTCGGAATTTAGGTCTAGGGTGGGTGTAACTTGCATAATTTTGGGTGGCATAATTCTCTGAAATTGAGGAAACATTTTCAGAAATTACACAGAATTAGGCAAACTGCATCACACACTGAAATATTTACATGAACAGTCCGATCGGGTATAAATTCAACTCACAAATGTAATTTCATGTTGAATTCTGGTTGTTCGCGTTCAAAACACTGCTGCTTGCATTCAGATTTGCAGTTTTACATTTAAAAATTTTCTGAACTTTCTGCCCAAGTAAAAATATCTACCTAAAATGTTTGTTGACCACCCACAATAAAGGATCTGCCACTCACGTTCAAAGAACTGCCGTTTATGTTCAGATTTGGAGTTTCACATGCAAAAATTATCTGTATTGTCTACTCAGGTATAAAATCTACCTGAAAGGCTCCTCGTGTTAAAAAATTATCCAAACAGTACATCTTGTGTTAAAACTTCTCCCCAAAATTACGCAATGTGGAGTAATGGGCGTAATTTCTGTAATTTTACTAGATTTTGTTATTTGAAATTACAATTTTTGCCCAGGCTTATAAAGGTCCCATTTTAAGTCTCGCGACCTGCGTTGCACTCTCGCGACCTGCGTTGCACTGCGCAGCAGTGCACGCGCAGGTCGCGAGACCTCTAGTAGGTGAAAAAAGGGGTTTTCAAGCTGACCTGGAATCGCACACGCTCGTGGGTGTGCGTTTCCTTTTCAGCTACCCCATTGGCCTTAGCGTGCGTCTTTTAATGAAAGACTGCACTCTATTGGCCAAAGGCGGGCCCATTGCTCCGTCCACGGCCTATTGATGTCTATTACGCGCTTGGTGGGCGTAATAGACACCAATAGGCCATCACGTGGTTTCAATTATCTGTGCCCAGACACGAGCGCGATAATTAAAAGCACGTCTCGCTGTGGCGCACGCACCCCTCGCGAGCTTCTGTTTGGATCCATTTCACCGTGAGCTCAGCTAACCTGTGTCTGACAGCTGATACAGGAATTCTGTGGAGTGCTCTGTTGTGATAAGAGGACTGTTGTCAACGTCTCAGAGTGACGCCATGCCAGTGTGTAGTGTAGTTCCTATATTCCCAATAGGCTCTGCGCATTGGAATAACATAAACAGCAGTTTAGACGTAGGACTGAGGTCGACTAGGTCTCTACTGAATATGTTAGACTTAATTAGGTATGCCAGCTAGCTCAGAGGTCACTAGAAACTTTCTCAAATGAACAGGGAGGAGTTAACTTCCCTTATTAGACAAGAAGGGATTAGCTTCTGACAACCGCATAAACATGACAACTTTGCTCCCTCCAGAATAAGGAGTATATCTCCAGAGTTGTGTGAAAACAATAGATATCTATTTCACTCAGTCAATCGTGCATACTTAGTTTCACCAGAGTGCAGAGAAATAGAGAGACAGGCGTTTTCAATAAAAGGTGTTATTTATTGAGCAGTCTTCTTTCTCATGCAAGATAAATGAATTGCCACAATTGCAATACTTGTCATAAAGTAAAGTGCGTACAGTAAAAGGAGTATTATGAAATAATACTGTAAAAGCATTGATATGGTTTCTGAGCCATATGATACTTAAAACGGATAAAATATATACAATTACATACAATGATAAAAGTTGACTAAACGTACTCAACTGGTGCTTCTAAATACGCCTAGCCCAGTGTACCTAACCTAAGCCTAGTACGTGGGAAGGAGTAAGGGAGTTGCAGTTTAAGTTAAGTTAGTTTTGCCAAGAATCTGAATCAAGAATTCTCTAAGGGTCTAATCAGCTCTGTACCTTGGTTTTAGAATGAAGGAGGTCTTGTATCTCGTTCTCAGGACTCGATCTCCCAGTAACCTGCAAGGGTGACTGGAAACACTGGAGCCGGATTTTCTCGGCAGGAGAAAAGACAGCGTCTTTCTCAGTGCGTTAAATGGGAGGGACAGCTTCCTTCGGCACTCGCATCAGCTGGGCTTTGGATAAGTAGATAGCCGCTCTACTCCAAACCCCCGTGTGTTGCTTAAGGCAAATGCTGGTATATTTATACCTGGAAGGTGCTGTGTTTGACGTAAGGTTGGACATAAGACGTCAGTAAGTACCGTCACTAGGAACTGGAAGTTCTTTCAGGACTCGCAGGCGTTCTAAGAACTCGTTGTACTTTCTAGGAGTCTAAGGAAGTAGCCTTGCCGTATTTGGACTGCATTGGCTATTACTAAATATGGATATGATTTATATGCCTTTATAAGGAAATGATTTGTTTTAACTACATAAGGGCATAAATCGGGAATATTTAATTAGGGTCCTAGATACGTTTACAACAAGTGCACAGTGAAGTCTGATGCACTGCTGTAATATCGTGCAGTTAGTTGTGCAATGTTGTGACGTCATGCTCATACAGTAAGCTTGCTTGCACACTGCTTCATATCACTACATGCACAAACATACAATAATTTATTCTGCAATGCTACAATGCCATGTCCGTATTAGGCGACTTTATTTGTGTACTGTTGTGATTTCATGCCACCACCGCTGCACGAGGAGTTTGGTTGCACACTTTGTGACATTGCAGCCTTGCATAATGAATTCGAACACTTCTGTGAGCCTGTGATGTGTTCCAAATGTATAATAAGTTCGGCTTATTGCAGCTGTGATGTCATGCTAATGTACAATAACGTTTGCTGCGCATTGCAGCGAAGTCATGCCACTAAATAAAGAGTTAAGCTGGTCACTGCTCGGTCAGGTCAGTGTACACTAAGAACATGCCCTGCCATGCCATGTGTACCGAGAGTGTAGCAGCTCACTGCTGTGATGTCACACCAGCGTACAACAGTCTGGCTCGTCACTGCTCAGTCATGCCAGTGTACACTCAGCTAGGCCACACGCTGGCTGGTGTGTCGTCATGCTAGTCTAAGGCACCACGAGTCTGCTCATTGGTGTGACGGCATGTCACTTTACAACGAGTTCTGGTGCCTCCTACCTTTGTACATTGAGTGCCAGTGTACCGAGAGTCTAGCTGCTCACTGCTGTGATGTCACACAATGTAAAAGGAGCCTGCCAGCTCACTGCTGTGACGTCGTCACGCAATATAGAAGGACCCTAGATGCTGTGTGCTGTGACATCACGCAATGTAAAACGAGTCTGCTGTGGACAGCTGTGACGTCACCCAATGTACAAGGGCCCTGGCTGCTCACTGCTGTGACGTCACGCAAAGTACAAGGAGTCTGTCTGCTCATTGTTGTGACGTCACGCAATGTACAATGGCCCTGGCTGCTCACTACTGTGACGTCACTCAGTGTACAAGGAACGTGTCAGCTCACTGTTGTGAGGAGCCTATCTGTTTATTACTGTGACGTCACAACGGGGCGTGGCTTCCACATTTCTCCGCCGTGAGATAACGAACCGGGGAGTGTCTGGCAACCAAAAAAAATGCCCTAAAGTGGATTCCGGACTACGCAGATTGTTATTCCTCACTGTGGCATTTTATAGCGTCGGCCACGGATGTGTGAGCCACGCTTTGGACACGAGCAGTTATTATTTTACAAAGAAAGCACTGTAAATGGGAACCCTTTGGATCGATCACATGTGGCCTAACGGCTAGAGAGGCAGGAAACCAGGTTTGAGTCTCGGCAGGGACACTTAATGTCCTGTGATTCTGGGCAAATCACGTAATTTCCCCACACCTAAAAGGAGCGTGTCCGCCTGTAACGCAACTGGTGCTCATGTAAAGCGCTCCAATACCCTCGGGTCGTGGTCGCGTTAATTAAAACTCCAAAAAGAACCTGAACTTAGATCAAGTATATGACATTTAATTGAAACAGTCAGAGGTGGATGTGACAATCATCTGCCGAATTTTATGCAAATTCATTGTATGCAGGGCTATTAGCAAAACAAAAAGCGCTTTCTGTGTAAATAGTCACTAAACCAAAATCATAGAGCTACCTCCGAAAAATGTACTTGTACGACTTTTATCTTCAAACTGATCTTCTGTAGCTCGGACACGTTTAAAGGTCAAGGATTTTTTTTAATGAATTAACATTTTAAATACTCTGCACTACAGAGTTAGTTGTATCAAGAGTTCTCGTTTCTTCCCCCCCCCCCCCCCCCACCCCCCCTCCCCAGAAGTATTATCATATGAGTTGACACTGAAACCTGTGACCTTCGAGTTTGGAACCACTTCTCTGCAGCGGCGGCTGAACCCACTAAGCTTTCCTACATACACCACTTGCATCTTTCTTCTCCCATTGCTGCTCTCACTTTTCTGTTTTGATGGGCTCAAGACACAGATGAAAAAGCACATGAACATTAAGAAATTGTTTTCAGATAAATGAAACCAGCTAGCCAATTATTGCATGAAAAATAAAGATATACACACCCACACATTTCGAACGTGCCTGTGACAGGAACCTTGCGCAATTCACCAGTCATTTTTGCAAATAAATATGTTCTAAAGAGCAGAAGTTACCAAGGAGAAGGTGTCTCAAGGTGTGTCTCTGAACACCAGTGCAGCGGACGTTTTATATCATTTCAGGGCAGTGGCTTTCGGTTTCGTTTCTCTGTAATTTGTAGATTTAAAAAAAAAGCATTTGCAATGCAATAGGTCTCGCATTACTGAAAGTTTGAGCTATTGGCTTTGCAAATAATAAGCAACACCAATAACTCAAACTTTTAGTAATGCGAGACCTATTGCATTGCAAATGCTTGTTAAATATGCGTGTGAAAGAGTTGCTTTTTTTGTCAAAGCATAAAATGGCGAAATTGTGTATGAAATGTTATCCCCATTCTTGTAGCAATGCCTAGTGTGTGGCACCGAGGCATTCAACATATGCAATCTTAGTTTTGTCAGCCAGATTGGATTATGCGAATGGCCTCTTCTGCGGACTTCCGGCCTATCTGATTCATTGTCTCCAAGTCATTCAAAATGCCGCGGTGCGGCTTTTGTTTAATATACCCAGAAGTTCTAGTGTTCGTCAACCTCTTAGAACCCTTCACTGGCTTCCAGTTGCTCAGAGGATTTTATTTAAAATCCTTGTTCTGGCATACCGTGCAGTCCATCAAACTGGTCCAGTTTATCTAAGGAAAAGATTCTCCCTTTATGTTCCTAATCGCCCTCTCAGGTCAACTAATCTTCACCAAATGAATGTACCAAAGTTTAAATACAGCAGGCTCGGTGGCCAATCCATCTCTGTCAGAGCTGCGAGAGCATGGAATACCCTTCCTCTCCATTTGAGAACAACTTCATCCATCATGGTGTTCAGGAAGGGCCTAAAAACCCATCTCTTTAACATCACTGTTTAATGGCTGTTTCTCTACTCTGGATTCACTCCGATCTGTCTCCCCTCTCTCTCGCGCCAGGATACTATTGGTTTAGTAACAGAGCGCGCTACAAAAGCCTCTATAATAATAATAATAATAGTGCTTCGAGCAATACAGGAGATATCGGATGGGAGTGAGATGGAGGCGGCTTGGAGTTTCAAGATTGCATGGGTAATGTTGTTGTGTTGGTCTTGGCCCAGAAGCATGCAGTGTTTGCACAATGTGATATTTTCTGCTTTATTCTAAATCTTTGGGTGCATATCTATGGAGATTGCTAGCTGCAGAGTGTTGACACAGGTATGCTTGGGGGGTTGGTTACTCGGCTGACAGCTGACAGCTGACCTCTGACCTAGACATGTTTTTATTCCCTACCACGCTGGGATAGTCATGTCTTTCCTTATTTATAACCTGAAGCATTAATTTTGCAGTTCTGTCCTTTTTGGAAATGGTTCAACGTACATTAAGAGGTGCAATTATTTAACCCATTGCGTGCTCGTGACGGAACCGTTCCGTTACGAACCTTGGGTGGGCTGTGCAGGTGATGGAACGGTTCTGTCACGGCCCACTCGCCGCACCTGCGCGGCGCGAATTCCACGCCTGCACTGAAGGTTCTATTAGGTGGGCGGGGCCGTGACAGAACCGTTCCGTCACAAGCACAGCCCACCCGAGGCTCGTGACGGAGCGGTTCCGTCATGAGCATGGGAGCGCCGCGCGGCCCCCCTCCCCCTTAGCACTGCAACGGAATAGCCGCCGCAGCTAAGGGGTTAAACACTCAAAGATCTGACTGCAACCCTACTGTGAAAAATCAGTTACAGCAGTTACAATTTCAATCCTTTTTGCAATGTTAGGAAATATACTACATTTCCAACCTTTCTTGTCAGTCTTGTGCTGTAAAACCAGTTTGGTTGGGTATTTTCAAATGTCCTTCTCAGGCTCCCTGCATTTGTGTAAAGTGATGCTTTTCTCAGCAGGAAGCACAGGGGCTGGCTGCAGGAAGGAGTACCTACAGCATGAGGGTAATGAAGTGTAAGATCATTGGACCTGACTGTCATTAACCTTTCTAAAGCAGCAATTACAGTACAATCACAAGGCAGGGGTGGCCTAGAAACTTCCTCACCTTGAGCAACAGAAACTATTATCCCGCCCTTCATCCAAACCATATACCAAATAGCAGAGCAAAGAAACAACTAATAAGCACCCTATTGCTATCAAGGTTCATAGAATTGCCAAAAGTAGGCCTACCTACAGCGTCTTCTCTTCATTGTGTGGGTCCCCATCCTCCAGCAACAGGAATGCAAACAATACAGTTTCACTGTCTGGGAAGCAATCCACAACCTCTTGTGCCATGCCACCACCAAGGGAATCCAAAATGGATTCCACTTCATTTTTCAAATGAATACTGTGAGACAATCTCACCAGAAGACATCCATTTTAGCATTTTGCAGGATCTCCTTGTCAACGGTTGTGTTATGTACCTTTATACTCTCTCACATTAACCTGTATAATCGTGGTTGCTATAATGATGAAGTTATGGCTGCCTTTGAGTACAGCCTGTACTGGTGGATATTGTCCTGTGCATGCATCCAGGCTTTACTTTGCTCTTTCAGCCATTGAGCTGATCAGCCATTTTTGCAAAAGCAGTGGTCTGGGCATAGGTGATAGAATATTCACCTGCTTCTAGTGCTTATGAAAAGAACCAAATACAGCACAATAGCAAATGCAAATAATGTTTCTCTCTACAATTTAGCATCCTAAGTCTGAATGAAATATCAAGAAAAGACTCCTCTTTAGTCCCATGAAAATTAACTTCAACTTAAAACTTCAGATTGTTGTCTTCCTTTTTTCTTTTTAAAAAGGTCTCCTTATTTTCCATCCTCTGCATGCCTCCTCTCTCTGAGCACAGCCTACTCTAAGTCATATACCTGAGCGTCTTCATCCATATTATTGTCTTTCTGAAAATTTCTCACACCTCCTCTCAAAGATCACAATCTCTCCTTTACAAGTGATATGCCTACAACCTAACAATTCCTAATTTCCTGTAGTTCACCTACTAATACTGCTAACCATTTGCATGACTACACATACTCCCCCACTAAAGACCACACCTATCCCCTATTCATTTAAATCTCCTACATACAAACTGGAGCAAGTATATGGAATAATTTCCTTAAGAGCACAAGATAAACAATAAGAACTGGGAAAAACACACTTACCTTGGAATCCAGCGAAGCATGCTGTTTGGAGTAAAGTGTTTTAACACTTAATCAGGGGTAGTAATCACTATATAATTGCAATTAAAATTCAATAAAATATATAACCATCCTGGGTTACACTAATACTAATACCATAACACTCAGCAGTCGGGTGTGGAGCTCATAAAGACTGAACAATAATTTCCTTATAGTACTTGACACTGACACATAAGACAAAACTGCAATGGGTCAGGTCTATCACCCAGTACTGTACCAGTCCACACCAGCAAACTACCCATCACCAACTAAACAGCCATTAAATAACTGAAGAGTTCTGCCACCTGCCGCTGGAAGACTTTAATTTAGTCCACCACTGCAGGTCCCAACAAACTGCATACTATGACTGCTTCTTGACAACTCACAATGCCCATCATATATAGGATGATAATACCCTCCAAGCAGATTTCTCAAATATCCTTTGCCAAACCTATGCCTACTCAGGACCATAGACTTTGAACAAAATATCTCAGAATATACATCCTGGTAAAATGGACATCCTCTTTCAGAAAGCAGCTAAGTGAACTGTGATCACAAAATGTTACTATAAAGGGACCTGCAGACCTGTTCCAAGCTGCTAGTTTACTGAAAGCCATAAATGGTGCGCCTCTTTCTCACACTTCCTCGTCTAGTACATTACTAAGCGCATCATCCCATACCACAACTGCACTTTGGTGGGTATCACGCATGACATTGAAATACTTCCCACACAGTAGAAAGAGAAAGGCAACTCTCTTTCAACCACACACCCTACACAGTATAGCTTGCTTCCCTCGTAGACAAGCACTTTAGCACCCCACAAAGGGGTGGTGAGAATGTATAACTGGTATACAATGTAGTACAATATTATATAGAAGTAAATCCCACGCAAGGGTGCAGAGTGGGTATCCCAAGGCATTGTTTGTTTTCAAAATGTATGAAAACCCACAAATATGTGTGTTTGTATATATAGTAACTCCCTTGCTCACACATTCCCATCTCTCGAAATGTCTACCGCTTTAATCCATTGAAGAGAAGGATTCAATCACTTTCCAGTGTAGAGAGAACGGAACACCCCCAAACTTCGTGAGTGGAAGAGGAAGTGGTTTCTTCACGGTGGAAACTTTTTTCCTCAAGGAGAAAAACAATATTGCAAAAATTGACAATGCACAAAGGTGCTGGCATTGCATGATGCATAATTGTACCTTCTATTCAATTACTCATTGCTGATATACGGCCGCCCACTTGAGAAAAGCAATTCATCAGACATTTCGAGGGTGACACACTGAAAACTGCAACTGGTGCAGTTTTTCTGTGGGCAAAGATTGAAAACGTTTTGTGAATTCTGAAAAAACACGAAAATATACCCATGTACAGTAGGGGCCAAAATGTGTGCATGCGGTTTTGTGAATCTGGCCATGCGTTGTTTTCTACCAATTAATCGTTTTTATTGTATTTAACGTGGATGTAATGGCTTTATAATCAATGTTATTGCCACAATGTGTTTCTTAAATGTTACTTTGTAAAAGGCCATCCGTGGCCACCCTAATGCCAGTTTCCATTTGCAACATTTAAAGGTAAAATGAGTGAAGTGCTGAGAAACTCGATGCAACTAATTGTGTTTCTAATCTTAGTGAGTTTAATCAAAAGGGGTAATTCAAGGCCGCTCTGAGAAACATTTGAACTTTTGTGTCTGTGGAAGGATAGGAAAGATAGGAAGGTGCGAGTGGGTCAGGAGCATTGTTCTTTCTTGTCTAGGGTATTTAAAACGCTGACAACCTGACAGAACACCTGTGGGTTACTCTGTACGGTGCACTGCAGAAAGATTCTCATTCACTCCTTCACCTTCAGCGGGTTTTTTATTCATCTCTATCAGGCTGCACTACAAAGCAAAGGCGTAGATTGCTCTCTGTGGAGCTCAAAATCCCCCGGATCCAAGACGTGGGTGAATGTTAAAGACTATTTAAAGATGATTATAATTTTAAATGCAAATTTCTTGCATGAATATTAAAGTTTTTTTCCCCAAGAGTTTCTAGACTTGAGTCCCTGCGGATAAAGTCTTTTGAAAGAGCAAACTCTGTAGTTTCATGGTTGATATTGCTAAAAGAAATTGCAGGGTCTACAGAGTTCAATTTTCCTCTAATTGACAGAGTTTGCGCAATTTCTTAATGTGATGGGGAGGGGGGCTGTGGGGGGGAGTGCAAGCAAATGAAAGCACAACAAAAACACAGCAGGGGTTCGCGAATAATATTAAAAGAGGACTGAAAATCTGACTGACATCCTGACAGTAAATGTGGTAATCCGAGCAGGCCCTATTTGGGCACAGGTCACATATTATTTTGAAAAAAAGTATTACTTAGCTGTGGCTTCAGTTCTAAAGCTCTGATCCGGATTCAGGCACATAGTGGAGAATGATACCCCAAGGAAATATTTTAAAACAAATGCGTCTTCTGAATTTTAAATCAATCAATTAATAGATTTGTAGAGTACGACTTGTCGCTTTTGGGTATCGAGGCCCTGCCAGGGTCCAGAGTCTCAGTCAAAAAGCCTGGTCTTCAGTGTCCTTCAGAATTCCTGGTAGCGGGGGAGGTCCTGAGGTTCAGGGGTAGGCCGTTCCAGGCCCTAGCTGCGAGGTAGCAAAAGGAGCTTCCTCTTATCCTGCTCTGGCGTTTGCCGGTGTTGTGGGACAGCTAGAGGGAGGCAGAGCAGATGTGTCTGGCCAGGTTGTGCAAACTCAGGTTGCGGTTGGTGTAGGCGGGCACGGGACCGTGCAGGGCCGTGAATGCATGGAGGAGGAGCTTGAAATGGCATCCCTTCTGTACAGGCAGCCAGTGGAGCTCTCCAAGGTGGGGGGTGATGTGGGTATGATGAGGGAGACCTAGGATGAGTCTTGCTGAGGCGTTCTGGATGCTCTGGAATCTTTGGATGAAGAGGGCCTCGATTCCAGCATAGAGAGCGTTTCCGTGGTCCAGTCGACTGGTGATGAGGGCCTGGGGGATGATACGTCTCATGTTTTGAAAGAGCCACTTGAAGAGTTTGCATAGCACACGCAGAATGTAGAGGCAGGAGGATAATATGGCATTGACTTGAGATCTCGCAGTAAGTTTGCTGTCCAGGATGATACAGAGGTTCCTGGCGTACTTGGGCTGGGTCCGAGTTCTCTGGACCACAAAGAGGTGTCCAGAGGGATTCTTTGCTGCTGAAGATCAGGTCTACCATCTTCTCCATATTGAGTTTAAATCAGTTGTTCCTCATTTAGCTGGCGATGCATTTGTGGAGTTTTCAAAGAGGGAGAGGACGAGTTGTGTGTTGTCAGCATAGGAGATGATACTGAGTCTGTGGGACCTGACTATGTTAGCCAGGGCTGTCATGTAGCTGTTGAAGAGGCTAAGGCTTAGTGAAGAGCCTGAGGGACTCCGCAGATGATCGGTTTGGGTTCGGAGGTGTGGGGTGAGAGATGGACTTTTTGAGTTATTTTGTGAGGAAGGACGCAATCCATTTAAGGGTGGTTCCTTGGATACCTGTGTCGTGATTAGTCCTTAATCGCGATGAGCGTGTGGTGAGAGTCGGTTTTGAAGGTCGCTGAGAGATCGAGAAGGATGAGGGTGGCTATCTCCCCTTGGTTGAGCAGGGCCCAGATGTCATCAGAGATCAGGGCTGTTTCAGTGCTGTGTTGCTGCTGCAACTGGATTGGCAATCACCCAAGAGGTGATTATGTTCCAAGCTAATGGTGATTTGCTGGTTGATTGCTTTTTCAATGACTCTGGCTGGAGAATGGAGCAGGGAAATGGGTCTGTAGTTGCTTAGTTAGTTGGAATCCACTGAGGGTTTTTTCAAGAGAGTTTTGTTTTCAGGATGCTTCCAGTCTCCTGGGAAGGTGGCTGTATCCAGTGTGGTGTTGAGTAGGGTAGTAAGTTTGTGGCCAGTCCTGCATGTCCCTAGGTTGAAGATGTGGCTGGGCAAGGGTCGGAGGGGACTCATGAGTGATTAGATTTTATGATGATGATGGTGTCCGGGGTGAAGAGTTGTTTCCAGGTAGTCAGCCTTGGGTCAGTCATGGTGAGGAGTAATTGCAGTTGAAGAAGTCCTCTGGCTTGGGTTAGGGGTTGTAGTTTTTGTAGATTTTGGCAATATTTTTGTGAAATAAGTTTGCAAGGCTGTTGCAGTGTTCCTGAAAGGGAGTGATGTTGCTCATTGTTGCTGCGGTGTTGGTGAATTCCTTATTGATGCAGAAGAGCTCTTTGTTGTTGTTGGAGCTCGTTTCAATGCCCAACACCAGGGCTGTACTATTTGTCTCACGTAGTTGGCGGTGGTATAATTTGAGAACTGTTTTGTAGGAGGTTCTGCCAGCTGTGTCTTTGCTAGTGAACAATCTCCTCTCAGAGTTCTTTCCTTGGTGCTTAAAGGTCCTGAGGTCTTTGGTGTACTACCTTGCATGCTTGGTGGTTCTTCTTCTTTGTGTTTTTGATGGGGAATGCGCTGTTGGTGAGTCCTTGATCCAGTTTTTGAAACTCCTGATGTCCAAGTTCACTTTGTTGTGGTGTTTGGTCAGGTTGAGGGCATTGGTCCATTAACCCCTTGCCCACGGACAGAATTCTGCTCCTGTGCTGGACATTCTGATCGCGGGCGTGGTCATGACTGCTCCCGGCCGTCATCAGCACAGGAGCACTGTGACGCATGGCGGACGGGAGCCGTCATCAGCACGCAAGGCGTTAAGTCTCTGAAGCCATATTCCGCTGGCGATGGGCGGTATTGGGCAGCACCTGCGGGGTGGGGGCCTTGTGGTAGTGATATTGAAGTGGTCAATGAAGTTGCCAGTCCTTGTAAGTTAGGTGGTGTGGCTGTATTTGACATGGTCACTGGAGGTTAATATAGGGTTGAGCGTGTGTCCTGCAATGTGCATGGGATTGTGGATGAGTTGGGTGAGGCCGAAGTTGTCCAGGTTGTCAATGAGGTTGGTGGCGTTCAAGTCGGTTTTGTTGTTGAGGTGGGAATTGAGTCTCCCAGGAGAATGTAGTCCTTGGAATGTGTGGCGAGGTTTGTGAGGAAGTCAGTTATGAGGTTGCAGAAAGTGGTTCGAGGTCCCGTGGGAAAGTAGGCGAGGATGCCTCTGATGGTAGTTTTCTCGTCCACTTGAATTATGAAGATAAGGTATTCCATTGCTGGGATGATGTTGTTCTGGGGAGGTGGTACATCTGATGGATTCCCTGTGGATGATAGCGATCTCTCCACCTGGATTGTTGATGCAGTCACAGTTGAGGTTCTGTAAATTGCGAATTCGTTCGTGCTCAGCCTCCATTTTGTAGCCGCCGCCATTTTGTGTTGCCCTTACTCAGGCAGCACGGCGAGCGCAATGTTTGTGTCGTCTTTGCATTTACGTGGCAGGTGGTTTCTTCGCCCTTGTTTACTGACGAGTGTCAGGGTCTGGCCGAGTACACTAATTCCTGTCTGAGCTGAATAATCCCCGTCCGGACTATTTGTTGGTTCACACCATTCTTTCCTGTAGGTTATCTTATCTGCTGTCCTTCGCTACACATCTCATGCATTCTCCTGTTTCATGACTGTCCTTCTAGAACATACAACTGTGTTTTCTCTACTTGTAAACTGAATTGTGTGGATTCATTTGTAATTTACTTAAGGGGTCGAGTGACAAACATAACCACGGGAACTTGGGTTACTTTAGACTTAAAGTATTGTCTATAACATTTGCTTATGCCTCGTGCTCTTGTGTGTTTGTATTTTGCATTGTATTGTACCGTATATAAGCCTGTGCGCCACGGAGTTAAGTGGCAGTCTCTTTTGAACCTCGTTATATCAACGACTTCTAAGACCACTGTACTAGCTGCAGCTAATAAATACGATCTTCTACGCCAGACGAAGAGTCCGTGTCTCTGTATTTGACAAGGCACGTGAATTCCGGGGATTTCAGGTGTACCCTGCACCGCCAAGCCTAAAGGCTACGGTTCTCCAACTGGCGCCCAATGTGGGGCGACTTCAGCGGTAGCAGTTGAGCCCGAGGGTCGTGAGGAGCCCCGCAAGAAAATACCGGAGGAAGCGCACCACGTGACCGACCCCTGTATGTCGAAAGTGGAACGAAGGTCTTTTACAGTGCGGCTACTCCTTTCTGACGGCTGCTGACGACTGCTGCCCTGACTGTCGCCCTGCCTTGGACCCTTTGATGACGTTTGGTAAAGCGAGACGATAGACGGACCTCCGCTGGTGTAGGACGATTCTTAGTTAAGTATTTGGTGGGTCGCTCCCACAAACTTTGTTTTGTTTTGTTTTTGGTTTTTATTCAGTTATTGCAATACCTGAAGCCAAGGGGTGAGTATGTTTGTGCTGTTTTATTAATTTATACCCCTTGTTGTTTGTGAGCAGTCTAGAGAAGTAACGATGCCTGGACTGAGTACGTTTAAAATAATTTGTTGTTTGGGTTGTACTAGGGATTCCCAGTTGGAGGATTCATGTCCGATTCCTCCAGTTGGAACTCCCACTTATGAGCTCTATTCGAAACATGGTATTGGTCCCATTACCTTTAATGAGACATGGGTCCGATACACGAGAAATAGTGGAGTTTTAAGATGGCCCCAAAATGGTAGTTTTGACCCCGCCTTATTAGATAATTTGGAAGCGATTCTGTTTAGAAGGAAAGCCCGGCCGGCGATGTTTGACTCTTTTCGCCTTTGGCGTAAGGAAGCCAAACAGAAAGAAATTAAGCAAGCAAAAAAAGATAAGAAAGCACAAGACATGTAAATTGTACAGGCTGTGCAGCAGTTTAAAAATAATGAAGTAGATGGTGCGAATGAGATACTGGAAAGACAACATCGCATGGCGATAGATAGATGCTATCCGATGTTGCCTACTTCTCCTTCAGATAAAAGCAAGGAATTGGAAGAAGATTCCCTAATGTCTTGTTTATTGAATTCACCTTCGCCCCATGTCCAAACTCCTAACGTACCTCCATTACCCCCCCTGTTGCTCAACAAGTGGTTGCTCCATTTCCGGTTGTTCAGCAACTGGTTCAACCTAATAATGCTCCTTTGCTTGCCCCTGCTCCGCCTTCACATTCTGTAATCAGCCCCCACCTTCTCTACAATCCCCTGCTCCTGTTCCTCGATCGGCTACGTCTCAGTCTCCGTTTGCCTTCTACATCTGTCATGTCTCCTGTTCTTTTGAGGGATTCTCCTACCTCACAGAGGAGAATAGCAGATGCTGTCTCGAATTTCTTCTCCCCTTTTCTTGGGTCCTTGAATATGTCTCCAGCTTTTTCTAGACGACAATCTCGCTGTCAACTTCCTCTTACGGACGAGAAAGTAGTTTTGGGATCTCTTGCTCGTAAATGGATTGAGAAAGGACTAGAATATAGTACAGAGGACATTATGAGTTATTTTCATCAGTCGGTAGAGCCCACACAGAGATATGTTTTTAATGTTATGTGTCAAACTCTTATTAAAGGACACGGTGAATAAACTCGTTGCGTTTCGGGCTATGTTTCTGTCCCTGACTCTTTCCGAGACTGATTCTGTTCATAAACAGGGTATTAAAAATTATCTGATGCGTGAAGTTCCTCCCATATGTAGAGAAGAGGTAGCTGGTCCACCACAGATACCTGCCCATTTCCAGCGTATATGGGTCCACGAACCCTGGAAAAGGTCTGAAGTATTGGCACTTAAACCGACTCTTCCGGGCCCCCGTAAAAATCCTGCTGGGTATTATAAAGAATTGTCTCAAACAGTTGAGGCTTGTATTATGAATTTGGCCGATATTGATATTTTATTTGGAAATGTTGTCCCGCAAGCATTATGGGCACGGATTCGTAGAGAAAACCATGTTGCTGAATTAGGTGGTGATTGGGTTGCTCTTAGAGCCGCCGATGCAGGTCAAGTGGGTGGTGCGAAGCCCGATGATCTGATTACTGCCTTACCTGGCAGAATAATTGAATTGATGAAGACACTGATGCCTGCAGTGCGAGTAAATTGGGATAAGCTGGCCGCATGCAAGCAGATGAAAGACAAAAGCGTTTCGGATTTCTTCACTCGTTTTGAAGAGACGTTTATTGACCATAGTGGTCAGGATCTGAGTGTAGAGGGTGGTCAGCGATTGTTTGTGGATAAGTTTGTATATAATGTGCTTCCCGAATTATCGAATAAATTAAAGAGTTCTGAAAGTGCATGGGCTGTTTCTTCCCCTGCTAAAATATTGGCTACTGCACAGTATTATGAGAATAGAGATAAGGAGGAGAAAGAGAAACAAGAGAAGAAAAATAAAGATCTGAAAATGAAGGTTCTTTTGCAGCAGGTTTATCCTCCACGTCCTGCACAGTCTCAGTTTTCTCAACCTCCACAGTTTCAGAATGTGTTCCAGAAGCCTGAGTCTTTTGTACCGTGATCTTTGGTAGGTCCTAATCAATGTGCGTACTGTAAGGAAGAAGGACATTTTAAGAATAGTTGTCCGGTTTTATTACAGCGTAATAATGGGACATCTGCTCCACGAGGTCGTGGTCATTTTCAGTCAGGATCTAGAGGTAGAGGACGAGGTGTGTCCCCTCAGGAGCAGCGTTCTTTCCCTCCATCTGCTACGAATTTCTTTGATCAGCTGAGAGTTCAGTCTGCGCAGTATTATAATGATGATTATCGTGTTGAAGATAGGATTGAAGATTTCCATACTGAATAGAACAGCCAGGGACGAAGCAAGGGAGTTGTGTCGATTCCAGTAGATCAAAAAGGACTGTATGTTACTGTCAATGCTATGGGTGTTTCAGAGCCGTCTCTTTGGATACTGGTGCGATGAGAAGTTCTATTATTCATTCTAAACTCCCTGGGGCACCTTTGTCTGGATTAAAAAATACTTCTGTAGGATTTTCTGGCGCCCCAGTTCGTAATCCAGTTTCTTGTCCCTTGCCTGTTTCGATTGGTCCCTATGAATTGGATGCTTCACTTCTTTTGACAACTGGTTGTGGTAAGAATTTGTTGGGTCCGGATTTGTTGAAAAGGCTACATGCAACATTGTATTGTTCTCCTTCTGGTGTGGATCTTACGTTAGGGAAGAAATTGACATCTTCTATGTGTTTATCCCGAGATCAGTTTCCACCTGAGTTGCTCTCTCTTCCTGAAAGTCTTTGGGCTACGGGTCCAAATGATGTGGGTCGTCTTGCGATCCCACCGTATGTTGTCACAGTTAAATAAAACGTTAGAATGCCACGCATTCCCCAGTACCGTGTTTCTAGCGATGGTGAGAAAACGCTTTTGGCTATTGTTGATGACTTTATTCAGAAGGGCGTGGTCGAAGAAACTAGAGGCAATGTTTGTAATAGTCCTGTTCCTCCAATTCTTAAGAGAACTGATCCTTCACAGCCCCCTGTTTATCGATTTGTTATTGACCTTAGGGAAGTCAATAAAATTGTTGTGCCACAGTTTCCTGTTGTTCCAGACATTACAGCCTTATTGACGATGATTCCTGCATCGACAGCTTGGTTTTCAGTGATAGACATCAAGAATGCTTTCTTTAGTATTCCTATTGCTGAAGAAAGTAGGGATATTTTTGGTTTCTCTCTAGGTGGCTGAAGTTTCCGATTCAAAAGAGCACCTCAAGGTTATTGTGAAAGTCTCTCCATCTATAGTAAGGCTCTTAAGTCACAACTTGATGCTTTTTCCTTTCCTCCACGTGCTACGCTCATTCAGTATGTGAATGATTTGTTGGTGGCTGCTAATACGGAAGACGTGTGTAAGAGTGTGACTGTTGCATTGTTGCATCATTTGTCTGCTCTAAATCATAAGGTGTCGCCCGCTAAGTTGCAATATGCCCGCCAAGAGGTTACCTATTTAGGTCATCTCTTGTCGAAGGAGGGATGGCGATTGACCCCAGAACGTATTCAGACTATTTCTCAGATGTCTGTACCTCCTACGCAGAGAGAAGTGCGTGCCTTTTTGGGTATCACTTCCTACTGTAGACAATGGATTCCTAATTTTTCACTTTTGGCCAAACCATTGTTGGCACTTACGTTGAAAGATACGGCCCATCCACTACCTTGGATGGATGAATGTCAGAAAAGTTTTGCTGACCTACGTACTGCTCTGTGTTCTGCTCCGGTGTTGGGTTCCCCAGATTTTAGTAAGTCCTTTACACTGTACGTTCACGAGAGAGAGGGTTGCGTATTCTCAGTCTTGGCACAGCAATTTGGAGATAAGCAGAGGCCGTGTGCCTATTTCTCCGCTACAATAGACCCAGTAGCTAAAGCTTTGCCCAGTTGCCTCAGAGCTACAGAAGCTGAGGTGATTTCTATTAGACAGTCTGCTGGATTAGTGTTAGATAACACACTCATTGTTATGGTTCCTCATGCAGTGGATACCCTGTTGATTAGAACAAAAACACAGCATCTCACGAGTGCTCGTTTGTCTGGATACGAGCTGACACTCTTAGCGAGTCATGTGCATATCAAAAGATGTAATACATTAAATCCAGCTACACTGTTGCCACTCCCAGATGAGAAAGACGTTCAGGAAAAACATGATTGTTTTCTTCGTACGGAAGAAGAAACGAAGGGTAGGATTGATTTGAAGGATACTCCGCTCAAGGACCTGGATGGAATCCTATGGGCGGACGGTTCTTGTTTCAAGATTCCAAATGGGGAAACTACTTCAGCCTATGCTGTCACCACATTATGCACAATTGTTGAAACGGCACGTGTCGGACATGATTCAGCCCAAGCAGCTGAATTAATAGCCTTGACTAGAGCGTGTGTGTTGTCAAAGGGAAAGAGAGTAAATGTGTACACTGATAGCCAATATGCTTTTGGCGTTGCACATAGTTTCGGTAGATTATGGATGGAGAGAGGATTTTTTACCTCTCATGGGACAAAAATCCAGCATGGTCAATTGGTGACTGATCTACTTGAGTCACTTATTTTACCTACACAGATAGCGATCATAAAGTGCAGTGCACATAAGAAAGTTATGGATGATGTTGGTCGTGGAAATGCGTTTGCAGATGAGGTAGCAAAAACTACAGCTAGAGACACTACTAGCCGAATGTATGTGGCAGGTCCTGCGAATTGGGTTAGGGAGATTGGAATGTGTGAAGACACGATTGAGAGTGTGAAAACGATTCAGGGAGAAGCTACTGAGAAGGAATTGAGTACGTGGAAAGAAAGTACGGGAATGTTAGATTCGATGGGTTGTTGGACGGAGTTGTCGGAACATCAGCAATGGTTATTACCAGACGCTTACGTGTTGCCAGCTGTGACTATGGCCCATGGTCCAGCTACATTAGTGCGAAAGGTATATGTAAGCTTTTGGCTCCTGTGTGGCAGAATGAAGGAATTATGAAATGGGCCGAGAATGTGGTTAAGCATTGCATTGTTTGTTTAATGCATAACCCAGGAAAGGGTACCCCAACTCCGGCAGGTCATTTTGCTCCCCCATCATATCCTTTTGAGGTGTTGCAGATCGATTACATTCACATGGATCGATGCAACAACCTCAAGTATGTTTTGGTGGTGGTATGTGCCTTTTCCCATTATATAGAGGCCTACCCCTTGAAAGATAACACTGCTTTGTCCACTGCTAAGGTTCTACTTAAAGAGTTCTTTCCCAGATTTGGTTTGCCGCAAATTGTCTGGAGTGACAATGGAAGTGAATTTGTGGGGCAAATTATGCAAAAAGTGTGTTCGGGTCTTGGTATCAGATAGAAGTTCCATGCGGCAAACCATCCACAGTCAGCGGGTTTGGTTGAGTGCTACAATGGTACACTCAAGCTTAAACTAGCTAAGATTCAAGCTAGCACAGGTCTTGCCTGGCCTGATGCCTTGCCCCTAGCTCTTTTGTCAACCAGAACTACTGTGCACTCTTGTATGGGACTTAGCCCATATGAAGTGGTATTCGGACGCCCAGCTAATGTTTGGGGTGTCCCTCGTCCCAGGAAATATTCAGATATACCATATCCTTTGTCAATTGACTACTTGTATGACTTGACTGCTAAACTGAGTGTTATTCGCGAACAGGTACAAAGTGCTTTGCCAGAGGCTTCCACAGACCCAAGTCACACCATCTTGCCCGGCGACTGGGTCTGCGTCAAGAATTTTCAGCGGACTAAGAACTTGCAGCCTGATTCATGAAAACCGAATTCTGCGAATTATAAATTGCGATTGACAGCGAATCGCAATTTAGAATTCGCAGAACGGCATTCATCAAAATCTGCGATAAAATAAAGCGAATCGCAAGCAGCTGCAAAATGCGATAGCGATTTTTCAAATTCGCAGAAAAATCGCAATTTCCGTCAAAATCCGTGTAGGAATTGCGATCTCGCAATTTGCGAGATCGCAAAATGCGATCTCGCAAATAGCGAGATCGCAAAAACGGGAAGTCGCATTTCGAGCACAGTGATGACATCACAACCAGGAAGCAGGCAGTTCCCACCCCTATTCAGAACAGTGAGGCAGATATCGAAGCTGCATCACACAGAGCACCTTCCAGAACACCTCCAAACTTAGAAATCTTTCACTATTGAGACTGCAGCAATGGCAGAGGATGCAGCACCAGGGCCCAGTGACACCGGGCGTAAGCGCAAGCTTAGATTTTCTGAGCAGGAGTTGGAGCACCTAATAGATAGAGTGTGTGAAAACCACACAAAACTATTTGGTAAGGACTCCAGGAGGGTGCCAGAGGCGGAGAAACGCCGACTGTGGCTGGGGATCGGCGCCAGAGTCAACGCTGTGGGTGTGACACACAGGTCGATAGACGAGCTAAAAAAGAGGTGGTACGACCTCCTAGGTCGTGTCAAGGAGATGGTGGCAGAGAGGCTGGGCGAGAGCCAGGCTACTGGAGGTGGAGAACCAACAGTCCCTCCCAACACCCCCATGGAGGACCGTGTGGAGGACACACTTGAGCGAGAGGCGTGTATAGGGGTCATCACTCTGGACTCATCCCGACCCACCCAAGACAGCCAAGGTAAGTGGCATGCGACTGCGACCCTGTCCCCTAACAATGGCCATGACCCTATAGCATCCCATAATCAACCCAAGTCATGCAAACCATGCACATTAGGATATGCCCAAAAGCATTGTGGGACATGTAGTCTGCCCACAATGTACAAAAACTCCAATGCAGCCAGACATGTCCCAAAGTACGCAATGCCCCAGCCAGTCAGGGAATGTCAGCCAGCATGCATGTAGCAACTGCACATGTGAAAGATACATGCAATTAATCTACGTCCACTTTCCCTCACAGGTGACGCTGACAACAACAGCAGCGGCAGCGATAGGCTGCTGATAGACGAGGCACCAGAGGATGCAGATGAGTTGCTAACAGCCACACATCCATCACCATCAGGCGCTGCTCCATTGCCTGCTGCTAGAGCACCACCATCTGCGCCAGCTCCATCAGGCGCTGCTACAATCCCTGCTGCTAGACCACCACCATCTGCGCCAGCTCCATCAGGCGCTGCTCCAATCCCTGCTGCTAGACCACCACCATCTGCGCCAGCTCCATCAGGCGCTGCACCATTGGCAACCGCAACACCACCACCAGCGGGACCCTCAACATCTGGTGCTGCTAGAACGGCAACAGTGCGCACACCCACTGTGGCCAGCGAGCACACAAGGCATGGCAGGGATCGCCAGCAGAGCACAGCACGCAGCGGCAGGAGGGGGATGGCTGTGCGCGTGCCAGGGCTCAGCATAGAGCGCCCGATGCTGCGCATCCATCAATTGCAGGCACGACGCCAAGGGGCAATCCAACTCCAGCTCCACAACATTGGCAGAAATATAGCAAATGTGTCGGATAGGATAGAGCGGATGACAACTGCCATGGAGGCTAACACTGCGGCCATCATCTCGCAGCGCAACATCGCCCGCCGCCGCCACCGCCAGCTACTTACGCGGCTATCTGCCTGCACGCGCTCGAACTACGTAATTGGTAATGCCACCTTCCAGCTGTCACGTCGGTCCCTGGCTATGCAGCAGCAGATGGTGCAATGCTGCGAGGATGTGGCTCGAGTACTGGAGCAGGTCACAAGTGCCGTAATGGCACTACATCCAACTGGCCCAGCCAATGGTGGTGGGGACGACACTAGTGAGGGGACCTCCAGTGTCAGCAGCCTCTCTGCCTCACAGGTCGGTGTCCTGCGCCGCAGCAGCAGGCCCACTGCGGGTTCACGTGCCGTCCCTGAGGATGAGCCTGAGAGGCGATTGGGTGCCGCGCGCCGGAGGCGCACTTGACTTTACTGTCCATTGGCAGGGACATGCTGATTATAGAAGCATGTCCTGTGTATGATTTAGAGCATGATTTATACTACTCACATGTATATAATTGCAAAATGTCATTATTATTGTGCCTTCAACAATAATATTTATTCAAGCATCGTACATCGGCCTCCTGTCATTATTTCCATTGGCATGCATTTGTGAATTGTTGGGTGAGGGGTGTGGGTGCACTAGAAACTGTTCATTGTGATGTGGTTGCGGCGTCTGTGTCCTTCAGCTGGATTCTCCCCGCGTGCATGACGCACATGTGCAGGTGGCCGGTCGTCCCCTTCCGACTCACTGCCAGAGATCTCTACAGGTATCCGGCGCTTGCTAGCAATGTTGTGTAGTATAGCACACACAGCCACAATGCGGCAGCACACATCAGGACTGTAGTACATGGCCCCACCAGTCTTGTGCAGTATGTGGAATCTGCTCTTCAGTAGCCCAAATGTCCTCTCAATGCAATTCCTTGTGCGTATGTGTGCTACATTGTAACGCCGTTGCTGTGGTGTAGCAGGGTTGAGGTATGGGGTGAGGAGGTATTCACGGAGGGCGTAGCTACTGTCACCTGAATGAGAGGAGCAGAGGGTGAGTGCCTGTGCAGCGCAGCTACTTCATCACAGTGTAACATTGTGGGCCAAGTGTACTTACCAAGTAGGTGTCGCTCACCAAAGTCTCCCCTGGCCAGTCGTGTGTGGAGGCCACAGTGCCGGAATATGAAGGAGTCATGTGTGCTCCCCGGGTACTGAAAAAGAAACTTAAAAGAATTGAAGCACATGGGGAATTTATGCTGGCCTATCTTAGGCCTATCTTAGGCTAGGCATTATCCCCATGGGCCTCAGGGTGAGAAACATCCCGGGTCTATTTGTCCACTATAAAGCTTTTTTAGATAAATGGAGCAGAATCGCTAGTAGATGCTCAAGGGACCTGATGATGCTCATCGTGGAGACCGCAAAAGAATTAGCAGCAGAAGTAAGGTCCGAGGTAGAAGAATTAGAAACCAAGCTCAAACAAATAGGTAACATAGAAGAAGCCAAAAAGAAAATAGAGGAATGTAATAAAGAAATAGAATCATTTACGAGCTATTTAGAAAAAAGAAAAAATGATAAATTGTTGAAAGACAAGAGATATGCCACAATTGAAAACACATACCCCTACTTAAGAACTGATTTCTACCAACAGAATCATTACACCACTGAAAATAATGAACACCAACAACAGAACCAACGAGTAAACACCTTTTCAGAAACTTCTGACTCTGAAAATGAAAGTAATGAAGGTTACTATGATTCTGATTTACTCTACAATCAAACATCTAATAGAGGGAATCGCAGGCAGCCTTTTTTAGGGAACCGCGGGGGACGTCGGGGACGCCCCAGAGTCCATTTCCAGGGCCAACCGAGAGGCAACTACCAACCGCAGCACCACCATCAACAGGAAGAACCACAATTTGTACGAGAAACAAGAAGCAGACAGTATTGGAAGCAGGGCATATAATTCCTATCTTTAACCTAGCCAAATTAGAACTAGATGAACATAGTACAAATTTACTATCTAAAGGGTTATCTTATGTCCCACACTCTACAGTCAATTTGTTTGAACTGTACTGCGACATTATTTCCTTCTTGCGTAAAATTCGCCTGAAAAAATTCTTTGCCTCGAATACTACATCAGATGAGGAAAACTCCCCCGTCAAACCACTTTGCCTCCCATCCACCTTTTGTCCGGGTCTTGAACAACTAGGGCCAGAAGTAGCCACCTTCGAATTAGTAGTCCTAAAAAAATTAGATCAAGCACTTAGATTCATTCCTAAACCTACTTACAACCTAAGGAAAGAGGAACATCAAGCTTTAATATCCCTTTCTAACAACAAAGACCTTACCATTAAAGGATGTGATAAAGGTGGAGGGATTGTAATTGTAGATACCCCAGAATACGAAGCCAACATGTTAAAAATGCTGAATGACCCCAAATTCTATGTTCCTCTTAAATCTCACTCCACAATTAAAATATCTAAGAGAATTTTGTCTCTAACCAAAACTGCTCAGGAAGATGGCCTAATCAGTGCGAAAGAATATGACTATCTGAACCATCACCAAGGAAAAATTGCCTGCATTTATGGTCTACCAAAGATCCATAAAGATGCTAACAATCCCCCATATAGACCCATAGTTTCTACAATAGGAACACCAACTGAGCCACTCTCCAAATACGTAGATAACTATTTACGTCCTTTTGTCCCCAAGATCGAATCCTACATTCGAGATACAGGACATATAATCCAAAAAATTGAAGGAATTCCCTTCAATTCAAATAATGAATTATTGGTCACAATGGACGTAGAGTCCTTGTATAGCAATATTCCCTTGACAGACGCATTAACAACCACAAGTTGGTTCATTGATCTTCACCAAATACCATGCCCAAAAGAATTCCTGCTTAAATGTCTAGAAATTGTATTGACGGAGAATGTTCTCGAATTTGGCAATCATTTATACCGCCAAGTCAAGGGCGTAAGCATGGGGGCTTCAGTAGCCCCATCAGTAGCCAACATCTTTATGGCAGCATTTGAGAAAGAATTTATCCATAATGAAGTTGCCCCTTTCTATGAGTCTATCTCCCATTGGTCCAGATATATTGATGACATCTTTTTTGTCTGGATCGATGGGAGAGAGAATCTCCACGAATTCCTGCAATGGATAAATGGAGCGAATCCCAACTTAAACTTCACTTCTCATGTTAGCAACAAGAAAGTCGAATTTCTGGATATAGAAATTTTAGACAATGAAGGAACCCTGGAAGTAGACCTCCACATAAAGCCTACGGCAAGAAACACCCTACTCCACTACCAAAGTTTCCACCCTCGGACTCAGAAAAATAGCATCCCCTTTTCACAGTTCTTACGTGTCAGACGTAATTGTACAAATATTAAAGACTTCGATAAACAATCAGCAGTGATGAGAACTAAATTCCTTGAGAGAGGCTATCCACATCGACTAATAAGAGAATCATATAAACGAGCCCGATACTACGATAGGGACTGCCTACTCAGAACAAAAACTATTAAACCCAATGACCAATTAGTATGCATTACAAGGCATTCAACAATAAACGAAAAAATAAGATATGTCATAAATTCAAATTGGCATATATTAAATAGCAACTGTACAAATGATCAGAAACTGATGAAACCGATTTTTGCTCACAAAAGAAATAAAAATCTAAAAGAATTCATTGTTCACTCTCGCTTTGCGAATAGTTCCCAAAAAGATGTACTGAATCAACGTTCAATTCTAACCAACCACCCATTAAAAGGAACTTTTCCATGCTCATCGTGCAATTCATGTAACAGCATCTTGTTAGGTGAAGAATTTGAGCACAATGGCCACAGAACCAAGGCAAAGGAAATGTGGAATTGTAAAACAAATAACGTAGTCTACTTCATACAATGTCCATGTCTCCAAGGATACATAGGTGAGACCTCGAGAGCTATTCAAACACGCCTAAATGAACATCGTTCGGCGATAAGAACCAAAAAAACTGTATGCCCAATGGTCAAACACTTTTTAGATAAAGGGCACAGTGCTAATGATTTCAAATGGAGGATCTTAGAGAAGATCCACGTTCCAGACTCAAAAGGAGGCACATCTATCCGCAAGAAACGAGAAGTTTTCTGGATTTTTGTCTTTAACACCTTTAGACAAGGCCTAAACAGCGAAATCCCGTGGGAACACGCGATTCTTTAAAGTGAGTAACCCCAATATATAAATGACACACATTTATGTCCATATAACCAAAAGATAATGTTCAGTTAATGTAATCATATATGTTAAGCAGTAGACCCTTGATCCAACACATACTCATCATTTTTTTATGAATCTTCTACATAGATTAACATCCATAGCCCCCTTGAAATAATAACATACACCGGACCAATTTAGAAATCAAAACAATAAATTATAAACACTAAGATAAAAGTAACCAAACCCTATAATCATAGTCTAAGTTAATACCTATATGCAAGACTGAAATACGGACAAAGACTTCCTTTATTTGCATACTCTCATCATCTGAAAAGAAAAATCGCCGCGCTTTAACGCGACTTAGTAATAGGATCGATAGGAAGACCTTAAGTGAAATCACCCATTGTGCCTAGTAGTGGTTTTACGTAGATATATCTTTGTGATGCAACAGAGATATCACATCTTCTACGCTAGATATACTATATATAACTTAACATCGATATGTCAACATAAGATATTGACAATTTCATCCAGTTCCTTAACCGATCAGCCACAAAATAAAAGAATTCCACTTTAAACGTGAACTTTGAGAAAGAATTGAAAATATGATCTCACGTTGAACCATTGAGTCACCCATTAATTGTTTAAAGCATATATCGCTTCCTTGCTATCAAAGTACCATACTTTCATGTTAGAGATATAAACCACAAAAATATTCATTAATAGGAGCCATTCGGAACGCTCCATCTTGTAGTTGCTTGGGAAAATAGCGCACATTATAACTTCGACAAGAATGTAAACATTGCCGAGCCTCTCAAACATGAGAACAACCAATTACAAGTACCGAACGAGCGTATGCCAATCAAACGCGAGTTTACGAAATTCCGCTTCCTTCACAGACCCAATCAAATAAGAGCTCTCTAAACTCCGCTACTTCTAAATCAAAACTCCGCAACTCCGCACCCTCACGTTCTAGCTACGTGACTGCAGGTGCAAACAATTCAGAGTACTTAATGACCACATAAATACCGGCGCTGGGAAACAGGCTTCTGACCTTCATTTTTCCCGCGCTTGCCGCTCATCAAGACGTCTCATCCCGCCACCGGACATAGGGAGCCCTGCCGACCAATTACAGGTATGATCCTCACCACAAGCCCCCAAAAATAGATCACTTGAGAGAAGTAAAAGTAGATTTTGGTATTTAATTTCTAGTGACACCTGTCTCCCTTCATTTTTTTAAATCCATAGGCAGGGAGATCTTTTAAAAAAATTTTTTTGCTCGGAATACACCTAAGGATTAACATCCTTCCTACATCTGAAACCTGAAAAAGACAAGCATCTTTCTTCTTCTTAGGTAAGGCATGGTGTATTACTAGAAGGAGCATAGTAACCACTATATATACAGCATATGTTTAACCACTGATCATAATATTCATGTACTCCCCTAGGTTATCAGATCCTTAAGAAAAATACCAACAATAGACCAACTATCAATTTGAAGTCTATTTGACCAAACCCAAAGTAAACTAGATAAAGTCTAGGAGGTAAGAACCGTTAACCCATATATTCCAAATAAGTATGTTAAATAATGAGATAGATCATCTTTATATAAGAAAAGAAGCTGATAATAAATAAAACGCCTAAGCGTCCATTATGTTTATTCTCCCTACCATGGCATCAATCAGAAATCCAGAAATACCCAAGAACGAATTTTATCCAATATCATCATAAAAGGGTTCCGGTTGGCGGGATTTACTATCTAATCATCGAAACAATCAGGTAAAATAATCACCGAATTACACACCTAATTTGGTTTGCAAATTATAATTATCAGACAAACATGGTATTGTCCTTTCTATCCTCAGTTTTAATCCATTTATCATCAAAAGATTTTGAATGAGAGAACGAACATTTTTCTTAAAGCAACTCTTTGATAAAACGAACCATTAGTAAGTATTAAACCATCTAATATAAAAGCTTATCCCTGCAGTCTGAGATATAGGAATACCATTAATTAATTTGAAATTTCTTGTATCTATTGCGTAATATTGGAAATTGGTTACTCAACTCTGTACTTCCTGAATACCTCCGGAAATCCAACATAGACTAATACAGAATGTGCCAAAGATAAATGATAAGTTACAGAGAAAACATTTTTTCACAAATGCCCATCAATGGCATCTACCTTTTCTCTAAAAACTCCCCAACCTACAAAAAGAGACAGAACTAATTCTTTAAGGAAATGACATGACATATGTAAACTATTAAGTTGTCCTCTCTCTTTCTACAGCTGCTAAAATAATTTTAAAGCTTTTCTTTGTACTTAATGAGAATGTTTAGAAACTTGCTTTTAATCTGTGAGTTGGAATTGATATAATTTATATTTTATGCATCTTGACTTTGTAGATATTGTGTGGCTGCTCCAGGAAGAAGGCGCTGGCCGCCGAAACGCGCGTAGAGACCGAATTTTCATGCCACTTATCCCCATATTTTATATAAAAAAACTGTTTATGAATTTACCATGTGTAATTGTTAAGTACATAATGTGATTTTATAATTGTCATTTGATGTTACATAAATGATTTTTTTAATTGTGTTAATTGTTTAATAAAAGCCTGTTTTTTAGCCAGCTGTAGTTTACTTTTACATCTTTTTTGATCTATATGTGATTTGTACCGCCAAATGTCCTAGGTTGTTACTTTTCATTCGTGCTTATTTCCCTGGCCTAGGAATTGTGAGATTCGTTAATTCAGGGGGTCCTTGATACATACACATTCATTGGGGCTCCCCGGGTACTGTGCCACTATGTCCGTGATGTATGTCTTAGCATTGCACACCATCTGGATGTTGAGGGAGTGGTAGGACTTGCGGTTGCGGTACATGTACTCCGTTTCAGCTGGTGGGCAGATGTGGATGTGGGTACAGTCAATGCATCCTATCACATGTGGGAAATGCGCAACATTGTAGAATTGATGCTTGGTCTCATCCAACTCCTGTTGGCTGGTGGGAAATTTGATGTGGTGGTGTAGCTGGGTCAGCATTGCATCTAGGAAACTCCTTAGTCAGCGGGACATAGTGGGCTGGGATATCCCCCCAGCAGCGGCAACTATCCCCTGGAAGCTCCCGGAGGCCAGAAGGTGCAGGCTGCACAATACCTGGACATGTGTGGGCACGGCATTGGTCCGTCTTGTTGGGTGCTGCATCAGGGGGTCAAGGTCCTGAATTAGCTTGATGATCATTGGCCCATTCAGGCGGTACTTTGCGTATATTTGCTCTAGCCTCTATGGTTTGGCCCAGCAGGGTGACCCGCTGGCGGAATATCCTCTCCTGGATCCTACGTCTCATCCGTGCTGCTCGCTGTAGCCTTCGCCCCCTGACCACCATGTAGAGTCCTGGCATTGTGAGACTCCTTATGCTGCTGCTGCATCTCCTTAAGTGTGTTTGGTCAGGCCAGCACCTGTTACTTATTGGCAAATGGTTTTTCAAATATTTTTTTCCTAGGCTTTGATGGTTACCACCTGCTTTGGGTTGTCCTTAAATTGCGCCTCGCAAATAGCGATTGACGGGTTTTTCGCAAATTGCGATTTTTCTTTAATAGCGATTGCGATTGTATCGTGATTTCGCTATTTTATTCGCAAATCGAAATTTCCGATTCGTTAATGGGCTACTGCCGGGATTCTGCGAATAATTTTGCGATTTCGCTATTCTGTGTTTACGAATTCGCTTTTTTCATCAAGAATACCGATTTTGACAATTGCGCTCGCAATAGCTTTTATGCAGCTTTTGCGATCGCAATTTTGCTTCATGAATCAGGCTGTTGGAGCCTTGCTGATCAACGCCTAGACAAGTTCTGCTTGTCACTCGTACAGCTGTGAAAGTGGTCGGCAAGAAAAATTGGGTTATGGCATGCACTGTAAGAAAGTGCCTCTGCCATTACCCTTTGATCAGTGGATCCGCAGTGGCATAAGAGAATCCGAATCTGCTGCGATTCCTTGTTTTGTGCCTTTCAGTGACGCTCAAATTTATGGAACCCAGTCTGAGAAAGTTGATGACGACATTCTTCAAGCCGCTGTGCCTGCGCATCTTCGAATAGACACTACCAATCCAGAGACTTTGTTTAAGGACCAGACTGTGCCGAGCAAAACACGCTATAAACTGAGGTCGAAAGTTGGCTAGAAGAATTGAACACTTTGACATTTTATTTTTTCCTTTTTACCCAAAGACATTTCTTTTTTATCTTTTTGCCCCTTTTTGCCCCTTGTTTATTATGTGATATTTAGTATTAGATGTGCTATCCGTCTCCGTCGCAGTGTCACGGTAGGAGACTCAGACTGTAACCTGGTTTTTGTTCTTTTAGTAAGTGGCAAGTGCCTCAGAATATACAGAAGTGAGTAGCTGAGTGATTGAGGAAGATTGCCGTGAGCAACATTTTTTTAGATAAAGATGGATGGTACAATAATTGTAGGCAGGGAAAATAGGAAGCATGAAATGAGATCGAAGTATTGTAAATTATTACATAGTCGTTATGGCGTAACTTTGTGTGTTTCTATGCTTCTGTGTATTTTATTAGCTTGCACAGGTTGGATCGTACATGTTCTGCAGCAGAAAAATGCTGTTAATTCTACGACTTCATTGCCTACTCATCTTTCTGTCCTTTCACATAAAATGCATACTCTACCTCCGCATGAGCAGATAAGGAGAGAAGAATATATGAACAATACGTTTGTCCAGCTGTTACACCAGCATCAGTTGGCTATCAATATGACTGATTGTTGGGTGTGCGGACTTATGCCACACAATACACATAAGGGAATGCCATATCTGGTTCTTCCTTTTTCATATGAGGGTTCAGCTTGGGCTTACCTGGCTATGTTTTCGGCCGCATACCACAACAGACTTAGAAGTTCCGTCAAAACGTTTGGGAATGGATTGGATTTTAGCCACAGCTCTTTGATTAAGGGTATAGTGGTGATGGCTAAGATTGTAGAGAAGAACAAGGGGGCATATTACCAAGCAATAGCGATAATTATCGCTATTGCTTGGTTAGAGACAAAAATTTACCGCTGAGCTGCGGCGATTTTTACCGCAAATAAACCTTGGTATTACCAAGGTTTATCGCAAATGCGATAAAAATCGCCGCAATGCATTGAATATCGCTGAAAAGTCCGCGATATTCATGCATTACCGAGCTAATGCTCTTAGCCATGTTATCCACCTCCCATTGGATAACATGGCTAAGAACTGCTCAGGGCAGGTGTTAGCTTTTGGAGATATTCGCGCTTAGCGCGAATATCTCCAAAAGTTGGTAATAGGAAATAGCGATGTTAGCGACTGTTTTCAGTCGCTAACATCTTGGCACGCCCACTTTGCATGTCATTAGTGATAAATATCACTGACATGCAAAGTGGGGCCCAAGATGGTCGCTATCTCCTACTAGCTGTCTCTAACTGGTGTTAGCGACAGCTAGGTAATAGGGAGATAATTTTATCTCCGCTTTCTTGGCTTTTAAAGCCAAAAAAGCGGAGATAAACCCCTTGATAATATGCCCCAAGATTGCATTAGATGAGAAGAGAGCTTATGATGGATGGAATCTTACCCATTATGTTACTAGACTTGGCGACAAAACTAGAAAGGGTGGGTCTTCTCCAGTATTGACTGTACCCCATCAAGGTAATTTTTGTCTCCAAGTTAATGACAAAAAGACTGACAGCAAACAGAGTTGTCAGTACACTTACATTTTCTCGTCTCCTGACTTCCCTCCATTGGTTCCGTCTCAAGGAACATATTTTGTCAGTAATGACAGAGCTTATACGTGGCTCTCTTCTAACTTTTCTGGAACTTGTTATATAGCTTTTCTCCTTCCCCCTACATATACGGCTCGGTCAGACCATCACAGAATTAGATATAGCCAAGGTATATTTGATGCCAAAGACACGGCAGAACAAGAGGGAGGAGACTTTCTTAAAGGATTCCTTCCCTTTTGGGGTCCAATGGCCAACAGCAGACACATCAGACAATTGGTTTGCGTGGTTGAGACCACCATTAATGTTACTGCAGGTGCGCTAAGTAATATTACGGCAGAGCTTCAGGCTGACCGTTTTATGACGTTGCAGAACCGAATTGCGCTAGATGTGATCTTAGCAAACCGAGGAGGTGTCTGTAGATTGATCGGATCTAGTTGCTGCATTTATATTCCTGATGATGCTCCGACAATATACCAGGCCATTTCCAGATTGCATACCGTCTCCGGGTAGATTCATCAGGAGGAAGGAGATTGGTCTTTTATGGGATGGTTTTGCGGAATATTGTCAACTTGGGGATGGTACATCCTAACTTTCCTTGGAGCAATTTTGGCCATCAGATTCTCTTGTTGTTTGTGTATTCAATGTGGTCCTGCAGTATGTGGCCTACTGGCTACTCTATGTGTTCCACAGTCCGTAACTCCAAAGAGAGAGAATATTAGGATGATAGTGCAGCAACAGTCTGAGGATTTTATGAACATTGACGTTGATTCCGTCTCAGATTAGCATGAGTTGGTTTGTCTTTGCCTGAGTAATGGCAAAAGGAGGGGCTGAGGTCCTGTAAATTGAGAATTCGTTCATGCTCAGCCTCCATTTTGTAGCCGCCGCCATTTTGTGTTGCCCTCACTCAGGCAGCAAGGCGAGCGCAATGTTTGTGTCATCTCTGCATTTACGTGTCAGGTGGTTTCTTCGCCCTTGTTGACTGACGAGTGTCAGGGTCCGGCCGAGTACACTAATTCCTGTCTGAGCTGATTAATCCCCGTCCGGACTATTTGTTGGTTCGCACCATTCTTTCCTGTAGGTTATCTTATCTGCTGTCCTTCGCTACACGTCTCATGAATTCTCCTGTTTAATGACTGTCCTTCTAGAGCATACAACTGTGTTTTCTCTACTTGTAAACTGAATTGTGTGGATTCATTTGTAATTTACTTAAGGGGTCGAGTGACAAACATAACCACGGAAACTTGGGTTACTTTAGACTTAAAGTATTGTCTATAACATTTGCTTATGCCTCGTGCTCTTGTGTGTTTGTATTTTGCATTGTATTGTACCGTATATAAGCCTGTGCACCAAGGAGTTAAGTGGCAGTCTCTTTTGAACCTCGTTATATCAACGACTTCTAAGACCACTGTACTAGCTGCAGCTAATAAATACGATCTTCTACGCCAGACGAATAGTCCGTGTCTCTATTTGACAAGGCAGGTGAATTCCGGGGATTTCAGGCGTACCCTGCGTCGCCGAGCCTAAAGGCTACGGTTCTCCACAGTGGGTGATCTTGTATCCTGCCAGTTTATTAGTGGCGATGTCAGGGGCATACATACAGTTGAGCCAAGTTTCAATGAGAAAGAATATGTCTGGTGCGAGAGTGTCAATGAGGTTCCAGACCTCGGTGGTGTGTTTGCAGAGAGAACAAGTGTTGAGGAGGGCGCATGCAAGCTCATGGTGGGTTGTGGGTGTGGTGGATCGTGTTGTCTGGGTGGGGATGAGAGGGTTAGGGGAGAGCATATTGCAGCAAGTGAAGTGGCAGTGAGTAAAGGTAAAAGAGCCTACGGTGCATAGTGGAGTGGTGCAGCTGCAGGTGTTGACATGGCATCCTGGGTCAAAGGCATGGGATAGCAGCGGAATCTGATAATGATAGCACAACTTGGAATTCTGATCCCTTTGCTTACACAGGGATCAAAATGTATCTTTGAACTCTGAATCAGGTCGTAAGGCAGTAGACATTAGATGGACGTATTAAATCATTTACTCAGGTGGCGTAACCTGCAATAGCACTGAGTTCGTACACATCTTCTTCGTATTTATAGAAGGAACCACAAGAGTGTGCAATACCTCTAGGTAATAAAGGCTCCCATACAAGCACTTGCATAATTTTGTGGTACATTCTCTCGATCCAAGCGATTATGCCATGCGAATGAGTGATCCCCTTTCCTACTCTGTAATCTACTGATACAGAAGCATGCACAAGTGCAAGAATCACTCAGGCAACGCCCAGATTGCCCCCCACCCAGAGGGTGCCAGACATTTAGCAAGCGTCACAAGCTGGTAATTGGGAGAGTGCCTGGAGAGCCCCAGAGACACTTTAGCCTAACCCCAGAGAGGAGGAGGCCTTCCGGGCCCCTTCGAATGTTGGCTGATGTGCACTTCCGCTTGGTTGCTTGCTGCAACCAAAGCTGCAAATCCGGATGTATGCATTGAACAGCCTGCACCCTGGCCACTGGTGAGGGGTTAGGGGCGGGGAGTGGATTCAGCGGGCCTTCTTCAGGGTCTGACGTCGCAGGCTGCTCTCTGAGTCTAGACATGCAAAGAGACTGAGTGCGACTACGAGGAAGAACAAGCACAATATTTTGAAAGACAGGGCTCATGTACAAATGCCATCCTCATTTTGCCTATTTTCTTTGCTCTTCTACCCACCTTGCAATTGGCCTCAGAGTGCTTTGGACCAATATGAGAAAGAAAGGTGAGTTGCAATAGTTAGGGGCAGATTTACAAGCCCCTTGCGACACTTTTATGCCGCCGTTGCGTCACTTTTATGACGCAGCGGCGGCGTAAACAATGCTCCACGTTGTGACTTATTTACAACGTGACGCATTTAGGCAGATGTGTCACGTTGTAAAGCCCTGCGCCACATGAAACCTGCGTCAGGTTTCATATGGGCGTTCTGTCGGAGGGTGGGCGTTCCCTCACAGGAAAGCCCCATAAAACGGACGCAGTGAAATCTACAAGATTTCACTGAGTCAGTTTTACAACGCTGCTGCGTCAAATCCTTATGCCTGCTTGAAGCAGGCGTAAGGAGTGACGCACCACGTTGAGTATGGGTGGCCCCTGTGCCTTGCAGGAGTTGCGTGCGCTTGCGACGCGACTCCAGCAATGCACCACCCGTACACCACAAGATGAGTCACGCATCTGCCCTTCCTTGCACCATCGTGCACCGCAATGTAATTTTGGCGCATCTGTGGTGGCGCAAGGAGGGGATTGCGTGACGCATCTGTTCTGGCGCATCCCTGCTCATTTGCAGAGATACACCAGAGCTTGTAAATATGCCCCTAAATGTTTAAGAACGAGGTGGTGGGGACCAATTCAAATATGACAGTGATTAAGAGTGCCCGAATTTAATTTCTGTTCAATGTGTCCCAAGATGATGGTAAAGCTCTGAAGAAAATAGGTCAAACCAAGGTACTAGGACCTTGGATGACGAAAGTCAGTTTTGGGGTTTTGACTTGGCAGAAATTAGGAATCCAACTGGAAAGAGCTGTCTAGAAGGAGATTTAATTATGCAAATATTAAAACTAATCGATTTACAGGTTCAATTGTAATGGTGGGAAATTTTACAAAGGCTAGCCCTGTACATGAAAGTTCTATCACTTTAGCTCATGTTATTTGATTGCTTGGGTCACCAATGGGCTTTGGGCCCGATTCACAGAATGAACTTAAGACTCAATCCCAAACTTACTACTATTTTAGTATTGACAGAATGCACTTACTACTTTTGGCATTCACAGAATGAACTTACTACTTTTGGTATTCACAGAAGTTAGGATTTTGTCTTAAGTTTGTCTTAAGACAAACTTAAGACAGACTTAAGACAGACTTAAGACCGACTTAAGACAAAATCCTAACTTCTGTGAATACCAAAAGTAGTAAGTTAATTCTGTGAATGCCAAAAGTAGTAAGTGCATTCTGTGAATACCAAAATAGTAGTAAGTTTAAGATTGAGTCTTAAGTTCATTCTGTGAATCGGGCCCACTGTATGGAGTACTCGTCTCTTCTGGTTGGCAAATCAGAAACCTATTTGTAAGATTACCTGGTGAATGGCTATGGAGAACCTTGTGTACATAAACAAGGACCTCAGTAGGCGATCCCTCGAAATCCCAACAGCCCGGCAACAGGACATACTGATCCCATCTAAATTAAAAGGCTCGATGTAAGTCCATGGGCCCTTTGTTTGGCCCTTGGGAATTAACACTGCTGAAATCCACTAATTTGGATTTAATAGTGCAATTGGAACCATAATTCCCAATTGCCCCATTAATTCCTCATTTTTAGGGGGACCCTAGTCATCTCACTTGTAATCCCTGTTAACCCTACCCCCTGTGATTACAACGACCTCCTATGTAAGTAATACTGGAGGCGGAGTTTCTGGGCTTCACAATGGGTACCTTTTAATAAGACCTTAGGTGCCTTACTGACAACAATATGACACTGTGCGGTGTTGCAAGCCATTTTGCTGCGTCATTTTAAAAGCTTTCACCTGCGCTGCCATGGGCCAAATTTAGGCATCCTTGCACCATGCAAGCAACACCCATGGCATGCTCCTTTCAGGCAAAGAGATGCATGAAAAAGGGTTATATTTTCAAGGCCATGAAAAGCCACGCAGAGTGGCTTTGCATGACCTTGTAAACATGGACCAGCGCACTGCGCCACCGGTGGGTCAAAAAAATGTACGCGCCGGTGGTGCAAGAGGCTTGTAAATAAGCCTCCAAGGTCCATATTTACTAGCCTCTTGAGCTGCCGGTGCAACACTTTTTGTGACGCACCGGTGGACCAGTGTGGTGCTCCATATTTACAAGGACTCGTAAAGCCACCCTGTGTGGCTTTTCGTGTCCTTGTAAACACGGTCCCTTGTCATGCAGAACTTTGTGTGAAAGGATTGTTCCATGGGTGTTGCTGTGGGTGTTCCCACGCAACACCCATGGATACTGATGCATTCCCAGATTTACAACATTTTGTAAATCTGGGAATGCGTCAGAATCCTACGCCTCCCAGGGGAGGCGTAAGATGTGCAACTCGGGGAAACACTTTTATTTGTCCTCGTTTTTTCCTCTTTATATGTGTGCCGCATTCTGCAGCATGCATAGAAAGAGGAAAACACCTCCTGTGATTGTTTTTGTGCAGGAAGGTGTCCCTAGCTGCGCAAAAATAATCATTCCCGCAATGCAGGCACCCTTGCAACATGGTGCACGGGTGCCTGCGTTGGTGCATGGCAGGCAATTGTGCACCAGTGCAGGAGAGAACTCAGGGATACGTCATACTGTTGTAAATATGATGCATCCCTTTGCTTCGGAATTAATGCTGCGCAGCGCATCCGAATGCCTTGCAGCTCCGCGCTGCTTTACTTCATTGTAAATATGGCCCTTAGTGTTTTAAGGGTTTCCGTGTCAATGTGATTGCATTATTTCAAATCAAATAACCGGTGAGCTGCATTGTTTTGAATTCAAGAGATTTCAGAGAGATATGCTGGGAAGTAAGCGTACAAGCAACTATAAAAATCCGAATGTAATCCAGGTAGGAGAAGGATCATTTTCTGAGAAGCATGGAGCAAGAACAGAACCCCCTGTGGCAAACATAAATGGTGGCTGGCTGTATTGGAGAAAGCAGTTATATGGTGTGTAAGTGATAGATGATCACTGCCACTAATCACTATTACCAGACTAGTTAAATTGACATTACCCTCTCAAGTCTCCTGACTGTGTCTGTCGTCAGTGTCGTAAATAGCCGCAGGCTATAACCAGAGGGATGGAGTGTGGGGAGGGGGCAGAGCAATTGGAGGGATGCCCACCTCAAACCATGACCTCCGTGGCAGTCGTCAAATGCTGTGCAGTGGACGGCTTTCATCAATGCATGCTGAGCACCCTGTTGTAAAGAAAGGTACGCGGTAATCAGGTTCTAAGATTTATTGCATACAGCCCACAGGGAGTAGCTTCATTTAGGTTCAGCAAGAATGATGACAGTTGGGAACAGGGGGAGAGGAGAGGAGGCATTAGAATGTTGGGAGAGCCAATGGGAGGGGGTATACACATAGTGCCAACATGGGCTCATACCCAACCCGCTCACAACAATTTCCCATAATAACAGACAGCACACAATGCTGCAGCTTTATTTGCATAAAATTATGCCAACATGTTGGGTCATCTTACGGGCGATCCAGGGCCAGGCCACCCCTCGCCACATGCCCACTTGCTGAGCCATAAACCCCTGTGGTGTTAACCTCGGGGTGTTGTCAATTTTGGGGGAAGGGCTAGCCCCTCCCCGGGGGACCTGCAGTCCACCCCTTACTCATGCCCCTCCCCACTACAGGGGCGGAGCATTGCAGGCAACCCCCTGTTGCTCAGGTCCACAACCGCCTGAAGAACTAACGGGGCACCGTCACTCCTCCAGGATCCCACTGGGGGTCTCCCTGGGGATAATTGGCTCTTGCACCCTTACTGCGCTCCTGTAGAGGGTACCCTTCTGTACCTTCCAGCGTTGGATCGCCCTGTAACTCCGCCTGCAACACAAAGCAAAATAGTATTAGATAACTTCCCCCCCTGCTGCCCAACCGCCGGGTTCGCGGTAGGGAGGGAAAAACAGCGTCCGGGCAGCACCGCTCATTCATCGGGGTCAAGGGGGGAGGATCTGTCCACGGGGGCTACCAGGGATCAAAGAGGGTGCCAGGCCCGTGACCCCAGCCCATATACCCTAGGCCCCGCCCTTCCCCTGCCGGGAGTAACATCACTGGGGACCCTCCAGGTCCCAGACACTAGAACACTTCCAGAGGGCTATGCCATCATGTGGCACTAAGGATGGCCGACCTCTTAGGTGGCCCCCTTCGGTGGCCCGGGGCAGCCTGGCAAAGGATGCTCTCGTGCAGGAGAGTCCAGGCAGTTACTGTCACACGCTGGCAGAAGCGCGTGACAAGAATGCAAGTTGATTACAACACACCCCTGTGAGGAGCGGCTGGAGATGTTTTACATAGGCCGAGAAATGGTTTACTTCACGTTGACACTCCCAGTCGTAACACGGAGCGGCTGGATGCCACATTTCAGGAATTATATTTCCTGCCACTTCCATTACCTCTGAGACAGCCAATAAGCACAGGGCCAGATTCTGAGCAGGATGCAAACTCCACGCTGTGATGCGATTCCTTCAGCTACTGCAATGTGAGTTATAGGAGGCAAAAAAACAAGATGGCCTCATGGAGAAGGGTGGTTGCTCGAATAAAGATGCCTTAGTGCAAGGGGTTATTGGGATAGTCACCACGAGGCAGGGAGGTTAAGAACACCATACCTGAAATGTTATTTCATTAAGAATCAATGAGCAGCAGTGGTGTTACCAGTCAGGCAGAGAGATGACACTTCAGTTGCTGGTTTAACTTCATTTGTTTTTCGAGTATGCCACAGATTCGGACATTATCTGCTAAACAGAAGGCCAATACTTGTAGAGCAGGCGATTTTATTTTCAAGCCCAGATCTAGAATTTGACTTGCAGTTTCATTCACAAGTGGGCAGTGATAGAGCATCTGCCAAAAAAGAACAGATGTCCCTAAATGTAGTTATGATACATTTTGGTGCTCACCCAGCCGTGCGTATCCAGCAGTGGAATAGCTATTTATATTAATCAAAATGCTTTGGGTTTGAATGGTGGGTCAATAGTGCATCTGTAATACTAATCCTTTCTCTAATCATAATGATTTTCTGGCTGGTTGTGTAATTTGAGTGTGAGAATCTCTATGATTGTGTGTTATGGTGCACATCCAGGGGCGGTAGCTAGCACACTTGGTGGATGGAGATTAGCACTCTGTTGTGGCACATTTGCACTGTTCGCTTCTACCACCTTGTTTAGGAAGATGGGGATGCAGAAGTTCTCCAGGCTAATCTCTTACACGGCTTTAGTGTGCGTTTGGATCATTTTCTTCCCTCTCAATTGTTTTTATTTGATTGGAGCAAGTATTGTATTGTACTGTAATTGCATTTATATAGCACTCACTATCCCCGATGAGGTGTTGAAGCACGTCATAGTGGGTAGCAAGCTTTTCCATATGCCAAAATCAGGTGTTAACCCAGTGGGTATCAGCTACAGGAGTATATTGATGGTTATCGGGGTAGTCTTGTGCACTAAAGAACGGTTTGCAGAATTTCATCCAGTTTCTAGTGTGGATTAAGTTAATAGTAGTTAGGTGTGTCTATAGTTCATTGGAACTGGACAAATGAGAAGAGTAAATAGGGTAGAGGAGGTTAGATATTGTGAGTCTACACAGAGCAGAATTTGTGATTTAAGTGAATGTGGTGAATAGATTGACTAGAAAAGGTGGGATATTGCAGGAATGGTTTGTATGGAATAGTACAGTCAGTTTACTGTAGTATAGCACTGAGAAAGGCAGGCTGGCATGAGATTCAGAATGGTACACTCAGAGGGCCCAATTCATAGAACTAACTTAAGACAAAATCCTAAACTCACTACTTTTGGTATTCACAGAAGTTAGGATTTTGTCTTAAGTTTGTCTTAAGACAGACTTAAGGCAGACTTAAGACAGACTTAAGTTAGGATTTTGTCTTAAGTCTGTCTTAAGTCAGTCTTAAGACAAACTTAAGACAAAATCCTAACTTCTGTGAATACCAAAAGTAGTAAGTTTAGGATTTTGTTTTAAGTTAGTTCTGTGAATTGGGCCCGTGGCACTAAGGCAGGCAGGAATGGAGCATAAGGAGTGTATCATTCAAATGGAAATGTAGGAGAGAGCATAATGACTAGCATCAATTTTTATACAGGTCGTTTAGGTAAATGGTGGAGGTAGGTGTTAGACCTGGTACCATTGGCGTGAGTCTCCCTTCCATTATTTGATGTTGTCTCCTCTGTTTTGATATGTTTTTGCTGGTTAGATGCTTTGGGCACTGTGCAGTTGCTATTCAGTCACACAGTGCAAGTGCTCCCTGTTTTAAATTATTGTAATGGATTAGTGTGATATTGAGATAGGATGCAAGCAGAGAAAGTAGAAAAAGTAGAAAGAAAGATTGAAAGTTGATTACCTGTGGGCGGGTAATATGTATTATTGCATATTTAGCTGCTCCATTTGGCTTTTATTTTTTTTATAATTCTTTTTATTAAAACAAGCATTAATAAAATATATAATACAGAGCATTTGTGTCTCAAGAAAAAAATTACTTGCAAAGGGTAAGGTGGCCAAAGTCAAATACAAAATACATATTTATGGGGATGAGGGTACATCAAAAACTGCATTTCTAGGCGGTAAACAGATTTCACCTCTGTACAAGTTCCAAGGGCCCCACACAGCAGCCCATTTTCGAGGCCGGCCGCTTGCAACATACACAGTTATTTCCCGAAACATACACCAATCTAAGATAGTTTTCCAGACTTCGAGAGTGGGGTGTTGTTCTGATCCCCATAGTTGTGCAATGTTTCTCTTGGCGAGCATGTAACTTAATGTGACCCACCGTGTCTGCGCTGAGTTAAAGTCAGTCGATTCCCATATATTAAGAAGGCACCTCCTAGCCTCAGGGAGCAAGGAGGTCCCTAAAACATCATGTATGGTACTGTGAATCTTACTCCAATATTCCGCAACATGTTGACATTCCCAGATAACATGAAGGAACGTACCACTGAGACCGCATTTACGTCGACATAAATCAGAATCGGAGAGTCCCATCAACACCAGGCAGGGCCCAGTGACATATATCCCGTGCAATATTTTTAGGTGGACAAGTCAGAGTCTCGCAGGGATGGCCACCACCTTCGGGGATGAGATTGCTGACTGCCAATCCTCGTCATCCAGTTCTAAGCCATCTCTGACCCACCTATCCCTAAGCTTGCCTAGAAGGTCTGCTCTATGGTTGATTAACTTTTTATAAATCAGAGAAATCGTTTTTTCAAGAAGGTGACCATCCAATATCCTATCCTCGAGTGGGGAGGCGTCAGGAGGGTCAGCGTCTTCGGGCAGGGCTGCCCGTAGCGCATGTCGTATTTAAGCATAGCATAAGTTTTCGGAGCTTGTCAGTTGGAATTCCTTTCGCAAGTCCTCAAATGTCTTCACCTTCCCTTTACTCCAAATGTCCTTAACAACAGAAATACCTATCATGTCCCATTTATCAAACTCTCTTGTTTTCCAAAGTTTACCAAGACGATCCGAATCAAATAGTGGGGTCGCCAATGTCAGTCTATTGCTCCAACCCAGCGAGCGTGTTGCATCATGCCAAATCCGAACCGCATGGTTGGTCGGTCCCGACAAGTCTAGTTTAGAGTACTGAGAATATAAAGCCCTGTTGTATCTGTTATTTGGCAATAACCATTTATCCATGGCATAGCCAGGGTCCATTGCGGGGCCATAAGTGCAGTGGTTAATCACTGCCAGCTGAGAGGCCCAATAATATTGCTTAATGTCTGGGAGAGAAATCCCCCTATCATACCAAGGCAGGGTTAACTTTGCTAATGCAATATGGGGTCTGCCCTCCCATAGCAGACTATGCTGTAATCCCTCCACCTCTCGGAAATAGCTAGCCGGAACCACATCCAGGGAGTTCTGAAGGGCATACAGAAAACGAGGCAGGGCCATCATTTTAAAAAGTGCAGCTCGCCCCAACAGTGAGAGCGGAAGTCTCCTCCAGTTAGCTATGTCTCCCCTAAGTCTTTGTAAGGGTGGCAAGAGATTCATCGTATATCTGACAGTCGAGTCAAGAGAAATATAGATAGTATTTGAACCACCCCGAGCCTAGCTGGATGGGGCAACCATGTGGGGGAACCGGGGGAACAAACAACACTGATCTACCCCAATTAATGGAGAGCCCAGAGTTTTTACCAAAAGACGCAGGAACATCACAGACAACGGCTAAGGACGCACAAGGAGAGGTCAAATAAAGCAGAATATCATCCGTGTATGGTGATCCCCGGTCTTCCCACTTTGGGGACCACCGTATGCCTCGGATAGATGGTTCCCAGCGTAGCCAAGCTGCCAAAGGTTCCAGAGCCAAGGAGAAGAGGAGAGGAGAGAGAGGCAACCCTGTCAGGTTCCACGGCTGAGAGGAGAAGTAGAGGAAACCCGATTATTGACAACAATCTGTGCTAGCGGGTCAGAATACAACAAGCGCACCCAGGATATAAACTCAGGGCCGAACCCAAATTTAGCCAAAACTGCCCATAAATAGGGCCACTCGACCGTGTCGAATGCCATGGTTGCGTCGAGAGAAGCAATCACCGCCGGTTCCTGCAGGGTGTGAGCCCTTGCTATGACTCATTGCAGTCTACGTAGATTCAGAGCGGTGTTTCTATGCGGAAGAAAACCTGATTGGTCAGGATGTATAAGCCCACTTACCACCTTTACTAGCCTATTAGAAAGGAGTTTGGCCAAGATTTTAGGCAATGCGTTCAACAATGAAATCGGTCTATAGGAGGCGCAGGCAAATTTAGGCTTGCCCACCTTATGGATCACCACCACCAAAGCGATTCTCTGAACCAAGGGTAGGGTTCCCCTCTCACGAGCCTGAGTAAACATGCCGTTAAGATATGGGGCAAGTTTGTCGGGTCTGAGCTTATAGAGTTCAATAGGAATCCCGTTGGGCCCCAATGCTTTCCCTGATTTTAAAGATCGGATAGCTTGGGCCATTTCATCAGGGCTGAAGGCACTATCCATGAAGTCGCGGTCCTCATCGGACAGGCAGGGGAGTTGTATATCTCTAAGCAACGAATGGGAGTCTTCCTCTGGTCTATCCGAGACCGAGGTATAAACCGTTTGAAAGTGTGTCGCAAAGCTATCAACTATAGCTTACGGATCGCTAAGTGTGACCCCGTCATCCGTGGCAATCTCAGGGAATACCCGAGATGCCCAATCTTTTTTATCCAGCCAGGCAATGAGTTTCCCCGCCTTATCTCCAAGGTGATAAAGCCTGCCCTGTTGCTCTCTGCCAAGCGCCCTCGCCCTGTCAGTGACCAGAGATCTGTAATCATGCTGTTTGAGGCTTAATAGATGCGAACCAGCCTGAGTCACCCCCTCCTCCAGTTCCTCCTCCAAAAGCTTTATCTCGTTTTCAATAGCCGTCACCTCCTTGTTCCTCTCCTTCCTGACACCAGCTATCAGTGAGAGCGCATGGCCCCTAACAACTGTTTTGAAGGCTTCCCAAAGGGACACAGAAGAGGAAACAGATCCCACGTTATCAACAAAATAACACTCAAGAGCCTGGATAAGGTCCCTACGAAGCTTGGGGCTCGGAGATACCAGGGGTTGATGGGGGCTACTCTACCTTCTGAACCCGGTGTGATACAAAGTCGAAACCAGAGTGGTGAGTGATCAGATATACCCCGGGTGAGATGGGCCACCTCAATCAAATAAGAAGCCTTTGCCGCCGGAACCAAACAGTAGTCGAAGCGAGAGAGGCTTCCATGATCTCCAGAGTGAAAAGTATATTGCTTCTGATCAGGGTGGAGCAATCTCCAACCATTAACCAAACCCATGGCGTTCAGAAAGTCAGGCAGCCACTGGACATTACGTCCCGGATCACGTGGGGGATGCCTGCCCATAGTCCCGGACAACACTGCGTTGAAGTCACCCCCCAGAACCAACAGTCTTTCAGGCTCCTTCTTCTGATATCTTCGGAATTGCGCTGATGCTATATGGGTTCCACCTCTCGACGTCCCCAGAGTCTGAAGTGAATATATACAGACTACCGGGATAGTCAAGCGAGGGAAGGAAAGGAAGGGAACAGCGGGGAGGGAGATCTGAAATGACAACAAAACCCACTAAGTATACACACTAACTGTTTCAATTTAACCTGACTACCTTTGTCCCTCCTTTACAGTACAACAGACTTCATCCCCACAGTCCTACATGTAAAGGAATATAATGATGCCTCAAATATAGGAAGAGAGTAGGGGACTATCAGGGATTATACCAACTGTAAAAAGAGACAAAAGAACACATTGGAAATACTGCAGCTGTGTCTGTTATTTCGTCTTATGAGCTATATTCCACAACATACCAAACACTGATTGTGTATCTTCTGAAGTCAGACAAATCCCATATGTCACCCGATAATTCTCTCTTCTGTGATAGAAACAAAATAGAAAAGGTTGTGGAGAGAAATCAAATATGAACAGCAAACATGGTTAATGAATCCTTAACGTTGTCTGCACCACGGCAAGGTTTCTGAAATCCAAAAGCATCAGCAACCTTTAGGCTGACCAAGACTTCAGGTACTCCGTGGGAAATCCGAAAGTACCGTTTGAGCCCAAACCATGTATAGTACTTATTACCAAGACCACAACTGCCCCGTAAGCAAACAGGGATTGTAGTCACCTCCAACAAGGATTTCAATACATCTTTGTATGTTTTCCCCGCATCAAGACGGCGGATTGCCACTCTTGCCCAACGGGGAAAAAGAGCTCGCTCATCCGAGAGAGCCCAAAGCAGAATCAGTCACGGCACGAAATGCAAGCCGAAATAAACGCTCGCTAATGTGATTACTTCAGCAAGTCTAAGAAACGCGGACCCAACCCAGAACGGGGTACCACTTGGCCAGAACAGGTCACAACAATACTCTTACGGCCTTCCCTGTAGTATACCATCCGCTTGAATACTTCGGTAGTAATAATCGGCAACGCCGGCTTTCCCCACATGATCTTTATTTCCTGTGTTTACGCGGCTCATGTTGCAACGTGAAGTGCTTCCCGGGCATGCTGGGAAACGTAGTCTTTTGGGTCAGAGACCTCCGTGTGTAGTGCGAGAAAGGTCAGCGCTTACCGGGGGCATAAATCCTGACAGTACATCCCCCCTCACAAGGGACGCTGACCGGCATCAGGCCTCTCCGGATGTAAGCTATAGAACTTCGCCACCAAACGAGGAGCATGTACTGATCCAGCAGGTTCCTATGAGTTCTCCTCCGGGCCATAACCTTTCCAGTAAATCAGATACTGCAACCGCCCCTCACTAACTTAGAATCTAGCACTCCCTGGACCTCGTATTCTTGATCCTGTTGCACCCATATAGGCAAAGGAGCACGTAGTACTGGGCAATGAGAGGGTTTCAGGAGGGACACATGAAACACTGGGTGAATCTTGAAATGCGCCGGCAAGCGCAAATTTACTGCCACAGGGTTAACGTGTTTTATGACACGATACGGACCAATGAACCTGGGGTTAAATACACTGTATTTCTTAAACCTTATGTTTTTCGTGGATAACCACACTCAATCACCCTTATTATACACAGCACAAGGTCTACGGTGTTTATCCGTCTGTGTTTTATACCTAGTCTTGACTCATATAAGGTTCCTACGTGTGGCAAGTAGAATGCTGCGGACACGCAACAACCTCTCCTTGACATCCGGCAGCCTGGCGTTGGTACTCGGGAGCAGCAGAGGGTTGAATCTAGGATGATGGCCATGGGACCTGAAAAGGGGAGTGTGAAGTGTGGAGGAATGCTGCGTGCTGTTATAAGCTATTTCCGGCACCCATAACCAATCCACCCAGGACTCGGTGTTACCCTGAACTTAACAACGCAAGAATTGTTTGAGTGTTTGGTTTAACCTCTCCGTTTGACCGTCTGTTTGGGGGTGAAAACTAGTTGAGAGGGAAGAAGTTATTCGTAGTTCAGTGCACCAGGTTTTCCAAAAACGTGCTGACAATTGGGCCCCCCTGTCAGAGACTATAACCCTTGGGAGTCCATGTAATGGTACTTTGTGTACCAAAAGGATGTGTGCCAACTGGCCTGCTGTGGGAACCCAGTTGCAAGCAATGAAGTGTCCCATCTTGGTAAGGTAATCTATGACTACGTCTATAGCTGTTTTTCCTTGATCTCTGGGGAGACTGACTATGAAATCAACAGGGAATATTTCCCAAGGCAGTTCTGGAGTGGGCATGGGTTGTAACAACCCTTGGTTTTGTTGTCGATCAGATTTCATTTGGGCACACATTGAACATTCTTTCACCCATCGCTGTAGATCAGGACGAATGGAAGGCCACCAGAACTGTCTTAGCGCCTTCTCCAATGTTTTTGCATATCCAGTGTGATCAGCACAAGGCGAGTCGTAACACCAGGAAAAAACGATTCTTCGTAAGGCCGTGTATGGCACTAACACTTGTGGTCCTTTCACTGGTATGCCTTGTTTCATCTTCCATTCTTTGTGATGCCTAAGCCAGGTTCTCCATACACAGGTCTGTACTCCTGTTTTTATGCCCAACAGGAAGTCCCCGGTTTGCGTAGCACACAAAACCTTAGTGGGTTCAATGATAGCTCTTTCTGGCGTGATGGTATGCATGGCTGGGTTTTCCTGGTGTGTCAATGCATCCGCTTTCTTGTTGTTCACACCTGGCCGGTAGGTGACCACGAATCGGTATTCCTCAAAGAACAGCATCCAACGTAATTGCCGTGGTGTAAGATGACGAGCGGCTTGCATGAATTGCAAATTACGATGATCTGAGTAGACCGTCACCTGATGTTTTGCACCCATGAGCCAATGCCTCCATTACAGGAACGCATCCCTTATAGCCAGGAGTTCCTTCTCGGCAATTGTATAGTTAAGTTCAGTAGGTTTCAATTTTCGAGACATGAATGCAATCGGATGCAGGTGTCCTGTGATTTCGTTTCTTTGGGACAGGACTGCTGCCAAAGCGACTTTGGATGCGTCAGCTTCCACCAAAAAGGGTATTCCAGGGTTGGCATGTGTGAGAACCGGAGCTGAGGAAAATTCTGCTTTCAACTGGTCGAAAGCTACCTGGGTTATCTTGTCCCACACAAAAGGAGTTTTCTTCCTAGTGAGCTAGGTTAACGGAGTCACCATCTCGGAAAATCCCTGGATAAACCTCCTATAGAAGTTGGCGAAGCCCAACAGGCTCTGAATATCCTTAACGTTGCAGGGACAAGGCCATTCTTTTACTGCCTTGACCTTTCTTTCGGCCATAACCTGACCAGGCGGTGTAAGCATCACTCCTAAAAATTCTACTGTAGTGACATGAAACTCACACTTGGTGATCTTTCAGTGAAGATTGTTGTCCTGTAATGCTTGTAAAACTCGTTTCGCGTGTTCCACGTGTTCTTCAGTTGTGGCGGAATAGATCAAAATATCGCTGATATAGACAATAACGTACAGGTCAAGGTGTTCCCTCAACACTTCATTCAGGAAGTATTGGAATGCGGCGGGGGCATTACAAAGCCCAAAGGGCATTACCATATATTCAAAAAGCCCATACCGCGTCTTGAATGCCACCTTCCATTCATCCCCCAGACGTATACGAACAAGGTGATAGGCACCCCGTAGATCAAGTTTGGTATATATCTTGGCCGCTCGCACTTGCTCCAGTAGAACAAGGATTAACGGCGACGGATATTGATTCTTCACCGTTATGGTATTCAGAGCCCTGTAGTCAATGCAGCATCTTTTCTCACCATTCACCTTCGGGATAAAACACAGAGAGGATGCCGCAGCGGATCTTGAAGGTCGTATAAACCCTGCAGCAAGATATTTATCCAGATAGTTATGTAGAATAACATTCTCAGGTATAGTGAGGGCATAAATTCTTCCACTAGGGACCACGGCTCCAGGGAGAATATCAATTTTACAATCGTATTCCCTGTGAGGCGGGAGGACCTCTGCCTGTGTGTCACTGAATACTGCTTCATATGCCTCGTAGACGGTAGGCAGAACCACATCCTTTTCTGCCCCGGTGGCAACATGTTGTATGGAGGCTAACCCCGAGAGGGACTGCACAGCTCTTGGTTGCAATTACTCATGCAATACGTGGACGTAAAAGGCACGGATTTAGAGGTCCAATATATGGATGGTTCGTGTTTTTGTAACCATGGAAGACCCAGTATGATTCCATATTGGGGCACTTTTATGATGTTAAAAGACAGCTTCTCATGATGATAGCCATCGTAGGTAAGGTCGTATTCAGGGGTGTTGTATTTGATGGGTCCTGCTTCCAATTCCTTTCCGTCCACTGCGTACACTGTTTCTGGTATGCTCTTGGTTTTAAGGAGGGCTCCTAGCCGCATTGCTTCATCGAAATCCATGAAGCTCCCTGTGGCTCCGGAATCCACCATTGCGCTTATGTCTTTTTCTTCAGAATTTATCATCATTGATATTTCGAGAAACAAGTGTTTGTTCTCTTGAACACAACCCAGTGTCATAGAAGGGATGATGTTTTTGCTCGAGGGTTCCCCTTCTTCCACCTTCAAGCTTTGGAGTTTTCCGCCCCCTTCTCAGTGATTCCTGCCGCGGCTTGTCCGTTCCTAAATCTTCCAGGCTTAGGTTTTACAGGACAGTCTCTTAGATAGTGCCCTTTTTTGCCGCAATAAAGGCACAACCCTTGTTTTCGGCGATGATCCCTTTCACTCAATGTCAATGAGGCCTTTACAGCTCCTATTTCCATAGGTTCGATGGACGTTGCGGTATTCTCTCCTTGCCCGACACGTTCGTAGGGCTGAACAGGACGATCTTTTTTCTTGTGATCTCCTTTTCGCTCTTTCATCCTATGGTCAAGACGTAGGGAAAGGTCTATGAGAGCGGAGCAGGTGCGTGGTTGAGGATCGATGTGGGCCAATACATCATTTTAATTCGTCAGTAAGACTCTGATAGAAAATAGCAGATTGTTTGGACTCGGGCCAATCTGTCTCCGCCACCAAACGACGGAAATTGTTGAGGTATGTCACTAAATCAAAAGGTCTCTGTCAACAGAAAACGTTTCTGCTCTCCTGTCAAATGTTTTCTCGAATTCCAGACGGAATTCATCCCAATCGTAAAGCAGAGGGTCATCACATCTAACTACAGGGACTGCCCACTGTGTTGCTTCTCCCCCTAAGTAAGAAATCAGAAAAGCCACTCTAGCTTGGTTGGTAGAGAACATTTTGGGTTTGCACATGAAATGAAGCAACACCTGAGTCATGAAAACCTGCACCTTTTTCTTATCCCCAAAAAAAACTCTCAGGGGGAGCCAAGGGTATTTGTGCTGGCATCTCAACAACTACTGAGGTAGAAGGGGCCTGGGTCCCACCTGCATTAAAGGGATTGCCCTGTAATCTGTCTACCCTGGCTAGTAGTTGCGTAGTTTCTACTCTCGAAGTGGCTACTTCTTGTCTGGAACTGTCAGGATTTATGCCTCCAGTAAGCGCTACCTTTCTCGCGCTACACACGGAGGTCTATGACCCAAAAGACTACGTTTTCCAGCATGCCCGGGAAGCACGTCACATTGCAATGTGAGTCGTGTAAACACAGGAAATAAAGATCATGTTGGGGAAGCCGGCGTGGCCGATTACTCTGTCAGGCTCCTTCTTCCGATATCTTCGGGATTGCGCTGATGCTATATGGGTTCCACCTCTTGACGTCCCCAGAGTCTGAAGTGAATATACACAGCCTACCGGGATAGTCAAGTGAGGGAAGGAAAGGAAGGGAACAGCGGGGAGGGAGATCTGAAATGACAACAAAACACACTAAGTATACACACTAACTGTTTCCATTTAACCTGACTACCTTTGTCCCTCCTTTACAGTACAACAGACTTCATCCCCACAGTCTTACATGTAAAGGAATATAATGATGCCTCAAATATAGGAAGAGAGTAGGGGACTATCAGGGATTATACCAACTGTAAAAAGAGACAAAAGAACACATTGGAAATACTGCAGCTGTGTCTGCTATTTCATCTTATGAGCTATATTCCACAATATACCAAACACTGATTGTCTATCTTCTGAAGTCAGACAAATCCCATATGTCACCCGATAATTCTCTCTTCTGTGATAGAAACAAAATAGAAAAGGTTGTGGAGAGAAATCAAATATGAACAGCAAACATGGTTAATGAATCCATAACGTTGTTTGCACCACGGCAAGGTTCCTGAAATCCAAAAGCATCCAGCAACCGTTAGGCTGACCAAGACTTCAGGTACTCCATGGGAAATCCGAAAGTACCGTTTGAGCCCAAACTATGTATAGTACTTATCACCAAGACCACAACTGCCCCTTAAGCAAACATGGATTGTAGTCACCTCCAACAAGGATTTCAATATGTCTTTATATGTTTTCCCCACATCAAAGCAGCAGATTGCCACTCTTGCCCAACGGGAATAAGAGCTCGCTCATCCGAGAGAGCCCAAAGCAGAATCAGCAACGGCACGAAATGCAAGCCGAAATAAACGCTTGCTATTGTGATTACTTCAGCAAGTCTAAGAAACGCGGACCCAACCCAGAACGGGGTACCGCTTGGCCAGAACAGGCCACAACAATACTCTTACCGCCTTCCCGGTAGAATACCAGTCGCTTGAATACTTCGGTAGGAATAATCGGCAACACCGGCTTCTCCGACATGATCTATATTTCCTGTGTTTACGCGGCTCACGTTGCAACGTGACGTGCTTCCCTGGCATGCTGGGAAACGTAGTCTTTTGGGTCATAGACCTCCGTGTGTAGCGCTAGAAACGTCTGCGCTTACCGGAGGCATAAATCCTGACACAGTCCAGCAGGCAAATCAAGCAGAAGTTTTCCTAGCGTGGCAAAGGAGGAGGACTGTAAACCTGGGGGATATAGACAGATATAAGGGTAAGAATGTGCCCTTCCCATCGACCTGTGATGCCTACATATCTGCCTCTATCATCCTGTCAAGAAGGCCTGGATAATCCACAGGAGTCGACGATAGTCCCAACGCCCCACCGCCTCAACCGTCACCCGAAGTATAATTCGAGGGAACTTTTAAAGTAGGTGGGGAAGGGGAAGTGGAAGAAAAAGAGAGACAGCCTCAGTTGAACAGTTGTTGTCTTCGCTATTGGGTTTCACTGGCGTTCTTGTTTGTGACACCTGCGGACAAACATTGCATGTAACCACAATACAACTACTCTGCAATTAACATAAGTAAATACTCTAAAATGTTCTTACCCTGTGAACCTGGGCTATTGCCTCTCTCTCTCTGTAGTTGAAGTATGAGTATTCTTTGTCAGTACCTGCACAATACAATACTATTAGTGCGCTATCCCACAGGTATCAGTGAATAGTTTATATCTAATAATCGTATCTAAATTACCTGATGCTGACAGACACTCAATCTTTAATAATCCAATTGTATCAAGAAACGGATAAAAGTTCCAATGCTCCAAAACTAATGGCTCTCCCTAACTATGAGTAAACTAAAATTTAATTTTAGAAATTAGTATCGGATAGTTATAGTCACTATCGTTTTTGAAAAGAAAAATTCAAAGACTGTGACGTCGAAGACACTTGGTAACTTTCAGCAAAGTCAAAGAAAGATTCTCCAAATTGTGAATAGTCAGTCTCTATAGTTACAAAAGAACTTGCCTTCGAAATCCCTCGTTGCGCATGCCTTATTTTAATCTCACCAATGCTTTGCTAGCTGAATTTCCTCAGGTAATTTTGGACTTGCCGAAGAAGCGTTGCGTGCCTTGGAGTCACACAGTTGAAGTGCGCAGTTCGTTAGTTGAACGTGCGCTTTACTGCTGCTGCTGTCCGCGAGACCAGAAAGTCTAGACCGGCTATTTGAGTTCAGCCGCGTCTTCCTTTGGCAGCCATTGGCCATTGTGCGATCTCTCAATACGGACATACATTGCTTTAAGAATAACGATGTCACTATATGAAGCCTTCTCCTTTGTGGATATTTAGATTTAGTTTTAAAACTTGAATTCTTTTTGTTCCACATTCTTACTGAACAGGTGGTAGCCGCAGAGGTCTTGACTGTACCTCCCTCCAAAAAGGGTTCCCCCAATTTGGGTTTCTTAGGATGTGCCTTATGAAAATTTTGAATCAGTCTTGGGGCATCTACATTAGAAGAAGGCTCCCACGATCGTTCCTCAGGACCAAATCCCTTCCATTCAACCCGGTAGAACAATTTATTTTTGGTCAATCTAGAGTCTAGGATTCTGCTGACTTCGAATTCTTCACATGACTCTACTATTATGGGTTGAGGAGTGTCTTTGAGTCTAACCTTCTCTGGATTCCTTTTTAATAGTGAAACATGAAAGGTGGGATGGATTTTTAATGCTTTCGGCAGTTGTATTTTTACCACCACCGGATTTATGACCTTCAAGATCTTAAACGGACCAATGAACCTGGGTTGGAACTTTCTATTCCCATTCAGCCTTAAGTGTTTAGTGGACAACCAGACCTGTTCACCCACTTCAAACTTAGACCCTACTCTTCGCTTCTTGTCTGCCTGATTTTTGTATGAAACCTTTGCCTTACTTAGATATTTCAAAGCCTTCTCATAAGAATTTCTCAAATCCTTTATCACACTGGTAACGGCAGGTACATCTGTATCCTGACTGGCCATAATCATTTTTGGATGCCTGCCTGAGTTCAAATAGAAGGGTGTGTACCCGGTGGAGTTATGCACCGCATTGGTATAGGTAAATTCTGCTGTCCACAATAATTCTGACCAGTTTCCCGACTGTTCCAATGAATAGAGACGCAGGTATTGCTCCAATTCTTGGTTCAATCTCTCTGTTTGACCATCTGTTTCAGGATGATAACTGGTAGAATATCGTGAGTCGATACCAAAATTGTGCATGAATGTTTTCCAAAACTTGGACATGAATTGAGTACCCCTATCTGATATGATTACCTGGGGAATCCCATGAGCTCATATTACATGATGATTGAATGCTTGCACTAACTGGGATGCTGTGGGAACTGACTTAAAAGGAATGAAATTACCCATTTTCGAAAACGAGTCCACCAACACCAATATGACTGTATTACCTAGGCTAGATGGTAGATCAACAATTAAATCTAAGGATACAGAGTGCCAAGGGTAAGGGGCATTAGGCAAGGGTTGTAATAAACCTTGAGGAGCTTGTCGATTGGGCTTCCCTTTGATGCACAATTCACAGGTCGAAACATACTGCCCTACCTGAGCCGCCATGCCAGGCCACCAGAAATGTCGCTTGACCAATTCTGCAGTTTTCTTCACTCCCTTATGACCAGCCAACCGATCATCATGACATCCTCTCATGGCCTTGTCTTGCATCTCTTTGGTTGAAAGATATAACTTCCCCTCATAGTAAGGAAGGCCATTGGTAAATGTCTTTTTGTCGTCTGAACCAACCCATTCTTTTAACTCTTCCGCTGAACAAGTTTCCTGAATTTCCTTTGTAAATTCCTCTAAATGGATGGTTCCGATTATTTTATCCAACGGAACTATGGGTTCTTTCTCAGGAGTTCTAACCTCATCCAAAGAATTCATTTGCGACAGAGCATCAGCCTTGCCATTTTTTGCACCAGGTTTGTTTGTTATCACTAAATCAAATTCAGAGAAGTACAAAGACCACCTCAATTGCCGGGGTGTGAGTGTTTTTGCGGATTTCAAAATTTGTAAGTTGCGATGATCTGTGAATACAGTCACTGTATGTTTCGCTCCCAAAAGGTAATGTCGCCAGTCTTGAAATGCTTCTTTGACCGCTAACAATTCCTTGTCCGCTATTGAATGACTGTATTCTGGGTCCGACAGCTTCCTGGATCTGTAAGCGACTGGGTGGAGTTGTCCAGTTTGTTTGTCTCGTTGAGCTAAGATTCCACCTGATGCAAAGTCCGACGCATCAGTTTCCATGAAGAAAGCCTGATCCGGGTCTGGATGCATTAAGATTGGCACTGTGATGAAGGCCCTTTTCAGATTTTGGAAGGCCAGTTCCGCCTCTGGAGACCAATCAAATTTCTTCCCTTTCTTCAACAACTGAGTAATAGGCGTAACTTTAGTTGAGAACTTAGGAATGAATCTCCGATAGAAATTGGTGAAGCCAATAAAGCTCTGTATTTCCTTCACGCTTTTAGGCGACAACCAATCTTGTATTGCTTGAACCTTTGATTCATCCATCGCTACTCCCTCTCAGCGGCGTCACTAGGGGGGTGCGGGGGGTGCGGACCGCACTGGGTGACACCACTGTCATGGGGTGACACCAATGCTGTGCAAGCGCAGCTGCTTACAAGCACCAAAGACTGCAGTGTGCACGCACGCCACGGCCACGCACGCACCACCTTGCTTAGTGATGATGGTGCGATGCGCAGTGGCGGCATACCTAGTAGTTTGTGGGTCCCAGGGCCGTCAATCTTATAGCACTACCAATGACGGCCCTGGACCAGCCCGCGCTGTGCTTCTCTGACGTGCGCCACCTCCACGCGATTAGACTGAGAGAGGAGACAGTCTCGGGGTCGGGGGGAGTGCTGCTGCTGGGCGGTTTGCACTACAGAGCCCCTAGGTTAGGGCCCCAGCCACCACCACAGTTGAGTCGAAAGAAAAGGAGAGCTGTGTCCGCGTAAGTGTTTTTGCTAAACTTACGTTTTCGGCAAAGCTGTTGTCAAGCCCCCACTAGCTGGTGACGTGACATTCAAAAACCAATGAAAAGACGTTAATATGTCACCGTGTTGCTAGATTTGGAAAATAAAAGGAGGACTTCAGAAGAGTTGGGAAACAAGTTTTATTTCTGTTTTACTAAATGGAGCAACTAAACAACGTGAAAGATTGTGGTTACAGCCCCGGCTCGGTACTCAGCCTCTATTGTGTCAATTTAAGAATATTTGTCCTTGGTGGTTGACAGGTGGTGCGTATTTCTCCGGTGGCACTGACGCTCGTCTCAGAAACTGTATTGATGACTTGTTTCAGGGCTAAATAACGGGCGTTTTATAGATTCAGGCAGTGCTATAAACGAAAATAACTGTTTCAGGGGCGTCACTTCAAATGTCCAGGCCTCTTCACCTCTTACAGTCTTTGACCCTTATTGCAGTATTCCAGAGCACGTGCAGCTCCTATCTGCAGTTTCTCCCAGCCTACTTTCTTAGAATAATAATATGTAACAATCTAGAACTATTTCACCCTCTGTGTAGCTCCTGGTGTGCTGCTAGGGAAAATCGGCGCTACACCACTGAATTGATTCTTCTGCATCATCATGGCTCACCACACCTCCAACTCACCCTGTTCAGGAAACCCATGACACATACTCACTGTTTCTCTCACTGGGCACTACACCTGTAACTATAGTGGTGTCACATTATTACAGTCCGATTGCCAGGGCAGGTGTTGCGCTCTTTCTTATTACACAATTTCACTATACTGATCCACTAATCCTTTTTGGGTTCATGTGCTACTCGCTGAAAAGCGCTCTGTCGCCTCGTCAGGGTCAGTAAGCGCTATATAAATGCAATTACAGTACAATACAATACAAATAGGCTCAGTCTTAGTACGGATGCTTCAGCACACCTTTCTTGTGTGGTCACATACCTTATAATACCTTGCAGTGCCTCCCTTGACTATGCAGATGGGACACTCTATAAAACTTTACTCAGACACAGTTTGTTAACGCCAGCAGTCTATTACAGTGTATTAAAAAATAAAAATGGTTTCCCAACATATATGCCTTCTGCCTCTCAATCAGAGTAGGGTTGAGTCAAGTTCAAAGTTTCTTTCAACCTTTGCAAGGGTCTGTGGAAAACGTTGTGAAGCTGGCTAGCTTTTCCAATTCACGTTTGCAGACAAATTGCGACTTTTTGGACACTTTATTTGCATTTGTGTCAGACTAACACAATGGTTGTGCATAATATATACTTTGCAAGACACTCTTAGAGGGTCATGTAGACCTGAGGAAGGTTTACAGGCTACTGGTGTTGTACAAAACTCAACTCATCCTGACATATTTTGGTTCCTTGCCCCTCTTGCTTGACATGTAGGATTACGTTGCATCCAGTGACATAACTGACGTTCTTTCACCACTATGTCATGGTCAACTGCTCAACAATTCTTTTTTGTTTTATAGGAGCAAACCGCAAAAGTTGGAGTTTGCTTCTGAGAAACGAAAGACAAATGTCCCTGGACAAGCAGGGAACTTTCTCCCACACACCCCGGGCGTGTTTTCTTTTTCCTGCCTGGGTCAGCCAAGCCTTGCAAATCCTATGCAGACAACTGATCATAGGAATGCCTGCCCTAAAGGTCCACAAAATGTTACCTCTGGAGTTCATGGGCAATCAATAAACAGTGCTTAATTTAAGAATTTGAGCCGGTGGTTGCTGGTGTAGGACACTGCACTCTTTTTTGGGGGACTGGCACTTATTTTTCCTCATGTGGCATTTCCTGAGAGCAAGAAAGGGAAAATACACTGGCACAATATTTCCTCAAGTGGGGGGCGGGGGCTTACTGCGGCATTGTATGTATTTACTGCCACTCGGATGTCGGATCCGTGGGAGAGTCTCCTTGGAAACAGGACTGCTCATCGAGACGGGATGGACAGACGAATTACCTTTTGTACGGACCGGCCCTGGTGCTCGGCATACCTTTCTCATTGGCCCTGAGCTGTCTTCACAATGCTCAAGCGGTATTTTTCCGTTTTGTGACTTCTCTCGTGACCATATTTGTCAACATTTAGCCAAAACCACAGTTGCAAATAATCCCTCCGCAGACAGCCGAGCACCTGCTGCTTTCTAGGTAACCACTGTTACCACCTTAAACCTGATCTTCCAAGATGTTGCTACATATGTATATATATATATATATATATATATATATATATATATATATATATATATATATATCACATTAGCTAGAATTCGTGTATTAATCCATTTCTCTACACGTTGAACGAACAATGTAAAAGACAACTCTGGTCGATTCACAGAAACGTTCCGGGAAGTAGAACAGGGCACTCTTTTCTGATCTTTTACGGGTCTTTGGGCAGTGCTTAATTTGAGCCGGTGGTTACTAGGTGGGGCCACCGGAGGAGGTCCATGCGGTAAGTCGTGAGGGGGTGACACCATGAGTTACCCGCACCGGGTGACACCAACCCTAGTGACGCCACTGCTCCCTCTGCGGACAGTACAAATCCTAAAAATTCCACCTTCTTCGCATGAAATGAACACTTCTCTAGTTTGACAAATAAATGGTTTTCGAGCAGACTCTGCAGGATGGCTCTCACGTGCTTAACATGGTCCTCCATACAATCTGAATAAATCAATATATAATCAAGATATACCACAGCCACCCGATCCAAAAATTCTCGGAGTCAAGTCAAGTCAAGTCAGTAAATTTATATAGCGCGCTACATACCCAGAGGGTCTCAAGGCGCTTGAAGAGGGGTGGGGAATTACTTGTCAAATATCCACGTTTTAAGTTGCTTTCTGAATGCTAGGTGGTTCTGAGTAAGGCAAAGGTGAGTGGGAAGTGAGTTCCAGGTTTTAGCTGCCAGGTAGGAGAAGGATCTACCTCCCATGGTGGTTTTGTTGATGCGAGGTACAGAGGCAAGGGCTTGGTTGGAGGATCGTAGCTGGCGGGAGGGGGTGTAAAAGGACAGTCGTGTGTTGAGGCATTCGGGTCCGATTTCGTAGAGTGCTTTGTGTGCGTGGGTTAGGAGCCGGAAAGTAATCCTCTTATTGACGGGGAGCCAGTGGAGGTTTTTCAGGTGACCAGAGATGTGTTCTTTACGCGGGATGTCTAATATGAGCCTGGCTGAAGCGTTCTGGATGCGTTGGAGTTTTTTCTGGAGTTTTGCGGTGGTACCGGCGTAGAGGGTGTTTCCGTAGTCCAGTCGGCTCGTGACCAGAGCGTGGGTGACTGTTTTTCTAGTTTCGGTGGGGATCCAGCGAAATGTTTTTTTGAGCATGCGAAGAATGTTGAAGCAAGATGAAGAAACGGCGTTGACTTGTCTGTTCATCGAGAGAGAGGAATCCAGGATGACGCCCAGGTTCCGTGCGTGGTCCGTTGGGATGGGTGCTTTTCCAAGGGCCTCTGGCCACCAAGAGTCATCCCAGGCGGAGGGGGAGGTGCCTAGGATGAGGACTTCTGTTTTGTCTGAGTTCAGTTTCAGACGGCTGTGCTTCATCCATTCGGCTACTTCTTTCATTCCTTCATGCAGGTTGGTTTTGGCAGTGTTAGGGTCTCTGGTGAGTGATAGGATCAGTTGAGTGTCGTCGGCGTAGGAGATGATGTTGAGGTTGTGTTGGCGTGCGATGACCGCGAGGGGGCTCATGTATACGTTGAAGAGGGTGGGGCTGAGTGAAGATCCTTGTGGTACGCCGCAGATGACTTCCGTGGCCTCTGATTTGAATGGTGGAAGGCGGACTCTCTGGGTTCTTCCGGTGAGGAACGAGGTGATCCATTCCAGTGCTTTTCCTTGGATTCCGACGTTTCTGAGGCGTTGTAAAAGGGTGCTATGACAGACCGTGTCGAAGGCTGCGGAGAGGTCGAGGAGGATGAGGGCGACTGTGTCTCCATTGTCCAGTAGAGTTCGAATGTCGTCTGTTGCTGCCATGAGGGCGGTTTCAGTGCTGTGCTTGGCTCGGAAGCCGGATTGTGAGGAGTCGAGGGATTTGTTGGTTTCGAGGAATGCGGCGAGCTGGTTGTTGACCGCTTTCTCGATGACTTTGGCCGGGAATGGAAGGAGTGAGATAGGGCGGTAGTTTTTGAGTTCGGTGGGGTCAGCTGTGGGTTTCTTCAGGAGGGCGCTGAGTTCGGCATGTTTCCAGCTTTCCGGGAAGGTTGCGGAGTTGAGGGAGCAGTTGATGACGTCTCGGAGGTGCGGTGCTATAATGGAGTCTGCTTTGTTAAAGATGTGGTGAGGGCATGGGTCTGTGGGGGATCCTGAGTGGATAGAGTTCATCAGACGGATGGTGTCCTCAGTGGAAATTGGCTTCCAGTCATTGAGGATGTTCAGGGGGGGTGGGGGTCCTGCAGGGGGTTGGGTGGGTTGGTCTTTGGGTCGGTTATCGAAGCTGTTGTGGATGTCTGCAATTTTGTTGTGGAAGAATGAGGCTAGGGAGTCGCAGAGGGCTTGAGAGGGGGTGATGTCGTTGGAGTTGGCTGAGGGGTTGGTAAATTCCTTGACGATGTTGAATAATTCCTTGCTGTTGTGGGCGTTGTTATCTAGTCGATCCTTGAAAGCGGCTTTCTTGGCATTCCGGATCAGTTGGTGGTGTATGCGGGTGGTGTTTTTGAAGGCGTCCTTGGTGCTGGTGGTTGGGTCTTTTTTCCAGGCCTTCTCAAGGGAGCGACAGAGTTTCTTGGATTTCTTAAGATCATCGTTGAACCAGGAGGCCTTCTTGCTGCCTAGTTTGATTTGTCGTTTTTTCAGTGGTGCTAGGATGTCGGCGCTGTTGGATAACCATTGGGTGAGGTTGGTGGCTGCTTGGTCTGGGTTTGAGGAGTGGGCTGGGGGGTTTTGAAGAAGCGATGAGGAGATCTGGTCGATGGTGATTTTGTTCCAGTTTCTTTGCAGAGTGGGTTGGGGGTGGTTGTTGGATGTGGGCTTGTTGTAGGTAAAGTGAACGCAGCTGTGGTCAGTCCAAAGGAGAGCTGTGGTGTGGCTGAAGGAGACATGTTTGCTGGAGGTGAAGATAGGGTCGAGTGTGTGACCTGCGATGTGGGTGGGGGTAGTGACAAGTTGTTTAAGTCCGAGGTTGGCGAGGTTGTCCAAAAGGGTGGTGGTGTTGCGGTCCTTGTTCTTTTCAAGGTGAAAGTTGAGGTCTCCCAAAAGGATGTAATCCTCGGAGGAGAGCGCGTGTGGAGTGATGAAGTCCGTGATGTCTTCACTAAATTGTGCGCGGGGTCCTGGTGGCCTGTAAAGGAGGGTGCCTCTGAGTGTGGTCTTGGGGTCGGTGTGGATCTGGAAGTGAAGGTGTTCAGAGTTGGCGAGATTAACGTCTGAGCTGGTTGAGATGCGGATGGATTTCTTATGGACGATAGCGATGCCTCCTCCTGTGTGGCCGGTACGGTCCTTGTGAATGATCTTATAGCCTTCCGGGATGGCAATGGTGATGTCTGGGGCTGATGTGGCGTTCATCCATGTTTCTGTTAGGAAGGCGACGTCCGGAGAGATGGTGTCTAGTAGATTCCAGAGGTCAATGGCGTGCCTGTGGACCGAGCGGGTGTTGAGCAGGATGCATTGTAGGTGGTTGGGGTCGGATATCTGTTGTGTGTTCGTAGATGAGGAGTTGTTCTTGGTGCCGTCGAACTTGCAGGAGTTGCAGGAAAAGGGTCCATGGGTGTGTCCAGGGGCGGCTTGGACGCAGTTGGGGGAACGGCCGGGGTTAAGGGCTAGGAGGGTGGTGGCATCGTAAGTAATGCGGGAGGGGTGGACATTACGAGGACCAGGGGCTCTGGCGCTGGGCGCGGTCCAGGCGCGGACGGGCGTAGACGGGCTTACCTTTGGCGCACCTTCGGCGTGGACGTAGCGCGTGGACGCTGCGCGTGGGACCATCCGACATAAGTGGACAGTGGAGGGGGCGGAGCGTGGGAGGGGCAGCTGGGAGGCGGGCCAAGGGAAACGTTATCGCAAGATGGTGGTCGGGGTAGAAACCGAAACTGAGGCGATGTAAATAAACAGGAATGGCGATTACACAGTAAACATAAACAAAAGCAGGCTGAAACAATGTTTTAGGGCAATCGCGCTATGAGCCAATGATAAGGTGCGGCGCTACAGTGACGTGCTATGGAAGCTGACAATGAATGACAAAATGAAATAAAAGCAGCGCGCTACGATACCATGGGCTGGTAGCAGGGTAAAGCGCTTCTGGTGGTGCAGGATTGGAGAGTGGCTAAAGCGCTTCAGGGAAGGCACTCTGAGCGGAGGCAGGAAGCGAGGGGAGCGACCGTTTAGGCACAAGTCCAGACGGTCACAGTGGAAGGTGGAGCGAGGTGAGCTATATGTTCGTGGGTGGGAGGGGCAGCTGGGAGGCGGGCCAAGGGAAACGTTATCGCAAGATGGTGGTCGGGGTAGAAACCGAAACTGAGGCGATGTAAATAAACAGGAATGGCGATTACACAGTAAACATAAACAAAAGCAGGCTGAAACAATGTTTTAGGGCAATCGCGCTATGAGCCAATGATAAGGTGCGGCGCTACAGTGACGCGCTATGGAAGCTGACAATGAATGACAAAATGAAATAAATGCAGCGCGCTACGATACCATGCGCTGGTAGCAGGGTAAAGCGCTTCTGGTGGTGCAGGATTGGAGAGTGGCTAAAGCGCTTCAGGGAAGGCACTCTGAGCGGAGGCAGGAAGCGAGGGGAGCGACCGTTTAGGCACAAGTCCAGACGGTCACAGTGGAAGGTGGAGCGAGGTGAGCTATATGTTCGTGGGTGGGAGGGGCAGCTGGGAGGCGGGCCAAGGGAAACGTTATCGCAAGATGGTGGTCGGGGTAGAAACCGAAACTGAGGCGATGTAAATAAACAGGAATGGCGATTACACAGTAAACATAAACAAAAGCAGGCTGAAACAATGTTTTAGGGCAATCGCGCTATGAGCCAATGATAAGGTGCGGCGCTACAGTGACGCGCTATGGAAGCTGACAATGAATGACAAAATGAAATAAATGCAGCGCGCTACGATACCATGCGCTGGTAGCAGGGTAAAGCGCTTCTGGTGGTGCAGGATTGGAGAGTGGCTAAAGCGCTTCAGGGAAGGCACTCTGAGCGGAGGCAGGAAGCGAGGGGAGCGACCGTTTAGGCACAAGTCCAGACGGTCACAGTGGAAGGTGGAGCGAGGTGAGCTATATGTTCGTGGGTGGGAGGGGCAGCTGGGAGGCGGGCCAAGGGAAACGTTATCGCAAGATGGTGGTCGGGGTAGAAACCGAAACTGAGGCGATGTAAATAAACAGGAATGGCGATTACACAGTAAACATAAACAAAAGCAGGCTGAAACAATGTTTTAGGGCAATCGCGCTATGAGCCAATGATAAGGTGCGGCGCTACAGTGACGCGCTATGGAAGCTGACAATGAATGACAAAATGAAATAAATGCAGCGCGCTACGATACCATGCGCTGGTAGCAGGGTAAAGCGCTTCTGGTGGTGCAGGATTGGAGAGTGGCTAAAGCGCTTCAGGGAAGGCACTCTGAGCGGAGGCAGGAAGCGAGGGGAGCGACCGTTTAGGCACAAGTCCAGACGGTCACAGTGGAAGGTGGAGCGAGGTGAGCTATATGTTCGTGGGTGGGAGGGGCAGCTGGGAGGCGGGCCAAGGGAAACGTTATCGCAAGATGGTGGTCGGGGTAGAAACCGAAACTGAGGCGATGTAAATAAACAGGAATGGCGATTACACAGTAAACATAAACAAAAGCAGGCTGAAACAATGTTTTAGGGCAATCGCGCTATGAGCCAATGATAAGGTGCGGCGCTACAGTGACGCGCTATGGAAGCTGACAATGAATGACAAAATGAAATAAATGCAGCGCGCTACGATACCATGCGCTGGTAGCAGGGTAAAGCGCTTCTGGTGGTGCAGGATTGGAGAGTGGCTAAAGCGCTTCAGGGAAGGCACTCTGAGCGGAGGCAGGAAGCGAGGGGAGCGACCGTTTAGGCACAAGTCCAGACGGTCACAGTGGAAGGTGGAGCGAGGTGAGCTATATGTTCGTGGGTGGGAGGGGCAGCTGGGAGGCGGGCCAAGGGAAACGTTATCGCAAGATGGTGGTCGGGGTAGAAACCGAAACTGAGGCGATGTAAATAAACAGGAATGGCGATTACACAGTAAACATAAACAAAAGCAGGCTGAAACAATGTTTTAGGGCAATCGCGCTATGAGCCAATGATAAGGTGCGGCGCTACAGTGACGCGCTATGGAAGCTGACAATGAATGACAAAATGAAATAAATGCAGCGCGCTACGATACCATGCGCTGGTAGCAGGGTAAAGCGCTTCTGGTGGTGCAGGATTGGAGAGTGGCTAAAGCGCTTCAGGGAAGGCACTCTGAGCGGAGGCAGGAAGCGAGGGGAGCGACCGTTTAGGCACAAGTCCAGACGGAGGACATTGTTTACCAAATTCTGAAAAGCTGCGGGAGAATTGCTCAAACCGTACGGCATCACTTGGTATTCAAATAGACCATATTTCGTTCTGAAGGCCGTTTTCCACTTGTCGCCTTCGGCAACCCTTACCAATTGATAGGCCCCACGTAAATCAAGTTTTGATAGATTTTAGCCCCCTTGACCTGATCCAAAAGTTAAGATATGAGAGGCAATGGGTATCTATTCTTGATAGTAACTTGGTTCAGGGCCCTGTAGTCGACACACAAGCGAAGAGTTCCATCCTTCTTTTGTCGAAAAAATAGAGGTGATTGAGACGGTCGAATAAATCCCATTTTAGAATATTCTTCCAAATATTCTTTAAGATAAATATTCTCTGCCTCTGTTAGTGCGTAGATGCGACTGCATGGTAGCACCGCTCCGGCCTCCAGTTCGATTTTACAGTCATTATCCCTCTGGGGAGGAAGCTTTTCTGCATTTTTTTGTCAAACACACTTGCTAGATCTTGATACTCTCTCTGTAGTTCCTGTGTACCGACAACACAAATGCTAGCAGGAAGCTGAGCTAACTCAGTAGCAGGAGATCCTTCAAACTTCTGTTTAATCCTAGAAAAGCAATTTTTTCGACAATGTTCTGAGTCCATTTTTACAGTTCTTCTTTCCCAGTCAATGACAGGATTATGTTCGGTCAACCGCGGCAATCCCAAAATCAATTGAAAATTGTGGGGCGTCAATCAGATTGAACCTAATAAATTCTCGGTGACCCTGTAATCTTCTAATTCCAACGTTTTCGTTTCTTCAACTATAGGTCCTGAGGTTAAATTGGTGCCATCGACAGCCTTCACCACATCAATATGCTCCTTCTTCACAGTCTCAATTCCGATTTCTTGAGCATACTTCAGATCACAAAATTACCGGTAGCACCGGAATCAATCATGACTGAGACTTCTTTTATTTTTTGTAGACCAAATTTCACTGAGAAAGAAACTGTGAGGTGAGGGGCCGCCGACTGCAACGTGTTGACCAACTGTTGTTGTTCTTGAGTTGACTCTTTTAAACATCCCACCAGGGCAACTCCCTTTACTGGTGGGATTTGTCTTTTAACCCATGATTGATTTTGGGCTTTTTTGGACATTCCTTTACGAAGTATCCAGAACCCCCGCAATACAAACATAAATGATTAGTTTGCCGCTTCTCTTTCTCCTCATTAGAGAGTGGACCTCGAATGGAACCAATTTGTATGGGTTCTTCTCCTGTACTAATGTCAGGCTTATTGTCTTCAGATTTGATGCGATCTAGACGAGGTATAAACGGTCTGAACTCCTTCTTCTTCTCTGACCGCCTTTCAAAAAGACGATGTTCAATCTGAAGAACCAAATCAATTAACTCTGAAATGTCCTGTGGACGCTTTGGAATCTGTGCTAATGCATCTTTCAATTCGTCTTTAAGGCCAGGATAAAATATAGCTGAACGTTTACTATCAGGCCAATCAGTTTCTACAATCAATTTATTAAATTGAGCAATATAGGCTACTAACTCTCAGTTTCCTTGTTTCAGATCCAGTAGTTCGTTATCTGTGGCTTGGTTAGCAGTTCTTCTGTCAAAAACCCTTAAGAACTCCTTTTTAAAAAGTTCAAAATCATATAGGGCTGCATCATTGCGGGAGACTAATGGCATGGACCAGGCAGCGGCATCACCACTCAAATAGGACAGCATGAAAGCGACCTTGGCTTGATCCACCTTAAATACTACTGATCTGCACAAAAAATGTAGGACGCACTGGGTAATAAATATCTGAGCCTTGTGAGGAGCCCCGCTAATTCGCTCCGGGTTGGCTAAGGGAACTATAAGGGCTACTGAGTGTATTACCTGAGTTGCAACTTCTGTGGCTGAGCTATGAGTAGGACTAAGGCCTGGGAGAGGAGTGGTTCCTGAGAGGAGCTGCTCCATTTTTTGCTGTAATTGATGCGTTTGCTGTTGAGATATTTTTACCTCTTCCCTAAGAACTCTATTTTCCTCTGCCATTTGAGAAAGCTGACTCTGTAACCCTTCTAAAATCCCTGCTAAGGATTTAAGGTCCAGTCCCTCCGTCATATCGACTCAGGTGGATAACTGCACTTCAATCTGTCAAGAAGGCCTGGATAATCCACAGGAGTTGACGATAGTCCCAACGCCCCTCCGCCTAAACCGTCACCCAAAGTATAATTTGAGGTAACTTTTAAAGCAGGGGGGAAAGGGGAAGTGGAAGAAAAAGAGAGACAGCCTCAGTTGAACAGTCGTTGTCTTCGCTATTGGGTTTCACTGGGGCTCTTGTTTGTGACACCTGCGGACAAACATTGCATGTAACCACAATACAACTACCCTGCAATTAATGTAAGTAATTACTCTAAAATGTTCTTACCCTGTGAACCTGGGCTATTGCCTCTCTCTCTCTGTAGTTGAAGTATGAGTATTCTTTGTCAGTACCTGCACAATACAATACTATTAGTGCGCTATCCCACAGGTATCAGTGAATGGTTGGTTTATATCTAATAATCATATCTAAATTACCTGATGCTGACAAACACTCAATCTTTAATAATCCAATTGTATCAAGAAACGGATAAGAGTTCCAATGCTCCAAAACTAATGGCTCTCCCTAACTATGAGTAAACTAAAATTGAATTTTAGAAATTAGTATCGGATAGTTATAGTCACTATCGTTTTTGAAAACAAAAATTCAAAGACTGTGACGTTGAAAACACTTGGTAACTTTCAGCAAAGTCAAAGAAAGATTCTCCAAATTGTGAATAGTCAGTCTCTATAGTTACAAAAGAACTTGCCTTTGAAATCCCTCGTTGCGCTTGCGTTATTTTAATCTCACCAATGCTTTGCTAGCTGAATTTCCTCAGAGAAGTTTGGACTTGCCGAAGAAGCGTTGCGTGCCTTGGAGTCACACAGTTGAAGTGCGCAGTTCGTTAGTTGAACGTGCGCTTTACTGCTGCTGCTGTCCGCGAGACCAGAAAGACTACACCGGCTAATTGAGTTCAGCCGCGTCTTCCTTTGGCAGCCATTGGCCATTGTGCGATCTCTCAATACGGACATACATCGTTTTAAGAATAACAATGTCACTCTATGAAACCTTCTCCATTGTGGATATTTAGATTTAGTTTTAAAACTTGAATTCTTTTTGTTCCACATTCTCACTGAACAGGTGGTAGCTGCAGAGGTCTTGACACATCCACCCAAACTGAATCCACGGCCAGTGGGAGTGCCCTACGTGCCTGAATGCCCACCCCCGTGAGCCTGAGGTGAACCCCGCGAGTGCCAACAGTGTATAACCCATTCTATGTAGAGCTTTACATGTGTTTCCAATTAAATTATTTTCCTGAAGCAGCACCACATCGGGTGCATGGCGTTTTAGGTACTGCAAAACCACACTACGTTTTATCTGGTCCCCCAACCAATTCACATTCCAGCTTAATACCTTTAGTTCCTAACACCCCATCATCCCAGGTGAAGGAAATTCGACAATACTCTGCATTTTGCAAGGTGAACCATGATAGTACAATGATGCTATAAACCAAATAATGAACAAATGAAACAAATCACACTCCCCAACTACCCACCACCCCGCTGCCCTGCCCACTAGGCTTCAAACTGCCCATTGAAAAAGCAGAGTGCCTGTTGCCCTAAATATACAAAAGAAAGAACAAAAAAGGTAATGAGGGGAAAGTCACCAGAGCCCCCGGTCGGGCCCCACGAGGTACTTTTTAGCATGAGCCCGCAATGCACACTAATCACCAAGAAATTAACACACTCCATCCCCAGTTCCAACACAGCTCCCACTCCACCCACCCCGGCCCATACAGTTGGATCTCCAAATGAAGGAATCAAGATTCAATATCATCTTCCTACCCCTGGGACCAGTGATCCGGAGGGCCCAAATTTTAAAGCTACTCCGCAGCTGCCTCAGGTTGATCAAAAAACCACACCTTATCATTAACCTCCACTCGGAGACGAGCAGGGAACAACATGGAGTATTTTATGCCTCGCTCTCGCCGGTCCCATTTCACTGATAGATAAGTCTTTCGCTGTCTCTATATCCTCTGTGTGAAGTCGGGAAAAAAGGAGATTGCAGCATTTCCATATTTAAGGGGGGCATTATTTCTCGAACACTGAAGGATGGCGTCCCTGTCACGAAAGTTGAGGACTTTGGCCAGCATGGGCTGCGGGGGGGGCACCTGGCCGAGGGTGACCCCCGGGGACCCTGTGAGGCCGTTCAATAACGAAAAATTTACTCAGGCCCTTTGGCTGGAGATGCTTTAGAATCAAATCCTCTACGAACAGGTCCGGGGCCGGACCCTCCAATTTTTCCGGCACACCTATAATACGCAGGTTGTTGCGGCTGAGGCGACCCTCATAATCATCCAGTTTAAGTTCAAACATTCTCCAAGAGTCTCGCATTTCTCCGACCTCCTTCTGCAAGTGAGAGACATCCTCCACAAGACTGGCGGTGGTGAGTTCCACCTGTTTCACTTTTCCGTTCAACTTTCCCAAATCTGCACGGATAAGATTGATGTCTATGGCCATTGAGTCCATTTTGTGTTCTAGAGAGGTCTTTACTCCAGAAATGGCGTCCATGACATCTTTGAGGGACAGTTCCGGGCCGTCCCCAGCCGATGCCCCTCCCGTTGAGTCTTCCGATAATCGTCCCTTGGTTACATCTTTGGGGACGGTATATTTATCCAGCTTGTTCAATTGGATTGGCTTCGGTCCCCTGGTGCCGGTTGTTTTGTTCCGCTCCATGGTGCGACAGATCACCAACCGGGCACTTGGAGTCGCCCAGTAGGGGAAAGTTCCGAAAGTCAGAAATAAGGGGTGGAGGGAAGGGGGACTGCGCACCGGCACTCGTAGGCCCTCAAGAGTAGGCCCAATCACTGTTGCGTGGCGGCACTAATGAGAAGATTGCCAGCGGACATTATAAATCCATTCCCCTCCGCTCCCCAGGACATCCGCCATGTTTATGTCGGGCACTCTGAACAGCACTATAGCACACTGCGCCCCAGGTTCTGATACGGGATGCACGGGCGATCACTGGGGAAGGGGAAACGGTTGCCAAAGTCACGGATTGTGGGCCCTGCACTCCGCGCAAAATGGCCACTCCAGGACAAAGGAAAATGCTGAGTCACAAATATGAAGAGGGGGAAGGACGAGGGGAGAGAGCCGTCTCTGCCGTCTTAGCACCGTTGCAACTAGCGATAATGTTCCGAGGTTAAATCGGAGGGATGCGACTCACCCCGACAAGCTATTTTCATGCAAGGCCACAGTCTCACTTCCTGCCACGGGCCGATGGTCCGGAGTGTTTCGGTGGCCCAAAATGTCTTCAGCTCCGACGATGGCGTACCATCCGGGTCGTCCCCAGATATGCAGTGGAGTCCGGGGGTAGCTGCGACGGATGACGGGACCAGCTCACGGCCCACTGTCGCTCTCTCCAGACCAGGTCCCGCCCCACCCACCAACCGGAAGTCCCCCGGAGCTCGGTTTAGTACAACACTGCGAGTCCCGGCCTATGGGCCTGTTTGCTGTCGGGGAATATCTTGGCGAAACTGCGGCTCTGACAACTGCAAGTTGCCCCCAGTCCCTCTGCAGCGGCTCCCAAACCTGGACGGCCTATGGGGGGACACTACGGACCCAGGATAGGTATGTCAAGATCGTTGCAGGGCTCACCGATCACGGAGCTCCGAGACTACGCGGCCATCTCGGTTCGTTCTTGGCCACACCACCTCCATTTGGCTTTTGATGGTGATGATAGTTTGTCTGTTTTTACCATAGATATTGAACAGCATTGAAGTTGTTTCATTTGTACTTACATTTTTCATTGTGAGGTTATGTGGGTCTTTAGGTTTGTATGGCACTATTTTGAGAAGTGGGCATACTCTTGGATTTTCATTGATCATTCTGTTATGCATTTGTTTGAGACAGATGCATAGCTGGTACATTTCAAGAGACATATGGTTCTCTCTGATATAAGTAGGGGTTGTTTGTAAAAGGATTCTGCTGATTTAGCCTTTACTTGATCTTAGAGTGTCCTGGAGAGTACCCAGAAATTAAGCTAAGCTCACATGGATTCTTTGATGGATCACACTGGGACAAGCCAAGTACTGTGACGAAGGGCGCACTTTCAATCAAAAAAAGCTGCTGGCGGCATGTCTTCCAGTGTAGTGGTAACCATTTTCCGGATTTTGACTGAACCATAAGGATGCACTAGAACCTTGAGCATAAAGCATGAGTGGCTGTTGTTTTGCCTAACAGCATTCATCTATGTCATTCACTAACCTTAAAAGGTCACTCCAGTGAAAAGAAAAATAAACAGCCCAATTTACTCAGTCTTTATTGCTATCAAATATCAATAATAGGCCTTCCAGAATGTTCCTTTGCATTATTATGACTGTTTGGACTTTGACACCTATTGTGACATCATTCACCCTTGGGGCCTTTTAAATATCATTGTCCATCAACAAAGAAGGTAGGAATGAGATGCGGGTGGAAACTCAAATGCTCAGCTGAAGCAGGTGTTTTGTTTATTTTGTTCTTTTGCATGCATGCCCTAGGAAGCCTTACTGATCTTGGGGTGATATTTATCTAGTAGGAGCCTTCCATAAGATGTGAATCAAAAAAGATTTAAACGATTGCAAATTAATGTGTTTAATGATTATCTAAACATATGCTATCTCTTCTGTCATGATAAGGGATAAAAGTGGTCGCTTGTGGTCTTTTAACCCCTCCCATGATCAGCTCGTCACGAGCACCAGGGCCCTGCGCGTGCCCCCTCCCCCAGCACAGTGGGGGAGTTAGCCCCGCAGGGAAGGGGTTAAACCCAAGCTCTCAAGGAGGTTCCTTATTCTTTGGAGAGACCATGATCTTTTCAATGTTCTGTGTAAGTGAATTTGTATTTCAGACCCAATAGTAGCTTGAGGAAGAGGTCTAACTTGCACCAGCTCCTTTCATTGCATCCCAGAGCCAGAGCATGCGTTTTATCCTGGTCGGACATTGCGTGGGTAGGAGGCAGTGCATGGGACCCGCTGGTCTACCTCACAGGTTGTGTAATGGAACCACGCTTGCGATTACCAAGCATGTCTGTTCCATGCTGTCTTAACCACGCATATGCCTTTATCACGCATACCTTTACAATGAAATATGTGTTGTTAAGGCAAGTATGAAAATGACATGTGTGCGGTTAAGACTTCTCAGGTAAGTGTAACCCCCGAACCCTGCCCCCTGTCCTGACCGAGCACACTCCTCGAGCACTAAAAACTTCCCTGCTCACCCAAGTCCTAATAGGTACCCTCATCCCTGCCCCCACCCTGACCCTAAAACGTCCCCAAGCTCCCGCCATGAGACCTCAAACTCTTCCTCCCCATTGAAAAACAACCCCCTCCCCGAGCCGAGTGTGACCCTACCCTCCCCTTCGCCCAAAAAATGTACCCACCCTCCCCAAGCCCTAAAAACGACATTGAATCCCCTAATCCCTAAAAACTACCCCTACCTCCCTCCCGAGCCCTAAAACCTACTCCAACCCCCACCTGAGCCCTAAAAAAGACCCTGAGCCCTAAAAACTTCCCTGACCCCCTAAGCCCAAAAAACTACCCCTACCTCCCTCCCGAGCCCTAAAACCAACTCCAACCCCCACCTGAGCCCTAAAAAAGACCCTGAGCCCTAAAAACTTCCCTGACCCCCTAAGCCCTAAAAACTACCACGACCCCCCACGCACTAAGAACTTCCCCAACCCCTCAGCCCTGAAAACAACCCCAATGGCCCCAGCCCTGAAAACTACCCCCAACCCTCCAAAACCCAGCCCTGCCCCACTTACCTCACAGCATCCTCTTCCGATCCTTCCTCTTCCAGGGCCCGCCCATTCCAGCAGCGAGACTGCGCACTGGCTTAACCAAGTCATATGCGAGGCTAAGGCCAGCGTGGTTGCGCTTGCGTTGTTTGGACACCCGTGGCTGAGCCTGCGGTGTTACAACGGGTTCCTACCTCACAAAATGGCCTCACCAGACAAGTCAACATTTGGAAACACAAAAGAGACATATTGAAAAAAATATTGGGGGGATTTATTTTCTATACTGACTTGCATATTTTTCTCTTTTCTTTCAGTACTCCATGCATGTTTTCTAGTTCTCTCCCTCGTGTGCTGATTCCACCCACTGCATGCTCAAAGCTGCTCTCTCCTTTTAATGCTTTACTCTCTCTCTCTTTTTTAGGTCTCGGAACTGCGAACAGATTGCGAAGCAATCTGTCGTTCCGAGACTCTATTGTAATCATTCTGGCTTTCGAGGAGTCAAGGGAGACAGACAAGCGAGGTGCACGCGCAACCTTGGAACTGGGATCAGGTCGCGCGCGCTTCCTGTCTCCCATGGCTCCTTGGAAGCAGACTCACACGCACGCACACACATACAGACCCCCCCCCTTCGCCGCACATACGCACACTCACCCACACACACATACAGAACATCCCCCCTCGCCGCAGCGCATGCGCAAGCACACACAGAGATACACCCCCCCCCTTCCTACCTCGTCTCGGCGTGTCTTTGCGCTCCATGGTGACGTTCGCCAAATGAGGGTGAGCACTGGACAGACTGTCTTGCACAAGGACGGGCAGGTGCACAGTCGTCAACAGGCCCCCAACAAGTCACCGAGCACCTAAGGAGGGGTACCCTCTTTCAACAGGACACACCGGCTTGCCCCAGTCGCGTGCCGTCCCTGCCTCTCAGATTGCGTGCTAGTGCTCGCGCGCAGCCGCCGTTCACGGCTGCGCGCGCCCCCCGCAGCTGAAGCAGCAGGCCTAAGGTCGCCAGTACATAGGGAGAAGCGGGTTGCTTTGCTAATTGTGCCGGTGCTTTCTGGTGCTTAGCACCGGCACTTACCTATCAGGGCCGTGTCTACTGCATGTCACATTTATTCACATGCTATTTATTACCTCATTGACTGTTGCTGTTAGTGCGCCCTCTGTCGGCTCCCAGCCGCTACAGCATTGATGCCGCCCGAGACGATTACTAAGTACCGCTGGAGCGATGAAGAAATGCTCCCGCGGTGTCACTTAACCACCAGAATCAAACTGAGCTGAAAGAATGGGTGACTTAACTGCTGGCGAGCGGGAAAAGAAAGATGAACACTGACTCACTGCCTAATAGTATGGAGACCCGGGCAGTGGTTATGTGTGTCGTGGCTGTGTGACCTCGCATCCTCCTATGGAAGGAAGTGAGGTCGGATATTCAAAAAGTTGCTGGACCCGACTCAAGTGAGTGGTGTGCTCTTCACGTCCTAGCATCCAGCAGCATTACCGGCAGCAGTAACGAAGCATTCTGGTGACAACCAACACGTCTGATTGCAAGTAGGTTCCATGCACACGTACACCACCACTGCCATGCACACACGCACACCACCACTGCCATGCACACACGCACACCACAACTGCCATGCACACACGGACACCACCACTGCCATGCACACACAGACACCACCACTGCCATGCACACACGCACACAACCACTGCCATGCACACACGCACACCACCACTGCCATGCACACACAGACACCACCAGCTGAGTGCAGAGTGCTGAGTAGTGAGTAGTGAGTTTCCAGAGTGCAGAGTAGTGAGTGCAGAGTAGTGAGTGCAGAGTAGTGAGTGCAGAGTAGTGAGTGCAGAGTAGTGAGTAGTGAGTGCAGAGTAGTGAGTGCACAGTAGTGAGTAGTGAGTTTCCAGAGTGCAGAGTAGTGAGTGCAGAGTAGTGAGTGCAGAGTAGTGAGTGCAGAGTAGTGAGTGCAGAGTAGTGAGTAGTGAGTGCAGAGTAGTGAGTGCACAGTAGTGAGTAGTAAGTGCAGAGTAGTGAGTAGTGAGTGCAGAGTAGTGAGTGCAGAGTAGTGAGTGCAGAGTAGTGAGTAGTGAGTGCAGAGTAGTGAGTAGTGAGTAGTGAGCGCAGAGTAGTGAGTGCACAGTAGTGAGTGCAGAGTAGTGAGTAGTGAGTGCAGAGTAGTGAGTAGTGAGTGCAGAGTAGTGAGTGCAGAGTAGTGAGTGCAGAGTAGTGAGTAGTGAGTGCACAGTAGTGAGTAGTGAGTGCACTGTAGTGAGTGCAGAGTAGTGAGTAGTGAGTGCAGAGTAGTGAGTACAGAGTAGTGAGTGCATAGTAGTGAGTAGTGAGTGCAGAGTAGTGAGTGCAGAGTAGTGAGTGCAGAGTAGTGAGTAGTGAGTGCAGAGTAGTGAGTAGTGAGTGCACAGTAGTGAGTGCAGAGTAGTGAGTGCACAGTAGTGAGTGCAGAGTAGTGAGTAATGAGTGCACAGTAGTGAGTGCAGAGTAGTGAGTGCACAGTAGTGAGTGCAGAGTAGTGAGTGCACAGTAGTGAGTAGTGAGTGCAGAGTAGTGAGTGCAGAGTAGTGAGTGCAGAGTAGTGAGTGCACAGTAGTGAGTAGTGAGTGCACAGTAGTGAGTAGTGAGTGCACAGTAGTGAGTGCAGAGTAGTGAGTAGTGAGTGCACAGTAGTGAGTAGTGAGTGCACAGTAGTGAGTGCAGAGTAGTGAGTAGTGAGTGCAGAGTAGTGAGTGCAGAGTAGTGAGTGCAGAGTAGTGAGTGCAGAGTAGTGCGTAGTGAGTGCAGAGTAGTGAGTAGTGAGTGCAGAGTAGTGAGTACAGAGTAGTGAGTACAGAGTAGTGAGTACAGAGTAGTGAGTAGTGAGTGCAGAGTAGTGAGTACAGAGTAGTGAGTAGTGAGTGCAGAGTAGTGAGTGCAGAGTAGTGAGTAGTGAGTGCAGAGTAGTGAGTGCAGAGTAGTGAGTGCAGAGTAGTGAGTGCAGAGTAGTGAGTGCAGAGTAGTGAGTGCAGAGTAGTGAGTAGTGAGTGCAGAGTAGTGAGTAGTGAGTCCAGAGTAGTGAGTAGTGAGTCCAGAGTAGTGAGTGCAGAGTAGTGAGTGCAGAGTAGTGAGTGCACAGTAGTGAGTGCACAGTAGTGAGTAGTGAGTGCAGACTAGTGAGTAGTGAGTGCAGACTAGTGAGTAGTGAGTGCAGAGTAGTGAGTAGTGAGTGCAGAGTAGTGAGTAGTGAGTGCAGAGTAGTGAGTGCACAGTAGTGAGTAGTGAGTTTCCAGAGTGCAGAGTAGTGAGTGCAGAGTAGTGAGTGCAGAGTAGTGAGTAGTGAATGCAGAGTAGTGAGTGCAGAGTAGTGAGTGCAGAGTAGTGAGTGCAGAGTAGTGAGTGCAGAGTAGTGAGTAGTGAGTGGTGAGTGCAGAGTAGTGAGTGCAGAGTAGTGAGTAGTGAGTGCAGAGTAGTGAGTAGTGAGTGCAGAGTAGTGAGTGCAGAGTAGTGAGTGCAGAGTAGTGAGTGCAGAGTAGTGAGTAGTGAGTCCAGAGTAGTGAGTGCAGAGTAGTGAGTAGTGAGTGCAGAGTAGTGAGTAGTGAGTGCAGAGTAGTGAGTGGTGAGTGCTGAGTAGTGAGTGCAGAGTAGTGAGTGGTGAGTGCAGAGTAGTGAGTGCAGAGTAGTGAGTAGTGAGTAGTGAGTGCAGAGTAGTGAGTGCAGAGTAGTGAGTGCAGAGTAGTGAGTGCAGAGTAGTGAGTGCAGAGTAGTGAGTGCAGAGTAGTGAGTGGTGAGTGCAGAGTAGTGAGTGCAGAGTAGTGAGTGCAGAGTAGTGAGTGCAGAGTAGTGAGTGCAGAGTAGTGAGTGCAGAGTAGTGAGTGCAGAGTAGTGAGTAGTGAGTCCAGAGTAGTGAGTGCAGAGTAGTGAGTAGTGAGTGCAGAGTAGTGAGTGCAGAGTAGTGAGTGCAGAGTAGTGAGTAGTGAGTCCAGAGTAGAGTGCAGAGTAGTGAGTAGTGAGTGCAGAGTAGTGAGTGCAGAGTAGTGAGTGCAGAGTAGTGAGTGCAGAGTAGTGAGTGCAGAGTAGTGAGTGCAGAGTAGTGAGTAGTGAGTGCAGAGTAGTGAGTGCAGAGTAGTGAGTAGTGAGTGCAGAGTAGTGAGTAGTGAGTGCAGAGTAGTGAGTAGTGAGTGCAGAGTAGTGAGTGCAGAGTAGTGAGTGCAGAGTAGTGAGTGCAGAGTAGTGAGTGCAGAGTAGTGAGTAGTGAGTGCAGAGTAGTGAGTAGTGAGTGCAGAGTAGTGAGTAGTGAGTGCAGAGTAGTGAGTGCAGAGTAGTGAGTGCAGAGTAGTGAGTGCAGAGTAGTGAGTGCAGAGTAGTGAGTGCAGAGTAGTGAGTAGTGAGTGCAGAGTAGTGAGTGCAGAGTAGTGAGTGCAGAGTAGTGAGTGCAGAGTAGTGAGTGCAGAGTAGTGAGTGCAGAGTAGTGAGTGCAGAGTAGTGAGTAGTGAGTGCAGAGTAGTGAGTGCAGAGTAGTGAGTAGTGAGTGCAGAGTAGTGAGTGCAGAGTAGTGAGTGCAGAGTAGTGAGTGCAGAGTAGTGAGTGCAGAGTAGTGAGTGCAGAGTAGTGAGTAGTGAGTGCAGAGTAGTGAGTGCAGAGTAGTGAGTAGTGAGTGCAGAGTAGTGAGTGCAGAGTAGTGAGTAGTGAGTGCAGAGTAGTGAGTGCAGAGTAGTGAGTGCAGAGTAGTGAGTGCAGAGTAGTGAGTGCAGAGTAGTGAGTAGTGAGTCCAGAGTAGTGAGTGCAGAGTAGTGAGTAGTGAGTGCAGAGTAGTGAGTAGTGAGTGCAGAGTAGTGAGTGGTGAGTGCTGAGTAGTGAGTGCAGAGTAGTGAGTGGTGAGTGCAGAGTAGTGAGTGCAGAGTAGTGAGTAGTGAGTAGTGAGTGCAGAGTAGTGAGTGCAGAGTATTGAGTGCAGAGTAGTGAGTGCAGAGTAGTGAGTGCAGAGTAGTGAGTGCAGAGTAGTGAGTGGTGAGTGCAGAGTAGTGAGCGCAGAGTAGTGAGTGCAGAGTAGTGAGTGCAGAGTAGTGAGTGCAGAGTAGTGAGTGCAGAGTAGTGAGTAGTGAGTCCAGAGTAGTGAGTGCAGAGTAGTGAGTAGTGAGTGCAGAGTAGTGAGTGCAGAGTAGTGAGTGCAGAGTAGTGAGTAGTGAGTCCAGAGTAGAGTGCAGAGTAGTGAGTAGTGAGTGCAGAGTAGTGAGTGCAGAGTAGTGAGTGCAGAGTAGTGAGTGCAGAGTAGTGAGTAGTGAGTGCAGAGTAGTGAGTGCAGAGTAGTGAGTAGTGAGTGCAGAGTAGTGAGTAGTGAGTGCAGAGTAGTGAGTAGTGAGTGCAGAGTAGTGAGTGCAGAGTAGTGAGTGCAGAGTAGTGAGTGCAGAGTAGTGAGTAGTGAGTGCAGAGTAGTGAGTGCAGAGTAGTGAGTAGTGAGTGCAGAGTAGTGAGTGCAGAGTAGTGAGTGCAGAGTAGTGAGTGCAGAGTAGTGAGTGCAGAGTAGTGAGTGCAGAGTAGTGAGTAGTGAGTGCAGAGTAGTGAGTGCAGAGTAGTGAGTGCAGAGTAGTGAGTGCAGAGTAGTGAGTGCAGAGTAGTGAGTAGTGAGTGCAGAGTAGTGAGTGCAGAGTAGTGAGTAGTGAGTGCAGAGTAGTGAGTGCAGAGTAGTGAGTGCAGAGTAGTGAGTGCAGAGTAGTGAGTGCAGAGTAGTGAGTGCAGAGTAGTGAGTGCAGAGTAGTGAGTAGTGAGTGCAGAGTAGTGAGTGCAGAGTAGTGAGTAGTGAGTGCAGAGTAGTGAGTAGTGAGTGCAGAGTAGTGAGTAGTGAGTGCAGAGTAGTGAGTGCAGAGTAGTGAGTGCAGAGTAGTGAGTGCAGAGTAGTGAGTGCAGAGTAGTGAGTAGTGAGTGCAGAGTAGTGAGTAGTGAGTGCAGAGTAGTGAGTAGTGAGTGCAGAGTAGTGAGTGCAGAGTAGTGAGTGCAGAGTAGTGAGTGCAGAGTAGTGAGTGCAGAGTAGTGAGTGCAGAGTAGTGAGTAGTGAGTGCAGAGTAGTGAGTGCAGAGTAGTGAGTGCAGAGTAGTGAGTGCAGAGTAGTGAGTGCAGAGTAGTGAGTGCAGAGTAGTGAGTAGTGAGTGCAGAGTAGTGAGTACAGAGTAGTGAGTCCTGAGTCCAGAGTAGTGAGTCCTGAGTCCAGAGTAGTGAGTGCAGAGTAGTGAGTAGTGAGTGCAGAGTAGTGAGTGCACAGTAGTGAGTAGTGAGTGCAGACTAGTGAGTGCAGAGTAGTGAGTAGTGAGTGCAGAGTAGTGAGTGCAGAGTAGTGAGTAGTGAGTGCAGTGAGTAGTGAGTGCACAGTAGTGAGTAGTGAGTGCACAGTAGTGAGTGCACAGTAGTGAGTAGTGAGTGCACAGTAGTGAGTGCACAGTAGTGAGTAGTGAGTGCACAGTAGTGAGTAGTGAGTGCACAGTAGTGAGTGCACAGTAGTGAGTGCACAGTAGTGAGTATAGAGTAGTGAGTAGTGAGTGCAGAGTAGTGAGTAGTGAGTGCAGAGTAGTGAGTAGTGAGTGCAGAGTAGTGAGTAGTGAGTGCAGAGTAGTGAGTAGTGAGTGCAGAGTAGTGAGTGCAGAGTAGTGAGTGCAGAGCAGTGAGTGCAGAGCAGTGAGTGCAGAGCAGTGAGTGCAGAGCAGTGAGTGCGCAGGGTGAACAATTCCAATCCATACCACATAATTCCATTACACACCACATGCATACACTCCATAACACATGGCTAAAAGACATTGCCATTTACAATTCCATTAGCTCTAACTCAAATAAATCCGAGACCTATTGCATTTCCAATGCTTGTCTCTTGTGTGCTTCTTCAGCAAATTTTGTCTTGACTTCGCCAAGTGCAGACATTTCCTTGCCTCTGGTACTGGAGAGCCCATCTTTCTTAGTTCTTGAGTTAGAACCTTGAACCCTTCTGCCTTTCACTCTGAACCTTAACTTGGATAATTTCAGGCTGACATCTTCTGCTTAGGAGTTCTGCTTTGCGACTTTCCGATGTTTTATTTAGACTTGGGAAGTTCCTTTAAGGAAACATATACTCTATTTTGCATTTTGCATGGTATTATGATTTGCACTGTCCTTTACATACCTAGTTAGATTTGATTAACAATTAAGAATTTTATGCTTACTTGATTGACTGATTTACTAAATGAATACAATCTGTAACTTTAAACAATTTGCTAATAAACCTTTATGGTTCGAAACCAGCCCATCTGTCATTTTTGCAGAGCCAAATTAATTTCACTGTAATTTGAAATTGATGTTCTGATGTTAGCTCCCAGAATACACTTTCAGCTATAACCAATGGCACAATGTGTTTTATGACTACACTAGAGGAAAAAAAAGGGTGTCGAAAATTGTGCTGCACCACTGCCGGGTGCTCTACTATATCAAAACCTCTTTCACACACTTAACATTTTTTTGTGAACTCACGGTTTGTTTTGTGTACTATCTTAGATAGGTCAAATTAAAAAAATGGCACCTGCGTCCTTCTGTAGACTCCCATGTGCATGATGAACCATGAACGTGCCTACAGAATGACAAGGCCGGCAGCAGTGGCTCATCATCACACCCATTTTTTTGTCAATGCTGGGCAGCAAAAGCATTTTGTTTTTCCTAATACTACACTGCATCGGCAAACACCCTTGGCAAAGTCAATACGTCCAAAGTCAAGACCAATCGACTTTGCCATTGCGTGTTGGGTCAGTTGCCATGTATGCCTCACTGACAGGTCCCTAAGCTGCGGTGCGATGGCATTGCGTGTTGGGTCAGTTGCCATGTATGCCTCACTGACAGGTCCCTAAGCTGCGGTGCGATGGCGAGCTGACCAAGGGAGTCACCATTATTTGTCGGGAGCCCAGCACATACCGTGTGGTCAGTGAGACATGCTGAAAACTCACCTACCTCGTCTCTTAGGTGAGCAGAAGGCTTAGCAGCGGATACCACTGAAAGCTATATTGACAGCAACAGTTCTGAGGTTTGAGGTCATTTAAAAGCATGGAGCTGGATCGCCAAGGGCTAGGGTGGGAGTGTAGGTCGCTACAAGTAGCCAGACAGCCAACAAAGCAGGCTATGGGAGAGGGGTTATGGTATGACATTAATCAATTGACTTGTACTGAATTTATTTGGTTTTATACAGTACATCATATTCCTAATAAAGGGCATCTTCAGATGATTCGCACACTCCTCCAAGAATGTGCTTGCATGGAAGTGCATAGGTTTCTGGTGTGGTCTATGTGGGAAGTGGTTCGATATCTTGTGTGATGACCAGAGTTGCCAAATCTATGGTGTGTGGTGAAGTGAAAGGGGGAGAGCTAATCCACATAATCTTTTAACATATTAGTGAATGGATGGAGATTGTGTGAATGCAGCGTATGGCAGAGAATGCTCATATCATATGAATGTACAGCTGCACCGGTACATAGCGAGACACAAATAACAGTGGGTTGGTCCAGACTAGGTTGAGTATGATCCTAATTTCAGTTTAGTTTGTGGTACGATAGTGATGGAAGGGGTGCTGTTTCAAGATGGCTGGCAAGTCTGAGGGGGATGTTTTCCTCCGCCCTTTCTAGGACCAGACCTTCACCTTGCCCTACAGCATATCCTTCCCAAATCGTTCGGTATCTGTGTGATCGATTTATGCACTGTCAGGGTGCATTTGGTGGTTGATAGTATGCAAATGAATTTGGTCTAATTCTGATCCTCACTCTTCTGGTACCAATGCTAAGGTGATGTTGGTAGACAGAAGCTTGTGATTCATATCAAATAGCATAGGTCAAACCTTGGGTCAGTTTTAAGTATATACTTTATGTTTGAATCCTCAGAACTTCCACGAGAGTACTTTGACCTCAACTACTGCAGTTGCTATGCATTCTGATTGAGTGTGGGCTTGCAGGTTAAGTTGGATTATCTTGAGGTGTTGGTTTCCACTTTCTGTATCTACCAAGGATGCATTAACCTTAGTTTCAGATTGTATTAGGAGTTTGCTGAGTGGGTTCTTGTATTTGACCATGTTGATGGTATAGGCATATGATGCATCAGCATTTCTCCACCTTACGTACTGCATCTGAGGAGTTTAGTTTAATCAAAGTGTTGTGGTGTCTGACTTCCCTCTGTATATTATGGCCCATGAATGCTTTGTTTGGAGCACACGTGCATCTGATTTGTCAATGAAGGCCGTTGCTGGTGGCCTGCTTTATTGTCCCATTGGACATCTTTCTCAGTAGACAGACTGAATTTCGAGAAGAGCACTTTTTGCGTTTTGGGGTGTGGGAATTGTATGCAATCGATGAGTTGGCATTTTTATCTGTGTAAAGCAGTTTGGACAAATTGTCAAAACCACAGCCCTATAAAATATTTTTCTTGTTCCATTCTAATGATCCCCTTCACCAGGGATAGGACATGGTTAAGGTATAGCTCTCATTCTCATACGAATGCCAGGATTCTATAGCCCTTTAACCACTCAGGTCAGGTGTAGCAATTTTTACCGAAGGCTTATTTATCCCACCTGTTATGGGAAGTCCATCCCTTGTCGTGAATCCTTACCTGTTTGTCAAAATGTAATATTCCTTTTATCGTGTGGTAGTGGATTTTTTTTTCTGTTGCGCTTAGGTTGATATCTGCACCTGTGAAAATTGGATGTATGGGAACCTGTTTTTTAGATGCTGTGATTGAAGTTAGCGTGTAATGGCTGACTGGACTTCATCTTTACACTTGATCCGTTTTTTTAGAGTATTGCCTTACAGCAGAGCACAAATGCAAAAATAACAGTTGATCGACAAAATGCAGAACAATGTCATACATTCACCCGAGTACAGAGATCTGGGCCTAAATCCATCGTTTTTTTGCACTCCACACTACCCCAGTTCCGACATTGCCATATGCAAATCAGCCTTGACCCTGTGCCTCATGGGAACAGTCCAGCCCGAACTGCCAAACCATGTCTTTCCTGGACCGGAATCAAGCATATAGGACCGGTTTCTGGCTATCAGCCGTCTTCAGCCAGGATAGCTTGACTCCAGTGGTGTGGAGAGCATGGGACTCACGTCTGAGCATACCCATCCCACTTGGGGTGACAAATGCAAAAATAACAGTTGATGGACAGAATGTAGAAACATGTCATACATTCACCCCAGTACAGAGATCTGGGCCTAAATCCATTGTTTTTTTGCACTCCACACCACCCCAGTTCAGACATGCCCATATGCAAATCAGCTTTGACCCTGTGCCATATGGGAACAGTCCAGCCCGAACTGCCAAACCATGTCTTTCCTGGACCGGAATCAAGCATCCTAGAACCGGTTTCTGGCTATCAGCCGTCTTCAGCCAGGTTAGCTTGACTCCAGTGGTGTGGAGAGCATGGGACTCACGTCTTAGCATACCCATCCCACTCGGGGTGACAACTGCAAAAATAACAGTTGATGGACAGAATGCAGAACAATGTCATACATTAACCCCAGTACAGAGATCTGGGCCTAAATACATCGTTTTTTTGCACTCCACACCACCCCAGTTCAGACATGGCCATATGCAAATCAGCCTTGACCCTGTGCCTCAAGGGAACAGTCCAGCCCGAACTGCCAAACCATGTCTTTCCCAGACCGGAATCAAGCCTCCTAGGACCGGTTTCTGGCTATCAGCCGTCTTCAGCCAGGATAGCTTGACTCCAGTGGTGTGGAGAGCATGGAACTCACGTCTGAGCATACCCATCCCACTCAGGATGACAAATGCAAAAATAACAGTTGATGGACAGAATGCAGAACAATGTCATACATTCACCCCAATACAGAGATCTGGGCCTAAATCCATTGTTTTTTTGCACTCCACACCACCCCAGTTCAGACATGGCCATATGCAAATCAGCCTTGACCCTGTGCCTCATGGGAACAGTCCAGCCCGAACTGCCAAACCATGTCTTTCCTGGACCAGAATCAAGCATCCTAGGACCGGTTTCTGGCTATCAGCCGTCTTCAGCCAGGATAGCTTGACTCCAGTGGTGTGGAGAGCATGGGACTCACGTCTGAGCATACCCATCCCACTTGGGGTGACAAATGCAAAAATAACAGTTGATGGACGGAATGCAGAACAATGTCATACATTCACCCCAGTACAGAGATCTGGGCCTAAATCCACTGTTTTTTTGCACTCCACACCACCCCAGTTCAGACATGGCCTAATGCAAACTGGGGTGGCGGAGTGAGCTAAAGAACGGTGATGGATTAAACCCAGATCAGTTGACTGGGGGTGAGTGTTTGTATTGTCAGCGCTCCGTCCATCATCACCTTTGGTTTTTCTTTGTTCGCCCTAAGTTGGCAGGGTATGCTCAGACGTGAGTCCCTTGCTCACTTTGCCACTGGAGTCAAGCAAGCCCGGCTGAAGATGGCTGTAATGCCGGAAACCGGTCCCGGGAAGCTTCATTCCGGTCCAGGGAAGACATGGCTTGGTGGTTCGGGCTGGACTGTTCCCATGAGGCACAGGGTCAGACTGATTTGCATATGGCCATGTCTGAACTGGGGTGGCGGAGTGAGCTAAAGAAAGGTGATGGATTAAACCCAGATCAGTTGACTGGGGGTGAGTGTTTGTATTGTCAGCGCTGTGTCCATCATCACCTTTGGTTTTTCTTTGTTCTCCCTAAGTTGGCAGGGTATGCTCAGACGGGAGTCCCTTGCTCACTTTGCCACTGGAGTCAAGCAAGCCCGGCTGAAGTCGGCTGTAATGCCAGAAACCAGTCCTGGGAAGCTTGATTCCGGTCCAGGGAAGACATGGCTCTGCAGTTCGAGCTGGACTGTTCCCATGAGGCACAGGGTCAGACTGATTTGCATATGGACATGTCTGAACTGGGGTGGCGGAGTGAGCTAAAGAACGGTGATGGATTAAACCCAGATCAGTTGACTGTGGGTGAGTGTTTGTATTGTCAGCGCTCCGTCCATCATCACCTTTGTTTTTTCTTTGTTCGCCCTAAGTTGGCAGGGTATGCTTAGACGTGAGTCCCTTGCTCACTTTGCCACTGGAGTCAAGCAAGCCCGGCTGAAGATGGCTGTAATGCCAGAAACCGGTCCTGGGAAGATTGATTCCGGTCCAGGGAAGACATGGCTCTGCAGTTCGAGCTGGACTGTTCCCATGAGGCACAGGGTCAGACTGATTTGCATATGGACATGTCTGAACTGGGGTGGCGGAGTGAGCTAAAGAACGGGGATGGATTAAACCCAGATCAGTTGACTGGGGGTGAGTGTTTGTATTGTCAGCGCTCCGTCCATCATCACCTTTGGTTTTTCTTTGTTCGCCCTAAGTTGGCAGGGTATGCTCAGACGTGAGTACCTTGCTCACTTTGCCACTGGAGTCAAGCAAGCCCGGCTGAAGACGGCTGTAATGCCAGAAACCGGTCCTGGGAAGCTTGATTCCGGTCCAGGGAAGACATGGCTTGGCAGTTCGGGCTGGACTGTTCCCATGAGGCACAGGGTCAGACTGATTTGCATATCTGAACTGGGGTGGCGGAGTGAGCTAAAGAACGGTGATGGATTAAACCCAGATCAGTTGACTGGGGGTGAGTGTTTGTATTGTCAGCGCTCCGTCCATCATCACCTTTGGTTTTTCTTACAGCAGAGCACTACAGAAAGAACCTCCAGGGATTGGGGGAGAGCTACGTCATTGTAGACAGCACCCTATCCCATTACCTGCATGCAGGTAGCACTGCACTGCGTAAGTCAAGATAAGGGGGAATATTAAAGGAGTGATTAACCTTAACATCTGAATACACATTCAAATTATAACAAGTTGCTCTCTGGAGGTCCCTCTCCTGTTTTAATCTCAGTATGCCCTAGAAGGAGCTGGATGAACATGTTCTAGATCAGCTCTAGAAGCTCGAGTCAATGGTACGTTTTCTCAGCATGAAATCGTGGAGGGAGGAGAAATGCTTGACACTGTCAATCAATCCAATTACAGTTCTTCAGGGCCATTGGGAATCACAGACTACCGAATAAAGTTAGTTGATTTTTTACAAAGCCAAAAACAACTGGGTATATAAACACCTCAAGGCGAGGGTGTCGAAATACATTGGGTCTAGTACAAAGTTAAATCTCCAAATGAGGTTAAGACTGTGCAGCATACACAAGAGTATTAATTCCAGAATCGGGGTACAGAAAATTAAGGAACAAGTATCCAAGTTCCCCTGCATCAAAGGTGTCGTGAAAATAAAACATTAATCTGTCCCTACACTAGCACTAACGTGACATCCTTAGGTTAAGTTAAGGTGTCAGCGTGTGGAGTCTTCATTAGAAGTCTCTCCACCTCTATTGGGTCACGTAGCATGAAACTACTGAGACAGAGCTCATTCTAAGATGCCCTCTCTCCCACAGGCATTGAAGAAAGAGGCACTTTCCCTACTTACAATTCTCCCAATATCTCAGGTATCTTCGCAAGATGCATTTCGGGTCACACCATTTGATCAGACCATATTCTCGTAGGTAATTTCCATGAGCCAACAACTTAGTATGATGACCATGATTCCCAGGCCCTCTCCGGTGAGAAAGTATGACAGACAGTTCTCCTTATCGGCGTTAGGTCCCAATTTATCCTCTTCTCTCCTTGTCTAACTCCTAAAACAAAGACATTTTTCTAACTAACAACCTGCAACACTAACGTGAGAAAGAACAGAATCTAACATGCACACGGAATTCAACTATTATTTTGTAATGCGAGAGCCTCCAGAAAAAATGTATTTTAGGTCTACAATATTCTGCTAACATAAGAGAAAAGAACATGAGCTTTATGAAGTTACATAGAAATTTAGACATGTGCAGTTAATATTTCATCTGCGTATAAAATGACACAATTGATAAACACATTCAATAATAAAACAATTGTCAGTGGCACAACACAAGGGTTTGGTTAGCGTTCTCTGCTGTGTTACATTTGATGTTCTACAGAATTCTTCATATGCTCTAAATTTTGGCCTACACACGTTGCGTTCATGTTATTACATTACTAGATCCTAACACTCAGGTTAACACAACAAAAGGTTATATGCGGATACAGTCTATAGGTGTGATTATAGTTCACCCCTACAATGAAAATTTAATTTTGCACTACATCACCCTGATATGGACAGGTGATGGGGCCTCTCCGGGCCATGTAACTTGTTTTGTAGTACTTGTGCAGCTTGAACCGCTGCTTTTGCATTTCCAAATTTTTGGTATGGACTATCATGACCATTATCATTGATACTCATGGAGAAGTTTATCAATCTGGCATTGGTCCCTAAATGGCTGGTTTATACCCTCTTGAGGTACGCATTACAAATGCTCACAGAGGCTGGGCCATAAGTGCCTGGAGACTTTGGGGAAAATCTGAAAGGGCTCTTGACAGATAAATTGGCACTTGATCAATTATGACCAGAGATCCTCAAGAGCTGGAAGTGGCTCTGGTCGAACTGGATTTCTGTGGGTGTCCAGTGTGCAGCAGTGTGGGTGAATGAGCGTGTCTCTTTAGGCCTCTGCATAAGATGTGCGGATATATACATATATATGTTTGCCTTCTAGTCTTTGTGTTAAGAGGTATTCAACCCCAGTACGAATCTCGGTATGTCATCAAAAGACCCGTTAACCTCTTCTATATAGAAGTCGAATGCCCCTGTCATCTGTCTTGCATATGTGCTGTCAGGTGCCTAACTTCTTGAAGCTATTTTGCGAGGGCCCACTGACTCCACCTTCTTTAACACACAGCCCGCCCTTTCCTCTTTTCTAATGATTTATTCTTAAATTTCGCCTTATCCACCAGTATTATGAGTCTATCCGTTTGCTCCTGATATCTCCTCGAGCCAGAGTTCCAGTGTGTGTTTGAGACAGGCCTGTATTTATCGCGGTTAGTGTGAAATGCACTAAATATGTTCAGCAAGCAGATTGGTGCTGAGTTAAAAATCCAGAGGACTGGCTGGGGGTGCCGCTGTTCAGCTTTGCACCAGCTGCTGTGCGAGGTGAATATGTTCCAGCTCATCAGGGAACACAGAAGTAATCTTCTACAGTAGGATTAATAATTACGCCGTCATGGTTACATCCATAACACCAAATCACTGCCCTTAAGGGCCTCGCGATATCGAGCTGGTTCGTGTTTTACATTAAATGCGATTACATTAATAGCCGTTAATCTGATGCAAATTAATTTAGGTAATTATCACCTAATCGTTTCCCGTTAGATTCACGTCATGTTAAGAATAAAACACTCTGGGTTTGTCTTTTTAAATCCAACCTACGATGTGGCAACCTTATTAATTGGGGTACAGTGTTGGTTTATGTGTTGTGTGCATGTGTTTTTTTACGTTTGTGTGTCATAGTTGTGTGAGGCAAGGGCATGGACCATGATGGTCAACCAGCACTGAATGTAATGCTGGCTTGGAATCCATCTATTGAAGCTCAGTCTTCCATTGGCAGTCAGTTACTGCGGGTCCCCTCTCAAGTTTGCAGGCTGAGCTCTGTGATGCAATTAAGAACTGTTTTAACACACCTGCATGCAAGATTATATGGATGTATCAGTTGGCGAGGAGCAGGCCAATCGCGCAGCTCACAGCGCCACCTGTAAGTAACCTCGTCATTTGGTAAATGATTGGTCGACAGAGTACTGCTAGTCAGTACTGTGGTGGAGTGGAGCTCCTGCTTGTGAATTTTTGTGAGGTAGCTGCATGTACACACACCTCGGTTTCCAGACCTCCCAGTCACTCGCAGGAACGGAGTGACGTCAGAGCATTGACACGGGTCATGTGTGTGGCGGCCATGTTTGGGGAGGCGAATCGCATTTGAGCCCAATCTTGGTGTATCTAATTGCTGAGGTGACTTGACTTGCACACCTTTTCTAGCGTGTCAGTATGTGATGATGCGTACACCTTGACCATACACGAAAGTATGTCGATAAAAATTGCACTGACACATACACCACACATTTAAATGATTTGTGCATGTTAAATATGGATTTCAAGTATCAGTGATGCGCACATCACTTATGTTGGTGTGTCAATGTATGGCAAAGCACACGCCTTGGGCATAAGTAGGCACATTTATAGGGAAAACAGTTGTGTGACATATTAGTGATAAGCACATCTCTAACTGTACACTTTGTAAACTGACTAGGAGAACCCTGTGCATGGATTGTAAAAGCAAGTTGTAACTTTGCTATGTGTGTTTGGTGACTTGCATGCCATATGTATAATTCAGTTTTGAAATATTCATACATAAACATTGATGTGATTAAAGTGACCTTTCGAGAGTTGATATACATTCTAGTAACATGGAGGGAATTGCTTGCAGTTCTAGGAACATGGAGGGAATTTATAGCAGTTCTAGGAACATGGAGGGAGCAGCAACACAATGTTTGCAGTATGTAGAACAGCCAAGGTGGCCGCAATGGATCAAAGTATTTGAGGCTTATATGGAGGCCGAAGGAGGAGACATATACACTGACAAATGTAAGTTGGCTATGTTAAAACATTGTTGCAGATCAAGAGGGAGGAGAATACTACATTTTAAGGCCTCTAATATTGGAGGAGGATGGACAACAACCATATCCATATGAGACAGCTTCGAGGCAGAAAGAAGATAAATGAAGTTGGTGCAAGAGGTAGAGGATAGTTACCTAAAGAGCCAATTATTTTCTGTGTGAATGAACTTAGGGTATCAGTGGCCACATGAAATTATCAGATGTTTAAGGGGCCAAATGACTCATAATCAGCTAGTGCACAGAACAAACATTACCAAATTATGACATGCAACACCAATTTGAGGATATGCCTTTAGGGATTAAGGAACTTTCACATAAGGGCAATGAGTGTGGAAGCAGTCAAATGGTGAAAATGCAGATTAGCAATCGGCGAGGTGTAGACTGTGGGGAGAAACACCCTAGATAATCGTGCAACAAAATTAACAGTGATGGTTGAAGCTGAAGAGATAACGTGTTTCGGATGTAGCTTTCTGGCCCCTGCAATCAGTAAGAATTGTACAGATGCTACTATGCTAGGATGTGCAGAAAAAACGGTACATGAAATAAGCAATGAACAGAGAGCACAGTATTACATAGGGAGGAAACAGCGGGATTTAGGAAATTCCCCATTGCCCAGCTATGGGATGGCATACTGAAGTCCTTACAGCAGGCGTGCCTAGACAGAGGGGTCACCTGAGGTAGCCCACACCCGAACTTACTCACAGGCATGAGACCCTCAAGAGACTCTGGTACCAGTTGCCCCCCCCTCCTTTTTCTTCCCTCTAAGAAAGGGCCCATACCAAACCTCTCATAACTGTAGAACACCTGTACTCCGCGCACGTGTATAGTACCACGCTTGTAGCCCCTCACGCTCAGAACCACTGATGCTCCATAACACACCTAACTCGATCGTGCAGTTTCGCAACCCTCCCATCTCCCAGGTGACGGAACCATGTCCTGCTCCTTGTGCGTGACAGGCACGACTGTCCCACCCTGGAGACGCCGCACAGACGCCCTTGTGGTGCCCCCCCTTTGCGCCCCCGCTGCTCTCTCGCCTCGCCCTAACCCCGCACTACCAGATCCTACCTCTTGGTGCAACTCCCCCCGCTCTTACACAAACAGACGCCCTACCCCTTAATAGCCCTTCTCTTCCCGGCTCCCCCTGTCAAGGTTCACGTTCCAGTTTCTACGTTAGTTCTATTTTACAAAGCAGGACCTTTATCATAACTGGTTAGACGTTCAGTTATATACACATGTGATGCTGACACCTACACCTCCGCTGACACTTACTAACTTCACTTCATTCACATGATAAGAGGCACGTCACACACAACTTGAGAGGCGTGACTGAGGGACGCGCTCCGATCACACACCGATGGTCCTACGCTACGAGTTATATCTCTGACCACCATTACAACATTACTACTGCGGACGAATGGCACACACGCTGAGACACCAGGCATGCGGGATACGGCTATGACGGCCGCTTCCACTTACCGCCGCAGAATGCGACTACCCCTATGCCCTGGTACAACACACCATTGCTCCAACTGTTTGTCACACCGCAGTATCACATGCGACAGACCTGTGCTTCTTTATATTTCTGATCCCACTGTTTATTGTTGCCAATGGATACTAACCATAGATGTTCATGTACTGCTGATAGCATATCCATGACACTGGAGATTCACTACCACATAAAAACACGTAAAAATCATAGGCCTGACTGTTACCTGAGCTTCCCTAAGTATGATGTGTACATGTTTTATCCTACCACGCCGCCGGACCCCAGGGTTGTCGGCTACAACGGCTGTGTTATCCTACCAACTATGCGTACAGTTTACACTTATTGCAGCCGGCCCAAAGAGGTTGTAGGCTACGTGCTGTGTCAAATGCAACATGTGCAATAAAGGTCTTAAAAAAATAAAAAAAATGAAATAAGCAATGAAAGAGTAGCAGTAGTAGAGGACTGATTGATCAAATAAGAGAACTAAGGAGGGAGATGTGGTTTCAGAGCATGTATTTTGGAAATCTGTGAAGTAGGTTAGATAAAAAAGACGTACCTACAATAGCTGATTACATGTTATCTAAGTTTCAGTTAGAGGATCCAAATATGAGTGTGATGAGTTAAAACAATAACCCTGTCAATGTTGTAGGTCATTTTAATTTTACCTTACAATTGAAAGGAAAGATGAATGAATCCAAAGTGTATAGGCATTGAAGGTTCCTATTTAGAATGTTGGCCACAGCAATGACAACTCATGTTGTCACTAGAGAACCCAATCACTTGGATCTGGCATTAGAGCATTGCAGATTGATTTCAAATGTAAATGATGGAAATGCAGATCACGGAGCACATTATCTTCAAATGTATTTCCATCAATTCTAAGTTTTATAAAAAGCTTTGTACATAGAATAATACTCAAAGAAAATATTACTTCCAAAGTTCACAAGGTACAAAATGTGTTTGTGTCAGTAAGGAATGCACTATGGGAAGAATTAGAGAGATTGTGTGAAAATAGAGGAATGAACTGACCAAATGATTGTCATCTGTGGTAGTTGTACTCAAAATCCTCAACAAATAAGATTATGTTTAGATTTGAGGGATTTAAATGAGGGTGTGTGGGTAGATTGACATCCCCTTCCCAATAATGGAGAGTCCTAGGCCTCATGAAGTGAGCTGCAATTTTCTCTAAATTAGACCTTATATACGTATATCACCAAGTAGAGTTCAATGCAGACTCCATGCCGCTAACGCCCTTCATTGTACCAGAAGGAGCATACATTATAAAATCATGCCATTTGGGTTAAAATCTGCCTCTGCTGTATTTCAAGGTGTTATGCACAAAGTTTTCAAGGGTTTGTATAAGGCTGAACATTTTCAGTGTGATACTAACATTTTTGGAAAGACCAAGAAGGAGCACAATGACCTGTTTCAGCACTCTTTTAACAATTTGGCAATAACTAAGGAGAAATGTAAGCTTCATGTAAAGTCTGAAGATTATTTGGATCACTGACAAAATATCGACCTTCAAAATATCGACCTACAGGAATATCAAGTCAAAAATATTGAGGGCAAGAATATCGACATCCTATCTACAACATGGTAAGTACAAAAATATCGAAAAAATAATATAGATGTTAAAAATATCGATGTTAAAAATATCATTTTTTTTCTTTTAAAATACAAATGTAAAATAAAGTAAATAACACTAATAAATAAAATCTACATAGTTAAAAGTATCTAATAATGTTTAAAATTAATAAATAATACATATATAATAATAATACATTAATTAAATATATACAGTAAATATATAATATATATGTACTGAACAATAAGTTGTAATAATTATTTTACTAATTTATAAATTAATAAAATATATTCTAAATTACAAATACATTTACAAACATAAAACAATAACATGAATAAAATGTAAAAAATATAAAAAATTAAATATACTTTTAATATTTTTTAAATTAATTATATAAAACGTTGGATAGCGTAAGGGTAAAAATTACTATTCCCACTCCAGAGAGTGCAACAGTAGGGAAAGCGTTGGATAGCGTAGGAGTAAAAATTACTATTCCCACTCCACAGAGAGCAACAGTAGGGAAAGCGTTGGATAGCGTAGGAGTAAAAATTACTATTCCCACTCCAGAGAGTGCAACAGTGGGGAAAGCGTTGGATAGCGTAGGGGTAAAAATTACTATTCCCACTCCAGAGAGTACAATAGTAGGGAAAGCGTTGGATAGCGTAGGAGTAAAAATTACTTTTCCCACTCCAGAGAGTGCAACAGTGGGGAAAGCATTCGATAGTGTAAGAGTAAAAATTACTATTCCCACTCCACAGAGTGCAACAGTAGGAAAAGCGTTGGATAGCGTAGGAGTAAAAATTACTATTCCCACTCCAGAGTGCAACAGTAGGGAAAGCGTTGGATAGCGTAGGGGTAAAAATGACTATTCCCACTCCAGAGAGTGCAACAGTAGGGAAAGCGTTGGATAGCATAGGAGTAAAAATTACTATTCCCACTCCAGAGAGTGCAACAGTAGGGAAGCGTTGGATAGCGAAGGAGTAAAAATTACTATTCCCACTCCAGAGAGTGCAACAGTAGGGAAAGCGTTGCATAGCGTAGGGGTAAAAATTACTATTCCCACTCCAGAGAGTGCAACAGTAGGGAAAGCGTTGGTTAGCGTAGGAGTAAAAATTACTATTCCCACTCCAGAGAGTGCAACAGTAGGGAAAGTGTTGGATAGCGTAGGAGTAAAAATTACTATTCCCACTCCAGAGAGTGCAACAGTAGGGAAAGCATTGGATAGCGTAGGGGTAAAAATTACTATTCCCACTCCAGAGAGTGCAACAGTAGGGAAAGCGTTGGATAGCGTAGGGGTAAAAATTACTATTCCCACTCCAGAGAGTGCAACAGTAGGGAAAGCGTTGGATAGCGTAGGGGTAAAAATTACTATTCCCACTCCAGAGAGTGCAACAGTAGGGAAAGGGTTGGATAGCGTAGGAGTAAAAATTACTATTCCGACTCCAGAGAGTGCAACAGTAGGGAAAGCGTTGGATAGCGTAGGAGTAAAAATTACTATTCCCGCTCCAGAGAGTGCAACAGTAGGGAAAGCGTTGGAAAGCGTAGGGGTAAAAATTACTATTCCCACTCCAGAGAGTGCAACAGTAGGCAAAGCGTTGGATAACGTAGGGGTAAAAATTACTATTCCCACTCCAGGGAGTGCAACAGTAGGGAAGGCGTTGGATAGCGTAGGAGTAGAAATTACTATTCCCACTCCAGAGAGTGCAACAGTAGGGAAAGCGTTGGATAGCGTAGGGGTAACAATTACTATTCCCACTCCAGAGAGTGCAACAGTAGGGAAAGCATTGGATAGCGTAGGGGTAAAAATTACTATTCCCACTCCAGAGAGTGCAACAGTAGGGAAAGCGTTGGATAGCGTAGGGGTAACAATTACTATTCCAACTCCAGAGAGTGCAACAGTAGGGAAAGTGTTGCATAGCGTAGGGGTAAAATAACATACTTATAAATAAAAGCTTTTTTTAATAATAAAAATATAAACTATTAAATAAATATAAACCATATACAAAACCTATACATAATTATAAAAAACATGATTAGCTAAATATATTTAACCAAAAATAAATATTAAAAAACACCATTTTATAATATTTAATTACCAATTAATAATTAATTAACAATTATATTATTAACAAAACAATTATTTTAAAAACATTGATACTTAATTACATTTAAATTACTTCCCTCCATATCCCCCTATAAACCCACTACCCGCAACAGAACACATTTATCTATTTATGAATTAATTAAAATTATTTACCAATTAATTAAAATTAATTACCAATTAATTAAAATTAATTTATAATTCCTACTAATTAATAATGAATTAAACATAATTAAATTACTTCCCACCCTATTCCCCTATAAACCCACAACCCGCTACAGAACATATATATCAATTATTCAATTAATTAAAATGAAATACCAATTAATTAAATTTATTTACCAATTATTTAAAATTATTTAATAATAACTACTAATTCATAATTAATTTAACATATTTAAATTACTTCCCACCCTATTCCCCTATAAACCCACAACCCGCTACAGAACATATTTATCAATTAATCAATTAATTAAAATTAACTTCCAATTAATTAAAAATAATCACCAATTAATTAAATTTATTAATAAATCCTACTAATTAATAATCAGTTTAATATAATTAAATTACTTCCCACCCTATTCCCCTATAAACCCACTACCCGCTCCGGTACTAAACCATATAATTTGCTTATAAATAAATATATAAAATTAATACACATATAATATTAAGTATTTTAAATACTTAAGTTAAGCATATAACACTTACATAATAAAAAACAAAAAAATAATACAAATATCGATATTAGTGTCATCAAAATTAGTGACATCGATATATATGCTATCGATATTACTAACTTCGATATTACTTACATCGATATAAAAAATTTCGATATTACTTACCTTAGGGTCGATATTCTGTCTAACGATATTCTTGACATCGATATTCTGCACCTTCGAAATTTCAAACACGATATTTTGGTAGGTCGATATTTAATTCTCGATATTTTGACTGTGTACCAGATTATTTATGACGCTCAATTAGTAAAGAAAGACTTACCCAAAAGAAAAGTTTAGTAAAAGCAATTGAGGCAGCTCCCAAAACAATGGTTAAAGATCAACATAAGACATTTCATGATTTGACAGGGAACTGTGCTAAATACATTCCATGAATTGCTTACAAGATTGTCTGTATCAGAGCACCGAAGAACAAGAATGAGAGATGTGCCTGAAATGTAGACGAGAAAGAGAGAGTTTAGCAACAATGAGGGCAATAGCAGACACTTTTACATCCTCCTGTAGGGTTTCTCTGCACCCCAGTACACCATTAAACGCCTAAGATTAAGCCTCACACTGTGATTGCAAATGAAACAATTAATGGACAGAATGCAGAACAATGTCATACATTCACCCCAGTACAGAGATCTGGGCCTAAATCCATCATTTGTTTGCTCTCCATGCCATTTCAGTTTAAACCCAGACATATGCAAGTCAGTCTTGACCATGCGCCCAATGGGAACAGTCCTGCCCGAACTGCCAGGCCAGGTCCTCCCTGGGCTGGAACCAAGCATCCTGGGACCGGTTTTGGGGTTTCACCCTTCATCAGCCATGATAGCTCAACTCCAGTGACATGGAGAGTAACCCTGGGTGTAGTGTGCGTAGCGGGGCTACGCGGAGTGCCACGGAGTCAGAAACATACTCCATGGCACCCTGCGCAGCTTCGCTATGCCACCCACCTCCCACCCCCCTATTAACAAATTGATTAACAATGAAATAAAATTATTTTAAAGTACATTGAAACCACTTATCTTGCCTGCGTCATCCCCTGGTTCCCTCCATCTCTCTATGGTCGTTACTGGGAAAATTGCGCTTGCGCGTGCCCTCGCATTTCTCGAGAGTTTTCCCAGAAACAACCATGGAGAGGAGGAGGGAAGCCCGGGGATGCCACAGGCAAGGTAAGTGGTTTAAATTTACTTTAAAGTAATTTTATTTCATTGTTTATCAATTCTTAATGGGGGGGTGGGAGGTGGGAGCTGGCCACTCTGCTCCGTCACGGAGTGTGTGGAGATTTGCCTACTCCGCGTTCTCCGCGTAACGTGGTGTAGGTAAATCTCCACACACTCCGTGGGCGGAGCGGAGTTCTCCGCCCACGGTTAATGGAGAGCACGGGACTGGGGGAGTATGTTTTTTTTTGTTCTGCATTCTGTCCATCAATTGTGTGTCTTTTGCTTTCACACTGTGATTTGGCATTACACTTGATTGATTAGGATAGACCAGGGATGGATCACTTTTCACAAACATGTTGCAAATACTTTTACTAAGATCTTGACCTCTGAATTTAATAATGAAATATATCTTTTGGAGGCAGTTCATTTGGGGCCTCCCCTATTTGGGTATCACTACTATCATAGCCAGTCTTTGATCCAGTTGCTTTCCTTATACATAGCCAATTACTGTGGGGTGAACCAGGATGCCATAGCCTTCAACTATTCCATAGGGAGACCGTTGCGACCCATTTTCTTTCCTGTTTGTAGTTCTCAATCGCTCGTCAATCTTGGTTGGCTCAGTGTCGGCCCCTAAGTAATCTATTGTCTCAGGACAATAGTGGCAGTCCGATATCCATAAGGAACTCTGCTACCTTCGCATTCATTGTTGCTACATCCAGCAAAAATAGCAGAGTGTAGTAAGCAGCAAATTATTTTGCAATGTTCTAGCTTCCTCTTGTAGGGTCATCCGCCCCATTCCTGATTTCTAAGACTCAATTCTGGGACAGGTCCCTCTAACCTAGCCAGGCCAAGAGCTTCCTGCGCTTGTTCCCCACATTATATAAATGATGCATGGAGTCTCTGTGTGCAGTGTATGCAGCATAAGTAACTAGGTTCCGATATTTCTGCTGCATCAGAGTTAATTTATGTCCCCGGTTATCGCTCGACCTGGTCTGGAGCTAGGACTCTTGTTCTTGGATCTTTCTTACTAAATCATACAAAGTTGTTTGAAGGTTCAAATGATAACAGAGACAAACATGAGGTGTGGAGGAAAGGTGGGGTGAAAAATGTAAATCTGAATGAAGTTGCTTCAGGAACACTAGAGCATTAGATCTACTTGTAGGAGACATGGTGAGGATTAGGAAAAGCAAGACGGGGAATTCATGTTCTTTCAGGTTTGGAGCCAATTAGAGGGGTCATGTGGCGAAATTGTCAGACCGCAATGTATGGCATGGGCAGAGTTAGTGGAGACATATTGACATCAAGAAGCGGGCAAATAGTGACATCAACAGAAGTGGTCTTAGTGGAGATCAAACTCATGCACAGACAAACAGTGTGGTGGCGACATTATCACCTTAGATGCAGCGCAAATATCCCTCCCCAGTGCTGCGCTGTCCATTGGAACTAGTGCTGAATGGACATCCAATGGACGTGCGCAGCACTGGGGAGGTAGTGCTGCCGTCGGCCAACGCCCCGACGCAGCACTTAAGAGGTTAAAAAATGTAATTCGTCATATAGCCTAAAACATGTTTTCCATGTAATAATTATTACTTCTTCCTGTGTTATAGATGACATGGATTACAGTAGTTTCTTGGATAGGTATCATTATTCAGGTGAGAATCTTTAATCTTTCCTAATGTAATTGTTATTTTAAGACAAAATAAAGCAACATAATACTGTTGTATTTTACGTTATGGTGTTTGTACACTATTTTGATCGCACATGCAAATATATACATATATTATCCAGTGGCCACTGGGTAGTTATAGGTCGGTCAGCTTTTCCATCGACAAAGTGTTTTTTTGGTTTGCTAATATCTTTTGTGCCGTTTGCAAATCTTCACAAAACCTTCCCCCAAAAAAATTAATGTATCTCCGCTTCTGTATGTAAACTTTCAGAGTGATCCATCCGGCGGGGGCTGCTAAAAAAGGGGGGTCCCAAAAGCAAATTTCCCCAATGCATTTTCCATAAACTTCTTTAGGCAGCACTACCACAAAAAACTACTGAAAAGAATTACACCGAAGTTGGCAAGAAGTTAGATTTTGGGCCGCAGATTGTGATTTTCATAATTTAGTTTAGATCTGTTCAGTTGTTTTTGAGAAATTAAGGTTTAAAAATATTTATATATCTAGACGGTTGGGTCCGAAGGACTTCCAAGAGAATCCCATGGAAGCGCCGATTAAAACAAGAGCATTCTGATTGGTCCAGAGAGTTTTTTTTCCCTTGGGCCAATTCACTCCCTCAAGACTCAGTCTCCAGCTGGGAGTGCGTGCTCTGAATTGACTGTCAGAGACATGAGAAAAATGTTGCCAAGCCTTTCAGGACTCAGGGACTAGGGGCCAGATGTAGGAGCCCTAATACTGGTCGGTAACGGCCGATTTCTGCCGTTACCGACCGGTATTTGGCTTTTGAGATGTAGGGGGCCTATTCGGTAATTTTACAGATTCGGTAAATATACAGATTCGGTAAAATACCGAATCGGTATATTTACCGAATCAGTAAATCCATATGTAGCTGGCACTCTGCCACAGGCCCTTAAGAGTCGGTATTTTACCACACTATCCTATTGTGTGGTAAAATACCGAATTCAGGTGTGCATGCACATCTGTGCATGCACACCTGTGCCATGTGACACACAGACATGCCCTTAGGGCATGTATGTGTGCCACATGTCACACAAGCCTGTACTTGGTGTGCTAGAGGGTGTCAAAGTGACACCCCCTGCACCCTTGCAGGATTCGGTATTCACCAGTTCGGTAAATATCGAATCGGTATTTCCCATTGATTCCTATGGGCTTCAAGGCCCATAGGAATCAATGGGCAATACCGATTCGGTATTTACCGAATCGGTAAATACCGAATCTTACAGATTCGGTAATGGTGTTTAAAAAATTATCTACATCTGCCTCCTTCTAATTTACCGATTCATAAATACCGAATCGGTAAAATTCGGTATTTATGAATCTGTAAATTAGATTTACCTACATCTATCCCTTAGTTCCCTGTCTTGAAGTTAAAAAGAATGATAATATAAGGGGGCAGGGTAGGGATACCCTTTTCCCCTAGGGCCTTTGAGGCATTTAATATTTTGGCCCTTCTGGGGCCAAAATATAAAAAAATTCTGTAATTTTTGCTTCAATCCAGCGGGATCGCAGAAAAAAACACAACACCCTTCCATTTTTTAATATATTTTGGGGATGGGGTATAAGTGAGGGCCCCCTCTTTTAGCTGATTTGAGCTCCCAATCTCCAGGGCCACGTCTTGAAAAAAGGTGAGGGGACATGCAGCCCCCCTTCTTGAACCTTTGTAGGCCCAGTGAACCAGATCCGCCAGGGCCAAACTTAACTTTAAAGAGAAAGGGGGACACACGGCCTTCCTTCTCCAGCTTCTACAGGCCCAGGCACCTGATTACACAGGGGCGGCGCAAGTACTCTGTCCCGGGGAGCCCATCCCTGAGACAGAGTAGTTTCACTGCATGCATTGATGTGGGCACAAAAACATGTTTGCTCCCACCTGGCAAGATCATTTTAAAATCTCCTGTCAGAAGAGAGGAAACATGTCTTACCTGCCTGCGGTCGTGTGGGGCAGGGAAGGCAAGTCTGCTCCCAGCTGGCAGGGAGATTTAAACATGGTTTTTGCTGGCTAGATGCAGACTTCTGTTCTGTTTTGCTGTCCGTACTCTAGCGGGCAAGGAAACAGAACATATATTGCTCCTGCTTGGAGGGAACAAGCACCACACGGGGAGCCAGCTAGGGCCACAGGATCCTGGGGTTGCCCCTGCAGTTCCCAAAAAGTGGTTTCTTGGTGCCCTGGGTGGGCACAGGGGCACCCACCTCTGGTCCTAGAGGATGTGGTCCCAGGGACCAAGAAGACTCAGGTAGGGCAGCTGCAGGTCCCCCACCCCTTATTTACACACTCAGAATTTGGAGGATGGGGTCCCTGAGTCCTAATAAGGCTCCGGGAAGAGAGCCACACAGCCCCTTCCTTTTTTGATTGGCTTTTGCCACAGGGGTGAGCTTAGACTGACATGTTTTCTGTACAGGGAGCCAGTAGAGTTCCCTGAGGTAGTGGGTGATGTGGATTTGTCTGGGGATATCCAGGACAAGTCTAGCTGTGGCTTTCTGTATGGTCTGTCGTCGTCAAAGGAGGTGAGCTTCGATCCCTGCATTGAGAGTGTTGCCATAGTCCTGTTGCAGCAGCGGCTCCTATGCCGGAGGAGCAATGTCCCCTTCCACGAGCAGCTGCAAAAATTGAAACAAAATGATAATAAACCAGGTTTATTGTAATTTGAGTTTTCTCTCCTGGGATAGTCTTGGGGGTAGGACCATCGCGGGGTCAGTCATGGAGGTGGAGTGGTAGGCACTGTTGTCTGTACGCATGTGGGTTTGGCCAACCATCTCAGGATGGCCAAACCAACATCAACATCCGCACTGAAGCTGTCTCCAACCCGAGATGCGTTGCCGGGTTGGAGACAGTAAGCACAGGCTCCCAGTCTCTCTGGTAGCGCAAATCGGGGGCTCTCAGGCCAATCATGATGCTGCTCTTATGCAGCATGAAAGCAGCCTCAGGATTGGCCTCAGGGGATTCTGGAAGCCTGTGCCGAGCAGAAGAGCCATGATGTGGCAATGTGGCAGGTAAGTTATTTTTAATTTATTTTTGTTGTTTTATTATGATTGTTCATCCCCGATCCACCCACCCTGATTCTGTTCAGTCGGCTGGGGATGAGGGCCTGGGTGATGATGTGTCTTGAGCTTTGGGGTAGCCATTTGAATACCTTACGAAGGAAGCAAGCCCTGGTACTTGTAAATGTCAGTATTAGTATGTAGTTATACATATTAAAAAATACAGACATATTTTGACGTATTTAGGTTTTCACGAATTCATTATATGTGTTGACCCTTTGCCTTGAATTTTTGCTCTGAATTTTTACTCTTTGACCCGAATTTTTACAGTGACTGCCCAGAATGTGCCTCTTTGCCAGGTGGCCAGCCTAGTTGCATGCATTTACATTAATTGCAACCAGCAAATTTATTCCAAAGGCAGTTAGAGAGACCGTAGACTTTAAGCACTCTTTTTTTTTTGTTACTTCATCGGATCATCCTCACCTTTCTATTGTTGTATAAACACATGGGATAAAGCAAGACAATATTAATTTCTGAAACCTGCTCGCGCCTCCAGGGTCCCTGCGTGCGAGCGTACGGACGTGCTCATGACGCCGTTCCGGCAGTTATTAGTGACACCACAAGCATGTCACGTTCGCCTTGCAGGGGATCTGTGTGCGGAAGAGGTTTCTGCTAGAATTATCAGCCTTATGGCTCATCGGCCCTGGCAGAAGGGAGGGAAGGGGAGCAGCTGCGGACGTATCTGACACATCAGGGTCTGCGCCTCCCAGCTGTACCTGGCGACGCCCACTTCCAACTGCTTCTGTCATTAATGTATAAAATTATATTATTTCTAGAAAACGCAGCAGTCACCAATATCACACTTTTCTCACACGCGCCACACATGACCTATACTTTATTTGATGCTCCGAGCACCATCTAGTTTTAATGGATCTGCGCCACAGACTAACAGTTCACACGGAAAAAAAATAAGGGGCAGATTTACAAGCCCCCTGCGTCTCTTTTATGCCGCCCTTGCGTCACTTTTTTGACGCAGCGGCGGCGCAAAAGATGCGCCATGGTGCGGGGTATTTACAACGTGACGCATCTCTCAGATGCGTCACATTGTAAAGCCCTGCACCAGAAGGAGGCGTTCCATCGTGGGGGGTGGGGGGGGGGGGGGCGATCCGGCGCAGGAACGCCTCCCAAAAGTGGCTGAGTGAAATGTACAAGATTTCACTCAGTCACTTTTGGGCCCATGCTGAGACAAAACCCTGCGCCTGCTTGAAGCAGGCGTAAGGATTGAGGCATCATTGTGCACATAGGGCCCCCCTGATCATTGCTGGAGCTGCGTGTGACGCATCTGTGCCATTTTTGCCCCTTGGTGCGCCGCATTATAAATGCGGCGCATCCAGGGTGGCGGAGCTGCGGCGCACAATAACTGGCACATCCCCGCTGATATGCAGGGATGCACCAGTTATTGTGAATATGCACCTAAATGCCTAACAACGTACTCAACGAGAACGCATGTAATGCAACTGGTTATTGCTTGACGAGGCAAATACTGAGCTGTTGTTGAGGCCTATTGAACCAACAAATTATAAAGTCAGTCGTTTTACCTTTTGTAGAGTGCATGCACACATAGGCACACATGATTGGTACGCATGAGAATGTGAATAGAATGCGCATGCAGATACAGCCCAACATATCCAAAGAAACCCATTTTCATAAAAATTCAACAGACACCCAATCACACCAAACAAGCATGGTCAACAGCACACACAGACCAACACAATGCTGCAGGGGGTCCCAGGAAAATGCACTGTAGTGGAGCACTGAGTGATGTTTATGGTGGTATCTGTGGGTGATGTGCATTGAGAAGCTCTAGAGGTGTTGCGCTTGGGGTGGTCCCTGCTTGATATTCAAATGACAGTCTAGTGCTCTGCACAGTGTGGGGTGGCTGGCTGACGTTAGAAGGGGGCACGGGCTGATGTACAATTGTAGCACATACTGATGCACAACAGAGGAATGTTATGCCTCATGTCATTATTCACAACTTCTGCCAGTCCTAGACCAGGCATATTCTAAATAATCCAAAGTACTAATGGGTCACAATAAAGAGGGCTGGCAGAAGGAGTGTTGCACTGAAGTTTACAAAAAAGTGATGGATGGAATGTTTGAATTAGTCTCAGCCACTGATAATAACTCGGGCCACGTTCCAGTTTTGATCCCGCTCCAGTAGGAACAGTCCAGCCCAGACTTCCAGGTCAGGTACGATCAGAACCAGAACACAAGCGACTGAAGACCGGTTTTGACCTTAAAAGAGTGGCACTTTAAAATTTTGTGGTAATATGAGTGATTAAATAACGTTATACCCTATGTAAGGGAAAGCTAGAAGAGAGAGAATGGGGCAGGCACGAAACGTGACAGGGAAAATAAGAAAGTTAACCTAAATTTCCTGAAAAAAAACAGTGGCTGAAGTGGGCGTGATCGGCAGGGCACGGCATGCCCCTACTTTCTTATTTTAATAGCTTCTGTTCCCCTACGTTCTTCTATTAAACACGCGTCCCCTGACGGCAGAAATAGCCAAGGCCTACATATAAGGCTTGGCTTTCGTTGCCGTTCAGGGAGGGGCGGGAGGGGAGCATCTTTTGCCCGGAAAAGGCCAGGACTGTGTCCACTCCTTTTGCTCTGCCACTGGCAGCCCCCCCTCCTACTCCCTTAATGAAAACCGTAACTTCAAGAAACTGTTATTATTCATTCTTTCCTCTTGTTTATTTGTTCCCCTTTTCTATCGATCCAAAAAAGAAAAACACGTTTGCTGGAAATGACGTCTTTTCCAGTCATGTTTCTATTCCAATGTGCAGCCCTGGGACAGAGAAAAAATAAAAGGTGAACAATAATAAAGATTCAGTGGTCGCTAAGTGGCCAGATTGATTTTATTCACACCCAAACACATTAGTGCCACTTTACAGAGTTTGCCAGTGAAGCATTACTTTTGTTTTCTCCTCTTCATTTGAACAACATTGTTTTCCCTGGGTGGGGAGGTGCACAATTCCTAGAGGTACTGTAATGCTTCATTGATGGGTGTACTGGAAAACAAACTGTGTACCGAGGCTCTGAGTTCAGGGATGTTGTCTTTTGAAACTATACTGCTTATGTTCTGGATATAAGCAATGGACATTGGAACAGGCCCCTTCTGGAATAATGTCCTTTACTTTTCAGGCACAAACACTCATTGCGTTTTGAATAATAAGTGTGAAAGTGTGAAGGTAACCATATTTTTCCTGCTTCCGTTTCAGATGCTTTACTCAATTTTGTATTCCCTAAGCATTTACTTTTTCCAGGATGTTGTTACTTTTTTTTTATGCAGCATATTACTCTTGTCCAGTGCATTTGAAATAAGTCACATCTAGGTGCTTATTACGGAGCACAATTGGGTTGTGGTTGAATGCAGTGCGAGTTTCTTTTAGTGGGGCAGTATGGTGTCCAGTGGGGGAGAGGTTGTGGTACTATGGTCAGAGATGCCGAATTTGGAACTAGGGAAACAGGCTCAGCCTTCATGACCAGTCTACCAGGCTGCCAATCTCCTGAGGGAACACATTCTCACGCTAGACCTTAGAAGGCTCCGCAAGACCTTAGAAGCCCTTGTGTCTTAGCACCAGCAGGTGGACACTAATGGTGGCAAGTGTGGGTTAACCCTGAAGGCCTGTCCATAACAATCCATGCTGAAGTTTACCTCCAGTCTTGCGAGAGAGCCTACGTAGCAGCACACCCTCGAGCAACAGTGACTCTGTCACTGAGGTCACAGGACCCATGAGCAGGGCAATGCGACTGGTGTGATCGCACCAGGCGTTAACTTCGGGTGGGGTCCTCACGTTTGCAAGTATATTATGTTCTAGTAGCACTTCCTGCCTCTGTCCTGGCCTCCAGCAAATTTCAGCAAAAATAAAAATGTCATCAATCAATCAATCAGGGAATTATAAGCATGCTACTCACCCGAGAGGGTCTCAAGGTGCTGTGGGCGGGGCGGCAGATCTGTTAGCCGAAGAGCCGGGTCTTAAGGGTCTTCCTGAAGGTGTTCAGGGAGGGGGCGCGTCTGATGTTTTCCGGGAGCTCGTTCCAGGTTTTGGCTGCAATGTGAGAGAAGGATCTTCCACCAACCCTGGCTCTGTGGGTGTGTGGGGTTTCGGCTTGTGCAAGGTTGGAGGATCGGAGCTTTCTCTGGTATGTGGAAGTTGATTATGCCGTTGAGGTATGTGGCTCCAGTGTTTTGTAGGCATTTGATGACATGGGTGAGGATCTTGAAGGTGACTCTTTTCTCTACAGGGAGCCAGTGGAGGCTTCGTAGGTGATGGCTGATGTGTTCTTGCCAGGGATGTCGAGGACAAGTCTGCTGGCGGTATTCTGTACCGTTTGGATTTTGCAGAGTAGGGACTTGCTTATCTACGGCATAGAGTGCATTTCCATAATCCAGTGTGCTTGTGATGAGTGCGTGGGTGACCATCTTCCTTGACTCCGGGGTGATCCATTTGAAAGTTTTGCGGAGGATGCAGAGGGTGTTGAGCAGCTGGAGGTCATGGCGTTGACTTATCGGTTCATGGTGAGGGATGAGTCGAGTACGATGCTGAGGTTTCTGGCGTGGTCCCAGGGGGAGGTGGGCTTCCAAGGGCAGTTGGCCACCCAGTGTTGTCTCATGATGAAGGGGTAGTTCCAAGGACGAGGACTTCTGTCTTCTCAGCGTTGAGCTTTAGGCAGCTGTTGGCCATCCAGACTATGACGTCCTGCATTCCTTTCTGGAAGTTTAGTCTGGCGGGGTGGGGTCTTTGGTGATAGAGAGGATGAGCTGTGCGTCTTCTGCGTAGGAAAGAATGTTGAGGCTGTGTTGTCGAACGATGGTGACGGGGGGGGGCCATGTAGAAGTTGAAGAGGGTCGGGCATAGTGATGACCCATGTGGGACTCGGCAGGTGATTTTCATGGCATCAGAGAGGAAGGGTGGCAGTCTAATTCTTTGGCTTCTGTTGAGGAATGATCGGATCCAATCTTGGGCTGTTCCTTGTATGCCAGCATAGTGTAGTTTGGTCACGAGGGTACGGTAGGAGACTGTGTCAAAGGCTGCTGAGTGGTTGATTAGGATGAGGCTGTGGAGTGGCCTTGGTCCAGGAGGCTGCGTATGTCATCCGTGGCGGCGAGTAGGGCAGTGTCGGTGCTGTGGTTGCTTCGGAATCCGGATTGGGATGGGTCGAGTATGGCGTTGTCTTTGATGAATCATGTCAGTTCCTTGTCAACTGTTTTCACTACCACTTTAGCCGCGAAGGGGAGGAGCGAGGTAGGTTTGTAGTTCTTGAGGTCAGTGTGATCAGCTGTGGGCTTCTTGTGCAGGGGCCTGACTTCTGCGCGTTTCCAGTCATCTGGGAAGGTGACTGTTTAGAAGGTGGTGTTGATAGTGTGTTGTAGCTTGGGTGCGATGGTGGTGGCGGCTCTGTGGTAGATGTGTGGGGGCCAGGTGTCGTGCGAGCCCCTGAGTGGATGCCTTTTATAGTCATGGTGGCATCTTCGGCTGTGATTAGCGTCCAGGTGGAGATGGTGGGCTGGTTGATGCGTCTAGGGGGCGGGCCGGCTGTGGCGTCTGGTGGATGGTCGATAAAGTTGTCATAGAGGTTTCTGATTTTGAGGTGGAAGTAGGTTCGAGCTTATCGCAGAGGTCTTGGGATGGCATGATGTCTGCGGCTTCGCTGCGGGGTTGGTGAATTCCTGAATGGCACTGAAGGGTTCCTTAGAGTTGGTGGAGTTGGTGAGAATTTTCTTGTCGATGAAAGTCCTCTTGGTGGTTCTGATCCAGTTATGGTAGTCCGTCATGGCATTTTTGTAGGTGGTGTCGTTTTCAGCTGTCTTGGTGTTTCTTCAGTACTTCTCCAGGAGTCCTCAGTTGCGTCTGGCCACTTGGAGATCGGCGGAGAACCAGGTGGCTTTCCTGTGGTGTTGTTTGTCAGTGCTGCGTAGCAAGCGAGTTTGTCTGCGCAGTTGGAGATCCAGGTGTGGACTGGAGTTCCCTGACTGTGATGTTGGTGTCTGCTGCCGAGGTGTGGCTGTCTCGAGTGAGGGTGGAGTTCAGTCGCTCGTCTGTGACCTTACTCCAGTTCCTTCGTGATGGGTGTGAGGCCGGTTTGGGTGTCTTGGGCTTGTCGACTGTGAAATGTACGCAGTGGTGGTCGGGCCATGGAGGTTGCATTGTGTGGCTGAAGTGTACGCTGTTTCCTGCCATGAAGATGAGGTCAAAGGTATGTCCTGCCCTGTAGGTCGGTATGGTGATGAGTTGTTTGAGTCCTATGTTGGCAAGGTTGTCACGAAGGGTGGTGGAGTTGGGGATGCTCTGGTTGTCGAGGTGGAAGTTAAGGTCTCCGATGAGTATGTAATTCATTGAGGCGATGGCGTGGGGTGCGATGAGATCAGTAATGGTGGTGGCAAAGAGGGCCAGGGGGTCTGCTGATGAGGGTTCCCCGGAGTGTTGATCTAGTGCTGGTTTTAATCTGGAAATGCAGATTTTCGCGGGAGGGGAAATTCTTGCTGGAGGTGGTGAGGCAAAGGGTATTCTTGTGTGCGATGGCGAGACCCCCTCCTGGGTGGTTGGGGCGGTCCTTCCTCTAGATCTTATATCCGTCCGGGATGGTGGTGTTGATGTCGGGAGCGGAGGAGGCATTGATCTTGGTCTCAGTAAAGCAGGCGATTTCGCGTGTGAGGGAGTTGAGTAGGCTCTCGATTAAGCATGGGCGGAAAATCTGTTCCGCTCGCGGATTTTGCGGATTTTCGGTAAATTCGCAATCCGCGAACTCACTGAAAATTTGCACGCAGCGGATTTTTTTGCTTGGTGATACAATAGTGCGGCGTGCGGCGTTCACTTACCGTCATTCAGAGTTTGCCGAGTTGTTTTTCTCGATATTTTGCGAGTGCTGCGCCATTTCGGATCTTGCTGCGGGATTCCGCAGGAGTTTGGCGACGCATCGCGAGAGTTCGCAATTGCGAACATGTAGATGCGGCGGGCAGCAACAATCTCGCACTCGCAAAATTACAAAATTTGCAATTCTGCACAAGAAATCCACCAGCAAGCAGCATAAACCTTCTGAAAATGATGATTTTTATCAGAATAACTCCTCAGGTTAACATTTGCCTGCACTTTTTTGGATTTGAGGCCTTTTTGACTTTCTTTGGATCACTTTTGGATTAGAAATCAACTTTCATAAGTAAGTTTGTTTGGGGCATTACAGTTGCTGTTCTGCAGAAAAACGAGTTTTGCAAAACTGAAAGCACTCAGCAGGTGCAAAAGTTAAAACTCATCATTAGTAACCATTCCCTGTAGTGCTTCCTGAGGGGCCCCTCCAGAGTTCAGTTGCCTACTTGCAACTATTCTATGACCCTGCTCTGACCCTCACAGCAGGCTCATAGAATAGCTACAAGTAGGCCACAAAGGTCCTGGGAAAAAAATTGCAATGCAACAGAAAGCAAATTTCAGATAAGGAAGCAGGTGCCAGACAGGAAGTTTAAATTCAGTGACACATTAATCAACCCCAAATTAATTCATGTCAGTTGAAGCAGGGCAGGTATGCTTGCTTTCCTCCCCCCCATAATCTACAGTGATGAACCAGAAATTAATTCATGTCAGTTGAAGCAGGGCAGGTGTGATTGCTTTTCCCCCCCATAATCTACAGTGATGAATCAGAGGGTGGCAGTGATGTACCAGAGGGTGGCATGGGTGAATCAGAGGGTGGCAGTGGTGAAACAGAGGGTGCTGTGAACCTGTGATGATGAACCAGACGTAGAAACAACAAAGTCGCGACCGTTGTGAGCCGACAAGTAAGTTCGCAATTGCGAACTGGTACAAAACCCTCGCGAACTGGCAGAAACCCTTGCGAACACAAAAAAATCCGCAAATTCGCGAGAGTTCGAGGATTTTGCAGATTGCGAGTTCGCAAATACACAAATTCGCGAACGCCAGATTCGCAAAATTCGCCCATGCTTACTCTCGATCGCCACAGCGTGTTTGTGCACAGAGCGCACATTGAGGAAGATGTACCTTAGGGTGTCGTGGGTGTTGGTGTTGGAGTCCGGGGTGGTGGTGTAAGGCTGGCGGCAGTGAACGTCGTGGGTCATGTTTGGTGTGACTTGTAGGCAGCCTCTATGTCTTCAGGGGTTGAGCCCGTGGAGGGCAGCTGTGCTATAGTGGTGGGAGGATCGAGATGAGTTGTCCCTAGTGCTGGTTGCGGTTGGGTCATGGATGGGCGCAGATGGGCGGTACAGCAGCTGGGAGGCGGGGAACGGGCATCGACAGGGGGACTGGGCCGCAGGCGCCGCAGTGGCAGGAAGGGAGTGGGGAAAGATGGAGCGGGCATGAGAAATGGGAGTGGCAGCCAGGAGGCAGAATCAGACAGAGCACACACAGAGGAATATGCCAACAGCGGCCTCGAACACCTCGCCGGAGAGCGCTGGAGGGCTCAGCGGCAATGCAGGTGAAGCCGAGCTGTTGGGGAGAGCGTAGGCCTGAGACCAGGGTCAGAGGCCTTACTAGAGATCCCCATGGTGGCCGCCATTAAGCAGGAGAGCGGCAAGAATAGATTGGGGCGAGACAGAACGGGCACGAGAAATGAGAAACTACAATGCTGAACTAACAATGAAGCAAAATAGATTAAAAAGGCCAAAATAGAACAAAAGACATTACCAGCAATTTACGAGCGCTGCAAGGAGGCGGAATCAGGCAGAGCACACACAGAGGAATATGCTGACAGCGGCCTCGAACACCTCCCCAGAGGGGGATGGAGAGCTCAGCAGCAACTCTGGTGGAGTGCAGCTGTTGGGACAGTGTAGGCCTGGGACCAGGGTCAGAGGTCTCAGAGGTCATGAAAACTCTGATGATTAATGTTCTTCCTAGAGAGAGATTGAGTTTTGTCAAGTGGAAGGTTTGACTCTGGAAAGATAGCGCATAGGGTTATTGTGCCTGCTGCAAAGAACATGTACCATGCAGATCACAAAGTGCAAAAAATGTAAATAGGTCAATGAGTTACTGATTTTGTCAGCGTGATCCTTTTGTCACTTGCAGTTTATAAGTCCAAATTCTAACATAAAACAGTGAGCTATGAACCAACATCTAAGAGCAGCATGCAAACTGCAGGGTATAAATTAGAGTGTTATGTTTTTCCCCCCAGTCTTTGATTATCCTAATCCTGCAAAAAGGGTTCATTTAGATATAAATTAATTCTGGTTATTAAAGAGAACCCCCACCATGGTATCACGTTCTAAATTCAGAGTTTGTGTTTCGCCAGGCCAATCACTATTAAAAGGTACTGCCTACAAGTATGGGTGTCATTTGATTCCTATAGCTTGTAGTCTTTTGTCTTATGTAACATTTCCTATACATTGATTTACACACGTATGATTGATTGTCTTTGTGTAATGTGTGTGATGTAAAGTGCTCTAACACCCTATACTGGTATCAGTGGTGCTGTAAATCAAATAATTAAATGCATCTGAGCAAGAGTGTGGTTATGAAGACTTGAGGGGCACTGTTAAAGGGTAGTAATGATGGAATCCATGGCGGAGGTGGCCATTGGGGGTCACCAACAAACATTGCTGCATTGGGCACCACCCGCGCTAAAACTAACCTTGCCCTTGAGGCCAGTCCGCCTCACCCATTGGTACCTCCGTTAGCCTTGTTTAAGCAGTAGTAGCTGCAACTCACCAGGGGTCGGCAATGCAGGATTTGCACGCACACCAAACTAAGTTCTCAAACTTCATGGTCTATCTGCTTCAGGCAGAAGCACGTTTAACACGTGCTGCCTGCCTAGGGGACACTGAAATTATGCAGCAATGGAGGACAAAATTATGCCGCAGTGTTGACTTAATTATGTAGCAAAAAAAAAAGCTTCAGCGTAATTATTGTGGTCTATTTTCTGATACTTTATTATTTTGACAGTTTTACACATGATTACAGTATCTGCAAAGATTTTGTCTTATTAGTACCAGTGTAAAATGCAAATGCAGCAGTAAGAACGATGATCAGTCAACCTTTGCAAAGGGCCGTCCACTTCTCAGCAACCCAAGTCACATATTTTAGTAACTTTTGATCCGTTTGAGATACAAACAATCTATTAGTTAAAATCGGAAAATTATGCAACAGATGGTGCATTATGTGCAAATATTGCAGAGCCATAATTATATAGAAAACATTTTGCCATTCATGTTTGATCTGCTCTTGTGGAAAAACAGATGAGAAGTGCTGATGACAGAAACTCCAAAGGTTGAGGACAAATGGCTTGTGATTCCACTTTTAAGTGTATTTGGGACTTTCTGTGATTGGAAACATATCCCACTTGGTGAATGTATATTAATGTTAATAACTCATTTAATCTTAAATAAACATGTATCCGTTGGTTGAAGTAAATGGGTTATTCCCGCCCTCTGATTCTCCAGCCACAGTTCCCCTACTTTTTTCCCCCCAACTTTGACCACTGAAGAAAACTAAAAAAGTAAATGAGATGGGGTGAAGAATAAGCTTCAAGAGAAATGAGAGGATAACCTTGTGAGCAGGAGGAATGCTACAATGAGATCAGAGCTTAACGACAGAACCAGAAGGGGAAAAAGGACAGAAGAGACAGGGAAAGCAAAGGAAGAAGGCACAAACTTACATGACATCTTTCTCTTTCCCTCCGAGCGGGAGAAGCTGCGAATGTTCGGCTCAGCAGAGTGACCCTAAAAGCCATAAAAGAAAAGAAATTTATGTTATGCAATAGACTGGAGCAAACATAAATCTCTGTCAGGACTCCTAGGGGCAGATTTACGAGTACTGGTGCATCTCTGTACCAGAAAAGATGCGACATGCAATTCCTTCCCTGCGCCACCACGAAAGCATCGCATTTACAATGTGCCACACTGTGGCGCAAGGATAGGGCGATGCGTGTTGCATTCTGTGGCATAAGGGTGGGGCATTGCTGGAGTCATGTCACAAGTGCGACGCAGCTCCAGCAATGCTCAGGGGCGCCCTATGCCTAACATGATGTGTCACTCCTTACGCCCGCTTCAAGCGGGCCCAGGGGTTTGACGTAGCATGGACTTAAAAGTGACTTCATGAAATCTTGTAGATTTCACTGCATCACTTTTATGTGGCGTTCCTGCGACAGAATAACCACATGAAACCTAGTGCAGGTTTCATGTGGAGCAGGGCTTTACAACGTGATGCATCTGCCTAGATGCGTCGCGTTGTAAATAAGGCGCAACGTGGCGCATAGTTTACACCACAGCTGCGTCACAGAAGTGGCGCAACAGCGGCGTAAATGTGGCGCATGGGGCTTGGAAATCTGACCCTTACAGGCTAAAATCCTGTGGAAGTAGGCTGGTGAAGTAATAAAACCACAAGGTCTGTAATACTTACTGTCCAGTTGTGTTTTCTGCTCAGTAAAACCCGAAACAGGTTTTATATCAAAAGTGGGGTCCTAAAGTCTTCAAGACTGGAAAAATGACTGGAAAGATGTCTGCTAAAAGAAATACATAAATCCTCTGTACAACAAAGTTTATTGGTTCAAACAGTACCATCTATCGAACCTTATTTGATGTATAATATGACCCAATTTGAAAAATTACTTCTGACACGCTTTAGGTTCAATATGTTCCATTTAATGGTCTGTTTCCCCACACAGAATGATTGGTCATCAAAATTGTTGTTGTGCCCTTGCGACTCCCAATCACAACAGTCAACGATACATACAGTCCTATTTTGTAAATTCTTTGAGGCACCCCGCAGACAATGGCTGTTGCCCATACTAAAATATTGGGGCCTACGCCAATGTCGACCAGCTTACCTGGCGTTGCAATATCTTGAAAATGAGCTGATAGCAAAAGCAATTGTATGTTTCATGAAATTTTGCATACCCCATCGGTCTAATCTCTGATAACTAAATAATGAAGAGACCGTAAGGAATGGCAGTAAAAGTTTACTCATTTTTTTTTTTTTTTAAATACTGTGATTTTATAAACTGTATTTTAAACTTATGACTTTTTAACAGTTTCTTTTAATTGAATCAATGTATAAAAATGTATTTCTATGAACTTTTATGGTTTTTCATCGTAAAAAAACCGAATAAAGTTATTTTTGATTGATTTGATTTGATTGACTGGAAAGATGGACTCTGCAGTACACCAGCTAGTGAAAGTACAATAAAAACTGGGATGGGTCTTGGAAAGATAACAGCAAATTATTGTGAACCAAATGAATCAGGCGCAACAAGTATCAGACAATGAAGTTCAATTGATAACAGTAAAATTGCATTTCCATTTAACGTTTTATGCCTGGGGAAGACCCTAAAGCCTTTTTGATAAACTTAGAGAAGGCCACCTAGGCTAGTAACTGGCCACCTGCATGTTGGAGTCATTATCTGGCGCTGCTGTTAATTAGGTAGACACATGCGTCAAATAAAACTGCTAAATCCAGCGTTCAAAATAGCTTACCCAGAGGTCCCTAAGGTTATATTGAAACGACCAGTAGCTGTTTAGGAAACTTATCGACTAAAGCATAGATACAAGAGAGGGGATTCTAGAGACTTTTTCTGCAGGTGACCTTAGACTAAAGCCTCATGAAGCCACAAAAAAGGGAACTTATGAATAAGGCTCCCGGTTTTCAGTTTAAACTGATTTTTACACATAGATACAGACAGAAAACTGTGTTTCCTTTATCTGTATTTCGAAATAGAAAACAGAAACATAGTGACAAACTCAACCAGGTCTTCTCTCTTTAGCTTTGACTGTGAAGACCACTCTCCTCCCCATCACAGTGTCCATAAAATGATAGTATCCGAGTGGTGATCACAAGAACAAAGGAGAAGAGGAGTGCTCAGAAATGTCAGGAGCCAGGAGTCGCTGCAAGGTGAGAAAGTGGCAGAATAACCAAGCGTGGTTAATCAGGGTCTATCTGCATTTTCTCTCCTTGCAGACAGGAACACACCCATTCCCTGTTCATTCACCGGTAGAGGAATCATGGGCCCTCTCACAGTGGCGGGTGGACATAACGGTGAACGGAACCGTCCGGCAGAGGTGCTGCGGTCCTGCTGTGGCATTAGCATGCCACCGCCACTGTGGCATCCCTCATTCACAACATTGTGGCAGGCAGTGCTCACAGCACCGCCCGCCACGATGCTGTGAATGCACGTTGTGCATTGTCATGCACAAGGTGCCTGCCACCTTGTCCATGCCAATGTAGGGGGTACCACAGTTACCCCCTGAGTGTACCCCATCACCCGAACACCGTGGGGGCCCGCAATGGGCCCCCTGTGGTAGAAACTGCATGCCTTTCCATGGTGGCAACACCTCCATGGAAAGGTACGTCTCTGCTTTATTGCTAATATGGATGGCGGTGTCTTGCAGACACCGCCACCATATTGGTGCCCTTTTCTGCGCGGTCGCCTGTCCAACAGGCGGGGTCCCCCCGCCATCATAATATGGCGGGGGAAATGGTAGGCGGGCGGTGGAAAATGGCGGCCGGATCGCCACCGCCATGAAGGCGGTGGCAATCCGCCCGCTATACTAATGACCCCCATGTGTTCCAGTTAGGCCTGGAGGGAAACACTGTCATTTTATTGTACTCGAGTTTCTTCCTAAGGTTGCCTTCACTTTCACTCAATGAGTTTTGCCACACAGTTTGCAATTTTGCAAACGTGGCAATGTGGATTCGTTTTTTGGAAACTATACCTGCTTACAGAATCTTTTTCTCAAGAACACTATCATGCTACCATGACATTATGTACACGTTCCATACATACACTGTGCATATGTGCCTTTTTATTTTCCTACATATGACGACGTAGCTATCTATAACACACAACCAATGGCAGCCTGATCATGATCTCTGCCCAAGGCAAGGATGCCTTTTGCTACAATAAACATCAGCTTTCGCGTGTTGGCAGAGAAGCACTTTTCTGTCATTTGGGAGGTCTCTACATGCTTCTGCTTCGACCCAGCAGCTTTTCCCTTCAGATAGCAGGGGTTGGATCATCCAGTATGGGAATTCTTGGAAGAACACACACTTACACCCTAGACACTTAGGTTAGGGACTACATCGTAGGAGAATGCCAGATTTTCATATTTTTTTATATGCTTGCATATATACATTGTTTTAGCACGTTGGTTGAACTTTTTATTCTGTTCACCTTATTTTTACTCCTAATCACTTTCATCTGCTTCTGTCTATTCATCATCGCAGCACATATATTTTATGCAATAATCATGTTGGTTCAATAAACCTTGCAAATGCCCCACTGTGTATTCCATGTATATTTCTCTGAGAGTAAGAGCTCGCAAGTGACTGAGCAAAGGGGTTTTAGATCTGTTTCCAAGATTCCTAGGGGATCAGAGTTGTCATGTTCAGTGGTCGCCAGAACCACTTGCTCCCCGACTCGGTCTAGGGAGGCGTATGGTGGCACTATGCACTAGCTGGCCTATAGGTCAACATATCCTGAGGGGGTGCAGAAAATCAGCCTGGTGCAATTCGGCGAGAGTGAGGAGTCTAACAAAGCTCACCAGTAGTCCCTGAGCCCACTGCAAAATTTTGAGAAGCCAGGCCAGGTTCCCTCAACAGGCTTAGTTATAGACATAAGCTCAGGTAAATGATACTGGGGGGTCCACTCTAAAGTGGTTGCTAAAGGGAGAAGACAGGCGTCATTAAGAGATAAAGCTTCCACTGGAGGAGGAAGGGAAGGCCCCCTCCCCCTTTTCAAGGTATATCCAAAGACCCAGAGGGGGTGGGGGCAAACTCCAGCTCCAGCCTGTTCCAGAGGTATGAGGTCAAAAGTAGGAGTATTAAAGCTGGTAGGGGCAACGGAATAGCAAAGCCCTGCGACCACAAAATAAAAATCACTCCTTTGTTAAGATCCTATTTCAGAGTACACCTATTGTGGTTGTTATAGGGAAGCAGGATGAATCACTTGGAAAGGGGCTACTGGCTCTGCCCAACCAGGTCCCTAATAAAGAGCAAAATGGTGACTGCAGAGCCTTCAGTACTACCCCCTCTAAGGAACCCTAACAGCAGCCAGGACTGTATAGGAGCGGATGGGGGGTGCAGAGGCAAGTGAGGTTATTACGCCCCTTGCTCAGCAGGGAGGGGTTGAGCCTTTGACAACAGAGATGGGCACTGAAGACCCTAGGGAGACAATATCCACTCCCAGGGACGTGCTATTTTGTACCTTGCAGAAGACATCAAAAAGGGGTTTGCAGTGTCGGAGTCCAATCAAGGTGAGGTCAGAAATTGTTGCGAATCAATGGAGAAGAAGATCGACCTCTTAAACTCTGGAACAGAATCCCTTGGAAACTCTATGGGGGATTTAAAAGAGGAGTTGAGTGCAGCAAAAGAAGAGATATTGGCACTCAAAAGAGAGTAGCAGGTGGTTTGGCATAAGTTGGAGCAACTAGAGAACAATTCTAGAAGAAGTAATCTCTGCATCCTGAATGTTCCAGAGGGAAAGGAAGGAGAGCATCTTAAGTCCTTTATTGTTGCTTTAATCAAGGGAGCAACACAGATTGAGGAATCCGAGGAGGAGTTAAAGAGGGACATTCAGAGGGTGCACAGCGACCCTTTCAGAAGGAACCTGAACAAAACGAAACCCTGTAAGATCCTTCTGCATATCCACACTACTCCCTGAAGGAGAAAATCTTGAAGATGGCTCTAAAAGCAAAATCACTGAGGGGGAAAGACTTCACATTTGAAATCCATTCTGATCTTTCTTGATCAATCCTAGACAGGCAATGGGAGCTGGGGAGCAAACTAGAAGACTTCAAGAAGCTGGGGGCTGTTAACCCCTTCCTCCCTAAATATTATGCACAAAACACAAACGTATAATGTCAGGTCTAAGCAAGAGGCAGATGAACTGCTGGAGAACATGCAAAAAAGTTATGTTTAATGATGGGAAGTCCCTTCCCCCTCTTTTTTTTCCTTTTCCGTCATTGTAAAAATAAGGCCAGTAGCAAAAAATCCTGATACCTCTCTCTGCTGAGTGTGAGGTATGGGTGTAGGGGGTGATCTGATTAAGCACATCCAGTCACATACTTATGAAGGGAAAAAAAGATATATATATATAAATATAATGTAATAAACAAACATTTTCAGGGAAATCCATGTAAGAGGGTAAAAACACTTAGAGATTTTGGTTTTTCATGGTTTATTAGGGCTCCGGGATTTGTAATAAGGAGCGCCAGAGAGGCAAATTGCCTCCGACTGTAGCAGATAGGACTACCATCAAGTCCAGGTCAGTTGTGGGATGGGTTCTCCAGGGTGGGGGTTAGGGAGGTTTCTTTGGGAGGGGAGCACAGGGTCGGTAGCATGTTGGGAGAACAATAAAAAAATCCTCATTCACCTTACTCAGTCCACTGCATTTTGTGTGAAAAGTGTGGTCCATCTTCTATGTGCTTAACTTTGAAGGCAGCAGATTCATCTAAAAAACGGAATTTCTAAAGAATTGTCCAGTTTCTGTAATGGAATGTGAATGGTTTGCGCGTTAAATGAAGAAGGGAAAAAATGGTACAATACATAACGAATTCCCTAGCACAGTTCATCATCCTACAAGAGACACATCTTTCAAAAGCTGAATACACAGCAATTTTTAAGAACTTAAAATGGATTGAGCACATGGTCTGTACTGACCTAAGTGCTAGTAACAGAGGGGTGGCAGTACTAATAAAAAAGCAAGTTAAGGCACCTCTTCTAAACTCACTAGTTGATATCAGAGGAAGGTGGGCCATCATTAAGGTCATAACACTGGGAAACCGCTATACTCTGGTAGGATACTAAGGCCTGAACCATGACGAACCGGACTATTTAAAAAAACATTTTCTCAAACTTGCTTGAATTCCCTGATCCTGTAATCATGGGTGGGGACTTCAATATAGTACTAGATCCCAAACTAGATAAATCACCTAACAGCAGGGCTACGATACCAACTAATTCATGTGCTTATCTCCACTCTATGATGAAGCAGATGCGGCTAAGCGGCGCTTGGAGAGATAGATCGGGTCTCCGGTTGGGTGTTTCTTATTACAATGGGAAGTACGGCCACAAATCTAGGACGGATTATCTTTTGACTAGCCTTGGCTTGAGGGAAAAATCAGGGACATTGGTTACCTGACACCACATCTATCTGATCACTCAGGGGTGTACCTAGATTTAGAGCTGGGAAATGGGAAGATTGGTAGTTTTGGACTCTCAACCGCACATTGCTACAAGATGTAGATGAGACAAACATTTTTTTTTGGATCAAATTTATTTTTTTGAGTTCAGCAGTGCAAAACATTACAGCATTTGGACAAAGTGAGCAGTCCGCTGGCGCATGCACCCAGGGTGTCGCACGTCTCTCGCAACCAGAAGCTTATGGGAGAGTGGCCATGTGTCCATGTAAGCTCGAATGGCGGGAACCAAACCTAGCAGTGCATGCTAAAACTCTTATCCACCAACCTCCCCATAGCCCTCCCACGCCCCAACAGTCGCCAACAGTCTCCAACCCCCAACCCCTACTTACCCTCCCCCACCCTTCCCCTCTCGGTGTGTTCCGGTGTGCCTCTGGAGGTGGCTGATAGGACTCAGTCTAGACCTTGCGTTCAGCTTTGGCCGTCGTGTCATGAAATTCTTCCGCCAGCTTCAGAACCCTAAGGTACCTGGGGCAGGTAAGCTCTGTAAATTCTTGGGAAAGCAGGGAAAGGAATGGCTGCCATATTTCTCTAAAGGTGTCAGATGTCTGCGTGAGCGAAGCTTGTATCTGCTCCATCCCCATAATGTACCACAATCTGTGAAGCCACCCGGTGTGTGTGGGTTTTCTTGACATGCCCCATAATGATAGGATGTGTTGGGTTGCTGCTCCTAATGCCAGTCCCATCTGCTTCCCCCTTAGTGATTTGAGTGGGAACATGAGTCTGTTGGGATCGCATAGGCCGGGAAGCGGGGGAAATCAGTCTCGAAGTAGGTGTCCACATCTTTAAGCACCCCCTCCCAGTAGTCCTGCACCTCAACACATTCCCAGAGCAGGTGTAGCATGGTCCCTGTGTTCCCACAACCCCTCCAGCATTTGGGGTTTTTACTCGGGTTCCCCTTGGTGCAGGCGTTGCGGTGTGAGATGCCAATAATAGGCAACCTTCACTGCCGTCTCTTTGCTGGCCTTGTTCCTAGCCGTGTGGTGGGCCCTATAATATATGTCTAGCCATTCTTTGTCAGAGAGTGCGCGGCCCGGTTCCCTCTCCCAGCGCTTCTGTCCGGCAGATCTCGTCGTGGGTGGTGGTGGGGATAGCATTTTATATAGTTCGGTGATTGACCGTGAGTCCGACGTTTTAGTCATAATCCATCGCTCGTACGGGGTGAGAGGACGGCTAGCCAGGGGTGCTACGTCCTTGTGCGTAAGCCAGTGCCTGAGTTGAAAGTACTGGAATCGGTGCGGCTTATCAAGTGCGTACTCCGCTGTCACCGTGTGCCCGCCAGGAAGCCCTGTGTGTCGAATAAATGACCCGCGGAGCGGCATTCAAACTGCCGCCACTGGGAGAACGAGGGGGCATCCCCGGAGGAAACGCCGGGTTATCCAACAGGGGCGTCATAGGAGATGTAAAGGAATTTAGGCCCCTAGGGACTGCGGTTGCATCCCACACTTGGAGAAGTGTCCTAGTGATGGGTGATTTCTTAAGATAGGCCGGTCTGTCCGGACCCGCCAGGAAGGGGACTTTCTAGAGGGGCAAACCCGCCATAGCCCTGTCCTGAAATAACCAGTGCTTTTCGGAAAAGGGTCGGGACCACTCTAGGAGATATCTTAGCTGCGCCGCTTGAAAATAGCGCCGTAAGTCTGGCACACCCAGACCCCCTTAAGCCGTCACCCACGTGATCAGATCGCGCCGCAGCCTGGGGCGTTTACTAGCCCATACATATTGTTGCAGGGTGTCCTGCAACTTCTTCAGCATCCCCACTGGGGGGGTGACTGGGATAGTCTGAAACAGGTATAGAATCTTTGGCAAGAGGGACATCTTGATGGCCGCCACGCGGCTTAGCCACGAGAACGGTTGTTGTTTCCATCTCAAAATGTCACTTTGAATGTGCGACAAGAGTTTAGTGTAATTTAGTTCGACCGTCTGGGCTGTTGCGGGCGTCAGTTCAATCCCCAGGTACTGTATTGTGGTTCGAACTGCTAGCCCCGCAATTTGCAGTGTTTCCCTGTTAGTGGGACGGGTGTTGCTTCCCAACGGGAGGACAACGGATTTCTGTATGTTCATTTTAATGCCCGACACCTCCCCGAATTTATCCATTTCTGACAAGAAGGCTGGTATCGAAACCCGGGGGCTGTCCACAGCGATAAGAATGTCGTCCGCGTATAGACTCAGGGTCTGCTCTTCTCCTCCGAACGTAACCCCTATGATATCTTTGTTGTCACGAACGCGTTGGGCGAACGGTTCGATGTAAAGGGCGAACAGTAGCGGTGATAGCGGGCAGCCCTGCCGTGTACCTCTTTGAATGTCGAACGGCTTGGAGCTGACCCCATTGACTTTGATCGTCGCCCGGGGTGACGCATAACAACCGGCCACCCAGGATCGGAATCGGGAGCCCACGCCGAACTTCGCAAGCGTGTTGTCCAGATATCTCCAGTCGACCCTGTCGAACGCCTTCTCGGCGTCGACCGAGAGCAATGCCGCATCCGAGGCATTGAAATCAGCTTTGTCTATAACATGCATTAGGCGTTTAGTGTTGTCTGCGCTCTGTCGGGTGGGCACAAAGCCCGCTTGGTCCGGTTCTATTATGCCTGGCAAACAGGGGCCTAGGCGTGTGGCCAGGATGCCCGTAAATATCTTTAGATCAAGATTGAGGAGCGATATCGGTCTGTATGCGGCACATAGAGACGGATCTTTGTCCGGCTTTGGCAGGACTATGGCCTCCGCCTCCAGCATTTCTTGTGGGATCGAACCCGGGCCCCCAAAGGAGTTACCGGCACCAGAAGAGGGCAAAATGTCTTATAGAAGCCTGCCGAGAAGCCATCTGGGCCCGGGGCTTTTAGAGGTTTGAGTCTGGCGATGGCCGATACGACCTCTTCCAGGCGTATGGGGGCATCTAGCGCAAGGGCGCCCTCCTCGTTGATAGCGGTTACGTCCATGGTCTCTAGGTAAGCCCTCCCCGCATCCTCCTCCAGGGCTGGGTCCGCCGCATAGAGCTGTGCATAGAAGGCTCTAAATGCTCCGCTATGCGGTCGTCTTCTTGGACCGCGCCTCCTCCCATCTCCCGGATGACAGGAATCTTGGAGTGGACCGTTTTTGCTTTAAGCTTGCTAGCCAGCATCCGGCCGGTCTTGTCCCCCCCACGTAATACGTATGTCGGAGGCGGAGGGCCGCGTACTCCGCCCTGTCCAGGTCCAGGCTTGCGAATTGTGCCCTGGCCGCCTTCAGTTTGCGCCAGATCCGGGGGGCGCCTGTCCGGCAGTGAACCCTCTCCAGCTCTAGCACCTGTTCCTTCAGCTCTCGCCTCCTCTCCCTCCGCTCTTTATTATCCGCTGCTGCGATCGCCATGATTTTGCCCTGAAGAACCGCCTTGAGCGCCCCCCACACCGTCGACTGAGCCACCTCCCCTATGTCATTTTGACCCAAGTAGCCAGTGATACTGTGGTATAACTGCTGTACCACCCCTTTGCAGGAGAGCAGGCTCTCTCCGAGCCGCCATCTAACCCTGTGCGGAGGCGCGTGCGGGACGGTCAGTTGAAGGACCACGCTTCATGATCAGATAGTGCTGCCGGTGTGATGTCTATGTCCCGTATCATAGGAGTCAGGTCCGTAGAGCCCAAAAAGTGGTCTATCCTGGCGTACGTGCGGTGCACATGTGAATAAGAAGTGTATCCTGGGGCGGTGTGGTGTGTCTCGCGCCATATGTCTACCAGTCCTCTATCCATCAGCCATTGCTTCCCCGTCGCGGATAGCGCCCCAGAGTCCCCAAATCTCCTCCCAGATCTGTCCACCTCATTATCCATAACCAAATGTATGTCCCCCCTACCAAGACATGCCTCGTGTCCCCTGTCAGTGCCTCGGATAACGCCCCCTTAAGGAAGGCCTCTTGCTTGGTGTTGGGTGCATAGATAGAGCCGATTGTGAGCGACAGGGTACCTATGTGGACAGTGTGTGCCAAGAGTCTACCTTTGATTTCCGCCACCTTGCTCCCCACCCGTCCTTTGAAGTGTCTGGCTATCAGTATGGCCACCCCTGCTTTTTTCTCGGCGGTAGTGGAGTAAAATTGGTGGGGGAAGGCCCTGGCTTTCATGCGGTGCCAGTCTTTCGCTAATAGATATCGATTCGGATCTCAAAGTCCTCACTCTCTCCTATGACTTCTCGGAACAGATCCTGCAGGTAGGCTGTGATGTCACCCCCTTCCGCTTTAAGCGGCATGTTCCGAACCCGAATATTGTTTCGCCGGGAACGGTTCTCCAGGTCCTACCCGTGGGCCTGGAGGTCTGTTTGTTGATCGTGCAGTCTGAGGATCTCCTGCTGCAGCTGTTCCACCTCCGCACTTCTAACTTGGTCCGAGGCTTCCACTGCAGCCACTCTCTCACCTATTTTGTCCACATCATGGCGTAGCTCTTTGTAGCCCCCCGCCATGTCATGCCAGAGGGTTTGGATGTCCTCTTTGAGAGATGCGAACAGAGCTTCCATAAATGATTTCGTGGCCGGTGCGTCCCCCTCGTCCCGGTCTCCGTCCCTGTCTCCGTCCTTAGGCTGGCTCGACGGCAGCGGCTTATCCGGGCTCTTGTCCCCTTTGGGAGCCCCTTTCACCAGCATTTCGGGGATGGTGCGCCCTCCCCTGCGGTTTGTAGAGGACATGTCTCTTTTTCCCCCGCCTCCGGTGGCACCCCCGCGGTTGTATGGTCCCTCGCCGGCTCCAACGACGGATCCAAGGCTCGTCACTGCTCCCACCCGGCTCTCTAGTGTAGCCCTGCAGCCCGGCCTCCGGTTCCCAGCATGTAGGTCCATTGGCGGGTATTGTATGCTCTGCTGTGGCAGGCCGCTGCCCGCTCCCCAGTTCCCCCGGGCGCCCCCCGGGCCAGAAGGCAGATCCCCGATGGCGTGATCACCCACTTGGCTGCCTGTGTGGGCCTCTCAAAGTGATGCTGCGTGGGGGGGGGGGCGCATCCGCACTGTGGTGCAGTGGGCCCGCAATGCAGCCGGTGCCGTCCCTGTGCGATCTCTAGGCCACGTGGTGGTTAGCCGTCCCCGGGCCCGGAGTCTGGTAGCTCAATCCGCGGCCCTGCCGCGAGGCCTGCAAAAGGAGATGGCCCTCCGCCCCTCTGCTCCACGGGGGTAGTCTAGTCCTGCGCCGGGGGCTCGATCACCCGCCCCCGAGATCCGGCTCTCCCGGCTCCTGCCGCCTCACTCCTCCCCTCTGTGACGGGGCCCTCTGGCTTCGGTAGGAAGACCCAAGCCGGGCCCTCGCGTGGTGCGCCTCGCCTCTTCCGCCGTCCACTGCCCCGGAGGCCCTCCATAGCCGGCGCGGGTCCGCCAAGGCAGGTCCATCGCCACTGGACCGCTAGGGTCGAATCGCTCTGGGACGGCCCTCCTCCGCAGCGGGGCGCACGGCCAGTCACCGCCGGGGCTTGCAGCTCGTCTCCACGGCCGGCCTGCTCGTAGCCGCTTTCCCGCCTTGGGCCCGGGACGGCGGCGATCTTCGGCCAGAGAGGCTCGCTCCAGTCGCTGGTGTTCTCGAACGCGGCCAAATGTTGCTGCGGGTGGTCCACTGGCTGCTGGACGCTGCTTCCGCCTCGATTGGGGTATTTACAGCTCTGCAGGCTCTGGCTATGGGGGATTGGGACGATGAGCTCCGTGTAGTCGCGTCCTCTCAGGTCGCCATCTTGGCCACGCCCCCGAGATGAACATTTTGAATCTGGAGGCAGCTGACTTCTTAGGCAATAACATCGGGTCAGCCTCAACCCCAATAGTTTGGGACTCCTTGAAGGCATATCCTAAGGTGGAAAATTACTTGCAGAACATATTTGAGAAATAAGAAGTACAGAGAAGAGGACGCCCAAATAGAAGAGGAGAGGAAAAAAGTAAAGATGGGCGGGAGCAGTATCACAGAAGTCGAGAAGCAGCAGGAAAATAAAGTAAAACTAGTGAAACTAAAAGATCAACTTGATACTGTCCTCCAAACAAGAGTCATGAAGAGATGGGAGGCTAGTAAACTGGCCCACTTTGAATACGGCGAGGGGAGCAGGAAGGATTCTGGCTTGGAAAGCAAAAATGGATAGATTACGCAACCTGATCAAAGAGATTGTAGATAGTAACAGTCAGAAAATGTTTCCATCGAACAGGAAATAGAGGGCGCCTTTTATGACTTTTTTCAGACACTATATACAGAAGACAGAACAGTTAATAAACTAGAGACAGAGGCATGGCTGAATTCATGTACACTCAACCCCTTGGACGCTGTACAGAAATAATTCCTAGAGCAAGAAATCACTCAAGAAGAGGTTAAGAGAGCTATTCAATCTAGTAAAAGACCCAGCTCTTTAACGAGATTTTAAACAAAGCGGAGAAACTACCAGATTCTTGGGGATAAGCTACAATTACTTTAATTTTAAAGCCTGGAAATAATTCTGCGAGTTGTGAGTTGAATAGACCCATATCACTGCTTAATGCGGACTATAACATCTTTGCTAAGGTCCTTGCTGACAGGCTAGGTGCAGTAGCAGGTGATATGCTGCATCTTGACCAAAAAGGCTTTGTTAAGGTTAGAAACTTGTTTGAACTTACACCCAACCTCATTGGCGCAATAGACCTTGCCACAACATACTCGGTTCCCCTTGCAGCCATGACCCTTGATGCCACTAAGGCTTTCAACAGAGTCAACTGGGTGTATCTGACGGCTGTGCTGGAGAAATACAACATCGGCAAGAACTTCCGCAGAGCCATCCAGTTGATATATCGAGACCGATCTGCTAAACTAATGGTAAACGGCAAACTCACTAGTCCTTTCAAAATAACTAGAGGGACTAGACAGGGTTGTCCCTTTTCCCCCTTCTATTTAACTAGTACAGTGAGCCATTTGCTCAAAGACTGAGAGAAGAGGCACATTTTGCACCCTTTTGGAACAAAAGATGGGAAAGAAAAGTGGCCCTCTATGCGGACGACATTCCGTATTTTTCCTCTGACCTCACAACTGCCCTTCCCGCAGTAATAAAGCACTCAGGAGATTTTGGAAGGATATCAGGGTAAGAGGTAAATGCGGGGAAAACGGAGGTAATGTCTTGTAATATGAGGGCGAGTCAACATCAGACTAAAAGAGAGATGAGGTACCTGGGGGTAAAAATAGTACAGGACATCAATACGATCACAGAGATTAATCTATCTAATGTCACAAGAGAGTGTTCACGGCTGATGAAAAACTGGGCCTTCCTCCCACTTTCAATCTTTGGTAGGGTGAGCCTGGTAAAAACCAATCAATCAATCATGGCATTTATATAGCGTGCTACTCACCCGGGAGGGTCTCAAGGCGCTGGGGAAGAGGGGTGTGTCACTGCTCGAACAGCCAGGTCTTGAGTTGCTTCCTGAAGGAGAGATGGTCTTGGGTACGTCGAAGGTGAATTGGGAGGGAGTTCCAAGTCTTGGCTGCCAGGTAGGAGAAGGATCTTTCTCTGGCGGTGGCTCTGCGGATGCGTGGTACGGTGGCGAGTGCGTGTCTGGTTGATCGTAGCTGGCGCGTGGGCGTGTAGAAGGTCATGCGGTCGTTGAGGTATTTGGGGCCCAGGTCGTGTAGAGCCTTGTGTGCGTGGGTGAGGAGTCTGAACGTGATTCTCTTACTGACGGGGAGCCAGTGCAGTTCTCTCAGTTGTCCGGTGATGTGGCTTGTCGGGGGATGTCCAGGATGAGTCGTGCGGAGGCGTTCTGGATGCGTTGGAGTCTTCTCTGGAGTTTGGCTGTGGTTCCGGCGTAGAGGGCATTCCTGTAGTCCAGTCGGCTGGTGACGAGTGCCTGGGTGACAGTCTTCCTGGTTTCAGTGGGGATCCATCTGAAGATCTTGCGGAGCATGCGCAGGGTGTTGAAGCATGAGGAAGAAACGGCGTTGACTTGTCTGGTCATTGACAGGGAGGAGTACAGGATGAAGCCCAGGTTGCGAGGGTGGTCCGTTGGTTTGGGGGCGGTGCCCAGGGCCGGGGCCACCAGGAGTCGTCCCAGGCGGAGGGTGATGATCCCAGGATGAGGACTTCCGTCTTGTCTGAGTTCAGTTTAAGGAGGCTGTTCCTCATCTAGTCGGCGACGTCTTTCATCCCTTCGTGTAGGTTGGCTCTGGTGGTGGTGGGATCGTTGGTGAGGGAGAGGATCAGCTGGGTGTCGTCGGCGTAGGAGATGATGTTGAGGTGGTGTTGGAGTGCGATGGCTGCGAGGGGGGTCATGTAGACGTTGAAGAGGGTCGGGCTGCGAGAAGATCCTTGTGGTACGCCGCAGATGACTTTGGTGGCGTCGGATCTGAACGGAGGGATGCGGACTCTCTGGGTTCTTCCGGTGAGGAACGAGATGATCCATTCCAGCGCTTTCTCTCGGATTCCGATGTTGCTGAGGCGCTTCACTAGGGTTCGGTGGCAGACCGTGTTGAACGCTGCGGAGAGGTCCAGGAATATGAGGGCCGCTGTTTCCCCGTTGTCGATCAGGGTTCTGATGTCGTCGGTGGCTGCGATCAGGGCGGTCTCGGTGCTGTGGTTGGCCCGAAATCCGGACTGCGAGTGGTCGAGGGATCCGTTCGTCCCAAGGAAGGCGGCAAGCTGTTTGTTGACGGTCTCCTCAATGACTTTGGCCGGAAAAGGAAGGAGCGAGATGGGACGGTAGTACTTGAGGTCGGTGGGGTCCGCCGTTGGTTTCTTTAGGAGGGCGGTCAGCTCGGCATGCTTCCAGCTCTCCGGGAAGGTGGCGGTGTGGAAGGAGGAGTTGATGGTGTCTCGGACATGGGGTGCGATGGTGGCGCCGGCTTTGTTGAAGACGTTGTGTGGGCACGGGTCGGTTGGTGATCCTGAGTGGATGGAGTTCATCGTGCGGGTGGTGTCTTCGGTGCTGATCGGGGTCCAGTGGCAGAGGGTGGTGGTGGCGGGCATTGGTTCGGTGGTAGGGTGCGTGGTCTGTGAGTCGAAGCAGTTGTGTATGTCGGGAATCTTGCGGTGGAAGAACGAGGCGAGGGAGTCGCAGAGGTCTTGCGTGGGAGTGATGTCGTTGGTTCTGGCGCTGGGGTTGGAGAACTCTTTGACGATGCTGAAGAGTTCCTTGCTGTCGTGGGCGTTGTTGTCCAGTCATTCTTTGAGTGCCGTCTTCTTGGTGGCGCGGATCAGTTGATGGTGTTTGCGGGTGGCGTGCTTGAGGGCGGTCCAGTTGTCTGTGGTGTGGTCGAGCCGCCAGGCTTTCTCGAGGGTGCGGCAGTTCTTCTTGGATTACTTGAGTTCGTCGGTGAACCAGGGGGTTTTCTTGCTGCCGGGTCTGCTGGGAGGGTTCTTTAGTGGTGCGAGGTCATCGGCGCAGGCGGTCAGCCACTTGGTGAGGTTGCTGGCTGCTACGTTGGGGTCCGTTGTGCTGGTGGGAGTGTTTTGGCTGAGGGAGGCGGTGAGCTGCTCGGCGGTGATCTTGCTCCAGCTGCGGCGGGGGACCCGTTGCAGTTGGTGGTGGGTCGTAGTTCTACAGAAGCTGAAGTGGATGCAGCTGTGATCTGTCCAGTGGAGTCCGGTGGCGTGGCTGAAGGAGACGTGCTTGCTGGATGAGAAGACGGGGTCAAGCGTGTGTCTGGCGTAGTTGGTGGGGGTGTCCACCAGTTGCTTGAGTCAGAGGTTGGCGAGGTTGTCCAGCAGGGCGGTGGTGTTTCTGTCGTTGTTGTTCTCCAGGTGGAAGTTGAGGTCCCCTAGGAGGATGTAGTCGGCGGAGGGAAGGGCGTGCGGGCTGATGAAGTCTGCGATCTCTTTGCTGAACTGCGTGCGTGGTCCCAGTGGTCTGTAGATGAGGGTGCCTCGGAGGGTGGTCTTGGGGTCGGTGTGTATCTGGAAGTGCAGGTGCTCGGCGGCGGAGAAGGTTTTGTTGGAGTTAGTCGAGATGCGGATGGTGTTCTTGTGTACGATGGCGATGCCTCCTCCAGTCTGGTTGACGCGGTCCTTCCGGGTGATCTTGTATCCGTCCGGGATGGCTGTGGCGATGTCGGGCGCTGTGGAGGCGTTCATCCAGGTTTCGGTGAGGAAGGCGACGTCCGGAGCAGTTGCGTTGAGCAGGTCCCGGAGTTCCACGGTGTGCCTGTGGACGGAGCGGGTGTTCAGCAGGATGCACTTCAGGTGGTTGCTGTTAGTGTTGGAGTTGGCGGGGGCGGTGCAGGTCCAGTAGCAGGTGAAGCGGCAGGCTTTGCAGGGGAAGGGTTCGTTGGTGCGTCTCGGGGTGGCTCGGTAGCAGGCAGGGTTCCGGACGGTATTGAGTGCGTTGAGAGTGGCGGCGTCGTAGGTCTGTCGTGAAGTCTTGCATCGGCAGTGGGGGCCAGGGGTCCTGGTGCTGGGCGTGGTCCAGGCGCGGACGGGCGCAGACGGGCTTGCCTTTGGTGCGCCCACTGCGCGTCAACGCTGCGCGTGCGCACGGTCGCCATTTATGGCGAAGTGCAAGGGAGGGAGGAGCAGCTGGGAGGCGGGAGCGGGGAGGGCACAGAAGGAAAGGGGGCGTTTCCGCACTAGCGGTAGCGGGAAGCGGGGAGCGGAGCGGGTGGGCGCAGGGGGGCACTGCAGGGGAAACTGCACAGGGGGCCACAGAAAACATAGGCAAAAGGGACAAAATAACAAGGAGACCGAATTTAGATACAACAAAAAAAACACAGTAAATGCAGGAGAAAACACCGAGCGACGGCAGGGGGCGTGGTCAGCAGGAAGGCTCAGCGAGGCTGAGGGCAGCGGCAGGCGGGGAGCACACGCTACAGCTGGTGGCCGTGCGGCGCGGGGGTGGGAGGAGCAGCTGGGAGGGCACAGAAGGAAAGGGGGCATGTCCGCACTAGCGGCGGCGGGAAGCGGGGAGCGGGGCAGGTGGGCGCAGGGGGCATTGCAGGGGAAACTGCACAGGGGGGCACGAAAAACAAAGGCAAAAGGGACAAAATAACAAGGAGACCGAATTTAGATACAACAAAAAAACCACAGTAAATGCAGGAGAAAATACCGAGTGACGGCGGCGGGCGTGGTCAGCAGGAAGGCTCAGCGAGGCTGAGGGCAGCGGCAGGCGGGGAGCACACGCTACAGCTGGTGGCCGTGCAAATGATTGTCCTCCCAAAAATCACCTTCCTCTTTAATGCCATTCCATTACGCTTTTGCAAACCTTCTATTGATAAGCTCCAGCAGGCTATCAACTCCTTTGTATGGGCTTATAGAGGAGTCAGAATAGCACGTAAGAACCTGAGCATAGGAGGGAGAAGGGAGGTTTGTCCCTCCCGGACCTGCAGTACTATGCTTGGGCCTTTATACTGTCCTACTACAGGATGTTGTTGAAATCATCAGACCGAGAAGGGGTGGGGGCAATGTTCTCAGCAAAGCAGCCTGGCTAAGAAGGAATAGCCTATTTTCAATTCACAGGGCTTACCTTAAAAAGGCTGACAAGGATGTGAAGGGACCCCCTGTGAAATGCCAGAAATATTGCCAGGAGAGTGCATCAGATATCCTAATGTTCCAGGAGTGCCCGTGTAGCGTTCTAATCTAGGACCCTGATCGATACTGTGACCTTATGCCCCTATACGGCTATAAATCCATTTATTCCCTATATTGGCATAACCGATCAAATGCAATATTCAGAAAACTCGTCTCTGGCCTCACACGAACAGAGCCACATTTCAGAATCGCTTCCCCTGCCACTTCCTTTGCAGCTAATTAGTGCAATGACATAGCAGAAGTTACTTTCTAAGATTCCTAGATTAACACTCCAAGTTCTTCAACAAGATAAAAACTCAGCAACCTGGGAAAGCCCCGCTTGCTATGTTTTGATTAGTAATAGAACTCTAATGAGCACTTATAGATGATCACTTCCTAGTGATATCTTTATTCTTTATTGACGTCTTATGTCCAAAAACTTATGTCAAACAAGGCACCTTTCAGGTATAAATATTACCAACGTTGCCTTAAGCAAAGGCTGCTGAAGTTGCTGCTGTTATGCTGATGATACCATAGCTGCTATCGCTACTGCTATCGCTGCTAATGAGCGAACGATGGTGTGGTGAACTTAGGAGCAGAACAGCCGCCCCCCTGCAAGAGCCCAGCAGATGCAAGCTGCCCGCGGACGCTGCCCCTCCTCTTCCTCGACACGCTGAGAGAGACGCTGTCTTTTCTCCTGCAGAGAAATCCAGCTCCGGCGTTTCCAGGCTACCCTTGCAGGTGACTGGGATATCGACCCCCTGAAGGAGATACCAGACCTCCATCATTCTATTCCAGAGGTATGGTGTTGACTAAACCCTTAGAGAGAATTCTTGAAGCAAACCTTGGCAAAACCAACTTAACTTAAAGCTACTTACTTACTCCCCTCCCAAGTATTAGGCTTAGGTCAGGTACACTAGGGTAGGCGTAGTTAGAAGCACCAGTTGAGTATTTTAGCCTAATGTATATATGAATGTATATATATGTTTTATTCATTTTAAACCATTGTATGGCTAAGAAACCATATCAATGCTTTTACAGTATTATTTCGCAATACTCATCTTACTGTACTTACTTTTTATAATAACAAGTCTTGCAATTGTGGCAATTCATTTCTCTTGTACGAGAAGAAAGACTGTTCAATAAATGTTACCCTTTATTGAAAACGCCCGTCTCTCTATTCTCTGCATATTGTGAAAGTAAACTGCACAACCACTGACTGAGTAAAATAACTGTCTATTGTTTCACACGACCCTAGAGATTGACTCTTATCTGAGGAGCAAAGTTGTCATGTTGCACGGTTGTTGGAAAACTGAATCCCTTCTTGGCTGTGCCAGGGAAGCTGATCACTTCCTATTCAGTCAAGAAAGTTTCCAGTGACCTCTGAGCTAGTTGGTAACAAACCCAATTAAGTTTAGCATAGTCAGTAGAGGCCTGGAAGATCCGCACTTCTACGTCGATACTACTGTTTATGTTATTCCAATGCGCAGGGCCTATTGGGAAAATAGGAACTACACTACATGGCGCCCAACGTTTGGTAAGGCGATAAACTAACGCAAGACGTTAGAGTAACTCAGTCGTGCATATTTCACACAGACCCCTTTCTCCCGTAAATACTCCAATAGACGCCTGGAGTGGGTGAAAGGTTAAAATCCGCCCGAACTCAGTAGGAAGAGATTCCTATGTAAAGCTCTGGTTTATTCAACGTTGAAGGATACAGTGTTCCAAAATATTGTGCACCTAATCTTTGTCTCCTTGGAGACCTACTCTGCAAAACCTGCATTTATAGAATGTCAGTGTTAAACAACGGAACTGATGCCGCAGCAGATGCGACTCAGCAGGGTCCCGACGGGACTACTGAACCGGGTGGGATAATCATCCCGGCACATTTAAGAAAATCTATAACTTTAAAACTTATAGAAAACGGACTGAAACCACAAGGTGGTACAGTGATTTTCGTGATAGAGGCACACGAATGTCGGCAGACAGAGGTATTCTATTCATGGATAAACTTTCCAGCGGCAAACGCTAGAACAAAAGAGTTTCACTATTACAAAATAGAGAAACCACCGGATGAGTACGCTCCTTTCGAGGAGACTGAGATCCCACTAAAATACCAAGAACATTTACTTTGGTTTAAAGGCGCCCTAAAACATAATGATCATATTACCAGGCTCTGTCCTCTAGGTAGACCAGGAGCAACGTGGCCGGTTCTAGCCAGCTACACACCACATCCGGACATTGCAAAAATGTCAAAAGAAGAGCTGTTAGTACAGCTAAAAACACTTATAAAAAATACATAGGCAATAAGTCCAATATGTAATGCGGACTGCAACAGTCCAACCAGCTGTTAATGTACCACAGCTGACCCCTCATCAGGCGAACACTAATAAAATTACACCACAGAACATACAGTCATGTCTTGGTAAAACACCCGTAAAACGGGAGCAAATTCCGACCTGGTTAGCACAGAAAATCACTCAAATAGAGGCAGTATTTCCGGAATACTACCCCTATCAAGAAACACAGAATCTTGACAATCTGCCTTCCTATGGGAATCGCACCACACGTGGAGGACTGTGACACTTGGGGTACAGTCTTTGCTTCCATTTACACAAAAACACATGGTGTTCCGTCTATGGCGGTAATAACAGATGTACTAAGATTCAAAATGAATACGGTCCAGAACCCGCCTTAACTCTTGGTATGAAATTACTGAAAGACTTCAAGCAGGTCTCGGCTATATTACTAGCCAACATAAAAGGAGAAGCAGCATTTGTGGCGATCCGCCAGAAGTTGAAGGAAACAGATATAACAGATCAACCAATCGAGCTTGCCAGAATCATAGAGAAATGCTATGAAGAATTAGGTAGAGACAGCTTGGGTGGGAAGCCAGTAAAGCCCCAACTGCTCGAAAATCCTGAAAAATTATTTATTAAAAATAATTCAAACACTCCTAAAAAGAGCTGGGATGGAAATAAACAATCCACTCCCAAGGAAAAAGTTTTCCGGTCCAGAGGAAGGTCTCCTCGGTGGAGGGAAAGAACTCCGACTCGAGAACACCAGTCTCCCCAGAGGGAGCCCTCTGAGAAAAGATATAACCTTAGAAATAGGGATAATTTGAAAAAAACCTGATAGATATCAAAGTATTGATACACGTCCCTCTCGATCTTTTTCGCAGAAATCGAAAGAAGAGGACGGTCAGACCCAGGAGAGCACACCAAGTCCAAAGACAAGGAACCTGCTCAGAGTAAAAAATCTCAATTTCCAAAAAAGAAGTTAGCCAGTATTAGAGTAATCAACCATGCCGAGAATACTGAGGACACCGTTGAAAAACGGGGAGTGGGCACAGACAATGCTAGACAGTGCAGCAGAAATCAGTATAGCCCGCAAGATCTTGATGAGTCATCTGGAGACAGTGGACACGAATGAATACATTCAGGTTGAAACTGCCGACACCAGACTTAGCGAGCCCCATACAATATACGAAATAACATTGCGTATAGAGGGTGATAAGACTAGGAAAATAAGGGTCTATTTTGGGATAAACTCTCAAAAGGCTATGATATTCTGTTAGCTGAAAAGGATTGGCCCCCAGAGTTTGTCAGGGAGTGCCCTCGTGGCGAAGAAATGATTATGCCTGCCTTCTCGAATCACATTCCGATTCACAAAAAATATACTTATGCAAGGAAATGGTCAGTAGCCCAGGCTCCGGCATTATATAAAAATCATGTAGGATGGGATGAGGACTCACCTCCTCACAAAATCCAGTTAAAAAATGAACCAACTGCCCAAAGACAGTATCCCATTAAGCAAGAAGCTAAAAAGCAAGTCAGGGAGATCTTAGATCAACTTGAGTACCAGGGGGTGATTGAAACATGCACCTCTCAAATGAAAAATCCTTTGTTTCCTGTCTCCAAGCCAGACAATTCATATCGTCTAGTTTTGGACTACAGACACCTCAATGCATGTTGCAAAACATTTGCAGTAAAAAATTTGCATAGTGCTGCACTAATGAACAACATAGTTAGCAAAAATATAAAACGACATTAGACATATCTAATGGTTTCTTTTGTCAAAACATTGCACCAGAAAGCAGATATTTGACCGCTTTCTCCGTAATGGGGTCTCAGAAAAATTTCTGTTGGCTCCCACAGGGGTTCAAGAACAGCCCAGGACTATTCTCAGCTAGAGTAACAGAGTTACTACAAATATATGATGATGAGGCATTATCTTACGTAGATGATATCTATCTCAAAGATGACGACTTGGATACTCACTTGAAAAGAGTGAACACCATTAAACTTGGGTTCGCAGCAGAGGGTTACAAATTCAACTTTAAAAAGTCTCGAATTGCCCATCTGACAGTATTATTTTTAGGATACGAATTATCAAGTGAAGGGAAAAGCCTAGCGGACAACTTCTTAGAGAAGTGCGCTGTACTCCAAGCTCCAAAAACGCTGAAGAATTTACAATCCATACTCGGCTTTCTGAATTTCGGAAGAACTTACATTCTAAATTACGCAGAGAGGGTTAAACCTCTCTACGAACTAATCAAACCTGATTTTAGACAAATCAATTGGACTCAAAAACACACAGAAATTTTGAGATCACTGCAAACAGACATGTTAGCTAAAACAAAATGAGATACACGTGACAACACACGCGATCTTGTAATCCGAGTCATCCCAGGAAGATGCGGGTTCACGTACCTGACCTCTAATGAGGGAGAAAAGGTACCAATTTCAATTAAATCTCACTTGTACACACAAGCAGAAAGATCATTCGGTCCCACAGAAAATACTGTGAAAGCAGTGCAAATTGCATTAGCAAATGAACGAGAACTAGCACACGGCAAAAGGATTAATATCCTCACAGCGGAATCCGCCTTCGAGGCGCTTTTCAGCCCAGTAAACCTGCCTACAGTGTCACTGGATCTGAAATGGATACAGTGTATAGATTCTCTTGGAGCGGAAGATGTGAAATACTATTTCGCCCCGCAATTCGAAGAACTGAATGATTTAGAATATGAAGAAGAATATCCTCTGCCAATCGAACTTCTGCCTCTCCCATAGTACGCCTGTATAATCTATACAGATAGATTTGTACAGCATTTCAACGTAGAGAGCAAATCCTACGATGCAGCCTGTGCGATTGTTAAAGGTCGTTGGCTGTGCGGTAAATTCAGACCGAAAGTAACAAAAACTGAATCAGTAAGAAACTGTTCGGCTCAGAGAGCTGAAATCAGATCTTTAAAGATGGCGCTTGAAAATGCAGAACGTGAATTCCCAACACTAATCGTGTGCAATTCTCATTTTTGCGTCAACTCTTACAATAATAAACTGCAGAGCTGGATTGAAAATGATTACAAAGATGACACAGGTGCCACAATAAAGCATAAATTGCTCTGGAAACAGGTAGCTCTTTTTCAGAAAGAACTACAAAAGACTCACGTGATACACGCACAGAGTCTTCAACGTGATGGCGTTCACGTTGCAGGGAATTCATTGGCTAATACAGCCATAGCGGAAGCAACTAAACCGGCTTCCGTAGCCACAAAAAAGCGTACAGAAAAATACATAGACGGGGAAACCATGCTGGCAGTAAAAACGACCGTAAAAGGCGACTGTGCAGCACTACCCGTGAACTATCCACTCAATTATGCATACGTAATCGATGCAAACTCCGTTCCTTTTGCTCGAATTACTGGAGTGGGGGATAGGGTAATTCCAAACAGGGACCAGAGGGGCTTCCTCACACATGAAGCACATATGGGGTTGGGTCTGAGACACCAAACAATCAGGGACTCTCTGAGAGAATTAGAATCCGAGTACTGGTGGCCGGAAATGAGTGAAGGTATTCATGAGTTTGCAAAAAACTGTGAAGACTGCAACAGAGATCGCAGTGGAGAACCGGCCAGTGTAGTGTCAGAAGCCCTAATAGGAAGCATTAGGCAATCTATTCGCGCTATCAAAAAAGAGAAACGCGTCCCATTGTACATCATTAAGGCTAAACACACTTAAAAGATGTGGCCCCAGCGCTCGGCTGACGCCAGAACGGTTATAAAAGATCTGCGAGTCTTTATCGGCACATTCGCAATTGCCATGTTCCATTCTGACCAGGGTCCTGCTTTTAGCTCTCGAGCTTATAAGGAGGCCATGGCCAGCATGGGAGTTGGGTTGCGGTATTCTTGTCCGTCACACCCCTAAGGGAATAGTGTGGTAGAAAGAAAAAACCGGGACATAAAGCGATCTATAACAGCGAAGGTATTAAGTTCGGGTGCTGGGTGGGTCAAACATCTAATAAGTGTCCAAATCAGTCTTAATAATTTGCCAAGAAATTCTCTAAAAGGTTTCAGCCCATACAAACTATTGTTCGGAACTAGAATGAGAGTTCAGGACTTAGATAGTCAAGTATCAGTGGTACAAGATAAGAAAACAGACTTTGACATCAAAGATCGTTTGGCTGTTTTACAGGACTTGAATGAAACAAGAAAATCCTTAAGCAACATAAAGTTAAAGCAACAGCCAGCTACCACTGACAAGGCACCACAAGCAACAGCCCCAGCAAGGCCTGTCTGGATTCCAAAGATTGGGGATCTAGTCAGAGAAAAAATAGTGGTGAAGAAGGAATTTGGGCCTTCTTACAGAAAAGCAGTACCTGTCTTGGCAGTCACCGGAACAAGATCAGTAGTACTACCGCCCCTTGCTGGTAAAAAGGAGAACAGAGTTGTATCAATCGACCTGGTAAAACCACAAGCATGTGGCCTATAATCAACAGTAGGCCCAGTGGACTCCCGAGAAACAACAGAATACCCAAACTTGCAACAATCCAAGAGGTTCAAACTGAAAGACTTATCACATTCGATCAGCCTGCAGTGCACAGAGAGGGACTATGCAATAATGCCATGGAACTCGTGCCTCTTGAGACACAGATTGAAACAGTTCGTCAAGAAACACCAGTCTACAATGATGTGGCATCAGAAAGTGCTACCGAAAGACAAATTGAAAGAACAATCCCAACAATTGACAGAACTGCCTCTGGTTATTTCATCGACTTCGACAACTTTTCCGAGGATCAAAGCAAACCCGAAGTGATGCCAGAAACAAAAAAGACTTTTAAAGAAAAAGCAACGGAACTCTTTCAACAAATCAAAGAAGTATATCTGGATGCACCGTTGATTGAGCATTGGATTATTTCAGGGGTATTCATACTCCCACTATGCCTAATTTTAGTTTTAATTTTAGGAAAGTTTATTACAATTGAATGGACACAGCAAGTCAGAACATCAACTTAGTCCTCAAACCACACAGATCATCCCACATGAAGAAAAGAGAACTGTCAACAGTAAATGTCACAGCCATTCCAATACCCGGTGGGGTAGTATGGGAGAAAACTGACTATGAGATCTATGGTCCGGTCGAGATCCTGAAGTATCCTCATCAACTGATGGTTTCCTTGAGTGACTTTGTAAAACCTAGTACATTCTCTGATGATTGGGACTTTAACAGTATTAATGACATGATGTCTGATTTAGTAATGTCAGCTAGATTCACAGAACATGATTATTTACAAGGTTCGTCTAGTTATGAACAAATTTTCTGTTTTACACATTATGGCGATCATTATTTGCATAAATCTGCACAGCCTAGAAATGTTTTTAAGTATAATCAATGGGAACATTGTGCTACACCACCTAAAAGCAGTTCTAAAACATTCTTTGAGAAATTCAAGTACTTCTCAGGGTTTAACACCAGTGATGTAGAAACGTTTTATTACAAACTGTTAGATAAAACAGGAATGAAAACAATGCTGAAGCACACTAAATTGATATATTCAGAAGCATTTTATGAAAAAATGATGACATTTGGTTTTGATTATTGGAAAAATAACATTGAAACAAAAACCATTTGGTGTACAAAAGATTGGCAGGTATAAGGCCTAGAAGTATTATTCAGAACTTGCATGATACCAGAACAAATGATGTTTTTAAATGACACAATTCACCAAACATCCTGTCTTGGCCTAGCTAAGATCAAAGACCTAAACAAACCGTCTATTCCAAAGCCAATACCTGAAAATGTAACGACAGATATTGAGATAGACGTAACTAAAATTTTACATTTTAACAGAACACATCCTGATTGGAAAAAGTGGTTAATCTGGCCTACTGACACAAACAACTGTCAAGATAGATTCCCGAATAAAACACAGGGGTTAAAAATGACCAGACAAGACCCTAGATACTCCCAGAGACAACATCCAGGGATAGTAACGACATACAGTGTAGGAAAACTCTGCCTCGAATGGCTAGGATCATCCACACTGGCTGAAATTAAGCAACACTTGTCTTTACTTAAAGAGGGTGCTGATTTGCGCGATTTTATTATGGGACCACGCAAACAGCGTCAAAAGCGTTTCATAGTGACCAGTATATATGCTGCATACAACAAGGCTTGGAAAGTCACACAAATTGAAACAGCAGAAAAAATACGAGAAATTGATTGTATTAATTTGGAAAGATCACTTTCTGTAGTGGACAATGGGTTAATGACTCTGTCCTCCAGAATATATTCGTTGGACAATATTGTATCCTCTGCCTTTGATATAATAGACAGAGACTTGCTAATGTTACAGCATGGCCAGTCACAATTACGTTCTATTGTACAATTAGGCTGGACGCTGCAAAATCTTCGTTCAGGCTATGTGCCTTGGCGTTTAATCAACACAACGTCATTGTTTTCCATTTTTAACCTTACTGATAAACAAATCAGCTGGCACAGAAAGGAGCAGACTATACAATCCTGAGCATCGAAAAACTTGAGAGATTACCATTGACAATGTCAGAAAGTCCTGTCATTGAATGGATAATACACAGAATTATCACTATTCCGATAACAACTTTTCGATTTAAAAAGTGCCTTGAATACATACCTACTGGCCAGTATGAACAATTGGGAAAAGGATATGTTAAGCCAGCATGGAAATTACCATACACACATTCATGCTATAGTGACAGCGACAAAAATGTATTTCTTAGTGGTGAAAACTGTAAACGTTCACTAAGCGGTATACTTTTGTGCCAGGGTATTAATTTACACGGAGTCTGAAGGTAATTCTAACAACCTTTCATGCCACCAGCTTGTCACACCTGCAACGCAGATAGAGCCCTTCTTTATGCAACTTGTGAATGGGAGTTACATTCTAAGAACGGATCACAGATGTTGTGGCCTTTTGCCAGGAAAAGCGTATTTCGTAAGCGTAACTTCCATGGTCAAATGCTGTATGCAAGCATTGTACCCGAGCGGCCCTGGAGACATAGCGACTCCCATCTAGCCTCGTTTGCATTTCTCTTCTATACAAATTGATACTTTAAGCAAAATGAAGTCTGTGCTTTTGCAGACAACAGTGCCCATCACGTCATCAAAAGAGACGTATGATCTCCTAGTTGCAAGGACAGCTACGGAGGTTCATGACCTTTTATCAACAAATTGCCCCGTGCATTTCGTAGAAATGTTGAGCCAACTCCTTAACATGTCTAGTGCCACAGGCATCCCAGGCATATTTAAGACGATTTTTACGGGACTGCTAACACCATTTCAAGCAATTCTGGGAATGGTTCCAAATTTTGTCCACTCTGTTTTTGGCGGCATACCCCTATTTTTGGGACTTGTAGCAGGGATTTTATTTTTGACCCTCCTGCTCCGATATGGCAAGCCACAGCTCAGACATGACTCCTATGGAAACAATCCTAGCAGTGCGCTACCGAGTCCTTGGATTGGCCAGGCGGAGAGATCTAAACATGACCTGGTTCCTTTCATTCAGACCGATATGGCAAAACTGCATCTTACCTGTACTACGATGTATGCTATGCAGAGATGAGTGCGTGTTGGACACCTGTCTTGCACTTCCATCAGCAGTACCAATGGATATCAATACTTTGCTAAGTCCGATAACGGCTCACGCATTGTGTTGTCCCCAGCGGCTACCAATCCTGATCACGGCATTCGTTGAGACTCCTGTACTACGACTAGGTGGTAACAGTGGAGCGAGTGACAAAAGCAACATCACCCAGGTACGACCTTCTGTGAGCATTGCTGATCCAGCCTTTGATGACAGCAATCATTCTCACACCTGCCAAGTTACAGCACTATCGAATTTGGTCGAACTGTCACCTGATTTTGTAGACCAATTCTTTGAGAGCCTGTCTGATATGATGTTCTCACCCGAACAGAAACAATAACTTTAGAGAAGCACTCAGACACACAGCGTTCCCATGAACTCTGAATTCGGCCGTCAGTTTTGAACAACAAAAACTGCTAAAAGCGTTGGAACTCTATTTTCCCCGTTCAAGCAATAATTCTTTTGAATTGAACACTTTTTAATATTCACCTTTTTTGGCACGAAAAATTATTTGCTTAAAGTAGAACTATTCATAGAGAACAGAAGCTTCTACTTCTATATTTTTAGATACATCTAGAGACATAATAACTTTACACCAGCCTCTAGCACATTTTACTGCAATGCATTTATATGTGATGAAATTATCTCGCACTTCTTTTCTGTATTCAGAGATACTTCATGTGTAATTCTATTTGCAAAATCGTTCATTGATTTCATATGCTATAATTTTTGATTGATTTCTATGCTTCATAAACTTGCAGTACCTATATTTTCACGTATTACAAATACGCCTATTTCAAATGCATATATGTATTTTGGGGTGGGCAATGTTACACATGCATCTTATTGCTCTAGTTTTAGTAATTTGATGGACATGAATTCGTGGAGTGGGTGTAGCGTTCTAATCTAGGACCCTGATCGATACTGTGACCTTATGCCCCTATACGGCTATAAATCCATTTATTCCCTATATTGTCATAGCCGATCAAATGCAATATTCAGAAAACTCGTCTCTGGCCTCACACGAACAGAGCCACATTTCAGAATCGCTTCCTTTGCCACTTCCTTTGCAGCTCATTAGTGCAATGACATAGCAGAAGTTACTATCTAAGATTCCTAGATTAACACTCCGAGTTCTTCAACAAGATAAAAACTCATCAACCTGGGAAAGCCCCGCTTGCTATGTTTTGATTAGTATTAGAACTCCAATGAGCACTGATAGACGATCACTTCCTAGTGACATCTTTATTGACGTCTTATGTCCGAAAACTTACGTCAAACAAGACACCTTTCAGGTATAAATATTACCAACGTTGCCTTAAGCAAAGGCTGCTGAAGTTGCTGCTGTTATGCTGATGATACCATAGCTGCTATTGCTACTGCTATCGCTGCTAATGAGCGAACGATGGTGTGGTGAACTTAGGAGCTGAACAGCCGTCCCCCTGCAAGAGCCCAGCAGATGCAAGCTGCCCGCGGACGCTGCCCCTCCTCTTCCTCGACGCGCTGAGAGAGACGCTGTCTTTTCTCCTGCAGAGAAATCCAGCTCCGGCGTTTCCAGGCTACCCTTGCGGGTGACTGGGATATCGACCCCCTGAAGGAGATACCAGACCTCCATCATTCTATTCGTGAGGTATGGTGTTGACTAAACCCTTAGAGAGAATTCTTGAAGCAAACCTTGGCAAAACCAACTTAACTTAAAGCTACTTACTTACTCCCCTCCCAAGTATTAGGCTTAGGTCAGGTACACTGGGGTAGGCGTAGTTAGAAGCACCAGTTGAGTATTTTAGCCTAATGTATATATGAATGTATATATATGTTTTATTCATTTTAAACCATTGTATGGCTAAGAAACCATATCAATGCTTTTACAGTATTATTTCGCAATACTCATCTTACTGTACGTACTTTTTATAATAACAAGTCTTGCAATTGTGGCAATTCATTTCTCTTGTACGAGAAGAAAGACTGTTCAATAAATGTTACCCTTTATTGAAAACGCCCGTCTCTCTATTCTCTGCATATTGTGAAAGTAAACTGCACAACCACTGACTGAGTAAAATAACTGTCTATTGTTTCACACGACCCTAGAGATTGACTCTTATCTGAGGAGCAAAGTTGTCATGTTGCACGGTTGTTGGAAAACTGAATCCCTTCTTGGCTGTGCCAGGGAAGCTGATCACTTCCTATTCAGTCAAGAAAGTTTCCTGTGACCTCTGAGCTAGTTGGTAACAAACCCAATTAAGTTTAGCATAGTCAGTAGAGGCCTGGAAGATCCGCACTTCTACGTCGATACTACTGTTTATGTTATTCCAATGCGCAGGGCCTATTGGGAAAATAGGAACTACACTACACCCGGCTGCTCTTGAATTTTGGGGTAAGGTTGGCAATACAATCTCGATCCTCCTTGGTCACCAAGTTGAGGAAAGCCTTTCTACAATAATTTTTGAAATCTCGAATGAAGCTATAGGTCCGGCTAGAGCCTTACTCTTCTATGCTATACAACTAGCCAGGAGAGAAACTTGTCAAAGATGGGTGGAATGCTCACCTCCATTACACTCAGACTTGTTGGCCTCTCTTATCTCGATATCTAAATTAGACCTAAGAGGAACCCAGACAAAGAGGAAGAAAGCACTTTGGTCTCCCCTATTAAGGGGGTTAAACTCAGAGATAACGGACAATTAGTAGATCTGTGTTCGTCTAGAATGGAAAAATATGCCCTATAATTAAACCTCTTTTCAACTCTCTGGACTGCAATGGGCAAATCCCCCCCCGGCCTCCCACGATCGTAAGCAGTCTCTGGTAAATTCCGGATCATATTTTGAGAGTGACCTTACCCATTTGGGACTTTATCCTTCCAGCATGCAGGTGTACCAATAAGAGGGAGAGTACACACACCATTTAACGCTCTAAAGGTGTTTGAGGTATAGGCTGTTGGGTCGGGTATTGTGGTCTGAGGTGAATGAGGACAAAAAAAATGATAAACAGGACCAGGGACCACATACCCTCTCCTGCACTTACACAACTCACGGCAGGACCAGGGACTTCATACACTCTACTGCATCAACTCAACTCATAGCAGGACCGGAGACACCATACCCTCTACTGCATCCACTCTCACAACAGGACAAGGAACTCCAAACCCTCTACTTAATTTACACAAATCACAGCAGGACCAGGTCTCACCTCAGGACCCCGGCAAAGGGTATCCCTTAACCCATACCATAATAGGGTATATTTAAACCCCTCACAATCATCAGATATCTTTAAACCCATTACATTCCCACTAACATGCGGGAATCTCAGGAAACTAAAGCAAAAGGTATCTTTCAACCCCCCTCACATTCCCACTTACACAGAGAATCTCAGAAAAATGTAGCGCAACACACATGGTCTCACATACCTCACGTAGTCTCCCAACAGGCCCAAATTCAAACCCTAACTCGCTTCCAGGCACAGGGAACTTCACAGTGTAATACTTTATGCAATATGTCCACCTCATATAGTATAAGACATATTCACCAGACAGGATTGAAACACTCACCCACAGCATGACACACAAGCAAAAACAAACTTGCATACTACAAACCAGATCTCCATAAACAAAGTACTCTTAGCAGATATTTATGCTAGGCAAACATCAGAACACAACAGCAAATTGAGAGTACCACTAAGGAATAAACTGGCATCCTCAATAATGATACAACAAAAATTCCAGCATAGTCAAAGTTCCTGGTCTTCACACTTTACAACAATGTCACTCATCACACTCTCCTCCTCCTACATAGTAAACAGGGCACAGAAAACGTACACTTGTACAACCATGGGCTAAACACAGGCCCCTACACCTGTAACCCCTTGGGAGGGGTGGAACCTTGAGCTAAACACATCCCCCTACACCCTTAACCCCTTAGGAAGGGTGGAACATTGGGCTAAACACTTTCGCTACACCCTTAACCCCTTAGGAAGGGTGGTAAGAATCACAGATCACATCAATGTCACTTAACCAAAATGGTCACATGCAAGAACAACACGCACAACATGGTCACATTTTAGAACCACCATGTCACTGTACACACACTCCCTCTTCTGCATACCCAACATGACTGGGAAGAGAATTAAGCATGGCATTAAAAACATATACAGAGGTAACATGTCAAGAAACCCACACTCTGATGAGCGACATCTCACCCGACATCCAACCCTGAATACTAACAATAAGACCAATAGGAATAGTTCAAATTCCTCCCCATTTGCCACAAGAGAGTCAGCGGTTGCAGTTCAGTGCCTTCAAAACAGCTCTGGTGTGTTCCCCACACATGTGGTAACCTCCGTCGTCAGCTTCAAATGCTTGGCCACCACTGCCCTAAAGTGAGGTAGTTGTGGTGTGATAATCATTCTTCCTCAAAATGTGAATGTCACTCATCGCTGGACAAAATCCCAGAGAAAATTCAACAAAGTCTCACCACCATAACGGAGCCACTGTAATCGTGTCTAGTTTCAAAAAAGCTGAGCGGATATTTTCACTGATGCCAATATTCACTCACAGCTCTAGCCAGTGTCTAAACATATGTAAATTCACAAGCTTTACAACATAGCTGACATCCACCATACTCCTTCTGCAGTAGAGACCCTTCCTTAGTGATCCCCACAAAGGTTAGTATCATGCTGCTAGTTTGCTCACTTCACAACTTGCTGCATTACTTGTATCGCAAAGCTGCCTGTTAACTTCCCTCTGGCAAGACTAGCCAAACCCTAAACTCTTCTTGAACATACCAACTTCAATATTGTTGATAACAAGGTGCTTTCAACTCAGCAGCTACCCTCTAGATCCGCTGTCCACAGTACGCTGGCCTGCTCAATTGCCCTCGTCTGCAGGCTGTCCGATGTACAAAGCTAAAGTTCTAAGAACAAGGGTACCCCATTAATTGAACCTGGGGTTAACAAATGTGTATAAACAGACAATGGTTCGACAGCTGTCCAACAGGATCACATCAAAATGGTGAAAGCGTTTAGTAAATTCACGCTAAGGAGCAGAATACATAGGGAATTTATACAATATTCATTTATTTATAATTTAAGTACTTCGTAAAAAAAGTTCCAGGAGCTCATATAAGTGAAAGTGTGCAGGACGTGACATAAGTGAACAAAGTGAAACCAGACATCACAAAACAACAAGGTAAATCCACATAAATATCTACAATAAAACAGGGGAATTTTCTGTATGAGTCGACGACGTTTCGATCTATATGAATTTAGATCATCATCAGGACGGAAAAGGAGCTTCCTGAAACTGTAACAAGGTAAATAATATTAAGAAGGGTCCCTATATGTCGCATTATTGGTAAGTGGTTTTTTGGTGCTCCCAGTGGCATGGAATAAATTCATGCACAGTAATATACGCTAAATCCAGGGGTTGAAGAACACCCGTGTATTACCCGCTTGGATAAACAGATTATTTCCATATACGACAACGTTTTTCAAGAAAGCGCAGCATTTAAGATAAATGCTGTTTAAGCAAATCATGGGAAAAGTACCTTAGCCCTTACTCAGAGTTTTAATCATATTATGTACTGTTCTTCATGAATAATTTACAGTGACTGCCGGAATTCTTTAAATGTAAAGAATTCCAAAGATAAATACAACCTTCAGCTATATAATTTTTAAAGGATTGTGGGGTGAAATAAACATTCATGAACCTACTTGGCACAAGTGAATTGGAGGCTGCCCTGTTTTTCAATATGTTCGCAAGGGAGCAGATTGTTTTCTTAGTTGTAGCTAGAGATCAAGGTTTGGACATTTAGCAAGAGAAGCTAATTAGCAAAAGCAGATTGCTGTTGAGGCTTCTAAAGTGGCAGTAGTTATAATTAACAGGACGTTACCTTGCTTTATTTTGTGCAAGTTAGAGTGGCAGAGCCATAGTCCTCCGGTGAACTGGTGGAGACACAAAAGTAAATTTTCAAAAGGGGGGTTTTATTTCCGTCTATCTACTGCATACTGTTGATGCATACCAAGCTTGTGAATACCATAGCTCTTACCTGAGCTTTCCTTGACAAGGGCAGCACTCGGGGGTCTCAATGTGAAGGCGTCTTGCGTCCGTAGTACGCGACGCCGGGATATCTTACTTCCTGGTTGTATTGTGCGCATGCGCAAAGCTTTTATTTAGACACGCATGTGCAAACAGTTAGAAACTGTGTAGTTCGTAATTACAGCTATGCAATGTCCGCGGTAAAACCTTTGTCTAGAGTTGCTTGTAGGACAAGGGAATAATTACACGGACATATTGGTTTATGCAAACCTTGGCACAGCGCGGGCAAGTTATCTAAAAGCCTGTGTTATAGTACCAAAGGATGTAGTTCCTTAAAAGATATTTACATTTAAATTTAAATTCAAGAAAACTATATTGGTACAATTACTGCATCCTAATTAGTCGGCCATTGTAACTTATAAGCGTTCATTCTAGTTACAGGCGGACTATTGAATTAGGGGGACAGTACATATTGGTATTATGCCTACTGCGGTCAAGGCAAATATGAGGTAAATAATCTTGTAAAGTTACTACTGCTATGCTTGTAAGTAACCATTAGGGCACGGGCCTCTGCACCTAATTAAGCTGTAACAGTGGAAAATGTAAAATGTACAGGTACAGACATATATACATATATACACAAGAATACATTTGTTAATGTAGGTGTCATATTTACAGAATCATATCGTCCTTATGTATTGGCACTGTGGTTCAAAGTTCTTATGCACTGGCACTGTGGTTCAAAGTTCTATTAGTGTTCAGATACACACATTCATCTCATCCAGAGTGTTAAGTCCTCTTTCAATAGTCTTACATATAAAAAAAATCCATTTGCATTCCAGCCGATTTAGGATGGCCTGTTGGTTGCCACCCCTTTTGTGCATGGTCTATTTGTCAATCACCTGCCATTTAAGATCATCCTCCGAGTGGCCAAATTCCAAGTATGTTCCACAATCGGCGCACTCGTTACCTTGCAACGTATTCGGCTTCTGTGTTGTGAAATCCGGGTTTTCACTTGCTGTGTCGTCTGTCCAATATAACGCACTTTGCAGGGGCATTCAACACAATAGATAACATTTTTTGAGTTGCAGTTGGTAAAAGACTTCAGTGTGTATTCACGATCATCATATGAGAAAACCTTTGTATTATGAGTGAATGTGCATGCAATGCAGTTGTTACACTTATAGTGTCCCAGGACAGGTGGTAAATTAAAGCAAGCCTCAATAGTACTGTTTTTATTTTCAACTAGTGCTGCCCTAACCAAATGATCCTTCAAGTTACGCCCTCTTTTAAACAAAAACATTGGGGATCCTGTGTTCAGCTCTAGAGGGTCGAGTACAGGCCAATGTTTTTTTATCATTTTAGTTAGTTTATTACTGACAGTGGAAAATGTGGTTACACAGGTTATTCTAGACATAGTTTTCTTTTCTTGTGGTTCGAGAAGATGTTCCCTGTGAGTGTACCAGGCTCTTTTCATTGCCCTTCGGACCAATTTCCTGGGGTAGCCTCTGGTGATGAGTTTGTTACAGAGTACTTCCGCCTCTGCAAAAAAATCACCTTTAAACTTACAATTTCTCCTGATCCTCAGGAATTGGCCATAGGGGAGACCATCTCTCAAGGCTCGGGTATGAGCACTGTGATACTGAAGCAGCGTGTTGCCCTCAGTCGGCTTTCTAAATAAAGTCGTGAACAGTTGTTCCTAATTACATTTTATTGTGACGTCTAAGTAATCTACCTGATGTCTGTCATAGCTGTAGGTAAATTTTAAGTCAGGTTGGCTGCTGTTAAGCCATTCACTGAATTGTTGCAAGTTCTCTTCATCTCGGCCCCAGATCATAAGGACATCATCGGTGTACCTTTGCCACAGGCGGATCCTGTCGCGGAAAGGGTTTTTTTCATTCAAAATTATATCAGTCTCTAAGTCATCCACAAACAGAATTGCAAAATTTGGGGCAAAAATTGCCCCCATGGATGTACCCTTACACTGCCTGTAGTCTGTATTTTTAAATAAAAAATAATTTTTGGTCAGTGCAACTTCCAGAAGACTTATTATAAAGTCAGTTGGAACTTGGTGAGGAGCAGGACGATTATTAAGATGTTTCTAGATCACAGCAATCCCCTTTTGTTGGGGAATATTGTATAAAGATATCAGGTAGATTACTTAGACGTCACAATAAAATGTAAGGAGGAACAACTGTACACGACTTTATTTAGAAAGCCGACTGAGCGCAACACGCTGCTTCAGTATCGCAGTGCTTATCTGCGAACCTTGAGAGATGGTCTCCCCTACGGTCAATTCCTGAGGATCAGGAGAAATTGTAAGTTCAAAGGTGATTTTTTTGCAGAGGCGGAAGTACTCTGTAACAAACTCATAACCAGAGGCTACCCCAGGAAATTGGTCCGAAGGGCAATGAAAAGAGCCTGGTACACTCACAGGGAACATCTTCTCGAACCACAAGAAAAGAAAACTATGTCTAGAATAACCTGTGTAACCACATTTTCCACTGTCAGTAATAAACTAACTAAAATGATTAAAAAACATTGGTCTGTACTCGACCCTCTAGAGCTGAACACAGGATCCCCACTTTTTTCGTTTAAAAGAGGGCGTAACTTGAAGGATCATTTGGTTAGGGCAGCACTAGTTGAAAATAAAAACAGTACTATTGAGGCTTGCTTTAATTTACCACCTGTCCTGGGACACTATAAGTGTAACAACTGCATTGCATGCGCATTCACTCATAATACAAAGGTTTTCTCATATGATGATCGTGAATACACACTGAAGTCTTTTACCAACTGCAACTCAAAAAATGTTATCTATTGTGTTGAATGCCCCTGCAAATTGCGTTATATTGGACAGACGACACAGCAAGTGAAAACCCAGATTTTCACAACACAGAAGCCGAATACGTTGCAAGGTAACGAGTGCGCCGCTTGTGGAACATACGTGGAATTTGGCCACTCGGAGGATGATCTTAAATGGCAGGTGATTGACAAATAGACCATGCACAAAAGGGGTGGCAACCAACAGGCCATCCTAAATCGGCTGGAATGCAAATGGATTTTTTTTATATGTAAGACTATTGAGAGAGGACTTAACACTCTGGATGAGATGAATGTGTGTATCTGAACACTAATAGAACTTTGAACCACAGTGCCAGTGCATAAGAACTTTGAACCACAGTGCCAATACATAAGGACGATATGATTCTGTAAATATGACACCTACATTAACAAATGTATTCTTGTGTATATATGTATATATGTCTGTACCTGTACATTTTACATTTTCCACTGTTACAGCTTAATTAGGTGCAGAGTAAGCATGAGCGAATTTTGCGGATCTCGCGTTCGCGAATTTTGCGGATTTGCGGATTCGCAATCCGCAAAATCCGCGAATTCCCGCGAATTTGCGGATTTTTTTTTTTTTGTGTTCGCCCGTGTTTCTGCCAGTTCGCGAGGGTTTTTACAATTTCGCAATTTGCGAACTTACCTGTCGGGTCGCAAGTTTTGCGAACTTGTTGTTTCTACGTGTCCAGCCTGTTTGGGACACTCTTCTTCATCACTGCCACTCTCTGTCACCACTGCCACTCTCTGACTACTCATGCCACCCTCTGGCCCACCCATGCCACCCTCTGTTTCATCACCACACCCTCTGGTTGTCCAGTGTACATTATTTTCGGCAAAGCAAAGCACACCTTCCCTGCCTCAAGTGACCTGAATTAATTTGGGGCTGATTAATGTGTCACAGAATATTTTTTTAGCTGGCACCTGCTTCCTTAGTGCGCCCTGATTAGTGATCTTTTGCACTTGCTAAGTGCTTTCATTGTTGCAAAATTAGTTACAACACCTGCCCTGCCCCAACTGACAATAATGAATTAGGGGCTGATTAATGGATTTTAACTTCCAGCCTGGCTCCTGCTTGTCTCCCTTAGCTGTAATTCAGGACCTTTGTGGCATATGTGTAACTATTCTGAGGTTCAGAGCAGGGTCACATAATAGTTTCAACTGGCAACTGAACTCTGGAGGGGCCCCTCAGGAAGCACTACAGGAAATGGCTACTAATGATGAGCCTGAACTTTTGAACCTGGTAAGTAGTTACTTTCAGTTTTGCTAAGATCGTATTTCTGCAATTTTGCACTTATTCGCGGGGCGCGAACTCACGCGAACAGTGCAAGCAGTGCGAGCAAAATCCGCTGCTCGCGGATTTGCGGATTTTGCGGGAGATTCGCGAATCTCGCGGATTGCGAATTTCCCGAAAATCCGCAAAATCCGCGAGCGGAACGGATTTTCCACCCATGCCTAGTGCAGAGGCCCGTGCCCTAATGGTTACTTACAAGCATAGCAGTAGTAACTTTACAAGATTATTTACCTCATATTTGCCTTGACCGCAGTAGGCATAATACCAATATGTACTGTCCCCCTAATTCAATAGTCCGCCTGTAACTAGAATGAACGCTTATAAGTTACAATGGCCGACTAATTAGGATGCAGTAATTGTACCAATATAGTTTTCTTGAATTTAAATTTAAATTTACATATCTTTTAAGGAACTACATCCTTTGGCACTATAACACAGGCTTTTAGATAACTTGCCCGTGCTGTGCCACGGTTTGCATAAACCAATATGTCCGTGTAATTATTCCCTTGTCCTATAAGCAACTCTAGACGAAGGTTTTACCGCGGACATTGCATAGCTGTAATTACGAACTACACAGTTTCTAACTGTTTGCGCACGCGTGTCTAAATAAAAGCTTTGCACAATACAACCAGGAAGTAAGATATCCCGGCGTCGCGTACTACGGACGCGAGACGCCTCCACATTGAGACCCCTGAGTGCTGCCCTCGTCAAGGAAAGCTCAGGTAAGAGCTATGGTATTCACAAGCTTGGTATGCATCCACAGTATGCAGTAGATAGACGGAAATAAAACCCCCCTTTTGAAAATTTACTTTTGTGTCTCCACCAGTTCACCGGAGGACTATGGCTCTGCAATTCTAACTTGCACGAAACAAAGCAAGGTAACGTCCTGTTAATTATAACTGCTGCCACTTTAGAAGCCTCAAAGGCAATCTGCTTTTGCTAATTATCTTCTCCTGCTAAATGTCCAAACCTTGATCTCTAGCTACAACTAAGAAAACGATCTGCTCCCTTGCGAACATATTGAAAAACAGGGCAGCCTCCAAATCACTTGTGCCAAGTAGGTTCGTGAATGTTTATTTCACCCCACAATCCTTTAAAAATTATATAGCTGATGGTTGTATTCATCTTTGGAATTCTTTACATTTACAGAATTCCGGCAGTCACTGTAAATTATTCATGAAGAACAGTACGTAATATGATTAAAACTCTGAGTAAGTGCTGAGGTACTTTTCCCATGATTTGCTTAAACAGCAATTATCTTAAATGCTGCGCTTTCTTGAAAAACGTTGTTGTATATGGAAATAATCTGTTTATCCAAGCGCGTAATACACGGGTGTTCTTCAACCCCTGGATTTAGCGTATATTACTGTGCATGAATTTATTCCATGCCACTGGGAGCACCAAAAAAACACTTATCAATAATGCGACATATAGGGACCCTTCTTAATATTATTTACCTTGTTACAGTTTCAGGAAGCTCCTTTTCCCTCCTGATGATGATCTAGATTCATATAGATCGAAACGTCATCGACTCATACAAGAAAATTCCCCTGTTTTATTGTATATATTTATGTGGATTTACCTTGTTGTTTTGTGATGTCTGGTTTCACTTTGTTCACTTATGTCATGTCCTGCACACTGTCACTTATATGAGCACCTGGAACTTTTTTTACGAAGTACTTAAGATATAAATAAATGAATATTGTATAAATTCCCTATGTATTCTGCTCCTTAGCGTGAATTTACTAAACGCTTTCACCATTTTGATGTGATCCTGTTGGACAGCTGTCGAACCATTGTCTGTTTATACACGTCCGATGTACAAAGACATGGGTGGGGCTACCAGGCATAATTCTTCCTTACAGGCTTCAAGCTCCTTTTCTTTGTAATACTCTAGTTTCTTCTTAGTTTCTTTAGTTTCTTGTTCCTCACACATAGCTTCTTTTCCACTAGTCACCAGTGTTGCAATCAGGGATGTAATCTTGTAGGTTATAAAAGATATATGTTTATTAGGTTCAGACCAGGTTACAGGTAAATCAGGTAGTACCCCACCAGGAGTAGCAGCCTACTGCTCAGCCCTTCTCAATCCAACAATCCACTCTTCCAATCACAAACACTCTTAATGTTACAACCATCCAATGACCTCACCCACTGGCTGAGCAGCAGGGACTTGGACAAGTCACAACACTAACCATGTGGAAGACTGCACAGCTTGGGGTACAGTCTTTGCTGCAGTATATACCAGAACGTATGGTACCCCTTCACTGGCTTCACTGGCTGTTTTGCATGATGTGCTGAAACAGTTACTGAATAAATACATGGCAACTCCTGCCTTGGGCTTGAGGATGAAGCTGAAGGGCAATTTTCCTACAGCAGCCACCATTATGTTGAGTAACATAAAGAGGAAAGCAGCATTGCTGGCCATATGTCGATGCCTAGGTGATTTGGCACCTGTACAACAGGAGTGCGAATCACCAAAAACTCTAAGAAACCTATGCTAGGCTAGTTTGAGATAACTTGGGAGCCTTACTTGTTAAGCCACAATTAAAAAGTAATTCTGAGAGGGATAACTCTAAGCAAGCACCCAACTCTTCAACGAAGAAGAAGTGGGATAATAGTAAAAAAGACTGAATTACATCTTGGGTGGGTCTCCTCAACAGGAAGCTACTGAAAAAAGTTATATTCTCAAAACAGTGATATTATTAGACCCCCTGAAAGTTACCAGGATACTGATACAGTTCCTTTAATTCCTTTCAGGATTTATCAGAGGTGGACGGTCACAGCACTAATCGAAAGCACTTGAAACCAAAGAATGCTTGTCTGACTACATCATTAAACAGGAAGACAAACATAAAACTTCAAAATCTCAATTCAAATAGTAGAAGATAGACAGACTTAAGGTCAGGTATGACCCGGACATTGAGGACTCTGTTTCTGAGCAGGAAATGGGCAGTGACGATACTGGACAGCATGGCAGAAATCACAATAGTTTGAGCACTGAGGTTTTGTGAGGCAGGAGTAGCGCTGAATGAGTATACCACTGTGGAACGTACCAAGGTTCATCAATGTTCTCTTTTGGGAGGACTTGACTTACAGATACAATATTCTCTTGACTGAGAAGGATTGGCCACCGGATTTGGTAATGGATTGCCCAAACAAATAAACAGTAATTTTACCTGCTTTTTTCCGACCTCGTTCTAGAATCAGTTAAACATTCATGCACCAAGGAATGGTCGCTAGTACTAGCTCCTGCATTAAAACACAACCATGTGGGGCGGGATTATGGTTCTGAAGCAGAGGTCAGACCCGGGACCAGGGTTCAATTCCCGACGCGGCAGGGTCTTGATCTCAAATGTCCATGGACTCGATAATTCTCGCTTCGGTGCCTGACCTAATTATGGGTTCACACTCTGCAACTCTGGGCATTAAGCTTGCTTAATCACCACAACGGCCCCCGCGGCGGGATGCCTGGCTTTCACCTTGGGGATGCCCTGTAGGGGCTATCTCACAGGGAGAAGCCAGGACGGGTTCCCAAGGCAAGCGCGGAGATACCCCTTCGGGGTTCGATTCAGGCGCTATATAAGAAACATAATAATAATAATAATAATAACATCAAAGACAATACTCAATTAAACATGATGCTAAAAGCAAGTAAGGGAAATCCTGGAACAACCTGAATAAGATGTCATAGAAAGTTCGACCTCATCTATGAATAATCCTTTGTTTCCCATAATGAAGCCAGACCTTTCATATTGTCTAGTATTAGACCACAGATATTTAAACACAGCTACTCACATATTTGCAGTGCAGAATGTACACAGTGTTGCACTAATGAATGACACTGTGGAAGAATAACAAAACAACACTTGATATCTTGAATGGATTTTTCTGCCAAAATATAGTGCTGGGAAGCAGATATTTGACTGCAACAGTGTGCTAGGTACTCAGAAGCAGTTCTGTCGATTGCCACAAGGGTATAAGAGTAACCCGGGCTGTTTTCGTCCAGAGTGACAGAATTACTACAAAATATTGATGAACAGGCATTGTACTTTGTCAATGACAAATATCTGACAGATGATGACCACATGGAACACTTGACAGGAGTAGATTCCATCATTTTGGGATTTGCTCACATGGGCCACAAATTAAATTTCAAAAAATCAAAAATTGCTTTAATGTCCTTTTTCTTGGGACATGAACTGTCAGGTAAAGGCAAAAGCCTTGCAACACGGTTCTTCAACATATTTGTGCTGCTTCAACCACCAACAACGTTGAAAAGATCACAGTCCATATTGGGATTTCTAAATTTTGGTAGAACATGCATTTCAGATCACCCAGAAAGGGTTAAACTGTTCTCTGACTTGGTTCGGCCAGACTTCTCAAGCACACTTTGGAAGCAGTACCACACAAATTTCTTATGATCCATACAAGCTGACATGATAGCTGTCATGCGTCACTCACCTGAACACCTGATCTGCTCCCTTTGGGCTATGATAGGACCCGATCCCCTCTACGTACTAACCATAGTAGCAGTGACTATTGTAACACAACACCATCGGATGCTCTTAAAAGGAAGGGGGAATGGTAAGGAGACAAAAAAAGATAATCCAGGTCTCTGGATCTGCCTCTAGACAGGGATTGGATCGAAGACACACTGGTTCTGTCCGGGAAGTCCCCTGACTGGCCCACTAACGTAAGTGGAATCTAACAACTAGTATAGACAGGAGATGATTAGTACTCTCTGGAAGTCAGAGTGAGGTGACATGTAATATACATACATTTAAGGGACAAACATACCAAGCAGTAATCTTTTTAACACCAGTAATGAACCGTGGTTACCTCTTTGTTTAGGAGAGTCAAAGTGATTGTTATGATAGCTGTAAAAAAAGATGTACATTAATACTGCGATTCTTCACTTACTGCAAATGCTGAAATCTGTGCCTTCAGAACAACACCCGCCTTATTCCCACTTAATTGCACAAGGACGAGATTGTCAGGAGATTCACAATAGTAAAGTAAATGAAGAATGAATAGGCAATTATGTCCTTGTAAAGTTTCATGCAGGTTTCCTTTCACTTTTCAGTTTTTTTCTAACTTTCAATATCCATTCTTCATGTTGTTGCAAAAGTCTCTGCAAGTATCTATTTAATAGCAATATCTCAAATATTGTTCAAAATAAAACAAGCTTGAACTGTTTGAATATTCTTCATTCAAAATAAAAGTCTAAGATGACCTCGATATTATCAGGAGGTTCAAAAGTGGCAACCGCAAGACACAGCGCCAAGAATACCTGGTAAATTACCTTTTTCTGTTGTTTTTTGCCTTCTAGGTTTGTGATGCACCAGTGCAGGACATGCTGACGAAGGAGACTAGACACTAGCAACAGGAAGTTGAAGGTCAGTGGGAGTCACCAAGGAAACAGGGATGCTCGGCTAAGGATATTAATATTGGAATCAGGAGGCACTCAGGTAAGGATGTGTTGATGAGGCCAAGTGCGTGCGGCTGATTGGAGTGTCTTTTTATAACATAGTGCCCGAGCTACCGCACATAGAGGTATAGTGGCAATGTGTTGCAGTCAGTTTGGCCATGTGTGCGTGTTTCCGGTTGTATGGACACATGCAAATTTGTGAATCCAATGTGACAGAAATGCCACTTTATGTTTCTTCTTATTGTTTGACATTTTTATAGTAGTATAACATGCCATAGGGACTAAACAATGATACTCAGCTCATGCACAATTGTGAAAGGGCACATGCACTTTGGAGAATCTGATTCTGACAAAGCCTACATGCAGTCCCTTGGTGACTGCACAGCGCAGCTGGCAGAACTAAAGGCTCTAATTCTGGCACTAGAAAATACAGATCATGTATTCCCCACACTTATAGTGTGGGATTCCTACTACTGTGTCCAGTTCTGTAATGAATACCTACACTATTGGAGCCAGAATGGATTCATAGATTTAAAGGGTTGCACAATAAATCACTAGTTGCTTTGGGAAAAGGTGGCAAAGTTGAAAGATTGCTTGTCACAGACTTATGTGATACACACATTGAGTCATCTATGTGTTTGTTTTCTCGTTGCAGGGAGTTACATGGCTGAGGAAGCTGCAAAAGCAACAGTTCGCACTACTGCAGTTGCTGCACATACTCGTTCTAGCATGAGGATAGACAGAGACATCATGGTGGCTGGTAACCCTGCACGCAATTACACCCACCTACTGAAAGGCTTTCCACTTAAGTACTTCTACAAGTTATATGCACAAAACCTACCACATGCTCACATTCCTGGAGTGGGGGATAGCGTAATACCAAACACTGACCACAAACTGGGGTTAAAAGTAGCTGCACACAAGGGTCCGGCTTCTGCACATGCAGGATGGCTGCAACAATTTCATTATTGCAGCAGTGCTATTGGTTACCAAGCTTTCTACAAACAGACCAAGGACTTTGTCCTTAAATGCTGCAAGTGCCAGTGGAAGAAGGGTTCCACCGTAGTGTGTATGCTACAGACACCACTACTGATTTCCAAAAAGCCATTGGCTTGTGTTTATCTGGACCCTTGCAGCCCTCGGTCATCTGATGGGGCTTACAAGTACATCTTGGCAGCAGTGGATTCCTACTCTCAATTCCTGTGGGTATGGCCACAGCTGCCGGTTGATGCCCGAACTGTTATAAAGGATCTAAAAGTATTTATCCGGACATACGCAGTTGGCAAATTACATTCTGACCAGGGTCTGACGTGTTACAAAGAGACCATGAAAAATTTGGGTGTGACCCTTCATTTCTCTTCTCTATACCATCCTGAGAAAATGCAGTTGTGGAGAATAAAAATTGTGTCCTAAAACAGTCTTTAACAACAAGGGTACTAGACTCAGGTTGCAGTTGGGTCCGTCACCAAATGTGTCCAGAGGAAATCCCTGGGTTGTCTGACTCCCTATGAAATTCTGTTTGGGGTAAGTATGTGGGTCCCAGACCTCAACAATGCCAGCACAATGACAGCAGAAACACCTTTTGAGATCAATAAACATTAGGCTGTTTTAAAGGAATTGAATGAATTCCGGGAAGAACAATTCAGCTTCCAAGTAAAACTCACTACCACTGGAGAAGTGAAGGTAAGCTCGGTGAAACATGGCTGGATCCCGAAGATTGGGGATCTGGTCAGGGAAAGAATTGTGGGCAAGAAAGAGTTTGGGCCATTCTACAGAGCACCTGTACCTGTCCTAGCTGTTGAAGGTTCAAGAACCATACTTCTTCTGCCCCTTACCGGTTGAAAAGAAAAATATTTGTCTCTATTGATCTGATCAAACCACACTATGAGGCAGATTCTCAACAGCAAGCCACGTGATCTCCTAAGTAGCTACCTCCCTCCTCTCGCTAAACACACAGTCAGTTCAGATGGAAGCTTGATAACTGAAAAAGCATCCATTCTCCAACGAAAGACAACAATCAACCGCAACAAAGTATGTCTTCTACCTGTTACAACTACTGCAACTGTACAGTCAATTAGTACAGAAACGCAGATCTCAATTCGGAAACCTGACAAGAACACGGTCTATGTCAATGTACTAAGATCAAGTCATCTCCCAGTTCTACAGAACCTGCTGAGCTTTCAAAAATAGATTGAACGACCTCTGGGAACTTCATCAACTTTGATGACTTCACATCGGAATCAACTGATCCACCACTACCACTGCCTCTTCCTTTTAATCTGAAAGTGTGTGTTTTCTATCTTTGGCTGAAAAGGACGTATTTTGTTTTTCTGTGGTTACATCTTTGGATTACAATTGGGTTAGGTTTCCTGATCTTTTGGACTGGTTTTGTGGTCATTTTTATCGTGCTTCTGAATGGGCATTTTCTCCCAGAACACTCTGCAGGACAACTGGTGAATTTTGCTTCTTAGACCTCATTTGTCATCACACCGTGAATGAAGAGAACTTTCCTTGGTGTTCATTGCAGCTGTTCCAGTTCCCAATGAAATTGTTCGGGATAGGGTATTGTATGATGTGTATGGCCCCACTGAAAATTTACAAATTCTATATTTGTTACAAATGTCTTTAAAGGATGTTATTACCCCTAGAAACGTTAAAAGATCTAGAACATTCAACTGTGTTTTCTTCGGATGAATTGTATGAAGCAACATCAAACTATGTTTAAATGTTTTGCTTCCAACATTACGGTCATCATTTCCTGTATGAAGCTAATATTCCTCATGCTGTTTTCAATTACACATAATGGGAACATTGCCCTACACCACCACGGGGTAGCTCAAAAACATTTGCTCAGAGGTTTGCTTATTTTTCCGGTTTTGACACATCATACCAAGCAACATATTTTTATAGGCTTGCTCCATCACCTGCGAAAAAATCCAGGCCAACCAACATTAAACTAATGTATTCTGCTTCTTTTCTTTCCCAGCTGTCTGTACAATATTTTGACTTTTGGAAATATACTATGGATGTAAAGTCTATTTGGGGGCAAGGAACTGGCAGGTTCAGAGAAATGAGGCTTTGTTTAGAGCATATCTCTACAAATCATTGTTCTGAACAAAACTGTGCAACAAACAACATGTCTTCGACATGCAAAGATGAAAGATTTAAACACACCACAAATTCCCACATTTGCACATTTAGAAAGCTGGCAGCAGTTCACACACTATAGTGAGGGTACATTAGATACCATGCTGCGTAATGGCAAATCTGACCCCAATTTGAAGTCATTGTTACTTTGCCCAATAGACGCGAATGGATGTCAGACACACTTTCTCTGCAACGCTCAGGTTTTTCAAACAACTAAGCCTGATATACGATACGTGCAGTCGGAACTCTGGTGTTGTGACAACTTATAGTGTTGGGAAGTTGTGACTTAAGTGGCTTAGAACCTCAACAGTGTCTTTAGTGAGAAACACTTGTCCCTTTTATCTGATGATCTGGATCTCAGGTACTTTCTATTAGTCCCCGGAAACCATGTCAATAGGGCATCTTGTATGCCATAAACTACGAAATATGAAAGATCTCTCACCAGGATGCTGCTGAAATATTGATTGTGAGAAATTGATAGAGCTAATTTAGAACAAGCTCTTGCTGTCGGTGACAACAGCATTACCACCTTATCCTCTGGATTAATCTTTTTGGAAAACATAGTATTGTCAGCAAAAGACAGTGTTCAACAAGTCATATCCGCGTTGCAGCATGAGCAGTCACAGCTTAGGTCTATTATGCTATTGAGCTGGACATTACAAACTGTACATTCTGGCCACGTGCCATGGCAACACATTAACATCACAAGCCTGTTATTTCCGCACCAACTGACAGACCGACAGGTGCTTATGGCACTTAAGGATGCAAAATACACTTTGTCAGACAGAGAGACGCTAGAGAAGTTAAGTTTCACCGTTATTGAAATTGTATCCGTGGATTGCATAATTCATAGGTATATTACATTGCCAATTGTGACAATCCCTTTTTCAATACTGTCTACAACATCACCAAGTGGGCAAATATGAAGCATCAGGGAAGGGGTTGTACACTAGTCTTGGAAACATCCTTTTGTATTTTAAGGTTGGAAAAGGACACTGAAGTATTTCTCAGCAGATCAGCCTTCGAGAACACTTTAAGCAGGTCCTTAGTGTGCAAGGATATTTAATTGCGCTAGGCTTGTAATGCTTTTGTAGCAAACTCATCATGTTACTTGAAAGGTTCCCAGGCAGCCATAATACGTCCGACTTTCAGACTACTCTCTAATGGGAGTCTCCTGATGTTGAACAGTTAAGGCCACTGCGCTATGAAACCAAGAGTTGCTTATCTGGTAACGGTTCCGTGATCTCTTATTGTACACAAGTATTGTTTCTATCTGCCTGTGCAGTTAGGGAGGGGACGCTTTGGCCTTCAATTAATCTTACCACGGAGCATCTTGATGACCTGAGTGAACTGAAATCTTACTGTTTCAAAAATATGTGGCCTTAACTTCTGCTAAGGTGATGTTTCAACTTCAGGTGGAAAGGTCCTCTTCAGAGATACAGGTACTACTCCGCACTTACTTCCCATGATATTTTGGAGAGCTGGTGTATCGTATTTTTGCATGTCTAGTACAAACGGAATAGGGCCTTTTTTCAAAAGTATAGGCTCTGGGTTGGTTAGCACCTTCCAGACAGTATTCGGAACCATTCCATCTTTTATTCACTCTGTCCTCGTAAGCAAATTTGGAGATCTTCTGCTGGTCCTGTTCCTGATTGCGCGGCAGTCATTATAATATTTTTGCCTTGCAATGGATGTCTGTTTTCGAGATCAAATGGAGCTCGCACTACCTCATGTGCTAACGTGCTGTGAGCACATGGTGCATTGCTTTGGCGCTCCGTTGATTAGAGAACTGAATGAGCATTGGTTCTTATCATCTTGGCCTGTGTGGCTTCTGCTTGCAGTTTGTGTTCCACTGTCTGCAGTGGACTTTCATGGGTGCCTTGGATTTATGCCTGGGATCGCAATTGTCTCTCGGACATACATGTTCTGATGGACCCCTCAAAAGTTCATATAAATAGTTGTCCGCTGCATATTCCATTGCTCCTGGCTGCATTTTAGGAACCTCCCTGGGATGCTTCTGCCCCGGATGGATTTGATATTTGCTCTGGTTTGGCGGAACACCAGCTGGCTGTACTTGTTCCCACAGTGGCTGCAGTGGGGGTTGAATAGGAACATATTTGCTCCATAAACTTGCTCCAAAGTCGGCCTTTAGGATCATTGTCTGCAAATGCTGAGAACAGAAATGTTTTGTCTACCACTCAGAACTAGTAAACATTCGGCTATTCAGTTTGGTGCGAGCTTTTATTTGGCCTGTTGTTAACATCCTAAATTTGTTTTTAAATTGACTTTTTAAGGTTTTATATATTTCAAATTGGCTTTCTTTGTACTTCTGAATTGCAAAATTGCCCTTTAAACTGCTTTGTAACTTGATTTTAAAAAGTATTGTTTTCAGATTTTCTTTTGTGTAAGCTGCTGCATTTTTTTGCAATAGGAATCGCTAGTCTAGATAGCTTTTGTAGTGGGCTCATGTCCTAGGAGTGGGTGTCATGTGTTCTAGTTAGTAGTTAGGTGTGGAGGAAAACACTTCAATTTTTACATCTATACAGGTTTCTTCTTAAGGTTGCCTTCACTTTCAAACAATGACCTTTGTCACACATTTTGAAAACATGACACTATGGATTAGTGTCTTGGAAACTATACATGGTTACAGAACCTACTTTGCAATAACACTATCATGCTACCTTAAGTCTATGCACAAGGTCTATATATACGGTGTGCAAATTTGCCCTTTTGTTTTTGTACATATGGTTACATAGCTATCTACAACACACAAACAATGACAGTCTTATCATGATCTTGGCCCAAGGTAAGGATGCCTTTTGTTATAAATAAACATCCATTTCTGGGTGTTGTCAGAGGGGCACTTTGCTGTCATTTGAGAGGCCTGTACATGCTAAAGCTTCAGCCCAGCAGCTTGCTGATATCTCTGTGAGGGGTGTCCAGCTCATGACCGTGACTGGGATTTGCATTCTTTCCCTTCAGATAACAGAGGTTGGATCATCCAGTAACCACTTTGCTGCGGCGCACATTCCCCCACGGTGCGGGCGAATTCCAACCGTGCGCAAATCGGATGGCTCCAGGACGTCCGATGCACACGCCCACCGTGAAGTCCGAAACATCGAAGAGGGTAAGGGGATTCTCAACAGAACACACACATACTCCCTAGATGCTTAGGTTAGGGACTGCTTTGTAGGAGAACACCAGATTTTCATTTGTGTTTTATATGCTTGCATATATACACAGTTTTAGCATGATGGTGGTACTTTTTATTCTGTACACTGTCCTTATACTCCTAATCACTTTCATCAGCTACTGTCTATTGAATATCTCAGCACATATATTTCTAGATCTGTTATCACGATTCCTGAGGGAACAAGGTTGCCATGTTCAGGAGTTGCCAAAACCATTTGCTACCTGACTCGGTCTAGGGGGTGGTATGATGGCTCTGTGAGCTAGCTCGCCTATAGAAACACATATGCTGAGGGGGTGCATAGAATCAGTCTGGTAACACCAAAAAGGTAATGCTGTCCACAAATGCGCAGTTCCTATCACAGGCTGGAAACTACATGACACTGTGAGGCGGGTTGGGTTGGAGTGCGCTCAGAGCTCATTTCAGAAGGAACCTTTAGATTGTGCCCAAGAAAGGTTTAAGAAACTTTTGGGATGCACCTCAGCACCTGACTGAAATTAGTGTTGCTGGTGAGAGGGGACATGAATAAGGATAATTTCAAGAATGTCTGAGGCGCTGGGGCAACAATAGTCTTAGCATTTAATAGAAATGGTGTGCTGGTATATTTCTGTTCAGTGCTGATTTGCGTTTCCTAAGAAACAATGGGGCATCTTTACAAACAATTGTCGGAGCGCTGTCCTATGCCAAAATTGGCTACGCCGCGCTCCAACATTTTTTTAATGCAGGTATGCGCTGTATTCACAAGAATACGGTGCACCCCTGTGTTACCCCTAGTGCTGGTGCAAAATAAGATGCCTAGCGCCGCGCAGGCACCCAGTCTCCATGTTGCCAGGGTGCCTATGCTGCAGGGATGATTGTTTATGTGCAAGAAGGGGCACCATCCTGTACATAATGGTGCTTTGTTCTTCCTGTGTGTACTGAACAATGCAGCACACACAGAAAGAGAAAATAATGAGGAAATAATTTGGAAAAATTAATCATTTTTCCTCGTATTACCATTATAAGACCAGGTATTCCCTGGTGTTAGTTTTTGGTGCTCCCTCGGCCTTGTAAATCTGGGGCAGCGTCAAAAGGCATTGGGTGATGGAACGTCCACTGCAACCCCAATTGCATGCACCTTGGCATATTTACAAGGTGGCTTTAAGCCACGTTAAGTGGCTTAGCGACACCATGTAAATATGCGAAATGTCATTACACCACCAGAGTGTCAATAAAAGAGACGCTCCAGTGGCGAATGGACATTGTAAATATGCCCCAGTGTTTCTTTTCTCAAAGTAAAAAACAGATTTTGTGTGAATGTTTTGTGCATGTAGTAATGATTGAGTAGTTTTTTTAATTAAACGGTTATATTTTTTGGGTGTTGGGAATATGGCAAAAAGAGTGAGATGCACAGGTTTATGAACTGTAAAGTTTTGTCTGGGTGAAAGGCATCAGAGACTGCGGTTGTGTTAAATTCCAGTTCAATGCGTGCTATTCTTTTGATTTTAGCAGCACTTGGGTACAGCCTTCAGTGGCCTCCAGAGTGTTCCCTAATTCTCCCTCCTCACTCTCCCGTTGAGCAGAGACTACAAGTAATTTAGCCACATTCAAACATGATGGCACATTGCGATCTGATGGCTTTTCTGACAGCTCTCCCCACAGAGTAGCCGTTCACTTTCTGAAGCTGAGCTTCACATCTTTTTGACCGAAAGGGAAACGTTTTCACCTATTTATTTTTGGAGGGCATCTTGGACACTTGCAGGTTTGCTTTTATCTTTTTTTGTTAGACGTCGAGGCTGTGATTGTAGGCTAAGTAGCCCTCCTGGCCTCTCCATCCTCCAGATTAGTTCAAGCTAGCACCGCAGATGCTGGTTTTAGGGACGCCAGAAGTTTTAGGACAAGAAATGATGTTAATTTAGATCAGAGGCATCAAAGGGAAAAATAGTTTTTGCTGGCAGACCACATCCTTTACCTTTTTCCACACAATTGCTTTACCAATGTTGAGGAAAAAGCTGGGCATAGCCTCTTGTGAGTTGAGGACCCTCCTGGTAATAAACAGCATAATATATTCTGTGCATTTGCAGATTATTTATATCTATAAATCTATCTATCTATCTATCTATCTATCTATCTATCTATCTATCCATCTCCGTATATATTCTCCACACCTTGCCTGCTTCTGTTGTGCACCAGATCAAAGGGTGTGTTGGTTGATAGCGGAGTCAGCACACTACTCATACCTTCTTTCACTACACCTTTCTCAAATCCAGAAAGGAAGTCAACGCTTGTGCCAGGATCAACAGCCATGCACTGTTATCAAAGTTGCAGTGTATGTATTGCATGCTTCCAAAGATCAGACGTGTTTCAACTGACTTGCAGCCTTGTTCACTGCTAGTGAGGCACAATTAAAACCACATAATTACAAAGGATGGTGTGTGACATCACAACCATAGACATAGAAAAAAACTTTCCGTTCATTTCAGTGTTTCACAAATCATATATGGCAATTTTTAATGTGTTACACTATTGCATGTAAATTCATGTTCCTTTTTAATAATGCACAATCATGGTATTGATTAAAATAAAAATGGGTTAATTCCCATTTTTCACCAGTGGCTTTCACCTGCTGCAGATATTTTTTTGCATGTTTGCCAATTAAAATGCTCATTCCCAAATGGCTGATGCCAACCTTTTAAAAATGTCATAGGTCCTATTGCCATTCACTTCTAATTACATTCTATTCAAAATGGTGTAGAAAATATACTTTATCATTCATTTTTGTGAATTAATTCCCTCTTATTCAACTAAAATCCATCCACCACATTCAACAAAATTATTTGGAACAAATCAATACGACAAATTAATTTGCACATACATTATGGGGTCGATTCCGATTCGGGAAAGAAAACCGTCCGACGATTCGTATTCATAGCCGTCTCCGTACGATTCGTACAAATCCGTCCGAATCGCGTAGTACGATCCGTTGTCCAAAAATACGTCTGAATGTTTGCGAACCGTACAAAAAACAAGCAAAGATCCGTACGATACGGATTTGGAAAGTGAACCGTACAATTCCTAAACATGCTGTACGACCCGACAAGTACGATCCAGACCGGGGACCGAGAACGCGAAACGTACGGGAAAACGTCATCGCGTATGAACTGCGATTTGTACGGAAAACATCACGTATGAGCGAGCCACACAATCAAATACAAAACAAACCTCCCCTGAACGAAGCGCACGCCTACCCCGTAAAAACATTGCGTATGAGCGAGCCACACAATCAAATACGAAACGAATCCCCTGAACGAAGCGCACGTGTACCCCGTAAAAACGTCGCGTATGAGCGAGCTACACAATCAAATACGAAATGAACCCCCCCTGAACAAAGCGCACGCTTACCCCGTAAAAACGTGACGTATGAGCGAGCCACACAATCAAATACAAAATGAACCCCCTGAACGAAACACACGTAAACCCCATAAAAACATTGCATATGGGTGAGCTACACAAACAAATACGAAACGAACCCCCCTGAATGAAGCACACACGTACCCCGTAAAAACATCACGTATGAGCGAGTTACACAATCAAATACGAAACAAACCCCCCCTGAACGAAGCGCATGCGAACCCCTAAAAACAGAACAAGGAGGGTGCAAACGACTCGCACAACAGCACAAAACATGTCTCCTGTGTACAAACCATTGGAAATGAATGTCCTGGCCAGATCCAAACAGGTAAACAGAGGGCCTAACTCAGAACCACCCATTATAACACACCCACCAAAAATTCAAACTAAGCCCCACCCACAAATGGACCAATAAAAAGGGCCCACATACACAAACCGTCATCCTTTGCAACATATCCATTGAGCTACAGAGACTGACAACACACCAACAACTCCACACATCCACCTTCACAAATACCCCCAATCACATTCAGACCCACACCCCCCCTTCACATTTAGACCCACACACCCACATCCATACACACCGTCACCCCCCCAATAACATTCACCCCACACCATGTCCACACAGAAGAATCCAAAGTTTACAAAGGAGGAGATGGAGATCCTTGTAGATCAAGTCATCAGAGTCGAGCCACAGCTGTTTGGCGCATTGGTCAGACGGACCAGCATAGTAAAGAAAACACGCATGTGGGGGAGGATCGTCAATAGGGTCAATGCTGTTGCACCTATCAGGCGCACCAGGAAGCATTGCCAGGCCAGGTGGTACAGTCTGCGGAGGATGGTGAAGTGGAAGATGGACGAGGAATACGCCAATAGCCAGCTCACTGGAGGTGGTGGTCCCCGCAGACCAGTACAGTACCATCCCTGGGAGAAGAAGGTCATGGCCCTGCTACCACCGGTGGGAGTACACGGAATTGAAGGAGTAGTGGAGCCTGGTGAGTATACAAACAACTCATGTAACATGGGGGTAATGGCATCCACACCCCAAGTACAATAAATTCCCACAACAATCCCCATGTGCCCATCGGCCACAACTACAGGCAAAAACAACGTGAATGCCACTAACATGTGTATGCCCCATTGACAAACCAAGGCCATGCTATGTTCCATGCTACAGGAAGCACAGAACCAAAGAATGGACGTCCGGTATGCTGGGAGGGTGGGTGTCACAAAATGCATTGTGGAATCCCAAATCAGACCCAATTGCATGGGCGTCCGCAGGAGGGGGCAAGGGTAGATCTTGGCTCCCCCTGGATCGCCAGTGTGTCTGGTGTGGGCCCAGTCAGGGCTACTGAAATGGTGCTATTGTTCCAGGTGGCAGCACCCTCCATTGTGTGGGAAGGTTGCAAGGGGCTTGCCGAGCATTGTGCAAGGCAGAGGGGAGGAGGGTGAAAGGCAGAGGGTGAGAAGGGTGCAAGGCAGAGGGGATGAGGGTGAAAGGGGGAGGGCCAGAAGGGTGCAAGGCAGAGAGTAGGAGGGTGCAAGGCAGAGGGCCAGAAGGCTGCAAGGGGGAGGGCGAGAAGGGTGCAAGGGAGAGGGCCAGAAGGACGCAAGGCAGAGGGGAGGAGGGTGCAAGGGAGAGGGAGAGAAGGGTGCAAGGCAGAGGGTGAGAAGGGTGCAAGGGGGAGGGGAGGAGGGTGCAAGGGCACGGGCCAGAAGGCTGCAAGGGGGAGGGTGAGAAGGGTGCAATGGGGAGGGCCAGAAGGGTGCAAGGCAGAGGGGAGGAAGGTGCAAGGGAGAGGGTGAGAAGGGTGCAAGGCAGAAGGTGAGAAGGGTGCAAGGGGGACAGGAGGAGGGTGCAAGGGGTATGGTGATGAAGCCAAAAAATTGGCCACCCCTATCAACATTTCTGTGTATGCCCATGGCCAATTGCACTCATCCCATATGGCCCAGGTACACACCCATGCACCATGCTCAATGCACAGGGAGCTGGGAAAGTACTGACAAGGTAGATGACACTGGGCCCTGGTGTAGGCAGCACAAGGCCCTCCTGTGACCAGTGCAAACACTAACACCAGGACAACAAGGTCAGATATCTTGGACAGGAACTCACAACCACTGTCATGGCAGCATCCTCCATGGGTGGACAGCCACACCACGAGGGACGCCCAGTTCTAAATCAGACTCCAACTACCAGCATGCCTGTCACACACAACCGTTACATAAACATACCCTCCTGGGACAAGCAATGGAGTGCCCCACTGTCACAATCGTCATGTAACACAACAAAACAAATACAGATCTGATGAAGCATCCAAGCAAAAAATGCACGATGCAGATTTACAAGTCCCTTGTGCTTCTTACACGACGCTGTTGCTTCACCTTTGTGATGCAGAGGACGCACAAAAGTTGCGCCATGGTGCCTGGGTATTGACAAGGTGATGCATCTGGGAGATGTGAAGTAGGTGTACTGGTCCGGGGAGGTAGGGCGGTGGGTGGCAGCAACACCTACCAAAAGTGGCTGAGTGAAATCTCAAAGATTTCTCTCAGTCGCTTTAATGGACAAGCTACCTCAAAACCATGTGCATGATGGAAGCATGCGTAAGGATTGACGCAGCATTGTGCAGATAGGGCCACACAGAGCATTGCTGGAGCTGCGTTGCGCCGGCGACACAACTCCAGCAATGTGCCACTGCTATGGCATAGATGCATGACGCAGCTGTGCCATTTTTCCACCATTGTGATCTGCAGTGTAAATGTGTTGCATCCATGCTGGCATAGCTTTGGTGGACAATGACTGGCAAATCCCTGCTGACATGCATGGCTGTGCCAGTCATTGTAAATTGTCACTCACATGTCAATGACTCCTGAGCACAGATCAATCTGACCCCACAACATACCCATCCACAAGTGAACATTGAGAATAATCCAAAGCATAGACAACTACCAGGTGGAACAGTGCCAACGACAATGTATATGAAAATTGGATGTTGCATTAAATGGCATTAACATTGTCTGTCTCTCACACCCACAGGGCAACGTGCTGAATCTACCCACAATGAGGGCGGAGATGATTCACAGTCCCAGGCTATGCAGGACCTTTATCCCACCAACAGCGACGCCTCTCACCACTCCATGGATGACCCCGACCAACCTGGCACCTCTGGAGCCCAAACGGTGCAACAGCTGTATCAGGGACATCTGCGCCAACCACCACACCCATTCCTGCCACATCCCAGCAGACAGCTCGGAGCCCTGCCCACACTCCACAACAGAGCCAGTCTGACAATGAGGGACAAGGTTCGCCGGGCACCCAGGAGGTGGCAGAAAACACCACCACTGCCATCCATCAGGGGTCCCATCGGCCCGATGTGCCCACAACGGCAGGCCAGGCTCCTGTGGGCAGGGGTGGTGGGAGTGGCACCTGGCGGAGGCGAGAACCTGACCAGCCGGGTGCAGGGCCCTGTATGTCTGAACTGCAAAACATCATGGAGGCATACCGGCGGGACACCAGGGAGTTCAGTCAGGTAGTGGGGGCCCTCACAGAAATCAAAAACCTGCAGGCCGAGCAACACGCCAGTCAACAACAACACCAAGGACGGATGGAGGCAAGATTGGATGAGCTCTTGGCGGTGCAGAGGGACATAAGCCAATTACTCCGTCGTATCGCTGACAACATGCAGCACCCTCCCTGTGTCACCAGGCAAGGAACATCGAGGCAAAGACCGCCAACAGGCACAGGGAGGGAGGAGGAGGAATCGTCTGATGGAGCGTCCCATGCATCGTCAAGGCCTGAAAATGAGGGTCCCCCAAGGAAGGTGGTTCATCCACGGAAAAGACAGTGAGAGGCAGTGGGCCATGCGCATCTCCCAGATCACCTGGCCTGGCACAAACTCAAGCCATTCATACACTGGGATCTGAGTCCGGTTGAGGACACACATAGGTCACAATGTATCATCAATACATACATGGAGCGCAATAGTCACCCGTGATGGTTTCAATCTGCTGAGGGTGGGGGGCTTGCCATACTGCTCTGACAGGCAGTTTTGGAAGAGTTTCATGAAGGTGTAGAGGTCATTGGTCATGTGGAGGTGCCCAGGGAGGGAGTACCAGGTCTGTTTGGTGATGTGGGAGAACTATCTCCCGCATGCAGTTGTACTGTGGATATGATGAATGGTGCCCAGGGCAATGGTGGCTGGACGGAGTTGGGGCAAAGGGGTGTTGGATGGGAGACGTCCATGTTCGTCTTTGGTGCTGGGGTTCTGGAGTGCCTACTGAGTGTGGCTGAGAAGTATGAAGGTGATCCTGCAGTTGGCTATGAGACTATTGTAGGTGTCTCAGGTGGACGGTCATGTGGCTGTGGCAGGGGATGTTGAGGATGAGGTGTGCGCATGCACCCTGGAAGTGCACAAGTCCTTCTGGAGTCTGGCCCTTGTTCCTGCGTAGAGGGCGATGCCGTAGTTGAGCCGGCTGGTGTCGTGGACCTGGGTGACTGTCTGTCTTGACTAGGAGTGGATCTATCTGAAGATCATTTGTAGCAAGCGAGGGACTTGCAGCATGAGGTAGTGATGGTGTTGACTTGCATGGTCATTGTGAGCGAGGAGTGTACAATGAGCACCTGCTTGCGTGCGTGGCCATTGTGTGCTTCTGCGCTGCTCAGGCCGGTGTGACACAAGGAGTTGTCCCAACCGTAAGGGGACATTCCTCAGGTGATGAGCTCAGTCGTGTCCAAGTCCAACCTTATGTGGCTGATGTTCATCCATTTGTCAACGCACCTCATGCCTTTTTGAAGGTTGGATCTGGGAGTGGCTGGGTCTTTGGTGAGGGTGAGGAGCAGCTGGGTGTCAATTGCATAGGACATGATGATGAGGTTGTGTGCGCATATGATGGTGGAGAGGGGGGTCATGGAGACATTGTAGATTGTCACGCTGAGAGATGAGGCCTGGTGCATGTGCCCGATGACCCCAGTGTACTATGTGACGAAGGGGGGATGCGAACTCCCTGGGCCTTGCTGGGGAGGTACTTGGCGATTTCATCCTGGATCTTCCTGTGGATCCCAGTGTTGGAGATGTGTGATCTGATAGTGTGGTAGCACATGGTGTTGAATGCCGTTAAGCAGTCGATGAGGTGAGGGTGGTTATGTCACCATTGTTGAGCAGGGTCCAAGATGTTGGTAGTGGTGGCAATGAGGGCTGTTGCAGTGGGGTGATTACTGTGGAAGATGGTCTGGGGCGGGTTGCCTAGAGATGTTTGCTTGGAGGGAGATGGTCAGTTGCTCCTTGACTGTCTTCTTGATGACGTTTGCCGGGTAGGCAAGCAGGGTGATGTTCCAGGACATCCTGCGGTACTGACGTCTGTTGTCAAAGAAGGGCCTGGGTTTCTGCATGTCTCCAGCTCCCATGGAAAGTGGCTTACTCAAAGGAGACATTCATGACGTGTCGGATGTGGGCTTCAAGGATGGTGTATGCTGTGATTGAGATATTGTGTGGGAAGGCTCCTGATGGTGAGCTGAAGTGGATGGTGTACATGATCTGGGTGGTGTCTTTGCTGCTGACCGGAGCCCAGAACCTGAGGGGGGTATGTCCTGTGGAAAATAGCGGTCTGCCTCTTTGTGGCGAGGCTTTCGTGTACGTCCAGGAACTTGGAGTGGTAGTAAGTTGCAAGGGATCCCCTTGGCCTTGCAAGGGTGGGATGTCTATTGGATGGAGAGCTGGGGTTAGATTGTTCACTCACAATGCCGATGAGGTCATTCATTTTGTAGTTGTAGGTGCCTAGGTCATACCAGGTTGTCCTCTTGTCCGTGCTGATGATATGGTGATGTCTGTGTGTTGTGGATATCAGGGCTGAAAGGTAACTGATGGTTGTTTGTTTTACAAGGTTTGCACATGAGTCTGGCTAGACCTGTTTGAGTCTAGTAGGTCTGCCTTCTCCCTGGTGGCTTAACTGTTGTGCTCCACAGGAAAGTCTGCCAATGTGGCAAGAGTGTTGGATCAGTCGCTGATCTAGTGTGTGTGGTTGCAGGGTGTGGCGGTGGCGTTGGTTGGAGTGTCCTGTGTGAGGGTGTCACACAGCTCATTTGTGTGGACTCAGGTCAAGCTGTTTTTAGTGGATCTGTAGCGGAGTGTGGTGCAGTGTGTTGTTTTTTGGACAACTGGATGCAAATGTTAATGTACCATTGCTGGATGGTGGTGTGGTTGTTCTCCAGCCTGGAGTTTCTGTCCCCCTGACCCATGTAGTCTGTGTAGGTGAGGGCCTGCGTGCTGATGTATTTATCCAATGTCTGAGGACCAATCAGTAAAGCTGTTTCCCAACTCTGTGGTCTCAGATTTAGCATTATTTTCATAGGAAGCCTCTCTGCTCGAATTGAAGATGTGTAAATCTGGTTCCCCTACTGACCCCTTTGCCTGCCAAGCAATACAACATCCTTGCTAAGATTCACAATCACCATTTAAATGCCATTTGGAACCTTTCCCTCGGATAGTGCTCTAATCCGGATGCGTGGAAACACACGTTCCTCCTGTCCATCTTAAGGAAAGACAACGCAGATCCTGAATCTCTTTGCAATCATAGACCTAACACTCTTATACCAGCTCTGGCCATGATTTCAGTGAATGTATTCAGGCAGCAACTGATGGCCTTTGTTGAAGGTAATAGGCTCCTTCACGACTCACAATCCAGCTTCCATCCTGGTTATAGTACGTAGTTTGCCCTCATTGAATTGTTAGACTCTATACGCCGGGCGGTTGACGAGGTTCCAAGGCGGTGTTGGTGCTGTCAGACTTGTCTACAGCATTAGACACCGTCGACCATCCCATTCTTCTGAACCGCCTTAAGACTATAGGCGTGGGGGGCTCAGTGCTGAACTGGATATCGACCTTACTATCTGACCGCACACAGCATGTCCGTACCTATCCATTCATCTCCCAAGTCTAACCACTGAAGTGGGGTGTGCCGCAGGGCTCTGCTCTGAGCCCTCTGACTGTCAATATTTACTTAACCCCGCTGGATGAATCGATTGCCATGTCTGAAGTCTAAATCATATCATAATCTGATGATCCTCTGCTTCTATTCACCTTAAATGCTGTGTGTGTCAAATTTTGAGCCACTCAAAAATTGTCTCTACATTTTTGCGGCCTGGATGGACCACAATTTCTTGAAACTTAATCCAGATGACACCTAGGTCCGATTTTATTAACCAACCTTCTCCCCTCCCTTCCAAGCTGCGGTGGCCAGAGGAACTGGCCATTCCTCCAGCACACAAGGACTTGGTGAGGAATCTGGGAGTTAGAAGGGACAATCCGCTCTCGCTTGCCACACAGGTACAAGAGGCGGGTGCTGCTTGTTTTGGCAAGATCTAAATCATCAAGAGATTTATTAACTATCTGCACAATGTACCACGGAAAATGGTGGATCACACACTGATTACCTCCCATTTCGACTACGCGAAAGGCTCATATGTGGGTCTCACATTAGGTTTGCTCCATATACTGCAGACGGTCTAAAATGCTGCTGCCTGCCTGGTATGTGGAGTCCCACTTTGGCAACATGTCTCCCCATATCTTTGACTATTCCATTGGCTGCTCTTGGCTACACGAATAGATTTCAATGCGCTGACACTCGCCTTCAGGGCAGGACAAGGCCATGGTCCGGTCTACCTTAGGAGGACTCTCCGTCCATATTTTCAATCATGATCTCTACGTTCCAATGACAAGCACTTGCTCATTGGTCCTTGGTTTGCAAAACCTAGATCAGGAGGTGAAACCTTTCAGGTAGGAAGCACCCAATGTTGGACTAAGCTACCTCTTCCGCTGTGTATGATTCTGTCTGAATGTGAGTCTTGCAAAGCCCTTAACACCTGGCTATTTAGCCTGCTTGATTAGTTGCTCCTCCGTATGCTGCCTCATTTTCGGCACACTACAGCGCTGGGACACCCCGTTGGGTTAGATGTGCGCTCAATAAATGACTATGAATATAATTGTTGATGGCTTTGTAGAATTGTGGGTGTAGGCCTGGAGATCAGTAGTTGATAGTTAGACAGAGGTGGCCAGGAGGTTGGTGTGAAACCTGAAGTGCAGATATTAACCAATGCTGAGTGTGTTCTTGGTGTTGTATGTGACTCTGAGGGTGTACTTCAGAAAGAATTGCAATTCATCCTCCTGGATTGTTGGTGCGATCCCTGCGGGTGATCTCGTATCCGTCTGTGATGGCAATGTTGAAGTAGTGTGCTGAGGACTCGTTCAACCAGGTTACTGTAATGAATGCAATGTGTGGGGCTGTTGTGTTGAGGAGGTAACAGAGTCCAATGGCGTGCTGCTGGATGTAGCTGGTGTGCATTAGGAGGCACATCACCTGGTTGTACGGACATGGTCTGTTATGCGGGGCAGTGCTGTGTTGGCAGTAGGAGTTGCACACACAGCCTGCGAAGCTGTCATGGGTGCGCTTACGGGTTGCCTGATATCATTTGGATGATTGTCTGGTGTTCACTGTTTGGAGGGTGGCTGGAGCATGAGTCTGTTGTGTTACCTACATCATATAAGGACCAGAGGGTCTTGCACTGTACACGTTGCAGGCGCTGACAGTCCTGCATTTGGCACGGAGGTGGTGTAACAGTGCCACTGACAAGCTGCTGCCTGCATTAAGAATGGGTGGAGGGAGGAGCATCTGTGAGGCGTGTGTGTTGCAGAATCAGAGCACTCGGTGGTGCGGGCGGCAGGGGAGGCAGCAGCAGGAATGAGTGAACACATGAAGGTGGAAGGGGTGCGACACCATGCAAAAACTAGCACACAAAGACAAGGTGGTCTGAAAGGTACAATGTAACAGGTGTATGGAAAGGAAGGATTGTCTTGTTACTCATGAGTCACTGAAAGAAAATGGAAGAACAATCACCAAATATGACGGGCACAGGATCAGGCACCAAAAGGCCAAGCTGCACCCAGGACACACAGCGTCAGCAGGTGTTGCCTGCCCGTTGTGGGTAGCAAGCTGCAGCAATACATACACAACCATGTACCTCATGCACAATAAGGATCATTATCCATGATAAACTGCATGCATGTTGCCACAGTACACTCTGCAGGCTGCTTCTATGCAATTAGAGCCATGCGGTTATCAGTGAAATCACAGTGTATGAATAAGGCTCCAATAAACAGACATTCCAATGCGTTGCAGTGCTACTCACACAAAGTCACTAATCCATAGTTACCCCAGGGAATCGGTGAGGGTCAAGAAGGGAAATTACACATCACCTGCAAGAGCATTAAGAAGCTCATCCAACGAGGAAGGGAATCAGGTAAACACAAGTAAGCCCCACAAGAGCCAGTCATTGGCTTGTCCAACTGGTCTTTGAAATGCCTAACATAACAAGCTGCTGGGCCGGAACTCAACAGAGAGTAATGAGGAGCAATGGCATAAAAACCGCCCCTACCATGACCAGAATATGCAGCACGCCACTATAGAATCCTGGGATTAACGTCACCCGACTGGTGCCACGTAAGCGTTGACATTTGCTACTGCACAACGTTGTGACGTCATCAGCGCAACATTCCTGGCATCATGGGAATACAAACTTAACATCAACTTACCATGAAGGCTTGCAAAGTAGTGTTCTCCACCGGCCCTGAGGAAGCGATGTGACAGTGACATGACATACTGGCACAAGGGGCAATGCATCCATACGAACAGACTCTCAGGACAGTGGACAGAACATGTGGGACATACGCTGGTCCACACCTTCACAACATGGTTGATTGTAAATCAAACTGTACTGGCACACAAAATTAAGTGGATGAGCCAAACACATCCTGCTGCACACAGTGAGGCTGCAATTCCCCATAGAGCCTGTCGTTGTGATGTCCCACACAATGTCAAGCCGTGGTGTCCGCAATGTGTCAGGTTCAAGGTTTACACACATTGATGCCTTCACCAGAGTCAAAACCCCACAACAGATGACTGTCAAGAAGGGTGACTGTCCTGTCATGGGAGTGGTGAAACATGTAATTTGAGCCATTGTGATGAGACATGTATGGATGGTTCTACAACATGCACAGAAACAGTTCCCACACATTCCCAAAACATACCAACCCCAAACAGCATGTTTGAATCTCTTACTCGGACTGACATTTACACATGTCCATGCATGGAAAGCTGATTCGGCCCACGTTGCAATCATCATGAGGAATGGCAGGAGAACTAAGATGACACGAACATACAACAGGCACAGCAACCTGGGAATGACAGATACACAAGGACTCACCGTTAAAAATCCTTGCTAAAGACATGGGCATGTACAAAACAGGAACAATGTAGTACACATGTACATTTCAAACTAAGTCATTTCTGTGTGGCATGACCTCAGCACTTGCGTGACATCACAACACACATCAAAGTTAATTTGCATACAGTCAGCTGGACACACACATTGCAACACATGCCATTCAATGCTACAAGCTTGCACACTCATTCCCAGTGACTCACAATTATGAGAAGAAGTTGCGTATAAGCTGATTCCGGATATCATCCTCCTCCTCATCACTTGCATCGTGACCAAGCCCTTCATCCTCAACGGGTGGATGTTCCTGCTCCTCAGGATCCAGGATGAGTGGCACTGCCTTCTCAACTGCCATGTTGTGCAGCATGCAGCACATGATGAAGATGATATTACAGACCTTGGCTGGGGTATATGGGAGGGATCCGCCGGTCTTATTGAGGCACCGGAATTGGCTCTTCAGGAGGCCAAACGTCCGCTCAATCACTCGCCTGGTCTGCCCGTGTGCATTATTGTACCGCTGATCTGCAGTTGTCCTTGGATTGCATAGAGGTGACATTAGCCATGGCATTTTGGGATATCCCGAGTTACCTACAAATATACATCATGTAAGTAAGTGGGTCAGGAGATGCTGTCAGAGCAAAAGATACTGAAACACACAGGACATACAGAGTTTACCCACCAACAAGACATGCCAGATCGTTGCGCAGCTTCAGCATCATACGTGGCACCCTGCTACGCCTCATGATGAATGCATCGTGTGCCGATCCTGGAAAACGTGCACAAACATGGGAAATCAGCATGTTAGCAAGACACACCACCAGGGCATTTATTGAATGATAATGTTTCCTGTTGCGGTAAGCCTACTCCTGAGCCTGTGGTGGCACCAAAGCCACATGTGTCCCACTAATTGACCCAATCACATGTGGCATCCCTCCCAGGGCATAGAATTCACCCTTGACATCTGTCAACTCTTCAGGAGTAGGAAATTTGATGAATTCATCAATGTGCTCCAACATGGCTGCTAAAACATCACGCAGGACACAGCTGAACATTGTTTGGGACATCCTACCGGCATCAGCTATGGTTAATTGAAACGTACCTGTAGCAAAAAAATAGAGGCCTGCCATCACCTTTAGCTTGGGGGTCAACGCAGTAGGATACCTGTGTTGCGGTTAGAGATGTGGTTCCAGCCTGTTCGTCAAGTCCTGAATCAACTGTCGAGTGAATCTGTAACATCGGATGCAGGCACGTTCCCTCATGGTAGCCAAGTCTGGAAATGGCCTTCATAGAGGTGGTGCCCTGCAGGACATATTTTGGAAGAATGGAGAATAACTGTCAGCCAACATCGATGTCAATGTACATAGCACATGCAAAGCTGCTACTAGACATCAGGTCACTATGGAGTCTGGCATGTGCAATTCATCCAGGACACATGTGCCAGCTTGCTAGCACTCCTACGAAAACCAAGATACACCTGTGGATTGACAAAAAAACATAACATGCCCTCAAAGGAGCTGCTGGGCTGTTCTGAATGTACAGCCCGAGATATCACTGGAGTGACACATGTCACCAAACATGCAGTGGAAGGTTGTCTTCCCATACAGACAGCTGACTGCAAGGCACACGCACATGGTATGTCAAATGTACATAGCAAACACACGATTAAGGTGTGCATAAGACAACAAAACACACAACCATTGTCACGATGCAGACATGTATGCCTGGCGATAAATGATGTATGATGCCATCTGACCCAAAAGCCGTGGGAATGCACATGTGGCATGGTGTGCGTAGATGTAAAACCATTCCCATCTCAACAGTCAAACACAGACCCATGTTAGATGCACCAACAGCAGATGCAGTCTACGGAACACAAACAGCAAGCTCAATGTTTAACATGACACAAACATGACATTGCCACATAGGGTCATGCTGAGGGTGAAATGTCAAGTGACAAAGTGCCCCGCTCCCCGGCATCATGAGACAGGTCTCCGTAGTGATTACTGTGCCATCCTAGGGTTGTTGTGCATGACAGGTGCGTAAAGATACATATGGGACAAGTGTAAAGGTGATGTGTACCACATAGTTCCCCATCACACATGACATGTGTCAACAGGTCATCACACATCGATTGTGCAACAAGATCAGATGCCCTGTGCTATATCACTGCCTGCCACACCTAGGGCCTGCTCATGTAAGTATGCAATGACAAGAACTTGATAGACATCCTTGTTTGAACCATACCCCTACATCCCTGCCATGTGTGTGCCTCGTATCACTATTGTAATGGTGCCATACATGAGCAAGTGAAACGCACCGTACCCCTGCATTGGCATCTGTGTGTGAAATGCACTGTACCCCTACATTCTGTGAGTGTGTGCGCATCATTTCACTATTGCAATCGTGCCATATGCGAGCGAACCATACCCCTACATTCCGTGCATGTGTGCGCATCATCTCACTATTGTAATGGTGCCTTACACGAGCGAACCATACCCCTGCATTGCGTGTGTACGCATCGTCTCACTATTGCAATCATGCCATATGCGAGCGAACCGTACCCCTACATTCTGTCAGTGTGTGCGCATCGTCTCACTATTTTAATGGTGCCATATGCGAGGGAACTGTATCCCTACATTCCATGCGTGTGTACGCATCGTCTTACTATTGTAATGGTGCCATACGCGACCAAACCGTACCCCTACATTCCGTGCGTGTGTGTGCATCGTCTCACTTTTGTAATGGTGCCATACGCGAGCGAACCGTACCCCTACATTCCATGCGTGTGTGCGCATCGTCTCACTATTGCAATCATGCCATACACGAGCGAACCATACCCCTACATTCCGTGCGTGTGTGCGCATCGTCTCACTATTGTAATTATGCCATACGCGAGCGTGTGATGCACCGTGCCCCAACATTCATGGCGTGTGTACAGTTCGTATCACTATTGCAATGGTGGTATAGGCGAGCGTGTAAGACGCACCGTACAAGTACACTTCAGTTGTTGCGGTACGTTGTACTCACTGTCTGCGCCATCGTCAGTTTCTGTGCACCAGGTCGTAGGCGTACAGGACTGGGATGACACGGACAATGGGTTTCATGGCGTGTACGTCGCATACCAGGGTGCGGTTCGGACCGGACTCTGCTTTTACAGGCGTTTTCATCTGCCTTAGAAAAAGGTCGTACGGAGTGTCGTCGACACAAATCGAACTTGCTGGGCCGGGAAATGCTGCTTGTTTACGTACGGACGTAGCGTACTGTGTGACCCAGAGACAATTTGTATGCATTTTTTTGTCGTACGGTGCTTGGTACGATTCGTACAGAGATGTGCTTTGGGTTGGGATCGTACTTGATCGTACGTACGGGGACGTTGAAGGTGTACAATTTGTACGGGAAATACGCTCCATACAACTATTCGTAGAGGATCTATCTCTCCATGTTGCCTGGCTGTAAAACTGCCATTATGCCCAAGCGTGCTAGGACTCAAATGCAGCCTGGCAAAAATCTATTATAATTGTGAATTTTTTTAAAGAAAGTTGATGGTGTCATCTTTGTTTGTTTGCCTTTTATGTACTTTGAAAGCTATGTCTTAATGTGCCCTTCGCACACACCTGTGCTAATTAAAAATCTGAAAAATATTTTGTGTGCCTGTAGGTCATGGGAGAGAGGGAGTTTGCACTGCAAGTGTAGAAAAAGGCCTTCCTCCATATTAAGTCCATATGGAATTTTGGAATTTAACTCAATTATGTACAGATACTCTAGCCTTCTGAGGGCTTTCTCTGGATCATCTCCTCTGAAACTGGTTGGAATGGATTAAATCACATAACATTTGAGGACAACCTCGTCACTTTGATGTTGTTCACTAAAGTGCCTTCTGACAGGGTATGTCTTGTCATTATGTTTGATTGCCCTCAAGTGCTGTAATATCCATTTGTGGACTGGGAGTTTCCCGCTCCCTATATAGCAGTGTGCAAGATCACCTTAAGACGTAAACAGCATGACCCGTTTTGCAGTGATAACTACCTCTGATTTTTTTACTTAGTTTGGAAATGAGTATCCTGTATTCTCTGGTGTTAATGCCATAGTGGCGAGCCTTGCAATGCCCACACTTTCTGACGCCTCTGCTCAGATTAACTATGTAGATGTTAAGGAGGGTGACATTTAAGGACTACTTCTTACTAATTCACGTTTCATTGTCCTGGCTTTTCTAAACATTACTCCCGGTCTTCTCGGAACAACTTTCCCTAAAACAGGGTCATTTTTAAAAGATGTCAGTGTTTCTGTAGGATTGAACTAACTGCTACCTCTTGTCGTTGAATGTAGTGACTAGTCTGAAATGAATGTCTGTCTTAGTTAGTTTTTTGGGTCTATTTTTCTCAAATAGGAGCTGATTTCTGGGTTTGGACGTAACTTTCTCTTTGGCTTGTTGTATTATACCCTTCGAGTGCACTCTTTGAATGAATCTCTTTCCCAGATCATTTAGAACCTTGCTTTCTTCACTTTGTTATGACTGATCAGTCCCGGGACACGCCAGTTCAATAATCTGATATTGTAATTTGTGTGTGTTTGTTTTATCGCTGAAATTGATGCTCTTATATTACACAGGCTGTTGTTCAGCTGATTGTGTGCTTCAGACATTTACATCTCTTGTGACCAAGGAACCCGGTGGCCGGTTCCCACCTTTGTCTGAGTTCCTTATAATGCAATCAGATTTTGACGTCTGTTCCTTCGTTAGCATACCATACCTTTTCTAGTCTTTCATTTGCGTTTTCCTGTGGTTTACATTGATATAGAGATTTTTCAGTTCTTCAATGACCAAATGGCTATAAATATCCAGAGCATCCTTTGCCAGCATAGGTAGAAACATGGATTTGGGTTTGAATTTTGTAGGTGCATCACCATAGATGTCAACATCCTGCTCAACACTAATGTCATCTGTTGAACTTGAAAAAAATCAATCAGTGTTTGTGTATATTGAAACTTTTGTTCAGGGCAGTATGCCAGTCCTAATTTCAGTATTCTTTCTCCATGCTGTAACAGTTCTATGTTAATTAGATAGATGTTTGCATTGTTGTTATCATCTGTTACCACCTGCATTACTTCTTTCTCCATTTTGTCACTTCCCTTTGTCTTGTTTACTTTCTCGGGCAAAATGCCACCTTTTTCTCATCTGCCTCATTCTCGTAGAGTTTTTTGACATGGTTGTTTTTAAGGATGCAGGTTTAACCGGTGATTTTATCTTAAAAAATCAAGCTCCTCAATCACTGATTGATGTCGTGGATCATGCCTTTTTCTAGGTCCTTGTCGACCCCTGAACTTGACACACTTTCTTGTTCTCAAGCCACTTCTTCTCCTACTCTGTTTCTCTCTGACATTCGCTGTCTTCTTAAGTTATTGAACTTCTTGGCAAATGTGAAAATGTGCCTGCATTCATAGTCAATTGTATCATCCTTGAAATCTAGTGCCTTTCTGGTCTTGATGGAATCTTCCAATTTGTTCAGACTTTCTGTACCTCCAGTGTTGAATGTTTGTACTGCTTTTTTATCAAGATCTTGATTTATGGCAGTTTGGAAATTCTCTATTTCTTCCACAATCTTTTTCTGTCTGTGTACTGTTTTCCCAGCATGATCATTCGTTTCGACTACTTGTTATTTTCGGCACACTTCTTTAGCATCTCAGGATTGTGGTTCTCGTAGTTAGGTGCTACTAGTAGCCTTATTCCTTGTGCTATGCACCCGACTTCTAGATAGCGATGCAGGAATTTACTCTCCTACCAGTTAGATACTTTGCTTCTCTTATGTTCCTCCAACCTTTTCAGTCTCAAGGTTAAAGCACTCCCTTGCAGTCCTCCTGTTCTGCCACTACCAAGTGTTTCTCCCGGAGTGATAGCATCATTGTCAAACATGTCTAGTGCTGCCTCCTCCCTCTCATGCACCTTAGTAGCAGACATTCGCAAATGTTTTCACGATCACACAAATCCAAGAACCGTGATTCTGGCTCATTGTGCTGCAAAGTTTCAACTCAGAGTCACATAGTGGATAAGCAATCCCTGCTGTTCTCCCTTTTCCCTCTTCAATCTCACGCAGTCTACCTGGAAAGGTGGTGGGTCCGCCTGGGGTTCTCCGACTCACCGGCTCGCGCTCTCCTTACTCCAGTGCTACATCTCTTGTGTCTGTGTTTCGTGTTCCATGTTTTTTGCAAAAATATTTAGAGCAGTTGCAAACCTCTGGTGGAAAATGGGAATTAACCCAATTTTATTTTCGTCAATACCATGATTGTGCATAATTTTTAAAATACACACACTGAAAGGAACGGAAAGTGTTTTTCCTATGTCTATGGTAATCATGTCACATGATGCCATTCTCTGTGAATGCATGGTTTTAATGGCCGCTTATGAACATTGAACAAGGCTGCGAGTCAGCAGAATTAAAAATTTGCTAACATTCGTGCCAAGAATTTTCAATTCTATTAAGGACAGGAGGAGAGGATTATGCTTTTCTCTATTTCTTTACTGAAAAGACAGCAGCCAATCAGCACACAGTAAAGAAAAAAGGAACTACAATACCCATGAATCTGGGTAACCATAGAGTATACAACACTATAAAACGGGTCATAGAGGTTAGAACTTCCTCTTTCTTTGTCCATAACAGTCAATAAGGTAAAAAGTCAATTGAAAAAAACAGAGGATCCATGCAGGAGGAAAAGGTCATCAACAGGCCGAAGTGAAGAGGCAAGATCCGAATTCCTCTGGAACAACCATAGACCAGCAATTGAAGAAAGCGTAGCCAAGCTTCATTTAAGATCCGAGCCTGAAAAGAGGAAAAAAGAGACATAATATCCATACCCTCAATGGAGGAACAGTCAAAAACCATAATAGGGCGGGAACAGTGCATAGAACAATCAGAAACATGGCATATTATAACTGCATAGTAGCAAATGCAATGAACAGTTAGAAAACAAGGGTGGGATAATCCTTGCCTCCTGTCCTTAATAGAATTGAAAATTCTTGGCACGAATGTTAGCACTTTTTTAATTCTATGGCAGGACGGAGGCTCCGATTATGCTTGTTCAAAGCTTAGCCACCACCACTGAAGCAACATCCACAATAGGTTTAAAATAGAAAGTCTTAAACACAGATTCAGAAGACCAATCAGCGGCCTTCATGATACCATGAAGACTAACACCCATGGAAAAAGCTTTGGAAGCCGTAGCCCCTCGTGCCGAATGGGCACCAAAGAGAGAAACATCAATGCCAGCTTCCAACATGAGCCAGCGCAACCAACGTTCTAGCGTAGCAGGAGTGACAGGCTTGAAAGGTTTCTGCAGAGCAATCAACAATTGACCCTGTAAATTGTGTCGGAAAGGTGCAGTGCTTACCTCGTAATCCTTGATGCATTGAACCACACAGAGTTTCGGATTGTGGGGAAAAGAAGGATAGGTGACGGAAAAAGTGTTACATTTAGTCCGTTTAGAAATTAAAAAGTGACACCTTCTGGGGAGAAAGTGCGACCTGCAAGGTCCAAAGCCCGCACATCTGAAACCCGTTTGCAGGAAATCAAACACAATAACATGGTCAGTTTAGCAATAAATAAAGAATTGGAAGGCCAGGAACCCAAGAAGGGCAAAACAACCGACACATCCCGTAAGGCAACGTACTTAGGACAAGGAGGTTTTACCATCCGAATGCCTCTCAGCAGTTTGGAAATCAAGGGATGTTCCCCAACGGGTTTGCCATCAATAGATACATGACCTGCGGAGATAGCAGAACGAAAATTGTAAACCGTTCTATAAGCTAGCCCTGACGAGGCCATGGAAGCCATGAAATTGAGAATCAGAGCGAGATCCGCTGAAGCGGGATCCACCGACCGTTGTGAGCACCAACCACACCATTGTTTCCAAGCTGACGCATAACGTTTGTGTGTGTTGGGAGCCCAAGCTTCACTGATAAATCGGGCAGCGTCTCCAGATAGACCTGGGACTTTCCAGCGTCCCCCGAATTCCTCCACGCCACTAGCCGGAGTTGACTCGACAGAACCAGAGGGTGGGGGGCACGAAGAGGATCCAGCAACAGGTTCCATTTGTGGGGAAGAAGGAGCAGCGTCGAGCAGCTCATCTCCAGAAGAACCGGAAACCAAGCCTGAGCCCTCCAAAGAGGAGTGATCAGAATGAGCTCCGAGAGAAACTGCCTCGCGCGGGCCAGAACCCGGGGAATCATCATGAACGGTGGAAATGCATAACAGAGGAGAGGAGATCAAGATTGGAGAAACGCATCCATGACCAGGGCCTCCGGATCCGGACGCCAACTGTAAAACAGGGGAATTTGTGCGTTGAGGCGAGAGGCAAACAAGTTGATGTGACAACGCCCCCAAATCCGGGACAACATCCGAAAAACTCGAAGATGAAGCCTCCAATCGCTGTAATCCCTCAGATGGCAAGAGTTCCAATCTGCAATTCGATTGTCACGACCCTGAAGATACTCCGCAATAACAATGATCTGACGTTGCAGACAAAGATGCCAGAAATCTTTCGCAATCTCCGCCAGAAGCTTGGACCTGGTACCCCCTAGTTTGTTGACATACCTCACCGCTGAGATATTGTCCATTCGGAGGAGGATGCAACAATTTGTCTGTTGAGGAGACAGACAACAAATTGCAAAGGAGCCCGCCAGAAGCTCCAAGCAATTGATGTGAAGAGATAACTCCTCCTGGGGCCAACGGCCCCCGTTGTCACCGGACAACACCTGGCTCCCCTACCCCAAAGGCTGGCATCGGATTCGATCACCACATCCGGCGTCTTCCCGAACAGCGCACGGTTGTTCCAAGCCTCCATGTGGTTCAACCACCACAACATCTCCGCACGGGCATCCTTCATCAGAGGGACGTGATCCGAATACCGAAGACCCTTCTGCAGGTGTTTGATTTTGAGATGCTTAAGCGCTCGGTAATGCAACGGGCCCGGAAAGATCGCTTGAATCGAAGAGGACAGGAGACCTACTATCCGAGCCACCGATTGCAGCGAGACAGTCTGCTGAGGCAAGACCAACCGCAAGTCCCTCTTGATAGACCTGATCCTCTGACCGGGCAAGAGGAGCTGACAGGAGACGGAGTCTATCTGAAACCCAAGGAAGTCTATCGACTGAGAGGGAACAAAGTCAGACTTTTGAGGGTTCACAAGAAAACCCAGAGATTGTAATAGATCTATGGACCGATGTAAATGAGTCGTCAAAAGAAGTGGGCATTGCACCAGGATGAGAATATCGTCTAGATAAACTATCAAGCGAACCCCGCGGGACCGTAACGACTTCATCACTGGACGAAGCAGCTTCGTGAAGCACCAGGGAGCTGATGAGAGGCCGAATGGAAGCACCGCATACTCGTACCAAGTCCCGAGCCACTGAAACTGAAGGAAGCGCCGATGAGGGCCGAAAATCGGCACCGACAGATAGGCATCCTTCAGATCCAGCCGGACCATTCAGTCGCCTTCTTGAAGGAGGTCCCTCAGAAGATGGATGCCCTCCATCTTGAAATGGCGGTAAACCACTCCGCCGTTGAACTCTTTTAGATTGAGGACCAAACGTGCACTGCATCCCTTTTTCTGCACCAGAAAAACATTGCTGACTAAACTCTGTGGATGAAGGCTCGTATGAACGATGGCCCCTTTGGCCAGAAGAGAAGCGACCTCCGCGGAAATGAGTTCCTGATATTGTAGGGGAAAAAAAGAGGAAGAGGCAGATGATGTTGGTGAGGGTGACTGTAAAATTCTATTTTGTAACCCTGCACCGTCTCCAACACCCAGGCATCGTTTGAGATCAGTTGCCAATTTGGGATAAAAAACAGCAATCTGCCCCCCAGAACTACTTCTGAAGCGAGAATCAAGCTCTCCTGAGGTGGAGGAATCCTGACGTCCTCCTTGGTTACCGTTGTAACCGCCTTTCTTGTATTGTCCTCTTCCTTTTTGAGAGGGACCGAAATTGGACTTGCCGGTGTTGTAATCCTGACCACCACCCCTTTGGGACTTGAAACCAGGCTGAGCTGGTTGATCGGAGCCACGGCCGAACGAGCGTCCCCGTTGTCCGGCCTTTGCAAAAACTGGGCGAAAAGCCCGCCGCAGGTTAGACTGGGCCTTGTCTAGCCCACTGAAAGTGGCCACAAATTTGGTGAGCTCCTTTAGGAAGGGTGAGCCAAACAACAAACACTGGGCCAAAGGCCCAGACTCAGAGGAAGCTAAGTCTGTGAGTTTGGAATCCAATTTTAGCAAAATTGAGCGCCTCCGCTCACTGGAAAGAGCACAGGTAGCATTCCCTAAAATGCAAATGGCCCTCTGCGACCAACCTACCAATTCATTTGGGTCAATGAGTGCGCCTGACGCCTTGGCTGGAAAGCCCAAGTCAAGAATTTTAGTCAGGGGCCCCAGGTGGTCCAACATCTTGTCCTGACAGGACCGCCAGGACCTGTCCAAACCCTTCTTGGGGTCCTTAGCGGACTTCTTCATGTAAGTGACCATTGTAGGGTCCACCTCTGGAGTTTTAGCAAGTTTATCAGTGAGGTCCGGACGCGGACATTCTGAGCGCAAACGGGCCCGCACATCCTTTTCAAAGGGTTGGCGGATATGGCATTGAATATACTCCGCAACCTCAGGAGAGGGCAACCAGGAAGAAGAATTTAGGTGAATAATATCAGCCGGGTCGAAAGTTAACAACTGGGGAGTGGAAGGAGCATCTACAAAATGTCCTTTGCGCGCCTTCTTTGAAGGAGGAGATCTGCTGTACCAGAGGAGGACGAAGAAGAGGAGTCATCATCAGAAGAACTGGGGGAGGAACACCCAGACTTAGAGGCCTTCTTGGAAGGTGACGCAGAAGAGAGTGATTTGGCCAGATTCTCAAAATCAGATTGATGAGGATTTTTTGGAGACTTCTTAGTGCGCCCTGAGGACGGAGGCAACCAGCCCTGCTGTGCGGCGTACTCAGATAAATGGCGTTTTAAAGGGGCAATGGCCTGAAACAAAGCTTGACCCATGAATTCGTCCACAGAGCCAGAAGGCTCCTCTTCGTCATAGTAGTAACCTTCCTCGTCGCAATAGTCTCCCATGGCGACAAATGTGCCAATAAAATGCCCACTAGAGGAGGAAACAGAATATCAACAGCCAAGGCCAATTCAGGGGGAGTGGAACCCCAATGCAAGCCAACAATTGTGCAGGCAAAGAGCCTGACTCAAATGCGCAAATTAAAAGTGGAGGGAGGGCTTGCACCAAGAAAACCCACTCTAGGCAGAGCCTATGCACTATTTTACAGCCCCAAATATCAATTAGAATGGGCGTGGGCGAAGGCAAACAGGTGACAGGCAGTGGGCAGAAGCTGAGAGAAACTCAGCAATTCAAGCAAAACTCAGTGACGAACACGGAGCGAATGACAACAAAGGCTGTCGCGCATGCGCGCTGACAGCCGCCTGCACTGAAGAGGGTTGCGCGCGCGCAGCGCACGGTCCCTCCGCCTTCGGAAACTCCCGCTCTACAGACCGAGCGGCGCAGCACACAGTGCCCCGGTAACCGGGAGGGGACTAAGGCTGCCACAACCGCACAAGGCAAAAGCGAAACGGCCGAAGCCGGCAAAATACGAAGGAATTCAATGAAGCGCAAGGCGCGGAAGAAAAACACAGGCAAAGTGCTAATAACACAATTCTACCTATTAACAGGTTAGAAGAAGGAAAAAAGTGCACTTAACTGGCTGCGGCAGCAGCAAAGAAAGAGGAAGTTCTAACCTCTATGACCCGTTTTATAGTGTTGTGTACTCTATGGTTGCCCAGATTCATGGGTAATGTAGTTCCTTTTTTCTTTACTGTGTGCTGATTGGCTGCTGTCTTTTCAGTAAAGGAATAGAGAAAAGCATAATCGGAGCCTCCGTCCTGCCATAGAATTGTGTCTGATTTTTTTGGTAGCACTAGCACGCAATAAAAACACTGTAAGTTTGAAAATAAAGAACCGGGTTTTAGAACTCAGCGGCGCCAGGGATAACGCCCAATGTCTTCGGATTCCCATGCCTCGGCAAACAGAGACACGGGACACTTCTTGATGACGTCAAAGACCAAATGTATTGGCTGCAACCAGGAACAGAGGTCTACGAAGCACAACACAGGTGGTTCGCTAGAGACTGCACAAATTCATAGATCGGAGCATCGTCTTTTATGCTAAAAATCACATTCCTGGCTAGCATCAATTACATACAAACTGACCAATAGAAGGGTGACATTTCAAACATATCGCATGATGACAATTCCATTTCCGTTGTCCAGCCCAGCAGAGATGGCAAGGCAAAATCCAACATTCTTGTTCGAACAGGCCGGACAAAACCCATCGTAAAGACCTCAACTCATATCAATAATTAAGCCATAAAGGAAGGAACAGAAGCAGATGAGAAGCAAGATAGAAGGGTGTGTGCATGTACCATAAACTCAGCAATGTCCTGCTCTTTGATCTCCATCTGACCAACTGCTTAACAAGGAACTGGCTCAACGAGGTCAGCCTCGGGTAAGGGAGTCAGCTCGTTCAGGTCACATAGAAGTCAGCTAAGGTATACGTGTCCCAAAGACTCGTTCGGCCGTGGTCATCGGACTATGTGAGGGCAACCACACAAAATGGCTGCCGTACACAAAATGGAACCCGAAGGTTCAAACGAAATCCTTGAATACATAGTGTTCTCATTGATCGATTATGACGAAAACACTCATACACACCGCACTCGTCATTTGCGGTCCGCTGACACCAAAATCGTCTATATCCGACGACCTTTATTGAACGAGTTCAGAATCTCAGAACCACAGGACCGCAGAACCACAGAACCACAGACCCTCCTTTTGCCCTTACATAGGCAAGAAACCCAAACCCATGTCAGTCTGAATCCAGGTCTATATTCATCAGATCATCAAGATGTTGCTGTAGCATCATCCTAGTACTTAGCAACTCTCTCTGGACAGGTCTCCTCGCACATGAAGTAGCACAGAGGCCACATATAGCAGGAGCACACTGTACACAAAGACAGAACAGGAAAAGGATAGCTAAAATCATTCCAATGACCATCAGAATCTTCCATCCCCACGTGGATAACAATCCCCAAAACCATCCCATCAACGACCAATCTCCCTCGTCTATATGTACAGACTCGGAGATCTTATGTAGCTTGGAAATGGCCTGGAAAACTGTCGGAGCATTGTCTGGAATGAAAATGCAGCAGCTCGATTGAATCAGTTTACACACCCCACCTCTATCTGCAAGTATGAAATCAAGCGCAACTCTGTTCTGAAGAGTCATAAGTTGATCAGACTGGAGCTCAGCAGTCAAGTTACTAAGGGCACCAGCAGTTTCGACTATGGTGGACTCAACCACTCTCGTCAACTGTTGAATGTTCCTGCTGTTAGCCATAGGTCCCCAGAACGGCAGAAAACCCTTAAAGAAATCTCCCAATTCTTGTCCTGCGGTATCTTCCTTACTGAAGACACCTCTAGCAACTCTCGTCTTATGGTAATCTGCCGCAGCTGTAAAAGTGGGAGGCAACAGGAATGAAACAAAACATGTGCCCGAGAAGTCAGGGGGCAACCATGTGTACGCTTTATCGTAACAGATGAAATAGGTACCATTAGCTGCTAGGAACACTGGGGAAGTCTGAGACGCAAATACATAAGTCTAAGTGCAAACACTCTTCCCTAACTGAGCTCTTGGATTCCTGCCATTACCTTGCAGACAATAATGACCCTGATGGGGCACTATCCAAATCGGTGGAGAACTTTTCGCTCGCTGGTTAACACTCAGACTAACTCCATATCCAGTAACGTTCCAACCAATGTATGCTTGTGTCTCATCTCTCGGAATAGTCTCATAGGAACTAATTCCTCTAATCATGTCGACTATACCCTTGACCAGAGCACTAGTCTTCGGACTATCTTTCACGGAACGTTGGGGATAGACTCCATGAGCATAAATGAACATCATTCTGTATGCCCAAATAGAACCATTGTAGCTAAAAGGCAAAACCAAGTACGGAATACCTTTATCGGTAGTATGGGGCATGAGGCCACACACCCAACAATTTGTCATGTTCATTACTAGCTGGTGTTGGTGCAGGAGTTGAACAAAGAAATTTTTAGCAAATTCCAATCTTCTAACGATTTCATGTTCGGGCAGAGGGTGAAAAGAATGAGAAGAAACAGTAGGAGGAGGTATAGGTTGCGTAGTGGGCATGAACGTCACTTGAAAAGAGAATGTCACATATCCAATTAAAAACATCATTAAGCTAAGCAACATAAACAAACACAATATTAAAAAACGTTTTCGGCTCATCAATTTACAGATTTTGCTTTTAAAGCTTATTCTTTCAATAGGTCTCTCCATCTCGAAAAACTCCATCCTCTCTAATTGCGGCTCGCGGCGGTAGGGTGTTTTATGCTAAGGAATGCTTCCGTCAGTCCAGGGCAACTCCCTTAGACCAACCAGAACCGTCGACCTAACGTCTTCGGCTTACACTCCAAAGACTTGACAACCGCGACCCTACAGCTGAACCCGGAGCGGTTCGAAAAACAAAAATCAAAGTAGTTCCTCGGAGGAGAGTTAACCTGCAAAATCAGAAAAAAATCTCAATACTTTATTAGTCCAGCGACTCTCGGTCGCAAATTATAACGCTTTTTGCCAGGCAATGTCTGTTCTCGAAATAGTAAATCAGGTTCAACAGTGTTTAAACGGTTCAACGGAGACACAGCTTCTTGAAGAAGATCGTCACAATCTTGCTCAGTATTCGTTCCAATCAAACGGGCATCGCTGAAAGGCAGAAAACGAGGCACGGTCTCAGTTTCAGAATCAGGATGTCCTTTCTGGACCCACCGGTTGTACGGCAGAGGCAAAGGGGCCCTCTTACAATGTACGCCGTGGATCCAGTTCTTTTTATCGTGCACTCGAACTGCAGAACGGGTACATAATAACACCAGATATGGTCCGGTCCAGCGGGGCTGCTCGTTCTTGGTCCACTGAAAGTTTTTCACGAGCACCCACCTGCCAGGTTCAATGGCATGTCCTGGATCTTCAGAAGCTTCTGGCAGTGTATCATGAACCTGTTGATGCAAAACACGCAATTTAGCCGTCAATTCATACAGGTAGTCAAGCAACACAGGATGTTCTATTTCGCTAAACTTTGTCGGCCGCGGCACACCCCAAATGTTTGCCGGGCGACCAAGCACTACCTCGTATGGACTCAAACCCATTCCTGAATGCACAGTCATTCTAGTGGACAAAAGGGCTAGAGGCAAGGCATCTGGCCATTGTAAACCAGAGCTCGCTTGAATTTTGGGTAATTTCAGTTTGAGAGTACCATTATAGCACTCAACTAGACCAGCTGATTGGGGGTGATTTGCAGCGTGGAACTTCTGCCGAATTCCTAATCCATCACATACTCTCTTCATCACGTGACCCACAAATTCACTCCCATTGTCACTCCAGATCATTCTCGGCAAATCATACAATAGGGAAGAATTCCTTAATAAGGGCTTTCGCGGTGCACAAGGCAGTGTTATCCTACAAAGGGTAGGCTTCCACCCATCTAGAAAAAGAGCAAACAACCACTAACACGTACTTTAGGTTGTTGCACCTCTCCATGTGGATGAAATCTAGCTGCAAAGCCTCAAACGGATACGTTGGAGGAGCAAAATGACCAGCTCGAGTTGGAGTTCCCTTACCAGGATTGTACATCAGACACACCATACAGTTCTTAAACAGATTCTCTGCACACTTAGGAATACAAGTATTCTGCCATATTGGAGCTAACAACTTACAAATCACTTTCACGCTGATATGAGCCATTCCATGAGCCATCGTAACCACTGGAAGTACATACGCATCGGTTAACAACCATCTCTGATACTCTGACAAATCAATCCAACAACCATTAAAATCCAATTTACCCTTACTCTCTCTCCATTCATTCAACTCTTTCTCTGTAGCTTCAGCTTGGATGTATTTCACACTCTCAATCGTATCTTCACATATACTTCCATCTGGAACCCATCTCGCCGGACCCGCAACATACATTCGACTCATCACATTTCTCGCAGTTTCTTTCGCGACTTCATCTGCAAACACATTACCACGACCAACATCATCCGTAACTTTCTTAAGCGCACTGCATTTCACAATCGCTACTTGCAACGGCAAAGTAAGTGATTCAAGAAGTTCATTCACCAACTGACCATGTTGGATCTTGGTCCCATGCGAAGTCAGGAACCCACGCTCTCTCCACAAACGTCCAAAACTATGAACCTCACCGAACGCATACTGGCTATCGGTATACACAGTCACTCATTTTCCTTTCGCCAACACACACGCTCTCGTTAATGCAATCAACTCTGATGCTTGTGCTGAATTATGTGGGATACGTGCAGCTTCAACAATTGTATGCAAAGTCGTAACAGCATATGCCGCAGTCGTATCACCAATCGGAAGCTTGAAGCACGAACCATCAACCCATAAGGTACCATCACACTCTGCAAGAGGAGTGTCCCTAAGATCTATCCTCCCTTTTGTTTCTTTATTAGTCCTAAGGAAGCAATCATGCTGTTCAGTAACATCTGTCTCAGTTGAAATCGGCAACAACGTAGCTGGATTCAACGTGTTGCATCTCTTTATATGCACATGACTGGCTAACAAGGTCAATTCGTAACCCGACAACCGAGCACTAGTTAAGTGCTGTGTCTTGGAACGATTCAACAAGGTATCCACTGCATGTGGAACCATCACAATCAGTATATTATCCATCACCAAACCAGCAGACTGTCGAATCGAAACAGCCGCTGCCGCTGTAGCTCTCAGACAACTCGGCAACGATCTAGCTACCGGATCCAAAGTCGACGAAAAATAAGCACATGGACGCTGCTTATCGCCAAACTGTTGAGTCAAAACTGACAATGCACATCCCTCTCTCTCGTGAACATACAATGTGAAAGGCTTGCTGTAGTCGGGGTTACCCAACACAGGAGCCGAACACAACGCATCACGCAATTCTGAAAAGCTCTTCTGACATTCGTCAGTCCAAGGAATAGGATTTGGAGTATCCTTAACACTAAGAGCTATCAAAGGTTTCGCGAGCAATGAAAAATTAGGGATCCACGGTCTACAATATGACGTAATACCTAGAAAAGCACCTGCTTCTCTCTGTGTCGTAGGCACACACATTTTCGCATTAGCTTGGATTCGTTCTGGGGTCAGTTTCCTTCCCTCCTTCGATAAGAGGTGACCTAAGTAGGTAACTTCTTGTCGACAATATTGCAACTTCGAAAGAGAAACTTTTGTCATATGGTTACTGCGTTTCTATATATTGTGTTAAGTTAGCATGAGTTTATTAAATGTTTAAACACCATATTTTCCTTCGGCTTTAGTTTGCACACGACACCTAATTGTTATTGTAGCTTTCAACCTAGACAAAAGATGTGATTTATTTGAGAATAATATGTTATTGCTCTGATATCAGTCGTGCTTGGTACACTTGGTACAAATGTCTGTACACTGAGAACTGCACCCTCTAAGAATAACCTAACACAAGGTTGCTGAAGGCCTGATCCTCGCACCACATTAGACATAACACAAATAATGTTGCTGCCAACATTGGGCTTTACTCGGGTTTAAGATAGAGTTACAGGGAATGAATCAACACACTTGATGCTTCGCATGCAGAGAGCTGGTAGCTGTTGATGTGATCTCCTCCTACTGAGAATTAGAGGTATGGGCCCGCCCTGCTAGAACCCAAATGAGACCTTCTTAGATATAATATAATATTCTAAATAGGGTGCGCGAAATATAGGTGATACAGATTTCTATAGATTTTGCATTATAATATGCTATCACCGTTCGCTTATTATGGACTAGTGACTATGCTGCTAACTCTGGTTTTTATAATATGTATGTTGATATTATATAAGATACTGCGTTTGAGAACTTTGCATTGAAAAATAAACATTTCAAACTTGCACGTGTGTTCTTTGCCTCCAAGTTTCGGTTTGTAATGATTATATAACGAAAGAGTGTTCATGTGTTCCACGATACCTGAGGTACCCTAAGTTCATGTTCTGGATTGTTTAAGTCATTGGGAAGTTATTACTACCGATGAGACACTGTAGCTAGCTTGGTAAGGGGATTTCTGAAACTAAGGTGAGTTTTGGGTCACCCTAACTCACCCAGGTTCTAGATCTCTGTGCACAGTTCTGTGGGAGAACGGAAACCCTGCTACATGGCGCCCATACGTTGTTGGCCTTATATCATGACACTCGAGTAGTATATCATTCAAACCTTAACACCTTCATTCCCGTTTCTGGAAAACGGTGATGTCGGACAAACCTACCTATTTTTTGAAATAGGTCTTTCCAAGCTTGATTCTTACTAAAACGGTTTCTTTGAGTTACTACCCAGTTGTGCTACAAAGTAGTCTTTGTTTTTTCAACTTCCAGTGCTATCATGGCACAAGCCGTGGACATCCCGCAGCATAGTCGCATTGCGGTGCGTGACCACTTGCGGGCTTATAATGTCCCTGTGGATGGCTTGGCTGTTGTTCTGGTGGTGAGTGCGGAACATGCTTACCCGTACGAACTGTTTTATTCATGGGTGACATTTCCGGCGGTGGACGCTAATTCTGGAGTGTTCCATTCATACACTGCTTCAGCTGTACCGGTTGCGTATGATCCGTACAGAGCACTGGAGGTTCCTATTGACGCTTGGCAGCATGGAGTTTGGTTTGGTGGCGCCCTACCACACGCTTTAACCGCTCCGAGGTTAGGTCCTTTGTCCATTCCGGGCACTCCTTGGCCCGCTTTGGCTGGATTTACTCCTCACCCTAATCGCGCCACTTGTAACGTGGCTGATCTGCGGCGGCTTCATGAAGTCGCAGTGGAAGTGATTAGACTAGCCGTAATGTTCAAGACGTAGCCCCTAGGGGTGCACAGCTTCGTGCAGAACAGGCTGGTTTGAAAATCAATCCTGTTATGGTGAATTCCGTGATGGGCAAAAAGCCCCAAGACAAGGATGATTTTCCGTTCTGGCTGGCTGAAAAATTCGGCCAGCTGGAAGCTGTGTTTCCCAACACGAGTCCTGGTGATAAGCACAGGATTCTTACACTGAGTTTACCGAAAGATTTGGCACCTGAACTTTTTGACTGTGAGACCTGGGGTAGGACTTTTGCAGCGGTCTATTCGAGGTGCTATGGTACCACGTCTGTGACCAATCTGGTAGCGGTCCTTAAACGTGTTCAGGACGAACACGGCCCGGAGTCGGCGGTCGAATTGGGTATGCGCCTGTGTGGCACCTTTGATATAGTTTGCGATCTGATCCTTGCGAATGTCAAGGGGGATGCAGTGAACTTTCAGGTTGCTAACGCACTGGCGTTGGTTCCCGAAGCCGAGAGACCCCGTAGGTTGGCAAGGATTATTGTGGCTGCTTATAAAACGGTTGGCCGCAATGCGAAGGGGCTTAAGGTTTTTCCTGATAAGGAGAAAAAGCCCCAGGGTCAGTCTTCGGATACTAGTGGTCAACAAAAGTCCAAAAAACAAAATTGGCCTAAAAAGCAGAATCAGGGTAAGCAACAACAACAACAAACACAGGTTTCTGCTCCTGCGTCTCCGTTGCCTGCGCAGTCAGATCGGGTTTATGATTTGCGTGATCGCGCGATGATTAAGTCACCTGAAAGGTTTCAGGCTTCTGACCAACGCTCTCCTCGTTCCTTTCAGGACTCATCGGCTCCGTCAACTGGTGGTGGAGGGGGCGGCAGGGGCCGGGGTGGCCAGCAAGGACGTGGTCAGCCCCGCCCACGAGCCGGTGGAGATCTGCAGAAAGGCGCTACGCCCAAGAGACCACAGTTTGCCACGAAGAAAGTCGCCGCCCTGACAGCGCATCGATATGCCCCAGATAGTGAGAACGCGGCTTCGGAATCTGACGTGGGCTCTGACCTTGCTGGACAGCGCAGCAGAGATTACCATAGTGAGAGAGGCCCTCCGAACACTGTTGAAGGTGACAGCGACTGACACTTATGTTGTGATTGAGACTGCTGATACGCATGTTGCTCCCCCTGAACGTCTTTTTGAAATTGTCCTGTTAATAGAAGGTGACATGCAGCGAACTGTAAAAGGGGTATTTTGGGAAAATCTCTCGTCTACGTATGACATTTTGCTTTCGGAGGCTGACTGGCCCCCACCTTTTGTTCTCGCAGCTCCGCGAGGGGAGGAGGTGATCCTCCCCAGTTTCGTGCACACTGTATCGAGAGTGGAAGCTCTGCATTTTGCAGAAGAGTGGGCTCTGGCGCTTGCGCCGGCTGTGTATCGCAATCAGTGTGGCTGGGATAAATTGTCTCCAAGCCACGAGATTCCGTTACGGTCTCAGCCGCAGCCTCAACCTCAATATCCCATACGGCGTGAAGCCAAAGCTTCAGTCGCGGCTATCCTTGAACAATTGGAATATCAAGGTGTAATTGAAACGTGTGTGTCACCGATGAATAACCCCCTTTTTACTGTAAACAAGCCGGACGGCTCTTATCGTTTGGTTTTGGATTATAGGCATTTGAACTCGCATTGCCGTAACTGCGCAGTACAGAATACTCATGGCTCTGCGTTAGTGAATAGTCTTGAGCGTAAAAGGTTCAAAACCACGCTTGACATTTCCAATGGTTTTTATGCCCATAGATTAGACGGTCTAAGTTCCCAATGGACAAGCTTTACATGCGGCGGTGTGCAAAAAATGTTTCTGCGTCTCCCAATGGGCTATAAGAATAGTCCTGGAGTATTCTCCGCCCGCATTGTCTCTCTTTTGGAGGGCATCGACCCGGTTGCTTGTTCGTATGTGGATGACATTTATCTGACAGACGACGATCTTTGGGAGCATCTGTGTCGAGTAAATAGCATAATTTGTAACTTTGCAGACATTGGTTACAAGTTTAACTTTGCAAAGTCGCACATTGCAGAGTACACAGTGTTGTTTCTCGGCTACGAGCTAAACAACGAGGGAAAGGGTTTGGCACCTCACTTCCTGGAGAAATGCGCACATTTGTGCTCTCCGACAACACTGAAAAAATTACAATCTTTGTTGGGTTTTTTGAATTTTGGGAGAACTTACATTCCGGAATATGCCCAGCGTATCAAGCCTTTGTATGCTTTGATACAACCATCTTTTTCCAAATCAGGCTGGCTGCCTGAGCATTCAGCTATTCTGCAGTCTTTGCAGGCTGATTTGCTCGCTTCTGAATACTTACAGACTCATGATAACCAGACCAACCTGGTGATAAGAATTATCCCTGGGGCGGTGGGTTTCACGTACCTGACTTTTAATGAAGGAGATACAGTACCTATTGCTTACAAGTCACACTTGTACACTTCGGCTGAACTGCGTTTTTCCACTGTGGAGAAAGTTTTAACGGCTGTGCAGATGGCGATTCTTAAAGAACGTGCCCTGTCACAAGGAAAACGCATGTTGGTTGTTACCCCGTGTCCTGCCTTGGAGGCAGTTACGAAAGCCAGTGTACCAAATTCTAAAGCTTTGCACCCTAGGTGCATTCAGTGGGCTGCATCCTTGACATCCCAGGATGTCACGTTTATTTTTGACGCCACTTTACGGTCGCAGGAGTATTTACAGTATGAGTTTGTTCATCCTGCTCCTTTAGCAATGCGGCCGTTGGAGGATTTCCATTGCATCATTTACACCGATGGTTCGGCGCAGGTTGGCATTGGCTCTAAACATGCCTACGTTTCCGCATGCGCCATTGTGGTCGGTGCCATGGTGAACGATGAGTTCAAGTCCAGTGTCGTGCACACGCAGACGCTTGGGGACTGCACCGCACAATTAGCAGAGCTTCGTGCTCTGATGCTTGCATTGGAGTACGCAGATCCTAGTGTGACGACTTTGATCGTAAGTGACTCTTACTACTGTGTCCAGTCTTACAATGAAAACTTGTTCTTTTGGATTCAGAATGAGTTTCGTGATTCCAAAGGTAGCACAATAAAACATAAAATGATCTGGGTCCGAGTGGCGGAACTTAAAGAGAAGTTGCCACTCGTGTTTGTGATTCATACTCTCGGCCATCAGCGCGTGGGGGTCCACGCTGTTGGAAATTCGCTTGCTGATGAAGCAGCGAAGTCAGCGGTATCGAAATACTTAGTTGCAGCAGTCACGAGGTCCAAAAGCAAAATAGATAATGACATCTTGGCAGCTGTTGCTGCAACCGAGAAGGGAAGTAAATATCCTGCGGGGTTCCCTTCTAAATACACATACCACTTAAGTCCCGATAAGGTTCCTTATGTGAAAATTCCTGATGTTGGCGAGCGTCTAGTTCCCAACTCGGATCGCAGAATGGCTTTGATTACAGCGGCTCATGAAGGTGTGGCGTCTGCGCATGCGGGCGTCTCAGCCACTGTAACTCAGCTACAACAAAGGTTCTGGTGGCGGGGACTGTACAAACAGACGCGCGATTATGTCCTTCAATGTGACATTTGCCAGCAGATTAAACCTTCAACTGCTGCGCGTCCGCCTCAGACACAGTTGTACATCTCTAATAAACCGCTTGGATCGCTGCGGTCCTTTTTCTTCTGATACTGCATACAAATACATCTTAGTAGCAGTTGATTCATGCACACGCTTTGTGTGGGTATGGCCACATCGGAGCGCTGATTCACGGACTGTCATTAAGGATTTGCGAGTCTTTGTGGGAATTTTTGCCTGTGGTACCTTCCATTCGGATCAGGGTCCGGCTTTCGCCTCTAAGGCGTATAAGGATGCTATGGTTTCGTTGGGGGTCCAAGTCAAGTTTTCGAGTCCCTACAGGCCCGAGGGCAATAGTGTAGTTGAACGAATGAACCGCGACTTAAAGCAATCTTTAACAGCTCGAGTTATAGGCACTGGCAGAAACTGGCTGGCCCACCTCAATGGCGTGCAGCGTGCGCTTAATAATCTCCCTAGAAGGTCTCTGGGTGGGCGGACCCCGTACGAAATGCTCTTTGGTATCAAGATGTATGTCCCTGACCTCGATGGGCTAGACTGCAAGGCTCAGGCCACGGCCTTTGACGTAGATGAACATTGCAATGTTTTACAGAATCTACAAAAGACCAGAAACAGTCTTGCAAAGGAACATTTGCCCTCCACATCGGATGATGCACTGCAGATCCCGGTAGTTGGCTGGCTACCCCAAGTTGGAGAACTGGTTCGGGAGAAGATGGATAACAAGAAAGAGTTTGGTCCCTCATATCGAGCACCGGTTCGAGTTCTTGGAGTGAAGGGCACAAGAACAGTCATTTTACCACCGCTTCCAGGTCGTAAAGAAAACAGATTTATTTTTATTGACAATGTCAAGACACACAGGGTGGCCGATTCTTCATAGCATGACACCGGCTGTATCCTGTCCTTCCATGGTGAGGCACTCTGTGCTAGCAATAACTTCTGGTGCAGAACAGGAGGTGTCCCTCGAGATGCCTGCCATATCCAGTCCTTTATTAAATACTATTCCTGTTACTAACATTGATGAGTTGAACTACACCTATCCTGCTGATTTATCGATGCCTGATTTACAGACCGGTTTGACCAACCAATCCAGATTCTCTTTTGACACTGTTTCGGAACTTTCAAAGAAACCCTCAACTATTGCAAAATATGCCAAGTTGTTTAAAAAACATTTTTTAATTACCCCAGGGACATACATTTAGTTGATCCTATTTTCATTTTACCTTTTTATGTCAATTGGTTTTGTGTTTTATTTTTTCCGCCTGATCGATGGGCACTACGTTAAAGAAAGAACAGGAATTCGGTACCTAAATGGAACATTGGCCCCTCTTTCCTCTTCACATTCAGCGCACAGACTGAAACGAAACTTAAATACAGTCAACATTACTGCTTGGCCTGTCCTTGATGGGATTGTGTGAGATGCGGTTAGGTTTCAGATACATGGGCCTACTGAAGTGATTAATGTTCCAAATGTGCTTAGAGTAAACATGGGAGATGTGATTAAACAAACATACGTTCTGATGATTGGGATATTCAGGCCGTAGAAGCATTATTCTCTGATTTGAAATACTATGCTGCCTTCGATGCTGAGGATCTGTATTTAGATTCTATTAATTATGGTGATTTGTTTTGTTTTCAACATTATGGTAATCATTTTTTGCATAAGACAAATTCAAGGAGGGTTGCTGTAAATTATACACAATGGGAACATTGCCCTGCTCCATTAGGTGGCAGCTCCAATACGTTTTTGAAAAAATACACTTATTTCACAGACTTTAATCAATCAAATCCTGAGTCATTTTATTTCAAAATGACACAAAAGTCCATGTCCAAAGTTAGACTTACCGATACAAAATTGCTGTATTCGAAGTCCTTTCTAGACAGGTTGGCTGTAGATGGCTACGAGTTTTGGAAAGGAACAATTGACCTTAAATCGGTTTGGGGTACCAAAGATTGGCAGGTACAAGGCACTGAGGCTTTGCACCGTGCATGTCTCATCCCGAATCACATGTTGTTTTTAAATTCATCCATTTTCCAAACAACATGCTTTGGATTGGCAACTTCAAAAAAATTAAATACACCAACCATCCCAGATTTAGAGGAATATTCAGGTTGGGGTAATTATACTGAACTGTCCATTCATGAGTTGCAAGCTCTGTTGCACAATTCATCCTTTAACATTTCCAGTTTGGATTCCAAGGGTTGGCTGATGTGGCATAGGAGTGCTGATTCTTGCCAACGTCGTTTTCTGGGTTTGGCTGAAGGGTTCACAGAAGTCAGACCTGATCCCCGTTTTGAGGAAGATTATACTGTCACGACTTATTCTGTGGGGAAGCTGTGTCAGAATTGGTTACAACATTCCACATTAGCTGCAGTTAAACTACATCTGTCTCATTTAACTGAAAATGTGGATTTGAACGATTTTATAAAAGGCCCAGCTAAAGGTAGATCTAAACGATGGATTTATGCGGTTTACAATGAAATTTGGAAAGTTTCTCAAATTGAGGCTGCTAAGCGCCTGAGAGCAATTGATCAAGCAAATTTAGAAAAAGTGCTTGCAGTTTTCGATAACAGTATTAACACGCTTTCTTCCCGAATTTACACGTTGAACAATATCGTGTCTTCTGTTGTTGACATTGTACATGATGAAGTGTCCGTGTTATATCATGGTCAAAATCAATTGCGTTCTGTAATGCAGTTTGCTTGGACACTACAGACTCTGAAGTCTGGTCGAGTGCCTTGGAGTTATATGAACGTCTCATCACTATTTGCCACATTTAATTTGACTGAAAAACAGCGCATGCTTTCCATGCGAGATGCATCATTTTCTATGTTACACATTGAGAAGTTAGAATATTTGCCCTTCTCTGTGGCTGAGGCGGCTGCTGCTGCATGGCTTATCCATCGTATTATTACTTTACCATTTGCTCTGTATAAATTTACAAATTGTATGAGATATATTGCTATAGGGCGATATGAACCACTGGGAAGTGCTTTCCTCCATGAGACATGGTCTTTACCATACACATACAGATGCCTAAAGGAGGGAAATGAAGTGAATCTGAATGGTGAAGAATGTACACAGTCGCCTGACCGCTCACTAATATGCAGACACATCCAGTTGCATGGTTCTTGTAATCAGGACAAGCCTAATTTAGCCTGTGTTTTGAAAGGGACACCGGTTCCTGCAATAGTTCCCACCTTAACTTTGTTGTCCAACGGTAGTTATTTACTTTTGAATAACGAAGTGTGTTGTGGGTTAATGGTCGGTATCGCATATGTGGTTACTGTATCAGAACGTGTGGTGTGTTGCAAGAACGTGTTATATCCACCCACGCATGGGAATTCAGATGTTTCCATTTGGCCAAGAATACCAACCTTGAGAGCGGAGTTCAATGGTTTGAGCCGAATAAGAGCCCTTTTGTCTCAAAAAGAAGTGGCCCTGAGCTCGGCCCGCGAAACTTATGTCCTTCACATAGCTAACACAAACACAGAGGTGCAGGCACTTTTGAATAGTGATTTGCCGTTTCATTTCTCCGAGCTGGTTCATCAAATCTTCAATGCCTCCTCCACAACCTGTCTAGCACATTTTTTTAAATTGGTTAGCAGTGGTCTCGTGACTACGTTTGAAAAAGTATTTGGTATTATCCCTGCGTTTTTTCATTCTATATTCGCAAGCCTGTTTGGCGGATTCCCGGTTTTGCTGGCTTTGGCTGCAGGCGTTCTGGTGATATTTTGCTTTATAAAACATGGATGCCCATCCTGCGCAAGGAAACGCTCAGCCCCTACTGATGCAGTTTCGCAACCAGATGCTTGATTACTATGGCTCCTTGCCGCTTGCGACTTTAAGCACGGCTTTTGGATTATCGTTCCGATTTTCCTATTTCACATGTGTCCAGCCTGTGTTTCATTGCCTGAGCTGTGATTTCGACTGGACCATTGATTTGTGTCTCTGCTTACCGACTTCTCCTGACGTCGATTTTGATCAGCTAATGAGACCCGTAGTTGCTCACGAGTTGGTTTGTTCTGGCGAAAGGGTTATGGCCGTGGCAGCGATGTATGGACTAATGGGTCAGTGGGACATATCCGCAGCAGCGCATGACTTTCTGGTGCATAGCATTCTCGAGAACCCACTGAGTTGTCCTCTGATGTTGCTAGAGGATTCAGTGCTGGAGGAGCACGTATGTTCTTTCCCATTGCTTAATTGGATGGCTGAACTGTTTTCGGATGATGACAGTGATTTCATGTTGGAAGCTGTGGCTACCTATTTTGCATATTCTATCCACCCATGAGTGGCTTTGGAGACTTTCACTGTTATGGCACGTGACTTTTTAGTAATTCTGAATGGTGCCTTTTCTATTACGAACATTGGACTTTGATATGTTCTGGGCCTATGATTTTATAAATGGCCTCTGGTTCAAGTTTTTTTTATTATTATCTTTTTGTGTGGCCACTGTAGGCATTCATACATATTTTGTATTATTGATTTTTATATACATTTACATACATTTAGCTTGGCTCAATTACTGTTGAACTCTGCTTTCATGTTTTGCCTTTCTTATAGTATTGGCTTAATTTTTTCCTATTTTTAGCCGTCCTCGGATCATTGGGGGGGTGTCATATGGTTACTGCGTTTCTATATATTGTGTTAAGTTAGCATGAGTTTATTAAATGTTTAAACACCATATTTTCCTTCGGCTTTAGTTTGCACACGACACCTAATTGTTATTGTAGCTTTCAACCTAGATGAAGGATGTGATTTATTTGAGAATAATATGTTATTGCTCTGATATCAGTCGTGCTTGGTACACTTGGTACAAATGTCTGTACACTGAGAACTGCACCCTCTAAGAATAACCTAACACAAGGTTGCTGAAGGCCTGATCCTCGCACCACATTAGACATAACACAAATAATGTTGCTGCCAACATTGGGCTTTACTCGGGTTTAAGATAGAGTTACAGGGAATGAATCAACACACTTGATGCTTCGCATGCAGAGAGCTGGTAGCTGTTGATGTGATCTCCTCCTACTGAGAATTAGAGGTATGGGCCCGCCCTGCTAGAACCCAAATGAGACCTTCTTAGATATAATATAATATTCTAAATAGGGTGCGCGAAATATAGGTGATACAGATTTCTATAGATTTTGCATTATAATATGCTATCACCGTTCGCTTATTATGGACTAGTGACTATGCTGCTAACTCTGGTTTTTATAATATGTATGTTGATATTATATAAGATACTGCGTTTGAGAACTTTGAATTGAAAAATAAACATTTCAAACTTGCACGTGTGTTCTTTGCCTCCAAGTTTCGGTTTGTAATGATTATATAATGAAAGAGTGTTCATGTGTTCCACGATACCTGAGGTACCCTAAGTTCATGTTCTGTATTGTCTAAGTCATTGGGAAGTTATTACTACCGATGAGACACTGTAGCTAGCTTGGTAAGGGGATTTCTGAAACTAAGGTGAGTTTTGGGTCACCCTAACTCACCCAGGTTCTAGATCTCTGTGCACAGTTCTGTGGGAGAACGGAAACCCTGCTACACCTTATGATGGAAATCGGACAGATGACGTAACAACGACAAAGTAGCCTCTCTACAGATCTCTTCATTGTCAGCAGCAACTAACAGATCGTCAACATACTGAATAAGAGCAGCACCATCAGGTAAAACCAACAAATCAAGTTGCGTCTTCAAAGCTTGGCTATAGATCGATGGACTCTCACAATAACCTTGAGGAGCGCGCTTAAACCGAAAACTTCAGCCTCCTAAAGAGAAGCCAAAGATATCTCTACTTTCCACGGCAATCGGGATGCTGAAGAAAGCAGTCTTCAAGTCAATCACCGAAAACCACGTGGCTGTAGCCGGGATCAAAGTCAGTAAAGCGGTGATATCAGGCACAACAGGAAATTGCGTAACTACAATCTTATTCACCTTGCGGAGATTGATCACAAACCTATATACAGGAGGTTGTGAAGAATCAGTTCTCTTCAAGACAGGCAAAACCGGACTATTGCACACATTGCCTCTCTTTTCCTCAATCACACCTTTCTCGATCAGATCATAGATGATTGCTAGAAGTGCTCTTTCACCATCACTAGAAATTCGATATTGCGGAATACGTGGCAATCTAGCATTCGCTTTCAACATCACAACGTATGGCGAAATCTCTAGGAGACCCACATCATTTGGACCAGTGGCCCAAAGAGAATCAGGGAGAGAAGGCAATTCAGGTGGAAACCGATCTTTAGACAAGTACATCGGAGAGATCACTCTCTTACCCAATGTAAGATGTACTCCAGAAGGAGAACAATATAGCGTTGCATACAATCTCTTTAACAAGTCCAATCCCAACAAGTTCTCACCACAACCAGTCGTTAGAATGAGGGGTCCAACAGAAATAGACAACGGATCAGAAATCGGATTCGTAACCAGGGCGCCAGAAAAACCTACTGAAACATTCGTTTAGCCAGGCAAAGGTGCGCCTGGGAGTTTAGAGTGCATAATAGAACTCTTTGCAGCACCAGTATCCAACAGAAAAGGCTCTGACACACCTGATGCAATCACTTCAACATAAGGTCCACTCTGATCTACTGGAACTGAAACAACTCCCTCTCTTTGTCTATGGCTGTCCTAGAAATCATTACCATCCACATTCTCACCTTCAACATAGTAATCGTCCGCATAGTACTGTGCCGTCCTACCAGACGCACCATTCTGCTGATCAAAGCTATTCATAGAATTCTGTGGAGGCAAAGAACGCGCATTCTGACCACGACCTCTACCTATAGGAGCTTGTTGAACACCCCGACCTCTCACACCAGAAGCACCATTTGTGCGCTGTAACAGAACCGGACAACTACTCTTAAAATGACCCTCTTCTTTGCAATACGCACATTGATTAGGGCCTACGGGAAAACGCGGTTGAGAAGACTCGAACCTTTGCAAGTTTCTCTGATATTGCTGAGGTTGCTGATAATCGCGCTGATTATTACGGGGCGGATAAGCTTGCTGTAGAAGAGCTTTAGTCTTCAATTCCTTAGTCTTCCTATCCGCTTTCTCTATCTCATCCTTGTTTCTATTTTCATAGTACTGGGCAGTAGCTAAAATCTGCGCTGACGTAGAAATAGCCCAAGCACTCTCAGAATCCTTCAACCTATTGCACAATTCGGGAAGTAAATTATGGACAAATTTGTCAACGAACAACCGTTGACCACCTTCTGTACTCATGTCCTGACCACTGTGGTCTACAAATGTCTCTTCAAATCTAGTGAAAAAGTCGGACACAGTCTCGTCTTTCTTCAGCCTACACGCAGACAACTTGTCCCAATTAACACGCAAAGCCGGCATCAAAGTCTTCATATAATCAATAATCCTACCAGGTAGTTCAGTAATTACATCTTCAGGCTTAGCTCCACCTACTTGTCTAGTATCTGCAGCTCTAAGATTATCCCATGTATCACCTAATTCATGCGCATGATTCGCGTGACGAATCTTTCCCCATATAGGCTGTGGAACAACATTCCCAAACAACATATCTATGTTGGTCAGATTCATTATACATGAATCCGCAGTTTGAGATAGCTCCTTATAGTACCCTGCTGGATTTTTACGTGGATCAGGCAAAGTCTGCTTAAGGGCTAAGACTTCAGCACGTTTCCATTGAACATGTACCCAAACTCGCTGAAAGTATGGAAGAACAGGTGGAACAGCTTGTGCATCACCAGGTCTCCAAACTGGGGGAGCCTCACGCATCGGATATTGACGCGCCTTCCTCCTAACTGACGGATCAGGCTCAAACAGTCGCTGTGAAGGAGATTCACTCCTAAACGACAACAACGTCGCAACTGCTTTCTCAACTCCAAGACCCACAACAGTCCCTTTCGCAAACTCAGAACGTGTACGGTACAACTCAGGCGGAGTTTGTCCTATCTCACCATCTTCCCATTGTTCACGAATGAAGGAACACATCATATCAAAGACATATCTTTCTTTCGGTGCTTCCCATTGATGGAAAACATCCATAACACCCTCAAGATCATAAAGCGAAGGATACGTAACCCATTTACGTGCTAAGTGATCTAACACTATCCGTTCATTAGGACTAGGCAACTGACTACGCAATTGCTCACGCTCGACAACAGGAGATATACCCAATGAACAGAGGAGAAAAGAGACCAGCAACCGCATCGGTCATTTTCTGTCGAGCAGAAGGAGAAGTTGACAAAAGAACAGGAGACGGAGCAGAATAAGAAGAAACGAAAGTAGGAACAGTAACAGAAGGAACAGACAACACAGGTGTAGGAGTAGCAGATGAAGGAGGTAGCAAAGTCGGCTACCCTTGAGAAGGCTGCACCAAAGGAATAGGAGCCAGTGGAAGAGGAGCTGGCTGTTGAGGAATCACAGGTGGCAAAGCAACCGGAGGTTGCGCAACTACAGGTGGCGGAGGTGCTGTAGCACTCTGTACATAAGGGGGTGGCGAACTCAATAGATGCGACATTAAAGGATCTTTCACAAGATCTTTCTTCTCGTCTTGCTGTTGAGGTGGCAAAGCTGGATAGCATTTGTCTACCGCTAGTTTACGTTGCCTAAGCATCTGTTCGCTTTCTTATTCTTCTTCATTATCCCTAAACTGTATAGCAGCTTGCACCATTGACATACCTCGTTCTCGTTTATTTTTCTTCGCTAACTTAATTTCTTTCTGTTTGGCTTCCTTTCGCCATAAGCGGAAAGAGTCAAACAACGCCGGCCGGGCTTTCTTCTTGAACAGTTTAACTTAGAGATTGTCTAAAATCTCTGTTTCAAAGCTACCATAACGGGGCCACTGTAGGACACCGTCTTTCCTGGTATATTTGATCCATACTTCATTATACGCGATGGGGCCCACTCCATGTTTTACGTAGAGCTCATAGGTCAGAGTTCCAATCGGCGGAACCGGACACGAATCCTCCAACCGGGAATCCCTAGTACAACCACAACCAAATATCTTTCCAAGTCTGCTAAGACCAGGCATCTTCGCTCACTAGTCAAGCTTCAAACTTCAAGGGAAATCTCAAAATGATAATCTCGTGAATACACGAGTCCCTCGGCTTTGGGGCCTGCAGGTACCAAATCAAAGCGATCCCGAAGGATACCGAAACAAAACTATGGACTGGGAGACGCTCCACTCATACTTAACTGAAATGTCGATGGCGTCACCAGAAGACCCGTCTATTGTCTCGCTCTACAAATCGTCTAATGGCTCCAAGACAGGGCGACAGTCAGGGCAGCAGTCCTTCGTAGCCGTCGGAAAGCGGGGAACCTCGCAGCAAAAACTTTCGGACCACGACGACATACAGGGGTCAATGAAGTTGCAGGCCTTCCTCCAGAATTTTTACACGAAGCTCCTCACGATCTTCAGGCTTGGACCGGTACCGCTGAAGTCGCCCCACGTTGGGCGCCAACTGAAGAACCGAGTTTTAGAACCCAGCGCGCCAGGGATAACGCCCGATGTCTTCGGATTCCCCTGCCTCGGCAAACAGAGACACGGGACACTTCTTGATGACGTCAAAGACCAAATTTATTGGCTGCAACCAGGAACAGAGGTCTACGAAGCACAACACTGGTGGTTCGCTAGAGACTGCACAAATTCATAGTGCGGAGCATCGTCTTTTATGCTAAAAATCACATCCTGGCTAGCATCATTTACATACAAACTGACCAATAGAAGGGTGACATTTCAAACATATCGCATGACGACAATCCCACTTTCCGTTGTCCAGCCCACCAGAGATGACAAGGCAAAATCCAACATTCTTGTTCGAACAGGCCGGACAAAATCCATCGTAAAGACCTCAACCCATATCAATAATTAAGCCATAAAGGAAGGAACAGAAGCAGATGAGAAGCAAGATAGAAGGGTGTGTGCATGTACCATAAACTCAGCAATGTCCTGCTCTTTGATCTCTATCTGACCAACTGCTTAACAAGGAACTGGCTCAACGAGGTCAGCCTCAGGCAAGGGAGTCAGCTCGTTCAGGTCACATAGAAGTCAGCTATGGTATACGTGTCCCAAAGACTCGTGCGGCCGTAGTCATCGGCCTATGTGAGGGCAACCACACAAAATGGCTGCCGTACACAAAATGGAACCCAAGGGTTAAAACGAAATCCTTGAATGCATAGTGTTCTCATTGATCGATTATGACGAAAACACTCGTACACACCGCACTCGTCATTTGCGGTCCGCTGACACTAAAATCGTCTATATCCGACGATCTTTATTGAACGGGTTCAGAATCTCAGAACCACAGGACCGCAGAACCACAGAAACACAATAACAGTGCATGATTGTTGATTCCTGGCACAAGCGTTGACTTCTTTTCATGATTTGCGAAAGGAATGGTGAAAGAATTTACATCTATTTTTATGTGTATGTGTAGATATATATGTATGTGTGTGGGAAAAGTGAGTCAGCCTCCTGAATTGTTGGTGCCACAAATCTTTCGAGAGCAAGTGTTCTTTAGGTGCATTTCCATTTGTTGGCTTGACACCTTTGATTAGAAAAAAAACATCCCAAGACATATTAGAGCACTTCTATATGGACTGCTATTTATGCTATGCCCAGGATAAAAAAAACAATGCTGTCCGACCTGTCAGAAGGAGAATCTCTATAAGCCTCATAAGGTCCCCCTTGTGTGAATGCCCATTAAAGGTACATTGTTCTAGATTGCGGGCTTAGCTATTTTAGGAACATTGGTACTGTCTACTAAAGGATACAAGTATATATTAATCATGGTCAATAATACAACTTGGTACCTGGAATCTGTTCATCTCTGGGAAATAAATACAAAGATAATAGCCTGAGCTGTTATTGAGATTTTTTCAACTATGGGCATTCCTACGGAAATATTGACAAATCATGGTACCCATTTTGTCTCAAAGTAATTGAAACAAGTTTGCAAACAGCTAGGCATAAAACAGTTATGTGTGTCTGTCTATCATCCCCTAAGTGGATGATTTGGTTGAATGATAGAATGACACTCTTTTTTCTAATGCATATTTATGGATTATTAATGTTTTGGATTATATGACGTTGGCATGACCGTAGAGCAAGATGTATTTAAATGTTTCTGGAACATAACCACCCACTTTTTTGTTCTTTTATTTTTTTAATATTTTTGTTGTATTTTCCATTGGGTGCTTCAGAGAAAAAAAAGAACACCACAACGGATATTGGGCATATCGCCCCAATGCAACAAATAGAGCGTGTGAACAGTGACATAACATAACTCGATAACCCCACCACCACCGCCTCCCACTCTTCAGACGTCCATCTGCCGATACAGTTGCAAAACAGCAGAAAAGCATAGAATCAATGACAACAGTACACACTGTCTCAGATCCACAACCTCCCTACAACCCATCTTGTTTTTGACTCCCTCTTTCCTCCGGTATCTCCAGAGAGTAGTATTGCATCCATCCACCCCAGATGTTACGAAACTTTCAGGTGAAGCCCCTGTGGCGTATGTGGCTTTTTCTGCCACCATACACATATCCATGCCTCTTTCCCACTCCTGGAGCATTGGGCTGTCTCCCGCCCCCAGTATCGGGCTATATATCTCTTGGCCAATACTAACCCAATGCCACAGAACAGCAATTTAGCCCTTGGCAAAACTGCATCATTAGAGATCCCTAGGAGTACAAATTTGGGATCCAGTGGGATTGATTCTGAGAGAACCTTACTGAGTTCCTCAATCACCACCACCCAATAGGCTTGGAACACTGGACAGCACCAAACTGTGTAAAAAAAGGAACTAATCTGACTGTGGCACCTGAAGCAGTGTGGATTTTGTGTTTTCCCCATGGCATGCAATCTTCGCCCATCATAGTTAACTCTATGAAGAAATTTAAATTGTATCAGGCTGAGTCTTGATTTTATTGCCACCTCTTACTGGTGTATCAGTAACGCCTCCCAATCTATGTCTTTAATAGTTCCTACATTTTCCACCCATTTTGCTAGCAGCCTATGGATAGTGTCAGTCATATTGTTGTTGAGCGTTTTTTAAGTTAGGGAGACTGAACCCTTTTCCAACTCCCTGTTTAGCAGCTGCCCTTCCAGCAGGGAGAATTCAGCTATGCACTCCACGGGTAGCCCATCAGCCTGCCAAGCATTGTGTACCAGTTCATATTTCAGAAATTGATGAGCATTCATTCCGGACACATGTTGTAGTGAGGCAAGTGGTATTAGGTCCTCTCCCTCTAGAAGATTTCCTGTCATTGAGATCCCAGAGGAGATACCAGGCCTTGAAGCCCCATAGTTTCCGTAATTCCAGAGCCAAGTGCCTTCTCATAAGGGTGTTTCCCTCAAGGGTATGTGGTGCCATCCTATGCGTTTCACTGCTTCCCACCAGGCCACTATGGCCACACGTGTGGCCAGGAGGAGGTGCTGCGTCCCCTTCCCCCCTCTAGATAATGTAGGCAGGACTACTTCTCCCACTATGCCCTCTCAAGCTTAAAGTTGGAATGATCCCATGAGGCAAACAACCAGTTATTGATATTATTCAAATGGGTTGCCCAGTAGTAGTCTTCCAGGTCTGGAAGGGCCAGAACCCTGTTGTAAAGATTACGCTGCAGCGTTTTCAGGGATATTCTGGGGTGCTTTCCATCCCACAGGAAGGTTCGCATGTCACCCTCTTGTCTAGTGAACACCTCTGGGGGAACCCAATAGTATGTTTTCTGCAAAATATATAGCAATTTTGGGAGGGAGGTTATCTTGAACATTGCTACGTGTCCCATAAGCATGAGGGGCAGCCATCTCCGCCTCGTCTTGACTTGTTCGCACCATTCGCCCCAGGTTCCGCTCGAAGCACAGATCTCACTGCAGAGTCATGAAAATACCTAAATACCTGAAGCCCTCTTCTGCTCGGGGGAGGTAATGGAGGAGTAAGGATGTGTCAATTTCGCCCCTTAGAAGGTAGAGTACTGATTTGCCCAAGTTGATCCAATATCCATAGTGATTGCCATATACCTCAAGCAGGTGGAATATCAGAGAGAGGGTCGTCAATGGTTCAGTAATGTATAGGAGGATTTCATCCTCGTATAGTGAAATCTTCTCTTCATCCCCTACCACTCCTGCATTTTGGAAACCACTGACCTCAGGGTGGTCTCATACAACACAAGTCAATGATTCTATGGTAAGGGCGAACAGAGGGGGGATGGGGAAAGACCTGCCTTGAACCTCTGCAAATAGGGAAGTCAGCAGACACCTTTCCATTGACTTGCACTGCTGCCACCGGTGATTGATTAAGTATCCCCACCCACTTCCGATATTGGGGACCAAAGCCAAACTTAACCAAGGTTTTTTCTAAGAAGGACCAATACACAGCTTCTGCCTTCTACGCACCCAGCACAAGAAGGACATGGGTCTTCGACCCGTTGCGGACTTCATTCAGCCAATTATGTGTCCGCCATAAGTTATAATGGTGCACCTGCTGTGCATGATGCCTGACTGATCTCTATGGATCAAAGGGGGTTGGAAACCTGCAGAAGTCTTGCTACTAGTATTGTAGCCAAGATTGTGATTTTGATATTAAGTAACGTAATCAGGCAATATGTATTATAGTGCTTTTTGGGCTTGCCCTATTTATGTACCACTACTATGACTACCCGCCAAAGGTCTGGTGGCAGAATTCCCTGTTGACTGCCTCTAAGAACATATTGAGTATATGGGGCTCAATTAACTCTATATATTACTCGAACAATTCTGCAGGAAGCCGTACGGGACAGGAGATGTGCACGCGTACACATGACCCGTACGTGTGCACATCTCCGTCTGTACGCATGCATATCTCTGGTCCCCCTTTGGACGCAAAACCCACAACAATCGATCTCGCCAAGGCAGTCTTGGGGATTTCCCTCAATCTGCTTACTCTTTGGGGTGGGGCAGAAAGCCCACAAGGGATTATTTTTAAACAAAAACGAAGACTTGAGGGCAGCCTATCAGAGGCAAGGCTTGTCCCCACCCAAAAAAAGTACAACATTTTTTCTGCCACCGCTGCGAAGCAGATTGGGTTTTGCCCAGGGGAGACCGAAAGGCCTCGAGACACTAGGGATTACTAAGAAAAAAGAAGGCGTGGGAGGGAACCACCATGCACAGGGCCATGCCCCCAGCCTAAAAAAGGCATACGTTTATTTGTTGTCCCGAGGCGAGAAGGGGCAGAAAGCCAACTTGATATGATGGATTTTAAATGGCATCAAAACTAACAAAAGGATGGCGGTGACTTACCCTGGCATCAAGCCATACCCCACCCCCGAAGGAGCAACAGTGTCTTTCAGCCCCCTAGGCACAGATAAGAGGTTTGTTCTGATTAGATAGGTTGTCCCAAATCTGCCTCTTGGGGGGAGGGGGTGTGGGGGCAGAAAGCCCACCAGACAACAGGAATTTCACATTTTGGGAAAGCAAAGCTATGCAGGTGTTTCACTTTGGCATTGGTCCATACCCCACCCCAAGGTGAGTATCAAGTATTTCTGGCCCCCAGGGGGTAGAGAGCAGGTTTTCCTCCCAATTTGCCTCTAATGTGTCAGAAAGCCAACTAAACAGCAGGAATTTCATCATGACACAAAAAAAACCAAAAGGATGGAGTCTGCCTGCCCTGGCATCGAGCCAGGTACATGCCAGAAAAGGAACAATAGGGTCTTTCTACCCCTGCCCCTTATTGGGACTGATAAAGACTTGTTCTGATTGGTGAGGTTTCACCTAATCTGCTCCCAGGGGGTGAAAAGAATACTTGTCACCAGGGATTTTACATTTGGGTAAAAGAAAGGGATGCGGACATGCTACTCTTTATTGTACTGTATCCCCACACCAAAGGGGACAAACCAGCTTTCTGTCCCCCTGGGCGTCAGAGAGTGTATTTGTACGAACTTGCCATGTGCGGGGCAGAAAGCCAACTGGGTGCCAGGAATATTTTTTTAAAGGTAATATAGGGATGTCTGCCCAATTCTGATATCAGGTGCCCCCCTCACTCTAAAACCTCAACAGTTTTACTACTCCCTGCGGACTAAAGCAGCCCCATCCCAATGGAAAGTGGGAGGAAATGTCAATTTTTTGGGGTTCTTATTTTTACATATGGGCCAGCACAATGGGGATGAATCCTAACATCTAAATCCCAATATCAGCCCACTTAGCATGCTGAATGTCTGCACTTTTCGGGCTTGGGTTTTCCCCCACCTGGGAAATCTACCAAATCTAAGCATTTCTGAAAACTAGACATCAAGGGAAGGCTAGGGTGGCTTGCCTCACATGGACTCACAATGATTTCCCTTAACTTTGCCTAAATTCATGCATCCTGCATTCTCCTTGCATTTTTGTGACATAACCTACCGGGATCTGCAGGGAACAACAACATGTACTCTCATTGCCCCAGGTTTGGTCCATTCCTGTCATGAATATTAGGCCCAGCCACACAAATGGGGGTCTCATTTTTATCGGAATAAGCAGAACACTAGCTGGTATAAATTTTGTGAATCCGTTTGGATTCCTGAAGTTTATGTCACAAAAACTAAAGGAAAATATGTTTGGAGCATGTTGGGTAAGAAAATATGATGGAGTCCACACGAGGCACACCACCCTGCACTTTCTTCAATGTCTAGTTTTCAGAGTCTGGGTTGGTATTTTTCCCTATGTGGCGTCCGAGCCCTGGACCAATTACCGAAGCTACCCCTATTGCTGAGATTACTTTTTCCAGCTGGCTGTCTTATGTAATCTTCAGACGCTATTACAGTGGTAGCAATGAACAGGATTGTTGCACATTGAAAAGTATCATAGTAGGCAAGGTATATTCAATTCATCAGTGTAGAAAAGTAAGTTTTGCTTGGTGTCAGTATGTTTTTTACCTAGTTTGTTCTTTCACCTCTCACAGCAATTATACGTTTCCTTATATCTAAGGTCACTGCACTTAAAAACGATATGTCAACCCTATGACAGGCTCTTCAGTCCTGTGGACAGTGTGATTATTTATAAGTGTGTGAGGGTGCCCCTGCATGAGCAGGACACCCCTACAAACCCCTGAGTTGATTCTCCAGGCTTTGCGAGGGCTGTCAGCCATTTTAATACATGAAGTAGACATCAGTCATTACGAGATGTCTAACTATATAGTGGCTGCAGCGAAACCGGTCATGTTTGCTATCAAATATATTGGAATCATACCCTAACTCCGATGCCTGTATTGGAAGTATGATCCCAGGTACTGAGGAGCTCCCTTGAAATACTTTCTGGTACTCCCTGTAACAGCCTTTCAGGGTCTGACAGCAAGCCAGGGATGCTGCGGGCCATAGACACGATTCTGCCCTCCTGCTGCTGAGCCGATCTCGATCATGGGAAGGTAGAACAATAGGTCTCCTGTTCTGGGGAGGTGTGACCACCTCCCAGACAAGATTTAGTGTAATGGGCTGGAGTGGTGGCGCTTGCCAGTGCCACCAGACTGCTTTGAAGGGCCTATTTGCTGCCCTAGATGAATACTTCAGTGTCAGCCAGTTCAGGGAGCCCTGGCCTCCCGCTCTGGTGCGAAACTGGACAAATGACATGGGAGGATCCTCCCCACTGTCCAGCCCCTCCTCTGGGAGGGACCTCTGAGTCATTCCAGCCATTTCCCTAGGGTACTTAAGGGTTAACCTGTGGGTGGTTCCTTGGATTCGTCACTGGACAAGATTCAAGACTGAAGCCACCTCACTCTTTGACTGTCTGGACACTTGGGCTTTGTCTGGAACCGAGACTGCTGTTGGTCTCATTGCTCTGCAAGACTTCTTTGTCATCTGTGTCTTTGTTTCTTCCAGGATTGTCACCAGACCTGTGAGCATCAAGGACACCAAAAGTAATCTCCCTTGGAGTAAAGGAGTGACTCCCCTGCATCTGCAGGCATCAAAACGAAGCTGAACAGGCTGATACTCCTGTCGTCCTATGGACTTCCAGAGGATCAGCAACACAAGTGGTGGTTCTGCAACTCCATTGAGGCTTGACCAGTCCTCTCTGCAATTTTGAGGCAAGTATCCCTCATTGGGACTTTACCTCTGTGCACTGTGTTGACTTCCTCTTACCACTGCTTGTTGGCTTTGCACTCCAGAGATATTCGGGCTCCAAGAAACTCCAGCTTTCAGCATCTCTTCCTGCTAAGTTTAGCATCCTCACTGCATCCTCTGCACCATGGGCTTTCCTTCTTGGTAAATGTTAGAAATGGGATTTCTGGTTGGCTAGGGCTTGTACCTAAGCCAGGCAGAAACCACCACTCTAGTCAGGGCAAGGGAGTTACACGCTGAAGATAATACCTGCTCACCCCCTTGGTAGCTTGGCATGAACAGCCAGGCTTATCCCAGAGGCAATGTGTAAAGCATTTGTGCAACACACATACAGTAGCAACACACTAGGCACATCACAAAGGAAACTCCACACAAGGTTATATAAAAAAATAGCCTTTGTATTATCCAAAACACATTAGAATTGCAATCACACAGATACACTGTGCCAACTGGCACTAGGCAATATTTACAGAGAATTATGTACACCTGGCAGGACCAATCGCGCCATTGTCAGAATTTATTTATTTATTTATTTGTTTGTAAAGTTTTATATAGTGCTGGCTAGACCCAGAGGTATCAGAGCGCTTTACTCAGAACCTTTTAGAAAGCAATAGTAACAAGTAGAAAATAACACAACCAGTAACTACTGAAATTATAATGAACTTAGAAGTATATCACTTTAGCACAGGTACCAGGGGGCATAAATCATATTAGATCCCAAACATTATTAGCAGAAACATATTACACATTAGGCATCACCTTGGGCATAAGACATATTAGGAAAAAAACTCATAAACCCATTATGCAATCTCTGTGGGCCTAAACATACTATGCATAAACATCTCAACCATAACACTAGCATAAAACACAGTATGCAAAATCACATTAGGTATCACCAGCATAAACACCTTATGCAATAATCATGGTGCATAACACACTGAAATGACCCCCAGGCCAACTGGCCTTCCTAAGGGGCTCATATGCCCTATGTCCCAAGTGTCAGGGTGTAGCTGCAAATGCAGCAAAGCAAAGTGAGCAAGGTGCTGGGGCAGAGGAGTGTATCTCACTCCTTCATCTCAAGAAAAGAAAAATGCCCCCATTGTTGCAGCTGCCCGCGCCTCCGCAGTGCAGCAGGAAATTTGGACCGGGCACCACTGTACATGGGGTACCCCTTCGTCTTGGGCCCCTCTCTTTGAAAATGCCCCCTTTAGCAAATGAGGCCTCCAACAAGCATGGGCACCATGGTGCCAACTCGAGCCCCACTCACCGGAATTACTAAATTAAATGGGCCGCCACGTTGCAGCTGCCCGCAACGGCTGCGCAGCTGTGAAGAAAAATATAGGCACTGGCACTAAAATGTGCCTCTGGGGCACTACAGATGCTCACAGCTCAGCCCCCTCTCACCGGGGCTCTTCAGGACCCCTCCAGTCTGCACAGGCAGATCCCCCGGCACCGACAATATGCTTTGATAGGTGCCACTCTTGGGACGTCTCCTGACTTCGTCCGCTCTCTCTCCAATGACACGGTACTTCGGCTGGGAGCCCAGGAGGCTCCGGACTGCTTTTCCACCACAGAGAGAGGTAGAAATGGAGCCCACGAAGCTCTCTTCCTCTCAGCAGGCCCCGCCTACAGTCAGGCGTGAACGCCTGACCTCCGTTTTCAGTGCTTCAGCTCCTCTCTCCTCACAAGTGCAGGGTGGGCTCCTGCCAGAGGAAGAGTCCCGCCGATCCACAGCAAAAATGCTTGGTGGGCTCCCACCGAAAGCCAACAATGCGGGGGAGTCCCCACGTCAGGATTTCCTTGAAACAAGTCACTGCGAAGCTTCAGCGCTCCTCCAGGAGCCAAATTTCAACGCTCATGAGGCGCTAGAGTCCTCAGCTTTTGCAAGCAAAGTTCTAGGGGCACAAGGCTGGGCCAAGGTATGGCCAGCTCACAGGGCCCTCCAGCAGGGAGGCAGTCCCTTGTGGCGGTTTCTCCTGGAGCCCAGCATCAGTAGGTCCCCTCAGCACAGGAACAGCACAATATGTTCATGGGGTCACAGCCCGAATATTTATACACCATATTCTCTTTGTCTGCCCTGGCAAAGGGCTTAGGGAAACCAAGCAAATTGATTTGGGGGGTTTTGGAGCACTTTGTTGACAAGGTTCCTCTTCCCCTTTGTCAGGTGGGGGCTCTTCATCAGACACACCACTGGGGGGGCAGAGCCAGCATTCACCTAGGCCGGCACTGCCGTATTCAGGGTCAGGAGACTACTCCTCCCACTACTCCAAATGCAGATGCCCTATTCAGCCTAGCACTGACTCACTCTGCCCCTCCTGGAGTCACACACACCTTACCAGCCCCTGTCACTCCAAAGCCAGACATGCAATCCACATCAGGCAGGCAGGCACATAGCACACAGAAATGCCAACTTCTAAAACTGGCATTTCTAAAATAGTTGTAATAAATCTGTGCACACCATTGGCAGCATTTATTATCACCATTCCAAATATACCAAACTTGACCACACCGCTCCTCTCATATCAGGAATTACCACTGAAACACTTATCAGGTAATCCCCAATGCATTCCTATGGGAGGGCAGCCTCACAGTAGTGAGAAACCAAAATTGCTGTTTGTCACTACCAGGACATGTCACATATTTAAGGTACATGTCCTACCTTTTACCTACAATGCACCCTGCCCATAGAGCTAGCTAGGGCCTCTTAGGGGTGACTGACATGTAGTAAAAGGGGGTCACAGACATGGCACACACTTCAATTGCCACGTCACAGCTGCAGTAGCACTGAGCACACAGGCCCTGAAATGGCAAAGGCCTGAGACAGGTTTGCAAAGCTACTTTGGTGGGTGACGCAATCAGCCCTGCAAGCCCACCAGTAGCATTTAATTTACCAGCCCCAGGTATATGAGATACCACTTTACAAGGGACTGACAGGTAGATTATTTAGGCCAAACAGGATTAATTTTACCATGTTTACTACAGAGAGCACACACACTTAACACTGAACAGCACTGCTGAAGTGCCCAGAGTCCTATAACCACCAAAACCATTACAGACAAAAGGCTAGGAGGAAGGCAAAAAGTTTGGGGATGACCCTGCAAAAAGGGCCAAGTCCAACAGTGAGCTGCTCGATGTCCTCTGGCGACTTCTGTGCCTCTGGCCTGTGGGTCCCCCTGAGGGTCTTCTCCTGCTTCAGTGAGATCCCATGCATGCTCTGGGCCTGCGCTGACTCCTGCTGTTGGTGAGATCCTTGGGCCTTGCTTGCCCCAATGTTGCTCCTTCTTACCAGTTGTGGCTACCAAGGCTTGCTGGTTTTCCTGCCAGACACTGATCACCTAGTCACCGACATCTCACATGGGAATGCTCTTGCATAGCTCCTGGTCTTCCTCAGCATCGCCTGGTCCTCACAGTTGCAATGACAAGATCACTGTCAACTCTTCTGACCCTTCTGACATCGGCAGGAATTGCTCTTCGGTGCCTCCTGGTTACTCATGAACAGCATGGACTCTATCCCCCCTGCTTGCCGTTTCTTCACTTCCAGAAATATTCCTTGGATTCCATTGTACTTCTTCACCTTCTTCTACAGAGGCACTTTTCTCCAAGTCTTCCATTGTTGTCTACAGAGGTTTCCGAAAACTCTTCACCCCTATGTACTAGGCTTCCCTGGTGTAGGTAACCTGGTTCTGGGGGCATCCATGGGTGTGGTGGCTCTCCAACGTTCGGTCCTCCAAGGGAATTCTTTAGGGTCCTCTGGGAAGGAACCTTCTTCTGCAAAACTGCCACCGTGACTTCTCCATTGACTTCCATTGGGCATGTGGCTGTGTTCCCACGGCCTTCGTGGGGTTCCTAGGTACTGGATGTGTCCTCTGCTTCTCTAGGTCTTCTAATCCAAGCCCCGACCTCCTTTACAGTTTGCATTCCACTTTATTAATATATAGGCTGGTCTCCCCCTTTAGACCACTGTTTTTTGTGCAACTTACCTTATTGCATTTGAAGTACTTTTGTGTATTATGTTGATATCTCTGGGTGGGAGAAATGCCAATGTGTTGGTGAGTGTTGTGTAATAAATAGAAGTCTTTTTTATATAAACACTGTGTGGTTCTTTTTCGTTTAACCTACACTACATGATTAAACTGATAAAACAAGCTGCTTAGCACTCCTTCAAGATAAGCCTGAAGGCTGCTCTCCACAGCTCCCACTTTGGGAGCTTTCTATGGTTATCAAAGATCACTAAAATCACCTAAAGGGTTGCCTGGATCAGTGCAAGGTGCTGAGGTCCATCACTTAAATAAGTGTGCACCATTTACTAAGCCAGCCTCTTACAATCAGAGTGTAGCATTCATGAGCATATCAACATCTGGTGCCCGAACAACATCTGATTGCTTGCTACCAACGGGTGTTACTGTAGTGTCTAGCAAGGTTTTCCGCTATTAAACAAGAATACAAAATATATTATACTACACAAGCCGATTGATAGGTGGATGTGAAGTCTATGGTGGTATGTGTTTCTTGCGATCAAATTATTCCAAGTACACAATAACAGCCATGAGAAGAAGATAGAGCCAACTTGTGTTTCGTCCATAGGATTCTGTCAAGGCTTTGGAACGGTCTGTATTAAGACCGCATAGAAACAAGTATTACAAATGGAGGCAAAAAGTATTGGCATTCTTAATTTGCACATTGAATTCACCCATAGTTGGCTGCAGGAAAATATTTGAGCCCATAACAGTTGTAGGAAAAAAAGAAGTGAAAGAGGTAGTAGTAATAATCTTGATTCAGTTCATAATAAAACCATGGAAGCACATGACTTAATATTGTCACCATACGTAATATTGCCTTATTAACAGTATAAAATTCGATTAAAAAAATTACATGTAGAATCCTGCTCACATTAATATCTTCCATTGTAAAAACAATCTGTGCCTTGGTCGAGAATAATTAATATACATTATGTACATAATAAACTAAGCGCGGCGTATGACAATACACACGCTTTCTAGGAGTCACTAGGGAATTTAACTTTTGACTCGTAAATGAGGACAGCCCCACTATTATAACTCATTTCAGGTTCCAAACCACTTCTTTGGGGAAAAACATCAATTCAGAAAGGTAAATTGTTCGTAATCACACCATGTCCTGCTCTTGCATCTAAGACACTATGCGTGTAACAAATATCTTGATAGAGCGAAAATCAGCCATGCAGTTGTGTCGCTTCTTAAAATCCTAATGGATGGTTTCATTTGACTTACAGGCAGGATGTGGCAAATTGGCACTAACAAAGATCTCCTATCCGCTGCATATTTTGGACAAAGGAATAGAAATTGCTCCTCTTCATCGGGGCTCTCTGGACAGAATGGACATAGTGGTGCGATGTTTTGCACATAACATCTGCAGAGAAAGCAGTCAAGTGGCAAAATGTCATATCTAAATTAAAGGTATAAGGGTTTTGCTTGCGGGGGTCAATCTGGATCAGGAACTTCTCACAGTGCGGCTATCTTTGAAATCCAAAAACCTCCCAATTAGACCCCCCACGGTGTTAGAGTTGAACCATTGGGCACACATATAGTGCCAATATCTCCGCTTGAGAAACATCAAAGTTTTTTTTCTTAATACAGTGGGGATTGGTCCACAGCTCACTTATGCCACGATTGGTTAGCCAGGTTTTAACGTGCTTGAACCAGGAAATACCCCCTTTACTGTCCAGTGCTGGTAATTCTAGTAATGATTCTCTCATGGAGAGTGGTGTGTTAATATGCCAGACACGTGCCTAGAAGACATGTGTGCTATGTTATGGAGACCGAGGACCAGACGCATAGGGGTTAAGAGCGCACTACATGGTAAGCCCAGTATTCATCTCATAAAGATATTTTCTGTTTTTTCGATGGGCCCTATGTTCTGGTAACCCCAGATCTCAGCACCATAATAAAGTGGCACTTACCCCCTTTGCCCGATAGATATCAATAGAGAGGTAACAGGCCTATATGTACTTGCTTTTAGCTTTTTAAACAGGCCAGAAATGACATGTTGAAGTATGAGCTGGGAATTGGAAATATTTGAGGATCATGCCATTATATTAGTAGATCTGACCCCTAAATGAACAAATGTATAGACTTGTTCTAGCATGGAGTTTCCCAGCTTCACTTTTCCCTTAAAAGATTTTAATGGGGATTAAACGCCCTGCATTTTGTCTTGTCGACATGGATTTCAAGACCAAGATCACATGCCGCTGAAAACCTATTCAGTAAGTTTTGTAGCCCCATAGGTGTTCTAGAAATGAGAAATGTGTTGTCCACAAACATTACACATGTAGCTGGGTTACCAGATATCTTACAGTTGAATATGTACTCTAATAGCCCATTAGTGTATAGGGTAACAGAGTTGGGATCAAGACACACCTGTGAAAGAGGTATGGTATTGGCAATGGGCTTATGTAGACTGAGCGTGTCTCATCTAGTTCAGCGCAGTATGATACTGTGATGAATTAAAAAGACAGCTCTCTATACTAAAGATTTACTGACCTATCACAACCTTTTTTTTTTTTTTTTTACCGAGTTTTATATAGCGCAAACTTGACCCGGTATCGGGTATCAGAGCGCTTTACATAGCACCAGTTGTGTTACATGAGGAAACATTAATTTTTGTTAGACACAGGGACATTAAGTGATTTGCCCAGAATCACAGGATGTTCAGAGTCATTGTCGAGACTGGAACCCAGTTCCCCAAATTCGAGGTAAACCACCCTCTAGCCATTAGGCCAACTCCTCAGATTCGAGGTCGACCACCCTAGCCGTTCGGTCAACTCCTCTCTCCGATTATTAGGTATGCAGGGGCATTATACTACACAAACACATTACTAATACTGTACTTGTTTCAGTAGTAAAAACTAAAAGAGCTATACGCCTATTTTGATATGTACTACCAACCATGATTATTTCAGTCAACCTGCTAGCCCAATCTACACTCATTAAGAGATTCGTAATTATTTCTCTAATTTGAGGTTTCATTCTGCAGTCACTCGAACAAGCCAACATCAGGCACCCACCTACAACATCCGAACACAACACACAAAGACTTTGGACAGTTGCAGATCCATTCAAAACCTTAGCACAGCTTGAAACCAGTGGCCTTCTACATGAATTTCAGTGTAATATCTGGCCCAGAAGGGGCCTCAAGGTGGGGGGATGCCATACACTCATTTTATTGTTCCTCTCCACAGCCCATGACACCATCCAAATCATCCTGCCTGTGCAGACCAGTGGCACGTATGGAGCAGGACCAGCGCTTAATTTGTAAAACTTTAAGTGGCGAGGCACCATGTTTTGCTCAAAAATCCACGGCCAACGCTGCCGGCTTTTTGACTGTATGAGCCAGTGTTAGCTGCTGATTTCCCAAATATTACCACAAACATTGTCACCACCAAGCACATGCATGCAGTCTCCCATACCTTGCAAAACACTTATACACGCTCACATTTCCCAATTTGCTAAAGTGGGAAACTTTTTTAGCTGTATGATTCACTAATGAGCTATTTTTTTTTGGCAAACGGCCTATTTTCTGTCCCAGTCATACCCTGGCTCTCAATATTTCAAGCCAGTTATAAAAGATTTAGAGGGAGGTCATTGCAGATTCAGGGATCTGCTCTCTGGAACTCCATCCCACATATTCCAATAAAACTACTTGCTTATCAGAAGGGGACTTAATTTTTAAGAATGACCTTCAGAACAACTGTGGAACTATTCTCCGTGCCAATTACTCGCCAATTTCAATTACAGCTTTTCACACTCTGCTGTATACTCATAAGCAGCCCTGCTGCTTGTCCACAGACCTAACATGAAAAATGTAAGTGCTTCCTGCTTTTCTCCTTTAAAAAGTTTTTTTTCATCTTAGCCATCATGATCACACTAATGTCCCTAAAGATACTGGACCAGAAGACCTTCATTCATCTCAGAAATGCTTAAGCAACTCATCCTCCAAGCAGATCTGCTTGCCTTGATTGTGAATCCCCTACTCAACCAAAGGGCTTTAATATTGCTGTTAGAGACATAATCCTTTTGACATAAATTCTGGCTGGGTAGTATTACTGTCCTTAAGAAAATACTCAGGTAGCATACACGCACTTTGCCGGAGTTAAGGCCTGCACTTAAATGTGTTGCTTTGTTTCAGGTGAAGTGATCTAGAAGCAGGCAGCTCCAACACCAGGAAGGATTCTGGAGGGCCACACATGTTCCTCAAGATATCACGCTTCATAGTAGTGGCCCAGTAAGTTATCATGCATCCAGAAGCGAGATAGATGTCAAACTGCCATTCAATAGGGAATGTTTCAAAATTCGGCACCAAGCCGGTCAGGGAAGGGATTATTTTGTCATGCTTCATTCCTTTGTAACAAGCATGATGACAGTGTGGGTATTTCAGCCCCAAGCAGACATCTCGAAAACAACTCCTTATATGGTGCCACATGGTGAGAATGTGGATCCGTAAGTCTGAGTATCTTGGGGAGCACTGATAAAAGGCTTTCTGTATCGTATTCTTGCACTACCATCAAGGTTGAAGGAAAAATTCCTCCCGCATCATTAGCAGCTAGAATCTAGGGCTTAGTCAGTAAAAGCAGGGCCAAGCTTCCGCTTGTCTCTGCAGTCCGAGATAGCCAGGGTGAAACTGGAACCCTGGTGACTGACCTTCCAGAGAAAATGAAGCAAAAATCCAGCGTATTATACAGCAGCAAAGTACAGCTGTGGGCCTTCGCCGTTGCAGGAGGGAGGGCAAGAGGGAGCGAGACAGAGAGAGGCTTGTTTTCTTCCCCGGTCGTGTTTTGTCTTGCGTTCCTTAATCACTCCACTGTGTTAACCACAGTTTATTTACATACAAGCTCATTCTCTTAACATTTGTGCCTTATAACTTTTTTCACAGTCTGCATCCATTCCTTTATTATGTTTGCATGTTTTGTACCCATCTGTCTCCTTTGTTTCTCTTGACCCTTCACTTGCCTCCCCCCCACCCCTCCGGCTTCCTTTACTCGCGCTGCTCTCCCTCCTCGTCCCCCCGCTCACAACCGGCCTGGATGAATCATTTATCGTGATCTGAATTTGCTTCTATTCTACTGATTTATGGATGTCCCCCCGTGGAAGGGGTGTGCAGGCGGGCCCGCACCCCTCTGCCGTCACGGCGCGGCACCCCCAGGAGTCCGCAGCTGCACATGAATAATTGAGCCCCCATTACAGCCCTGACTCCGCTGCTGCCTGCTGCCTCCTCTTTCTCGCCTTCTCTGTCGGGTGGGCGGAGGCCTTCGCAAAGCGGCGGATGTAAGTGCGTAGGGGGCTGCCTCATTCATGGTCTCTCAAAAGGAGCCAAAAGTTCACGTTCTCAAAACTCACTTCGCAAAATGAGGACAAAATCGGTCTGAGTTTGATTTATTATCCTAGAAAGGACCAGACACTTGCTGCTGGAGAATTCCTCCTTCGGCAGGACCTAGTCTGATATGCCCATATCTGGTCCCTGTCTCTAGTGACACTGTGGCAAAAAGAAACAAGCATTGGCAGCGCCAATATATCTCGCTTTTGAGACGTATTGGCTTTGCAAGTGCCTTTTGGTGATGCAGTTCAACATGGCCAAAATGACGGAAAAAAATAGCAAATAAAATGGTGCTGCTACGTGACTGCAGTGGGGTCATCATTATGTTGATACGCGCATATGTGATAAAGTGTGAATGCGCATGCGTAAATGACTCGTGGTCCTTCAAAATAATGCTGCCATCAGTTTTTAAATGAAAACGAAGAATCTCGAAAGCATTTTTTTTAAAGGCAGAAGGGACAGGCGCACATTGCTACCAGGCCCCCCATTCCCCCCAAAAATTATAAAAGAAAAACTAATGTTTTACAAACCACAGTGGCTGTGGAGCAAAGGAGAAGTAGACGGGGAAGCCACAGGGAGTGAGTAGGGAACACAGAAGACTAGGGAGAGACATTTGGGGAGAAAGCGAAACACATGAGCGAGAAAGCAACTGGGAGCGTCGGTGAAGGAGTTGGGTGGGAGAGGTGCACAAGAGAGCACATGCAACTTGAGAGTGACAGTAGCACAAATCATGGGGGTGGCTATTTGACGGCGAGAAGCACACGAGGGAGCTAAAAACCATATACACTCTCAGGGCTTATGGTACAAAAAAAGTTCCCTAAAAATGAGCAGTGGAAGGATAGAAGCCAACCAGTCAGAAAGATGGTAACGGGCCTGTGCTCCAGGGAGGGTCAATCACACGATAGACATTCTAGGACAAGAAAAGCCATCAAATGAGAAGCAACCAAATGAATTGTAAACAATGGGCGGGCTGTAAGTTCTTTTTCACCAGGCAGCTTCCACTTTTTGGTAGACTCACCTAAAAAGATGGTCTGGAATGTGGCCCAAGAAATTACCAAAGGCTGAGCTTAATTCAAGCATTCCACCCATCACTTTTTTGGCTTCCTGTGCACATTCCTGCCAGAGATGTGTACCTTTAAGGGCCTGGGGCACAGTGACATAGCTAGAGCACCTCGGGCGATCCCTGAGTTTTCCACCCGAATGGCAGCCGGTGCAGGTAAACGCAGGGGTGAGCCGTCAGACGGCGATGAGAGAAAATAAAATAATAAAAAGATAAAACCTCTTACCATGCGCTTGCTGAAATTGCTCTCCTCACGTGAAGTGCTGCCACCTCCAAAATGTGCTGCCCGAGGCGGACCCCTCACCCCCAGCTACGCCACTGCTGGGGCAGAGTATTGGTTGCTGAGAATGTGTGGGCTCATAACTGAGATGCTGGTCCTGGCGTCACAAAAACGTGTCAATTCAGTCTATCCATTCTGTCTGATCTGGTGCTGTCTTTTTTCTGCTGGAGTATCCTCTTCCCAAACTTCATCCTCAATGAACAATTATCAGTTAGTAATAAAGCTCGGTGGGGTCAGTGTCTCCATGCAGGAGATTACTGACAATTCATCTGAAGCTGATGGATACCAATAAAAGCCTTCCGGCTGGTTCTCTACTAGTTTAGAGTCACTTTACTGAAACATTGCACTTCACAATTAAAAAAAACCTTGCATGGTGATGGACGTGCACCTTGCCCTGAGTACCCCAGCTGTAATAATGTTTGGTTCCCAAATGCTGATTTTTATTGCCATGGCTTAGTCTTGTCTCATGGTTCGAGGTCTTTTGGACTAGGAGGGGCGCTTAAAGTGCCACCCTCACAGTGGTGAACGTCTAAAGCCTTTACCAGGAATTAAGCATCACAAGGATGGTGGTAGCAGCATACTGAGTAGTGATTAGTGGGAATGAACAATACTTTTTACTTCTGTCACTGGAGTGAGGCCTACAGGATCGCTAATTTAAATTTGTTCTTCTGTGTATGTAACTCACCCTTGGCCTACATTGGATTGGTGTGAAGTGCTGGGAACTGCATGTGTGTTATTCATGTGCTGGGTGTATGTGTGCCTGTAAATGGTACAATTCAAAGATGATGCAGCACTGTGCAGTGTGTGTGTCTTATATACATGTTGTGGGTAAATGTGTACCTGGGAGTGGCACAATACACGAAGGACGCAGTGCTGTACAGGGCATGGGTATTATATGCATGTGCTGGGTGTATGTGTGCATGTGAATCATACAATACACAAAAAAATGCTGGGTTCCATGGCTAACTGAAGAAACATGAGGGGGTCGAGAAATCACCCCAGACAGATTTGTAGATTGCTGCATTTCTGTGAGCTGGATTAGACCCCCAGAAGGAATGGGGAGCCAGGCTTATTAGTACATTTTAAAAGGTGCCTGTTGACTTAGAGACAGGTCACTTGGAAGGCGTGTGGGCACATCTCAGGAAGGGGATGGGGCTGATAAGAGATTCATAAAGAGAAGGACAAGTCTCTGAGGTAACCTCTTGATCACTGTGGCTGACACCCAGGTATGAGCCCCTTGTCACTCCCATGGCCTGGGTGATTTGGAGTCACTCCTGCTGTGACTGACTGCTATCTGGAGGAAGGGCAGGGCAGAGGAGAGGGCGCTTCAAAAGGAAGCAGACTCCAAAATAAACTTCAAAGACTCAGACTATAAATTAAGCTGTGAAGTGAGCTGTGACCGTTGCTGCGTTGATCAGGTCATCGCCCTTGTGCGAGGTGTAAGTTGTCGACCACGTATGAGAGGTGAGGCCTCCCAGAAGAGTGCTGCAATGCCCATCGGAGTGTAACCCATGCACAGAGCTAATCCAGTGACCTTGTATGCCAGCTGGGTCCTCGTGAAGATTGCTGATGTTCCTATTGGGCCATAGCCCATGTACAGAGTGGAGTCGGTGACCCCGTATGATAGAGAGGGCCACTGAGACAGGGTAAGGAGCGTAGTCTGGTTGAGAGTATCATCGTGAAGAGTAGCCGGCCATTGTAACACGAGCAGGCCAAAACCGTGACTGGGGACCAGCATCCAGAGTGTCATAACCCCCGCCACATCTGTGGGGAGGATCACACAAGACTTGCAAAGCATTGGAGACCAAGTACAAAGGACCCCCAGACGCTGCCCTCACAGGACCTCATGTGAGGAACTTGAGGACACTCGACTGCTGCTCCTCCCGGGCTGAATGTGAGGAACTTACTGGAGACGGACTCTGCAGCTTCAGTGCCTGCAAAGGTGGTGCTCGGAGACTCCGGTCACTCTGATCCTCCTGGTGCAGGTGAGATGGATTTCCAGACTAGACTGCCTCACAGGAACTTGCTAGCCATATAGAGCTTTGGTGCTTGAACACTTTTAATTTCAATAAAGAGTCAGAGTGGGCCTCCTGATACTTGTACTACTAGTGGGGCTTAATCCGAATATCGACTTAAGTGAATGGGGGATAACCACTACTGCTAATGAGATGGATTAGGACTGAGGGACCCACCTATAAAACACTACAGCTCTGACATCAAGGCAATGAGTGTATTGTTTGAGAATGTTTATTGGTTTTCATATATAAATACTCCTTTTTGTCATAAATGCAAGTATTTGGCAGGACTACCATTTATTGGTGCTGCTGAACGTATTTGAAGTTGTGAGCCTCTGTTCACGATCCTGTGACTGCCTCCTCATTGAGAAGCCTTAGACTGCTCAGTCTGTACTACCACTGATAGCCAAGTGCTGAAGGGGTACTTGACCTAGTTACTCAGGATCCATAGTAGGTCGGGCCCCCAGGACATCAGAAATGAAAGGCCTCAACCCCCATGTTTGGGTCCAGTCACTGCTGCTTGCCCAGTGGCCCTCTGAATAGGGTTCTGACAGTGTTTCTAAAGCTGTGTTTATTCAGGCATCTTCTGCACTGCAGCTTCTCCATCTCAATAATCTTAAAAACAAACTCTGGCTCTTTATAGGTGCATCCACCCTGCTCATGTTCATAGCTTGCAGGATGGTATGAGTGGCATTCCACTGCGTTGCTCAAGGCACGCTGCTGGGTAGCATAAAGCATTTCACCACACTACTAAAGGCATCCAAGCCTGCCACTATCCACAGATATGACTTTTGCAGAATAGGCAGGTAAAGAAATTGTACTCAGCAGGGGCACCTTCATTTTTATGCTTCAGAACTTCATTAGAAGAGAACCATTGAATTACATAGAAATATTGATACTTATAGAGTCTATTCAGTTTTTCTTTTGTAATTGTACTACGGATCATTGAGGATAAGAATATCGTAAAACAATAATATCATGGACGGAATATTAAGGGCCAAACTATTGAAAGGTAAGTGCATATAGAGGAAGTATAGATTTACTGTTCTTAAACCCACATCTTTGCACCTTCAAAATATGTATTTCGTCAAGGTACATATATTTGGATTTAGGTATCGAAAATCTATGCTTACTCATTTATTGATGCTAAGTTTGGTAATGTTAGGGTCCATATTGGTGGTAGGGCTTCCTGAGGTAGTAAGTGAAGATGTGAGCCCAAGTCAAGCAACAACCACAATCCTAGTCAGGACAAGGCACAAGCAAACCGGCAAATTAACCTGTGCTCACCCTCTAGTAGCTTGGCACAGAGCAGTCAGTATTAACTAGGAGGTGATGTGTAAAGTATTGGTACGTATAAGATGGCGTTATCCGAACAGGCAATGTCCCCCAGTTGCACAGCCCACCTCCAGGTGAGGTCATTAATCCAATAAACCAAAATAATTGTTTTCTTAGGTATGATAAGTTTTAATGTGACTTCATAGTCAGGGTTTCCAATTCATTTAAAAGGAAACGTGTTGTTCAAAACATGGTTGATGATTAACTTCCAAGTATGCAAATTAGTGAGAACAGCCCCAATTAATTTCGGGCAAGCCCTTCATCAGGGGATTTTTAGTCTAAAAAATGAAACGGGAAACAGAGAATAGAATGGGTATTCGGATGGATATGTAACAAAGCGTGAAACATGCTGAATATGCGTGATCGTGGTAGAAAACATGCTGTGAAAGAGGAAACATGCGCATAATGATGAGTGAAAAAAGTGGAAAACTACACAACATTAGGTCAAAAGATGTTTATCCACATGGTCAAATTAACCAATAAGTGTGGGTAAAAGAGAGGTGAAATATGCCCATGTTAGTGGGTGCTGATGTACTAAGAAAACTGTAAAATTGACAATGTGTCAAGTGGAGCTCCAAGCAAACAAGTGAACTGATGATTCAAAGAAGAGGACGTTCAAATAGACAGTGAGTAAAGTTGAGCTCCGTGAAATTGAATAAACAGAATGTATATGGAAACTAAGATACTGGTGATTCAACAAAAAAACTGCAGCGAGGACGTGGAGATTTCATGATACCAATATTGTAAACAAAACGGAGTAAGACGGTACCCAAAATGCAAAGAAACAATAACGATCAAGTGACTAACAACTGAGAGGTATGCAAACTAAAGAGGCTTACTGTTGTAAATGAGTATACAAATCCATCTGTGGATGTACCGCAGCTGTGATTAAAAGCTTCAAACAAGTGCGGGTAACATGCATGGTCTGGATATACAATGAGGTAACCCGGAAGTGAATAATAATGCAAAGTTGAACGAAAGACTTGGGCAGCTCTATGTTATGCCAATTTCTTAATGTACAAATTTGAACTTGACCACATTTTATCCATGGACGCATGGATTAATAATTTGGGGCCAGATGTAGGTAGCCAAATACCGGTTGGTAATGGCCGAAAATACAGAATTTCGGCCGTTACCGACCGGTATTTGGATATTGAGACGTAGGGGCCCAAAAAAGCCCGATTCGGTAAATACGAGTCGGTAATTTACCGAATTGGAATTTACCGATTCGGAATTTACCGAATTGGAATTTTCCGATTCAGTATTTACCGATTCGGTATTTACTGAATTCTTATTTACCGAATCGATAAATAAGAAATGGTAAAAAATGTATTTTGAGATGTAGGAAACTACTAAAATACCGAATTTCATGAAATTCGGTATTTAAGAGTCGGTATTTACCATGGAGTGAAAGCAGGTGGTAACCAGGTGCAGGCTATAAAAAAGGCCCCAAAATGCAGCAGTGTGACCAGAATGGCGGCATTCTATGTGATAACAAGGCGGCTACGGCTACAGGCAGCAGGAGAAAGGGTCTGGAGAAGGGAGGAGCAAGTTTACAGACAGAGGATAACGCTATTTCAACTCACTGAGCCAGATATATTGCAAAGATACAGGCTACACCCCCAAACCATCCTGGACTTGATCAGGGACCTGCACCCACTTTTGGATCACCCAACCCCAAGGGCGCATGCCATCCCACCCCATGTGCAGGTGCTCTGTATCCTACGCCTGCTTGCATCAGGGAGTTACCAGGGACGCGATTGCTGTGGTAGGTGGGATGTCTCAGAGCTGCCTGTCCTGTTTCTTCAGGAAGTTCCTAGAGGCCATGATGCAGAGGATGCATCATTACATCTGCTTCCCTAACACACATGTGGAACTGCTGAAGACCAAGACTGACTTTTATCAAATTGCACATTTTCCACGCGTCATTGGCTGCATTGATGGCACCCACATCCCTATATGCCCACCTGCTGTCACAGAGTACATTTACAGAAACAGGAAGTCAACCCACTCTATCAATGTACAGGTAATCTGTGATGCCAACAACATAATCACAGATATTGTGGCCAAGTTCCAAGGAAGTAGCCACGACTCCTACATCTTTCAGAACAGTGGGATCTACACACGCCTGACAGCGGGGGAATTTGGTGAAGGATACCTGCTAGGTAAAAGACTCTGACACACCCTGATAGATATTGCAGATGTATGTGTATGTGTGCATGTGAGTAACGGCTTTCTCATTTACAAATAGGGGATAGTGCATATGCCGTCCGCTCATTTATCCTGAAACCCTACCTCAACCCTTCAACCCCCAGCCAGAGACGATACAATGTGGCACACAAATCCACTAGGAATGTTGTGGAGCGCACCTTTGGGCTGTTAAAAAGCAGGTTCCGCTGCCTCCACAAAAGTGGAGGGGCACAGCAGTACTCACCAATCATCAGCTGTAAGATAAGTGCAACTTGTGCAATGTTGCACAACCTTGCTACAAAGAAGGGCACAGAGGTGGAATTAAACGACTATGAGGACCACGATGATGAATATGCACTGCCTGAACCAAACACAGCAGGAGTTGCAACACCAACAGATGGCAGACAGAGACGGGCAGAGATTACACTGAACTTTTTTTGAGTAAGTAAAGAGAAACAGACAGGTGGAGTATGCACCCAACGTAGTTTAATATTTGGCACTACGCAGGTACTGAAAAGCACAAATGCACAACAAAAATGTCATCCATTTAATAATGGTTGTCCTGGTTCACTTCACCATTTAAGGTCATGGAGTGTGGGCTGTACTAGACATTTCCGGCTACGCCTACCAGTGCCAGATGAAAGTGGCTGACTGTCTTCACTGGGTGTTTGGGCTGTTGGCTCACCATGGCGCCTGCTGCTCCTCCGTGTCTCAACAACAGGGGGACTTGTCATGCTGCTCCTACTCATGCTTTCCTCACTTTCCGGTACATCCAGAGCAGCAGTTTGTGCTGTCTGTGCATTAATCAGCACCTCTACAGCACTGGTCACCCTTGCAAGGCCCCTAGACACCTCATTGCTGCTGTGTGTTAGTCCCTCTTGCATGTTGATGCATCGTCTGCATAGAAGGGAAGTGGCTGTGGCCAGGCGGTTAATTGCCTTAGTTTGTTGCTGCGCTTGCTGCCTGTCCTTGCACCTTGCTAACCCGTCCTGGTCAAGTTTAGCGCACAGAAGCTGCACCGATTGTCCCGCACACCTGTGGCCATCTCCGGCATCCCTGCAGCCATTTCCCTCATACCTGATGCCATCTCTTTGTTCCCATCAACCAGTGCACTGATGCCCTTCCCTATGTTTTCCATATTTGTACTCAGGTGCCTTATCTGGCGTTGCAAAGACTGGATGGCCTTCCCCTGCATTCTTTGAATCTTTACCATGCTACCCTCCAGCCCACGGAAGACACTGGGACCCTCCACATGTTGTGCAGCACTGCTATCTTTGGGCCTGCGGCGTCTGGTACCTGTACGGGCACCCTCTGCACTAGACTGCTGTGCTTCCTTCCCCAGCCAAGGTTTGAGTGTCATCCCCCTCCATTTCACCTGCTGAAGTTTCCATTTCAAGCAGTGGAGCAACTGCATGCCTCCTGCTCTTTTGAGGTGCAGGTGTTGTTTGAGGCAGTGACGCAGGCAGTTCAGGTGAGGACAGTAGCAGAGGGGATCCTGAACGTTCTGGGGATGCCTGCAGATGTGGAGACATTTCAAGGTCTTGGGATGGTGGCAGTGGTGTTGATGCGCCAGTGTCCTCTGTGACATTCTCTGCACCTTTGCCTGCCTTCTGGCTGTCATCCCTCTGTGGTGCAGTGCCTTCCTTCTCCCTGGTACGCCTGCAAGATGTCTCGCCTGTGGACATAAAAGCATACATTAGCTCTGTGCTCCTGCCTCACTGCTTGCACAATTAAAGTATTCTCACTGAAACACTGTACATATTGCCTCAGCTTCATTATGACTGATTTGTTTTGCCTAACTTGTTGCTTGCTGTGCTGTATGACATGGTAGGTCTTTCAATCACTACATGTATAGTGTTCACCCCACCTCTACTGGAGTGGGGTGAACTTTGCCACATAGGGAAAAGGGAAGGTGATGGGGTGGGGGTGATTGCTGTGCATGCGTCTTACCTTTTCTGGTGGCAGCTCTGGCTGAGCTGTCTGCATCTCCCAGTCCAGAGATGCTCTCTGGTTAAATGGTGGACCCCACCAGCACCTCCAGCTCAGTAGGGGAGGTGCACGATTCTTCCCTGCTCCAGTTTTGTTTGCCTCTTTGTGGAGCTCTTCAATTTTCTTCTTAGTAATGCTCCTGAGGTCATACCACCTCTTTTTCAGGTCATCTATGTCCCTTGGAGTCACTCCTACAGTATTCACCTTCGACTATATTTTCAGCCAAATATTTCTTTTGGCAGATTCAGCCACAGACAGGGACTGCTTCCCAAACAATTTCTGGTATTCTTTAACCACCTCCTCCACGAGGACCTGCAGCTCCTGCAGCTCCATGGTGCTAAATTCCTCTCTGGAAGTTCCTTTTCACTGCTGCTTGCCATTTTCAAACTTTAAAAGCACAAAAGTTTTCCTGTGGCTCAGGGACTCAGCTCTGCTTTCACAGCCTCTCCAGAAGCTTCTAATTACTTCCAGCTGCCTTGGTGTAGCCACTTCCTGGTTGGGAGGGGGTGGGTGGTAGCACCTGATTGGCTGACTCCTAAGTTTCACTTTTCTTTCGAATCGGTATTTCCCATTCATTCCTATGGGCCAAAAGGCCCCTAGGATTGAATGGGAAGTACAGATTCGGTAAATACCGAACCGGTAAATACCGATTCGGTAAAATCCGAATGGCAGATACCGAATTTTTCCCGAATCGGTAAAAAATAAAAAATTTTTTACCTACATCCCAATTACCGATTCTAAAATACCGAATCGGTAAAATTCGGTATTTTAGAATCAGTAAATTTCAATTACCTACATCTAGCCCTTGGTGTTATGTGTCCGATGTAATGACAACATCTTTGTATTATGGAAAGTCACTGAACCAGAATTAATCAAAGCCATAAAAGACCTACCTCAATCAAGTAAACAACTGTATTGAGTTCACCCACAACATCAGTAATTCACGATCAGCTTCCAGGATGCATCCATAGTGAACACCGACACTACTTTTGAAACAAACACTTATAGAAAAGAGACTGATTGCAACAACGTTTTACACTTTCAAAGTTTTCATCAATACTCTTTGAAAAAGCATTTGCCCTATTCTCAACTACTCAGAGTTAAGCGTATCACTTCTAATCCAACCAACCTGACCAAAAACACAAATTACATGCTGCAACACTTTAAAAACCGCGGTTACCCCCCTTATATTCTTGATCTCCCTCAAACTAGAGTGAACACTAAAACTCATGAAGATCTTTTGAACACCGCCAAACATGCGAAAAAAGACTTAATAGTCCTTGTTTCATCATTTTCACAACAGAGTGGTAAACACAAACACACAATCTAAGCCATTGGGCCTTGCTTCAACCAGTACCCGATTTCAAAGACATTTTTTCCACACCACCCCTTTTTGCATACGAATGCAGCAAGAATATTAAAGACTTATTGACATTCAAGCCATCCATTGCAAGAATATACCACCAAGGCACTATTCCATGTTTAAACTGCAGCAACTGCCATAATATCATCAAGGGATCATTTGTGACTCATCCACACAAAAGCAATAATATCAAATTGAAAGTGACAGCAACTTGCGATACAAAAAACGTAGTGTACTTCTTAAAATGCCCTTGCGGTATTGAATACGTCAGCAAAACTGAGCACAAGAATAAAATTCGACTCAACGTACATAAAATTAACATCAGAACTGTCAACCAGAAATTGATCAGCGACACCTACTTTGCTGAATTCAAGCACAACATCAGTCAGCTCCAGTTCTTGGTGCTTGAAAGTGTCACCTGCTGCAAAATGTAAGGTGCCAGTATTTCCCCTTCATCACCATCCAAGAAGGAAGAGATATTCGTACATTTTTATTACAACACAAACTGTTTTGGAAATCATTTTTGAACACCAGTGCACCAAACCATCTTAATGACCGGAGAGAATTTGGCTGTTTTCTCTAACTACTTCAACCTTGATCTTCTAACTGTGCTCTGTTTACATTTCACTTCTCAGAATTTCTTACATTTTACTTCTAGACCACCCATGGTTACCCTCTGACCTTTATCATCACGTTTTTCATACTGTCAGTATCGTTTTTAAATTTATTTTTGGCATCCTTATCTATTATGTTACTTCTTGACTGTATCTCTTTGCTGTCTTATATTATAACATTTTTCTTTCCTTTCTCAGGGGCCTATTAGGATGGCGGGTGAACTTTCGTCAGCCCGCCACCCTAGCTGTGTTGGGACCGGCCGCCAGTGGTGCGGCAGTCCCGCACCGGGGATTACGCCATCGTGGCGGTGGCACCCTCCATTGACATGGATTCCTGTTTATCTATAGATGTGGGGTCCCCTCCACACGATATATGAAGAGTAAGCCCAATCTAGAGGTTTGGAAAAAGTCGTCCTCGGCCCGATCTGCTCTCTGTGCAATAGTTGCAGGTAAAGGGCTTTCTTTTGGGTCATTAGCTATCGCATGTATCAAATGTCAATTAGGGCTGAACAGCATTTTGTCATTGTTGTACTACTCAGCAAAGAACTGCTTTGCACTTTGATAAGAAGAGTTTGAATACGGCTTCCCTCGACATTTGGTACATTCAGTAAATTCTTCAGGTAATCGAAGCTGGCTTTGCAGGCATCTTTGATGAGGCATCTGTTAATTTTGATGGTCACTAGAATTGTTTGTGTCCTTCCCACACTAGATCATGCTGTGATGGTTTGTAATCCAGTAGGACTGTGAATATCTTTATGAGATGTTTACCGCACGTTTACTAAAAAGGTATTTAATTTACAAGATTTTTTAGCTTGTGAGTTGTTGTGAGAAATATTCTGTAAATAGAAAGATCTTTTCCCTTTGAGACATTGGGATAATACACGTTGTTTTTGGGTTATAAGTTAACACATTGTGGTGTTTGGTTGTGTGAATCTGAGTGTTTGTGGTGGTCCATTCTGTTGTTTCAAATGAAAATGAAAATAAATACATTATTACAGGGCATACCAATAATTTGCTTTTGTTATGCATATCTTTTCAGCTTCAGAATTCCAGGTTTAGAGACCCTATACCGAATTGTTTCTGGCTGGTCCTGAGGAAGGTGGTCCGTACTGCTGCTTTTCCACCGAAACGCGTCGACCCATTTTCTTCATTTTTAGATCTAATGACTTTGGTCACATACTGGACAACAGATACAATGTGATAGGATGTTTAATGTTTGTTTTTGATGGCATGTATGTTTAGGAAGTATGCATGAGTATGTGTGTGTGTGGCTCTCTACCTGGTTTTGTATAATTGATTTTGTTTTTAGAATATATGAATTTGTGTAACCAATGATATATATTGATGGCTCCAGTGTGTTGAAAGAATTTCTCCTGGAGTTTCTTTGAATAATGCACATCTTATAACTGTTGTATTTAGAAAAAAATGATATGAAGAAATGAAAAAAGTTTTTTACAGAAAAATGAAATAAAATGTGTAAAATTCAAAAATAAGTGTAGATACGGTTTGTGTATGCCTTGTGGTTGAGAGGTAACTCCCGTGATAAAAGTATCTATATGTCAAGAGGGAGTCTTTCAGTTGTTTTGGTATCTCTTTTCCCCTCTACTCCCTGACCTGAAATTATCTTGAGAGGGGGTCCCCATTCTATTCTATTTGGTGGCACCCTCCATTCCCAGCATTGTGAGCACTGCTCGCCACAATGCTGGGAATGCACTGTGTGCATTGTAATGCACAAGGTGACAGGCACTGCGAGGTGCTGCCACCATGTCCATGACAATGCAGGGGGGTACCATAGGTACTCCCCATGTGCACCCCCACCCCACTAATATGCTGGGGGCCCGCAACAGGCCCCCGAAAGCAGAATCTGCATGCTGTTGCCGCCACGGAAAGGCTACTTCCTGCTCCCCTGCTAATATGGATAGCGGTGTCTAGCAGACACCACCACCTTATATAGCCCCTTTTCCCCCCGGTCGACTGGTCGACCGGCGGAAAATCGGTGGATGTCCTTTCCGTCAGCTGGGGTCCCCACCGCCATACTAATATGGCAGGGGGAAATGGGTGGCGGGCGGGGTAGGATGTAGGGCAGATCGCCATCGCCATGCGGCGGTGGCGATCCACTCTACATCCTAATAGACCCCTTAGTTCCTGATCTCTTTGTTCACATGTATATTTCATTCTACTCTTTTTACTCCTTGTTTCATGCACTCTCCAACCCTTCACTATGTGACCCCCACTGTGTGTTTATAAGTTCTATCCAGTTTGACCCCGCTTTTGTATGGATTTTTCCATGACCATCATTGGTTTTTTTTTATTCACATTTTTTTGACAACACTCTCCCACTAATTTTATTATTTTTCTTTTTTCTCTTCTCGGATTATTTCTTCATTTCCTCAGTGTGTACTTCATACATCTCACTCCCCGCTTTTATTCTTTCTTAACACCTGACATTTTAACATGGCCCCCACCGCGCATTTGTTGCACTTTGCCTTATTATTCACTTCCGGGTTACCTCCTTGTATATCCAGACCATGCATGTTACCGGCACTTGTTTGAAGCTTTCAATCACCGCTCCGGTATATCCGCAGACGGATTTGTCCACTCATTTACAACGGTAAGCCTCTTTAGTTTGCATGCCTCTCAGTTGTCAGTCACTTCATCGTTATTGTTTCTTCGCACTTTGGTTAGCGTCTTTCTCCGTTTTGTTTACCATGTTAGTAACATGAAATCTGCACGTCCTCGCTGCAGTTTTTCATTGAATCACCCGTATCTTAGTTTCCTTGCACATTCCGTTTATTCACTTGCACGGAGTCCAACTTGACTCACTGTCGATTTCATCGTCCTCTTCTTTGATTCATCAGTTCAATTGACCGCATGGAGTTCCACTTGATACATTGTCGATTTTACCGTTTTCTTGTACATCAGCACCAGCTAACATGGACATATTTCCCCTCTCTTTTACCCACACTTATTGGTTAATTTGACCATATGGATACACATCTTTTGACCTAATATTGTGTTGTTTTCCATTTTTTCACTCATCATTATGCGCATGTTCCCCTTTCACTGCATGTTTTCTACGACGATCACGCATATTCAGCATGTAGAACCTAGAAGACTGGACCTGCTCTCCCTCTCGTACCCATGACAAAGATGTGGACTCCTATGGTCGTAAGGCTGACCTGCTGTTAAAGCTAGAGGGAGAAAACAAGCTACAATAGGCCTTTTCCTGCAACTATCCTGCTGAGCAGTGGCATCTGGACCTGGACTGGACCCCTCTTTTTGCCTCTGCCTGCCACCCTGTGAGTCTCTCAGTGCCTCTCTTGATGTACTGGGGGCTTTAAGAGTCTGCTCCTGTAGTGGATTGAGACTTAAAGGACTAAAGACAGAAGAAACTCTTTAACCGGACTAAACCTGGTTAGTGTATCCGACCTGCCCTTCTTCGCAACCAGTGTTAAATTGTGCCTAAGTTGAGTTCTACTGCTACCATTGACTCAATTTGGCACCTTGTGCTTCTTGGTGCTATTGTTAGATTAAAACTTTTAAAAATCACATTTCCTAGGTGTCATTTTTTAAATTAAATGTTACGCTAGATTCTCATTAATTTTGGGATTTGTATTGTTTTGCATCACAACTACATTTTTGTTTTAGAACTCTTAAATATTTTACATATTGCCTCAAAGTTAAGCCTGTCTGCTCTGTGCCATAGCTACTAGAAGATTGAGCTCAGGTTCATTTAGTGACTGATTGTTCAGGCTGACAAGGATTGGATTTTTACATGAGGTGGGTATCTATCCCCTCAACCAATACCACAATTTCTTACAGTGGCTGATACCAGAAGTCCTTTATTTATTTTTATTGTGTGCTTTAAAGAAATATTTCTAGTAATGATAAATTAAAGATATTTTGAGACATTGGCTAACTGACTGAATAAATCAATCCTGTCCGAGAACCATTTTTTTAACTGAACTTGTCTAGTGCTTTTGAAGATAAGAATGACACTGGCTTCATTTGGATAATATTTGATGTGGGTGATTCACATCTGGGATTGAATAAGCAACGACTTGAGATGGAAGATATTATTGATGGTGTGTGTCATTGGAATGCTGGTGGATTGTTGTGCTTTAAAAATGATTTGTATTATTATTACACACCCGAGAGGTGCTAAAAGGTATGTATTTTTATCTTAATCAATGTATTGAAGAATTTGGCCATCGCAGTGATTGAATAATTACATAGCCTGCCTGGAAGGAAGGTTTTGGGGTAAGTAGTTGTCTGCTGTAAAATCGGAAGTGTTTGTTGGAGAAAGGACTCCAGGCAGGATTCCGCTGCTTCATATGAATTTTTTAATGAAGAACTGCATGGCCAAGTCCAGGAACACTTTCCAGTAAGTATCTTTAGGGTATATTTGACAGTACCAAATCCTCATTTGTAAATAATAACTCCCTGAAAAGGTGTGCCCCAAAGCACTTCTGAGTATATCAACTGTTGTGAAAAATACCCCAGACCAATAAATGGCGAGCTTGGAAGGGGGTGGGGCAGATGCTCCTGCCTCAGCTCGTTCTGATATGGCATGCAGAACATCCTGACCACCAAGACGGTGTTAGAAGCTGTGAAAAGATAGAAATTTCAATTTCAGATAAATGTACATACAATGAATCTATAAAAGACTGACCCTGAGCACCTTGCTTCATTATAACCCTCTCGAGATCCTTTGATCGGCCAGAGCTGAACTCATTAGCCAACAATAATGCAAAGAACAATTGACGACCTTTATTACTCATTGCTCCAAATTCACACAACACATTTAATACCAATACACATTGTCTCTGTTCCATGTACCGGTCACCAAACTCCGAAGGCAGACAAAGAACAGTAGCTATTGCCGGCATTCCAAACATTTTCATTGATTCTGCCAATCTCAGCATTCTGAAAAGGATCCTAATATAGTGGTGTAGCTACTGTCAAAGGCAATACCACTTGTTAAATGCCATCACCCTGCTTTATAGACTTTGACCTAAAAGACAGCATTATGACCCAAAGTGCACTAATAATACAGAATTAATTAGGATAAAGGACTGTTTTTCAGCTTACACTTATCTTACCATATGCACAAGTTTAATGCACAACCGTGATCATTGACTACACATATCTGGAGGCCTAAGGTACAATGTCTCATAGTAAACATATCTTATAAGTAAGGCTCCCAGTTTTCAGTTTTAACTGATATTTGCAGATAAATGCAGTCAGAAAACAATGAGGCATATTTTCAAGAACCTATCGCTGAGTTAGCGGCACTTTATCGCCGCTAAAGTGGCGATAAATTAATCGCACTATTCACAAACTGGTGCTAACTACCAATATCACCAGTTTTCCGGTGATAGAAGCCTAAAAAAACATCGCCACAGATGACATTGGCAACTAACGCTATTGAGATGCAGAGTAGGCGTTCCTGTGCAAAAAGCCACAACATTCTTAATAACCAGCCAGATCGTAGATAAGTTCACAAAACATGTGATAAGGTGCATTAGCAGCAGGGATTATAAACCTGCTCTTACCTGGTGTTAAGTCGGACGACAACCTGCACCATGAAGGAGAGCCCAGCCCCGTGCCACACCTGCAGAACAACAGATGCCATGGAGCCACTGATCATTCATCTTGGAGCTCCAAGAGGGCCACAACACCCACCAAAACCACCCCCATCACCCCCGGAAAAAGAGATATCACATCAACTGTTCGAAATCCCGAACAAAACAATTTGCCTGATGTCGCACAATCACAACAATCAATAATCATGTGTGGTCAGAAAAAGGCAAATCAGTCATACATCTTTGAATTTCAAAACAAAACAATGTATTCAAACCAAACTAAATACAGCTATGTGGAAAAGTCATGGCAGGTCTTCTCTGGGCAATCTGTAAATCACAGCCTGCAAGACAAAAACTGAAGATGAGAAAGTGTGTTATGCGCTCATCCAAGGAAAGAGAGAGAGAGAGAGAGAGAGAGAAAGAGAGAGAGGAAGAGAGGGAAAGAGAAAGAGAAAGAGGGTGAGAGGGAAAGAGAAGGAGAGAGAAAGAGAGAGACAGAGAAAGAGTGAGGGAAACAGAGAGAGAAAGAGTCTTGGTCCACGGCTGCGGAGGTGGGTGTGGGCCGGGGATTTTGGGCCGCAGCCTGCCATCTGCGGTCTGCGTGTACGGCTAGCATACATCTGTCTGAGTCCTCCGTGAGGCTTATTTGAATGCTGGGATAACTGTTTCACAGCAGTGGGGAGGATTCATTGTAGAACTCTGACTGGCTCCTGATCCCTCGATCCGTGGGCCTGGAAGGAGAGGCCTTGTACTGCCGTAAACATGGTGGCTGCTTGCTGTGTTGTCTGGCCCCACGGCGGTGCGCAGTAGCCTGCAGCCCGCGATCATTTCTCCTAGGGCCTGGGCCCCTGCTCACGCCAGTTCATCTTTATTTATCCATACTGCCGTGCCGGAGTGCAGATGCTGTCGGGGTCTGGCTGTCTCCCTACCATCCTGTGGGTGCGCACAACTGCTCATTAATATCCCATTGGGGCCTGCTGTGGAGCGGACTGGCTTCTACAAGCCACAGTTGTATCAGCCCTCTGTGCTGCACCCAGTCTGGCGAAGGGTGCGACTACATTGTGGGCGATTGCTAAAGGACTAGAAGGGGTTTCTTGAGTGCCTCTGGCTCTGCTTGCCACTTGAAGGATTGACCACTGGACTTCTGCTGCCTCGCTGCTATGGGATAGCAGTGAAACCAGGTCTGCTGTGGGTACCTGGTCCCCTCCACACCGCAGGAGAATAGCATTGGGAATTTAGCGTGACTGTGGTAGCCAAGGGGCAGCTGGCATCTAGGTGTACTCTCACTGCACTAGTTTATTGGTCCACTCATTTGGATCCTGCTGTATTGGAACACCCTTATGTGGTTGTTGGTATCTGGTACATCTTATCATGGGGAAGCTGGACAAGTCGCAGCCCCGTCTCACGTTTGAGGCGCGAAAATCGGGCAGGGCTCAGCAGAAGGCGGCCTCTGACTCTGAAGCTGATGGACAGGGAGACGCGCCGCCTAATCTGGAGTCCACACTATTGGCCATGCAGAAAAGTCTACAGGTCTACAGGTCATAAAGGGAAGCATGTCTACTATAAACCACCGACTGGACCACATGTCCTCTCAATTGGGGAAGCAATCCACAAGAATGGGTGAGGTCAAGCAGAGGGTCTCTAATGCTGAGGATGGGCTCGGTGAGGTAACGAGCAAGGCCTTAAATATGGAGAAGATAATGTCCCTCATTCAAGCTAAGAACGAGAATTTGGAGGCTCGCTCTAGCAGGAACAATATTCGTATTACGGGCCTACCCGAGTCAACAAACACTGGTAGAATGGAGCACTTTATAGAGGCCCTACTCACGGAAATATTTGGTACCGAACAGTTATCTTCCATGTTTGTTGTGGAGCGTGCCCACTGCTCCTTGGCTGTGAGCCCTGTCCCAGGAGCCTCACCTCATCCTATAATAGCTCGGCTATTGAACTGAAGGGATCGGGATACTGTCTTGCGGCTGGCCAGGGAGAAGGGAACCATCAACTATCAGGGGAACACCTTGTCCTTCTTTCTTGATTTTACTGTCGCTGTCCAGGCTGCGAGGCGCGAATATGGCGCAGTCAAAAAATTCCTGCAGCCTGAAAACATTCCCTACGCCATGCTCTATCCTGCGCGACTCTGTGTGGGGTCAGAGGGGAATTTTAAGATCTTCTCCACTCCTAAGACAGCGATGGAGCACGTTAAGTAATTAAAGAGACACAGGGCGAGGCCGAAGTTGACCATGAGGAGGGTGATTGATGATAATTGAAGATAATCCATGAGGGCTCTAATTGTAGTGGTTCTATTATTTGTTCTGAAGGGTGCCTTGCTCATTTGTGGGTGTATATGTGCAATGTCATTGCTATTATTGGGTCCGCCAAATGTAGTGCACCTTGTATGCTATGGGAAGTCTTATGTTTTGATATTCGGCTATGTATTGTAACACAGGTTCTAGACCTGATCAGCTACCTCCTACATAGTGGGAGGACAGCAGCACTCTGATGCCTCCTGTAAGGGAGTTCCCCACACTACGCTATTTTGTTGTTGTTCGAATGGGGTTTGTTTTCGCATGTTTGGGATGGCTTTGGCTAGTTGGGGTAGCTAAAGTGGGTGGGGGGTGCATGGGGGGGGAACTGGGATTCAGCAGCAGTTTTGGATGATATTAATGACAAAGATATGCTTAGTCTTAGAGCCAACCTCCACGAAGGGATGAAAGAGGTAGCCGAATGGATGCAGAACAGTCGCCTGAAACTGAACTCGGACAAGACGGAAGTCCTCATCCAGGGATCCTCACCCTCCGCCTGGGACGACTCCTGGTGGCCCCCCGCCTTAGGCAGCGCACCCAAACCAACAGACCACGCACGCAACCTAGGCTTCATCCTGGACTCCTCCCTCTCCATGACCAGACAAGTCAACGCCGTCTCCTCATCGTGTTTCAACATCCTGCGCATGCTACGTAAGATCTTCCGGTGGATCCCCACCGAGACCAGGAAGACGGTCACCCAGGCCCTCGTCACCAGCCGTCTGGACTACGGCAACTCCCTCTACGCAGGAACCACCGCCAAACTCCAGAAGAGACTTCAGCGGATCCAGAACGCCTCTGCACGACTCATCCTGGACATCCCCCGTCGCAGCCACATCTCCGAACACCTGAGAGACCTGCACTGGCTCCCGGTCAACAAGAGAATCACCTTCCGTCTCCTCACCCACGCTCACAAAGCCCTACACAACCAAGGACCAGGATACCTCAACAGCCGCCTCAACTTCTACGCTCCCAAACGCCAGCTTCGATCGACCGGCCACGCCCTCGCCGCCGTCCCCTGAATCCGAAGAACCACCACAGGGGGACGGTCCTTCTCCTACCTCGCCGCCAAGACATGGAACTCCCTCCCGACCCACCTCCGCCTGACCCAGGACCACCTCGCTTAGGAAGCAGCTTAAGACCTGGCTGTTCGAGCAGTAGCGGATCCCCCTCCCTTAGCGCCTTGAGACCCTCCGGGTGAGTAGTGCGCTATATAAATGCTTTGATTGATTGATTGATTGAGTCTACGGTATGTCTTCCTTTGCCACATTAGTATACACTATGTGGTATGGGTAGTAAATTAAGGCTCCTTACTTGGAATGTCCTTGGCCTTCGTAGTCCCAAGAAAATGTGCACCATGATAGCATGTTTAGATAGGTTGAATGTTCAGATCGCCCTATTACAGGAGACCCACCTTACTAAGATCTCTGAGAAGACAATGGGTGCCGTTGGGCCGGGGTGAGGGTGACCTCCTCTTGTGCTAAATAAAATTACCGGGACTATTTTTCTATACATTAAATAACAATAAGGATAGCTCAAAAAAAATGAGAGGCAGAGTCCGTGGTATCTGAGTCATACGGGCTTTAATTAAGATGACTCGAGTCACTGAGAATCGGTTTCCATCACCACTAAGGTTCAGGAAGGGATATCTAACGTTTTATTAACATCACACAATATATATAGTAAAACTGTACAATTGCAATGAATACAGAAGGCGTAACAAGTGAAAAGAGAGAGATAAGAACACATGGGCGTAAAAGAAGGCGTGTAAGGAGGCGTACACGGAGGTGTGTACCAGATGAGTCACAGAAGTGTCACAAGTGGGTGGATGCATAGAGAAAATCTGCAGGGTCAGCAGAAACCTTTACCATACATGCGCGCGCAACTGAACATGACGTGGTATTGACGTGTAACTGGGGAGAGCTGGGGGGCTTGACTTTAGCACTAGTAGAGGAGTCTGGTGTCTGGGATGTCAGAACGACCTGCACCTATAGCATATCTGATATCTTGTGTTTGGAGGATGTATTGTCTGAAGTAAAAGGTTTCTCGGGCAGAGGCCGTTCATTACTGAATGCTAGCGCATGCATATGTGTCTTCGTGCAATGCACGGGCCATGGGTCTACTATGGTAACGGGTGCAGTAAATTACTTGCAAGGAGACAGGAAGGCCGGGCCCTTTGCTCTGCAGGCGGGAATATGTTTACCTATTTCACTAGACTGGAATGTGTTTTTGCGGAGGCTGAACAGATAACTGTAGGCAAAATACCGTCTTGGCAGGCAGGCCAGGCCGAGCCGAGCACCGCTCGGCTGGGCAGGAAGTAAGGTAGAGGTCAGGGATGCATACCTAAACTGCAGCTTTCTGAGACAGAAGAGGCTCGGAGCCTCAATTCAGGGCCTGGCTCAACTGGGCCAGGAAAACGTGGAAAACATGTGCTTTGCGATATTTAAAAGTGCACCATGTAAATGCATTGGAATCGTAGGCCTTAATGCGGAATCGGTACTTTATACATGGAGGGCTCACTAACTGACATGCTAACATTAGACGGAAATGCAGAGGCATTATCATGGCAGACACGGGAAGGGAATTACACAATAACATGGACATACATGGGACATAGGTACATGGATAGGGTGCGAGTGAGGGGACACACTGGCTACCTAAAAATTTCTGTTTCCTCATTCCCTCCTTGGCCCCTACTGCGCCCTTTAGGATATATCTATTTTCATGAGACCATCTATTTGTTCGTATAACATCATTTGCTCGTCTTTTTTCATTCGGGCACGGGAACGTGAACGTGGACGGGGAATGCCAGCAGTGGCGCACAAGCCGCAAATCGCTGGCCCACATTGCAGACAGAGACAGCAACTGAATAATATGAGCAGTATTATTCCTAGGAATGACAGCACTTTCCATCCCCAGGCTGATATCACACTCCAGAGCCAACCGGACCAAGTCCAGGTGCCAGGATTCTGGTGTATTTGATGAGCTATTTTATGGAGCCTTTTTATTGCTGTATACACTGATGGTGCGTTATTTGGAATAAACACACAACAACTGGAGCCGATCACTCTACAAGCTCCGCCCCTATCGGCCAAGATGACGTCAAGAACAAGGCGGTTCTGAAGAACAACAAGTCTCATAGCAGACTGCTCTTCGGTCAGGTTACCTAAGGCAGAAGTAGTCTCATTCACTACTGCTTCCAAAGTTCTGGTTAAATTGCGTATTAGTTTACTGTTTTGGACGGGACCTACAAAGAAAAAGAATCCTTTATTGAAATCTGTATATTGTTCCCACGCTGTCTCAGTCTGATCGACAATTGGGGCCTCGATCTCCCTTTTATGTCTTACATGTACGAGATGGGAATCTCGATGATAATCGGATGGGGCTAGAAAAACAGGTGGCAATAGGAACGCAATATAACATGTTCCACCCCAATCTAAGGGCAGACGTACATAAGCTGTCTGACCACAAATAAAATAAGAATGGCGGGAAGCTTTGAAAGTAGACTTTCCTTTATCACTGAATTCGACCACAGTATTACAATCACTGTGTCCTAGGAGTACTGAACCATTCTTTCTAACGCATAATTCACCTTTCACGGGTAAGACTGTTATAAACGGTGAGTCCGAATTAGTCTCGGACTGAACGTTCAGGATCATGAGGTTAAGGGAAAAATTACCTAAATCATACACTTCATTTTCTAGATCGGTCCCTGTCCTTTGGGGAAGACCGTCCTTGTCTGGGAAACAGGCTTTATTCATAACTGTATTCAGGTTCCCCCATATCCAATTGCTCTGGGAAACTGTGGACTTACTGCCTAGTGATGACATTAAAGCAAACCATGCCCCGCACGAACCATTGTGTGAAAACGGATAAGGAAAGAGGGGCAGAGCTCCCTTCATTTTCTGGTAAGGTGGGAGTCGGCCGCAGACCCAGCAATTCGTGACATTGCTGGTCTGATGAGAGTGGTGTAACATACGGATAAAAGTATTGTTGCGCAGTGCTAGTCGATAGGATAATTCGTGAGGTGGCAGGTCACTGAATGTGTGCTCTACAGAGTCATTGAAAAAGGAATGTACATGTGAACCAAGAGGAGGAAAGAAAACATGTAGCGTCAAGCTCATACATATAATCAATATACTCAGGAAGAACATAATAAGTAAGGTAACGATGCATCTACTACGTAGATTCTTACAATATTTCATTTTCCTTATTTCCTGTCTATCTCTCTCACTATTTGGGTCTATCTCATACATGTCAGGAACCTGTCTAACCGCTTCACCCGAGGGGGACTTAAACAATTAAACGCTGCCTGACTTACTAGACCGTAGTTTGGATTTGTACTCCTGCTGCAGAGTTTTCTCTAACAAAGAGAGTTTAGTGTCGTTATCAGAAATGTTCTCAGAAACCTTCGCGAAACAGTCTTTGGAATCTGAGCCAAGTCCATGGAACCGTTTGACGTGATGGGCATGAATCCAGCCCTTACGTCCTTCTACTTTTATTGCTGTCCTCGTTGTTAACAAAACAAGTTTCGGTGTCTTCCAACGCGGCTCCAGGGGGCTTGACCTGTCAAAATTTCTTACAAGCACGACATCGCCAGGGACAATGGTGTGGTCCTTAACCTGGGTGTTGTCTGGAAAGGCGGCGGCAACCTGCGAACGACAAGAGAGTAGTGCAGACATCAAGGAAGCCAGGTAATCTGTCAGCATAGTACTGTCAACGTCGGTAATTTTCCTAGGCATAGGTGTACCCCAAATATTTGGAGGTCTACCGAAGACAACCTCATAAGGAGATAGTCCGGTTCTGGAATGAGCTACCATACGCATGTAAAAGAGGGCAACCGGCAAGGCTACCATCCAATCTACGCCTTTTTCTGCACAGATCTTTGCTAGTCGTGTTTTCAGAGTCTGATTGTGTCTCTCTACGAGGCCAGCTGCCTCTGGATGTCGTACGCCATGGAACTTCCACTGGTACCCTAACAGGAGAGATACCTGTTTCATGAGTTCAGAAGAGAATGGCTGTCCATTATCTGAGAACACGACACGGGGCAAGCCGTATCGCGGGAAGAATTCACGGACCAACTGTTTGGCAGTGGTCACGGCAGTGTAATCTGGGACTGGGTACGCTTCTGTCCATCTGGATAGGGCACATACAACTACGAGGACATACTTGAATCCTCGACATCGGTCCATCTGGATATAATCCATCTGGAGGACTTCAAAAGGGTGGTCAGGAGGATGAAATCCACCTTGTTCCACGGGAATGCCTTTACCTGGATTGAACTGACAACAGATCATACAGGTACGTACTTTCTGTTTTGCTGCTGCACGTAAATGTTTGTTGGACCAAATGTTCTGTATGCTGTCTAACATGGCCTTCTCTCCTAAGTGTGCTGGACTATGTGCTGTATTAATGATAGCTTGAACCATAGAGTCGGGGAGAAACCATGTGGCTTTTCCCTTAGTCATCCATCCCTGATCTGTCTGGACCCCTCCTTGTTCAGTCCATTTCTTGATTTCGTCCGGAGTGGCATGTGTCTGTATGTCGAGTACATCTTGTGTGGGATCCCTGACCGTCATACATTTCGTCAGTGGAGGTACTTCAGTCTTTGTCGTGTTAGCTGGAATGTCTGTATGAGTCTGGGCTGTAAGCTTGGCTGTCCGATCTGCCAGGTCATTACCCTGGGAAATAGTGTCAGTAACTTTCGTATGTGCCTTGCATTTCATGGTGGCAATGGCTGTAGGCAAGTGTATTGCATCTAACAGAGCTTGAATGAGGGGACCATGCTGTATCTTGGCTCCGTGAGAAGTCAAAAAACCTCTCTCTTGCCAGAGGACACCGAAGTCGTGGACGACTCCGAATGCGTACTGTGAATCTGTGTATATGTTTACTTTCAGGTTCTTGGCTCGTATGCAAGCTTGGGTCAAGGCAATGAGCTCTGCTGCTTGGGCAGACAATGTGTCAATACGATGTGTTTCTATGACTTCAGTTTCAGTGGTCACTGCATATGCGGCCACTAACTCTCCTGTGCTTGTTCTCATACATGAACCATCCACATAAAGTGTCAGGTCTGGGTCGGGCATTGCGATGTCTGTCAAATCTTGTCTCGGTTTCGTCATTGTGTTAATGATTTCCACACAGTCATGTGGCGTAGGGTCTGCTGTAATTGAGGGTAACAGTGTAGCAGGATTTAATAGGTTACAACGTCTGATCTCTATGTGTGGCTGGAATAATGTCAGTTCATATCCTGTCAGTCTTGCTATGGTCAGGTGTTGTGTCTGTGTCCTGTTTAAGAGAACTTCCACGGAGTGTGGAACCTGTACTGTCAGGGGATGTCCTAACACTATGGAGTCGCTTTGTCTGATTGCTAGAGCTGTTGCTGCAACTGACTTCAGGCACGCAGGCAGAGCCTGGGCCACTGGATCCAATGTACTAGAAAAGTAAGCACAGGGCTTGTGTTTCCCTGCCTGATCTTGTGTGAGAACAGATAATGCTGTGCCATCGCGTTCAGTGACAAAAAGTGTAAAAGGTTTGCTGTAACATGGTGTCGCTAAAACAGGTGCTTGACATAGGGCTTTCTTTAATTCATCAAAAGCAAGTGTATGTTCCTGAGTCCAAGGGAGGACAGTCGAAGTCGCTGCCTCCTGTGTTGTCAACTGTATGAGTGGTTTGGCTAGATATGCATACTGAGGAATCCATTGTCGGCAGTAAGAAGTGAGGCCAATGAAGGCCCGTACCTCCTTTTGTGTCTTGGGCTGTGAAAGATGTGCAATTAACTGGATGCGGTCTGGTGTCAACTGTCTACCCCTCTTGGACAGCAAGTGCCCAAGGTATACCACTTGCTGGGCACAGAATTGCAGCTTCGAAGGGGACACTTTATGCCCCTTTTCGGCCAGGAAGTATAAGACTGTCAGTGATGCACGTTCGCAGTGTCGTTCTGTCCGTGCTGTGATCAAAAGATCATCAACATACTGGAGCAGGGCAGTGTCAGTAGGCATGTGAATACTATCTAGTTGTCGTTTCAGAGCTTGACGATAAATACTAGGGCTTTCTGTGAACCCTTGAGGAGCACGTGCAAATTTTAATCTTCGGCCATTTAAACAGAATCCGAAGAGATACTGGCTTTCCGGATGGGTGGGGACACTAAAGAAGGCGTTCTTGAGATCAATTACAGTGAAGAACGCAGCTTCGGAATCAATGGCAGTCAATAATGAAGAAATGTCTGGGACCACTGGGTACTGGGGTATTATGCATTTGTTCAATTCTCGAAGGTCAATCACCAGTCTATAGACCGGTGGTGCATTCGGGTCAGTTCGTTTAAGGATCGGAATGATAGGGGAATTACATACATTGGAGTCAGTTTCTACAACCACTCCTTGTGCAATGAGATCGTCAATAATTTTCAGTAAGGCCGCTACAGCCTCAGGTGGTAACTTGTATTGTCGGATTCGGGGCAGTACCACTCCTTGTTTGAGAGTAACACGGTATGGTGTAATGTGCATGCAACCTACATCAGTCGGACCTTGCGCCCATAAATGCTGTGGTACATTCTGTAATCTTGGATCAAAATCTCTCAACACATAATGTCCTTTAAAATCACGTAAAAACAATCTCACTTCTTCGGGAGAACAACAAATTACTGCTCCTAGTTCTTTCAATGTTTTTATACCGAGCAAGTTTTCTGGACATGATTTCGTAAGTAACAAGTCTGTAGTGCGGGACAATGGACCAACTTCTAGGGAAACTGGCTTTGACACTTCGTTAACAATAGGCTTTCCTGAAAATCCCAGGGAAATATTTCGTGAGCCTGAGAGGGGTGCCCCTGGAACCTCGTCATGACTGATGGTAGTTCTGCTTGCCCCTGTGTCAATCAGAAATTTTCTGTCTTTCCCTAATACTTGACTATGTACATAGGGACCCTCTTGATCTACAGGAACCTCGATAAGGGGCAAGCCAACCTCCCTCTCTAGGCTGTTTCATGAATACTGTTGATAATCCGGGTAGTCTGACTGTGCATACTGGTACATTTGCTGTGTAACTTGTTGTGTGGCAGCTATGGGCTGGGGTACGGCTACTGTCTGTTGGGTGTTCTGAGGAGTTTGCGTGTTCTGCGGGATGTGTTCCTGTCTAGGAGGACGCAGTCTTTCTTTCGTCTTGCCTGTAGCTATATTGTGTTTCAGAACGGCACATTCATTTATATAGTGACCTGGCTGTTTACAATAGTTGCACGTCCCTTTTACAGGTGGCGCGCTTTTTCTCTGACCATCAGCTGCTGGAACAGTTTGGGCAACTAATACCTTCATTTTCGTGTCTTTCATACGTCTCTTTTCGTGTTCCTGCTCCTCTCTAATTCTGTTCTGATGGTACTGTAACATTTGTAACATTTGGGAAGGGGTATTAGCTTGCCAGGTACTCTCAACCTTTAGTACTCTATTTTTAACCTGCGGTAAAGAATTCTCTACTAATTTGGTCACAAACAGATGTGGGTATGATTCACTACTGGTCTTTAGGCCGCTATTTATAAGAGACACGTCATACCGTATCCACCTAGATGGACACGTCTGGACCGGGTCTGTGTACCCAGACCCGTCTTGACCGGGCACAAATAAATGAACCCGTCTAGATGCGTTCCCAACAACGGTACTCACCGGGAAGCAAAAACTGAAGGCCTCGGAAACTCGATACTGGACTGGACTCGATACTGGATTGGACAGGACTGCTACGGCTTCTTGTTGCTACGCATGCGCCTCGGAACAGGTGGGCCTCCGGATACCTCGGACCTTGCTCTCTCGGCTTGGGCTCTGGTCGGGACTCTCCGCATTCCTCACCGCCTCGTCTGGATGCCTGGTCGCAGTCTCCGTCTCCTCCGTGGGCCTGAGGGAGTTAGCAGGAAAACCCGCAAGTGTGCACAAGGGGTCCGTCACGGCTGTAGAAGGGGTCAGGGGCCTGCGTTACATCGCCGGCTCGTGGGGAAGGGGAGGGGTTCCTGTTCGGGCGCCAGATTATGTGGTAAATAAAATTACCGGGACTATTTTTCTATACATTAAATAACAATAAGGATAGCTCAAAAAAAATGAGAGGCAGAGTCCGTGGTATCTGAGTCATACGGGCTTTAATTAAGATGACTCGAGTCACTGAGAATCGGGTTCCATCACCACTAAGGTTCAGGAAGGGATATCTAATGTTTTATTAACATCACACAATATATAAAACTGTACAATTGCAATGAATACAGTAGGCGTAACAAGTGAAAAGAGAGAGATAAGAACACATGGGCGTAAAAGAAGGCGTGTAAGGAGGCGTACACGGAGGTGTGTACCAGATGAGTCACAGAAGTGTCACAAGTGGGTGGATGCATAGAGAAAATCTGCAGGGTCAGCAGAAACCTTTACCATACATGCGCGCGCAACTGAACATGACGTGGTATTGACGTGTAACTGGGGAGAGCTGGGGGGCTTGACTTTAGCACTAGTAGAGGAGTCTGGTGTCTGGGATGTCAGAACGACCTGCACCTATAGCATATCTGATATCTTGTGTTTGGAGGATGTATTGTCTGAAGTAAAAGGTCTCTCGGGCAGAGGCCGTTCATTACTGAATGCTAGCGCGTGCATATGTGTCTTCGTGCAATGCGCGGGCCATGGGTCTACTATGGTAACGGGTGCAGTAAATTACTTGCAAGGAGACAGGAAGGCCGGGCCCTTTGCTCTGCAGGCGGGAATATGTTTACCTATTTCACTAGACTGGAATGTGTTTTTGCGGAGGCTGAACAGATAACTGTAGGCAAAATACCGTCTTGGCAGGCAGGCCAGGCCGAGCCGGGCACCGCTCGGCTGGGCAGGAAGTAAGGTAGAGGTCAGGGATGCATACCTAAACTGCAGCTTTCTGAGACAGAAGAGGCTCGGAGCCTCAATTCAGGGCCTGGCTCAACTGGGCCAGGAAAACGTGGAAAACATGTGCTTTGCGATATTTAAAAGTGCACCATGTAAATGCATTGGAATCGTAGGCCTTAATGCGGAATCTGTACTTTATACATGGAGGGCTCACTAACTGACATGCTAACATTAGACGGAAATGCAGAGGCATTATCATGGCAGACACGGGAAGGGAATTACACAATAACATGGACATACATGGGACATAGGTACATGGATAGGGTGCGAGTGAGGGGACACTCTGGCTACCTAAAAATTTCTGTTTCCTCACTCTTATTCTTCATACTCACACTGGGTAATGATACTTGTGAAAAAGGGTATTCCATTTAGAGTGCATGGAACGGATGTGGATGAACAGGGCCGACTGGCTATGGTACACGGGACAATTGGGGCCACGACTGTTCTTTTGATGAATGTGTATGGTCCCAATGTGGATGATCGCTCCTTTTTTGATGGAGTATGGCGCCATATCCGCGTTTCCTACTGCTGATAAAGTTTGGGGGGAGATTTTAATACGTGCTTGGATGTTGTTGTGGATAGGGATGGTTCTGGACACAGGTTGGCTATGGATGCCCTTCTGGGTATAATGGATGCTGACAATCTACTTGACATTTGGCTCATGCGTCACCCTGGTGTCAGAGAACAAACATTTATCTCCACTGTGCATGGTACTTGGTCATGCCTGGATCATTGGCTTGTGTGGGAGGTTCTGTGTCCCTATGTGGTGAATGTTCAACATTTGGCCAAAACTCTATCTGATCACTCGCCAGTCCTGCTTGAGATACAGGTGCCCGAGTTAGATAGGCCTCCCTTTTCCTGGTGATTGCAACCTTCATCTTTGACCGATCCGGTATTTAAACATACTGTAGGTGAAGCTGTAAATAACGACTTCAAGGATAATGTGGGAATGGTCAAAAATGTGGGAGTGCTGTGGGAGGCCTTTAAAGTCACGATTAGGGGAGTGTGTATTGGTGTGCAGGCTGGGGTATTGAAAGACTTGCGACGTAGAATTGGTAGGCTAGCTGGGGAAATAGTAGCGCTGGAGCGTGAATTTATCCAGGATCCTGCCCCCGAACACCTCTCTAAGATCCGCAAGCTCGTTACGGATACATAATGAAACGGTAGACCGGGAATTGTTGCATAGATCTCGTCGAAGCACTGCTCAGTATTATGGGGAGGGAGGACATCCTGGCCGATCGTTGGCTCAGAAATTAGCGGAGCCGCGCAGCAAGGCCCACATTACTAAATTGCTGGACTGGGAGGGAGTGACACATTATGATACCTTTGGAATAAGTAGGATTGTGCTTGACTTTTATTCAAACCTGTATGGGAAGTGTCCCACCCCGCCCGCTGCTGACATAAAAGTTTACCTAGAGGACATGGCACTGGACTGGTTATCATTGGCTCAGCAGGAATATATTACACAGCCCTTTGACTTAGAGGATGTAAAATTAGCCTTTATGTCCCTCCCAACCTGCAAAGCGGCGGGATTAGACGGACTCCCCAGTGAGTTTTATAAGGCGTATGTTGATGAGCTAGCGCCATGGCTGATTGAGGTCTTTGAGGAGGCCTAGGACTCGAGTACTTTGCCTCCCTCTCTTACGGAGGCCCTCTTGGTGCTTCTTTTGAAGCCCAACAAGGCGGCGAATGCTTGTGACTCCTATCGACCGCTCTCCATTATAAACATTGATGCCAAAATTCTGGCTTAGATGATAGCCACCAGACTCCAGCCATTGGTTCCTAATCTCGTGCTTCCGGACCAGTCGGGGTTCGTGCCCTCTCGCTCCACGTCGCATAATGTCCGCACTGTTTTTTCTACATTACATTATTTTGAGCGTGATTTTCAGGCAGTAGCGGTGCTTTTAGATGCCGCTAAGGCATTCGATTCACTTCAGTGGTACTATATGTTCACTATCTTATTGCGAATGGGTCTCCTATCGCTCTTTTTAAAATGGATCTATCTTTTGTATAATGCGCCAGTGGCCCGGATCCGTGTCAATGGCTGGGTGTCTGATGCTTTTTCCATTCACTGTGGCACCCGACAGGCGTGTCCCTTGTCACGCATGCTATTTGAGCTAGCTCTTGATTCTCTAGCCTGTAAGGTACGCCAGAGACATGCGGATGCTGCACTGTGGTTCAGACAGTGACCACTAGTGGTGTCGCTGTACGCAGATAATATGCTACTGCATCTCTCCGAACTGTTGCGTGAGGTTCGAAAGGTACTCTGGCTTGGGCATCAACTGGGCCAAATCTACTGTTTTCCCGCTCACAGCAGGCACGAGGGAAATTGATCTTGAATTCCCACTGAGTTAAGTACCTTGACTTGTGGCTGCACAGCGACCAGGAGGTTGTAATCACTGCAAATTATGGCCGTGCTAGTACCACGATTGTGGAAAAGTCTGACCGATAGTCTAAACTCCCTCTTTCAATTGCGGACCGCATCACAGTAATAAAAATGACATTTTTGCCAAAGCTGCTTTATTTGTTTGTTAATTTCCCCATTCGCCTGAATGTTGCGCTGTTCAATACTTTACAATTGTCCATGTTAAAGTTTGTGTGTGGGGTGAAAAGCCCTGCTGCAGCTTGAATGTACTGACTCAGCCATTTGAGCGTGGTGGATTAGAGGCTCCTGACTTATGGCTATATTATTTATGTGCTCAGGCACAGTAGGCGCACTTTTGGTATTTTGCGCACAAATTTCAACCAAATATTGCTATTGAGGCGGACTTGGTGCTTCCATTGCTTTTGGCTGCAGCTGCTTGGTCGGGTGGAGCGGGAGGTGCGCGTGGGTAAATTGACCCTGTGCATTGTACGGCCTGGGCATGGAAAATTTTTGCTAAAAAGGAAGAATTGACCCTGTGCCTCATGGGAAGAGTCCAGTCCGAACTGCCAAGCCAGATCTTTTGACTGGATGTGAGTGTTTGATTGATTCAGATGCTCCGTCCATCACCACCCCCTTTTGTACTGCTTGTGGCCGCCACAAGTGTGGCAGGGTATGCTCAGACGTGAGTCCCTTGCTCACTTTGCCACTGGATTCAAGCAAGCCTGGCTGAAGACGGTTGGAATGCCAGAAACCGTTCCTCGGAAGCTTGTTTCCGGTCAAGGGAAGACATGGCTTGGCAGTTCGGGCTGAACTGTTCCCATGAGGCACAGGGTCAGACTGATTTGCATATAGCCATGTCTGAACTGGGGTGACAGAGTGGGCTAAAGAACGGTGATGGATAAAAACCCAGATCTTTTGACTGGGTGTGAGTGTTTGATTGATTCAGATCCTCCGGCCATCACCACCCCCTTTTGTACCGCTTTTGGCCGCCACAAGTGTGATAGGGTATGCTCAGACGTGAGTCCCTTGCTTACTTTGCCACTGGATTCAAGCAAGCCGGGCTAAAGACGGCTGGAATGCCAGAAACTGGTCCTCGGAAGCTTGTTTCCGGTCCAGGGAAGACATGGCTTGGCAGTTCGGGCTGGACTGTTCCCATGAGGCACAGGCTCAGACTGATTTGCATATAGCCATGTCTGAACTTGGGTGGCAGAGTGGGCTAAAGTACAGTGATGGATTAAACCCAGATCTTTTGACTGGGTGTGAGTGTTTGATTGATTCAGATGCTCCGTCCATCACCACCTCCTTTTGTACCGTTATGTGATATTAAGCACATCGCCTCTCGGGTGCGTTGACATGTTTCGGGTTAAGACCCCTTCTTCAGGACAGGGTGCACCACACCCCACCTTACTTACGTTTTTCTAAATAAAATGATTTTTACACAAAAGTGAAAGTGTAGTGCTGTAACATGCCTACACAGTTCATCAAGTTCTATGCTAATATGCAATAAACCTGTAATGGAAAAAGGAGAGAAACCACAATGTAGTATGCCACTTCTTGTTTTTTACATAGTGCAGTGACTTGTAACAAATAAGTGGTAAGAGGTCACTAGACATGAAATTATGTCATGCTACTGGTGCAGGTGACCCTGTAAAAAAGGGGGGACAAATACATCACAAACACACATATAACATAAAGCACACACTCTAGAATTGTACATTCCTTCTGCCCAGTGATTGTAAAGAATCCACGTCAAAATTCGTTATAGGAGGTGAAGGAAATGAGAATGAAAAAGGCATACTTGGTGTTCAATAGTACAATGCCTCATGAGCCTCCGAACGTTGGGGGAGAGTTTGGGTCCACTGGCCCCTAGAAGTAGTAATAATGGAACGGCATTTATAGGTACTTACTTCAAGCTGGTTTTAAGAGTTTGCTTATGTCTCATAAACTCTGCTTTTACTCACGGGTTTCTGCACTGGTAACGTCCTTCTGACCCCGAACGCGGCACCACTGTGAATGCTGTAGCGCCCCATCAGGGTAGTATTTATAGTCATCATTGCTCTCATTGGTCTTCGTTAATTGGTAATTAGTTCAGCGGAAATACCTAATATGGGTTTTCCGCATTAATGAAAAATGACAAAAATGGCCCGTTCACCTGGCGCGCTCACTGGTGTTGATTCCTTGTGCGCCTTGCTCCGTCTGTGCTCTGACTAATCGTTAGCGCATGCGCGGTTGAGCAGGGCCACCACGCATGTGCGAGCGGGAGACTCCACTCCCTCGTGTGAAATTCAGCGATTGACTTGCGCTATATTCACCACTGGTCATGCGACCAAATGGAGCCTGTAAATGGTGGTTTTGCATGATCATAATAACACAAAACATTGTGAAATATTATTTACAAGTGGATCAATAAAATCATGCATTTCATTTTTGTATAAATGGTCTGGTGAGTTCCATATTAACACTCAAATTAGAGGGGTGTCTGCGTACTTCCTTGTATTCTTGGTTAGATCAGGCCGCTTATGAAGTCTTGGACATAAGTGAGTGCCAATGAAATACATTCCAGGACTACCCCACGTGGGGCCTGGTACTTCCAAGGGACACATATTGACGGCCTTAATGATTAGATACCGTGGGGGCAAATCACTTGAATGAGTATCAAGATTTAAATCACAGCTTCCCACTAAGAATAAGGGAGTGTTCTCTCCCGTTTTTCTGTTCTCTCAACTATGTGCCACTATGTGCCTGGAGGACTGGTATTGACAATACTGTTACACAAGATGTCCAAGACTTCATAAGCGGCCTGATCTAACCAAGAATACAAGGAAGTATGCAGACACCCCTCTAATTTGAGTGTTAATATGGAACTCACCAGACCATTTATACGAAAATGAAATGCAGGATTTTATTGATCCACTTGTAAATAATATTTCACAATGTTTTGCGTTATTATGATCATGCAAAACCACCATTTACAGGCTCCATTTGGTCGCATGACCAGTGGTGAATATAGCGCAAGTCAAACGCTGAATTTCACACGAGGGAGTGGAGTCTCCCGCTCCCGCATGCGTGGTGGCCCTGCTCAACCGCGCATGCGCTAACGATTAAGTCACAGCACAGACGGAGCAAGGCGCACAAGGAATCAACACCAGTGAGCGCGCCAGGTGAACGAGCCATTTTTTCATTTTTTCATTAATGCGGAAAACCCATATTAGGTATTTCCGCTGAACTAATGGCCAATTACCGAAGACCAATGAGAGCAATGATGACTATAAATACTACCCCGACGGGGCGCTACTGCATTCACAGCGGAGCCGCGTTCGGGGGCAGAAGGACGTTACCAGTGTAGTAACCCGTGAGTAAAAGCAGAGTTTATGAGACATAAACAAACTCTTAAAACCAGCTTGAAGTAAGTACCTATAAATGCCGTTCCATTATTACTACTTCTAGGGGCCAGTGGACCCAAACTCTCCCCCAACGTTCGGAGGCTCATGAGGCATTGTACAATTGAACACCAAGTATGTCTTTTTCATTCTCATTTCCTTCACCCCCTATAACGAATTTTGACCTGGATTCTTTACAATCACTGGGCAGAAGGAATGTACAATTCTAGAGTGTGTGCTTTATGTTATATGTGTGTTTGTGATGTATTTGTCACCCCCTTTTCTACAGGGTCACCTGCACCAGTAGCATGACATAATTTCATGTCTAGTGACCTCTTACCACTTATTTGTTACAAGTCACTGCACTATGTAAAAAACAAGAAGTGGCATACTACATTGTGGTTTCTCTCCTTTTTCCATTACAGGTTTATTGCATATTAGCAAAGAACTTGATGAACTGTGTAGGCATATTACAGCACTACACTTTCCCTTTTGTGTAAAAATCATTTTTATTTAGAAAAACGTGAGTAAGGTGGGGTGTGGTGCACCCTGTCCTGAAGAAGGGGTCTTACCCCGAAACATGTTGATGCACCCGAGAGGCGATGTGCTTAATATCACATAACCACCTCAACCTGCACCCTTTTTAACAGTACCAGCCCAGGTGCTCATTAAAATAGTTCTGATTCACCCCACGAGCCAGGTACCTTTTTAAATCACTCACTCACTCATATTACCTCACCACATACTCACACGGAACCCTCACCCACACCACACATAGTCTACACGAGATAGTGCTCCTGCGTAGCGGTAGGTCATAGCACGCCGCCTCCCATAGAGGGGTGCGAAGGCCCCAATGATGAAGAATGACACCAAAGGTCCTTTTGGTGTGTCAGGGGTATTTTACAAACACTTTGTGCTCCCCACATTCTGTGCTCCCCACCATTGTAGGGAACACAACGTCCAGTTAGGTGGATTCTTGTTGTTTATTTACATTACCTCGGAGAAGAAATCCACCCCCTTGCTCTCTCTCTCCCCCATTTGTTGATTATAGCGTCGTAATGGCAGCACGGTGTAAAGCCTGCATTGTCATGGCTGTCTCCCCTGCAGCGCAGATAGTGAAACTTGTCAGGCAACTGTTTTATCTGTGACACCTGAGGAATTCCTAGCTCTATATCCCTCCAGTTTATAAAAGAGGAAACATCTACCAATCAGGAGGTAGACATGAAAAAAACAGTCATTGATAGTAAGAAAAGGACTCTGGTGTGCATGTCCATGTAACTTTTCCTTACTAAAGAGAGAACAATGACTGTGAGTACTCCTAAAACCGGGTTGTGGATGTTTACAAAGCAGAGAAATTGTAGACTGTTCCAGCAAACCAGATAGGAGCAGTCTAAGAGACAGTGGTGTCATTTTGTAAGGAAGGAATTGGAAGCATAGGGAATGAGGGCACATCTCTTATGTTGTATGCTGAAGAGATTGTTCTGGTGCATTGGCGGACGTGCAGGAATTGTACGCATTAGCACATTTTGGTTAATTCAGGACTTTAACAGATAATACATATGTATACAGGTTTCTCTCCTGGAATACATATTTTATTGTTATAAAATAATGTTTGTTTAGCAGCTGGCATGATGTTTTAGGGCATTCTGAGTTCTGTAATTGGTAATTTACATGCTTTGTAATGCATATGGGAGTTCAGTCATTTGATTTTGCATAAATTTAATGAGCGTGCAGGATTACAATGTATAAATTGCGGAGTATTTATGGTGATTCAGTGTGTGTTCTCATGTGTAATATTTGTGCATACTTTTTGAAGTTGCTTAATAGCACAGTGGCTTTAGGTGCTGTCTGACACTTTTGCGACGATTCTAAAAAATAAGCATGGTTATAGAACAATACCTCACTGTTGTTGAGTTCCATAAATGTTGTGTTGATGTATGGAGTTGGTGTCATTTTATATGTATGCATGGACATTGTGTACAGATTCAGACTTGTGATGTGGTACACGTATGGAAAATGCATATGACTGGTTTAGATGTTCTGAATGTAAGGAGATTGCATACACTTTGTCTCACATATTGTGTATGCATGAAGATTGCGTGCAGGTTCAGATTTGTACTCTGTACGCATTGAGATTACGTACAGAAACAGATGTGTGTCATTGCATACATATGGAGATAGGGTACAGTTGCACATTAATTTTGTATATGCATGGAGAAATGAAATGAAAATAACATTTATAAAGCGCTACAGTTGCCCTCAGGCGTCCAGGCGCTGTGACTAAACAGGATTGCCCTCAGGCGAACAAACGGAGATTCTGGTTACTGAAACAAAAAAGTTTTAAGTTGCTTCCGAAAACTGGTTAGATTGGAATTGCTTCTCATGTGCAGAGGGAGGGTGTTCCATAGTCTTGATACATTATAAGAGAAGGAACGTCCTCCTGCTCTGGCTTTAAAGATTCTGGGAGTCTTGGCCAGAAATGCAGACGAGGAACGAAGCGCCTTGTTGGGCAGATAAGGGGAAATCAAAGAACAGTTGATTTCTGGGCCCAACTTCCAGAAAGCCTGATGAGCGATGCATAGAGATTTAAACTTTACTCTGTCCTTGACAGGCAGCCAGTGCAACGTTCTTAACCCAGCTTTTTAACCCAGATTGTGTTGGAATGTTGTTGTGTCTATGTTACCTGGATAATTGTAAAGTGTAATGCAGCTATCAGGGGTATTGTTGTGTGAGTGTTGCTGTGACTATAGGATTTGTATTGAGTTTGGTGATGGGAGATCCCTGAATTGAGGCAATGTATGGCTAAAATCTCAATTTTTTTGTGTTTGTTCCTTGAATGTCTAAGCCTGGGAATGCCGGGGGAAAACTTAGTAGAGGTAGGCAAGGGTTTCATGATTTAAAAAAAATATATTTTTTATCAGCAATATTCTTGATATGCACAGTACAGCAATATAGATGCCGATAAAACATTCCGACCCAGTGAAAGGAGTCAATAACAGTACAAAACGGAGCAGTTAAGTCAGCTCATGTACCAGGCATGAGACAGGACAATCCAACCAACATAACCACCCCAATAACCCCCACCCCATAGCTTGGTATTAAGAAAACATTCACTCAATTCACACAGTCTACAGCAACTGCACTGGCATTCTGCCCAAGGACGCAAGGGGGGCTTGCACTGTTTCCAGGGGCACTCCAGTTGGAGATAAAACTCCTAAGTTATGATTTCATCAGTGCATTTCGTATGGGTCAAACAAGCGTAATCGAGGTAATCTTTCTTGAAAGGTCATTTATTTGGTGGGTCACATATTAAATCATCATAGTGACTCCTTTGTGAAATGAAGCGTTAAAGAAAACGTTTAAACAACATCCATGGATCTATGCATCATCCCTATGCATTTCGGGCGGAGCCCTTCGTCAGGGGATAGCAAAGGATCTGTAAGTAAATGAATCGATATCAGGAAGGGGAGCTAGCAACCACAGGTTAAATAAAACTTTTTATGTGGGTGAAATGAAAACATGCATGTCTGAAGTAACGTCATAGGGAAAAGAAAAAACGTGCACAAAATGAACCATATCGTGCTGTCAGAAGTTGAAGAGAAAAAAATGAGCCTTGTCGTGCTGTCAAAGTGGGTAGAAAAGGAATCGCCGTGTCATAGATGAAAAGAACCCGGAATGGTGCCTAATGGATCCGAGACCCATTGCATGTGCGTAAAATTGGTGACAATCGAAAACTCGGAATTCAAATGGTGGGGTTTTAGCAAAGTACCAGTGAAAGAAATAGCCATACGAGTGAAGGTGAGGAAGGAAAAAAGCTTACCGATGGGTGAAAGTCGCAACGCGCCAAACGCCGTGTTGCCAAAGGTTGGTGAACGAACGAGAGTAATGCGGAAGTAAATAAACTACCGTGAAGATAAAAAGCGGACTGGCGGAAGTATGGGTGGATAGAACTATCGTATCGGTGAATACTCAATAGAGTTAAAAACATCATAAAGTGCAAAGAAAAATGTGGTGAAACATTAGTATAACGTATCGAGTGAAAATAAAAGCCAAAATTTAGCGTGAGCTAGCACAACATTCATACTCGAAAGTGGCGGCCATCTTTGAATGGGCTCTGAGTGGTATACATACCACATGTTGTTCAAATTTCAGTTCCTACCGGCCGGAAGGGACCATTTCCTGGCACCCTAAAATACTCACCATTGGTTTACTTTATTCATTTGATGAACACTGCATACCCTGTGTGCCGCCATCTTCTACTCATTTTGCTTATTCTGCCCAAGGAACCATTATGTTCGAGTAAAGGAAACAAGAGGGAGGCAGGGGGAAGCCACAAGGCCCTACTGTCCTCCTGGTCAGGCCGGGGGTAAGCAACCGCTGAGCCCGTCCCTCAAGGCTGCAGTTTCTCCATCAATGTATATTTACAAAGGCCGGGGCCACATCCAACGAACACTGTCCCATTTGGCCTCCCTGAACAAATTTGCACCCTCGTAGTCCGCCATCTCAACATGTCCGCCTTCCATTTGGAGACTTGTGGGACAGCTTTTGTCCAATTTAGTGTGATTTGCTGCTTCCCTAGTATTAGGGCAAGATCCACAAACCTCGTAGTAACCTTGTGTTCAGACAGGCCGCAGGTGTAGCGGGCTATATATGTTATATGCCTCTGAGGGTTCCAGGATGTGGCCATTTTCTGACTTGGTGTCCCTGATTAAATGTCCTTCATGTACAAAACTTGCATAGAATCAATGTGAAGGTGCGGACCTGTGCTTATAGGCCCTCGTGTTCGAGGAGGTCTCAAGACCTGAAAGTTTTGGGCCATAGTGTTATGTTAGTCCCAACTTTTTTTCTCATTCTTTTTTTACTTTAGGTGTGGAATTCCATATGTCTGGTAGAGCAGTGAGGTTTATCTCGTCCCACTGGAGAGTTCCTGTGAATGTTATTTGTTGTCTGTGTGTCTGCAATTAGTTTGAGACAATGGCCCTCTAATTCTTTTTATCTTTGTACAGCAGTAAAATATTTGAAGTGCATTTTTACCATTTCAGATAGGTCAGGAGGCATGGGGCATGTGATGGAGAAGAGAAGGACCCATCGGGGTATGTTTTTTAAATGCTGCAAAGCAGAATTACATACGCCCTTATTGCTTTTAAAAGGTTATATCATTTGGTATTTTTCTTCCTTTGGACAGGACCTTAAGGATGCTCACCCCTTGGAACAATACAGACCTCCAACTAGATAAGCTGCAATTACTTTCTCAATATAAAAATACATTCTGACCACCCAAAAATAGGTAATGATGATGTTCCAATATTGGAACAAACTGGAAACACTGTTCAGTAAAGGCTGCGGTACTGCTATGTTATTGGAGTTCGCTTTCTGTCACTGACAAGCTCTGTGCTCTGTGTTGAATATTGAAAGACAGCCTAGAGGTGACCGGAAGTTTCCCAAAGCTGTGCTTTTGATACAGTTTTTTATGAGTGGGACTGAGAGGGGTGAAACAGGCAGAGTCTGAATTATTCTCAATAGAGTAGGACAAGGGGGAATGGGCAGCAGCTACATCAAAGATATAAGCGATCTGGGAAAACAGCAAGGTGCATACTGTGACCTCAACCCACACTGACCTCGTGGGAAAAACGCCCTGTGAACTGATCACATATTCCCTGAGGATGCTCGTGCTGGGGCGCTGACACCAATCCAAAGAGACTGCATTTAAATGTACAATGATAACATTCCCGACTGTCTATTTACATGTTATAAAGTGACGTGCAGTGTATGAAGTTACACGAATAGAAAACACAAATAGAACACGCATAGAAAACAGAAGGGTCAATGTGAGCCTGGTCTAAACACAATACCTGCATGCCTACAATTCTATATACAATCTGATGAGTGTTGGACTAGGTCCTTTCTGAAGGGTAATCCCGGAACGTTCTGCCTTTTTCCTCTCCACTTTCTGCTGAATTTATTTTTGTTGGCTTTAGGACTATGAAAACTTTACCATTGCTAACCAGTGCTAACGTGCTTGTGATCTCTCCTTAAAACCTGATTAGATTGGCATACACCGAATTGGCAACTTAAATTTACCTTGCAGAGTGGAATACCATATACCCAGGGTCTGTAAATGAAATGCTACTAGTTGGCAGGAAGTACTGATTGTGCCATCCACTTAAGTAGTGCTTTAAACATGTCCCAGTCCTACCATTGAAGCCTGGGTGTGTGCAGTTTTAAACTGCTATTTCTACTGGCCAAATAAACCTTTAGTTGGGCCCAAACCTTTCTTTTTTAATACATATAAGTCACCCCACAGGCAGGCCATGGGCAGCCCCAAGGACAGGGTGCAGTGTATTTGAAGGGCTGGACAAGTACTTTTACGTTTCACATGTCCTAGTAGTGAAAAACCCTTACATTTGTTTTTCACTACTGCAAGGCCTACCTCTCCTATAGGATAACATTGTTGTTACTTCATCAAGGGCCAGATGTAGGAGCCCTGATACCGGTCGGTAACGGCCGAATTCGGCCGTTACCGACCGGTATTAGGGTTTCCAGATGTAGGGGGCCTATATTTTACCGATTCTGTAAATTTACAGAATCGGTAAATTTACAGAATCGGTAAAATACCGAATCGGTATATTTACCGATTCGGAATATCCACATGTAGGTGGCACTCCTAAGAGTGCCACAGGCCCTTAAGAATCGGTATTTAAAATACCGAATTCAGGTGTGCATGCACACCTGTGCAATGTGACACACAGACATGCCCTTAGGGCATGTCTGTGTGCCACATGGCACACAAGTCCAGAATTGGGGTGCTAGAGGGTGTCAAAGTGACACCCCCTGCACCCTTGCAGAATTCGGTATTTATCGAATCGGTAAATACCAAATCTGTATTTCCCATTGATTCCTATGGGCTTCAAGGCCCATAGGAATCTATGGGAAATACAGAATCGGTATTTACCGAATCGGTAAATACCGACTCTTACAGAATCAGTAATTTTTTACCTACATCTGCCTCCTTCCAATTTATCGACTCTTAAATACCGAATCGGTATGAGGCGGTATTTAAGAGTCGGTAAATCGGATTTACCTACATCTGGCCCTACATGTTATAAATGCAATTTACAAATGGAACCAGGTAACCTTTTTATGTTTGGTGTCTCTGGAACTGGACTTCGAAATCCTAACTTATGGTGAGGTCGGATTTTATATTACCATTTTGAAAATGTCACTTTTTGGAAGGTTGTCATGTTCTTGCCTAGCCTACAACCTGTCTCTGGGTCACATGACTGGGTGTAGATGGCAGTTGGGATTTGTGCATTCCTCATATCTACACACAGTGAGGAACTTAGGTGTGACTGGAAGGGCATCACTGTCAGGAAGGATGGGAGGATCTGGACCCGGTCCCACTTACAATTAAATAGGCTGTGTCATGTTTCCACACAAAGGGCTCTATACCCCTGTAGTAAGTTTGAAGCCAGGGCCAGAAAGGCAGGGCCTCCCTGTGCTTCAAAGGCATGCCTCTGATGGAGCAAGGTGAAGAAACAACATTTTGTATACCCCTCGTGAAGTCATTTCCTCATAACTGTAACCTTTATTAATTGTGTGGTTTGGTATACTAATCAACGTAGTATAGATGCACACATAAATACACGTGGGAATATTAATCTGCTTGCATGGAAAAATATAACTGACTAATTTAGTAATGTTGTCATGGTGTTTACTAATGCAAAAGCTTTAAATTAATCGAAAGCGGCATAAATGTGCTTTCTGTTTATGTATTTTGTGGCAAAAACAAACATGAAGAAAAACCAAAGGTGATGATAGACGGAGCGTTGACAATACAAACACTCACCCCCAGTCAACTGATCTGGGTTTTATCCATCACTGTTCTTTAGCTCACTCCGCCACCCCAGTTCAGACATGGCCATATGCAAATCAGTCTGACCCTGTGCCTCATGGGAACAGTCCAGCCCGAACTGCCAAGCCATGTCTTCCCTGGACCAGAATCAAGCTTCCCAGGACCGTTTTCTGGCATTACAGCCATCTTCAGCCAGGTTTGCTTGACTCCAGTGGCAAAGTGAGCAAGGGACTCACGTCTGAGCATACCCTGCCAACTTAGGGCGAACAAAGAAAAACCAAAGGTGATTATGGACGGAGCATTGACAATACAAACACTCACCCCCAGTCAACTGATCTGGGTTTAATCCAACACCGTTCTTTAGCTCATTCCGCCACCCCAGTACAGACATGGCCATATGCAAATCAGTCTGACCCTGTGCCTTTGTTTTTCTTTGTTCACCATAAGTTGGCAGGGTATGCTCAGACGTGAGTCCCTTGCTCACTTTGCCACTGGATTCAAGCAAGCCGGGCTGAAGAAGGCTGAAATGCCAGAAACCGGTCCTCGGTAGCTTGTTTCCGGTCCAGGTAAGGCATGGCTTGGCAGTTCGGGCTAGACTGTTCCCATGAGGCACAGGGTCAGACTGATTTGCATATGGCCATGTCTGAACTGGGGTGGCAGAGTTGGCTAAAGAATGGTGATGGATTAAACCCAGATCAGTTGACTGGGGGGGAGTGCTTGTATTGTCAACGCTCCATCCATCATTTCCTTTGGTTTTTCTTTGTTCGCCATAAGTTGGCAGGGTATGCTCAGATGTGAGTCCCTTGCTCACTTTGCCACTGGATTCAAGCAAGCCGGGCTGAAGAAGGCTGAAATGCCAGAAACCGGTCCTCGTTAGCTTGTTTCCGGTCCAGGGAAGGCATGGCTTGGCAGTTCGGGCTGGACTGTTCCCATGAGGCACAGGGTCAGACTGATTTGCATATGGCCATGTCTGAACTGGGGTGGCAGAGTTGAGGTTCCGTGATTCTGAACCCGTTCAATAAAGGTTGTCGTATCGTTACGATTTTGGTATCAGCGGACCGCAAATGACGAGTGCGGCATGTACGAGTGTTTTCGTCATAATCGATCAATGGAAACACTGTGTATTCATGGATTTCGTTCGAACCTTCGGGTTCCGTTTTGTGTACGGCAGCCATTTTGTGGTTGCCCTCACATAGGCCGATGACTGCGGCCGAGCGAGTCCTTGGGACACGTACACCTTTAGCTGACTTTTGTGTGACCTGAACGAGCTGACTCCCTTGCCCGAGGCTGACTTTGTTGAGCCAATTCTGTTAGGCAGCTGTTCAGATAGAGATCAAAGAGCAGGACATTGCTGAGTTTATGGTACATGCACACACCCTTCTATCTTGCTTCTCATCTGTTTCTGTTCCTTCCTTTTTATGGCTTAATTTATGATTTGGGTTGAGGTCTTTTATCATGGGTTCGTTTGGCCTGTCCGAGCAGGAATGTTGGATTTTGCCTTGTCATTTCTGGTGGGCTGGACAATGGAAAGTGGGTTTGTCGTAATGCGATATGTTTGAAATGTCACCATGTGATTGGTCAGTTTGTATGTAATTGATGCTACTATCACGACAAATATCTTACTGGAGGGTCTAAGGGATAATTTTATAGACCAGCAGGGTGAATATCCCCTATTCACATGTATACTCAATACAGAACACCCTGGGTCTTATACAAAAGAGTGAGAGAGGAGTGAGTCAACCAAACGAAGCAAACACTAGAGTACCAGTCTCCCGAGTGGGAGCGAGACGTCCTTCTACCAAGACCCATCAATCACCCAATGTGATGTCTCATCATCTGGGTTTAGGTATCATCCCATCAAGGAAAACCGATCTGTGATTTGATCGGAAAAAACCTTGACTAAGAGGAAGACTATGGGTTGACTGGTCACCCTACATAGTACTTGCTCACATCCAGAGACTCACTTAAGGAGGTGAGAGGATCAGGAGGGTATAGGTAGAGAATGTGAAATGTGCAGCGCAAAATAAAGTGAAAAGGTGGTGTTCTAAAAATGACTAAGGAGTACTTATAACAATTTTATTCATCAAGCCCCCTTGCCATTATTAAAAAGCAGAGTGCTGACGCTTGTTGTTTCCAAGACGTCAAACAGTGTAAAAGGTCGACATGTTTCTGCCCTCGCTAAGATCTAACTGTATCGGGGCATTCTTCAGGACCAAGCTATAAACAAGTACAGCTGCTGCTACAAAAAGTGAAAAGTATAATAGTGCAAGAATAATATACAGATACTCCACCGGTAATGTCCAAATTGAATGATTAAGGATACATTAACCGGAACCTGTAATAGATAAAAAAACATCATGTATGTGTCAAACAATGCTCCATAGATTGCACTCACTCTTACTCACTCTGTACTTGCGTTATAAGTACTCCTTAGTCATTTTTAGAACACCACCTTTTCACTTTATTTTGCGCTGCACATTTCACATTCTCTACCTATACCCTCCTGATCCTCTCACCTCCTTAAGTGAGTCTCTGGATGTGAGCAAGTACTATGTAGGGTGACCAGTCAACCCATAGTCTTCCTCTTAGTCAAGGTTTTTTCCGATCAAATCACAGATCGGTTTTCCTTGATGGGATGATACCTAAACCCAGATGATGAGACATCACATTGGGTTATTGATGGGTCTTGGTAGAAGGACGTCTCGCTCCCACTCGGGAGACTGGTACTCTAGTGTTTGCTTCGTTTGGTTGACTCACTCCTCTCTCACTCTTTTGTATAAGACCCAGGGTGTTCTGTAATTGATGCTAGCCAGGAATGTGATTTTTGGCATAAAAGACGATGTCTCGCTCTATTACTTTGTGCTGTCTCTAGCAAACCACCCGTGTTGTGCTTCGTAGACCTCTGTTCCTGGTTGCAGTCAATAAACTTGTTCTTTGATGTCACCGAGAAGTATCCCGTGTCTCTGTATTCTAAGACAGGTGAACCCGAAGACATCGGGCGTTTCCCCTGGCGCCGCTGGGTTCTAAAACCCGGTTCTTCAGTTGGCGCCCAACGTGGGGCGACTTCAGCGGTACCGGTCCAAGCCTGAAGATCGGGAGGAGCTTCGTGTGAAAATTCTGGAGGAAGGCCTGCCACTTCATCGACCCCTGTATGTCGTCGTGGTCCGAAAGTCTTTGCTGCGAGGTTCCCCGCTTTCTGACGCTGCCCTGACTGTCGCCCTGTCTTGGAGCCATTAGACGATTTGTAAAGCGAGACAATAGACGGGCCTTCTGGCGACGCCATCGACATTTCAGTTAAGTATGAGTGGAGCGTCTCCCAGTCCTTAGATTTGTTGTGGGTATCCCCTTGGGATCTTTGATTTGGGACTTGCAAGCCCCAAAGCCGAGGGACTCGTGTATTCGCGAGACTATCGTCTTTGATATTCCCTTGAAGTTTGAAGCTAGACTAGTGAGCGAAGATGCCTGGTCTTAGCAGACTTGGAAAGATATTTTGTTGTGGTTGTAATAGGAATTCCCGATTGGAGGACTCGTGTCCGGTTCCTCCGATTGGAACTCCGCCCTATGAGCTCTATTTAAAACAAGGCGTGGGCCCCATCACGTATAATGCAGTATGGATTAGGTATACTAGGAAGGACGGTGTCCTAAAATGGCCCCAATATAGTAGCTGTGAAACAGATATTTTAGACAACCTCGAAGTTAAACTGTTTAAGAAGAAAGCCCGGCCGGCGGTGTTTGACTCTTTCCGCTTATGGCGAAAGGAAGCCAAACAGAAAGAAATTAAATTAGCAAAGCGAAATAAAAGAGAACGAGGTATGTCAATGGTACAAGCTGCTATACAGTTTAGGGATAACGAAGAAGAACAAGAAAGTGAGCAGTTGCTTAGGCAACGGAAAATGGTGATGGACAAGTGCTATCCAGCTTTGCCACCTCAACAGCAAGATGAAAAGAAAGATCTTGAGAAAGATCCTTTAATGTCACATCTATTGAGTTCGCCACCCCCTTATGCGCAGAGTGCTACGGCACCTCCGCAACCTTTAGTTGCGCAACCTCCGGTTGCTTTGCCACCTGTTATTGTACAACAGCCAGCTCCTCTTCCGTTGGCTCCTTCTCCTTTGGCGCAGCCTTCTCAAGGGCCGCCACCTTTGCTACCTCCTTCGTCTGCTACTCCTACGCCTGTATTGTTTACTCCTCCTGTTACTGTTCCGACTTTGGTTTCCGCTCATTCTGCTTTATCTCCTGTTCTTTTGTCGACTTCTCCTTCTGTTCGGCAAAGAATGACCGATATTGTTGCTGGTCTCTTTTCTCCTCTTTTTGGGTCTTTGGGTATGTCTCCTGTTGCAGAGCGTAAACAATTGCGTAGCCAATTGCCTGGTCCAGATGAACGTTCAGTATTGGATCATTTGGCGCGTAAATGGGTTACTTATCCTTTGAAGTATAGTTTTGAGTGTGGCATTAATGTTTTCCGTCAATGGGAAGAACCGACGCAGAGATATGTTTTTGGGACAATGTGTACTTTCCTTCGTGAAGAATGGGAAGATGGTGAATTGGGACGAGCTCCGCCTGAGTTGTTCCGTATACAGTCTGAGTTTGCGAAGGGAACTATAGTGGGTATTGATGTTGAGAAAGCGGTTGCGACATTGTAGTCGTTTAGGTGTGAGTCCCCTTCTAGGCCATTGTTTGAGCCTGATCCTTCTGTTAGGAGGAAAGTGCGACAATATCCAATGAGAGAGGTTCCTCCGGTGTGGAAGGATGCAGTTCAGGGTGATGCTGTTGCTGGTATTCAAGCTGTACCGGCTCATTTTCAGCGTGTTTGGGTACATGTTCCATGGAAGCGAGTTGAAGTTTTGGCCCTTTAGCAGTCTTTGCCTGATCCACGTAAAAATCCTGCAGGGTACTATAAGGAATTGTCACAGACTGCAGATTCATGTATTATGAATTTAGCCGATATTGACATGTTGTTTGGTAATGTTGTTCCACAGCCTATATGGGAAATGATTCGTCATACGGATCATTCGCAAGAGTTAGGTGATACATGGGTTAATATTGGTGCCGCAGATGCTAGACAAGCTGGTGGTGCTAAACCAGAGGATTTAATTGCAGGACTCCCTGGTAGGATTGTTAATTACATGAAGTCTTTAATGCCCGCCATGCATGTTAATTGGGACAAGTTGTCTGCATGTAAGCAGAAGAAAGACGAAAGTGTGTCTGACTTTTTCACCAGGTTCGAAGAGACGTTTGTCGACCATAGTGGTCAGGACATGAGTACGGAAGGTGGTCAACGGTTGTTCGTTGACAAGTTTGTGCATAATTTGCTTCCCGAGTTGTGCACTAAGTTGAAGGATTCTGAGAGTGCTTGGCCTGTTTCGTTGTCAGCACAGATTTTGGCTACTGCCCAGTACTGCGAGAATAGAGATATGGACGAGAAAGATAGAGCTGACAAGAAGACTAAAGAATTAAACATAAAGGTTCTTTTACAGCAAGCGTATCCGCCTCGTAATAATCAATGCGATTATCAGCAACCTCAGCAATATTAGAGAAACTCGCAAAGGTTCGAGTCTTCTCAACAGCGTTTTCCTGTAGGCCCTAATCAGTGTGCGTATTGTAAAGAAGAGGGTCATTTCAAGAGTAGTTGTCCGGTTCTGTTACAGCGAACGAATGGTGCTTCTGGTGTGAGAGGTAGAGATGTTCAACAAGCTCCTAGAGGTAGAGGTCGTGGTCAGAATGCGCGTCCCTTGCCTCCACAGAATTCTATGAATAGCTTTGATCAGCAGATTGGTGCGTCTGGTAAGACAGCTCAGTACTATGCAGACGATTATTAAGTCGAAGGTGAGGGTATGGATGGTAATGATTGCTAGGACAGCCATAGACAAAGAGAGGGAGTTGTTTTAGTTCCAGTAGATCAGAGTGGACCTTATGTTAAAGTGATTGCATCAGGTGTGTCATAGCCTTTTCTGTTGGATACTGGTGCTGCAAAGAGTTCTATTATGCACTCTAAACTCCCTGGCGCACCTTTGTCTGGCGTAACGAATGTTTCAGTAGGTTTTTCTGGCGCCCCGGTTACTAATCCGATTTTTAGTCCGTTGTCTCTTTCTGTTGGACCTTGTGAATTCGAAGGACCCCTCATTCTGACGACAGGTTGTGGCGAGAACTTGTTGGGATTGGACTTGTTGAAAAGATTATATGCAACGCGACATTGTTCTCCTTCAGGAATACAGCTTACATTGGGTAAGAGAGTGATCTCTCCGATGTATTTGTCTAAAGATCGACTTCCAGCTGAATTGTCTTCTCTCCCTGATTCTCTTTGGGCTACTGGTCCTATTGATGTGGGTATTTTGGAGATTCCGCCATATGTTGTGACGTTGAAAGTGAATGCTAGATTGCCACGTATTCCCCAATATCGAATTTCTAGTGATGGTGAAAGAGCACTTCTGGCGATCATCTATGATCTGATCGAGAAAGGTGTGATTGAGGAAACGAGAGGTAATGTGTGCAATAGTCCAGTTTTGCCTGTTCTGAAAATAACTGATTCTTCACAACCTCCTGTATATAGGTTTGTGATCGATCTCCGCGAGGTGAATAAGATTGTTGTTCCGCAATTTCCTGTTGTACCCGATATCACCGCTTTACTGACTTTGATTCCGGCTTCAGCCATGTGGTTTTCGGTGATTGACTTGAAGAATGCTTTCTTCAGCATCCCGATTGCAGAGGAGAGTAGGGATATTTTTGGCTTCTCTTTAGGAGGCCGAAGTGTCCGGTTTAAGCGCGCTCCTCAAGGCTATTGTGAGAGTCCATCGATCTATAGTCAGGCTTTGAAAACACAGCTTGATTCGTTTGTTTTACCTGGTGGTGCTGCTCTTATTCAGTACGTTGACTATCTATTAGTTGCGGCTGACAGTGAAGAGATTTGTAGAGAGGCTACTTTGTCGTTGTTACGTCATTTGTCTGATTTCCATCATAAGGTGTCTCTTTCGAAGTTGCAATATTGTCGACAAGAAGTTACCTACTTAGGTCACCTCTTATCGAAGCAGGGAAGAAGGTTGACCCCAGAAAGAATTCAAGCTATTGCGAAAATGAGTGTGCCTACGACACAGAGAGAAGTGCGTGCTTTCCTGGGTATTACATCGTATTGTAGACAGTGGATCCCAATTTTTCTTTGCTCGCGAAACCTTTGATAGCCCTTACTGTTAAGGATACTCCAAATCCTATTCCTTGGACTGACAAATGTCAGAAGAGCTTTTCAGAATTGCGTGATGCGTTGTGTTCCGCACCTGTGTTGGGTACTCCCGACTACAGTAAGCCTTTTACACTCTATGTTCATGAGAGAGAGGGATGTGCATTGTCAGTTTTGACACAGCAGTTTGGCGATAAGCAACCTCCATGTGCATATTTTTCGTCAACTTTGGATCCGGTAGCTAGACCGTTGCCGAGTTGTTTGAGAGCTACAGCGGCAGCGGCTGTTTCTATTCGACAGTCTGCTGGCTTGGTGATGGATAATACATTGATTGTGATGGTTCCACATGCAGTGGATACCTTGTTGAGTCGCACCAAGACACAGCACTTAACTAGTGCTCAGTTGTCGGGCTACAAATTAACACTTTTAGCGAGTCATGTGCATATAAAGAGATGCAACACGTTGAATCCAGCTACGTTGTTGGCGATTTCAGTTGAGACAGATGTTGTTGAAAAGCATGATTGCTTCCTTAGGACAGAGGAAGAAACGAAAGGGAGAATAGATCTTAGGGACACTCCTCTTCCAGAGTGTGATGGTACCTTATGGGTTGATGGTTCGTGCTTTAAACTTCCGAATGGTGATAAGACTGCGGCATATGCTGTTACGACTTTGCATACGATTGTCGAAGCTGCACGTATCCCACATAATTCAGCACAGGCAGCAGAGTTGATTGCATTAACAAGAGCGAGTGTGTTGTCGAAATGAAAACGAGTGACTGTGTATACCGATAGCCAGTACGCGTTTGGTGTGGCTCATAGTTTTGGACGTTTGTGGAAAGAGCGTGGGTTCTTGACTTCGCATGGAACTAAGATTCAGCATGGTCAGTTGGTGAATGAACATCTTGAATCTCTTACTTTGCCGTTGCAAGTTGCGATCGTGAAATGCAGTGCGCATAAGAAAGTTACTGATGATATTGGTCGTGGTAATGCGTTTGCAGATGAAGTTGCGAAAGAAACTGCGAGAGATGTGATGAATCAAATGTATGTTGCGGGTCCGGTGAGATGGGTATCGGATAGAAGTATGTGTGAAGACACGATTGAAAGCGTGAAGTCCATTCAAGCTGAAGCTACAGAGAAAGAGTTGAATGAATGGAGAGAAAGCAAGGGTAAATTGGATCCGAATGGTTGTTGGATTGGGTTGTCAGAGCATCAGCGATGGTTGTTATCCGATGCGTATGTACTTCCAGTGGTTACGATGGCTCATGGAATGGCTCATATCAGTGTAAAAGGGATTTGCAAGTTGTTAGCTCCAGTATGGCAAAATGCAGGGATCCCTAAGTGTGCAGAGAACTTGGTTAAGAATTGTATGGTTTGTCTGATGTACAATCCTGGTAAGGGAACTCCAACTCCAGCTGGTCATTTTGCTCCTCCAACATATCCGTTCGAGGCTTTGCAGCTAGATGTCATCCACATGGAGAGGTGCAACAACCTGAAGTATGTGTTAGTGGTTGTTTGCTCTTTTTCGAGATGGGTGGAAGCATACTCTTTGAAAGATAACACTGCCTTGTCCACAGCGAAAGCCCTTATTAAGGAATTTTTCCCCAGGTATGGTTTGCCGAGAATGATCTGGAGCGACAATGGGAGTGAATTTGTGGGTCAAGTGATGAAGAGAGTGTGTGATGGGTTAGGAATCCATCAAAAGTTCCACGCTGCAAATCACCCCCAATCAGCTGGTTTGGTTGAATGCTACAATGGCACCCTTAAGCTAAAACTAGCCAAGATTCTGGCGAGATTCAGGCGAGCTCTGGTTTACAATGGCCAGATGCCTTGCCATTAGCCCTTCTGTCCACGAGAATGACTGTGCATTCACGAATGGGACTTAGTCCGTATGAGGTCGTGTTTGGTCGCCCGGCAAATATTTGGGGAGAGCACCCTGTATTGCTTGATTACCTTTACGAATTGATGGCTAAATTGCGTGTTTTGCACCAACAGGTTCATGATACACTGCCACAAGCTTCTGAAGATCCAGGACACGCCATCAAACCTGGCTCCTGGGTCCTGATCAAGAACTTTCAGCGGACCAAGAACGAGCAGCCCCGCTGGATTGGTCCCTACTTGGTACTTCTGTCCACACGTTCAGCAGTGGATTCACGGCATACATTGCAAGAGGGCCCCTTTGCCTCTGCCGTACGACCAGTGGGTCTGATACTGATACTGAAACCGTGCCTCGTTTTCTGCCTTTTAGCGATGCCCATTTGATTGGAACGAACACTGCACGAGAAAGTGACGATATTTTGCAAGAAGCTGTGCCTCCATCGAATCGTTTGGACACTTCTGAACCTGAGCTTTTGTTCCGAGAACAGACATTGCCTGGCAAAGAGCGTTATAATTTGCGACCAAGAGTCGTGGGACTAATAAATAAATACATTCTTTCTTTGTTATTTTAAGGTTAAGCTCTCCTTCGAGGAACTATTTTGATTTTTGTTTTTCGAACCACCATCCGGGTTCAGCTGTAGGGTCGCGGTGTCAAGTCTTTAGAGTGAAAGCCGAAGACGTTAGGTCGACGGTTCTGGTTGGTCTAAGGGCGTTCCCTGGACTGACAGACGCATTCCCTAGCACGGAACACCCTACCGCCGCGAGCAGCACGATTAGAGGATGGAGTTTTCGAGATGGAGAGACCTGTTGAAAGAATGAGCTTCAAGAGCAAAATATGTACAGTGATGAGCAGAAAACGTTTTTTAATATTATGTCTGTTTATGTTGTTTAGTTTAATTATGTTTTTAATTGGATACGTGACATTCTCTTTTCAAGTGACGTTCATGCCCACTACACAACCTATGCCTCCTCCTACTGCTTCTTCACATTCTTTTCACCCTCTGCCGAGCATGAAACTGTTAGAAGACTGGAATTTGCTAACAATTCCTTTGTTCAGCTTCTGCACCAACACCAGCTAGTAGTGAACACAACTAATTGTTGGGTGTGTGGCCTTATGCCCCATACTACTGATAAAGGTATTCCTTACCTGGTTTTGCCTTTTAGCTACAATGGTTCTGTCTGGGCATACAGAACGATGTTCATCTATGCTCATGGAGTCTATCCCCTACATTCTGTGAAAGATAGTCCGAAGACTAGTGCTCTGGTCAAGGGTATAGTCGACATGATTAGAGGAATTAGTTCCTATGAGACTATCCCGAGAGATGAGACACAAGCCTATATTGGATGGAACATGACTGGATATGGAGTTAGCCTGAGTGTTAACCAGCGAGCGAAAAGATCCCCTCCGATTTGGATAGTGCCCCATCAGGGTCATTGTTGTCTGCAAGGTAATGGCAAGAATCCGAGAGCTCAGTTAGGGAAGAGTGTTAGCCCTGAGACGTATGTGTTTGCGTCCCAGACTTCCCCAGTGTTTCTAGCAGCTAAGGGCACCTATTTCATCTGTTACGATAGAACGTATATATGGTTGCCCCCTGATTTCTCTGGCACATGTTTTGTCTCGTTCCTGTTGCCTCCCACATATACAGCTGCGGCAGATTACCACAAGAAGAGAGTTGCTAGAGGTGTCTTCAGTAAGGAAGATCCTGCAGTACAATAATTGGGAGATTTCTTGAAGGGTTTTCTGCCGTATTGGGGACCTATGGCTAACAGCAGGAACATTCGACAGTTGACGAGAGTGGTTGAGTCCACCATAGTCGAAACTGCCGGTGCCCTTAGTAACTTGGCTGCTGAGCTCCAGTCGGATCGCCTTATGACTCTTCAGAACAGAGTTGCATTAGATGTCATACTTGCAGACAGAGGAGGGGTGTGTAAATTGATTCAATCGAGCTGCTGCGTTTTCATTCCAGACAACGCTCTGACAGTTTTCCAAGCCATTTCCAAACTACATAAGATCTCTGAGTCTGTACATATGGACAAAGGAGATTGGTTGTTGATGGGATGGTTTTGGGGATCGTTATCCACCTGGGGATGGAAGATTCTGATGGTCATTGGGATGATCTTAGCTATCCTCTTCCTGTTCTGTCTTTGTGTACAGTGTGCTCCTGCTATTTGTGGCCTTTGTGCTACTTCGTGTGCGAGGAGACCTGTCCAGAGAGAGTTACTAAGTAAAGAAGCCAAAAAGATGGTGGAACCTTCTTTACCAATCCACCTGACCAAAGCTACTAAGTACTAGGATGATGCTACAGCAACATCTTGATGAACTGATGAATATAGACCTGGATTCAGACTGACATGGGTTTGGGTTTATTGCCTATGTAAGGGCAAAAGGAGGGTCTGAGGTTCCGTTATTCTGAACCTGTTCATAAAGGTCGTCGTATCATGACGATTTTGGTATCAGCGGACCGCAAATGACGAGTGTGGCATGTACGAGTATTTTCGTCATAATCAATCAATGGAAACACTGTCTATTCATGGATTTCAATCGAACCTTCGGGTTCCATTTTGTGCATGGCAGCCATTTTGTGGCTGCCCTCACATAGGCCGATGACTGCGGACGAGCGAGTCCTTGGGACACGTACACCTTTAGCTGACTTTTGTGTGACCTGAACGAGCTGACTCCCTTGCCCGAGGCTGACCTTGTTGAGCCAGTTCCTTGTTAGGCAGCTGGTCAGATAGAGATCAAAGAGCAGGACATTGCTGAGTTTATGGTACATGCACACACCCTTCTATCTTGCTTCTCATCTGTTTCTGTTCCTTCCTTTTTATGGCTTAATTTATGATTTGGGTTGAGGTCTTTTATTATGGGTTCGTTTGGCCTGTCCGAGCAGGAATGTTGGATTTTGCCTTGTCATTTCTGGTGGGCTGGACAACGGAAAGTGGGTTTGTCGTCATGCCATATGTTTGAAATGTCACAGTGTGATTGGTCAGTTTGTATGTAATTGATGTTAGCCAGGAATGTGATTTTTGGCATAAAAGACGATGTCTCGCTCTATGAATTTGTGCAGTCTCTAGCGAACCACCCGTGTTGTGCTTCGTAGACCTCTGTTCCTGGTTGCATCCAATAAACTTGGTCTTTGACGTCACCGAGAAGTATCCCGTGTCTCTGTATTCTAAGGAAGGTTAACCCGAAGACATCGGGCGTTTCCCCTGGCGCCGCTGGGTTCTAAAACCCGGTTCTTCAGACTGGGCTAAAGAACGATGATGGATTAAACACAGATCAGTTAACTGGGGGTGAGTGCTTGTATTGTCAACGCTCCGTCCATCATTTCCTTTGGTTTTTCTTTGCTCGTCATACGTTGGCAGGGTATGCTCAGACGTGAGTCCCTTTCTCACTTTGCCACTGGATTCAAGCAAGCCGGGCTGAAGAAGGCTGAAATGCCAGAAACCGGTCCTCGGTAGCTTGTTTCCGGTCCAGGGAAGGCATGGCTTGGCAGTTCGGGCTGGACTGTTCCCATGAGGCACAGGGACAGACTGATTTGCATATGCCCATGTCTGAACTGGGGTGGCAGAGTGGGCTAAATAACGGTGATGGATTAAACCCAGATCAGTTGACTGGGGGTGAGTGCTTGTATTGTCAACGCTCCGTCCATCATATCCTTTGGTTTTTCTTTGTACGTCATAAATTGGCAGGGTATGCTCAGACGTGAGTCCCTTGGTCACTTTGCCACTGGATTCAAGCAAGCTCGGCTGAAGAAGGCTGAAATGCCAGAAATCGGTCCTCGTAGCTTGTTTCCGGTCCAGGGAAGGCATGGCTTGGCAGTGCGGGCTGGACTGTTCCCATGAGGCACAGGGTCGAACTGATTTGCATATGGCCATGTCTGAACTGGATTGGCAGAGTGGGCTAAACAACGGTGATGGATTAAACCCATATCAGTTGACTGGGGGTGAGTGCTTGTATTATCAACGCTCCGTCCATCATTTCCTTTGGTTTTTCTTTGTTCGCCATAAGTTGGCAGGGTATGCTCAGACGTGAGTCCCTTGCTCACTTTGCCACTGGATTCAAGCAAGCCGGGCTGAAGAAGGCTAAAATGCCAGAAACCGGTCCTCTGTAGCCTGTTTCCGGTCCAGGGAAGGCATGGCTTGGCAGTTCGGGTTGGACTGTTCCTATGAGGCACAGGGTCACACTGATTTGCATATGGCCATGTCTGAAATGGGGTGGCAGAGTGGGCTAAAGAACGGTGATGGATTAAACCCAGATCAGTTGACTGGGGGTGAGTTCTTGTATTGTCAACGCTCCGTCCATCATTTCCTTTGGTTTTTCTTTGTTCGCCATACGTTGGCAGGGTATGCTCAGACGTGAGTCCCATTCTCACTTTGCCACTGGATTCAAGCAAGCCGGGCTGAAGAAGGTTGAAATGCCAGAAACCGGTCCTCTGTAGCTTGTTTCCGATCCAGGGAAGGCATGGCCTGGCAGTTCGGGCTGGACTGTTCCCATGAGGCACAGGGTCAGACTGATTTGCATATGGCCATGTCTGAACTGGGGTGGCAGAGTGGACTAAAGAACGGTGATGGATTAAACCCAGATCAGTTGACTGGGGGTGAGTGCTTGTATTGTCAATGCTCTGTCCATCATTGCCTTTGGTTTTTCTTTGTTCGCCATAAGTTGGCAGGGTATGCTCAGACGTGAGTCCCTTGCTCTCTTTGCCACTGGATTCAAGCAAGGTGGGCTGAAGATGGCTGAAATGCCAGAAACCGGTCCTCGTAGCTTGTTTCCGGTCCAGGGAAGGCATGGCTTGGCAGTTCAGGCTGGACTGTTCCCATGAGGCACAGGGTCAAACTGATTTGCATATGGCCATGTCTGAACTACGGTGGCAGAGTGGGCTAAAGAACGGTGATGGATTAAACCCAGATCAGTTGACTGGGGGTGAGTGCTTGTATTGTCAACGCTCCGTCCATCATTTCCTTTGGTTTTTCTTTGTTCGCTATAAGTTGGCAGGGTATGCTCAGACGAGAGTCCCTTGCTCACTTTGCCACTGGATTCAAGCAAGCCGGGCTGAAGAAGGCTGAAATGCCAGAAACCGGTCCTCTGTAGCTTGTTTCCGGTCCAGGGAAGGCATGGCTTGGCAGTTCGGGCTGGACTGTTCCCATGAGGCACAGGGTCAGACTGATTTGTATATGGCCATGTCTGAACTGGGGTGAGTGCTTGTATTGTCAACGCTCCGTCCATCATTTCCTTTGGTTTTTCCAAAAACATACATGAAGACATGTAAGCATACCATGCATATGTTTTGCTTATTTGCTAGGTAACAACTAACAGGGAAAACCTTAGTATGGGGGAGGTAAACAGAAGGGTTATATTTCAATATTTAACATTTATTTGACTTTGTTTCTATGATAGTTCCCGTTCTGGCCTGTGTGGCCTAAATTTCTGTCGGATTCAGGATATATCCAGACAGAAGTCCAATTCCTCAGGAGTGAAGCTGCTGCCTCAACCTTCCCTAGGATTACCGCCACCACTGTGTTCTGAGAACTAATCGGGGTGAATAGGTAACCCCAGAAAAAGAAGAGACCAAGTCAGAGGTCTATCCGCTGGAGGAATGTTCAACAGGAAGGGGCTGCTGCAACTGCAGTGGAAACAAAAAGAGAAAAGAGCACAAAGTTACTCTATCATGTACCCCAACTCTTAACCCCCAAAACCTGACAAGGTGTGTGTGTGATGTCCCACACTTACCCGTGACATACAACAATCTGGACTTCAGCAGCGGTGACTCAGTATAGGCAACTTGGTCTCAAAAACAAAGAAAACATGTTCTAGTACTTCCCAAAATAAAATGAAATATCTTCACACTTGATCCGGTGAAAATGAACCAAACCAATAAAGCCAATCCGTGACCACCAAGGCTGGAAAAGTCTGTAAAATAAAGTTCTTATTTTCCAGCGATTCAAAAGTCTTCTGACCCAGCGTAAGACAGAGAAAGTGTAGCGTCTAAATCACGCTGCACAAGTAGAGCCAATGACCGTGATCAGAGAGGGAATAGCGTCTCTCAAATGCTGTTCGGGAAGAAGGCTCGTAATAGTCAATAAAGTTGCCAGACAATCAACAACCCAAAAAAATAAAACAAACAGGATCGCGTCAACCCGTTGCCGTCACGGGGACACGAAGTGAAGTCACAGGCGGGAGTTTACAAAAAAAATGTAACAGGGCATAGACTAACACCCGACTCGGAATAGTCGAGCGGAGTGAATCCAATTAGCGGAAACCCGTGGCAGCATCCGGATTCACAGGACGTTTCTGTAATCAAACACAAAACACTTTCGAATAGTGCAATGAAAGTTCACCGGAGTCACTAAACACGAAGGGTGGGGCGAGCGAGTTCTTTGGGATCCGTGGGGAGAGTGAATTTCGGAATCAAAGGGAGAAGGAAGGAAATCCAAGAGGGGAGCTTGACCAGACAGGGCTCCAACCAGCGAGCAGGAACAGAAAGGAAAGCCAAGCGCCACCATCACTGCTCTGGGTGATTAAGTTCCTCCCTCCTTGGTCATGTGACCTGTTTCAGGGCAGTCTGGGACAACACACCACTCCTCCCCTTGTAAGGCATTATGGGACTTGTGGTGCAGTCTGCAATCCCCTCCTAGAAGACCTAACAATTAAAATGGAAGTTTTCTGTAAACTCCGAAAGAAATATATATTGTACATGTGCAGCCGGAAACAAGAGTGAATGTGAGCTGCCTGTGCCTGAACAGAGAGGTTCGAGGACAACATGCCCCGAAAGTTCAGATGACTGCCAACAATCATGGACATCTCTATTGTAAATCATGGGAAAGGAACTCAATATTGCCAGTTGAGGACGTGACTAGGCCGGACATTCTTAAAACAAAGAACTCTTTAATTTAAGCTAATGCTACAGAAAATAATATTAGAATGATGAGGTGATGCTCATCCACCTTCAAATTTTCCAATCAGGACTTGAGTTTGTACTGACAGTTACTTTTGTAGATAGATAAAGTTAGTGAAATAGGGTATAAAAAGACGTGACTTTTCTAAAGCTCTCTTTCGATTTCCTCCTGAGATGCTGTTGGAATGCTGATTTTCCTGAGATGTAAGACTTGGAATACATTTTCTATTTTTCTTTGAAACAGAACTGAGTTTTAGTTGAGGTTATTAGTTATGGAAGTTAGGAGGAAATGAACTTTGGGAACTATCTGTTCTTTTCTAATACTCGTGTCTTATAACCTAAAAATGATAATGTCTATTTCTGAATCGTTGAAATAAATGAATATAACTGTTTGGGATAAAAAAATTACTCTTGGAAGGTTATTTTCGTATAAAGAAATACATGAAGCAAATTAACTGTTACAGAAAAAGGGGTGGTGATGAACAGAGTGTCTGAATTAAGCAGACCACTCTTACCCAGTCCAAGGATCAGGGCTTGATCCATCACCGTTTTTCAGCTCACCACCATCCCAGCTCAGAACTTGGCTATATGCAGATTAGTCTGACCCTGGCCCAGTGCATCATGGGAACAGGGCAGACCAAACTACCAAGCCAATTCTTATACTGGGAAGGAAACAAGCTACCGGGGACCGGTTTCTGGCATTTCAGCCGTCTTCGGCCCGGCTTGCTTGAATCCTGATGGTGCAATGAGCTAGGGACTCACATCTGAGTATACCCTTCCACGCTTATGGTGGACAAAAATGATTCAGAAAAAGGGGTGGTGATGAACAGAGTGTCTGAATTAAGCAGACCACTCTTACCCAGTCCAAGGATCAGGGCTTGATCCATCACCGTTTTTTAGCTCACTGCACCATCCCAGCTCAGAACTTGGCTATATGCAAATTAGTCTGACCCTGGCCCAGTGCATCATGGGAACAGGGCAGACCAAACTACCAAGCCAATTCTTATACTGGGAAGGAAACAAGCTACCGGGGACCGGTTTCTGGCATTTCAGCCGTCTTCGGCCCGGCTTGCTTGAATCCTGATGGTGCAATGAGCTAGGGACTCACATCTGAGTATACCCTTCCACGCTTATGGTGGACAAAAATGATTCAGAAAAAGGGGTGGTGATGAACAGAGTGTCTGAATTAAGCAGACCACTCTTACCCAGTCCAAGGATCAGGGCTTGATCCATCACCGTTTTTTAGCTCACTGCACCATCCCAGCTCAGAACTTGGCTATATGCAAATTAGTCTGACCCTGGCCCAGTGCATCATGGGAACAGGGAAGACCAAACTACCAAGCCAATTCTTATACTGGGAAGGAAACAAGCTACCGGGGACCGGTTTCTGGCATTTCAGCCGTCTTCGAGAGTGGCAAAGCAGGGACTGAGCCAAGCCACACAAAAAGGAAATATATCTGATTTAATCATTGCTAGAAAAGTATATAAGCCAACTCTAAGGGCCAGCAGAAGAGAATGGAAGGAGGCACATTGGGTCAAACTTACTGACACTTCAACAAAGAAAGAGACCCAAGCCTTTTGGAGAATTATTGCATTCGGCAGTAGATCGAGTGTATCCTAAACTGACTCATCTGTCCCAGATGATCAGTGTGTCACCTCTTTCACTTGCCTATTTGAAAATGGAGACACGCATGTGATGCCCTTTTCTGACAATATCGCACGTGAACCATTTGTCCAGGGGTTGCAAACGTCTGAACACAAGTCACTTACAAGCACTTTATCACTAAAATAGACTGAGGGATCCCTACTTTCAATGAAGTGGGGTAAAGAACCAGCTCTGTTAGTATCCCAGGCAATTATTTATTTCTCAGCTCAAAGTCTGGATAACCCATCTGAACACCCTCACTAATGCTTTTCCTGGGGGAAAAGATCTTCCTGTGTCTTGGGGAGGAGCTATTTATTTTCCCCATCCACAAGAAGGGAGTGAGAGACAACCCAGAGAAATGTAGGCCTATTAGCCTCATTGGCACTTCACAAAAGATTTTTGCCAGGCAAGTACTTTCTTGGCTGCAAGCCTGGGTGAAAGATCACTAGATCCTATCTGATTTTCAGGCAGGATTTAGTGAGAAAATTAGCACTATGGCCAAGTGATTCGATGTTCAGGTATTTGCTGGAAATATATCACACTAAGAAAAGACCACCTCAACATGGCCTTCATGAGTCTGAGGGCCGCATTTGATTTAGTTCCTAGGAAATGCCTGACGGAAGTCCTCAGACAATATGGTATCCCTGAAGATCCCTATAGATATTTATCATACTACACACTGATACTTAAGCCCAAGTCAGGTGGAATAGTCATGGGGATCTCACTGATAGGATTCTCATCAACTGTGGTGCGTACTAGACCCCACTCTGTTCTGCTTGTACATCAATAGTTTTGAGGGGTGGATAAATAGTTAACATCATGATGTTCCAAAATTAGCTAACGTCCACATCCCTGACGTTACACATGTCAGGCACCCGTAGGGGCCCTTCAGTCTTTCTGGGGGAATTCCCAAGGTTTTGTGTGAAAAGAGGACTCAAGTTAATGCAGGAAAAACAAAGTCAAGGGCCTTAAACCCCCACTGTTCTTTCAAAAACAAAATGGAGGTAGACGGGACACTTTTTGAGCATGTCAGGAATTTTGATTATCTAGGTGTAAGACTCTCTGATAAACTCTCTTGGATGCCCCAACTGTGAAAGAGTACATTATTGCTGCCTTTTTTACTATGGAAAAACAGCCCCGTTCATTGCTCAAGAAACTCCACAGCGCAGGCAGATATTCAGGCAACTACCATCGCACAGGAGTGCTCTATATCATGTAGCATTTAATTAGTTTTCAGTAATAATGCTAAAACTGAATAGTTAAAATGAGAAGACATCTATGGATTGGCAGCCGTCTTAAAAACATATAGGTATACTTCCAACAGGAAGTGGAGTGGTGTGGCTCGCTGGTTAGAGGCGGCAGACCCGTTAGCAGAGAACGGCCCGGGACCAGAGTTCAATTCCCGACGCGGCAGGGTCGTGGACCAAGGTCAAAAAACTGACTCGAAAATTCTCGCCTCGGTGCCTACTCTAACCAGGGAACACACTCAGCAACTCTGGGCATTAAGCTTGCCTCATCTCTACAACGGCCCCCCACAGACGCTGGGGATGCCTGGTTTCACCTTGGAGATACCCAGAAAGGGACCATCTCACAGGGAAAACCAGGACGGGTTCCCCGGCGGTCTTCAGCGCCAGGATACTCCATGGAGCCGCAGTGCGCTTTACAAGTACACCCACACAGGGAACTATTACCTAGTCCTTGAGGTTTACAGAGCAGTGGCAATGGGCAGGATCCTTTATCGAGCCAAACTCGGGGATATAGTGACACCAATCTGTTAACACAAACTGAAAATAGATTCCTTAGGTCATTGCTCAACCTACCAAGCAGCACCCCTATGCTACCACCGACATGTGATCTGAACCTCCAGAGGGTTAACCACAGTACTCATGTAAGGATCTTAAAACCCTTGGATCAGACTTTAGACCACCCCTAAGTTGGCTTCATATAGAATGGCCCTGAAGGAGCTGATTGCCCTTGATAAGAATTGTTCCACACCTTGGCTTAAGGTAGTCAAATACTCTGCCTTAGCTTAGCACAGCCTCATAAATGAGGTCCTATACATCCATTTCAGAATCAGTTCCCTTCCCATAAACAAATTGACTGCAAAATGGAATCGGAAAGAAGGCGATCTACAGGATTTTCCTTTTGCCATAGCAGCCGGGGAAACTGTGGTTCATTTTTAATTGTTTTGCCCAAAGTACACCATACCTGCACCAAGTGTATTATTTCAATCTGTCGCCACTTGGGTGTTGTCCATTGCAAGCAGGCACTGCATATTCTTAGATTCGCGTGAATTGAACGTTTTTGTGCTACCTAGGCTTCTAACCTGAGACTGGTGCATAAGAGCTAGAAGTCTCTCCTGGAACGCCTACTATATGCATGAACCCAACCGTAGGATGTAGGGTGCTTTCAATTGTATTGCTCTATATCCTGGTGGAAATTACACTTACTATCTAGACATCTGTAGGTTGCTCAGTTTTTCTATTTATACTGATGTGCTTTTTAGGGGGGTTTCTGAGATATTCATTCTTGTAGGATAAAGCACTAGACACTTTATTATGCATTCATGTTTTTGCCAATGCTTGATTCCTATTGTGATATTGAATTTTTAATTGATTACTCTGTCTAAGGAAACCTTTTGATCTAATCGTCTCTTTTGATCATTTGTCACCTCATTATAGTTGTCCAACCTAAGGTGGTTCCTTAGATATTTCACAGAGAAACAAAGCACAAGTCACTTTAACATGTTTTCCATGTCTATGTAAATATTGAATTATTGTTGTGGCGCTGATTTCATCTTGTCCAAGGAAATCCTTAGACTTGTACAATCCGGCTTTGCATAACCCAAATCAATATCTATTGACAGCTGTTAGTTTCTACAGAATTTTAATGGCACTGTTTTTTTTTTACTGTGGTCTTATTATGATTCTTTTTTAACAGTTTTTTAATTGTACTTTTGTGGTTGTATTTTTGTAACCAGAATAACGTTATTACTACTACTATAAAGAAACCCCTCACAGCCAACAAATGCACACAGAAACAGACAACATCATTTTTTATCTTTATATCTAAAGTGTGGACTCTTCTGTTTATCTTAACAGAGATGGATGTCAGATGTCATAATCTGCGGATCTTTTCATGTGCCCCTTCTTGGATAGTCTGAATTACTGAGGATTAAGTGAGGAAAAAGCTACTTACTTCTTTACGGTGTAGGTGCAGACTGCAATGCTTACCCTCATCTTCTGCATAGTAGACGCCGACTTCCATGCAGCGCCATAATTAAAGGAAATCTCGGTATGGACACGTGTATATGCATGAGTCATGAGGTTTAGCCAAGCATCACAGGAGTTGTTATATGTGGGGCGAAGGCTAGAGTTGCACTATGATGCGACAGAATTGAAGCAGAAAATGCCACATTTTAAGTGGTTGTGATAAAAATCTCCAAAGCAAAAAAAATACTTGAGACAGAAATGTCTAAAAGGCATATTAAATAATAGGTATGCCTGTGGATGTGCTGAAGAGAAATGCCATTTTTACAGAGCAATAGGACATGAAGTGTGTGAGGAGAACAAACTCCCACCTCCCAGACACATCATTTGACCCAGAAAAGGCTGTGAAAAATTTCTACCAGTGGATCACAGAATGCGTGGACACAATTGCCCCGCCAAGCCAGCCAAATCCAAAGGACCCTCCAAAAGAGCCGGCTGGTTTACCGTGGAGCTGAAATCCACCAAAGGCATCTTCCCAGAACTAGAAAAGAAGTGGCACACCAGCAAAGAGGCAGAAAACCATATCCCATACGAAGTAGCACTCAACCAGTACCACCGCCTCCTGAAAGAAACAAATAAGTATGCCGTAGCAGACCACATAGAAACCAGCACAATGTGCAACAAGGAGCTCTTCGCCATCGGGAAGTAGTTCTCCAACCCCCACAGATGCTGAGAAGGTTATCACCCCCTCCCAAGAGCTGTGTGACACCTTGGCAGACGTCTTCCGTCACAAGATCTCAGTCATTTACAAAAACCTAAAACCGCAAACCCCGCCGCAGATAGCATCAGCCTGCTCACTCCCACAATCACAAACCCGAACAGCTGCTCACCCACTGGGACCCTCCCTCAACTCAAGCCACAATCTCTTTCAGGAATTCCGTGCACCCTGGAGCACTCATGGACCCCTGGCCCCACCACATCTTCAACCTTGGGAGCAAGACGATTAGCTACGATCTCATGAAAGTCCTGAACACCCCCATGGACTTCCCTGAGGAGTGCAACATACTGAAGTGAGGCCCCTCCTGAAGAGACCATCCACTGACCCAGCAAAACCAAAGAACTACTGGCTCATCTCCCTCCTCCCTTTTCCAGCACCTGGAACACAACAACCTCCTGGACCCCTCCAGTGTTTGAGCCAACCAGGGCACTGAGATAGCTATGATTTCACCCAACAACGACATCAGGGCCCTACTGGACCATGGCAAAATGGCAGCCCTCAACCTCCTGGACCTGTCAGCTGCCTTCACCACCATCTCCCATCACATCTTAATCAACAGGCTCCAACACATTGGAATCCAGGGAGACAGCTTCAAAGGGATTGCCTCATACCTTACCCAAAGAACCCAGAGAATCCATCTCCCACTGTTCACCTCTGAACCCAAGACAATCATCTGCAGCATCCCACAAGCTTCATCCCTCAACCCGACCCTCTTCAACACCTACATGTCCCCTCTGGCCAACACAGTCAGACAGCACAGACTCAACTTTATCTCCTATGCTAACGACAGCCAGCTCATCCTCTCACTGTCAGAAGACCCCTGCACCAACAGAGCCAACTTCCACAGATGTATGATGAACGTCGGGTGGAGACATGAAGGCAAGAGCACTTAGAAGGACGGTTCAAAGGTAAACTTAAACCTCAGTTCTAAAATTCCTCCACACCATGATGCCATTGAAATGCCTACCTGGGTTATAGGCCAAAAGACAGCACCTATAACCACATTCCGTCCTAATCGTAGTGTGCTCACTGACGAACCTAGGATGAGTGCTTCCACCCATTTAGGAAACTGGAAATCGCTAAAGTGTAAGGCCTCCATTTTTTGGTCCTGAGGAAGGATATTTTCACACAAGGGCTATTCCAGGCAAAAAGATGTTAATCCTACAACTTGGTGTTGAGGATCACTCATCCACTCACCACCGTTTTGTTTTAGTCTTAGCCCCATCCAATTTTCTCTTCCCTAAATAAAGATGGACAGGATAGGAGACAATTTTGACTCATTCACCACAGTCTACTTCCAGGCAGTCTCTCTCCTGGTAGAGGTTTTGATGTCACTTGAAGAATGGGACCCACAAGTGGCAGACCCTATGATGGCCCTATCCACCAAACCACACTAGAAGAGATAATATATGCCGCAGAATGTAAATGTGTAGTTCAGGGTCTCCGATACAAACAAATTTTGAGTCTCTGGCCTTGAGACTGTTGTATTTCATTCTCCCCCCTCTGTCTGATTAATAATAAGTATGATGAACACAACAACTAGTTGAAGGACATCTGTTTCAAGCTGTACACGGACAAGATGGAAGTCCTCATCTTGGGGAACAACACCTCGCCATAGAACGACACATGGTACCCTGCAGAACTTGGTCCACCCCCGCCCTGACAGACCACGCCGACTACCTCAGAATCATCATTGACATCAACACATCTATGAAGAAACCGGTAAGCACATTCTCACCCACTTGCTTCCACACTCTATGCATGCTCCACAAGATCTTCAGGTGCCTCTCAGCCAACACCAGAAGGACCAGCACACTGGCCCTCATCACCAGCAGGTTGGACTACAGGAATACACTCTACATACGAATTACTGCATGCCTCTTGAAGAGACTACATACAGTACAAAACTCAGCAGCAAGACTCATCCACGACCTACTCATATGGACCCACATCACACCCAACATCAAAAAGCTACAGTGGCTCCCAATCCAGAAGAGATGCCAGTTCAAGATGCTGATCCACGCATGCAAAGCCCTGTACAATGAAGAACCAACATTCATCAACAAATGCATGACCTTCCACCAACTTGCCAGACACCTACGATTCGCCTCCCTCAGCCTCGCCGATACCCCCTGGATCCATCAAACAGCCGAGGACGCTCTTTCTCAAACCTGGCAGCCAAAGCTTGAAACAATCTTCCCTGCACCTCAACACTCCAGTAATTTGAATGAACAGATCACCACACAGCAGCCAGCAACCCCAACACCTTCAGACCCTCACAGGTGATTTTCTGTGCTTTATAAATAATTGTTTGATTGACAAAAGTTTCTATTATTTTAGTGTTTTGAGTAACAAATTTCTGTTGAGGAGTGAGCCTGAACCAAGAGATATTTAGGAGCCTTAGGGCCTTTTTATTGGAAAGAAGGGTATCTCTAGAAAAGACTTCCGTAAATAATACATTGTGGGTCATAACACTGGTAAATCTGTATAGAGAATGCACCATATGAAGGGCAACTGGAATTATGCGATTGTGCGAACACAGCGATTTTTGCGGAGTTATAGATTTGCTGCATTTTCCAAATAATCCATCATTTGCTGCCTAATTTGCAGATTTTAATTAAAAAAAATTGTTTCTAGCTCAAGCAATTCAAAAGTTACTAAAAATGCAGCAGCACATGTTACAATACATTGAAAGGCCTTTTTCAAATGTTGACTGACTACCTTCCTGTAGCTTATTTCTATGTTTGGGTATAAAACTGGTATTAATGTGGTGCACCCAATATCCAGACAGTGTTACTGTTAACAAGTGTAAAAGTACACAATAATGAAGTAATACCATTAAATGATGTGCTGCGTATGGTTCATAATTTGCCTTTTCTTGCTGCATAAATTCCTCAACCTTGCCACATAATTTGGCCCTCTTCTGCCACATAATTTCAGTGACTCTGACTATGGGGGTCATTAGGATCGCGGACGGACTGTCCGCGACCCCAGAGTAGGAGGGAACGTCCGCATTGGCTGTGGCGTTCCCTCCGTGCAGATTAGGATGTGACCGCCAGGGTGGAGGTCACATCCTCTATCTTTAACATTGAGGCAGGTGCAGCTTTAAGCTGCACCGGCCTCATTGTTAAAAATGCATGCACCGCATTTACGTGCACAAAGCGGCAGGCACCGCGCGTTGACTGCTGCTTTGTGCACACAAATGCAGGGGGGTACCATAGGTACCCCCCTTGTGCACCCCCCACTCCCCCTTCACCCAGGGTGCCCGCAACGGCCCCCCGAAGTGAAGGTCCGTATGCTTTTCCACAACCGAAAAGCCGCCACGGAAAAGCATACACTTTACACCATCCTAATATGGCTGGCGGCGTCTGATAAACACCGCCAGCCATGTTAAAGCTATTCCGCCGCGGTCAGAAGGCGACCGCGGCAGAAAGGCTGCGGACGGATTTCAAGACCCACCACCATCCTAATATGGCGGTGGGTCTTTCGAGGCTCCGCAGTGTTTTTTCCGCATCCTCCGGGCCGGCGGTGGCTTCCGCCGGGCCAGAGAATGCGGGAAAACCGCTATCATAATCGGCCCCTACACGTCTTAAAATTCAGTTTTGGGGACACAGGTCTCCAATCAAAGATTTGTCTATTAAACTTCTTCTTTAAGGCCGCCAGTGATTGATGTTTCTAAATGATATATCCACCTTGGTTCAGTGTACAGAAGCATTTTTTTCGGTATTTCCCATATTGATTGGCATCAGTTCATTAACTATTCATTGAAGATCTTTTTCAGAGTGGTCCATTTCCAAAAAGATGTTGCATCAATCTTTTAGTCGCCCTTCTACATCTTATGATGCTCCTATGTTCGTTGATCCTGGTCCTTATTGTGTGGGTCATCATCCCTGTATATATCAAGCCACATGGGAATAGTGGTGCGAGAGACGGGGACTCAGTGAGAATTGGGCCATTTATGGTCATGAAGAGCAAGAAAGCTTGCGTTCTGCTCCTGTAAGGTTCCAGGACCTGAGGAGCACTATTTGGGGGCCAGGCAGCTGGGTTCATAGGCTGGTGTAGGATGCTGGAGTGACTTTCATGTCCCACAGGCTCAGCTCAGGAGGTCAAGAGACTAACCCTTGGATACCCTCTGGTGTCCTGAGTTTAAGATGAGGTTGCAGGTCCAGCTATTCCTCCCCAGGCAAGAGGCCAGCTGACAGCTGGTCACCACAGCAGCGCATCAGTTCCTTCAGAATAGCAGTCCAGCAGAATGTCATTCTTTTCAGCAGCACATCAGTCCTTCTTCCTTCCTGGCAGAGTATCGACTGGTTCTGAAGTGTACCAAAGAGTTCATGTCTGTGGTCCAGAATTTATACACAATTGTGCCTTTAAAGGGGGAAGAAGGGGAGTGTGGCCAAGATGCTGGAGTGAGCGGACAAGGCTTCTCAACGGTCGGTCCTCGACCAATGACTAGCACCTAACATAGGGGCTGATTAGGATTGTGGTGAATCCGCATCCTCCGGGCCGACGGAAGCCACCGCCGGTCTGGGGGATGCGGATTCACCGCCTTGGTGAGGGAAAACACCAACCGCCACATTAGGATGGCGTTGGGATCAGCGGCGGATGGCAAGTCTGTTCGCCGCTGATACGCGGTGGGTGTACGCAAATATGGTGGCGGTGTCTGCAAGACCTTGCCAGCCATATTACGATGCAGGCGGAAACATGCTTTTCCACAGCGGGTTTTCCACCGTGGAAAAGCATGTGGTCTTTTGTTTTTGGGGGCCCGTTGCGAGCCCCCAGGGTGTTGGGGGTTGAGGGGTGCACATGGGGGGTACCTATGGTACCCCCCTGCATTTGCATGCACAATGCGGCAGGCACCACGCAGTGCCTGCCACTTTGTGCATGCAAATACACAGCATGCATATTTGACTTGGCGGCGGGTGCTGCTTAAAGCAGCACCTGCCGCAATGTCAAATATACGGGATGTCAATCAATCAATCAATCAAGGCATTTATATAGCGCACTACTTACCCGGAGGGTCTCAAGGCGCTTGGGGGGGTGGAGGGGGGGTGCCGCTACTGCTCGAACAGCCAGGTCTTGAGCTTCTTCCTGAAGGAGAGGTGGTCTTGGGTCTGGCGAAGGTCGATCGGGAGGGTGTTCCAGGTTTTGGCGGCCAGGTAGGAGAAGGCCCTTCCTCCTGTTGTCGCTCTTCGGATGCGGGGGACGGCGGCGAGGGCGTGGTTGGTCGATCGGAGGTGGCGTTTGGGAGCGTAGAAGTTGATGCGGTTGTTGAGGTAGCCCGGGCCTTGGTCGTGTAGGGCTTTGTGTGCGTGGGTGAGGAGACGGAAGGTGATTCTTTTGTTGACGGGTAGCCAGTGCAGGTCTCTCAGATGTCCGGAGATGTGGCTGCGCCGGGGGATGTCGAGGATGAGTCTGGCAGATGCGTTCTGGATCCGCTGGAGTCTCTTCTGGAGCTTGGCGGTGGTTACGGCGTAAAGGGCGTTGCCGTAGTCCAGTCGGCTGGTGACGAGGGCCTGGGTGACCGTCTTCCTGGTCTCGGTGGGGATCCATCGGAAGATCTTCCGTAGCATGCGCAGGATGTTGAAGCAGGACGCGGAGACGGCCTTGACTTGTCTGGTCATGGAGAGGGAGGAGTCCAGGATGAAGCCCAGGTTGCGTGCGTGGTCTGTCGGTTTGGGTGCGGTGCCCAGGGCGGGGGGCCAACAGGAGTCGTCCCAGGCGGAGGCCGAGGAGCCCAGGATGAGGACTTCCGTCTTGTCTGAGTTCAGTTTCAGGCGGCTGGTGGTCATCCACTCGGCTACGTCTTTCATTCCTTCGTGGAGGTTGGTTCTGGCGGCGGCGGGGTCGTTGGTCAGGGAGAGGATCAGCTGGGTGTCGTCGGCGTAGGAGATGATGTTGAGGTTGTGTTGGCGTGCGATGGCCGCAAGGGGGCTCATGTAGACGTTGAAGAGGGTGGGGCTGAGCGAGGAGCCCTGAGGAACGCCGCAGATGACTTCCGTGGCTGCAGATCTGAACGGTGGTAGGCGGACTCTCTGTGTCCTTCCAGCGAGGAAGGAGATGATCCACTCCAGTGCCTTCTCTTGGATGCCGATGTTGCTGAGGTGCTGCACTAGGGTGCGGTGGCAGACTGTGTCGAACGCCGCGGAGAGGTCTAGGAGGATGAGGGCCGCTGTTTCACTGTTGTCCAGCAGGGCTCGGATGTCATCGGTGGCGGCGATGAGGGCGGTCTCGGTGCTGTGGTTGGCTCGGAAGCCAGACTGTGAGGGGTCGAGGGATCCATTCCTCTCAAGGAAGGCGGCCAGCTGCTTGTTGACGGTCTTCTCGATGACTTTGGCTGGGAACGGGAGGAGCGAGATGGGGCGGTAATTCTTGAGTTCGGTGGGGTCCGCTGTTGGTTTCCTAAGTAGGGCGCTGAGTTCGGCGTGCTTCCAGCTCTCAGGGAAGGTGGCGGTGTCGAAGGAGGTGTTGATGATGTCCCGCAGGTAGGGTGCGATGACAGCGTCGGCTTTGTTGAAGACGTGGTGAGGGCAGGGGTCGGTCGGAGATCCGGAGTGGATCGAGTTCATCGTGCGGATGGTGTCTTCTGTGTTGATCCGGGTCCAGGCGTTGAGGGTGGTGGTGGGGGGCGTTGGTGCGGTCGTGGGGAGCGTTGTTTGTGGGCCGAAGCTGTTGTGTATGTCAGCGATCTTGTTGTGGAAGTAGGAGGCGAGGGAGTTGCAGAGGTCTTGCAACGGGGTGATGTCGTTGTTTCCGGCGTTGGGGTTGGAAAGCTCTTTCACGATGTTGAAGAGTTCCTTGCAGTTGTGTGCGTTGTTGTCCAGCCGGTCCTTGAATGCTGTTTTCTTGGTGGCGCGGATCAGTTGATGGTGCTTCTGGGTGGCGAGCTTGAGGGTGGCCATGTTGTCCGTTGTTGGGCCTTCTCCAGGCTTTCTCGAGGGCTCGGCAGTTCTTCTTGGAGCTCTTGAGTTCGTCGGTGAACCATGGGGCCTTCTTGCTGCCGGGTCTGCTAGGCGGGGTCCTCAGTGGGGCGAGGTCGTCTGCGCAGTTGCTGATCCACTTCGTGAGGTTGTCGGCGGCCTGGCTGGGGTTCGCTGAGTTGGCGGGAGGGTCCTGGCTCAGGGAAGCGGCGAGCTGGTCTGCTGTGATCTTGTTCCAGTTTCTTCGAGCCACCTGTTGCTGGTGGATTGTGGATCTTCTGAAGGTGAAGTGGACGCAGCTGTGGTCCGTCCAGTGGAGTCCGGTGGCGTGGCTGAAGACGATGTCCTTGCTGGATGAGAAGACAGCGTTGAGTGTGTGTCCGGTGAGGTGGGTGGGGGAGGTTACCAGCTGCTTTAGTCCGAGGTTAGCGAGGTTGTCAAGCAGGGTGGTGGTGTTGCGGTCGCTGTTGTTCTCCAGGTGGAAGTTGATGTCCCCCAGGAAGATGTAGTCAGCGGAGGGGAGGGCGTGCGGGCTGATGAAGTCGGCGAAGTCTTCGCTGAATTGTGTGCGTGGTCCCGGGGGTCTGTAGACGAGGGTGCCTCTGAGGGTGGTTTTGGGGTCCGTGTGGATCTGGAAGTGCAGGTGTTCGGCGGTTGTCAGGGTATCGTCGGTGTTGGTCGTGATGCGGATGGTGTCCCTGTAGATGATGGCGATGCCTCCTCCCGTCTGTTTGACGCGGTCTCTTCGGGTGATCTTGTAGCCCTCTGGGATGGCGATGGCATGTCGGGCCCTGAGGAGTCGTTCATCCAGGTTTCCGTGAGGAAGGCGACGTCAGGAGCTGTGGTGTCGAGGAGGTTCCAGAGTTCGATGGTGTGTCTGTGGACGGAGCGGGTGTTGAGTAGGATGCACTTGAGGTGGTTGCTGCTGGTGTTCGGCTTGGCGGGTGTTGGTGCGGGGCCGGTCCGGTTGCAGGCGAACTTGCAGGCATGACAGCTGAAGGGTCCGTGGGTTCGTCTCGGGGTGGCTCGGTAGCATCCCGGGGTTCGGCCGGTGTTGAGTGCGTTGAGGGTGGCGGCGTCATACGTCCGGCGGGTGGGCTGGGGTCTGCGGGGGCCAGAGGTCCTGGTCCTGGGCGCGGTCCAGGCGCGGACGGGCGCAGACAGGCTTACCTTTGGCGCACCTTCGGCGCACAATCGGCGCACCCGCTGCGTGTGCACGCTGCGCGTTTGCCACTCTGCCATAAGAGGAGAGTGGGGGGGGCGGAGCGAGGGAGGGGCAGCTGGGAGGCGGGAGCTGGGCGGCGAATGGGAAGGCTCCAGGTGGAAGGGGGCGGGGCCGCAGGGGATCAGCGGCGGGGAGCGGGGAGGTGGCAGGAAGTGCAGCGGGGGCACAGCGGGAAAAACGGCGGCAATAGACAAACAAGGAAGAAGACAGACAGGCTGGGCACCGCTGGGGAAAGCAGCACCAGCACAGGGGGAATAAAACGAAAGTACAGGAACAACGAACAACAGGGCAAAAGGCACACAGGCAGCAGGGAGTGGCACTGCGCTCCAGAAGCAGAGACCACGCCTCGTGGTCAGGGGCACAGCTGCGGGCAGCGGCGGGAACGGGGCAGCCTGGGCACACACACGGGGAGTGCGCGTGGTGCGTGGTGTAGTGACCAGCCCAGAGGCACAGAGGTCACAGATCACCACTGCGTGCACTCCTCCCTATATGGTCCAGTGGGAGGGAGGGGCAGCTGGGAGGTGGGAGCGGGGCGGCGAATGGGAAGGCTCCAGGTGGAAGGGGGCGGGGCCGCAGGGGATCAGCGGCGGGGAGCGGGGAGGTGGCAGGAAGTGCAGCGGGGGCACAGCGGGAAAAACGGCGGCAATAGACAAACAAGGAAGAAGACAGACAGGCTGGGCACCGCTGGGGAAAGCAGCACCAGCACAGGGGGAATAAAACGAAAGTACAGGAACAACGAACAACAGGGCAAAAGGCACACAGGCAGCAGGGAGTGGCGTTGCGCTCCAGAAGCAGAGACCACGCCTCGTGGTCAGGGGCACAGCTGCGGGCAGCGGTGGGAACGGGGCAGCCTGGGCACAGACACGGGGAGTGCACGTGGTGCGTGGTGTAGTGACCAGCCCAGAGGCACAGAGGTCACAGATCACCACTGCGTGCACTCCTCCCTATATGGTCCAGTGGGAGGGAGTGGCAGCTGGGAGGCGGGAGCGGGGCGGCGAATGGGAAGGCTCCAGGTGGAAGGGGGCGGGGCCGCAGGGGATCAGCGGCGGGGAGCGGGGAGGTGGCGGGAAGTGCAGCGGGGGCACAGCGGGAAAAATGGCGGCAATAGACAAACAAGGAAGAAGACAGACAGGCTGGGCACCGCTGGGGAAAGCAGCACCAGCACAGGGGGAATAAAACGAAAGTACAGGAACAACGAACAACAGGGCAAAAGGCACACAGGCAGCAGGGAGCGGCGCTGCGCTCCAGAAGCAGAGACCACGCCTCGTGGTCAGGGGCACAGCTGCGGGCAGCGGCGGGAACAGGGCAGCCTGGGCACACACACGGGGAGTGCGCGTGGTGCGTGGTGGAGTGACCGGCCCAGAGGCACAGAGGTCACAGATCACCACTGCGTGCACTCCTCCCTATATGGTCCAGTGGGAGGGAGGGGCAGCTGGGAGGCGGGAGCGGGGCGGCGAATGGGAAGGCTCCAGGTGGAAGGGGGCGGGGCCGCAGGGGATCAGCGGCGGGGAGCGGGGAGGTGGCGGGAAGTGCAGCGGGGGCACAGCGGGAAAAAAGGCGGCAATAGACAAACAAGGAAGAAGACAGACAGGCTGGGCACCGCTGGGGAAAGCAGCACCAGCACAGGGGTAATAAAACGAAAGTACAGGAACAACGAACAACAGGGCAAAAGGCACACAGGCAGCAGGGAGCGGCGCTGCGCTCCAGAAGCAGAGACCACGCCTCGTGGTCAGGGGCACAGCTGCGGGCAGCGGCGGGAACGGGGCAGCCTGGGCACACACACGGGGAGTGCGCGTGGTGCGTGGTGGAGTGACCGGCCCAGAGGCACAGAGGTGACCGCAAGGGTGGCGGTACATCCTAATTCCAACGGAGGGACCGCCACTGCCCCTGCGGACGGTTCCTCCACCTCGGGGGTGGCGGACGGACGCAGGTCCGTCCGCCATCCTAATAGGCCTCATAGTTACTAATAGGCATCATAGTTACCCCTGGCTGGATCTGCACTCAGGGGAGCAGCACAATATCGGTGGGCGAGTGTCGAGTGCTTGGAACCACGGGGTGCTTGACAGGCTCCGATTTGGTGAAGTTCGAGACTGGGAGCACGCCGCGGCCTGCGGAAGGCATAGCTCGCGCATCAGGACAAGGACTCCCAGACCACCGTAGCAGGGATGGTCCCTCGAGTGACGCTATCTTCGGGGTAGACCGCTGGGAATGAGAACATGCCTTTTCTGTCACCACCTGATCTACGGTAGGTGAAGTGGCCCCAGGGCAGTGGCAAATGAAGAGGGGTTGCTGTCATGGCCCTGGAGACTCTTGTGTGGGAGGATATGCACACTGCTGAAGCTGGACAGCACGCTGGTGGGAGCGGATGCCCCTAAATCCCGACCCCACAAGCATTTTCCCAGTCCTACTGCTGGGGTTGGGGCCTCGGCAGTGGACGTGCTGGGTGCCTGTGTGGGCCCAGAGCTGGGCCTGTTCCTTTCCACATGACTTCTTAGGTGTGGGCCCTCCCCAACTGCTTCTCCTCAGATTGTAAAGCTATTTGGGCCCTGGAACGACTCCTGGTGGCCCACCGCGCTGGCCACCGCACCGACACCCACGGACCATGCACGCAGCCTATGATTCATCTTGGACTCCACGCTCACACTGTCCAAACAAGTCAACGCCATCTCATCCTCATGCTTCAACACCCTGCGCATGCTCCGAAAAGATATTCAGAGAGATCCCCACCGAAACAAGAAGAAGCGTCACCCATGCCCTCGTCACCAGCCGGTTGGACTACGGCAACGCCCTCTATGCAGGAACCACAGCAAAACTTCAGAGAAGACTCCAGCGCATACAGAACGCCCCCGCTCGCCTCATCCTCGACATCCCTCGCCACAGCCACATATTCGCCCACCTGAGAGACCTGCACTGGCTTCCAGTCAGCAAGAGAATAACGTTCAGGCTCCTCACCCACGCACACAAGGCTCTCCGCGACATAGGCCCCGATTACCTCAACAGACGCCTCACGTTCTACACTTTGTCCCGCCAGCTCCGCTCCACCATCCTCGCCCTTGCCACCATCCCACGGATTTGCGGAACCACCACCAGAGGAAGGTCGTTCTCCTACCTGGCCACCAAGACCTGGAACTCCCTCCCCGTCCAACTTCGACTGACCCAGGACCACCTCACCTTCAGGAGACACCTCAAGACCTGGCTGTTCGAGCAGTAGCAGCACCCCCCCCCCCAGTGCTTCGAGACCCTCACGGGTGAGTAGCACACTTTACAAATGCTATGATTGATTAATTGATTGACTTACATAGCCTCCACCGAAATGCACCTCGGGGGCACCTTTGCTATGGTGACTTTATGGTAGAAGTGCCCTCTAATCATCAAGGCCAAGGACTACACAGGATGTCCCTCAGGAATTCTCAGGCTCCACATCTTGAACAGCGGGCATAGACCCTCAGCACAGACAAGCATACCAAAGCCGAGCAGTCTTGCCTGTACATACAGCTCCTGCCGGTTTGGGTGGACCTTTGGGGGAGCACGAGACAGGCCTCAGCAGCCTAGCGAGGATTGAGTTCTCCCTGAGCCCTTGGACCTGTATCTCCTCAGATCCTGGTGGGGGTTCACTAGCAGTGCTGGACATCTGCAGCTGAGTGGCAGGGTGACTTCTGCGCCCCGGCCTTCTGGGACTCCTATCACTCCCTTGACACTGGAGCCGAACTGGGCTGGGTCCTGTGGGACTGTGGGCTGCCCTTAGAACACGAGGCCAAGCTGGGAGGCAGCAGCTGCCTGCGCTCTGGTCCTGCAGGGAACCCGACTCTGCACTGGCAGATAGCTCAGGAGATCATCTGGCTGTGCCCACACGCCTCTGGATGCCTTTGCTTTCCCGATGCAAGGGTGCGAAGCAGGCCCTCAACCAAAGGCAAATAAGATAGCTTCCGTCAAGGGTATGTTGACTAAAGGCAAGATAGACTCCCAACAAGAGAAAGCACCAATGGAGGACACTAAACATCCGGGTGGAGACGGGAGCATGGACGGCTCGGTGACAGGCAAGTTCCTGGAAGCACTATTTGCATCATTACGGGAGGATATGCAGACAGTCAAAAAGGATCTCATGCTGGAGTACAGGTAGGTGCCTGAGACATCAACAAGGTGGGAGAGGGAGTGGAAGTCCTGGAAGAGGGCTCCCTAACTAGCGATTCAGAAATTAAAGCTCTACAACATGGGATCATTCTCCTACAATATCAGCAGTTAAATCTCCAGGGTCACACCGAAGACCTTGAAAATAGGTTGCGAAGAAACAACATTCGCATTAGGGCCGCACTCACGGGATCTGAAGGACGGATCTGTAAGGCTATGTCCAGGCCTTGTTTAGAAGCATACTGGGAGACAATATGCCGAGTAGCATCAAGTTAGATAGATTTCATAGGGTTGGCTTCCCCAGGACATCTCCCCGCCCACCTGCGGACATCCTGGTTTGTGTTCACAACTTTACGGAGAAGGAAGCAATCCTCAAGTTGGCCCAATCAGACCAGAAGATTCAATTTCACAGCCATTCCCTCCAACTGTTTCAAGACCTAGCAGCATCTACTCTACTGAAACAGAAAGAATACTGCCTGGTCACCGGACACCTCTGCTCTCAGGGCATTTCCTACACCTGGGGCCACCCATTTCACCCTATTTTCCAACTGAATGGCAATTATCACCAATTACACTATTTATCAGAGGCTTATAAAATCCTCAAGATCGCACCATCTGATTCTTCCAAGAAGGGGAGGTTCCTAGACAGGAACAGCCGCAGGGCCCAGAGGGGTCTGAGGCCTGCGCCCTATACGCCGGACCTGGAAGCCATGGCAAAAGAGAGATCAGAGGTGCAGCACTCCCTCTCCAGCGGAGACAAAAATACTGATCCCCCTCATATGCTGCTCCCCCCTCATAGGGTACAGTGCATTGGCAGGGGGGTTGCTGACACAGGGGTGGTGACGAAGGCGTTAACTCATCTCGAGCAGTGTTAGCCCGCTCTGCCCTGGTAACCCCCATGGATCCAGACTTCCAAGTCACAAAGGACTACATGGACTACTTGTTTATTTTAGTTTTTTGTTGCTTGTTGAGGGGTTTGGGTATTGTTACAAGGCTTCCCTTTCCACTGACTACTTATGGGCCTAGCGATGTTTCTGTGCATCTCTGCTACCACACCCTGCATAACTGGCTCTCCTGCACCGTGCAGCTTGCATCCTGGCCCCCCCACTTCTGCTTGTCTATTTCCCACCACCATTTGTACTATGGAGGTCAAACTACTTAGTCTTAATGTAAAAGGCCTTAACAATCCCATTAAAAGATCTGCGATACTTTCCTTTTTAGAACACTCACAAGGGTATATATGCTTGCTTCAGGAAATGCATTTGCTAGTTCAAGACACTCATACAATGCAGAATAGGAGATACCCACAGCAGTTTTGGTCTTTGGGAGGTGGTAAAGAGGGGGTGGCAGTTATCATCTCCAGTCACTTTCCGGGGACTATCTAAGGTACTTGTTTTGAGATTAAGGGTAGCTTATTGGCCATCTGGGTGCAAGTATACATGCTTCACTTCACAACAGCTTCCCAATATAGCCCCAAAGAATGTCAGGAGAAATGTATTATGGAGGCACTCACAGGGGTTCTCCAAACCCGGATCGGGTTTTCTTTGTGGGTGGAGACTTTAACATAGTCATGGACGGGGGTGGGACCGTTCTGGACAACGGACAGGACAGGCAAGGGCCTTCTCCCCAGAGGGACTGACCTGGCTAACTGACTGTGGGCTACGCGATGTGTGGCGCCTTCAACACCCCAAAAAACGGGACTATAGGTTTTATTCCACAGCACACATACGCTATGAATGACTAGACCATTTCCTAGCCTATCCTTCGGCATAGGCACAAACAACAGACTCTTCCATTGAGCCTCACTCCCTATCCGACCACGCAGCAATCACACTTACCTTTATAACTCACACCCCTCCTCTCAGCGACCACCCTGGTGCCTGCATGAGACACTGTTGCACTCCCCTGACGTTGTGTCCTTAATCAGGCAAACAATCACTGACTACCTAGAATTTAATGATTCAGGTGAGGTTCCTCTTTCCTCAGTCTGGGAGGTCCTCACAGTGGTTGTCACTCAGAGGTGCTCTTATAGGGAAAGAGACTCATGATAATAAGGCCCGGAAGGATAATGGGGAGAAGTTGGGTAAATCGGTGCTAGAACTTGAGTCTATTCACAAGCACACAGGAGCTCCCTGAATGTGGCGACTTCAACTCATGCACCTTGTTTTTGACAGAGCTGAATATGCCATGCTTCGTCTCAAACACAAATTTCATGTAGGGACTAATAAAGGGGGTCGGATACTAGCCCATTGCCTACGTAGCTAGCAGCATGCAAACGCAGTCTAAGCTATTCATACGCGATCTGGACTGGTGACATCTGATGCCCTTGACATTGCAGCAGAATTCCAGCCATTTTATGCTAATCTGTACAAACGAGACCACGTAGAAACCTCTGACCCTCGGCTTTATGCCTAGTCTGCGGCGATCACCCCGCTTCCACCTCTTGAATCAGGGACACTTGATCAGCCCATCAGAATAGACGAGGTGATCTCTGTGATCGCAAGGCTGAAACCCATGAAGTCGCCAGGCCCGGACAGGTACAGCTCAATTTTATACAAGACGTTTTACTCTGAACTACCGCCTCTACTTAACCGCCTTTTTAATTCCTTCGCAGAGACTACAACACTGACTAAATCTACGCTGCAAGCTTCTATATCGGTAATCCCGAAACCCAGGAAAGATCCCCAGCAATGCAGCTGCAAATGCCCGTTATCCTTGCTTAATGGGGATGCAAATCTGTTTGCTAGGATCTTGGCGCACCCCCCTCAATCCTCTGATGTCTGGCCTGATCAACCCTGACCAGGTCGGGTTTTTCTCCTTGGGTCAGTGTGGGGACAACACCAAACATGTGTGTCACCTCATCGACAAATTTCAGCGCACCCGGGAAGAAGCCCTCTTACTGGCTATAGATGCGGAGACAGCATTGAATAGAGTGCACTTGCCTTATCTATTTGCAAATCGTAGGTACTTTGGGGTGGGTGAGCATTTTATGAACTGGGTACACTGTATATACAGCGTGCCCAGTGAAACTGTTCAGGTTCATGGAGTGAGATCTGACAGGTTCCGCTTGTAACAAGGCACAAGGCAGAGCTGCCCGCTTTCCCTGCTCCTCTTCGCTTTATACATGGAAGCCTTTGTTCAATGATTGAGAGATGACCGCAATGCGGTGGGCATTAAGTTTGGAGCTGATCAACATCTGATTAGGATCTACGCAGACAACATTATATTTTCAGTCACCCAGCCCCTCTCCTTACTCCCTGCTATCATCTCAGAGCTGGACACGTTCAAGTCTACATCAGGCTTCAAGATAAACCTGCTAAAATCGCAAATTTTAAATCTTTCCATCCAACCATACACAACAGCAAGCCTTACACCCTCAGTATGATTTTCTATGGGTAGAATTTGATCTTCCTTACCTAGGAATAGTATTGGCCCCGGGCCTCCCAAGAACCGCGCACACCAACTACTCTAGACTCAGGGCCTCAATCCGTAAAGACCTGGAATGGTGACTGCACCTTCCTCTATCTTGGCTAGGCAGGATAGTCATGGTGAAGGTGAACATGCTACCCCGGGCCCTTTATATCTTCCAGACGCTCCCCCCCCCGCCCCCCAGCCAGGGAGCTGAGTCAGCTCCAACGTAAAATAGATTGCTTCATTTGGGGAGAAATGAAACCCAGACTACAGAAACAACTACTGCAACACACTAATCTGGAAGAGGGTCTAGGAGTCCTGAATGCCTTGCAGTATTTCCAAGCAGCTCAATTTAGATATATGATAGAGTATGATAGAGTGGAATCGCCCAATGACGGAGAAGCACTGGGTCTTTATGGACCAAACGGTGACTGTCTCGCACATTGGAGGGAGGCCCGGCTCCATGGAACTTGGGCACTCTACTCATCCCCAGTTACTAACCTAAAATTACAAATCTAGGACAGGGTGGTGAGCACAGCTGGGCTCTCATCATTCCCCCCCTCCTATGACCTCATTATTCGCAAACCCAGAGTTTCCTCCCAGGTTATTATTGGGCATCGCCAAATGCTGGTTGGTGGGCAGCTGTAAGAGGGTCAGATGCCTCTTCGATCACAATGGCCCATCCCTTTTGACCAACTTAAATTACAATATTCTTTAGTGGAGCATGACAGGTTCAGCCATACCCAACTCACTCACCTGCTGCTCAGCCCTAACACGCACCATAATGCAAGTAAACCTATGACCCCCTTCGAAAAATGAATGTTCCTCAAAACAGATGACAAGAAACTTACTTTAGAAATCTATCACTTCCTGATGAAAGTTGCCTCCTAAACATAGGACCCTGGGTCAACTTCGCTTGGGAGACAGAACGTCGGTGGTCTCTCTGAAAAAGACTGGGGAGACATATTCTGTAGGGTGAACAGACAGAATATTGAGTCTTTTGTTTAGAAGTACCATAATATCGAGTTGTAAATATCGAGGTACAAGAATATCGACAGCAAGAATATCGTGGACCAGAATATCGACAGTAAGGTAAGAAATATCGTTTTTTAAAATATTGAGGACAGTAATATCGTTTGTAAAAAAATTGTTGTTAATAATATTGGTTTATAATAGTGTTATGTACTTTAGTATGTATTTTAAATGTATGTGTTCTATATTTTTGTTCAAGTATTGTATTTATTTTTATGTATTACAGTTTTAGAAGTTATTAAAAAAATGTAAAGTAAATTTTGCGTTTTAGTTCCGTAGCGGGCTTTAGGTTTATAGGTGAATAGGGTGGGAAGTAATTTAATTATTATAAATTCAAAAATAATTTTTAGAAGTTAGTAATTATTTTTTATTAAATTTTGCATGTGTATTCTGTAGCAGGTGTGGGTTTATAGGGGAATAGGGTGGGAAGTACTTTAAGTATAATTAATTAATTATTAGTATTTATTAATTAAAACATTTATACATTTAATATTTTATATTGTTTATTTTGGTAATTCATTTTTTTATCAATTGGTTATTAATTGTTTGTTAATTATTATTATTAATTTGTTAAGTAAATTAATTATGTTATTTCTTTAGGAGCGGGTTGTGGGTTTATAGGGGAATAGGGTGGGCAGTAATTTAATTATATTTATTAATTGATCATGTTTAATAATGATTAATTAAGTATTTATGTTTTTATATTGCTACTTGTGGTAAATAATGTATTCTTAATTAGCTAATAATTGTTTGTTAACCATTAAGAATTAATTGATAAATGTGTAAATTGTGTTCTTTTTTTAGGAATGGGTTGTGGGGCTATAGGGGAGTATGGTGGGAAGTAATTTAATAATAATTAAATTATTTATAATTTTAATGATTTAATATTTATGTTTTTAATTTTTATATTGAAAATGGTGGTAAATAATATCTTGTTAATTATTTATTAAGTGGTTATTAATATTTCTTAGTTATTAGCTAATTATGTTATTTGTGTCATTTGTTTTACGTGTGTTGTGTGTTGATGGAGGAGTAGGCTGGGCAGTAATTTAATTTTAATATATTTTAAAAAAAATGTATTATAAAATTTGATTTAAGATGTTTTATATTGTTAATTGTGTGAATGAAATTATTTTTATTATTTTTAAATCGCTTGGTAATTTTAATTAATTATTTAGATAATTAGTAATTAATTATGTTAATAGTGTTATGTTTTAGAACATTGGTGGTGTCATTTATAGGGGAATATAATGGGAGGCAAAAAAAATGAATGTATTAATTATTTGGTTATTCATTTTAATCATTTTGCTTGAGTAGAATAGAAAATTATTCCTCTATGCAATCCAACACTTTCCCTACTGTTGCACTCAGTGGAGTGGGGAATAGTATTTTTTACCCTTATGCAATCCAACACTTTCCCTACTGTTGCGCTTGCTGGAGTGGGAATAGTAATTCTTACCCCTCCGCTATCCAACACTTTCCCTATGGTTGCACTCGCTGGAGTAGGAATAGTAATTGTTGCCCCTCCGCTATCCAACACTTTGTCTACTGTTGCACTCCCTGGAGTAGGAATAGTAAATTATTCCTCTTCGCCAGCCAACATTTTCCCTACTGTTGCACTTGCCGGAGTGGGAATAGTAGCTGTTACCCCTCCACTATCAAATACTTTCTCTACTGTTGCACTCCATGGAGTGGGAATAGTAATTTATTCCCCTCCGCTATCCAATCCTTTCCCTACTGTTGCACACGCTGGAGTGGGAATAGTAATTGTTACCCCTCCGCTATCCAACACTGTCTTTACTGTTGCACTTGCTGGAGTGGGGATAGTAAGTTTTACCCCTACCCTATCCAACACTTTCCCTACTGTTGCACTCACTGGAGTGGGAATAGTAAATTATTCCCCTCTGCTATCCAACACTTTCCCTACTGTTGTACTTTGTGGAGTGGGAATAGTAATTGTTACCCCTCCGCTGTCCAACACTTTCCCTACTGTTGCACTAGCTGGAGTGGGAATAGTAATTTTTACCCCTATGCAATCCAACACTTTCCCTACTGTTGTACTTTGTGGAGTGGGAGTAGTAATTCTTACACCTCCGCTATCCAACACTTTTGCTACTGTTGTATTTGCTGGAGTGGGAATAGTAAATTATTCCCCTTCGCTATCCAACACTTTCCCTTCTGTTGTACTTTTGGAGTGGAAGTAGTAAATTATTCCACTCCGCTATCCAAAACTTTCTCTACTGGTGCACTCGCTGGAGGTAGAATAGTAATTATTACCTCTCTGCTATCCAACACTTTCCCTACTGTTGCACTCCCTGGAGATGGAATACTAATTTTATCCCCTCTGCTATCTAATATTTTCCCTACTATTGCTGTTAATGTAGTGTAAAATGTAATTGTAAAAGAATATACATATTTGGATATTTACATTTATTATATATATATTATATTTTTATTTTTATTTTACTGGAATGAAAAAGAACCTGAAATAGAACAAGTACAGTCAGGAATGCTGTGTGTGGCAGACATGAGCCTACTGAAAGACTTAACATCCCTGGAAGGTGAAGAACTGCTCAGTCAAACATCCCCATTGGAAACAGCCATAAGATCTGAAATTGACATATATGAAAGAGTTCGAACACCATTTAAACCCAAATCAGTGTTCACTCTGCTGTGGCCCAAAGATGGAATCAACATGTTATCAGACAATGTAATCAATGATCTAAAAACGCTATCATTATTCAGCAGCAAAGAGTTCATCAAGATAAATCACAACAAAAGAACTGAATATATCAACCTAATAAATAAGATCAAATTGAGACAAGACATCGTTGTTAGATGGTCAGATAAAGGCGGAACCATAGTCCTGTGGCCTTCAGAGATGTACAACCATGAAGCAAACATGCAATTACAGGACAGAGAGTGCTACAGCGGCATCAGAGCAACAAGAACAATAGGAATAAAAGAAAAATTTCACAAGGCACTGTATGAATGGAGAGGAGTGGGACTGCTATCGAAACAAGAGCTGGATTTCTTAAGGAATGATTACCCAAGAATCCCACAGCTATATCTTATACCTAAGATCCATAAAGACGCAGAGTGCCCCCCGGGGCAGACCGTTCATCTCCGCCATTGGAGGGCTATTTGAAAACACCAGCAGAGTCATAGATTATTTCCTCCAATCCTAAGTCTGTGAACTACCAGCATACCTTAGAGACACTGGGGACTTACTTACTAAAATGTATGATCATAGCTGGAATGACAATTTAGTTTTTATGACACTTGATGTACATACTTTATACACAAGCATTAGACACACAGACGGTCTTAAAGCTTTAAGCCACTATCTAGAGAAACAACCAATATCTCTGCACCAACACACCATGATGATACTACAAATGGCAGAGTGGTGCCTTGAAAATAATATTTGTATTTTTGAAAGGTTGCATTACAAACAAACACAGGGCACAGTCATGGGTATTTGCTTTGCCCCCAGCTATGCTAATTTGCATATGGGCTGGTGGGGGAAGCAAGTACTCATGGTGATACAGAAGGCATCTATGACAGAAAATGTTATACTGTACATGAGGTACATAGATGATATCTTCGTACTGTGGCAGGGTACAGAAGAAAGTGCCAACATGTTTGCTCAGGAAATCAATGACAACTGCTTGAATTTAGCTTTTACATGCACAACAAGTAAAACATCTATCAAATTCCTAGACCTTGAACTATACGTTGAAAACAACAAAATACAATCCAGAACCTACAGAAAACCCACGTCAGGAAAAGCAATCCTTCATGTCTGTAGTTTCCATCCTACCAAACTTAAGGAAAGCATCACATATGCAGAATGCCTTAGAAAGACCCGCAGCTGCAGCACATATGAGGGACTGAAACAATCTAAAGGCAGCCTCTTTTTGAGACTAAGACACAGAGGATACAGCACCCACACATTGAGGAACGCAGAGAGAAAATGTGAACTCACTGTTATAAGAGATCTCCTCTTCTCGCCAAGAAATAAACGCCTGACTGATGTGAAAAAAAACTGTAGGAAACACCACAATACTAATCACAGGGTTTAATACCTATCACAAAAACATGCAGAAAATCCTGTACAAACATTAGCAACTAGTACGCAGTGACTCCATCTTGGGCCAAGTGTGCAGTAAGACCCCACAGATAACTTTCAAAAAGGCCAAATCTATGCAACAAGAACTTGTCTGCATTGCACCATCAGTCAGTAAAGGGGCGATATGGCTTAAGCCCCAAAGGGGTTTCTACCTATGTTCAAAGTGTGAAGCGTGTAAACACTGCATTAACACCAGCTCCGTTCCTCTTTCTCTTAGAGAAACACCATTTGAAATCAGAGGTAATTACTCTTATAAAACAGACTTCTCTGATTACGTATTGCAATGTACTTGTGGTAAATGATATGTTGGCAGCACGATACACCCGGCACACGTGCGGATATTGCAGCATCTAAGAGCCATCGCTCATGATGACCCAGTGTATCCAGTTGCGAGACACATCAACTTGTTCATGCCGTCAAAACCCAAGATTTTTCATTTTTTGTCATCGACAGTATCCCCGAAAAAACCAGGGGAGGAAATATACAGCTGTCACTCAGGATATTGGAGTCTTGGTATATAATCCTCTTAGATTCCACAATCCCAAACAGCATGATTTCAGATGAGGTTCTGAACCTGCATCTATAATATCCGCTCCGCTTGTCCAGCACCCACAACCCGATCCGTAGTGTTAGGCTCTCACCACTTATAGTACACTTTTAAGGTTCTGTAGACACAATTTTCATGTTTTTGTGCACCAAACACACCATTAGCACCAAGTGTATTTGTGTTTTCTTTTACATTAAGCCTAGTAGATACTGGTTTTAACCAATAGGCCCCCTTCCCACTTGGGAAATACACAGTGTCACCTTGAGTACATACCCCTACACTACTATGCCTGTGCACCACTGCAACTGAATTCCCTCTCCACCAACAATGTAATCAGCCCCTCAGTGATTGTGAATATTTGTCCCTGTACTCTATGTGCAAGAAAATTAGGGTTTTTATTTTGTTGTGTGTAAGGAAGGGAGGTGCTAAGAATCTAGTGTGACCCCATTCTGATTGAACAATTATAAGCCTATGACCAAAGAGCTTTTCTTCAGGTTACAAATGTCTTACAGGCTCATGCATCTGACAGAAAATCTAATCAAAAGTCTACACAGATCTTACTGTTTCATGCTTGTAACATCTGAGCTAGCCTTCACTTTCTGGAGCTCTTAAAAGTTCCTTCTTCTATAGAAAACACAAATAGGAACCAACATCATACCTCAGACCTAGATTTCAGATTACTGGTCACAGAGAACCTAACGACCTACAAATTTGAAAGCATCATTATCCCCCACGTGATATGCTTAGAAACTTGACTTCTGAATTATCTCTAACCTCAGATTTAAGAAAGTAGCACTATCTCTCAGGTTAAAAACAATTACTCGGGTATGCCCTGAGAGTAAAGCAGAAGAACTGGATTGCACATATCTAACAAGATCAGCAATCTGCAATCAGAGCTGTTCTGAAGTTCCATTGAACTTATAGGCTTATTGTGTGGGAGTGGAGTTTTAGCTCGAGTGGCAAGAGATCAAGCCTTCCCATTACAACTGGGAAATATATATTGCCTCTGGAGACACTGAGGTTCTAATACAGATATTCTCCAAATCTCCCATTGAGGAGAAAACGATTCTCGGTGTATCCTCAAACTCCCACCTCCCAGGTCCCAGACTCCCAGTCCACAAATGAACACTCTTTAAACTGCTCATGCACACAAAGCCTTACACAATATTGGCCACACATACCTCAACAACAGCATAAACTTCCATAAGTCTCCCAGAGATCTTCACTCAGCTGCGCTCCCACTTGCACACATCCCTCTCCAAACACCGAACTAGATCCAGTGGTTGTGCCTTCTCCTGCCTCACTTCTACAACCTGGAACTACCTGCCCCTGCACATCAGGGCCACTTCCTCAGCTCTTGAATTCTGCAAGAAACTGGAGACCTGACTCTTCAACTAGCTCCGGCATACCTCAACCCATACTGCTGCTGTTTCAGCAAAAGGATACCCTCCCGGATCAGTTGTGCACTATACAGATATCATAACACAACACAACACTCCACAACAAAACATACTGTCAACAGAGACACTTATCATTACACTATAGAAAAACCCTGCTTCAGCCTGCCCTAACAAAGAATGTTCTTCCTTGATGTGGCTTCGACTTTGGTTACAGTACTCCTTGCTTACTACTTTTTTAATTTATGTTTCTGGATTCAAAAGTTCTAAAGATACTATGTTATGAGATACTGGAAAGTAAAAGGCCCACACATATTTTGTCACTGAATGCTATATAAAACTGTTAAGAAATAAAATGTTGGGTGTTTCAAGACTTGGTTATGTACAGCAGCGTTCTGGGTGAATAGCAATGATGGTACACAGTGTCCTACAATGCAACCAACCCACTTCCATAACTCACTGAGGTTTTTAAGCATTTATAAAGGTTCTACACGTTTTTTACCCATTATTCTTTTGCAAATGGGAGGCACCAAACCAAATGTCAACTGTTAGACCTGGCACCATTGGCATGTATCTCTCTTTTTGCTGTTGCCTCATGTATTTTTGCTGGTGGTAGATGTTTTGGCACTGTGCCACTGCGGTCCAGTGCCACAGTGCAAGTGCTCCCTATTGTAAATTGATGTATTAATCAGTGGTTCCGGGAAAAGTAGAAATAATATATAAACTTAAAGTATAAACATCATATGACACATTGTTACGTATAAGACTCCTGAAATTTCTGCCTCCTGCCCTAATATTTTTACAGGCCGTATTTATCATATATACAGTATATACATTGTACTTCTTCTTCTATTTACATACTAATAAATCATTCATCACGTTATTTCTTCTTAGCATTTAAGACACTTGTAACCCTCTCTCATAACCCAATAAACTTTACCACCTTATATACATTATATACATTATATTTCTTCCTTCCATTTTGATATTGGCTCCCATATTTTCAATCCTAGCTTCCTCCCATTCCTTCCTTTTCTTGAATATATTGCTTTTTCCAAACTATATATGCTTAGAACCTTAGCTAACCATTGGTGGAATACTGGTGCTGACTGATCAAGCCAAGCTGAGGCAATACATAATCTAAACACTGCCATGGCAACAAAGATGAAATAATTACCCTCTCGATGCTCACTGCCCGAATCTATTCCCAATAATAGAATCGTAGGTGTTAAACTGACAGTTAATTTCAATGCCCTTTGAAGAAACATTTCTATATCATTCAATACTGTCGATAGACATGGACATGTTGCAAAAATGTGGATCACATCTGCCTCTAGACTTCTACATCTGGGGCAATTTATACCAGTAGTAGCCCCCCATTGTGCAAGTTTTGCTGGAGTATAATATAACCGATATATGGTTTTATAATGCTGAGCCTGCAGAGATGCAGAACACAGTATATTATTTCCTAGTTCTAGTGACATATTAAAACATTCCTGTTCTATATCCAGCTTCGCCGACCAGCTTTCCCCCCACTTGTCCATATCATCCGGTTTTGATTCGATTAGCTCTGCATAAAAACTTTTGATAGTGCAGTCTGCTCCCTTATGTATTGCCTCTAGTATATGATTTTTCTCAAACCCTCTCATTCCCCCCCTTTTGTTTTGCAGATAACTTCTTACTTGTAAGTATTTGAAAAAATGTCTTGTTGCCAAATCGTATTTCTCCTGCAATTGCACAAATTGTTTCATCCCCTGTGGTGCCATCTTTTCCCGGGTGGAAATATGATTGAATTGATTTTGTAAACTGTTCCTCACCCCCTCCTGGTGTAGGGGGGGAGGGGGAAATAAAATGTGAAAAAAGCTGTTAATAAAAAAAAAAGATTAAAAAAAAAATAATCAGTGGTTCCATGTTTGGCTCTTTGGTTTACTTGTCAGACCCTAGTACAGTGCACTGAGTGTGCCCAGGGCTTGTAAATCCAAATGCTGCTGCTGGGCTTGCAGCACTGGTTGTGCCACCCACAGAAGCAGCCTTGTAAAATGTGTCTAAGGTCTGCAATTGCAGAGCCTGTGTGCAGTCTGGTACTGTCACACTGAATGGGCAAGTGCACCCACTTGCCAGTCCCTAAACCATCCCTTTTCGTCACATCAGTCACCCCTGTAGTAGGCCCACAGGCAGGGTGCATTGTAAGTATAAGGTAGGACAAGCCCTGATGTGTGTGGCATGTCCTAATAGTGAATTACAGCCATTTTCGTTTTTCACTATTTCAAGGTTACCTGTTCTCCATAGGCCATAATGGGCTGTTAGAATTATTACATTTTATAATTATAACTGACTCAGAGAACATAGTAGAAATTCAAGTTTAGTATTCCTGGACTCAGAATGATAAAATGCATCTTTTAGTGAAGTTGGTTTTAACATTCTGTGTTTGAAAATACCACTTTTAGAAAGTAGCAGGCTCCCTGCTCTCCATTGGTATCGTTCGGCAGCGCTCTTTGCTTTGATCTGCGCTTTTAAAAACTGCTGGCTGCTGTCTATTATAGCGCTGTACCTGACTTAAGCATTATTGATTTATTTGTGCAGTCCCAGTTTGTAGCGCTCGCTGTGAAGCTTTGACCTTTTACTGTAATTTGGTTTGCTCGTTTTGTGCAGTGATAATAGTAGCGCTCACTTCACAGATTCTTATACTTTCATTAATACCTGATTGTGCCGGTGCCACTGCCCACAGCGTTTCCCTTCTTTGTGCCCCATCCTGATCCGGTTTCACTTTTGCTGCCATTTTGTTGTTGTTGTGCCTCGGAGCTGTCCTCTCCACCCCGCTACCGCCTTCCAGCTGCTCCTCCCTCCCACTGACTGCATAGCCTTGCCCCGTCCTCAGAAGCGCTGTGACCGTCCTGACGCTCTCAGTAGCGGCCGCTCCCCACGCTCCCTGCTCTCCATTGGTATCATTGGGCTGCGCTCTTTGCTTTGATCTGCGCATTTAAAAACTGCTGGCTGCTGTCTATTATAGCGCTGTACCTGACTTAAGCATTATTGATTTATTTGTGCAGTCCCAGTTTGTAGCGCTCGCTGTGAAGCTTTGACCTTTGACTGTAATTTAGTTTGCTTGTTTTGTGCAGTGATAATAGTAGCGCTCACTTCACAGATTCTTATACTCTCATTAATACCTGATTGTGCCGGTGCCACTGCCCACAGCGTTTCCCTTCTTTGTGCCCCATCCTGTTCCGGTATCACTTTTGCTGCCACCATTTTGTTGTTGTTGTGCCTCGGAGCCCGTCCTCTCCACCTCGCTACCGCCTCCAAGCTGCTCCTCCCTCGCCCCTCCCCCCTCCACTATCCACTTATGACAGATGCTTTTACGCGCAGCGTTCACGTGCAGCGGACGCGCCCCATGCGCGCCGAAGGTGCGCCAAAGGTAAACCCGTCTACGCCCGTCTGCGCCTGGACCGCGCCCAGCGCCAGACCCCCTGGTCCTCGTAAATTCCACCCCACCCGCATAACGTACGATGCCGCATCCCTCTTGGCCCTCAAGCACGGCCGACTCCAAGATTGCTACCAAGCCGCCCCTGGACACACCCACGGACCCTTCACCTGCCACTCCTGCAAACTCGACTGCATCAAGACCCACACTAAATCCACAGACTCCAAACAGAGCTCCGACTCAAACCACCTTAAGTGCATCCTACTCAACACCCGCTCGGTCCACAAACATGCCATTGAACTTTGGAACCTACTCGACACCACATCGCCAGACGTCGCCTTCCTTACAGAAACCTGGATGAACGCCTCATCAGCTCCCGACATCGCCACAGCCATCCCGAACGGCTACAAGATCATCCGAAAGGACCGCATCATCCAAACAGGAGGAGGCATCGCCATCGTACATAAGAATTCCATCCGCATCACGACCAGCTCTGACGATAACCTCACAGCCGCCGAACACCTTCACTTCCAGATCCACACCGACCCCAAAACCACACTCAGAGGCACCTTCATCTACAGACCACCAGGACCACGCACTCAATTCAGCGAAGACATCACTGACTTAATCAGCCCACACGCCCTCCCATCTGAGGAATACATTCTACTGGGAGACCTCAACTTCCACCTGGAAAAGAAAAATGACAGCAACACCACCACCCTCCTGGACAACTTGGCCAATCTCGGACTAATACAACTTGTTGACACCCCCACCCACTATGCCGGGCACACGCTCGACCCAATCTTCACCTCCAGCAAGCACATCTCCTTCAACCACACCACAGCTCTCCATTGGACGGACCACAGCTGCGTTCACTTCAACTACAAAAAGACCACGACCCACAACCTCCTACAACCAATTCCCACCGACCAGCTCTTCGCTTCACAAAAACCCCCCTACCAAATCATCGAACCCAAACCAAGCTGCCACCAACCTCACACAATGGATCACCCACAGCGCCGACGAACTTACACCCTTGAAAAACCATCAAATCAAGCAAAATAACAAAAAGCCCCCTGGTTCAACGATGACCTTAAGACATCCAAGAAGTTCTGTCGTACCCTCGAGAAAGCCTGGAGAAAAAACCCAACCACTGACAACCTGACCACCTTCAAGAACGCCACCCGCAAACACCACCAACTGATCCGATCCACCAAGAAATCAGCATTCAAGGATCGACTCGACAACAACGCCCACAACAGCAAGGAACTATTCAACATCGTCAAAGAATTCACCAACCCCACCGCCGGCACCAACCACATCACCCCATCCCAAGACCTCTGCGACTCCTAGCCTCTTTCTTCCACAACAAAATCGCCGACATACATAACAGCTTTGAAAACCAATCCGGAGACCAGTCCACTCCACCCACCCCCGAACCAAATCCCCCCTCCAACAACCTTTGCGCCTGGGACCCAATCACCACTGAAGACACCATCCACCTGATGAACTCCATCCACTCAGGATCTCCTACCGACCCATGTCCCCACCACATTTTCAACAAAGCAAACTCCATTGTCGCACCCCATCTCCGAGACGTTATCAACTGCTCCCTCAACTCCGCTACCTTCCCGGAAAGCTGGAAAATTGCCAAACTCAGCGCCCTTCTGAAGAAACCCACAGCAGACCCCACTGAACTTAAGACTACCGTCCCATCTCGCTCCCCCCATTCCCTGCCAAAGTCATTGAGAAAGCCGCCAACAATCAGCTCGCCGCCTTCCTCGAATCCAAAAAATCCCTCGACCCCTCACAGTCCGGCCTCCGAGCCAAACACAGCACCGAAACAGCACTCATCGCAGCAACAGACGACATTCGAACACTACTGGACAACGGAGAAACAGTTGCCCTCATCCTACTTGACCTCTCCGCAGCCTTCAACACAGTCTGTCATAGCACCCTCAGTCAACGCCTAAGCAACGTCGGAATACAAGGAAAAGCATTGGACTGGATCATCTTGTTCCTCGCCGGAAGAACACAGAGAGTCTGCCTCCCCCCTTTTAGATCAGAAGCCACCGAAGTCATCTGCGGTGTACCTCAAGGATCATCACTCAGTCCCACCCTCTTCAACGTATACATGAGTCCCCTCGCATCCATCGCGCGCAAACACAACCTGAACATCATCTCCTATGCCGACGACACCCAGCTGATCCTCTTCCTCACCAAAGACCCAAACACCTTCAAAACCAACTTACACGAAGGAATGAAAGATGTTGCCGAGTGGATGAAGAACAGCCGTCTAAAACTGACCTCGGAAAAAACGGAAGTCCTAATCTTAGGCTCATCCCCCTCTGCTTGGGACGACTCATGGTGGCCACCGGCCCTGGGAATAGCACCCATACCTACGGACCACGCACGCAACCTGGGCTTCATCCTGGACTCCTCCCTCTCGATGACCAGACAAGTCAATGCCGTTTCCTCATCATGCTTCAACATCCTACGCATGCTCAAAAAAATATTCCGCTGGATCCCCACCGAAACAAGAAAAACGGTCACCCACGCAAAAGTCACAAGCCGACTGGATTACGGCAACACCCTTTACGCCGGAACCACAGCCAAACTACAGAAAAAACTCCAACCCATCCAAAACGCCTCAGCCAGACTCATACTAGACATCCCCCGCCAGGCTCACATTTCCGGTCACCTGAAAGACCTCCACTGGCTCCCCGTCAACAAGAGGATAACGTTCTGACTCCTCACCCATGCACACAAAGCCCTCTACGACCTAGGACCCGAATGCCTCAACACGTGCCTGTCCTTTTACACCCCCACCCGCCATCTTCGCTCGTCCAATCAGGCCCTCGCCGCTATTCCACGCATCAACAGATCTACCATGGGCCAAAACTTAGCGGCCAAAACCTGGAATTCTCTCCCCACCCACCTCCGCCTTACACAGAACCACCTCTCCTTCAGAAAGCAACTTAAAACGTGGATATTCGATAAATAAAGTACCCCCCCTCCCCTCCCTCAAGCGCCTTGAGACCCTCTGGGTGAGTAGTGCGCTGTACACATTTTTTAACTTGAACTTGAACTTGCTTGCCTAACCTTTCATGCCCGCCTCTGCTAGGTTGTGTATTCCTTTGTCTGGTTTTGTGAGTGCCAGGGCTGGGGATTCCAAGAGACAGGATGAGTCATACCAGTGGTGAATAGAGAGATCAGCATCTAGATGGGAGGGAAGAGTTGCACCTGAACCTTGAATAGGGCTGTACTTGCCTTCCACAATGCTGGCTCCACCTCCTGTGGGGCGTCTGATGTTTCTGCCCTGCACTGTCAAAGGAAAGGAGAAGTCTGGCGAACAGAATTCTTCAGAACTGGTTTGGACTGGGCAAAGGCTCTTCTTCCCTCAGAGAACAAAGGATTTTGGGGTAGCAATATTGGGACCCTGATCCCATGAAATAAGATCACTTTTGGACTACAAGAAGAAACGTTTACTGAGGAGAGGAACCTGAAGAAACTGAGGAGAGACTATTCCCAAGCTGAAGTGCTGCTTGGGGGATTGGCCTGCAGTGGTTGCCTTACTGCCAAAGGAAGGAGAAAGGAACTTTGTTTACTTGGCTTTCAACTTGTGAAGCATATCCAAGGGTTTGGAAAAGAGCGTGCCTCCTGCTGAAGTCTCAGGGACAACAGATTTTAACCCCCAGCTCCCCAGAGTTCTAATGGAAGTGCCTGCTGCTGTTTTGGGCCTACTGAGGAACTGCGTGTCGCAAGGAGCTGGAAGCACGATGCAACGAGATCGAAGCATGTTGCTGTTACTGCTGCTGCCATCGCACTTCTGAACAAGGGTGTCACCGCTGGAGTTGTTGCACTGCAGCGCATCGAGAGAAGCATGCCGCAACGAAGAGGAAGCGTGTCGCTGCTGCCTGCCGTCGCACTTCTGAACAAGGGTGTCGCCGCTGGAGTTGTCGCACTGCACCGCATCGAGAGAAGTTTTTTGCAACGAGGTCGGAGCGTGTCGCTGTCGCTGCGCCTGCCGTCACACTTCTGAGCAAGGGTGTCGCCGCTGGAACTGCACCGCATCGACGAAGAAAAGCGCCTCACATCCCCGAAAGCGCTCCGTTGACGGAGCTGCTGCCGTCGCATTGTAGATGTAGCCGCTGTAGTTGGAGCATTGCGCGGAAGCTTCATGCATCGTGGGAGAAGAGTGTCGCAGTTGGAGCTGTTGCCTTCGCATCGCTGAAAAAGGGTGTCGCTGCTGCCATCCACGCATTGTACCGAGAACTTCTCGCATCCCCGGAGAAGCGTGCCACATCTGGAAGATCTTCACGTCTTTATTTCTGTGCACCTGAACTTTGCCGCTTTTCCCTCGCTGCGACATAGCTTGTCGTGGAGCGCAACACATCATAAGGTATATTGACGCAAAGTGTCGCATCTTAAGAACTGAACCAAACTTAGCTAAATATACCATCTTAAAGTAACAGCATTGTGTATTTTTGTCGTTTATGGTCTTGTTGTAACTCAATGTAAAGTATACTTAGTTTTTATTTGAAACCTTGTGTGGTGTCCATCTGTAGTGTTGTCACTGGGTTAAAGAATGTGGTCACAAATGCTTTACACAATGCCTCTGAGATAAGCCTGTCTGCTTGTGCCAAGCTACCAAGGGGGTTAGCAGGGGTTATTTAGGAGTGTAATTCCCTTATCCTGACTAGAGGCAAGGGTCCCTATTTGTCACAAGTACCTACCTGTGCCAACTAGAGACCCCCAAATCTAACATTAGTGTCAGCGGTGAAGATTCTGGACTTGCATTTGTGACTCATGTACAGTGACTGGTGAACACTACTTAGTAAGTGCAGACCATAACTCAACCACATACTTTTTGGTAGATTCCTTTTTGAATGTTCTATTTTTGAAAGATGTTGGATTCACTTGTACTAGAGAGAGCAGAATCCAAAGCCTCTGTTGATCTTGAATGGGAAGAAGAGAAATTGGAATGCTACAAAGTCGCAGACTTTAAGTACTTCTGCAAAAAGTTCAAAGTTTCCACCTCTGGGTTCAGAGTGAAGGAAGAATTCTACAAGGCGCTGAGGGCCTGGGTAGAAACAAAGAAAAACCCCTGAAATTGAGGAGGGGGATAACCAGGCAGTTGTACAACAGGAAGACCCATTGGGCTCAAGAGGAAGGAAAGTACCTTCCCCTGCAGGTAGCATTTCTTCTGGCCAGAGTCTGTCTACAGAGGAGTTGGAGGACAGAGAGAGATCAAGAAGGCATGAAATGGAGATGACCAAGTTCACGGTGAATTGGCAATTGGAGATAGAAAACAGGCGATTAGATATAGAGGAAAAGAAAATTCAGTTTGAGCATGAAAAAGTTTTGAGGGAGTTGGAGTTTAAAACCAAATGTTTAGAGGTTACTCCCTCTGGTGGCAGCCTACCGTCAATGTCTGTGGAAAGTAGAGTGTATATTCCCAAAGATGTGGTGAAAGAGTTTTACAAAAATGATAATATTGGTCAGTGGTTCAGAGCCTATGAGGTAGCCATGTCTTCCCACCGGGTCCCTGAGAGAGATTGGGGAGCGGGGTTGTGGGGAAGATTCCTTAGTGAGGGGCGGGGCACACTGTTAGACTTGCCTTGTGAAGTCCACAATTCATACAGCCACATGAAAGATGCATTAATGTCTAGATATGGTTTGACCCCTGAACTCTATAGACAGAGGTTCAGGAAATGTAAAAAGTTGGAAAACAGTACCTGGGTTCAATATGTCACTTTCTTTTGAAGAGCATTGGATGGTTGGGTGAAGGGCAGCAAGGTTAATGATTTTCAAGGTCTCTTCGATTTGATTGCCTGGAGCACTTGTCTGATAATTGTTTTCCAGAGATGCGCCAGCATCTGATATATAGCAAGCTGACTAACCCTAGGAAGCTTGCTGAGGAGGCGGACCGCTGGGTAAGCACCCAGGTCCACAAGGGTCACAGGGTAGACTCAGCCAAAGGTGGGCAGGGTCCACTGCAGAAGAGTGGGGGGGACAAGGGTAAACAAAAGGAGTTCCACAAAGGGCCCCTAAGTAGTCCCCAAGGGAACCAAGGGAGAGGTTTCTAGCTTCCCCTGAGAAGAAGCAAGGGGCCCCACCAAGTAGTCCTGTTCCACAGGGACCCCTGAAATGTTACAAGTGTGGCGCTCTGGGTCATAAGGCAAATGATGACAGGTGCCGCCTGTTTGGTAAACCAGCACCACTAGTGATCCGCCCCGGCAGATGGCTAGTGTAGCCTTGGGGGAGGAGATTGATGTCCAAGGTGGGTGGGGTCCCGCACAGGTGACCCTTGTCTCTTTAGGAGACTGTGAGATGGTCTCAGAAGCTCAGCTGCCCTGGAACACTACGGAATATGGGCAGTGGGTGACCATCAATGGCCAAAAGGTGGAGGCTCCTAGAGATACAGGAGCCAGTGTGAGCAGCTGTCAGGTGTCACTGGTATCTCAAGAGTACATTATCCCGCATGCATTTTGCAGAGTTGTTGCCACCGACAACACAGAGAGCCATTGTCCAATAGCTCAGGTTCCATTTGATTGGGGGGGGGGTCTCTGGTACTCTTCAGGTAGCTGTGAGGCCTGACATGCCTGTTGACTGTTTGTTGGGGAACGGTTTAGGGAGCTCACCTTGGGAGAAGGTGGAGAAGAGTACTCATGTGAAGATAGTGGGACTGCCTGACTGGGCGTGCATGACCACCCGGTAAATGGCAGCCAGTAGGGATGCTCAAGAGGACCTGGAGCCTGAGAGGAAGGCCCAGGAACCTGCCTTAGAGAGAAGTGGTGAGGGGCGTGGGAAACCAGACCCTGAAGTTCCCATGGCCCAGGAGGAGGTAGACCCTGAGGGGGATGACCTGGAGCCCACCGGGGAACAAGTAGCTGAACTGGGGAACCTGCCTGAGCTGACCCATTGGCAGCAAGAAGTAGGCCCCTCCGGGGAAGAATTCTGCAAGGAGCAGAGAGAGTGCCCTTCTCTTGAGGGCTTGCGGCAAAAGGCTGCAAGCCAGGCAGCAGGTGATCAGTCTGGATCACATTTGATTTACTCTGAGAATGGTCTCCTGTATAGTGAGCCTAAGGTTGCTGAACCTGGGTCAGCACGTGTGCTGGTGGTACCCCAGAAGTTCAGAGCCTTCCTACTGGGGCTGGCTCATGATGTGGCATTAGCAGTAATTTGGGGCAGAACAAGACCTTTGAAAGGCTTGTCACCCACTATCATTGGCCCCAAATGTGCAAGAGTTCAAACACTCATTGCAGGACTTATTAGACTTGCCAGGCAAGTGGAAAGAGTGGGAGGAAGCACAAGGCTCCTCTCCAGCCATTCCCTGTGGTCAGTACCCCCTTTGAGCGGGTGGGGATTAACATTGTGGGGCCACTGGACCCCAAGACAGCCATGGGCAACAGGTTCATCCGGGTTTTGGTGGATCATGCCACCCTGTACCCAACAGCCATACCTCTGAGGACAGTGACGGCCCCCGTGGTGGGACGAGCACTAATGGGAATTTTCTCCCGAGTGGGATTCCCTCGTGAGGTAGTATCTGACTGGGGGACCAACTTAATTTCCAGGTATATGAAGTCCCTGGGGCAGGAGTGCGGTGTAACTTACAAGTTCACCACTCCTTACCACCCCCAAGGAAACGGGTTGGTTGAAAGGTTCAACCGGACCCTGAAGGGCATGATAATGGGTCTTGAGATACCCATGAGGCGTAAGCGGGACGTCCTCTTACCGTGCCTACTCTTTGCATACCAGGAGGTGCCACAGAAATCTCTAGGGTTCAGTCCCTTTGAGCTTCTCTATGGACACCCGGTCAGAGGACCTCTGAGTCTGGTCAAAGAAGGGTGGGAGCAATCTCCCAGAAAACCTCCCCAGGATGTATATAGCTACATGCTGGCCTTCAGGAACCAGACTTGGTGTTTCAGACAACTCGCTGAGGGGAATCTGGAAGCCAGCCAGGAGGAGATGAAGCACTGGTATGACCAGAGTGCCACTCTGGTAGAGCTTCAACCTGATCACACATAACTCAACTCCCGGAGAGGGAGAGAGAGGGGGTCATAGGGAAAATATTTAAAGACCCAACCAGTTTCAATCCCCAATCCTACTGATAAACAACACAGAAAAACTGGTGGTCTAGAAAAAAGAAAGAAAAGTAGGCACAGAACGAAGGTAAGAGCAGAACCTACAACAGATCATTAGCCTGTCTGACAGTTAGTGGTAGTAAAAAGATGGTAACGCAAATGCGAATTCATGCCAGGAGAAAACCTGAGGAGGGGAGAAAAAGTTAGTAAGGATTTCCATCAACTGCCCTTCGTGGCCAGTGTCATCATTTGGAAAACCAAAGATGCCCCTGTCACCTCAGCTCTTCTGGCAGCAGGCCAAACGCTGGTAGGCGAGGCGTGTTGTGACAAGGATAGAAAATGACGGACTAAGTATCTCAAAAAGTGCACTGATGCAGTGCAAGAAAAAATGAAAATGTGAGTTAAAAAAGATACAGCAGTGGTCCAAGATACTTTTATTAATGACCAATGGTGGACTTGTTAAAAAACACAGTGTCGGTTTTGAATTGATCTACCGAAAGGAATGGTCTACTAATTTCAGCCGTAGTGGGTTCAAGGACCCCCCGCTTTCTTCAGGACCTAGTTAATCTATAAGAAGCTGTATTTGTTCCTGTATATGTCTACCTGCGACAAACCCTTTCTGATCTGGATGAATTAACCTAGGTATCAGTTTGGCCAATCTCCCTGCTAAAATGCCCATAAAGATCTTATAATCAGCATTCAGCAGGGAGATTGGGCAGTAAGAGTCTGCCTTTTTTGGATCCTTGCCTGGTTTCAATATCAGAACTATTATTGCCTCTTTCCAAGTGTCAGGGACCTTTCCGTTCAAACCATAGATTGAATTAAAGGTATCTTCCATGGGTTCAAGGAGCTCCTCTTTGAGATGTTTATATATTTCACTCGGGAGCGCGTCTGATCCTGCAGCTTTTTTATTCTTAGATTTATTTATCTGAGCTACGATCTCCTCTGACGTAAACGGAGCGTCTAAGTTGTTTTTGCTTTCTTCCGAGAGAACTGGAAGTTGTTTATTACTGAGAAATGACTGAATCACACATGGTCGGGGAACCAGGTCTTCCCTGTACAGGTCTGAGGACATAGAGAGAAGACAGGTCTGTATATCTTCGGTCTTATTTGAAATTTCCCCGCCGGCGTATATTTTAAGTTCTTTTATGTCATTCCTAGCTCGGTCGGTTCTGGCTTTCCATGCTAATAAAGCACTAGCCTTTTCTCCATATTCATAATTCTGCATCTTACAAGTATCCCACTGTGCTCTGACTCAGGAATCCTACCTTTAGGAATCAGCCCGACCACAACAATCTGTCCATGTACATCCCTGACTGGATTTTTTGGCTCATTAGGCTGTTTGTATTTGTTACTCTCATTTTGTAGGGCGGTGCCTCCTTTGACCTGAGTCAGAGCCAGGTGAGGTGAGGCTTGTTACCTCACACAGGATAGGTGAGTGAATTACTCTTGTACTTTTTCTTGTAATCACAGAACAGTTTAGAAGGCCTTGATTGACATAGCATTTCATTGTGTATTCTAGATCTTGATGCTTGTTTTATCTCTACAGGTATGAATAATCATCCATCCTGCATAGAGGTATTGTGATTGGTCACATGTAATAACATTGTGATATTTTTAAGCTTTTTTGTTACCACCCGAGCTTCAACCTGGACAGAAGGTGTGAGTCATGGCCCTGCGCTCCACCATAAGTGGACCAGACCTTTTGAGGTTGTGGAGCGCAGTAGTCCAGTTACCTACTTGGTGGACATGCGGTCTCCTAGGAACCCCTTGAGGGTCGTACTTGTCAACCGCCTTAAGCCCTACTTTGAGAGGTCTGAAGCGGGCATGCACTTGGCAACAGATGCTGGGATGGAGGAGGAGATTGAGCCTCTTCCTAACCTCCTGTCAGCCCTTCAGAGGAAGATGGGTCAGTGGATGGTGTTAACCTCTCTTCCACCCTGACCCATGAGCAACAGAATGACAGCCGCCAGTTGCTGGGACAGTTTTCTGATCTGTTCTCCCTGGTTCCTGGTGTCACAGATTGGTGCGTCCATGATGTGGTCACAGGAGACAGCTTACCTGTGACGCACAAGTCTTACAGGGTAACTGACAGGGTAAGGGCTTGCATCAAAGAGGAAGTCTAAAAAATGCTTGCGCTCAGGGTGATTGAGTCCTCCAGCAGTCCTTGGGCCAGCCCAGTGGTCTTAGTCCCGAAGGCTGCAGCGCTGGGTGTCACACCCAAACTCCGGTTCTGAGTGGACTACAGAGGGCTCAATTCAGTTACGAAGACTGATGTGCACCCCATCCCCAGAGCTAATGAGCTCATTGATCGGCTAGGGGCTGCACTGTACCTCAGCACGTTTGACTTAACGTCTGGGTACTGGCAGATCGCCTTGACTGATGGGGAAAATGAGAGATCAGCATTCTCCACACCATATGGGCATTTCCAGTTCTGCGTTATGCCCGTTGGGATGAAGAATGCCCCTGCCACCTTTCAGAGGTTGGTCAACCAGGTGCTGGTTGGACTGGATGATTTCAGTGCCGCCTACCTGGATGACATTGCAGTGTTCAGTGCCAGTTGGGAGCAACATATGCGCCACCTCTGGGAAGTTTTGTTGGCACTGCTGAAGGCAGGCCTCACGATCAAGGCGAGTAAGAGCCAGATCGGGCAGGGTTCCGTGGTGTACTTGGGATACCAAGTTGGGAACGGCCAGGTAGTGCCCCTACAACCCAAGATTGAAACCATCCTGGCTTGGGAGCCACCCAAAACTCAGACAGAGATATGAGCCTTCTTGGGTTTGTCAAGGGGTATGGCAACATTGTTGCACTCTTGACAGAGCTGACTTCCAGGAAGCAGCCCAAGAAAGTGATTTGGACTGACACCTGTCAGAAAGCTTTTAAGGCTCTGAAAGCTGCCATGCTCCGGGTGCCCAACTTTTCAAGTGAGTTTATCATTCAGACAGACGCTTCAGAGCATGGTGTGGGGGCTGCTCTGTCACAGATGAATGAAGATGGCCTATATCAACCTGTAGCTTTCATCAGTTTGAGGTTACTTCCACAAGAACAGAGGTGGAGTGCTATTGAGCGTGAGGCATTTGCTGTGGTCTGGGCACTGAAGAAGGTGAGACCATACCTGTTGGGGACTCACTTCTGGGTTCAGACAGATCACAGGCCCCTCAGATGGTTGATGCAAATGAGGAGTGAGAATCCAAAGCTGTTCCCTACAGGGTATGGCCTTTACAGTGGAACACTGCCCTGGTACTGAACACGCCAACGCTGATGGTCTGTCCAGGTTTTCCACCTTAGTGATGAGAACTCCCAGGAGTTAGGGTAGTTCTCCCCACATTTCAGCTGGAGGGGACACGTGTTAGACCTGACACCATTGGTGTGGGTCTCCCTTCCATTTTTGCTGTTGCCTCATGTATTTTTGCTGGTGTTAGATGCTTTGGGCACTGTGCCACTGCTGTCCAGTGCCACAGTGCAAGTGCTCCCTATTGTAAATTGATGTATTAATCAGTGGTTTCATGTTTGGCTCTTTGGTTTACTTGTTAGACCCTAGTACAGTGCACTGAGTGTGCCCAGGGCTTGTAAATCCAAATGCTGCTGCTGGGCTTGCAGCACTGGTTATGCCACCCACAGAAGCAGCCTTGTAAAATGTGTCTAAGGTCTGCCATTGCAGAGCCTGTGTGCAGTCTGATACTGTCACACTGACTGAGCAAGTGCACCCACTTGCCAGTCCCTGAACCTTCCCTTTTCTTCATATCAGTCACCCCTATAGTAGGCCCAAGGGCAGGGTGCATTGTAAGTATAACCCCTTGCATGCTTGTGACGGAACCGTTCTGTCACAAGCCTCGGGTGAGCTGTGCTTGTGACGGAACGGTTCCGTCACGGCCCGCTCGGCGCGCCTGCGTGGCGCTGATTTCGCGCCTGCGTGGCGCGTTCCATTGAGCGGGCGCGTTCGCGACGGGACCGTTCTGTCACAAGCACAGCTCACCAGCGAGCCGTGACGGAGCGGTTCCGTCACAAGCACGTGACCGCCGCGCGGCCGCCCTACCCCCTTAGCGCTGCGGCGGAATAGCCGCCGCAGCGAAGGGGTTAAGGTAGGACAAGCCCTGATGCGTTTGGCATGTCCTAATTGTGAATTACAGCCATTTTCGTTTTTCTCTATTGCAAGGCTACCTGTTCTCCATATGCCAGAATGGGCTGTTAGAATTATTACATTTTATAATCCTAACTGACTCAGAGAACATGGTAGAAATTCGAGTTTAGTATGCCTGGACTTAGAATTATAAAATGCATCTTTTAGTGAAGTTGGTTTTAATATTCTGTGTTTGCAAATACCACTTTTAGAAAGTAGGTATTTGCTTGCCTAACCTTTCAAGCCTGCCTCTGCAAGGTTGTGTATTCCTTTGTCTGGTTTTGTGAGTGACAGGGCTGGGGGATTCCAAGAGACAGGATGAGTCAGCCCAGTGATGAATAGAGAGATCTGCATCTAGATGGGAGGGAAGAGTTGAACCTGAACCTTGAATAGGGCTGTGCATGCCTTCCACAATGCTGACGCCACCTCCTGGGGAGCGGCTGATGTCTCTGTCCTGCACACTGAAAGAAGAGAAGGAGTCCTGTCAGCTAAGTGCTCCAGGGCTGTACTTGCCTTCCACAATGCTGGCTCCAACTCCTGTGGGGCGTCTGATGTTTCTGCCCTACACTGTGAAAGGAAAGGAGAAGTCTGGTAAACAGAGTGCTTCAGAACTGGTTTGGACTGGGCAAAGGTCCCTCTCCCCTCAGAGAACAAAGTGCAGGTACTCTTAAAAGAGCTATGAATGTAGCAAGTGGGCGGGGCTAGGGGTGGGGCTAAGGACAAGACATTTAAGACACTTCTACTATGTGGCCGAATGTGCACTCACAGAAACAAGCAGCAATTCTCACACAAAACATTCCAAGAATGTCCTTTAAAATACCTCCCTAGTATCTGGATTCTCTCCCTGTTTCACTCGCTTTTCTCTCATACACACACAAACATGCACACACAAGCAGGCAAACACCCAGACCCAAGCAAACAGACACTCACACAATAGACTCAGGTGGGATAAAGGCCATTTTACACCCCTTATCTCTTGTGGCTTTCGTAATTGCTGCTATTGCTGCTGTCAGCGGGATGCCTGGATTCGAGTGTGTGCACAAATGCACACCATGGTGTAAATGTGATTGACAGCATAGGGCCTAATTGGACCCTGCTCTGTCAAACACAGTGTGGTGGTGAACACCTGACATTATGCAGGTGAGCCCTGCTGAATTGTTTAGAGATGGCTCAGCTCAGGCTAGAGACGCTTTGGTTGTCAGACATCCTCGTTCGTGCGCGTGAGCCAAAGCAACAATGAGTCTACCTTTGATGAGTACCGGTACTCTCCTTGGCAGCGGAGAAGTGCCGGTACTCAGAGCGGTAAAAATGAAATGTGCCGGTACTCAGTACGGGTGAGTACCGGCCCATTTAAAGCACTAGTGCTACTGCTAACATTGTTACCATGCGATAGGGGAAATGAGAGACAATAGCTGCATTGCCTTCACCACCTGGGCAGCAAGAGGGGGCGCGAGGCGCAGGCTGTGCTTATTAAATGGCTGCTGAAGGCGCTGTTCTTTGATTCATCAGAGCCTGGCAGCATTTCCATTAACTCAGAAACACTTGTGAAGATGTTAAATTGCCTCGTTTCATTGACTTCATATCTTCTCGCCAGTAAATCATTTGTCTCGGTGTCAGTCTTTCGCCTAAATATAATTTTTAGTATGTACTTTTTCCCCTGAAGTGATTTATGCCTGACTAGGGGTGTCACTCTGCTGCGAACTATGGTGAACTCTGCACGCTGTGACGCAGACTGTAATTGCAGGGGTCATCAGTAATGCAGTATCTCACAAAATGATAAACCTTTAGCAGCAATGAGATCAAAAGATCCATGTGCATGCTCAAACGAGGTGCTTCCTGCGGCTGCTAGGGGGCTCAAGTGCAGGAGCCAGGCAGAGAGGCTCTCACTGGGGGTCGGACAGGAACCAGTAGCAGTCGGTGGTGGGAGTAGATGCTGGGTGGTGACGTGCGGAGGGGGAGGGGAAGGGTGTGGGGTAGTAATCTATGGATTACGGAGGATTACAGGTAAATAAACATATAAATAAATAAAATTAACTTCGTTGCGCGCACTGCATCCCTTAATGCGGTGCAGTGCACAAAACAAAATTTGTTTTATTTATTTATATGTTTACTTACTTTTAGGTTTAAATCTTTTTATTGTTGAAAGATGGTGCAATGTGATACAATAAGCAGTATGGTCATACCAGGTAAGAGTAGTAAATCCCAGTGGCTGCATGGTGTTCAAGACAATACTGGCATTAATAGCAGTGTCCAACCTGTCGGAGATGAAAATGCACTGAACCAAAAAAACATTGAAACTAGAAAGGTCCTGGAAAACCGTCCCCCCGCCCTTAACCCAACCTCCCCTTCCCAGCCCCCTCCTTCCCCCCTCCCCCCACCCAGTCCAGAGCTCCCAATCGTCTCCCTACAGCTCAATTGTCCAACTGCTGAGCTTCTCATGCCTCGAGTATTCAGGGGACCCTAGCAATGGGTGCCGATAGGCGCAATAGTCTGAGATATCTAGGACAAGTTATTTCCGTAAATTCAGTCAGTAGTAGGGTTCTAAAAGGCTGCCAGAGTTCCTCAAATTGATCCCCCTTCCCGGCTGCGGTGAGTGACAGCTTCTCCATTCTCAACACATGCCACAGTCGGTGGAGCCAGCCGGTGGTGGTAGGGACGGTAGTGGTACGCCAGTGTGTAAGAATGTTCTGCAGAGCATACCCATTTGTCGGCCCCTACGGGAGCGCAGTGGGTAAGTGAGCGCATTGGGAAGGCCCAGCAAAACATAGGCGGGAAAGGGGGGTAGTTTACTTACTTTTAATCCTCTGTAATCCATAGATTACTAACCTCCACCCTGCTCCTCCCCACGTCACCGCACGGCAGCTACTCCCACCACCAACCGCTACTGCCAGGAACTACATCTTTAATGCCAACTATCATTCATGCTCAACATGGCTTTGCAATTTGGGCACAAATTACTGACGTTTCCTGCTGCAGTGTCCGCAAATCGTGAGAATACGTTTAGAGACTCATTTACTTTATTTAGACACACAGCAGGGCAGCCAGCCTTCCTGCTGCACGGGTCTGGGTCAAAATAAAAGGACAGAAGTGCTTCCTATCTATAAGATACGGCGCATTCCTGTCCACGTCCCCTGCGCCTGCACACAAACAGCAGCTGTGTGTCAACACAGACACCCCTGCATCATGGTGCAAGGGTGTCTATGTTGCAGGGATGATTGTTGTTGTGCAGGAAACCACCCCTTCCTGCACAAAACAATAATGAGTGGCATTTTACCATTATTGTTTTAAAGAGCAAAAAACGACAAAAAAGAAAAATCAAGTGGCATATTATCAAGAAGGGCGTTAAAATTATCGCCGGTTTAGCAGCAGAAAACTGCTGCTAAATCGGCGATAATGGGCTTGATAATATGCCCTGGAGAATTCCAATGGAAGCCCATTTTCACATCAGAACGTGGCCTTCTATTGAAATTATCAAGGGCATATTATCAAGCCCATTATCAACACTTTAGCAGCAGTTTTTTGCCGCTAAACCGGCGATAATTTTTAACGCCGTTCTGGATAAGATGCCCCGTATTTTTCCTCGTTGCACCACTGTTATGGCTCCCCTGGGGAGGTATAGGATTCTGACTCATTCCCAGGTTTACTACACTTTATGAATCTGGAAATGTGTCAGGTTCCATGGATGTTGTTTGGGAACACCCACAGCAACACCCACGGAACGCCTCTTTCAAGCAGAGTAAATGTGTGAGCCAGGCACATTTTTACAAGGTCACGAAAAGTCACGCAGGGTGATTTTACTTGGCCTTGTAAATATGGGCAAGCCCATTGCGCTCTTGGTGCATTAAAAAAAGTGACGCACCAGCAGTGTAATGGCCTTGTAAATAAGCCCCTTAATGTGCACACCCTACACTAAGTGGATAAACAATTTGCAACTGTATTTTAAGGTCCACATTGTGATCAAAGCCGGAGACACCAGTGCCCATGTCCTACAGTTTCTTGGTGGTACCATTATCGATCTCTTATTGCACCAGGGATCACAAATAACATCAAGCATTGGCATTAGCAATGGGCCTGGTGTTGACTGCCAAGTTTTGGCTTTGATAATGTTTGGTATTTTTTTTTAAACTGTACAATTTTTGTCAGTCAGTGCACATTGTGCAACAGCAGAATGCTGGCACTGGCAGAGAGTTATACCAATGGTTGACGTGGCCCATGCTGTACACTGTCAGTACATAATTGTGAATGGCACATTGACAGAACAATGGATTAAGGGAGCTGCTTGACAGCCCCTATTGTTAAACGATAAATATATATATATATATATGAGTCTGAACACAGCCCGCTTGTAAACCGGCCAGTCTGTTTTCTATTGCCTTTGGTATGATGTGAATACCATGTGACTTTTGTATATAGTGCACGTCATTCAGTCAGTTTGTTCTCGTGAAAAAGCAGGTTTCACCTGTGAAACGTGTCGAGAAAAGCCATTGTGAAATAAAACACGCTTTGCGTACTGAAAGTGGCCCGGATTTCTTTTCTGCATGAGGAGAGTATTTCGCTGGAATATATATATGCAAATAACACGAAAATAATAATTAAGCCCGCGGACAAAGGCGGCAACATTGTGATACAAAACATTGAAAATTACAAAAAAGAGGCCTATCGTCAACTTCAAGATGAAACAAAATATAGGAAATTGACATCTAATCCGATACATAAGATGCTTTTTGATATTCGGAAAAATCTTGACGAATGGCACAATCACAAACTGCTCAATACGGATGAACACAAATTTATACTAAAAGAGAATCCTACTATTCCAACAATCTATTTTTTGCCTAAAGTGCATAAGACTATGCCCACCAGGAAGACCAATCCTGTCCTCATGCGATTCTGCATATGAAAATATCGCATCCTATGTGGATCACTACCTAGCTCCCATGGTAGCTACACTTAGCTCATATATCCAAGACACGGGAGACTTCCTACGAACTCTTTCAAACATATCATGGAACTCATCGTATCTAATGGTCACAATTGACGTGGTCTCTCTATATACATCCATTGAACATTCAATCGGCCTAAATGCATGTGCGTATTTTTTGAAACAGAGGAGCATCAATGAATTGGAACATTCTGCGATGTTGTTAACCATGATAAAAATGTGCTTAAATAATAACATCTTTCTATTTAACCATGAAATGTACCATCAAATATGCGGATGTGCCATGGGCATAGCGTTCTCCCCCAACTACGCCAATTTACCCATGGGTTGGTGGGAGAAGGAGATAGCCTGGAACACAGAGCACAGCGGCACTTTATAAAAAATCGTACTATGGACCAGATACTTAGACGATCTGTTCCTAATCTGGAATGGAACCAAGGAAGACTTTGCCAAATACTTTGATCAGCTAAACAACAATGACATTGGGCTGGCTTTTACCTACAAAATGAGTCGCCAAAAAATTGACTTCCTGGACATCTGTGTATATATAGAAAATGATCAGCTTCAAACAACCCTATATAGGAAAAAGACTGCAACAAACAGCATTTTACATGCTAAGAGCTTTCACCCCAATCAGTGATTCAAAATATTCCATATGGGGAATTCGTGAGGATGAAACGAAACTGCTCAGATGACAAGAATATGAAAAAAGAAATTGCAGAAAGCACAAAAAGACTAAGAGGAAGAGGATACCGAGAAGGTGTCCTATAAAAATGTACAAATAAGATTGAGAGAATATCACGCACAGAAATCCTAATAAACAAAACTAGGAAACAAAAAGCAGAGGAAAAAACTCAACAAATTCCAAGACTGATATTAACATACAGTAAAGAGCCTCACAAAATACGTGAGGCAGTACAAAAATACTGGCCCATCCTCAAACAGGACACAGACATGGCTAAGTTAATGGGGCCGAATGCTCTGATTACTTTCAAAAAAGTACCATCTATAAAAGACACAATAGTTCAGAGCCACTTCAACCAAAGAAAACAACAAAAGAGCAAACATCCAAACTGGCTGGAGAAACAACAAAACGGCTTTACCAAATGTCAAGTCTGCAAAGCATGCAAAATCGGCATAAATAAGAAAAACATCAGAGATCCAGAAGGAAGACTGATTGAAATCCAGAAAAAAATCACATGCTCGACGCAATTTGTGGTATATGCCATCCAGTGTAACTGCGGAATGCTCTACATAGGAAGTACAAACTGTAATTTGAAAAAACGGATCCTGGAGCACATCGGGGCAGTCAAAAATAAAGATATGGCATACGCCACAGCGAAACATCTTTCAACTTGCCAAGGAGGAGACTGGAGAAAAATGTCTTACTTTGCAATTGACTCTGTGGAGGAACACGGGAGGATGGGAGATCGGAAAAAGAAACTCCGACAGTTGGAATCAAGGTGCATTATAAGACTAAGAACCAAAATACCTGGAGGCATGAACTTCGACGCGGAGCTCTATGTGCATTTGGAGTAACAAGCAGAGACAGGAGGCCCTAAAAATATCTGCCTTCATAAGAGACAAAGGACATTAAGCATGGAAATATCATGTATAAGTAATCTGATATGGGTACTATACCATAATGTAGGACATATACATAGATATAAGTTGCAATGAGCTGGTCTCAGATACTCACAAAAAAATGCTTTGAAAATACGTAAATGCGACAATGCTGCATGTATTCAACAGCATTGAAATACTAAAGTTTTTTGACATGCATGCTAAAATGTCTGACCTAATACACACTTGTTTTTTTAAATGCATTGCGACAAAAATATCCCATGAAATCAATTTGAGAACAATGTCTAACAGAAAGTGTATTCTTGTATGTTAACATGGACTACATATCCCAGAAGTCTATGGGAATAGTAGAAATCAAAAAAGAGTATAAACAATTGCAAGAAAGTAGTTGCACTTACCGTGAGCAAGGCCGTCAGGCTGAAACGCGTTGGTGTTAGACTGGGCACTGAAATAAATCAGTAAAAAAGAAGTTGCTGTGTGCGGCGTCCTTTGTGCAAAAAAAAAAAAAAATTAAATTAAAAAAAAATAAAATATATATATATATATATATATATATATATATATATATATATATACTAATATAATAAAGAGAGAGCCCAAACCTTTGAGGCGGGTAATCTCAGGAACCACGGCACCAATCACAACACCCAATACAGCGTTGGAAAGGGCAGTTGCAGCAGAAGGACCTAGGCTATGCAGACACCCACCATATACATTTCAAAAGGTAAAAGAACCGTGCCAGCAAAGTAGTCCCTTGTGGGCATGTCTGCGTTGTGCTGTGGGCGTGTGCTGGGGGCGTGAAAAACGCTGGGGGCGTGTGGTACGTTCCACCCTTCATGCCATGTCTCATATCGTTTGCTGTGGGCGTGTGCAGGGGGCATGGGCATGTGCGGGGCGCGGGATTACGGGAAAAAAAAGCGAGCATTGTGCCCAATATTTCATTGTTTTTGCATCCCTGGTTCTGTACATTCCAGCTCCGGGTGTGCACCCTGCTCCTTTTAAATACCCCTGCACCCCATAATCATAGCCCACCCTTACTCCTTAAAATACCCCAACACCCTTAAACACTAACCCATCTTAACCCTATAAATATACCCTGTACCTCAAAATACAAACCTATCCCTAAACCCTAAAAATACCCCTGTACCCAAAAACTCAAACCTAGCCCTGAACCCTATAAATACCCCTGTACCTCAAAACCCAAACCTATCCCTGAACCCTAAAAATACCCCTGTACCCCAAAACCCAAACCTACACCTGAACCCTAAAAATACCCCTGTACCCCAAAACCCAAACCTAGCCCTGAACCATAAAAAAAACCCTATACCCCAAAACCCAAACTTACCCCTGAACCCTAAAATACCCCTGTACCCCAAACCTAGCCCTGAACCCTAAAAATACCCCTGTACCCCCAAAACCCCAAACTAGCCCTGAACCCTTAAAATACCCCTGTACCCCAAAACCCACCCTGAACCCTAAAAAAACCCTATACCCCAAAACCCAAACCTAGCCCTGAACCCTAAAAATACCCCTGTACCCGAAAGCCCATACCTATCCCTAAACCCTAAAACTACCCCTGTACCCCATAACCAAAAACGATATCTGAACCCTTAAAATACCCAAACACCCCAAAACATATACCTCAGTACCACAAAACATATACCTCTATACCCATACTTACCATATCCAAACATTTAAAAAAAACATGCTTTTACCATTCATGCATTTACAATGAATTTTGTTGTAAATATATGTGTGGTAAAAGCATATAAAATGTAATACCACGCGTTATAATGGCATTGCGGAGTCATGGTACTTTCGTAATGAAAGTTGAGAACCTTGCCTTATGGACCTGGCGGCGCAGGCACGCCTTAAAATCTCCGAGTTCACCTGCCTTGTCAGACAGAGACACGAGACACTCTGTTAGGCGTGGAAAACCAGGTTTATTAGCTGCAGCTAAGCACAGTGGTCCTAGAGGTACAAAGTATATTCTCAGGAGACTGCCACTTCATTCCGTGGTGCACAATCTTTTATAGCACACATATTTACAACCTTTACTCCCATAGCATACAAGGCTAACCAATAGGAGAAATTGGAAAACAATCTATCAAGTATCTCAAATACGCACATCTTTCAGACCCTGTGTTCACCCCTCCCCTCAAGTTAATCAGTGCTAGTGCCTACAATCCAATCTGCAGGTGGCAGGACGTATTTGTGTGCTTCAAAGGATAGCTATGTAACAAGAAATTACAAGGAGAGAATAGTGAAGGCCAGACGGATAAGATAAAGTAGAGAAAGAATAGGGAGACCAAACAGTCAGTCAAGACATGATTTAATCAGCCTAGACATGGATTAGTGAACTCGGCCAGTCCCTGACATTGGTTTCGTAAACAAGGACAGGGAGTTATTTTTTAACAGAAAAGACAAGTAGCAGCTGGAAAAGGCAAAAACACTCTGGTCGCCGTGCTGCCTGATTGAGGGCAACACAAAATGGCGACAAGACACAAAATGACGGCAAAATACGAGACGAAGTCAAAAACCGAAGAACCTCAGACCCCCCTTTTGTCATTACTCAGGCAAAACACAAAGGACTCAAGTTAGTCTGAGTCGATGTCAATGGTCATGAGGTCGTCGAGCTGTTGCTGCAACATCATTTTAATGTTCTCTGTTTTCTGTGACACAGGCCTTGGGACACACATGGTGGCACAAAGACCGCAGATGGCAGGGCCACACTGTAAACAAAGACAACAAGAAAAAATGATGGCCAAAACCATTCCCCATGTAGACAGTAGTACCCCAAAACCATCCCATCACAGACCAATCTCCTGTGTCCTGGTGGATTGACTCGGAAATTACGTGCAAATTAGAGATGGCTTGGTATACCGTAGGGGCATTATCAGGAATATAAATGCAGCAACAAGACCCGATCAATTTACAGACTCCTCCAAGATCTGTAAGAACAATGTCTAGAACCATCCGGTCCGCCTGAAGTTCGGCTGTTAGATTACTCAAGGCTCCAGAAGTCACATTTATTGTAGCCTCAACAACACGAACTAACTATCTAATGTTTCTGCTATTGGCCATTGGCCCTCAGAAAGGAAGAAACCCTTTGATAAAGTCTCCTCCCTCTTGTCCTGCCGTGTCTTTGGAATTGATAACTCCTCTACCATATCTTTTTCTGTGATGACCTGAAGGAGCAGTGTATGTCGGAGGAAGAAGAAAAGCCACATAACACGTTCCTGAAAAATAGGTGGGAAGCCACGTGTAGGCTCTATCATGACAGACAAAATATGTGCCTTGAGATGGTACTAACGGTGAAGAAATCTGGGGTGAATAAATGTATGTATGAGAACAAACACTCTTTTCCTGTTGGTTTTTAATATTTGGACCATTTATCTGCAGTCTGCAAACATAAATTACCTCAATGAGGTACGGTCCAAATCGGTGGAGATCTCCTTCGTCTAGCCTTATCTGTGAGGCTAGTAACATAACGAGTCAAGTTCCAACCATCATACGCTCATTTCTCATCAACGGGAATCTTACCAATTTCAGCAATTCTAGCCATGGCCACTATTCCCTTTATCAAAGAACTATGACTAAAATCTGCTCCACCACCATATGGACCATCAGGAGGATATCGAAGTTGATTCTAGTATGCATTAGAAAACATGGATAAATAGGCCCAAGTGGAACCTTCATAGGAAAATGGAAGGACTAGATATGGCTTCCCTTTCTCTGTGTTATGGGGAATGAGTCCAAAAACCCAACAATCAGTAGTATTGACTACCAGTTGATGCTGATGTAACAGCTGGATGAATGAATTATTAAAGTATTCTGTTCTCCTCATTTGCTCGTGCTCTGAGAGTGTATGGAACTAATGCGGGGAGGCAGTAGTAGAAAAGGGAAAAGAAACAGAAGTAGGAACAGGGGCTTGCTGCATAGTGTGGACAACCCAACCCACACAAGCCAATAAAATACATAAACACATTAAAATACATAAGGTTATAGTACATGGGCTAAACAACAATTTCTTATATTTACTTTTCATTTTTTGCTTCTTATCATTCTTTTCCATTTTAATATCCATTCTCTAAAGCGTTGCTTACTGTAATCTTCCTTGATCACTTAGTTGTGGTTGTTAGCCATCCTATGACACTGCAAGTCCTGCAGACCTATGTCACTACTCAGGTCACAGCCTAAGACTCCTACTGTGACCCTGCAACTTGATGGATAATGAAAATAATGTCTTTCAACAGCCTAGGTCTTAGGTTGTACCGGGTCTTGTAAGGTACTGTGTGCTCTCGAAAAAAAGTCTCTGGGTTTGTTGTATTCAGTCTCAAATGTGATGGTACAGCTTCTTGCAAAACGTCGTCTTCTTCTTTCTCAGACCTTGCTCGATCCAGACGTGCACTACTGAAAGGTACCAACCGAGGAACCCTTTCGCCCTCCCTATCACCGACACCCTTGCGGACCCACTGGTCAAAAGGCAAAGGTACCCTTTTGCAGTGCACGCCATGGATCCAATTCTTCTTTCCAACAACTTGTACTGCTGTACGTGTCGTTAGAAGAACTTGCCGAGGGGGCCCCCAACGAGGTTCAAAATTTTTTTCCTCTGAAAATTCTTCAGACAAACCCAATCACCAGGTTGGATGGAATGACCTGGGTCTGTAGAGGCCTCCGGCAAAGCGTTTTGAACCTGTTGGTGAAGAACATGCAATTTAGTGGTGAGGTCATGCAAATAGTCAATCAGCATAGGATACGGAATATCAGAGTACTTTTTAGGTCGAGGGACACCCCAGACATTAGCTGGGTGCCCAAAAATGACCTCATATGGACTGAGTCCTAAACGGGAGTGCACAACTGTTCTCGTAGATAAAAGTGCCAAAGGTAAAGCATCGGGCCAAGCAAGACCCGTGCTGGCCTGAATCTTTGCCAGTTTGAGTTTGAGGGTACCATTAAAGCATTCTACCAAACCTGCTGACTGAGGGTGATTTGCCGCATGGAATTTCTGCCTAATACCAAGACCCACACACACCTTCTGCATAATTTGGCCTACAAATTCACTTCCATTGTCACTCCAGACAATTCGCGGCAAACCAAACCTCGGGAAGAATTCCTTCAAGAGGACTTTGGCAGTAGACAGAGCAGTATTGTCCTTTAGGGGGTAGGCCTCTATCCATCTGGACAAAGCACACACCACCACCAGAACATACTTAAGATTATTACAGTGTTCCATATGAATGTAATCAATTTGTAGCACCTCAAAAGGATATGTAGGGGGAGCAAAATGACCTGCCGGAGTTGGGGTTCCCTTTCCTGAATTGTGCATCAAACAAACAATACAATGCTTCACCACATTTTCCGCACATTTAGAGATTCCTTCATTCTGTCCTACTGGAGCCAAAATTTTACATATCCCTTTCGCACTGATATGGGCTGGATCATGCGCCATAGTAACTACAGGCAGTACATAGGCGTCTGGTAACAGCCAACGCTGATGTTCTGACAATTCCATCCAACACCCTGTCGCGTCCAACATTCCCGTACTTTCTCTCCACGTACTCAATTCCCTCTCTGTAGCCTCTTCTTGAATCATTCTCACACTTTCTATTGTGTCCTCACACATTCCTCCTTCTCTGACCCATCTTGCAGGGCCTGCAACATACATTCGACTTGTAGCATCTCTTGCTGTTTCTTCCGCTACCTTATCTGCAAAGGCATTCCCGCGACCCACATCATCCGTGATCCTTTTATGTGCACTACACTTCACTATTGCTATTTGGGTAGGCAAAGCAAGTGATTCAAGAAAGTCAGTTACCAACTGACCATGCTGTGTCTTAGTCCCATGGGAAGTAAAGAATCCTCTTTCCTTCCACAAGCGACCGAAACTATGAGCCACGCCAAAGGCGTATTGGCTATCGGTATAAACAGTCACTCTCTTTCCCTTAGCCAACACACACGCTCTCGTCAGTGCAATCAGCTCAGCTGCTTGGGCTGAAGTCTGTGTAATGCGTGCTGTCTCCACTACTGTATACAAGGTGGTAACAGCTAAGCATGAGCGAATTTTGCGGATCTCGCGTTCGCGAATTTTGCGGATTTGCGGATTCGCAATCCGCAAAATCCGCGAATTCCCGCGAATTTGCGGATTTTTTTTTTTTTTGTGTTCGCCCGTGTTTCTGCCAGTTCGCGAGGGTTTTGTACACTTTCGCAAATTGCGAACTTACCTGTCGGGTCGCAAGTTTCGCGAACTTGTTGTTTCTACGTGTCCAGCCTGTTTGGGACACTCTTCTTCATCACTGCCACTCTCTGTCACCACTGCCACTCTCTGACTACTCATGCCACCCTCTGGCCCACCCATGCCACCCTCTGTTTCATCACCACACCCTCTGGTTGTCCAGTGTACATTATTTTCGGCAAAGCAAAGCACACCTTCCCTGCCTCAAGTGACCTGAATTAATTTGGGGCTGATTCATGTGTCACAGAATATTTTTTTAGCTGGCACCTGCTTCCTTAGTGCGCCCTGATTAGTGATCTTTTGCACTTGCTAAGTGCTTTCATTGTTGCAAAATTAGTTACAACACCTGCCCTGCCCCAACTGACAATAATGAATTAGGGGCTGATTAATGGATTTTAACTTCCAGCCTGGCTCCTGCTTGTCTCCCTTAGCTGTAATTCAGGACCTTTGTGGCATATGTGTAACTATTCTGAGGTTCAGAGCAGGGTCACATAATAGTTTCAACTGGCAACTGAACTCTGGAGGGGCCCCTCAGGAAGCACTCCAGGAAATGGCTACTAATGATGAGCCTGAACTTTTGAACCTGGTAAGTAGTTACTTTCAGTTTTGCTAAGATCGTATTTCTGCAATTTTGCACTTATTCGCGGGGCGCGAACTCACGCGAACAGTGCGAGCAGTGCGAGCAAAATCCGCTGCTCGCGGATTTGCGGATTTTGCGGGAAATTCGCAAATCTCGCGGATTGCGGATTTCCCGAAAATCCGCAAAATCCGCGAGCGGAACGGATTTTCCGCCCACGCCTAGTAACAGCATAGGCCGCAGTCGTCTAGCTTAAAACAAGACCCATCCACCCATAGGATCCCATCCGGGTCCACGAGTGGTGTATCTTTTAAGTCTATTCCGCCTTTCGGTTCCTCCTCTGTACGGAGAAAACAATCATGCTGTTCTTGGGTGCCTTTCTCCTCTGGAATGGGTAACAGTGTTGCTGGATTCAAAGTATTACATCGCTTGATGTGTATATGACTAGCCAAGAGCGTCAGCTCGTACCCAGACAAACGGGCACTCGTGAGATGTTGTGTTTTCATTCTGGTCAAAAGAGCATCCACTGCATGTGGTACCATAACAACAAGAGTGTTATCCAGTACCAATCCAGCAGATTGACGAATGTAAATCGCTGCTGCTGCTGTAGCTCTGAGACAACTAGGCAATGCCTTGGCTACTGGATCCAATGTAGCCAAAAAATAGGCACATGGCCACTGTTTGTCTCCGAATTGTTGCGTTAAAACTGACAATGCACAACCTTCTCTTTCGTGAACATAGAGTGTGAAAGGCTTACTGTAATCCGGAGTACCTAACACGGGGCAGAGCACAAGGCAGTACGTAAGTCAGAAAAACTCTTCTGACATTCGTCAGTCCAAGGAAGAGGTTGGGGTGTATCTTTCTGAGTAAGTGCCAGCAAAGGTTTAGCCAACAAAGAAAAATTTGGAATAGACTGTCTGCAATAAGAGGTAATGCCCAGAAAGGCACGCACCTCCCTTTGTGTGGATGGTAGACATTTGTGCAATTGCTTGAATACGTTCTGGGGTCAATCGCCTCCTTCGTCAAGAGATGACCTAAATAGGTAACCTCTTGGCGGCAATATTGTAGCTTAGACGGTGACACCTTGTGATGTAGGTCAGACAAATGACGCAAAAGTGAAACAGTTACATTTTTGCAAACATCCTCTGAATCAGCAGCAACTAACAAATCGTCCACATACTGAATAAGAGTGGCACCTGGGGGCAAAGCAAAAGCATCAAACTGAGTTTTTAAAGCCTGACTATAAATGGAGGGACTCTCACAATAGCCTTGAGGTGCACGTTTGAATCGGAAACTTCGGCCTCCGAGAGAGAAGCCAAAAATATCCCTACTCTCCTCAGCAATAGGGATGCTGAAGAAAGCATTTTTGAGGTCAATAACTGAAAACCAAGCAGCAGAAGCAGGTATCATTGTGAGCAAAGCAGTGATATCTGGGACAACAGGAAACTGGGGAACAACAATGTTGTTGACCTCCCGAAGATCAATCACAAAGCGGTATACAGGGGACTGAGAAGGATCAGTGTGTTTAAGAACAGGAAGAACAGGACTATTGCAAACATTTCCTCTTGTTTCTTCAACCACACCCTTCTGAACTAGATCATAAATAATAGCCAACAAAGCTCTTTCACCATCACTAGAAATCTTGTACTGAGGAATGCGTGGTAATTTAGCATTAGGCTTGACAGTAACCACATAAGGTGGAATTTGGAGCAAACCAACATCATTCGGACCCTATTCTTAAAATGACCTTCCTCCTTACAATAGGCACATTGATTAGGACCTAGCAAAGGTCGCGGAACAAAGGGCTCAGGTTTCTGTAACAACCTCTGAAACTGGGGAGGCTGTTGCAATTGGCGCTGAGTAGAACGAGGGGGGTAGGCCTGTTGTAAAAGAACCTTCGTTTTTAATTCTTTAGTCTTTCTCTCGAGTTTATCCTTTTCCTCCTTATCCCTATTCTCGTAATAATGAGCAGCGGCTAATATCTGGGCAGACGAAGAAACGGCCCACGAACTTTCGGAGTCTTTCAATTTATGCGATAATTCTGGAAGTAAATTAAATACAAATTTATCCACGAATAATCGCTGTCCACCCTCGGTACTCATATCTTGACAACTATGGTCGATGAACGTCTCCTCAAAAGGAAATTCATCCTACTGCTCCCAACTTGCCTCGCTCTGTAACAGCGTCACAGGGGGCAAGCAGGTCGGGCTCCAACAAATTCAATCCTCCCAAATTGCCGATACAGAGCGAGGCAAGTTGGGAGCAGTAGGATGAATGTCCAACCTGCAGGCTGGACGTGCCTAAAAAGCAGTGAGTGAATGAAGGGATGACGAACTGTGCAAGACTTTACCTGTAATAATCTGCGCTAAGGGACTAATGTTATTCAGTAATGTGTTGAGCAGTACAGCATTCGGGCATGGGAACGCATTTAAATTGTGCACTTTTCCCTGCGCGCATTCTGTGGTAAATACGGCCCGCACTGAAAAGATAAAACATGTCACGTGGGCTGCTGATACAGAGAGTTACTGCCCGTGATCAAGTCTTGTAAAGGCAGAAACGTTGGGCTGTGGTAACATCTTGCCTCGTGCTGTTCACCATTAAAGCAACTTCTAAAGCAACCCAGCCAGTGTCAGTGAGCCTTCTTGAAGGTGAAAGGAGGGAGTGTTTTGAATATATATATATATATATATATATATATATATATATATATATATATATATATATATATATATATATATATATATATATATATATATATATATATATATTACCTACTGGCTATCGCCAGTAGGTATATATAGTTAGAATTTTTTCCCTATGGGACTTTTGAAAATTCTATGTCTAATAACTTTGGCGTTTGTGGACGGAATCGGCTGAAATTTTCAGGAAAATGGCACATTTTGTTTCTGAGCAGCCCCTGAAAATTTGGTGGGGTTTCGTCAAGGGGGGGCTGAGAAAAAAGGGGGGTCCCAAAACGCGTTTTTCCCATTCATTTTTCCATAGGGCGGTTGGACTCACTTTTAGCTCGAACGGCTGAATGGATTTGCACGAAACTTGGCAAAATTGTAGGGACTGTTAGCCCGATGTGCCTTTGCTAGGTCTCAATATATGTGCTCCAGTAGTTTTTGAGAAATTAACGTTCAAACCAAGATATATATCTGTAACAGCGCTCTGGGCAGCGATCCGGTCCGCTTACTTTTCGCTTATCGGAACTTTGCGCGCAGAAAGCTGATTGGCTCTCCGGTGTCTGTCAACATTCTAAACAGTCCGGAGCGGACGCCATCTTGTCTCTCGGTAGGATCGAGAGAGAAGAAGAGGTGGAAAACGAAGGGGGAATTTAATGAAAGGGGGCAAGGTATCCCCCTCTTGACCCCCTAGGAATGTTGTTGGGGTTATTAAAGGGTCCCGTGGGGAAAATAAAAAAAAAATGATTTTTCACGGTAGAAGCGCGGCCGCGAACTGGTAGCGAAACGGGAATTCGCCATTTTGTGCTTCGTAAATTAAATTACTAGTTATAAGTGGGTGCGGGAGACGTATCCTAATCCCCTATGTTTCCTGAGGGTGGGTGAGGAGGCTGATATATGTTGATACATCTCTTCCAGCGGCTGTGCGTGAGCTTTTTTTTTTTTTTTGCTGCGTGACAGTCCGGAGCGGCCGCCATCTTGTCTCTCGGTAGGATCGAGAGAGAAGAAAAGGTGAAAAACTAAGGGGGAATTTAATGAAAGGGGGCAAGGTATCCCCCTCTTGACCCCCTAGGAATGTTGTTGGGGTTATTAAAGGGTCCCGTGGGGAAAATAAAAAAAAAATGATTTTTCACGGTAGAAGCACTTCACGGGCCGCGAACTGGGCCGCAAACTGGTAGCGAAACGGGAATTCGCCATTTTGTGCTTCGTTAATTAAAGTACTAGGTATAAGGGGGTGCGGGAGACATATCCTAATCCCCTATGTTTCCTGAGGGTGGCTGAGGAGGCTGATATATGTTGATATATCTCTTCCAGCGGCTGCGCCATCTTGCCTTTTTTCGAATGCCACAATTTTGTCGTGCACGGCAGCCATTTTAGATGCCAGGCTGGTCCCAGGCTATCACCTACCCCTGCGGATGTAGTTTATGGCCCCAGCTGTAGAGAATTCAGACATGCCAATCCTCCTGATTCAGGCGTGTGAGTAATGATTTCAGTGCTAGTCTCCCGCCTCCCGATTTCTGCAAGCAAAAACCCGGGGGCATATTACGAACAACTAGCGATAATTTTTGTCTATAACTTGTTTAGAGACAAAAATTATCGCCGCACATCGGCGATTTTTATCGCAGATAAACCTTGCTATTATCGCAGAAAAGTCAGCGATATTCATGTATTATCGACCTAATGCTCTTAGCCATGTTATCCACCTCCCATTGGATAACATGGCTAAGAACTGCTCAGGGCAGGTGTTAGATTTTGGAGATATTCGCGCTTAGCGCGAATATCTCCAAAAGTTGGTAATAGAAGGTAGCGATGTTAGGGACTGTTTCCAGTCGCTAACATCTTGGCACGCCACTTTGCATGTCATTAGTGATAAGTATCACTGACATGCAAAGCCGGGCCCAAGATGGTCGCTATCTCCTTTTAGGTGTCACTAACTGGTGTTAGCGACAGTTTGATAATAGGGAAATAATTTTATCTCCGCTTTCATGGTTTTTAAAGCCAAAAAAGCGGAGATAAACCCCCTTGATAATATGCCCCACGATTCCTTGGGGGTTTCAGCTGACAGGGCTTGGTATTGTGTTACATGGTAATTTTTCCATGAAACGTCAGAGGGTCGATGTAGGGGTTCTAGAAGAGGTGATAAACCATTTAAGCCTCATGAACAAGCGCATGGTCTTTTAAAGATTTGTGAAGTACTCGGGGCGGCGGTGTGTGTGTGCCCTCTTTCAGGAGCGGGCGGGGGGGCACTGCCAGCAACTTGCCAGGTCAGGTAGTGTTCAACACGTGCATCACCCTTTCTCTGCCTGCTATTGCGCTCCATGCTTCGGAAAGGTAAGAAAAAGAACGTGCATTTGAGTTTGAAATGTCCGATCCTGCAGCAGCACACTTCCAAAGCCCACACATGACAATAACCCGATTCAAGGCCCCATTCACCCGTTTTTCAAAAAATAGATAACACTCCAACAAATTAAGGTTATAAAACTTTATTAACTTTTAACGATAATGAACAGAACAAAAACTAAAAACATTTAAACATTTATTAACACAAAAAGCAACAATGGTTAGAAGCTGTCTTTTGTGCGAATAGTCCCAAGGCAGCACAACGTGCAGAGTTCTGGACGGCACCCAGGTGATGTCGCCTGGGTGCCGCACTGGTTTAGGGATCCTACAATGCAGCACAGAAAAACAGCGTGGGGCGTCCCGGGTGGTGCGGGGGGAGGCCTCGTCAGTAGCTCCGAAAATTGGCGTGCGGCGGCCCGGGGGGGGGGGGGGGGAGGCGGCGTGAACGGGCCTCCCCAGGTGGCGGCCATCTAGCTGAGTTGCGCTCGCTCTTGCGGCCACAGCGTCTCGCTCACCATGTTGTGGAGTTGCTCCCACTCTTGCAGTGCAGCGATAGGCGGCTGCCACATGGCTGTCAAAATGGCGGACGGCTCTTCGGTTTTGGGCCTGGTCCACTGAAATGGCCCTGGGACACCTTGGAAGTCGGACGCTTGCCTGCTAGGGCTTGGGCTCCATTCTCGAAAAGCGTCCCCTCAGCCGTGAAGATTGTGTAAAAGTCTTGGGGGCCCCCGACTCCCGCAGGCTTCCGGTGGGGAGCGGCTGACATGATTGCTCGCGGAATGACCACGACGGAGCCAAGAGATGGTGGTGCTCTCATGCTGACGCCAGCTTCAGTCTGAATGATCCAGAAACAAGGTGGGGCTTTCATCGTTTGGGAAAAAAAAATGTTCTAAACCAATGAAAAGTGTTATTTTTAGGTCATATGACCAAGCCTTCCATCTTTAGGAAACCAAAAGTAAAATGAACCAATGAAAAGTTTTATAAACAAGTCACATGACCTGTTATGCGACATAGGGCTACAAAAAGCGTAGAAAATCCGTTGGCACGTGAGGCGGCGTCAGTAGCGGACCGATGTGCGAATAGGCCGAAGGCAGCACAACGCGCCGAGATCCGGATGGCACCGAGGTGGTGTCCAGCAAATTGCCGCACTGGTGTGGCCATCCTACAATGCTGCGCCGAAAGACGGCGTGTCCAGCTGAATTGCGGTCACTGTTGCGGTACAGTGACTCGAACGCGCCGAGATCCGGATGGCGCCGAGGTGGTGTCCAGCAAATTGCCGTACTGGTGTGGCCATCCTACAATGCTGCGCCGAAAGACGGCGTGTTCAGCTGAGTTCCGGTCACTCTTCCGGCACAGTGACTCGAACGCGCTGAGATCCGGATGGCACCGAGGTGGTGTCCAGCAAGTGGCTGCACTGGTGTGGCCATCCTACAATGCTGCGCCGGAAGTCGGCGTGGGGTGCCCCGTTGGCTTATGAGGTGATGTCAGTAGTGGACTGATGTGTGAATAGGTCGGAACCAGCACAAGGCGCCAAGATCCGAATGGCAAGTCCTGGATGTTGAGTGCCTCAGTTGAGATTTCTGAGCAGTGCTTGTAGAACTGTCTGAAGCTTATTTGCACCTGCTGCAGCTTCACTAGGTCCGGCGGAACTTGTTGCCTTTTCCTTTCTGCTTCTTTTCCTACAATGCGTTTCTTCTGAAGACACGACCAGGTCCCTGAATGTGTGCAGGGGGACGCTATTGAATGAATGAACGCGTCGAGATCTGGATGGCACCGAGGTGGTGTCCAGCAAATTGCCGCACTGGTGTGGCCATCCTACAATGCTGCGCCGAAAGTCGGCGTGGGGTGCCCCGTTGGTTTATGAGGTGATGTCAGTAGCGGACCGATGTGTGAATAGGTCGGAACCAGCACAAGGCGCCCTGCACTGTTGAGCCTTTTTCAATGTCTGTTTTTTGTTCTTTCCCCTCCATCAAAAACAAAACAAAAATACAAGGCGCCAAGATCCGAATGGCAAGTCCTGGATGTTGAGTGCCTCAGTTGAGAGTTCTGAGCAGTGCTTGTAAGACTGTCTGAAGCTTATTTGCACCTGCTGCAGCTTCACTAGGTCCGGCGGAACTTTTTTCCTTTTCCTTTCTGCTTCTTTTCCTACAATGCGTTTCATCTGAAGACACGACCAGGTCCCTGAATGTGTGCAGGGGGACGCTATTGATTGAATGAAAATGGCGGCTTGACACAAAGCTGACTCAAGCGTTACTGTTGGTGCTATACAGACAAAAATTGGTTTTCAGTTTGTACATTCTTCAGGTTTTTTTTTCCATCCAAGTCTGATTGAGAGTTTGTAGAAAAATGGCTTCAGATTTTCCACATACTACTCTTCAACATTCTTCCTAAATGTAACAATGTGAAACTCACTAGGAGAACGGCTGTTTCTGTTTCCTTTCAAAATGCTGCCACCAATATTTTCTGAATGGAAGACACCATCTTGTAACATAAAGGGCCGAAAGGGGTTCTGGTCTGGCCGATGGTTGGTGGAGACATTTTGACTATATCTTGGACCTGCCCGGCCTCGCCCAAAATGGCGCCGGTATAAATGGGACTCGTAACTCTTTGCCCGCAAATGTATATCTAGAAAATGTTATTGTAAGTGGCCCTGTCGTATTTTAATTACAAAATGTACGTCCACCGATTCCGCAACTGTTAGACACCTTTGTTCTTGTCACCTAATGGCCCGCTCGTTACGTTCTTCTACAGTGTAAATGTCTCCTCATCATATACGATTTGAGTTTGCTCCGTGGCCGGCCCACGTGGTTATAGGCCCGTATTTGTATACTGACATTTTCACAATAAAGGTTTTTAAAACAAAACACGGTAGTAGTATTTTCATTTGTAAAGTTTTTACTTTTAGTGACTGTTTTCGAATCAGTAAAAGGCAAGTGAAATAAAGCAGTCCAATTACATGACGGATAAAAGGTATAATATGTAGGAACGCAGTAAAGATAAATGGTCAAGGGCAGTTGTGTTTTTCATGTCTGCAACATAAAGTGATCGATAAGAATCTGATAATCAGGCGTATCGGCGACTAAGACAGCAGGCCGAATCTCTTTTACTCAACGGCTCCGTCATGGAAGGAAGAAACGCCCTTTTTCTCGAAAAAGGAATATATTTTACTTGCAAGACAGTTGTAAATTTTCCGGGAAAGTACATTAGCCTGGAATATTATAACATATGTTTGAAAAAAAAATATTGTTCGAAAATAATAAAAAGCGTAATTTTTAGGTCATATGACCAAGCTTTTCATCATTAAATTAACAAAAGTAAAATGAACCAATGAAAAGTTTTATTAACAAGTCACATGACCTGTTATGCTTACGTTACGCGCTGCGCGCCGCGCCTCGGATCACTTCCGGGTGCGCTAACGCGGCGTGTCATAAAACGCATTACGCGACAACGTAGGTCAAGAATATAGTCTAAATGTCTCCACCAACCAGCGTTCAGAACACAACCCCTTTCAGCAGTCCAAAAAGTTCTGTTAAATGACAACAGAGGGGACAGGCAACAAGAACCATCAGTCAAAGAGGGGAGGGCAAGTTCTTCTCTTCCGGGTCATGTTGGGGCGCTACCGGAACTGATCGAATTGGTAGTCTACAGTGTTTCTGGATGTTTCAGACTAAAGCTGGCGTCAGCATGAGACCACTACCATCTCGTAGCTCCGTCGTGGCCATTCCACGAGCAATCATGGCAGCCGCTCCCCACCAGAAGCCTGCGGGAGTCGGAGGCCCCCAAGACTTTTGTAGAATCTTCACGGCTGAGGGGACGCTTTTCGAGAATGGGACCCAAGCCCTAGCAGACAAGCGTCCGAGTTCCAAGGTGTCCCAGGGCCATTTTAGTGGACCAGGCCCAAAACCGAAGAGCCGGCCGCCATTTTGAGAGTCCTGTGGCAGCCGCCTATCGCTGCACCGCAAGAGCGGGCGCATCTCAAGTACATGGTGAGCGAGACGCTGTAGTCGCAAGAGCGGGCGGAAAACAGCTGAATGGCGGAAGAGGCACAGTGTAGCAAAAGCGGGCGGAATGGCAACTAAAACGATAAAGGGGCGCCTCACTACAGCTTGTCTTCAGGTCAAACGGATTGTGGGACAAGGTCCAGAATTGAAGAGTCATCAAAAGGCAAAAAGTACCGCCGGACCCCGGGAGCCGGCCGCCTATGTCGGGGGCAATCTCAGGCTACACCAGTGCTATAAGACTTGGGGAGGGTGTCGGAGCCAAGCGTCTTCTCCGAGTCCATGGCCATCACAGCGCCCCTCAGGGGCCTCCGTCAAGCTGTTTAGGAAGGTAACATATCACATTGTTTTCTAATGCAGTCAGGTCCACAAACGACACTCACTTACTTTGAGAATAGTGAAGCTGCAGTAGGTGGAAATAAGCTTCAGACAGTGTTACAAGCGCTGCTCAGAACTCTTAACTATGGCACCCAACATCTAGAACTTATGCTATTTGAGAATGGTAGTGACATCGAAGCATCTCAGGGACCAAAACCATTAACGTACTTTCACGTATGAAAATCTTACTTGGGGAGGGGGCAGGAGCGAAGCGCCCCCTCCCAGTCAGCGCCACCACACCGTATGTTGAAAATCTGAAGCCATCGTTCTACAAAGTCAACCAAACTTGGATTGAAAAATCTAGAAAAATGTACAAACTGAAAACCAGTTTTGGTCTGCATAGCATCAGTAACAACGCTTGAGTCAGCTTTGTGTCAAGCCGCCATTTTGATTCAACAAAGCACAGGCATTGAAAAAGGCTGAAATTCAGAACTCTAAACTATGGCACCCAACATCCAGGAGCTTGCTATCCGGATCTTGGAGCCTTGTGCTGTTTTCGATCTATTCACACATCGGTCCACTACTGACATCATCTTATAAACCAACGTTATGTAAATAGTTTTTTAATAAAATGTTTTACCCTGTTTCTTTGCTGGTGTGTTGTCTATATTTTTAATATTTGCATAGGGTTTGTCATTATTTTGTGCGGGATGGGTGATGGAGCCGAGCTGTCTTGCAGCCCTCATGGTGTGGAGCTCAGTTCATCTCACTATTTTCGTATTTCTCAAGAAGGGTTGTTCCTAATATTTCTATTTTAGCGAGGTCAAAAAGAGATCCAATTAGTGGCCTACTGATTTTGCTCGATTACTTTTATTTTTTTACACGATTTTTCACTATCTGCAAAGACTAAACAGAGTATTGCGACTTTGTGCTTGTTTGTAAATAGAGAATGATCCAAAGAGAACCAATTCTAAAACAGTAAATGCTTGGACAACAATCAATCAAATGGAGAGACAAGGAGGTACGACGGATTACAACGGGGGTAAAGGCCTGCGTTAACTACCCTTCTGTATCTGCAAAGAGAGAGTACTACTAAGGCAAAAGAGGGGAGGGGGGGGGCAGCGTTCAAAGCACATCAGCGTGCATAAATACGAAAATGTTTTTATCTATCACGTACTTGACATTTTAAAGCTTTTCATATTTGCTATTAAAAAACCAATGAAATTCACAGAAAAAACCATAGGTTATAGTGGATATATAGTTAGGAATTTGCATTTACAAAACCTTGAAAATTCAATGAAAAAACCATAGGTTATAGGCCATATATAGTTAGGAATTAGCATTTACAAAACCTTATTTTACTCGCATAAAACCATTGAAATTCCATATATAGTTAGCTAACTATAAGCGCTAACTATATATCGCGCACCCGCAATCCACTGCTGATGATGTCACATATTACATCATTCATGACATGGTCAGTGACATCACTGATGACATCACTGATGACATCTCAAATGACATCACTGATGACAACTCAAATGATATCAATGATGACATCTCAAATGACATCACTGATGACATCACTGATGACAACTCAAATGACATCACTGATGACATCTCATTTGTCATCACTGATCACATCACTCATGTGATAATACAATGAACCTCTTCAGACTCTAATATAACCTTACATACACTCAGTATAAACAGACACTCACAGACTGTCACTCATCCATGGAGTTACTCACACACCTAGTCAGTCATGCAAAGAATCAATCACACCTCCATTTCCTCAACTATACAGTTATACACATCTTACTTATTCAAACATATAATAACACATATTTACTCTCTTATATAATCCCTGATACAAGCTCACAGTGATCGATACAGCCACTCACACATTCACTGGGTCTTATGTTCAGTTATTTATATATCTCAACTCTCACATGTATTGTGTTTTACATACGTCCTTACTTGCACATGTAGCAATGAGAAATCCATTCACTCACCAACACACCCATGCACAGTCAACCGCCCATATAGCTGTTTCCACATGCACTCTTGAACTCATACTCCTAGTGAATCAACTGCTTACACATCTATGCACAGAGTCACGCACCTCCCAGCCACCCACACACACACTCAGCCTCCCATTCAAATATTTGGGCAACCAATCAATAACCCATATGGCCACTCTTATAGCTACTGATCAACACATGCAGCAGCTTACACAACAACAAACATACTGATGCACGAATTAAGACAGTTTAGTCACTAACCCATGTACTCAGTGAGACACATTTAATCACTCACTCATACAGTCAGTCATGCACCTACTAAATTCTTCATCCAGACACTTATACATCCACTCATTCTTCAATATGTGAAACATATTTAAACTTTACAGACACATACAATCACTGGTTGTTTTGATCAGTGATGTCATCAGTGATGTCACTGACCATGTCATGAATGATGTAATATGTGACATCATCAGCAGTGGATTGCGGGTGCGCGATATATAGTTAGCGCTTATAGTTAGCTAACTATATATGGAATTTCAATGGTTTTATGCGAGTAAAATAAGGTTTTGTAAATGCTAATTCCTAACTATATATGGCCTATAACCTATGGTTTTTTCATTGAATATATATATATATATATATATATATATATATATATATATATATATATATATATATATATATTTATTTTATATGAAGTATTAACAGGGCAAAACGCGATGAGAGACGTGGCACTATTTCTATTTATTATAGGCCTCCACCTATAACGAGTAGATATAATTTCTATTCTTTGTGTCATTACACTGCAGAAGAGTTATCCGTTTAAAGTGTGTTAAATGATTTATTATGCCGAGATTTTAAACATTAGCTGATGTATAGATTACTGACACTGAGTGAATCTTAGCTATGATTTGCCAATGACATTTTGCACTTAGTCTTTTTACTATATCTACCCATATTTGAAGGTGAGGGAGGGTTTTATATATCTTTGAAATGTTGGCGCTACATAGATTGATAAAGCCTGCTGCGCAGGCAAAACGTGTCTCTCTTTTCTGTGGGGTCGAGGGTGACCTGAAATAACAATAAATCAGCCCCATACTTACAGACCAAAGTGTGTGCCTCTTCTTGTGGAAGTAGGTTGTGATCAAGGGTAGTTTCTACCCGAAACGCGTCATGCCAGAGAGAATGCGAGGAGATAATAAACTGACCCTCTAATAACTGGAAAAAGCTGTGTGGTGGTCCTTGTGTCCTGCATGCCGAGCTGGGAGAGGCAGGAAGAAGTGGTATATATATATATATATATATATATATATATATATATATATATATATATATATATATATATATATATATATATATATATATATACCACTCCTTCCTGCTTCTCCCAGCTCGGCATGCAGGACACAAGGACCACCACACAGCTTTTCCAGTTTAAAGGGTCAGTTTATTATCTCCTCTCATTCTCTCTGGCATTATAGTTATAGTGAGTCCAACTAACTATAACGTGGGAATTTCAATAGTTTTATGTCAGTAAAATTTCCAGCTAACTATAACTGGTATCAAACCTATGGTTTTTTCAGTGAATATATATATATATACACATATATATATATATATATTATAGTTAGTTGAACTCACTATAACTTGTGCGCCTGCAATGCACTGCTGATGACGTCACATATTACATCACTCATGACATGGTCAGTGACATCACTGATGACATCACTGATGACACCATCCAGTGAATGAGTGTCTTTCTGAAAAAGAAATATGTTTTATATATGTATATGTAAAGGTCGATGGAAGAATAAATGTTTAAATAAGTGTCTAAATAGATATTTAAAAAAAAACATTGATTGGTTAACTGGCTTATTAAGTGTATCTTAGTGAATACATATATTAGCGAGTAATGTTAAATATTTAAATATATGTATCAGGGTTTCACTTTGTGTATAAGTGGCTGCATGGGTTGGTGAGTAGCTACATGTGTGTGTATATAAGTTATTAGATGTTTTTTTTAGTATCAGTATGAGTGTCTGTATGGTTTGGTGGGGGTATTACTTAGCACATAGATGCATCAATGACTGACTCACTGTTTTGTATGTGTTTTGAAGACAGCATATGTGCAAGACTGTATGGGTGGATGAGTGTGTATATGTGTGTGTTAGTGAGTGAATGACTGTCTCCCTAGTGTCTTTATCAGTAACTACATATGTTTTAATCTAGTATATGTGAGTATTGATGTATGTAAGTGAGTATATGTGAGAGTGAGAGATTGTAAGAGTTCCTGTTTCAATAAGTATGTGTTTCTATAAGTGATTGTTTAAGAGAGTAAGTATGTGTAAGTTTCCTTAGAAGTAAGGTTGTAGTGTGTGTATAGCTGTATATTCAAATAAATGGATGTTCAATAGTTTATTTGCATGTGTGAGTATGTATGTGAGTAACTTTTGGATGACTGTCGGTGTGTAACAGGATGTCTAGGTGTATCACTACATATGATGAGTGAGTATAAGTATGAGTGACTATATAGAACTGTTGGTGAATGAGTGGATGTGTATATAGATGGTGGAATTACTGAATTGATTGTTGTAACTGGTATGGGTATATCCATTTTAAAAAAAATGTTAGTTTCTATTTTTGAATATGTGTTTCAAGGGTTACAGTACACTGAAAGGAGGTCTGTCACTCTGTCACAAGGATGGTGTCATCAGTGATGTCATCAGTGATGTCACTGACCATGTCATGAGTGATGTAATATGTGACATCATCAGCAGTGCATTGCAGGTGCGCAAGTTATAGTGAGTCCAACTAACTATAACGTGGGAATTTCAATGGTTTTATGTCAGTAAAATTTCCAGCTAACTAAAACTGGTGTCAAACCTATGGTTTTTTCAGTGAATTTAATAGGTTTTTTAAATGCTAATTTCTAACTATAACTGGGGTGAAAGCTATGGTTTTTTCAGTGAATTTCATAGGTTTTGTAAATGCTAATTCCTATCTATATATAGGGCCTCAAATCTATGTTTTTTCCTGTGAATTTGAAAGGTTTTTTAATATCAAATTTCTATAGCTATTAAATGTAATATTTTTTATAATGAATCATATATTGTATATTTATGTAATACTATTTTTTTATGTATATTGTTCATGGGTTATTTATTTTTTTTGCCCTGGATCGCTCCCGGTGCGCGTACCGGTGTGCGCACAGGAAAGCGCAGTCTTGCGGCGTGCCCCGGTGCGTGTACCGGCGAGCGTCCCGTTAGGGATATCGCCGCGAACGAAAACCTCATCGTGATGTATCGCGTAGCAGCGTCCGCGTGATACGCACGGCGTAAGCGCACCCGGAAGCATCCGTCCGCATACGCGATACGTAAGCGCCCTTTGACCTGAAAATAACACTTTTCATTGGTTCAGAACAGGTTTTTTTCCAAATGATGAAAGCCCCCACCTTTTTTCCTCATTCTCACTTTGTTCTTTGACTGAGGAAGACCTGTTTGTGAGAAATGGCTACAGTAGCAGCAGCAGCAGGAGCATCTCAACCACCACCACCACCACCACCACAAGGACCACCACATCACCACAGTGGTGGAGAAGAAGAAGAGGAGGAGGAGGAGGAGGAGGAGGAGGAGAGGCGGTTCCTGCCTGAAGAAAATACCCCCTATAAGCCAAAGAGCACATTGTCTGGGAGTTTTTTAAAATCCCAAGGGGCCTTAAGAAAGTTAATGCTCCCAAAGTTACTTGTCTGATCTGTGGGACTGTACTTTCAAGGGGGAACCCTGCCAAAAAGTATTCTTTTGGCAACAACACTATGATTTGCCACATGCAACGCCGGCACCCAAACAACTATGCTGCGGCAGAGGTCAGAGAACTGACCAGAAACCCTCCCCAATCTTCTCCCAGCACCTCCCAAAGTAAACAACCCACTCCATCGGGTCCAGAGACAAGGGAGATGGTCCCAAATATCCAAACCCAGTTTGGAGATTTTAAAATAATTTGTAAATTTTACGGGACTACAATTTGCTATGGAGAGCAAAGTATTAAACTAATTAACCGTGCTGGAGACAACCACAAGTGCAAAAACAAACCTTAATTTTTTCCTGTTTTTTTTTTTGCTCCAGTTGAGCCATTTACAATTCTCTGTTTTTTGTTTGTCCCCATAAAAATTACAAAAAAATATAAAATTGTTCATAAAAGCCAAAAAAAGTAAAAAATGTTCCAAAAAACAATAAAAAGATTATAAAACAACAAAAAGAATAAAAAAACAGTTCTTTTTAGAACTACCTCCGATTTATTAAAAAATGCTACATTTTTTAAAAACTCTGTCATTCTTTTTTTCCCCATGGTACGCTCCCCGGTGCGCGTACCGGGCGCTCCCCCGCGCAAATCGAAAAAAAATATATATATTTTGCCCCGCGAGGCCCTCTTATGGCCCCCACATCAAACCTAGGGAGTCAGGGGGGGTCTACGCTGCCCCCTTTTGGTCATTTCCTCCTTTGTTTTTGCCACCTCTTGTGTCTCGATCCTACCGAGACACAAGATGGCGGCCGCTCCGGACTGTTTGGAATGCTGACAGACACCCGAGAGCCAATCAGCTTTCCGCTCGCGAACTCGCGTAGCGCGCTGGAGCGTGCCCCGGTGCGCGTACCGGGGCACGCTTATAGATATTTTTATGTATTTGAACCTAAATTACTCAAAATCCACTGGAGCACATATCTTGAGACATAGCAAAGGCCCATCGGGCTACCAGTCCCTACAATTTTGCCAAGTTTGGTGGAAATCCATTCAGCCGTTCGGGCTAAAAGTGAGTCCAACCGCCCAATGGAAATTAACATGGGGAAAACACGTTTTGGGACCCCCCTTTTATCTCGGCCCCCGCTTGACGAATCCCCCCCAAACTTTCAGGGAAGGAGCGGAGGGCAGCGAGGCAAATTTAACGAAAATTACAGGCAGATTCCTCAACCGGCGCCAAAGTTATTTCCAATAGAAGGTTGCGGATTTCCTATGGAAAACAATCCTAACTATAACTACCTACTGGCGACCGGCAGTAGGTAATATATCTATATATATATATATATATATATATATATATATATATATATATATATATATATATATATATATCCGGACATTGTACAAATTCAGGTGTTTTCTGGGAAAATATACACTTGATTAATGGGTCTGTTTCGGGATTTATCCCATCATTGGCAAACTAACATTTACGATGACAATGACTTAAATGGTATTTGTTTATTCAAAGTCATTACAAATGACACGGAGTATTTTTACCATGTCTATTGCACTGTAGCACTTTACTCTGTTCCGGTTGGTTACCATTGAATGCCTTTGCACTTTATATTCGGCCATTCCCTTGTATAACACCATGTGACCAAGGCCTGTGAGAGGCCGAAACGTTATGCTGCTTTGTTGCTGAATAAATGAACAACTCACGGAATACCTGGGTCTGCTGTTTTCTTGCGGTAGCGCGACTACATACTGCTCCGTGTGCCTTGCTGAAAACCCGTGGTGGATATATATATATATATATATATATATATATATATATGTGTGTGTGTGTGTGTGTATATATATATATATATATATATATATATATATATATATATATATATATATATATATATATATATATATATATATATATATATATATATATATATATATATATATATATATATATATATCCACAACACAATTCCTCACTCCACAGAAAGAGAAACCAGAGGGACACAATGGGGAGCCAAGGAGAAAATCTTTATTGCAGCGTGGCAGGAATGACGCTTTTCGGCTTAATTGACTTTTTCAAATGCCAAACACCAGAAACTGACACCTGCCAGCATTCAAATGATCCATCTTGCTCCCATTGGTGGGGGCCCAGCAGAGTCAACCAATAGCATGAACACCTCTTTGTAGTCCCCCTTGGCGGACTCCAACTCCCAGCATGCACCATCTCGGCTTGCAGGTAAGTGTTTTGGCTGTTGACTCCTTGCAACTCATGGTGAGTGCTGGCGAGCAGAGACATGACGAGTGTTGGTGCAGATTAAAATGACAAGTGTCCTCATAGCACAAAGACCCGTCCCGGGCCCCCTTAGACGTCTCACTGCAAAAGTGAAGGTCCATGCAAATCCTGAGACTCAGCAGCAATGTGCAGGTCTCTCCGTGTAGTCACGAACTATGTTGTCAGAGTTTATTTAAATGGCAACCCTCTACGCGTTTCGGAAACCAAGGGGCATATTATCAAGAATGGGCGTTACATTATCGCCGCTTTTATCTGCAGGAAACTGCAGATAAAGCGGCGATAATGGGCTTGATAATATGCTCTATGAATTCCAATCGAAGCCCATGTTAGATGTCTTCACATCTAACATGAGCTTCGATTGGAATTCATAGAGCATATTATCAAGCCCATTATCGCCGCTTTATCAGCAGTTTCCTGCCGATAAAAGCGGTGATAATGTAACGCCCATTCTTGATAATATGCCCCCAAGTTTCCTTGTTCACGAGTAAGGGAGTGATGTCAGAACAGTGTTTAAATAAAGAAAACATGTGACTTGTAAATCATAAACAGTGAAAACAGGCCTTTACCACCATAAACATCATAACCTCATAGCTGCTGCTGTTGGCCGCTGAACGTTCGGAGCAGTACCTGGCTGGTGCTGCGAACGTTCAACGGCCGATGCGGCCCCGTCCACTCTTTGGAACGCCCAGCACTGCGCTGAAATAACGGCCGCAGCTAAGGCGATAATAACCATAGTCTGGTAGCGGATTTTATGCTAATCCAAAATAAAATTACCACTCGGTAAAACTTTATTGTTCCCCGCTATGCCGACAACGCTAATTATGGAGGAGGATTGAACGACGAAATTGTGCGCTTGCCAGCAGGCGTCATCCAATCGCAGAGAGGCCAGCTGGGTTTAAAAGGTGGAAATTGAAGGCATTTCTTAATTCATTGGGCATTTGAAAAAGTCAAAACGACGAAACGCGTCATGCCTGAAATGCTGGATAAAGCGTGATTTTGACCTGCTGAACTGGTGTGGCTTGTTCTTTTCCTTTGGAGGGGAACTTGGTCTTGGAGATGTTTTTGTGCGGCCAGAGCACACTGAGCCCCCCACCCAACCAAGCTGTTCAGCGGCATTAGTGGCAAACTCTTCATTTTGGACTCACCTCATGGACTGGGGATGCTGCAGAGCCACCGCATCTCGCTGCTGTGACCTGCAAATTGATTAGACCGTGAACACACGAGGGAGCGTCTCACACTGAGGTGGCGCTCTGAGGTTGCAGCTGTGCCCTGCGGGTGGGTGAATGTTCCAGGTCAGCCGCTTTTGCCATTAAGATCTGGGCGACAGGTGAGAGGAGGCAGTCACCGCCCACTTGGGGGAGTGCTTACAAAAGGTGACTGCCTTTTGAAAACTCGGAGTTCCGAGTTTTCGCGATGCTCCCTAGCGCTTGCCAGCAGGGGTCATCCAATCGCAGAGAGGCCAGCTGGGTTTAAAAGGTGGACATTGAAGGCATTTCTTAATTCATTGGGCATTTGAAAAAGTCAAAACGACGAAATGCGTCATGCCTAAAATGCCGAATAAAGCGCGATTTTGACCTGCTGAACTGGTGTGGCATGTTCTTTTCCTTTGGAGGGGAACTTGGTCTTGGATATATATGTATATATATATATATATATATATATATATATATATATATATATATTGACACCAAACCAAACTTCACCATCAAAGAAGGCGCTGACTCCGTGTATCTCAGTTCAAGGGTTTTTATTTCTTACATCAGCTTCTGCTCAGACGCGTTTCGGCGGCTACTCCCGCCTTGCTCACTAATATATATATATATATATATATATATATATATATATATATATATATATATATATATCAAAATCAAACTGTCTTGTCCGTCCACAGACTTACTTATTACAGACTTGTACACACTCATAACACCACACCACAGGTTGCTGTAACTCACTGCTGTCCTGGTTCTAGGTCCCTGCTGGACTGAGAGAGCAGGCATTCCAGGGTTGCGTAACGTACAATAATTCAAAGGCATGTGGTACCTGCTAGCTTCATTCCTACCCTGTTACCCATAGCTTGTTTTACATTTACTTGCCTTAGTAGAGCCTCAGAAAATATCCTTTAATGCCAAGGCTAATTGTCATGTTCTATGATCAACACAAACCACATGTGGACATGTTAAAAAATACCAAAAAGGTTTTGATTGCTTTGCAAATTGCAAATTAACATTGTTAAAAACGTCCTTACAAATATTTGTTCACGCAATGTGAGTGTTGTAAGCTGTTTACTCCCTTTAATTCTACGCAGCGAGTTCTTCTCAAATTAATTTTTGAACCGTGCTATGATAACCAGAGCACTGCCTGCAAATTGAATGTGGAGTTTAGGTGTTTTCAGTTAAAATCATATAAAAACAAATAATGTATTTGATGCGATCAATAATTGCTGCTACTGACCCATGTATGCATGTGCTGGGATTTTAGGAGTCCTAAATTAGCTGGAAAGAGACGGAGCATTATAGGCAGCGGAGAAACGTGAGGATCTGTGATCAGAAAAACAAAGTAAGTCAAAAAAGCCAAGTGGATTCAAGTGGATTTTCTCTGCAGGTCGATGAGATAATAATTGAATGGCTGGTTATTTTGCTCTATGCAGCACCACATGATAAATGAGGCAAGTTTAATTTGGGAAGTATATAGTTGGAGATGCTTGGTGCATTGATCGAGAATGCTTGTCTGTTTGGCTTTTTCGTTTTTCAATTTTTGGTTTTAATCATTAGGATTTCAACCTCCAATCTTGAGGGGATTCATTGGTTGACCTGCAGTTCAAGGGGTGGTAGAGAAAGTAGCCCATAATAACATAATTTTAGCAGAAAAAATATTTACTATGATTTATTTATTGAAAAACAACATTCACACTGAAATTGCCGTTCGGTTTACTAGTGTTTGTGACAAAATATAGAGTAAACCTAATCTTTATAGTTAGCAAGTCATTTTACACAAAACCTGAAGTTATATGCAGACCCTGCCAAACTTTTCGTTATGCTGGTGTAATCTCACGTAATTTCCACTCTTTCCTGTTGTGCTTGTTTTGCAAAATTCCCCAGATTACTCTATTATGTCTGATTATGTAATTAAACACTGGTCGGGTAAAACTCCTATTATGGGAGCATGGGAACAATGCGAATGACCATAGCAGAGAGTGGCAGCTGTTCTAAAAGATAATTGTTAGTATTCTATTTTGTGTAATTTCATGCCATTTTAAGGAAATTTCATGTACTTGTGCAAAAGAAAATTATGCACACCGCTAGTTACGTCCCACCCTGTGCTGGTTATGGATGTGTGGAGGACGTTTACAAAATGGCTTACAAAACAGTAATAGACAGTGAGCAATTGCAATATATGAGCAAAGGACCGAGTAGAAAATTCCAGTGAACCCAGCTCCATGTACTCTAAGCTGATCTGATTGAACAATTGCTTTGGATATTAATTGAACTAATGCAGATGGCACTTTCAATCATGACCTTATTAAGGATTGTCTGCAGTGTAACAAAGTATGTATTATTCCATAGTTGACTTATGTAAAACAGTCCTGTATTATTTTTTCATTTTTTATTTCCTACTTCCGTTTGTCAGCAGGACAAACTTTGGGCAAAGAGAATCTTACTTGACATGAAATGGCATAAATATGAATGTACCGAACCAAGTAAGCCCAGCACATGACTATATATCGGAATAAAGACTGCTCTTTTACAGAACCCTATCTACTACGTAGCATCAGTCATTGGGAATTGGTGCTTTTATGTAGGTTTGGATCAGGAACAATTCGCCATACGCTGGTTTTTCCGCAGGGTTAATATGCCAGCATTAGCGTTGGCATTTTCCCATGCCATTATGCCTGAAACAGACACTTTTACATTTAGTTTTTTTGTAAATATTATAAAATATACACCAAATGTTTTTAATTTCTCTTCTGATACTGAAATTTTAGAAGCCTTACAGTTTTTACAGCTACTTAGTGATGACGAGGCCTGTTGATGGTAGGGTCTTTCTTTAAATATATTGCACAATGTTAACATTCTATTGGTGGATATTATTTATGGAAAGATGAGATATCATTTGTTACTATTGCTCTATTGTTTGTATTTTTATGATTATCTAAGTTATTAGAACCAAATAATGTTTTTGTTTATTGATTTAACAAATTTCCTGATGACTGTTGAGAGTTCTATGAAGTCGATAACCAAGCTGTGCGTAATTATCCAATGGTACACACATACATGATCCTACTGTACAAAACGGGGTTGATACAGTGACAGGGAAATACATAACAAAGATGTCCTTTAATCTCACCTACGTATTGTCTAACAGACATTTTTAGAAATCATGTTTTAGAATTTAAAGAATTTAGTACTATTGAATGTCCTTCAAATACAAATTACTTATTAAAGCTTACATTTTAATTGAGCATAACTTCAATGTTGCTTTCATGTTGTGCTGTATGTCCTCAATAAGCGGCATGACCCATCTAGGATAGTTCAAGTTATATGTTATTGACATAAAACTGGTTTACTGATTCAACATAACAGACTGTTGCTAAGGCATATTACGATGGAGTCTGGGACAGTGGAGCCAAACAACCCTAGCCTTGAAAGCTCACCCACACTATTGCAGCCCCAAACTGTGAAATCATATTTAAGCTCACTTCACTCAATATTGATCTTTTTCTGAAATGTTAAGAATAATAAGAATGAAAACAGCTGTAAGGATCCTAAATTTGATCAGTTGTGGATGCATGTTACATTTGTGATGGACTAACCCTTCTGCCCAACTCTAAGTCATACCCCAAATGTCATGGAGTTTATATATATATATATATATATATATATATATATATATATATATATATATATATATATATATATATATATATATATATATATATATATATATATATATATCCAACCAAAAAATTCGCCTGCTGTAGAAGACACCACTTCACTGGTAAGTATTGCCACAGTTTGTTTATTCAGGAAACAGCAGCCTTCAGGCAATGCAGTGCACAAATAACAAAGTCCAACCCAACGCGTTTCGCTGTAGCTTCATCTGGGGCATCGGACTTGAGCGTAACGGCAGTCTGTTTGAGGCGGGAACTCCTTTCATTCAGTTTATCTGCCTCGGGGGCGTGGCACGCACCCCGTGGCCAGCTGGTATTTTGAGTCCCACGTACTCCTCATGTGATTTCATCTGCCATTAGTTCACAAGTAATGAAAAGTATATCCGAGTGGATCGTGACTGGAAATGCTTTCTATGCCACTGGAAACTTCACACAAATAAACGGCTTCAGTGTTCCTTAAACTGATCCGTCGGTTGACAGAGCAGCAGGGGCGCAGAAACTGCACCTGGGCGTCTTCCGCGGCTCAGGCAAGCCGCATTACATCCAACCAAAAAAGTCGCCTGCTGTAGAAGACACCACTTCACTGGTAAGTATTGAACACTCACCTGTCAAGGGCTTCTCACTACAGGCAAACTCTTTGGTTTGATGTTATCGCGGCACCGCCTGAGCCGCGAGAAGAGCCCTGCTGTGCTGAGGTGCAGTCCTGTCGGGATGTCATGCGGCGTTCCGGCATTGGGAGCAGGTGCGGGCTGATGGAAGATGTTAACGACGTGCAACACTGCAGATTTGCTTTCACAACCCACTGGGGAAGTTATTTCAGAAAAGCAAAATGCTCGGCTACTCACTAGAGTTAGACAGAAGGCACCACAACTACCAACAAGCTACGCGAGTGGCCACGCCCACTGTGGGCGGGGGTAAGACATTTAGCGTGGTGCTTCAGCACAGCCGGAGCAAGAGAGCTGATCATTAGCCCGAATCCCATGAAGAAGTGCCTCCTGGCACGAAACGCGTCGGATGGACTTTGAATTTTTGTGCAACAACCTGTTGTTTTGTGTGTCTTCGACCATCAAAATAAATGCCTCATGAACACTCACCTGTCAAGGGCTTCTCACTACAGGCAAACTCTTTGGTTTGATGTTATGGCGGCACCGCCTGAGCCGCGAGAAGAGCCCTGCTGTGCTGAGGTGCAGTCCTGTCGGGATGTCATGCGGCGTTCCGGCATTGGGAGCAGGTGCGGGCTGATGGAAGATGTTAACGACGTGCAACACTGCAGATTTGCTTTCACAACCCACTGGGGAAGTTATTTCAGAAAAGCAAAATGCTCGGCTACTCACTTGAGTTAGACAGAAGGCACCACAACTACCAACAAGCCATGCGAGTGGCCACGCCCACTGTGGGCGGGGGTAAGACATTTAGCGTGGTGCTTCAGCACAGCCGGAGCAAGAGAGCTGATCATTAGCCCGAATCCCATGAAGAAGTGCCTCCTGGCACGAAACGCGTCGGATGGACTTTGAATTTTTGTGCAACAACCTGTTGTTTTGTGTGTCTTCGACCATCAAAATAAATGCCTCATGAACACTCACCTGTCAAGGGCTTCTCACTGCAGGCAAACTCTTTGGTTTGATGTTATGGCGGCACCGCCTGAGCCGCGAGAAGAGCCCTGCTGTGCTGAGGTGCAGTCCTGTCGGGATGTCATGCGGCGTTCCGGCATTGGGAGCAGGTGCGGGCTGATGGAAGATGTTAACGACGTGCAACACTGCAGATTTGCTTTCACAACCCACTGGGGAAGTTATTTCAGAAAAGCAAAATGCTCGGCTACTCACTTGAGTTAGACAGAAGGCACCACAACTACCAACAAGCCACGCGAGTGGCCACGCCCACTGTGGGCGGGGGTAAGACATTTAGCGTGGTGCTTCAGCACAGCCGGAGCAAGAGAGCTGATCATTAGCCCGAATCCCATGAAGAAGTGCCTCCTGGCACGAAACGCGTCGGATGGACTTTGAATTTTTGTGCAACAACCTGTTGTTTTGTGTGTCTTCGACCATCAAAATAAATGCCTCATGAACACTCACCTGTCAAGGGCTTCTCACTACAGGCAAACTCTTTGGTTTGATGTTATGGCGGCACCGCCTGAGCCGCGAGAAGAGCCCTGCTGTGCTGAGGTGCAGTCCTGTCGGGATGTCATGCGGCGTTCCGGCATTGGGAGCAGGTGCGGGCTGATGGAAGATGTTAACGACATGCAACACTGCAGATTTGCTTTCACAACCCACTGGGGAAGTTATTTCAGAAAAGCAAAATGCTCGGCTACTCACTTGAGTTAGACAGAAGGCACCACAACTACCAACAAGCCACGCGAGTGGCCACGCCCACAGTGGGCGGGGGTAAGACATTTAGCATGGTGCTTCAGCACAGCCGGAGCAAGAGAGCTGATCATTAGCCCGAATCCCATGAAGAAGTGCCTCCTGGCACGAAACGCGTCGGATGGACTTTGAATTTTTGTGCAACAACCTGTTGTTTTGTGTGTCTTCGACCATCAAAATAAATGCCTCATGAACACTCACCTGTCAAGGGCTTCTCACTACAGGCAAACTCTTTGGTTTGATGTTATGGCGGCACCGCCTGAGCCGCGAGAAGAGCCCTGCTGTGCTGAGGTGCAGTCCTGTCGGGATGTCATGCGGCGTTCCGGCATTGGGAGCAGGTGCGGGCTGATGGAAGATGTTAACGACGTGCAACACTGCAGATTTGCTTTCACAACCCACTGGGGAAGTTATTTCAGAAAAGCAAAATGCTCGGCTACTCACTTGAGTTAGACAGAAGGCACCACAACTACCAACAAGCCACGCGAGTGGCCACGCCCACTGTGGGCGGGGGTAAGACATTTAGCGTGGTGCTTCAGCACAGCCGGAGCAAGAGAGCTGATCATTAGCTCGAATCCCATGAAGAAGTGCCTCCTGGCACGAAACGCGTCGGATGGACTTTGAATTTTTGTGCAACAACCTGTTGTTTTGTGTGTCTTCGACCATCAAAATAAATGCCTCATGAACACTCACCTGTCAAGGGCTTCTCACTACAGGCAAACTCTTTGGTTTGATATATATATGACCAAGGGCACTTGTTGCTCGAAACGCGTAACCAGAGAGGTTTCTATTAAAATCTCCTTTACTACAGCCACTGGGTCCGTGTCTTCGTTTCCACAGCAGACGTGTGGTGTTCTTGAAGATTGTATCTTTCATATATATATATATATATATATATATATATATATATATATATATATATATATATATATATATATATATATATATATATATATATATATATATAATGAGTTCGTCTCCGTGTGAGAAGAACTGCCTATATACGTGTATGAGGAATCGGGACGGCATGCGAGCTATTGAATATTTCCTTAAAAACAGGCCAATTATTTATTCCCAGCATTTTACCATGTTGTTAAAAATGATAACATTCTGCTTAGAGAATCATTTTTTCCTTTTTGACGGTAAACTGTACCAACAAACGCAGGGTGTAGCTATGGGGGCCAGCTTCTCCCCCAGTTACGCCTGCCTATTTATGGGCTGGTGGGAGGAGCTGGTCCTCATGCAGCAACAGGAATTGGTTTGCAACAACATTGTAGTAATTTGGTTGCGCTACATTGATGATTTATTTATTGTTTGAAATGGAAGTAGTGAAAGTGCCACTGAATTTATTGAACAATTGAACCATAATGAAGTTAACCTTCATTTCACGGCAGAAACAAGCAGAGAAACAGTGATGTTTCTGAATGTGAGGGTACAAGTGACAGGAAATGAGCTTAGTACTACCCTTTATTCGGAAACCAACATCAGGAAGTAAACTCCTACACGCCTCAAGTGCGCACCTCCCACATCTATTGAGGAGCATCCCATATGGGGAAATGCTCCGCATTAGGCGGAATTGTAGCAAGGAGGCGGACTGTAAGATGAAACAAAATGAGTGTAGGAAAGGTTTCTGGATAGGGGTTACAGTTCAGAGGTGATTGAGGCGGCTATTGGGAAAACCAAGTCAATAGCTAGAATAGATCTTTTGCAGTACAAGAAGAAACACCAGTGTGAAGGGACAGAGCAGGAACCGATTCGACTAATCCTGGGCTTTTCAAAGCAACAGAAACAAATCAGGGAGATAGTCCGTAAAAATTGGCCTATTATCAAAGGTGATCCAGTAATAGGGGGTTCCATGCCCAGAATGCCGTTGATAACCTTTAGAAAAAATAATAACATGGGCTCTTCTTTGTAAGAAGTAATTTTGAGTCCAAAGGAAAGGCACCATGGTTAGGGGCAAGAAAAGTCTTCTTTAAATGCGCTGTATGTAAGGCGTGCCAGCATGGAGTTAATATGACCAATTACACCCCGGCATTTGGCTATGCAGCCTGCAAAATTGGACAACGTATAACATGTAAATCCGAATTTGCGCTATATGTGCTTACCTGTAGCTGCAACCTACGGTATGTGGGAAGCACAAAACTGCCTGTGCACAAGAGGGTGTTACAACATATCCGTGCTATTTGTAATAAAGATGACAGCTATCCGGTGGCACAGCATTTCCAACAGGGCCATAACAGCGACCCCAAATATCTTAAGTATTATGCAATAGACACTATTATGCCTCAGCGGAGAGGGGGGTGATATGGAATGCAAACTTAGAAGATTAGAAACATCTTATATCCTCAGGTTTGATTCCAAACACCCTAATGGTCTCAATACCAGTGAGGACCGATACACCTTCCTATAAACAATTGGCAAGAATCTGTAAGGTTAACTGAATGCTGCTACTATAATGAAATCAAAAATTGAAAGGAGAACATAAAGGTACGGAACAGGTTTTAGGAAAGTGCATTGTGACATTTGTAATGCTCACCAATTGTAAATATGTGTACATATATGAATTTTAGTGTAGATGTGTGTAGGGATGGCAGTGATGGTTTACATATTTATTATAGATTAGGGACATGAGTTTTAAAATCATTATATAGAAAGTATGTATATTTTTGATACTTCAAATATTTTGTGGTGATTTTAACAAAGGATTGACCCTGGTAATCATACCAATGAATTGTAGGCTGGATTGACTGTCCTTTTAGCACTGTGCACTTTATTTCGATATAACACTGTTTACATGAAGATATGTCGCCTTGTTGACTAACTGAAATTATCTAAATTGTTATTTAATACTTATTCACTTTATGGTTGAGCACTATTATTATTTTTATTAGGCACTAGGATAAGTTGATAGATTCATTCATGGTGGTATGCTTCAGTACTATTGGCATTTAGGCAATGATTAATTCTACAGGCATACATGGCATTAGTAGAAAAGTTCCATTTATGGAGTAATGTTCATTGAGAAAGAATTATATATCTGAAATTGCAACGTTTATTTGACTGTATAAACCAATCAATGTGGACTGCAATTATGAAAATGTACTGAAGCAGCAGTATTTCTACCATGTTTATTAATGGCTGCTTTGCACATGCACTTTATAAAGCAAATGGTGATGCCTTTAGGCTGTCATGTGATCAAGGGAGGGATCTCCCGAAACGCGTTATGGCGACAATGGCTGAATAAAGAAAGCACGATAATTACCGGGTCCACTCCACGCTCGTTTGTCCTGCAGGAGTGGGAGTGAAAGCGAGAAATCAAGGATATATATATATATATATATATATATATATATATATATATATATATATATATACATATATATATATATATATATAGCGTCCAAGATGCTGCTCGAACGATCCTCGACCAAACAACGTTGATGCCGTCGGTAGTAGCAGCCGCTACCTCAATTTTTCACAGGTACTGGATCCCACCATATAGAAGGACATAGAGACGGCACACCAGGAGATCTTGCACAAATCCTTTATTGTGCACTCTTTAACCAAGGACGACGCGTTTCGGCGAAAGCCTTTTTCAAGTAACCACCATATTGCATGTTACCAAACTTATAGTCCGACATTTGTGTCGATGCTCATAGATATAGAAGAAACACTCTACTAAGTACATTATGCTTGATAATAGCATTCGACGTTCAAAGCAAATACATAAAAAACATTTAGTGTACTTGAATTCATGAAAAATGAGTGTGAGACCGTTAGTCAGTTGGAGCATATAACGTAATAAGTTTGGTGATAACCACATTGCCTATCGGAAGTTGTAGTCCCGAGTTCGGTCAGATTATTGTGACTGTGAACTACTCCGGGCGGTATGCCTACGGGATAATGTAGTTCGGTATGTGCCTCGCATCAATTAACATGGCCAGTATCCCTTAATGTATTTCGTGCATATGTTTTCCCTCATGTGGTCTTATTTTCTATAGAGGGACACCCGTCAGGTTTTGGATTGTAGTCCGCTGAACAATTGTAAAGAAGGTCCCGGATCAGTGTGTTACCTGGAACTGACAGACGGGCGCTATGCCTACCGGGAAGTGTGGTTTAGTAGGTGACGTTGCGGAGTTCGAGACTGTAGTCTCGAAGTTATAATGCACCGAGGGAACTCCCTGTTTTTGAATGTAAAGAGTAGGCACTGAGACCCAGTAGGATCCTAAGTTTAACGGATCGTTACCGGGTATGTCAATCGAGGAGAGCTCCCCTCGTAATCTGACCGTCATGTGGAGATTAGGAGATAGTGACTGGCGGTGGTGGGGTCAGGGCATGAGTGCTTTTACATAGGGGATGAGTGTAAGGTGAGATATATACATATATGTGAATGTGTCAAATACTACGAGAATTAGTGATACAATTTAAAATAACAACAATACCCAACATACAATCTACCTTCGTGAGTATGGTGTTATTCCCCTTATACAATAATGCTATAACTTGACAGTAGAAACCACAGGATACAACCTACTACATAAGTACTGGTTATGCCTTTTTCTACGCGTGAGCAAGCCTTATCGGCGAAACGCGTCACACTTTTTCATTCTGCCATTAAATTTTGCAAACGAACTCCGGCTGTCCTGGTTTACTTCAGAATTTTGGAGGTATTTGGGAGTACATATCGACGGCCAGTCGGTGGCCTATCCAGGACCGCGCCACGACAGCCCAACGTGCGCAAACCGGCACTGGAGGAGAGAATATATATATATATATATATATATATATATATACTATCATTGGCTAGATCATTGTTGTGGTTTCAAGATCAAACATAAGGATCAAGCAGCAAGCTCTCACTCATCAGCTTCAACTGTGATGGGCACTCTGCCTGAGGAAAGAAGATCAGAAGCCTTCAGTGGGAAAAGATGTCCTGCAAATGAGGAGCTTCTAGAAAAGCAGCCTGGCCAATAATATTTGTGTAGCCATCTGCCTACTCCTTTTTTTTTATATATATATATATATATATATATTACCTACTGGCGGTCGCCAGTAGGTATATATAGTTAGGATTTTTTCTCTATGGGATTTTTGAAAATTCTATGTCTAATAACTTTGGCGTTTGTGGACGGAATTGGCTGAAATTTTCAGGAAAATGGAACATTTTGTTTCTGAGCAGCCCCTGACAATTTGGGGGGGTTTCATCAAGGGGGGGCCGAGAAAAAAGGGGGGTCCCAAAACGCGTTTTTCCAATGTTAATTTCCATAGGGCGGTTGGCCTCACTTTTAGCTCGAACGGCTGAATGGATTTGCACGAAACTTGGCAAAATTGTAGGGACTGTTAGCCCGATGTGCCTTTGCTAGGTCTCAATATATGTGCTCCAGTGGATTTTGAGTAATTTAGGTTCAAAAAAAGATATATATCTGGGCGGAGCCTAACCACACATCTGATCTGATTGGCTGTCAGCACTTCATCCAAGAAGTGTTGGCAGCCATCTTGGGACCAATATACATGATAGCACCTCATTAAAAAGCATTGTAGTTAATAGAGGGTTTTAGGACTTTAGTTACATTATAAATCATTTGTTGATGGTACCATACTCGTTTTAGGAATTGTGGTGGGTTCTAAGGTGATTTTACCATGTGAAAAAACCTTCTGCTGTGATATCATGAATATTGTTTGAAAGAAAACTAATATCTCATGATTTTCCCACAGTGGTTTGGAAGGGGATCTATAAGCTAAACTGAAAGCATATTTTCTGTAAATTCACATTATCTTTCTCAGTCATGTGAAAATGAAGTCTGACATTCTCAGTAAAACATGTACATCCAACAAGGACAGAGACTGTCAGTTGATTCCTTTGTGTTCTACTGCAGCCTCCTAGAGTGTTCTAAAGAACAACTAGAGCGCTAACAGTCCTACTTATTACAAAGGTATGGCACACCTGAAGCCATCTTGATTGGAATAAAGTGGTAACTCTTAAAACATTTAATTTAAAAAGAAACAACATGAGGGGGTATATTTTGCCATAGAAAGTATGATTAGTGCTGCAGAATGAAAAATTAGGGCACATTTTGAGTGACTTCTCAAATCCTTTTCTATTTCATTAAAACATTCTGACATGCAGTCTCCCAAAATGGCCACCAGAGACAAAAGAGCCCAAATGTAGCCCAAATATCACCCAGATGTAGCCCAAGTATAGCCCAATGACAGAATGTCCCAGAGTGTTCTAAAGAACAACTAGAGCGCTAACAGTCCTACTTATTACAAAGGTATGGCACACCTGAAGCCATCTTGATTGGAATAAAGTGGTAACTCTTAAAACATTTAATTTAAAAAGAAACAACACGAGGGGGTATATTTTGCCATAGAAAGTATGATTAGTGCTGCAGAATGAAAAATTAGGGCACATTTTGAGTGACTTCTCAAATCCTTTTCTATTTCATTAAAACATTCTGACATGCAGTCTCCCAAAATGGCCACCAGAGACAAAAGAGCCCAAATGTAGCCCAAATATCACCCAGATGTAGCCCAAGTATAGCCCAATGACAGAATGTCCCAGAGTGTTCTAAAGAACAACTAGAGCGCTAACAGTCCTACTTATTACAAAGGTATGGTACACCTGAAGCCATCTTGATTGGAATAAAGTGGTAACTCTTAAAACATTTAATTTAAAAAGAAACAACATGAGGGGGTATATTTTGCCATAGAAAGTATGATTAGTGCTGCAGAATGAAAAATTAGGGCACATTTTGAGTGACTTCTCAAATCCTTTTCTATTTCATTAAAACATTCTGACATGCAGTCTCCCAAAATGGCCACCAGAGACAAAAGAGCCCAAATGTAGCCCAAATATCACCCAGATGTAGCCCAAGTATAGCCCAATGACAGAATGTCCCAGAGTGTTCTAAAGAACAACTAGAGCGCTAACAGTCCTACTTATTACAAAGGTATAGCACACCTGGAGCCATCGTGATGGGAATAAAGTGGTAACTCTTAAAACATTTAATTTAAAAAGGAACAAAATGAGGGGGTATATTATGCAATAGAAGGTATTATTAGTGCTGCAGAAAGAAAAATTAGGGCACATTTTGAGTGACTTTTCAAATCCTCTTCTATTTCATTAAAAAATTCTGACATGCAGTCTCCCAAAATGGCCACCAGAGACAAAAGAGCCCAAATGTAGCCCAAATATCACCCAGATGTAGCCCAAGTATAGCCCAATGACAGAATGTCCCAGAGTGTTCTAAAGAACAACTAGAGCGCTAACAGTCCTACTTATTACAAAGGTATGGCACACCTGAAGCCATCTTGATTGGAATAAAGTGGTAACTCTTAAAACATTTAATTTAAAAAGGAACAAAATGAGGGGGTATATTTTGCCATATGAATTATGATTAGTGCTGCAGAAAGAAAAATTAGGGCACATTTTGAGTGACTTCTTAAACCCTCTTCAATTTCATTAAAAAATTCTGACATACAGTCTCCCAAGATGGCCACCAGAGACAAAAGAGCCTAAATGTAGCCCAAATATCACCCAGATGTACCCCAAGTATAGCCCAATGACAGAATGTCCCAGAGTGTTCTAAAGAACAACTAGAGCGCTAACAGTCTTACTTATGACAAAAGTATGGCACACCAGAAGCCATCTTGATTGGAATTAAGTGGTAAGTCTGAAAACACTCAATTTAAAAAGGAACAACATGAGGGGGTTAATTTTGCCATAGAAAGTATGATTAGTGCTTCAGAAAGAAAAATTAGGGATCATTTTGAGTGACTTCACAAATCCTCTTCTATTTCATTAAAAAAATTCTGACATGCAGACTGAAACATGCACTTTGAATACCAGCAGCAGACGTCCCTGGTGAGCAGTAGCTTTACTACAGTGATCTAATGTGCAACTAGAGTGCTAACATTCAGAATTTATGGCAAATGTGTGACACATCTGAATGCCTTCTTGATGGAACCAAAGTAAACAAGCATTGAAAATGCAATAGATCTCGCCCTCGTTTAAGTTAAAGCCATTCTGTTTGTAATGAGGTGGCTTTTTAGCTTTGCTTTTATTAGTGTTTTTTCAACTTTCATGTAAATAACATGCATCTGTATGCATATAAGTATATGTATGCATGCATTTATGTTTGTATTTATATAGATATACAGATGATATATGTTTATATATGTATGTATATATATATATTCACTGAAAAAACCATAGGCTATAGACCATATATAGTTAGGAATTAGCATTTACAAAACCTTGAAAATTCACTGAAAAAACCATAGGTTATAGACCATATATAGTTAGGAATTAGCATTTACAAAACCTTGAAAATTCACTGAAAAAACCATAGGTTATACCATTGAAATTCCATATATAATTAGTTGCACTAACTATATATCGCGCACCCGCAATCCACTGCTGATGATGTCACATATTACATCATTCATGACATGGTCAGTGACATCACTGATGACATCACTGATGACATCTCAAATGACATCACTGATGACATCTCAAATGACATCACTGATGACATCACTGATGACATCTCATTTGACATTACTGATCACATCACTGATGATATCATTCATGTGATAATACGATGAACCTCTTCAGACTCTAATATAACCTTAGATACAATCAGTGTAAACAGACACTCACAGACTGTCCCTCATCCATGGAGTTACTCACACGCCTAGTCAGTCATGCAAAGAATCAATCACACCTCCATTTCCTCAACTATACAGTTATACAAACTTTACTTATTCAAACATATACTAACACATATTTACTCTCTTATACAATCCCTGATACAAGTTCACAATGATCCATACAGCCACTCACACATTCACTGGCTCTTATGCACAGTTATTTATATATGTAAACTCTCACATGTACTGTGTTTTACATATGTACTTACTTTGACATGTAGCACTGAGATATCCATTCACTCACCAATACACTCATGCACACAGTCAACCGCCCATACAGCTGTTTCCACATGCACTTTTGAAACCATACATCTAGTGAATCAACTGCTCACACATCTATGCACAGAGTCATACACCTCCCAGCCACCCACACACACACTCAGTCTCCCATACAAATACTTGGGCAACCAATCAATAACCCATATAGTTACTCATATAGCTACTTATCAACACATGCAACAGTTTACAGAACAACAGACATAATGATGCACAAATTAAGACAGTTTAGTCACTAACCCATGCACTCAGTGAGACACATTTAATCACTCACTCATACAGTCAGTCATGCACCTACTAAATCCTTCATCCAGACACTTATACATCCACTCATTCTTCAATATGTAAGACATATTTTAACTTTACAGAAACATACAGTCACTGGATGTTGTCATCAGTGATGTCATCAGTGATGTCATTTGAGATGTCATAAGTGATGTCATCAGTGATGTCACTGACCATGTCATGAATGATGTAATATGTGACATCATCAGCAGTGGATTGCGGGTGCGCGATATATAGTTAGTGCAACTAATTATATATGGAATTTCAATGGTTTTGTGTGAGTAAAATAAGGTTTTGTAAATGCGAATTCCTAACTATATATGGTCTATAACCTATGGTTTTTTCAGTGAATATATATATATATATATATATATATATATATATATATACATATATGGATTTTGTGTAATTGATCTGCCTGCTAGGGTCTGTTATTGATCATCTCTGTTTGCATTTTATCTGACATTCTGTTTAGCTGCCATTTGTATATTATAAGAATTAGCCAGTTTTAAATCACTTTGCACTTTATAGCACTTATCACTTTATAAATGTTACAATCTTGCTGCTATTACCGATTACATTCTTGGTAAATTTGCTCCTTAAACACTTTTATGAGTATGCACAAAATTTTATTTATTAGCACTCTTGCAATTTGTGTGGGTTTTTGTATAATACTGTATATAACATCAGAATATCACCTCGATGTTAATCCTCTTTGAGTATATTTATACCACGCTGTTTACTTAGGGCACTTGCCCTCTATTGTTTCAATCAAGATAAATGTTGAAATGTTTCTTGAATAATAGTAAGATTCATTGCCAGATTTATAAAGTCTTTTAAAGACATTTTTCTGAAGACAGGCATTTATATATGAAAACAGACTGTGGTCAAAACACAACATAAGTATGTTCTCAATATCTATGATGGTTGGTAGGTGAAGCCATGAAAGATGTGAACAGTATTTAAATCACCTGTGTCTCTGGGTATGTCATGTGATCAAGTCCGGGTTCCCCGGACGAAACGCGTCATGCTGCTGCCCATTTTGGAATAAAGCACTTTTTTCTTCACTCTTCGCTGTGGTCTGTACCTGTTTGTGCTGGTGTTCCGTTTGAATCCTTGTACTGCAGGACTGTGGACTTATATATATATATAATATATATATATATATATATATATATATATATATATATATATATATATATATATATATATATATATATATATATATATATATATGTATATATATATATATATATATATATATATATACTATCATTGGCTAGATCATTGTTGTGGTTTCAAGATCAATCATAAGGATCAAGCAGCAAGCTCTCACTCATCAGCTTCAACTGTGATGGGCACTCTGCCTGAGGAAAGAAGATCAGAAGCCTTCAGTGGGAAAAGATGTCCTGCAAATGAGGAGCTTCTTGAACAGCAGCCTGACCAATAATATTTGTGTAGCCATCTCCCTACTCCTCTCATTCACCATCAGACACTGCCGTTAATACATCCAGCAAAGTCTGGTCCCTTTTATGAAGATCTGTGCCCCCACGAGCCACTCGTGACCCCACACCTCCATTAACAGTGGCTATCCCTGTAATGGCCCCTGTGATGACCAAAGCCATTTCATCTGCTGTGCAGCCAGGACAGACAATATCCTTGGCTACCCTATTAAAATTCACAAAGTAGGTATGACAGTGCTGGGGCACGTGCTGCTGCATGGAGGAAGGCTGAGGTACAGCTACCAATGTAAACACCATGGGCAAAAACCTGATGGGTGTATCTATAAGTGCTATGCAAACAAATGATGGACGGAATGCTGAATGAATCATACATTCACCCCCAGTCAAGCTATCTGGGTTAAATCCATTGTTCTTTTGCTCACCATGCCACCCCAGTTTAGAACCAGCCATATGCAAATCAGTCTTGACCTTGTGCCTCATGGTAATAGTCCAGACCAAACTGCAAAGCCAAGTCCTCCCTGGACCGGAAACAAGCATCCTGGGACCGGTTTCAGGGTATGTCACCCTTCTTCAGCCAGGCTAGCTTGAATCCAGTGGCACAGTGAGCAAGGGACCCAAGTCAGGGCACACCCATCCCACATAGGGTGAAAAGTGGTATGCAAACAAATAATGGATGGAATGCTGAATGAATCATACATTCACCCCCAGTCAAGAGATATGGGTTATATCCACTGTTCTTTTGCTCACCATGCCACCCCAGTTTAGAACCAGCCATATGCAAATCAGTCTTGACCTTGTGCCTCATGGTAACAGTCCAGACCAAACTGCCAAGCCAGGTCCTCCCTGGACCGGAAACAAGCCTCCTGGGACTGGTTTCAGGGTATGTCACCCTTCTTTAGCCAGGCTAGCTTGAATCCAGTGGCACAGTGAGCAAGGGACCCACGTCTGGGTATACCCATCCCACATCTATACAGCAGGAGGAACAGCTGGGCAAGGTTATAGAACTTCTGAGGGCCCAGAATAATCTCACAAGGTCCAGAATGATAACCAGGAGGATGTCAAAGATATACTGGTGGGACTCGTGTGTGTCTACAATTTACTTCTGAGTTGTGCAAGCTGGCTACAGAACATTTTCTGGAGTACTGCCAAATATAGCTGCCACTTTCCGTGGTCAAGCAGCACCTGCCGCAAGCTTTGTCCCAGAAACATCTACAACTGGCACGAAAAATGGAACACTGTTGCCTCTGGTGCCACTTGTCACCACCTCACTTGTTGACACTCAGGCTGCTTCAGTGGCCCCTAGGAGAAGTAATTCATCTGGCAAGGTGGAGGACAACACCCAACAAGCCACCACCAGGAGACGCGAAATATAATATTCAAGTGTGAGTGGCTGGACTATTCACCGTTTCCACCTTCTGTCCACACATTTGCAATCCACTAATGGACTGCTGCCTGGAAAAGAGCAATGCATATAGTTAATTTATCTGTAATTTCTTAAATAAGGGTCATGTAAACCCATTTAGAGACCTTGTGGAATTGTAATTCATTTTTGGAAAAAAATAAGAAAAAGATTAAAAATCATGTGTGTTGGGGGCGTGGCTAGCAGCCGATCATGGCGGCAGCCTAAGAAAAGAGCTCCGTGAGCCAAGCGGTCTCTCCTAAGATCCGAGCACGAATCCGTCTACTTACAGGTCTCCAACAGAGGGACCCGACACCCAGGACCGGGCAGGACCTAAGGCTGCAACTCCGGCAGTAAACCGACTCCGGGTGCGCAAGTTCCGGCCGGACGACCAGGAGGCCTAAGCAGTGACCAGGGTCCGGGGACTGCTGTACTCCAGCAAGCCAACAGGAAGTGCCCTTAGTCTGGGAGAGACCCGCCGGAAGCGCGCTGCAGCTGAGGAGTGGAGGTCGGGGCGACCTGCAGACCGGCACGAACGACCGGGGCAGCCTACTGTGTGACCAGGGAGAAGCGGTGTCACTTCTATACGCAAAAGCCGGACTGCGGGCTACAGAACCCACACAAAGGGGCTGCCGCGAGAGCCAGCACCGCCATCTTGGGGCAAAACGATCGGCCTGAAGAGTAAGCGATACATCGCCGCGGCACTGGTGGACAGCGCACTGCGGCAGCGGAGCGGGCGCAGAAACAGTGAGGACTGCCGTGACACTGAACGGGTGCCCCCCGGTACAGACTTTTAATACCGGAACACCTCCAGTGACCAGCAAAACTTTACTAGCGGCATGCGTGGGGAGGAGCGCTGCACTACACAGCTACACAGGGCTCAGCCTGCCTCAGCCAACTCCTTGCCGCGGTAATCCCACGGACACTCGGCAGCGTGATTAAACAGCGACACATAACACCGGTGGCCTATTGAGAGCAGCGGGAAGCTCTGATCCTCTGACTAATATCGGGACCTGCCAGGCACCTTCACGCAACGGTGCGAGACACAGACTTCAGAGACCGTGGGGAGTGAGGGCCGCAGCGTGGGTTCCTGCTGCCTTCAGGGATATTAACGCGGAGCGGTGCGGCGGCCGTGCAACGCCCATGGTGCTGACCATAATTGGGGAACCGTCAGTATATTGGAGACACGTTTTAGATGCCAGTAAATGAAAAACAAAAAAAATGAAAACAAGAAACAGACACCAGCGTGAAGCGCAGTTGAGACACTGCTTCTGATACCTGAGAAGGTGTGGAAAGGACACCTGAGCGGCGGCATAACCCGGAGGCCAGTAGTGGGAGTGTGCATCTTCCAAGTGAATCACAGGAGGCATAGCTCAAGCAGGGACCCCCCCGATGGGCGAAGCTAGTAGAGACGCCAGCGTGCGGGGTGGCGGCACGAACTGAGTCTGACACAATCATTGGAGGGGGTGGACGGTCCCTACGCCTGGCCCTCTAACGGTGAGGTTGAGATCCTGGCCCGAGACGGGTCTGACTCTACCACAGATCCCCACAATCAATAAGAGGCATAAGGCGCGCTGAGAGACCTCTCCTATGGGTGATGCAAGGAGAAACAATAGCTAAAGAGGTGACAGTATGCCAGGCACTGGATGCATGAACTGGCAGTTTCGGATGGCCCATAAGCCGCAGACCACAGCGGTGAGATTCCCCGCCAGACTGGAGATACGGCGCAGCACCACCACAGGGGCCGAAGCGTGACGCTGCAACGCCTGCCAGACAGCAGCTTACTGCGCAGCGTGTGCGACTTGGTTGCTGGAGACGCAGGGGAGTAGTGGGTTACATCCCGGATACGCGAAAGATTGCTTTCAGCTCCTCGCGTGTCCTCCTTCACATTGCCACACAGGTGCCGAGCACGACGACGAGTGGAACAGGGTACTGAGGCGGCCAACATGGCGGGCAAGGGCTCAAAAGGTGGCACCACACAGACCCGCATTGATAAATACGCTTGTGACAAAGGCATCTCCTCCCCAGCGGAAGGGAGAACACCTGCCGGTAAATCTAATGACGGAGCGGGTGGGAAGAAGGCAACACTGGACGACGTCATGAAGGCCTTGACGCAATTGCAAGCGACCGTGGGCTCCATCTCTACTGAAATCACTCTTATTAGGGCAGACTTCCACAAAATGTCTGAAAAGGTGAGCTCCATGGAGGTGGTTACAAAATCATTGGTGGAAGACGTCTCGGAGCTGCAGACGGCAATGGAGCGGATGTCGGCAGAGAACAAGACGCTGCGGGAGAGACTGGATGATCAGGAAGGGCGCTCCAGGAGAAACAACATCAGGATCCTTGGTGTTCCGAAATCTGAGGGCACTAGGGCAATGGACCTCTATGTAGAAGATCTAATAAAAACGGAACTCCAACCGAAGGGCCTGTCCACCTTCTTCTCCGTTGAGAGAGCACATCGAGTCCCGGGGGGACGGCCGAAACCGGGCGTGGCCCCATGACCAATCCTGGCCCGGCTGTTCAATTTTCGGGACAGAGACGCCATTCTGCAAGTGGCGCGAGTGTCCCCACCTGTTAAAATCCAAAACTCCATGCTGGCCTTTTTTCCGGACTATACGGCGGAGGTCGCTCGCCACAGGAGGATGTTCTTAGATGTGAAGAAGGAACGGAGAGCAAGAGAGATTCCATACTCAATGCTATTCCCTGCTAGATTACGAATAGTGGCAGACAACAAGACCTGGTTCTTTGACACTCCTGAGATCGCCCAGGATTGGCTGGAATGATGGAGGCCGGCCACTCAACCTCGCCGTTCGAATAGAACACCAAGGAATCGGGGGACAGGGAACCATCCGAACTCTCCAGCTTCAGGGCATGAAATAGAGGAACGCTCGCCAGTACGAGACAGTGTGGACGAAAATGCTGACACGGAACACTAACCACCCGGGGAATGCAAGACATTAAATCGACTAAGCTGACTGCCTGATGGACTGCCGCTGGACACTGGGCTGAGAGCATCTGAGGAGGGCAAGAGAGGCCGCCGACTCCGGAGAGTTCTTCGCCCCAGCGAGCAAGTATTTTGTGTGTGGGATGGGTTAAGCACTCTGCTAAGTTGGGGGGGCAGGCAGTTCCAGGTCCGTATAGCAGGGGGGCAGGGAGGGGGGTGTTCAGGGAGGGGTTGTTTTCAGTTTTTTTAAATGTTTGACTCATGGAGGTTGGGTATGACACAAAGGAAACAACACATTGGTTAGCACACGAATGACACGAAGGTATCAGTTTGTAACGCAAACATGTCTTCCACAACAGGATAGAAATGGCACAGGGCTAGCAGGCTGATACCCTGGATGGGGGACCTCACACGGGGCCGGTAGCACCACTACAATTGATGTCTTGGAATGTGCGGGGGTTGGGGGACAAGATTAAGAGGGGACTGGTTCTGCAGGGAATTAGACGGTTGGGTCCCGCTTTAGTTCTTTTGCAAGAGACACACTTTGTGAGCACGGCTAGTCAGGCACTAGACAGACGGGGCTATCACATAATAGTGCATTCAGATTTCACATCAGGATCACGCGGGACAGGCATACTGATGCGGAGGTCATCCCCGTTCATACTACAGGCCACTAAAACAGACGACCAAGGCCGCTTCGCGGCGGCCCACGGACAATGGGAGGGCAGGCCACTAAGCATAGTGTCTGTTTACATTCCGCCAGCACTCCATACAGTTGCCCTTCCTGACCTGGGAAAATTCCTTCTTGAACTCCTGGAGGAGGTGACTTTAACGCAGTGGCACATAACATGCAGGATAGATTCCCGGTCTGAACGCAGACCCCGGGTCCCTCTCGATTCAGTGAATTCCGAGAGGCGCAGGGACTGGTAGACGTCTGCGGCAGTTACACCCTGAGGACCAGCAGTACACCTATTACTCCACTGTTCATAATAGTCTGTCTCGTATCGACTATTTTCTTGCTGTGGGCGAAAGCCTTCTCACCATAGGTGAAGTACAGATCAGACGTAGGGGCATATCTGATCACTCTCTGCTCACACTGACTTTGTCGAGCCCAGAAAGGGCTTGCAAAAGAATATACCAGATTTTTCCAGGCTATCTAAAGATACCGCACATACATAAAGAACTGAAAAAGGGGACTCAATTATACTTCACGGAAAACACGGCCTCGGTAGCATCACCTACGATCTTGTGGGAAGCCTACAAAACGGTATTGAGAGGGCAGGCCATCACGACCATAGCGGGACACAAGCGAACGCAAAAAAGGGAACTACTAGACCTAGAACTAAAACTTAATAGGGCAAATGCAGCTCACATGGCAGATCCTACGGTGGACATGCTGCACTCACTTCAACTGTGCCAGCAGCTCCATGATGACCACCTAAGACGACGGACAGTCGAGAACTTTGCAGAGACAGCGCATAGAGTCTACGACATTGGGGATAAGGCGATTAAACTCTTGGCCTGGTTGGACAAAAAGAAGGGAGGTAGTAGGAATATCCTGCAGCTACGGGGTTCCGACGGGGTGCTGCACACACACCCGTCGATGACCACTACCAGGAGGTATAAACCCTGGGTGTCTAAATAACACTGGAGGCGGCGACGGCGGCTCTCCACGGTGTACCAACTCAGACCCTATCGCAAGAAGCAGTTAGTGAGCTGGAAGTTGACCTATCTCTGGATGAGACACAGTTAGCCATCATTGCGCTCCACTCCGGCAAAGCCCTGGGCCCCAACGGGATCCCTATTGAGCGGTATAAGGCAATGTCTGAAACACTAAGTAAACCCCTACTGGCCATGTACACAGAAAGCTTGGAGCGGGAGATCCTGCCCCTCGATCTGAGGATGGCAACCATTGTGGCGATCCCGAAACCGGGCAAGCCGCCCACGGAGTGTGCATCATATCGCCCAATATCGCTCCTTAATGCCGAGGCCAAAATCCTAGCGAAATTATTGGCTAATAGACTGATGCCTCACCTCACGCACTTGATCCACCCGGATCAATCGGGCTTTATGCCACACAGAAGTACGGCGCTAAACCTTCGACGATTACACGTAGCGATGGCTCGTGCCCCATTATTGACTGAACCGGCAGCCAGGATGGCGTTCGACATGGTGGAATGGCAATACCTATTCCCAGTGCTGACCCACATGGGCTTCGGCCCCAAATTTATCTCCTGGATACGGCTCCTATATGCGAGTCCGGTAGTGCACGTGGCAGCGAACGGCCATATCTCCCGCGAGATATCATTAGCTAGGGGGACGAGGCAGGGATGTCGCTCTCGCCTTTATTATTTGCCTTAGTCCTGGAACCGCTGGCCACTATCATTAGAGCTTCCCCGTTATTGTGAGGAATTCGATGGGGAGACAACTGGGAGGACAGGGTCTCCCTTTATGCTGACGACATGTTAATTTACTTGTCGGACCCAGAGAGGGGTATTCCAGTACTCCTGAAATTGTGTGATGCGCACGGGCGGACTTCCGGATATACGATTAACTGGACGAAGTCGGTCATTTACGAGCTTCGGAGTCCCTTGCCGAATCGTCCCGCCGTATGCCCGTTGGCAGTGGCGGGCACCTCCCTCCGATACCTGGGGATCCACGTCACCTGCGATGACAAGGTCTTTTATGAGCTGAATTTGGTACCACCGATCACTTGACTGAGGACTGACGTGAGACACTGGAAGGCCCTTCCTCTGACATTGCTGGGGCGGGCAGCGCTGTTTAAAATGATGGCGCTGCCACGTTTTCTTTATGTATTGGAAAATACGCCGACCCTGGTGCCACCCTCCTATTTCCGAAAAGTGACGGCTGAGGTAACTGGCTTGCTATGGGGCGACCGCCCAGCTCGTGTAGCACACATGAAGCTCATCCGAGGCTGGTACGACGGTGGGATAGCCCTGCCGAATGTTCAATTGCACTACTGGGCGGCACACCTTAAGGTCCTTAACCAATGGCTACATGCCCCCAGGACGATCCGGCCTACCTCGCAGACAGAGCACAGCTGGGCACGCACAGTTTGCTGGCCCCGCTGTACCACAAGGGCCTAGCAGCGAAACTAACAGGTCCAACCAGGCACGCAGTGGCACTGTGGCACAAAGCACAGGCGAGGCTCAAATGGGGGGGTGTCATAACAAAACTCACACCTCTATGGGACACCAAGGCACTGGGTCATTTACGACATAGCAAGGGATTCACTCAATGGGACAACATAGGAATCTCCATGGTAGGAGACATGTAGACAAAAGATGGGGTTATCCCATTTGCGCACCTCCAACAACAGTACAACCTAGGTCCTAATGAAACCTACCGCTATATACAAATACGACATGCGTTAATGACGGCAATCGAGGTGGGTGCGGAGGTCCCAGAATCCTCCCTGCTGGAGGATCGCCTGCTAACTGATTATATGCAGACTAGCGCGACTTCCCTCACATATCGGAAGCTACTGAATAACCTGCCAGACCCCTTACTTAAACTGAGGGAGAAATGGGAGGGTGAACTGGGCGACATGGATGAGACGGACCGGAACGCTGCGATGGCATTCCCGAAGGAAGCGGGCATCTCGGCTCGATTCAGGCTGGTGCAATTTAAGATACTGCACCGGACTTACTTCACGAGGACTACTCTACACAAAATGCACAGGGCTGACCACCCGTATTGTCTCAGGGGCTGTGGGGGGGAATGTACACTATTGCATACACTTTGGGAATGTCCGACTATTGCTGATTATTGGCGACAGGTACTACGTACCATATCCCTTACACCCGATCCACGCACGGGCCTGCTGAATGTATGGGGACCGAATGACCTGTCGCGCCAGGGACACCAGTGGGCCGTTGTGGGCATTATGGTCACCAAGCGAGATATAGCGCAGAAATGGGGGGCAGCAGAGGCACCGACCTTGGCGCAGTGGTGCAGAAACATGGATATGCTTTTGATGATGGAACGAGCAGTGTATAAAATGAGAGCTAATCCTCACATGTGGAATCAGATCTGGATGCCCTGGAATAGCTACCGGGGAGACCTGTGTGAACCTTTACCAGAGGAAGACATTGATAGCTCAGAGGATGAGGAAGACGTGGACTAAGTGGCTCAGTGGATGGCTACCCGTACTGATACTGTGGTGTAGCGGGGGATTGACAGGCGAATCAGCCAGTTCTATTAAGGGACCCCGGGAATTGAGGGGGATACTATGAGTGCTTGGGTTGATTTGCTGAGGAGGGAGACTGGCAACATGGTGACTAACATGTATATTGCTTATCGAGCCTATTGAGTCACATGTTTGATTATGGTTTATAAAACATAAAAGTGAGACGAACTCTGATTCTTTCAAGTATAAATCTTACGCTTTCTGCTGTATTGTCACTAAATTGCTTCCGGACCGAAGGTTGTTGGCTGAATAGCTGTGTATTTAATTTGACGAATTACCGAAATGCGTGGCAGCCGGCCTCCGGGTTGTAGGCAAAATGCTGTGTATAATGAGCAGATGTTAATAAGTCTTACGTTAAAAAAAATCAAAAAAAAAAATCATGTGCGTTATGACATTGTTCACATTAAAAGTGATGCTTTGAATGTTTATAAAAATATATATACTACATAATAAAGTATCAAATTGAAACACACTTTCATTTGCTATGCACAGTACACATTTCCATCAAAAACCTCTCCATGTAGAAATTCAGCTACATTGTATTCAATGTTTTGTGTAATCCTAAATGTTGTAGCTCACATAAACCCTGCAGAGAAGAAGGGTGCATCAGTAATGTGGAGAAACACTTGTCAAACTGAAAAACCATGCAAAGAAGGCACAACATTTGGAAGTAGTCAGAGAAAAAGATTATGAGGCACAATGAAAAATACCAAATGACTATTACAATTAGGGGTGTGCAAAATTTGAGTAATTCGTTTTCACGCAATTATACAAACTTTTGGAAAAATTATACATTATTGCGCAAAATGCTAATCTTTTATTTACCGCTATGTTTTAGTGCAAAATGCATTCTCACATGAATTTGTGATGCAATAATGTATTCCACACTAAAATATAGCACAAAAAAGAAACGCACTGCAAACAAAAACCACTTGTTCTATTGTGTGTGTGCATTTGTGGATTTTTTTTAATCGCAAATGGCATGCTAGTTGTAAGGTTTTACTGCGCAGTTCACGTGCTTATGTGAAATGGCATAATGGTGCAATATCAGGAATTTTGTGTAACCTGAAATTATCTAATCCAACCAAAAATGACACCTGAGTAATTTAAATTTCACCCAGCCCTAATGACAATGTAATGTATGTAAGAAGAACACCTATTTCAAAGATAAAAAAAAAGTCAGTGTTACATTTTGCTAGCGACTGCTCCTCCGAGTACATTAGTAACAGAAATGGGATTTCATTACAAGACCGGAGGCTATCATTATGCATAAATCTTTTTAATGCCACTCCAGCAGCACTTTTGAAGAACACATTATATCAAAAACCACTAACAGCCAAGAACTAAAATCTTCCTCCACATATAAGTAGTCCCTTTCTGGAATGATCTTCTTCTATAAAATGCTGCTCCAGAAACCAATTAGTAGCACATTTAATTATTTGCATTTATGACTGATTGGAGTACCTTTAAAATATATCTCAAATGTTGAAAGTTTCAAATTTACGGAAACAACAATGTATGCTTGTGTAATTGATTAAGTGTATGCTTTTGATTGTATATATGATTCGTTTTTAGGGATTGTTTATTTAGGGAGTTAAAAAAATTAAATCAACCAGTTTTACCATTTGATGGTCTGTTATAATTTACTTTCATGTTATAGTTCACCGCTGCAGTGCAAGTGAAATCAGCAGTTGGCTGTTGCCAGGCACTTCAACATATTTCCAAAGTGCTGTGTAACCTGAGCCGGCAAACCGGCGCTTGCCCTGATCGGGCCACTGTAAGGTCGTTGAGACTGAGCCTTCTGCATGTCTTCTGAAGGCACTTGTTCCTCTGCTGTGCCTCTATACAGGCGTCTGTCTCCAGTTGGGTGCAGGGAGAAAGGAGAATGCAAGTAGGTGAAACAGATGCTTCCATCCAGTCGTGTTGACGTGCTGAGGCAACAATACTTTGACGTGCTGAGGCAACAATACTTTGAACTATCACGAGTTCTGGGCTCCATTTTACTTTGGACTCGACCCACGTTTAAATATAGTAAATATGCTGCGGCCTCATTTATGAAAAATGACGCATCACTGCGTGAAAACAGCGATGCCTCACTTTTCATTGCGCCCTCCTTGCGACACCAATGATGCGTCATATTTGCATTATGACGCATCATTGCGCAAGGAGTTACAGATATGTCAGTATTTCTGACGTATCTGTAAGTGCAAAAGTGACGCATTGCTGGAGTGTGTCACAAAAGTGACGCAACTCCAGCAATGCGTCCTTTCACATGGGGCAAGCCCCATGTGAAAGGGCCTGCGTCAGTCTTACACCTGCTGTGAGGCAGGCGCAAGATTTCGATGCAACGGCGTCCTAGAAGTAACGCAGTGAAATCTCATAGATTTCACTGCGTCACTTCTACGACCCTTTCTTGCGTCAATACGCCCCCCTTGCTTACATTATACCTGGCGCAGGTATAATGTGGCGCAGGGGTTTACAAAGTGACGCATCTACCTAGATGCGTCACTTTGTAAATATGGTGCAACAAGGCGTATTTTTTACGCCACTGGTGCGTCACAAAAAGTGACGCACCGGCGGCGTAAAAGTGACGCAAGAGCTCATAAATGAGGCCCCTGGTATTTTTGTGCAGTTACATTCAGTCAGTTTTGACAGTTACACAGTTTCAACTATGGCGTTTAACACAGAGATCGAGGTCAAAGAGGGGAGACACATTTGTGAAACATTTGTGAGGACTATTGAGCAGAGCTAGTGAGTTTGTATAAATGTAATATTAATAATAGGTGGCCATGGATTTCATCAGAGAAGGGAAAGGATTTAGATGAGTTCTCAGAGGGAAAAGTGAGTGAGGAGATAATTAAAAAATGAATACAACATAAAATGAGGGACTGTAGACCATTGATAAGGTTATAGGAAAAAAAAGAAAGAAAAATACAGGTTCAGACAGTGAGTACAAAACACTTTAATGGAGTAGTGGGTCATAGCACCATGAAAGAGAGAAGTATCCTAAGCGACTTGTAGACTATGAGGAAAGGTGTCCTTAGTGGCACGCTGGAGAAGGGAGCCCTAAGAGGCACGCTGAGTGTTGATGCTTAGGATGATGAGTTTATGGATAATTACTATACTAAAGGGGTTAATGAATACATAGAGGAATATGATTTAGATTTAAAACAGAATGATGGTGGAGGGGATGATTTATTTGGTGATGAAGTGATATTCTTGACTTCTAAAGTTAGTTTGAAAAACCCTTTAGGGGAGGAGGTATTTTTCCCCCTTATAATATGAAACATCCACGAAGTGTAGAATGGTGGCCTTTAGAGCACGTTTAAAGTTTTATAAAACAAATGAAATAGGAATCCTGTAGAAATAAATGTGAGGATAATTTTGGGAGCTGAGTGCTCAAAACCAATAATTGAGAACAAGGTCTGCCTTACTACAAATCTGGATGAAGTGTTTTCATTTAACTCCTGGATGTTGTAGGTCCATTGGCATGGATTATAGACATGACAGAGGAGGCATATATATAAGATTCTGGATCACCTGAGGGGATGCAGCCAGAGAGCCCTCGTGTTTTGGGGCCACGCAAATGCTGGCCTTAATGGCGGAGAGAAGAAAAGCTGTTTTGATAGAAAGTAATCCTAAATTAAGAGACTTAGCAGGAAAAGAGGCAAGTGAAAATACTAAGGGATTGTTATTTTTTTTATTTTTTTTAAGAACATCTCCTTGTAGAGATGATTGACCATTTACTTGAACACAGACGAACATAAAAACAACACAGGTCATAAATACACCCACATGAAGAGCGCCCTATATTGTCCAGGCACCTCCAAAAATCTGGTAAACTTTTTTAGCCCCTATACTCCAAGCTACTCACCTATTTAACAATTTTCCAGGTACATAACTTGGTTTGGTGTTTAATATAGTCCCTTGGAAAACAGATTTGTATTATGACCTAGGAAACATCTCAGTGTTATTCAACAGGAAACGGTCAGCACAGTTAACCTCAGAAAATGCTAAATGGGCCTACCAGTTAGAAATCAGTTTCTAATGGAACTGTTGGCAAGGCATACTGCTGTAAATTTTGTATTTAAAGTCTCTGATGTAGGAAAGTGCAAACAGCGGTCTGCACTTTTAAGGCATGACAGATTAAACGTTATTGGAAAAAAAACTGGCATTAGGTATACACAAAGCAAAAGATGCAGAGTCCAAAGGAATGGACAATATATTGAGTCCTATCCATCTAAACGAGTGAAAACTCCTGTATCTTTTCATCATTGACTCACGAGAAACGAAGAACTGATCAGTTTCAGTGTAACCGAAAATTCACAATCCTTAAGAGATGAACCACAATTGCATTTTGAGAGAGAGCGCAAGCAATAAACTGTCCTGATTACAGAGGAGATCTGAGAAGGTGGCAAGGAACTCAACCTTTATGTTGCATCAGAAATGCACTACTTCTGTCTCTTACGAAGCTTTACCAGCATCGAGTTCTGTGTGGTTATATGCAGATGCTAGCTGGCATCCGTTTATCTCGGGGACCAGCATGGGAAGTATTTTTGCCCCGTCCCTGGCGAACCTGTACGTTCATAAGTTTGAACAAACCACTGTGCTACATGTGAGCAACCCACATTTTGCGTCTATTATCTGGTGGAAGAGATATATAGACGATGTCTTGGTAGTGTGGAGAGGGTCCAAGGAGTCTGTTCTACAATTCCATGAATGGCTTAATAACCAGAATGATTATCTCCGCTTTACCATCGAACTAAGCAAAGAGCGAGTAGCCTTTCTGGACCTCTCGATCTATTGCACTCCGACCGGCCTACAGAGTGAACTCTACCGTAAACCTATGGCACGGAATTCACTCTTACTGTATGAAAGCCAGCATCCCAAGTCCCTGAGGGATAATCTCCCATTTGGGCAGTTCCTACGAGTCCGTAGGAACTGTTCCACTCCAGAAAGTTTTGAACGGCATGCCTGCGAGCTGACTAAACAACTCCTATCCAGACATTACCCTAAAAAACTGGTGAATCGCTCATGCAAAAGAGCAGCCAATAACCACCGGGCTGCTCTACTTGAACCAAAACCTGTCAAACCACCGACTGAACGACTTACTCTTGTGAGCACATACAACACCAAATCCAACAAGGTTCAGAAAGTGATTAAGAAACATTGGCGCATCTTAAATAGTGGGAAAGACAAACTCGAACTCCCACTGTTCGCGTTCAAACGCTCTAAAAACTTGAGGGATTGTCTGGTACATACCCGTCCCAAAGCCACTGCTAAGAGAGAAGTGGGAACTCTCTGGGACCTGCCGCCTGTAACAGGTCACCACCCTTGTGGGAACTGCTCTGTTTGCCCACTCACATCCAAGATTACGAGTGTGGACATCGGGACAGAACGACCTTGGGAGCTGAGACAGTTTTCTAATTGCAACAGCAACAACCTGATCTACCTCCTCACCTGCATCTGTAACGAACGGTATGTAGGCATGACCACTAGAAAAGTTAGAGTGAGAATGCAGGAACATAAAAGCACTTTTCGATGCAAAAAGGACATCTCGAAACTCACTAAACACTTCATTGAACACAATCATAGTGAAACCGACTTCAAATGGCATGTTCTTGAAAAACCATTCATTCCTACCCATGTTAGCGATGTGTCAAATTTCTTGTTTCGCAAAGAACAGAGATGGGTGTACAAATTAGGCACTGACCAACACGGACTGAATGACGATATCCCGTGGTTCAGCCTATCTTAAACTCCCCGACAGGCAACCTTGACCAGCCACTGAAAATTGCGGGGTCCTTTGTATATCAGTAGAACTACCCGAGTGCTGAGCATGACGTCATCGAGTAGTTCGGGCCTCAGTATGAGGTTACGTCGTTGTAGCTCTTGCTGATTGGTCGGGAACCTCTCTCCAAACCATTCAAGTAAGAATGACGCACACAGGTCTGAGCCTCCCCCTGACTCAGTCACAGCTCGAGACAACGACGGACAGGTAAGACGCTAGCACCACCAGTCCTTCTGGCGGGTTGCGTTTGACACTGATCTGAAAGACACCTCCAGTTATTCCGAAACCATTGACTTAAGCTGGGTGGATGCAACGAATGGCACTGGAGCGGGAGCGTTTTGGTGTGTGACAGTATACTCTACGTTCAGAACCCCTTTGACTTCATGTAGTGTGTACGAGAATAGATCTACCCTAGATCCCTCCGTTATCATAACCATGAGGTCGGTTTCTGTTCCCGTAGAGCGGGGTCTCACATATCCTGAGCCAGGTCCAGGAAGAGGTGAGGTCCACTCCCCGGAAGTACTGGGTGAGTATCGTAGGGTGACATAGTTCTTGACTTCTTGCACTGTAGTATTCAGACCAGAGTCGCTGGAAGTGTTTCACTTGTATGTTTGTCCCCCGATTACAGTAACCAAGCACCTGCTTCCGAAGAGGAGTTCGCACAGAAGAAGGAACACAATATCCTTTTCTGGCTTTTTTCACTTGTGTGTTTTTTTGTATAATTTTTCACACTTATTAATACACATATACAGGCAGTAGCACACCTAAGAACAGAGACCCTGAAGAAAGCCTGAGGTATCCCCCTCAGAGGCTGAAACATGTTGGTCTCCTCGCAGATATTTGTTATCAATGCGATGATATTGCCAGACTGTTCTTGTTTTTAATCAGGAAGGGGCCAACGCCTATTAAAATTTTCTGTTGGTTCCCTATCCTATTTTAAACACCACTTTTTCTTTTCGCAGTGCACTTTTCCCATTGAATCAACATCATTTGTGATACCTGTGTGATTGTGGTCGCTACCCCGAACCATCCGAGAGGGTATGCATGTGATCTCAATGACCAGGAGACACAATACCCGGCAAGGATTACCAAATGATAATATTGATCTTAAAAGACTTTGATGGGAATCCAAAATATCTGGGGTGACTCACGATTACAGGTGTTCCATTTGTTGGCGATTTGGTCTGTTATTCTTTTGTATTCCTATAGTACTCATTAGACATAGGACTGACATTAGCAAACACTTTTCTGGTTTAGCCCTCAGACCCCTAAGTTTATTGTGTATTATCCGTTTATGCTTTCCAATTCTGCCATAAGATACTAATGATTCAGACTTGGGTCCATTTACGGGTTTCCTCTGTCCACCTGCCCACATGGAGGCATTCATCATCCAACATCCTCTCCCGGGTTGCCTTGATGTATGTGTTAGATGAGTAAAAGTTGTTTAACATCAACAAACTTGTGTCTGTTGCTATTCAGAAATTTGCCGGCAGTGCCACTTGTTGAATGTGATTCTATACGTTCTGCCAAGATGGTAATAGTGAGGGAACAGCTTGCAGTCCATTTAAAAGAGCTGTATTTTTTCTACAGCATAAAAACAAAAATTTGTATATGGTGAAGGAAAAGACACATGTTGTCTTTGTATTAATATCAACACAGAAATCCCAAACCAACCGAAAACTCACGGAATTGGATTTGCAAAAGACTTTAGCAACCTTTGAACCCAACGAAGCAGCAAGCTCCCTGAAAAAGTAAGACCGCTCACAGAAACATGCTCATCCTCTGGATCTTGTTACGTGTGGGCACCGTATTTATGGTTTCATCGTTAATAGACTTATTAAATTCACAAATTAATATGCACTCGCTATTAACAGGGCTAAATTTCAGGATAGCAAGGCCTGTCGCCATAAGCAGCGGTGCGAGTCACTTGCATGAATAGGTATACTTACAAAAGGGATTGCTGTTTGGTGAGGATATGGTTGGGAGCTTTAGAAAAAACATATTTACTTTCACTGCTTTAGATAAGTTTCAGAATTATATGAAGAGGGTGTTTAGTGGAAATGTTTTGGCAGGGCTTGCAGAAGGGGACTCTCTGCTGGCCAACGATTTCAGAGGTCCCTCTGCAATTGTAGAAAAAGAGGTGGTGAAAGAGGCCGGAGCATCCTTCTATCCTCACAGAGGACAATATCCAAGAGAAAGAGGAAACAGAAATCGAGGACAGAGAGCTTCTGAATTTCAAGGATTTATTTAGATTTTTTCCAAGAAAAAGTAGGCGGTCAACTAAAATATTTCACCAAGGTATGGCAGAATATAATGCAAGACCCTTGGATATTGGAGGCTATTCAGGGTTTGGGAACAGAATTCACAGAAATACCCATTCAATACAAACAACCAAGAGAAGTAGTTTTGAACAAAGAGAAGCAGTCCCCATGGTGAAGGAAGTGATAAAGAGTATTTTGGGAAAAGGAGCAATTGTACAGGGAATGGGAAAGACAAGGTTTTTGTAGCACTCTGTTTTTAGTAGTAAAGAAGGACAAGGCTGGAGACCTGTTATAAATGTAAGATATCTGAAGACATTTCTAGTGGTCTGACACTTCAACATGAAAGGTATCCATCTTTTGAGGTATATGTTGTTGATGAACGACTGGTTGGTAAAGTTGGATCTGACAGATGCTTACTTTATGATACCCATTGAGGAGAGCAGTCACCCATATCTTCAGTTCATATGGCAAGGTAAAATGTGTCAGTTCTGTAGTCTCTCATTTGGTCTGTCTTCAATACCATGGTGTTTCATCAAGGTAATAAGGGCAGTTGTATCTTTAGAGAGAGAGAGAAAGAGTGAGAGAGAGAGAGCGAGAGAGAGAGAGAGAGAGAGAGAGAGAAGGAGAGGGAGAGAGAGGTATTTGGATGATCATTTATTTGGACAACATGTTGGTAATGTATCAGTGTTCGAAGCAGCTACTAAAGAATTTGAGTTTGGCAAAAAATATTGGAAAACCTATGTTATTGTGAACAAAGAAAAGTCAGTTTTGACCCCAACTCATCCTTTGGAGTTTTACAGTTTCACAATAGATACGATCCGTATAGTATTATTGCCAGTGAAGGAGGTGAGCAAAGTAAGAAAGGAAATTCAATATGTGTTGAGGAAGGAATTTTTAACTTTAAGGGAATTGGTGATCTTATTAGGCTTGTTAGCTTCTTCGATTCAGGCACTTTTACCAGATCCTTTACATTATCGAGCTCTTCAGAGAATGATGATGAAGGCGCTGCAAGCAGGGTTATGGCATGGAGACAAGATGAATCTAGATCAAAGAAGCAAAGTTGGGGATTAGTTGGCGGTTAGAGAATCTGGAAGCTTAGAATGGATGAGGGATTTCTGGTTGCATCCTAGATTTTGTGCTGGAACTGAATGCAAATCTATCTGATTTGGGTGCACGGTTAGGTGTACAGGAGACTGGTGAATAGTGGTCAAGTGTAGCTTGAGAACAACATATACATTGTTTATAGTTGACATCAGTAGTTTATGCACTCATGAGTTTCAAACAAAATTTGAAAGGCAGTGCAATGTTACTGCAGTGGGTTATGAAAATAGATTAGGAGGCATCAGGTCCTTTGGTCTAGCAGAATTGACAAAAGAGCTTTGGATATTTTGTTTAGAATACAAGATCAGTTTGAGGGCAGAATGTTTGCCTGGCAAGGAGATTGTAACTGTGGACTGGAATTGAATATTTTTTAAATATTTCAGCTATTGAAAGTTGAATCAGGAGAGTTTCAAGAAGATAGATAGATTGAAAGTGGGACTTTCTAGAGGTAGATCTTTTTGAAAGCAGTCTGATGTATCAGGTAGAGAGTCACTACAGCTGGATTTCAGATCCAGGTACATTAGCAGTGGATGCATTTCCACAGAGTTGGAAAGAAGAAATAACTTAAGCGGTTCCCCCCTTTGCTATGATCCAGAGGGTTTTGCAGAAAGTGAGGAGAGAGGAATGCCTTCTAATGCTGGCAACTCCGTTTTGGGTGTCTCAGGCATGGTTCCCAATGCTTGTGGAGCTCGAATGCAAAATACTCTTTATTCTGCCTATGAGAGAAGATCTGTTGAAGGATGTTGATGGAGAAGAACATCCTTTGGTGCAGACAGGGGGTTTGAACAATCTTGTATGCAAAGTGTCAGGAGATCTTCTGGTGTCTCAGGCCCTTCGGAAAAGGCAGAGGAGTTACTCAAAGAATCTTGGGCACCAGGGGCCTTATTTATGAAGGCCTTGCGTTAGTTTTGCGCCGCCGGTGCGTCACTTTTTGTGACGCACCAGCGGTGTAAAAAATGCGCCTTGTTGCGCCATATTTAAAAAGTGACGCATCTAGGTAGATGCGTCACTTTTTAAACCCCTGCGCCACATTATACCTGCGTCAGGTATAATGTATGCAGAGGGGGCGTTCCCCCGCAAAAAGCCTCGTAATAGTGACACAGTGAAATCTATGAGATTTCACTGCGTCACTTTTAGGATGCTGTTGCGTCAAAATCTTGCGCCTGCCTCACAGCAGGCGTAAGACTGATGCAAGCCCTTTCACATGGGGCTTTCCCCATGTGAAAGGACGCATTGCTGGAGTTGCGTCACTTTTGTGACACACTCCAGCAATGCGTCACTTTTGCGCTTACAGATACGTCAGAAATACTGACGTATCTGTAACTCCTTGCGACATGATGCGTCATACATTAAATATGACGCATCAGGAATGTCGCAAGGAGTGCGCAGTGAAAAGTGACGCATCGCTGTTTTCACGCAGCGATGCGTCACTTTTCATAAATGAGGCCCCCAGGTACTCAATGTAGGTATAAAGGGATTTGGAAACTATGGGTATTATGGTGCATGGAAAGAAGTCTGGCTTCTGTTGAGGCTTCTATAGTGGGTCAATCATTTTCCTAGTGGAACAATTTAAAATAGGCCGTAGTTATGAAACTATAAATTGGTACAGATAAGCATAGTCAGGTTAAATGTAGAAGTGTGAGTCAACACTTGGTGGTTTGTAGAGTTTTGAAAAGTATGAGATTGACAAGCCCCCCACCCCAAATGCCAGGCATGATGTGTTGGTGGATGTAAATGTGTTGTTATCCTTGTTGACCTCTTGGCCAAATAATAGATATTTGAATTTGAAAATATTTATTATGAAGTTAGAATCTCTGTTATGTTTAATTTCATGTCACAGAGTATCAAATGTGAAGGAGGTAAGTAACAGGTTTTCTGGTCCATTTGAGGTAATCATAACTAAAAGAACAAAGTCTATGTCTGAATAACTTTTCTATCCAAAATTTTAATTGTGCAAGAAACTTTGGGCAGTGGATTGTATGAAGGAATAGGACTCTAGAATGGAATTGTTTAGACCAGACTGAATAAAGCAATAAAGCAATAACTGATTTTGTTTGTAACTAGGCCTGGGCGTAGTACGCAGAGTTTTTCTAAGCAGAACTCCGTGTAGTTACAAAACAACTCAGAGAAGTTCAGCGAGTGGCGGAGTGCAGTGCAAACTGCAGTTTGTGCTGGTATTCATGCCGCTCGGGAAGAAATTCTACCAGAGCGGCAGCTAACGCTGTCAAACTTACCATTCGCGATCGCGAGCTGGGAAAAAACTCTGCCTCACATCATGAAGCGGAGTTTTCTGCACTCCGCGGGCTCAGCGGAGTGCAGAAAACTCCGCAACCTCCGCGAACGGAGTAAAGTTCACCGCCCAAGCCTATTTACAAGATTGATTAAATGGACTATGCAACAAGCAGAGATTGATCTGTAAAGGTTCAATACCAATTCTATGAGAGGAGCAATGGCTAGCAAAGCATTTTTGAAGGGAGGAAGATTAGAGGATATTATGAAGGCTGCTGATTGGTTGAATGCAATTGTTTTTGCAAAACATTACTGCAAACCAAATGAACATTTGAACAATGTGTTGATGGAGGGCTATCACCATGCATAATGATAGCCTCAGGTCTCTTAATGAACACGAGATTCTCCAAAATAAGTGCCTAAAGAATCTTAATTTTATTAAAGACATGAAGGCTAGCTTTATACTACCCTCCACTGTAGTGTAGCTGCTATATTCCCAATAGGCTCTGTGCATTGGAATAACATAAACAGCAGTGTAGACGTAGGAATGAGTTCATCTAGGTCTCTACTGACTATGTTAGACTTAATTAGTTTTGCCAGCTAGCTCAGAGGTCACTAGAAACTTTCTCGAATGAATAGGGAGGGGTTAACTTCCCTGATTTAGACAAGAAGGGATTAGCTTCTGAAGACCATATAACATGACAACTTTGCTCCCCCAGAATAAGGAGTATATCTCCAGAGTCGTGTGAAAACAATAGACAGCTATTTCACTCAGTCAATCGTGTATGCTTAATTTCACCAGAGTGCAGAGAAATAGAGAGACGGGCGTTTTCAATAAAAAGGTGTTATTTTATTGAGCAGTCTTCTTTCTCATGCAAGAGAAATGAATTGACACAATTGCAATACTTATTATGAAGCAAAGTGCCTACAGTAAAAGGAGTATTATGAAATAATACTGTAAAAGGATTGATATGGTTTCTTAGCCATATGATACTTAAAAACAGATAAAATATTTACATACATAAAAACATTTGACTAACGAACTCAACTGGTGCTTCTAAGATACGCCTACCCGGTGTACCTTTCCTAAGCGTAATACGTGGGAAGGAGTGAGTAAGTTGCAGTTTTAAGTTAAGTTGGGTTTTTGCCATGAATCTGAATCAAGAATTCTCTCTAAGGTTTGAATCAGCTCCGTACCTTGGTTATAGAATGAAGGAGGTTTTGTATCTCGTTTCTCAGGACTCGATCTCCCAGTAACCCGCGAGGGTGACTGGAAACACCGGAGCTGGATTTCTCGGCGTGAGAAAAGGCAGCTTCTTTCCCGGTGTGTCAAAGGGGAGGGACGGCTTCCTTCGGCTCTCGCATCAGTTGGGCTTCGGATAAGTAGATAGCTGCTCTGCTCCACACCTCCGTGTGTTGCTTAAGGCAAGTGTTGGTATATTTATACCTGGAAGGTGCCGTGTTTAACGTAAGGTTGGACATAAGACGTCAGTAAAGGATGTCACTAAGAACTGGCTGTTCCTTTAGTGCTCGCAGGAGTTCTATGACAAATCAAAACAAAGACATGGGGAACTCCCAGGTTGCTGGAGGTTTGGTGTGTCGAAAGAACTCGTTGTGCTCTCTAGCAATCTAAGGGAGTAGCCTTGCCGTATTTGGGCTGCGTGGGCTATGACTAAATATGGGTATGATTCTTATGCCTTCATAAGGACATGATTTATCATAACCACATAAGGGCATGAATCAGGAATATTTAATTAGGGTCCTAGATACATTCACAACACCCACTCCACGTATAATGTCAATCATTACTAAATACTAACCAATATATAAACATATAGGTATGCATGTGTTTTCCAGCCCACCCCAAAATACAATGGATACATTTGAAATGGTATAGATACACAAAATGAGTATTATACTGTACGCTTTCAAGCAGAGTTATCATTCAGGAAATGCAAATATAATTATTGGCTGAATGAATTGCAAAAATTACATTTATGAAATGGCTCTGAATGCAGAAAAAAGTTGAGACCATTTCATTACATAGATATACAAGATTGTACATAGGCTAGAGGCTGATTCGAAATATTGTCTCTAGAGTTTCTAAAAATAGAACTTATGTTCTCTAAGAATAGTTCTACTTTAAGCAGAGTACAATGTTCCAAAAAACAGTAAATGTTTGGGAAATTTTGGGAAAAATAATTTCGTTTTTGGGAAGGGAGAAGAAAAATAGTTTCACTGTCTTTTTAGAGTTCTGTTTATCAAAACTAAAGGCCGAATTCAGAGTTCAGGGAACGCTGTGAGCTCGCTTTTTCAAATATTATTCTCGTTGTTAGGGGAGAACATTACTTCTGATAGGCTGGCAAAAAATGCGTCTACACCAGTAGGTGAAAGTTGGGCCAACTCCGAAAAGGTGGAAATAGTGCATATGCATTGCCACCATCGATGTCAGGATCAGCAATGTTCACAGAAGGTTGTACCTGTGTGCTGCCGCTTTCATCTCGTACCTCACCGCCACTTAATCGTAATGGTAAAGTCTCAACGAATGCCGTCATCAGAATAGGTATTTACAAAAGACAATGGTCCCTATATGTGGACAGGATAGCAAAAAATAATAATCATACACCTAATAAGTAGTATGTTTCTTTGTCCAGCCGGACAAGAATTTTATTTTAAATGATCAAGTTCATAGAGAGAGTTTTAAGACCAAGATAACAAGTGGGCACAGCCGTGACCCACAACATTTAAGACAAAACAACAAAGAAATGGCCAAAAAGGCAAAGCGAAAATCTGTCTGTATACTATTGTTCAGTGCTACAGACTCAATCTCTTAAACATAACCATACCATTGCGTCAAACAATATAGCATTCATCATATTGCATATGGGGTTTTTTGTCGACGACGTTTCGATGCCTTTTTAAATTATGACATCATCATCAGGACAAGAATTATCAGCATTATTGTTTTGTTCAACAATTATTAACACAATGCCTATTATCGCATTACTTTACATGAAGGAAATGGGAGGCAAGGGGGAAGGAAAAACAGAAATTGTATATAAGTATCAGCATGTAAGGAACAATTTAAAAAAAACATGAGTGACATGAGAATTGCGGCGAGTGAAAAACCATGCATATAGCTGAGTGGAGTCGATAATCGGCGAGTGAAGGGGAGTTCCAGGTCTCTATTAAGATCAATAGCAAGTGAGGGTAGAAAATATTAGTCACGATTGCCCGACCGTTCCGGTGATGAAAAGGCTAAGTCGTGAATGGCGTGAAAAATTACTGTGGCTAAGTTCATGGAAGGGTCAATAATCACGGGCGATGGTACGTCGTGGATGGCGTGAAACATTTATTGGCTAAGTCATTAATATGGCAATAATCGCGGGCGATGGCAGGAGAAGAAACCTACATGTCGGTTTACTTGCTGGTTGTCTCGTTCTGGGTTATTGAGGAGAAACCGAGGGGCTAATGGCATTCTGAGGAAAGAAAAATGTGACGTTAATGGTACCGGTCTGTGAATGAGGCGGGGTGCCGGATCGAGGGTGGTGGACACAGTTACCTTTCAAAACAATTCCGGGGCTTACATCAAGGTTGTATGGAAACGCCAGGAGCGCCATGGCTCAATCTGAAAGGGAGCGGGCGGTTACATACTTGCATGTAAAAGTATCAGGGTGCTCAAAACAGAGTTACCGGCTGGCGAGATTCACTTACTTGTATTGGCAGGAGCACTGTGGCTAATACGGGAGTCCGATGGAAGTGAACTTCCGAGCAACCATGGGAGCTAGCTAATCAACCCTCATGGTCTCTAGAAATCGATGATGGACTTACTGTGACTAGGTAGAGCAGTGCGGTGACCATATTGGAGTGGTGATAGCCACATGGTCTCTAAAAATCGATGATGGACTTACTGTGACTAGTGCGGCGGCCATATTGGAGTGGTGAAAGTGATCAGCGTGATTGTGTATAACTAAAAATGCAGCATCCATTAACCGCAATATGTGACTTCTTTAAAAAACAGTTTAAATGATAGGAATGACATTTAACTGAGATTACAATAAGGAGGTCCAGTCCTCAAGACGGTTAAGGCCTTTCCTGATACTGTCAGTTTTTAGAATCCAATGCAGTTCCTCTTTATTCAGCAATTGGGATAGATCCGCTCCTCTTGGAGATGTTTTGATGATAGAAACAACTGTCCAAAGTAATTCATCTTCGCTGTGGCCTTTTTCGTGGAAATGTTCAACTAATGGTGCATTGGGCGTGTTACAACGGATCCTGCTTCGATGTTGGCCAATTCTTAGTTTTACTTTCTGACTTGTCTGCCCTCTATAAAAATAAGCATGCAGGGACAGAATATTACATATACCAAATTTACAGAGTTACAGTTGGAAAAGTATCTTCGGTCAAATTTGATTGTACCATACTCAAAAGATTTTCCTTTGATAGTGGAGTCACAATAAATGCAATTTGTAAAGATAAGTCCAAGAAATATTATAATTGTAGTCTTTATTGAAGAGTAAGTACAGGAACCTCCAGCTCATCCACAGCCTGCTTCACAGCTCAGTTTCATCTCTCAAGAGATAACATTCTAAGCTGCTAGGCAACCATTAACATTCTACATTAGTCATCTCTACACACCTTCCCCCTTATATATCCCACAACAAAAACTTGAAGGAAACTATTATACAGAACAGAAAAATGAGTGAAAATCAATTTAACTACAAGGAGAAAAACACTTAGATACATTTCCCAAACTCCAAGTAGTCCCATCACACAGAATCACCACATTCTTCTTCACTTCCTTCACCTGATCAGGTTTAGAGAACTTGCTATCACCCTTGACAATAAAACCTCCACGTCTCACTACAACCCAATCACCAGATTTTATGTTAGGAAATTTGACACCTTTTAAGTGATCATAATGTTTGGCAGCAATGATTTGTTTGTTAAGCACTTGATCTCCAACCTCATCACGATTCACCCATACACATTCCCTGTCTTTCAACCACCCTGGTACTTCTTTCAAACCTGGTTCCCTTCCTTTAAGAGAAATGAAAGGTGACACTCCAGTCATGGAATGTGGTGTTACCCTATAAGACCACATCAGCTTCTTCAATTCTTCAGACCAGGACAAACCATTGCACAAAGAAAGTTGTATATTGTCCAAGATCAGGCGATTAATCCTCTCAACTAAGCCATTGGCTTGTGGCCTAAATAAAGCAACTCTCTCATGTTTAATCCCTTTCCCACACAGGAAATCCACCATTTTCCTAGAAATTAATTGCGGACCATTGTCTGACACCAAGACCTTTGGAATCCCCTCATTCAAGAAGACTTTCTCAAGAAACTTAAATACTTTTTCAGTTGTAATACTCTCAGATGTCTCAACCACAAACCACTTGGAGTGATAATCCACCAAAACCATTAAGAATTTGCAATTTGTTCCCAACTTGGAAATAGGACCAATGAAATCTAAAGCCAACCTTTCCCAAGGACGCTCAGGAAACTTCACAGAAGAAATAGGAGGTTGACGTAAAACTTTGGTCTTGTCACTAGCAGCACAAGCATAACAATCTTTGACAACTGCTTCAACCTCATTATCTAAACTAGGCCTCCAGAATGACTGACGTACACGTCGCTTAGTCATATTTCTCCTCAAATGACCCTCGTGTGCCATGATGAGAATTTTAGATCTAAGATTCTTCGGTGGTACTAATTTGTCTCTTCTCCACAGTTTCCCTTCTCTTACACTTAACTCTTCTGCAACATTAATGTAACCTTTAAACCATAAATCATTGCACAATTGCGCATCCCATCCATTAGAAATAGAAAACATAACTCTTTCCAATACTTCATCTTCCAACATTGCAGCATCCCATTGCTCCAACCCAAAAGCTTGTTCTTCAGTATATCTCACTTCCTCAACATCAGCTTCAGACTCAATATCACTCACAACAACAGGTATTCTCGACAAGCAATCCGCTACTATATTCTTCAATCCCTTCATGTATTCCACTTCAAAATTGTACTCTAAAACTGATAAAATCCACCTTGATATCCTCGGAGTAACACTCCCTTCTAAACCTTTGCCCCCCTTAAACAAATGAACTAAAGGTTTGTGATCAGTACGAAGTCTAAATGGTAAACCCCATACAAAGTATTTGAAATGTTTAATCCCCAACAACATCCCAAGGCCTCTTTTTCTATCACTGAATATGACCTCTCAGCACCCTGTAGTCTTCTAGATGCAAACCCAATAATTATTTCCTCTCCATTACATACTTGCGTTAAAACTGCACCAATACCTATAGCGCTCGCATCAGTGGTGATAAAAGTTTTTGCTCTAACATCAAAGTGTCCAAGGCTGGGTGCAGACAATATTCCATCTTTAACATCCTGAAATGCTTTTCCACAAGCATCACTCCATTCAAATTTAACACCACTTTTCATTAATATCCGCAATGGTTCCACAATATTAGTAAAATTTCTCACAAACTTGGAGCAATACTCCGCTAAACCGAGAAAACTCCTCAACTGATCTTTAGTAGAAGGAACAGGAGCATCTCTAATGGCAGAGACAATACTTTTCTTTGGTCTGATTCCTTCCTTGGAAATTTCGTGGCCAGGGTAATTAACTACATCCTTCCTTAACTGACACTTCTCCTTCTGAATAGTCAACCCATGTTCTCTCATTCTACACAAGACACTTTCCATCACTTGATCATGATGATCAAAATCTTTGCCGACAATTAACACATCATCTTGGAAGCAAAGTACATCATTTATACCATGAAGAACTTTTCCCATGACCCTTTGGAACACCGCTGAGGCCGAAGCGAGTCCAAATGGCATCCTACGGTAACGAAAAGCACCCAGCGGTGTTACAAATGATGTCAAATGTCTAGATTCTTCATTGAGATCAATCTGGTGATATGCTGACGACATATCAATGACGCTAAAAACACATCCCCCGCCCATTGCCGTCAACATCTCTGAAATGTTTGGTAGAGGTTGGCGATCAACCCAAATGTTTTTGTTTAGATCGCGAAGATCAATACATAAACGAATCTTCTTTCCCCCATCGTTGGGCGCGACGACAATGGGCGCAAGCCACTCAGAAGCCTCAATAGGCTCAATTATCCCCAAATTCAGTAACCTATCAAGTTCAACTTGTAAAGGACCTTTCATGAGATGGGGAACAGATCTAACTTTGTGAACTACGGGAGTAGCATTACTTTTGAGAATAATTTTATGAGAAAAATTTCTCAACTTTCCCAATTCATCACAAAAGACATCAGAGTACTTTCCCATAATTAAGGAATCATAACCCTCACTATTTACTAAGCATATAGACTGAACTGGAACAGTGGCATTAGGATTTAAAACTATACCTAAATCTCTCTGGTGACGCCATCCCAATAAATTTGAACCTTGTTCAGTTAGGTACACTCTACCATAGAGTTTCTTGTTATCAAATTACAATTACCATCCATTTTAAACCCAAAATGTCAATGTTCTTTCCCCCATAGCCTACAGCTCTGATATCTGATGGATCCCAGTTATTTATATTAGCAGATACTCCCCATGACTTAATGTACATTTCCTTTGACATCAAGGTATATAAACTTCCAGAATCAATTAACATGTTTACCCCCACAGTATCAAACTTGATAACATAATGAGGTTTATCTAGCTTGTCAGCCATTGGCCACCCTCGTCGCCAATGTAAAGATAAGTCCAAGAAATATTATAATTGTAGTCTTTATTGAAGAGTAAGTACAGGAACCTCCAGCTCATCCACAGCCTGCTTCACAGCTCAGTTTCATCTCTCAAGAGATAACATTCTAAGCTGCTAGGCAACCATTAACATTCTACATTAGTCATCTCAACACAATTCCCACATTTAGAATGGCCAGTTAAAGGTGGGAGACCCCATGCATCATTTATAGTCGTTTTTAGGGGTTGTGTAGGCAGAGATGCTCTTACTAGGTGGTCTTTGATGTTTTTGGCCCGTTTGAAAGCGAACATTGGACGATGTAGTGTCAGTAGACCAGCATTGAGGACTGGCCAGTGCTGAGCACACTCTTTCTGTTAGCATTGGAGGCCGGAGAAAATGTGGTGACACAAATCAGTCTATTCTGATCTTTTTTCTCCTTCGGTTCCAGGAGGGTTTCCCTTGGACAATAGCAGGCTCTTTTTAAAGAGCGGCGCACTAGCTTACGAGGGTAACCTCTGTTCCTAAGTTTGCGGCTGAGGGTTTTAGCTTCAGTAAAATAATCCTCCTTGAAATAGCAGTTGTGCCTAATGCGTAGGAACTGGGAGAAAGGCAGGGAATCACGCAAAGCTCTTGGGTGATGGCTACTGTACTCAAGAAGAGTGTTGCGTTCAGTAGGTTTACGATGTAGAGTGGTGGTGAGGCGACCTTCTGTATTTTTTATTTCTAGATCTAAGAATTGGATGCTCTCTTTACTGGTGGATAAGGTATATTTGAGGCCTCCACTGTTGTTGTTGAGCCAGTGTTGAAAAAGTGTGAGGTTATCAAGTGATTCAGTTCAAAGTAGAAAAATGTTGTCAATGTAACGTTTCCACAATGTGATACCATTGTGGATAGGATTGGACACATTCAAAATACTGTTGGTCTCTAAATGATCCATGTACAGCATGGCCAGGTTAGGTGCAAAAATTGCTCCCATGGAGGTACCCCTAACCTGGCCATAAAACTGTCCTTCAAAAAGAAAAAAGTTCTTAGTCAGGCAAATTTCCAGTAACTGGAGGATAAAGTTAGATGGGACATTGTGAGGACGTGTTCGTGTCTCTAACACCCCTTCAATCACACAAAGAGATTCCTATTGGGGGATGTTAGTATAAAGTGATTCCACATCCAGCGTGCACATGGTGCTGGATGTGGGATCAAATGGATAGTCTTCGATCATATTAATCAAAGCCATACTGTCTTTGATATAGCATGTGGTATCTGGTACAAATGGCTTGATAAAGAAGTCTATATAGTGGCCCAATGGTTCGAGGACTGAACCACACCCAGATACTATGGTGTGGCCTGGTGGAGATTGTGGGGTTTTATGCACTTTCGGGATTCAGTAGATCACAGGGATGCGAGGAGATTTAGTATTAAGGAAATCAAATTCCTTTTTAGATAGGAAGCCTAGGTCAAGTGCCTCTGAAGTGATTTTAGCAATCATGTCCTGAATCTCTGCAGTGGGGTTGCGAGGAAGTTTACAATAGTGCTCATGGTTGCTCAGTTGACGCATTATTTCATCTTTATACAGGTTGATGTCTTGGATCACGATGCCTCCGCCTTTGTCGGCAGGTTTTATTATTAATGACTGGTTGTTTTTCAAGGAGGCAATGGCATTTTTCTCTTCTATCGTGATGTTATAAGGTATAAAGGACCTCTTGTTTTCCAGATCAGTAAGGTCTTTTAGGATTAGTTTTTCAAAAGTTGGTATCTCTGGCGGGATCATGCCAGTGGTAGGGGAAAATTTAGATGGTGGTTTGAATGGAGTGTTACCAGATTTAGAAGGAGAGGGGTTCAAAAGGAAATAGCTATGGAGGCGAATTTTCCTAAAGAACCGTAATAATTCCACCTGTATATCTTGAAAATTGGGGCGTACTGTGGGAACAAATGACAGGCCTCTGCTCAATAACGAGACTTCAGTACTGGACAGGATATGTTCGGTGAGGTTAAAGATGGGCAAGAGACCGGTCTCTAAATCGGTGCTGATATCATTGGGAGTATGATCTGATGATGTTACCATCGGTAATGCTGTCTGCATGTGAAACGTTCGCCTGGGGGGTTTACTGGTTTTTTCCATGTCGAGGGTTGCTTTCCTCTGCCCCTTGGTTGACCCCGACCCCCTTCTAAAAAAGGACGGTTAGAAGGGCCTGGACTGTCGCTTTGGTCTGACTGTCCAGAGGAGTCAGCTGAGCTATCAGTGAAGCCAACAAACTGTTGCCTCCTGTTGAATCGTCCCCAGGGTCTTTGATTTTGTGGACCGTTATAAGGGCGAGTGGTGTAGTAATCTTTGGCAAGATAGGGGTACGTTCTCTCTTGATTAAAGTTTTTGATATCTTTGCGTACTTTGTTTTGCTTTTTGTTTAGTTCAATTTTATGGAAATCTTCGATAGTTTTATTGATTTTTTCAAGAAGTTTACTTGTTTCTGAGCTGGTGTTGTTATCCTTGATCTGTTTCTCGAGGTCTGTTATTTCTGTATTTAATTTTTGGAGCTCTTCAGTAGCAATGTCAATCCCGAGCACCATCCAGTGCCGGAAATATGTAGTGCTTATATAGCTGAAACCATTCAAGTATTTAGGATTATTGGTACAAACTCCCGATACGTTACGTACTTGTAAACCTAATGGGATTGTATTGGATTTGAGGTAGTCAGTTAGATGTCTGATCATTAACAGTAGACGTACCTCCTTTTTCTTCAGTTTCTCTAGGTCATCTGCTAGGGAAGTGCTGGACCCAGATGGTGTTTATGCTGTATCAGAGAGGAGAGGGACCTCCTAGAATCTTATTGATATATTCTAAGTTATATAATGGAGGGTGAGGATCAGACATGCTTTTTAGAAAAAATCCAGGAGGGAAAATAGTGGGGAGAGAAGACTTTACAGTGACGGGTGAACAATACAGGGGTGGACAAGGTGGACCCACTTGCGAGGAAGGGGCTAGGATTACCTGAATCCCTTGCAATCCAGCGATTGCGCTAACTATATTTTCACAAGAACAAGGGAACCCAAAAGGTATATCATAGGTACCTTGGGCAGTATCAATTTACAAAAGACAATGGTCCCTATATGTGGACAGGATAGCAAAAAATAATAAACATACACCTAATAAGTAGTATGTTTCTTTGTCCAGCCGGACAAGAATTTTATTTTAAATGATCAAGTTCATAGAGAGAGTTTTAAGACCAAGATAACAAGTGGGCACAGCCGTGACCCACAACATTTAAGACAAAACAACAAAGAAATGGCCAAAAAGGCAAAGCGAAAATCTGTCTGTATACTATTGTTCAGTGCTACAGACTCAATCTCTTAAACATAACCATACCATTGCGTCAAACAATATAGCATTCATCATATTGCATATGGGGTTTTTTGTCGACGACGTTTCGATGCCTTTTTAAATTATGACATCATCATCAGGACAAGAATTATCAGCATTATTGTTTTGTTCAACAATTATTAACACAATGCCTATTATCGCATTACTTTACATGAAGGAAATGGGAGGCAAGGGGGAAGGAAAAACAGAAATTGTATATAAGTATCAGCATGTAAGGAGCAATTTAAAAAAAACATGAGTGACATGAGAATTGCGGCGAGTGAAAAACCATGCATATAGCTGAGTGGAGTCGATAATCGGCGAGTGAAGGGGAGTTCCAGGTCTCTATTAAGATCAATAGCAAGTGAGGGTAGAAAATATTAGTCACGATTGCCCGACCGTTCCGGTGATGAAAAGGCTGAGTCGTGAATGGCGTGAAAAATTACTGTGGCTAAGTTCATGGAAGTGTCAATAATCACGGGCGATGGTACGTCGTGGATGGCGTGAAACATTTATTGGCTAAGTCATTGCTATGGCAATAATCGCGGGCGATGGCAGGAGAAGAAACCTACATGTCGGTTTACTTGCTGGTTGTCTCGTTCTGGGTTATTGAGCCGAAACCGCGGGGCTAATGGCATTCTGAGGAAAGAAAAATGTGACGTTACCGGTACCGGTCTGTAAATGAGGCGGGGTGCCGGATCGAGGGTGGTGGACACAGTTACCTTTCAAAACAATTACGGGGCTTATATCAAGGTTGTATGGAAACGCCAGGAGCGCGATGGCTCAATCTGAAAGGGAGCGGGCGGTTAGATACTTGCATGTAAAAGTATCAGGGTGCTCAAAACAGAGTTACCGGCTGGCGAAATTCACTTACTTGTATTGGCAGGAGCACTGTGGCTAATACGGGAGTCCGATGGAAGTGAACTTCCGAACAACCATGGGAGCTAGCTAATCAACCCTCATGGTCTCTAGAAATCGATGATGGACTTACTGTGACTAGGTAGAGCAGTGCGGCGACCATATTGGAGTGGTGATAGCCACATGGTCTCTTAAAATCGATGATGGACTTACTGTGACTAGTGCGGCGGCCATATTGGAGTGGTGAAAGTGATCAGTGTGATTGTGTATAACTAAAAATGCAGCCTGCATTAACCGCAATATGTGACTTCTTTAAAAAACTGTTTAAATGATAGGAATGACATATAACTGAGATTACAATAAGGAGGTCCAGTCCTCAAGACGGTTAAGGCCTTTTCTGATACTGTCAGTTTTTAGAATCCAATGCAGTTCCTCTTTATTCGAGAATTTCAACAGTGGTTTTTCGGGTAAACACAAATTGCTTTAAATCATCATTAGTGTGGGCATAACCTCATTACTTATTATGCAAAATTAATTAACATTAAGTGCAAAAACCAAACAAGGGACAGGGTCAGGAGTGATTTAATTATTCAATCATTTTTCATTTTTTCATTGACTTTTCAACTGACACCTCTGATATATGCATTAAAAACTCATTACAAAATACAAGATACGGCGCAATAGTTCAACTCACTGTGAAGGTGACATAATGTGACAATAATGTGACAATGTGATGAATAAGTGATGTTCTATATACATGTGAATGAAACAAACATTGAGGAAAAAGGAAATTTACAAAGGGCCAATTCTTATTTAATTGATACTCAAGCACAATATGCTATATTAGCTAAATATTGTTGGGCATGGTAAGCTGGTCCTTCAATAGTTCTGTCGACGTTTCGACCCTTGTGGACACCTTATTTGCGGGTCACTAGCGGGTCTTCTTCAGGACGGGGGTTATGAAAGGGGTTAGGGCGCCTGCAGGTTTAAAAGAATTAAAACCATCAGGTTTGGGTTTTGCACATTGGTATAAAAAGAACTGTTTTGGCAATATTTCAACAAATTTACCAGTTCTTCACGGAACAGCCCAATATTCTATTTGATGGGGGTGTCCTCTGTAATCGTGGATCTGTTTGATTAAACACAATTTATAAAAGTGTGATGATTATTTTGTATTAATTCTACTATTGAAGGAAAATCTTTTGAATATGGTACTATCAAATTTGACCGAAGATACTTTTCCAACTGTATCTCTGTAAATTTGGTATATGCAATTTTCTGTCCCTGCATGCTTATTTATATAGGGCAGACAAGTCAGAAAGTAAAACTAAGAATTGGCCAACACCGAAGCAGGATCCGGTGAAACACGCCCAATGCAACATTAGTTGAACATTTCCACGAAAAAGGCCACAGCGAAGATGAATTACTTTGGACAGTTGTTTCTATCATCAAACTACCTCCAAGAGGAGCGGATCTATCCCAATTGCTGAATAAAGAGGAACTGCATTGGATTCTAAAAACTGACAGTATCAGAAAAGGCCTTAACCGTCTTGAGGACTGGACCTCCTTATTGTAATCTCAGTTATATGTCATTCCTATCATTTAAACTGTTTTTTAAAGAAGTCACAAATTGCGGTTAATGCATGTTGCATTTTTAGTTATACACATATAATAATAATAATAAGGGTAGTTTATAAAGCGCTTGGTTACGCAGAAGCGTGTCCCCGCGCTACAACTGAAAAACTCTGTGCGAGGCTGGAGACCGCACAATCACACTGATCACTTTCACCACTCCAATATGGCCGCCGCACTAGTCACAGTAAGTCCATCATCGATTTTTAGAGACCATGTGGTTATCACCACTCCAATATGGTCGCCGCACTGCTCTACCTAGTCACAGTAAGTCCATCATCGATTTCTAGAGACCATGAGGGTTGATTAGCTAGCTCCCATGGTTGCTCGGAAGTTCACTTCCATCGGACTCCCGTATTAGCCACAGTGCTCCTGCCAATACAAGTAAGTGAATCTCAGCAACCGGTAACTTTGTTTTGAGCACCCTGATACTTTTACATGCAAGTATCTAACTGCCCGCTCCCTTTCAGATTGAATCATCGCGCTCCTGGCGATTCTATACAACCTTGATGTAAGCCGCGGGATTGTTTTGAAAGGTAACTGTGTCCACCACCCTCGATCCGGGACCCCGCCTCATTCACAGACCGGTACCGTTAACGTCACATTTTTCTTTCCTCAGAATGCCATTAGCCCCGCGGTTTTTCCTCAATAACCCAGAACGAGACAACCAGCAAGTAAACCGACATGTAGGTTTCTTCTCCTGCCATCGCCCGCGATTATTGCCATAGCAATGACTTAGCCAATAAATGTTTCACGCCATCCACGACGTACCATCGCCCATGATTATTGACACTTCCATGAACTTAGCGACAGTAATTTTTCACGCCATTCACGACTTAGCCTTTTCATCACCGGAACGGTCGGGCAATCGTGACTAATATTTTCTACCCTCACTTGCTATTGATCTTAATAGAGACCTGGAACTCCCCTTCACTCGCCGATTATCGACTCCACTCAGCTATATGCATGGTTTTTCACTCGCCGCAATTCTCATGTCACTCATGTTTTTTTTAAATTGTTCCTTACATGCTGATACTTATATACAATTTCTGTTTTTCCTTCCCCCTTGCCTCCCATTTCTTTCATGTAAAGTAATGCGATAATAGGCATTTGTTAATAATTGTTGAACAAAACAATAATGCTGATAATTCTTGTCCTGATGATGATGACATAATTTAAAAAGGCATCGAAACGTCGTCAACAAAAAACCCCATATGCAATATGATGAATGCTATATTGTTTGACGCAATGGTATGGTTATGTTTAAGAGATTGAGTCTGTAGCACTGAACAATAGTATACAGACAGATTTTCGCTTTGCCTTTTTGGCCATTTCTTTGTTGTTTTGTCTTAAATGTTGTGGGTCACGGCTGTGCCCACTTGTTATCTTGGTCTTAAAACTCTCTCTATGAACTTGATCATTTAAAATAAAATTCTTCTCCGGCTGGACAAAGAAATATTCTACCTATTAGGTGTATGATTATTATTTTTTGCTATCCTGTCCACATATAGGGACCATTGTCTTTTGTAAATTGATACTGCCCAAGGTCCCTATGATATACCTTTTGGGTTCCCTTGTTCTTGTGAAAATATAATGTCATCAGAATAGGTAGCCGCTGGGGACAACACATTGCATGAGTCATTACCGGACAAAGCAAAGCATCGATATCCATTGGTACTGCTGATGGTAGTGTAAGACAAACGTCCAACACGCATTCTTCTCCACATAGCAGACATCGAAGCACAGGTAAGATGCAATTTTGCCAAATTGGTCTGAATGAAAGAAACCAGGTAGTATTCAGATCTCTTAGCCGGGCCAATCCGAGGACTTTAGTGATAGGTTCTCGGTATCGTATTGCTAGGATCGTTTCCTCCATCGTAGCCAGAGTTTTGTCTGTGACTTGGCTTGCCATATCGGAGCAGAAGGAACAAAAATAAAATTCCTGCTACGAGTCCCAAAATAAGAGGCAGGCCACTAAAGAGGGAATGCACAAAATTCGGGAAGATGCCAAGAACTGCTTCGAAGGGTGTTAGCAGTCCCGAAAAAATTGTCTTAAATACATGTGCGATGCCACTGGTATCTGACATGTTTAAGATTTGACTTAACATTTCTACGAAATGCACGGGCAATTTGTTGATAATAGGGTATTTATCTCTGCCGCTGTCCTTGCAACTTACAGGTCATACGTCTCTTTGGACGAGGTTAAAGGCACAGCTGTCTGTAAAAGAATAGACTTCATTCTGCTTAAAGTATCAATTCCAATAGAAGAGATATTCACATAAGGCCATATTGCCGCCTCCATGTCTGGATTGCTGTTTGGATACAATACTTGCATACAGCAAATGACCCTGGATGTTACAGTTACGAGATAGGCTTTTCCTGGCACCATGCCACAGCAGCTGTGGTCACTTATTCGAACGTAGCTACTGTTGGATAGTTGTCAGAAAAATGGCTCTATCTGTGTAGTAGGGGTGCCCTGCAGATGACATGAAAGGTTGGTTGATGAACCTTCACAGGCCCAATGCAAGTTAATACCTTGACACAGGAGTGTACTGCTTAGTGATTTTCTACAATCATTACCACTGAGAAATACCTATTTTTTCCCTTCACTGTAACATTTGTGTGTATTAGGTAAATTCCAGGTCGATTTGATGTATCCTATACCCAACCTTTCATACAGGCCTGCTGGTATATATTTTTGGCAGTATTGAAACTGAAAAGTTGTTATCGGGATTGTAATGGTGCCATTTATTATCCATTCAATTACATGTCTTTCTGACATTGTCAATGGTAATCTCTCAAGTTTTTCAATGCTCAGTATCGTATAGTCTGCTTCTTTTTGTGCGAAACTGATTTGTTTATCAGTAAGGTTAAAGATAGAAAACAATGACGTTGTGTTGATTAAACGCCATGGCACATAGCCTGAACGCAGGTTTTACAACGTCCAGCCTAGCTGTACAATAGAACGTAATTGGGACTGGCCATGTTGTAACATTAGCATGTCCTGGTCTAGTATATCAATAGCAGATGATACAATGCTGTCCAGTGAATAGATTCTGGAGGACAGAGTCGTTAAGCCATTGTCCACTACAGAAAGTGATTTCTCCAAATTAATACGATCAATTTCCCGTATTTTTTCTGCAGTTTCAATTTGTTTTAATTTCCAAGCTTCATTGTAAGCTGCGTATATACCGGCGTATATGAAACGTTTTTGACGCTGTCTGCGAGGTCCCATTATGAAATCTCGCAAGTCAGCACCTTCTTTAAGTAAAGTTAAGTGTTGCTTGATTTCGGGAAGTGTGGATTTCTGTAGCCAGTCAAGGCATAATTTTCCCACACTATATGTTGTGACTATCCCTGGATGTTGTCTCTGGGAATATCTAGGGTATGGCCTGTTCTGTTTGAACCCCTGTATTTTGTTCAGGAATCTATTTTGACAGTTATTTGTGTCTATGGGCCAGATCAACCATTTTCTCCAATCAGGATTTGTTCTGTTTTGTTTTAAAATATAGGACACGTCTAACCCCTCATCTGTAGTGGTGTTTCTGTCAGGCATAGGTTTTGGTATAGACAGGTTATTTAAATCTTTTATCTTGGCTAAACCAAGACAGGTTGTTTGCTGAATTGTGTCATTCAGGAACATTATTTGTTCTTGGATCATGCAGGCTCTGAATAATGCTTCTAGACCTTGTACCTGCCATTCTTTTGTTCCCCATATGGTTTTTGTTTCAATGTTGTTTTTCTAAAATTCAAAACCAAATGTAGACATTTTATCATAACATTTTTCAGAATAAATCAATTTAGTATTTGTCAGCATGTTTTTCATTCCTGTCTTATTTAACATTTTGAAATAAAACGTTTCCGGTTCATTGTAATTAAACCCTGTAAAGTATGGGAATTTTTCATAAAATGTTTTTGAACTGCCTATTGGTGGAGTTGGACAATGTTCCCATTGATTATAAGTAAAAACATTTCTAGTATTCGCAGACTTATGCAGATAATGATGACCATAGTGGTTATAACAATACATTTCTTCATAATTTGATGAACCCTGTAAATAATCATGTTCTGTAAATTTTGTTGACATTTCTAAATCTGAAATCATATTATTAATATTTTCAAAGTCCCAATCATCAGAGAAAGAACTTGGTGTCACAAAGTCACTTAATGAAATCTTGAATAGGTGTTGATATTTCAAGAGCTCTACCGGGCCATAGATTTCATAGTCAGTTCTGTCCCATGCTAAACCACCAGGTATAGGCTTTGCTTTGATGTTCACTGATGATAGTTCTCTTTTCTCTATATGAGAGGATCTGTGTGGTTTCATGACCAAGTTGATGTTCTGACTTGCTGTGTCCATTGTATTGTATTTTCCATCAATACATTTTCCCAAAATTAAAACTAAGATTAGCCAAAGGAGGAGTAAAAGTACACCTAACATAATCCATAGTGCAATCCAAGGGGAAATCCGATATGTTTCTTTGAGTTGATGAAAAAGCTCTGTAATTTTCTTTTTGAAAGTTTTTGTTGCTGGCTTGTCTCCATGTTCACTCGGATCATCGGAAAAATCATCAAAGTTGATAAAGTAGCCAAATGCAGTTCTGCCAATTGGTGGGATTGCTTCCGGATTTCCATTGATCTTTGCATTTTCTCTTGTTACATTTGTATAGTCCGAGGCTACATCGTTGTTTCTGCATGAACTGTTGCAATTTGGGTTTCAAGAGGCACAAGTTCCATGGCTTTGTTGCATAGTCCTTTTGTATTCAATGATAGTTTATCGAAAGTGATTAGTCTTTCAGTTTGAACCTCTTGGATTGTAGCAAGATTTGGTCTTCTGCTACTTCTTGGGAGTCCACTGGGCCTACTACTTATTATTGGCCACATGATTGTGGTTTCACCAGGTCGATGGATACAACTCTGTTCTCCTTTTTACCAGCAAGTGGCAGTAGTACTACGGATCTTGTTCCGCTGATAGCTAAGACAGGTACTGCTTGTCTGTAAGTAGGCCCAAAATCCTTCTTCACGCGATCTTTTCTCTGACCAGATCCCCAATCTTTGGAATCCAGACCGGTCTTGCTGGGACAGGTGGGTCTTCCGTCAGTGGTTGTTGGCTTAGACTTTATGTTACTTAGACTTTTTCTTGTTTCATTCAAGTCCTGTAAAACAGCCAACCGATCTTTGATATCAAAGGTTTTTTCTTCCACCACTGAAGTTTGACAATCTAAATCCTGGATTTTCATTCTAGTGCCGAACAATAGTTCGTATGGAGTGAAACCCTTTAGAGAATTTCTTGGCAGATTGTTAAGACTACGTTGGACACTTGTTAGATGTTTGACCCACCCATCACCCGAACCTAATACCCTCGCTGTTATAGATTGCTTTATGTCACGTTTTTTTCTTTTCACAACCACATTTCCCTCAGGATGGAAGGGAGAAGAGTACCGAAATGCAATGCCCATGCTGGTCATGGCTTCTTTGTAAGCTCGAGAGCTAAACGCAGGACCCTGGTCAGAATGTAGCATGCCAATTGCGTATGTGCCGATAAAGACTCGCAAATCTTTTATAACAGTTCTGGCGTCAGCCGAGCGCTGGGGCCACATCCAAATGAATCTCGTGCAGGAATCCACTGCGACCATGATATATTTATAGTTGCCATCCCTTTGTAAGGGACCACAGTGGTCCAGGTAAACACATGCTAATGATTTATCTGAGATTAGAAGGGCTGTCTGTGCTGGTCGTTTTACTGTTGATACTTTCATTCTTTGGCATATTTCACATTCTAGAACATCATTCCTAGTTTGTTTTCTCATGCGCGGCCACCAATATCTCTGTTTTATTAATGATACTGTGGCGGAAACACCAGCGTGTGCAGAAGCGAGCCCTTCGTGTGCTGCAAAAATTAGTCCTAACCTGTGTTCCATGTTTGGAATTGCCCTATCCCCCACTCCAGGGATTCGAGCAAAAGGAACATTTTTCGCATCAGTTATGTATGAGTACTTTACTGGAAAGCCTTTCGGGAGTGTTTTTCTATCATCTTCTCCTGAAGCACTGACAGCTTGCATTTTTATTGCTGTCTATTTTTGTTTTTGACAGTGTGATAGCAGCTACGGAAGCTGTTTGCACAGCTGCCTTCGCTGCTTCATCAGCCAATGAAGACCCCGCAACGTGAACACCATCACGTTGATGACTCAGTGTATGTATCACATGAGTCTTATGTAGTTCTTTCTGTAAAAGAAGTACTTGTTCCCAAAGCGTTTTATGCTTGACTGTGCCACATTTTGCATCTTTGAAACCATTTTGAACCCAGTTCTGCAAGTATTCATTGTAAGACTGAACGCAGTAATATGAATCCCACACTATTAGTGTGAGGAATTTGCGATCGGTATTTTCAAGCGCCATCTTAAAAGCCAGTAGTTCAGCTCGCTGAGCTGAACAATCTCCTAAAGATTGAGTTTTAGTGACCAGTGGTCTAAATTTTCCTTCGTGCCAACGACCTTTAACAATCGCGCGCGCAGCACTATATGCTAGTTTACCCCCAACTGCGGGTTGTGCTGATCCGTCTGTATATATTATACAGCCGTAATGTTCCAGAGGCAGGATTTCGGTCGGCAGAGGACATTCATATTCATATTGGAGAAATTCTTGTGTTTTTAAATTAGGATCAAATTCATATACTACGTCTGGTGCAGCAAGGGAATTAACCCACTGTATCCATCTTGGATGTAGTGCCTTAGCATATGGAATGCTTGCTCTTGTTACTGCTTCTAAAGCAGGTACATGTGTAGCTATTGTTATACGTTTACCTTGTGCGAGGGCTCTTTCTTTTGCTACAGCAGTTTGAACCGCTGTCAGAATTTTTTCTGTAGAACTGAATTTCATTTCAGCTTGTGTGTACAAATGTGATTTGTAAGCTATTGGTACCGTTTCTCCCTCATTAAAGGTCAGGTATGTGAATCGGCATCTTCCTGGGATGACTCGGATTACAAGGTTGCGTTCGTTTGCGCGTGTTTGCAGTTTTGTTTAAATTAACATGTCTGTCTGTAATGATCTCAAAATTTCTGTGTGTTTTTGAGTCCAATTAATTGCTTTGAAATCAGGTTTTATTAATTTGTAGAGAGGTTTAACTCTCTCTGCATAATTTAGAATGTATGTTCTTCTGAAATTCAAGAAACCTAGTGTTGATTGTAAATTCTTCAGCGTTTTAGGTGCTTAGAGTACTGCACATTTCTCTAAGAAATTGTCTGCTAGGCTTTTGCCTTCACTTGACAATTCACATCCTAAAAACAGGACAGTTAGATGGGCTATTCTTGACTTTTTAAAGTTGAATTTGTAACCTTCCGATGCAAACCCAAGTATTATGGTGTTCACTTTTTTCAAGTGAGTCTCCAGATCATCGTCTGTAAGATAGATTTCATGGACATAGGATAATGCCTCATCATCATATATTTGTAGTAATTCTGTTACCCTTGCTGAGAATAATCCTGGGCTATTCTTGAATCCCTGTGGGAGTCGACAAAATTGTTTTTGCGACCCCATTATTGAGAAAGCAGTCAAATACCTGCTTTCAGGTGCAATGTTTTGACAGAAGAATCCATTAGAGATATCTAATGTTGTTTTATATTTTTGGCGCACAATGTTATTCATTAGTGCTGCACTGTGTGAGTTTTGGACTGAAAAAGCTTTACAGCAGGAGTTTAGATGTCTGTAGTCCAAAACTAGACGATATGAATCATCGGCTTGGAGACAGGAAACAAAGGATTGTTCATTTGTGAGGTGCATGTTTCAATCACCCCTTGATATTAAAGTTGATCTAAGATCTCCCTGACTTGCTTTTTAGCTTCTTGTTTAACTGGGTACTGCCTTTGTGCAGTAGGTTGATTTTTTAACTGGATTTTGTGAGGAGGAGAATTCTCATCCCATCCTACGTGATTTTCATATAAAGCAGGGGGTTGGGCCACTGCCCATTTTCTTGCAAATGTGTATTTTTTATGAATTGGGATATGATTTGAGAAGGCAGGCATAATCATTTCTTCACCATGAGGGCACTCCCTGACAAACTCTGGTGCCCAGTCTTTTTCAGCTAACAGGATAATGTAGCCTTTAGATAGATTCTCCCAAAAGAGCCCTTTTATTTTCCTAGTTTTATCTCCCTCTATACGTAATGATATTTCATATAGTTTATGGGGCACGCTAACTCGCGTGTCTGCAGTTTCCACTTGAATGTATTCATTGGTGTCCACTGTCTCCAGAAGATTCATCAGGATCTTGCGAGCTATGGTCACTTCTGCTGCGCTGTCTAGCATTGTCTGGGCCCACTCTCCGTTTTTCAGTTGTGTCCTCAGGATTCTCGCCATGTTTAATTTTAATACTTGCTACCTTCTTTCTGGGAAATTGTGATTTTTTACTATGATGAGCAGATTCTTTGTCTTTGGACTTGACGAGCTCTTCCTTGTGTTCTGACCGTCCTCTTCTTTCCGATTTCTGTTCGGAAGTCTGAAAAGATCGAGAGGGACGTGTATCAATATCTTGATATCTCTCAGGTTTTCTCAAATTGTCCCTATTTCTAAGGTTGTATCTTTTTTCAGAGGGCTCCCTTTGGGGAGACTTGCCCCCTCCTCCTGGAGATCTATTTCTCCGTTGGAAAGACCATCCTCTGGACTGAAATTGTTTTTCTCTGGGAGTGGTTTGTTTATTACCCTCCCACTTCTTTTGAGAATTGAGATTGTTTTTAATAAAGGTTTTTTCAGGATTTTCAATTAGTTTTTCTAGTTGGTAGGTTGTACCGTCAAGTGTAAATTGAACTAAATCTCTATATGCTGTTGTTAATTCTTTTATTTTAACTAAGAGTTCTTTGTTTGACATTGTTTTAATGACTGGATGTGGTGTGTAGCTGGCTAGAACCGACCACTTGGCTCCTGGTCTACCTAGTGGACCGAGCCTGGTAATGTGATTTTGATGTTTTAGGGCGCCATTAAATAAGAGCAGGTGCTCTTGGTATGTTAGGGGAATTTCAATTTCCTCAAAAGGAGAGTATTCCTCTGGAGATTCCGCTATTTTATAATAGTGAAGGTGCACCAAAGGTAAGCCCGTCTGCGCCCGTCCGCGCCCGTCCGCGCCTGGACCGCGCCCAGTGCCAGGACCCCTGACCCCCGCAGACACCAGCCCACCCGCCGGACCTACGACGCCACCGAACTCTACGCACTCAACGCCGGTAGAATCCCGGGCTGCTATCGGGCCACCCCGAGACGCACCCATGGACCCTTCTGCTGTAACTCCTGCAAGTTCACCTGCACTCGGACCTGCACCACACCAGCACTGACCAAGCCGAACTCCAGCAGCAACCACCTCAAGTGCATCCTGCTCAACACCCGCTCCGTCCACAGACACGCCGTTGAGCTCTGGAACCTGCTCGACACCACAGCCCCAGATGTTGCCTTCCTCACGGAAACCTGGATGAACGCCTCCTCAGCGCCCGACATCGCCATCGCCATCCCGGACGGCTACAAGATCATCCGGAGGGATCGCGTCAACCAGACAGGAGGAGGCATCGCCATCATCCACAGGAACTCCATCCGCATCACGACCAACACCGACGACACCCTCGCACCCGCCGAACACCTGCACTTCCAGATCCACATCAACCCCAAGACGACCCTCAGAGGCACCCTCATCTACAGACCCCCGGGACCACGCTCACAATTCAGCGAAGACATCGCCGACTTCATCAGCCCGCACGCCCTCCCCTCCGCTGACTACATCCTCCTCGGAGACCTCAACTTCCACCTAGAGAACAACAACGACCGCAACGCCACCACCCTGCTGGACAACCTCGCTAACCTCGGACTCAAGCAACTGGTAACCACCCCCACCCACTACGCCGGACACACACTCGACCCCGTCTTCTCATCCAGCAAGGACATCGCCTTCAGCCACGCCCCCGGACTCCACTGGACGGACCACAGCTGCGTCCACTTCAGCTTCAGAAGGACCACGATCCACCACCACCAGCAACAGGTTGCACGCAGAAGCTGAAACAAGATCACAGCCGACCAGCTCGCGACTTCCCTGAGCAAGAACCCACCCACCAGCGCAAAGAACCCCAGCCAACCGGCCACCAACCTCACGAAGTGGATCAGCGACTGCGCAGACAACCTCGCCCCTCTGAAGACCCCGCCCAGCAGACCCAGCAGCAAGAAAGCCCCATGGTTTACCGACGAACTCAAGAGCTCCAAGAAGAACTGCAGAGCCCTCGAGAAAGCCTGGCGCAGAGACCCAACACCGGACAACATGACTGCCCTCAAGCTCGCCACCCGGAAACACCACCAACTGATCCACGCCACCAAGAAAACTGCATTCAAGGATAGACTGGACAACAACGCACACAACAGCAAGGAACTCTTCAACATCGTCAAAGAGCTCTCCAACCCCAACGCCGGAAACAACGACATCACCCCTTCGCAAGACCTCTGCAACTCTCTCGCCTCCTACTTCCACAACAAGATCGTGGATATACACAACAGCTTCAGCAATCAACCGACGCACACCACGACTGAACCACCGCCCCCCAACGCCACCCTCCACGCCTGGACCCCGATCAGCACCGAAGACACCGTCCGCACGATGAACTCCATCCACTCCGGATCTCCGACCGACCCCTGCCCTCACCACGTCTTCAACAAGGCCGACGCTGTCATCGCACCCCACCTACGGGACATCATCAACACCTCCTTCGACACCGCCACCTTCCCGGAGAGCTGGAAGCACGCCGAACTCAGCGCTCTACTAAAGAAGCCATCAGTCGACCCCACTGACCTCAAGAACTACCGCCCCATCTCGCTGCTCCCGTTTCCTGCAAAAGTCATCGAGAAGACCGTCAACAAACAGCTGGCCGCCTACCTCGAGACGAACGGATCCCTCGACCTCTCGCAGTCTGGCTTCCAGGCCAACCACAGCACCGAGACCGCCCTGATCTCAGCAACCGATGACATCCAAGCCCTGCTCGGCAACGGAGAAACAGCGGCCCTCATCCTCCTGGACCTCTCCGCGGCCTTCGACACTGTCTGCCACCGTACCCTAGTGCAGCGCCTCAGCAACGTCGGAATCCAGGAGAAGGCACTGGAGTGGATCATCTCCTTCCTCGCCGGAAGAACACAGAGAGTCCGCCTCCCCCCGTTCAGATCAGAAGCCACTGAAGTCATCTGCGGCGTTCCTCAAGGCTCCTCGCTCAGTCCAACCCTCTTCAACGTCTACATGAGCCCCCTCGCAGCCATCGCACGCGAGCACAACCTCAACATCATCTCCTACGCCGACGACACCCAGCTGATCCTCTCCCTCACCAACGACCCCGCCACCGCCAGAGCCAACCTACACGATGGGATGAAAGAGGTAGCCGAATGGATGAAGAACAGCCGCCTGAAACTGAACTCAGACAAGACGGAAGTCCTCATCCTGGGCTCCTCGCCCTCCGCCTGGGACGACTCCTGGTGGCCCCCCGCCCTGGGCACCGCACCCAAACCGACAGATCACGCACGCAACCTGGGCTTCATCCTGAACTCCTCCCTCTCCATGACCAGACAAGTCAACGCCGTCTCCTCGTCGTGCTTCAACATCCTGCGCATGCTACGGAAGATCTTCCGGTGGATCCCCACCGAGACCAGGAAGACGGTCACCCAAGCCCTCGTCACCAGCCGTCTGGACTACGGCAACTCCCTCTATGCCGGAACCACCGCCAAAATCCAGAAGAGACTCCAGCGGATGCAGAACGCCTCAGCACGACTCATCCTGGACATCCCCCGCTGCAACCACATCTCCGGACACCTGAGAGACCTGCACTGGCTCCCGGTCAACAGGAGAATCACCTTCCGTCTCCTCACCCACGCACACAAAGCCCTACACAACCAAGGCCCAGGATACCTCAACAGCCGCCTCAACTTCTACGCTCCCAAACGCCAGCTTCGATCAACCGGCCTCGCCCTCGCCGCCGTCCCCCGCATCCGAAGAGCCACCACAGGGGGAAGGTCCTTCTCCTACCTCGCCGCCAAGACTTGGAACTCCCTCCCGACCCACCTCCCCCTGACCCAGGACCACCTCGCCTTCAGGAAGCAGCTCAAGACCTGGCTGTTCGAGAAGTAGCAGACCCCCCCTCCCCTAGCGCCTTGAGACCCTCCGGGTGGGTAGTGCGCTATATAAATGCTTTGATTGATTGATTGATTGATGTGTCACAGCATGTGCTGCTGGATAAATTATCCAGGAATAGAATACCTCTGTCTGCCGATATTCATGGGCCTCTACCACAAATACAACTGTACCACCTCTCGGTGATACCCCATTTTCTATAAGTTTTACAGTTATGGTTTTTCTTATATTGACCGGGATGAATATTGCATTCGGTTTGTCATTTTGGATAACTGTGTTATCTCCTAAGAGTTGAGTTGCTAAAGCCTCTCTGTCTCTTTCCTCTTCACTTTCCGTCATTTCTACTGACAAAAGGTTTTTTGTTGCAGATCAAGTTTCAAGGAAACAAAGATTAGGTGCACAATATTTTGGAACACTGTATTCTTCAACGTTGACTATACCGTAAACTAATACATAGGATTCTCATCCTACTAAGTTTCAGCGGATATTAACCTTTCCCCCACTCCAGTCGTCTATTGGAGTTTTTACGGGAGAAAGGGGTCTGTGTGAAAAGCACGACTGAGTTACTCTAGTATCTTGCGTTAGATTATCGCCTTACCAAACGTTGGGCGCCATGTAGTGTAGTTCCTATATTCCCAATAGGCTCTGCGCATTGGAATAACATAAACAGCAGTGTAGACGTAGGACTGAGGTCATCTAGGTCTCTACTGACTATGTTAGACTTAATTAGTTTTGCCAGCTAGCTCAGAGGTCACTAGAAACTTTCTCGAATGAATAGGGAGGGGTTAACTTCCCTGATTTAGACAAGAAGGGATTAGCTTCTGACAACCATATAACATGATAACTTTGCTCCCCCAGAATAAGGAGTATATCTCCAGAGTCGTGTGAAAACATTGACAGCTATTTCACTCAGTCAATCGTGCATGCCTAATTTCACCAGAGTGCAGAGAAATAGAGAGACGGGCGTTTTCAATAAAAAGGTGTTATTTTATTGAGCAGTCTTCTTTATCATGCAAGAGAAATGAATTGCCACAATTGCAATACTTATTATGAAGTAAAGTGTGTACAGTAAAATTAGTATTATGAAATAATACTGTAAAAGCATTGATATGGTTTCTTAGCCATATGATACTTAAAAACGGATAAAATATTTACATACATAAAACATTTGACTAACGAACTCAACTGGTGCTTCTAAGATACGCCTACCCCGGTGTACCTGAACTAAGCCTAATACGTGAGAAGGAGTAAGTAAGTTGCGGTTTTAAGTTAAGTTGGGTTTTTGCCAAGAATCTGAATCTGAATCAAGAATTCTCTCTAAGGTTTGAATCAGCTCCGTACCTTGGTTATAGAATGAAGGAGGTCTTGTATCTCGTTTCTCAGGACTCGATCTCCCAGTAACCCGCGAGGGTGAGTTACAGTAAACATGACAGTTATATGTTTTTGTTTTGTTTTTCTTCTCTTACTTTCTTTAAATCAGTCCCCAGGGCTGGGAGGCCTTTGCCAGGCAAGTGCGGCAGCAGGTGATCTTTAAGCACCACAGCATCCACAGCAGGACAAGATGCGTTGGTCTTTGTGGTATCTAATCAATGTTCCAGCGTGCAAACGTTGAATAATGATTCTTTTAGACGTGTATAAAAGTTGCCTTAACATGCTAGGGTTTGAAAATCTGCTGGTAGAGGTTGGGTCCACCTCCTTAACAAGTGAATAGATCCTTTGCCCAGTGGTGACGGTATAAAAAAACGAGTGAAAAAATGATGCACACGATCAGGCGTGTACTTACATGTCAGCGATTGAATGAATTGCTACCGTTAAAAGATTGCAGGTCACGATAGTTTGTGGAACTGAAACGTAGAGAATCTTTGAACGGTAGCAAGTACACGCCTGATCGTGTGCATCATTTTTTCACTCGTTTTTTTATACCGTCACCACTGGGCACAGAATCACGAGCACCATAAACGTTATCATGCATGGAGTGTAATAGGAACTTTGTATATATTTTGTTTTCGTTACTACATAGGATGTCAGTGTAATTGTGAATATATTTTTAATTCATCTTTTCTAGCACATGCTCCCTGATGAAGGGCAAGTCAATGCATGAAATGCATTGGAGATAAGAGAGGCTATGATGTCAATTGAATGCATTTATATGAAATGAAAGGAATTTCATTAAGAAAAAGAATATGAGAATGAATCTTTGAATAAACATAAAATTGAACACTCTCAGGAACATTGTTATATATTTCTATAGGGAATCCCTGATTCTTAATCAAGGAAAGAAGGTGTGCCCCGGGGGATGCGACTAATGTTTCATTGGAAGCACTGAACCTCACTGTATGATAGGCGTCCCAGACGAGAGACGTCACCCAGGCAGCACCCATAACTACAACTAAAATAGTGTTGAACCTCATTGAGAATAAGACTGTGCACCAGCCTTCACCATTTTTCAGCTTGTAATAGAACATCACAAATCTAATGCCCTCATTTAGAACTAGTAGTGGAAAGTTTACTCCATCACAAACGTAACAGATGTCTTATCCTTCCTAATAATTAGCCATAGGATTTTATCGATATGCAAAGAGACTCATGTGACTTCTGGCACATTTGTCGGGGAGTTATCCATCCAACAAACTCTAAATCAGGACCTTAAAATGTTTTTAGAGTTGTTTTCATAAGCAACATGCACTATAATAAACTTTGGCCCAGATTTAATTTCTTCTGGACAGCTATGTTATCACAAATGTGACAGATATTCCACCCACCTTATAACATGTTAATTTACAAGTTAAGGCATAAGTTCACTAAGCCAGTTGGGATATTTGCCACATTTGTGAGACCGAAATATTCTTTTCCTAATTAAAATGCAGCACAGTGACACTACTTCAGTTGTAACTTTACGGATCTTGTCTGTTACAGAAGGATTATGCCATCTAAAAAATGTCAAACCTGACCCTTCTGCAAGTGGTACACAAGAACAATATAGAAACTGCTCATATGTACATTAAATATGATATATTGTCAGATTTCTAATTGGCTTTATAATACATGACTTTTTTTCACATTGGCCATAGCTTCAGGCTGTAATTTTTATAACACATCCAGGGACCGGCCAGGTGTATGAACACAGTTTTGTTAAAAAGGTGGCCTAGGCCTTTATATATAACTATTTATTTAAACCAGATTTCTTTTCACATAGTTGTAGAAGGGTGATTTAAGGTATGAAGAAATGTAAATGTTGGTCATGGCCCATGACTATACAGCATTTGCATAAACTCAGTGTCAACACAATTTAATGTAGAAAAAACAAAAGATTTGCCAAAAGTTCCATTTTGACGGATAAGAACCTCCTCAAAAAATAAGTTAAAACATGCAGGATTTTCAATCAGTTTAAAAGCATATATACGTTGTAAAGTGTTGTTCAAAAAGTATAGTCCGGATTTATAATTTGATAGTTGGGTTACTCTGTCATAAATGTGACTGACTTCCTGTGTCTTATTAAAAGTGCACTAGATTCTATGTCACAAAAGCATATGGGTCATGTTTGTGATGAAATGATCGATTTGCTAAACTCAATATCAGGCCTCTGTCAGATTTCTGATTTAGGCCCTGTTTTAAAGTTGGACAGCGACATTAGTCCTTGACAAATGTGAAGGATATCCAGTCCACCTTATAAGTGTTAGATAAAATAATACACTTGTAATAAGGCAGACAGAATATCCTTGACATTTGTAAAGGAGAAAACAATGTTACCAAATCACAATCTGGCCATTTATAATGTCACAATGTGTTCTCTTCCATAAGATCAATAGAGAAAAAGGTTTTCTGCTTGCACCCCTGTGACTTGTGCACTTTTTGTTTTTGACTTTTGTATGATGTGTGCTCTCAGTTTCCTCTGGAGCTTGTGAGAGAGACATTGGCCAAACTTCGGGGGAGATGCAGGACAGTCAATGGAAGTCAGAAGGTGGAGCTACTGAAACCAATTTAACAAGTGGCATTGAAGGTGATGGGGCTGGTCAACAAGGCACAACTACCTCTGGCACAGAGATGTCCAACATAGGCCAGCCCCTAATAATAGAGAACAAAACTACACAGGATATACCATCAGTTCCAGTATCTGCCACCACCACTACAACTAGTCGCACCCTCACTCTGCAAATCCCTGGAAAATGCGAGTCCATAAGCAGGGTCTTCTTGCTACCACACATCTCTCCTCATGCACCATCCCATCAGCAGTGATGCCAGAGGAGACACTTGAAGTTGTAAAGAACTTCTCTGAGGGGCAGATGGCATTGTTGCATGCTATCTAAGATGACTGTCAGCAACTCACTCAAGTAACAGACAGCCTGGACGGCAAGCACTCTGTCAACCCTACAAAAAGGTTCACTCTCTCCTGGTGCCTCAACTGACACCACTTCCAGAATACCTACAGCTATTTCTCCTTCTGACACCATCCAACTCACTGTCCCTATCCAAAGCCTAGGCCCAATTCAACCACCTACCCCAATACCAAGTGGTGACACTGTTCTACATCCCACCTCTATTTCACCTTTGAACACCATGCCTCCACTATTGTACCTGTCCCAACCACAACCAACACCCATAAAACTCCCTGTTCCCACAAACATTCCCATAGACCCAAACCTCATCATTTCCATTGTCCTCGCTTCCCAGAGGGACTTGACTCTGTCACCTTCCTAAAACATTTTGTAAAGCCACCCCATTCAAACAAGTAGATGTCAGGGAAGACATCAACTCCAGGAGGATGGCAAGAGGACATTGCTACACATGGTGGGGAAGCAAGCCCCATGCCCACAGGCATTTTTATAAGTATTGATTGTGATAGACACTATCTGTGTGAAACCCACCCCTGGACTTCACAATTTTTAGCACTCTTTTTGTAAGATTGTTGTTGCCTTTTTTCATTTACTTATTATAAAAATATAATTACAAAAACATTCTACTGTTGTTTACTTGAAGATATATTGTGTTTTAAAAAATATTTATAAGAATGCCCTGTCTGGTTATATTCCAATATGTTGGATATGTCAATCATGTTCTTTTATTTCCAGGTCTTACTTTACCATAGGTTGTATTGTGGGAGAATTAGTTTGATCCCTTTCCCATGTGTGTTAAGGAGAGTGGTAGTCGTGTTGTGTTTCAGTGTAAGTGACATTCTGAGTGGTTCACACTAATATTGTTTAAAGAAATAAAGGTAAGAGTAACCTGCGAGGTTGTGGTTCATATAAGTATCATGCAACATTCCAGTGTGTTGATCCGCATCACCACAATGAAATGCATTGTCACGCATTTATAGAGCCCCAACTGTCTTCAGGAGCGCTGCTATTTAGCAGCTCGTCTGACTGCCAAAGCTGGGGGTTGCTGGCTCAACTCATGGCAGGCTACAATGTTTTACCCGCCACTGGCAATCACTAACGTCAGGTCGCTAGTCTGTCCCATGATTTTACTTTGCGCAATCAAAATAGGCACCGTGGTGGGCGGGCGTAGCTGAGAGCCATAGTTTCAGTTCTTTAGCAGCTGCGCACTTGTAGCCGCTGCAGCTCGCAACATGCGGCCCGGTCAGCCTAATGATTCGGCCCTTGTTGGAGAGTGGTGGAGGTGCATGACTGCCTCAGCAGCCACTCTGTAGTCAAGTGCAACCAATGCTAGGCAAGTCGGCCGCCAGAGTGTCCGAATATCTGGAATCCGGTCACGGCTCTTCCTGGGCGGAACTGTGCCAGTGCAGTTATCAGCTGGCCCAAACCGTCAATGAAGCTTTCAGCCGTAACAGAGTAAGTGAAGTCTTGCACATTGTTTCTTCTCCCCTGGCTTCCAACAGCATCTCCTTTCATGAACTCTGTAGGCATCGCGGCAAGCCCAGCCTCAGTGCTTAATTATTACACATATTTAGTTTTTAGGTCTTTTAACCTTCTGGACCGGCAGGCAGTTTGGCCAGGGGACCGGTGCCTTTATTTGTCTGGTCCTAGAGTTGAGAATCCTGCTGCGCAGTGTTGGCGCATTATGTCTTGAGCTGTTTTATAGATAGCGCAAACTAGACCGGGAGGTGTTTTTGTAGCGCTACTTTGTAATGTGAGCTCACTGACAATTCCATTGCAGCTCATTTAAATGTTTGATCTGCTTTGCTGGACAGGACTGATAACAAAGAAGCCGCTCATGTTCCCCAGATTTATATTGTAAGAAAGAGTCCTCGTAGGGTGTTTAGTCTTAAATACCATTCTTGGCTAATCCTCAGGCTCCTGAAAAAGTTAGAATATTTGGTATTCACATTAATTTATTATGCTGTATTACTTCCTTCTCTTAGGATTAAACTGCTTTCATTGGGTACCAGCTACAAGTTGGAAACTGGGAGGTTTTAGGTAAGAGTTACACACCACTAGTCATTAAGCTCTTCTCCGTTATTCATGCTTAAGAGATGAAGACCCTAAATATTTATTATACTTGTTTATAATTGTTTTTTAGACACATGAGAACCGAGAACACTGATTGGATCACTAGTATCATGGATGGAAACAGTTACCTTGAAGGGACCCTGTAACACCATCTTTGTTTATTCTACACTTCCCTTTTCCTTGGGTGCTGTTGTCACTTGGAGTTGTTTCCCAATTCTCTAGTTGTGACAGGGATTTAGGTAAGATAGGGAATCAGATTCTGGAATTCACATCTTGCAAAAAGATTCCGCAGGCAGCTTCTGCACTTTTTCCGCTCAGCCAATACAGAAATCTAGGTGGCAAAGTGTATATCTGAGAGTCCAAAGCTAGAGTTGATGGAATGGGAAAAGGTGAGAAATGAGTTATACGTGAATTGTCATAGGGAGATGATGAGAACCTGTAAGGACGATTTATCAGTTGGTGGGCAAAGAGGATGAGAGGTCAGGCTGCAGGCCTCCTTTTAGTTAGCCACTTGTTCAGAATGGTGTTTTTTTTTGCCTATAGGGATCAAATGGAATGTGTGATCCAAATATGGGGCCTAGGGCCTTATTATGAGTCTGGCGGTCCACAGACCCATCACCCTGGTGCCTCACAGCATGTGGATGAACATGGGGGCACAACATGTGCCACCCTGTGTGGATGCACCCCAGTACTCGCACTGTATGGACTACAGCAGTCCATGCCATGGAGGCACTGCATTTTACATGACCATTGCAGTGCCTATTTCATAGGCACCACCCTGGGAACGCCAATGAACCACCCACCAGACCAGGAGAAAACTTCTGATCTGGTGAGTGGTTCATACACGTATTTGGCAGTGTGGGAGTGGGGCGGTCCTGCTCCCGAACAGCCAAACTTATAATAAGGCCCTAAGGCAGCACGAGTAAAGGTGCAGAGAGGTCAAGGAGAGTATAATGCCTGTAGCAGGTACAAAAGTAGAGAGAGGTTAAATCCAGGTGTGGGGCTAGACCATTGTGTATTTGGTAAAGGAACCCTATTATGGAGTTGAGTGAATGCATCTGGCTTTGTTTCTTTTCAGAAGAAAGTGATGTGAAGCAGTGGCACCCATTTGCTGTCACACCCCAACCCTATTGGACACCCATTTTTATTGTAGATAAACCACAACCCATCCTTTTCCAACATCTCCTCCTTCCCAACTGTATTCTAAACACACTCATCTCCATCTCTATTCTACAAACATTACTGCCGCTCCATATTCTACATGCACCTATACTCATTACTATTAATTCACACCTACCCATCCTTAATTTAAGTGTATCCATGTAAAAACCTATTCAGCACTCAGACCTTTTCATACATATTCTGCAACCATCTCTGCGCAACAGTATTCTGCACTCACTACTGCTACAAACTTATTAAACACTGGTCCCATGCATTTACATACTTCATGCACCTATGCCTGCATGTATAGTGCAAGATTTCCTTGTGATCTATCATATACAATTTTACATACTCATCTGTATTATACATGCACATTTGCACTTCCTATTCTACATTAATCCCTGTAGCCATTATCCTACTCTTGCCCCTATGCATCCTTTTCTGTACATGCCTTTAACCAACCTTATACAATACACAACTATAACCATCCTCTTTGCATACACACGCATAGCCAACTGTATTCTACACACTGCTTTACCCTTCCATATTCTGTTACCACCTCTAAACATACAATTCTGAACGCACCTACATATCTTTATTATACACAGAGCCCTTCCTATTCCTATATTCTACACACTCCCCTACCTATCCTTATTCTTCACATACCTCTACCCATCTAAATTTTACACACATATCTACACTTCTTTATTCAACACACATTCACATACATCTTTATTGTAGAAGCACCCAACCCTATCTATATTCTACAGGCATTCCTAAACACCTTACTACTGCACAAATCTCTACTGGTTTTGTATTCAGCATGCACTTCTGCCCATTCTATTCCTTGAGAGGGCTGTACTCTAGCAGCTCGGTCAGGGCTCTTACGTGACATGCTAAGACTGGGCGGAGTTGCACAAATGTATGGAACTGTGTAGGGAATATTGAGAATTGTTGTTGTAAGCCTTTGGCACTGTATAACCGGCTTTTTGAAGACCTCTCCCCCACTAGGAGAGTCTAAGCCAGTGGTGCAGGGCACACCTTAGAATCTACGGGTTCTCCTTGTTCAAATCATACATTACCAAAGAGACCAGGACAACCAGCCGTGTAGAGAAGTAAGTTATTTATTAGCTCAAGCTAAGGACAGGGTACCAGAATGGTACAAAGACAATTCTACGGAGACTGCTGCTTCAATACGCAGCACACACATACTTATAGCGCTAGCCACGCCCATTTACACAATACACAGTTCCACGTTTTGATTAGTTCCTCATTTGACAAGTTCTTCGTCAGTCTTGTGGTGCAATCGTGGCCAGGGGACATCTGTCTCTTATTGCACAATGTCCACAGCCTCGTGCTCCCTTGCTCAATGGTGTGGTCACAGGGTGCAGCCTCGTGCTTCATTGATCGGGTGGTGTGGTCACGGGGCACAGCCTCGTGCTTCCTTGACCAGATGGCGTGGTCACGGGGCACAGGAGTTGTGACAACGGTGGACAGGATGTAACTGAGTCTTTGACACGACTGGGGGGGTGAAGCACACAGGCAGCTTCTCGGAATCGGCTCAACCACAAGGAGCGGGGAGGGTTGTGCAAGTTTCAACGGGGACGTGGAAAACAGTTCTTCACCAAGTTACCGAGAGCATGGCAACACAAAATGGAGTTGTGTGGGTTATTTTAAAATACAGTTCAACAGTCCCTCCTTTTGACATGCAGAGGCAACAATCAGTCATCATCCAGGTCAATGTCCATCATTTCCTGGACCTCTTTCTCGATCATCATAATGGCATGTGGATTCACTTGTTTGTTTAATTGCCAAAGAGGTGGCACAGAGCCCACACAGTGCGGGCATGCATTGAACACAGAGGCAGCAAGAGAACAATGTAGCAGTAAGGATTGCAATGAAAATCATTATCTTCCATCCCCACTGAGATACAATGCTCCAAAACCAGCCTGTTAGGGACCATGATCCCTCATCCGGATGAATGTCGGAAGCAATGTTGTGAAGCTTCTGGATTGCTTGATAAACTGTCGGTGCATTATCTGGGATGTAAATGCAGCAACTTGTTTTGATCAATGTGCAGACTTCCTCCATGATCCGCCAGCACTATATCAAGAGCCATTCTGTTCTGTAAAGTCATGAGGCGGTCTGCTTGAAGTTCAGCCGTGATGTTACTGAGGGCACCGGCAGTTGCGTTGATGGTGGCCTTTACCACCCTGGTGAGATGTCGTAGATTGTGACAACAGGGCCCCAAAAGGGGAGGAACCTTTTAGCAAAGTCACCAAATTCTTAACCAGCTGTATCTTCAGTATCAACCACACCCCTCTTCTGGATGTGGTGTTTTGCATCGGCTGTGTAGGTGGGGGGGAGCAACCAAGCAATGTAACAGGTGCCTGCCCATGACTTGGGGAGCCAGGTGTAGGCCTTGTTCTCACACACAAAGTACGTATTCAGTGAGGACACCAGAGCTGGGAGAGTCGAACCATTGAGCTGGAGTGTGTAGGTACAGTCACTCTCTCCCACCCATAGTGTTCCACTGCTCTTCATGCAGTATTTTCCGGGATGTGGGTAGACAGGTAGATCTCTGATAGGTGGCAGTCTTTTCTTTCCCCCACCATTGTAAATGTTCGATGGATAAAAGGACCCATGATTGTTGTCATACTCGTTCTTCTCTGCTGAATCTTTATTCATGCTTGGCCACTCCGCAGCCATGATGTGGTGGAAGGCTTGTCTCTGGTACTGATCTTCCCCAGGGATCGTGTGGATGTATCACCTGAATAGAATACATCAAAGAACACAGTGTACCAGCCGTAGGCTGAACTGGCTCGAGAGAAAGGGGCAGGAATCAGGGACATTCCCGTGCTTGCAGTGTGGGGCAGCAGCCCACATACCCAACAGTTTGTCGTGTTCACCACAAGCTGGTGTTGGTGTAGCATTTGAATGAAAGTGTTGTTAAAGAAACCTGTCCTGTTTTTCTCATCGATGGGTAATGACACATGCTGATGAGGCGATTCTGTAGAGGCAGGAGGCTCAGGTGCTGCAAGGGCTTCGTGTATTACCCATCCGAGGCAGGCCAGTCCCACTGAGATAGTCATTAGTATGATTAGACAGATCGAGTACCGGCCACGTATCCTTTTCATGTACTCTTCTTTCTTTATTTCTTGGTTTTTAAAGCTTTCAGTGTTCATTTTGTTTATCGTCTGCTTTACTTGGTCTTCCCAAGTTGCTGCCTGTGATTGGTGGTTGCTTCACCGGTCAGTGATTCCGGTGGCCCTATTGGCACGTTCCGGTCCGCTGTACCGGCTCCGGTCAAAAGAGAAAAATAAAAATGCGCTGGTGTATCACAGTCCTGCAGCGATTTTTCGGACCATGCCAAGCAGAGGGCAGAGACCTTTGTCTCTTCAGTCCTTTTTTAGGTCTCGGCGTCAACGCGCGGAAGCGCGTCTCCGCCGAGATCTTTTGTCAGCGACTATCATTCCCAGGAGACAGTCCTGGCCACGCGCATCCTTCCAGGCGATTTGTAACTGGAACGCGCGCTGTGGCCAGGCGCTGTCTCCTGGGAAGCGCAAGCACCACACACGCATGCGCATACACACACACACGTGCCCATGCACGCACGCACATACATACATACAGAGACACCACCCCTGACTCATACACACACGCGCGCACACACAAGTGCACCGAGGCCCCCCCTACCCCTGCACCGAGGCCCCCCCCTCCCCCGCCGTCACCGTCGCACACATACATACACACACACACACACGAGCATACACACACGTGCACCTACCTTACCTCAGCACGCGGCGCCCAACCTCCTGCTGGCGCGGCCCCGGGGCTCTACACCGCTCACAGGAGCCCCGGGCCGCGAGACGCTACGACTCCGCCTGCCTCCTCTTCCGGTGTGAACGTGGCCCCGCCCCCGTCACAGGCGACCGCGCCTGACTTCCGGGGCGGCCGCGCAAGAAAACTGCAAACAGGTTGGGCTTAAGCAAGGCTTTCACTTATCTGCCCCCACACCAAAAAAAATTTAAAAAATTGCAGCCACAATAATTTATTTTAGACATTTACTAACTATATTAATTCATGGAAAACGTATGGCCTATTGGGAATTTCTCTTTAAAAACTTATCGGGATTTTTTTTCTTTAAAACCCTTGAGCATTTTGCGTCACATTAAAATGCGTTAAGGTATTTCTCCAGCACATTTAATGCTTTTGTCCATGTGAAACAAGGGCTTCTGTGTTTTCCCACGTTCTGCACCACGTGTGCCAGTTAGTTTAGGGGTGAATTTAAAACGGCGTTGAGCGTGGGAAAGGCATGGCGAATATTCACATAGCCGTGACCCTTTGTGGCGTGTCCAACACAAGCCCAGGAGAGCGGGATGCAGGCTGCATTTTAACGCTGTCCACTTAAGGCACATACAACCAACCTGTTGTGCGAGTGGCCTTTTATGTTTAAAGTTTGGACTAGATCCGCCCCCGGGCCTGCTGTGCTCGACACCCCACCCATAGTGCCTCAGGACCTCTGCACACTTCAATTTATACTTATTTTAGCGTTTTGCAATCATGCTGAAGTCGAACTCATAGCTACAATGGAAGCATTTGGCCCGACGAAAAAGTACGTCTGCTCTGTGCAGTTTGTATGCAACATGCGCAGTTAATTGAGGGGGTGGGTGGGGGGCGAGGGGAACGGTGGATAAGTGGTGAGTGCAGAGTGGTGAGTGCAGAGTGGTGAGTGCAGAGTGCAGAGTGGTGAGTGCAGAGTGGTGAGTGCAGTGTGGTGAGTGCAGTGTGGTGAGTGCAGTGTGGTGAGTGCAGAGTGGTGAGTGCAGAGTGGTGAGTGCAGAGTGGTGAGTGCAGAGTGGTGAGTGCAGAGTGGTGAGGGCAGAGTGGTGAGGGCAGAGTGGTGAGTGCAGAGTGGTGAGTGCAGAGTGGTGAGTGCAGAGTGGTGAGTGCAGAGTGGTGAGTGCAGAGTGGTGAGTGCAGAGTGGTGAGTGCAGAGTGGTGAGTGCAGAGTGCATGAGTGCAGAGTGGTGAGGGCAGAGTGGTGAGTGTAGAGTGGTGAGTGCAGAGTGGTGAGTGCAGAGTGGTGAGTGCAGAGTGGTGAGTGCAGAGTGGTGAGTGCAGAGTGGTGAGGGCAGAGTGGTGAGGGCAGAGTGGTGAGTGCAGAGTGGTGAGTGCAGAGTGGTGAGTGCAGAGTGGTGAGTGCAGAGTGGTGAGTGCAGAGTGGTGAGTGCAGAGTGGTGAGGGCAGAGTGGTGAGGGCAGAGTGGTGAGGGTGCAGAGTAGTGAGTGTGCAGAGCAAGTGTGCAGAGCATTGTGTGCTGTTGAGTGCAGAGTGCTGTGTATTGGCAATGTTAATGACAATGCCCATTTATTTTTGATTTAAAGAAAAAAAATGTCATGAGCAATGCCAATAGCTATACCTTTAATGATGCCGAGACCATTGCATTGCAAATGCTTGTTCTGGGTCGGAGTTTGTACTGGGTGGACCTTGGCGATGTCTGATCAGGAAGCAAAGGCTCTGGCTGTTGAGTGTCCCGCAACCTCAGATGCCGAGGAACGGCAGATTGCAGGATGTCGTCGTCCTCTCGTTCAGATGAAGCCCAGGCAATGTTGGCGTCAATGAAGGGTACAAAGCGCGGGACCTTTTTGCATTCGTCGTCTCCCAGGCCTTCCTTGACCCACCGGTCGTATGGTAGTGGTAGAGGCACCTTCTTGCAATGCACTCCGTGGACCCAGTTTTTTCTTCCTGCCAACTTCACTGCAGACCTTGTCGCCAGCAACACTTGCTGGGGCGGCTTCCACCTCAGCTCCAAGTTCTTTGTTCTCTGGAAGTTCCGGATGCAAACCCAGTCCCCGGGCTGGATGGTGTGACCAGGGCCCTCTGGTTTGGGTGGCAGGATATCTTGTACCTGATGATGAATGAGACGTAAGTTAGTGGTCAATTCATGTAAATCATCAATCAACAACGGGTATTCAATGTCAGAGTATTTCTTGGGGCGGGGTACTCCCCAAATATTTGCCGGCCGACCAAACACTATTTCGTACGGAGACAGTCCGGTACGGGAATGTGCCATGGCTCTAGTTGATAGGAGGGCAGGGGGCAGCGCGTCCGGCCAAGACAGTCCTGTGTCAGCCCGGATCTTTGCCATTTTTAATTTCAGTGTTCCATTGTGGCGCTCAACCAAACCTGCTGACTGGGTGATTGGCGGCATGGAGTTTCTGTCTGATCCCGATCCCTATACGCCCTTTCTTCATTATTTCTCCTGTAAAGTGGCTTCCGTTGTCGCTCCAGATAATTCTGGGCATTCCAAATCTGGGAAAAAATTCCTTCAACAATATTTTGGCAGTGCTTATAGCAGTGTTGACCTTAAGGGGGTAGGCTTCAATCCACTTACTAAAGGCACACACAACTACCAGGACATATCAGAGATTATTGCATGTTTTTATCTGTATGTAATCTATTTGGAGCACTTCGAAGGGGTAAGATGGAGGTGCAAAATTCCCAGCAGGTGTCGGTGTGCCTTTTCGGGGGTTATGCATCAAACAAATCATACAATGCCTGACTAACCTCTCAGCATATTTTGGGATGTGTTTGTTTTGCCATACCGGAGCTAGCAACTTGCAAATACCTTTTGCACTTATGTGAGCTGGGCCATGAGCCATAGTGACCACTGGCAAAACATAGGCATCGGGTAACAACCATCGCTGTTGTTCAGACAGATCCGTGCAACAGCCATTCTCATTTAATAGGCTTGTTTTCTCTTCCCAGAGAGCCTTTTCCTCCCTAGTCGCCTCTGCCTGTATTTCCTTCACATTTTCAATAGTGTCCTCGTGCATCCCTTTCTCCGGTACCCAGTTCGAGGGGCCAGCTACATACATACTGGCAGAGACATCTTTAGCTGTTGCCTTTGCCGTCTGGTCAACAAATGCATTACCCCTTCCTATGTCATCGGTTACTTTCTTGTGGGCGCTACATTTGATCACAGTTATCTTTGAAGGAAGAGTTAATGCTTCTCACAGCCTGCTGACCAGATGACCATGCTGTACCTTAGTACCGTGAGAAGTAAAGTATCCCCTCTCAGCCCATAGTCACCCAAAATTATGGGCCACGCCACAGGCGTACTGGCTGTCAGTGTAGATGTTGACGGCCATCCCTGTACTTAGTTCACAAGCTCTGATTAGTGCCACTAACTCAGCAGCCTGGGCTGATTGGTAAGGTATTCTCTCACTCTCTACTACTGTCTGTAACGTGGTGATGGCGCTGGCAGCAGTTGTGCTGCCATCAGGAAGTTTGAAGCAAGAACCATCCTCGTACAGGGTACCATCAGGGTCAGTTAGGGGTGTGTCAGTCAAATCCACACAGCCTTTAGTTTCTTCCTCCGTCCGGAGGACACAATCATGTGGATCAGAACTAGTGTCATCATTAACAAAGGGTAGCAATGTGGCTGAATTTTGCATAGTGCAGCGGCAGATGGTGATATGACTGGCTAAGAGAGTCAATTCATATCTGGACAAACTTGCACTAGTAAGGTGTTGGGTTTTTGTCCTATTTAATAAAGTGTCAACTGCGTGAGGAACCATAACTGTAAGTGCAGTGTCAAGGACCAGGCCAGCAGATTGGCGAATGGATATGGCAGCTGCAGCTGCTGCTCTCAAGCAACTGGGTAGTGCACGGGCCACGGGATCTAGAACTGCAGAAAATATGCACAGGGGCGTTGTCTGTCACCAAAATACTGTGTTAGCACTGACAATGCGCAACCATTATGCTCGTGTACAAAAAGGGTGAAGGGTTTCTGATAATTAGGGGTGCCTAGTACCGGGGCCGAACACAAGGCTGTTTTCAGTTCTTCAAATGCATGCTGGCACGCATTTGTCCAAGGGAGTGGGTGGGTAACATCTTTAAGTATGAGGGTCAATAATGGTTTAATGAGTAAAGAAAAAATGGGTATCCACTGGCGGCAGTAGGAGGTGATACCAATAAAAGCACGTACCTCTTTCTGTGTTTTTGGTGGGGGCATCTTACTGATTGTTTGTATTCGTTCAGGGGTGAGGCGGCGTCCCTCCTTCGACAGGAGATGACCTGAGTAGGTCACCTCATGTCCACAATATTGGAGTTTGGAGAGGGAAACTTTGTAATTGAACTGTGCCAGATGCAGGAGCAATTTCATTGTAGCTTTTTTACATAACGCCTCGGTATCTGCCGCTATAAGCAAATCATCAACATACTGGAGTAGCGCAGTACCTTGGGGTAGGGTGAGGGAATCAAGTTGGCCCTTGAGGGCCTGACTGTAAATTGAGGGGCTCTCTGTATATCCTTGTGGAGCTCTGCAGAACCGGAAACTCCGTCCTGCCAATGAGAATCCAAAAAGGGCCCTACTCTGTTCATCAACGGGTATACTAAAGAAGGCATTTTTTTAAGTCAATGACAGAGGAGAACCATAGTAAGTAGGGTGGTGATATCTGGGACAACAGGAAACTGGGGTACTACTATTTTGTTTATCTCGGGTAAATCAATGACAAAACGATAAACAGGGGGCTTGGAAGGATTGGTGCGTTTTAGGACAGGCAAAAGTGGGCTATTGCACACATTTCCTCTTGTCTCTTCAACCATGCCCTTGTCAACAAGTTCAGAAATGACCTGGAGTAATGCCCTTTCCCCTTCTTTGGGTATTTTGTATTGTGGAAGTCGGGGAGGGCGAGCATTTTCTTTCAGGGTAACAGAAAAGGGGGTATGGACAAAAGGCCAACATCAGTATCACCTTGGGCCCAAAGAGCAGGAGGGACATTCAGAAGTTCCTGGGGAGGCCAAAAATACTGGGTGTGTGGTAGGGGGACCCATGGTGATGTAAACCCCATCAGGAGAACAGAATATGGTTGCATGTAATCTTTTTAATAGATCTAAACCCAACAAATTTTCGCCACATGTGGAAGTAAAAAAAAAAGGGGAATCAATTGTGTTGGGTCCTATCGTTAGTTCCAGTGGTTGTGAAATGGGGCTAGATACTGGGGTGCCAGAAAATCCTACAGAAATGTTATTCTGGCCAAACAAGGGGTCCCCAGGGACTTTGGACCTAGCAATAGAACTTTTTGTTGCACCAGTGTCGACCAAGAATTTTTCCGTAGAGCCCAGTGTTGTAACGTGAACATACGGTCCCTTTTGGTCAACAGGAATAGGCACGGGTCCCTTCTCTTGTCCTTGGCAATCCTAGTTGGACAGGAACCCCGTCCCTTCTTCAGGCTCATAATCCTCAGTAAAATAATTGCGGTCCTCATAATTAGTGGTGTCAAATCTATTCTCTTGCATAAGGGGGCGCCTGTCCTGTAACTGCGTTCTAGGCCCGCCTCGCCCTCATCCTCTCTGGGTCGTTGTCCTGTGAAGCGGCTAGTGGGGGCAGAGTTGTTCTGGGCCAACAATGGACATTCGTCGCACCAATGACCCTCCTGGCGAAAATAAGCGCACTGGTTGGGTCCCAGCGGTGGGCGAGGAGTCACAGGGGCAGGTCTTGAGCTATTCTTGAAACTTTGGGGCACCTCTGTTTTGGGTCTGGGTCGGGTATGCTTGTTGGAGTATTACCTTTGTCTTTAAGTCTTTAGTATTTTTATCCAATCTATCTCGCTCTTCATTCTCCCTATTCTCAAAGGTACTGGGTAAGGGTGGGCGTAAAATCCGTTTCGCGGGCGAATTTGCGGATTTTCCGCGAATCTCGCGAAATCGCGGTAAAATCCGCGAATCAGCGGGGACGAATTTTCAGCCAAGCAAGGGTTACAGCAGCAGGTGCAAAAGTTGAACCTAATTTCTTTCAGCCTGATTCATCAAGCTAAATTGCACTCGCAAAGGGCAAGATTCTCAGAATCTTGCCTTTTGCGAGAGCAATTATTGCATTTGGGATTCATCATCCCAAATGCAAATTTCGCTATTTAAGAATTCGCACATTTGCGAAGAATTGAATTTAAGGAATCTCTATTTGAGATTCCTTAAATGCAATTCATGAAGCATTTTAAAATTGCGAAATGGCAATTTTGGGCCGCTATTTACCGAGAGGTCAGACCTCTCGGTAAATAGCAAAAACTTAGAAAAATGCATTTAAATGCATTTTTCTAAGTTGCATGTTACACACACACACATGTCCTTTGGACATGTGTGTGCGCAACACCAATGTAGATTACATTTCAGGGGCGATAGAGGGTGTCCTTTGGACACCCCTGCACCCTTGAAATCGCATCCTTATTTGCGATTAGCCCATAGGCCCATAGGAATGCATGGGGAGTTATTCCTTATTAGCGATTAGCAATTAGCTAATCGCAAATAAGGAACATGTAGGAATCGCAATAATTATTGCAATTCCTACATGAATCCCGTTTTGCAAGTCCTTAATAGCGATTCGTTATGAATCGCTATTAGGGGCTCGCAAAACGGGAGAATGATGAATCAGGCTGTTTGTAACCTTTTACAAAAGGGTTACAAACAAATTAACTTCAACTTGGACACCTGCTGCTAATTGCTTCCTGGCGCCTCGTTGCCTACTTGCAACTATTCTCTGACCCTGCTCTGACCCTTGAAGCAGGGTCAGAGAATAGTTACAAGTAGGCAACGAGGCACCTGTCCAAGGAATTAAACCTCATCAGGAAGCACTTACAGATATAATAAACAGGAAGAAGGGAGAGGATGGCAAATACACCCATTTTGAGTTGTCAGGAGGGGTTAAACTAAAAGAGACCTTTACAGCACAATTTTCATATGCATTTTGCTAAAAATAAAAAGCTGTATGTTCTGTAGGGGCAACTCAGGAATCTGGCCCTTCAGAGATCCGGCCTCTCTTTCTTTCTCTCGTTCTCTCTCTCCCTCTCTCTTTCCCTCTCTTTCTCTATCTATCTATCTATCTATCTATCTATCTATCTATCTATCTATCTATCTATCTATCTATCTATCTATCTATCTCTCTCTCCCTCTCCCATAAACGACTGCATGGGTAACTTCGCTATGCAAGCGGCTCGCGAAGACGCAAAAATCCCTGCGAACACGCAAAAAACCCCGCGAACACGCAAAAAACCCTGCGAACACGCAAAAAAACAAAAATCCGCAAATTCGCACAAATTCGCGAATTTTGCGGATCGCGAATTCGCAAATCCGCAAATTCGCGGATCGCGAATTCGCAAAATTCGCCCATGCTTAGTACTGGGTCATTGTCAAAATACCAGACGGAGTGGAGATGGGCCATGCACTTTCTGACATTTTTAGTTTAGTTCCAAGCTCTGGTAACAGATTGGACACAAATTTAACCACAAACAGTCGCTGTCCCCCTTCTAAAGTCATGTCCTGTCCACTATAGTCGGTGAATGTGCTTTCGAATCGTGTGAAAAAGTCGGAGACGCTTTCATCTTTCTTCTGTTTGCAAGCAGCTAATCTGTCCCAATTGATACGGTGAGGTGTCAACATCTTTTTCATGGCAGATAGTATCTGGGCCGGAAGGGCTAAGATCATGAGATCGGGTTTCTCACCACCAGTTCTAGCTCTGTCAGCTTCCTCAAATTCCTTCCATGTATGGCCAAACTCTGTCTGATCATTATGGCGTATTTTGGACCATACTTCAGTCGGTACTACTTGTCCCATTAACATGTCTATATCTGCTAAAGTCATTACGCAAGATTGGAGTGTCTGAGTCAATTCCTTATAATAACCTGCTGGATTTTTACGTGGGTTAGGTAATTGGTTTTTAAGTTGGAGGACGTCAGACCTTTTCCAAGGGACATGGACCCACATCTGCCTAAAACCTGCCGGTATTTCAGGGTTGCCAGCTGCGCCAGCAATGCAGTCTCTCCAAACAGGCTGTACCTCCTTCATTGGGAAACCCTTGTTTAACGAAATACCAGATAAGGAGTCTCTGTAGCCTACTAACGTGATTAGATCGCATAATAGTGCTGGGCCCCGAATGTCCCCTTTTTCAACCTTACAACGAAGATTAGACAGACCTGGGGGTGGACCTGATTCTACAAAATCCTCCCACATTTGGATCAGTATGTCACACATTTCACAAAAAATGCCAATCTGTTGAATTCGTGTCCACTGATACATTGTCATCCATATATCCTGAGCGGTGTACATAGTGTTATTTTCCATCCACACACAAGCTTGTTGACTCATAGCGAGTTGTTCCTGTGTACTACCTATCAGTCTGCGCAAGGTGCGTCGTCTGGGAGTGGGTGGTCTATGCGGAGTTGCATAAGGGATATAATCTCGGACCATGCCTTTACTAATAGTCCTGCACTGGGGGAAGGTGTCGGATGACTGTCAACAAGAAAGGGGTTGGTTGCAACGGGAGTTGAAGGCATATTAGGTTGGACAGGTACAGAACCAGTGGAAGGTGCAGCAAGAAGAAAAGAAGGGTGGACTTGCATTGGTACTGTGGCCTGAACAGTCGGGGCAGTGTGAACAAGTGGCTGAGGAATTGGACAAACCAGGGCATGGGCAGGGGCAGCAACTGTAGCAGTAGTGGGGGTTAATGGGCGGGATTAAGAGTCGGATACATGGTGGGAGTATAGGGTAGAGGGGTTTTCAGCATGGAGGACATGAGAGGGTCATCCTCCTTGTTCCAGGCTTTTTCGAGGACCTTCTTTGTAACGTAATATCCATCTATCTGCATTCTATTTAATCTATCATGTATTACTATACCTTCTTCTATTCTCTGATTATTATGATTCTGGGCTTTCTGAATCACACTCATACGCATTACTTTAGCTTCGTTCTTTTTGAGTTTGATTTCTTTCTGTTTGGACTCCTTGCGCCAAACCCGAAAGGAATCAAACATCGCAGGTCTAGCTTTTCTTTGAAACAACTTTTCCTCTAAATGATCTAATACAGGAGGTTCAAAACTACCGTACATTGGCCATTGTAATTCAGCACTACCTTTCGTATATCTGTGCCAAAGTGAAAAAAACATAATTGGGTCATCACCATGTTTAGCATAGACTTCATGATTAGGGGTCCCCAAAGGAGGAATCGGAGAAAGATTCCTCCAATGCGGAGTCGTGCGTAAAATAACAACAACACCATTTCCGGAATTTACTAATTCCAGGCATCTCTAGATGTGTATCCTGGTTCCAAACAACAAAGGGCAAAATCTAATATTTACAGTATACAACTGTCCTTAACCCTTGGCTTCGCTTTTGCAAAAGTCGAATCAAATACCAAAACCAAAATACAATAGACCAAAGAAGTAGGCCACACCCACTCTTACCTGACCTTTAATCTTCCGTCACACGGCGACTGTCACAAAGGTCTTGATCTCCAAAGATTAGGAACCAGAACTGTGGCGTCAGTCGGGGCATCAGTCGGGTAGCCCACTGGAAGGAGGAATCACGCAATCGGAGACATGGGGCCCACAAAGACAATTTTTCAGCCAACGTAGTGGCGCGCCTCCCTTGGAATTCGATCACGGACCCCTCACGACCACCAGGCTCGATGACGACCACCGAAGACGCTCCACGTTGGCCGCCAAATTGTAGAACCGGCTTATTGAAGACCTCTCCCCCACTAGGAGAGTCAAAGCTAGGGTTGCCGCCTCATGCTCCCTTGCTCAATGGTGTGGTCACAGAGTGCAGCCTTGTGCTTCCTTTATCGGGTGGTGTGGTCACGGGGCACTGTCTCGTGCTTCCTTGTCCAGATAGCGTGGTCACGTGGCACACAGGAGTTGTGACAGGCTGAGTTACCAATGGTGGACAGGATGTAGCTGAGTCTTTTACACGACTGGGAGGGTGAGGCACACAGGCAGCTTCTCGGAATCGGCTCAACCACAAGGAGCGGGGAGGGTTGAGCAAGTTACAACAGGGACATGGAAAACAGTTCTTCACCAAGTTGCAGAGAGCATGGCAACACAAAATGGAGTTGTGTGGGTTTTTTTAAAATACAGTTCAACAACGGAATGTAGGTGGTCCCCCTCCCAAACATCCCCCAATGTGGAATTCTGTCCCTTTGCTTCAAGGTGGGCAGTGTGTTGCAGCCATCTTTCCACCCTCAATTGGGTAATTTGCATAAGCCTCCCATCGCATCCTGGGAAGTATATATAGTAGGTCAACTGCCAAACACATCAGGCTTTAAACAATCCATCCAGGGTGCAGTCACAGGTAGCTGTGATGGGTTAATAATGAAAACATAACACAAGACTTTCCACATACCAATAAAACTCATAGCTGCAGGGTGTCCCATTGTTATGCGCGATACCTTCAACTAATCTTGGCATTTATCCCAACTGCACTTTACTGCTGGGATTTCAAACCCAAAATTTTAACAGCAACATTTCAAGCCCCAAAATACAATGCCATTTCTGTTAAAGGGTCAGGACTGACTAAAAGTGAGACATTTGTCATGGGGACTCTAGGCAGCCATGAATGGCCACACATCAACAGCATCACTGTAATGTAGTCGGGCATAGAGTGCAGAAAGCAGTGGTAAGACTGTTGAAAGCATTACATTTCAGGTGCCTGCCTTAGAATGCAGGGCGACAAATTAATCTGGTGTGATTCAAAAGGTTTGAATGTTTCACATAGTAAGAGGCTGTTGGCATGGATAACCACCCCTACAAGGACATATTATTCAGTAAGGAGTAGTTGAATGACCCCCTACACACACAACTGTATCCAGGAATTTATTGAAATATTTGAAGATAGCACTCTCACTTCTCTAATCCATGAATAGTCCAATAAACAAGACAGAATCCTGACAGAGTGAGTGTGAGTGGTAATGAAGTATGAGAGAGGGTAATAAAATGTGAGCCAGAGTGCAATAGACAGGCTTTCTATGCTTCAAATAGTCTAGCATAAGTCCATTGGACACTCTGCTGATGGGAATATACTACATACCCTGAGGTACTTCTACTTTAAATTAAATATGTGCTTTCTTTTTTTTCAAATTCTTTTTAATGAGGCATTTATACCAATACAATATGGCATGACAGTAGAATGACAACATTACATGAAAACCAGGACTAACATATTGCAGTAAAACGTATCAATCCAATGGTTAGTCCACTGTAGAGATCAAAACCAGTGTAAAGAGGGGGTTAAGCCATGTGCAAACTGCTGCAAGGAGAGAAAGAGCTCAAGTTTACTGTACGGTCTGGCAGGGGCGGCTCTAGGCTCATGGCGGCCCAGGGCAGGGAGCGTAGGTAGGGGGCCCCGGAAGAGGGGGTCCTGGCGGGGCAGAGCGCGGAGGCCAGTGAAGGGGGGGGGGGGGGGGGTCAGTGTGTTTGGTAGTGGAACAGAGCGGGAGGCCGCCAAATCCCTACCAGGGGCCGCCACGCAAATATGTATCCATCCTCAGAGGATTATTATATTAAGGATATATATTGGCGTGGTGGCCCCTGGGGTTGGGTGGCCCTGTGCAGGTGCACAGCTTGCACATGCCTAAGGCCGCCCCTGGGTCTGGGCCGAGTATGTGAAGAAGTGTGTTGTCTCATCGCATCATGCATATGTACGGGTGCCTGTAAAACAGTGAACTTGGGGTAGGGGGAAACAATGTAGCAGTACAAGATGTAGGGGATTATCAAGCAAGAGAGGAAGCATAATGTCTAATTCACTGAAGAATCCCTTGGTGGATATACCAGGACAATTTCAAAATAATATATCAAGCGGAGGAGGACTATCATCTTGGAAAGGGTGATTTTTCCCCTAATTGCCAATGAGAGGTGCCTCCAGGATGGGTCTGGGATTTGAGAAAAGTTAGTGTTCGCTTCAGGTTCCCCTCAAAAAGGTCAGTGGAAGAATGGTAAAGTTGAATCCCTAAGTCTCTGGTTGTCTCCCTGGCCCAATTGAGAGCGTTTCCACCCATCTGCATGTCCAGGGGAGGCTCATCCAGATAGAGGGGGAACACATAGGACTTTGTCCCATTGACCTGGAGGCAGGACGCCTTCTGATTCCAGGAGCGTGGCGTGCATAGGGCCCGTGCAAACGGGGACATCATGAGAATATATCAATATAGCATTATGTATAATGAGGCCATGTGTGTCCCCCCCCCCCCAACCGGAACACCCCAGCGCTCACCCACCCGAAGATGAATGGGAAGGGGATCTATGGCAATTAGCCAATAAAATAGGTGAAAGGGGACAGCACTGACAGGTGTACCTGCCAGCTGGGAAGGAAGCAGAGATCAAGTGGCGGATACGCACTCTAGAACCTGGGCTAGTGTAGAGTAGTTTTGTGTATGCAGCAGCTGGGTTTGAATGCCTACTTTGGCAAGGAATTGAAAAAGGCATTCCCAGAAAAGAGTATTAAACGCCTTCTCCAGGTCAAGGGTCAGGACTGCAGCGTGTGGGAATAGGAGCGATGCCTGTGCCATACAGCTTCTACTTTCCCAAGTACAACTATGCATGTGTTGGACAACTTAACCCTCAGAACTGTGCAAGAATGATTCCACGCACACTATCCCGATATGTTGGCCGAAGTCCTACTAGCTCCAAGTGCACCATCTGTACCCCTTGCCTTACAGGGTAACGAATGGGTGTGCAATCTCAGATCATGACAACCCTGACTCCCCAAGAAAATCATTGTAATAGATCTAGAACCCTTTAGCTTAGTTACATATGCATACTCTTAGAGATGCACAGTAAAGCATTTCAATATTTATTGAAGCATTGTGATTCTTGAGTTTAATACTTGTGCTGCAATAATCAATAGAAGGAAACAGAATAGTGTGATCCCATTATTCTTTTAGCCACAGCCTTGCTAAAAGAAACCTTTAAAAATACTGTGACTTTGTAACTAGTCTTTTACATTTTTCTTCAGTCGACATAATGTTTATCTAATAGGGTATACGCACAGATCCACACCTCAAGCCCCTCTCGATTGGCACAATAGAGTTGTGTCACTGTGAATCCTAGCACTAACAGGCAAACATTCCCACTCCCTTAAAACCCTCTGCCTATCACAATGCGATATCCCCTTCCCCTTCTACGCATCTCCTCTGGGGTGGGTGGGGTATTATGGCGTAGTTCCACCTGCATGAAAGTCACACCCCTCCTGTGCTCCTGTTGCATAGAAACAAAAGCTGAACATGTCTGCCGAGACAGGGGGACAAGAAAAGCAACTCCAGAGCAGAGCTTTAGTGTACTTTCAATTACCTCACCTGCAGTGCTTGTGTGACAAAGGTGCAGGTGTGTCATTCTGAGAGTCGCCAGGGTGCCGCCTGCAAAAGAGGAGTCCCTAAGCTGAAATTTGGTTTAGTCCGAGATCCAGTGCCACATAAATAATCATGTACGTGTCCTTATGGGCTCATTTCCATGCACATTCCACACTCAGACATCCTCATTTTCACACTGCTCCCTGATATAACCATCTCATTCCATCCCGACCCTACCCTACCCAGCAGTATTCCAATAGCAGTCCTTCACGCCCTTCCACATACTCATGCATTCTTCCCATTATCATACCACACCCCCATTCTCTTGTCCTACACCTACTCCCCTCATTTAATCCCTTCTTTTCCTCATTCCACTTCTTAGCAGCACTATTCCACCACCTCTGCTCTCCGTCTTATCCTTGCTCCACTTCCTGCACTAGCTGCCACTCTTACCCAAATACTCCACGGTCTCATACCTCTATCTCTTCCCAACTGGGGCTTGCATAGGGGTAGTTGCAGTGAAAGTTACTTTAAAATTGGTCATACATCTGTCTTTGAACCAAAACTTCTTTCAACCAAAACTCTGTTGACAGTATAGCTGGGGAGGCTTATCTACAGACTGCCTGACTCCACTGTAAGCAATGAAGGAAGCGTCATGTCAAGAAAAAAGTATATGCTGGTGTATGTGGACATTGGCGTAGCTAGGGGGCACTGTTTTTGGGGGGTGGCAGAGGTTGGCGAGTCAACTACCACCATCCCTCGTGAACAAGTCATCCATCAGCCACCAAAATCCACCCTCCTCCCTTCTGGAACAAGTCGTCCATCGACTGACCCAATCCCCGGCCCCCGCTCTTACCTACACCAGGCAGCAAACTTAGGGTCCGCCCCATGTGGCAGTAGGTCTAGCTTTGCTACTGTGCATCTGTGTAAATCCAAATGTGCAAGCAATAAAATTGTGGGCGAGCGAGAGACCCAGTCTCTTTTGAGACACAACATAAAACAACCACACCAAATGTCCTTTGCTTTTAGTGCTGCGCTCACCAACAAATATTTGAGAAACAAATGAAGCTGTTTTTTGATTTATGGATTTTCTCAGAATGTATAGGCCAAACTGCCTAAATGGGCTGTCTATAAACCCACAGGTTTTAGCGACCATTTGGAATGGGAATTTATAAAAGTGCCCCCTGTTCATGAGTGCCCTGTCTTACAAACTCATGGTTACCCCACTCTATTTAGAACCAGGCAAGCCACAATGCTTCTGGCGGCAGAGCCTACCTGGCTCTACTGGTGAAAGTGGTTGACTTAAAACTCAACTGAGACAATGGAAAGCAGACTTTAAACCCTAACAGGGGTGGAGATTTGATGTCGTTGTTCCCAGTTAAGGATCACCACAGATAGGATAGCAGTCCCAAACAGCAATTAAGAATAATTATCTCTCCAAAGCATTAGGGCCATTAACTTTTTGTTTTTCAATGCTCCCCGTGTTGGGAGTTCATTTTTGAAAAACTAACATCTTTGTTGTTCAGCTAGTAACATCTGAAAGAGGTGGGGCAAATCAGCAGCAGGTCTCAGGGCTCACGGGTGCCTAAAACATATATACCATGGAGATAACAGATACTAGGGTACTTACCGACGTCGATTTTCCAGAGCGCCCTCCGGTTGGTGTCCTGCGACAAATTTACTCCTCTACTCTGATAAAGCACAGCTCAGCAGCCATGTGGTGATTTGGGATGACACGTTATTACAAAATAAAGCAAGTTGGGTCACAAGGCTGAACCGTAAAAAATAAGCCCACTTACTAAAAAGAGGAGCAGAATTCCTGTGCACACTACACTCCCACTCACAACTATCTGGGGGTAGAACGGCACTCAGGGTATGTTTCACCTGTGTGCGACTGTAAAGATAAAGGGCCCTCTGCTACTGATGAGAAGTATGTCTAGGCAGCGAAGTACATACTGTGAAATTTTTAGGGCAACTTTAACACATTTTTCAAAAAGAAAACAAAAGCAATGGAGGACCAGAGAACGGACAAACACCTAGATAGAAATGTACAAAAATACCATTTATTATTGATAATTTAAAAAGAATATATATTCATAAGTATAAGCAACCATATATGACTATCTGGAGGTAGAACGCCACTCAGGGTCTGTTTCACCTGTGTGTAACACCCGCAGTCCTGCTCTGTGGGCCCTGGAGTATCTCCGTTGCAGGCTCCATCACCCCAAGGGGCCAAGGCAAGTCCAGGAACACAAGGCCATTCACTGCCACCGCTGGGGTCATGATGGCATCTCCTCCCAGTTGAGCTGCGCCATCTTCCGCAGCGCTTGTTTATCCGGCGGTCAAGCTCACTGCTGCCCGCCACCTCTGTACTGGGCCATACTGCGTCCTGTTGGCAACAGGGGCCCTCGTGGCTCGCCGAATCCCCCCGTCAAGGCTTGCACGGGGATGCTGGCCATCTAAGTTGCTGAGCTCCACTCCAGGCTCCTTTCTGTACCGAGGCGAAATGTGGGTTGACTGACTTCTGTGAGTCCCGACAGTCGCTGTGCTCTAATATAGGCAGGCCAGCTGTCTCACCACTAGCCCACTCCTTCGCCTGCACCAGGACCGACCCTCTGCAATGGGGCCAGCGCCACACAGCTTCACTCTGTCTGATTATAATTAATTAAACAGCATGACTGGCCCCTATAAAACGCCTGTAAAACGTCTTTTTCTCCGGCAACTATTCGCATGACCCACCACGGAGGGAAGTGACATCACTATGTGAGGAAGACCCTTAAGCCAACGTACCTAACCAGTCCTGGAGCGACTCTCATGCAGATCAGCATGAGAGAAGCGCCATGATTGATTGGAACAGACGAAGGCAACACTCCTTTTTACACCAGGAGCCCGTGTCTGCATTCTGCCCGCTGTTATACAGCTTGCAGATTTCTGCCTCTGAGGTGTGCACACTTTATGCATTAGGCATCCAGCAGCGGTTCCTCCTTGAGGGCAGAGGAGCGTCGCCCGCCTGCTGCAAGCACAGCAGCTGCAGTAAACAATTGGTAATGATCATTACCATTCAAGTGTTCCTGTTTACGTGACGTCTAGCAAGAGGGCAGGGACATTCCGACTTGCTGAGACTCAGATGCCTAATATTCTCAATAATCCCGTCCATTACCGTACAGTCAACCTGGACCCCACAACTAGAGTCCAACGAAAAATACAAGTTCTCACTAAAAGAGCGTTAGAACAAGGTATTTTATGACAACAAGAGCATGATATTTTGAATGTGACCCTCCCCCGTATGGCTAGTGTATATGGGGTTCCAAAAATACACAAGGACATTCTGAATCCCCCGTACCGACCCATTGTAACTACTATAGGGTCGGTTACCGAAACTATTTAAAAATATATTGACAGCATTCTAAGCCATCATCTTCCAAAAAGCATGTCACACATAAAAGACATGAAAGAGATGATGAAGAAAGTAGAGGGACTTCCATTTATTGTTGATAGAGACACTTTGGTCTCTCTAGATATAGGGTCCCTATACCGTAATACACTGCAACAATAAGCTCTCACAGCGGTGGAATGGTTCATTTTTGTCTATCAAATAGACTATAATGTATCGTTTATGTTAGACATCCTACAGATCGTTCTTGAAGAAAACACCTTTGAATTTAACGGGGACCTCTACAAACAAGTGAAAGGGGTGAGCATGGGGGGCTCCCGTGCTCCCACGGTTGCAAATATCTATATGGACCATTATGAACACCTTTTCATTTATAACGAGGTTGCCCCCTTTTATGAATCTATAAAAAAGTGGTCACGATGCATTGACAATTTTATTTCATTTTTGGAGGGCCGATGTGGAGGCCCTCAAAGTATTCCTAGAGTGAATCAATTTATGCAATATCAATCTGTGCTTTACTGCAAACATAGGTACTCAAAGTACAGAATGTCTAGATATTGAAATTAAGCGGTTGATTCAAAACTGGAAGTAGATCTTTAGGTAAAACCAACAGCAAGAAATGCTCTCTTACACTTTAGCGGTTACCATCCCAAAAACCAGAAAGAGAGTATACCCATGGGACAATTTTTACACCCTAGGCACAATTGTGCAAATCTTAAAGGTTATGACTCCAGAGCTGAAGTCATGAAATCGAAATTCATCAATCAAGGCTACTCTAGAAGATTAGTTCGAAAAGCCTATAAAAGAGCATGATACTATGATCGTGACCATCTACTACAAACTTCGGACGAACTGAAGTGCCTAAACTGGTGTGTGTAACAAGACATTCTGTCTTTAATGAAAAAATACGCCAAATCTTCAATTCCCAGTGGCACATACTTAATGCGAACAATGAACCTGATACCATTCTACCCTGTCCTATGTTTGCACATAGACGTAATAAAGATCTAAGAGACCTAGTGGTGCATGCCAGGATGAAGACTAATCCCCCATTTATACAAAAAACTATCCGTGGCCAGAATGTGGTGAAGGCTAATCACAAATGTTCCCACTGCAAGGCGTGTAATGGAGTCATTACCACCTATACATACACATACCAGACAAAACACATTAAACTGAAGACATTTAAAAACTATAAGACAAACAATGTCATATACTTACTTCTTTGCCCATGCGAAAAAGGGTATGTAGGAGAGACGTCACTACAATTTTCTGTACAGTTGACAGAACATCGTTCAGCCATCAGAACCAACAAAACAGTGGCACCGTTGGTTAAAAATTGCATAGAGAATGGGCACACCCCTGAAGATATCAGATGGTTGATTTTAGAAAAGATTGAGAGTAGAACAGGCCTAGACACAGAAGAAATTAGGTAACGTAGAGAAGTGCACTGGATTTTTATTTTAGTCACACATACGCATGGATTAAACTTGAAAATACTTTGGGATCAAGCCATCCGATATAATAATGGCTAATCTCTTCCATCATTGTGCATTTTTTCTACAGATTTTTTGGTCTTATGATGAAAAATGTTTTTGCTCTCATGATGATATTTTTTCTCTGTGTTCTAGATCATTGTGTCCATGTCCTGCACCGTGCACGTCTGCCGTTTACATACTAACACGACGTCCTTAGGTTTCACCAATAAGGATCCACAGGCATTGGCACATTCATCCTCAGCACACTCTAAGATCGAGTGTATGGGGGCCCATTCATAATCATGAGAAGCCCTTTATATCTAATACCCACTCATAATGCCTGCTGTTACTATTTCATGGGATGTTACCACCCATACACAAGCATGGCTATCGCCGTTATTTCATCAGCCACTACAGTCAATGGAGCCATATGATTCATTTTCGTTTTTTCCCTCATGAGTCTCATGTCTTATCAATAGTCAGTATGTATCAGTTTTTAAGTAGATACATCGTTTTTGCCTTTAGCCCCACATAACATGGCGTGTCAAGGAGTTCTTTCTCCATAGACTTATTGTATCCGTTCAATGTGTGAGTATTTACAAGTGTGACGATTGGCTTAGAAGCTCTCTATTACTACGTTTTTCTTTCATTTCTGGCAAAAGTTGGGTTTTTCTTCATTTCCCTCTGCCATCTATATCATGATCATGGGGGTAGATGCACCTACTGGCAGGAAGTGGGGCGAGCCCTCAACAGTGCAACAGACAGGGACATCCAGTACACGAAGGCGGTGGGCATCCTCCATTGGTTCCCGCACACGCCTAGAAACAAGACTACCAGCAAATTTATAGACTTGGGGCTCATTCTAGCTAAGCGGGAGATAACGAGGAATTGGAAATCGAGAGTGGGGCCCGCGTATAAGAGATGGTATGGGGAATGCCTGAGGTGGGCGGCGTGTGAAAGCACCTTGAGGTACCAGATGGCCTGGAGGGCAAATGACGAGAAGGCTCTGGAGAGGGCAACTGCGTGGGAAATGATGGTGCAGGCGCTCCGTGACATAGATGATGAGGGGCAGGAGGGCGAGGAGGAGCTGGATGTAGCAAACCCTGTCATCATACCAGGGGGCACACCTTAGCAAATGTATGTACTCCCTGCTTCACAACAGACGTTCTTACAACGATGAATCAGCGCAGCGCGACCACGGGGGTGGGAGGGAAGGAAGCTGGAATTGGCGGGCTGTTGGGGGAACGAAATTATGGGGCGGGGGAGGGGTGAAAACTAAAAAAGCAACCCAGCAATACTTATGTACCACTTGTGTCGGACAATGTCAGTTGGTACGAGAACTACTCATGGACAGAGGCTAACCGCACCTGAGGAAGGGGCGGACCTCCCGGACAAGACTACATTGAGCAATGCTATTTCTTGTACACAGAATAATTATATTTTTGATTGTCTTGTCTGTACAATTATATTGGTGATGCAATAAAAATGATGTTAAAAAAAAAAAAAAAAAAAAATGGGGGTAGATGCACATACATCACTAAAATTACCCTTCCAATGTGGCCGCCAAATTTCTTTCAGAATCAAACATCAAGGTGAATTTTTCAAAGTATCATGTGACATCTCACATGACTTCCTCTCACCTCAATACAGCTTTCAGCGGTTCTTCCTTTACTGGTTTATTTAGACTCACTGGAGTTGCGTGTGTGGTATCATTCTACATATTTTAATGTTCCCATCCAAATATATACTGCTATGAATGTTTGGCTCTCGCAATGTGCTCTGCAGTTTATTAGAGGTAATTCCTGGCAGTATAACCCATGGATTTGTCTTATGGACGGATGTTTTCCCTAGACTCTCCTGGCTCAAACAGCGGTGCCAAAACTGTTGAATAGTTTATATTATTGTACGATAAACACAGTATGGTCCATATCGTTTAAGTCAGGCCAATAATTGTGACACTCTCTTCTGGCGTTTTGCATTACTAAAGGCGCCACTTATTTTCGGTACGCTCTGCCGCTTTACGACAGCTTAAATCCATCAAGCATCTGTATATAATATGTATAGCTAGTATTGGTGTAATTTTAAGGTAGTTTTAGCTCTACTCTGCCTGGCATTTATCCCCTCAATGTTGATAGCCGTTCTAGTCTATCTTGGCACGCTAGCAGTAGCTTAAGCAAGTTTGTTGACAACGTCCTATGGTTAAAAGATGTACACACACTCTTCACATCAAATCAAATCAGGGACATTTATTTAGTGTACAAATCACTTGAAAGTCTCATGGCGTATGCAGACAGCTCTGAAAGCTTCATTGTTTAAGTTGTCAAACAGCCATGCATGAGGACTCGCCACCTTCCTGATCTGATAGATACCGTTGACATTCCAGGTACACACTCCTTTATGCCTAACCATCCTGGAGCTCCGCAGAGGAACACTTATATCATCTTTCTTGTGGCAACCACGCCCAGAGTGAACCTGTATTATTGACATGGTAACTATGTCCACCTTGGGCTTTGACTATACCTAGTTTTTAATCGCCACCTAATTTTGATACAGTGCCTCACTTTCTGTTCTAGACAACAGAACATATATAAATAGAGTGAAACGTCTGCTGGACTATAGACGGCCATCCATTGTGGGAGGTCCTGATTATCATTTATATTTTAAACCCACGGCTATTCGCATCACTATTAGGTAAGCCCCTGAATCATTAAACAAACCATTTTTAGTTACATAGTAAATGTTCTCCAGGGCTATAAAAAGGTACTATACCTATGTATGGGTATTTGTGTTTTGCACAATCGCCTATTAATAACCCACTTTGAGCACATGTATATTTTTTAGAGAGCGCTTTGGGTTTCTTTGGCTTTTCTATATCTTGTTTTTTCTCTGACTAGTCAAAACATGTCTGACAAAAGCAGGTGAGTAAGCACCTGCTTTGTCTGTGTGTTTTCAAGATTTAGCTACACTTTTTTCATTCGTCTCACTCATTTTTGGGATGTACTTTACATAAAAATCTTTGTTTAAGTTTAAGTTTTTTAAATGAGAAGCTTTTCATTGTTTTTTAACTGGAGAATTTAGGGTTTCTAGTCTAAATATAAAGAGGAGAGACATCTTAAAAAGTCGATATGTTTATACCCACAGAGTATACCTGCATTTGAGGTGGCTTTCCTGAAGAAAGGCATGTACATGCTGAAACATGCGTAGATAACTTGAAACCACCCAGGAATTGCAATCGCTTCATGACACAGATATATTGTACTATGTCCAAAGTCTAATCATGACACTTCAGTTTGTATAATGCTGAGACAACTATCTATATTATCAAGTGTCAATGTATACAAGTCTGTCCAGTATATTTCTGTGTAGAGAATCAGCCAATATGAAAATATACACAATTTTGACTGATTAGAATGAATGAGCAGATAGATGAATGTGGCATGTAAGTGGTTTGCTTATACTTATGAATATGTATTTAAATTATCAATAATAAATGGTATTTTTGTACATTTCTATCTAGGTGTTTGTCTGTTCTCTGCTCCTCCATTCCTTTTGTATTCTTTTTGTAAAATGTGTTAACGTTGCCCTAAAAATTTCAGGTAGCTCCCTGCCTAGAGGAACTTCTCATCAGTAGCAGAGGGACTTTTATCTTTACAGTCGCACACAGGTGAAAAAGACCCTGAGTAGCGTTCAACCCACAGATAGTCGTGAGTGGGAGTGTAGTGTGCACAGGAAGTCCACTCCTATTTTTAATAAGTGGGCTTATTTTTTATGGTTCGCCCTTGTGACCCGACTTGCTTTATTTTGAAATAAAATGACATCCCAAATCACCACTTAGCAGCTGAGCTGTGCTTTATTAGAGCGGAGGAGTAAATTTGTTGCAGGACACTAAACGGAGGACGGTCTGGGATAACGATGTCAGTGAGTACTCTAGTATCTTGTAATCTCCATGGTATATATGTTTTAGCCGCCCGTGAGCCCCGAGACCTGCTGCTAATTTGCCCCACCTCCTTCAGATGTCACTAGCCACCACTGTAGGCATCTCAGTCTCAGCAAGTCGGAATAGCCCCGCCCTCATGGTAGACGTCACGTAAACAGGAACACTTAAATGGTAATGATCATTACTTTACATATGACTCTTAATTGGCTGTACAGTGCAGTGCCGTATGTAGACACCACTTGTAGTTCTGTAGGCAGTGTGTCTCTTAACCTGTCTTGAAAGCTAGGGGTGGCTCCAGTACAGTATCAATGCAAAAAGGCACCTAAGCACATTTGTAGAGAATGCCTGAGGTGGAATAATGGGGTTCATAGTTCAAATGTGCTATGAGGCTAATCAAGAACAATAAGATTATGGCTTTGCTTTAGGATGAGTTCAATGGATCCTGACCAATTTTCCCTGAAGCTGAGAGTTCTTGCCCACAGCCTGATATCTACCAACCAAATACATGAATGTGACAGCCCAGCTGGCATTAACATTGCATGATGGCATAACCATTGCAACAATGCTGAGATCTAACACCAGTTATATTCATTGACACACGCTAATGTTAATAATGTAATAATACCCATCATGCATTTCCATTTCTTGAGTGTAACTGTAGCTTTAAAACAGTGATACATGTGTCCTCTGAGATGCAATTATATTAACAAATTGCTTGTCATGGAGAGAATCTTTAATAGAGCAAAACTCAAGCTAAATAAAATTAGCTCTGGGATGTAGCAGCACCTTGACGGGGAGGGAGGTGTTTCTTAGGATACTGTACTATTAATTTACAATACCTGCCTTCAGCTGGAATATTTCAAATTTATTTATTTCTCTTTCCCACGTATGAGTCTGGCCCTCCCCAAGCCACAGTGCCTATAACTGATTTGGTAATAAACCCTTTAATCAAAAATGTAAGAAATAACACAAACAAATGTAATCAAGCAATCTAATTAAAAAAGGCCCTGGAACAATAGAAGTATGACATATAAAGAAACACGCAGACCAGCAAAGATGGATGGGTGGGTGAATGGATGGATAGATGGCTGGATGGGTGGGTGGGTGGATGGATGGATGGATTGTGGCAGTAGTCACAGGCTAGACATACTTATCCACATCAATGGGCCTCCTGCCCCTAGACCACTGCCGGTGCTTGTATCTTAGTCTCCCCACAGTATGCCTTGTTGGAACTCATTGAAATTAGATCTCCAGCTCCCTTACCATTCAGGTAGAAAAGTCAGACACCTACCCTTGCTCTCTATGCGAAATAGATGTGCTTGAGTCAGCGAAGTGCGCATAAATGACTACACGCTTTTCTCGCAAAGTCGTTATAATGTGCTAAGCTGTGGCACTATTGGATGTTTGTGATCAAAGTTTGACTCACCACTGCACAATCATCTCTTCATGGAGATGGCTTCTGTGAACATCTCTGTAGTGAGTGCTTCATAATAAATCAGTCATCTAATTTGTTTGGGGTAGTGGATTTGAGCAGGGCCGGATTGGGATCACAATTAGGTCCGGACATTCCCAAAAAAGTAGCCCACAGCAAAGGATCATGCTGTTTCATAAAACAACATTTTGGTTAGTCTCATTGGACTCACACCTCTAGAAAAATGTTTGGTAACTTAAGTATTTTTAAGCCTATAGAACCAGGGTGAGGTAAAAAAAAATGCTCAAGGGCCACAACACTTTATCTGACTAGGGTTGTTTTCTTATTACCATGACTGGTAATTTAATATCCTGGCTGGTACAAAAATGAAGAAAACCACCCTAAACCGGTATTCCCTTCTCTGGTCAGTGTTAGACATTAGGGAGGTTTCCCCCAACTTTTTACCTGCCGCCTCCACTTTTCTGACCTTGTATTTGCTTGTTCTAGGGCTCTTTGCACTTTACCACTGCTGACCAGTGCCAAAGTGCTTGTGCTTTCTCCCTTAAACATGGTAACATTGGTTGATCCCTAGTTGGCATATTTAATTTACTTATAAGTCCGCAGTAATGTGGTACCCCTGTAACCAGGGTCGTAAATTAAATGCTACTAGTGGGCCTGCAGCACTGATTGTGCCACCCACTAAAGTAGCCTTTTGACCATGTCTCAGGGCACTGCAGAGCCTGTGTGTGTAATTTACACAGCCGTGATGATCTGGCAAAGTAAACCTTTTGATAGGCCCAAACCATCCCTTTTTATACATATAGGTCACCACTAAGGTAGGCCCTGGACAGCCCAGAGGGCAGGGTACAATGTATTTAAAAGGCAGGGTGTGTACTTTTAAGTTTTGCATGTCCTGATAGTGAAAAACCCTTAAAGTCACTTTTCACCAATGCAAGGACTATATCTTCCATAGGATAACATTGGGATTACCTTATTATAATTTATAAGTGTAATTTCTAAATGGGAGGAGTAAGTCCCCGAATGCTGGTGTCTCTGGAATCCTAATTTAAAATCCTAACTCATGGTGAAGTAGGATTTTAAATTACAATTCTGAAAATGCCACTTTTAGAAAGTTGCCATTTTCTTACTTAAGCTATTTAGTGTCTGCTGTCTCTCTGATCACATGTCTGGGGTAGGTGACAGTAGGGCTTTGTGTATTCCCCTAGACAGCCACGCAGAATTGGAAGTTAGGTGTGACTTGATTGGCCATACTGACAGGATGGGAGGTAGGGTCTGGACCCAGCCTTAAAGACACCTAAATAGGATGCGCCCTGCTCTCACACAAAGGACTGCATACCCCTCTGTAGCGAGTTTGGAGGCAGCGCAGGAAGGGGGGACCTCTGTGCACTTCAAAGGTATGTCTTTGAAGTCTCCCCATTTCAAGGAACAACTGAGTGTAAGTATTGGACCTTTGACACCACCACTTCAGTACACATCTGGACATGAGAAGATCCTGCCAAAAAGGACTGCTGTGCTGTTGGACAGCCATTGTGCTGGTCTGTTGATTTTCTGGACTCCTCCCTTATTCTGCTGCCTTGCTGCCTGCTGTTTCCATGCCTGGGTGAGGACTGGACCTGCATCACTTGAACCCGGAGTTACTCCAGGGGCTAGCTGGCTGGCCTCCTGAGCTGCAATCTCAGGGACCCAAAAGACGTCCAACCACCTTGCTTCTGCACCTGGACTCTGCCATCTGTAAGTCTGCCCTGTCAAGTGGTGTCACCCCAAACCTGGACCCTTGGAAGTGGGCATATTGTGCTTGTTCCAGCATAACCGACGCATCCACTGTCAAACCGACACACTGCTGCTGCTGAACAGATCTGAATGGATGCATTGCCTCTCCTGCGTGGATCAGAACTGATGCAATGCCTCTGCTGCATGGATCGGCACCTAAACATTGCTGTTACTGCATGGATCAGACCCAACACATCACCTTCAGAACCATCCCTCTTCCCGGTGCAAAGTCTCATATCTCCCACAGCAGCCTCGATGACGGTGCCGAACCTCCGCATCACAGCTTACCTCTCATTGAAACTGACGCATCCCCACTGCTCCGTGGATCAGAGCAGTACATCATCGTCGCTGTGTGGATGGACACCAATGCATCGCCTCAATTATACCACGTGTCCTCAACGTCAACACACCCAGTATATAGGTACTTTTGTTCAACGGGCATCAATGGGTCCCTGTTCCAACCCACGTTCCATAGCAGTCAGCCTGAACTTTTGACTTTGTCCCGGTCTGGCGCAAGATATCTCAAACAGCGCTTTTTGCTTCTAGGTGCTATTTTTACCTAAAAACATTGGAATACGATATCTAAGGTTCTGCTTACTGGAATTTTGTTGGTTTGGTCTTGTTTTATGTATTACATTATGTTCTATTTTTCTAATCTGCTGTGGTGTCTGTGGTGTTTTCAGTTTTACTGTTTGAAGTATTGCATAAATACTTTATACACTGCCTCTAAGTTAAGCCTGACTGCTCTGTGTCAAGTTACCAGAGGGTGAGAACAGGTTAATTTAGTATTTGCCTGCTTCTTACCCTCTCTAGGACTGTAGTTGCTGCTCGACTAGTGCTCATATCCCAGTCAATCTACAAGATAATTTCTAACAGTCAGTATGCATTTTAAATAGAAAACGAAAGGTAAATGTGTAAAGCTGCCTTATTGATTCGTGACTGATAGTTAAATTAAAAAGGCAGAAAAGCCATGTTAAAAAGAATATGGGAGCTTTTTTATAAAATGATGTTCTTTAATTATCATGCTCCAGCCTTTTCCAGAATCTTAACACTCAAACAAATGGGCATTTGTTTATTGCTGTTTTGTATGTTTATATAGGGTGAACTGCCCAAGAGCATTGGAGCAATTTACATGAGCACCACTTACACTACACAAGTTGAAATACATTTTTACTGTAGGATTTAAGAAATTAAGTGAATTGGTCAGAATGTTGTGCTTCGTTAGACAGGAATGTGTCCTGTGTGCAGGTGAATCACAAGCTGGAGGATTGAATTAAGCCTTAGCCTACTTAGGTTATTCTGTGGTTTGAAGGAAGCTTTGTAGCATTCATCCAGCTGGCCTTTGAAGTGGGTCAGCTGCTAGTAGTTGGTGGGCTGGAGTGGAATGGTAGTAATTTCTCCTTGAAGTGTGTCCACCACCCCTGCCCTTTCTTCAGCCCCCTCTCGCTGGCAACGTTTTGTAGACAGATTAGTGTAGCAAACAGTGAGAATGATTTTCCCCATTTGCGCACTTTATTTCCACCTCTTGCTCCTGTCAGGCTATACCCATCTGTACCCCCTCTTCCTGCCGGTTATGCAAAACACAACTAGCAGTAAACCAAGACAGAGGTGCTCTGAAATTCCCATTTGTGTCTGTAAGCCATGGAAAAATACTGGGTAAAATTCCCAGACCAATGTTCCTTGGATTTCTCACTGACTGGTGGCCAGGCTCTACACTGTTGTGTCCAGGAAAAGCAATCGGAGTTGCCGGGCTAGTGTCTTTGACAGCCAGCAGCTCAACAACAAAACCTGAAGCAATGCCCTACGAGGAAAGCTGAATACTGCCTGAAGAAGGAGGAATGACCGGCTCAGTACAGGGGATTAGGGCACTGCATCACCACATGTAGTCCTTAACCTAGCAGCTTGGTGACATGGGGGTGTGCCTGGGTCTTGTCTTCCTGAACCCAGTTAGACATCTGCCCTGAGGGAAGAAGTCACCACTTTGTGAAGGGTGTGCTGGAAGTGTGCACCTGCAGGAGTCCTCAGCAATACAGTTAGGACACAGAGGTTGTAAGCTTTCAAACCTCCATCCAATTTGCAATTCTATACCCCTAGCGGCTGCTGTGTGGGATCGTTTGTGTACCTGATTATTAGCTGTGTTTCTTGAAAGAAAACACGAATGGACTAAGCCGCCTATTTACGAGCGAGTAGGGTGCTAGCTTGGTATCAGTGGAAGGTCCGAGAACCAGAGTCCATGGCGCTGGGTGCGGTCTAGGCGTGGATGGGCGCAGACAGGCTTATTTTGTACTGTGGTTCGGTTGCTTTCTATTTTGCTGTGTTGTGTTTTGTTATGTTTTTGTTATTATTTTGCTTCATGTTATGTTTTTTGTTTAGTTTTCTTTAATTACTTTGGAATCTTATTCTCTTACTCACACAATTGACAAAAATTACCTCATTCCTTGCACAAGGCTCACCATGACACTCACTCCCACAGACAGCTCACATCGCAAGTCTAGCCCAGCATGACAACACACATAGATGATCACTCACTTTCCCAGTACACTCCAGGAATCATAATTCCTGACACATTTCTCCCCATAAATCTGATTCTCCCTCACACAGGTCTTACTCCACAACCCCTCGTCCTCATTTCTGTATCCGCGTTCCATGTGGTTACGACACCCTGGACCCCGTATTGTACGATATACCCCAAAATGTGATGCTGCAAGCAGCAATCGCCCTGTTAGTTGAAACTGTCAAAGCCCCTTGCTCTTGCTTTTCTTTCTTCACCGCACTATCATTGACCTTGATTGCTTTGTAACTGTATCCGAGAACCAATTGAGCTATGTGGGTCACGAGTGATGCAAACCGTAAGCCAGATTTATGAAGCCATGCAACAACACTTTGCATGGCCCTAAGCAGCTCTTTAAATCTGGAGAAAGGCAATGTAGCGCAAATCACTACGTTCCCTTACTCTGCCCTGGGAAGGCGCTCTATGCACGTTGCGTGGCTGTTCCCACACAACTCCCATGCTTTTTGATATATTCCCAGATTTGCCAGAACTGGTAAACCTGTTATCAGGAGATGCATAACGATGAGAAATATCTTTATTTCTCCCCCTGCAGAATGCAGCCCACATAGAATAAGGAAATGCTTCTCAGGTTTGATTTTGTGCACAAAAGTGTCTCTTCCTGCACAAAAACAATCCTACATGCCATGCAGGGACACTTGCATCATGGTGCAAGGGTGACTGTGTTGGCGCTCGCCTGCCAAAAGGGTGGCAGCGCAGAGGAAAAGGCAGGAATGAGCCGTATTACCTTAAATATGATGCCTGCCCTTACCCTGTCATGCAGTGAAGAGCAGTAAGATGACTTGCCGGGATGCACTGTGTGCCTTTTTCATAAATAGGCTCCCCACTCTTTACTAGCCCGTAGTGCAACATAAATCCTGCTGTTAAAGCCCAAATGCAGCAGCTGTTTTTTTTAATGAAAATCTTTTGTCAAAGCATACAGTCTGTGGTTTATTGATTGTGACAACCTGTTGTTTTTAGCCTATTAGTAGTGGTGTATTGATTACAAAAAACTTTTTTTTAAAGCCAAATGCAATTGTGCAAAAGCCTGTGATACATGGTTGTTTACCTCCATGTTCAATAATATATTTATAGGTAGAGAAAATAGCAGTGTATAGTATAAAGTATCTTTTCTTTTTAATGTAAACGTGCTGGATTGAGTTGCACTGTTACTGTGTGTTATTCTCTCTCCTAAGATCTGTTTCTAGCCCACACCACCTGATAAACAGCGCCTATGATGTGCAGTAGGTTAGTGGACACCCACAGTAATATCATATACAGAGTGGAATGGAAGGATGGAGAGAGAGATTTTGTGTTCTCTGGGGTAAGATCCACTTAAAAAGAGATATATTCAGACAGAGTGAAAATAAAAAATATTTTGTAACCTTCATCAAAGAAATTACCATTGCCTCTGCTTGCAACTGAGCATACATAACCACTGAAACACCAGGAATCAAGCCCATAACCTTCACATTAAGAGTCTAAGACCATAACCAACAGGCCACAGTAACTCTATACTGTATTACATGGCTTATTTTTCTCCATGTGCAACAATTTATTTATAGGTAGAGGATTTAACTGTGTGTAGAATAAAGTATCTTTCTTTTTAATGTAAATGTGCTGGCTGGTGTTGCACTGTTACTGAGTGTTATTATCTCTCCTGAGATCTGTTTCTAGATCACACCACCTCGAAAATCCGCACTTATGATGTGCAGTAGGTTAGTGCACACCCACAGTAACATCATATACAGAGTGGAATGGAAGGATGGAGAGAGAGAGAGATTTTTTATTCTCTGGGGTAAGATGTAGTGAAAAAGATATATTTTCAGACAGAGTGAAAAAAAAATATTTTGTAACCTTCATCAAAGAAATTACCATTGCCTATACTTGCAACCGAGAATACACAACCATTGAAACACCAGGAATCAAGCCCTTAACCTACACAGTAAGAGTCTAAGACTGTAAACAACAGGCCACCAGCCGCAGCCCGTGCAGGTAAGAGTGGTGGGGTCGAGTTGGGTGGGGGATTCGACAGATGACCACAAGGGAAAATTAAATAAAGAATTATTTTTCCCTTGCCATCGACTGTCGAAATCCACCACCCCACCCAGCCCCACCATCCCACAGCTCTTACCTGCACGGGCAGCGGCTGCAGGCCACAGTGACTCTTTATTGGGCAGACCCAAAACTTAGGTAAAACATTCAGATCGAAAACCCACGCCAATGCAGGTAAGGGTACACCTACAGTAAAATCATATAAAGAGTGGAATGGAAGGGCAGAGAGAGCAAAGAATAGAGAGAAAACAAAGATATGTTGTTATTCTCTGGGGCAAGACATACTTAAAAAGAGATATAATCAGACAAAGTGAAAAGAAAAAAAAATCCAACCTTTATCAAAGAAATTTTCATGGCCTATCATTGTAAATGAGCGCACACAGCCAGACACTAGCCAGACACTAGGAATACAACCCATAAACTTAACTTCAGAGTAACCTCTTGGCTACAGTGAGTCTTTTCGCGGCTGTATCAAAACTAAGGGCCATTATGATGGTGGGATCAACATAGAGGTGCTGGGACCGCCCACCAGATGTGAGGTGGTTCCACCAGTGCAATGTTGAAAGGCCAGGATGCGCCCGCCAGTATGGCCATTTAACATTCCAGCTTGTGTACATCAGCATCATGCCAGTTCGTCAATTCACTTACATTCTGACCCTACCCGCCTCTCTCTGCATACCCAGCTGCGGTTTAAAGGGCTAATGACACCAGAAGTGGAAGTGAAGTATGCACCATAGTACATGGATGGAAAATGTAGAGAAGTCTATTCAGCGTATATTGGGAATCCCACTCTGCTGTATCAGTGAGGTGGAGCTCCGTTACCATTTTGCCACCCATTGTATTTGGGTCGCAAAATGGGTAACGCCCTATGATTATTATTGGTATTAAACTAGATTTCAGAATTCATCTTCCTGCAGTGACAAACTAATTTTCGATTGTGTATTCCCTTCCCAAAGTTCACTAACATTTTAGGGGCTTCTAGCTGTTCTAGCTCAGGTTTTAGATCAGAAATGCTCCTTGCAAACTCTTTAATTTTCTTGCTTTCATCTAGTATATTGGAACGCAATGCTACATTTTCAGCATCTTGCAGACTACACTTTTTTCTGCAAGTAAAATGTCTAATACTAATCTGTTTTGCAACACCATAAATTTAATTACTACAGATTAAGTGTTTACAACTAATAAGGTTCCTGAAGTATTATTTGCCAGATTGTCGACAAGTATTGACAGTTTTCTAATCTTTTGTCAGTCAGTTGGACTCCTACTGGTGGTCTTATTGCTCCCAAACTGTCTCCCACTAACTGGGCTCCATTTTCTATATTATCTGTGTGTCTGTGTGCTGGTGTCCTGGTTAATACCTCTATACCGTATACATCTTACATCTTAGGAAACAATATAGCTAAGTAGGAAATGCCCTCCCAATCTGCAGGTAACTGGAAATAAGTATCTTGTCTGCAAACAAAATGAACTAATGGAATTGCAGTGTCTTCACCCTTGTCAAATTTTCCATGCACCTACCATTAATTCACATGTTTGTTTGCAACTACTGATCCCCACATGTCTGGTTCTATTGTGTGTTCTTGTTTTGTAAACATAGACTTTCCCTTTTTGCCTTCTGTCTAATATCAGTTTTGGGTATACCATTTTCTCCTTAAATTTGTCTTTTTCTTACTTCCAAATATTTTTCCACAAATCATTTTCTCTATCCTTTCTATGGTAGATGTCAGTATTCCTTACCTCTAATGTCATAATGAAGACTTTTTGTAAAGGTCTCGTCAAACAAGTTAGATTGTTTTGGTACACCTTGACACTAGTTTTGGACATAGATGATCTAAAATAATACCAAGCTGTGCCCCTTTCTTTTGCTTGTAGGCGTAAATTCATGCTTTGCACGAGTGGCAATTTAGAAAGTATTAAATCATGGTTTGAAATAAAAAATTCAAAATGTCTTCACCTAAGTACAAATCTAAGCAATATAGCAATATACTACACGAAACTGCGTATGACAATGGAATATGATGACATGTAACTTTTCTGCTGCTGATGATGATGTTAAGAGGGTGCAGACATAACAGTCTTTTGAATCCATGGCTTCTGTCTTTTCTTGCACTAACCTAGAATAATCACTCGTTGTGTAATCATCTCTCTTGCTGCTTGCAAATTATGCATTCAATTTCTCCTCATCTGTTGTGTGTGCAAATGTCGTAGTAGCATTAGTGGACCTAATTTCTCTTTCGGGTACAATAGAACCCTACTAACACTATTATAATCATTAGTAATGCTATTTCCAAAATCGGAACTGTAATAATCTTGCAGCTGTTTCTAGGGAAACACATTTGTAATCAGATCATTTAAGTAAAGTGTACAGCAATAGGTCAACAGTTCAATTCAGAGTTTTGTCCAAATCTTCTTGCAAATTGTTTTAAACAGTTTATTTTCACAAAGTCTCTTTATTCAAAGTCTTCGCATAGACAACCTTAACCCTACTTTATGTTTTAAAATGGTATTGCTTGCTGGCTAGACACTTGCTATTGGGGCAAGACTTTTACTGCTTGTTTTGCTGGCATGGTGAGGAGACCAGCACTGACCTGCTGAGAACAAGGACACAGGCATCAACTGGGGAGAGCCACCACGGATGCACCCGCTGCCACTGGGAACAGCACGTCCGACAATGCCCCTGACCAAAACACCTGAGGCTCATTTTAGCTGTGCTAATTCAGGCGCACTGCAGTTCCGCAGCACGGGACATGTGCTGGTTGTGTCTGGGCAAAGCCTGGGCCAAGGGCCGACCCATCCGTGCACATCAGAGCCCAGAGGAGGCTGGGCTGGGCCCCATCTCTTGACTGATCTATTGAGGCTCGGACTGCAAAGATACTTACATCATGATTCTTGCAAGATGTGTTTTACCTCCATCAAGTTCCCTCATTAGCTTTTTCTTATCTGTCTCAAGTCCTTGACAGCTGGCTGTACTTTATCAGGACTGCATTGTTGTTCTTTTGCATATTAGCTGGTTTGTCTATATTGCACATAATAGTGTTCTCTGTGTTTCTTGTTCTATTTATTAGCAGAGTTAGGTGATATTTATATCTTTGCAACTTTCTGAAGATAACCCAGCAACATTTTATCTCAATTATGGGTGAATGGAAAGCGTCAAATGTAGCATAGAGTACAGCCAAACATCCTAAAAGTTAAACTAAAGCCAACAATTGCACAATGAAGGAGTTGAACCTTCTGATAGAGTAAGTGGAGTCCCTTATTGGCCCAGATATGCTGCCTCAAGCAGAATCTGGAACTAATGAGATTCATGCCAATAAAGTCATCCTTCCCGATATCCTGGGTGCTATTCCTAAATTAACCGCTCCCTGAGACGCTAAAGCAATTGCTGGGTCGGCTTCTAAGTGTAAACATATTCATAATTGATACTGTGTAATAATCATTTTTATCCCCTGTTGGACAAACACAGCCTGTACCCAAGAAAATCCCAAATAAAGGGCCTCAACTAGTATATTCTATGATGTCTACTGTAGGGGTAACTCAACTCTTCTGCTACAACTATGGGCTTATGTAAATCTTGTTAAAATAAAAACAAAATCTTTTTCAGTCTTTTGTCACTATATAAGCAGTTTTAGGCTTTTAAACTTCTCTCAGTACTTTCTGGTAATCTTTACCAAACAGCTGTATCCAATTTTATCAAAGTAATATCTAAAGTGAGATTTCAACAGTTCAGATTTTACATCACACAGTTCGTCCTATGATATATTCAGCCCTTGATCCACAAATTAAGTCCCTTCAAGTGCAGAATACCTTCGACAAGACACACCCACCCTTTTGGTCTTCTCAGTCCTTGTTGTTCATCCTCTATGTCACTTCCACCTCTTGACTCTGTGTCCTCCGTGATATTCAGGGATATTTGATCAACTGACACATTTGTTTTTAATCTCATTTGACCATAGTTTTGCGGCTATTCAACGTTGTGGGTGACTCTTCTTGTTTCTGTACTTGTTACTGTTCCTGCTCCCGGATCCTCTATTTGTACTGATGCTGTCTCAATAGTTTTCTAAACTTGAGAATTAGTCTCTTGTTCGTCAGAGACCCCAATGTCACTTTGTGAAATTACAGACATTTGATTCAGTGCAGCTGCTTGCTGTTCTTCACCCCTTTCTTTTTCTTGCTGCTGTTGTGATCTTTGCAGCACAGCTCTTTGTTGATGTTCAGCTTGTGGTAATTCCACCACCGGTGCTCTTTGTTCAGGCTCAAAGAACAACATTTTCTTATATGGATTTCTTATTCTTTTTGTGCGCAATACATGCACCCAGTTTGGTACTCTAAAACATTTGACAACAGTGTACGTGACCAAGATCACTTGAAGGGGCATTTCCATCTCGGTGCCAAACAAGTCTTCCAAAAGTTCTTCTTGATCACTACCCAATCTCCCGGATTGAGGTTGTTGCACTGTTCTCGATGTGGATCTACTATTGCAGCTGCGACCCATCGAGAGACAGAATGAGCTACATCAGCTAATCCCTTGCAGTAACCAAGTATCATATCATCTGTGATGCTCACAAGTGCATAAGCAGGTACAGCAGGCAACCTCATAGCATGTCCCATGAGGATCTCATAAGATGAGAAACCAATCTTACTATCAGGAAAACTTTGCATACTCATCAGTACTAAAGGCAAAGCGTCAGGTAATTTCAGGGATGTCAAGGCACAAACTTTTTCCAAATTAAAATATATGGTTCCATTGAGCTGCTCAACAATCCCAGAAGCTTCAGGTCGATAGCTACAAGGGAATCTTTGTTCAATCTGTAGTGATTCAATACTGTGCAGCTTCATCTGCAGACCTATTTCCAACAACAATGTACAGCAGAGGTCTGTGCAGGTGAGGGAGCTTACGTCTGATGCAAGGACTCTTCCTTCTAAGACCCCGACGCAAGAATCTTGCAATGCCTTAAATAATTTCTTTATTGAAAAAATTGCCAAGATCAAGAACACGATTCCTTCAGTCCTCCCTGATGATATGCCAGCCTCCCCCCTGAAAACCCGCTTTCCTTGCTCTCTCTCCCTGCCCTCGACCCCAGCACTCTGGCTAAACTTGTTGCTCGAGTCAAATCTGGCTCACCTAATGATTGCTGTCCTCCCTCTGTCTTTCGTGACATCTGCCTGTCCTTACCGGACTGCATCTTGCCTTTATTAAATGCCTCATTGGAGGCAGGAGTAGTACCTAATTCCTTCAAGGAGGCTGTCCTCGTGCCTTTACTGAAGAAGCCTGGAGCTGACCCGGACGACCTTGCCAACTATCGGCCTATCTCTCTCTTGCCCTACCTATCCAAACTCCTGGAGGCACATGTTACTAGCTGCCTATCTGAATTCATCGAGTGTTCCAACTTTCTTGAACCTAATCAGGCTGGGTTCAGACCAGCCCATTCCACCGAGGCTGTGATCCTGGCAGTTATGGATATGCTTAGGGCTAATGCCGATAAAGGGACATCACAGGCGCTTGTCTTATTGGATCTGTCGGCTGCGTTTGACACGGTGGACCACAACATCCTCATCCACCGTGCCGAGCAAGCCAGCATCCGAGGCCTGGCTTCTGCCTGGCTCAAATCTTTCTTGTCGGGCAGAATGCAGGCGGTCCGGCTTGGTCCCTTTACAGCCGCACAGGTCCCGTCCATCTGCGGAGTGCCTCAGGGATCGTCCCTGTCCCCTCTGCTTTTTAATCTTTATCTTCAGCCACTTATTTTCTCCTTGAAGAGGTGGAATATCACCGTATTCAACTATGCAGATGATCTGCAAATCATTTTTCCGCTTAACGCCCCCAATGCAGCCCTCGATTGTCAAGCAGTGATGCTACACATCCAACATTGGATGAATTCCCACCAGCTGAAATTAAACCCGGGGAAGACCGAGTTGATCCTTCCAGGAAATAGTCTCACTCACTGGGGCCCACAGTTCTGGCCAACTGAGCTTGGCTCCCCGCCCATCCCGCCTAAGTCAGCAAAGAGCCTCGGGGTCATAATTGACTCGGAGCTCTCTCTTAAGCCTCAGGTTGGTGCGGTTGTGTCCTCATGTATGTTCCAGCTCAGAAAAATCAGGAAAGTTTCCCATCTCCTGACACCAGAGGCTCTGATACAAGTCCTGATCGCCCTGGTGCTCTCACGCCTGGATTTTTCAAACTCCCTGTACTACGGCCTACCTAAATTCCTCCTTAATAGGCTCCAGATTGTACTGAACCAAGCGGCAAGGCTGGCCTATAAAACCCCGAAGTGGCAATCCGCGAGACCACTTCTTCACAGACTCCACTGGTTACCGGTGGAGCAGAGGACTGCATTCAAGATCGGCTGTCTGACTTTCAAAGCTGTGTTCGGGACCTCCCCTGCCTTCCTCAAATCACTGGTCATCCCTTACCGTCCGGTACGCAATCTTCGTTCCTCCCATCGCCTCTTGCTAGCTGTCCCTGCTACCAAACTAAAAAAAAAACGGCGGTCGTAGATTTGCCTACCTTGCCCCCGCCATCTGGAACCAGTTACCTCTCCCTCTTAAATCTGCCAATTCCCTTCTGGCTTTTAGAAAACTCCTAAAAACTCACCTCTTCACACAGACTGGCTAGACCCCCGTATCTCCATCTCATTGGCACTCAACCAGCGCCAGAAAACCTCTTGGTGTCAGTGCCCTATACAAGAATCCCCTAAGATAAGATAAGAAGAGGCGCAGTGGGGGGGAGTTAACAGACAATGGAAATAAATAAATAAATAAATCCTATTCTGTCATCTGTTGACAACCCAACACTGCGCTTACTTGCACGGACTGCTGCTGGCAATGTAAACATTGCTGCTGCAGTAAGCTGCACATTTAACCACTACAATTTCAGTATGCAACTGGAGTGTTTCTAAAAGGTTCCATACATGGTTGCCATTATGTATGGGCGAACCCGAAGAGGTGATCAAACCTCCTTGTGACCACAATTGTCCAATTGTCCAAAGGGATAGACAACACTTAAGCCATACTGACTACCAGTCAATATAGTCCCTCTTAATCAGGCTGTCAATGTGTGAGCTCTTGTGAGGACAATTAGTTCTGCAACTTGTGTTGAGGTAATATCTCAACGCTTCCACAACATCATTGATTGTGCAGACAGCCTAAACTGCTCTCAGAATAACTTAATTGCTTCTCTAGCATGAGCTATCAACAAATATTATATAATCAGGCATCTTCAAATGTTAATCTTTATTGTCGAGTTTTGGCTTTATGCATAAATCCATAACATCTAGACAATCATGTTTATTTTCATCACAAGCATTGTCATTTATGGTCAACAAGTTTGATAGATTTAAAATCTGGCAGCATTTCAAACTCATATTTTCAGCTGCTAGTATCTACTGCTCAGACTTTGAAAGTCTATTGCAAATCATGTACTGGGCTTTTGTTTGGGTAAGCAAGAGTTCTACAGAGTGTGGGACCATCATAGTTAAAAGATGTCCTATCACTATGCTCTCACTCCTCTGGATAATTGCACCAACTGCTGTGACTGCTTTAAGGCAGCTGGGCAGTCCTGTGACTACAGTGTAAAAAGTTGCTAAGAAGTAAGCCACAGGTTTTCGAGTATCTCCATGCACTGAGAGAGCGCGGCCCTCCCTCTCACTGCAAAATAATGTAAACATCTTTCCGTAATAAGGCATTTCTAGTGCTGGGTCATAAAAGATACTTTCTCCCAGCTCTAGGAATACTTTGAAACAATTGTTGTCCAATGGAAGCAGATCAGGAACATCTCTGTGTCTCAACCCCAGTAAAGGTTTAGCCACTGGGTAAAAGTTTGCTATCCACTAGCTGCAGTAGCTAACCATTCCAAAGAATATTGTGTTTATTTCTGTGTTCGGGACAGGAAGATTCCACCCTTTCTGGATACACTTTTCTTGCTTCTATCTCGATGTTATGTCCCAGATACTGAAATTCTTTTTCACAGTATTGCAATTTACCTGGGGACGCTTTATGTCCATTCTCAGCCAAGTGGTTTAAAAGTGCAATCGTACCCTACTTACATCACAGATTACGAATTGGTGTCTTTTCTCAAATGAACCTATTTTTACTCGAACTTCCTCTGAATTGTTGTTTGTAAAAACACCTACAACTTCGAACTTTTTACCCAAAGAGGGATAGGTCTGTGTCTAACTGCTCCTGGGTCGATAAGGAGTGACACTGGGTGGCCTGTCATTTCTCCTTCTACAAATGGACCACTCTGATCTACCTCTAATACAAGCACACAATCTTCCTCCCCCCCCTCAGGCACCGTCATTTGGAACTGTTGGAGCCAAAACTCTCATTATCAAATATGGGAAACTGCTGGAATGGGTTCTGATTTTGGTTCTGAAACAAGTTCAGATTTGCTTTTGGAAAGTGGTTTAAATTAAACTGGGGGTTTCCCATATTCCGTGGGACCATCTGGGCTTGTGAAGCTTGCATCATTGAAACTTGTTTCTGCATTGGCACTTGCATCTGCTGAACTGGCACATATTCCATTTGTTTTCCTACCTGCAATGTTTAATTTAATTTCACTAATAATAATAATAATAATAATAATAATAAGAATAATAATAATAATAATAATAATGATAACAATAATAATAAAGTCATTTATAAAGTGCCTGGCTACACCTACTGGTGTGTCCCCACGCTATAGAAACAGTTACTGGGAGAGTCAGATAGTGAGACAGGGCTATACCTGGTACAGCAAGGTTTTCAGGCCTCTACAAAAGACGGACTCAGATTTTCCGATGCGCAGCAGAGGTGGCACAGTGTTCCAATTTTTGGGGGCCAGATAGTCAAATGAGCGTGCACCCATCCTTTCCTTTTTAATTTTTGGTACTTTGAGCAGATGAGCTCCTGTTGATTTCAGCTGCTGAGTGTGGTTGTGGGGGGTCGGGAGATCATTCAGGTAGCTAGGACCTTTCCTCTGTAGACTCCGTGACAGAAACATAAGGCTTTATAGACAATTCTTTTTCTAACTGGCAGCCAGTGGAGGGAGTCAAGGGCTTTCGTCGCTGAAGCCCGCCTAAATAGATTGAGAACTAGGCGTGCAGCTGCATTCTGAATGCATTGAAGGCGTTGCAGACTACCTTTTGAAGCTCCCAAGTATAGGCCACTCCCATAGTCCAGCTGCAAGATCACCAGAGTGTGAACTAGAGTTTTTCTTGCCAATATGGGAAGAATGTCTAAGATTTTCTTTATCATTTTGAGGGTGCCAAAGCATCTCCCTGCCACCTTCCTAGTGTGGCACTCGAAGGATAGTTTAGGATCGAGACAGATATTTGACTTCTGTTTTACGCGTGGGGCCGGGCCCCAGCATTTGAGACCACCAAGCTCAGCACCAAATGGAGGGATATTTCCCAATGACCATAACCTCTGTCTTGCTACCATTCAGCTTTAGGCAGTTATTGGACATCCATGAAGCCAGATCATTGAGACAGGAGGAAAAGTGCATAGCTTATTCATTAGAGTCCAGTGCTAGGATCACTACGAGCAGGGTGTCATCCGCATATGACACCATGGTGATCTTGTACTTATCCATAATATCTGCCAAAGGACCGATGTAAAGATTAAAAAGAGTAGGGCTCCCCCATGAGCTCTGTCACTGGGGGAGATAGAAATTCTCGAAGATGATGAAACCCCAGCTCAATAGATCTCTCAGGCTGTGTGGCAGGGCCATTGCGGGCTTCCTCAGGGAAGGTATTGTATATATTTGATATTTTCATTAGGAGAAATCGGCAATCTGATTGCACCGCTCCACAAAACTGGTAGGTGTGGTCATAGTCCACTCTAGGGATGAGATCTCTTTAAGAGTAGCATACAGTTCCTTAGAGGAGTTTTCCACAGTTTCTATTTTCTCCATATAGTACACATTGCGCCTGATTTCCAGTAGGGAGTGGTACTTTTTTAGTGTTGTCTTATAAGCATCCTTGGTTTCTTTATAGAAGACTATCCTCCATTTTCACTCAAGGCGCTGATTAGCTCATCTCTTCAGAGTCTTTGTGGTCCAAGGTGCCACCTCATCTAGTGCATCTGAGATCTACTTCTCCACTGAAGAATTGGCCATGTTAACTCGTTACTCAGCAGAGGTGGATTTTTCTGTAATGCACTTGAAAAACTCTCACAATTAAACCTGACCCATTTCCTATGTGGACAAACAGAGCTAGATTTTTGCATGGGTCTGGGTTTAATTAGAGGCAAATGAAAGACTATGAGATGGTGGTCGGACCATGGGATGAGGTTTGGGGGCTCAACCACCAGCCCCGGGTGATTCGAGATGATGGGGTCAAGCAAATGGCCCTCCCAATGTGTCGGCGCCATGGACTTGAGTTCTAATTGTAAAGTAGCCAGTTCTATGCATAAGGCTTGAGCCTTGCTCTTCTGGTGATCCTCCATATGTAAATTTAAATCACCCAGAACCATAAAGTTAGTATACTGTAGTGCTAGTCGCGTGGCTCTTTCCTCAAGATTAGACGTGAAGTCAGTAGGCAGCCCAGGTTGGCGGTAAATTAAAAGACCACTCAGAGTTTGATCACTCGCCCTCTTCAGAGTGAAGTATGCTGCTTCTGCGTTTTCCATTTGGATTTTGTCCAAGGTGCAATTTATTGACAGGTGCAAAATGATGGCTATTCTGCCTCTACGCCTGAGAGGGCAGTCTTGTCTAAATATACCATAGCCCTTAGGGAGTGCTTCTAATATGTCGGGGGTAGATTCCTCACTCAGCAAGGTTTCAGTGTCGAACATGGCGTCAGTCTGATTGTCTGTAATGAAATCACAGATTAAAATGTTATGTTTAGCAAGGGACCTACAATTTACAAGGGTGAGCTTCATGTTATCTTGCCAGAGTATTGACTTATCTGGGTTAGATGCAAAAGAGCATCTAGTACAGCGCAGGGTCTCAGCATTTACCCACAGTAAGTGGTAGCACAGACCAGGAAGTGGCCTCTCCAGCTCCCTTAAGGCATTCCCTGAATACCGTAGGGGTTGGTCGGGCTTCAAATTGGCATAGTGGGTGACCCCTGGCACCATCCAGATGCTCTATCAGAATCTAGCCTACACTCCTCGTCCACCACCTGATGTTGTTACAGCAGTGGTAAGGACTAATTTTCTTCAAAGTTGCAACATCTATACCAGAACACGGATGAATTGGAACATTTCTACCTCTACCAAACTGTCCATGTTACTCCTGTTTGTGCACCAATACCTTGGAGACCACCTCGGTTTCCTGCAATGGACTGGCTCAGAAAACCTTTTGGAGCAAACCCTGTCTGGGCCAACACACATTTCTCCAGAAGTTTTTTCTGCTTCATTTCTTGTTAATCACAACAACATTTGACTTATCCCAGAATTCCAACCAGCTATTTAATCTGACAGCAGATTACACTCTGTTGAATATGAGTAATAATATCTGGTCTCAAACCAATGACAAACTGAGATACAAAAAAAATTGCATATCCCTGGTTTCGGGATACTCTCTCCCATTGTGTTTTTGAAACACCTGTAATCATTGCTCATAATAATCATGCACTGATTCTTGGGATTCTTGTGAAGTCCTTTTCATTTTTACCCAATCAATGTCTTTCAGAGGCACCTTGCCTTTCAGGAAAGTAACCACCACTTCATATTTCTCCATCACTACAAGAGATGGTGCATTAGTATGAACCTCTCTTGTTGGCTCTTCACGTGGCCATTGTACAGCAACCTTACATTCAGCCCACAAATCATTTGGCACTACATTCTCAACAAACATATTCAAATCAATCCACACCATTGTAGATATTTGGATAAATCTGTCATCCTATGTATACCACTGCAAGGGTTTGTCTCTCAATCTTGGAAAATTGTTTTTGTATGCTGTAAGATCAACTCTGCTCCATGGTACATGGACATCTATACCCCATCAACTGTCTCTCTCAGTGGATAAGCCAAATCTTCTTCCTCATCTTGGACCATTATATTTCTAATCTCTCAAATTCACTCCATTTTTGGATGCATTTTACCAATTCAATTATGTGTAAAAGCATTCCTGAAGAACACATTGTCTCAATTGCTTCTCAGCCTAATTGAATCCTGTAACTTCTCTGCAAAGAAAGCTTTTTGAAAGGTCAACATCATACTTTCGGGTCAAATCAGTTAATTTATCATGTAAGATTGTTGCATGTCTTGAAATTTCCTTACTCAGGTAACTCAATTATTTCTTCTGATACTGGTTCAAATGTTCAAGTTCCAAACATCCCCTAATGATTTCCTCTAATTCCACTTTCAGTTTTGAAACATTCAGTGATCTCTACTTTTCAGATTCTGGGGCAATTTGTCATTCTGCACATTCCTGCTGCTTCCTCAAACCATGATGGAAAAATGTAATCCTCAAATAAATTTGCCTTCCCCAGGATTATCGAAGTTGTAAACACAATCCTTCCCCCTTCTCTAAGTGATTGAATTGTTTGGGGTGGTCTCCATTTAACAATCTGTAAATTCTGAGATGTCAGCCCTGATACAGCGATTCCTCCTACAGCTCCTTGAGCTTCTGGTGTCAGGACAATTTTCACTGGGGTATTCCCAGTGACATTGGAACTGTCTGTACTATTTCAATTTGTGGTAATTGTACAGGACCAGTCATAATTGAAGCAGTAACACCAGGTGTAATCACAGTTGGTGTCTGGACGACAGTTGGTGGGGCAATCTGAAATGTCTGAAAAGGTCTCTCAACTTGTATTATGCTTGGTCCAACTGGGCAGGAGCCACTGTTGCACTTGTAGTTACAATATTAGCTGTACAAGTGGTGGGGGTCACGTAAGGTGGTTGATCTGCGGCTAACATTTCTTCCAGTATTTTATCCCCTGAATTACTATCTGTCTCAACCTTTCCTGCAAGCTTTTCATTCTCTTTTTCATGTGTCTTATTCTTTTTCGTTTTCGCTGGTTTCTCAATAGTAATAGCTGGGTATAGTCTAGTCCCCTCAACTACAGCTTTTTTTTCATCTCTGTTGTGCTTGTCTTGTGCTACATATTGTGTGGGTCTGGATGGTGGCTTCATTCTGTTCGGCCTCTCCTTCAATTTTTCAATAATTCTAAGTTTGGAAAGTACTATTCTGAGGAAACCTCAAGGGACCCTCTTATTCAGTAATCTTGCACCATTGATGACGCCATGAACACGTGTGCAATCCCTATTCTGTCATCATATAATGTGCTGGTGTACCCTCAGAAGCTGTCTCTCTACCTTCCTGTATCTGAATTGTCACATCACCTCTCACAAAACTCTTAAATTCTTTCAAACATTTCATGATTCTGTCGAAATTAACAATAACCAATTCTAATATGCAATCCAAATTTATTGTTTTTATTCTATTCCTTAAACATCAAATCTCTTTCTCCAATTCTGTCACAATGTATATCCTTGATAACTAATCTCAATGCAGTATGCACACAAAGACAGACCTATCAGAGTGCAGCACTTTGTGCCATTATCAACCAAGCCCAGCATGACAGTACACCAACCAACCAATCCCATTGCGATACTCTGTGATGTATGATCTCACTCCATGCAGCAGTGTACCCACCTTTACAAATTTCTTGTACACACAAGACTACAACTTTTAACAAATGAAAATAAACAATGTTTATCTGCTCCAATAAAGAAAATTAAAGGCACCCTACAATCTGAATTTGAAGGATCACAACACATCATTATTTTTCCTATCTCAATTGTGTGCTCAACGGTACCTCATGATCTACACCATAGACCTTTAGCAGACAAGAAAACCATAAAGTGTCTTCTACTCTTATCTCAATATCCTGGGGTCATAGGCTACGCGGAACCTGATAACGCTTTTTCCATAGTGGAATGGAAGGCTCTGGAGAGAGAGAGAGAGAGAGAGAGAGAGAGAGAGGGAGAGACTACTGCAAAAGGGATATATTCAGATAAAGTGAAAATATAAAATATTTTCCAAACTTTATCAAATAAATTACCATTGGCTATCCTTGTAACTGAGCAACACAACTATTGGATTTCCAGAAATCAAACCCATAACCTTCAGATTAAGAGTCTGAGATCTTAACCACTACACAACATTGACGCTTTAGTGGATGTGTCAAAACGTGGTTATGACATTGGAACTGAAAACTCAAGCCCCTGCAGTGCAGTCGGGTCGTGTACACACACAGTAACATCCTTTTCAGAGTGGAATGGAAGATGAAAAGAGAGAGAGAGAGAGAGAGAAAGAGATTGATGTTTCATTCTCTGGGGTATGACGTACTTAAAAAGAGATATATTCAGACAAAGTAAAGAGAAAAAATATTTTCTAATCTTTATCAAATGAACTACCATTGTCTAGCCTTGTAAATGAGTAAGCACAAACATTGAAACACCAGGAATCATACCTGTAACCTTCAGAGTAAAAGTCTAAGACCTTGATTGCAGAGCCACAGTGACTCGTTACTCTCTCTCTTTCTCTGGAGGGAGTGAGGGACACAGAGAGAGAGAGAGAGAAAGAGAGAGAATACACACGCACACGCACACACATAGGGCTTGTTTGAACATCTTTGACAGGGCTGCTTTTGGTTCCCTGGCCTGCCCTGCTCACTTAGTAAGGTTTGGACACCTGCTGAGCGGCGCAGGTCCTTTCCTTGTGTTGTAGTGGATATCTTTGGCTCATCATACTAGGCTCCTTCAAGGCTCTCCTCCTGAGCAGTGTCTCTCTCATGCATTGTCCTACTTCAGACCCCTAAACAGGGTAAAGGCAGTCCATCTTAGCAGTTCTGACTGAACTTCCCAGGTTTATTGTTCTGAGCCTGTCAACTGAAGTTGGCAATGGTCACCGCAAACCTTGAACACCGGAGAGCTTCTTAGTGGCCACTGGTGTGGACACCCCAGAAGCTATAGAGACATCTTAACAAGCTGGCTCAAAGCTTCTGTCCTATCTTTATACCAAAGTGGCAGATAGAAACTGTGTATTCCAACTATAAACTCTCTGTGAGGTTCTGGGCATTTCTGACGTTTTACATTTTCCACTCAGACTGGTCAAGCCAAGGTCCTTTTTGTAATGCACTACTAGAAGGGTGTGATGGATCTGGGAGTCTCCTATCAGGCGATGCTCATAATATGGGTCCAAAAGAAAAGGAGTTGGTCCCTCATTACTGCCTGTTAGCGTGTGGGCATTAGCGCTACTATTGAGTTGTGGGCTAGGAAAGCATAATGGGAAACCCTCAAATCTTCAAAAGGGCCCTCTGTCTCCTCTCCTCCACACCCAGGAGTCTGATCCAAGGAACATTGCATTGTCTTGGAGAAGCCCTGAATATGACAGTGCCCTCTGGAACTCTCTAAAACCCTCCATCTTAGGTGCAATGAATGTAGGAACCAGAAAAACGATACCAGTGTAGCTAGAGACATATGGACAATACACTTTCTACACACATCCTCTATGGACAGCAGGAGTGTATATTAACATGGGATCCATGTTTCCCATGGATGGGTGAAAGATCCAGTTGCAGGGTATTGGCAACCAATTTAAAAAATGTGGGAGACTTTGTTATGCGACACTTCCTGGCAGGGACATGAATAACGACCTACAAAGCCACTATAATCTTATTGCTGCCTCAACTGCCAGTCTTCTACACCACTGTGAGCTGACAATAGTCACACTCAGTAAGTATGTATGTATGCATGAATGTATGTATGTATGTAGTATTTGTGTAAAGCAAACCTATCTAAAAAGCTGATGGCGAGCTGTACAGGGCGAAGGACAAATATATAGTCAATGACTGATTGGAGAGGTAGCTGACTACTGGATTGTAACTGCACGTTGATGTAGTGTTTTTATTGAGATGTCACTTCAACTATTTCCTAAATTTGAGTAGCTTTGGGGCAGACTTTACTGATATTGGAATTTTGTCCCAGATCCATTGGGCATAGATGGAAAAGGCCTGCTACTTCTTTTGCTTTTCACACTGCTTAGTCTCCAGTCTGTTGGTGTAGTGACTGAGGGTGTGCTGTGAGCCTCCAAAGATGGTGAGCGTATTTGCAAGGTGAGTGAGAGTATGTGAAGATTGGGGTGTACTACATGGTATGGTTGTGTGACCCTATTGTTAAATACACTTTCAAAGCTGTCTTGGGTCCAGTCACGCCCATTTGCAAAGCTTTAGCTCAACCCTTGGTAGCTGTGGTTTCAAACAGCAAGCCTTAAACAAAGGAACTACTGTAAAGCATTTAGAAGCACCAAAAAACAAAATAAGAAAGTCACACAAAACAAATGAAATCTGATTTTAAAATTTATAAAAATTGATTATATTTGTATGAGTATTTAGAGCCCAAGATTAGCAAAATCCATTTGAGAGTTCAAGGGATATAATTTTCTAAGTAAATGTAAATCTCAGCACTTTTAGGCGCAACCTCAAAAAAGCATTGATAGCTTTAAAGTTCTGAAACTTTTGAAAAGTTTGAAACAGTTGTATTCGGCTACTCTGGTACAGCTAGGGCAACTACATCTGGCAGGGAGAAGGTCAGAGAACCACTAAGGAGTATTTGAACAGTTACCTGGTCACAAAAGCATTCTCCAGTCCAGTTCTGAACTTTACATCACAGCTGCCACAGACTTTAATGAGGTTGTCCTGATACTGAGGATGCAGGAGATGGAGGATGCTCAAGGATACTTTGGGTACTGTTTTGTCAACAGGGGTGTACTTAAGGTCCATGATCAAGTGGGGTGACTTTGGCCACAGAGGTCAGGGTCCCTCGAAGTCCTCTATGAGCCAGTAGAAGGCCAGATTTTGCTGGACTACTGGTCTCTGTCCACAGCAGATCCAGCTGTATCTTTTAGTGGAGGCAGGTGTTCCTATCAGGCAACTACTCTGGACTCAGAAGACACTCTCAGGTCTGGCAGACTTGGGTGAAACTTTTGGCCAAAGAGGATCGGTGTCTTGGTGTGCCCAGTGGCGGTCAGCTGTGATTCTCCTGAAGTGACTTCTGAATTGCTGAGTTGGGTTACTTCATCTTTGATGGCCCTAGTGCTGGTTCCAGGGGGTCAATCAACTTACCCTTGTAGGCATTTCTTTTGTCTGGGGCTTGGCAGTAATTGTTCCTCATGCGAAGAGCCACAGGTACAGTCCTTTCTTGGCTAGCCCAAGGTGTGGCAGGTGAAGTCCAGCAGATGGTGCAGCCTCTCTTTGAAAGGTCCAGGGGTCAGCAAGGCAGTTCTTCTTTGGTCCTCTCTCAAGTCCTGTAGTGCTGTGAGGTTGAGGGTGCCCGGTGGTGCCATATTTTTGCACGGAATGTGCCCTGGGTGGATGATGGGGTCACTAGTCAATGGGTTTCCAGGATCCCACCCGACCAGTGAAACCTTCCGGCTATGTGTGGCATCTAGCAATCCCAGAGTGCCTTATTCTGCCCATTGCCAATAGGTCTGACCCCTTCCTTGGGTGTTAGGAGCTTGGTAGTCCAACCTAGAGGTGTGGACTACAAGCCCATGGGCACTTGTTTCCCCTCTCTGATCAGTCGGTCTACCTGAACAAGTAGGCAATCCTTTAGGAGTGTGATCGCCATTTTCCCACCAAAGGCAGCTTTGTCTTAAGCTTGCCTTTTGGGCCAATACATTGAGTGGCTTCCTGTAAGGGGGAGGTAATAACCACTCCCATTCTCCAGCTTCTATTGTTCCTGAGTGTGTGAGTCTTTCACACTACTCCCTACGAGGGTGGATGGCTGTATGGTGCCAACAGCTGTGTGAGGCTACTGGACAAAGTGGGCAACAGAATAGCAACTTCTAAAAGTTGCCTTTCCCTACAAGTGACATTAAATTTGACTTGGGAATCAAGACGTGTTTAATGTCAGAATTAATTTAATACGTCAAAGTACCCATTCTAGTAGTCCCATTCAGAAGTTAGCCGGGCTGAGGAGTCAGGCAGTAACACTGTGTTAGGCAATGGGACTACTAGCTTTTCCACAGTAAAACAACAATTTGGGAGTTTTGCTTTTTAGGCCATATTAAAAATATAGATCCTAATTAATATTATACAGCTTGTTGCATTAGGGTTCAGTAGGCCTTCCACCGGGGAGACTTGCATATATTGTAAAGGAAAGTAGGGGCTTTGCCATTGGTTTAAATGGCAAAGTCAAACTAGCAGCAAATGCTGCAGCCACAGGTGGACACTCTGCCTTACATGCCCTTGGTACACCGGGTTTCATATACTAGGGACTTAAAGTAAGTTAGTCTCTGCCAAATGGAAGCAGCCAATTCAACATACACTTTGCAAGGGGTTTGAACACTGCCACTAAAGGGCTGGTTAGCAGGCCTCAGTGAGCTCTCAGAGTTCAAAAACCAGCAGCAGCAGCAGTCCAAAATTGTGGGGGTGATGAAGCAAAAAGTGGCATTTTCTCACGGAGTCCAGTCAGGATAGCTTTGTAAATGATGAAGATGATTTTGAAGATGATGTGTGCCAGCAAGGGGAGACAATGAAGTTCTATTAAGAAGGTGGTGATGTGATCCTATTTCTTCTAATCCCAGATGAGGTGTTCTGCGGCATGTAGCATGCCCTTATTCTGTGCCAGTGTGTAGTGTGGAAGCATGAGCATTTGAAAGGTCCAGGGGTCAGCAAGGCAGTTCTTCTTTGGTCCTCTCTCAAGTCCTGTAGTGCTGTGAGGTCGAGAGTGCCAGGTGGTGCCATATTTTTGCACGGAATGTGCCCTGGGTGGATGATGCGGTCACTAGTCAATGGGCTTCCCGGATCCCACCCAGCAGTGACACCTTCCGGTTTTTGTTTTTTGTCTTTCAGTCCATTGAGCATGTCTCTACCAAAGTCCAGATTTCACTTGCTTTAAAAGGGAGAGCTAGTACTAGGTCATCTTTATTCTTTTGGCAACGTGTTCCTTGAGGACAAAGTGGGTGTTCTATGTAAATCCAAGTAACTTGGCATTCATTGAAAGTTGGCTTTAGAAGCTGGTAAGGTTCATGTCATTGACCCAGGGTTCTGCTACTTCTTTCTCATTGTTCGTGGCAAATATCAGGAATTCTGCCTTGGTTGGGTTGACTTGATAAAGGTGCTGGAGATCAAGGTCTGGATGAGGTGAAGGCTGTGTTTGAGGCGTTGAACGTCTGAAGCAGAAGACAATTTCAGGTAGGGGGTGTGCTAGGCAGGGGATCAAAGACCTACATAACTTATGGGGATGAACCTGAAGTTAGATTGCATGCCCTCCTGAGTCATGTAGGGGAAGGTTCTCCCTCTCTAAAGGTGTATTGTTGTTAGGAATGAGGTAGGTGTTCAGAATTTCGTGGGCTAAAATGGGAGAATGATGTATTTGTTTGTGATTAGACAGAGATAGGCTAAGGTTAGAAAAAGTGATGCTGGCACTATAATAGGGTGTGTTGAGGTTTGTGGGCTGGGGTTAGGATGTGTTATTATGCATAAGCACATTTCTCTCTGAAATGCCTATTCGTCTGAACCTTTTGATCCACATGACATATTAATTACATATCATGAATTAATTATGGGCAATGTCCTCCTATGTGACAGCCCCATCTGCACCTTACTTATGTGGCACATGCACCATGACCTCCTCCTCAGCACTAGGTGAATCAATACCCTCTCCATTCGGAATGGACATCCAGTGCCTTGCACCCATGTTGATTCGCATACAAAGAGTGACAATACATGATACCTTATCCATACCTTATCCATTTTCTGTTCTGATGTTCTGTCTTTCAACAATCAGTGCAGAAATTGTTGATGCAAAAATATGTTGTTGGAAAAAAAGGTGCAAAAGTAGCTGGAAGAAGCATCCCAGCACAGAGAATGACATATTGAAAGTGAGTGCTTGGCGGTATTCTTTGGTGATGTCATACCTCTTTGGGCATTCATATTATATTACCTGGTTCCAAATGAGCATATGTAAAAACATGTGTTGGCTGCTGATATGCATGGCAAATATGGAATCTATACTGTGGTCTTCAACACATCAATATGCAGCTTGTAATTTATTTAAAACATATATTTTCAGCAGTTTCATTAAAGCCAATTTAAATGCCAACTTTGGGGTCTAAAATGTGAAAACTTTCTGTTACATTTGCGCACGCCCCCACTGAACTCGAGCAGTTAATTAAATAAACATTTTACCATAAATATCTCATTATCGTCTAATGACTCCATTTTCAGGGAACGGATATTTAGACGATAGGGATTTGAAATGCTAATCATTATCGCAATTGTTTATGTGGAAGACGGTATTGTGCTACGAATTAGGTGAAAAAATAAGAATAAAAATTAAGAAATCCATAATGAGGGAAGATAGTGAATAAAGGTCATAATGTTTTTCTGTTATGAAGTAATAACTAAAACTGAAATAATACTGTAAACATGCGTTTTTGCTATTATTAAAGAGGGCAATATTATTGAGGGTATTGAGGGAAAGATAAGAGTAAAGGCTAGGTGAGAGTATAGGGTATGAGTAGGGTTTGGATAAAGGTTCGTGTTTAAATTGAAGGTAACGTTCTGAGTCTGGTTAATGTTTCGGTACGGTGAATTTCAGTTAGGGTTACAATTAGCGTGTTTTTTTAGGTATTTTAACTATTTTGTAATTTTTCATAAATCATTTTTTCATTATTTGAAAAGTAATGAGTGTATTTTTCATTATACAGGTGTAGTCGCTATCCATTCATAGTGGTGTATTTCTTCATATTTGCATTTTCATTTCCACCCATGCCCATCAGCCAGGATGGTGTTTTTCACATTCGTATGGCAGTAAGAACTTTGAGTAACAACTGGAGAATCAATATTAATTACAGTAGAGAAGTGATTGCATTTTTGTTGTTCCTGATAACAGTAATGTCCCAATTAAACTACAACAAATAGTCTCGGGAGGGTCTTTATGCATTTGTATGATATTGAAGTATCCAATAGCACCCACTTATAGGACTCAAGACAAATTTGCCTGCAAGAAGTATGGCGGCAAAACCATCACTGTTATCTGCCCACAACTCTGGAAATCCCCCTTGGCCCACATCTGGAAACCCATTGAGATGGAGGCTAGAAGAGCTGTATCTTGAAGGACAAAGAAGGATTTTCAGCTCAAAGACTCCTCTCTTAGATCCCCGCCTCCTGCAAGAAAGTGCCAAGGGCTCCCCTACCACCATCCGGACGTCATATCATTCGAAGATAATACTTCTGTCCACCTCGATTGCCTGTAGGGCGCAGCAACAGAAGCAAGAGGTACCACAATAAAGGCTACAGCAACATACAGTCAAGTGCTAAGAAGAGACTGCAAGGAAACTAGCGGGCACTCCAAAAAACAATAAGCTGTCAATAATTAAATCAGTCATCTGCAAAATCAGCAACACTGATCTTATCAAATCTAGAAGAACATATGGCTGATTCAAAAACTTGATTTGTACGTCACATACAGGTATCTGCGGCTAGTGCTTAAGGGCACTGAGTTATTTTACCTCTCAGGCTAGCATAGAAGCCACGAAAATCAAATTGTGACTGCTGAGTAATAGAGAGCTCTCAGTCTGGACTTGCTACCTTGTTAGATCCTCGAATGCTCTTTTCTACTCACTGGACCAATAAAGTAGGCCCATTCTCTAAAATACTTGATATATTTGGGTTCCAAGACCTCAGTTTTCGACTGTGACACCAGAGCCAGCAGAGCGTAAACGGCATCTCCACGAGCACAAATATTACTCTGGTTTAAGCAGGTTTTTGAGCAAAATTACTGGCGGAACTCTGCGCTATGGATCGCAATTGTATTTGGCAGGAAATCCTTTGTATTAGAAGGAGCTTGAAAAGGCTTGTGGATGGGGTCGAGTGCTGGTCATCAAGTATTGAGGAATAAAATAACCACAGACCTTAGTAAAAAAGGATATTGCATTTCACCCTTGAGTTCTCTGACTTTATACAGTAATTCAGCCTTCAGACTCCTTCTTGATGGTGAACTTGAAACTCCTTGGTTATGGGGCATAATATATCGCAGTGAGCATTTTATTCCATCTATATCAGATTATATGGCATAAATGGGAACTAAGGAGTGACTCGTGTAAACGCAGACCAGTAAGAACTATGGGGCTTATTTACATGCCCCTTGCGTCGCTGGTACGTCACTTCTCCCATATTTAAAGTGAATAGACCCCCATGTGTGAAAGATGTAAATTGATGACATGCACAGGAATGCAAGAGTATGGTGCATTATAAAACCACTGCATTTTACTATAGATTGAAAAATCCTGTCAAACTGCCCCTTTTTTGCTCGATGCATTTCGCCATACGTGTTCCTTTGGTCTAATAACGCTCTGTTAGCATTCAGAATTGTTATCCAAAATCACAACCACTCTCGCTGAGAATAACTAACCAGCTGATTCCAAAGGCACTAAGGGGCATATTTACAACAAAGTGATGGAGTGCGGCATTAGTCTTCCTGGCTTAATGCTGCACTCCTCCACTTCAGAAACGCGGGACTGCACCATATTTACAACATTATGGTGCGCCTTACATTTCCCCCTTCGCTGGCGCTAAATTTAGTAGCCTAGCTCCAACGCAGGCACCCTTGCACAATAGTGCAAGGGTGCTGCACTGAGGGGAAGATTGCTTATGTGCAGGAAGGTCTCCCTTCCTGCAATCATTAAAGATTGCTTATGTGCAGGAAGGTCTCCCTTCCTGCACATAAACAATCTTTAAATGGCGTTTTATACCTTTCATGTAGATGCAAAACGTGTTTTTAATGTTTTTTTATTTATGTGCAGTAAGGTTCACCTCACAAACAATGGCAATTTGCTGTTTGTATATGAGGTGCACAATGCAGCACACATGGAATGCAGCACACTTGGAAACAGCAAAAACGAGGTGAAATAAAGCATTTCTCCTCGTTTTGCCTGTTTAAGACCAGGTGTACCCTGGTCTTAATTTTGGTACTGCCTCCTATTTACGCTACCCTTGTAAATAGGGGGCAGCGTCAAAATCAATGGGTGTTGCGATGGAACGCCCATCGCAACACCCATTGCCCTCCACTTTCAGGCTAAGTACAGAATGAAAGGGTGCCTTATTTACAAGGCAGCGTTAAGCCACGTTAAGTGGCTTCACACTGCCTTGTAAATAAGACACAGCCCCAATCTCCACCACAACGTCACTTAAAGGAACGTTGTGGTGGCGATAGGGACTTGTAAACATGCCACTAAAAGTCTATGTCTTCTCTGACTAACAAAACCCCCTAACCACATGGGGCCTTATTTATGAAGGCCTTGCGCTGCCGGTGCATCACTTTTAAAATGGGAAAAAGTGACGCACCGGTGGCGCAATGCCTTATTAAATAAGGCCCATGGTATGGCTTTGGCACCGGGGGCATGTTATTTGCATGTTTAGCACTTCAGAGGTAAAAAAAGCACAGCTTTTAGTAATTGAAAAACAGTGACTGGAGATTAAGTAATGATCGTGAAATATTATTTGAAGGTATAAAAATACTGGAGTCCTCCTGAGAAACCTACATGTAAGACCGTATTTAAAAATAGTAACAATATATTTATTCAAAAACATACTTGAATGATGTGCTGTAGTGTAACAGTTAGAGAAGGAGGTCCCGGCGAGCAGTCCTCTTTCAGCATTGGGGGTGTCCCCAATTATTCCTATTAAATGCTTATAGAAGATCTGCCTGATGTCATTTGCTTGAGAGGGAGGAAAGCGTAGCAGTTACCTGCACAGGGTGCAGTTTTCATCCACCATTTTTCACGAAGGCATTCATTTTGTGGCAGTGCACGCTAGTAAACATTATCAAACATTTACGCTTCATTTTTTCTCTCAATACTCGCCAGCTAATTACTTCTTTTTCTGTTTTGGCTGAGTGGCAATGAATGTGGTATTCTGCATAAGGCAAGGCCTTCACACGTGAGGATCTGAGTAAGTTAAAAAATACTGAGAAAGCACGAAGCGTGCGAGGGGGGCATGACACACGTGTCTTCTGAACTAAAACCTGTGGTTCAGCACAGTGCTCATCCCACATCTTGAGCCCATACTCATGTGAAGTGAAGTAGTGTGGCTCACTGGTTAGAGGCAGCAGACCCGAGAGCAGAGGACGCCCCGTGAACAGGGTTCGATTCCCGGCGCGGCAGGTTTCTGGACCAGGGTCAGCGGACTCGGTAATTCTCTCGCCTCGGTGCCCACTCTGATCAGCGATCACACTCGGCAACTCTGGGCATTAGCTTGCCTCATCTTCACTAACGGCCCCACCAGACCGCCGGGGATGCCTGGTCTCACCCTGGAGATACCCATTAAGGGACCATCTCTCAGGGAAGCCAGGAAGGGTTTCGCAGCGGTCGAAGCACCTTGGGACCCTCCGGGTAAGTAGTGCGCTATATAAATGCCTATACATACATACATACATACATGTAAGGCCAGTGGCCATCTGTGGTCCTCCTTTGGCTGTTGCTGCTGTGCCAGGCACCGTGAGTGTCCAGGATGCAAGTAATAGAGTCTAAAAATTAGAAGGAACAAGTAAATAATGCAGTATGCTAAATGTCTGGCAAAAGTGTAGGGGCCCGATTCACAGAACTAACAAGACAAAATCACAAACTCATGACCATTTTGGTGTTCACAGAAGGCACTTACTCATTTTGGTATTCACAGAAGTTAGGAGTCCTAACTTTAGGACTCCTAAATGCCTTCTGTAAATACCAAAAGTCTTGAAGTTCGGATTTTTCTCAGTTTAGGAGTCCTAAAGTTAGGAGTCCTAACTTTACTACTCCTAAATTGAGAAAAATCCTAACTTTAGGACTTTCGGTATTCACAGAAGGCATTTAGGAGTCCTAAAGTTAAGAGTCCTAACTTTACTACTCCTAAATTGAGAAAAATCTTAACTTTAGGACTCTCGGTATTCACAGAAGGTATTTAGGAGTCCTAAAGTTTGGAGTCCTAACTTTACTACTCCTAAACTGAGAAAAATCCTAACTTTAAGACTTTCGGTATTCACAGAAGACATTTAGGAGTCCTAAAGTTAGGACTGCTAACTTCTGTGAATACCGAAATGAGTAAGTGCCTTCTGTGAATAACAAAATGAGTAAATGTCGTCTGTGAATACCAAAAGGGTAGTACGTTTAGGATTTTGTCTTAAGTTAGTTCTGTGAATCGGGCCCTAAGACTTGAAGTTAATCTGACAAACATTTGTTATACTGCAGAATTTTCTCTTTTAGCAAAACGTATTATTTTACAATGCAACATTTATTCTTAAATGCCATGAACTTCCTATTTCCTAAAGTTTCATAAATGAGTTGAATAGAATAGCTTGTGCATTTAAACAATAAATAACTGTCCTTTAGAGTAGAAGAATGTATACCTAACCATGATTTTTCTTTCTTTTATGAATTCATTATTCTTGCAGTGAAAGAAATAGAGATCTAGAAAGTCAATGGTTGTGATAAGACTATGGGAACTATGCCTGATGCTTCCAGAATCAAACTCTGCAAAACTGTCTGTAGCTAACAACATGATAAAAAGTTTAATCCAAGTGTATTTCTGTGGGAACAGAGGAGCTGAACTTGCTTACCGAACAACCCTGTCTTCTTATTGGCTTGTGGAGGAGAAAGCTGACAACAATATTTTCAATATGTGTTCCTGACATTTATATTAGTGCATGTTCTTAGGTAGTGTGGTGTGCATTCTCTTCTATTCTTGAAGGATTGACCCAGTTCCAGAAGCTTAATGGTGGTAGCTACTTCTTCCACTGTTTCTCTCTTTTGTCTGACTTTACTTCGATTCAACAGTTTGCTACTGCAACTGTATGCTCCTCTAAGACTCGGCTGAGTCTTATGAGATACTCTTTATGGGTAATTTTGCAATTTAATTTGAATTTGAAGCTACATTCTCCTTGATTTCACTCGTATGCATTTGATTTCAAACTCTTTATAGGTTCCTTATCAACTAAAACTCTGATCTATTGAATAGGAATGTATTCCTTTATGGAACACTCTTAAATATACTGATGATTGACTTGTTCTAATTAGCTTTATTTTATGATGAGAATTCCGTAAGCTTCATTGATTAATGGAATGACTGAAAGAGGGCTCTTTGAAGTTTCCAAATTACGGGAGTTTTAAAATATTAAATATTGACAAATTAAGGGAAAAATGATGTGAAATGAAACCACCACTTAGACCTTTGCAATTTGAAGCCTTGAGCATGTGGGAAAAGGCGGCAAGGTACAAAGAGAGGGAGAGGTACCAGAAAAGGGCCAAAACAGCAATGCATAATTATGTATATGCTAGTAGGGATAAGTAACAGCATAGATGAAGGAAGGCTATAGTTGAAGGAACTAGACTACATCCAGAAATTTCTACTGAAATGCTGGAAAAGGGAAAGAAAAATAATACAAAAGAAAAAGATAAAGAGAGATAAAAAGAATATGAAACAGATAGTGATTCAGAGGATGACTTATTTTAAGTAATGTTGGCTGCTCAACTCACTCCTTTTGTGACTATAAATTATAGTTCTGTAAGTAGCACCACAGGAAATCAGGATGATAGTGACTGCTCATGTAAAAACGAATTGGTACAAATTTAGAGACCACATCAAGTGTTACGGATTGCTCCAGCACAGGTTGCACAAATTGCTCAGAGACAGATTGTTCCACCACCTGTGATAAATCCACTGGTTACACCTATACCAATAAAAACCACCACAGGTAGCGAATGTACAGAGAGTGCGTAGACCAGTTGCAACTGCTCTAGTGGATATTAATTAAAAAGCATGGGAAAGAAGCCTTGGTACTGACAAGCGATTATCATTTTGGCACATTACTACGTTAACACAAGTAAGCATATTTAGGCAGTCAGCAACTTTTACAGTTTTTTGGGACTGAGTATGAAGTGTTATTGTGCTGCTTTACCTGCCATTTCTGGAAAAAACATAAATGTTACAATTCCACATTTACTCTGTATGTTTGCATGTTGTGTTTTCATGATTGCATATAATAAAAGAAGAATTTGTACAAGGAATCATATTACAAGAGATTTTGGTATCAGAGCACTGTACAGCATAACAATAGCAAATATAAAGAGCAAATATAAAGAGTCACAGGAACATAACACAAGCAGTAACAGTAGTGAATGATAATAAGACAAAAGTAAGGAAGTGCAGGTAAACAGTGGATTCAAAGTGGCATGGATCATCACATCAGACAGGAAGGAGACTATTCAGTAATCTCTTTTTAACTTCCTTTTAGAAATGATTAAATGAGGGGTTGGTTCTTGTCTTGGGAGGTAGAGAGTTACAAAGGTTTGGGGCAATTCCGGCGAAAGTTATTTTGTAAGTTTTCTTTTTGTAAAACTTTGGAGATTCAGTATTAGAGAGTGAATACTAGAAGAGGATCTGTTCCCTCCCGATAGACCATGTGCTTTAGTTTTCTTGAGGCATGGAGTTGGTAATTGGTCCCTATAGTTGTGGCACTGACGTGATTCAGCATGGAGAAGTTATTGTCCAATGCTATTCCTAGGGATTTTGCCACATCAACGATATATATGGAGAGCACTTTAAGGCAGTGAGAAGTGGGAGCCAGTTTTTGACGTTAGAGGTGGAGTTGAGTGGAGAGATTAGTAGGAATTTAGTTTTGAGGGCATTAGATTTGAGGTGATTAAGAGTCAGCTAGTGTTGAGTTTTGGTAAGGATGTTATTGAGGGTGTTGATGTCATCCAGAGAGGCAATCTTCATGTAAAGTAGTGTGTCATGAGCTTACATGTGGTAGGAGATGGTAGAGAGCTTCAGGATTTTGGTTACGGGTTCCATGTAAAGATTGAAAGTGAAGTACACCGATCATGACAGGCGTCTGGTCAGATAAGGTGTGATCGATAAGGAATCTTTGAGATCTGTTTTGTAGCAATGAGCGGAACCATTTTAAGGCAGTACCAGAGAGACCCGTCCTGTGTTCTAAGAGGTTCAGGAGAGTCTCGAAATTGACCTTGTCAAACGCTGATGAGAGGCCAAGTAAGATTAGGGGACAGGATTCATTTTGATCAAGTAAGCATAAAGCATCATGGACAATGTGGACCATGGCACTTTCAGTTTTGTGACCTAGTCTAAAAACAAATTGGCGGAGGTTGGGGAGTTGGTGATGAGCAATGTGACTGCAGAGTTTGGCTAAGTTTGGGATGCTGGAAATGGGTCAGTAGCTTTTGGGATCCAAAAGGTCGGCGTTGGGCTTTTCTTAAATAGATGTGACTTGACCACATTTTAGACAGTTCAGTATAGCGCCTTTCATAAGAGAGGAGTTGATAATTCTGGCCCATAAAGGTATAAGGAGCTGTGATACTCATTATCGAGATCTTTGAATCACTTTGAATCCTAATGTCCCTGATAAAGTAATTATGGTTGCTCATGTCAGCCAGTATGATGGCATTTTCTAACAGTTTCCTGATGTTTTTGCAGAAAAACTAAATCTCTTCCAGGCCAGGATTTCAAGCACATAATTATTCTCAAGAAGTCAGTGAAACCCTCAGTTAAAAAATTTGATAAAGTTTCACTCCTTAATGTTGGACCCACTAAAAAGTCAATTATAGAGATGACGAATTTAGGAGTGAATACGGAGATAGAGTGCTTGGAACATTTAGCCTTTGTCTTTCTAGTGCCCATGGATGGTGGTTAAAACAGTCATTGCCCAATACTTCAAAGGAACTTCCAGTGTTAGGTCAGTTGCAAATTTTCATTGTCATGGAGGTTTTGCCCACATATCATCATATTGCTTTGAGTGATAATCCAAGTCATTAACATCCTTTTGTTAAGCCTTTAGGTGCTTACTTCTTTGTAAGGATACTCTTTAGATTGGCTTCACCAGCTGTCTGCTTTTAATATGTGATGAGAAAGGTTTTGGAAGCAGTACGGCATGTCCGATTTTAAGGATCATATCTTAACTTTCGGTAAGGCTAGGCACAATCATGCAGAGACTCTTCATCACATGAGATTCTTGATAAAGAAAGGAGAAAATCTTGTTCAGTCCAGCGAGTGCACTTTAGAATTTGAGCAGGTCAAAACCCACCTAGGAAAGATGCCCAATTTAGGACATTCCAAAGTTCTTGGGAGAATCATCCTGAAATTGATGTCAGTCTTAGGAGGTTTGGGACAGTCGTAGCTCAGCTGCACAATGGAAAAGAAAAAATGTTTGACTTTACCTCTCATTCATTCAAAGAAGCTGAAGAGCATTATTCAGTGACTGGGCTGGAAACCATGGCATGCATGTGGGCTATGAAGAGCTTCAAATGTTATCTGTCAAGTTTGCCATTCATTGTCAAGAGTGACTACAGGCTGTTGGTACTTGTGTTTGCTTGTAAAGGTAGAAAGACTGCTATAGCAGTTATCAGTAGGTGGCTGGTGGGCATACAGGAGTTGAATTTTGAAATAGAGAATATGCCTGGTTCCAGGAACTCTGCAACTGATTGTCTAGGTTGCCATTGGATAATAATGTGAGTGTAGAGGAGTGCTCACCTGTGTTATAGGTTTGTTTGATAACTTTGATGAAGGTTGAGTGAGAGATAGCCATGAGGGATGATTTGTTATTTGAGATGACTAAGATATGTTGTGAATGGCTCGCCCACTAATAGTGAAATAAATGTTCGGGAGGCTTGGTCTGAGGTTGTAAGAGATGTGTTAAGCTTGGTGGAGGATGTGTTGTGCAGAGGTGAGAAAAGGATTCCAACTTCCAAGGCAAATTAGTGCATCTTGATCATGATGGACATCTAGGCATGAATTTTACTAAAGCGAGACTGAGGGAACAGTATTAGTGGGCGGGCATGAGCTGGATGGTGGAGACTGTTGTGAAAGAATGTTTTTTGTGCGTGCCTACTGTTAAATCTAAAATAGCAAGACAGGCACCTTTATCGCTCTGACAAATGTTGGGCATGGATCTTTTAGGCACTTTTGAATTTTTACTGCCATTAGAATGGTTTGTTGAAATTCAGATGGACTATGTAACAAAGTGGATCACATCAAAGGCCCCGGTTCACAGAACTAACTTAAGACAAAATACTAAACCTACGACCATTTTGGTATTCACAGAAGGCACTTACTCATTTTAATATTCACAGAAGGCACTTACTCATTTCGGTATTCACAGAAGTTAGGAGTCCTAACTTTAGGACTCCTAAATGCCTTCTGCGAATACCAAAAGTCTTAAAGTTAGGATTTTTCTCAGTTTTAGGAGTCCTAAAGTTAAGAGTCCTAACTTTACTACTCCTATATTGAGAAAAATCTAAACTTTGAGACTTTCGGTATTCACAGAAGGTATTTAGGAGTCCTAAAGTTAGGAGTCCTAACTTTACTACTCCTAAACTGAGAAAAATCCTAACTTTAAGACTTTCGGTATTCACAGAAGGCATTTAGGGGTCCTAAAATTAGAACTCCTAACTTCTTTGAATACCAAAATGAGTAAGTGCTTTCTGTGAATACCAAAATTAGTAAATGCCTTCTGTGAAAACCAAAATGGTAGTAAGTTTAGGATTTTGTCTTAAGTTAGTTATGTGAATCGGGCCCAAAGTGTTTAGTTTCTGTGACTACCAGCAGGGTTACAGAATTTCTTAAGGAAGAATTTGCTAGAGAAGCTGCTCCTGAGACCATTGTTAGAGGCAATTCTTACTGTTTATTCTGGATGAGGTGTGTGATTTTTTGAAGGATTTGCCCATCTGACATCAGACTATGGCATCATATTCACCACAAGGCAATGATGTGGCTGAGTTTTTTTTACCAAATTAGGGAAGGGGTGTGTGCAATTGAGGGTTTCTATGATGGAAGTTTTGAAAGAAAGTCTGTGGACTCATTGAATCAAGCTTCAGAACATCATAGGTGAGTTGCCTCATGACGGCATGAAAGAGAGCAAGACTGTCTCGATAGTTGAATACTAGATGATTGTTTCCAGGGAGGAGGAAATTGTGTGCTGAAGGTGATTGACATATTACAAGAGTGATGAGCCACCAGAAGAGGTACAGGTCTTATTATGTTGGCTCTCACAAAGTGAAAAAGGTAACTAGTCACAATATTGAAAAAAAATATTGACTGGACAGAATATCGAGTTTTTGGTGTTGAATGGACAGAATATCGAATTGCAAAAATGTAGTGGTGCAGAATCTCGAAATGCAGGTAGGAAAAATCGAGTTCCACAATATCGAATTTAGTAATATCGATTTATTTTAGTGTTTTAAGTGTTAGTATATGTGTTAAAAGTATATATTATTTTTGTAATGTATGTTTGAATTTTGTAAAAGTAATGAAATTTATGTTAATTCATTTTAGTGTAATTTAATTCTGTAGCGAGATGTGGGTTTATAGAGGAATAAGGTGGAAAGTAATTAAATTATAATATATATCTATATTTTAGCATTATTTAGAATTAATTATATATATTTTTTTTTGCCTAATTTAATTCTGTATCGGGTTGTGGGTTTATTGGGGAATAGGGTGGGAAGTAATGTAATTGAAATAATTTATTTATTATTTTATTACTTAATACATGTATACTTATTAATTTATATTGTTAATTATTTTATTATTAATTAATTATGAATGGATTAATAATAATTAATTGGTAATTATGTTAATTGTGTAATTTTGTTTAATAATTAGTAATTATTTAATTAATTAGTGAATTAATTATATGAATTTAATAATATGTTACAATATGTAGGTGATGTTTATAGGGGAAAATGGTGGGAGGTAAATCCATTTTTACAAAATAAATTAAATAATTAATGTTAATTATATTGCAGGAGTGTGTATTTTCAATTATTCCACTACACTATCCAACACATTCCTTACTGTTGTACTCACTGGAGTGGGAATAGTAATTTTGACCCTTTCGCTATCCAACGCTTTCCCTACTGTTGAGTTCACTGGAGTGGGAATAGTAATTTTTACCCTCCCGCTATCCAACGCTTTCCCTACTGTTGCACTCACTGGAGTGGGAATAGTAATTTTTACCCTCCCGCTATCCAATGCTTTCCCCTCTTTTGCACTGACTGGAGTGGGAATAGCAAATGTTACCCTCCCGCTATCCAACGCTTTCCCTACTGTTGCACTCACTGGAGTGGGAATAGTAAATTTTACCCTCCCGCTCTGAAATGCTTTCCCTAGTGTTGCACTCACTGGAGTGGGAATAGTAATTTCTATCTACCCGCTATCCAACATTTTCCCTAATGTATCACTTGCCGGAGTGGAAATCGAAATGTTATCTTTTACGCTTGGAATTTTTTCAGCATTGTTATCTTTAATGTAGTGTAAAATATATATATATATATTTTTTTAATTCATTTTAATGTTTTAATGTATTATATATAATTTATTTTAATATTTATATTATAGGTTTATTTATATCTATATGTAGTTATATTTTAAGTTATGTTTTTAACATTTTATAATTAAAAATAATTATTTTTTATATTAAGTTAATATATATATAATTAAAAATGTATGTTTACTTTTTCTTTACATTTTATGTATTATTCATTATTTTTAACATTGTTTAATTAATTTAAATGTAATTATTTTAAGTATGTTTTATTTAATTATATTTATTATTTAATTAATGTTATGTTACTTTTAAGATATTTAAAACATTCAATATTCAAAAAAATATTCAAATCACGGGGCTCATTTATGAGCCCTTGTGTCACTTTTACACCACTGGTGCGTCACTTTTTGTAACGCACCAGCAGTGTAAAAAATGCGCCTTATTGCGCATCATTTACAAAGTGACACATCTAGGTAGATGCGCCACTTTGTAAACTCCTGTGCTACATTATACCTGCGCCAGGTATAATGTATGCAGGGGGGGTGTTCCCACGCAAGAAAGGGTCATAGAAGTGACGCAGTGAAATCTACCAGATTTCACTGCGCCACTTCTAGGACTCAAATGCGTCAAAATCTTACACCTGCCCCTCAGCAGGCGTAAGACTGATGCAAGCCCTTTCACATGGGGCTTGCCCCATGTGAAAGGACACATTGCTGGGGTTGCGTCACTTTTGTGACACACTCCAGCAATGCGTCACTTTTGCGCCATACAGATACGTCAGAAATACTGACGTATCGGTAACTCCTTGAGACATGATGCGTCATACAGTAAATATGATGCATCAGGTATGTCGCAAGGAGTGCGCACTGAGAAGTGACGCATCACTGCTTTCATGCAGCCATGCGTCATTTCTCATAAATGAGGCCCTATATTTTTAACATCGATATTTTGGATTCAATATTTTTGCACTTACCTGTTTGTAGATAGGAAGTCGATATTCTGATCCTCGATATTTTCATCTCAATATTTTAGTAGCTCAATATTCCTCACATCGATATTCTGTCAATGATCAGTGAAAAATAGTGTTTGGGTGGTGAATTATGAAATTCTGGTTAAAATCCCCAGAACTGTGAAAAAAAGTACCTCTGACTGTTTGGGCCCTTTAAAGATCAAACAAGATAAAACAACATGGTGGTGTTGGACCTAAGTAATGTGTGGAGCATGTCTCACCTGGTGAGATCCACTGCTGGGTTTTCTAACTCGAATGAGTATGGAGACACAAGGGCTGAGTCGTTGCCTACTAGTTTAAGAATTTTGAAGAGGATCTGCTTGGCGCATCCTGTCAAAGTAGGACCAAGTCACCCTTAAAAATGAAAGGCAAACAAAAGAAACGCCATTGCATGCGAGCAACAAAGCTGCTACTTAAAAATGCACAAATCCAGGCCTGAAGCACCCCTTTAATGCACAGCAAGAGGGCTAATTTACCAATTAGTTTGCTTCTGTGATGCCCTTAAAGGGGCAGGGGTACTGCCACATTCTGTACGTGCCTTGGGGGGATTGTAGGAGTTGCAGAAGACTCTGGAATGTTTAAAAAATACCAACCCTACCGTTGGTTTAAGTACTCAGAGCTTAAGCTTTTGCTTTTTGGTTCTGGAGTGTGGGATTCCTTGTGATTAGTCCTATGACTGTGATGGAAGTCTAATGGTAGTGAAAGAAAGACTCTTACATAGGAATACTTTATAAAAAATGTTGATGTTGGCAGTACAATGATTTCCCATAGTAATGAACGCTTGTGTTTATTACCTCTGTATCCTTTGAATCCAGTGGTGGTAGAAGTATGTATGAAGATATGTACATGCTTTTACTAATGTGGTGACACCTTGTCAAAGCCAGTAGGCTTGCTTTGTTATAATAAAATCCTCTTCTATTGTAAAGCCACCTCTAATATAGGTGTGTGATATCATGGGTATGGACTTCAGGATCTACTAGGGGTTCAATATGATATAAGGGGTGTCATCAAGGGTATTTCCACCTATCTGATGCACATATTTCCAATTTAATGCATAGTATATACTAGTAATAAAAATCTTCTCTTTGTAAAATGAAAAGGCATTGGCTGGACAATCATTTTTGGAGTGTTGTTGTTGAGCACCAGCAAGCCCGGGTTACTGTAGCACACCATCTCCTCTGTGTAGGCATTGGACTGCTCTTTTCCTACTCTAAGAGACTCAAGTTTTACAATGGGTGACCTGGTCCCCAGTAAAGAGGTGATTGCAGAAGTATTACTTGTGAAAGAATCCCATACTTTGTAACTAAAAAACCAATACTAACAGGTAGTAAATGCTTTGACCATGTTCCTTTCCTGTTCTATAGGGGTTGGAATATTTTCAGGGTGTTTTCTTTCCTCTAACTGTTGTTGTTTTAAATGTTGTAGTTGGATAAAAGTAGTTGTGTTGTGGCTTGATGTCAAGGGGGAGGGTGGAATGTTTGCTATGTGAGCAGTTTTTATCCTAGGGTCCAGGGACCCCTATGGGTCCACAATGCTAAATCATGGGGTGCATGACTGTTTAGAAAAAAGTAATTTTAGCTGATTAATTAAGTATACAAACATTTTTTTAAAAAGTAAATGCTTTGTAAATGTGGAACATTTTTAAACTGAAGGATAAATAATTATGTGTCTGATTCACAAAGGTAAACGTACACTTTTTTGTAAAATTACTACTTTTTGGTGGTCACAAACTTTGTGTGGAGTTTTATGACTCTGCACTCCCTATACGTATGTGTGTGGAGTTCTCCACCCCAATTGCGGGGTCTCCAAGTGTGGAGAACTGGGCACACATAAGTATATAGGGAGTGCAGAGTAGTGAAACTCCGCATCTAGGGGGTCATTAGAATGATGGGCGCCCGCCATCCTGTCGGAATTTGGGACCGCCCGCCATAAGGGCGGGGGTCCCGTGGGGGGTATTAGGATGTGCCCACCGCAGTGGCGGGCACACCCTCATTTTTAGCATTGTGGCAGGCGGTGCTCTCTGCACCGCCCACCACAATGCTAAAAAAGCATTTCAGCATTTGCATTAACAAAGCGGCAGGCACCGCGCGTTGCCTGGCGCTTTGTTGATGCAAATGAAGGGGGGTACCACAGGTACCCCCCGTGTGCACCCCAACCTTTGCTTCACTCTGAGGGCCCGCAGGGGCCCCCCAGAGTGAAGACCGCATGCCTTTCCGTGGCGGCATTGCCGCCGTGGAAAGGCACCTAACAACAACCATCATAATATGGCTGGCGGTGTATGATAGACACCGGCACCATATTATTCCTTTTCCGCCCCGGCCGCAAGACGACCGGGGCGGAAAAGCGGCAGACGATCTTTCCGTCCACCGAGGTCCCCCCCGCCATACTAATATGGCGGGGGGGAAACTAGTGTGGATGTCAGGCGGATTGCCCCTGCCAGGCTGGTGGTGGCTACCGCCAGCCTGGCGGGGGCAATCCGCCCGACATCATAATGGGCCCCATAGTTTGTGAATACCATTATGTAATAATTGTACACAAAAGTGTAAGTTTATCTATGTGAATCAGTCCCTAAGTTGGTATCCTATTTTCATTAGTGGGAGCAGTGCAGCACAGCAAATAACATTTAGTATGGATGACTGGTCAACTCAATTGAAGCTCTGGAATGTACCAACAAAAATAGAGCATGCAGCAGGAGCCAAAAAGACAAAGTGATACGCTGGAGTGGTGAAAAAAATGTCACCTTTTGGAAGTAAAACAAACATTTTAATGAATCAAACCTTCCAATTAAAATTACATTTTTGAATTGTGCATTTTCTTCTGTTCAGGAATTAGATCAAATATTTCATAACTATCATAACTTGTGTATTTGTTTGATGTATACTTTTTTGTGTATTGGTTTAAGGTTTTTTTTATTTTTTATTTTTTATTTTTTTTATTAGATTTTTCCCCTTTTTATAACATGTACAGGGCACATAGACAGTAAAGCTTTATACATAATACATCTAACTTATACAGCACTAATTATTACAAAAAGAGAGAAAAGAGAGAAAAAATATCTGCATGTAATTGCATTCTTAAATTAAGTCCAACTGACAAAAATAGATAATCATCATACTATGATATAACACAGAGGTACAGAAAAAAGAAACAGTCAAGAGGGAAAACAAAAGAAAAGAAAAAAGGGAAATGTAAAAGAAAAAGACACCAAGCCAATAAAATGTCTATTGACTAATATTCCCTTCTTTCCATCGTTTAATCGGACCCCATATTTGTGTACCCAACATTTTTCCCTTCTTCCCCTTCCTAGCATATATAGCAGATTCTAACTTATATATTGATAGTAATTTGGCTAACCACTGATGGCAGGTCGGGGGGAGGGGATCTAGCCATGCCGAAGCTATGCATAATCTTAAAACTGCCATTGCCAAAAATATAAAACTTCCACTCCATAACTGTCCCTCCTCTTCGACTCATAGTAATATTATTGATGAGGTTAATGCAATTTCAATTCCTAATGCATTATTTAGAAAGTTCTCTATATCTTTCTTTGTTGAGTCTAAGTGCGGGCATATAGCAAAGATATGTTCTAGATCCGCTTCTATATTATCGCATCTAAAACATCTAGTACCTGATAGTGCTCCCCATTGGGCAAGTTTGGCTGGTGTATAGTACAGATGATACAGGACTTTATAATGTTGGGACTGTAATGCGGCTGAACACAACATCTTCTGACCCATATCTAATGATAGATAAAACTGATCTCGACCTATCTCTAAACCAGTTGCCCATTTATCCGCCCATTTCTCCAAATCATCTTTCTTCGAGTTTAACAGTTCTGAATAAAACCTCTTAATCGTACAGTCCATACCTACTTGTATAACCTCCATTATAGAATTTTTTGCAAATCCCGCAGCGCCACCCTTTTTTTTATTAATAAAGCTTCTGACTTGAAGCTATTTAAAAAAGTGTCTTGTTTGTAAGCCATAACTTGCCTGTAACTCTGTAAATTGCATCATGCCTTGTGGGCTCAAAATATCACCCAGTTTCCAAATTCCTTGCCTCCCCCACTCATTGAAAACTGCATCGGAAAAAACCTCGCTAGGAAGATTAGGGTTGCCATCAATTCTTGGTTTAAGGTTTTAATGGTATACATTGCTCAGGTAGGGGTCCCTGGCTCCCTCTAATGATTCAGTGTAGGTCCACAAAAATAAAAAGGTTAATAACCCCTACCCATAGTCATTACCTTCTTCTTTAAATGTGGACTGGCATCTCCCAGTCATATTGGAAAATGAGGCCCAGGACACACCTTTTTCTCTAACCCACACTCTTCTAACGCTGGAATAAATTTTATGTTTTTGTCAAATTCCCTTAAAACTAAATGTCAAACAGAGAAGCTTCCTCGAATACTCTCTGATCATAATCCCCTAATTTGCTCAATAAATATAGTGCCAGCCAAAGTTGAGACTATATCTTGGCTATTTGAGAAAATCCTTCGAGAAGATGTGAAATACTGTGCCAATATGAGAGAATTGGTCCCCACCTTTTTAGCTGACAACTCAGGTAGTGCCTCGATTGATATAGTTTGGATACCTTGAAAGCTGGGATTCAGGGAGAGACCGTACAGTACTCAATGAGAGTAAACAAGCTAGAGAGGGGGACCATGTGCGGCCTGCAAGAGAACCTTAGGCAGTCAGAAGAAGAGCTGTCAAAAGCTACAAGCAGGGCCAATGCGACCGACGAAATTTCTAAAATCCAAAGTCAGCTAGCAATCGCCAAGGCAGCAATCACCAATATTTTCACTGATAAAGCAGTGAGGAAAGCTGCTGCAAGGAAAGAAATGGTCTATAAAGTCAATCAATTAGTGGGTCCTTAGTTAGCCGTGCGTATGTTACAACAAGCCACTTCCAACCTGATTCATGAAATACACAACCCCGTGGAGGGCTCAATATCTGACCCAGAGCTTATTAGAGAGGTCTTTTGGAGATTTTACTGGACTATATACACGGTAGAAGGACGGGAGGGGGCATAATCGAGATAGAAAGATACCTAGAGAGTGGGGATTATGACAAACTGGATTAAGAGGATCAGTGTATGCTGGAACAACCCCCTAATTAGGAGGAACTCTTAATTATCATTCAAAACCTCCCAAAGGGGAAAGCCACTGGGTTGGATAGCATCCCTTCTGAGTTCTATCTAACATTTTTAGAACAAATTAAAAGCATTCTATTAGAACTATTTACCCACATTTTTAAAGGTGGTCAACCTCCTAGCTTCTGGTCCAGGGCTAAAATATTAATATTCCCTAAAAAGAATAACCCCTCGGAACAGCTAGGATCCTACCGCCCCATCAGGCTCATTAATGCAGACTCAAAAATGTACTCAAAGATGTTGGCAAATAGGGTTGCTCCTATTGTGCATAAGGTGATTATGCGATGTCAACACAGCTTTGTGCCTGGAAAGTCTACTATTAATCACATACATAGAGTGACTACCCTATTTGATAGTACTGAGGTGGCAGGAGATCCTATGGCATCAATCCTTCTAGATGCCGAGAAGGCGTTCGATAGGGTCTCATTGCACCTCTTACGGGCTACTATGGCCAAGGTCGGGTTTAAGGAAAGCGTTATTAAGGCAGTACAGAATCTATATATTAACCCCAGGGCAGTGGTATCTGTGAATGGAAGCCTTACCAAAGAATTTACAATCTCTCTTGGAACTCTACAGGTGTGTCCATGCTCGCTTCGCTATATATATTGCCCCCTTTATTTGTAGACTGGAGAGAAATGGGAATATACCACCAATTTTGCTCCAAAACAATCCAACTAAATCTCTGGCATACAGCGATGATGTAGCTATTGCCACTGCCGATTCTCAATCAATCAAATTAAACTTATAAAGCTCCTGGTTGCACAAACCTGTGCGTCCCCGCGCTACGACAAGGTCCCAAGATCAGAGAAAAAGGAAAGAAAGAGAGGAGGAATCAAACAATGGAATTATCCGATGTAAAGAGCCATGTCTTCATCTTTTTCCGAAAAACCGTCTCGGACACTTCCCGTTGAAACTCCACTGGAAGCTTATTCCAGTAAGATGCTGCAAGGAACCTGAAAGAGAGTCCGCCCATCCTGGCTCTTCTGACAGCAGGTATGCATACTTGCCCTGTACCACTGGATCTTAGACCTCTTGTGGGAACATACGGGCTGAGGAGATTGTGTAAGTAGGAAGGGCTGTTCTTCTGCAAAATCCGATGACTAATGCTCATGGCCTTAAACATGATCCTAGCACAGCTATGCCAAATATTGAGGAAGCCACTAACTTTGGCCTAGTCTCCGGCTATGCTCTTAATCAAGGGAAGACTCAAATTATTTTAAACAAAACAAGCAGAAGGATCGATCCCCGGGTGGTTGAGACAGCTACTTATTTGGGGGTGGCCATCTCCTCTAACCTTGAGAATTTGGTAGACATAAATTTAAAACCAATGGTGGGCTCAATACAGAAAGACTTACGCCTCCTAGATAATCTTCATCTGTCCATCATTGGCAGTGTGAACGCAGTTCAAATTGTTTACTTCCCAAAAATCCTGTACCTATTTAGATCAATCTGTCTGGAATTTACAAACCATTGGTTTAAGGCAATAGAACGCACGTTTGCCAGCTTTATTTGGGCCTATGCGCAACCCTGGCGTGCTTATAAATTACTTACTCTCCCTAAATATAGAGGGGGTTTGGCTCTCCCTAACCTAAAGATGTATTATTGGGTGTCAGTAGTACTATACAGTAGCAAGCTCATACAAAACCTGGGGGAGGAGGACCCCCTGGGGGGCGATTCACCAACAATTTTTCAACTATTGCTTGGCAGCAAAAGCAGAGGCTTTCTTTGGAGACATATGTATGATAGCTACCATAAAAAGTTACATTTAAAACTCTCTACAGAGGGTTTAAAGTGTGAAAGGTGGTGATGAAAATGCTGAGGCTAGGTCAATTTTCATACTATACTCCCCTAGTAGAGACCCCTATACTTCCAGGAGCCATGTTTAGAGATAATTGCCTGCTTAGGTAGAGCAGGGTAGGATTAGTACAATTAGGATGCTTCTTCACCCCAGCCGGGATTAAATCTTTTGAAATGCTGAAAACTGAGTACCACTTGGACTGCCAAGATTTTTTTAAATACCTACAAATGAGGTATTTCTTACACCTGAACTAGGAGGGAGAGTATGGGGTGAAGAGACAGCTTCTATCAAATCAATCATCCAATCCAGGGTCCATATCATTGAAGGAGTTTACTCCTCCCTTATACCAATGCTTCCGGATGATCTAGAGCACAGCTTTCCAAACTTTTCATGTTGGTGACACACCTTTTTGTGAAAAAATGTTCAGGGACACAGTAACGCGAGCGAGCCCAAACCACCCAAGGGGGGTCGGGCCCCACGCTCCACACACACACACCCCACACACAACCCCCCACACACACCCACATACCCACACAACATAACACACAGCCCCACACACACCAGACCCCCCACACACCCCCCACACACACACCCCACACCCACACACATACCCACACAACATAACACACAGCCCCACACACACAGAACCCCATGTAACCCCCCACACACACACAACCCCACACACACAACCCCCCACACACACACCCCTGACACACACACAACCCCACACACACAACCCCCCCACACACACATACACAACCCCACACCCACAACCCCCCCACACACACACACCCACACACAAACCCCCCCACACACACCCACACACACAATCCCACACACACACACAACCTCACACACACACACACACACAACCCCACACACATATACAACACCCCCCACACACACAACCCCACACACACACACAACCCCACACCCCACCCACACACACAACCCCACACAACCCCACACTCACACACCCCCCACCCTTCCACATACACACACACAACCCCACACATGCCCACACAACCCCACACACACACACAACCCCTCACACACACAGACAATCCCCCCACACACACAACACCACACACCCACACAACCCCACACAATCCCCCCCCCACACACAACCCCACAAAAAAACACAACCCCACACAACCCAACACACACACACAACCCCACACACACGCACAACTCCACACACACACACACACCCACACACACAACTCCACACACAAAGAAATGCAAGTGTCCGTCTGTAACACAACTGGTGCTCATGTAAAGCTCTCTGATACCTTTGGCTATAGTTTCTTCAACAAAAAAAGTTTGGCAAAAGCTGCGTGGTAAAGCGTAAAGGATGTTTTCTACCATTATTTATCAACGTAATTGCTTTCTTAGAATTACCCAACTTGGCTACACTGATGGTCGATTGGTCCCCAAGCTACATTCACTTAAGAATCGCCTGTTTGAGTACTTTGAAGCCCTGGAGAGAAATCAATATGAGGTTTTATAAAAACAATAGTTTCTTCTGAGTGCTGATATGTATTTCATCCGTAGCCTCCAGGAGCACATGCGTGTAAGTGTGTGTGTGTGAGTTTCGGAAAACCTACAGTACCACAGAGTGCAACACCATACAATAGAATACAATACTATACAGCAAATTAGGAAATGCTCTGAGCTTTTCACATTTACATCAGCTGGCCGATATCATAGTCACATTTAACAGTTACAATACATCAGTTGACTATATCGTATACACCTGGAATATATTGATCCATCCTCAAACATCACAAAGATGCAGCAGGCGTCTGCAGATTTAAGCCAATTCAAAACTTTGAGAATTATGTAGAATAGTCCTTGTGTGAGTGAATCTTTAATACTTCGGCCACCTCACAATTTCCTAAACATCAAGTATTTGTAAATTATGTCCATAGTTTTTACAATACCATCCATACCCAAATAGCCAACATTGAAAGGGCCTAAAATGCTTTCCTATGCAATCTATTGATTGTAAATGAACAAATCCATTATTTCACTCATAAAAAATACAGTATTTACTTTATACAGTTAGAAATGCACTGTGAAATTACTACTGCGCATACATTTTTAACACCTTGGCTGCTAAGGCAATTCCCATACTGTGCTGGAAATTGCTATTCTTCTTTATTTATGACGAGCTCAGCTCGTCATAAGCACAGCTCCAGTGTGCCACATGACGAGCTGAGCTCGTCATGAGCAGGGAAGGGGTTAAATACAGTCACTGAATCACAGCAGAATATACTGATTTCCGTATTTTGCTTCTATGCCTACTGTAGACGTGCACAGTGAACATAAGCTCTTTTATATCACCTTCATGAACACAGTACATACCCAACCTCAGATACCTACATGCTAGTACTACTTGCACACTCACAAAACCATATACAGTCAACACTAAAACACATAAAAAACGGCACTTTTACAAGCTTTGCATCCATGGCGTCCAAAAACCACCTCAGCACACTCATACCCTCAGAAAACATATGAGACTTTCAAAGACCAACACGGTTGCATGCAGCAAAATGCATGCATATACCTCTGCACGCACATGACATTACACAAACTCGTACGTGCAGACGTGTGTCACACATAGAAGCATGTATATAACCATATACACAAATGCTTTATGCTTGTGAACATATGCACCCGAGTACTTCGCAGGTCTTTAAAAGACCATTTACATGTTAATGGGGCTTTGTTGTGAATCGTCAGCCCCCATAGAGCAGAGTGTCTCGGAGTCCACGCTGCTGCAGCAGACTCCGAGACACTCTTTAAAAGGAATGCCTCTTAATTTTAGCAGCAGTTATGTGCTAAGTGCCCTGTCATCCTGCGACACCCCCACCACTTGCAGGCGACACAGTACTGTGTCGGGACACACAGTTTGGAAAGCTCTGATCCAGAGAAAACCTCCCAGAAATGGCAGGAAAATGTAGCTATATCCGCTGAGGGATTTAAGCATGTCTGTTCTCTTTCCCAAACCATTCTCATGTCCACCATACTTCAGACACAGTTCTATAAAACCTGCTTTTTTCTTTATTACATGCCAGACAAAATCGCCAAATGGGGAAACGGCAAGGGAACATGCTGTCCTAGATGCAATGCTTTCAAAGCGAATTCAGTTTATATTTTTGCCTTGTGTAGTGGGTTAACGACTACTCTATTACAAGAAGTGAAGTGAAGTAATTCTGCTAGGGGCCACCGATCTGGACTCTCCCGGTACCAGCCACAAGCTAATTTTTATTGCAATGGCGGTCCTACGATTATGCATAGCCTCTGCATGGCTGGATACAATGGCACCGTCCTTTCAACAATGGTTAGCTAGACTTTTAGCTATTTCTAATCTGGAGGTTGAAGGCTAAGCAACGGCGGATTAGGGGTCTAAACTTTTGGTCTCCTCTGCTACAATGGAGTTTGGCTCAGAGCACAGTTCAAACTTGAAGCTTTTAGTTTAATTTTGTTTAACTATTTTTGTTGTTTCTGTTTTTTTCTTGTCTACTATAAAAAAGTTTTGTTGCTTTATTCTAATATGCAAGACTCAAATGTATGATGCCTCAAAATACATATGCCATCTATAGTAGTACATGTACAATGATATTTTTAGGTGTGTACCTGTCTGACCTGGGTGGGTGTGGGTAAGGGTGTTAACTACTAATGTAAAAATCCAAAAAAGATTATTTTAAAAAAAAAAGAAAAAAGGAAAATTAGGCCCTGGAGAGCAGCTTTATTTTGGTATTAGTGGTGTACCAATGTGTCTATTAAATGCGTGGAGAAGACCTGCCTGCTGCCCATTTGCTGCAGAGGAAGGAACACTTTGCATGTCTTTCAATGTATTGTCCACATCTGATAAAGTTCAGATATTTTGTGACCACAACACTCTGAGGTATTCAGGATTCTATGCTCCACTTTCCCCCAAGCTGGAATCAAACAGCTTTCTGGTAGTGTTGCCACCCAGGTAGCAACACTGCAATGGATGATTATAAATAAGCATCCATTCAAATGTGTTAATAAAATGTATTTCTTTTGTATGGAAAGTCCTTTATAGTGCTTCATAAATGAAAGATAAGGCACGTTTCACCCTCTGGTGTGCTGGGAGGCCAGGGGCTTTTACAAGGCTCATGACTGAAAGATGATTGTTTGTATATACAACTCAGTGAATATATGACAAAACAAAGCATTCAATTACATTGCATGCTTTTAGAACGCAGTCTTTACATCACAACTACCGTTACATTGCATGTTTTTACAACACATGCCATTACAACACATTTTTTAAAACTACCATTATGACACATTCCATTACAACGCATACCATTACAATGCATACCATTACAACGCATAATACTTTTAGGGAAACAGTAGGGTCAGTTTTGGATAGTGTAGGGGTGAATATTACTATTCCCACTCCAGTGAGTGCAACAGTAGGGTGAGTGTTGGATAGTGTAGGGGTATAAATTACTACGTTTTGGATAGTGTAGGGGTAAACATTACTATTCCCACTCCAGTGAGTGCAGCAGTAGGGAAAGTGTTGGATAGTGTAGGGGTAAAGATTATTATTCCCATGTACCCCAGAACCCATACCCACCCTTATACTAAATAAATCTCCATTACTTACTTTATAATGCATTGTAATGGCATGCGTTGTAATGGTATGCATTGTAATGGCATGTGTTGTAGTGACATGTATTGTAATGACGTACATTGTAATGGCATACATTGTAATGGCATAGGATGTAAGGGCAGTTGCGCTGTAACAGTTGCATTGTAAAGGTAGGCCTTTGTAATGACTGCAATGTAATGGATGTTTCCCAACTCAGTGGTCCATAGAGAAATAAATCTTATATTGCTCATTATAAGGGAGGCACTTATGTGGGCGCTGAGGTCAAGAATCAGTTTGAAAGGAAAGGGTCCATAATGCTGTCTGGATGCGGGTGTCTTCCAGGGACCACTGGGTTGTAGCATCTTTCAGTCATGAGCCATGAAAAAGAATCAGGCCTGCTAAGAGCCCTCAGGGGATGAAACACTTTGGTTGACCTTTCATCTAGGAAGCATTAAAAAATTCATTCAACACAAAAGAAAGAAATGGGCATATGTAGGTAATTTCCATTTTGTGATTCTCAAATAGCGATTTTTAAGGAATTGCTATTTGAGAATTGCAAAATGGAATGTAGGTAAAAAATCGCAATTTTTTTGCGAATTTCAAAAATTCCTTAATTGCGATTCGCAAATTGCAAATCGCAATTAAGGAATAAGTGTCCCATTCATTCCTATGGGCCAAGAGGTCCATAGGAATGAATGGGGATACATTCTCAAATTGCGATTTTCTATGAGAAAATCGCAATTTGAGAATCGCAATTCCAAGGGTGCCAGGGTGTCTAAAGGACACCTGTTGCACCCCTGGAATGTGCCTGTAAGTGCATGTGGCGCACAGACATGCCCTAAGGCGGGCATGTCTGTGCGCCACATGGCACTTTGAATTTTTTTTTTAAATGCATTTTGACAGGAAATCGCAAAGTACCATCTACTTGGAGTAGGTGGTATTTTGCGATTCCTTAAGCCAAAATCGCATTTAAAAAGTCACCCCTACATAGCATTTAAGGAATTGCAAAATTGCGATTCCTTAAATGCTTGAGCAAAATAAGGAATCGCAATTTTTGCGATTCCTTATTTTGCTATGTGGCACCTACATACCAAATGGCCGCTTGCGATTCGCAAACGCCGTAATTCTGCGAACCTCAAACGCCTTCCTACATATGCCCCTATATTAACACCTATTTTGATGGATTGTTATTTTGACGCATAATTTTCCCCCCTCATGCAGCATAATTCTGATGGCCCTGTCTTTAATATCTATTACCCTGCTGTTACCTTACTCAACTTATGTATTGATGAACTTTAAAGATATTAAGTACACCCAACCAATACAGTAGTACAGGTACTAAAACTTACAATCCTTGGGCTTGTGTTTAATTGACTTACTTGCTTTAATAATAATGACATACGTGACAAAAAATGACTTTTAACTGTTGGTATCCCTTTCTTCTTTCTATTCTCATTTTCAAATCATGGATGTGCAGTTTGCACACCAACTGTTTTTTGATTGAATGCAGAGATAGAGGTTTGCATGGAGCAGCAGAGCCTCTTCCCTGCATTTGCATTCCCAGGAGGAAAGATTTTGTTGTTCTTTCAAAGCAGTCCTTGTGCATTAAGTGGACCGGTAACGTTTAAAAAAAATGTTTTCCATTTGGGAATACAATAGGCGGAGCACTGGACCACTGCGTACTCTCTTCAAAGCAACCAGCAGGGTTCTCAAAATGGACGCAGTGTCCAGGGACATCTTTCCTCTTCCAAAGCGGATACTACCCGTTTGAGTCATCAGTTCCTGATTAGTAGTAAGTAACTGCAATTGCTCTCACAAACCATTGATTCATCCTCTTCCAAAATGCTAATAGAAGGGGCACGCCTCCTTTAGTCACAGATTGGTTGCAAAAGCCATTTTACGAGTCGAAATTACATTTCTGGTTTACTAAATAACTTTCGTAAACGGATAAAATGCATTTTGCAGTCCGACATTCTGTGATGATACGAATGGCAAGCTTTGGGAGCACACGATACCTTTTTACATCAGGCCTTTTGTCTCGCTCTTGGGCTGGCAGGCTGCTGGCATCCAAGTGCTCTAAGCACTGACAAAATAGCTGTGGCAAGGACATCTGGAGATCAACCTCTTTCAATCATGATCCAGCAATTTGCAATCGAGGTCATGGCCGGGCTAAATTGACCTTGTGGTGGATCATGTACAGGCTGGAATTGAGTAATGAAAACAAACTATTTAGCCCCACTTACATTTCTTCTCTGGGCAGTGCAGCGGCAAATCTTTTCCTCGCCAGTTGCTGAAACCTTAAGCCAGCACTGGGGGAACAACTATTGGATAAACGGAGCGTCTTTTGCTTCATTTTAAGGTTGTTTTTTATTTTTACTAATAGTAATGGTTATAGAAACATTTAACAATCTCATGCTTTGTCGGTAATTGGCCCTGAAAGCTTACTAAAATAAAATGTTTCACTGGCAGTTTTTAACAATGTGTGTGTGTTGGAAGGAGCTTTATTTGACCTGGGCTGGCTCATGGTATACATGCTTTGGCGTTTAAGTAATGTTTTTGTCCTGTTTGAGCAAAAGCAAGATGTCGTGGAATTCTTGAGAAACAAGTTTATGATAACCATGAGTGTCCTCATATATAAGATATAATATGGTCAAACTGGAGAGGCTACTATTCTTCCGACGACATTGATGTGTGACTTCCATGAGCCAGTTATGATTATAGCTATATGTACATTGATGTGTGATGTGGCGGATACATATTTTACCACCTAATATGTGCCTCTGGCCATTGAAAATACCAATAAAGTCTGAGTATTAAAGAACAGCATGATGCTATTGCTAGAGTAAATAGAATGTCATCAGATGAGTTGTTTGCACCTATTTCAAATATGTTTTCATTGTTTATTTGTGTTACTTTTTACAAAAAAGCGCTCTCTAATTTCCCTGTCAGATTTGACTAAACATTGTCACAAAATACTGCACGTTAAAGCACTTCTTTTCAAGCCTTACTAACAAAAAGCGGTAGAGTTGGCATCTTCTAAAGATGGTTAATAAAAATAAGTAGAACGTTTCTAGATGTTAGGGGTGTTCCACCTTTAGTTTAGTCCTCTCGCAATAGATGTACATTAAACTATACAGTTTAATGTACATCACAGGAAATTATGACTCGTCTTGGTGGGTGTACTATTAGCTTTGCACTGCTGTAACCTGCACTAATCACTGAAGTAATTGCTAAATTGACTTTAACCAGAAGTCAATTTTAAGCACACAATGTTGATGAAAAAACAAAAAATATAAAGAATGGAAAGATAAAAACGCTGGCTACTAAGTTGTTGGCCAAACAGCCCTTGCACTGAAGTCCACGTCTTTGTAGGTGAATCAGGCAAAAATTCCACAACTCATAGTGAAAGCTAGTAGCTGAAATAGGCTCTCACAGAGCCCCATGCTGTTTCTTAAGATGGACACAAGCAAATTAGATGGACAGTTGAACAGACCACTCGGTGAAGGGGACTAACTCAAGACCACTCTCTGTATATTTTTGACTTTTTTATTGACGGCTTATTTGATTACATGAGGCTGGCGAGAAAGCTAAAGCAAACCTAACGTTTATTGAATTGTGCATTCAATGAGTAAATAATTGTGATGATGGTCTCATACATGGATTGTTTTATTTTTATTGTAGACACCCCCGAAGAAGGGTTAAATCCAGAAATGCATCGGGTGCTTTTTTTTTTTTAAAAAACGTGACATGTGGAAACCCTCTTGTCTCCTGTGTTTGCATGAAACATCTTCACGTTGGATTCGAATGGATAAAATGAATTGAAGTAATTAAATGAAAGGGATGAAGAGCAAATTGGAAAAAAAAAGAATAAGTTGAAATTTCACGAAAAAGATTTGATTTGATTGGATTGATTCAAGTAATGTTGGCTGTGCTGCTTGAAGGGGAACCGAATCTGAGTTCCCTTAGTGTTCTAGTTATGTCCTAAAGCGCTGCCACCAGGTTTTAGATACAAGGGCCCACTGGCCATTTGAAACCATACACTGCTCATGTGCCATCTGTCATGCCACAGCGTGTACTCACAAAGCCTTTCTTCACGTTAGAAGATGACATGGTTCAACTATGGCTGTTTCCTTTCTTGGCAGAAACACTATTGTAAGCACACTTTCATCCTGAAGGAGCACAGGACTCATAATTCACAACTACAATTCATTACCAACAACTGAGGACACTTATCACTGCCCACTCTACGCCCCTCTCGAAAATGCTGAGAGGACTTCAGAACCTGGGACAGCGAATGTGCTATCCATGGTGCTGAAACCCATTGGGTAACATCAATTCATTAATTAACATTACGCCCATAGCATGGTATTGGTCTGTTGTTTCCTTTGGGGCGCAGTCTCAAACTTCAGTCTTTTTGTGAGGGGAAGTAGCTCGAGCAGAGTTCTAGATAAAGAAATCCAAGGGTGGGACGACGCTTTGCTTCTGTATTCTCTACTAAGCAATGCATCAAATTGGTGATACATTACCAACCCAGCTACATTGCCTTTATCAACCACCCCTAAAGAGGTTGGCAAGAACCTCATCAAAAACAAATTGCATTTCACATCATGAGTGTTAAATGCTGAGTAGCCTTTGAAGTCATGTTGTACCAGATTTAAGAATATTTTTTTAAAAATAAAATTTAGCTAACTATTGGAAGTCTTGCTATGAGTTTGCAACCATTCTATGCAGTTGCATCGACCTTTTAATTAAATGTGTAATAAATGCTTCTTTTTTGAGAGAGTTTTGTAAGTATCCCAATGATTTTTGATAATGGTCCGGATGATGGTAAATTGCCCAGAGAACTGTAAAGGGATGAAATGTATTACTTTTGAAGAAATCGGCAATGGTTTGACAGAAATGTTGTCACCATTAAAAATCTATGTCGAAAGAACTAGACATGTCGATGCATACGTAGATGCCTTAATTGAAGCAAAGTAATTGGGTGAAGAAGCAGAGGCATAAGCCAAAGGTTCCCAGATGGTTGAACATCTTAACAAACCTTGCAGTCATGGACTTTCACTCTGTAAAGTGTGACGCTAGCTGGAGTTGTTTTGAGAAATCCCTGTCGTCCGAAAGTGAAAAGCTATAAGTAAGGAGCAGCCATCATAAAATGATATCAAATAATACAACCCAGACATAGCAAGGTTGGAGCTAGGATCAGGAAGCTCAGCCTGCATGGAACCTCAGCTACATGTGTTGGTTAACAAATACCGTTTAAGGAGGGCAGAGCAAGAGCCGCCTTATCAAGGATGCTAATTCTCCTTTCCTCAGTGCACGCAGTAATAGCCACCCCCATACTCTTTGCAGTGGATCATCTTAGGGGAGGCCATGGCTACTTTCTCTGGATAGGCACACTGGGATCCGCCTGGGAGTCTGATGAGCGCCCAGCTGTGTACAAAACAGTACAAGATAATCAGCTCAGAGTGAAGAATCCACTGTCCTGTCACAGAACAGCGACCCTTGACCCTGCTCCAGGCAGGTCGTTCCCCATGCCACACAGCACAACCTGTTGTCCCAACGCTCCTGTGCTCGTCGCTGCCGCTCCTGACGCGAGTTCGAGCCCAGTGGTGGGCTGTATGTTCTGTTACTCTTTCTGCCTTTTTTTCTGCCTTCCTGCCTGTATTCCTGTGATATTCATTGTATTCTGTGATATTATTTTGCTCCCCCTTATTGTACTGTTTTTTGCCCCTCTGCCAGTTTCGCCGCCCAGTCTGCCTCCTGTTCCTGCCTCTGTGTCCCCTGCGGCTCCGCCCCCGATTGCCCATTCGTCCCTCTCCACGCCTCCCAGCTGCTCCTCCCTCCCACCTCTCCTTCTTATGGTGCTGCTGGCACGCCTAAGGCAAGCCCATCTGTACCCGTCTGTGCCAGGACAGCACCCAGAGCCAGAACCCCTGGCCCCTGCGAACGCCATGACACCTGATGCCGCTACAACGCCAGCACTCTCCATGCACTCAATGCTGGACACCTGCACACCTGCTTCCTGGAAAAACCCCGAAGGAAACCAAAGAACCCTTTTCCTGCCGGAGCTTCAGCTTCACCAGCCTCCGACCCGCCAAACTACCCACCATGACAGGATGCAAGCACCTCAGATGCATAGTACTGAACACCCGCTCCACACGCAAACACGCCGTCGAACTCTGGGACCTGCTCGACACATCCTCCCCGGATGTCGCCTTCCTGACAGAGACCTGGATGAATGACTCCTCGGCACCTCACATCGCCATAGCCATCCCGGACGGCTACAAGATCACCCACAGGGACCGCACCAACAGAGTAGAAGGTGAAATTACCATCATCCACAAGAATACCCTCAGAGTCTCGACCAGCACCGACGACACCCTCAGCACCTCCGAGCGCCTGCACTTTCAGATCCACACGGATCACAACACCACAATCAGAGGAACTCTGGTCTACAGACCCTCCAGACCCCGGCCTCAGCTCAGCTACTCCATCGCCAACTTCGTCAGCACACAAGCCCTTGCCTCCACAGACTACATCCTCCTCGGAGACTGAACTTCCACATCGAGAACAACATCTACACCAACTCCACCACCCTGATTGACAACCTCGCCAACCTCAGACTTAGACAGCTCATCACAACACCCACCCACTCTGCTGGCCACACGCTTGACCCCATCTTCTCCACAAGCTCCCACGTCACCTTCAACCACACCACCGAACTCCACTGGACCGATCATCGCTGCATCCACAGAAACCCTCCACGCACCACTGCACTCAACAGGCCCCCCGCCGCAGCTGGAGCAAAGTCACCGAAGACCAGCTAAACACCACCCTCGCCCGAAGCCCACCTGCCAACCCCACCAACACCGCCGCCCGCAACCTCTGGCTATGGATCAACGACTGCGCCAACACTCTTGCCCAATCAAGAAACCCTCCAACAGATGCACCAACAAGAAAGCCAGCTGGTTCACCGCGGAAATCCAGGCCTCCAAGCAAACTTTCCAAAAACTAGAGAAGAAATGGCACTGCAAACAGACACCGGACAGCTATGCAACCCACCAGAGTGCCATCCGTAGACACCATCACCTCATCAGATCCACCAAAAGGTCCTCCTTCAAGGATCGCCTCGACAACGACGTGCACAACAGCAAAGAGCTCTTCAACATCATGAAGAAACTCTCTAACTCCAGTTCCAACACCAACGACATCCCACCATCGCAAGACCTGTGTGACTCCCTTGCTGCCTTCTTCCATCGCAAGATCACAGACATCCACAACAGCTTCAAAATCCTGACAGCCCGACAGCCACCAACACAGCAGACCTCATGGCCACCACCCACATCGTTCCCCTGCTCACCTGGACCAACATAAACAATGACAACACCATCAAAATCATGAAAACCATCGACTCCGGCTCTCCGTCAGACCCATGCCCACACAACATCTTCAACACAGCCAGCACCACCATCACACTCCATCTCAGCAAGGCCATCAACATCTTCTTTGAGACCGTGACCTTCCCAGAGAGCTGGAAGCATGCCGCGATCAATGCCTTACTCAAGAAACCCAAGGCAGATCCAAGGGACCTCAAGAATTTCTGGCCCATCTCCCTGCTCCCGTTCCCAGCAAAGGGGATGTACGTTGTTACAACGCATGCTTTTACCACGCATGCTTTTACAACGCAGGTTTTTCAACGCAAGTCGTTACAACGACTTGCGTTGGGGGGTGCTGGATAGTGAATAGTTTAATTTACTATTCCAACTCCAGTCCCCGTGGATAGTAGGGAAGGTGTTGGATAGTAAATTAAACTATTACCTATCCTAGAGCGCCCCCCAGTGCAATTTGTTGTAATGACTTGCGTTGAAAAACCTGCGTTGTAAAGGCACTGCATGGTAAAAGTTGCGTCGTAAAGGATCTTTCCCCAGCAAAGGTCATAGAGAAGACCGTCAACAGACAACTGACCCACTACCTCGAGGAGAACAACATCCTGGACCCGTCCCAGTCCGGGTTCCGCAGCAACCACAGTACCGAAACTGCCCTCATCACCGCCACCGATGACATCAGAGCCCTGTTGGACATTGGCGACACTGCTGCCCTCATCCTCCTGGACCTATCAGCCGCCTTCGACACCGTCTGCCACCACACACCTGCACAACACAGGGATCCGAGAGAAGGCTTTGGAATGGACCACCTCCTTCCTCCCCGGTAGAACCTAGGGCGTCCGCCTCCCCCTTTCCAAAACCTCCGAGATCATCTGCGGTGTATCCCTCAGCCCGAGATTGTTCAGCATCTACTTGACATCGCTCACCCACGTTGCCCGACTGCACGGCCTCAACATCATCTCCTACACTGACGACACCCAGCTGATCCTTTCCCTCACCAAGGACCCCCTCACCGTCAATACCAACCTCCACGAAGGAATGAAAGCCATCGCCGAGTGGATGAAGAACAGCCACCTGAAGCTGAACTCGGACAAGACGGAGGTCCTCATCCTCGGCTTCGCCCCCTCAGCCTGGGACGACTCCTGGTGGCCATACACACTGGGAGCAGCACCAACACCCACCGACCACGTATGCAACCTGGGGTTTATCCTTGACTCAACACTCTTCATGACCAAGCAAGTCAACGCTGTCTCGTCCTCCTGCTTCAACACTCTCCGCATGCTCTGCAAGATCTACAGGTGGATCCCCACTGAAACAAGAAGAACGTCACCCAGGCCCTCGTCAGCAGCAGGCTGGACTACGGAAACGCCCTCTACGCAGGAGTCTCGGCCAAACTTCTGAAATGACTACAACGCATACAGAATGCCTCCACACACCTGATCCTCGACATCCCTTGCCACAGCCACCTCACATCCCACCTCAGAGACCTGCACTGGCTTCCTGTCAACAAGAGGATTACCTTCCAGCTCCTCGCCCACGCACACAAGGCACTCCACAACACTGGACCGGCACACCTCAACAGATGACTCACCTTCTACATACCGAACCGGCAGCACCTCTACGCCAACCTTGCCCTTGACACCTCCCCCTGCATCCGAAGAATGACCACTGGTGGCAGATCGTTCTCCCACCTCGCCGCCATGAGCTGGAACTCCCTCCCCATCCTCGTACGGCAGACCAAGGACCTACTAACTTTCAGAAGGCTACTCAAGACCTGGCTATTCGAGCTGTATCAGCACTCCCCCCCCCCCCCCCCCCAGCGCCTTGAGACCCTCAGGGCTGAGTAGTGCGCTTTACAAATGATTGATTGATTGATTTATTGATTGACAGACCAAGTAGGGCTACATGTTAAGATGCTGATGCTACTATATATTAGCTGAATTACATGCATCAGGGCATAATTTGTAAAAGATTAAATGCCAACGTCCAAACATTTGCTCAGAAGCCCGTGACCATCTCTATTTTTGGAGCGAGAGTAAGTATAAATTAAGTCAAACAGTTTCCACCCTCATCTAGACTTACCCTCGCTCGGTCAGGTCAATCAACCTTGATCATTGAAGCAAGAAGAGCAATGCAATTATTAATCATGTCAATCATGCATTAGCAATAATCAGTATTAGGTGTTAGTCAATGAAAAGAGTTTAATAACAATTTTAAGGATTGATTCATTCAAAGTGTATAGTAAGTTCTTTTTATTTGGCAATTGTATTAATTAATCAATTTCAAATCAGGTTAGTAACAATGTAAGGCATAAATCATTATCAAGTGTGATATATAAAGGAAATCAATCAATCAATCAATCAAAGACATTTATAGAGCGCACTACCTACCCGTAGGGTCTCGAGGCGCTGGGGGGGGGGGGGGGTGCCGTTACTGCTCGAACAGCCAGGTCTTGAGCTTCTTCCTGAAGGAGAGGTGGTCTTGGGTCAGGCGCAGGTCGGCAGGGAGGGAGTTCCAGGTCTTGGCGGCCAGGTAGGAGAAGGACCTTCCTCCTGTGGTGGCTTTGCGGATGCGTGGGACGGCGGCGAGGGCGCGGCTGGCAGATCGGAGGTGGCGTTTGGGAGCGTAGAAATAATGCATAGTCTAAGAAATAAATGAGAAAGGAGTCGATTAGAACCCATAAAGAGCTCTATAGCAAGAAAGTGGGAGCAAGTATGAAGCTTCAATTAAATCAATTCAATACTATCAGAGAAATCCAAAGATAGGCCCATAATGAAAGGTTCCAGAAACTCAGTAGGGTATCAGTCAAATAAAGCATAGGATCTGGGGAAACGGTAAAGAATTTCAATCAAAGCTCTGCAGACCAAAGTCTGCAATGTAAGTCAGCATGAGAGGTCTGCCCAGTAGAGAAGTTGGGAAAGGTCAGTTGGTTGCCTAATCTAGGAACATGCACTTTTAGAATCTGTAACTGATGTAGCCACTGTTTTCTTCCATCCAATCACTGTCTGTGATTCACCTTTGAACCTGATTAATTCTCTCCATATCTTCTTATTTTTTTTTTTTTTTTTTTTTAATTTTTTTATTATTGCAGGAAGAACATCATCATTCAAAACAAAAAAATTATATACAATCTTTCATTTAACAGCTAAAGCAGGGGATAAACCAATATAGTTTCAAAAATGCTTTTCAGAAAACCATAGTTAGAACAATAGATTTAACACTGGCCTGTAAACATGATTATAGTTCAAAGCAAACGAAGGTTCCCCAAATTTTTTCTTTCTTTTTCAAAGCATTCCGTCCTCTAAGTCTTGCTAAGGAAAGTTCCATAACATTAATTTCGTTTATCAAGCTCCACCATTCCATTACGCTTGGAGGATCTTTTAAGATCCAGGATCTGGCTATGACTAGCCTTGCACAAGCATATACAATTGTTAATAAATCCCTACATTGACCATGGTTGTCTTGAATATCAAGTAAGATCAGTTGTGGCGATATCGGCGGAGTATTAATTTTTTTCTTTAGCAGAGCATCAGTTATTCCTTTCCAAAATATAGATAGCTTCGGACATAAAACCAACATATGTTCGATGCCAGCTGCATCCATATCGCATTTCGGACATTTAGTACGATCGTTAGTCTGGTTACCACATGTCCAACTAGCTATTCTCTGTGGAGTATAGTATAGCTGGGTTACTGTTCGATATTGCCGGAGCCTTAAATTTGAGGATTGAACAACCCGGTTTATTTGACATAATGAGGCTGAGATCTGTTTAGGGTTAATGTTGACTCCTAGTCTAGTCGACCATTTAGCCACTAGATTCCCACAGTCGTCCCGTTTGTTTGCAGTCAGATAACCATAGCTTAGGCTTATAAGTGATTTAACTTTATCTGAATAGAGACATATTAAAGTGTCCGAGTGTGATACTTCTACAATCCTCATCTTATGAAGTAAAAAGTCCCTGATTTGGATATATTTAAAATACATGTCTTCATTTAATTGAAATATAAGCCTAAGTATGCCAAAATCTAACAAACCATTTGGGCCATAAAGGTCTCCCAGAGTAGTAATTCCATGCATAGCCCATATCTTCCCTACACCGTCTGAAAAAATACCAGGTAGCCCAGGATTGCCCCACAGTCTAAGCTCGGCATTATAGTAAGAAATTCTTTCTAAAGTCATAATTTGGTCCCAGATTTTCTTGATATGTCTCGCTGTCTTGAATTTAACTCTTTTGAAATAGTTAGGATTGTGTGCACGAAATAAGAATTGGTTGCAGTCAGGTCCCAGCATGTAATGGTAGTAGAATAGGGAACTATCGTTTTTCAGCAAGCTTCGAATACGTAAAAAAAAAGTAGCAAAATAATATAATCTAAAATCAGGAAACATCAAGCCTCCCTTTTCAATAGGTAGCTTCAATAATTTGATAGATCTGCGAGCTTTTTTATAGCCCCACACAAAATTGCTACAGATGCCTTCTAGTTTCTTAAAGAAAAGTTTGTTAATTTGTAAAGGGATTGATCTAAATAAATACAGAAGTTTGGGCAAAATCTTCATTTTAATTAAGTTAATTCGCCCCACTAGGCTAAGCGGAATCGTGTGCCATTTTTTTAGAAGTGATGTGATTTCCTTTAACATGGAGTCATAATTCATAGTTATCACCTTTTCTATATTGGCTGCCAACTTAATTCCAAGGTAAGTTGCGCTTTGGCATAAACCCAAGATTGGTTCCGAAGGTTTGTGATTAGCAATAACTTGTGTCTTGCTTACGTTAAGTTTATAGCCAGACACATCTCCGAAGTTTTCAGCCTCTTGTATTATTGCCGGAATTGCTGTAGCCAAATCGGTAGTTTATATTGCTATATCATCTGCATAGGCAGTTATCTTCAGATTTTTACCCCCGTGTTGTGCAGGTGTGATACTATCCTGAGCTGTTAATGCATTTAAAAAAGGCTCCAAAGATATCGCAAAAAGTAGAGGGGACAGAGGGCAACCTTGCCTTGTTCCCCTCTCTATCAGAAACGTGGGTGACTCCGTTCTACCATAGCTGATCTTTGCCCGAGGTGCATCATAGAGTGAGCAGATCCAATCAAAATAAGGGCCCACAATACCAATTTTCTTCAACACCTCCCACAAGTACTCCCACCCCACTCGATCGAAGGCCTTTTCCGCATCTAACATCACCATCCCGAGTGGGGTGAGAGTAGTTGAGGCAACATTAAAGGCAGTGATTGCCATATTTACATGGGCTGTGGTATCTCTCCCGGTCACAAAGCCGTGTTGCTGGGAGTTAACTAAGACTGGCATTATGGGGGCTCTCTCCATATCTTCATGAAGCCAAATAACTGTCAACGATGTTAGCTAGATTTGTTGCAACTAATAATGTCTTCATCATTTTTTCTGGAATAAAAGATGAAATAGGGATCCTTTTTGTAAAACAGGAGAATGACAGAGATATCATCCAGTGACCGAATTTCAAAATGTAAAACTACGTAACCTGTAATCAATATCAGCTTCATTGCTTGACCAAATCGTGTGATTACAGACAATCATTTTATTTCACAGAGCATCCTTTTCTTTATTAATACATAGGAAAAGAACTTGAAATACTTGAGTTCGGGATGTGTGCTGTACAGCACCTCTTATGTTTTAATTATTAGACTATAATGTTGCTTCATCTATAATAAGAATTTAGACCATGTTTAAGGTTTACATGACTAGGGCCCTACCTCTTAGTTCACTAATATTGCAGTTGGGGGCAGACTATTAATGTTTCTAAGTTCATGTTTAAAAAATTTCACTTTTAATAAATGTTAGTCTATGAAGTGATATATTCTTATGTAATATAGTGAAACACTTCTGCATCTTCAAGTAATACACTTTTTTGATTTTTTAAGAGCATGTATCATATTTTTACATTATGTTTTATGTGCGATATACATACCAAATATTTTCATACCTTGACTCGTGCATGTACCCTTGACTTGGCTCTGGCTTGACTCGCCCTATTAAATTGCTGGTGTGCTAACCTCTATTTGCAATGTGGGCTTAGGACATAGGGTTATCAGTCCCCTGATAACATTATTTGCAAGAGGGGAGGACTGGAAACAAGGAGCCCTGCCTGAGAACTCCACAGTCCTGGCTTCTTGTAGCTGAGACAAAGAAGATTGCGAGATTTGGAAATACATTTGATGTAAGCAAGGGAGTAGCTAGAAAATTAAAATCGCCTCCACTTTAAACTAAGCACTGATGCCACCAAGCAAGCAAAGCAAGTGAATTGAACCCTCCATAGAACAGCTTGCTTGTCTCTTCCAACTATGCATCTATCCAATTATTCTTTCACCCTTTTATTCACCTACGGATATCTAATATTTCATCTTTAAATTCTGTCATTCATTCACTCGTTCACCCCATCATTCAGTCTTTCCCATCTCATCCATTCATTTATCCATCCACCCAAACTGCCATCCATCCATCCATACACTCTGTCATCAATTCTCCTATCCACCCATCCATGCAATCTGCCACCAATCCACTCTACCATCCTTCCATTCATTCATGCACTCCGCCATTCATCTTTGCACTGGCATTCGTCCATCAATCCATCAATTCTACCCTCCATACATCCACTCTGCAATCCATTCCTTACTCTGCCATTCATTGATTCATCCACTCTGCCATCCATCCATCCACTCTGTAATCCATCCGTGTAGACAATCAGCCATCCAGCCCAACACCCTGCCATCCATCAATCCATGCATACATGCATCCATCCATCCACTCTGCCAGCAATCCATTCATCCACTCTGCCATTCATCCACTGCCATATATCCATCATTCCATCAATTCTGCCATTCATCCATTCCACAATACATCATTCCACTCTATTATCCATCCCTCATTCATCCATCCATCAATCTGCTCTTCCATCCATCCATCCACTCTGTCATCCATCTATCTAGCCATACAGCCAGCCATCAATCCAATCTCACCCTCCATTGGATACAGAACTGATGCTTCGTTTGATTCACTCGTCGAACTATCTTGGATCCTGAGACTCACTCTACAGGTTCCCTCAACACAAAGAATCAAAACTTTGCTTGGCCTGAATATTTGGATATAACCAAGGGGCAGACTTCAAGCTTCCCTAAGGCAACTAACTTCTAAATTCTACGTGAGTTCACCAATAGTTTGGTCCTATACACTGTATAAGGGTCATCCTCATTTGCATTATCTCCTTGTCCTGATGATGGGCTCTGGATTACACCACTGAGACCGAAACGTCGACAATCCAATCCAAGTCTCTTTCCCACCTTTGACTTTCTATTCATCATCTTTTAAAGAAGTCAACTTTACTTATTTTGTCACAGACTTGATTGTTTTCTTCTGTATTTATGGATTGTTTCATCAGTTCCATTTACACAAGAAACTCATGCAATTGTCAATAACTGTATACCCTTGATTTCCTTCAATGATTTATTTCTGTATGAATATAAAAAATAATAATTCTTTCTAAAAACGCACCTTTTCGTGTTGCTGTACCTTCATTCTTGTGTTTGATACTTCATTCACTGTTCGAAATCACAAGTTCTTTATAGAATCTGTCTTAGTTATTATATTCCTATAGGGCAAGTGTGGCAGTTTCTATAGAATTTGGTTAACAGATTCATAATACGTTGAACAGTTGCTGTTCCATTCAGCTGCTAAGTCTAACTAATATAGACTGCATTACACTGTTAAATTCAAATCACCAAACAAATCCCTTGCTGGCAACTTTCTCCTTAAAATCAATCCATTCTGCCATCTATCCATACACTCTGCCACTTATCAATCCATCCATCTATTCACTCTGCCATTGATCCACTCTGCCATCCAGCCATCCTACTACTCTACCATCAGCCACTCTGCCATTAATTCACTCATATTTTCACCCACCCACTCATTCATCCATCTCTTTACTCTGCCATCCTTTCACCTGTCATCCAGGTATCCATCTAATCCTTTACTCTCCCATCATTTCACCTGTCCATCCACCTATTTTTGACTCAAGCTTTCGCCCACTCATTCATCCACATACTAATTCATCAACCCATTCATTCATCCATACTTCCTTCTTTTCTTCCTTCCTTCCAATATTCCATCTTTCTTTCCCTGCTCATTTTACCCAGGTGTTGCCTTTCCTTGCTCCTGCTTGCTCTTCTATCGACACTGCATTCCATCATGAATGATGAGCTTTTGCCTCCCGAGTTGCAGACTGAAGAGGACTATCAATAATTCCTCACGCTGTAGCTGCTAAAACAATGGGTTAACGACCCCCCTAAATGTAAGTGATATCAGGGCAGGAATGCCAGGCTATTGTGGTGAATGCTACTGTAATTCTGCATTCCCAAGGAGAATTATCAGGCCCTGGTGAGAGGGGCAGGGGAGAAATGCATTCTCGGCTTGGCAGTTGGGTCTGGGGGCCCTGATTCAGGTCTGCTGTGACTGTCAGTTTTTCTCATCATTTTCATTTTACTAATAGCTTTTAACTTATTCATTTCTGGAGCTGAAACGTAAAATGATTGGTTGTTAGACCTGGCTTTTCTAGTGGGTTTATTCCCAGACTTTTTGCTTTTTGGCCTCTTGTTTTTGACCCTGTGTTTGTTGGATTTAGGACTCTGGGCACTTTACCACTTCTGATCAGTGTTAAAGTGCATATGCTCTCTATGTAAAATTTTATTATGGATTGGTGTTTCCATAAATGGCTTATTTGACTTACTACTAAGTCCCTAGTACAGAGTGTGCCCAGGGCCTGTAAGTCAAATTATGCTAGTTGGCCTGCAGAACTGATTGTGCCACCCACACAAGCAGCCTTTCAAAGAGGGTCTCAGACCTGCCACTGCAAAGTCTGCACGTAGTTTCTACTGCGATGTCGACCTGGCAAGTGCATCCACTTGGCAGTTCAGGCTGGACTGTTCCCATGAGGCACAGTGTCAGACTGATTTGCATATGGCCATGTCTGAACTGGGGTGGCGAAGTGAGCTAAAGAATGATGATTGGTTAAACCCAGATCAGTTGACAGGGTGAGTGCTTGCAATGTTCAACACTCCGTCCATCATCCCCTTTGGGTTTCCGAAGTGCATCTACTTGCCAGGCCCTAACCTTCCCTTTTCTTACTTGTGAGTCACCCCTAAGATAGGCCCAATGTACCCCTGTGGGCAGGGTGCAGAGCATGTGAAAGCTATGACATGTACTTAGTGTGTGTGTGACTTGTCCTGATAGTGAAATACAGTGTATTTTGTTTTTCACTATTGAAAGGCTATCTGTCCCATAGGATATAATAGAAGTTTATTTCTAACATCTTAAAAAAACAACTTCCCTTGGGACCAGAAAGAGAGATAGAGTTTAGTATGCCTGAACCCAGAATATAAAAATGCATATTTTAGAAAATAAGATTTTTATATTGTGCATTTAAAAAGACCACTTGCGAAAGCTTATTAGGTGTTTTCTTGCCTAGCCATCCTGTGGGCCTCTGCTGGTTTATGGATTTACTGTCTGGCTTTGGTGTGAAAGGGGCTGGGGATGTGCATTCACTATAGACAGCTACTGGGGTTGTTGAGGTGTGTCTTCCCCTTCCTGGATGAGTCAGGGCTGGGCTGAATGGACCTGGGCTGCATTTAGAGTAGGAGGAGCAGAATTCCTTGCACCTGAATGGCCATGGTCTACCTTAGACAATGCTGTCTCCATCTCCTGCCAGGAAGCTGGGCTAGAGAGGACAGAACTGGTCTTGACTGGGTAAAGAGCATCACTGCCACCAGAGAACAAAGGAAAATATTGTACAAATATTGGGGCCCAGACCCCAGAACTTTAGAATACTTCTGGACTGACGAGGAACCTCTGCCAAGGAGAAGAGCTGCGAAAGCTGAAATAGAAGTACTGACCTTTTTTCCTGTGTGCTTTTTGGGGTTGGCCTACAATGCTGTTTCTGCCATGGAGAGGACCAAGACTTTGCTGTCTGCTGTATATCCTGCTTGAAGAAGATCTCAAATGGCTTGGTGTAGAGCGTGCTTCCTGTTCTGAAGTCTCAGGGACACAAAGACTTTATTTCCTCTGTCCTCCTGTACCTGGTACTGCTGTGTCAGCTGCCACAGAGGGAAATAGCAACGAAGCCATGGGCACCGCTTGTAAAGTGCACAACCACTGACTGACTTGCACCGCAGCCACAACGCCTGGCACCGCTACACCATATTGACTCTGAAGCAGTCACAGAGTCCGCTGCCAGCACCGGAGCTGAGGGCACCACTCATGACACTCAAGGCGCACTGCCCCAACTTCAGGGCCCGACTGAGAACAGAAACCTGCCCTGGCAAAATGTTCAGCTGGCCCCCCCTGGGGTCAGGGGGGTGCAGGTGAGCAGTTTGCGACGGCCGTTTTCGGCCGATTTTGTTACCGGGGGCCGACATTGCCGACCCCCGGTAACAAAAACGGCCCCACAGGGGCCCAAAACCGGCCCCCACCCTAGCGGCCTACCGGGGAAACGCCCGGTGCCCGCTATGGCCAGTCCGGCCCTGCCCAACTTGCATTGACACCCAACTTCACTGATGCCAGTGCTTCATTCTCTCTTAGCCAATACCTGTGTGTGACCTCCTGACTCCATTGACCCCACATCGTCGTAAAGAACCGACGCCACTGCGACATCACTCACCAGCTAGAGTAAATAACTGATACCTCACCTCCCATGCATTGCAGTAAGGAACCAACGCCTCACTTCTCCTTTGGTTGGAAAGAACCAACGGCGCCCGACACATATTCGACTTTTCTGTCCATCACATGCAAGGATAGTTGAATCGATTTTGAACTTTTTTGGTTTGCTGACTGTCCTGTCCATTGTTGCTTTGGCACACATAAAAAAATTAATGAATTAACAAATGAGGACTTATAAAGCGCAAAACAGTCACACATAGCCATCGTGAGGCAAAATAAAGAACTGGATTTGAGGCAGCATGATGGAGAGTACCTAGAAAGTAGGGGCATATTACCAAGCAATAGCGATAATTATCGCTATTGCTTGGTTAGAGACAAAAATTTACCACTGAGCTGCGGCAATTTTTATCGCAGATAAACCTTGGTATTACCAAGGTTTATCTCAAATGCGATAAAAATCGTCTGCAATGCATGAATATCGCTGAAAAGTCCGCGATATTCATGCATTACCGAGCTAATGCTCTTAGCCATGTTATTCACCTCCCATTGGATAACATGGCTAAGAACTGCTCAGGGCAGGTGTTAGCTTTTGGAGATATTCGCCAGATATTCGAATATCTCCAAAAGTTGGTAATAGGAGATAGCGATGTTAGCGGCTGTTTCCAGTCGCTAACATCTTGGCACGCCCACTTTGCACGTCATTAGTGATAAATATGACTGACATGCAAAGTGGGGCCCAAGATGGTCGCTATCTCCTACTAGCTGTCGCAAACTGGTGTTAGCGACAGCTAGGTAATAGGGAGATAATTTTATCTCCGCTTTCTTGGCTTTTAAAGCCAAAAAAGCAGAGATAAACCCCCTTGATAATATGCCCCATAGTGTCTGGAAAAAGATTATGTTACTATTATCGACAGTTTGTAGCAAGCATAAAGGTTTTAAAGGTATATGGTTCACAATCGACAGCCACAGGAGGCATCAACGGGCCTCAGAGACCCAATTGTGCTTCCCTAAATTACTAACCTAAATGCTATATTTTGGACCCATTGCACTTTATATAAGAGAAAACCTGGAAAGCCTAGATTGGAGACTTTGATATAATCAAGTCTGGATTTAACAGAGGCGTTGACAAGAAAGGATTTCAGGAGAAAAGGAACATAATCCAGGATTTTTTTTACTTATCCATAACTGAAACGAACAAGGTGAAATCACTGAGATGAGCCGTGGACTGAAGGTCAGATCCTTATCTAACCAAAAACCTAAACTTTTCACCCTCTGGGCTGCTTTACGCGGAGGACGTGGTGATAAAGGCCACATAGTAGTGTCCAGGGACATATGTGTCCTAACAGAACAACTCTCTTTTTCAGCTACTAAAGAAATATCTTTATTTTTCTTATTACACACTAGTGGATTAGTGTTTTTTTTGTTGCTGGGCTGCCCATTATTTATTACTGATTGCATTGTATTCAGCACACATTTTGTATTTAGGTCACAGCTATTGTCTGCCATTGTTTCAAACAAATTTCAGTGAGAAAATGGCTGCCAATGAGGCTATCTTTAAGAAAAGCCATCATGATGCCTTTGTAAAGAAAGCATTATCCCTTCCCATTCAGGCTGGGGATTGGAAATAATAACCTGGAAGTTATTACTACGTAGACGATAAGTCCTTTCGCAACTCGGGCTGCTTCCATTATCCTCTGCCCTGCCTATTAGGAGGTATGCCAGGTTGTTTATCGGAGAATCAGAGATGAGATAGTGCTCGCCTATGAGTCATTATATAATAGCTGGACTTACTTTCAGTTAACCGGGAAATATGCGCATTTTGTGCAAAGAAAAAACGTAAAATACAAATGAAGAAACTCTGCGAGTATAAATGCCAGCATTTCATGGTGAACGTAGCACTTTGCTCAAAATTAGTTTGTTTACACCTAATAGAACATACGACCTATAGTACAGTTAACTACATGATTTAAATATTTAAAACACAATACAATTTGTTTCTTTTACAAGCATGTTTAAAAAATAAACCTAAAGCCAATATAACATAATATTAAACAAAAATGGCGTCGCTATAACAGTCCTAACGGTAGCCTGATCTGAGGTACTGCTTTCTTTTCAAATTCAGTACATAGTAATACAAATGATCTGATTCATCAGGTACGTTCTTCATACAGTCACATTTAACAAACCTATTTATATCTTGCAGTCAGAGGAGGAGCAATCTGTTTCTCATATCAGGACGCAGGGAGGCTACCAAGTACTATTATATGTATTATTTCATTATTTTAACTATTTCTTTGAGAACATACAATATTTGTCTTCTTTAAACGATAGTTCAATCCATTTATTTTTCTGATGTGTTTTAACTACTTCTATTGATCCATCTTGCTGAATCGTATTTAAGATCATCTACAAAGTCAGACTCTGCAAAAAAGGAACACAACCCTTATATATGTATTTTGTTATATTGGGTTTCTCCAGCGACCATCTGTTTTTGGCATAATCACTCAGAAGAGTAAAACAGCCTTGTGATTCTACAGAAAAAAGCATCCCAGATGATCAAACATTTGCATGAATCATACAATTACTCTTTCTCAATTTTTGTGTAAGGGCTTAAATGACTATTTCATCGGCAAGATTACTTTCATTAGAAATGAAATGGAAATAAAACATTTTATTGCAACCACACCAGAACATATGCATAACACACACAAATTTCTCTATTTCTGAAGATGGTTTTTGAATTTTTTTTTCAATCCGAGCCTCCAATCTTCCGACCATCCATGCCCAGATAGCATCTTGAAGCAAATGCATAAGCCTACTTAGGATTCCTGAGAATAGTGCTTAGCTCTTTACTTGAGCAGAGCATGGTCCCTGAGCTGCTCAAAGCTTCTACAGTCTCTACCACTTTGAAGAAACCGGGGGATGACATTTCTCAAGCAGGTTCATATTTGGTCCTCAGCATGGAATGAGTATTGCTAGCTGCACCTGGAGATTTTAGAATGTCGGCAGATCGAAGCGAGGTCAGTGTCCTGATCCTACCTGGCCCGTGCATGCCGGATAACAGAAAGCCAGCTGGTATCATGGAAGTTACGTGGCATTCTTCACTTCGTTTTATGGAGGAACACAACCAATCGTTTACATTCTGCCCTATTTTTCTATAGAGATTCCATTGAAATCTGGGTTCCTTTAAGATTTATCCTTGTCACCACATCTTTTTAGTTTATATTACAGATTTAGCCAGTCTCACAATTCCAGAGGAGTCAATCTATACAGGTATTCAAATGGCACTGAGATGCTCGTCTGATTGAGTGGACCTCAGGTTTCAGGTTTACCCTTTCAACATTGTATGATATACATTTGTGAATAGTTGAATAGTTTGGGCTCAAATCGAATGCATACAACACTGAACTAGTGGCTGTCACTGGGAGGCTTGACTCCTACTGGCCAACATAACTGGATCCACTCCCGACCCCGGAAATCATTGAAAAAAGTCCGGTCATCTGAAAAAAAGCAGGTTTCTGCCGTTTTGGTGAGCTCTTTCTTTCAATCAATCAATCAATCAATCAATCAATCAATCAATCAATCAATCAATCATTCAAAGAACTTGTAAAGTGCACTGCTCACCCATGAGGGTCTGAAGGCGCTGAGGGGGGGGGATGCTGCTACTGCTCAAAAAGCCAGGTCTGGAGGAGCCTCCTGAAGGTGAGCAGGTCTTGGGTCTGCCGTAGATGGGTGGGGAGGGTGTTCCAGGTCTTGTCGGAGAGGAAGGAGAAGGATCTGCCACCGGAGGTCATTTGTTGAATGTGTGGGATGGCGACAAGGGAGAGGCTGGCGGAGCGGAGCTGGCGGGCGGGAGTGTAGAAGTTGAGTCTGTTGTTCAGGTAGGCTGGTCCGGTGTTGTGGAGAGCCTTGTGTGCGTGGGTGAGGAGCTTAAAGGTGAGCCTCCTGTTGACGGGGAGCCAGTACAGGGGTCTCAGGTGGGAGGAGGTGTGGCTGCGGCGGGGGATGTTGAGGATCAGCCGGGCCGAGGCGTTTTAGATGCGTTGTAGTCGTCGTAGGTGCTTGGCCGGGATTCCTGAGTAGATTGAGTTGTCGTAGTCCAGCCTGCTGCTGACGCGGGCTTGGGTCACCGTTCTTCTGGTTTCGGTTGGGATCCACTTATAGATCCTGCGAAGCATGCGGAGGGTGTTGTAGCAGGTGGAGGAGATGGCGTTGACCTGTTTTGACATGGAGAGGGAGGAGTCGAGGATGAATCCTAGGTTGCATGCGTGGTCCGTGGGTGTTGGAGCTGTTCCCAGAGTGGACGGCCACCAGGAGTCATCCCACGCAGAGTGGGTGAGGCCAAAAATGAGGACCTCCGTTTTGTCTGAGTTCAGCTTCAGGCGGCTGTTTCTCATCCACTTGGCGACAGCCTTCATTCCGTCGTGGAGGTTGGTGTGGGCCCTTGGTGAGGCAGAGGATGAGCTGGGTATCGTCGGCGTATGAGATGATGTTCAGGTTGTGCTGGCGGGCCCCTTGTGCGAGGGGGGCCATGTAGATGTTGAACAGGGTCGGTCTGAGGGATGAGCCCTGGGGTCCGCCGCAGATGATGTCAGTGGCTTCGGAGTGGAAGGGTGGGAGGCGGACTCGCTGTGTTCTGCCGGAGAGGAAGGACGTGGTCCAGTCCAGGGCCTTCTTCGGGACTCCGGCTTCGTGGAGGCGTGTTCTTAGTGTGAGGTGGCAGACCATGTTGAAGGCGGCTGACAGGTCCACGAGAAAGAGGGCAGAAGTGTCGCCGTTGTCAAGTTAGCGTCTGATGTCATCTGTGGCAGCGATGAGGGCTGTCTCGGTGCTGTGGTTTTGTCTGAATCCGGACTGGGATGGGCCTAGGATGTTGTTGTCCTCGAGGTGGCGGGTCAGCTGTATGTTGGCGAATTTCTTGATGACCTTCTCTGGGAAGAGGAGACAGGAGATGGGCCATAAGTTCTTGAGGTCTTTGGGGTCCGCCTTGGGCTTCTTGAGTAGGGCGTTGATTTCGGCATGCTTCCAGCTATCAGGGAAAGTTGCTGTGTCAAAGGAAATGTTGATGACCTTCTGTAGTTGGGGTGAGATGGTTTTGTCAGCTTTGTTGAATACGTGGTGTGGGCAGGGGTCTGATGGTGATCCTGAGTGGATGGAGTTCATGATCTTGCGGGCCTCGTCGTCGTTGACGCAGGACCGGGAGTTCAGCTGGTTGGTGCAGGTGGTGTTCGGGTGGGGTCTACCATAGTTGGGGTGGTCGAGGTGTTGAAGCTGTTGTGGATGTCGGCGATCTTGCGATGGAAGTAGGTGGCCAGTGAGTCGCACAGGTCTTGCGGGATGTCATTGGCGTTGGTGCTGGGGTTAGAGGGTTCCTTCACTATGTGGAAAAGATCTTTACTGTTGTGTGCATTGTTGTCCAGGCGGGCTTTGAAGGAGGATCTCTTGGCTGTTCTGATGAGGTGGTGATGTCTGCGGATGGCGTCCTTGTGGGCTGCGTGGCTGTCTGGAGTGCGGTCGTGGAGTCATTTCTTTTCCAACTTCCGGCATGTACGTTTGGAGGTCTTGAGCTCTTCGGTGAACTAGGAGGCTTTCTTGGTGGAGTGGTTGATGGAGGGTTTCTTGGGCAGGGCGAGGGTGTTGGCGCAGTCGTCGATCCACTGTCTGAAGTTTCAGGCGGTGGTATCTGTGTCGGTGTGGGCGGTGGGTGGGTTCTGGGCGAGGGTGGAAGCCAGCTGCCCTTCGGTGACTTTGCTCCAGCAGCGGCGAGGGAGCTGTTGGATGTGGTGGTGCGTGGTTGATTTCTTGAAGGTGAAGTGGATGACGCAGTGGTCAGTCCAGTAGAGTTCGGTGGTGTGGTTGAAAACAATGTGAGTGCTTGCAGAGAAGATGGGGTCGAGCGTGTGGCTGGCGGCGTGGGTGGCTTAGGTGACGAGTTGTCGGAGGCGGAGGTTGGCGAGGTTGTCAATCAGGGTGGCGGAGTTGGGGTCGTTGTTGTTCTCGATGTGGAAGTTCAGGTCCCCGAAAAGGATGTAGTCCTTGGAGGCGAGAGCGTGGGTGCTGGCGAGGTTTGCAAAGGAGTTGCTGAAATCTGCCCGGGTCCAGGGGGTCTGTAGATGAGTGTTCCTCTAAGGGTGGTGTTGGGGTCGGTGTGGATCCGGAAGTGAAGGTGTTCGGTGGAGTTGAGGGAGTAGTCTGCGAGGGCTCGGACCTGGAGGGTGGCCTTGTGGATGATGGCTATTCCTCCTCCAATTCCGTTGGTGCGGTCTCTGCGGGAGATCTTGTAGCCGACTGGGTTGGCTATGGCGATGTCAGGTGCCGAGGAGTTGTTCCACCAGGTTTCGGCTAGGAAGGCGACGTCTGGGCGGAGGTGTCGAGCAGGTCCCAGAGCTCGACAGCGTGTTTGCGTGTGGAGCGGGTGTTTAGGAGTATGCAGCAGAGGTGGTTGGGTCCATTCCTTGGAGGTTTGGTGGCTCTGTCACAGGTGAAGCTGCAGGTGCGGCAGGAGAAAGGTCCATGGGTGCGTTTCGGGGCGGCCTGGAAGCAGTGGTCGTTTCGGTCGGTGTTGAGAGCATGGATGGTGTTGGCGTTGTATCGGAGTCTGGCGTTGTGGCGTGCGCGGGGACCAGGGGTTCTGGCGCTGGGTGCGGTCCAGGCACGGGCGGGCGCAGACCGGCTTGCCTCCGGCGCACCAGCGGTGCGGCCACACAGCGGCTGCCATTTAAGGCTGGGAGGGAGGAAGAATCAGCTTGGAGCCGGGAGGCGTGAGCACGGCGGCAAGGGGGCGGGGCTGCAGGGGAGCAGCAGCGGGAAAGCGGGAAACAGAAGGAAATCAGGGGGGAGGGGGAGAACGAGGCCAACAATGAGGATGGTCCAAGCAGAAAACAGCACAATAATAACAGAATCACAGTATTACAAGTACAATACAATTACAATTACAAGTACAATAATAACAGAATCACAGTACCAATAGAAATGGAGACACTCTATCCCCGGCAATGTCAGGAGCGAACTCGCGGGCAGGGAGGCAGCGTCAGCGTGGGAGGCGCTGGCGCACAGGTGGAGCTGTGTGGCAGCAGGTGAGAGACCTGGCCTGCGAGAAGGGTCAGAGGTCTACCATTTAGATTCTCAGACAAATCCTCCCCATGCTGAATGAGATTGAGAAAGGTGTGAATTTGAAGCAATCACTATCTCCTAACTAGATTACACCAACTCTCTTTGACTCTCCATTAATAAACATATTTAAAGTGAATATTTATGCTTTAGTCATAGGCCCAGTATGGCCATTTGCTGAGGTTTATATAGAAAGCCTTAGTTCCTACTGATGCCGTATACTGAACATTGGATTACTTTCCTGGAAAATTCAAGCCTTTAGTTTCTCCAAGGTTCACTTCATAACCATGCAACCCCTGTTTGACTCGGCCATCAAAGAAGAGTATCCAGACTTGGCTGCTTGCCCTTGCATTGATATTTTGTTGTGCAGAGAGAATCTACTTTACCACCATCTTGGATCCCTTACCCCCTTGTGCCAATTTCTGGAAGAACGCTTACACTACTGGACTATCTAGTCTCAGCTTACCCACTATAACTGACTCATTCATCTGAATTGGGCTCCTTATCAATATCCCTGTATCACTAGCTTACTAACCATGGGCAATCTGAGCCCAACCAGAGTGCTCTTCACTGTTCCCCTGTCCTAAAGACTGCTTATGACTTACTATAGAACCAAAACACCATCAACTTTAGGCAATTCCTACCCTGAATGCAAAATAATACTCTGGCGTCAAAAGTAATTTGTCTTTTTATTTACACAAATGTCATTATTTTAAATTTATTGCAAGAGTGATCACAGTTTAGAGCACTGTTTACCTTTGAAAACATTGCACACATTAAAATAAATGTTTTTGATAAATTAAATAATTAGTGGGTTGTGTATAATATTTTTATGGTTGATTTCTGCTCCTGGATATTATTGAATGTTACCTTGAAATGAGCCAATTCATACTGTCAGTTCATACTGGACTACTAAGTCTTTCACGTTTATCTTCAGATAATGTGTTTCGAATTCCTAGATTTTCCAATTGCAGACTTGGAGTCAATAGCTTCTCCATTCTGGTCTCCAGCATGTGGCACTTCATGCCAGGAGAATTGAAACCTATAGAGTACCACTACCATTCCAAATGTGATGCAACCTAGAGACATGATTATCTACATTGCCTTCATAATCGTCTGGCAGCTCCTACAGTATTCCTGATTTGGTACTTATTCGATGTTAATGGTCTTTAGTGGCGAGAAATCAGTTTGCATTAAGCACTCTACATATTTCTTTAAACTAAAGATAACATAGCATGAAGATGGTCACTCTGCTTTTACAAGTCCTGTAATACAATTGACACCAGCAACATCACCTTAGAATTTGAAAGCCCACAAAGGTGATTCTAGGTGCAAGTTTTCAACACCAACTTACTGCCTGCGGCATTAAGTTAGCATTATGAAACTTTTTCTCTATATAATTGAACTCTGTTTCATGTGCTGGGCCGCCCACTCCTCCAACTGTCACAGGTAAGTTGTTTTGAGCATACATCTTCAACGTAGGTAAAATAGAAATACCACAATATTTATGGTTAAAATATCTCAAAACATATAATGTAGTGAAAGCATTAATGTAAGCATAGTTGGATGTTTCTTCTAGGTCAACTGTTAATTGACCTTTATTTCTTAAAACTTGTATTGCTTGACTTGAGCCAGGTTATTATTGCAAACCTGCCAGGCATATTGTAAACATTTGCTGCCATATTGCACCAATTGAATCATAGAAATATTCACTGTAAATGGGCTGAAATGACTAGCTATTAGCACATTTTAGTGACTTTATAGACCCATTGGAATCTCGTCAATTATGACCAGATCATAAACATATAATAATGTACCTGTAGGCAATCGATTTACCTTTGAGGAAAATCCATTACCAATCATGGTTTTAGATGATGGCCAGACTATTAACATTGGCACCATGTTATAACATTGTCCAGGGTTGTTCAGTGTAGGTATCTTATCTATCATTCCCCATGAATGCCTAAATGTACTTTAGTCCATGTATTAGAATGTGGAGTAGTAAGCATAGTGAAAAGACCTCCCATTATACACAATGTGGCTAACATTTTCCATGATAAATGGCAATATACAGAATTAAATGCAACTAGAACGTTTATGTAGCACACAAACAAATTGGCTTTGTTACTACATTTTCTAGGGGCATATTTCAAAGAAAATATATAACTCTGTCTAATAAATCCTGTTTTGAAACCACACTGTACACTATGAATCAAGTTCTCACATTGAATCCAGTTTCCTATTTCTTCACGTAACAGCTTTCAAAATATTTTTGCTGAAGCATCCAATGATATGCCATAAGCTCAAATCGATTTCCCTTTATAAAAATCGGTTTTAGAATTGATAGTTTACCTGTTGGTGGCAGTTTGTTAGTTTTACATGCATGCGCAAATAGGTCTTAGTACAGCATTGCTAAGATCACAGGTTCTCATTTAATTACTAAGTTTGGAAGACCATCAGGTCCTCTGGCTTTGTGGGTACTCATATTGTGTATGATCTCTATAATCATTTTCAGAGTAATCTTAGTAGAATTGCAGCATTACAGAACTCATTACAAATTACTGGATTTCAGTTGAGGCTCAATACAGTTGTTCCAAATGATCACTCATTTGCTTATCTGAAATAAACAACTAAGGATCTTTAGATCCACTTGACCTACCCTCTATGACGCTTTGACAAAGGCTTTTAGAGTCCCAAGCCTCAATTATGGACTCCATTTTTGTCAAAATGTTTAACATGCAACTCTTTCTATTTTCTTCATTCATGTTGATAGACTAGCTTAGTTTGATACATTTCAAACACCTTATTAACTTTTTCCTAGAAGTGCTTTAGCACTGTCTACATTCTTATTTAAACAGCAGATTTTGAACATAGTTTTGCCCTTTAATTTTCTTTACAGTAATCTCTTCCTGAATCTCCTCTATACACTTCTGATACTTCTGTAATACAGTCTTAGTAGCACTTATATATTCTTAAAGGTGCTCAATAGCAGGGTCCCATTTGCCAACAATTTCTCCTTCATATTTAATAAATCTGTTGTATACTACTGACACACGCCTCCTTAAAGCAACATAAATTATGAATGAGTTTTCATATATCAGGTCATTGCAGCAAAACATACTGTGAGTTAGCAGGTGACGCCTACTGATGAATAGTTGTGCCATAAATTAAGCAAATAATGTAAACATTCCCCAGCTATCACAAAGATTGCATGAGGATGTTTCATTCATCTTCTTATAAACATCCTTCTTACTGCAATCCCATCAACAGGTTCTTCACTCAACACGCACATACCCATTACTTAGAGTCACTCAACATGAAACTTTGCCTCTTGTATGTCTCATAATCTTGGTTGACAGGAATTAGTGCATTATACATACAATCTCTACCACATTTTTCTCAATATATGAAACTTCCCTCTTATCCTAGTTATTGTCGCCTGCTAGAGTTATTGGCGCCCTAGAAAACTCTTTTGAGATATCCTTCCTCAATCTCTTCTTCAATTATTTCAAGTTCCTTTTTTAACCTACCAGGCATTGGGAAAAAAACATCAATTTGTACCTGTAGCTCTGGAATAAGACTCAGAATCAACAGGAATCGCTGACAGGATGACGAAATCAACAATATCATGTAACACAAATATTGGGGACTATTACGATTGCGGATTTCCCGCATCCTCCGGGCCGGCGGAAGCCACCGCCGGACCGGAGGATGCAGGAAAACCGCCGCGGATGCTTGAAAGATTCACCGCCAAATTAGGATGGCTGGTGGGTCTTGGAATCTGTCCGCCGCGGTCGCCTTCCGACCGCGGCGGAAAAGCATTAACATGGCTGGCGGTGTCCATCAGACACCGCCAGCCATATTATGATGGAGTAGAAAGTATGCTTTTCCACGGCGGCTTTTCCGCCGTGGAAAAGCATACAGACCTTCACTTCGGGGGCCCGTTGCGGGCCCCCTGGGTGAAGGGGGAGGGTTTGGGGGGTGCACATGGGGGGTACCTATGGTACCCCCCTGCATTTGCTTGAACAAAGCGGCAGGCACCGCGCGGTGCCTGCCGCTTTGTGCACGCAAATGCAGTGCATGCATTTTTAACATTGTGGCGGGTGCAGCTTGAAGCTGCACCCGCTGCAATGTTAAAAATAGAGGATGTGACCGCCACCCTGGCGGTCACATCCTAATCTGCACGGAGGGACCGCCGCTGCCCCTGCGGACGGTCCCTCCTACTCTATGGTGGCGGACGGACTCAGGTCCGTCCGCCATCATAATCGGCCCAAATTGTGTCCCTATTATTATAATGGTAAATACAAAAATATTGGCCAAAAATATTATTTCACACTAATATTGTTAAAAAACATACCAAATATTGTTTGTTAATATATATGTTTTATGTGAGTGCCCATGTAAACAAGGCAAGTGTGCGTCAGAGCGAAAGATAAAATAAAACCAAAAAGCTGGATGGCAAAGCAACTCTTGTGTCGGTGTCAGATTTTGATGGTGAAGTCGGAAGTGGTTGGAATATATATATAATATTTTAATATAGACCGTTAATATAGTGATCATTAAATAAATCTTACTAATATTTCATACTATATATATTATAAACACATGCATATAAGTGTATGTTTATATATATATATATATATATATATATATATATATATATATATATATATATGTATGTATATATATATATATATATATATTACCTACTGGCGGTCGCCAGTAGGTATATATAGTTAGGATTTTTTCCCTATGGGATTTCTGAAAATTCTATGTCTAATAACTTTGGCGTTTGTGGACGGAATCGGCTGAAATTTTCAGGAAAATGGCACATTTTGTTTCTGAGCAGCTCCTGGAAATTTGGGGGGGTTTCGTCAAGGGGGGGCTGAGAAAAAAGGGGGGTCCCAAAACGCGCTTTTAACATTGAGTTTTCCATAGGGCGGTTGGACTCACTTTTAGCTCGAACGGCTGAATGGATTTGCACGAAACTTGGCAAAATTGTAGGGACTGTTAGCCCGATGTGCCTTTGCTAGGTCTCAATATATGTGCTTCAGTGGATTTTGAGAAATTAACGTTTAAATCAAGATATATATCTGTAACAGCGCTCCGGGCAGCGCTCCGGTTCGCAAACTTTTCGCGTATCGGAACTTTGCGAAGCGAAGCTGATTGGCTCTCCGGTGTCTGTCAACATTCTAAACAGTCCGGTGCGGCCGCCATCTTGTCTCTCGGTAGGATCGAGAGACAAGAGGAGGCCAAAACAAAGGGGGAAATGAAGGAAAGGGGGCAAGGTAGACCCCTTCTGACCCCCTAGGATTGATGAGGGGGATATTATAGAGCCACGCCGGGCCCAAAAAAAAAAAAATCCGATTTTTTCGCCGTAGAGACGCGTCTTGGTTCGCGAACCGGGCAGCTGACCGGGCAGCTAACCGGGAAGCTAACCGGCAGTGTAACCCAAAAAAAAAAAAAAAAAATCCGATTTTTTCGCCGTAGAGACGCGTCTTGGTACGCGAACCGGGCAGCTAACCGGGCAGCTAACCGGGAAGCTAACCGTCAGTGTAACCCAAAAAAAAAAAAAATCCGATTTTTTCGCCGTAGAGACGCGTCTTGGTTCGCGAACCGGGCAGCTAACCGGGCTGCTAACCGGGAAGCTAACCGGCAGTGTAACCCAAAAAAGAAAAAAAAAAAATCAGATTTTTTCGCCGTAGAGACGCGTCTTGGTACGCGAACCGGGCAGCTAACCGGGCAGCTAACCGGGAAGCTAACCGGCAGTGTAACGGGAGTCTGAGGAGTAGCTGATTGGCTGTCAATATTGTAAACAGTCCGGAGCGGCCGCCATCTTGTCTCTCGGTAGGATCGAGAGACAAGAGGAGGCCAAAACAAAGGGGGAAATGAAGGAAAGAGGGCAAGGTAGACCCCTTCTGACCCCCTAGGATTGATGAGGGGGATATTATAAAGCCACGTGGGGCCAAAAAAAAAACAAACAAAAAAATCCGATTTTTTCGCCGTAGAGACGCGTCTTGGTACGCGAACTGGGCAGCTAACCGGGCAGCTACCGGGAAGCTAATCGGCAGTGTAACGGGAGTCTGAGGAGAAGCTGATTGGCTGTTATCATTGTAAACAGTCTGGAGCGGCCGCCATCTTGTCTCTCTGTGGGATCGAGAGACAAGAGGTGGAAAAAAAAAAGGTGTAAATGAATGAAAGGGGTAAGGCAGACCCCTCCTGAACCCCTAGGATTGATGAGGGGGCTATTAAATTTCCCTGGGGGGTGAAAAAAAAAAATTTGCGATTTTTCGCGGTAAAGGTGCTTCCTGGTACGTTAACGGGGCAGCTAACCGGCAGCGTAACGGGAGTCCGACATATTGTGTTTTTTGAACGTTTGTGATATGTGCACGTGTGGATTTTGTCTAATTAAGGTTAAAAAAATATATATATATCTTTAAGCGTGTTCTGGCGCGCTTACGTTTTGGGTTTGGTTTGCGCTGCAGAGACGATACGTCACGGTTATGCAATGCATCATGAGGCGTCTCACGGGCTACGTGATACGTCACTTAATAAAGAATATATTTTACAGCTATAGATATTAGCTTTTAAAAAAACAATGAAATTCACAGAAAAAACCATAGGTTATAGACCATATATAGTTAGGAATTTGCATTTACAAAACCTTGAAAATTCACTGAAAAAACCATAGGTTATAGACCATATATAGTTAGGGATTAGCATTTAAAAAACCTTATTTTATTTGCACAAAACCATTGAAATTCCATATATAGTTAGTTGCACTAACTATATATCGCGGACCCGCAATCCACTGCTAATGATGTCACATATTACATCATTCATGACATGGTCAGTGACATCACTGATGACATCACTGATGACATCTCAAATGACATCACTGATGACATCACTGATGACAACACCCAGTGACTGTATGTTTCTGTAAAGTTAAAATATGTCTTACATATTGAAGAATGAGTGGATGTATAAGTGTCTGGATGAAGGATTTAGTAGGTGCATGACTGACTGTATGAGAGAATGATTAAATGTGTCTCACTGAGTGCATGGGTTAGTGATTAAAGTGTCTTAATTTGGCAATCAATATTTATGTTCTTCTGTAAACTGCTGCATGTTTAAATCAGTAGCTATATCAGTAACTATATGGGTTATTGAATGGTTGCCCAAGTATTTGTATGGGAGACTGAGTGTGTGTGTGGGTGGCTGGGAGGTGTATAACTCTGTGCATAGATGTGTGAGCGGTTGATTCCCTAGGTGTATGGGTTCAAAAGTGCATGTAGAAACAGCTGTATGGACAGTTGACTGTGTGCATGAGTATATTGGTGAGTGAATGGATATCTCAGTTCTACATGTCAAAGTAAGTACATATGTAAAACACACTCCATGTGAGAGTTGACATATATAAATAACTGAACATAAGAGTCAGTGAATGTGAGAGTGGCTGTATGAATCATTGTGAACTTGTATCAAGGATTGTATAAGAGAGTAAATATGTGTTAGTATATGTTTGAATAAGTAAGGTGTGTATAACTGTATAGTTAAGGAAATGGAGATGTGATTGATTCTTTGCATGACTGAATAGGTGTGTGAGTAACTCCATGGATGTGTGACAGTCTGTGAGTGCCTGTTTACACTGAGTGTATCAAAGGTTATATTAGAGTTTGAAGATGTATTATCACATAAATGATATCATCAGTGATGTAATCAGTAATGTCAAATGAGATGTCAGTGATGTCATCAGTGATGTCATTTGAGATGTCATCAGTGATGTCATCAGTGATGTCATTTGAGATGTCATCAGTGATGTCATCAGTGATGTCACTGACCATGTCATGAATGATGTAATATGTGACATCATTAGCAGTGGATTGCGGGTCCGCGATATATAGTTAGTGCAACTAACTATATATGGAATTTCAATGGTTTTGTGCAAATAAAATAAGGTTTTTTAAATGCTAATCCCTAACTATATATGGTCTATAACCTATGGTTTTTTCAGTGAATTTTCAAGGTTTTGTAAATGCAAATTCCTAACTATATATGGTCTATAACCTATGGTTTTTTCTGTGAATATATATATATATATATATATATATATATATATATATATATATATATATATATATATATATATATATATATATATATATATATATATATATATATATATATGTAGCACAATCCTCGAACCTCCACGCCGACAGCGCAGCGCGGCGAAAGAAGAGGGCAGACCCCACGTTTACAGGCAGGATGATTTTTTATTCAAGACCCTTCAAGTGACGCGTTTCGAGTACCACGTACTCTTGTTCACACACTTTCCCAGTGCTGGGTACCGTTATCTCTTTACAACTAGTGCTGTTCCTACACGCTTTACATGATCTGCAACACTTAAAGCCTGGTGTTTCAATGGGTTTATTGGTACTCGTCACTGAATTCGGACTGAGCGTATCTCTTAGAGATTTGCTCTTTCCAGCACTGGGAAAGTATTCTCTATACAAAAGAATCTAACATGCAACACCATGTACTGTGTATACCTACTCATCTGCCCCTGTGATAAGTGGTATATAGGGAGCACCACACTTAAAGCAAAAGAAAGAGTGCTACAGCACCTCAGAGCCATTAAAAATCATAATGTACAATACCCTGTAGCTAGGCATTTTCTCGAACAACATTTCCAAAACGAAAATTTGTTAAGAATGGTGGTACTTGACAAAGTTGACCTGGGAGTACGGGGTGGTGATAGACCATCATGCCTTAGAAAGATGGAATCCAGGTATATCATCGATTTCGAGACTATGTTTCCCCAAGGTCTGAATAACCATGAGGAACTGTCAGTGCACCTTGATAGATGAAACATAAATGAAAACGAGCCTGTACAGAACTGTTAATAAATATTGTAAATATGCAAATATTTAACTGCTTTGCTTAAAGTCGTCTTTTTAATTTTTTCTTCATATTCTTTTAAAACCTTCCTGAAAACTTTTTTCTATTCTTCTAAATTCACAGAATCTGTCTCTACGAGGTTGGACGTTGGAACTTTGCATGTAAAGAAATGTCAGCTTATATCTTATCTGATACTATACTTGGAAGATTGAAGTAACAGAAAGCTTGACTAACAATCAACCATATGTCATAACAGGCCAAGAACTAATAGAAATATCCTGCAAATATTGAAATTATGAGGACATTCTATCTAATATATAATTGCCCACTGGGGCTTAATTCTCGATGTGTGTGGCAATTGAAAAAAACTTTATAAGGACATCAGCGTAATCATGTGTTACTACCTACTTGAACATAAAGACTATGCCCACTTGGGCTGAGTCCTTCTGAGTAACGTTGAAAATACGTGTTGATATAACTGTAAAGATTCTGGCTGTGCCCACTTGGGCGTAGCCGCAGTATACATTAGCTATTATACAACATATCTTTACGCATCTTCACAGAAGTCTTGTTCACAAGAAAAACAAACTTTTGTTGTCACACCACCAATAATGAACTACATAGTATACCCACTTGGGTAGAGTTGCAGGAGTGTAGCTCTATTTTTTGAGCTGATAACAAGTACACAATTACTGTCACATATTTACAGTTGTTCTTGGTTTAAGATATCAAATTTTACGTTATGACTTTATACAAAATGATGATTTATCATATATGGCTTTGGATCTGTTACCATCTGATGTTAATACTGTTAATATTTGACGCATTGAGCATTTAACAACTTATTTTCTGTTCCAATATGTCCGCTATACTTTCACATATGGGTGTACACGAGTAGTCCTACTATTGTGGCAACTAATTGACAATGTAAAAGGACTAGGTTTTGGAGTTCACAGCAAACGTGAACAAGCCGTGAGGTGAAACGCGTTATTTGTTTTTGCTGCCAATAAACCTTCTTGCACAGCAACTCCTGGTGTGTCGTTTCACACATTTTTCTGATGGGAGAATCTTTGGAGAGAAATATATATATATATAGGTACTCAGATTTCAATGTGCGATCCTGTGCAGACAAAGAAAAGGATACGGACCACAATTCAGTGCTCGTTGTTTATTTCGTGCTTACAGTCGCCATGACGCGTTTTAGCCCTTTCCATGGGCATTTGATCACATGACACAGTGCAGAGGTTCGCATTGTTTTAAGTAATTGAGAAAGTGCTGACGTTTACAATTAGAGGCATACAAAAGCAATAGACATAGAAAAGACGGTTCCCGTGTCTGTGAAGTAGCAAGTCTTTCCTTCTACTTTTGTCTTTTAGAACATTACATGTGCAAAATTGCAAATATGTAGTCCATATAAGACATGATTTGATATTAAAGAAAATAAATTGCATCACAATTTTTTTAGAAATCATTAAAAGACCTCAATTATGAAATTTCTCAAAAAAGTTTCCTCATGTTAAAACCAATGTGCAAATGATGTGATTAAAGTGCAAAACTAGTGCAAATAAGTGCAATCAAATAATTGAAGACATATTTATAGAAGTGTTCACGGGCAGCTAGTGTACCTACACGAAAAAATATATTCAATGTCAACATGACCTGCTATCTCTGTATAAATACATTTTAGTCATTGTTTTTTCAAAGGGGACATTGAGCGAAAACACCACACTGGAGCCCCAGTATCGGTTTGGAACATCTCAAATGAATTACCAAGTTGCTTTATAAAGTGCGAGTGCAGGGCAGAGTTTTGCAAGTGATGGAGCTTGGTTAAAGTTACAGTATAAATACCTTGGAGCCGAATAAGAGGTAAACACTATAAAATCAAACAGTGTTGTTTGTTAAGGATGGTTGGGGTAAGCAGATTATCCTTATGTTAGCCTTGAGTAAATCCAAGGAAACCTTCCCATATACACAACTATACAACCTAATTGATGCATATTAAATATTTTATTAGTATAATAATTACAATCCAAAATAGATAATAATAAGCTTACAATATTAGTTGCATAAATAATTGTGTAAAATTTGTATATATAAAAAAGAGGTTTCTTAAATATTCAATAAATATAGCGTAAAACCTCAGAATATTTAAAATACATTGTGGTAAAAACCAATATACTGTATGATCAAATTATGCAAGCTGTCAACAGATCATACTTGAATAGATTAAAGGCATGTAAACAAATCTTCAGTGATATTGAGACCAGACGGCTGCTTAGTGTTTAATCCAGAATGTATCTGGTCTCAAGTTGTCATAGTTTTTCTTCTCTGTTCCCGCCTCTCCTACTAACCGGGACAGAGGCAATGACAAAATACCTCAGATCACGACTACTGGACTCGTGTTTGGATTTAAAATGCCTTGCTTCTGGGTAGGTATTGCCTTAGTTGCCCTTAGGTGTTGCAGAATTCTTTTATGCACTTGGAGCTTAGTGTTCCCTACATAGAGTAGATTACAGGGGCAAGACAATATGTAAACAGCATACTCTGTTTTGCATGTAAGTAGTTTACTAATCTTGCGTTTCTTTTGATCAAATGGTGTGAAATCAGTTGTTTTATTTTCACCCTGCTGACATGCTTTAAATGTTTTACAGTTAAAAAAGCCAATGTGTGTTTGCAGCCAACCTACTGATTCAATAACCTCTGGACTGGTTTTGACGAGTTCATCTCGCATAGAGCATCCTCTACTATGGGTTGTAGAAGGCTTTTTAGGTGGACTGGGGCCTATTGTGGGATCGCTCAAAACCTGAGGCCAATTCCTCATAATGATAGATTCGACCTTCTTGTGTTGTTGGCTATACTGGACAATAATCCTGAATCCATTTTCTCCTTCTCCTGTGTTAGTTTCAATATTCCTGTCAGTTGTATTCCCTCCTATTGTTAATAACTCCAGCCTGTTTTTTCGCATTGATTTTGTGATAGCAGTGTTAATCACATCATCTGCGTAACCCCTTTCCTTGAATCTCTGTTTAAATTCCTGTTGGGCCAACAGTAGATCACACTCTTGACTGTGGATCTGTCTAAGTCTCAACATCTCCCCATAGGGGATGCTGTTGACCAGATGTTTCACGTGGGAGCTGTTGGCATGGAGTTTTGAGTTTTCGGCAATTGATTTGCGATGGAGTTTGGTTTCTATTTTGTTGTTTTCTATAAAAACCTCTGTATCTTGGAAGCTTACTGAAGTGGCGCTTAAGTTGGCAGTAAAGTGCAGGTTAAGAGTGTTTACATTAATTGCCTGCACAAACTCCTAAGCTGTATCCAAGCTGCCATCCCATACAATAAACAAATCGTCTATGTAACATAACCCTGTTTTGACATGGGTAGTCATGGCCTCCTTGTGTTCTGTCATGAGGACCAGCTCCTCCCACCAGCCCATGTGTAAATACGAGTAGCTTGGGGAGAAGCTGGCCACCATGACAACACCTCTCAACTGTCTGTAAAGAAGATTATTAAACATAAGGATATTATTGTTTAAACAAAATTCAACCATTTCCAATAACATCATTTTATGTCGTCTCATATTACCCAAAGATCTTTCTAAAAAGAAATCAAGTGCACTTAAACCATCTGAACTGACATCAAGGGCCATTAGTAGGAACCCTGGTTCCCAATAAAGGTCCTTGATTTTACGTAAAAAGTCACTTGTGTCACTCACATAAGATGGTAGGGCTTTCACGTGATTGCGAATAAAAAAATCCAGATACTGTGAAGTGTGTTCCAGCTATCCAATTCTCGCTGAGATGATGGGCCTACAAGGTGGATTCTTTAGATCTTTATATATCTTTGGTAAAAAATAAATGGTTGGTACCACAGGGATATTTTTCTTGAGAAATTTGAATTCCTGTCTAGTAATTAGACTTTCTGATTTCCAATTGGAAAGCTTTTTCTGAAAGGCTGTATACATTTGTTTCAAATCAGTTCCATTGCATCTCATATAGCATGCCCTATCGTTTAATTGGTTATAGGCTTCTTTGGTATACATCTCTTTAGTCATCAACACAATGTTTCCTCCCTTGTCCGAAGCTCTGATTATAACTTTATTGTTCTTCTTTAATTTGGATATTAGGGTGATGTAGTCCGCTTTTTCCTTGTTATATCTTGGTTTTCCTATATATGTTTTTACATTCAGTTTCTTAAGTTGTTCCGTCACTTGGTCGTGGAAAAGATCAATAGAATCCTTTAACATGGTATATATATCGCAGAGTTTTGCAAGTGATGGAGCTTGGTTAAAGTAACAGTATAAATACCTTGTAGCCGAATAAGAGGTAAACACTATAAAATCAAACAGTGTTGTTTGTTAAGGATGGTTGGGGTAAGCAGATTATCCTTATGTTAGCCTTGAGTAAATCCAAGGAAACCTTCCCATATACACAACTATACAACCTAATTGATGCATAATAAATATTTCATAAGCATAAAAATTACAATCCAAAATAGATAATAATAAGCTTAAAATATTAGTTGCATAAATAATTGTGTAAAATTTGTATATATAAAAAAGAGGTTTCTTAAATATTCAATAAATATAGCGCAAAACCTCAGAATATTTAAAATACATTGTGGTAAAAACCAATATACTGTAAGATCAAATTATGCAAGCTGTCAACAGAAAATACTTGAATAGATTAAAGGCATGTAAACAAATCTTGAGTGATATTGAGACCAGACGGTTGCTTAGTGTTTAATCCAGAATATATCTGATCTCAAGTTGTCATAGTTTTTGTTCTCTGTTCCCGCCACTCCTACTAACCGGGACAGAGGCAATGACAAAATACCTCAGATCACGACTACTGGACACGTGTTTGGATTTAAAATGACTTGCTTCTGGGTAGGTATTGTCTTAGTTGCCCTGAGGTGTTGCAGAATTCTTTAATGCACTTGGAGCTTAGTGTTCCCTACATAGAGTAGATTACAGGGGCAAGACAATATGTAAACAGCATACTCTGTTTTGCATGTAAGTAGTTTACTAATCTTGCGTTTCTTTTGATCAAATGGTGTGAAATCAGTTGTTTTATTTTCACCCTGCTGACATGCTGTAAATGTTTTACAGTTAAAAAAGCCAATGTGTGTTTGCAGCCAACTTACTTATTCAATAACCTCTGGACTGGTTTTGACGAGTTCATCTCGCATAGAGCATCCTCTACTATGGGTTGTAGAAGGCTTTTTAGGTAGACTGGGGCCTATTGTGGGATCGCTCAAAACCTGAGGCCAATTCCTCATAATGATAGATTTGACCTTCTTGTGTTGTTGGCTATACTGGACAATAATCCTGAATCCATTTTCTCCTTCTCCTGTGTTAGTTTCAATATTCCTGTCAGTTGTATTCTCTCCTATTGTTAACAACTCCAGCCTGTTTTTTCGCATTGATTTTGTGATAGCAGTGTTAATCACATCATCTGCGTAACCCCTTTCCTTGAATCTCTGTTTAAATTCCTGTTGGGCCAACAGTAGATCACACTCTTGACTTTTGATCCGTCTAAGTCTCAACATCTCCCCATAGGGGATGCTGTTGACCAGATGGAAAGGGGCGACCACTCGGTCCCCCCGAACGTATGGCGGAGTGCCTCGATCCCCCCGGGAAGCCATTTTTGGGCGGGAGGCGCGTCTCGGCTGGTATGCCCGAAGCGGCGTAGCCGGGGCGCGTTTTTTCCCGCCCTAGAGTGGGCTGGCCTAGACACCGACGTAGCCAGCCCCGCCCTAGGGGCAGGCGGGGGCGGGTTTACGCCCGCCCTGAAGACGGATAAAAAGAGACGCAAGACCAGAAGACGTCCTCTTGTTCTTGTGCTCCGAAGCTGCACCTCCTCGCTACACGTGAGCTCGGGACAGAACGAAGAGCCAATTTTGAGCGTTTTGATCTTTTTCTTTGTCTTCTAGATACTTCGTCGGAGAGATGCCCAAGAAAGGCGCAAAGAGAATGACGACTGAGCAGATGGTTCGGGCCCTCTTTAAGGATATGTCCGACATAAAGAAGCGGCTGGCGGAGCGAGACGGGGAGGAGGGATCGGGTCAACCACCGGCTGGAGGGAGACCTAAGAGGCCGAGAAGGGTTCCAGCCGGGGGAAGTGTCCCGGCTCCCTCTGCCCCGCTCGAGGTGCCGACCCCGCTACCGATGGAGGGGAATCCAATCCCCGTTGTCATCACCCCGACATCCAACGAGGATATGCCCCCGAGCTGGCAGCACAGCTAGCAGCGTGGTTGGGCGATAGTACTGAGGGCGCCACGGCTGCCGAGGCACAGGCGCTGATAAGAAAGCTGCGTAAGGAAAAAGAAGCAGCCAAGGTGACCGCACCGGTGGCGGTGATAGAAAAGCCGCAAGTGGTAGACGCAGCATCCGGTTCAGGTAAGCGGCCATTGCCGATCGCAAGGGACGAGTCAGCACCCTCTCGTAGAGAAAGATTGGGGCAGCATGTTCCCTTAGCAATAAAAGAAAAGATTTGGGCGGGGGAATACGTGAATATATTCTCCTTGCTTGTCGATCATTATGAGTTAGAGCATGTCAAGAGTCAGAAGGACCTAATGCATCCAAGTGTTTGGCGCGCAAAAATGGCCGCCTTTAAGGTAAATGAGAATATTGGCAACTGGGGCAATGCGTGGGGTATTTTTACATCGATTTTGGGGGAACGTAGGCCCGAGTTGCTTCCTGAGTTCCCCATTTATCAATCACGAATTATGGGTTACTCGACAGCGTATCAAGGTAACCATTGGTTCTGTTATGACAATCTGTTCAGGAAAGAAAAGGAGCATAACAAGAGTTTGACTTGGGATTGTTACGATTCTGTGACATGGGATAAAATGAAAGAATCAGGAATGTTAAAAATGCCATTGGTTGGGAGCAATGTTGTTGATTACTCCCGCCAAAATGTGGGGACGCCCTTTCGACCGAGTACGAGCACCGACGATTATTCAAGACCCGCAGGCAATACAGGGAAAAAGGGTTTCTGCTTTAATTTCAACAAGGGGAAATGTACCAGGCCTCCGGGATCGTGTAAATTCAAACATGAATGTAGTACTTGTGGGTCGTCCCATCCTGAGTCATCGTGCAGAGCCAGAACGAGTGAGAATGGGGGTAAGGGAGGCGCCAAACAGGTCTAAGATAGTCCGAGGGGCGCCTTTACCAACCCCGATTGATACCTTGGCAATGATTCCCTGGCTCAGCGAATACCCGGATCGTACTTCTGCTGGGGTGCTGCGGAACGGTTTTACACATGGTTTCCGCATCCCGGTGGGGGACTTTCAGGGTGTAGGGACGTGCAAAAATCAACTTTCCGTTTTACAACATACATCTGTAGTGCAAGAGAAAATTCAGAAAGAGGTTAGCCGGGGACGGGTCGCCGGCCCGTTTAGTGTACCCCCGGTACCGCATTTTGTCTGTTCTCCGTTAGGGGTGGTCCCCAAGAAGGACCCAGGTGAGTTTCGTTTGATCCATAATCTGTCTGCTCCACATGGTCTTTCGGTGAACGATGCAATTGATCCAGAGCTTTGTTCGGTGCGATACGCATCGTTTGATGAGGCAGTAGCCATCTTGAATCGCCTGGGGCCCGGGACGTTGATGGCGAAATCAGATATCGAGTCAGCGTTCCGGTTGCTCCCGGTACACCCAGACGACCAGCGTCTTCTGGGATTCGGGTTTCAGGGGTCATTTTACATGGATAGGTGTATGCCAATGGGATGCTCTATATCATGTGCTTATTTTGAGAAATTCGGTACTTTCCTGCAATGGGTGTTCACTATGAAAACGGGTTTCCGTAATGTAATGCACTACCTTGACGACTTTCTGTTCCTTGGCCCCGCCGGAAATCCCGAATGTGCCCAGGCCTTAGCTGAATTCTGTGTGTTGATGGGTCATTTTGGCGTGCCATTGGCACCAGGTAAAACTATGGGTCCCACGACTTGCCTCGAGTTTTTGGGGATCGAGTTGGACTCTAGGGAGGGGTGTTTCCGTTTACCAGCTAGCAAAGTGTTGAAGTTCAGGGCAGCCCTCCAAGTATGTTTAACTGCATCTAAGGTTACACTGCATCAGTTGCAACAATTGGTGGGGAAGTTGAACTTTGCCTTGAGAGTGATCCCAATGGCCCGCCCCTTTTCCCGCTCAATCGCCCAAGCAATGGTTGGCCTAAAGGAGGGTCATCATCGCACGAGGTTATCGGCCGAGGTCCGCCAGGACATGCGTATTTGGTTAGCATTTTTGGCGGACTTCAATGGTCGAGTCGTCTGGAACAAGCCAGCCGTATCCTCCGAGGAGCTTGGGCTATGGACAGATTCAGCGGGAAGCATAGGCTTTGGCGCCATCTTCGGCACAAAATGGTCTGCACAAAGGTGGCCCCTATGGTGGCACGAGAAGGGGCTGACGAGTAATATTGCTTTCCTTGAACTGTTTCCCATTCTGGTGGCCCTGAGAACCTGGCCTGAAGGGTTCAGAGATCATTCTGTCGTGTTCTGGTCTGACAATATGACCGTTGTAGAATGCATCAATAGTCAGGCAGCCCGTTGTAAACTGATTTTGAGGCTGCTCAAAGAAATTGTCCTACTGTGTATGCAACTGAACGTGATATTCAGAGCAAAACATGTCCCGGGGGTGATGAATCAGGCGGCTGATGCACTGTCTCGTTTTCACATGCAGGCTTTCTCGGGTTTCCTTCCTTCAGCGGACCCAGAGCCGGCACCCTTCCCCGAAGCTCTCTGGTCTCTCGGTGCCCCGAACTTCGTCACCTCGTGGGAGAGAGTCTAGCACCCAGGATAAGGAAGGCATATGAAGGGGCGTTTCAGGCCTATTTAGCCTTTTTGGGGACTGAGAGAGGGGGACTTTGGGGTCAGGAAGAGTGGGTTGTACATTTTCTGATGTCCTTACGTAGGGCTGGGAAATCGGTGGCTACGGCCCAAAGGCATCGTGCCGCCATTTCCTTTGTTGCCAGGGCCCATAATATGCAGGACCCGACAGCGTCTTTTGCAGTGCAAAAGGCGCTGCGTGGGTGGCAACGCCTTGAGGGTCGCAGAGTAGATCTGAGACGACCGATAGGTCTGGATAGGTTGTCCCAGTTGCTGGCCACACTCCCTACCACATGCTCGTCTCCTTTCGAGACGTGTTTGTTCCGGACTGCATTTACGCTGGCATTTCACGGGGCTATGAGGATAAGTGAGCTGGTTGCAAGAAACAAACAGGATGTGGTGGGGGGGTTGTGCCGGGAACACGTTCAGATCAGGGGCGATGCGATGATTGTCTCCTTTCTCAGGTCCAAGACCGACCAAGATGGGAGGGGGGACTGCACGATCATTCGCAGGACCCCCGGGTCCTCCATGTGTCCGGTACAGTGTTTAGAAGATTACCTAGCACGAAGGGTGGCATCATGGGGGGGGACTTTGTTGAGGCATGCAGACGCCACCCCGCTGACGAGGTTTCAATTTCAGCGGGTGCTTGCAATGGCCATTGCCGCAGCGGGCTTGGACCCGGGCGAATTCGGGACCCATTCCTTTCGAATAGGGGCTGCCACTGAAGCTACAGCCAGGGGTCTTAATGTAGAGCAAGTGAAACGAGTGGGGCGTTGGTCCTCCAATTGTTATAAGAGATATGTGCGATTGCACATGTTGTGAAGCTGTAATCATATACTCACGCTTCTTGTCTTTTGTTTGTTTTCAGTTGCGCAAGCCTACGCGGCAGGGCGGACTATGCAGTCGACCCAACACCAGGCCAGCGGTCAGACATCACCGGCTGTGAGAAAGGAGGTGTGGGTCGTGGGCCACTCATACGTGAGACGAGCCGCAGACGTATTCAAAGCAGGTGACATGGTTCACGTACCTGGGGAATACGGGTACAGAGTGTCCTTCTACGGAAGAGGCGGTCTCTGTATTGACCAGTTTCAAGCATTCTTTGAGGGTCTGTTAGGGCGGATGAGGTCACCGCCGTCCATAGTCATAGTGCATTTAGGGGGCAATGATTTGGTCACCACCGGTAGACGACTTCTCCTGGAGGCTATGCTTTCCACCGTAAGTTGGTTAGCGAGGAGAGTTCCGGGGTGCATAATTGCGTGGTCTCATATGATCCCACGAAAAATGTGGCGGGGGGCTATCTCGATCCCTGCTTTGAATCATTCTGTTAAAAAATTGAATAACAAAGTGAGTAGGTTGTTCCGTTCCAAGACATTGCATTCGATCTCGCATAGTTGTATTAATGATGACAGTATGTATTTGGGGGATGGTGTGCATTTGTCAAGGGTGGGGAATGAGTTACTTATAGGAGACTTCTTAGCCTGGTTAAAAACGTTAAAACATGACCTTTAGGTAGGAGTCTTGTGGGGGGTCCGGATAGCCGGTCAACTATCCGGACCTGTGGCGGTAAGGTCATGATCGGTGAGCACTAATTAGAAGATCCCTATGAGTGGGCGTCACCCAACACGGATGGGAGCGCTCGGGAGAGGTGGCCATTGGCCCCTCAGTGGGGAGGCGGTCCCGTCTAAGGGTGGGTCGCCGGAAGTAAAGGAAAGGCGGTCAAGGCCCCTTCCTTTGTAGGAGGGGTTACAGCCCCCTCCTGGGGAATTTCCCGGGGCCAGTGTCATCTGCGACGGCAGATGCGGTAAGTTGTGTGGGGTGGGGGGAGGTCCACGATACCTTCTAGATACCTCACACGAGTCTTCGAACGACCTTTAAATGGCGTCGAGTCTTAAGTGCCCCCGTCAAGTCAAGGGAAATTGTTAGTAGTTGCACTTGAGGTAAGCCTCTGTGCTGTCGCCCCTCCCAAGTGGGAGGGGTAAGTCTGGTTAGGGATCTTGACACCGGTTATGACCTTGCCGTTGGCCCTTAAACGTTAGGATGTACAATTTCAGTATTTCTAGAGAATGTTTTTGTAGGATGCTAGTTCGGCTAGGAGAACCTCTGTATTAGAGAATATGTTAAGGTTAGCCAAACATCGCAATGTGTTAATGAAATTGTACATAACATGAAACGTTTAATGTTTTTAATTTTGTTTTAATAAATACGGCCGGGAGGGTCACTCCCTCCCACTTCCAAAAAACTTTAAGAACTGTTTCCGGTTTCCCTCCTTTTGGGGATTGTGTTGAGAGGGGGTGGCGGGTATCTCAGCCATATGGAAAGGGGCGACCACTCGGTCCCCCCGAACGTATGGCGGAGTGCCTCGATCCCCCCGGGAAGCCATTTTTGGGCGGGAGGCGCGTCTCGGCTGGTATGCCCGAAGCGGCGTAGCCGGGGCGCGTTTTTTCCCGCCCTAGAGTGGGCTGGCCTAGACACCGACGTAGCCAGCCCCGCCCTAGGGGCAGGCGGGGGCGGGTTTACGCCCGCCCTGAAGACGGATAAAAAGAGACGCAAGACCAGAAGACGTCCTCTTGTTCTTGTGCTCCGAAGCTGCACCTCCTCGCTACACGTGAGCTCGGGACAGAACGAAGAGCCAATTTTGACCCACCCACCAGCCCCTGAGGACAGCCAGTTGTTTTGTAATAAAGTGAATTTATAAGTATGTTTTCCGTTTCGTTTACAGGCTGTGAAGGTATCAGTTTGATGTTGAGCATAATAAAGAATGGTGAATGTCGTGTAGGTTATTACGATTAAAATGATTTGATATAGTGTTGTATTTTTAAGCATGCTCTTTCGGTCGTAGCGACCAATGTTTACATAGGTTTGAGTAAGAATTGTCGTATTTATTTTTTGGTAGGCGGTAAGGTCATGATCGGTGAGCACTAATTAGAAGATCCCTATGAGTGGGCGTCACCCAACACGGATGGGAGCGCTCGGGAGAGGTGGCCATTGGCCCCTCAGTGGGGAGGCGGTCCCGTCTAAGGGTGGGTCGCCGGAAGTAAAGGAAAGGCGGTCAAGGCCCCTTCCTTTGTAGGAGGGGTTACAGCCCCCTCCTGGGGAATTTCCCGGGGCCAGTGTCATCTGCGACGGCAGATGCGGTAAGTTGTGTGGGGTGGGGGGAGGTCCACGATACCTTCTAGATACCTCACACGAGTCTTCGAACGACCTTTAAATGGCGTCGAGTCTTAAGTGCCCCCGTCAAGTCAAGGGAAATTGTTAGTAGTTGCACTTGAGGTAAGCCTCTGTGCTGTCGCCCCTCCCAAGTGGGAGGGGTAAGTCTGGTTAGGGATCTTGACACCGGTTATGACCTTGCCGTTGGCCCTTAAACGTTAGGATGTACAATTTCAGTATTTCTAGAGAATGTTTTTGTAGGATGCTAGTTCGGCTAGGAGAACCTCTGTATTAGAGAATATGTTAAGGTTAGCCAAACATCGCAATGTGTTAATGAAATTGTACATAACATGAAACGTTTAATGTTTTTAATTTTGTTTTAATAAATACGGCCGGGAGGGTCACTCCCTCCCACTTCCAAAAAACTTTAAGAACTGTTTCCGGTTTCCCTCCTTTTGGGGATTGTGTTGAGAGGGGGTGGCGGGTATCTCAGCCATATGTTTCACGTGGGAGCTGTGGCATGGAATTTTGAGTTTTCGGCAATTGATTTGCGATGGAGTTCGGTTTCTATTTTGTTGTTTTCAATAAAAACCTCTGTATCTTGGAAGCTTACTGAAGTGGCGCTTATGTTGGCAGTAAAGTGCAGGTTAAGAGTGTTTACATTAATTGCCTGCACAAACTCCTGAGCTGTATCCAAGCTGCCATCCTATACAATAAACAAATCGTCTATGTAACATAACCCTGTTTTGACATGGGTAGTCATGGCCTCCTTGTGTTCTGTCATGAGGACCAGCTCCTCCCACCAGCCCATGTGTAAATACGAGTAGCTTGGGGAGAAGCTGGCCACCATGACAACACCTCTCAACTGTCTGTAAAGAAGATTATTAAACATAAGGATATTATTGTTTAAACAAAACTCAACCATTTCCAATAACATCATTTTATGTCGTCTCATATTACCCAAAGATCTTTCTAAAAAGAAATCAAGTGCACTTAAACCATCTGAACTGACATCAAGGGCCATCAGTAGGAACCCTGGTTCCCAATCAAGGTCCTTGATTTTACGTAAAAAGTCACTTGTGTCACTCACATAAGATGGTAGGGCTTTCACATGATTGCGAATAAAAAAATCCAGATACTGTGAAGTGTGTTCCAGCTATCCAATTCTCGCTGAGATGATGGGCCTACAAGGTGGATTCTTTAGATCTTTATGTATCTTTGGTAAAAAATAAATGGTTGGTACCACAGGGATATTGTTCTTGAGAAATTTGAATTCCTGTCCAGTAATTAGGCTTTCCGATTTCCAATTGGAAAGCTTTTTCTGAAAGGCTGTATACATTTGTTTCAAATCAGTTCCATTGCATCTCATATAGCATGCCCTTTCGTTTAATTGGTTATAGGCTTCTTTGGTATACATCTCTTTAGTCATCAACACAATGTTTCCTCCCTTGTCCGAAGCTCTGATTATAACTTTATTGTTCTTCTTTAATTTGGATATTAGGGTGATGTAGTCCGCTTTTTCCTTGTTATATCTTGGTTTTCCTATATATGTTTTTACATTCAGTTTCTTAAGTTGTTCCGTCACTTGGTCGTGGAAAAGATCAATAGAATCCTTTAACATGGTATATATATCGCAGAGTTTTGCAAGTGATGGAGCTTGGTTAAAGTAACAGTATAAATACCTTGTAGCCGAATAAGAGGTAAACACTATAAAATCAAACAGTGTTGTTTGTTAAGGATGGTTGGGGTAAGCAGATTATCCTTATGTTAGCCTTGAGTAAATCCAAGGAAACCTTCCCATATACACAACTATACAACCTAATTGATGCATAATAAATATTTCATAAGCATAAAAATTACAATCCAAAATAGATAATAATAAGCTTAAAATATTAGTTGCATAAATAATTGTGTAAAATTTGTATATATAAAAAAGAGGTTTCTTAAATATTCAATAAATATAGCGCAAAACCTCAGAATATTTAAAATACATTGTGGTAAAAACCAATATACTGTAAGATCAAATTATGCAAGCTGTCAACAGAAAATACTTGAATAGATTAAAGGCATGTAAACAAATCTTGAGTGATATTGAGACCAGACGGTTGCTTAGTGTTTAATCCAGAATATATCTGATCTCAAGTTGTCATAGTTTTTGTTCTCTGTTCCCGCCACTCCTACTAACCGGGACAGAGGCAATGACAAAATACCTCAGATCACGACTACTGGACACGTGTTTGGATTTAAAATGACTTGCTTCTGGGTAGGTATTGTCTTAGTTGCCCTGAGGTGTTGCAGAATTCTTTAATGCACTTGGAGCTTAGTGTTCCCTACATAGAGTAGATTACAGGGGCAAGACAATATGTAAACAGCATACTCTGTTTTGCATGTAAGTAGTTTACTAATCTTGCGTTTCTTTTGATCAAATGGTGTGAAATCAGTTGTTTTATTTTCACCCTGCTGACATGCTGTAAATGTTTTACAGTTAAAAAAGCCAATGTGTGTTTGCAGCCAACTTACTTATTCAATAACCTCTGGACTGGTTTTGACGAGTTCATCTCGCATAGAGCATCCTCTACTATGGGTTGTAGAAGGCTTTTTAGGTAGACTGGGGCCTATTGTGGGATCGCTCAAAACCTGAGGCCAATTCCTCATAATGATAGATTTGACCTTCTTGTGTTGTTGGCTATACTGGACAATAATCCTGAATCCATTTTCTCCTTCTCCTGTGTTAGTTTCAATATTCCTGTCAGTTGTATTCTCTCCTATTGTTAACAACTCCAGCCTGTTTTTTCGCATTGATTTTGTGATAGCAGTGTTAATCACATCATCTGCGTAACCCCTTTCCTTGAATCTCTGTTTAAATTCCTGTTGGGCCAACAGTAGATCACACTCTTGACTTTTGATCCGTCTAAGTCTCAACATCTCCCCATAGGGGATGCTGTTAACCAGATGTTTCACGTGGGAGCTGTGGCATGGAATTTTGAGTTTTCGGCAATTGATTTGCGATGGAGTTCGGTTTCTATTTTGTTGTTTTCAATAAAAACCTCTGTATCTTGGAAGCTTACTGAAGTGGCGCTTATGTTGGCAGTAAAGTGCAGGTTAAGAGTGTTTACATTAATTGCCTGCACAAACTCCTGAGCTGTATCCAAGCTGCCATCCTATACAATAAACAAATCGTCTATGTAACATAACCCTGTTTTGACATGGGTAGTCATGGCCTCCTTGTGTTCTGTCATGAGGACCAGCTCCTCCCACCAGCCCATGTGTAAATACGAGTAGCTTGGGGAGAAGCTGGCCACCATGACAACACCTCTCAACTGTCTGTAAAGAAGATTATTAAACATAAGGATATTATTGTTTAAACAAAACTCAACCATTTCCAATAACATCATTTTATGTCGTCTCATATTACCCAAAGATCTTTCTAAAAAGAAATCAAGTGCACCTAAACCATCTGAACTGACCTCAAGGGCCATCAGTAGGAACCCTGGTTCCCAATCAAGGTCCTTGATTTTACGTAAAAAGTCACTTGTGTCACTCACATAAGATGGTAGGGCTTTCACATGATTGCGAATAAAAAAATCCAGATACTGTGAAGTGTGTTCCAGCTATCCAATTCTCGCTGAGATGATGGGCCTACAAGGTGGATTCTTTAGATCTTTATGTATCTTTGGTAAAAAATAAATGGTTGGTACCACAGGGATATTGTTCTTGAGAAATTTGAATTCCTGTCCAGTAATTAGGCTTTCCGATTTCCAATTGGAAAGCTTTTTCTGAAAGGCTGTATACATTTGTTTCAAATCAGTTCCATTGCATCTCATATAGCATGCCCTTTCGTTTAATTGGTTATAGGCTTCTTTGGTATACATCTCTTTAGTCATCAACACAATGTTTCCTCCCTTGTCCGAAGCTCTGATTATAACTTTATTGTTCTTCTTTAATTTGGATATTAGGGTGATGTAGTCCGCTTTTTCCTTGTTATATCTTGGTTTTCCTATATATGTTTTTACATTCAGTTCCTTAAGTTGTTCCGTCACTTGGTCGTGGAAAAGATCAATAGAATCCTTTAACATGGTATATATATCGCAGAGTTTTGCAAGTGATGGAGCTTGGTTAAAGTAACAGTATAAATACCTTGTAGCCGAATAAGAGGTAAACACTATAAAATCAAACAGTGTTGTTTGTTAAGGATGGTTGGGGTAAGCAGATTATCCTTATGTTAGCCTTGAGTAAATCCAAGGAAACCTTCCCATATACACAACTATACAACCTAATTGATGCATAATAAATATTTCATAAGCATAAAAATTACAATCCAAAATAGATAATAATAAGCTTAAAATATTAGTTGCATAAATAATTGTGTAAAAATTGTATATATAAAAAAGAGGTTTCTTAAATATTCAATAAATATAGCGTAAAACCTCAGAATATTTAAAATACATTGTGGTAAAAACCAATATACTGTAAGATCAAATTATGCAAGCTGTCAAAAGATAATACTTGAATAGATTAAAGGCATGTAAACAAATCTTGAGTGATATTGAGACCAGACGGTTGCTTAGTGTTTAATCCAGAATATATCTGATCTCAAGTTGTCATAGTTTTTGTTCTCTGTTCCCGCCTCTCCTACTAACCGGGACAGAGGCAATGACAAAATACCTCAGATCACGACTACTGGACATGTGTTTGGATTTAAAATGACTTGCTTCTGGGTAGGTATTGTCTTAGTTGCCCTGAGGTGTTGCAGAATTCTTTAATGCACTTGGAGCTTAGTGTTCCCTACATAGAGTAGATTACAGGGGCAAGACAATATGTAAACAGCATACTCTGTTTTGCATGTAAGTAGTTTACTAATCTTGCGTTTCTTTTGATCAAATGGTGTGAAATCAGTTGTTTTATTTTCACCCTGCTGACATGCTTTAAATGTTTTACAGTTAAAAATGCCAATGTGTGTTTGCAGCCAACTTACTGATTCAATAACCTCTGGACTGGTTTTGACGAGTTCATCTCGCATAGAGCATCCTCTACTATGGCTTATAGAAGGCTTTTTAGGTGGACTGGGGCCTATTGTGGGATCGCTCAAAACCTGAGGCCAATTCCTCATAATGATAGATTTGACCTTCTTGTGTTGTTGGCTATACTGGACAATAATGCTGAATCAATTTTTTCCTTCTCCTGTGTTAGTTTCAATATTCCTGTCAGTTGTATTCTCTCCTATTGTTAACAACTCCAGCCTGTTTTTTCGCATTGATTTTGTGATAGCAGTGTTAATCACATCATCTGCGTAACCCCTTTCCTTGAATCTCTGTTTAAATTCCTGTTGGGCCAACAGTAGATCACACTCTTGACTGTGGATCCGTCTAAGTCTCAACATCTCCCCATAGGGGATGCTGTTGACCAGATGTTTCACGTGGGAGCTGTTGGCATGGAGTTCTGAGTTTTCGGCAATTGATTTGCGATGGAGTTCGGTTTCTATTTTGTTGTTTTCAATAAAAACCTCTGTATCTTGGAAGCTTACTGAAGTGGCGCTTATGTTGGCAGTAAAGTGCAGGTTAAGAGTGTTTACATTAATTGCCTGCACAAACTCCTGAGCTGTATCCAAGCTGCCATCCCATACAATAAACAAATTGTCTATGTAACGTAACCTTGTTTTGACATGGGTAGTCATGGCCTCCTTGAGTTCTGTCATGAGGACCAGCTCCTCCCACCAGCCCATGTGTAAATACGCGTAGCTTGGGGAGAAGCTGGCCCCCATGGCAACACCTCTCAACTGTCTGTAAAGGAGATTATTAAACATAAGTATATTATTGTTTAAACAAAACTCAACCATTTCCAATAACATCATTTTATGTCGTCTCATATTACCCAAAGATCTTTCCAAAAAAGAAATCAAGTGCACTTAAACCATCTGAACTGACATCAAGGGCCATCAGTAGGAACCCTGGAACCTAATCAAGGTCCTTCATTTTACGTAAAAAGTCACACGTGTCACTCACATAAGATGGTAGGGCTTTCACATGATTGTGAATAAAAAAATCCAGATACTGTGAAGTGTGTTCCAGGTATCCAATTATCGCTGAGATGATGGGCCTACAAGGTGGATTCTTTAGATCTTTATGTATCTTTGGTAAAAAATAAATGGTTGGTACCACAGGGAAATTGTGCTTGAGAAATTTGAATTCCTGTCCAGTAATTCGACTTTCCGATTTCCAATTGGAAAGCTTTTTCTGAAAGACTGTACACATTTGTTTCAAATCAGTTCCATTGCATCTCATATAGCATGCCCTATCGTTTAATTGGTTATAGGCTTCTTAGGTATACATCTCTTTAGTCATCAACACAAAGTTTCCTCCCTTGTACGAAGCTCTGATTATAACTTTATTGTTCTTCTTTAATTTGGATATTAGGGTGATGTAGTCCGCTTTTTCCTTGTTATATCTTGGTTTTCCTATATATGTTTTTACATTCAGTTCCTTAAGTTGTTCCGTCACTTGGTCGTGGAAAAGATCAATAGAATCCTTTAACATGGTATATATATCGCCAGTAGTTAGATATAGTTAGGACCAAGTTTCCATAGGAAGAACATTTTTTGTTTTGCTTATAACTTTGGCGTCGTTTGATGAATCTTCATGAAATTTTCCAAACTCTTTCTTAGTTCTCTCAGCTCCTATGTTGAAAGGTTGGGGGTGATTCGTCATGGGGGGGCGAGAAAAAAGGGGGGTCCCAAAACATGTTTTCTCCATGTTAATTTCCATAGGAAACTTTAGACAAGGCTACAGGCTACAGGTCGAACGGGTGAACGGAATTATCTCAAATTTGGCAGGGAGAAGGGTCTTCGTCTAGAAAGCACGCTTTTGTTTATTTGGTGTAAATCCATTCAGTAGGTTTTGAGAAATATCGAAATTTACAGATATTGATATTTGGGAATTCTGCAATCTGATTGGCTGAGGCGCTACGAGCACCAACTTGCTGCTTATTGGGTGCAAACGGTTGCAACTAGGAAGGGTTGGCAGCTATTTTGTGTTAACGTTGAAATGAGTAAGGGGAAAAAAGGAAGAAAAAACTAGGAAAAAGGAGGGTAGGAGCGCTGTGAGCTCTGTGGGGTGGTTAGGAAGTGCTATAGAGGGAGTGTGAAGCAAAGTATTTACCCCTACTGATGTGAAAGTGCTGTTTTGCCCACAGTAAGATGGTGGTGAGGTGCCGGTACACTCGGGGATGAAAGCTTGCGCCTAAAGCGTGAACTGAGTGCTGTAAACTGATGTGCTCTGGGATCTGTAGCCTACTGGCCGAAGCAAAGTATTTACCCGTAACGGTGTGAAAGTCCTCTTTTGTGCACAATGAGATGGTGCTGAGGTGAGGTGTCGGTACACTCTGGGATGAAACTGTGCACCTAAAGAGTGAGCTGAGTGCTGTAAACTGATGTGCTCTGGGCGCTGTAGCATACTGGCCACTGTAGCATAGCTGTGCAGGTGGTGTTAGTATGCGTTTATACTATACAGGAAGTGGGAAGCAAACTACTCACCCCTACCAGTCTGAAGAGTCAAATGCAGTGTTTTAGCAAGGAGGAATAAAGAAATAATTGTGAAGAATTTGATTCAGCATGTTACAATGCCACAGAAGACAAATGGTGAAATCAGGTGAGTCTAAGAAATGGGTTGTGTGTATAAAGGGATGGAGTTTGAAACTTATATAGAAAGTGTGTTTATTTAAGTGCCATAAATGGACTCACTGGTGCAAGAGAGAAGGCATTGAGCTGAGGTAAAATCCAACCGCTTTTGCTGTATACAAAAGTAAGCTCCTGCATTAGTGAATTCCACATTACATGTTACAGTTACATGTGACATAAACAATATCTATTACACTTGAATGACTCTAAATTCTATAATGAAAATATAGGTAAGATACCATTACCACATGTATCCTTTAATTTTTTTTTTAAATTTGTTTTTATTGCAGAATTAGAAACCACAGATTACAATTGCTCAACCAGTCCACTCATGGTGTCCCCCCGCTTCAATCGTTAGAACGTGTACAATACACAGCCATTCAGCCCGCATCCCGGAGGCCGGGCGGCGTAGTGCCCCAAACAGCAGGAAGGCATCACGGTGAGTGTCCCTACGGGACAATGGTCGAAAGAACGTTTTACGTATCTGCATTTTACCCCCCCACCCACAGCAAATAACAACATCAGCCATCCCACATATGCAGGTCAGTGCTACAAGCCGCTTCCGAACCCCCCCGTGCTCTATGGGGCCCACCATACCTGATCCGCACCCCTCTGCTACCTCCCGCTCACCACCTACGCCCCACAGGCCCTTCTCAGCTCAGAATCGCCACCGCGGTCAATCAACCCCCTGGCTCCCAACCCACCCCGAACTCCCACTAAACAACCCCCCAGTGTCCCCTCCCCGGCAACCGCTAATGGTGTGTGTCCTGTCCCTAATTGTAGTATGGATTCCGCTACAGTGTCAATGATAACTCTGAGCTAGTATGCCTCGCAGTGTCCACAGGTCCCATCCACTCAGTCCTCATCTTCTACTAACGAATCACGCAAGGCTTGCACCACCAATTCCCACGCACGCGCCGTATCCAAGGCTTTCTCATTACCAAGCTTGACAGCCTGCTTCATTCGGAGCACACTCTCACATTCAGACCACCGCAGTAATTCATTCTTCCACCTCCTTACTGACGGCCCGCCCCTGGACTTCCAATGCCATGAGATCTCTCTTTGTGCCAGTATCAAACCCAGGTCAATAAATTTGCTTGTCACCTTAGTGTGTTTGGTGTGCGGGAACCAGAGCAACAGACACGCCGCCATGTCGAAGTCCACCTCCCTGTCAGTCACTTCGTTTAGAAGGTCCCCCACCTCTGCCCAATAGGCCTCCAAATGCGGGCAACCCCAAAACAATTGACCCATGTCCGCCTCCGGTGACGAACACCTCGGGCACCGTGCGTCCTGCACCTGGAAGTACCGCCGTATTTTGTCCGGAGTCAGATAGTAGCACAAAGAAATGCACTTGCTGAAAACATGCATTCCTCGTGCCTTTCCATGTGCGCCGTAAAATATGGCTCCATGCCGTGTCTGGAATGGGCCTACCCACACTCTCCTCCCATTTTGTTTTGAGCCCCTGGAGCGGTTCCAATCCCTCGTGCAACATCCTGTTATGGAGGCAGGTCACCGCCTTAAAGGTGCCCGCCGCCATTACCACATACTGGCACGCCATAGTTGTGTCCGGTTCTATGAGCCCTCCTCTCCAATGCTTCTGTATAGCCGCTACACCGCCGCATGCAAGAGAAAACCCCCGTCAGATAGCCCGAACTGTTCCTGAAGTACTCCGAAGGGCACCAAAGTCCCATCGACATACAGGTCTCCCACCACCTGAAGTCCCGCCTCCTCCCATTCAAGCAAAGGGCTGTCATGCCAATCGGAATTTCCGGCGCATAAGGCCGAGTCGCCCTCGCCCTCCTGAGACTCCTCTGCCAGCATAACCTGAGCGTCCGTTCCTCCATAGTGAGGCCCCGCAGCTCCAGCCTCTGCTGCATAACGATATAAGACAGCACATGGCGCTGTATCCCCAACTCTCGATCACACGCCGGTCCCCTAAACACCCGGGCCACATGCTGCGTGAGAACCTGGAGTTGCGCCTCCAAGTAATACAGTTCAAAATCGGGAACAGCCATCCCCCCCTCAATCTTGGGGCGTAGCAACGTGCTCAGAGCCACTCTACGGCGGCCATGTCCCCACAGGAAACCAATAATCATCGTCCTCAGGTCCCTAAAGATCCTCTGAGGAATCCAAATGGGTAGCGTCCGGAAGTAGTACAGGAGTCGGGGGAGCGCCACCATTTTCAAGAGAGCAATCCTACCCAGTATCGTCAGCGGGAGGGTCGACCAAAAGGACATACTGCCCCTCAGCGCCCGTATGCACCTTCCAATATTGCCTTCTAATAGGTCCGCGGTCACGTGGTAGATACGGACTCCCAAATAGGTGAAGCAAGATGGCTCCCAGACCACCCCTATGTCACGAGCAGGGCAGGGCGACTCCGCTCTCAGCGGGAACACACAGGTCTTCGCCCAATTGACCTTAAGGCCCGACAACTGACCAAACTCCGACAACAGATCCATCGCTCCTTCCAAGGCCCGCTCCGTATCGTCTAAATACAGCAACAGATCATCCGCATACAGCGAGATGTGATGTAGCCGCCCGCCGCTGTCTATCCCCGCATATCTGTCTCCCGATCTAGCATGGACCGCCAAGGGTTCCATCGCCAGGGCGAACAGGAGGGGGGAAAGGGAGCACCCCTGTCTCGTGCCCCTACCCACCGGGTAAGCCGCAGACACCAAGCCACCCAAACGTACTCGCGCCGTCGCCGAGGAATACAGAACCTTCGTCCACCGGCGGAACCCTTCACCTATGCCAAACCTCTCCAACACTCCATCCAGAAAGACCCACTCCAAACTATCGAATGCCTTCTCAATGTCCACTGATAGGACCGCTTGGGTCCCATCCTCATCCAGGACAGCGTCCATTATCCCAACCAGTCGACGGATATTCAACGCTGTGCTCCTCGTGGGGATAAACCCCGCCTGATCCCTGTGCACCAGGCCAGTCATGTGTGGAGGCAGCCTGGCGGCCAGAATCCGGCTCAGGATTTTGTAGTCCACCGTTAACATGGACAACGGGCGATAGGACCTCACATCTGTCTCATCCCTGCTGGGTTTTAGGAGCGGCACAATCAAAGCTTCCCTCATGGATCCAGGCAAACCCCCTGACTCATAAGCCTCCGTGTACACCACTAGCAGTCTGGGTGCCAAGCTATCTACAAACTGCTGGTAGAACTCTATTGGTAACCCGTCCACCCCGGGTGTTTTATTCCGAGCCATATTTTTAATGGCCGCCCTTATTTCAGTAAGCGTGATCGGCCCGCCCAACTCTTTCGCGTCCTCCTCGTCAAGGACCGGAAGCTGCCTCGCCTCTAGGTACTCCGCAATTTCCTGGGCCTCCACTCCCAACTGACTCTGGTACAATTCCTCATAGTACACACGAAAGCACTCCAACACCGCTGCCTGAGAATATACCGTCTCCCCCAGTGCGTTGTTGATGCTAAGGACCGGGCAGCCCCTAATTTCAGGGTTAGCAAGTCTGGCCAGGAGCGTGCCCACCTTATCCCGTTCAGCATGCGCTCTAATGGCGTATTGCCTATAGTCGTAGCACCTCAACCGTTCCGTTTCGGTAGCGACCACCTCCTTCGCTTCCAGCAACCGGCCCTGCAAGTCCGGTCTGGCCGGCCTGCACCGCTCCAAATCTCTCAGATTCTCTTCCGCTTTCGCAAGTGCATTCAACACAGTCGTACGAGCATTCGAAAACCGACCCAGGCATAACCCTCTCACCACCACTTTCATCGCATCCCATTCAGTGGACCTACTCGTGGCAGTACCCTCGTTCTCATCGAAATAATTATCGATGCCCTGTTGGACAGCTTCACTAAACACTGAGTCCTCCAACGTGTCTGGCCGGAGCCGCCATGTTGGAATCGCCGAGCGCTCCCGTTGCCACTGGACATGTACCAGTAGGGGATTATGATCCGATATGGTTCTAGCCAAGTATTCCGTGTGTGAGATCAATGGGGCCAGGGACCCGCCACAGAGCACTGAATCAATCCTCACGTGTAGTGCATGGAGAGCTGAGTAAAAGGAATAGTCCCTGGTGTCCCTGTGCTGTTCCCGCCACACATCCAGCAACCCCCACCTGTCCTGCCAATCCTTCCTGTGCATGGCTAACTTGCGTACCGGGGAATCAACAAGGGGAGGGTGAGACCTGTCCAAGACCACATCCGTAATCGAGTTAAAATCCCCCCCCAGTAGCACCGGGCCCGCTAGGAAAGAGGCCAAGGACCCGGAAAGGCCATCGAAGAATCGGGCCTGCTCAGTATTTGGCGCATACACACAACAGAGAACCCCATCCCTACCATACAACCGTCCCTCCACCGCCACAAACCTGCCCTCAGGATCCACCACTTGGTTCAGCACCTGAAACGGTATCCCCGCTCTCACCCATATCAATACCCCCCTGGCATATGCTGAGTAAGTGGTGCCGAACACCTGGCCCGCCATCTTTTTTGCAACGCAGCACATTCCTTTTTTGTCAGATGGGTCTCCTGTAGCATAGCAATCTGGACCCCCCTTCGCACCAGATACGCGTGCACCTTGTGGCGCTTGACCATGGTTCGTAGCCCCCGAACATTCCACGTTAGGCATTTTAAGCTAGGTAACGTCCCCATACCAGCAGAGAACAGTCCAGGTCAAACAATGCCAGTTCACATCCCCACCAAAGCAGTTGCCCCCCCCGAAACAAACTCTGAAAAGAAAAACACCCCAAACCCTACTCCCCAGGACAGAGCCTACAAACCCAGTGTCAGCCCCGATCCAAACCTCAAACCAACCACACATTCTCCTAACCTGTGGTCGCCACCACAGAAGGCCTTAAGGGCCCTGGGGGGGTGAGTTATCGCCGACCCCAGCTAGCGGAGCCCACGCCCCGCGCTCCCCATCCCATCCTGCCAACGCGGCACCCTACCCGGCAACCCACCCATCGCCAACAGGATACCACCCTACCATCAGATCTCGTCCAAGTCCCAATACAGCCTCAACCGTGAAATATCCCATCAGAAATCTGAGGGGTCACCACCGGCCCCTTCGAGCTCTCCGATTTGGAAAGGTCCTCTCCTGTCCTGCTGCCTTCGCCGCCAGAGTCCGTCTCCACCAGTTCACTTTCCTGCTGTGACCTCGTGATGGCCGCCGTCGCTGCGAGCGCTTCTCTCTTGTCCGCAGCCATTTGGGCCTCCCGTTTCTCCCGCTGGCGCCTATTGCGGGACCGGATGCGTTGCGATTGTCTGATCTGAGGCGGTTTAGGCCGATCTCGCCTACTTTTGTGAGACCTATCCGTCCCAGCTCTGTACGACTCCAGCCACAGCCATGCTTCGTCCGGAGTCTGAAAGAAGTGCGTGGTCTCATCCAGAATGACCCGCAGCTTGGCCGGGAAGAGCAAGGAGTACTGAATGCCCTCCTCTCGCAGCTCCTTCTTCACCGCCAGAAACGATGCTCTATTTTTTTGGACCGCCTGGGTGTAGTCCGGGAAGATTGTAACCCTGCTGTTCTCCACCTCAAACGGGCCCGATGTCCGAGCCCTCTGGATGAGGAGGTCCCGGTCCTTATAATGGAGGAGCCGCACCACCATCGGTCGGGGGGGGCGACCAAGCCCTGGCGGGAGAGCTGGCACCCTGTGGGCTCGTTCCAGGGTAAAGAAAGGAGTAAGCCCCTCCGGTGCCACCACAGTTCGAAACCAATCCTCCATGTAGGCCACTGCATCCTCCCCCTCAATTCGTTCCGGCAGGCCTACGACCCGCACGTTATTCCACCTATTGCGGCCTTCGGCATCCTCCGCACGTCGTTCCAGCGAATCCAACCGGGCCAGGATGTCCGTGATCTTATGCTCCGCGGTCACCACCGACGGTTTCAGGTCCAATAGCAGCTGATCATGGTCCTTGACCTTATCCGCCAGCTTCGCATGGTCCGCTCACAATAGCCCCAGCCCCGTGGCTACTTGTGCAATGTCCTGCTGCAATGCCTCCTTGGTCGAGGTAATTGCGTCCAGTATGGCATCCAAGCGCCGGTTCAGTCGCTGCTCCTGGTCCAACACCGGCGGGGGGGTCTCGCCCACCTGGGACAGCGCCCCCAGGTCCCCCTGTCCGCGCTCCACGGCCCTCCCGTAGCCGCCATCTTAGGGTACTGTGTCACAGGCCAAGAAACCCGTCCAGTCTCGGCACTCGTGGGACGGCGCAAACTTCCCAATATTGAGCAGGATCAAGTGCCACCGCCGATGCCTGCGGCTCCAGGGGCCAAGTGGGTCAGCACCGTCCGACCTGCCCCCTCAGAAGTCTGGAGGAGGAGGGGAGGGAGAAGGGATAGCGGCCAGCAATTGTCCCCGAAGTCCGAGCAGTGCCGAGTTCCCTGTCCCCCGATCTTCAGGACTGTCGCCACAGTCCCCACAGCATCGATCACACGGCTGCAGAGCCCCCCACCAGTCGGCGCCAAGGCTGCTCAATGTCGATGCCCGGAGCCGCCGGTCCGCTCCGCCGCCATTTTCTTCTCACTCTTGGCGACACCTCGGTCGTCGTACATCTGGGTCTCCTCGAGGCCAGCGGTCCCCCAGCAACTTCCTACCAATGCCCAGTGGTCTCCCCACACTTCGTAGGGCAGGAGTGTCGACCACGGGTCGGCCAGGGTGCAGGAATCAGGAGAATTAACGGGATTCCGCGCGGAGCTGCGAGCTCACGCCGCCATCCCGATCGGCGTCCAAGCCACGCCCCCACCACATGTATCCTTTAAGAAAACAAACACACACAAAAATTTGCAAAATGTAATCATCAAACTTCTTAGGTACCCTGGTACTCCTTTTATGTAACACAAAAGTGTCAACAGTAGAACAGTCAACAATCTCTTATACAGTAGACTCAATTTGGTCCATGTCAGAATTGGTAATAGTTCTACCCACAGCAGAACTTTGAGGAGGAACACAAACATAGCGCTTCTGAGAAGCACATTCGGTATCCTTCTGGTCAAACCATACATTATTGTCTTTAGCTGTTTCAAAAAAACATTCTTGTGCAGAGGGTTAAGGCATCGGGCTGAGGCAAACTCCAACCGCTTCTGCTGTATTCAAACTGAAGCTCCTGCATCAGTGAATTTAATATTACATGTTACAGTTCCATGTGACATAAACGATAGCTATTAGACATGAATGAGTAAATCTATCTAAATAAAAATGTATATGTTCGTTTGTTCAAAATCGCAAATCTCTGAAAGTTCTTCACCGATTGCTTTGAAATTTTGACACAACGTTGGATTCGAATACGCGCGTATTTTTATATGCACAACGTTGGATTCCAATACGTGCGTGTCAAATATGCACGTGTTTTACATGAAAGTCCAAACAGACACATAAAAATTTCAATGTTTCTTTGTTCAAAATCTTAAATCTCCAAAACTTCTTCACCGATTGCTTTGAAATTTGGACACAACGTTGGGTTCGATTAAGCCCGTGTTTATATATGCACAACGTTAGATTTGAATATGCGCGTCTCCAATACGCGTGTGTTTTTAATCAAAAGGCCGAAAAGACCCTAGCGATTTGGTTGCTGTGCAACAACTACAAGGGACGCATAGATACAATAGTCTACATATATTAGGATGGACAGTTGGTGTCAGGATGGCAGACCGGGAAGTGGGTGGAGGAGTTGGTTCACTTTGCAACATTAAGAAAGGACGCATAGAGACAATAGTCTACATAAATTAGGATGGACAGTTAGTGTCAGGATTGCAGACTGGGAAGTGGGTGGAGGGAGGGGGGAGTAGTTGATTCACTTTTCAACATAAGCACGTGTTTATATATAAACAACGTTGGATTCGAATACGCGCGTGTCCAATACGCGCGTGTTTTTGATCGAAAGGGCAAACAGACCCTATTGATTTGGTTGCTGCGCAACAACTACAAGGGTCGCATAGAGACAATAGTCTACATATATTAGGATGGACAGTTGGTGCCAGGATGGCAGACCGGGAAGTGGGTGGAGGGAGGGGGGAGGAGTTGGTTCACTTTGCAATATTAGCGCGTGTTTATATATACACAACGGATTCGACTATGCGCTTGTACAATACGCGTGTGTTTTTAATCGAAAGGCCGAACAGACCATATCGATTTGCTTGCTACGCAACAACTACAAGGGATGCATAGAGACAATAGTCACAAAAAATATTGTATACCCACAAGCATTGTGAAATTAAACATATAAGAAACGTGCGCTTACTCTTTTCTTTCTCTTCCATTTAACCAGATTGAGCCACAGCAACGAGTGGCCGGGTACAGCTAGTTCTATAATGAAAATAAAGGTAGGATACGATTACCACACTGTGCCAACCAGTTCCTAAACAATTTTGTGTTCTTTTATGTTGATCGCCAGCTTGTGAGCAGAGGCTGAGGATGAGTAAATTTTAATGTACCGAATAAAGCTTCATGAAATGAATGAAATTAGTAAATTTGTTTGAAAGGGCGTTGTGGATAACAGGCAGGCAGAGAGGTGTATGCACAAAGAATAGACATGGTTTCAAATGGATGTCAGGTTGAGGCTAATTTAGCAAGTAAATAGTTTATTTGTATAGGCCATACATCACCAATCTCTGGTTAGAGTGGAGACAGAGGGGCAATAATGAAAACAGAGTTCAAATGCCTGAGCATACTTAGAAAATTATTATATGAAAGTAGTACAATTAAAGGAGGGAGGCTTCAAAAAAGGCACTTGACTCATTGCACTGGCTCCCTGGTAAACAAAGAGTACTGTTTAAAATGTTTGTTATCTGCCACCGTATTGTCAATAGCTAGGGTCCGTCATACCTAAGAGACCTAGGGCCAGATGTAGGTCACCAAATACTGGTCGGTAACGGCCGATTTTGGCGGTTACCGAACGGTATTTGGTGATTGAGTTGTAGGGGGCCTAAATTTGACAGAATCAGTAAATTTACTGATTCTGTAAAATACCGATTCTGTAAATTTACCGAATTGGTAAATCTATATGTAGGTGGCACTGCAAACAGTGCCATAGGCCCCTAAGAATTCGTTATTTACCATGTAATATTATTGCATGGTAAATAACGAATTCCTGTGTACATGCACATCTGTGCATGTACACCTGTGCCATGTGGCACACAGACATGCCCTAAGGGCATTTATGTGTGTCACATGGCACACAATCCTAAATCAGGGGTGCAACAGGGTGTCAAAGCGACACCCTGTCGCCCTTGTCAATTCGGTAATTTTAACGAATCAGCATTTACCGATTCGGTAATTGCCATAGGTTCCTATGGGTCTCAAGGCCCATAGGAATCAATGGCAATTACCGGCAATCTGCAATGTTGTGAAAGGTCGCATGTTGCAGGAGATCTTTCGCAGCTGCGCAGAAATCTCATTCCAGCACGATATCTTTTTGCGTTGCATCCGCCAATTCTCTACTGCCTGAATAATCAAGTTCATGGTTTTCAAGATACTGCATTACTTGCTGGATATCAGGAGCGATTGTTGGGATGTTGGCAAGGCATACATCCATTCGGCAGTCAAATGGGTAAATTTTGCACTAAAAAGATGGTTGCACGCAGATTGCATATGTGTAAATAAATGTCATGTTGTAACTGGCTCTGATAATAGATAGAGGCAGGCAGCCGAAAAGTAGTTACATTTTTTCACGGTATTGATGTAGCTTCGCATAGAGGCGTATTCTGTCAGACATGCTTGTTACCACAGAGAGCGCAGCCATTTTTTGCAAGCAAAAATAGTGGTAGGATGGCCGTAAAGAGAGCGATAATTATGGGCACTGTTCTTGTTATTCCAGAGATGATCGAATGAATGAAGCCTGGTATTATACCAAAAACAGTTTGAGAGGCTGTGAGAAGGACTTCGGAGACCATGTTAAAAAAGTATGCCTGACCTTGAGTATGAGATGTGTTGAAATTGTGTAACAATTCACAAAGTGTAATGGGAGGTTCAAATTTTAAAAGGGACGGTATTTTACTTGAAGTTCCTGCTATCTGCAGTAGATACATTTCTTTTGCAGAAGTGAGGGACACTTCTGTTCTGAACAAAAGCGCTTTAGTTTAGTTAGTTTATTGAAATCTGTTTTCAAAGTAGGGAATGAAGGCCAAGTTGAAGTTTGGGAGTTACTTTGTGTGGATGGGAATAGACATTGCCACAGTAAGTTACGCGGTTTAAAACAGTAAGGACATACGGTATGCTGGCTCACATTCCGTAGGAGTGCTTGTTATTAAGAAGTAGATAACTGCCGTTAGAAAGCTGTGTGAATGTTAGTATGATTGTGGGAGTTGGCCTGCTTTCAAGAAAGCACGCAAGATTGGGGGCAGTAAGCTTAGAAGCGACATGCAGTTGGACATTCTTGCATAGTAATGAATGACTGCCATTGTGGTCCCATTTTTCACCTGTGAGAAAAACTTCTGTATGCTCTTTAAGATAGCGATATGTAAATGGGAGAAACCACTGCTCGTGAATAAACCTGCTACCATGTATAATCACATACAACATGACAAACAACATGTACACCTGGCATACACAAAGACACTACTTACTGCGGGAACCGTGGCTAGCCATGTACAGAAACCAAAGATGGCATGGCACCTCTGTTACACAATGCAGAATGCGGGGAGAGATGGGAGCAAAGAATGTGCAAAGGTGGCAAGTGATTCTCAATTATAAAACTATACAATGTGTTGGGATGTGCCGGACAGACTTGAGTATGCAGAGCACAGACATGGACATGTACTGATGGTCTATTGAATGAAGTAGACAGTGGACGCAACCATGATAGTACAGTTAGTAGGGAATATTACGGAAACGTAGCGTGTGCATGCTCCTTCCCACCCCACAAATCTTTAGAGTAGCGTAGTGGGCTGTCTCGGCGTATGCAAGACTAGCATAGGGGTATAAACAAAAGGCACGTTTCTCTAGGTGTGGTTCTCTTCTGGAATGGCGAACGCGTCTGCCAGGTCTGCGCAGCTTACACCACCAGAGGTTGACCCCGTGAGTGAAGGTGGCTGCTTGAATGATGCTCTCAGCATGCTGCTACTGAGAAAACGTCATGGCCGCTGCAACGCATATATGCTGCACAGTACATCTTTTGACACCGCCGTATGTGAAAGAGGGCTCACCACGTCCTGGCGGAAGCTGGTGGGCCGCTGGCTACCGCAACACAGGGACATAGCGCCCATCCTGAGGCCCAGCAGCGCGGAGTGCTCTGTATACTACTAACACAGAAGTCCAACAGGTACCAACAGTGGAACGGTGTCTTGATCCCACAATGTACAATGTCCAATATTACCTGCTGCTTGCTTTTCACAGAGCTCCCTCCGTTGAGGTGCATCAGACTTTGTGCTTCCGTAGCTAACCGCTGTAGAGGATTATTGCACTTGGTTGACTGTATTTGCTGGACTACACAACGGAACAGCAGGTCTGAACAGTGAAACGGGGTCTTGATTCTATGACTGAGGATGTCAGAAGTTACAGTCTGTGATGATTTTGGTGTACTCCCTCCGACTAGGTGTAACCAACTCTAGGTCCCAACAGTGGAACGGTGTCTTGATCCCACAAGGGACGATGTTAGAACTGCATCTGAGAGTGGAGATGAAGGTACTCCCTTCGACCAGGTGCAACCAACTCTAGGTCCTAACAGTGGAACGATGTCTTGATCCCATAATGGACAATGTTAGAACTGCATCTGAGAGTGGAGATGAAGGTACTCCCTTCGACCAGGTGCAACCAACTCTAGGTCCCAACAGTGGAACGGAGTCTTGATCCCACAATGGACGATGTCCGATATTACTTGTTGCTTGGTTTTCATAGAACTCCCTCTGTTGAGGTGCAGCAGACTCAGTGGTTGCATAGCTAACTGTTGCACATGATTATTGTGCTTGGATTACACCAGTCGGTGGAGTACACCGTGGTAAAGCAGGTCCCAACAGTGAAACGGGGTCTTGATTCTATGATAGAGGATGTCAGAAGTTAAAGTCTGTGATGATTTCTGTGCATCCCCTGCAATCAGGTGCAACCAACCCCGTGCTTCCGAATCCAACGGCACGTGGCTGTGAGGTGTTAATAACCACTGCCTCTGGCCTACACTGCAGTCAGCAGGGCTCACAATTCAGATCGAGTGGTGATTGTTTAATTACAGAATCCAGTAGGCAACTAACTACAATGTCTATTGAAATATACAGAATATCTTTTTAGTATACTTGCTTGAAGAACTTTCTTTAGATGACTTATAGGTTTACTACAATGGTGAAATTCATCTTGCAAGTTCAAAAGAACACTGAATAGTCTACACTGTGGACAGCAGAAATCTCAATTCGAATTGTTTAGATTTATTTATTGCAGAGTTTTCTGTATTTTATGTTGTTGTATTTTGTGAAGAGGAAGTGTGAAAAAGTATTCAAGGATATCTGTGTGACTAATGCCTTCTATTTACACTGCAGACATCAGTGTTCACAATTCAGATTGAGTCGGTATTGTAGATTATGGAGTCCTGTAAAAATTGCAGCAGTGCGCTCTGTCCGCACCACGCATACGCATCATCGCATGCTCCGCACACGCTTTTTGTTGCTTTGCGTATGACAAACTGTGTAGCTCAAGTCCACCTTACGTAGCTCTGGGTCCTTGCTGACCGCTCTCTCTGGCCTCTACTACTGACAGCAGTGTTCACAATTGAGATCGAGTCGCTATTTTAGATGATGCATTCTTGATAGCAACAGACAGTGCTCCTAGTATGGCCTGCCCGCAGCACACATCATCGCTGGCTGTCCACATGCTGAATGCTTTTGATCTGGCTATCTGAGTGCACTAGAACTGCTGGACCCTTTATGATACAATCTTTTTGTGTATCATTTAAGATCTATTGCCTGTGTCTGAGCATAGCACAAGTTATGGTTCTTTTACAATAGAATTTTTTCTGTATTATTTTACATCTACTGTCCCTACCTTACTGCAGCACAAACGATTGACTCTTTTATTATTGAATCTCTGTGTGTGATCCAATGATTACTGTTGTAGTGGATGCTAGCAGCAACCATTCCCTGAGAGCTGGTTTACACTCACCCCACACTCATCCAGCAAAGACGTCACTAAATATGTGACCCTGGTAATAATAAAAAGGAGTCAAGCGCACGTGCCCGTACCCACTTGCACTATCTTTCTGTGTCCGTGTGTTCATTATCTATGCAAGATACTGCGTCTGAGCCGTACCACATTACATTGTGCAGTGGACAGCGTATGCAACCATATTTCCTCTGGCAGTGGGGAAAATGTTGGTTATGTAACTTTTAGGTGGGTGCCTATCACAGGTGGAAGGCTACTTTACAGTCCATGAAATGAAATGAAATGATTACGCACTTGTATAGCGCACGACTACCCGTAGGCATCTTGGCGCTTGTAGGAATACCACAGAGGAACCCGTCCTGGCCTTTCCCTGTAAGGAGCCCACTCCGGGGCAACCCCCAAAGTGAAGTCAGGCATCCTCAGCATTGTTGGGGCCGTTGTAGAGATTAAGCAAGCTATTGCCCAGAGGTGCAGAGTGGGACTGATGATTAGAATAGGCACCGAAGCGAGAATTATCAGGTTCGAGGAAATTGAGCCCGAGACCCGCCGAGGCGGGAATTGAACCCTGGTCCCGGCCAGACTACTGCATCAGGGTCTGCCGCTCTAACCATTGAGCCACACTGAATATTGATGAAGATGTTGGTTGCATGTTGTGTGTTGTGTGTAGTGTAAGATATGTGTACATAGCAAAAAATTGTAAAAAAAGCTCTCTAAGCAAAAGAGGTGTCTCTCATCAAATGCTGTAGAGAGATTGACTACAATAGGTGGCGTTTTCCGACTGGTACAATGGGAAATGTTATTACTCAATCAAATGCTTTTTTTTAAGATCACATGGCAATCGCGCACTCAGCGCACAAGGAGACCGCACCAACACAATTTTTATTTTTTTTAAAAAATTTTGAAACCTTTATTGTGCAACATAAGCATACAGATACGGGCCCACAACCATACAGGCCGGCCTCGAAAGCAGTTGGGAGCACAAAAAAGTAAGGATAGATCGGCCCAACAGTCCTAAAGACAAAAGGCAGCAAGTGTCCAAAACAGAACATGTGAAAGGAGGGACCGCCGGGTAAAGGAGAAATTAGGTTAATTTTTTAATTTTTATAAAAAGAAGGATCAGACGCATACAATCCACCAAAAGTACATTACAGGCAATGAACCCAGCAATTTACTACAAACGAAGGATGATAATCAACAATCAGCATACAAATAACACTAATCAGGATGATAGCACAATCCAACAAAACATACTGGCCATTGCCCGCCCCCCGGACGTATAACATCTAATTCCACAAAAGCACAGGACCATCAGTGGAAAGAAGGAGCAACTCTACACCCAAAAATCCTACTGACCCGAAAAGAGAAAAAGTGAAAGAAAAACAAGAAGAGAAGAGAAAAAGAAGGCCCATAGAAACTGAAACGAAACAAAATCCCCACCCCCCAACCCCCACCCTGCACGCATGTGGAGGCTACGGCCAACCCCCCCCCCCCCAGCAGTGTGCCTGTCGCCCATAAGAACCCGAAATGTAGAACAAGAAAAGGGAAGAAGAAAAAGAAAGAACACAGTTCGCATAAGACCGGGGGAGGGCCATACGGGCATACCCAAAACTACCAGCACATATTACTCTGGCCGCCCTTACCCCGACCCCGCTACCAATACAATACCAATGTGCAATATACCCGGCAGTCCATCAGCATCACAGCAGTACAAGGAGGACAGTCCTGACTTGAAAAGGGACACCCTTAACCTTGCCCCCTACGGTACGGTGCAGCGACGCAGTCCAACTGCATGATAGACATCTTGGATGAAGTGAATAGATGAGGGGACCACATCAGAATGGGAAAACGGCCACCAAAGTCCATCCGACACGCAGCCATGAAGTCATCGGTGGTATAAGAGAAAGCATCACACGGCAGTGGGCCATCAAAAGCAGTTAGTCCAAACAATAGCAACCGCTCCAGGAGAAGGGAATGAGTCCCGCCAGTAGTCCGCGAAGAAGCCGCCAGAAATGGCGTCCAGTGACGTCTCCCCCGCCATAACACAGCTCCAAAAACTTCGGACCTCCTTAAGGGTGTTCCTGCTGGCACCTCAGCAGTGTTGAAGTCTCGCAACCCCGACGTTTCAATGACGACCGGGGCGGAAGAACCACAGGGTTCAGACACAGGGTGTGGCGCAGTGACCCGCTCTTGAAGGCATCCGCGGTCAGGCAAGGGGGTTGCAGACAGAATCGCTTCCAGCAGGTCCCCCAATTAACAGGCAACAGTACACAGGGCAGCTCTCAAAGTGCCTAGGGCACCCAGAATGTCGACAATCTGCAGTGGCGCCTCAGGGAGAGAGGACGCAGCATTACCCTGTACACGGGGCAAACAAAGGCGGAGCTGTCCCGATAGTCGGCCGCCATCACCCCTCGCAAGCCTTTGATCACCCTGCCAATGCTCAGCATGGCGAAACCAGTCTGGGGGTACAGGGGCAGCATTTTCCATCTCTCACAGTGTTGAAGTGGCGTGGGCAGACGCCCGCGCCCGCTGTAGCAGCCCTGAGTCCACACTAGCAGGAGCTGAAGGCAGGCAGAAAGATGGCGCTCACCTCGGCGCTCGGGGAAACAAAGTATCAGCGGAGCCGTCCGCGGGCCGGAGAGACAAACAATGTATCCCCTTCAGCGGCGGTGCCCAAAGCATATGGAGTGACAAGACAGGATGCTGAGATCGGGATGCAGCTGCCGCGTTACACCGGCAGGTCCTGTCCTGCCTGTAATGGCCGCCGTCGTTCTGTGCAGGGCCGGTTGCACTCGAAGAACAAAGACCCGGGCCCAGCCGCGCGGTGGCAGGAGGAGGCGAGGGCGTCTCGGCGCTTCCACTGCCGGGATCAAACAAAGAAGCACCTCGGAATGATCCGGTTCGCCTCCCGATTCCGCTGACGCCACGCAATGTGAGGATAGTCAGCAGGATGAAGCGGAAAACGGTAGAATGGCGAGAGGGTCAGCGGAGCCGAGGAGTCAGGCGGCCATCATTGTTGCGAGCCAGGCTCCTCCCTTTTCTGGCACTGTTAGGGCCCTGGGGGCAGTCAAGGGGTCTCTCCTTCCAACTGCCCATTGCCAAGCTCCAGCACCTTCTGCCTCAGCAGACCACACACCGGAGAGAGGCGCACCAACACAATTTTGAGAAAATATATTTACTATAATATAAGTTTATTACAGTTAGAAATATGCAAATGTTTAAAATATTTTAGATTATCGCTTGCTCTCATCTACAGTTTAAAGTTATGTAGCTACAGTTTTGAGATATACAAAAAAATGAGGGAATGGCGAATCCGGCGCAACACCATACGTCTATGACATAAGACAGGGTCTGGCAGTGTGCACTCGTCGCACACGCAATGCGTAGCGTGTGCTTCCCCATATGTACATGATGTAGCTCGCGGCTTGGTATTGCGTACCTGTCGTATACCAAAGTATACCTTATACGTATATGTTCTTACGGGGGACATGGTGCCACAAACCCGTCGGATACGAAATGTGCATAATTGTAATATGGCGGATAGGATTTGCGTGCTGATGGAGCTTGGTAGACTACCAGTAGGGGACTCTACTTTTCTCAAAAAATATTATATAGATATTTTTGGGGGCGATATAAAACATTACATAATTTTAAAAGTTAAAAAAAAGTATTATAGAGTACCAAAACATTATTTAAAAATTTTGCAAAATTATAGGTTTTATAAATAATAAAATATGAAATTAACATTTCAAACACCTTTGAAATTCACTTAAAAATTCATAGGTTTTACAGACGTTATAGATAGGAATTACCATTTAAAAAACCTTAGCAATTCTCTGAAAAAACCATAGGTTTCAGGGACATCACTGATTACATCACTGAACACATCTCAAATGACATCATCCACGTGAAAATCTGATGCACCTCATCAGACCCTGATATAACACTTGATACACCCACTCTAAAATACAGACTATCATTTTTGAAACCATTAACACACCACTACCAGTTAGTACATATCCACTCACTAATTTCCAGGTCTACACACACATCTACTCATTCACCCATACAGTCGCTCATACATACAGTCAGCCATCAATACAGCATTATCATATGCACTCACATATCTATACAGACACTCACACACCGCCTCTCATTGATAGAGTTATTCACACACTTAGTCAGTCATGGAAATAATCAATCACACTTTCATTTACTCACCAGTACAGCTATACACATACCACCTCACTTATTTAAACATATACTAACACATACTTACACTCTAATACAATAACTAATACAAGCACACACTGATCCATACAGGCAGTCTCACAATCACTCACTCTCATATATAGTCATTTATACACTCCAACATGCACATACACTGCCTTTCACATATGCAATTACTCACACATGTACCACTGAGGCATCCATTCACCCACCAACACACCCATACACACACTCACCCAGCCATACAGCCCTTCACAGATACCGTCTTGAACGCATATACCCAGTAAATTATCCACTCACACATCTATGCACAGAGTCACCCCCCCACCCACCCACGCACTCAGGCACCAATACAGATACTCAGACAACCAATCAATAGCCCATATAGATCCTTATTTAGCTGCTAACCGACCCATGCAACCACTTACACACCAACTGACAACCTAAACTGTGTGAATGTCTGTATCAGTCGCTAACACATGCATTAAGCAAGACACAATTAATCACTCACTTATACAGTCAGTCACACAGCTACTTAATCATCCATCCTGACTCTTATACACCCATTCATTCTTCAATATTCATTGGCATATATATATATAAAACATATTTACATTTTATAGAAACATACATTCACTGGATGATGTCATCAATGATGTAATTTGAGATGGCATCAGTGATGTCATCAGTGATGTCACTGACCATGTCATCAATGATGTAATATGTGACGTCATCAGCAGTGCATTGCGGAGGGGGCGAGTTATAGTTAGCTCAACTAACTATAACAGGGGAATTTCTATCGTTTTGTATGAGTGAAATCTCCAACTAACTATAACGTCTCTGAAACCTATGTTTTTTTCAGTTATTATATATATATTTATATTTGCATAATTTGAATTGTGCTCTTGTGAGCGTCATCATGACTTTACTATATGTTGCATCTGGGACCGTGTGTGTTTGTGTGTGTGTGTGTGTATATCTATATATACATGTGAACAAGCTCCCAGGAGGAGTGAAACACGTCGTTGGATGGACACTTGTCCTTTATTTTAAAATAAAGAACTTTTTTCTGCTACCTATTTGAGGAGTTGTACCTTCTTTCGGATGATTCACGCGCTGCAAAAATGAGGTTGGTTGGAGGTCCGCACCTGGAGTGATTTATTTATTTAGAGTTTTGTAGAGCGCGTAGTCACCACGAGGGTATCCCAGCGCTAGAACCTTGTTACTCAGGAGGGGGAGCGGCTAGGTAAAAGATCGGATTAGGGGAAGAGGAGAGTTTTGAGGGTTTTTCTGAACCGAAGTAGATCGGGCTCTGTTCTGAGGTTCAGAGGGAGTGCGTTCCACTTGAGTCCGGTGTTTACCGAGAAGCGGCGGCCCCCTATCCGGGCCTTTTTCACCATGGGGACCGTGATAAGGTTTCCGTGCTCTGAGCGAAGCGCTCTCGTGGGTTTGTAGGGGGTGATCCAGTTGTTTAGTATGGGGGGGCCGGTGTTATGGAGAGCCTTGTGGGCCAGGCAGAGGGCCTTGAAAGTGACCCTTTCTTTGATCGGGAGCCAGTGTAGCTTCCTAAGAGCGGGTTTGGCCGATGATCTGGCCGGGGTGCTAGTTAGGAGTCTGGCGGCGGCGTTCTGAGCCTTTTGCAGAGTTTGGAAGGTGGATTCCGGGGCGCCCAGGTAGATGGCGTTGCTATAATCCAACCTGGATAGGATTAAGCCCCGGATCAGCATAAGGCGCGACTGGAAGGGTAGGAGAGGGATTACTTTCCTGCAGGATTTAAGTAACCCGTAGCAGGTTCCGGCCGTCTTTCTGGCCTGGGTCCGGAAGGTAAGGTCGGTCTCCAGCCACACGCCAAGGCTCTTGACCTCATTTTTGGGAGTGGGAGGATCGCCCATGCAGGCGGGCCAGAAGTTGGAAGGGATGTTAGTGGTTTTTTGTCCGAGGACCAGGATCTCTGTCTTGGAGCCATTAAGCTTCAAGGCGGAGTCGCTCATCCACTGGTATACGCTGGTAAGGCAGTCGTGGAGGTTGGAGGGCTCGAGTTTGGGGTGGGAAAGAGTGACCACCAGTTGCGTGTCGTCAGCGTAACTGACGATGGTGACTCCGAAGGGTGAGACAAGTTCCTCCAGTGGGGCCATATAAACGTTGAATAACGTAGGGCTCAGGGAAGAGCCCTGTGGCACACCGCACTGGAGGGGGATGGAAGAGGAGCGGCTTTCGCCTTCCCATACTTGATAGGAGCGTCGGGAGAGAAAGGACGAGAGCCACTTCAGGGCTTTGCCCTTAACTCCAACAGTCCCGAGGCGGTGGATTAGGACCTGGTGGCTGACCGTATCAAAGGCCGCACTTAGGTCTAGGAGGACCACTGCCACTGATCCTCCTGAGTCGATGATTTCCCTGGTTCTTTCCACTGCCACAAGGAGTGCAGTGTCTGTGCCTTGGCCAGGTCTGAAGCCAGTCTGCGAGTCGTTGAGAAGATGGTTTGACTCGAGATATTGCGACAACTTTTTGTTAACTAATTTTTCGGCGACTTTGCCTATCCAGGGGAGAAGTGAAATGGGTCTGTAGTTGGAGAGGTTAGTGGGGTCAAGCAACGGTTTCTTGAGAAGCGCTTTGACTACGGCTTCCTTCCAGGTGGAAGGGACCACTCCTTGTTCCAGTGAGATATTGATCAGGGCAGTCAGTTGAGGGACTATGGTCTGCATGATAATTTTTGCGAAGCGTATGGGGACCGGGTCGCTAGGGGCTCCGCTCTTGGTTGAGGCCAATGTGGTTCTTACTTCTTCTTCCGAGACCGGGCCGAGCGACTCTAGAAAGGGTTTGTCTACGGGAGGCGTCTGCTCCTTGGCTCTTTCTGAGATGTTGGAGTTGGCAGGTGGGAGGGAGGAGAGTATTTTTTTTATTTTTTCATCAAAGAAGGAGGCCAACATGGCGCATTTATCCTCGGCTTCTTTGGGGTCCAAGGGTTTCTGGGGGGGGGCAGGGACCCGGAGGAGTTCTTTAAAAATGGAGAAGGTCTCCTTGGATGAGCAGGCAGAGTTTTTTATCTTTTCCTCGAAATAAGTCCTTTTAGCGTCATGAAGGGCTTGTTTGTAAGCTTTCATGGAGCAGAGGTAGGCGCTTTTCTCTTCAGCTGTTTTGTGTTTTCTCCATAGGCGTTCTGTCTTTTTGCAATGCTTTTTGAGAGAGGCAAGGGCGGGTGTGTACCAGGGGGAGGGACTAATTCTTTTCATGTGTTTTAGCGAGCTCGTCAATGGAATGGAGCTGTCTAGAGGTTGGACTAGCCAATCCATGAGTTCTCTGTCCGCGGTATTAGGGTCCGTGGACAAAGGGGAGATGGTATTGCGTAGTTTGGCTTCCCATTCCTCTGGAACTAATTTATGCCATCGTCTGGTTTGTACCCTAGTTTTATGAGAAGGCCCTGGAGATGTGTCGAGTGACCAGTGCATGGGAATCAGCATGTGGTCTGTCCAAGGCAGGGGGGTGGGGTCCTGGGCGTACAGGTTCGCAATGTTAGAGAAAATGGGGTCTAGGAGTTGGCCCTTCTCGTGGGTGGCTTTAGGATTTTGCAGGAGGAGGTCAGCTGTGGTGAGATCAGCAAGCAGGTTTGCTGCGGTGCTATTCGTGGGGTCCAGGAAATGAATGTTAAAGTCCCCTAAGAGGAGGAAATTGGAGACCGAGATAGACTTGAGTAGGATATGGTCAATCAGAGTGCTAGTAAATTCCCCTAGGGATCCTGGGGGTCGGTACACAAGTATTCCGGAAAGGGAGGTGGAAGGAGAGATCTGGATTGTGAAGTAACAGTTCTCACAGTCTTTAACAGATCCGGTCTCGATTCTGCATTTGAGGTGGTCTTTGAAGAGTATGGCTAGGCCTCCGCCTCTACCGATTGGCCTATTTAGGCAGCATATTTGGTAGCCGGGGGGAGTTGCATTGGCCACATCGAAGTCGTTGTGCGGGGTTAGCCAAGTTTCTGTCAAAAATAGCAGATCTAGCCGCGAGTCCTGGACAAGGATGTTGATTTCATGGGCATGCTTTACCAGGGATCTGCAGTTCAGAAGACCGAGCCGGAGACCTGGGTGGCATTCCGTTTCCTCGAGGTTATTACAGAGGGTGCATCCTACATAGGGTGTGTCCTCCTTGTGGATGTATTTGCACTGGGGGTGTTTTCCACGGTTCCAGGCAAGCAGTGAGTCTCTGGGGTATGAGATGCCATTTTGCCGATTGGGCATAGTGGCTAGGCCTAAGGCCGTCTTGGCCCGGACGGGCCCAGACGGGCTTGCCTTTGGCGCGCCTTCGGCGCGCTGACGGCGCGCCCGCTGCGCCCGTCCGCTGCGCGTCCGGTGGTTGCACATCTTTTAGAGGGAGGAAGAGGGGCGTGTGGGCGTGGCCTAAGGGTAGGCGTGGCCTCGTTCCTCGCCGTCAATGGCGGCTGAATCGGATTGTTTTGGGGCGTTTGTTGCAGCGAGGAGCTCGCTGTTTCGGCGGTTTTTTATCACACTGTGGAGGTGCCAGCAGGGTGAGTGAAGTTTTAAAAATAAGCAATTCAATTTAGAATGTGACACAGAAATAACAATTTTTAAAAATGGGCAGGTGATCTCCCGGCTTCCGCCTCAGGAGTTAGTCAGGTTCTGAGTTGTAGCGCCGTGAGCAGCGTATTTATACTGTTTTTCGTTGGGCGAGTGGGCGTGGCCTAAGGGTAGGCGTGGCCTCGTTCCTCGCCGTCAATGGCGGCTGAATCGGATTGTTTTGGGGCGTTTGTTGCAGCGAGGAGCTCGCTGTTTCGGCGGTTTTTTATCACACTGTGGAGGTGCCAGCAGGGTGAGTGAAGTTTTAAAATAAGCAATTCAATTTAGAATGTGACACAGAAATAACAATTTTTAAAAATGGGCAGGTGATCTCCCGGCTTCCGCCTCAGGAGTTAGTCAGGTTCTGAGTTGTAGCGCCGTGAGCAGCGTATTTATACTGTTTTTCGTTGGGCGAGTGGGCGTGGCCTAAGGGTAGGCGTGGCCTCGTTCCTCGCCGTCAATGGCGGCTGAATCGGATTGTTTTGGGGCGTTTGTTGCAGCGAGGAGCTCGCTGTTTCGGCGGTTTTTTATCACACTGTGGAGGTGCCAGCAGGGTGAGTGAAGTTTTAAAAATAAGCAATTCAATTTAGAATGTGACACAGAAATAACAATTTTTAAAAATGGGCAGGTGATCTCCCGGCTTCCGCCTCAGGAGTTAGTCAGGTTCTGAGTTGTAGCGCCGTGAGCAGCGTATTTATACTGTTTTTCGTTGGGCGAGTGGGCGTGGCCTAAGGGTAGGCGTGGCCTCGTTCCTCGCCGTCAATGGCGGCTGAATCGGATTGTTTTGGGGCGTTTGTTGCAGCGAGGAGCTCGCTGTTTCGGCGGTTTTTTATCACACTGTGGAGGTGCCAGCAGGGTGAGTGAAGTTTTAAAATAAGCAATTCAATTTAGAATGTGACACAGAAATAACAATTTTTAAAAATGGGCAGGTGATCTCCCGGCTTCCGCCTCAGGAGTTAGTCAGGTTCTGAGTTGTAGCGCCGTGAGCAGCGTATTTATACTGTTTTTCGTTGGGCGAGTGGGCGTGGCCTAAGGGTAGGCGTGGCCTCGTTCCTCGCCGTCAATGGCGGCTGAATCGGATTGTTTTGGGGCGTTTGTTGCAGCGAGGAGCTCGCTGTTTCGGCGGTTTTTTATCACACTGTGGAGGTGCCAGCAGGGTGAGTGAAGTTTTAAAAATAAGCAATTCAATTTAGAATGTGACACAGAAATAACAATTTTTAAAAATGGGCAGGTGATCTCCCGGCTTCCGCCTCAGGAGTTAGTCAGGTTCTGAGTTGTAGCGCCGTGAGCAGCGTATTTATACTGTTTTTCGTTGGGCGAGTGGGCGTGGCCTAAGGGTAGGCGTGGCCTCGTTCCTCGCCGTCAATGGCGAGGAACGAGGCCGTCTTCTATTGGCGGAACAGGATTGTTGGTTTCATGTATATATATATATATATGTGACCAAGAACAACTTGTTGTTCAATACGCGCTACCCAGTGACTGCTTAAATTGCCATTAAAACCGTTGCTGCAGAATTACGGGCTTGTGTGGACTTCTTACCTGGATTCCAAGTTTGCATATGTATATATATATATATATATACCCTGGAGAAAAAAGAATGACAGAGTTTTTAAAAAATGAAGCCTTTTTTTATAAATTGGAGGTAGTTCTAAAAAGAACAGATTTTTTTCTTCTTTTTTAGTTTTTAAATTTTTTTTACTTTTTCCGAACGTTTTAAAAAAATTTGGGAATTTTTTTCAGAACAAAAACAAAACTAGGGAATGAAAAACTGCTCAACAGGAGCAAAAAAAAAGGGGGGAAATTAGGGCTGAGTGGCGCAGCGGTGTTCCTCCCTCTTTCTAAAAATCAGTGCAACGCTCTGCTCCCCATAACAGAGCAGTTGGTCACACTGCTTACAACGAAATGTAATATCTGCAAAAACAGGCTGAATATTTGGGATCATCACTGCTGGTCTTCCTCTTACCGATGATGTTGAAGCTCCGGTGGAAGTGGAGGGGCAATCGGGTGGTGGATTGCGAGCCAGGGCCCTGGTGCTCTCCCGTGCATAATTAATCGGGTGCTTCCTCTCAACATGCCTGATTAATGTTGCATTTCCGAAACTATATTTCCGGGTGGGATTTCCACGTGAGAGTACAAAGTCACAAATTTTACACGTGACTTTTGGTGCATTGCATTTTTTCTCCCCCTCTGGAAAAGAGAAAAACTTCCAAATGAAGTGGTCCTTCACTTTTCTCTGTGGGGGGACCTCAGGCAGGAATCCATCTGAAGAGTCTGAGGACTGGTCCTGGGATGGGTTCTGGGAACCAGACATGGTTGAATTAGATTTTTTTGCAGGAACAGACAAGAGGTGTTGTCTCAGCAAAAGCAAACAGGTTGTGAGGGAAATGGGTGGGGTGTTTCCCTACTTGTGAAAAAAACTGCTATTAACCAATGAAAAGTGTTATTTTAAGGTCACATGACCCGACGCGCTTACGCTACGCGCCCCGGGACGCGCCCAGGGGCGCGTCGCGTAAGCGCGTCGGACGCCTACGTTGCGCGATCGTATTTGCTCGAGTGCTTCCGGGTGCGCTTACGCCGGGCGTATCACGCGGACGCGGCTACGCGATACGTCACGATTATGTTTTCGTTCGCGAAATTGGTGCTTACGGGACGCTCCCCGGGGCGCTTCATATAATTACGCTTTCCGGGGCGCGAACCGGGGCGCGAACCGGGAGCGCTCCAAGGCAAAAAAAAAAAAATAAATAAATAATTGGGCAGAATTGTAGGGAAAGGTAGCTTGATGTGCCTTGCTATGTCTCAAGATATATGCTCAAGTGGTTTTTACGAAAACTAACTTTGAAAAAAATATATATCGGCCTACATTGGGCTATATATATGTTAGAGCCCAAATATAGCCCAATGTAGCCCAATGTAGCCCAATGTAGCCCAAATGTAGCCCAAATATCAGCCAGATGTAGCCCAAATATAGCCCAATGGCAGAATGTCCCAGAGTGTTCTAAAGAACAACTAGAGCGCTAACAGTCTTACATATAAACTGAGACTTATAGTTAGGAATTAGCATTTAAAAAACCTTTGAAATTCACTGAAAAAATAATAGGTTTCACACCAGTTATAGTTAGGAATTAGCATTTAAAAAACCTATTAAATTCACTGAAAGAACCAGAGGTTTCACACCAGTTATAGTTAGCTGGAAATGTTACTGACATAAAACCATTGAAATTCCCACGTTATAGTTAGTTGGACTCACTATAACTTGCACCTGCAATGCACTGCTGATGACGTCACATATTACATCACTCATGACATGGTCAGTGACATCACTCATGACATCACTGATGACACCATCCTTGTGACAGAGTGACAGACCTCCTTTCACTGTAATGTTACCCTTGAAACACATATTCAAAAATAGAAACTAAAATTTTATTAAAAATGGAGATAACCATATCAGTTACAACAACCAGTTCAGTAATTCCACCATCTATATACACATCTACTTATTCACAAACAGTTCAATATACTCACTCATACATATACTCACTCATCATATGTATTGATACACCTATACATCTTGTTACACACTGACAGTCATCCAAAAGTTACTCACACACATACTCACACATGCAAATAAACAATTGAACATCCATTTATTTGCATATAGAGCTATACACACACTACCACCTTACTTCTATTGAAATTAAAACATATTTATTCTCTTAAACAAACACATATAGAAACACATACTTATTTAAACAGGAACTCTTACAATCTCTTACTCTCACATATACTCACTTATATACATCAATATTCACATATACTAGATTAAAACATATGTAGTTGCTGATAAAGACAATAGTGAGACAATCATTCACTCACTAACATACACATATACACACTCATTCATCCATACAGTCTTGCACATATGCTGTCTTCAAAACTCATACAAACAGAGAGTCAGTCAATCATGCATCTATGTGCTAAGTAATACCCCCACCAAACCATATAGACACTCATACTGATACTAAAAAAACATATAATAAATGTGTACATACACATGTAGCTACTCACCAACCCATGCAGCTACTTATACACAAAGTGAAACACTAATACATATATTTAAAAATTTAAACATTACTCACTAATATTTATTTTTCAGAAAGACACACATTCACTGGATGATGTCATGAGTGATGTCTTTTGAGATGTCCTCAGTGATGTCATGAGTGATGTCACTGACCATGTCATGAGTGATGTAATATGTGACGTCATCAGCAGTGCATTGGACGCGCAAGTTATAGTGAGTCCATCTAACTATAACGTGGGAATTTCAATGGTTTTATGTCAGTAAAATTTCCAGCTAACTATAACTGGTGTGAAACCTCTGCTTTTTTCAGTGAATATATATATATATATATATATATATATATTCACTGAAAAAACCATAGGTTTAACACCAGTGGTGTTAGCTGGAAATTTTACTGATATAAACCCATTGAAATTCCCACGTTATAGTTAGATGGACTCACTATAACTTGCGCGTGCAATGCACTGCTGATGACGTCACATATTACATCACTCATGACATGGTCAGTGACATCACTCATGACATCACTGATGACACCATCCAGTGAATGTGTGTCTTTCTGAAAAATAAATATATTTTATATATGTATATGTAAAAGTTGATGGAAGAATAAATGTTTAAATAAGTGTCTAAATGGATGGTTTTTAAAAAAAATTGATTGGTTAACTGGCTTATTAAGTGTATGTTAGTGAATACATATATTAGTGAGTAATGTTTAAATATTTAAATATATGTATTAGTGTTTCACTTTGTTTATAAGTGGCTGCATGGGTTGGTGAGTAGCTACATGTGTAGGTATATGGGTTATTAGATGTTTTTTTAGTATCAGTATGAGTGTTTGTATGGTTTGGTGGGGGTATTACTTATCACATAGATGCATGAATGACTGACTCTCTCTTTGTATGTGTTTTGAAGACAGCATATGTGCAGGACTGTATGGGTGGATGAGTGTGTATATGTGTGTGTTACTGCGTGAATGACTGTCTCACTAGTGTCTTTATCAGTAACTACATATGTTTTAATCTAGTATATGTGAATATTGATGTATATAAGTGAGTATATGTGAGAGTAAGAGATTGTAAGAGTTCCTGTTTAAATAAGTATGTGTTTCTATAAGTGATTGTTTAAGAGAGTAAGTATGTGTAAGTTTCCTTAGAAGTAAGGTGGTAGTGTGTGTTTAGATGTATATGCAAATAAATGGATGTTCAATAGTTTACTTGCATGTGTGAGTATGTGTGAGAGTAACTTTTGGATGACTGTTGGTGTGTAACAGGATGTATAGGTGTATCACTACATATGATGAGTGAGTATATGTATGAGTGACTAAATAGAACTGTTGGTGAATGAGTGGATGTGTATATAGATGGTGGAATTATTGAATTGGTTGTTGTAACTTTTATGTGTATCTCCATTTTTTTGAAAATGTTAATTTCTATTTTTGAATATGTGTTTCATGGGTTACATTACACTGAAAGGAGGTCTGTCACTCTGTCTCAAAGATGATGTCATCAGTGATGTCATGAGTGATGTCACTGACCATGTCATGAGTGATGTAATATGTGACGTCATCAGCAGTGCATTGCACGCGCAAGTTATAGTGAGTCCATCTAACTATAACGTGGGAATTTCAATGGTTTTATATCAGTAAAATTTCCAGCTAACTATAACTGGTGTTAAACCTATGGTTTTTTCAGTGAATTTGATAGGTTTTTTAAATGCTAATTCCTAACTATAACTGGTGTGAAACCTATGGTTTTTTCATTGAATTTCATAGGTTTTTAAAATGCTAATTCCTTTGTATATCGAGTTTCTAACCTTTTTTTTTTTTTTTACAATTTGCTGTTTTTTTTAAAGTATTCATTTTTTTATATAATTTTTTTCTTTTGCGCTCTGGGTGCGCGCTCCGGGAAGCTTTCAGCTAAGCTCTCCGGTAAGCTTTTCCGTGAGCTCATCTGAAAGCGCACCCAGAGCGCTACTGTCGTTCGTGAAAAAAAATATGAATGAAAAGTTAATAATAATGCAAAACATTTCGTACCATACAAATAAAATTAGTTTTTTTTAATAAGGAAAATGATTATGCATTTCTGTAAAAGTTTGATGACGTCACTTCGGTGCGCAACGTAAGTGCCCTCGGAAGCGCCTACGTTCGCGGTGCGTAAACACACGCAAAAGCGCCTACGATCGCGCCACGTTTGCGCCCCGGAAGCGCCTACGATCGCGCTGCGTAAACGCACCGGAAGTGCTCCGGAGCGCGCAGCGTAAACGCGTCGGGTCATGTGACCCTAAAATAACACTTTTCATTGGTTGCTAACAGTTTTTTTTTACAATGAATGAAATCCCCACCCATTTCCTTCACTTCTTCTTTCACTTTTGTGACTGAAAGACCTGCCTTTTTGCTCTTGCATATTTCTTGGTTAATCATGGCTGCCAGACCATCCAGCAGTGAAGATGAGCCTGAATTCATCGATGAAAAGCCTCCTCAACCAAAGGTGAAAGAGCATTTCATTTGGAAATTTTTTACGTTTCCCGCAGACCAGAAAAAGGTGAATGCACCAAAAGTGGAGTGCAGGATCTGCAAACAGGTCCTGTCACGGGGTAACCCCCCAAAAAAGTACTCTTTTGGGAACTTTACCATGATTCGACATGTGGAGAGGAGGCACCCCCAGAATTTTGCCCGGGAAAGTGTCAGGGCTCTGGCACAAGAGGTTCCCAGAGATGGGGCCTCTACATCAACCGGAGGAGCAACTTCTTCTGGGAGAGAGCAATCGCAGGAGCAGGTGCCAAACATACAACCTGCATTTAACCATGGGGTCGTCAAATGCAGATACTGCAATCAACTCCTCACCTATGGGGAGCAAAGTGTCCTGCTCATGGTTCGAGCATTGGAGAACCATCGCTGCCCTTCCCACCCCTAATTTTTTTGTTTTCTTTTTGCTCCTGTTGAGCAGTTTCCATTCCCTGTTTTTGTTCCTGTTCAGTTAAAAGAAGAAAACCAAAAGTTCTTTTCAGAACTACCTCCAATTCTCATGAAAGAGCTATATTCTTAAAAAAATGAAGAGTAAGTGAAATATAGTGCATTGATAATTGAAAGGAGAATGAGTAAGAAAGAACAGAAAGGTATGAAAGGTGAAAGGAAGTGAAGTAGGAGGAATGAAAGAAGGTGAGTGTTAGAAAAGAAAGTTATGACACAGTGAATAAACTGGAGGCCTCATTTCTGAAAAGTGACGCATCGCTACGTGAAAACAGCGATGCGTCACTTTTCTGGACGCACTCCTTATGACATTCCAGATATGTCATATTTAATATATGACTAATCAATTCGCAAGGAGTTACAGATATGTCAGTATTTCTGACGTATCTGTAAACACAAAAGTAACGCATTGCTGGAGTGCGTCACAAAAGTGACGCAACTCCAGTAATGTGTCCTTTCACATGGAAAAAGCACCATGTGAAAGGTTTGCTGTGAAGCAGGCGCAAGATTTTGACGCAACAGCATCCTAAAAGTGACGCACTGCGTCATTATTACCAAGCTTTTTGCAGGGGAACACCCCCTCTGCATGCATTATACCTGACGCTATTTTTAAAAAGTGACGCATCTAGGTACATGGGTCACTTTTTAAAACTCTGCGCTACATTATATCTGCATCAGGCATAATGTATGCAGAGGGGGCAATCCCTCGCAAAAAGCTTGGTAATAACGACGTACTGAAATCTATGAGATTTCTCTGCGTCACTTTTAGGATGCTGTTGCGTCAAAATCTTGCGCCTGCCTCGCGTCACTTTCATGTTTACAGATATGTCAGAAATACTGACGTATCTGTAACTCCTTGCAACATGATTCGTCATACATTAAATATGACACATCTGGAATGTCATAAGGAGTGCGCACAGAAAAGTGACGCATCGCACCAGCAGTGTAATAAAATGTGCCTCGTTGCACTATATTTAAAGGACGCAACAGCATCCTAAAAGTGACGCAGTGAAATCTCAAAGATTTCACTGCGTCGCTATTACAAAGCTTTTTGCGGGGGAACACCCCCTCTGCATGCATTATACCTCACGCAGATATAATGTGGCGCTTGATTTTAAAAAGTGACCCATCTACCTAGATACGTCACTTTTTAAATATAACGCAACGAGGCACATTTTTTTACACCACTGGTGCGATGCGTCACTTTTCTGTGCGCACTCCTTATGACATTCCAAGTAACGCATTGCTGGAGTGCGTCACAAAAGTGACGCAACTCCAGTAATGTGTCCTTTCACATGGAAAAAGCACCATGTGAAAGGTCTTGCGTCAGTCTAACACCTGCTGTAAAGCAGGCGCAAGATTTTGACGCAACAGCATCCTAAAAGTGACGCAGTGAAATCTCAAAGATTTCACTGCGTTGCTATTACAAAGCTTTTTGCGGGAGAACACCCCCTCTGCATGCATTATACCTGACGCTATTTTTAAAAAGTGACGCATCTAGGTACATGGGTCACTTTTTAAAACTCTGCGCCACATTATATCTGCGTCAGGTATAATGTATGCAGAGGGGGCATTCCCCCGCAAAAAGCTTGGTAATAACGACGTACTGAAATCTATGAGATTTCTCTGCGTCACTTTTAGGATGCTGTTGCGTCAAAATCTTGCGCCTGCCTCGCGTCACTTTTATGTTTACAGATATGTCAGAAATACTGATGTATCTGTAACTCCATGCAACATGATTCGTCATACATTAAATATGACACATCTGGAATGTCATAAGGAGTGCGCACAGAAAAGTGATGCATCGCACCAGCAGTGTAAAAAAATGTGCCTCGTTGCACTATATTTAAAAAGTGACGCATCTAGATAGATGCGTCACTTTTTAAATATTGCGTAACAATGCGCATTTTTTTACACCGCTGGTGCGTCACAAAAATTGACGCACAGGCGGCGCAAAACTGGCAGCGCAAGGCCTTCATAAATATGGTCCTGGATTTTCCCCGTGCTTCGTCGGTGCGCGTACCATGCGCTTCCCCCGCGCAAAACGAAAAAAAAAAAAAAATGTAATGCCCCGCAGGACCCTATTTTAGCCCCCACATCAAACCTAGGGGGTCAGAGGGGGTCTACTCTTCCCCCTTATGGTCATTTGCCCCTTTTTTGTTCAAACCCCTTGTGTCTCGATTTTACCGAGACACAAGATGGCGGCCGCTCCAGACTGTTTAGAATGTTTACAGACACCCAAGAGCCAATCAGCTTCCTGCGCGCAAGTCGCGTGTCGCGCCTGGAGCGCACTCCGGTGCGCGCACCGGAGAGCGCCTATAGATATATATATTTTTTTTAACCTAAATTACTCAAAATCCACTGCAGCACATATCTTGAGACATAGCAAAGGCACATCGGGCTACCAGTCCCTTCAATTTTGCCAAGTTTGCTGGAAATCCATTCAGCCGTTCGGGCTAAAAGTGAAATCAACCGCCCTATGGAAATTTACATGGGGAAAACGCGTTTTGGGACCCCCCTTTTATCTCGGCCCCCGCTTGACGTATCCCCCCCAAACTTTCAAGGAAGGACCGGAGCTCGACGAGGCCATTTTCAGGAAATTTTCAGGCAAATTCGTCAACCGGTGCCAAAGTTATTCCAAATAGAATTTTGAGATTTAACATTGAAAAAAATCCTAACTATAACTACCTACTGGCGACCGCCAGTAGGTAATATATATATATATATATATATATATATATATATATATATATATATATATATATATATATATATATATATATATATATATATATACATACATATATATATATATATATATATATATATATATATATATATATATATATATATATATATATATATATACATATATTCTTCACAAGTATTTCTTTATTCCTCCTTGCTAAAACACTGCATTCGACTCTTCAGACCAGTAGGGGTGAGTAGTTCGCTTCCCACTCCCTGTTTAGTATAAACGCATACTAACACCACCTGCACAGCAATGCTACAGCGGCCAGTATGCTACAGCACCCAGAGCACATCAGTTTAGAGCACTCAGCTCACACTTTAGGTGCACAGTTTCATCCCTGAGTGTACTGGAACCTCACCTAAGCACCATCTCACTGTGCGCAAAACAGGACTTTCACAACGTTAGGGGTAAATACTTTGCTTCGGCCAGTATGCTACAGAGCCCAGAGCACATCAGTTTACAGAACTCAGCTCACGCTGTAGGCGCACGCTTTCATCCCCGAGTGGACTGGTACCTCACCTCACCACCATCTCACTACGGGCAAAACAGCACTTTCACATTGGTAGGGGTAAATACTTATTTACTTATTTTCACACTCCCTCTATAGCATATTCTAACCACCCCACAGAGATCACATTGCTCCTACCTTCCTCTTTCCTATTTTTTTATTCCTTTTTTTCCGCGTACTCACTTCAACGTTAACACAGAATGGCTGCAAACACTTCCTAGTTGCAACCGTTCGCTGCCAATACGCAGCAAGCTTGTCCTCGTAACGCCTCAGCCAATCAGATGGCAGAATTTCCAAATATCAATATCTGTAAATTTGGATACTTCTAAAAAATTACTGAACAGATTTACACCAAATAAACAAACGTGTGCTTTCTAGACCAAGACCCATCTCCCTGCCAAATTTGGGGTAATTCCGTTCACCCGTTCAACCTGTGGCATTGTCTAAAGTTTCCTATGGAAATTAACATGGAGAAAACACGTTTTGGGACCCCCCTTTTTTTCTCAGCCCCTCCTTGACAAATCACCCCCAAGCTTTTAACATAGGAGCTGATATAAACAAATAATTATTTTGGAAAATGTCATGAAGATTCATCAAATGACGCCAAAGTTATATGCAAAAAAAAATGTTCTTCCTATGGCAACCTGGCCCTAACTATACCTACCTACTGCGACCACCGGTAGGTAATATATATATACGCACACATATCTCTCTTTCTATATATATATATATATATATATATATATATATATATATATATATATATATATATATATATATATATATATATGTATAAGTAATACCCCATGGCGAATAACAAAGCAAGCCAAAGGACTATAATGTATAATAATGACATTAAGCGCCAATGTCTTTCTGTTATATGTATTAAATGTGAAAAATTTGTAAAAAACTACATATCCCATAGTGCCACTTAAAGGCAGATATGGGAAGGTATATATGTAGAAATCAATGAAGGACTTACCGACCGTGACAAAAACCTAGAGTGGGTGAAACGCGTTGGTGGGGTGAAACGCTGAATTAAAAAGCTTAAATACCATCTAGGAGTGCCGCCTCTTTCGTGGTAAAAAAATATATTATATATATATATATATATATATATATATATATATATATATATATATAAACATATATATATATACATATATATATATATAAACATATATATATATACATATATATATATATATATATATATATATATATATATATATATATATATATATATATATATATATATATATATATATATATATATATATATATATATATATATATATATATATATATATATATATATATATATATATACTGGCTGTACCCGGCCACGCGTTGCTGTGGCTCAGTCTGGTTAAATGGAAGTGAAAGAAAAGAGTAAGTGCAAGTTTCTAATATGTTTCATTTCACAATGCTTGTGGGTATACAATATGTTTTTGTGACTATTGTTTCTATGCGTCCCTTGTAGTTGTTGCGCAGCAAGCAAATCGATAGGGTCTGTTCTGCCTTTCGATTAAAAACACGCGCGTATTGGACACACGCGTATTCAAATGCAATGTTGTGCATATATAAACACTTGCTTAATCGAATCCAATGTTGTGTCTAAATTTCAGAGCAATCGGTGAAGAACTTTCGGAGATTTAAGATTTTGAACAAACGAACATTGACATTTTTATGTGTCTGTTCGGGCTTTCGAATAAAAATACGTGCGTATTCGACACGCGCGTATTGGAATCCAACGTTGTGTATATAAAAACACGCGCCTATTCAAATCCAATGTTGTGTCAAAATTTCAAATTTCAAAGCAATCGGTGAAGAACTTTCAGAGATTTGCGATTTTGAACAAACAAACATTTACATTTTTATTTATATAGATAATAATACACATACACCCACACACACATAGGGTCCCAGAATGCATCATATAGTAAAGTCAAGATGACGTTCACAAGAGCACAATTACAATTATGCAAATTAGGAACTATAAAGCACGGTGTGTTATCAGTGTCTCAAGGAATGTAATCGTTTGAAACGCGTTGAGCCTGCATTTATGATTTATACCTGGACTGCTTTTAAATTTGAATAAAAGACGTTTTGAAGGAGAGAGCATCACTGTTCTCTGTCGCAGAGTTTGAAGTTGAAGATAAAAGGGAGACAGCACCACCGCAGAATGTAGCAAGTATGTGAGGCATGGAATGGAGCCTCTGGGCGTAACCTTCAGTGATTTTTTTAGTGCAGAGACAATCTGGATAGCATATTTGATGTTTGAGCACTGTACTTACCTATCTGAGGATGATGGAATGATTATCATTCCGCAAACTTATGGTTCCAGAATGCATCATATAATAAAGTCATGATGATGCTCACAAGAGCACAATTGAAATTATGCAAATGAGGGACTATAAAGCGCAGCATGTTATTAGTGTCTCAAAATGCCCCTGATCATTGACTGTGATTGTTTGAAACGCGTTGGGCCTGCATTTATGATTCATACCTGGATTGCTATTAAATTTGAATTAAAGACGCTTTGAAGGAAAGTGCGTCTCTGTTCTCTCTGGAAATATTACCTATTGGCGGCCGCCAGTAGTAGTTATAGTTAGGATGTAGCTTCCAAAGGAAGAGCGTTTTTTTATTTGCCAATAACTCTGGCATCATTTGACAAATCTTTGTGAAACTTTAAAAAAAAGTTTGATGCTCACTTCAGATGCGGTCTTGAAAATTTCTGGGTGATCCATCAAACGGGGGGGCGATAAAATAGAGGGGCCCAAAACACTTTTTACCCATGTTAGTTTCCATAGGAAACTTTTGACACAGCTACAGCCTGAACTGCTGAACGGAATTACACCAAATTTAGCAGAAAGGTAGTTCTTGGTCCAGGAAGCACTCTTTTTGTTAAATGCTGTACATTCTTTCAGTAGTTGCTGAGAAATGGAATAAAATTTCTAGTTGTATATATAGGGACACAGTGGATCATCGGTCCCTCCTGGTTTCATGCTGGTATCTGATTGGCTGCCAACACTTCAAACCAAGAAGAGTTGGAAGCCACCTTGTGACTCAGTTGAACCGCGTCACAAGAAAAAGGTTAAAAAAAGGAAAAAGTGAGCGGGTAGAAACACCCTGACCCCTGGGCCCTCACACAGGGAACCTCACACCAGGGCTCAAAAACGATTTTTTTTTTCATTTTTGGCAGGAGTTGTGCTGGATCTGCGAATCCTGCTCAATTTGTTTTTTTTAAAAAGGGCAATCTCCTACACTTCCTTAAACAAAGACCCCAGGTGGTTCAGGTCCCGGGGCAGTTTACACGTGGCACAGACTGCTCCCTGGGGACCACCACCTTCCCGGGGCAAACATATTGAAAGAGGTGTGGGAACCCTGCCCAGCACCCCACAGCCCTGGGGAGCGCTACCTCCCCAGGGGTAATTACAGAAGTGGGGTGAGGACCTATTGCCTCCCCTGTAGTCCAAGGGACCACCACCTCCCGAGGCTAATGTAATGGGGGCCTCATGGACCTCCCTGGGGTCAAACTTTATTATAAGGAAATGGGAGGGGGCCATGTGGCCTCCTATACCGGCTCGTTCTCGGTCCCAGGGACCACACCAGGGCAGGCCCTTAGTCAACGATGGAGGGGGAGAATGTGTCCCCAACTTCTAGAGCTGTACATGGCCTCAGGGACCACCACCCCCCAGGTTGTACTCCAGCAATGTCCCAGGGTGCCCACACCCAGGACATTGCAGCTTGCTATGGCATGGTGGGAGGACCACTCCAACCATGCCAAAGTTAACAGTGCTCCGCTTTGAGCAAGCAAGAGCAATTTGCTCTTGCTTGCTCAAAGTGGAGCTTACTTTGCTTTTCACACACATCCATGTCAGCAACTCCCTGTGTGTAAAACGCAATGCCAGCTCCCGCAGGAGGCATAGAGCTGGCAGGGACAGCAGGGGACTTCAGATGTAAAATGTGGGTGACCTGGGCACCCACACTACAGGCCGGGCCCCAGAGGATGGGGTCCCCGGGAAGAACATTGGTCCAGGAGGTGGGCTGTCTTGCCCTCCTTCCATATTATTTACATAAAAGATATAAGAAGGGCATGCCCTGGAGGATGGGATCCCCAGGGGAGAAAATGGCCCCCTCTCTTTAATTACAAATAAATAAAAGGCTGGCACCATGGGACGGAGTTCCTGGGGCCAAAATCGGAGGAGGCGTGATTGTAGAGTGGTGGAGAAAGGGGACATAGCCTCCGATAACCTTTCAGCAATCCTGCTGTGTGGGACTTACTGCAGGTGCCAGGAGGGGTAGATGGTCGGCTCAAGGTGCACTAGTGGTTGGGAGATGAAGTCCACTTTACTCCTGAGGCACCTTGGGGGCAAAGAAGCCCTCTTGGTATTTCTTGTAAGTCCTACACAGCGGGATTCCTGAGAGCTGGTCGGAGGCCCAGACCCTTTTCTCCACCACTCTGAAAACACAATTATTAGATTAAAAAACATAGAAATTCGCAGAAAAAAAACAAAGGTTACAGGGACGTTATAGTTAGGAATTAGCATTTAAAAAATCTTAGAAATTCAGTGAAGAAAAAGGTTACAGGGTTGTTATAGTTAGGAAATAGAATGTAACCGCTTCCGTGCGGCGCCGATTCCGCCCCTGTGCTGGACATTCCAGAACAGGGTGCGGTCGTGACGGAACCGTTCCGTCATCAGCACAGCTCAGCCGTGACTGATGACGGAACGGTTCCGTCACTAGCATCGAAGGGGTTAACTAAAAAACCAAAGGTTACACAGACACTTTTTTTAGGCTCAGGTTTTAATCATACAAAAACAGTGAAATTCAGCCTATATAATTAGTGAGCTAACTATAACTCGAGCCCACGCAATGCACTGCTTATGACCTTAAATATTACATCACTCATGACATGGTCAGTGACATCGTTGATCACATCACTGAAGACATATCAAATGACTTTACTGATGATATCTTCCACAGAATCTCTGACACACCCAATTACACCTCAATGTAACCTTTTATACACCCACTCCAACTTTCACACTTCCATTCTCAAACTCATTCACACACCCATACCAGTACTTACACAGCTACTAACTGATTCATAGATCAACACACACAACCACCCACACAGCCATTATGCCACTCACACACCCACCCACTTACTCACCTATACAGCTACTGACATATCTACTCATACACGCATACAGCCACTCATGCACTGAGTTAGTCACCCACAAGTTCAAGTTCAGGTTCTACATTTATATAGCGCACTACTCACCCAGAGGGTCTCAAGGCGCTTGGGGAGGGGGGTAATTACATGTCGAATATCCATGTTTTTAGTTGTTTTCTGAAGGAGAGGTGGTTCTGAGAGAGGCGGAGGTGGGTGGGGAGAGAATTCCAGGTTTTGGCCGCTAAGTAGGAGAAGGATCTTCCCCCCATGGTGGATTTATGAATGCGTGGAATTACGGGAGGGCTTGATTGGACGATCGAAGTTGGCGGGTTGCGGTGTAAAAGGACAGGCGCGTCTGGAGGCATTCGGGTCCTAGGTCGTAGAGTGCTTTGTATGCGTGGGTGAGGAGACGGAAAGTTATTCTCTTGTTGACGGGGAGGCAGTGGAGGTCTTTGAGGTGACCGGAAATGTGAGCTAGGCGGGGGACGTCTAGTATGAGTCTGGCTGAGGCGTTTTGGATGCGTTGGAGTTTTTTCTGTAGTTTAGCTGTGGTTCCGGCGTAAAGGGTGTTTCTGTAGTCCAGTTGGCTTGTGACCAGTGCGTGGGTGACCGTCTTTCTTGTTTTGGTAGGGATCCAACAGAACATTTTTTTGAGCATACGTAGGATGTTGAAGCATGATGATGAGACGGCGTTGACTTGTCTGGTCATCGAGAGGGAGGAGTCCAGGATGAAGCCCAGATTACGTGCGTGGTCCGTAGGTGTGGGTGCGTTTCCCAGGGCCGGTGGCCACCATGAGTCATCCCAAGCGGAGGGGAATGATCCTAAGATGAGGACTTCAGTTTTGTCCGAGTTCAGTTTTAGACGGCTGTTCTTCATCCACTCGGCTACTACTTTCATCCCTTCGTGTAGGTTGGTTTTGGCGGTGTTTGGGTCTTTGGTGAGGGAGAGGATCAGCTGGGTATCGTCTGCGTAGGAGATGATGTTGAGGTTGTGTTGGCGCGCGATGGAGGCGAGGGGACTCATGTATACGCTGAAGAGGATGGGACGGAGTGATGAACCTTGTGGTACGCCGCAGATGACTTCGGTGGCCTCTGATCTGAAAGGGGGTAGACGGACTCTCTGCGTTCTTCCTTTGAGGAACGAGATGATGCAGTCCAATGCTTTTCCTTGTATTCCGACGTTGCTGAGGCGTTGTATAAGGGTGCTATGACAGACTGTGTTGAAAGCTGCAGAGAGGTCAAGTAGGATGAGGGCAGTTGTTTCTCCATTGTCCAGTAGTGTTCGAATGTCGTCTGTTGCTGCGATGAGGGCGGTCTCGGTGCTGTGTTTGGCTCGGAACCCGGACTGTGATGGGTCGAGGCATTTGTTGGATTCGAGGAAGGCGGCGAGTTGACTGTTGACGGCTTTCTCAATGACTTTGGCGGGGAATGGAAGGAGCGAGATGGCGCGGTAGTTCTTAAGTTCAGTGGGGTCTGCTGTGGGTTTCTTCAGAAGGGCGCTGAGTTCGGCATGTTTCCAGCTTTCCGGGAAGGTAGGGGAATTGAGGGAGCAGTTGATGACGTCTCGAAGATGGGGTGCGATAATGGAGTCTGCTTTGTTGAGAATGTGGTGGGGACATGGGTCGGTTAGTGAACCTGAGTGGATGGAGTTCATCAGGCGGATGGTGTCTTCAGTGGTGACTGGGTTCCAGGCGCAAAGGTTGTTGGGGGGGTGTTTTATTTCAGATGTGGGTGGGGTGGACTGGTCTTCAGACTGGTTTTCGAAGCTGTTGTGTATGTCCGCGATTTTGTTGTGAAAGAATGAGGCTAGGGAGTTGCAGAGGTCTTGGGAGGGAGTGATGTCGTTGGTGCCTGCGGTGGGGTTGGTGAATTCATTGACGATGTTGAATAGTTCCTTGCTGTTGTGGGCGTTGTTGTCGAGTCGATTCTTGAATGCTGTTTTCTTGGTGGATCGGATCAGTTGGTGGTGTTTGCGGGTGGCGTTCTTGAAGGTGGCTAGGTTTTCAGTGGTTGGGTTTTTTCTCCAGGCTTTCTCAAGGGTGCGGCTGATCTTCTTGGATTTCTTAAGTTCATCGTTGAACCAGGGGGCTTTCTTGCTTCCTTGCTTGATTAGATTTTTTTTCAAGGGTGCTAAGTCGTCAGCGCTGTGGGTGATCCATTGTGTGAGGTTGGTAGCTGCGAGGTTTGGGTCTGATGATTTTGCAGGAGGGTTTTGGTGAAACGATGTGAAGAGCTGGTCGGTGGTCATTTTGTTCCATTTTCTACGGGGGATTGGTTGTGGGTGGTTATGGGTTGTAGTCTTTTTGTAGTTAAAGTGAACGCAGCTGTGGTCTGTCCAGTGGAGAGCTGTGGTGTGATTGAAGGAGATGTACTTGCTGGAGGTGAAGATTGTGTTGAGCGTGTGCCCGGCACGGTGGGTGGGGGTGTCAACAAGTTGTTTGAGTCCAAGATTTGCGAGGTTGTCCAAAAGGGTGGTGGTGTTGCTGTCGTTGTTCTTTTCCAGGTGGAAGTTGAGGTCCCCAAGGAGGATGTAATCCTCGGAGGGGAGGGCGTGTGGGCTGATGAAGTCAGTGATGTCTTTGCTGAATTGTGTGCGGGGTCCTGGTGGCCTGTAGATGAGGGTGCCTCTGAGTGTGGTCTTGGGGTCGGTGTGGATCTGGAAGTGCAGGTGTTCGGCGGCTGCTAGGTGCTCGTCGGAACTGGTCGTGATGCGGATGGTGTTCTTATGTACAATGGCGATGCCTCCTCTTGTTTGGTTGGTGCGGTCCTTATGGATAATCTTGCAGCCGTCAGGGATGGCTATTGCGATGTCGGGTGTTGATGAGGCGTTCATCCAGGTTTCTGTGAGAAAGGCGACATCCGGCGATGTAGTGTCGAGTAAGTTCCAGAGTTCAATGGCGTGACTGTGGACCGAGCGGGTGTTGAGCAGGATTCACTTCAGGTGATTCGTGTCGGAGCTTTGGTTGAGGATTGTGGATTTTGTATGGGTCTTGATGAAGTCAAACTTGCAGGAGTGGCAGGTGAAGGGGCAATGGGAGTGTCCTGGGGCGGCCTGGTAGCAGTCTAGAAGACGACCAGGGTTGAGTGCTGAGAGGGTAGTGGCATCGTACGTAATGCAGGTTCGAGTGGATGTTGCGTGGGCCAGGGGGTCTTGCGCTGGGCGCGGTCCAGGTGCGGACGGGTGCAGACGGGCTTACCTTTGGCGCACCTTTGGCGTGCATGGGGCGCATCCGCAGCGTGTGAATGCTGCGCGAAAGCTGTTCAGACATAAGTGGATAGTGGGGGGGCAGAGCGAGGGAGGGTCAGCTGGGAGGCGGGAGCGGGGTGGAGGGACGGCACAACAACAAAATGGCAGCAATGAAAACAAAACGAAGCAGGGTGAGGTTGGGGCGAGCAATGGAGCACTATGACTAATATTAAGCTACAAACAGCAGTGATCAAGCGCTACGATACCCAGCAGCAGTCGAGCAATGTTACACGCTATGAAATTGCAAAACCCAGCAGTCGAGCGTTCTGAGCAAAATTAATTAAAGTACAAAGCACAAATAATTTCAAGGCACAGAGCCCAAGCAGCACTGGAAGCACAGACAATTTTAAGGCACAAAGCAAGCAGCAGTGGAATAGCGCTACGATACCAGGGAGGAGAGGGAGTGAGGGGAGCGACCGCTTCTGCGCGGGTCAGGACGGTCACAGCTCACTGCGAGGACGGGATCAGCCTATACTATCAGTGGGAGGGAGGGTCAGCTGGGAGGCGGGAGCGGGGTGGAGGGATGGCACAACAACAAAATGGCAGTCAATCAATCAATCAAAGACATTTATATAGCGCACTACTCACCCGGAGGGTCTCAAGGCTTGGAGGAGGGGAGTCCGCTACTGCTCGAACAGCCAGGTCTTGAGCTGCTTCCTGAAGGCGAGGTGGTCATGGGTCAGGCGGAGGTGGGTCGGGAAGGAGTTCCAGGTCTTGGCGGCCAGGTAGGAGAAGGATCTTCCTCCTGTGGTGGCTCTTCGGATGTGGGGGACGGTGGCGAGGGCGTGGCTGGTCGATCGAAGCTGGCGAGTGGGAGTGTAGAAGTTGAGGCGACTCTTGAGGTATCTTGGGCCTTGGTTGTGTAGGGCTTTGTGTGCGTGGGTGAGGAGACGGAAGGTGATTCTCTTGTTGACCGGGAGCCAGTGCAGGTCTCTCAGGTGTTCGGAGATGTGGCTGTGTCGGGGGATGTCGAGGATGAGTCTTGCTGAGGCGTTCTAGATCTGCTGGAGTCTCTTCTGGAGCTTGGCGGTGGTTCCGGCGTAGAGGGCGTGCCGTAGTCCAGTTGGCTTGTGACCAGGGCCTGGGTGCCCGTCTTCCTGGTCTCGGTGGGGATCCACCGGAAGATCTTACGTAGCATGCGTAGGATGTTGAAGCAGGACGAGGAGACGGCGTTGACTTGTCTGGACATGGAAAGGGAGGAGTCCAGGATGAAGCCCAGGTTGCGTGCGTGGTCTGTCGGTTTGGGTGCGCTGCCCAGGGCGGGGGGCCACCAGGAGTCTTCCCAAGCGGAGGGCGAGGAGCCCAGGATGAGAACTTCCATCTTGTCTGAGTTCAGTTTCAGGCGGCTGTTCATCATCCACTCGGCTACGTCTTTCATCCCTTCGTGTAGGTTGGTTCTGGCGGTGGCGGGGTCGTTGGTGAGGGAGAGGATCAGCTGGGTGTTGTCGGCGTAGGAGATGATGTTGAGGTTGCGTTGGCGTGCGATGGCCGCAAGGGGGCTCATGTAGACATTGAAGAGGGTGGGGCTGAGCGAGGAGCCTTGAGAAACGCCGCAGATAACTTTGGTGGCTTCTGATCTGAACGGGGGTAGGCGGACTCTCTGTGTCCTTCCGGCGAGGAAGGAGATGATCCATTCTAGTGCCTTCTCCTGGATTCCGACGTTGCTGAGGCGCTGCACTAGGGTGCGGTGGCAGACAGTGTCGAACGCCATGGAGAGGTCTAGGAAGATGAGGGCCGCTGTTTCCCCATTGTCCAGCAGGGCTCGGATGTCTTCCGTGGCTGCGATGAGGGCGGTCTCGGTGCTGTGGTTGGCCCGGAAGCCAGACTGCGAGAGGTCGAGGGATCCGTTCGTCTCGAGGAAGGCAGCCAGCTACTTGTTGATGGTCTTCTCGATGACTTCGGCCGGGAACGGGAGGAGCGAGATGGGACGGTAGTTTTTGAGTTCGGTGGGGTCCGCTGATGGTTTCTTCAGTAGAGCGCTGAGTTCAGCGTGCTTCCAGCTCTCCGGGAAGGTGGCGGTGTCAAAGGAGGTGTTGATGATGTCCCGCAGATGGGGTGCGATGACAGCGTCGGCTTTGTTGAAGACGTGGTGAGGGCAGGGGTCGGTTGGAGAGCCGGAGTGGATGGAGTTCATTGTACGGATGGTGTCTTCGGTGGTGGTCGGGGTCCAGGTGCGGATGGTGGTGGTGGGGGGCGTTGGTGCGGTCATGGGGTGCGTCGGTTGTGTGTTGAAGCTGTTGTGTATGTCTGCGATCTTGTTGTGGAAGTAGGAGGCGAGGGAGTTGCAGTTGAGATGGGGTGATGTCGTTGATTCCGGCGTTGGGGTTGGAGAGCTCTTTGACGATGTTGAAGAGTTCCTTGCTGTTGTGTGCGTTGTTGTCCAGTCGTGCTTTGAATGCAGTTTTCTTGGTGGCGTGGATCAATTGGTGGTGTTTTCGGGTGGCAAGCTTGAGGGTGGTCATGTTGTCTGGTGTCGGGTCTTAGCGCCATGCTTTCTCGAGGGCTCAGCAGTTCTTCTTGGAGCTCTTGAGCTCGTCGGTGAACCAAGATGCTTTCTTGGTTCCGGGTGTGCTGGGAGGGGTCCTCAGTGGGGCGAGGTCGTCTGCGCAGTTGCTGATCCACTTCGTGAGGTTGTTGGCGGCCTGGCTAGGGTTCGCTGAGCTGGTGGGTGGGTGTTGGCTCAGGGATGCGGCGAGCTGGTCGGCTGTGATCTTGTTCCAGCTTCTGCGTGCAACCTGTTGTTGGTGGTGGTGGGTCGTGCTTCTTCTGAAGCTGAAGTGGACGCAGCTGTGGTCCATCCAGTGGAGTCCGGTGGCGTGGCTGAAGACGATGTCCTTGCTGGATGAGAAGACAGCGTCGAGTGTGTGTCCGGCATAGTGGGTGGGGGTGGTCACCAGCTGCTTGAGACCGAGGTTGGTGAGGTTGTCCAGCAGGGTGGTGGTGTTGCGGTCATTGTTGTTCTCCAGGTGGCAGCAATGAAAACAAAATGAAGCAGGGTGAGGTTGGGGCGAGCAATGGAGCGCTATGACTAATATTAAGCTACAAACAGCAGTGATCAAGCGCTACGATACCCAGCAGGAGTCGAGCAATGTTACACGCTATGAAATTACAAAACCCAGCAGTCGAGCGTTCTGAGCAAAATTAATTAAAGTACAAAGCACAAATAATTTCAAGGCACAGAGCCCAAGCAGCAGTGGAAGCACAGACAATTTTAAGGCACAAAGCAAGCAGCAGTGGAATAGCGCTACGATACCAGGGAGGAGAGGGAGTGAGGGGAGTGACCGCTTCTGCACGGGTCAGGACGGTCACAGCTCACTGCGAGGACGGGATCAGCCTATACTATCAGTGGGAGGGAGGGTCAGCTGGGAGGCGGGAGCGGGGTGGAGGGACGGCACAACAACAAAATGGCAGCAACACCCACACAGAAACTCACGTACCCACAGACACATCCATAAAGCCATTTAGCCACAAACTGACAGACACAGACTTTCACACAACCAGTCACTCAAACATATATTCATTGAGACAGCTAATCACTCACTTATACAGTTAGTACTGCATCCACTGAATCATCCAATCAGGCACTCATACACACACATTGATTTACCAATACACCTTATTATATAATTTAACACTGAAACTTTAAAAAAAACACTCAGTCACCAGATTATGTCAGCAGTGAGGTCATTTGAGATTTCCTCAGTGATGTCATCAGTGATGTCACTGACCATGTCAGTAGGTATATAATATGTGAGGTCATAAGCAGTGTACTGCAGAGACACGGGTTATAGTTAGCTCACTAAATATAAAGGCTGAATTTCACTATTTTTGTATGAGTGAAACCGGAGACTTACTATTACGTCCCTGTAACCTTTGGTTTTATTAGTGAATATGTATATATCTATATATATATATCTGACAAATCACAATCCCATAAGTCCACACGTATATATATCTATATATATATTCACTGAAAAAGACGTTATAGTTAGGAATTAGCATTTAAAAAACATAGAAATTCACTGAAAAAAACACACGTTTTAGGGACGTTATAGTTAGTTGGACATTTCAGTCACACAAAACGATAGAAATTCCCGTCATAGTTAGTTGAGCTAACTATAACTCGCGCCCCCACAATGCACTGCTGATGACATCACATATTGCATCATTCATGACATGGTCAGTGACATCACTGATGACATCACTGAACACATCTCAAATGACATCATCCACGTGAAAATCTGATGCACCTCATCAGACCCTAATATAACACTTGATACACCCATTCTAAAATACAGACTATCATTTTCGAAATCATTAACACACCAATACCATCGTCTGTAAAACCTATGGTTTTTTCAGTGAAGTTCGAAGGTTTTTTAAATGTTAATTTCATATTTTAATATTTATAAAACCTATATCTTTTCTAATTTTTTATAATATTTTGGAACTCTATAATCCTATCCGCCATATCGAAATGATGCGCATTTCATATCCGACGGGTTTGTGACATCGCGTCCTGCGTAAGAACTAATATATATGAGGTCGTGCCAGCTGCTACTTTGGTATGCGAGAGGTACGCAATACCAAGCCGCGCGTTACATCATGTACGTATGGAGTCGTGCCGATGCATGTTGCATATACGATGAGTGCACACTGCCAACCCCTGTGTTACGTCATAGACATATGGTGTCACGCCAGGTACACCATTCCCTCATTTTTTTGTATGTCTCAAAACTATATCTACATAATTTTAAACTGTATATGAGAGCAAGCAATATTCTAAAATATTTTAAACATTTGTATGATTCTAACTGTAATAATTTTATATTATAGTAAATATATTTTCTGAAAATCGCGTTGGGTGCAGTCTTCTTGTGCATTGGGTGCACGATTGCCATGTGCCTTAAGAAAAGCATTTGATTGGGTCATAACATTTCCCATTGTACCAGTTGGAAAACGCCACCCATTGTAGTCATTTTCTCTACAGCTTTTGATGAAACACCTCTTCTGCTTAGAGAGCTTTTTTGAAAACTTTTTGCTATGTACACAGATCTTACACTACACACAACATGCAACCATCATATTTATCAATATTCAAAGTCTGTAAAATAGCCTTCCAACTGATAGGCACACACCTAAAAGTTACATAACTGCAGTTTTCCCCGCTGCCAGAAGTAACACGGTTGCATATTCTGTCCACAGCACAATGTAATGTGGTACGGCTCGGACGCAGTATCATTCATAGATAAGGAACAGACGGATACAGATAGATAGTGCAGGTGGGTACGGGTACATGCGCTTTACTCCTTTTTATTACCAGGGTCACATATCCAGTGACGACTGTGCTGGATGCCTGTGGGGTGAGTGTAAACTAGCCCTCAGGGAATGGTTGCTGCTAGCATCAACTATAACAGTAATCATTGGATCACACACAAAGATTCAATAATAAAAGAGTCAATCGTTTGTGCTGCAGTAAGGTAGGGACAGTAGATGTAAAATAATACAGAAAAAATTCTATCGTAAAAGAACCATAACTTGTGCTATACTCAGACAAATGCAATAGATCGTAAATAATACACAAAAAGATTGTATCATAAAGGGTCCAGCAGTTCTAGTGCACTCAGATAGCCACATCAAAAGCATTCAGCATTTGCACAGCCAGCGATGAGGCGTGCTACGGGCGGGCCGTACTAGGAGCCATGTCTGTTGCCATCAACAGTGCATCATCTGCAATAGTGACTCAATCTCAATTGTGAACACAGCTGTCTGCAGTGGAGGCCAAAGAGAACGGTCAGCAAGGACCCACATCTACGTAAGGTGGACTTGAGCTACACAGTTTGTCATACACGAAGCAACAAAAAGCGTGTGCGGAGCCTGCGATGATGCATATGCGTGGTGCGGACAGAGCGCACTGCAGCAATACCTTTTCCTACAGGACTGCATCATATACAATACCGACTCAATCTTAATTGTGGACACTGTTTTCTGCAGTGTAAATTGAAGGCATTAGTCACACAGATATCCATGAATACTTTTTCTCACTTCCTCTTCACAAAATACAACAACATAAAGTACAAAAAACTCTGCAATAAATAAATCAGAACAATTCGAATTGAGCTTTCTGCCGTCCACAGTGTAGACTATTCAGTGTTCCTTTGAACTTGCAAGATGAATTTCACCATTGTAGTAAACTAATATGTCATCTAAAAAAAGTTCTTCAAGCAAGTATACTAAAAGGATATTCTGTATATTTCAATAGACATTGTAGTTAGTTGCCTACTGGATTCTGTAATTAAACAATCACCACTCGATCTGAATTGTGAGCCCTACTGACCACAGTGTAGGCCAGAGGCAGAGGTCATTAACGCCTCACAGCCACGTGCCGTTGGATTCGGAAGCATGGAGTTGGTTGCACCTGATTGCAGGGGGTACAAAGAAATCATCACAGACTTTAACTTCTGACATCCTCAATAATAGAATCAAGACCCCGTTTCACTGTTGGAACCTGCTGTACCGCGGTGTACTCCACCAACTGGTGTCAACCAAGCACAATAATCATGTGCAACAGTTAACTACGCGACCACAGAGTCTGATGCACCTCAACGGAGGGAGTTCTATGAAAACCAAGAAACAAGTAATATTGGACATCGTCCATTGTGGGATCAGGACACCGTTCCACTGTTGGGACCTAGAGTTGGTTGCACCTGGTCGAAGGGAGTACCTTCATCTCCACTCTCAGATGCAGTTCTAACATCGTCCATTGGGGGATCTAGACATTGTTCCACTGTTGTGACCTAGGGTTCTTTGCACCTGGTCAGGGAGGGTCCACATAAATCATCACAGACTTTAACTTCTGACATCCTCAATCATAGAATCAAGACCCCGTTTCACTGTTCGGACCTGCTGTACCGGGGTGTAGTCCAGCAACTATAGTCAACCAAGCCCAATAATCATGTGCAGCAGTTAACTACTGAAGCACAGAGTCTGATGCACTTTAAAGGAGAGAGTTCTGTGAAAACCAAGCAGCAGGTAATATCGGACCCCATCCATTGTGGGATCAAAACGCTGTTCCACTGTTAGGACCTAGAATTGTTTGCACCTGGTCCAAGGGAGTACTTTAATCTCCACTCTCAGATGCTGTTCTAACATCATCCATTGTGGGATCAAGACACCGTTCCACATTTGGGACCTAGAGTTGGTTGCACCTGGTCGGAGGGGGTACACAGTAATCATCACAGACTTTAACTTCTGACATCCTCAATCATAGAATCAAGACCCCGTTTCACTATTCGGACCTGCTTTACCGCAGTGTAGTCCAGAGAGTGCAGTCAACCAAGCCTTATAGTCCTGTACAGTAGTTAGCTACGGAAGCACAGAGTCTGATGCACCTCATCGGAGGGAGTTCTGTGAAAATCAAGCAGCAGGTAATATCGAACATCGTCCTTTGTGGGATCAAGGCACCCTGTGGTGTGGTAGCTAGCGTTGATCTCCGGAGCCTTCCAAGCTCGCAAACCTCGACCCACCAGCTTCCGCCGGCATGTGGTGTGCCTTCTTTCACATACGACGATGTCGTAAGATGAACTGTGCAGTATATATGCATCGCAGAGGCCATGACTGTTTCTCGGTACCAGCACGCTGAGAGCATCATTCACGCAGCCACCTTCTCTCACGGGGTCAACCTTGTGGCGGTGTAAGCTGCGCAGACCTGGCAGACAAGTTTGGCATTCCAGAAGAGAACCACACCCAGGGAAAAGTGCCTTTTATTCATACCCCTACGCTAGCCTTGTGTACGCCGAGCCAGCCCACTACGCTAAAGATTTGTGGGGTGGGAGGCGGTACGTACGTGCTACATTTCCATAATATTCCCTACTAACTGTACTTTCATGGTTGTGTCCACTGTCTACTTCACCCAATAGACCATCAGTATATGTTGACATGTCCATGTCTGTGCTCTGCATACTCAAGTCTGTCCGGCACATCCCAACACTTTGCATTGTATAGTTTTATAATCGAGAATCACTTGCCACCTTTGCAGATACTTTGGTTCCATCTCTCCCCGCATTCTGCATGCTGTAACAGAGGTGCCATGCCATGTTTGGTTTGTGTACATGGTTAGCCACGGTTCCCACAGTACGTAGTGTTGTTGTGTCTGCTAGGTGTACATGTTGTTTGTCATGTTGTCTGTGATTATACAAGGTAGCAGGTTTAGTCATGAGCAATAGTTTCTCCCATTTACATATTGCTGTCTTAAAGAGCATAGAGAAGTTTTTCTCACAGGTGAAAAGTGGGACCACAATGGCAGTCATTCATTACTATGCAAGAATGTCGAACTGCATGGCGCTTCTAAGCTTACAGACCCCAATCTTGCGTGCTTTCTTGAAAGCACGCCAACTCCCACAATCAGACCAACATTCAGACAGCTTTCTAACAACAGTTATCTGCTTCTTAATAACATGCACTCCTACGGAATGTGAGCTGGCATACCGTATGTCCTTACTGTTCCAAACAGAGTAACTTCCTATGGCAATGTCTATTCCCACCCACACAAAGTAACTCCCAAACTTCAACGTGGCCTTCAATCCCTACTTTGAAAACAGATTTCATTAAACTAACCAAACTGAAGTATTTTTGTTCAGAACAGAAGCGTCCCTCACTTCTGCAAGAGAAATTTATCGACTGCAGCTAGCACGAACTTTAAGTAAAATACAGCCCCTTTTAAATTCGAACTTCCCATTAAACTTTGTGAATTGTTACACAATTTTCAAAACATCTCACACTCAAGGTCTGGCACACTCTTTTAACACAGTCTCCACCGGCCTTCTCACAGCCTTTCAAACTGTTTTCGGAATAATAACAGCCTTCATTCATTAGATCATCTCTGGCATAACAAGAACAGTGCCCATAATTCTCGCTCTCTTTGCGGCCATCCTACTACTATTTTTGCTTGTAAAAAATGTCTGCGCTCCCTGTGGTAACAATCATGTCCGACAGAATACACCTTTACCCGAAACTACATCAATACCGTAAAAAAATGGAACTACTTTTCAGCTGCCTGCCTCTATTTTTTATCAGAGTCAGCTACAACATGACATTTATTTACACATATGCAATCTGCGTGCAACCAACTTTTTATTGCAAAACTTGCACATTCGACTGGCGAATGGATGTATGCCTTGCCAACATCCCAACAGTCGCTCCCGATATCCAGCAAGTAATGCAGTATCTTGAAAACCATGAACTTGATTGTTCAGGCTGTAGAGCAATGGTGGATCCAACGCAAAAAGGTATTATGGCGGAATGGGATTTCTGCGCAGCTGCGAAAGAGCTCCTGCAACATGCGACCTTTTACAACATCGCAGATTGCCTGCCAATTCAAATTGCCGCTCCAAAATTCGAAGAACATTACTTTCCCTTCGAGGATATGAATTTGATCGCTTCGCTTTTCCCACATGATGGCAACAACGGCCTCTTGGAACATTACGCATCTCAAGCTGCTGAAGAACTTCCGCACTCCAATCTCCAATACTTGTAAGAAACTCATGTTATTCTTGGATTGAATTTTTCCATCTTTGTTTACTATTTCCTTGAAAAATTGTAATACACTTCAATTGTACTACTTTCATATAATAACTTTCTAAGTATGCGCAGGCATTTGAACTCTGTTTTCATTATTGCCCCTTACACCTCCACCCCAACCAGAGATCGGTGATGTATGGCCTATACAAGTATGCTATGGTTTGACCAGAAGGATACTGAATGTGCTTCTCAGAAGCGCTATGTTTGTGTTCCTCCTCAAAGTTTCAATGGGGGTAGAACTATTACCAATTCTGACACACACCAAATTGAATCTACTGTACAAGAGATTGCTAACTGTTCTCCTGTTGATACTTTTGTGTTACAAAGAAAGAGGCCCAGGGTACCTAAGAAGTTTGATGATTACATTTTGCAAAAATGTTTCTTTTTGTTCTCTTAAAGGATACATGTGGTAATGGTATCCTACCTTTATTTTCGTTATAGAATTTAGAGTCATTCAAGTGTAATAGATATTGTTTATGTCACATGGAACTGTAACATGTAATGTGGAATTTATTAAGCAGGAGCTTACGTTTGTATACAGCAAAAACGGTTGGACTTTACCTCAGCTCCATGCTTTCGATCTTACACCAGTGAGTCTATTTATGGCACTTAAATAAACACACTTTCTATATAACTTTCAAACTCCATCCCTTTATTACACACAGCCACTTTCTTAGACACACCTGATTTCACCATTTATCTTCTGTGGCATTGCAACATTCTGCAGTATATTCTTCACAAGTATTTCTTTATTCCTCCTTGCTAAAACACTGCATTCGACTCTTCAGACCAGTAGGGGTGAGTAGTTCGCTTCCCACTCCCTGTTTAGTATAAACGCATACTAACACCACCTGCACAGCAATGCTACAGCGGCCAGTATGCTACAGCACCCAGAGCACATCAGTTTAGAGCACTCAGCACTCAGCTCACACTTTAGGTGCACAGTTTCATCCCTGAGTGTACTGGAACCTCACCTCAGCACCATCTCACTGTGCGCAAAACAGGACTTTCACAACGTTAGGGGTAAATACTTTGCTTCGGCCAGTATGCTACAGAGCCCAGAGCACATCAGTTTACAGAACTCAGCTCACGCTGTAGGCGCACGCTTTCATCCCCGAGTGGACCGGTACCTCACCTCACCACCATCTCACTACGGGCAAAACAGCACTTTCACATTGGTAGGGGTAAATACTTATTTACTTATTTTCACACTCCCTCTATAGCATATTCTAACCACCCCACAGAGATCACATTGCTCCTACCTTCCTATATAATATATATATATATATATATATATATATATATATATATATATATATATATATATATGTATATATATATATATATATATATATATATATATATATATATATATATATATATATATGTATATATGTATATATATATATATATATATATATATATATATATATATATATATATATATATATATTCACTGAAAAAACCATAGGTTTCACACCGGTTATAGTTAGGAATTAGCATTTAAAAAACCTATTAAATTCACTGAAAAAACCATAGGTTTCACACCAGTTATAGTTAGCTGGAAATTTTACTGATATAAAACCATTGAAATTCCCACGTTATAGTTAGTCGGACTCACTATAACTTGCGCGTGCAATGCACTGCTGATGACATCACATATTACATCACTCATGACATGGTCAGTGACATCACTCATGACATCACTGATGACACCATCCTTGTGACACAGTCACAGACCTCCTCTCAGTGTAAAGTAACCCTTGAGACACATATTCAAAAATAGAAACTGAAATTTTTAAAAAATGGACATACCTATATCAGTTACAACAAGCAATTCTGTACTTCCACTATCTATATACACATCCACTCATTCACCAACAGTTCTATATAGTCACTCATACATATACTCACTCATCATATGAAGAGATACACCTATACATCCTGTTACACACCGACATTCATCCAAAAGTTACTCACACACATATTCACACGTGCAAATAAACTATTGAACAACCATTTATTTGAATATAGAGTTATACACACACTTCCACCTTACTTTTACTGAAAATTACACATATTTATTCTCTTAAACAATCACTTATAGAAACACATACTTATTTAAACAGGAAATCTTACAATCTCTTACTCTCACATATACTCACTTATATACATCAATATTCATATATACTAGATTAAAACATATGTAGTTACTGATAAAGACACTAGTGAGACAGTCATTCACTCACTAACAAACACATATAGACACTCATCCACCCATACAATCCTGTACATATGCTGTCTTCAAAACACATACAAACAAAGAGTCAGTCACTCATGCATCTATAATAATTTATATGTAATTTAGGTTCCAAAAAATATATATATCATGATCGTGATGTCATGAGTGATGTCACTGACCATGTCATGAGTGATGTAATATGTGATGTCATCAGCAGTGCATTGCACGCGCAAGTTATAGTGAGTCCGACTAACTATAACGTGGGAATTTCAATGGTTTTATATCAGTAAAATTTCCAGCTAACTATAACTGGTGTGAAACCTATGGTTTTTTCAGTGAATTTAATAGGTTTTTTAAATGCTAATTCCTAACTATAACCGGTGTGAAACCTATGGTTTTTTCAGTGAATTTCATAGGTTTTTTAAATGCTAATTCCTAACTATAACTGGTGTGAAACCTATGGTTTTTTCAGTGAATTTCATAGGTTTTGTTAATGCTAATTCCTAACTATAAGTTTCACTTTATAAATAAGACTGTTAGCACTCTAGTTGTTCTTTTTAACACTCTGGTACATTCTGTCATTGGGCTACAGTTGGGCTACATCTAGTTGAAATTTGGGCTACATTTACAATTTTTGGTCTCTGGTGGCCATCTTTGGGCTACATTGGGCTACTTTGGGCTACATTTGGGCTACATTTTGGCTCTAACATATATTAAGCCCAATGTAGCACAATACATATTTTTATAAAGTTAATTTTTTTACAAACCACTTCAAAATAGGGCTACCTGTCCCTACAATTTTCCCATTTTTTTTTTTTAATTTTTGGGGGGAGCGCTCCCAGAGCGCGCCCCGGAGTGCGCCCCGAAAAGCGTATTTCTGAAAAGCGCCCCCGGGCGCGCTCCGGGGAGCGTCTCGTGAGCGCCAATATCGCAAACGAAAACATGATCGTGACGTATCGCGTAGCCGCGACCGCGTGATACGCACGGCGTAAGCGCACCCGGAACTACTCGAACGAATACGATCGCAAAACGTAAACTTCCGACGCGCTTACGCTGCGCGCCCCCGTGCGCGTAGCGTAAGCGCGTCGGGTCATGTGAGCAGAAAATAACATTTTTCATTGGTTCATAACAGTTTTAGTTTCATAATGATGAAGCCCCTGGTCTTGTGACCTGAAAATAACACTTCTCATTGGTTCAGGACAGTTTTTTTTTCTAAATGATGAAAGACCCCACCTTTTTTCCTTATTCTGACTTTGTCCTTTGACTGAGGAAGACCTGTTTGTTGCTCTCTCTACTTTTTTGCTCCAATGGCTTCAGTAGTAGCATCAGCTGGTGCATCTGTCCCACCACCACCACCACCACCACCAAGAGGACCAGCTCCAAATTATATTGGTGGTCAAGAACAGGAGGAGGAGGAAGAGGAAGAGGAGGAGGGGAGAAGAAGATGGCTGCCTGAAGAAAACACACCTTATAAACCCAAACCACACTTCATTTGGCAGTTTTTTTCAATTCCAGAGGGGAAAAAAAAGGTGAATGCGCCCAAAGTCACTTGCCTCATCTGCAATGATGAACTTTCACGGGGCAACCCAAATAAGAAATATTCTTTTGGTAACTATACCATGATTCGGCACATGACAAGAAAGCATCCAAACAACTACTCTCGCGCAGAGTTCCGGGAACTGGCCAGTAACCTCCCCCAGTCATCAAGGACCCCCTCCCGAAGAAACCAACCCACTTCCTCGCAACCAGAAACATCTGAGGTGATGCCTTGCATTCAGCCGAGATTTGCTGATTTTAAAATTACTTGTACTGCTTGTGGCAAGCTTATCTCCTATGGGGAACAAAGTATTAAGCTCATCGTCCTTGCAGGTGATAATCACAAGTGCCCCAAAAAGAAATAATTTTTTGGGTTTTTTGTTTTTTTGCTCCAGTTGAGCCAGTTTCAATTCCCTTTTTTTGTTTCTCCCCCTAAAAAATACAAAAAAAATATAAAACTGTTTTGAAAAGCCAAAAAAAGTTCAAAAAGTTCCAAAAACACAAAAAAAATATAAAACAACAAAAAGAAGAAAAAAAAAGTTCTTTTAAGAACTACCTCCAATTTCTAAATAAAAACTTCATTTTTTTAAAACTCTGTCATCTTTTTCCCTCATTTTACGCTCCCCGGTGCGCTACCTGGTGCGCGCACCGAGCGCTTCCCCCGCGCAAAACGAAAAAAAAAAAAATATTTTAAATGCCCCGCGGGGCCCTTTTATAGCCCCCACATCAAACCTAGGGGGTCAAAGGGGTCTATCCCTGACGCCTTATGGTCAGTTCCCACTTTGTTTTAGCCACCTCTTATGTCTCGATTTTACCGAGACACAAGATGGCGACCGCTCTGGACTGTTTGGAATGTTTACAGACACCCGAGAGCCAATCAGCTTTCCATGCGCACCTCGCGTGTCGTGCCTGGAGCGCACTCCGGTGCGCGCACCTGTGCGCTGCTATAGATATATATATTTTTTTGAACCTAAATTACTCAAAATCCACTGGAGCACATATCTTGAGACATAGCAAAGGCACATCGGGCTACCAGTCCCTACAATTTTGCCAAGTTTCGTGGAAATCCATTCAGCCGTTCGGGCTAAAAGTGAAATCGACCGCCCTATGGAAATTAACATGGGGAAAACGCGTTTTGGGACCCCCCTTTTATCTCGGCCCCCGCTTAACGTATCCCCCCCAAACTTTCAGGGAAGGACCGGAACCCCGCGAGGCCATTTTCAGGAAATTTTCAGGCAGATTCGTCAACCGGCGCCAAAGTTATTCCAAATAGAATTTTGAGATTTAACATTGAAAAAAATCCTAACTATAACTACCTACTGGCGACCGCCAGTAGGTAATATATATATATAAAAATATATATATATATATATATATATACATATATATATATATATATACATATATATATATATATATATATATACATATATATATATACATATATATATATATATATATATATATATATATATATATATATATATATATATATATATATATATTACCTACTGGCGGTCGCCAGTAGGTAGTTATAGTTAGGATAATTTTCAATGTTAAATCTCAACATTCTATTTTGAATAACTTTGGCGCCGGTTGACGAATCTGCCTGAAATTTTCAGGAAAATGGTCTCATGGCGGTCCGGTCCTTCCCTGAAAGTTTGGGGGGGATTCGTCAAGCGGGGGCCGAGATAAAAGGGGGGTCCCAAAACGCGTTTTCCCCATGTTAATTTCCATAGGGCGGTCGATTTCACTTTTAGCCCGAACGGCTGAATGGATTTCCACCAAACTTGGCAAAATTGTAGGGACTGGTAGCCCGATGTGCCTTTGCTATGTCTCAAGATATGTGCTCCAGTGGATTTTGAGTAATTTAGGTTCAAAAAAATATATATATCTATAGGCGCTCTCCCGTGCGCGCACCGGAGTGCGCTCCAGGCGCGACACGCGACTTGCGCGCAGGAAGCTGATTGGATCTCAGTTGTCTGTAAACATTCTAAACAGTGCGGAGCGGCCGCCATCTTGTGTCTCGGTAAAATCGAGACACAAGGGGTTTGAAAAAAAAAGGGGCAAATGACCATAAGGGGGAAGAGTAGACCCCCTCTGACCCCCTAGGTTTGATGTAGGGACTAAAATAGGGTCCTGCAGGGCATTAAAAAAAATTTTTCGTTTTGCGCGGGGGAAGCGCATGGTACGCGCACCGGCGAAGCACGGGGAAAATCCAGGACCATATTTATGAAGGCCTTGCGCTGTTAGTTTTGCGCTTCCTGTGCGTCAATTTTTGTGACGCACCAGCGGTGTAAAAAAATGCGCATTGTTATGCAATATTTAAAAAGTGACGCATCTATCTAGATGCGTCACTTTTTAAATATAGTGCAACGAGGTACATTTTATTACACTGCTGGTGTTATGCGTCACTTTTCTGTGCGCACTCCTTATGACATTCCAGATGTGTCATATTTAATGTATGACGAATCATGTTGCAGATACAATATGGTGCAGAGTTTTAAAAAGTGACCCATGTACCTAGATGCGTCACTTTTTAAAAATAGCGTCAGGTATAATGCATGCAGAGGGGGTGTTCTCCCGCAAAAAGCTTTGTAATAGCGACGCAGTGAAATCTTTGAGATTTCACTGCGTCAGTTTTAGGATGCTGTTGCGTCAAAATCTTGTGCCTGCTTTACAGCAGGTGTTAGACTGAGGCAAGACCTTTCATATGCTGCTTTCCCCATTTGAAAGGACACATTACTGGAGTTGCGTCACTTTTGTGACGCACTCCAGCAATGCGTTACTTGGAATGTCATAAGGAGTGCGCACAGAAAAGTGACGCATTGCACCAGTAGTGTAAAAAAATGTGTTGCGTTGCGTTATATTTAAAAAGTGAGGTATCTAGGTAGATGGGTCACTTTTTAAAATCAAGCGCCACATTATATCTGCGTGAGGTATAATGCATGCAGAGGGGGTGTTCTCCCACTAAAAGCTTTGTAATAGCGACGCAGTGAAATGTTTGAGATTTCACTGTGTCACTTTTAGGATGCTGTTGCATCCTTTAAATATAGTGCAACGAGGCACATTTTATTACACTGCTGGTGTGATGCGTCACTTTTCTGTCCACAGTCCTTATGACATTCCAGATGTGTCATATTTAATGTATGACGAATCATGTTGCAAGGAGTTACAGATACGTCAGTATTTCTGACATATGTGTAAACATAAAAGTGATGCGAGGCCGGCGCAAAATTTTGACGCAATAGCATCCTAAAAGTGACGCAGGGAAATCTCATAGATTTCAGTACGTTGTTATTACCAAGCTTTTTGCGAGGGATTGCCCCCTCTGCATACATTATACCTGATGCAGATACAATATGGCGCAGAGTTTTAAAAAGTGACCCATGTACCTAGATGCGTCACTTTTTAAAAAATAGTGTCAGGTATAATGCATGCAGAGGGGGTGTTCCTTGCAAAAAGCTTGGTAATAATGACGCAGTGCGTCACTTTTAGGATGCAGTTGCGCCAAAATCTTGCGCCTGCTTCACAGCAAACCTTTCACATGGTGCTTTTTCCATGTGAAAGGACACATTATTGGAGTTGCGTCACTTTTGTGACGCACTCCTGCAATGCGTTACTTTTGTGTTTACAGATATGTCAGAAATACTGACATATCTGTAACTCCTTGCGAATTGATTAGTCATATATTAAATATGACATATCTGGAATGTCATAAGGAGTGCGTCCAGAAAAGTGACGCATCGCTATTTTCACGTAGCGATGCGTCACTTTTCAGAAATGAGGCCTCCAGTTTATTCACTGTGTCATAACTTTCTTTTCTAACACTCACCTTCTTTCAGTCCTCCTACTTCACTTCCTTTCACCTCTCATACCTTTCTGTTCTTTCTTACTCATTCTCCTTTCAATTATCAATGCACTATATTTCACTTACTCTTCATTTTTTAAGAATATAGCTCTTTGATGAGAATTGGAGGTAGTTCTGAAAAGAACTTTTGGTTTTCTTCTTTTAACTGAAGAGGAACAAAAACAGGGAATAGAAACTGCTCAACAGGAGCAAAAAGAAAAGAAAAAAATTAGGGGTGGGAAGGGCAGTGATGGTTCTCCAATGCCCGAACCATGAGCAGGACACTTTGCTCCCCATAGGTGAGGAGTTGATTGCAGTATCTGCATCTGACGACCCCATGGTTGAATGCAGGTTGAATGTTTGCTACCTGCCCCTGAGATTGTTCTCTTCCAGAAGAAGTTGCTCCTCCTGTTGATGTAGAGGCCCCATCTCTGGGAACCTCCTGTGCCAGAGCCCTGACACTTTCCCGGGCAAAATTCTGGGGGTGCCTCCTCTCCACATGGCGAATCATGGTGAAGTTGCCAAAAGAGTATTTTTTTGGGGGGTTACCCCGTGACAGGACCTGTTTGCAGATCCTGCACTCTACTTTTGGTGCATTCACCTTCTTCTGGCCTTCTGGAAACTTAAAAAATTTCCAGATGAAATGTTCCTTCACCTTTGGGGTAGGAGGCTCTTCATCAATGAAATCATCTTCACTGCTGGATAGTCTGGCAGCCATGATGAATCCAGGAATATGGAGCAGCAAAAAAGGCAGGTCTTTCAGTCACAAAAGTGAAAGAAGAAGTGAAGGAAATGGGTGGGGATTTCATTCATTGTAAAAAAAAACTGTTAGCAACCAATGAAAAGTGTTATTTTAGGGTCACATGACCCGATGCGTTTACGCTGCGCGCTCCGGAGCACTTCCGGGTGCGTTTACGCAGCGCGATCGTAGGCGCTTCCGGGTCGCAAACGTGGCGCGATCGTAGGCGCTTTTCCGTGCGTTTATGCGCCGCGCACGTATGCGCTTCCGAGGGCACTTACGTTGCGCGCCGAAGTGACGTCATCAATCTTTTATAGAAATGCATAATCATTTTCCATATTAAAAAAAACAAATTTTATTTGTATGGTACGAAATGTTTTGCATTATTATTAACTTTTCATTCATATTTTTTATCACGAACGACAGTTGCGCTCTGGGTGCGCTTTCAGATGAGCTCTCGGAGAAGCTTACAGGAGAGCTTAGCTGAAAGCTTCCCGGAGCGCGCACCCAGAGCGCAAAAGAAAAAAAATATAAAAAAAAATAAATACTTAAAAAAAAACAGCAAATTGTAAAAAAAAAAAAGGTTAGAAACTCGATATACAAAGGAATTAGCATTTAAAAAACTATGAAATTCACTGAAAAAACCATAGGTTTCACACCAGTTATAGTTAGGAATTAGCATTTAAAAAACCTATGAAATTCACTGAAAAAACCATAGGTTTCACACCAGTTATAGTTAGGAATTAGCATTTAAAAAACCTATTAAATTCACTGAAAAAACCATAGGTTTCACACCAGTTATAGTTAGCTGGAAATTTTACTGATATAAAACCATTGAAATTCCCACGTTATAGTTAGTTGGACTCACTATAACTTGCGCGCCTGCAATGCACTGCTGATGACGTCACATATTACATCACTCATGACATGGTCAGTGACATCACTCATGACATCACTGATGACACCATCCCTGTGACAGAGTGACTGACCTCCTTTCAGTGTAATGTAACCCCTGAAACACATATTCAAAAATAGAAACTAACATTTACAAAAAAGTGGCGATACCTATACCAGTTACAACAACCAATTCAGTAATTCAACCATTTATATACACATTTACTCATTCACCAACAGTTCTATATAGTCATTCATACATATACTCACTTATCATATGTAGTGAAACACCTTTACATCCGTTAACACACCGACAGTCTTCCAAAAGTTACTCACACATATACTCACACATGCAAAAAAACTATTGAACATCCATTTATTTGCATATACAGCTATACACACACTACCACCTTATTCCTAAGGAAACTTACACATACTTACTCTCTTAAACAATCACTTATAGAATCACATACTTATTTAAACAGGAACTCTTACAATCTCTCACTCTCACATTTACTCACTTATATAAATCAATACTCCATATACTAGAATAAAACATATGTATACACACTCATATATAAAACATATTTATTTTTTCAGAAAGACACACATTCTTTGGATGGTGTCATCAGTGATGTCATGAGTGATGTCACTGACCATGTCATGAGTGATGTAATATGTGACGTCATCAGCAGTGCATTGCAGGCGCGCAAGTTATAGTGAGTCCAACTAACTATAACGTGGGAATTTCAATGGTTTTATATCAGTAAAATTTCCAGCTAACTATAACTGGTGTGAAACCTATGGTTTTTTCAGTGAATTTAATAGGTTTTTTAAATGCTAATTCCTAACTATAACTGGTGTGAAACATATGGTTTTTTCAGTGAATATATATATATATATATATATATATATATATATATATATATATATATATATATATATATATATATATATATATATATATATATATTACCTACTGGCGGTCGCCAGTAGGTATATATAGTTAGGATTTTTTCCCTATGGGATTTCTGAAAATTCTATGTCTAATAACTTTGGCGTTTGTGGACGGAATCGGCTGAAATTTTCAGGAAAATGGCACATTTTGTTTCTGAGCAGCTCCTGGAAATTTGGGGGGGGTTCGTCAAGGGGGGGCCGAGAAAAAAGGGGGGTCCCAAAACGCGTTTTTCCCATGTTAATTTCCATAGGGCGGTTGGACTCACTTTTAGCCCGAACGGCTGAATGGATTTCCACGAAACTTGGCAAAATTGTGGGGACTGTTAGCCCGATGTGCCTTTGCTAGGTCTCAATATATGTGCTTCAGTGGATTTTGAGAAATTAACGTTTAAATCAAGATATATATCTGTAACAGCGCTCCGGGCAGCGATCCGGTTAGCGAACTTTTCGCGTATCGGAACTTTGCGATGCGAAGCTGATTGGCCCTCCGGTGTCTGTCAACATTCTAAACAGTCCGGAGCGGCCGCCATCTTGTCTCTCGGTAGGATCGAGAGACAAGAGGAGGCCAAAACAAAGGGGGAAATGAAGGAAAGGGGGCAAGGTAGACCCCTTCTGACCCCCTAGGATTGATGAGGGGGATATTATAAAGCCACGCGGGGCCCCAAAAAAAAAAAAAAATCCGATTTTTTTCGCCGTAGAGACGCGTCTTGGTAAGCGAACCGGGCAGCTAACCGGGCAGCTAATCGGGAAGCTAACCGGCAGTGTAACGGGAGTCTGAGGAGTAGCTGATTGGCTGTCAACATTGTAAACAGTCCGGAGCGGCCGCCATCTTGTCTCTCGGTAGGATCAAGAGACAAGAGGAGACCAAAACAAAGGGGGAAATGAAGGAAAGAGGGCAAGGTAGACCCCTTCTGACCCCATAGGATTGATGAGGGGGATATTATAAAACCACGCGGGGCCCAAAAAAAAAAAATCCTGAGGGGTAGCTGATTGGCTGTCAACATTGTAAACAGTCCAGAGCGGCCGCCATCTTGTCTCTCGGTAGGATCGAGAGACAAGAGGTGGAAAAAAAAAGGTGTAAATGAATGAAAGGGGTAAGGCAGACCCCTCCTGAACCCCTAGGATTGATGAGGGGGCTATTAAAGTTCCCTGCGGGGCAAAAGAAAAAAAAATTGCGATTTTTCGCGGTAAAGGTGCTTCCTGGTACGTTAACCGGGCAGCTAACCGGCAGCGTAACGGGAGTCCGACATATTGTGTTTTTTGAACGTTTGTGATATGTGCACGTGTGGATTTTGTCTAATTAAGGTTAAAAAAATATATATATCTTTAAGCGTGTTCTGGTGCGCTTACGTTTTGGGTTTGGTTTGCGCTGCAGAGACGATACGTCACGGTTATGCGATGCATCATGAGGCGTCTCACGGGCTACGTGATACGTCACTTAATAAAGAATATATTTTACAGCTATAGATATTAGCTTTTAAAAAAACAATGAAATTCACAGAAAAAACCATAGGTTATAGACCATATATAGTTAGGAATTTGCATTTACAAAACCTTGAAAATTCACTGAAAAAACCATAGGTTATAGACCATATATAGTTAGGGATTAGCATTTAAAAAACCTTATTTTATTTGCACAAAACCATTGAAATTCCATATATAGTTAGTTGCACTAACTATATATCGCGGACCCGCAATCCACTGCTAATGATGTCACATATTACATCATTCATGACATGGTCAGTGACATCACTGATGACATCACTGATGACATCTCAAATGACATCACTGATGACATCACTGATGACATCTCAAATGACATCACTGATGACATCACTGACATCTCATTTGACATTACTGATTACATCACTGATGATATCATTTATGTGATAATATATCTTCAGACTCTAATATAACTTTAGATACACTCAGTGTAAACAGGCACTCACAGACTGTCACACATCCATGGAGTTACTCACACACCTAGTCAGTCATGCAAAGAACCAATTACATCTCCATTTCCTCAACTATACAGTTATACACACCTTACTTATTCAAACATATAGTAACACATATTTACTCTCTTATGCAATCCTTGATACAAGTTCACAATGATTCATACAGCCACTCACACATTCACTGGCTCTTATGTTCAGTTATTTATATATGTCAACTCTCACATGGAGTGTGTTTTACATATGTATTTACTTTGACGTGTAGCCCTGAGATATCCATTCACTCACCAATATACTCATGCACACAGTCAACTGTCCATACAGCTGTTTCTACATGCACTTTTGAACCCATACACCTAGGGAATCAACTGCTCACACATCTATGCACAGAGTTATACACCTCCCAGCCACCCACACACATATTCAGTCTCCCATACAAATACTTGGGCAACCATTCAATAACCCATATAGTTACTGATATAGCTACTGATTTAAACATGCAGCAGTTTACAGAACAACATAAATAATGATTGCCAAATTAAGACACTTTAATCACTAACCCATACACTCAATGAGACACATTTAATCATTCTCTCATACAGTCAGTCATGCACCTACTAAATCCTTCATCCAACACTTATACATCCACTCATTCTTCAATATGTAAGAGATATTTTAACTTTACAGAAACATACAGTCACTGGGTGTTGTCATCAGTGATGTCATCAGTGATGTCATTTGAGATGTCATCAGTGATGTCATCAGTGATGTCACTGACCATGTCATGAATGATGTAATATGTGACATCATTAGCAGTGGATTGCGGGTCCGCGATATATAGTTAGTGCAACTAACTATATATGGAATTTCAATGGTTTTGTGCAAATAAAATAAGGTTTTTTAAATGCTAATCCCTAACTATATATGGTCTATAACCTATGGTTTTTTCAGTGAATTTTCAAGGTTTTGTAAATGCAAATTCCTAACTATGGGGGTCATTAGGATGGAGGATTTTCCGCATCCTCCGGGCCGGCGGAAGCCACCGCCGGCCCGGAGGATGCGGAAAATCCTCTGCGGACCCACCAGGACCCACCGCCACATTAGGATGGCTGGTGGGTCATGGTTTAGGTCCGCAGCTTTTCCGCCGCGGCTGGCTTACAACCGCGGCGGAAAAGCACTAAAATGGTGAAGGTGTCTCTTAGACACCTTCAGCCAGATTAGGATGTGCATTGAAACATGCTTTTCCGCGGCGGCTTTTCCGCCGTGGAAAAGCATGTGTAACTGCACTGCAGGGGCCCATTGCGGGCCCCCTAGGTGTAGTGGGGGGTGCACATGGGGGGTACCTATGGTACCCCCCTGCATATGCGTGCACAATGCAGCAGGCACCGCGCGGTGCCTGCCGCTTTGTGCACGCAAATGCTGTGCATGCATTTTTAACATTGCTGCGGGTGCAGCTTGAAGCTCCACCCGCAGCAATGTTAAAAATAGAGGATGTGACCGCCACCTTGGCGGTCACATCCTAATCTGCACAGAGGGAACGCCGCAGCCCATGCGGACGTTCCCTCATGCTCTGGGGTCGCGGACGGACTCAAGTCCGTCCGCGATCCTAATGACCCCCTATATATGGTCTATAACCTATGGTTTTTTCTGTGAATATATATATATATATATATATATATATATATATATATATATATATATATATATATATATATATATATATATATATATATATATATATATATATATATATATATATATATATATATATATATTCCAGCGAACTCGTCCCAAAGTCCACAAAGGCTGCAACAATCCTTCACAGCTACGGACAGACGAAGAGAGGAACCCAAAATTGGTGCCAACAAGTGTGATTTTATTTTAGCTCAATCTTGCTCAGCATGCCCGCCATTACGCGTTTCGACAGTATCCACTGTCTTGATCACATGATGTGATCGCAAAGTTATATGGGATTTTATCTAGCTTGGTCATAGACACAAAAGGTGGACTAGATTGTAACCACCACATTAAACACATAGCATTCTTGTAAAAGGGTACATGGAAACAACAAAGGGACTATCGTTAATGACAGTATAATCCATTTCCATCTTGAATACAACCCATAGTGGGTGAGTAAACTGAAGTATATACATGTGCAAATACGCAAATAAATACCATGTACAAAAAACCTCATAAATATATACATATAAATATATAAATATACAATTCATATAAAACCATTATTGATTTTCATAATTTACAAGAGGATGTTGTTTCATCAACCCTTTTTGAAAAAAACGCTCAAAGAATGTATCCCAAGTGGGGATTTTCCAAAAAAGTGTCATGTGCTATATGTAAACAAAGACCCTATGTAAACGTATTTAATTCCCATATTGTAACAAGGAGCAGCCATCATTGCAAACATTGCAAAAAAGTATATTGAAAGTGATAAAGTGCAAATATCTCATTTCCTTAAAAAGGGAGGAGCCCCTCCCTGTTTGATAGTTATAAATCTGACAGATGTAAATACACGGCAGCAACCAGAATAATGCAAAACAATACTATTGGACTACAGATTTAACAAATTGAATTTGGAACAGTTCATTCTAACAACCAAACAGTATGAGAAAACCAAGCTCTGGTATAGATTCACCTCATTCTCTAATAAGAACTACAGACAAGTGTATAGGTCCTCACTGGCGTTAAGACCTCCAGGGGCACGACTGTTGAGTTCTAAGATGTACCTAGTTTCAAGTACCCTGAGCAGCCCATCCCTATTACCCCCTCTCTTTAGGGGTGGCACACAATCTATCACAAAATAGATAAGATGTTTGGGATCACTCCCGTGTACCGCCTGAAAATGGCGTGCCACAGGGTAGGCTTGGTCCCTATTGGTGATCGCCCTCAAGTGCTGCAGTATTCTCCTGTGAACCGGCAGCCGGGTACTCCCTACATACCTGAGTTCACAGGGGCACTGCAGCACATAAACGGCAAACTCCGTTTTGCAAGATAACTGTTTAGTTATCTGAACTGGATCTTCCTTGAAAGGGATGCAATAACGTGTCGTATTGCATCCATTTTGACAGGCTTTGCAACTGGAACATTTCCGGAACCCTTTCCTCAAATTCATAAAGGTCTTAGATATTGGGGGTTCTAGATGATTTTTCACTAGCCTGTCAGACATGGAGGTAGATTTCCTGAAGGAAAACTCGGGCCTTCTGCCAACTGAACCCCCAATGACGGGATCCCCCGTCACTAGGTTCCAGTTGCGGCTGAAAATCCGCCTGATTTCCCTATGCTGCTGGTTATAGGTAACCACCACTCTCGAGCTATCTTTGGGTTCAATAACTGATTCCATATTGTTCTTGGATTTGGGCACTAGAATCTCTGCCCTGATCAGATTATTAGCTCGTTCCATGGCCCTTTTGACCGTTTTAGCTGAATATCCACGTGCCAAAAAGCGTAAACGGCTTTCATCCATAGCCCTAGTGCATTGCCTCTCATCACTACAGATTCTTTTGATGCGAAGCATCTCCCCAAAGGGGATGCTTTGTATCAAGTGATGCGGGTGCTGACTTCCTGCGTGCAAAATGGAGTTGCCAGCAGTTGGCTTTCTATAGAGCCGTGTTGCTAATTTACCTTCATGTACATAAACCTCTATATCAAGGAAGCATAGTTGGATTTTACTCATAGAGGATGTAAATTCCAAGTTCAGATCATTTTTGTTTAGCTTTTCTACAAATTCCTGGGCCTCCAGCAAGGTACCCTGCCAAATGAGAAAAAGGTCGTCTATATATCTCAAATAGACTGGTACATTCCTTTCCATGATGGCTTGATGCTGTACCATGAGGACCTGTTCCTCCCACCAGCCCATGTGCAAGCACGCTAGGCTGGGAGAAAAACAGGCCCCCATAGCTACCCCTCTAACCTGCTGATATACCTGACCATTGAACAAAAAATAATTTTGCTCTAGACAAATTTTAATCATCGCAGTGAGCATGGAATTATGAGCAGAAAAATTCAAAGGTCTTCTATTCAGGTAATAGTTTACAGCCCTGATACCGTCCAAATGACGTATAGACGTGTACAGGGATGTAACATCCAAACTTATGAGTATACAATTTTCATTCCAAATAAAATTGTCCAATTTTCTAACAAAATCTGAAGAATCTTGTACATAGGAGTCCAAGCCCTTAACACTGTCCTGTAAAAAATAATCTATGTAAGTTGACATTTTTTCCGTGGAACTGTTAATTGCAGAAATTATAGGTCTGCCAGGAGGGATTTGTGTGTTTTTGTGGACCTTTGGGAGTAAATAAAAAGAGGGTATAACAGGGAATTCTTTCTTCAAAAATCCTAGCTCCTCTTTAGTTATTAAATTGCCACATTTCCATGCAATTAGTTTGGCATTCTGATCTTCCCATGCCAACTTTACTGCTCCCACATTACTCCTCCTGTAACAAGAATGGTCTTGTAATTGCCTGTCCGCTTCTTCTATATACATTTGGCGAGGCCATAATACAATGTTTCCACCTTTGTCCGCTTGGCGGACAAGGATGGTGTTGTCAGACTCAAGCTTTTTAACCAAGGTGTTGTAGCTCTGGTTTAATTTGTTGATCACTCCCCGTTTTTTATTGGTGGTGATGTAGAGCTGTTTTAGATCTTTGGTTATCAAATCTTGGTACACATCAATATTGTCATGAGGCAATATGGGGAGAAATACTGATTTGGGTTTGAAAGGGGTAGTCCCCACTATTTGATCAACTCTTGATCTTACCAAAGGCAACATTGTCGAGGGGGTTATTTCCTCCTGCAATCCCCATATTTCATCAAAGTCCTCTCTATCACCTGCTTGTAAGGTGATAGCATCCATATCAACTGCCCCAAGTTTCTTTTTCCTCGCCGGTTGTAATTCAAAATACTTCTTCAGTTTTAACTTTCTCACAAAACGGAAGGCATCCATCCTTGTGTCTGCATAATTAAAATTGCACGGGGGACAATATGACAAACCAAGACTCAAAATACTGGCCTCCTTTTCAGTCAGTTTCAATGTGGACAGATTCATTATTGTGTGGGGGCTACCGCCTGTGTTTTTGCCGTTTTCTTGCTGTTCCAGCGGTTTTTCTTTTGGCTGTTGTTTGTTTTTGGCTTTGTTGCACCATCTCCTTTCGCCTCGTTTCCTGTTGGCCCTTTGACGTTTGGACCGCCAATCTGCCCTCTGGATCTTAATGTGTCCCGGCGATCTTGACACATACAGCTCATTTCCTGGGCCTTGGAGAGTGCTGTAAACCCCAACGGCATACTTCTTGCCCCTTCATTTTCTGACTCACTGCCCACAGAACTCGCATCCGAAGAGGTTGGAACAATTGGAACATTATCAGGCGCGGCTACACGAGTTTTTCTAGCCCTCGCCTTGATATTTTCATAGCGCTTGGCGTATGTGAAGATCTGCCCATGTAGATAATCTAAGCGATCCCGCTCGAATTTGTAGGCTTTGCGTTTTTTTATAATGTCCTCTTCCTTGCTTAATCTCATTTGCATTTCCACTCGCATCTTGTCCGTCGCTTCACTCGTTCCCATACCTTCAATTTCCTCTTCTAATGCTTCTATTTGTACCTGCAATTTGCAGCGGTCTGATTCTGCATATTTTACCAATATTTTCATTAGCTTTGCTGATGACTCTAGGTTTGCCTCTGCCCACTCAGTGAGCATGTCTGGGTCGGGTGACTCGTAACTAGGGGCTAAGCTGATTCGTAACCCTCTAGGAACCCGTCCTTCCTGTAGGTACATGGTTAAAGACTTGTTCTCCCACCATTTGGACTGTTCTTTGATTTTCAATTTTTCAAGCTTTCTGTAAAGATCCCGAATTGTCGGGTTCGCATTAGTAACGGTTGCCGCTGACCGTGTAGAGTCAGACCCCCCAGCCGGAGGTTGTACAAACACGAGGCCGGCAGCCTCTTCTCTGCTCCGCAATACATCCGCGGACATGCTTGTGCTGTAACTTTCTTGTGATTAGAGCCACACTCGTTTAAACGGAAAGACGTTCCCAAAGGCAAATACACTTGCTAACTCGAGAACGCTATTCCAGGCACACTCCCCACCGGACAATCTTCCTCGCCTACCTTGCAGGATTACCGCTGTACACTTAATCTTCTCCAAACCAAGCGCCGCGATTCCGAAAACCAAGGCAGGATTCTTCAGCGTCCAGGGGTTATAGGCGGCTAACTTCAAGCCGAAGTACGTAGAGACAGTCCCGCAAGGAAACTCTCAGCTTCCCGCCGCCAAACCACTTGAAAAGGGGAGGGGTTCCTCTCGCACCAACGGAAGCCTCCAGGTGCAATGTATTCCAGCGAACTCGTCCCAAAGTCCACAAAGGCTGCAACAATCCTTCACAGCTACGGACAGACGAAGAGAGGAACCCAAAATTGGTGCCAACAAGTGTGATTTTATTTTAGCTCAATCTTGCTCAGCATGCCCGCCATTACGCGTTTCGACAGTATCCACTGTCTTGATCACATGATGTGATCGCAAAGTTACATGGGATTTTATCTAGCTTGGTCATAGACACAAAAGGTGGACTAGATTGTAACCACCACATTAAACACATAGCATTCTTGTAAAAGGGTACATGGAAACAACAAAGGGACTATCGTTAATGACAGTATAATCCATTTCCATCTTGAATACAGTTACTGATATAGCTACTGATTTAAACATGCAGCAGTTTACAGAACAACATAAATAATGATTGCCAAATTAAGACACTTTAATCACTAACCCATACACTCAATGAGACACATTTAATCATTCTCTCATACAGTCAGTCATGCACCTACTAAATCCTTCATCCAACACTTATACATCCACTCATTCTTCAATATGTAAGAGATATTTTAACTTTACAGAAACATACAGTCACTGGGTGTTGTCATCAGTGATGTCATCAGTGATGTCATTTGAGATGTCATCAGTGATGTCATCAGTGATGTCACTGACCATGTCATGAATGATGTAATATGTGACATCATTAGCAGTGGATTGCGGGTCCGCGATATATAGTTAGTGCAACTAACTATATATGGAATTTCAATGGTTTTGTGCAAATAAAATAAGGTTTTTTAAATGCTAATCCCTAACTATATATGGTCTATAACCTATGGTTTTTTCAGTGAATTTTCAAGGTTTTGTAAATGCAAATTCCTAACTATGGGGGTCATTAGGATGGAGGATTTTCCGCATCCTCCGGGCCGGCGGAAGCCACCGCCGGCCCGGAGGATGCGGAAAATCCTCTGCGGACCCACCAGGACCCACCGCCACATTAGGATGGCTGGTGGGTCATGGTTTAGGTCCGCAGCTTTTCCGCCGCGGCTGGCTTACAACCGCGGCGGAAAAGCACTAAAATGGTGAAGGTGTCTCTTAGACACCTTCAGCCAGATTAGGATGTGCATTGAAACATGCTTTTCCGCGGCGGCTTTTCCGCCGTGGAAAAGCATGTGTAACTGCACTGCAGGGGCCCATTGCGGGCCCCCTAGGTGTAGTGGGGGGTGCACATGGGGGGTACCTATGGTACCCCCCTGCATATGCGTGCACAATGCAGCAGGCACCGCGCGGTGCCTGCCGCTTTGTGCACGCAAATGCTGTGCATGCATTTTTAACATTGCTGCGGGTGCAGCTTGAAGCTCCACCCGCAGCAATGTTAAAAATAGAGGATGTGACCGCCACCTTGGCGGTCACATCCTAATCTGCACAGAGGGAACGCCGCAGCCCATGCGGACGTTCCCTCATGCTCTGGGGTCGCGGACGGACTCAAGTCCGTCCGCGATCCTAATGACCCCCTATATATGGTCTATAACCTATGGTTTTTTCTGTGAATATATATATATATATATATATATATATATATATATATATATATATATATATATATATATATATATATATATATATATATATATATATATATATATATATATATATATATATATATATATATATTACCTACTGGCGGTCGCCAGTAGGTAGTTATAGTTAAAACCTAGTTTCCATAGGAAATCCGTAACATTCTATTTCGAATAACTTTGGCGCCGGTTGACGAATTTTCGCGAATTTCTCCAAGATAATGGCCTGCTGCGCTCCGCTCCCTCCCTGAAAGTTTGGGGGTGATTTGTTAAGTGGGGGCCGAGAAAAAAGGGGGGTCCCAAAACGTGTTTTCGCCATGCAATTTTCCATAGGATCTTTAGCCAGGGCTACAGCCCGAACGGCTGAACGGAATTACACCAAATTTGGAAAAAAGGTAGAGTTTTGTTCGCAGATCATGCTTTCTGTTGAATGGTGGAAATCTGTTCAGTAGTTCCTGAGAAAATCATAAGTAAAATCATAAGTATATCTATAGAAGCTTACCGTACTCTGTACTGTACTCTGTACAGTACACGTACAGTACGCGTACCTTCCCAAGCACGAACTGCATGCTAATTGGATATCAACTGTCTGTCAACACTCCAAACCAGGAAGTGTTGGCAGCCATCTTGTGCCTCGGTAGAACCGAGGCACAAGAAAGCAGTGAAACAAGTGCGCAAAGCACGCAAAAGGGGCAGGGTAGAAACACCCTGCCCCCTAGGCCTACTCAGGGGGTCCCACAAGGACCGCCAAGGCCCCCTCAATTTTTTATTTTTTTTATATCCCGGTGTACAAGTACCCTGCCGATCCCTAAAAAAACATTAACGCACCACTCTGAAAATGCACCCCCTGGTGCGTTTTCTGAGGGGGAAATAATTCCCCTTGAATACTGGGGGTCCCTGGGGGCCAAGTCGCCCAGCAGGAACCTCCAGTATGCGTCAGGCGGCTGCCTTGCAGAGAGGTGTAAAGAGGCCATGCCTCTTTTTACACCTCTCTGAAAGGCAGCCCCTTAGGGGTCTGGAACCTCCAGTATGCACCAGGGGGCTGCCTTGCAGAGAGGTGTAAAAAGGGGCATGGCCTCTTTACACGTCTCTGCAAGGCAGCTCCCTGTCACGTTTGCAGAGGGGAAACTAATTTCCCTTGCAAACTGGTGGTCCCTGTGTTGCAGAGAGGTGTAATGAGGCCCGCCCCTTTTTGCACCTCTCAGCAAGGCAGCCCCCTGGCGCATACTGGAGGTTAATAGTATGCTAGTTGGCCCCCAGGGACCCCCAGTATGCAAGGGAACTTAATCCCCCAACTTAGAACGCGTTACAGGGCATGTTTGCACAGTGGTGAAGGTAGGGGGCGGGGCTTGAGGTGACAGGTGTGCAAACACGCCCTGTGGCGCGTTTTAGGTTGGGGAATATATTCCTCTTCAATCCAGAGGTCCCCCTAAGGGCCAACTAGTCCAATGGGTACCTCTAGTAAGTGCCAGGGAGCTATGTTGCAGAGTGTTGTAAAAAGGGGGTGTGCCCTCTGAACACCTCTCTACAAGGCAGCTCCCTGGCGCAAACTGGAGGTACCTAATGGGCTAGCACCCATCCAGGGAATAAATACGGACTGCAAATCCCACAAGACATTGCGCGCCCATCTGAGGGCCATTGAGTATAAATGGTGGGAGTGTCAGAACGGATGCACTCATGTCGAGCCTCTGATGACGAGCGATATGCTCAGAAACGCGTCAGGCTGAAGAACCCCAGACTTGAGAGCTGAAGACAATTACCGGAATGCTGAGGTGTGCTTTACCCGCCGAAAGCCGCTGCTGCAGTGCTGCCTCGCCTGAGGGCACCGTAGAGCTTGAATATTTACGCGGCAGCCCAGCCACAGAGGCTTGCACCACCCCATAATGGAGGTCACGTGTTCGAATGTTGCCGAGCCCACATGTGAAGCAGCAGCTAAAGAGATCAATGGACGCTTCACATCCTGGGGGCCATCCGGGGCTTTTGTATTGTATTGTATCAGCTGTTAATTCAAGCACCCATCCAGGGAATAAATACGGACTGCAAATCCCACAAGACAATGCGCGTCCATCTGAGGGCCATTGAGTATAAATGGTGGGAGTGTCAGAACGGATACACTCATGTGGAGCCTCTGATGATGAGCGATAGGCTCAGAAACGCGTCAGGCTGAAGAACCCCAGACTTGAGAGCTGAAGACAATTACCGGAATGCTGAGGTGTGCTTTACCTGCCGAAAGCCGCTGCTGCAGTGCTGCCTCGCCTGAGGGCACCCTAGTGCTTGAATATATATATATATATATATATATATATATATATATATATATATATATATATATATATATATATATATATATATATATATATATATATATATATATATATATATTACCTACTGGCGGTCGCCAGTAGGTATATATAGTTAGGATTTTTTCTCTATGGGATTTTTGAAAATTCTATGTCTGATAACTTTGGCGTTTGTGGACGGAATTGGCTGAAATTTTCTGGAAAATGGCACATTTTGTTTCTGAGCAGCCCCTGAAAAGTTGGGGGGGTTTCATCAAGGGGGGGCCGAGAAAAAAGGGGGGTCCCAAAACGCGTTTTTCCCATGTTAATTTCCATAGGACGGTTGGCCTCACTTTTAGCCCGAACGGCTGAATGGATTTGCACGAAACTTGGCAAAATTGTAGGGACTGTTAGCCCGATGTGCCTTTGCTAGGTCTCAATATATGTGCTTCAGTGGATTTTGAGAAATTAACGTTTGAAACAAGATATATATCTGTAACAGCGCTCCGGGCTGCGCTCCGGTCCGCTTACTTTTCGCGAAACGGAACTTTGCGATGCGAAGCTGATTGGCTCTCCGGTGTCTGTCAACATTCTAAACAGTCCGGAGCGGCCGCCATCTTAACTCTCGGTAGGATCGAGAGAGAAGAAGAGGCCAAAACAAAGGGGGAAATTACCATAAGGGGGCATAGTAGATCCTCGTTGACCCCCTAGGTTTTATGTGGAGGTTTTAAAAGGGCCCAGGAAGGTAAAAAAAAAAAAAATCTTTTTTTTTTTGGCGTGGTGAGCGCCAAGTTCGCGAACCGGGAAGTGTTCTGGGCAGCGGACTATAAGGATAAAAGAATGATAGACTTTTCTAATACTGTATGTTAATTGTTTGTTGTTTTTTTTTTTTTTTTGTTTTCTTTATTTTTAAAGTATTTTTTTTATTTTGATTGTGTTTCATAATTCATTAAATTTTCTAACATTTCAGTGTCAGAAATTTCAAAATTGAATATAGGGTGTAAATTGTCCTCATTTTGAAGCAGGTTATCCACTGCTTCAACACATTGTAGTAGTTCCTGGTCTCTACTTTGATCCATAAAATCATCAATTTTTTCTTGGCTGCTCTCCTCCAGTACAATTGTAAATTTAACTTGTTGCTCGCCTTCCATTTTGCCTGAAATTTTGATTAAAAAAATATATATTAGTAGAGATAGGGCACTGTTGGGAATAATTTTAGATAGGCAGTTTTTATCAGTGAATTTATCTTTTGGCAGTGTATAGTATCAGAGTGGAAATAGGACTATAAAAAAGTGTATGTGATTTAACCAAGACAAGCCTAACTCCATTCATAACTATAACAGAGAAGTCTATCTAAATCTATAACTACTATAGAGGGATAGTATATATCTATCAGAAAAAGTCTACCATATTAAGTTATAGTGCACAATATACTTCAGTTTTAAAAATAACAACTTACCTTCACAAAGAAGTTAAATTGTTTGATAGCTATTCAAATGTGATGTACAACAAGAAGTAGCAGTCAAAATGGCTGTGTTTTCTTCTCCTCCTTTATATATATACAGGTATATACCCAATCAAATGTTAGATAATAAAAGTAGAAAATGAAAGTAACATTTTCATTGGTTGTCAATTCCAACACTTCAGATGTGTTTTGTGAAGTAATTTACCTCACGGTACTTAGAGAGGTCTACAGGCTTAATGGCTAAATGGAATTTCAATCAAATTTGTGAAAATGAAAGGGATTGTTATGTAGTATGAGCTAATCTATATTTGGTGAGAGTGTCTCTAGTCGTTTTTCTGTAAATTACTTTCCCACCTTTAAGCGTCACGGGGGTCCACCATTTTGTGTTTCGGTCGCATTAAGATACAAGATGGAGGACAAATAATGTTTAGAATGGGTAGAAGGGGTCATGGTAGACTTATCTTGACCCCCTAGGTTTTCTGAGGGTGGCTGAGGAGGCTTATATGTGCGGAAAAAAAACATTTTTTTAATAAATTCCGCGAGGTTAGCTTTCGGTTCGCGAACCGGGTAGTGCCTCGGGGAGCGTAATTTGTGGAAAATTAGTGAAAAAAGTTAGAAAAAAATAATAATTGAGAGTGATCAGATGAAGGGTAGCTCTGAGAAGAGCTTTTGGGTTTATGGTACATTTAGGTACTTATAAGTAGGTACCTATGCACAGTCTTAAATTCAGAATGAAAATTCTGTTGCCCTCATCTGAGAAGTGAACTCCATCTCCTCTGTAGATATCTTGCATGTAGTAACGTAAGTTGTTGTTGTACAAGGAGCCCATTCCATGGTCTCTCATGTAAGCTGAAACAGATTTGTTTACATGCTTCCTCGCTTTCTCAATTTGTGGACAAAATTGGTTGGACCACCTCCATTTCTGTCTTTGGCATATATTGGAATATACCAAGGCAGTTTGAGGTAAAAGTGCCATTAATTGCTCAAAGGTGTCCTTTAAAAGCATTTCCAGACCTACTCCAGTCAAAGTGCCCAAATCATTACCTCCACAGTGCACAATTAACAGGTCAGGTTTTGGCAAATGCATAAAGGTTTTCACCAATGGTATCAATTGGTGACATTTAAATCCTCTTTGGCCCAACCACTTAATTTCCACATCTTGTAAATTGAGGTTAGGTAAATTTCTGTTCTCAGCATACCTTTGAGCCCAGTGGATGTAACTATGTCCAACAATCCAGACTTTAAACTTGGTGAGAGAAGGTTGTGCTGCAGTCAGATGAAGTGTGGTAATGAAAGGGCAGTTGAAACAGTAGGAGTTTGTAAAGAAAAAAAACTGTGGAGTTTCAGTGCTAATGATTCATTAGCAGTGATTGGTGCATTTCCAATTCTGAAAACAGAAGGTTAGGGTGCATGGATGTGTTCTTTGAAAGATGCAATTTGAATGGTCAAGGAAAAAACATTTAATGAAAGATTGCACTGGATACGCAGGTGCAGTGAGAGTTCAGAGTTCAATTGAAACATTGTTGTGTGAATTTGCAAACATGAGAGGTCTTCCAGGAGGTGGTTGCTATGGAAAAAAGGCAGAGAGGGCAGAGGGGGGAAGGGTTTTGATTTGAAAAAAGTGAGGGAAGAGTTATGATTGGCTAATATGAGAGATATGTGTAATGAATATCTGTATTTCTGTGCTTTTAATAGCTGCAGCCTCTGGAGTGCATCCTGTTTGATCTGCTCAAGACAATTTGGTGTACTTCTGAGACTGTTTTGAAACTCAAAAAGTATTTGCTAAGGTGAGAAAAGATTTATTTAATTTAGAAAGAGAATAGTATGATTTAAGGAGAAAATGATGAAGGAAGCTGTGTTTTTAAAATGTGGCTTTGTCTCAAGTGAAATACAAATAGATTTTGTTTCTTTGAGAAATTGTAATTGCATATTCGGTTTAGCATTCTGGCATGCAGTAACACAAGTTATTGTTGTACATGGAGCCCATTCCATGGTCTCTCATGTAAGCTGAAACAGATATGTTGTGTTTAAAAACGATTTTTGAAAAGAATTACATTTTTGGATATGTTCTGCTAGAGCTTCATAGGTTGTTTGGGTCATATTTATAAGGCATTTGAGTGTCTAGGATGTTATTTTTCCCTTTTTAAATGGAAAGTGTTCTTCATGGGGCAAGTTTGTTGTAAATATGTTCCCACCTGTGCTTTGCAAATTTAGATTTTGATTATGGGAGTTACATAGCCATGTTAATAATGTCCCAAAAATGGTGCAAGGGCATTCAATAAAACGCTTTCATGTGTCTCAAGGACATTTTCAGTCATTTCTTCTTGAATGCAGGTATACAATTGATTTATATGCTGTGTTTAAAAACTATTTTTTCAAATCAATTACATTTCTGGATATGTACTGCTAGAGCTTCATAGGTTGTTTTGGGTCATATTTATAAGGCATTTGAGTGTCTATGATGTTATTTTTCCCTTTTTCAATGGAAAGCGTTCCTCATGGGGCAAGTTTGTTGTAAATACGCTCCCACCTGTGCTTGGCAAATTTAGATTTTGATTATGGGAGTTACATAGCTATGTTAATAATGTCCCAAAAATGGTGCAAGGGCATTCAATAAAACGCTTTCATGTGTCTCAAGGACATTTTCAGTCATTTCCTCTTGAATGCAGCTATACAATTGATTTATATGCTGTGTTTAAAAACGATTTTTTGAAATCAATTACATTTGTAGATATGTACTGCTAGAGCTTCATAGGTTGTTTTGGGTCATATTTATAAGGCATTTGAGTGTCTATGATGTCATCTGCATTCGTGTGTTGGCCTCACCTCAAACAAACAAAACAGGTGATGGACCGAATGTGGATCAATGACACCCATTTACCCCAGTCCAAAGATCTGGGCCCAAACAAACCTTTAGATAGGCCACACTTTATCGTCAACCTGAATAAATCATTTAAAATGTTAGGGAGAGATTTATGATTGTTGTATGCCTGTTTTATACCACTGTGTGTCATTTTTGTGACGCAGTGGTGGTGCCAAAGATTTGCTATGTTATATAATAAGTAGGGTGTTAAGTTTATGATGACTGTTATTCATTTACTGTTTGGTAATAGTGGTTAATAACAGTTTTTTTATTATATTTTTCCACAGATTCAACTGCACATCATTTATAAATTGAAAAATGCCAACTAAAAATCGTATTACAAAGGCGAGAAAACGTCAAAGACAGCAAGATCATGTATTATTGCAGCAGTCCTCTATCCAAAATACTCGTAAAATCACCAAGAAAGCTCCGGGTAAGAGCACGAAATCATTCATAAGAAATATTTGTAGTAAAAAAAGTATTTCTCCCAAAAATGTTTTAGTCCAGAAAAAGAAAAGCAATTTAAATGGAAAGGAAAGACCCATCAAAAATGTTACTGGTAGAGGAAGAAATAACTCTGTGCATGATAGTAGAAGGAAACAACAGTTTAGGGACATTCGAAAACGAATGTTCCGCAACAGAATAATAGTTAATTTTTTTCCGGAGAATGGATGCATAGTTCAAGTTGTGAGGCATTTTTTAATGAGGAGAGTTATTTTCAGGATAATGATTTGGTGTTTGCAGTTGACACCAGTGGTCGAGCTTATGAAGTGAAGGATGGTTGTCCAGTTGAAAAAGAAAAACTTGTGACAACAGAGACAGATGAGGTGTTAGGTAATGAGGTTTTAGGAAGACGTCCTAAGCGTCCTGTGTACACCTGGAAGTGTAGTTCTATTTGCAGTGTGCGACAGGATTCCATCAATTTGCTTTGTGATTTTGTACGGACATTTAATAAGAAAAGTTTGAAGCAGAAAATGAAGTTGTTGCAAGAATTAGATCCTTGCAGAGTGAGACAAGTGACAGGTTTGCGTGGTCATTCACTGGCTTGTCTTTCCAGGAGAGTATGCCAGAGTGTTTTTCATCATTTCAGGATGCTAGCAGTGCATCATAATAAAGTCAGGAAAATAGTGAGAATGTTGTATCATGCTAAGAGTCCAGCAATTATGCTTAAACAATTATGTGCTGCTCTTTTGCATGGTTCTGAAATAGATGTCAAGAATATTTGTGAAGAAATTGAGTTTTGTTACTTTGGAAATAAAGATGAGAATGTTCAAATTGACCCAGAAGTAGAGGATAATGTTGAAGATAATGTACAGGTTTCCAGTACAGATAATTTTCAGAAGGAAATTGCCACGTTTCAGATGAAATCAAGTGAGAGGCCTAATATCACTTGTGTGTGTTGTCGACGCACTTATTATAAGAATCAGACTAAGTTAGTGGATTTATATGCAAAAAGTGAAAGGGAAAATAATAGTGAATGGAAGGATTTTGCCACATATTTGATGGTAGAAAATTCTTTTAATTTGGGATCGGATCAACGTGTGTGTACTTATTGTTGTAACAAATTAAACAAAAACCAGATGCCTGCTAGGGCGGTTCATAATAATCTTGAATTAGGTGAGATTCCTTCTGAATTGAAGGATTTAAATACTTATGAATCTATTTTGATTCAAAGTATTGATCCCTTTCAGGCTATTGTAAGAATGGAGCCAAAGACAGGCAAGTTACCTCCATCAGATTTACAGAGAGGATTAAAGGGAAGAGTTGTTTATTTGCCTCTAGATTTGAACAAAAACATTAACACAATTGGAGTAGAAAAAGTTGAAGAGGAACCTTTGGTTATCTTGGTTAATGGTGTTCCGACAAAGAATAAGAAAATATGGCAAGATTTAGTGGATGTTAGGAAAGTCAAAAAGGCAACATTGTATTTGAAGAAAAATAATAAGTACTATATAAATGTATATGTTGCAGAAGAGGAAGTAAGTGATGAAGAGGATAGCGATTTGTGTGCTGGCCAAATTGAGAAAGTAGAGGCCTCTAAAAGTGAAGAAATATATGAACATTATAGTGTTCATCCTTTGCATTCCAAGGAAGTCATGGGGAATGCAATTGAGTTGTTTCAAATGAAACAAGCCAAAGGGAGTCCCATTAGTGTTTGGGAGGAAAGTTTGGAAGCTCGGTGTTTCCCACAGCTATTTCCAACAGGTCAAGGAGGAAGATATGATGAGCGGTCTCATCAAATTCCTGCGTCTGAATACCGGACTTTACGATTGTATACAGAAGATCCTAGGTTTTGTCAATGCATTCCCTATTTGTTTCATCTCTTGTTTGAAAGCGATCTGTCTGGACTGTCATATGCAGTGAACCACATCTTAAAAAGTGGTATACAGATGCGAAACATCTCGGCAAGTGACTTTATGCATAAAGTCAATGTCCAAGACAGTATTTTGGATTCTCACCTAATTAATCTCATGGCGTGTCAGCGTGGTACTAATGAGTACTGGTATCGTCGTCATGGTGATTTAAAATGTATGCTGAGGAACTTAGGAACTCCAACATGGTTCCTTACTCTGAGCTGTGCAGAGTATGGCTGGGAAGACTTACTTGAATTTCTACGAGAGGCAAATGGAAATATTGAAAACATTGAATTCAAGACACCAGGAGAACTGTGTTCTTTGGATCCAGTGAATGTATGCAGGTACTTCAATCATAGATTTGAAGCTATGATGTCTTTCATCACAAATAAGAAGAATCCACCTCTTGGAGAGGTGTTGGATTTCTTCTGGAGAATGGAGTACCAAGCAAGAGGTGCTCCTCATATACATATGTTGCTGTGGATCAAGGATGCACCTAAATTTGGAACAGATCCGGATGAGTTAGTGATGAACTTCATAGAACAGTATTCTACGTGTGCTGTTCCAAACGCAACGGAGAAGAAAAGCCTAAGAGAACAAGTTCTACGTTTCCAAAGCCATCGTTGTGGAAAGTACTGTCGTCGTAAATTCAGAAACAAGGACAAGTTCTACACCAAATGTCGTTTCAACTTTCCACGACCGGTGATTTCTAAAGGAAGAGTGAACAGTTTGATGTCTTCGCTGCGACATAATGTCACGAGGAAATCACCCAAAAATACATACAGTTTGAAAAGGAACGAAGAGTCCAAGTACATCAACGACTACAACCCAGTGATTTTGTCCATGTGGAATGCTAACATGGATATACAGTTTGTGGCTGACAACTGTATGGCTGTGGCTCGGTATGTGATATCTTACATCACCAAAAAAGAAAAGACAGAACTGAAGGATATGTGGGAGGACATTTCCCATGAAAAGAGCCTCAGCAGAAGTTGTACAGTTTCAGTCTGAAGATGTTCTCGCATCGAGAAATTGGAGCTTATGAATGTTCTGACCGGTTGTCTTCAGCAAGTCTCTATGCCAAATCCAGGAGTATCGTTTGGGCGAGTCTTGGTCTTGCTGCAACGTGAAATCGAGTTCTAAAACCTGTCCGGGAAATTGAGTATTTGGCAGAAAAGGAACCAAACAGTACCGACATTTTGAAGACCAACATGTTGGATACATATTATCCAAATCGAAGCAGTCACCTTGAGAATGTTTGTCTATATGAGGTTCTACAAAATTATATATTCAAGAGGAACATCAAAGAAGATATTGAGAATGGAGTGTATGCTGTTTTTGGAAGTGAGGGATGTCTGGTCAAGCAAAGAAAATGCCAATTAGTAAACCATCGAAAATTGAGTGGCGAATCTTCAGAAAAAAAGGAGTTTTTCTATTTAGCACTTTTGCAACTTTTCAAGCCTTGGCGTGCAGAAGAGGAACTGCTTGGAGATTTCCTCTGTTACGAAGACTCTTTCACTGCTGCTAAGGAGACCATAGAATGTCCTGCTTTTCCCAAATATCAAGAAATGCTAACTTTGGAAATTGAGCAGGAAGCAACGATTGCAGCCGAGATTGCCAGAGACAGTTCTCAGGACAGTCAGAGTTCTGTTTCATTGAGTCAAGATCCACTTGGAGGACCTATTATCGAAAATGAAGCTGCCACTGCTATGAATGAAGTGGAAAGAGCCATGGCACATGCTCAGGAGGATTCAGTTAACTTAGAAGACTTGGAAAAACAACTCAACGTTGAGCAGAGGAAAATATATGATGAAGTTACCAAGCAAATTGAGCATGGATTAAGTCATGAGAAGAAAGAGTGCTCATGTACATCGTTGAAGCCTGTCCGACTGTACGTGAGTGGAGAAGCGGGAACTGGAAAAAGTTTCCTCATTAAAGCAATTTCTTGTTATTTGCAGCAAAGGACTGAGTCATCGCTGTCTTGTGTTGTCACCGCTCCAACTGGACTGGCAGCACATAACATTAAAGGTATTACTTTGCATTGTCTACTGATGCTGTCAGTGGAGCATGACAACAAATTACAATACCACAAGTTATCTGGGGATGCTTGTTTTGGAGTTTCAAGAGTCTTGAGGAAAATGAAACTTCTTATCATTGACGAAGTAAGCATGGTTTCCAATGTCATGCTTGCCTTTGTGCATTTGCGAATGCAAGAAGTTCTTAAAACTGAGTATGATGTGTTATTTGGTGGCAAACACATCATTGTTTTCGGAGATCTTCTGCAGCTGACACCAGTAAAAGGTCAACCTGTGTTCAAAATACTCACGCATGAAGATACCAGGAAGTGCCTAGGGAGCATTGGCAACGTCAATATATGGTTAAACTTCAATTATGCTGAACTGCATGAAAATATGCGTCAGGCGAAGGATGAAGATTACAAGAATATTCTACAAGATATTAGAATTGGAAAAGTGACCGAGCATGGGAAAGAAGCTTTAAATGCACGATTACTGTCAAATTTATATCCAGAAGAAGACGTTGTGCCTGAGAATATTTTTCAGAAAATTACTGAGAAGAAATCTGGAATATGTTTGATGCCAACTCTTGCAGAATGTTCCATCTTCAACAACAAAATGTTGAATTTAGAAAAGCAAGAGATTGTGAAACTTGAAGCTATTGACAAAATAGAGCATATGGGATCAACAATTATTTTGTCAGAGAATTTGAAATCAAAATTGGATTCATTAGAGAAGACTATATCTAAAACAGCGGGTTTTGAAAAGACTTTAAATGTGTGTTTAAATTGCCGAATTATTTTGAGAAGGAATTTACATGTTGAAAGAGGTCTGGTAAATGGATCAATGGGTAATGTTGTTGATTTTGAGAAATACAGAAATAGAGATGGAATAGAATTTTTAAAAATTAAATTTGATGGCATTGAGGAAGTACAGCTAATTGGTCGTTGTTCTGCTAGGTTTTTGCTTGTTAAAGACTTATATGTTCGCCGTAAACAGTTTCCTGTTTGCTTGGCATATGCGGTGACAATCCATAAATCGCAAGGTTTAAGTGTAGATAGTGCATTGGTGAATATTGGCAGTTCTGTGTTCAAGGAGGGTATGGCATATGTGGCATTGTCACGAGTTAGAACTTTATCGGGATTGTACTTGATTGACTGTGATGTCACAAACATTTGTGCGGATCTAGATTGTGTTAAGGAATACAATAGGTTAAGAAGAGAGTATGCGCCACATTTGCCTCAATATCCTTTGATTGAGAAACGTGTGGTAGGCCGTAAACGAAGAAATATCAGTAATAGTAGGGAGGTTGTAGCAAAAAGCCAAAAAGTCGATGAACCGAAAATTGTAAGCAGAAAGAAAGTGGATTCTGTTGAAGATGTTGTCGGTTTTCAATTTGAAAACTGTTCTGGTGTCAACTGCTATGCAAATGTAGTGGTTAATGTTCTCTTTTCACTAGAGACTTTAAAAGAACAGATTGTGTTCAATTCGGAACAAAGTTTATGCTGTTTGTTGAATTCTGTGTTAGAGAAATGTAGCACTGATCGAACAAAAGTAGAAAGTGTGTCTGAAGTTCGTTATCTGTTAGATGAATGTTCAGGTCAAACAGACTTCTCTGAAAATAATCAGCAGGATTGTCAGGAGTTTTTAATGTATATGTTTGATGTATTGCAAGATGAGGGTGTAGATGTAGATCACCTGTTTGGGCTTTCTTATCAATGGCAGCATTACTGCGAGAACTGTAGGGTATCAAGTACTACTAGTGTAGACTCAGAAAGATTTATATATTTAACTTTGCCAGACAGTAAATCAGTCTCCTTTAATAAGCTAGTAAATGCAGCGGATCACAACATGGAGTGTAGCCAATGTAAATCTGAAATGCTGTCAACATTATTTATTCGAAGTTATGGCCAGTATGTCATTTTAATGATCCAACGATGTAGGCCTGATGGATCAAAATTGTCAACTTTAATAAAAAAATGTGTTGCTTCTCAGCTGTCAATATCAGGAAGGACTTTTGTAACTGTAGCAATTATCTATCACGATGGTCCTTCAACAACATCAGGACATTACACAGCTTATTTAAAGTCTAAAAACGGCTGGTCATTCTGCAACGATTCTGTTGTAACTTTCAAAAAAAATTGCTGTTTGACCTTAAAAATTCTTACCTGGTGTTTTTAAAACCAAAATTTTAATGAAAGAATCTCGGGATTTCCTCTGATGAATTGCAAAAGGTTCATCAAGTAGAGGGAATGTAAATCTGCAATGCTGTCTAGATTATTGGTCCAAAACTTTTAATTATAATGTCGATTTAAAAATCCAACTATATAAACCTGATGCAAGTAAGTCTGCTTCATAGTAAGCAGTATCAGTGTCATAGGAAAAGGAGAACATGAGTGAGAAAGAAGGGTAAGATATTAGTAGTCCAGGATTGTGAAAATAATCTTAAATGTTTTCTTTTTGAAAGTTGCGAAAATAGAAAATGACGGGATTTGATTGGAAGAATTACAAGAGTTGTGAATCGCTGCAACATGATTTGGCCAAGTGGAAACATGTGGTAGAATGTGAGAAGTCTTTTCTTGTATGTAACATATTTTTCAAAACGATGGAGGTTTTCTTTCAGAAAGTGGCGGGCTGAAAATATTTATAGCACAACAGAGTGGACGCTGTTCATAGGACATCCTTCGACGTCATTGAAAGTAAGTTAATTTTAAGGGGTTTTGAATTCAGATTTCTTAGGTTGAATGGGTTTTTTAAACACAATCATTTTGATTGTGTTTTTTTTCCCCGCTGTTACATGATGAATACCTTCAAGTCACTGATTTAAGTGAAATTTGATACATTCTGATAACAGCAAAAATAAACCATTTAACATGTATAATTAATGTTCTGCTTTTTGTACTTATGATATACATTTAGAAATGTGAGGTAGATATGGAGAAACTGAGTCTTCTGTAAGTGTCAAAGTAAATGCTTACAGTGCAGTACTTCTGGGTACTGTTTTCTTTAAAAAAACTGAATATGCCTCACCTCAAAGAAACCTCTTGAAAGGACACATCTTATTTGCATCCTGAAACAATCATTTACAATGTTAGATACAATTTTATGATGGCTTTACATCTCTTTTGCGCTGCTATTGCATCACTATTGTGAGACATCAGCAATGCAAAAGAAGCACCATATTCCAAAATAGGCCTCACTTCATCAGCATGAAGATACTGTTTGTTTAAAATAAATATCTTTAGGATTGTGTAGGGGACGTAGAGAAGCAGAGGCTTCTGTAAATGTCAAAGTTGTTGAAAAACTGTTTCTTCTTGAACCTTTTCCCTTCTTTTTTCTAATTTTTAAATACATGTTTTAATATTTTTGGAAATGTTTGTTCTCTCTTTTACAGATTGAAAGTATGAACAAATATTTTTAAAAGTTAACAAGAATTATAAGGTAAATGTTTTCTACTCTTTTTACCCGCAATGCACTGCTGATGATGTCACTGACCATGTCATGAATGATGTAATAAGAGGACATGACTTACTTCATTGGTAGGCCTTCACATGTATTATCTCCTCTGTATTCTTCAACAAGCGTAAAATTGATATGCAACCCTGAGTAGGCCTCACCTTAAACAAACCTCAGGAGACACCACACCTTATTGTCATCTTGAATTAATTATTTAAAATGTTAGGGACAGATTTATGATATATGTATGTATGTTTTGCGCCACTGTGCGTCAGTTTTGTGACACAGTAGCGGTGCAAAAGATATGTTATGAGGCGTCGAAATTACAAATTGATGCATTTAGGCAAATGTGTCATGCTGTTTTAAAATCGTGCCACATGAAACCGATGCAGCACTGATGAAAAAGATGCACCATGTTGCAAGACAGGCCTCACAAGGAGTCATATGTATCAAGCTAATTAGAATACTTTGGCGACATATTTCTGCTGATAAAAAAAGCAAAACTTTTATTGCCTATGTTGATGATATGGCTCTATGTTATTTATATTTCTTTGCTGTTTCAATTAATCTTTTTCAGTTATTTCTTCTTTTCTGTTTTCTATTTTTTCTCTCTGTTATTCCACATGTTTTAATTTTATTTTGAACATTCACTCACATTCTCCAAGAAACTCTTCTTTGTTATTGTTCTACTCTCTTTTTTTTCTTTCACTTCCTTATCCATTTTGTTTTTCGCAATTATACCCTCTTCCATCTTTTCTTCGTTAAATAGTATCTCTGGTTTACTCCCTATAGCTGTCTTTCTTTTAACATTACTCTCTGTTTACTTCCCTTATACTAACTCTTCTTTTTTGAAAAAAAAAATTTTTTGGTTCGCTTCTAGTTCGCGAACCGGGCAGCTAACTGGAAAGCAAACCAAAAGAAATAGAGCTTGCCAGAGTGCTAAACATTCTAGCAATTTTATTTGAAAGGGGAGGTAGTTCTGAAAAGAACTTTTTTTTATGTTTTTGTTGTTTTATTGTTTTGTTTTTTTTCTAAACATTTTTTGATTTTTTTGTATTTTTGCACAGTTTTATATATTTTTTTGTTTTTGATGGAGGGGAAAGAACAAAAAACAGGCATTGAAAAAGGCTCAACAGGAGCAAAAAAAAATTACTGTTTGGGTGGGTTAGGGCAATTGTGATTCTCGTAAGCAATGTTCATTAAGTTTACACTCATGTTCCCACATGAAAGCAATGCCCCACAATACAAGCCGGTTAGCTTCATTTGTTTGAAGTTCTTTTGAATGTTTGGCACGGTTTCCTGTGCCTCTCCTCCAGTCAGAGAGATATGCAAAGTTGACCTGGCCACAGGAGTTGTTGGGGGATTATCCTGCAGGTCACGCAACTCTGCACGGCTGTAGTTGAGTGGATGCCACCTGGTCATATGGCGATGCATGGTATAGTTTCCCATGCTATACTTTTTTTCAGTGCCTCTTGATAGCCTTTTTTTACAGATAAGGCAGGTGGCATATTTGGCATTGACTTTCTTCTCCCCTCGAGGGATTGAAAAAAACTGCCAGATAAAACTAGTTTTCCAACGGGAAACACGGGGCAACTCCTGTAAGAACTCTTGTTCTTCTCTCTCCTCTTCTTCAAGTTCATCCTCTTCCTCCTCCTCTGTGTTGGCAATGAACCGAGATGATGGTCCTCTCTTCTCATGAGGAGGTGAAGGTGGTGGTGGGGGTGCACCAGCTGAAGCAAGTACAGAAGCCATTGCTCAATTATATGTAAATGGTCTTTCTCTCACCAAGATGAAAGTCAGAGTGAGGAAAGAAGGAGGGGTTTTCATCATTTGGGAAAAGCAAAAGTTATAAACCAATGAAAAGTGTTAATTTTAGATCACATGACCTAGTATTACATCATTAGGAAACCAAAAGTGAAATGAACCAATGAAAAGTTTTATTAACAAGTCATATGACCTGTTCCGCTCACGTTACGCGGTGCGCGCCGCGTCCCGGATCGTTTCCGGTTCGCGGTCCGGAGCACTTCTGGGAGCGCTAACGCGGCGCGTCATAAGACGCATTACGCGACAAAGCGATACGTCGCGCTTCCGCAAAACGTCACAGTTGCGCAAACGAAACGTTTACCGGTTCGCGGACTAGGTCGCGGCATCAAGATGAGCTAACGGAAAGCTTCCCAGTTCGCGAATCGAAAGCGAAACAAAAAAATATTTTACAAAAAATTATTAATAAACATCTAAAATATATTTTTGGATTTAAAGAAGAATACATTTTACAGCTTCAGATGTTAGCTTTTAAAAAAACAATCAAATTCACTGAAAAAACCATAGGTTATAGACCATATATAGTTAGGAATTAGCATTTACAAAACCTTGAAAATTCACTGAAAAAACCAGAGGTTATAGACCATATATAGTTAGGAATTAGCATTTACAAAACCTTAATTTACTCGCAGAAAACCATTGAAATTCGCATATATAGTTAGTTGCGCTAACTATATATCGCGCACCCGCAATCCACTGCTGATGATGTCACATATTACATCATTCATGACATGGTCAGTGACATCACTGATGACATCACTGATGACATCTCAAATGACATTACTGATGACATCACTGATGACAACATCCAGTGACTGTATGTTTCTGTAAAGTTAAAATATGTCTTACATATTGAAGAATGAGTGGATGTATAAGTGTCTGGATGAAGGATTTAGTAGGTGCATGACTGACTGTATGAGAGAGTGATTAAATGTGTCTCACTGAGTGCATGGGTTAGTGACTAAACTGTCTTAATTTGTGCATCATTATATCTGTTGTTCTACAAACTGCTGCCTGTGTTGATCAGTAGCTATATGAGTAACTGTATGGGTAATTGATTGGTTGTCCAAGTATTTGTATGGGAGAGTGAGTGTGTGTGTGGGGGTGGCTGGGAGGTGTGTGACTCTGTGCATACATGTGTGAACAGTTTATTCACTAGATCTATGGGTTCAAAACTGCATGTTGAAACAGCTGTATGGGTGGTTGACTGTGTACGAGTGTATTGGTGAGTGAATGGATATCTCAGTGCTACATGTCAAAGTAAGTACATATGTAAAACACAGTACATGTGAGAGTTCACATATATAAATTACTGTGCATAAGAGCCAGTGAATGTGTGAGTGGCTGTATGGATCATTGTGAACTTGTATCAGGGATTGTATAAAAGAGTAAATATGTGTTAGTATATGTTCGAATAAGTAAGATGTGTATAACTGTATAGTTGAGGAAATGGAGGTGTGATTGATTCTTTGCATGACTGACTAGGTGTGTGAGTAACTCCATGGATGAGTGACAGTCTGTGAGTGTCTGTTTACACTGAGTGTATCTAAGGTTATATCAGAGTCTGAAGAGGTTCATCGTATAATCACATGAATGATGTCATCAGTGATGTGATAAGTAATGTCAAATGAGATGTCATCAGTGATGTCATCAGTGATGTCACTGACCATGTCATGAATGATGTAATATGTGACATCATCAGCAGTGGATTGCGGGTGCGCGATATATAGTTAGCACAACTAACTATATATGCGAATTTCAATGGTTTTGTGCGAGTAAATTAAGGTTTTGTAAATGCTAATTCCTAACTATATATGGTCTATAACCTATGGTTTTTTCTGTGAATATATATATATATATATATATATATAGTTTGTGCGCTGGGAAAAGAGGCAGAGGCGCTGCTGTATTACCAGTTGGAGAGTAATATATATATATATATATATATATATATATATATATATATATATATATATATATATATATATATATATATATATATATATATATATATATATATTACGTACTGGCGGTCGCCAGTAGGTAGTTATAGTTAGGATTGTTTTCTATAGAAATCCGCAACATTCTATTGGGAATAAATTTGGCACCGGTTGAGGAATCTGCCTGTAATTTTCCTTAAATTTGCCTCGCTGCGCTCTGCTTCTTCCCTGAACGTTTGGGGGGGATTCGTCAAGCGGGGGCCGAGATAAAAGTGGGGTCCCAAAATGTGTTTTCCCCATGTTAATTTCCATAGGGCGGTTGGACTCACTTTTTGCCCGAACGGCTGAATGGATTTCCACAAAACTTGGCAAAATTGTAGGGACTGGTAGCCCGATGTGCCTTTGCTATGTCTCAAGATATGTGCTCCAGTGGATTTTGAGTAATTTAGGTTAAAAAAAATATATATATCTGGGCGGAGCCTAACCACACATTTATTTATTGTATTTATAAAGCGCTCTGCAACCCTACGGGCATCCTGGCGCTGTGTGCATATAGCTGAAACGCTGTGCATCAGGGGTAGAAGGGATATCGTTTGATTCTGGGTAGGTAGATTTTAGGGAAAAGCCATGTTTTCACCTTTTTTCGGAAGGCCATCAGTTCATCTGTTTTCCTGATGTCAGTAGGTAGTCTATTCCACAGATGAGCTGCCGCTATGCTGAAGGCTCTGCCACCATAGGTGGCTTTCCTGATCCTGGGTATACTGATGAGATTAGAAGAGGAAGATCGAAGGGGCCGAGTGGGTTCATACCATTTGAATTTGTTTTGAAGTGGTCGGGGGCCCATCCCATGCACTGTCTTAAAGACAGTGCATAGGGATTTAAAGAGGATCCTCTGGTGTACAGGTAGCCAGTGTAATTCAGCCAATGCGAGGGTAGTAAAGGATCTTCGCCCTCGGGAAAGTGCCAATTTTGCTGCAGCCGCCTGGATGGTCTGAAGTCTGGAAATCAGGTAGGCAAGGGATTCCAGTAGCAGAGCATTACAGTAATCCAGGCGGCTAAGAATGGTACTCCTAACTATGGTGGCTCTAACCTGTGTTGGTAAAAGGGGCAGCAGCTTTCGAAGTCCTCGCAGACTCCTAGTGATTCTACCTACTTTGCAATGCATTATTTCGGTTTTGTCACTATTAAACTGTAATGAGTTCTGATTTAACTAGGATGTAATTTCCAACATACAGGTGTGGAAGGTCTCAAGTGAGTCTGCGTGGGCACCATCAAGATGTGATCTGATTGGCTGTCAGCACTTCATCCAAGAAGTGTTGGCAGCAATCTTGGGACCAATATACATGATAGCACCTCATTAAAAAGCATTGTAGTTAATAGAGGGTTTTAGAACTTTAGTTACATTATAAATCGTTTGTTGATGGTACCATACTCATTATAGGAATTGTGGTGTGTTCTAAGGTGATTTTACCATGTGAAAAAGCCTTCTGCTGTGATATCATGAATCATGTTTGAAAGAAAACTAATATCTCATGATTTTCCCACAGTGGTTTGGAAGGGGATCTATAAGCTAAACTGAAAGCATATTTTCTCTAAATTCACATTATCTTTCTCAGTCATGTGAGAATGAAGTCTGACATTCTCAGTAAAACATGTGCATCCAACAAGGACAGAGACTGTCAGTTGATTCTTTTGTGTTCTACTGCAGCCTCCTAGAGTGTTCTAAAGAACAACTAGAGAGCTAACAGTCCTACTTATAACAAAGGTATAGCACACCTGAAGCCATCGTGATGGGAATAAAGTGGTAACTCTTAAAACATTAAATTTTAAAAGGAACAAAATGAGGAGGTATATTTTGCCATAGAAAGTATGATTAGTGCTGCCGAAAGAAAAATTAGGGCACATTTTGAGTGACTTCTCAAATCCTCTTCTATTTCATTAAAAAATTCTGACATGCAGTCTCCCAAGATGGCCACCAGAGACAAAAGAGCCTAAATGTAGCCCAAATATCACCCAGATGTAGCCCAAGTATAGCCCAATGGCAGAATGTCCCAGAGTGTTCTAAAGAACAACTAGAGCGCTAACAGTCTTACTTATGACAAAAGTATGGCACACCAGAAGCCGCCTTGATTGGAATGAAGTGGTAAGTCTGAAAACATTTAATTTATAAAGGAACAAAATGAGGGGGTTCATTTTGCCATAGAAAGTATGATTAGTGCTTCAGAAAGAATAATTAGGGATCATTTTGAGTGACTTCTCATATCCTCTTCTATTTCATTAAAAAAATTCTGACATGCAGACTGAAACATACACTTTGAATACCAGCAGCAGACTTCCCTGGTGAGCAGTAGCTTTACTACAGTGATCTAATGAGCAACTGAAGTGCTAACATTCAGAATGTAAGGCAAATGTGTGACACATCTGAATGCCTTCTTGATGGAACCAAAGTAAACAAGCATCGAAAATGCAATAAATCTCGCCCTCGTTTAAGTTAAAGCCATTCTGTTTGTAATGAGGTGGCTTTTTAGCTTTGCTTTTATTAGTGTTTTTTAAACTTTCATGTAAAGAAGTTCAAGTTCAAGTTCAAGGATTTATCTAGCGCACTACTCACCCAGAGGGTCTCAAGGCACTTGGGGAGGGGGATTATTATTTATCGAATAGCCAGGTTTTGAGTTCTTTTCTGAAGGGGATGTGGTTCTGTGTAAGGCGGAGGTGAGTGGGGAGTGAGTTCCAGGTCTTGGCCGCCAAGTAGGAGAAGGATCTACCTCCCATGGTGGATCTTTGGATACGCGGAACTGCGGCGAGGCCTTGATTGGAGGATCTTAGTTGGCGGGTGGGTGTGTAGAAGGATAGTCGAGTGTTGAGGCATTCGGGCCCTAGTTTGTAGAGGGCCTTGTGTGCGTGGGTGAGGAGACGGAATGTTATTCTCTTGTTGACGGGAAGCCAGTGGAGGTCTTTCAGGTGGCCGGTAATGTGATCTGGGCGAGGGATGTCCAGAATGAGTCTCGCTGATGCGTTTTGGATGCGTTGGAGTTTTTTCTGTAATTTGGCTGTAATTCCGGCGTAGAGGGTGTTTCCGTAATCTATATATGCATATATATATGTGTATATGTGTGCGTGTAGAGAGAGGTAGAGAGGTAGAGGTGTAGAGGTAGAGAGGTAGAGGTAGAGAGGTAGCGGTAGAGAGGTAGAGACTAGTAGAGAGAGAAGTAGAGAGAGGTAGAGAGGTCGAGAGTAGAGAGTGAGTAATAGAGAGTAGAGACTGAGTAGTAGAAAGCAGTAGAGAGAGTAGCAGAGAGTGAGTAGTAGAGAGTAGTAGAGTGAATAGTAGAGTGAGTAGTAGAGTAGTAGAGAGTGAGTAGTAGAGAGTAGTAGAGAGTAAGTAGTAGAGTGAGTAGTAGAGAGCAGTAGAGAGTGAGTAGTAGAGAGTAGTAAAGAGTGAGTAGTAGAGAGTAGTAGAGAGTGAGTAGTAGAGAGTGAGTAGTAGAGAGTAGTAGAGAGTGAGTAGCAGAGAGAGAGAATAGTAGAGAGTAGTAGAGAGTGAGTAGTAGAGTGATTAGTAGAGACTAGTAGAGAGAGAGTAGTAGAGAGTGAGTAGTAGAGAGTAGTAGAGAGTGAGTAGTAGAGTGAGTAGTAGAGAGTGAGTAGTAGAGAGAGAGTAGTAGAGAGTGAGTAGTAGGGAGTAGTAGAGAGTGAGAAGTAGAGAGTGAGTAGTAGAGAGTAGTAGAGAGTGAGTAGTAAAGAGTGAGTAGTAGAGAGAGAGTAGTAGAGAGTAGTAGATAGTGAGTAGTAGGGAGTGAGTAGTAGAGAGAGAGAGTAGTAGAGAGTAGTAGAGAATGAGTAGTAGAGAGTGAGTATTTGAGAGTAGTGGAGTAGGAGATTGGCGACCGCCAGTAGGTAATATATACCTACTAGTGGTCGCCAGTAGGTAGTAATATTTAGGACCAAAGTTTCCATAGGAACATTTTTGGTTTTGCCAACAACTTTGGCGCTGCTTGATGAATCTTAACAGTTCACAGAAAGTGAGAAACCCAATTATACCCTTGAGGGCCTGGGTAGTTAAGTGAAAGGGTAGGGAGGCCTTCAAGGGATTTGATTCAAAACAGCGATTAGTTGTTCAATTTGCTACAAGGCTAAAGTAAAATAGCCTAATGTGTAAATCATGTAATTAAATACACACAATCAATTTATAGAACACATAAACACATATAAACATATAAACAACAAAACACAAAGGTGTATCAGAAAAAAGACTTTATCAAAAAATACATTAGGTCAGCAGTAAATCAAAGAAGCAGGTAAGGCAATGCTGATATGAAAAGCCTAGTAGCAAATAATCAATAATACAGCAAAACCTAGAAAAAACATCTATCTCAGGACACAAAGTGAATCAAACACTGTAGAGATAAGATGCAGGTCGACGTTTCGGTCTCTCTACAAAACAATTATCGAGACCATCTTCAGGACTGTTGTCATTAAAACACTGCTATAAGCTGTGCTGAAATCTGTAACATAAATATTAACAGTTACAAATCCATTTAGTTAAAAACCATTACTCCATACACCCATGTGACAAAACCTCACTACAAGAAATACGTGACTTATAAAGACTGAACATGAACATATAATACGAAAAATTCAAATACACAAATACATGACTAACTAAAAATAGACAGACACTAAGTGCATATAGACAATATCTTGCTGCTTTATAACATTTGCAGAGAAACATATCCATTTTAAGCAGAGTTCTTAGCTATTAACAAGCTCACATTTTTTCGAACTGGTTATGCACATCTTTAAGGAACCTATTTTTTTGCTTAACGGCTAACCCATAGTAGAGAAAATGTAGATAACATTGTGGATTCAAGAGACAAAGTAGCCGAGTCTTTTGATGGCATATCAAGAAATCAAATATTGAAATTTACAACACACATGTGTCAACTTTTGACTGCAACAAGCTTATGAAGGTAAAATTGTACAAGCGAAGGCACTGCCGTTACATGTAGTTATTATCAAGTAGTTATTCTCAAAATCATGTGGATGTTTCACAAACATACCCAAATTAAATGAAGTACCACACTGTTGGTCTTGAGGCAAAGTTGCGCGTTGGAAAACTGGACGAGAGTCCTACATGAAGAACCACGTGTTTTAATGCACATGTCGTGGTAAAAAGATATACAAAACTAACCTAACACAAGGTTTAGAACAATTTACCTATTATAAGAAAACAGAGTCGTCCCGTAGATGAGAGCGCCACGGATACCACGGTAGATGGTGAAGGGCTCAAACAATGGAGGAAGCTTAAGCAATCTAAATATTTTAAAAAACTACGGTGCGCTTAGTTTATTTTACACTGTCTCAAAAGTTCATATTTCTCTAAGCAAGCTCTACCATTTCCCTTGTAGATCCCATATCTACGGATTTAAGTACTCTATGATAAAATAAAGGCTCCTTGGTTACCAAGTTCCATACCAGAGAGGTGGGTTTAACCAAGGTCTTTGTCTAACTTGTAGAAATTTCTGTGGCATACCAAACTGACACCATCCAGTGAATGTGTATCTTTCTGAAAAATAAATATGTTTTATATATGTATATGAAAAAGGACGATGGAAGAATAATGTTTAAGTAAGTGTCTAAATGGATGTTTTTTTAAAAAAAATGATTGGTACTGGCTTATTAAGTGTATCTTAGTGAATACATATATTAGCGAGTAAAGTTTAAATATTTAAATATATGTATCAGTGTTTCACTTTGTGTATAAGTGGCTGCATGGGTTGGTGAGTAGCTACATGTGTGTGTATATGGGTTATTAGATGTTTTTTTAGTATCAGTATGAGTGTCTGTATGGTTTGGTGGGGGTATTACTTAGCACATAGATGCATCAATGACTGACTCACTGTTTGTATGTGTTTTGAAGACAGCATATGTGCAGGACTGTATGGGTGGATGAGTGTGTATATGTGTGTGTTAGTGAGTGAATGACTGTCTCACTAGTGTCTTTATCAGTAACTACATATGTTTTAATCTAGTATATGTGAGTATTGATGTATATAAGTGAGTATATGTGACAGTGAGAGATTGTAAGAGTTCCAGTTTAACTAAGTATGTGTTTCTATAAGTGATTGTTTAAGAGAGTAAGTATGTGTAAGTTTCCTTAGAAGTAAGGTGGTAGTGTGTGTATAGCTGTATATGCAATTAAATGGATGTTCAATAGTTTATTTGCATGTGTGAGTATGTGTGTGAGTAACCTTTGGATGACTGTCGGTGTGTAACAGGATGTATAGGTGTATCACTACATATGATGAGTGAGTATATGTATGAGAGACTATATAGAACTGTTGGTGAATGAGTGGATGTGTATATAGATGGTGAAATTACTGAATTGGTTGTTGTAACTGGTATGGGTATCTTCTTTTTTTTAAAAATGTTAGCAGGAGATACTAAGGCTGTGGATAGGGACCCACCCATGGCTAATGAACAAAAATTGGAAAGTAAAAATGCTAGATCAGGCAGGGTGTTGCAGGTGTAGCTTAGGATGCAAAGGAGACCTGGTACATATCCTACTTGATTGTCTGTCATTTTTAGAACAACTGAAAAAGTGGCTGCGTCCTGTATTTATAAAATACGATGTAAGAACAAGGGCGCAGGCAACAAATTTACTATTTGAAATCCCAACTATTGACATTGCAATTGCCCTGGGGAAATATATAAAGGCGATGTTAAGTGCATTAAGAGACCAAGAATTTTCTGTAGTACTGCATGAACTTTAACATGAAGGAAATGATACAAGAACTAAAGGAAAGAAATGAGTTTTAAATGTAAGAATAAGTTTTTATCGCAAGATGTAAATTTTAGTGAAATTGATATACGTAAAAAAGGCATGTAAGAGTTTTATCTGACATTGGATTAATTTTACATTGTTTTATGGGTTTTATGGGAATATTTTAAACTTGTGATATTGCCTCTTGCTATTGTTTAAAAGACTATGGTCATAATAAACATAATTTTGACATTGATAGTTTCTATTTTTGAATATGTGTTTCAAGGGTTACATTACACTGAAAGGAGGTCTTTCACTCTGTCACAAGGATGGTGTCATCAGTGATGTCATGAGTGATGTAATATGTGACGTCATCAGCAGTGCATTGCAGGCGCGCAAGTTATAGTGAGTCCAACTAACTATAACGTGGGAATTTCAATAGTTTTATGTCAGTAAAATTTGCAGCTAACTATAACTTGTGTGAAACCTATGGTTTTTTCAGTGAATTTAATAGGTTTTTTAAATGCTAATTCCTAACTATAACTGGTGTTAAACCTGTGGTTTTTTCAGTGAATTTCAATGTTTTTTAATAGCAAATCTTTATAGGTATAGAAAGTAAAAATTTTTAAAACAAATTTTATATTGTATCATTATGTTACATTTTTTTCTTTTTTTTTTCTCTTTTTTAACCCCGGGGCGTTCTCGGGGCGCGTACCGGTGAAAGCACGGGTAAGCGCAATATTACGGCGCGCCCCAGGGCGTGTACCGGTGAGCTTCCCGGCAGCGCTATTACCGCGAACGAAAACAACATCGTGACGTATCGCGTAGACGCGTGATGCGTCATATGATGCACAGCGTAAGTGCACCCAGAAGGACGCGAGCACATACGATCGCACAACGTCCTGGCGCGCTTACTCTACGCACCCCCGGGCGCGCACCGGAGCGCGACTACGGGCGCGCCCCGGGGCGCGTAGCGTAAGCGCGTCGGGTCATGTTATCTGAAAAAAACACTTTTCATTGGTGCAGATCAGTTTTGGTTTCCAAATGATGGAAGCCCAGATCATGTGACTTGAAAATAACACTTTTCAATGGTCCAGAAAAGTTCTGTTTTCCAAATGATGAAAGAACCCACCTTTTTTCCTTATTCTGCTTTGTCCTTTGACTGAGGAAGACCTGTTTCAGCAATACAGAGAACTATTTTGTACTACTGTAGCAGCAACAGCTGGAGCATCTGCACCACCACCACCACCACCACCACCAAGAGGACCACCACAACAGTACATTGGTGGTGAAGAAGAGGAGGAGGAGGAAGAGGAAGAGGAGGAGGGGAGAAGATGGCTGCCTGAACAGAATACCCCATACCAGCCCAAACCACACATTGAATGGGAGTTTTTTTCGATCCCAGAGGGCAAGAAAAAAGTCAATGCGGCCACGGTAACTTGCCTAATCTGTGGCATGGAACTCTCAAGGGGCAACCCAAACAAAAAATATTCATTTGGTAGCAATACCATGATTAGGCATATGACCCGCAAGCAACCAAACAACTATTCTGCTGCAGAGTTCAGGGAACTGGCCAGTAACCTCCCCCAGTCTTCAAGGACCACCTCCAAAAGAAAGCAACCCACTCCATCGGGACCAGAAACAACGGAGACGATGCCTTGTATTCAACAACGATTTGCAGATTTTAGAATAACATGCATTCATTGTGGAAAGCTGATCTCCTATGGGAAAAAGAGCATAAAGCTCATCGTCCTTGCTGCAGACAATCACAATTTCCCCAAAAAAACCCTAATTTTTTCCTTTTTTTGTTTTTTGCTCCAGTTGAGCCAATTTCAATTCCCTGTTTTTTGTTTCTCCCCATAAAAATAACAAAAAAAATAAAAAATTGTTCATAAAAGCCAAAAAAAGTACAAAATGTTCAAAATACACAAAAAAATATAAAACAACAAAAAGAAGAAAAAAAACAGTTCTTTTTAGAACTACCTCCAATTTATAAATAAAGGCTACATTTTTTTAAAGCTCTGTCATTCTTTTTTCCTCCTGGAACGCTCCCCGGTGCGCTCCCCGGTGCACGTACCGGGCGCTCACCCCGCACAAATCAAAAAATGTTTTTATTTTTTTCCCGCGGGCCCTTTTATAACCCCCACATCAAACCTAGGGGGTCAGGGGGGGTCTACTCTGCCCCCTTATGGTCTTTTCCCCCTTTGTTTTGGACACATATTGTGTCTCGATCCTACCGAGACACAAGATAGCGGCCGCTCCGGACTGTTTGGAATGTTTACAGACAGCCGAGAGCCAATCAGCTTTCCGCGTGCAAGTCGCGTAGCGCGCCCGGAGCGCTCCCCGGTGCGCGTACCGGAGCGCGTCTATAGATATATATATTTTTTTTAACCTAAATTACTCAAAATCCACTGGAGCACATATCTTGAGACATAGCAAAGGCACATCGGGCTACCAGTCCCTACAATTTTGCCAAGTTTGGTAGAAATCCATTCAGCCGTTTGGGCTAAAAGTGAGGTTGACCGCCCTATGGAAATTAACATGGGGAAAAGACGTTTTGGGACCCCCCTTTTATCTCGGCCCCCGCTTGACGATTCCCCCCCAAACTTTCAAGGAAGGACCGGAGCTCCGCGAGGCAAATTTGAGGGAATTTTCAGGCAGATTCGTCAACCGGCGCCAAAGTTATTCACAATAGAATTTTGAGATTTTGCATTGAAAAAAATCCTAATTATGACTACCTACTGGCGACTGCCAGTAGGTAATATATATATATATATATATATATATATATATATATATATATATATATATATATATATATATATATATATATATATATATATATATATATATATATATATAGTCCAAACAGAGTTGCCCCCAGTGGAAAAAGCCACACACAGCTAGTTTTTAATCCATTTCTTTAATCGCGTTGGCTGCATACAAGGCGGGCAGAAAATGTCCTCGCAATCGTGGCTCCCTTGTCAGACGCGATTCAAATCCTTCGATTCGTCTTCAGTGACCTCAGGAAATATGCAGCGCAGAACCGGAAGATGCAACTTAAATAATTCAATTACCCGCTCAGGTAGGCGTGGTCTGTTCAAAGCCTTTTGGTCTTTGTAGTTGCATAAAATACCCCTCAAGTGAGTCCGGCCAGAGATGCATATCAGTACATTTCATTTAAATCCCCAGTGGGATGAAGCCCATTGTCTGCGTGCACTTGCTGCATATTCATTCCTTCGTGAAAGGACTACCTCCCGTAATGGTGACTCCCAGTGGTGTGTCTACGGGAAACGCTGTGCTGACAGCGGGGCTTTTTCCGCGACCAGGCCAGGCCGCTAAACACAGTCCAAACAGAGTTGCCTCCAGTTATATATATATCTGTGTGTGTGTGTAAATGTATAAATGTACCAAGAACATATATCAAATGATATTACAAAAACAATTTAAAAAACGACAAAATTGAAATATGAATAATAAAGTGAAAATTATTTTATTTTCATTAATAATTTAAGAATTATTTAAGAAAAAATAACACAGATTAACAATACTAATTAAAATAGTAGCTAAAGTCTTGGACTTTAAAGGAGTGAGATTTACTATTCCCACTCCTACATTAGCAACAGAAGGGAAAGTGTGGGACTTTGAAGGTGTCAAATTTACTATTCCCACTACAACATAAAAAAAGTGAGGAAAGGGTTAACCTTTGGAGGGTAAACTTGACTATTTGCACTCCAATTTAAGCAAACTCAGGTCACGTAACAGATTTACTATTCCCCCTCCAATTTGAGCAACAGTAGGAAAAGTGGTGACTTTGGAGGGGTCAAATTTACTAGTCCCACTTCAAGGTAAGCAAAAGTTGGGATGTGTTGGACTTTGGAGGGCTTAGACTTAACAATTTCTATGGCAATCAGAGGAACATTAGGCAAATAAATGGGCTTTGGAGGTGTCTATTTACTATCACACCTCCAATGTAAGCAAAAGCAGAGAAATAGTTGAACTTTGGTGGGGTCAAATGTACTATTCTCACCCCAACATAAACAAAAGCAGAGAAGTGTTGGACTATGAAGGGTTCAGATTTTCTCTTCCCTCTCTAATGTAAGTGAAAGCTGTGAAAGTGTTGGGCTTTTGGGCTTAGGTGTACTATTCCCACTACAATCTGAGCAGCAGTAAGAGAATTGTTGGGCTTTACAAGGGTAAGAAATATTATTCTCCCTCCAATTTAAGCAGCAGAAGGGAAAGTGTTGGATTTCGGAGGGGTCAAATCTATTATTCCCTCTCCAAAGTGATCACAATCCAGGATGTGTTGGAATATGGGGGCAGGGGGTTAGTTATTCTATTCCTACTCCTACTCCAAACTAAGCAACAGTATGGAATGTTTTGGACTTTGGAGGATTCAAAATGTAGTATTCTTACTCAATTGTGAGGGAAAAAACAGGGGAGTTGTTGGACTTTCAAGGTGTTATATTTACTATTCTTACTCTAATCGAACCAACAGTAGGGAAAGTGTTGGACATTAGAAGTGTAAGATATACTACTCCTACTTAAATCTGATAACAGGAGGGAAAGGGTTGTACATTCGAGAGGGTCAAATTTACCATTCCCACTTCATCATAAACAAAAACAGGAAAATGTTGTACTATGAAGGGTTTACATTTTCAACTACCATTACAACTTTAGCAAAAATAGCGAAAGTGTTGGACTTTGGAGGGTTCAAATTTACTGTTTACATTCTAAAGTAAGCGAATCAGGGGAGGTGCTGGACTTTGGACTGGTTAGATGTACTGTTTCCATTCAATTCGGAGCAACACTAGGGAGTGTGATGGACTTTGGATGGGTCAAATTTACTATCGCCACTCCAATTTATGCAAAAGGAGGAAAAGTGTTGCATATGGATGGGTTAGATGTAGTCTTCCCACTTCATTCCGAGCAACAGTAGGGAAAACGCTTTTTTAGGCTTTAGATATACTATTCCCACTCTAATCTGAGTAACAGTAGGGAAAGTGTTGGATTAAGGAGTTAAATGTACTATTCCCACTCCTGCCCAAGGAAAAGAAGGGAAAGTTACAATTAAAAGAATTAATGAATATACAAAAGTTATGATTAAATAAATTGATCAACCAATTAACAAGTTATTAAAACAACAAATATTAAAAATAATAATTAGTCAATTCAATAATTTACTAATTTGTTATCAATTAATAGGTTACATTAATTTACAGAATTAAAAATATTTTCATGGTAAACAATGTTACATCCTCATATATGCCCTACTTACCAAACAACCTGTCACTTAATTAAACTTTCGAATTAAATTTAAAAAATGCACATAAATAAATTCCAAGCTATTCCAAAAATAATAAATACAAATATTATTATAATATTAATATCTTGTAATGATACAATATCTCATATATCTGACTTTAATTTAAAAATTATATTTTAACAACCGTTTGAATAAAACAATATTATATATACTTATATTTGGAAAACTTACAGTATATACCGAAAAAATGATAATCTCATCTTCTCTATTCTGTCTCACAATATTTTTAGGTTGAAATCATTTTTTTAAATAGTATTTTTGTGGTGCCAATTATTTTTCCAAGATTTGTTTATAGTTAACTGCATACATCTAGAACAAGCATTCATCTCCTCTGAAAAAATATCCACTTGTATCCACCACATGTAACCAAATATGTACCAGGATGCCACAGGCCACTTTACTCATTTTAGGAATACAACCAGGCATTCATTCTTTCTGGACTCTGGAGGACTAGGAACATTGCAATAAAACATATCTATTTAGACTCTGTAGTTCTTCCTTTACACTTTCTCCCCCTATTTTGATTTAGTAACAAGAAGGGTATCTTGATACCACTCCCAAAAATACATATACCTCTATCTACTGTTCTTTCATTTTCTTCTCATTCATCCATTATTTATTTATTTATCCATTGAACAAAGCACTTGTTCTGTTAGATTCAGTGTGAAATCTCGTTCTTAGTTTTTGGATATGCTGATGTTTTCTGTTTTGATAGGATTTTTCTGTGTGCTTATTAGCAACCCTACTAGTCACAATGTCTCATCAGCTAAAAGAACAAAATCACATGTCAATATAGAGTACAATTCTGCCAGAGATGCAATACACTGTATTGTAGCCTAAAGGGTATTTGTCAAAATGTTGGCAAAGCTTACCTTACAGTGCAGTTTTATGGTTATTCATTGTATTGTGCCAGTAGGAATCTTTCCAATAACCTCTGCAAAGTCCGAATCTCTGTTACCTTTTCTGCATTGGTGTCCAGCTGTTTACTGATATTCATTGGTCCCAGTTATAATCCCTTCTTTTGTCTTGCACTTCCATACCTTACTACTACAAGCTAAGCCATGGGACTTTAGGCTAACATCTCCATTCACTCTAACAAATAAACTAGGCAGTGGAGATAGGTTTAAGAAGACCATGGGAACCATCCAGGTGCCACATTACAGAAAGTGTCCTGGGGGTGCAATACGCATGTGCGCCCACATTGTGGGCAACCAGGGCACTTTGGTATTACAAAAAGGACCGCAGATGCATGTGTGGACACTTCTGTATACAGATAGTGCTGACGCACATGCAGCGCAAGCTCCATCTCGAGAGGGTGTTCCCTTATTTGCATGGCGGTGTGACCCCATGTAAATGAGAGAGTCTCTTTACCTTTGTGCCTGCACCATATTATGGACACAGGCGCCAAGGCAAAGAAGTTCTCAGGAGGCATACTGAAAGTGTGCCACAAAAACGTGTTGCACTGTCAGTGTGCCCCTGAGGGAAGCCGTCTCGAGGGGAGAAAAGATGTCCTATGGACCCCCATGCATCCCAATGCTGGCAGATGGAGTCACTCAATGCACCGGCCTGCAAGGGGATATCTCTCCCATCTTTGAAGTGCAGGCGAGATACCGCCTGCACAGTGAATCACAGAGTTGCTTTGAAGCAGCTTGTATATATTTCACTTGAATGCGCTGGCCTGAGGGCAGCTCGAGTTTGTGGCTTTCACTGTAATAGAGCGCACCTTCCCTGTTGATGTGAATCACACCTATTTGTTGGTGTGGCATGGCACTCACAGGAAAAGTGTGTCCTATGTGTACTAGGGCCTCTGGTGTTCCTCTTTGATACTAGTATCTGGAAGCACAAACTTGCACTAACTCCAGAGTCAGTCTAGATATGCATTATTGCACATTCCAGGAAGGTTCACAAAGGTGTGCATTGCGAAATCCACTGGGTCTCTAAAGAAGTACTACCAATTCCAAGAATGTTTACATAACAGAAGTACAAACATTAATATTATCAACAACTCCTATAAAGGAAGACCCAGAAAGCAGAAGAGAGTGATGAATAGAACCAATGATAAGGGGAGTCTACAGAAGCACTACAAATGTGCATTTCATGTAAAAAGTAAATGAGATGTTGTAAGATGTTTTGTATTGCAACTAACTCCATGTACATCTAGAGGGCAAAATGACACAGGTTATGAGCACTCTTTCTTTGGGGAGTCCAATGAATTACTATTAGCTCTAGGAATGTCCAGATAGTACAGAAGCGAGAAAATGACTTCAGGAAAGTTCAGACAAAAGATAAGAGGTATGGACAACTGACATGGAGGAGGGTAACGAGAGGAGGAGGAGTGAAAAGATTACTACAAACTCGAAGGTCCGCACAGATAGAAGGACTATGGTGAGTACTACCAGCTCCAGAGAGTGTCCAAAAAGGCAGATAGTGGGGACTACTTTAAGCTTCATGAAGTGTCTTGACAGATAAAGGACAGAGATAATTACTACCAACTCTAAACAGACCCGCTCTAATGACAGAGAACAGAAGAATGGATAACCAAGGATGTAGGCGAGGACTACCATCTCAAGAAGGGTCCAGATAGAAGGAGGATGGGGAAGGACTACCAGACAATGAACAGTTCAGGTAGAAGGACCAGAATGGGTACTACCAGCTCCATGGTGAGTCCAGACAGACGAACAGAGATAAGTACTAACAGCTCCAGAGAGAGTCTGGCTGTAAGGAAAGAAGAAAAAGAGAATTTCCTATTGCAAGCGGCAGTACTGAGAAAAAAAAGGATACAGGTGAGGATTACCACATCCAGGGAGAGTCCACATTGAAGGAGGATGGGGTGCGAACTACAACTACAAGGGTAGAGGTCATCTGTCTGGAGTATAGAAATAAATGCTATTGACTGACTGAATAGCAGGAGGGTGAATCCGAGTACTTCTGACTGCAGGGAGTATGTAATGGAGCATTTATAAGACGTTCTTAAAGGTGTAGTACACCCTGAGTACCACAGAAGTGGCCACAGTCAGTTTATTCCTTTCCAGGGGCTTTGCATATCAAACTTTCCTCCTAGAGAGCATGTGTATTTTTATTGTATAGAATAAAGGAGACTTTTTAAATGTCGACTACATTACCGTTGAGTTTAAACTGTTGGTGTCATAATGTCATGCTCTTCAATATTACCTATTACATTTCAGATATACCAAATTGTAATAGTTGTGTGTACTACATGCATTTTTTAATGTATCTAACTGTATCCTAATAACTGGAGTGTGCCAAATTCACATAATTCCTGATAGTGTAATTACATGAAATGCGCAAAAGGTTACAATTAATTATGCAAAATACATCTCCCTGCCACACACTCAAAGGATTACGCAAACACACATTTTGTGTAAAAAAGTCATGCAAAATGTGATGACACACGATGAAGAAAGTGGAACTCTGACTCCAGCCTATACATTTATATGCAAATATGTCTTCATGAGTACAGAAATTAGCATGCACTCTCCAAGATATATTATACAGTAAGTTTTCTTTTGACGTAGTTTGTAGGGGGGAGTAGGGCTGCTTGACCCAGACTGAGACCACGGTGGGATGTCACGGAGGGTGTCAGGAGGGCTGAGAGTGGAATGAATGACAGGTCATAGTGCCAGGCATTGGGAATAAAAAAATCAGTTTCATGAATCTATGCTGAGTCATTGGAGGCCACGTGGGATGTCAGCAGTCAACATAGGAGCTAGGTACGCTTAGGCTTAATTTGGTGGGCTGGAAGTGCAGAGAAAAGATCTCAGTGAGGACGAGGTCCCCCATGACTTTCCTGTTGCTACATAGTCTCCTCCTCCTTGAGATGCAGCATAATATTATCAACTTTAATTGCAGATTGCTTTAGTGTGACACTAGCAATCACTTACGAAGGTAAAGGAGCAGCATCATTTTTAATGATAACCAGTTTGTACTACAGTGCACTTTTTTCGGATGAATGTTAGAGGAGAAATTGTGTTGGTTACTCAAGTGGTGCATTTGTTTGCCTATAATTTCTTATTACATGTTGTTTAATATCATTATAGATATATAGGTATTATCTTGTCTTTTTTTCAAACTTTTAGGAACACCTAAATAGAGGAAGTCCTGGAAAGAGAAGCTAGTATCCTCTGCCTCCTTCACCACACCAGAAGGCATGCCTTCTGATGATGGTAATTTATGTAAACTTATTTATTTACTTTTATTAGATTTCAATTAACAATCTCACCTATAGGTCTTCTGTCAAACTACATTTTTCATTTTTATATATTTTGCCTAACTTAACCTACCACTTCCCACCCTGTCCCTTTCCAGACAGGTGCGTCAAATTCTCCATAAACTTTTTCCTAAGTTTTTTCCTCATTCAACATTTCTTACACTGGTCTGTCTTTTACCTTCCATTAACAGCCGACCTGTCGATAGCCCATCCTAAACGTGGTCCAATCCCTTGCCTTAAACGTCAACCTTTGCTAACACTCACTTGCAGTCTAAAACAGGAATAATATTTGCTTTACTGGTAATCAAGGGTGAAGGTGTGGGGAGGGAAGTGGGACTCAGGATGTGACACAGGGGTACAGACATAGTGGGCCTCTGGAATTATTGTCATGTGCCAATAGTGGGTAAAATCATGCTTCCCCACCAGGTTACCTCGATTAATGTTGCATGATATAGTAAAATGAATTGAGCAGCATCAAGTACCAATATTTTCAATAGCAATGTATAACACTTTACAGTCTAATAATTTTTTAAGACATGTTATGTGTCAGGTGAATTAAAGTCTCAAAGCATAAAATAATTTGTTTAAACGTTTCAATTTTTCAATTAATGAACTTAAGGAGGGGCCAGAGGGAGATTTAAAAAAAGACTGAAATATTTGGAGGGGTGTTTTCATTTGGTAGAGGGGTGGTCCTGCTGAGGGTAAGAACAGTAGCTGAAGGTGTAGCAAATATTTTGTATAGTTTTGCTGTATTTGTTTTTGGAGGACTTGTGGAGAAGGGGTGATCCCTTGGGGAATGGAATCGATTAGAGATTAGATTGAGTATAGTTTAGTTTGTGGGTTTGGTAAGAGGAGTGGGATTGTGGCGTGTGGAGTGAGCTGCATTATTTTTTGTGTAAAAATAAATTGTTTATTTTTCCTAGTTATAGAGTTTTAATGTAATATTATGCCTATTATTAGTGTGATTATTATTAGTTGTATTGTTAGTTGTACTTTGTACTGTAGCATCCATAAACAAGGATGCCCCAACTACCTGCTGGCAAAGTAGATGCTGAGCCCCGAACGTCACCCTTAACAAAGAACTTATGGAATTTTCCACGCTTACATCCTCTTTCTAGTCTCTTTCATTGCCTCTCCCTTTCATGACTTGACAAGAGTCACATCCCTCCGATCAATCGCTAGCAGTAATTTCTGTGTACCGGAGTATCCTCCCAAGCAAATTAAAACTCATCACTAAGGAGAAATTACAACAACCAATGTAACAACAACCAATGTAATACTGGGGTTGTGTTTACTTTACGCATACTGCAATATCTTCCTGTTCAACCATGAACCCATCAGCCCCTCTTTACAGTTCTTTCCTGAGCAGAAATGCATTGTCTGCCACTTTCCTCAAGCTATGCTGTTGATGTAGGCATCTTTGCAAAACAAATACTAACTGCTGGTGGCCTAATAGGCGCAAAGATGGAAGATATCATAGGAAAATTAAGGGGCATATTATCAACAACTAGCGATATTTATCGCTAAATATGCTTAGCGACTTTTTTTTATCGCCGCGCATTGCAGGATGTTATCGCAGAGATAACGTGCTATTAGCAACGTTTCTCTCCAATGCGATAAAATATCCGGCGATAGCGGCGAAATGTGTGAATATCGCTGAAAATTCAGCGATATTCAGGCATTATTTCTAATAGGGAATTAACCTGAATATCCACCTCCCATTGGATATACAGCCTAAGAAGTGGTCTGAGCAGGTGTTAGGATTTGGGAATATTCACGCTTAGCGTGAATATTTTCAATCGCTACGCCCACGTTGATAATAGGCGCTAACAGGTTGGGTACGCCCACTTTGCATGTCATTAGCGATAAATATCGCTGACATGCAAAGTGAGCCCCAAACGGCTCGCTATTACCTAAAAACTGTTGCTAACTGATGTTAGCAACAGCTTGCTAATTGGGCGATGAAATTATCGCCGCTTTGCAGACCAAATCGGCCGCAAAAGGGGCGATAATTTCATTTCGCCTTCCTAGGTAATGTGCCCCAAGGTTCTTCCAATTGAGATTGGAGGACGTGGACCACTAAAGATCGATTCTCATTTTACACATGAAACAAAAAGAAAAATCATAAAGAGAGGAAATCCAATACAGAGAACAGCATAAATCAACGCAGTGGTAAGTAGGATTAACTTACTTAAGTAAGCATAATGAAAATTCAAGTCACAGAAGGAGGTTAGCTTCTGTAGAATCATCAGGTAGATTGATTCATTGTGGGACCTAGCTTATGGAAAAACATGTACACAATCTAGCCTTGGTTTTCCTCTGTTACAAATATTTCCTCTGCATTTGATGTTCCTTTTTGGCGTAGTTAGAGGGGTTTTGTGTGGAAAAATTAGCAATTTTTGTAACCTCCCTCTGTAACAGTTTAGTGATGCGTGCACTACATCTGCCCCTCCAAGTGTGCGATCTGTTGATGATGAAATTAGGTAACAGCACAATATATCTCACAACTTGGGGTAAGAGGTTTATGCCATAAATGATTGGATGTGTAGGAGGAATTTGGAAACGCTGAGATAGACTAAGACCTCATTCAGCAAGTTCATGAATGTGGCACAATGACAGTTATGTTAAACTACTCAGTCTTCAGCAATCAACAGATCCCCAGGTTATGTCAAGAATACACACATTTGAAAATATTTACAATAAAAGTTAAGAAAAATGTGCACTGTATGCCAGTGGTGCAGTTGCATTCCTCTGACATGGGAGCAGTTGTGAAAAGCAGAGCACAAGCACTGTGGAGGTTCTACTTCTTTACAGGAGAGAAGGTCTGAAGAATGAGAAAAGAAAATAACAATATTTGAGAGTTAAGGTTCAGATGGTGCATTAGGGGGAGCCAGAGTGTGGGGTATAGGCTAGCATACATTTACCTAAGGGCCTGTTTAGTACCATTGATCCCAGACAATTACCTGCAAGTACACTGAATGATTGATACCTCAAATAATAAAAATATGTTTTATGTCCATCATCATCATATCCTCGACAAGTTGACAGCCACTTAGGATCTGCCACTCAAGCCACTAGTCTGCATTATTATAACTCAATTGTTTCCATCTCTCATTCACTGGGGCAGTCCTCCTTGAATCCTTTTTTCTCATGGAAGCGGATAAGCCATGGTCCTTCATCTGCATGTTGTTATAGAGAGTTCCAGACGTACCAATTGCATTTCTTCTTTCACAAAGAGACAGACCTGTTGGACAAGAAAATGAAAAGAATTTTAGTCTTAGTCTAGTCTAGGTATAAATTGAAGTTTCAGAATGACCAAGAGAAGCAGCCATGCAATTAGCAAAGTGCTAACCAAGTAACACTGTCTGCAGTCATCCCAAATCAAATGATCACCTATACATGAAATTCCAAGTTTACCTATGCTAAGCCCATTACATCCATCACATGAATCCTCATTAGGAACTTGTTGATGCAAGTTACATTTTCAAAGTGCTCTGTCCATCTGTTTATCTATGCTTCTCTTTTTTCCCATGTCTTGTGTTTTCAGGAAATCATCTGGAGGCATCCATTGCTGTCCTTGATACCATTCATTTCTCACTAAAAAGCCTAATGTTGAATCAAAGCTTGAACTAAGTTTCCTTATTTAACATCACTCACCACATAGTCCGCAGGACAAATGGCTGTGTCTTTCATGGTTAAACATGCCCTTCACACTGGTGTATTTAAGTTATTTTGGCTGCAGACCAAACTTAAAAATATAACTTTATTTCCTGCTATTGTTATTTTTTAATAGCAGACATTTCTGTTATGTTGTTGTTTATTTGTTTAAATCTAGAAAGTAGAGTTCAGCCCCAAATTCAGGGAGGTCATTTGGGGAATGATCGCTCACCGCACTTGAGATCTCTGAAAAGCTTCTCTCATCCAAGGGTGTCTTCTGGACCCTTGTAATTGTGCATGAAGTGTTTATTCATCGTAAATCTCTTCATGTTTTAAGGCAGAAATTGGTCCTGCTGATTTTGACAATTGTTCCAGCAGTGTTTGAACCCCTCCTCTGAAGACACACTAGCTACAGGACATGCCAGGCCTTTATTGCCAACCTGCTAACTTCTCACCATTGTTGGTTCCAATAGGTCAATCTTTCTTGATCTAGGTAGACCTCTGTTGGGTCATACAAATAGTCCTCTACTATATTCTCTAGTGTCATTGTTGTTGACACTTGCTCTGTCTACAATGTCTGTGCTTGCACACGTGATGTAAGCCATGAAGTGTCCATAAACCAACCCGCTGCAGATGTTGGAAGTGAGGCTGGTGGTACTGTAGGTTTAGTAGCAACCCAATGGTGTTCCCACTAGTGAGTGCTGCTGTTGGAGAAGCTGGTGCAACATGCTTCTTGATTCTGGGCTAAAACTGTGCTCTCTGGAAGTGGAAGACAGCACTTCAGTTATGCTATAGCCTCAAACTTGCAATCGTCCATCAACTAGGTCACCCGCTTTCCTGGTGATCCAATTCTTGTAAACTGAGGCACCTGCTTTTGAAAAAGAAATGAAAGTGACCAGTGCTGTTTTGTAATGTTGACAGAAGTACTCTGTAGGGAACACAATCTCTATTTGACACCTTTCATTTGAGTTCAGATAAAGGATTAAGCAGTAGACCAATGCACCTGCTTTTTAAAATTGGCAAATGTTTCTTCCAGCTTTTGCAACTGCTCCTGTAACAGGTGCAACAACAGGTTCACTTGGCTCATGGTAGTGTCCTCCTTGCTGACATCCAGTGTCAAAATCTGAAAAGACACTAGTACTAGGGTCAGGCACTGCACATTTTTTATCCTCCATCATCATGGCTTTGGCAATTGCAATCCTTTCCTATGAAGTACTTGTTGGACTTGGCCCTTTTTGCAGGATGATCCCTGAACTTTTTGCCTCCTAGCCTTTTTTCTGACATGGTGTTGGTGGTTTTAGGACTCTAGGCACTTTAGCACTGCTGTCCAGTGTAAAGTGTGTGTGCTCTCTGTGGTAAAAATGGTAAGATTGGTCTACACCTCTTTGGCATATTTAATTTACCTGTTAGTCCCCAGTAATGTGGTATCTCAGATATCCAGGGCCAGTAAATTAAATGCTACTGGTGGGCTTGCAGCGTTGCTTGCGCCACCCACCAAAGTAGCCTTCCAAACCTATCTCAGGCCCCTGCTATTACAGGGCCTGTGCGCACAGTGTTACTGCCGCTGTGACGTGAAACCTAATGTGTGTGCCATGTCTGTGACCCCCTTTTACTGAATCTCAGTCACCCTTAAGGTAGGCCCTGGCTAGCCCTATGGGCAGGGTGAATTGTAGGTAAAAGGGAGGACATGTACCTTAAGTGTGTGACTGGTAGTGACAAACAACCATTTTGTTTCTCACTGGTGTGAGGCTGCCCTCTCACAGGATCGCATTGGGGATTCCCTGACAAGTGTTTCAGAGGTAATTCCTGATATAAGAGGAGCAGCGTGGTCAGGTTTGGTATATTTGAAATAGTAATAATAAATGCTGAGAAATGGTGTGCGCAGATTTATTATCACTATTTTAGAAGTGCCACTTTTAGAAGTTGGAATTTCTGTGTCCTATGTGTCTGTCTGCCTGATGTGTATTGCATGTCTGGCTCTGGAGTGACAGGGGTTGGTGAGGTGTGTGGCTCCAGAAGGGCAAGGTGAGTCAGTGCTAGGCTAGGCTGAATAGGAGATCTGCATTTGGAGTAGTTGGAAGAGTAGTCCGCTAAATAGGTCTGTGCCTGCATGGGTGAATGCGGGCTCCATCCTCCCTGTAGTGTGTCTGATGACCGAGCCCCCACCTGACAAAGGGGTGTAGAGGAATGTAAACAGAGTGCTCCAATACCCCCCAGAACCAGTTGAGATTGGTTCCCCCAAGCCTTGTGCCAGGGCAGAACAAAGGAACATGATGTATATATACTGGGGCTGTTACCCCATGTAGGAAGTGCTTCCTTGTGCTGTTTGGGGGACTATTGGTGCCTGCAGGGCCCAGGGAGGAACCACCACGAGGGACTGCCTCCCTGCTGAAGGGCACAGTGAGCTTGCCTGCCTGGGCCCAGCCTTTGCCATGGAACTTTGGAAATCAAGCACCTCGTGAGCGCTGCACCGTTTTTCCTGTGCTCCAGGACAGGGAAAGTGCTGGGCTTCAACTTACGCAGAAGGAATCCCGGTGTGAGGACTCCCCCCATGCTGCTGAGGAGTGAAGCGGGAACCTACCCCGCATTTTGGGTGTTTCTACAAATGAGTGGGAGTTCGCCCCGCATTTTGGGTGCTTTTGAAATGAAGCGGGAGCTTGCCTCGCATTGTGGGTACTTGGAGCAAGAGCGGGAGCTCACCCCATATCTCGTATTTCTGAAAAGGGCTGCCGCACCACGAGCGGCAACCATGAAGCCATGCAAGTTGCCTGGTTGTAGGGGGAGCCATGAAGGCAAAGTTGCCGGCCGGACGTTAGGCCCGAGTCAGCCTGAAGATGGGAGGAGTCACGCCTGCGGCGGTGAAGAGGACGAGGATCGGCAGAAAGTGAGCCTTTGTCTAGGTAGTGGCCCCAGAAGAGCCCTGGTGAAGGGGAGCTCCTGGGGTACTGTTTGTGCTGGGCACTACGGGTGCCTATTAGGGGCTGAAGCTGTTGGAGCATTGTTGGTGCTTCTCAGGCACAGTTGGTGTCAGGGCTATTTTTGCCTCAGCTGCACCGCAAGAGCGCGGGCAGCTGCAATGTGGGGAACAGTTCTTTTCAGTAGAAGGAAGGGGTGAGATGCACCCCTTGGCCCCCAGTGCATGACGCACATTGCTTTTGCTGCCAAGGCAGCCAGAGGGCCGTGGAAGGTCCTATAATTGTGCCCTGACGCTTGGGACAGAGGGCATTGGAGCCCCAGAGAAGGCCAGTTGGCCTGGGGCCATTTTTGTGTTAGTAGGATGCAACGCCCTAATGGGATGCCTAATGCATAATGTATTTATGCCCAAACGAGATTGCATGAAGTGTTTATGCCTGTAATGATTGTGCATACTGTGTCTATGCCTAATGTGATAATGCTGAGTGCAGTATTTTACCAGTAGTTACTGGTTGTGTTATTTTTACTACTTGTGCTTTCTGATGGTTCTGACCGTGGCCCGATTGGCCAGTCATGTAAATAAGCCCCTGTAAATTATTACCAGGTGCCAGTTGTCAAAGTATATATGTATAATTATGATTCAAATGTGTTTTGGATAATACAAAGGCTATTTATCATATAACCTTGTGTGGAGTTCCTTTTGTGGTATGCCTAGTGTGTTTTTGCTGTGTGTGTGTGATGTGGAAACGCTTTACACATTGCTTCTGGGATAAGCCTGACTGCTCGTGCCAAGCTACCAAGGGGGTGAGCAGGGGTTATCTTCAGTGTGTAACTCCCTTGCTGTGACTACAGTGGTGGTTTCTGCCTGGCTTAGGCGCAAGCCCTAGCAAACCAGAAATCCCATTACTAACAGTACGTAGTCACTGATAGGCGCGTACTGCTCAGACAGGTATTGCTGCAATTAGAAGGTGGAGGTCCAACCAGTTGGCAACTCCTGTATGCGAGCTTGCTGAATGATCTCAACTGGGTTCTGATTTTGAAAAAAATGCCTTAAATGAGTGTAAATCAGGTAAGAGATGACCAGTATTTTGTTGGCTACTGCGTCTTTTGTGAGGAAATCCTACACAAATAAGTTAATGTAATGCGCTAAGCATAGGACTCTGAGATGTCCTCAGTCAGCCATATTACTGCCATTGTCAGTGACAACAAATCCAATGCTGTAATATCTGGATTGAAACAATTCAGAAACGTTAGTAATAAATTATTAAAAAATGTTAGCAGCTGGATGTGATTTCTCCCTGGAGAACATTTCAACTGTTGCATGCTGCTAAATGTCTCAAAACCATCCTCAACAGCGAGGCCAGTGGCTGGCCTATATTTAACCTCTTTGAAGGAGATCCAGTGTTCAATGATTCACATGTAGTCTTTTGCTGACAACTAGTCCAAATGCCTGCCTTGAGGTTGAAGGACAGAACAGAGCTCACCTTAAATGCTTCACCCACCAATTATAGCACTTGATGGTGAATCACTTGCACAGCAATTGTTGGAACATTTTAATAGAGGGTCTTCACAATTTCCAGAAACCACTCTTGTTCCACCAAAGAAAAACGCAAGACTGCTAATATTGTAGCCAATTTCCTATTATATAAAAAGACTAGATCATGGGTTTGGGGTATCGCAATTCCTTGCTGAACATAGATTTGATAGTGCATTGTTGCTGCGACTGCTTTGTGAGGACAACTCCACAAGTGACCTACCAGTAACAGGAACGCAGCTTGGATGCTTTGTGGTAACTGTATCCATCTTTTCCTCGTGCCATGCCAAGCTTACTGTGGATGATGACTTCCTCCTTTGAGCAACAGTCAACTTATGCTCCTCTCTGACTAGCTATTTAGGAGGGACAAGGGCACCCAAGGCGCAATAAGCTAAGGACCATGGGTAGGTACTATATTGTAAAAAACAAGGGTCCTTAGAGCAAACAACAGATGAAAAGAAACAATAAATATATACCAAATGGAAATATATTGTTAGGGGAAATGTCCAGCCGGACAGTTTTATTTCCCTGATATAAAGGTAATTATAAACCAATAGAACACTGAGTGTGATAGAAGCGGGACACCGGCCGGTGTCTGGCTAACACACTAAGAAGACATACAACATACAAATACACAGGCAATAACAGGACATCTGAGTAGAATAAAACATAAACCAGACAATCTAAAATATACACATATGCAAGAGAAAAGTAACAATTTATGCATTTAGTGTAATTTTGTCGACGACGTTTCGAACCAATCTGCGCAGATTCCCGGTGCCAGCAAGAATCCCCATTGAGGTCTTGCAGACTGTATTACCAGACCAGGATACCGATAGCATCGTCCTTCGGACCTTACTACTGAGGGCACTCTTAAAGATTCATTATGGTTTTTGCTTCCAAGCAAATTTAAAAGACCTTTCTCAACTGAGTGCTACACAATTGCGATATTTTTGCGAATGTGTAACTTCAAGGCAATGATCCTCTGTCCTGAGGATGAACCTTTATTAAGTATGGTTCGAAACGTCGTCGACAAAATTACACTAAATGCATAAAAAGTTATCATGTTATCAAGCCTAAACCTGAAAACTTTCTTGAGGTAGAGTTAGGTGGTTATGCTTGACTCGTTCTATGGTGGGCTATAGCTATGACTATAGTAGGGGTGGTGATGGTTTCTGCAGATTTTTGCATTTTTGATCCCTCGCATTCTCAGGATGGAATAGTTCTGTCCTCAGTGGTGGTGGGCATGTGCTGAGGACAGAACCATTCCATCCTCACACCCGCTCATGGGAGAAGCGCTGAGCCACCATGTAACTGCCCCCAAACATGGATGGCAGTGGAAGTGCTTCTGCTGCCAAATGGGGACATAATGATTTGGCTGTTTTCGCCCCCCCCCCCCCCGAAAGCAGATCGACCATATTTGGAGGTTAATCTGCCCCCGAGAGGGCAGAAAACCCACTTGAATCAGGCATATTGTTACATAATGCAAAGGGGTGGTCCTTTGTGCAAGGATCACCTCCTTTTGGGATATAATATGTTTAATCACTTTGGGGCATTTTCTGCTCCCCAGGGGGGTGGGTTAGCCCCATTTGAGGCCCATCTGCCCCTGGGGGGGGGGGGAGTGAACACCCACTAGCACCAAGGATATTGTTTATGTTTTGGGGGGTCCCTTGGGAAAGTATCTTCCCTATTGGAGCTAAAACATTTTTTATTGGGCGAGGCAGAAAACCCACTAGCACCCTGGATATTTTTATGGTAATATTATGCATTGAGGCGGTCCATTGGGCAAGGATCGCCCCCATTGGGGATATAATTTTTTTAATCACTTTTGCTGTTTTTGGATCAGCGCTATTCAGACGCGCATCTGCCCTGGGGGGGGGGGGGGGGGGCAGAAAACCTACTAGCACCAGGGATATCATTGTTTTATTTTTTCGTTGATCCCATGTGCAAGGATCGCCCCTATTGGGGCTAATACATTTTTTGTATTACTTTTGACCACTTTCTGCACCCCGGGTGCAGATTGGCCCAATTCTGTGGCCCATCTGCCTCCAGGGGTGGCAGAAACCCCACTAGCACCAGGGATTTTTTATAATATGTTTGGGGGTGGTCTCTTTAGCAATGATCACCCCTATTGGGGATAATAATTTTTCAAAGTTACTTTTGGCCTGTTTGGAGGCCCATCTGCCCCCAGGGGGGGCGAAAACCCCACTAGCACCAGGGATGTGTATATATTATTCATTGGGGGCGGTCCCATGAACTAGGGTGGCCTCCAATTGGGGATGACATTTTTTAAATTTACTTTTGATCATTTTCTGTCGCCTCCCAGGGCAGATCGTCCATCTTTGGAGGCCCATGCGCCCCAGGGGGGGGGGGGGGCAGAAAACCAACTATCACCAGGGATGTGTATGTATTTATGTTTGGGGGTGGCCCCAGTGGGATGAGGCATCAGTTGTTATTTTTTAGAGCATTTTTCTGTCCCACTTGGAGGCAGAGAAATTGCCATATTTTTAGCTCCATCAGCCCCCAAGGGGGGCTGAACACCCCTAGACACTGGGGAAAATTTTTGTGTGTCTGGAGATTGGCTGGCAGTGTGTGTGGACTGGTATTTGGATACTGACGTAGCATTTTTATAATGTTAATTGTTTTATTCGCTGTCATGTTTTATTGTATTGTTTATTTCTCCTTTTTATTCTAGTTCAAAGCCTCTGCTTTCTTTGTTGTTATTCCCACTTGCGGTTTCGTCACTGGCTGTTATGCAGTTTGTGTAGATGCATGTGTTTGGTAAGAAAGTGTTTTTTATACTATTTACTCTAAATGAGTATCATTTCCCTGCATGAATGTGTTTTTCTAAAAGGTGTAATAATAGCAGCATGCTGAGGTTCTGTTTTATTGTGTGTGAAAATATTTTTGCATTTGTGTATGATGTGTATTGTGTTGACTCATGAGTAATTGGTTTGTAGTTTTAGCTTCCTAGTGGGAAATCGTTGGTTTTGCTGTGTTTGTGCAGAGTAGGCGTGTGTGAGTCTAGCTGTTTCTGGGAAGAGTGTGGTATTATTTTTGAGTATATAGAGCTTTGTGATAAAGCCACACTTTGATTATTACTTATTTTACACAGTGTTGGTTTTTGTTGACAAATTTCTGAAGTTACCTTCGTTAGTAAGGATTACAACTAGTCACACAATGACTGCTCATCAGGTTGTTGGTATGCTTTTTGAGTCTTCCTCTGACCATGGTTAAAAGACTGACTCTGCATCGGAGGCAGAGGAGGGAGTGGAAGATTCTGGCAGCAAGTTTTCTGTCCAATTTTCGGTACTATGCCAGACCTAAGCCCCACTCATGCAATCATGAGTCGTGTTCGGTATTTGCTTCTGATGCTGCATTTTGTTGACAATGGTTTAGCTTTGCCACAATATGATCCTAATTGTGACCATCTTTTTAAAATTCGGCCTGTTCTTAATCACTTTGTAGACCAGTGCTCAGAGATCTATGCTCCAGGGAAAGAAATAGCTGTGGATGAGTCTTTGGTCTTGCTCAAGGGCCGTTTGATTTTTAGACAGTACATTCCTAGTAAGTGGTCTCATTATGGTATTAAGATGTATATGCTGTCAGACAGTAGGACTGGATATGTCTATAATTTCAGGGTGTACACCAGTATGGATTTCAGGATTAACCCCCCCCCCATGCCCATCCATCCACTTGTGAAGTTAGTGAGAAAATTGTATGGGAACTTGGTAGAGGACTTTTAACAAAGGTCACTATTTATATGTAGTTAACTTTGACACTGGTATGCAATTGTTCAGGGAATTGGTCAAAGCTGAAACTGTTTTTTGTGGCACAATCTGCTCTAACGTTAAAGGTTATCCAAAATAACTTGTTTGTCAAAACTTGAGAGGGGAATGTGCAGTGCTTTTCAATTGTGATGAACTTCCAGCTGTGAAGTTTGCAGGCAGGATAGATGTCTACATGCTGACTACCATCCATGATGGTAGTACTTCACCTGTGACTGTGTTGAGTAAGGTTGCTGAAGTGCGCAAACCTGTGTTCATTTTAGACTATAATAGGCACTTGTGTGGTGTTGATAATGTACATCAGAGTTTTGAACCTTAAACTGCTCTTTGTAAGGCTTACATTTGGTATAAGAAGTTGGCAATCCATCTTTTCCACTAAGCAACCTTTAATGCTTTTGTTGTATTTAAAGATTATTCTCCAGAGTCAAAGATGACATTTGGTAAGTTTCAGGAGTCTGTGATAGGCAGCCGTGTTGTAGTGGAACAGGTTCCTAGAGTTGGAGTGGTGGAGGATGTGGCTAAATTGAAAGTTCACCACTTTGCTCATCACATTCCTTCCATGTCCAAAATAGATTTTCTCAGCAGTGTGCATGCAGAGAGGCGTGTGGAAGGAGACTTGCATGTACTGCCCCGAATGTCCTTCTAAATCGGCGCTGTGTTTTCCTGATTGTTTTAGAATGTACCGCACGCAAAAGAGGTTTTAAGAGCATCCGTGAGTGTAAAAGTGAACTGCCTTGTCTGTATTGTTTTATATTTTTTGTTCAGTTTCAAAGTTGGCATTAGTGCGATGAATTTAGTTAGAGCTTTTGTAATTTTATATCTACTTACTTTATTGAAAAAAGCAAAATGTGATGACGGTGTGAGTGGACGGGTGCTTGGCAGGCTGTGTGCATGGACTGGTGCTTGGCTGGCTGTGTGCATGGACTGGTGCTTGGCTGGCAGTGTGTGTGGACTGGCACTTGGCTGGCAGTGTGCGTGGAATGTAGCTTGGATGGCATTGTGTGTAGACTATCGCTTGGCTGGAAGTGTGTGTGGACTGGTGCTTGGCTGGCGGTGTGTGTAGACTTGTGCCTGGCCAGTGGTGTGTGTATACTCACTGTACTGGGGCTTGGCTGGCGGTGTACAGGGACTGGGGCTTGGCTGGTGGAATGTGTGGACTAGCGCTTGGCTGGGGTGTGCGTGGACTGGGACTTGGCTGGCGTGTGTGAGTAGTGACTTGCTGCTGGTCACTACACCCGCTACTAGCCAAACGCCAGTCCACATGCTCCATCAGTGGGTATGGTTACTGTGTCAGCCATGTGGGCGTATGAAAGTGATGGGCCTTTGATTCGTGCTATCAATTGATGTGAGGGTTGTAATATTCTGAGCCCTTGGCATGAATGGTTTTGTGTGTGTCACGTATGAGTGGTGTTTGAATGTCCTGTAAAGCGGTTGATGCCTTGACACAGTTTTACAGCTAACGAGCTGTGAGTCACTGGTTTAGTTTTTTGACCTTTCAATTATTAACAGTGCATTTCATTTTTGTGAAATCTCTTGTTAATAAAATGTTATATATTGAACCATCCTCGCCCTCATGCCTAATCCAACCAGTATGTGTGTACCTGAGGAATAGATGGTTGTGCAGTAATATTTGTCTTTTCTGTCTTTCTCTGCCAGGGTGTACATTGCTGCTTTTTGTGAATGTTGTAATGTGTTGCGTTCCATGGCTGGCGGTGTGAATGGTCTTGTGTATATCATATACAAAAGATGTGTTAATGGCCTGTACAGCAGTTGGGGCCTTGACCCGGCTTTACAGCTCAAGAGCTGTAAGTCACTGGTTCATTTTTTTTTACCTTTCAATTATTAACAGTGCATTTAATTTTTGTGAATTCTCTTGTTAGTAAAATTTTATATATTGAACCATCACTCACCCTCGTAACAAATCCAACCAGTATGTGTGTGTACTTGAGGAATAGATGGTTGTGCAGTAGTATTTGTCTTTTCTTTCTTTCTCTGCCCAGGTGTAAATTGTCTCTAGAGATAATCTACCTACTCTAGAGATTTTTGTAAATCTAACACCCAGGGGAGTACACAGTGGTGTCTCTTTCGTGGATCCCAACAAGTTTTCTTACCCACAATGCCCTGCAAACCTCAAAATGTGTCTAAAGTCATATATTTCCCTTGCATTACAGTGCCATAATCTTCAAGAATCAGAAAGAAACCACAAATATCCTACGACCCAGATTTACCCTAGGTCTCCCGATAAAAATGCTGCCTCACTTGTCTGGGTAAGCCAAGTACCTGTGACAGGTATGGGCCCACAATATATTGTGGAGATATCAAAATTATCTATCAAATAAAGACCTTGTTTTGCAAATGGGTCACCTGAGGTTTTGGTTCCGGGCTCAGTGCCCATACAGAAAAACCTACCAAACCTAGACAGCTCAGAAAACTAGACAGCTGGGGAAGTCCAGTGAGGAGCGGCTTGTGTGCCCCCCCCGAAATGCTTTCCTACCCAGAATACCCTGCAAACCTCAACTTCAGCTAAACAAATCACATGTTCCTCAAATTTCCGTGAGGGAAAGTTGTAGGATCACCAGGCTGAAACAAATTTCCTAACACACAGCATTCTCCCAGGTCTACCATTAAAAATGCTATCTCACTTGTGTGGGCGGGGCTAGTACCTGTGACAGGGAAGGCGCCAAAACATATAGTTGAGACATCAAAATGAACCTTCACAAAACAACCTGGACAGTTCTGTAAACTAGAAACCCGTGGGGGTATGGGAGGTGCTGTTTGCTTGGATCCCCAACGTTTTCCTTCCCAGAATCCCATGCAGATGTCAAATTTAGCTAAAATCTAACATTTTCCTTACCTTTCTGTGTGGGTTTACAGCCCCGGCACAAATTTCCTACCACCCAGCGTTCCCCTCGGTCTACCGAGTAAAATGATACAGTTCCCTGTCACTGGCACTAAGACTACCCACACAATGCTGGTTAAGTGGAAGTTTGTGTCTCCCCGCAGATTCCAGAACTTTCCATCACAGAAATATGAGGAAAATGTGTTTTTTGTTTACAAAGTTTAGGGTTTACAAGGGATTCTGGGAAATAGAATGTGCTGAGAGCTACAAAAGTCAGCCCATTCTTTAACCCCCTGGGTGTCTAGTTCTCTGAAATGTACAGGTCTGCTAGGTTCTCCTAGGTGCTTGCTGAGCTAGGGTCCGAAATCCACAGCAAGGCACATTGCAAAAAAAGGGTCAGATTTCACTGAAAAAATGTGATGTGTCCCTATTGCATTTTGGGCCGTTTCCTGTTGCAGGCACTAAGCCTACCCACACAAGTGAGGTACCATTTTTATCGGAAGACTGGGGAGAATGCAGGATCGATGGAAGTTTGTGGCTTCCTGCATATTCCAGAACTTTCCATAAATATACAGGTGTGCTAGGTTTCCCTAGGTGCCGCTGAGCTAGGGTCCAAATTCCACAGCAAGGCACTTTGCAGAACAAGCATTGGAAATGCAATAGGTCTCGGATTTATTTGAGTTAGAGCCAATGGCATTGTAGATGGCAATGTCTTTTAGCCATGTGTTATGGAGTGTATGCATATGGTGTGTAATGGAATTATGTGGTATGGATTGGAATTGTTCACCCTGTACACTCACTGCTCTGCACTCACTGCTCTGCACTCACTGCTCTGCACTCACTACTGTGCACTCACTACTGTGCACTCACTACTGTGCACTCACTACTCACTACTCTGCACTCACTACTCACTACCCTGCACTCAATACTCACTACTGTGCACTCAATACTGTGCACTCACTCACTACTGTGCACTCACTACTGTGCACTCACTACTGTGCACTCACTCACTACTGTGCACTCACTACTCACTACTCTGCACTCACTACTCTGCACTCACTACTCTGCACTCACTACTCTGCACTCACTACTCTGCACTCACTACTCACTACTCTGCACTCACTACTCACTACTGTGCACTCACTACTCACTACTCTGCACTCACTACTCTGCACTCACTACTCTGCACTCACTACTCACTACTGTGCACTCACTACTCACTACTCTGCACTCACTACTCACTACTGTGCACTCACTACTCACTACTCTGCACTCACTACTCACTACTCTGCACTCACTACTCTGCACTCACTACTCACTACTCTGCACTCACTACTCTGCACTCACAACTCTGCACTCACTACTCTGCACTCACTACTCTGCACTCACTACTCTGCACTCACTACTCTGCACTCACTACTCACTACTCTGCACTCACTACTCACTACTGTGCACTCACTACTCACTACTCACTACTCTGCACTCACTACTCTGCACTCACTACTCACTACTGTGCACTCACTACTCACTACTCTGCACTCACTACTCACTACTGTGCACTCACTACTCACTACTCTGCACTTACTACTCTGCACTCACTACTCTGCACTCACTACTCACTACTCTGCACTCACTACTCTGCACTCACTACTCTGCACTCACTACTCTGCACTCACTACTCTGCACTCACTACTCTGCACTCACTACTCACTACTCTGCACTCACTACTCTGCACTCACTACTCTGCACTCACTACTCACTACTCTGCACTCACTACTCAGCACTCACTACTCTGCACTCACTACTCTGCACTCACTACTCTGCACTCACTACTCTGCACTCACTACTCACTACTCTGCTCTCACTACTCACTACTCTGCACTCACTACTCTGCACTCACTACTCTGCACTCACTACTCTGCACTCACTACTCACTACTCTGCACTCACTACTCACTACTCTGCACTCACTTCTCTGCACTCACTACTCTGCACTCACTACTCTGCACTCACTACTCTGCACTCACTACTCACTACTCTGCACTCACTACTCACTACTCTGCACTCACTACTCACTACTCTGCACTCACTACTCTGCACTCACTACTCACTACTCTGCACTCACTACTCACTACTCTGCACTCACTACTCTGCACTCACTACTCACTACTCTGCACTCACTACTCTGCACTCACTACTCACTATTCTGCACTCACTACTCTGCACTCACTACTCACTACTCTGCACTCACTACTCACTATTCTGCACTCACTATTCTGCACTCACTACTCACTACTCTGCACTCACTACTCACTATTCTGCACTCACTACTCACTACTCTGCACTCACTACTCACTACTCTGCACTCACTACTCTGCACTCACTACTCACTATTCTGCACTCACTACTCACTACTCTGCACTCACTACTCACTACTCTGCACTCACTACTCTGCACTCACTGCTCTGCACTCACTGCTCTGCACTCACTACTCACTACTGTGCACTCACTACTCACTACTGTGCACTCACTACTCACTACTCTGCACTCACTACTCACTACTCTGCACTCACTACTGTGCACTCAATACTCACTACTGTGCACTCAATACTGTGCACTCACTCACTACTGTGCACTCACTACTGTGCACTCACTACTGTGCACTCACTCACTACTGTGCACTCACTCACTACTGTGCACTCACTACTCACTACTCTGCACTCACTACTCTGCACTCACTACTCTGCACTCACTACTCACTACTCTGCACTCACTACTCACTACTGTGCACTCACTACTCACTACTCCGCACTCACTACTCACTACTCTGCACTCACTACTCTGCACTCACTACTCTGCACTCACTACTCTGCACTCACTACTCACTGCACTCACTACTCTGCACTCACTACTCACTACTCTGCACTCACTACTCTGCACTCCCTACTCTGCACTCACTACTCACTACTCTGCACTCACTACTCACTACTCTGCACTCACTACTCTGCACTCACTACTCTGCACTCACTACTCTGCACTCACTACTCTGCACTCACTACTCCCTACTCTGCACTCACTACTCACTACTCTGCACTCACTACTCACTACTCTGCACTCACTACTCTGCACTCACTACTCTGCACTCACTACTCTGCACTCACTACTCTGCACTCACTACTCACTACTCTGCACTCAATACTCACTACTCTGCACTCACTATTCTGCACTCACTACTCTGCACTCACTACTCTGCACTCACTACTCACTACTCTGCACTCACTACTCACTACTCTGCACTCACTACTCACTACTCTGCACTCACTACTCACTACTCACTACTCTGCACTCACTACTCTGCACTCACTACTCTGCACTCACTACTCTGCACTCACTACTCTGCACTCACTACTCACTACTCTGCACTCACTATTCTGCACTCACTACTCTGCACTCACTACTCTACACTCACTACTCACTACTCTGCACTCATCTGCACTCACTACTCACTACTCTGCACTCACTACTCACTACTCACTACTCTGCACTCACTACTCTGCACTCACTACTCTGCACTCACTACTCTGCACTCACAAGTTCACAACACAAATTTTAATTTCTTTGTATTTCATTATAACACTACAAATTGAGATTGAAACGCAAATATTTTTTTTTCATTTTGTTGCTTGTGTTCACTGTTTAGAGGAAGGTGAATTGAATCAATTAGTAATAGCAAAACTTGTTGTTGACAGCTCCTTAAGCGCAGTATGAAGCTCTATATAAAACTACATTATTATTGCTTTAATGTTGAGACACTTCTGTTCAGCTTATGGGCACCTCCGATAAATGCACAGTCTGTGTAAAAATGGTGACACTTTCCCACAATAAGGGCATAAAAGAGAATGCAGTGATACAGTGAACAGCCTGTGCGCGCTAAAATAGTCTAAAAATCCACGCGTGCCCTTGTTGAACAGCTGGTAGTCGACACAGAAACGGAAGGTACAGGATTGGGACGGGGGACGGGGCTCCGAGTCTTTTTCACCCCCCTTACTACTTGCTCGGTCGGAAGTGAAAGGAGCCGCCGTGGTTGTTAACAAAACGGACATACATAACACTTCCAGGGGCAAGTACTGGGAGGAGAGTGCGCTATTAATCGGATAGTACCAGAACAGCTCAGCAGCACTGCCATATTTAAATGGAGACATAGGCAGAAATGTATAGCAGGCCCGTTGTTTTTTTTAATGGCCCAATAACTTTGTATATGACGGCGGCTGTACCTTCAGCAGTGCAGTACTGACACTTGTTGGCAGTCTCTGCAAGGATACCAATATTTGAATGGGCATGGAAACTACAATTGCCTCAAACATTTGAGTAGGTGAGGTACTGACCTGAGGGCTGGGCCTGGACTGCAGCTTCCGAGGTAGGCCATAGGCGGGAGCGGGCCGGGCATGGCGGGCAGGCAGTAGAAGGCAGGGGCAGGGGCTAGTAATAGTTTAAATTATGGCCGCCGGCCGGCGGTGACGGAGGTCCTTCTCTCTGTCGTTGGAGCGTGGCTGGGTCTTAGGATGCCACACCTCACGTCCAACTCGCACTTTAAATTGCGCGCGCTGAATGCTCATGCCAAATGACGCGCACTATGTAATTAATAAAAAGACGGCTCGGAGGCCCGGCTGGGGCCCGCGCGCGTGCGCAGCAGTTGCGCACATTTGATTAATGAAGAGCGAGCCTGTGAGGCCCGCCCGACCCGCACCTAATTAATGATGAGCCTCTGATGCCCGGCCGGGGCCCAGGGGCGTGCATGCCGTGCGCACTGCGCACCATTTAATTCACGACAGGGATAATTCATGATGAAGTGAAGGGGGCCCCTGGAGCGCGGGGCCCCCGTGGAGCAGTGCCGGTGCTAAGCACCAGAAAGCACCGGCACAATTGGCAAAGCAACCCGCTTCTTCCTACGTACCGGCGACCTTAGCTGCGGGGGGCGCGCGCAGCCGTGAACGGCGGCTGCGCGCGAGCACTGGCACGCAATCTGAGAGGCAGGGACGGCACGCGACTGGGGCAAGCCGGTGACGTCACCATGGAGCGCATAGACACGCCGAGACGAGGTAGGAAGGGGAAGGGGGGGGGTCTCTGTGTGAAATGTTCTGTATGTGTGCGTGTTGAGTGTGTGTATGTGCGGCGAGGAGGGGGGGTCTGTATGTGTGTGCGTGCATGTGAGTCTGCTTCCAAGGAGCCATGGGAGACAGGAAGCGCACGCGACCTGATCCCAGTTCCAAGGTTGCGCGTGCACCTCACTTGTCTCCTGTCTCCCTTGACTCCTTGAAAGCAAGAATGATTGCAAGAGTCTCGGAACGACAGATTGCTTCGCAATCTGTTCGCAGTTCCGAGACCTAAAAAGGGTCAGATATGTTTTGAGCCATTTCTCGTCATACACACTAGGCCTGCCCACACAAGTGAGGTACCATTTTTATCGGAAGCCTTGGGGGAATGCTGGGTGGGTGGACCTTTTGTGGCTCCCTGCAGAATCCAGAACATTCCATCACAGAAATGTGAGGAAAATGTGTTTTTTTTACAAGGTTTGAGGTTTGCAAGGTATTCTGGGGAACAGAACCTGGTGGGAGCCACACAAGTCACCCTATCCTGTATTTCCCTACATGTCTACTTTTAAACATTTTTGCGATTTGCTAAATTTTCATAGGTGCCGGCTGAGCTAGGGACCAAACTCCACAGCTAGGCACATTCCAAAAAGGTTCAATTTTCACTGGAAAAATGGGATCTGTCTACCTTGCTTTTTGGGCTGTTTCCTGTTCCGGGAACTGGGCCTACCCACACAAGTGAATTACTGGGAGACTTAGGAGACCACAGGATAGTAGAACAAGTGTTATAACCAATTAATTTTCTATGCAGTTCAGCCTTCCAAATGTAAGACAGTTTGTAAAAAATAAGTCTGTTGAAAAATGTCCTCTAATTCACATGCTAGTATGGGAACCCACAAATGTGGAGATGTGATTCTGACCTCCATCTGTTGTTTCTTTTTCTGAAATATATAGGTTTCCTTGATACCTTTTTTCACTCTTTATATTTTACCAAATACATTGTGGTATACCAGGTACACAATGAAAAACCATTACAAGGTGCAGCTTAGTTATTGGCTCTGAGTACCTGGTATTCTTGGTAAACTTAGACGTCCTACTGCCAAAAGCCAGCAGTGGTAGTATATTGCTTTCAAAAACCTACCATACTTAGAAGAAGTTACAGGTGAAAACTTAGGCACAAATGGTTGGGTTTTTTTCAACTCAATTTCAATATATTTTTATTTCAACTGTTACTTTCTATAAGAAAACCTTGAAAGATCCACACAAATGATCTGTTGCTGAATTTAGAATGTTGTCTACTTTTCAGAAATGTATACCTTTCCAGGATCCAATATTGGTTTTACACCCATTTCCACCACTAACTGGAAGGAACTTGAAAACACAAACAATAGGAAAAATAGGCAATGTCCAACTAAAGTGCCAAAACTGTGTAGAAAATGTTGGTTTTCTGACAGAAGTCTGCCAGTTAATGGAAGAAAAGGATGCTCATTTGGCATCGATACCTTATGTGGACAAAAGGTTATGGGTCCTAAGCGCGAATTACCCCAAATAGCCAAAGGAATGGGGGTTGGGAGAAGGCCTAGCAGCAAAGGGGTTAAAAAGTTTTGGTGGTACTACATGACTCAGAGCAGGTTGAATAGAGGTGACCTGTACTTCTGCTGTGTCAGTCTCAATATGAATAATTCCCAGTTCATCACCTTCCTCACTTCTAAGGTTTTTGGGAAACTTTCTTTTCCCTTGTCTTTCATGGCAGAGCTCAGTCGGAGTCCAATCCACATCAAGATCGTCAGAAGGAGGGCTTGAAGAAGATGGAGGAGTGCTCTTTCTTTTCTTTGGAAAAGATTGTGAAGCTGATGTGTCCAATGCAAAAGCAGTCACAACAACAGCTTGCACAGCAGCAGGCTTAACTTCCTCCTCTGCGCCTTCCTCCAGAGGATCAGGTGTATCAGAATGTAGTTCTGTTGAGTTTACTGAGAAGATTCAGGATGCTGCTGGGGCTATTTGATTTCCAATTTGCTGCTCTGTCATTATTGCAGACACAACAGCTCTGAGAGACATCTACTTTGATTTTTGTGGTGGTGGTCATGGTGGTAGTGTCATTGTTGATCCAGGGGTGATCCTCTTCTCAGCTTCTTTCTACCCAATGGAGGGTGCAGCAGTTATGCCACATTGCCAGAAAATGAATGAGGGCCCGATGCAAGTGGTGGCACTGGCAACAGACTTTTTCTCCTCATTGGCCAATGTCTTGTCCAATGCAAGAACAGTCACAACAACAGCTCCCTCAGCAGCAAGCTTAACTTCCACCTCTGCACCTTCCTCCAGAAGATCAGGTGTATCAGAATGTAGTTTCTGTTGAGTTTACTGAGAAGATTCAGGATGCTGCTGGGGCAATTTGATTTCCAATTTGCTGCTCAGTCATTATTGCAGACACAACAGCTCTGAGAGACATCTGCTTTGATTTTTGTGGTGATGGTCATGGTGGTGGTGTCATTGTTGATCCAGGGGTGATCCTCTTCTCAGCTTCTTTCTACCCAATGGAGGGTGCAGCAGTTATGCCACATTGCCAGAAAATGAATGAGGGCCCGATGCAAGTGGTGGCACTGGCAACAGACTTTTTCTCCTCATTGGCCAATGTCTTGTCCGATGCAAGAACAGTCACAACAACAGCTCCCTCAGCAGCAAGCTTAACTTCCACCTCTGAACCTTCCTCCAGAAGATCAGGTGTATCAGAATGTAGTTTCTGTTGAGTTTACTGAGGAGATTCAGGATGCTGCTGGGGCAATTTGATTTCCAATTTGCTGCTCAGTCATTATTGCAGACACAACAGCTCTGAGAGACATCTGCTTTGATTTTTTGTGGTGGTGGTCATGGTGGTAGTGTCATTGTTGATCCAGGGGTGATCCTCTTCTCAGCTTCTTTCTACCCAATGGAGGGTGCAGCAGTTATGCCACATTGCCAGAAAATGGATGAAGGCCTGATGCAAGTGGTGGCACTGGCAACAGACTTTTTCTCCTCATTGGCCAATGTCTTGGTAGGAACCTCCTTCTTTTGGGGCATCTTCTTTACTTCATGTTTGGGTCATCAGCACAGGGAGAAGCAATTAGTTGGATAACATTTGGACTCCGGTGTCGGCTAATTGAAAGATTTCTCTCCTTCTCAGTCAGTAATATCCTCTTGCGCACGTGCAGGCAATAGAGAGGTAAGAGAACTAGGCTTAGCAATTCAGAAACAACACTGCCTCCATAAACATACAGGCACTCACTATATGGCTTTGGCCAGCAAGGAAGGAGGCAAGGAGAACAAAAACAAAAAGTCTGCTGAAGACACAAACACACTGACTCCACAAAATGGCAGTTGCTGCATGGCCAGCAAAGAAGTAGGAATGGATAACAAAGACAGAATGACTGCCTACGACACTCTTGACACACACACTGGTTCGACAAACTGCCCAACATCACTGTATTGCCACCAAAAACAGAGGCTTCCAGAACAAAGACAAAATGGCCACCTATGACAAAACACACAGTGGGTTCAGAACATGGCTATTATTATTTGGACAGCAAAGAAGGAGGCATGGAAAGCCAAAAGAACGTGGCTTCACTACTCTTGTGGAGCCACTTCCTCACTCTCCATCAATAAAACCTTGCAAGTATTATACAAATATACACCCAGAATCTGACTGGGCCTATCTGAGGGCCTAATACTTCACTAAAAGAGCAACATCAATAATGTCAACTGCACAGCAAAATGGAAATATTGAGAACACTTAAACAATACCACAAGCAAAAATAGCACAAGGCAACAATTACTGACGGCAAATACGTTTAAAAATTGAAGAAAAACTCTCAAATTAACCAACTCACATAAACACACGCAAGCAAAACTGGTAGGCAAGAACATGGGGAAGAACAACAAAAAATTATATTTGTGTCTTGACTCCTGGAGCCACCCGACCCTACCCTCCAGTAGTGACATACACACAAAAAACAACCTAAATTCGACATGAAGGTAACGCCATTCACCAGCCCCTAAAGTAATTTTTTTAAACAAGAACACGCGGAGGGAGAATGTGAAAAATATATTAGAAAATACTACCAAGGCTACAGCAAACTATACCACAAAAATGTAAATACACAACAGCACTAAGACAAATCTGGGCAAAATTAGAAAAAACACCAGGAAAATTGGGAACTGTTCTTAACCCCAGGCTTCCACCATCCAAACATTTTCATAATCCCTTAATCTCATAAGGCTTCCTGCACCCTCTCTAACCTAGATTTTAGGCCATCAGCATCAATAAACAAAATTAAAAAGCCAGAAATGCATCAGAAATAGTGGTGCCTGTCAACACAAACAATTTGCAAATAACTGCATTGAACTTACTTGAGTTCCAAAAAATAGTCAAGATTGAGCAGGCGCACCCCACGCCTAGGGGAGGGGCGCCCTTAGTAGCGCCACTGGGCTGAGCCTCCAGGACCCTGAAAAGGGAGGGTTGGTTATGGAAAGGCTGGTTGTGGTGATGTCATCAGGAGGAGGCACATGAAAATACAACATAGCAGGTATTTAAGGCTGTGCCCGGGGTGTTTCATCCTCTTTGTCCCTTCAGACCACAGCAGGGCTACAGATGCATCGTCGATGGAGAGAGAAGTGTCCGGTTGGCGGCCGGCGTTGTGTGGCAAGCTGGGTTTGAGGGGGCCGTGGCGTAGTGTGTTGCCCTCTTAAAGGGCTTCTTTAGTAATGGAACGTTTATGTAAAATTGGGGCGCCGCTCTAGAGGAAGCCACACTCTACACATCCAATGGATATAGCCTTGGAGGAAACCGGGTTCTGTCCATTTGGGAATGAGTTCATGTCGGTGCTTGGTCGGATGGGAACCGACTTCGGGTCTCGGTCGCAACGCTCGCCATCCTGTGGCTCTGGGCGGGTCGCGTGGTCTCCCTGTTCCTGCTGGGAGTGGATGAGTCCGTCCGTAAAGAGGATTGTGATCACGTGTCGCGCTTTGATGCTTTGTATTGACTGCATAATGGGCGTTTCAATCATAGATGTGGACCGCACGGAGTTTGCTGTGCAGGGACTACAGATATGCCCTTAAGGTACAAAATATACTTGTTAAGGGACCGCTCGGGTAGCGGAGAGTGGTTAGTGTGGCCTGGGACAGCATCGTCCTTCCACCGAGATTGTTGCATCGAGGTAGGTAGGTGAGGCTGTTATTTATATCTTTGTTGCTGTACCTACGGGTGGAGAGTGCGCGAGTGTAGGGGGCATGGCGTTGCAGTATGGGTTTCAATTCTGACAAGCTGCAATGTCTTTGTTGCGGTCCCTGATGAGAGGAGAGCGCGCCTGAGGCCTCAATGTGCTACAACAACAATAACAATAACAGTTGCATTACTTGACATCCAGGGCACCGCATACCGCACCGGCCCACTGGGATACCTGAACACATGCAGCATCCCCTAGATTGTACTCAGTCCATACATTGTGGGTTAGGGCAGTAGAATCAAGGACTACCAGCAGGTCAATCCCTCCTCCCTGCCTACCCACCCAATGCACACATGGAATCTACCCCCTCCTGGGGTCCATCGAATAGCTGCACCTCTATTGTTAACTGTCAGCGCTCCACCACAGGGTAAGAAGCTCCCCGGCAAATAAGCCCTCGCCATCCCTGGCGCTGATTTGGCTCTGCAATAGGTCCCAACATTACCTGTATAGAACTCCTGCCCTTTGCCTACGGATGTACCTTAAACCTACCGAATAACGCCTAAATCCTGAGTGGAACCAATTGCTCCAATTATGCTCCTTGTGGAATTTGGTAAATTCCTTATAGTGAGTTGTCATTTGTTCAGCTATTTAAGAATGTATTTTTTGTTTTGACCGGAACACCCCTGGCCCATACCGCTGGCATTATCCATCCGCAGGAAGAAGCTTCCCCTTCTGAGAACATCTTGCGCCCATTAATATGACCCCCACAGAGCAGAGTGTGCCAGCATCCATTTAAGTCCAATTTCTCCCCCCACCAGGGGAGTACCTGCTTCTTGTTACATTCACTGTGCAACATGATGTAGCAGGGATTGCAGACAAAAGAAGAATAAGGCTTTCCCTCCAAAATCCAAATACAAAATGACCAAGAGCTGGACAAAGGATAGAGAGATATTTGCTTCTGTATTTATAGTAGCCTCTATGGTACCTCCTCTGTGTAAACAAAAAGAAAAGATGCTCAAAATGCACTTGTACAGTCCACACGAATAAAATAGCTAATGCTGAATAACGTTTATAGCTTATTTAATTTGTTTCATTATTTCATTGGTGTCCACGTAAAAGAAATGCTGTGCACGTTCGGATTGATTGTGTTGCTGCAATGCGCCGGCCAATTGTTCCAATGCTCCAGCAATAGTTTTCTGACGAACGGACATCTCGTTCTTGTAAGATGGTGAAATGGAATATTCTCAGTAATTACACGTAAGTTACACAATGCGAAATTTCAGAGACCAAAACCAAATCACACCTGAGTAAATAAAAGTACACCAGGGCCTACAAATAACCGCATAGTAGCCCCTAACACCTCCTATTCCTGAACTCTTAAAACTGCAAAATCACCCCGTAATGCTATCCTTCCCTTTACCCTACAAAACCCGTACTATTCCTTCACACTTTTATTCCCTGAACCCTCTAACTAACACTTACTGCGACCAATCCTTTAATCCTACCATCCCCTTTATGCTACCCTTCCCTGAACACTAAAATCCCTCGCTACTCCTTTATGCTACTCATCTCTTAAATCTAACAATCCCGAACTACACCTTAATTCTGCCCTTCAATGAACCCATAAAACCCTAACTACTCATTAATGCCTCCCTTCCCTTCCCTGAACCTTAAACCCCCTTACTTCCCAATATAGCCACCATTCCCTGAACCCTAAACACATTACCTCTTAACACTACCCTTTCCTGTACCTTAAAAACCCCTTACTACCCTTTTGCACTATCCATCTCCAACCCCTAGAAGCCTGAATCACCACTTAATGCTACCCTCCCCTCAACCCTAAAAAAATGCATACTACCTCTTAATACTACTATAGTCTGAACCCCCGTATACACCTTAGCGTTACCCTTCCCTTCATCATGAACACTGCTTATTAGGCCTCCGCCTCCTTCCCCACATCACAGTAAAGTAAACTCTCTCTGCCTTACATCACAGTAAAGTAAACTCTCTCTGCTTTAGCACGAGGATGCCCCCAGAAAATTTCAATTTTTTCATTTTATTTCCACAAGATAATATTATTGCACGCTGTTTATTCTGCGACAAGGTGAAATCTTTATTCCAACTAACTCAGTTTCGACAGGGGCAGATTAATCTTTTCTGTGTTATCCTTGAGATTGGTCGATGTATTCCGAGGGGGCCTGTTTATGAATTGTATATGAAGTTTTCCTTCACAGGGGCGCGATTTAATATGTTACTGAAAGGGGGCGGTGGTTCTTTTTTCTCCGGCTGGAAAACTCAATAACGTGAAGAGGGAAGAGTCAGGTATATTAAATCTGTGTTGGATCACTCGCCATCCAGATATTTGCGTAGTTTGCTGGTTAAGGTCTGGACTCCAATTGATCTTTCTCAAATTTGTATCCAATTTCGCGAAAGCATAATTGAGATAGATTTGAGCTCACGGTTTTAAAATATTTTCCTTTATATTTACAATTTTGTCTGTAATAGATATAATATTTTTTTCTGTGTTTTTTTTTACATTTATCCAGACTTATTTTTTGCTTAACAAAAAAACGAAATTGGACATAGTATGTTGCCACTTCTACTTGATGGATAAATGAAGACTCACAATTCTAGGTATGTAGGGTTTACTGCACTAAGTGCTCGTGCACAACAAAACAATACAATCACAAGAATACTTTTATAGTATGTTGACTCGAACTTATGGCAGTTGTCCAAGCTTCATATAAAAGCTGTTTTTGTTTACTTCACTGTTACCAATATGCACAGCTATTGGTTTGCTGATTACAAATGACAGTATGCAGAGACACTCAAAACAAGCATTTCCAAAGCAATCAGTCTCGCATTTGGGAAAGTTAGAGCTATTGGCGTTGCAAATCATATTGTTGTTTTACTTATGTTTTTTGTTTTCAGTGGAGTGGATGTATGTTGTTTGTTGTAAAATTATGTGGGTTAAATTGAAATTGTTAGTTGTGGAATTGTGTGTGGTGTGTAGTGTATTTGTGTTTTGGAAATATGTGGTATTGTGAATAGATAGAGCTGAGAGCTGTATACAATAGAAAGTAAGATTGAGAGTGATAGGCAGTTCATGTATGAAGTGGTGAATTAAATCTGGGAAACAGCCTTTATATCTCAGCTCGACCCACGCTGTGCCTTAACTGCGCGTTCTGAGCCACGGATGCGTCTTTACAATGCATTTCTTTATCACACAAGATGTCAACCACTTGCCTTGCCAAAAGGGTTGTTGGATTGATGTTGGACTTTCAGTCCAACACTTTCCCTACAGTTGCACAGACTGGAGTTGGAATAGTAAATTATACTATTACAACTCCAGCACTTTCCCTAAGGCACGTCGTTGTAACAAATTATGTGGTAAAATGGAATGTGTTGTAAACATACATTAGTTGTTTGGACCACGTTATTTAGGCAGGTGTTGTCTGGTACTGACATGCCACAATGAAATCTAGATAGAGTGTGTGAGAAAGAGAGAATGAAGGGCAGAGAAGGTTAAAGACGCATAAAGAGGTAGAGCTTGTGTAGGTAGAAGATACCAAAAGAAGTGGAGGAGAGGGTGTGTTTTAGGTTTGGATTTTTGAAAAGTTATGGTAAAGCACCTGTGCTGAAAGACGTGAAGTGAACCAATATGAGAAATACTGGATGAGTACAGTCGTATTGCATTCGAATTATGTGGATCGTAATTATGTGGTATTGAGTGTAGTGAACTTAGGTATAGTGATATTGTGTGTCATGGAGTGGTATGTATTGAATGGAATTATGTGGCGTGGAGTTGAATTATGTGGGATTTAGTGGTGTGGTTTGGATATATGTGGTGTGTAGTGGTATTTTGTGTTGTGGAGAGAAATTGTGTGTTGTGGAATGGAATTGTGTGGAGTTGAATTGTGTTACATGCAATTGTGTGGCTTTGAGTGAAATTATGTAGAGTGGAATTCTGTTGCATGGTGTGGATTATATGTATGTGTAGTGTTTATATGTGGGATGGGGAAAGTTTATGTGTAGTGTAATTATGTGGTCTGGAGTGGAGTTTATGTATGTTGTGTGGTATGGTACTGTATGGCATTGGATTGTGTGGTGTGACATTGTGTGGCATGGTGAGGAATTATGTGGAGTGTAGATGTGGGGCTCGCTGGGGAGTTGAATTTTGTTGAGTTCAGTGTTTTGTAGCTTTGTGGATATATGTGCAGTGTAATTATGTGGCGTGAAGTGTAATTATGTAGGTTGGAGTGTAATTATGTGTAGTGGAATTATCTGGAGTTGAATTGTGTTGAGTGGGGTGTAATGTTGCATGCAGTGGTATTATGTGAAGTAGAATTATGTGTCATGAAATGGAGTGGAAAATTGTGAAGTTGAATTTGATGTATTGTAATTATGTGGCATGTATTGGAATGATGTGGAGTTCAATTGTGTGGTGTGGAATTATGGGATGTAGAAATGGTTTGCATAGTGGAATTATGTGGTGTGCATTTGTGTGTTGTAGAATTGCAGGGCAGTTAATTGTGTGGCAGTGTATTTAATTATGTGGAGTTGAATGCTTGTTGTCATCATAAGACAGATGAGACCGTAGCGCAGTCTGCATCAGTTGGCAATATTCCCAGTGATCTCAGTAGGCCTTAGATTGCTGTTGACTTGGAAGGAGCTTGCAAAAAATGTGATTAATTTATTTGCTGTGAACCCCCACGCTTGTGGGCCAAAAACAAACACGTGGAAAACATTGCGCCAAAGGTTAGCAACTTAACCCAAAGGTATTAGAGTGCCTCGGAGGAGCAGCAGTTGTGTTAAAAAAGGACATTTTTTTGTAGGCACAAAAACGTCAAAGACACATACACATTTACAGATATACAAGATGCACACAGATACACAATGTACACCAACTGAATGCACATATAAGAAGCACATAATGTTCCCACACACACACAAAAACACACAAACACAATGCACCTAGGAGAAGCAGCCCCAGGGCACTGTAGTTTCCAAGCAAGGCCTGAGTGTGGGGGGCTGGCTTAGAAGCTCTGCACGCTCTACGGTGCGGTGTGTCAATTTTATAAAGCATGAACGTACCCTAAAGATATTACAATGCTTCATATTAAAACCAGTTGTACTATATGAATTACAGAAGGACATATTTTTTTGTAGTCACGTGGTGATTAAGTGAGTTTGTTAGAACCACAAAAGGTTTAGCTTTACAGCAAGAATTAAAGCCCCATATCATTGTAGCACCATCAAAGGATCAAATCCCAGAGGCACACGGTACCATATTATCATAACAAAAAAGCTGCACATGTTCTAGCCAAGAATAAAGCAGCACAAGTTTCATGAAAACAGACATAGCCTTTGATTCTGATCCTTATCTCATCTGTGTTGTCACCTTCCTGCAGCAACCATAAAACGCCTTGTTAGTAGTGTGAACACTTGCAGTAACCTCTGCTTAAGAATATCAAAAGGCTGCCTCTCACAGAGCAATAAACTGAACCCTCCTGCATCACCTTTCTGAAACAACTGCATTTTGTAAACATTTGTATAGGCATGAAAAATGCTGTAAACACACAATAAGGTACACAAGCATACAGACTACACACACACATTCAACGCTCCAACTGATTGCACACATATTACATATGTACCCAGATAATATGGACACATTGTTTTGCCCCACACATGACAATTCACAAATACACAATATAACCAGCAGCAGCAGCAACAGGGTGCTACAGTTTATAAGCAGGGCCTGTGTGTAGGAGCTGGCTTTGAAGCTCTGCACACACACCGTGGTGCTGCTTGTCAATTTTATATAGCATGAACTTAAACTAAAGACATTACAATGCTTCATATCAAAACCAGTTGTATAGCGCTTTATATGAAAGTCAGTTGTGAAAACATTGTTTGCACTTTTGCATGTGGGAAACATTGCGCCAAAGGAGTGGGGAGCTAACTTACAATGCTTCATATGAAAACCAGTTGTTTTACAAAAGGACATGTTATCGTGAATTTAACTTAAATATATTTACAGTGCTTCGTATAAAAACCAAATGTACAGCGCTTTATGTAACAAACTGTTATATTACAAAAGTACATCTGTTTTGCACGAGGTTTGGGGACCTAACTTCAAAGCTCTGGACACGCCGCTGTGCTATGTGTTAATTTTATATACCGTAAACTTAACCTAAATATATTACAGCGCTTCAAATGAAAACCATTGAAAAATAAACATGCAGGCATGCGCCAGGGTACTGTGTTGTCAATTTTATATTGCAAAAACGTAATTTAAAGATTTTACAGCGCTTGACATGAAACCAACTTGTATAGCACTATATATAAAAACCAGTTGTATTGCAAAAGGAATTGTTTTTTGCACATGTAAAACATCGCCCCAAAGGTGTAGGGAGCTGGCTTAAAGCTACGAAAAAACAATGGATCTTGCTAGCTGTAGGGCACAATATCACTTGGGGTAAAACACGAAGCTAACTACAAGATATATGTTACATTCACAAAAATTGAATCAGGCCTTAGTCTATGTGAAAACAGTGCACTTTGAAGTTATTTATTAATCAAATTACAACAACACTTGTTCTTTCTTATGAAAATACATTCCTTTATTCTGATTGATCATTTTTTGTATACTTTATAATTTTGTTATATTTTAATCCCATATATCGGATATATATTTCTTTTTTCTATATGTATTTTTTATGATAACTCTTTTCCAATATTGTGCATCTTGATATTTATGTATGTAAAAAACTATTGGAAAAAACTATATTAAAAAGTACATATAGAAAAAAGAAATATATATCTGATATATGGGATTAAAATATAAAAAGATTATAAAGTATACAAAAAAAGAACAATCAGAATAAAGAAATGTATTTTCATAAGAAAGAACAAGTGTTGTTGTATTTGATTAATAAATAACTTCAAAGTGCACTGTTTTCACATAGTCTAAGGCTTGATTCAATTTTTGTGAATGTAACATATATATGCCCACCTCACACGTCATATTTCTGCTATGAATTAGCGTGCACTAGTGGTGTGAGGAACACTCGTCCGCTCTGTATATGTGCTGTGCAGGATGCCTGTGCATCAACTGTGCACAGAGCATCACGAACAGGTGCGTTCTTCCTATTCCCTCAAGTGCAGCTAGCCTGAAGGACTTTATTTTATTGCAAGTCTACATTTTGACCAAGGAAACAGGAGAACAAGTGTAAAAGGGACACTAGCATCACTTCTGTGCCACAAGGAAAGGTTAGACCTGGAACACATGTTGTATATCTTCTGACCGCATTGCACACGAACCATGTGCGCCTAAACATACCGCCTCTGCAGCCTGGACCCCTCGTGACACTGCATTGAATGCTCAACTAAACTTATGTCATCCACCAACTATGAGCGCGTAATGAGCAGTTAAATCCAGGGGTGTAACACAGGCTCTAGGGGGTCCCCAACCCTTCATGGGGTAGGGAGCATTCAGACCAAAGTCAATGATTATCAATGAGATATGACCAGGGCCCATTATCACAGTCTGCAGGAGGCCCCGACATGTTGTGTTACACCACTGGTTAAATCTACACTCGATGGGAGGATATTTTCGGAAACATTAGGTGGCAATATGTATGCCATGGGATATTTCTGTACACAATAGTCTGACATAAACATTGCAACATGTCAATCACATATTTACTTGCAAATGTCTTGGTGTTAATCACATAGAAGAAATGCAGTCCTATCTGCACAAGTAAATTTAACAGGGGACCACTTAAGCATGGGCGGAAAATCCGTTCCGCTCGCGGATTTTCGGTAAATTCGCAATCCGTAAACTCTCGCGAATTTACCGAAAATCCGCAAATTCGCAGCAGCGGATTTTTTTTCTTGGTGATACAATATTGCGGCGTGCGGCGTTCACTTACCGTCATTCAGAGTTTGCCGAGTTGTTTTTCTCGATATTTTGCGAGTGCTGCGCCATTTTGGATCTTGCTGCGGGATCCCGCGGGAGTTTGGCGATGGATCGCGAGAGTTCGCAATTGCGAATATGTAGGTGCGTGCGGCGGGCAGCAACAATCTCGCACTCGCGAAATTACAAAATTTGCAATTCTGCACAAGAAATCCACTAGCAAGCAGTATAGACCTTCTGAAAATGATGATTTTTATCATAATAACTCCTCAGGTTGACATATGCCTGCACTTTTTGGGATTTGAGGCCTTTTGACTTTCTTTGGATCACTTTTGGATTAGAAATCAACTTTCACAAGTAAGTTTGTTTGGGGCATTACAGTTGCTATTCTGCAGAAAAACGAGTTTTGCAAAACTGAAAGCACTCAGCAGGTGCAAAAGTTCACTCATCATTAGTAACCATTCCCTGTAGTGCTTCCTGACTGGGGCCCCTCCAGAGTTCAGTTGCCTATGTTTGTTTGGGGCATTACAGTTGCTGTTCTGCAGAAAAACGAGTTTTGCAAAACTGAAAGCACTCAGCAGGTGCAAAAGTTCAAACTCATCATTAGTAACCATTCCCTGTAGTGCTTCCTGACTGGGGCCCCTCCAGAGTTCAGTTGCTAGTTGCAACAATTCTATGACCCTGCTCTGACCCTCACAGCAGGCTCATAGAATAGCTACAAGTAGGCCACAAAGGTCCTGGAAAAAAAATTGCACTGCAACAGAAAGCAAATTACAGATAAGGAAGCAGGTGCCAGACTGGAATTTTAAAACAGTGACACATTAATAAATCAACCCCAAATTAATTCATGTCAGTTGAAGCAGGGCAGGTGTGCTTGCTTTTCCCCCCCATAATCTACAGTGATGAACCAGAAGGTGGCATTGAAGTACCAGAGGGTGGCATGGGTGAAACAGGGTGGCAGTGGTGAAACAGAGGGTGCTGTAAACCTGTGATGATGAACCAGACGTAGAAACAACATAGTCGCAACCGTTGCGAGCCGACAAGTAAGTTCGCAATTGCGAACTGGTACAAAACCCTCGCGAACTGGCAGAAACCCTTGCGAACACAAAAAAAAATCTGCAAATTCGCGAGAATTCGCGGATTTTGCGGATTGTGAGTTCGCAAATACGCAAATTCGCGAACGCCAGATTCGCAAAATTTGCCCATGCTTAGGACCACTGTCTGGTGTTTGGTTAGAGGATTTGTTAAAAGAACTAACTGGGCCGTCTTCTAAACCCGGCTGGTAAAATCCAGTAAGTTGTGGCAACAGTCAAGAACAAGCATTAAAAATGCAATAGGTCTCGCCTTTTATTAAGTTAAAGCCATTTGCTTTGCTATACAATACCGTTAGCAAAGCAAATGGCTTTAACTTAATCAAAGGCAAGACATATTGCATTTTCAATGCTTGTTTACTGTATCCGAGTGCTCCTTTTCAGGGTAGAAGTCAAAATGTCAGGTTCTGTCTTCTGAGGCAGATTGGTGTTTACTTTTCTTTTCCTGACTTCAAAGTTAGAGAATGTATTTGACAATCCTGCTAAGTAGCTATGTAAGAGTGCAGGGTGTAAGATGTTATTTTTTCTAGCACACAACAAAAATGAACAGTGCTGATACTTCAGAATATATCAAAATTACGAAAGGAGAAATTAAGCACCTTTTTTTGTAATTCTGTAATGTGGTGGAAACAAATATTTGAATACACCCAAAATATATCAATGCATAATACATACATAATAGGTGATGACTTTTCAACACATTGTCGTCTGTGTGCAGTAAAATGGTACGTATGTGCAAATTCAATGGTCCTTTCAATTGAAAATATGTTGCCTGTAATTGCTGTGTCCCACCACACCATGCAAATCCTCACTACGCCACTTCACTTAACAACTCTCCACTATACAACACTCGCCTTCACTCAATGCCCTTCAACTCTAGGCCATTCCACTCCATTTTACACAACTCCACTCTACAACATACCACTCCACGCTGCGCCACTCCACTACAAGACACTCTACGACATGCCACTCAACTCCAAGCCACTCGACTCTATGTCACACACTCCCTGACGCAACACTTTACTCTATGCCACTCTACTATACACCCCTCCTCCACTCTATGCCACTTACTCAACACCAATCCAATCTATCACACTCCACTGGAGTCTAACTCTCCAATCCATTCAATTTCAAACTACCCCACTCCACTTCCCTACAACCTACCTCAATCATCTCCACTTTCATAATCAACCCCACTCCACTCCAATCTAACCCACTGCACTCCGCCTAATCTACCCAGAAACACTCCAATCTACTCCACTCCAATATACCCAACTCCACTCTACCAAACTCCACTTCAATCCAATCTAACCCAATATATTCCAATCCAGCTAAATCCACCCACTCCATTCTACTCCACCACACTCCAATCTACCCCACTATACTACACCAAACACCAATCTATCCCATCCCACTCTAATCTACCCCACTCCACACCATTTCAGTCTACCCGACTGCACCACTCTCCACTCAACTCTACTCCAATCTACCCCAATCCACTTTACTCTAACTCCAGTCTAACCCACTCCTCTCCAATCTACTCCAATTCACCCCACTGTGATCCAATCTACCCCAGTCTATCCCACTTTACCCTACTTTATTACAATCTACCCCATTCCACTGCAATTTACCTCATTCTACCCCACTCTATTCCAGTCTACCCAATCCACTCTAATCCATTCCAATCTGCCCCCTCAACTTCACTACAATCTACCTCAATCATCTCCACTCCATTCTACTCCACTCCACTCTAATCTACGCCAGTCTCCCCCATTTTGTTCCAATCTCCCATTCTCTAATCCTCCCAATCTACCCCACGCCGATCTACCCAAATCCACTCTACCCCACTCCAATCCACCCTTTTGTACCCCACTCCACTCCAATCTACCCCACTCCACTTCCCCAATCTACCCCGCTCCACCTCAATCAACCTAATCCAATCTACCCTAAGCTTACCTACTCCACTCTAACCAATATACCCCACTCCAACCCACCCCAATCTACCCCACTCCAATCTTCCACAATCCATCCCATTCCTTTCTAATCTACTCCCCTCAGTTCTACCCCACTCCACTCAATTCCAATTTAACCCAATCTAACCCAATCCAGCTAAATTCCCCACCCCACCCCACTCCTTTCTAACTACACCCCACCCCAATCTACCCCACCTCAATCTACCCATTACCATTCCAATCTACCCCAATCTACCACAAATCACTCAACTCTGCCCCAGTGCACTCGACTCTAACTCCAGTCCAAACCACTCCTCTCCAATCTACCCAGACAACTCCACTACAATTCAATTTACCCCAGTCTATCCAACTTCACTCCAATCTACCTCAATCTATCTGACTTCAAAGTAATATACCCTGATCTACCCACTTCACTATAGTCTACCCCAGTCTATCCCACTCCATTCTAGTCCACCACAATCCACTTGACTCCACCTCAATCTACCCCTCCACTTCACTACAATCTACCTCAATCATCTCCACTACAATCTACCCCACTCCACTCCAATCTAACCCACTTCATTTAAATGTACCATATTCTATTCCGCTTAATCTACCCCACTCTAATCTACCCCAATCTACTCTATCCCACTCCATGCCACCATAATCTATTCCACTCCCATCCAACCTACCCCAATCTACTCTCCCAATCTACCCCACTCGACTCCACCAACATCCCCCCTATCAACCCCACTTGAATCCTCCCCAATCTACCCCATTTCACTCCAACCCCACTCCAACCTACACAAGCTACCCTACTACAATCTACCCAATCCACGTCACACCACTCCACTTCAATTTACCCCCCTCGACTACAATCTATCTCAATCTACTCCACTCCAATCTACCCCACTATAATCTACACTGCTTCAAGCTACCCCAATCTACCCCAATTCACCCCACTCTACTCTAGCCCAATCTACCTCACTCTACTCTGCCCCAGTCTACCCCACTCCACTCTACTCCAATATACCCCATTCCGATTTACCCCAATCTACCTCACTCTAATTTACCCCACTCCAATCTACCACAATCTACCCCATCCCACCCCAGTCCACATTACTAAATTTTAGCCATGCTGAACAGCAGCCACACTGGTGTACAACATGGCTAAAACACATTGTGTTTGTCCATTGAGAAGCGGGTGGGGCGTACATGAGGGAGGAGGCCAAAAGCAGCAAGACACAGGACAACAAGCCTAGGATGTGCCCTTGATGTACTAAAGGTAAAGGAAGGGGTCATCACATGCTGACGACATAGAAGCATGACTATGTAGACTGTTTAAAGCAAAACAAAGAACAATAAATAAAACGTAGTATGTGGCCGAGGTCCCCTCGTATATCAAAAAGCTGTGACACATTGACCACATAAAAGCAGGCATATGAGAAATGTTTAAGAAACCCAGAATGTGGCAGTAGTGCACTTGCAAAGACTGGTTAAAGCTAAAGTATAAAGTAGATCCCACAAAAAAAGCGGTGGAAGGACACTAGTATTTGGGCCATGCTCCAGTGTGAGGGTTCAGCAGGTCATGCCGTCACATGCTGACCAAATACAAGCAGCCATATGAGAGTGACAATGAACCCAACCAATGGTAAATTATGGGCAGGATGTAAGCCCACTGACAGTCAACAAAGGGTCATATTGACAAGGAATTAACACCACTGGAAACTTTTTCTGACGTTCTGGTGGTGTTAAGTCCTTTGCCTTATTTACATGGCAGCGTTAAGCACCACTTTGTAAATAATGCCCTATTCACGCAGTACTTACTATGAAAGGGGCGTGCAGTGGGTGTTGCAGTGGGCGTTCCACCGTAACGCCCATTGCTTTTTGACACTGCCCCATATGTAAAAGGTATGGGGAAGTGTCAAAAATACTGTCAGGGAATACCTGGTCTTAAGCAGGCAATATGAGGGGAAATGTTTTATTTCTCCTCATATTTTGCTCTTTTTACATGTGCTCCATTCTACAGCACACATAGATAGAGCTAATCGGCTGTAAAGATTGTTTATGGGCAGAAAGGCGTCCCTTCCTGTACGTAAGCAATTGCTCTAGCAGCGCAGGCACCCTAGCAAAATGGTGCTAGGGTGCCTGTGCATGCGCTAGGTTCCTGCGCTGGTGCTAGGTTCTTGCGCAGGCACTAGGTAGCGTTTTTAGCACCAGCGCTAGGGGTATCGCAGGGGTGTGTCGCATTCTTGTGAATACAGTGTATCCCTGCTTTGGACGTGGTGTTACCATTTTTGATGTAACACCGCGCTCTGCCACTCTCTTGTAAATATGCCACACAATGTCTTGGAGAGACAGCGCTTGCGCTGCCTAGGTGAGACCTAAAAATGTACAGTTAGGATGCAATGGCAGCAAAAATCATTGCTCTGTCATCACCTGAGTGTATGCAGCATTTGTTTCAGGTAGTGGCAGCTGATTATGGCCTTAGTACTATTTTAGAACGTTCACAACTGATCTTATTTTGTTATTTTATGTTATATGGTTTTGAGTAACCCATTCTTTGAAAGTTCCTTTGTTTCTTTGTGCTTTAGTTAGTAATAGGCAGGTTAAAGTCTCCCTCTGAATTTCAGCCCTGGAATATATGCCTGGGGGTGTCACAGTCCACCTTCGCCGATTACGTGTGGGTTATGTGATTTGCAGAGTGGGTGTTTATCTTACAATAGTGTTATGCAAGGGGCGAATCATGAGACCCTCCAACCTTACAAGTGTGAGAGTTGTGGGTTATTCTTGAGGGGTGCTCTGGAGGGGTGGTTTTGGTCTTGCGTCCCTCCACCTGTTCTGGTTCACTTATGATAGTATCCTATGGCAGGGGCAATGGATCTCCTGCCCACAAATGACATATGTGTTGATGTTTCAAGAATCTTCGTAGAGAGGTGTTTGTCCTGCTTCTGTTTCTTGTCTGGTTTGTATTGGGAAAGCCACTGGTATTTCATTTGCCAGTGGCAATACTTTTCCCCAGTCTGTCATGTGCCAGTGTACTGGCAGTAGCCCAGCAGACTAATACCAGTAAGACTTCCTCTTTAACTCCGATGGCGTAATTACTACGCTTTCCTCAAAGGAGACGCATGATGATAGGTGCATTGTGAGCGGTCGGGCATCCATGTTCCTTGTAGACAGGGCGTTAATCGTGTCTGTTATAGATTGAGCCTGAGTTTGCAAAGTCAATAATGTTGTAATTGGGAGAGAAGTGGGATCGGGCCGATATTAATCACGCCCCATCCTCTTAAGCCATCCATCACAGTTGGTTGCGTTTGCTAAGCATCTCAATAAGGCAGTAAGGTTAAAGGCCACACTGAATCATGTAGTATTAATTACCGGCACCGTGGGACTAATTTATCAACTTTGCCACGCGACCGCAGTCCGACGCTTTTCAATGGAGCTGACATCTCTGTGGTCCCGGAGCGAATTTTGATTATAGGCTTGGTAATAATGCATTTTTATCTCGCTTTTCTTTCCCTACTCCCACCCCTCCCTGACTCCTATCAAACTCCCACAGTCCAAAGGTCTTAGACAAAACCTTCTCTGTCACTGTCTCACAGTGGTCCACTGGCCCAATGTCACCAAGTTCACCTGCGATCCAAACGGGTATTTTATGCACAGTCTGTGCATGGGGAGTTATATGCCCATACTTACAACGAGTCCGACACCGCTGTCTCAAGGTGCCTTCCTGATATGGGGCCATTTTGTCAGTAATTCTCTCGCCCTTGGTTCAATGAGAAAATATAGACTGAAAAAAGCAAAAACACATAAACTAAAAGATGCAGCCCGCAACAATAGTGTACATGAACATCTGAGTAGAAAAAATGTGCATGTAAAAAAATCTCGAAATCCACAAACACTCTCTTGCCATCTTTTGCTATAATACAACTAACGCTCTAGTAACATGTCAAATATGACAACGTTGGAGATTAATATTTGATGGTCGCATTTGGTGCCATGCTGATATGCTCCTGGGTGTATATCCCTTATGTTTGTTTGCAGTCTTCACGGTTGATGTATTTTTAATGCAATGTTTATTTCTGCTGTCTATATGTTCATGCTCATGTCCCGCTACTTTGAGCACTCGGGTAGGGTAGGCGCCCCCACCAGTGCCTGCCCACTCCCGCTGTCTCCGTGATCAGCATCGTTCAGTACCACGAGGCTATGTTGGTGGGCTGTCCGCCTCTAGGGACCCCCGCCACCTCCCCAACTCAAAACTATCCTGTCACTTTAATCGTGGCTTTCTTGTCGGTGGTGGGCTCAGATGTGAAAGATGTCTGCCGTGATCCTGCCGCGCCTGTCATGGCGATGACAGGATCGCTTCCGGGGTGAAAGAGACATGTGTCGGGAGCCGTTAGTAAGGATGCCTCGTCTGGCAGACCCGATCATGTGCAGGAGGGGATCAAAGAAGATATGGCAGGCCCTCCGCTCCAGGTGTCTGCAACCGGCCCCAGGACACAGCCATTGCCTCCTCGTCCATCCTCCTCGCGGCCCTTCTTGTCCCTTAAAGCCGTGTTGTGTTGATACCTACCTCGGTTACTCTAGTACATGTCAAATGTCTGATATTTAACAATATCAAAAATTAGCTGCTCTCTCCACATCGGAAGGGAACCGTGTGCACTGCTGTCTTCTGTTGTAGGTTAATTTGCCTACGCAGGTAATTACACATTCTCAGCGGTGTGTTTTATACTTTTACACCTTTTGGTGTACTTTAGCGGTCATTTTCTTAATACAGTCAAAGCGCCTGCTAATGAGATTAGGCCTCAGCAGGCGCTCTATGCGTAAACGCGCTCCACTTTCTTGCTACAAAGAAGGTCTCTTCGATCAAGATATTAACTTTATGCAGTGGTCGAAGTGGGGAAAAATAAAGTAGGAGAACTGTGGGCAGAGAATCAGGGGGTGGGAATAACCTGAGGATTGGATCAGTGGCGGAGTCAGAGGTGTGGCCAGAAAGAGCAAAACATACCAATTTTTTGTACGTTTGGCATTTCACTGACAGGTTACAGCTTATAACGTTATTTACTTCAAACAATGGATAGACATGTTTATTTGAGGTTTAATGTAGAAGGTATTTACATTGAAATACATTTGCAATGTGGGACTTGTTTCCAATCGCAGACTACATTTATAAGTGGAATCATAAGCCATTTGTCTCTGAGCCATGCAGTTTTTTTCTTCAGCACTTCTACTCCCTTCTTCTAACAATTTCTGAACAAAAAATTTGGGTTTAAATTCTATGACAGGAGGCCCCACAATGTTATGAACATTATAGAAGACAGATGATTGATTGATATTCTGTTCTACAGTGATGTGAGCACATCATTCATTACACTCCTCCGGGCCCCTGTCTCCAACAGAGGAGGGGGACAGAGCGTGGAGAGAGCATGGTGGGGGGTGCATTCCTCCAGAGCGCTCTTCCGTCAGATTATGCCTTACCTAGTCCTGTAAATATAATACACTTTTTACTCAACTCTGTGGTGCTCGTTTTATCATCCTAGCAAGGATGAAAGGGTGAGTGGCTGTGTCAGAGATTTGAACTTGTGACTGTGAGGCCCCATAAGGGTCCATGGAGAGGATGCATTAACCAACTGAGCCACCAGACCACGTTTCAAGTACATCTCTTTAAGAGAACCAATGTTTTAAGCTTTTGCACCCCACCTCCTTCATTTAGCCAGAGTTTTTACAGCTAATGGCAATTAGCAGAGCTCTCTCTCGTTAACAAAATTCACTGCGGACCGGAGGGAAATGTGGCATGGAAGCCATTGGCAGCCATCAGTTTGCTGCCAGGATCCAAGGGTTTGTTTATTGATGCAAATGAAAGCGTTGCCTCTCTTAGGAGGGATCGGAGCTTATGGAAGCATTTACAGAAAAGTTCTCATGTTAGCATTACACTGATGCAGAACAGGTAATTACTGCTGGACATCCAGATAAGACCTATAGTAAAGATAACTTGTCTTTAGGTAGCACTTCAAACCGCACTTCCGCATTTCTAAGCACTGTAAATAACAGGTGTCATTTTTTATGCAATTTAATGTTTGTTCAATTTTCCGCTGCAGGAAAAAACAGAACTTAATAGAAAATACATTTGTATTAGTTGGCGAGTGTTTAACTCGCTGAGCTATCTGACCAGATCCAAAGTGATTGTGTATGCATTCATGGCTTGTTTCGCAAAGCTTTCTTTCCTTTTTTTGCTATTTTAGTTCATTCATACGGAGCTCGGGATGATGTGAGGTCACTTTATCAAAATGAGATTGATTGAGACAAGATACATGATTTGGAGGATAAATAGTCCGACAATATTATTGAACAGTATTATGGTTGTTGTGGGTGTTTTGCTGTTTGCTGCTGCAAAGACGGGGTGGGGGGTTGTCTATGGTGTGTTCTGATGGGTGTTAGTATGTGTATATAATGGGGTGAGTGCTATTGTGCGCACAGATATAGAAAAATAGGGGCCTAATCATGACTTTCACTGTTATGGTGGGGGGGCAACCCCTCCTGAAATTACAGTTACAGCTTGTATCACCTGTGACTTCTGTGCGGATACCGGTTTTTGGCTCACAATGGGGAATAACATACTGAGTGCGAAAATACAGCACCCCTTGCTGCTGTTTTCCCACCATTACTTGGTCAAATGCCTGCTTTTGGCAAGGGGATCTGTGTCTTTTGGCAAGTGGAGCTGTCTGGGTTTTACTGTACTCAGTACTAAAACAAGTAAAGTAAAATCCTGTGATCGGCATACTACCACCACACCAGTTTTTTGGTGCTTCTCTTTAAGCTTTTGTCAAGGGCCTATCACGCAGTAACAGACATGCCCCTAAACCAAGTCAAACCTATTGGCTTTGCCAGTGCTTGTAACCAGTATTGGATATTATATTTTGTTGTGAATAATTGAACTGAAAAATTGTTCAGGTTTGAAAATATGAGTTAATTAAACCTTTGAAGATCTGCGGACGGGGTGGTAGTCTTCAGAGTGTCTCAAACATTCCCTTTCTTCCAGTCACATTACTTTACTCTGCAGTCTGTCTGCTACACACCTTCACCTAGGGCTTTAAGTGGGATGAAAAAATTAGGGGGGGATCCCTGAAATGTCACAGCCTGAATTAATTAAGGGGTTTGCTTAAACATGTGCACTAAAATTCCTCTACAGTACTCAGAACCACTATCCCACACATTTCCATTGAATCACAACGGCAACCGGCATACCAGAACATTTCTCTGTGTGCCTTGCAGCAGCGCTGAAGATTGAACAACCACAATTTCTGAACACTGTTTTGCCCCTGATAGGAATTCAGAGAAATGCACACTACCTTCAGCCATAATTCAATTTTGCCTGTTATAAACACTTGGATGCAACTCAGTTCGAATTATGCACTACACAAGACCAATATGCTGCCTGTAAAAAAAAAAAAGGTTACACAGCATCCTTGAACAAGCATTAAAAATGCAATAGGTTCGCCTTTTATGAAGTTAAAGCCATTTACTTTCTTATACATTACCATTAGCAAGGTAAATGGCTTTAACTTAATCAAAGGCGTGAACTATTGCATTTTCAATGCTTGTCTTCTTTTCCAGTAGGCGTCCCTCAGTCTGCGTGAGCCCGAAAATAAAGGGCAGAGGTGTTCAAGGGCGGGGGGCCACCAAAGCATCCTGATGTGACCATTGTATTGGTCAGAGTGAGGGGAAGGCAGGTAGCCTCGGTAGTAATGAGCTGTAAATCACTGCACAGCCGGGCCATCAGAGGTAGCCGTGTTTGCGTGCTAACCCAAGACTAATGGCCCTTTCAGCTTGCTTTGCAGGTCCCTGCCCCCAGATACAGAGGGGAAGGGGGAGGAGGCTTTGGGCACTGCAGAGGCTTTGCTCGATGTGCACCACACAGAGGACACAGCTGAATGCTAAAGTTATCATTTTTAATTCGGAACATTCCTGCCGTCCTGGGACGCTTTTTAAAAATAAAGAAGTAGGGGAAAGGACTGTTAAAATATTTCAAAGTAGAGGCACGCCATGCCCTGCCGTTCCCGCCCACTTCTACCACTGCCTTTATGGCCGTTTTGCCCGTTTTCTCGCTTTGCGGGTCAAACAAAGTTCTTGACCTGCACGCGTCTCCGCAGAATTTCTGATGTTTCTAGAGTGGTGGCGGTACTTAATTTGACCGTTGGGCGCGACCAGTTTGGGGACCGGCATTTATTTTTCTGCGTGAGATATTCCCGGAGAGTAAAAAAGAGAAAAACACACTAATCGAAAAGACGCAGGACGACAAAGAAAGAAAAAAACTGTCACAACCGGAGGAGAAAGCAGGGAATTGGAAGCGTCAGATGAAGATGCAGTGATGGGCAGATTTACAAAAACCGGCGCATCCCTGCATATCAGCAGGGATGCGCCAGTTATTGTGCGCTATGCCTCCACCACCATGGATGTGCCGCATTTACAATGCGGCTCACCATGGGGCAAAAACGGCACAGATGCGTCACGCATCTGTGCTGTAAAAGCGGCGCATTGCTGGAGTTGCGTCACAAGCGCGACGCACTTCAGCAATGCTCTGGGGGGCCCTATTGTGAGAATGCTGCGTCAATCCTTATGCCTGCTTCAAGCAGGCGCAGGGTTTTCGTGACGCATCTCCCAGATGCATCACGTTGTAAGTACCCCGAACCATGGCACATCTTTTGCGCCGCCGCTGCATCACAAAAGTGACTCAACTGTGGTGAAAAAGCAGCGCAAGGGGCTTGTAAATCTGCCCCAGAGTGTCTGGTAGTTTATTAAAGAGGCTGATGTTTAATTGCACCGGCCACTGACTTCTGAAAGGAGCTGCGGGCACCGGCGTTCACTCATGTACAAATTAAGCACTGACTGTGGTGGTCTCGGAGAACATGCAGTTTAGTTGCTATAGGTACATGTTAACAGGAAGCACTTTCCTAAGCTCTCCTTAGCAGAAGGATGGAGGAAATCTTGATAAAAATCCTGCTGAAATCCCCCCAATGGCTCAAAGCAGTGGGTGCTGCCCTACACTCCAAAGATGTCCATTGAACAGTCCATTGAACTGCCAGACCCGGATGTTAATGAACCAGCGGAGGAGGAAGCCAGGAGACAGTATGGATAGGAGACATCCTTAGATGTAGTCCCCTGAAAATGCCAAAATGGTTCTTATATGTGTTAGGAGTCCTGGTGAAGAACCAGGGAATCTTCCTGTTCCCAGGGCACACAAAAGTTGTTGTCCAGAGAGGGAAAGGATGGGGAAAAGCTGGACTGTTTCCAGATTTCTTTTCAAGAGATATCCCTTTCAAGGATTTGAGGAGAGGATGTGGTCTAAGGGCTAGGGCAGTCAACCTCAAATCTGGGGAACCGGATTCGAGTCCCGGCAACGATGCTCAGCATTTTGTGACTCTGGGCAAGTCACTTAATCTCCCCGTGCCTAACAAAATTTAATGTGCCCTTGTGTAACACAACTGGTGCTAATGTAAAGCGCTCTGAAACTCAATACCTGATACCTGCAGGTCAAGTTCGCGCAATATAAAACTCTGTAAGAAAAAAAAGGGATTCCATGAGGAGTTGTGCCAGTGGTGAAAAAGGATTCCCTTATGAAGGATTGTCCTCTCAGGGGCTCTATAAAGTCAGAGTAGGGTTCTCCTTCAGACCTGGTGCTTAGAAAGGCAGAGGTAGCTGTGAACAGGCCCATTTACCACTGAGTTTCTCTATCTGCTTCAATGTTTACACTACCTGGGTGGTTCAGTCTTTACTGAAAGATTCCCAATCAGTAGTGAATGGTGTGTATCAACCTGCCGACTGCACTCTGATGGCCTCTATCATGGAACAGTTCTCTAGAACAAAAGGGGCAACCCAGTAACGAGGGGACTTGGGCTTGACAGTAAATATGTAAAATGTGGTCCCCATGGGGGAAGTGTAGCCCTTGACGTCCATGGCAGTAGTACCAAACTGAGATAGAGATGACCTCTCTCAAGAGTAGGTTTTCAATTATGCGTTTAGTGCATTTATTTTTATGTATCTTCTCAGTCATGAATATGTACATCGATTTTAAGCGATTATTATGCCATAGTTATATGTTCTGTAATGCAAGCTGGCTGAAGGAGACAATGGAAAATGCTCAGTCAAGCACGATGTACTGAATATATTTTAAAAGAAATGAACATGAATTTAGATTAATTAAGCATCTAGCATTGCACCCGTTATTCAACTGTGTTCATTGGAAGGTGTTTATTTAAGCACGATGTACAGAAACCATTTAAAGAAGGAGCTTATTTTCAGCGGATCCACTTTAAAGTACTGTGCATTTCTTTCAAGATTCTGAAGGGCCTATCGCCTCCCTTACTGCGCCAACTTCTGTGCCCTTATATCCCGGGCCGCACTTTGCGCTCGCTGGACCAAGAATTAGCGGTAGCCCCTCGGTTCAAACTCAGTCCTGCGGGGGGCCGCTCTTTTAGGGTGCGGGCAGCCGCACTTTGGAACGCTCTCCCCTTGAAACTCCGGACCCTTGGCGACTTGCTTTCTTTCCGCCAGGCCGCTAAAACTCATCTATTTGCTGAGCTATGTTAAAATATCAACTCCCCCTTTTTTAATAATATTTTCTGTTTTCCTGTTGTGTTGTGTTCGCCACCTTGTCGGTGCGCCGGGACGCTCCTTCGCTGGAGCGGCCGTGCGCAATACAAATAGCACTAACATAACATAACATAACAGATGAGTTAGGCATCAAGCAATGCACCCGTTTTTCCTCTTGATTTTGTGATAAATACCCTTCCTGAAGTTATTTCACAGACCGGATTTTCAATTTCCATGTGTGCAAATGTCTGCCACAATTATTGGTGCTTCTTGTATATTTGACACCCTGATGATGACCCTTCTTTGAATAACTTATGCCCTGGGGTCGAAAGTCAACAAAACAACATACTTGGACTGTGTTTTTAAGAATTTGATGGTGGATGTCAATACTCGCTTGACGAGTATGGACTTCAAACACTCTATTATCCCTATCAGCCACATGTATATATTTTTGCAAATAGCTTGCATGCACTTTTTTCACTATTGGTCAGTCTCACAGTGCCATCACTTTATAGGAGCACCTTATCTTTTTAAAGATATAACTAAAGCATAATAATCACTAAAAATTGATATATAGATTCATGACTGAGTAGATACATAATAATAAATGCATAATTGAAAATCTACCCTTGTAGGAGGTTGTCTCTATCTCTGTTTTGATACTATTGCCGTGGAAGTTAAGGTTTACACTTCCCCGTGGGGACCACCTTTTACATATCCATTGTGGAACAGCAGGTCAGATTTATCTCTGACTTCATTGTTGACTCTTATCGTCCGCTGTAGTGGCATTGGAATCTTCAATAAAGGCCTATAGGCATTTATGGGTGGAATCTTGTCGAGTGGATAGTTCACAAAAGGCCCATCAAATGCATTTCTTCTACTTGGGCATCTTTAAAGGGGCATTTATCAAAGACATTAGCGATGGGGTCATATGCCTGCACATTCATTTGCCACATTATCACTCACAGGTGGAGGGAGTCCTTGTGATAGACTGCACCAAATGTTCTTTGTGCTCTAAGCTTCTAATTATTGCAAGTCCTACTCTCTCTAACACACTGCCAAGTTCTGTCCTGCCCCGCCTCCTACTTTAGGAGCCATAGGATTCGTGATTGGAGTTTGGAAAAGTCAGGAAGAAGTTTGGATGTGCAATGCTTTTACTTCCGGTGTTGGGACAGAGCTAATTCGAAGCATGATTGTTAAATATACGTTTTTTTTAACGTTTATGAGAATGACTGGAGTAGGTAAAATTGGTAAAGACTATGATGAGAAATTTTAGAACTCAGAGTAGTGAAGAGATTATATCAGTAATCAACTGAGTCAGTACGATTCACTGCACCAACCTGGGTCCCAGATCCGGGTCAATGATAGCTGCTAGATCTGGGATCCACACTGGATCCCTCTCTTACATGGCTGTGCAAGCCCCTCCTAAAACCTGCTGTGATAATAGCTGCTACGGGGTAGCAAGCTAACCCCAGACCTGCTTATCAGTCATGCCTGAAGAGGCAAACACAGGACAGCGACATACAAGGAACGTGTGAGTGATCTGGTCGGAGGAGACTGTTACTCCTGGCTAAACTGGATGTTAGCACAGCACAGTGGGAGTGATGAAGAATGAAGACCTCAGCTCAGGGAAGAAAAAAAGAACAGCTGAGGGAGGGGAAAAAAGCAGAGGGCGAATAAAAGGAATGGAGGTTGCTTAAAGGGAGACAAACTAGAGGTAGTGGCACTGAAAGAAGAAATATTGATTCTATTTCCCTCAATTCTACACTCACTTGTTCCCCATATTATCTTCCTGTACCCTCAATATGTTCCTCTATGTCTTATGTCTTAGGTTACCTGATGGCTCCAATCAGAGGTGAGGGGAAAATGAAAGTGTCCTCCTGCAGAATGTGATAAAAGGGCCACTGTGGCTCCCAGAAAACACACATATTATTTTGGCCTTTGGGTGAATGGGGGCTCGTTGAATGGTTCTGGGTCACCCTCTACGCTGCAGGTGCTACTGGGGCCTTCCTTACACCCTGTGCTCTAAGTCTTCTGCTGCACCCTTTCCCAGTCCAGTTTTCCATTCTACAAACCACTGTAATCTGCAAATGTAGGTAAACAGACTCGATTGAGGTGAACCAGGACTACAACGCCCAGAATACTTAGGCTTGCTAAATGAAAACCCAGTGAATGGTACACAGTATCTTGGGTGACACCGCGTCATTTTGGAGTCTTGGAGAGCCTCGTTGTTTAGGCCAACAGAATGTTTTTGTTTCATTCTTTTTTGTTGGAATTTATCTGACCCACGGCATGGGGCCACTGGGAAACAAAGTTGCTCTATTTATTTAGTAATTTGTTCACTCTCCTCTGGCCCTGCTTTTTTTTATCCCCCAATCCTTTAATTGCTATCTCCATGCTTTCCAGACTCCATGGTTCTGTCCCTCTCTCACCCCATCCCATGTGCACTTGTCTTTGATAACGAGATGCCATGTCACCCCGGCCAACTTCCGCTTCCAGCCTAGGCCTTTCCTTTTATAGACCAGTAGAATTCGGTTCTCCAAGTCCTAGTTCTATAAACCGAGGCATGGTCTCCCAGAACACACTAGAATAATGGATGAAACCTACTGACTGGGATACCCTCTACCCAGTGTCATGAAACCACCCGATAAACACAGAACCTTTTAATTCCTCCTTATAACCTCTCACTCACTTTCTGCTATCTTAGTTATGCTTCCCCCACCTCCTGTTCCACCCCTCCATATCCCCACGTGACTCTACTCACGCACGCTTCCTATCCTCATTGCTCCACTTCCTTGGCACGTGCCCTGCTTGCTTTTCTGAGGACGTTGCCCCTACACTATCCACCCTCCCCCTCCGGCCGCTGCAGCTCTGAATGATTACTTGTGACGTGCTTCTTCAGCACTTAGATGTTTTTAGGCCGCATAAATCAGGGTTGTGGCTAGCGGTGTGGAGAAGGGCCTGCCGCGTGTGCACAGGAGCTCCGGGTAAGACTGCTCCCTGCGCTGCCCCATGGCTTCTGTTTGCTCCATCACGCCAAATCGTTCACAATCACCCAAGGGAGGTGCTGAAAATGCATTCAATTGTATAATTTGGTTACATAATGAATGTTGCTCAGCCTGTAGTTATGGGTCACTTAAGCGCTAATCACGCGCGACCTTTGCTTCAACGCACTGATAATATATAAGGGTATGAACAGGGAAGTATGTCTTCAGTCAATCAGGGCATTATACCTCGGTTAATGCCCAATGCATATAGATAGATGTGGCGGACAATAGCGAGGCAGAGAGGCGTAGTAGGGATCTCCTTCTGATTACGCCTACAATCCCACTCGTATTAAAAACCAGAGTTTAAACTGGAATTCAGATTACAATTGGTGCGAAATTACCTCACAGGTGTGGCTTATTTTCACATTTTCCTAAGTAAAACGTGGCAAGTTTCCGAGGTCCAGGCGTGATATGCTGCTCCAGCTCAGGGCTTTTCTTTGGATTCTGGGACTGGTAGCCTTCTTTATTCCAATATAAAACAGGACTACAAATCCCAGAAGTCAAAGAAACATCTGGATAGGACAGCACATCATGCATGAATGAACCTGGTAAACGGGGCAGTGTTTGGAGGGCTGCCTTGGAAATGTTATGTTGGAGCTAGTGCAGGATCAGAAAGAGGTTTGATCGAAGATGGGCAGGCCAAAATACGAGCAGTATTGGAGAAAATGTATGAAAATGGTAGGGCTACGGCTACCAAAGTAACCCATGTCACGAAGAAGCCCCTTTTCTAACCCTAGGCTTTCACTTAGCACCTCAATGCATTCTGGGACTTGGAGTCATGTCTTTGCTCACACTGCTGAATGCTCATTTGCATAGTAAAAGTCCTGGAGTGGAAAAGATGTGCCCTTATAACAGAGCTTGTAAGATTAACAGGAGCATAACCCATAGACCAAGTCAGGACTGGGTAGGTAAGATGCAAATAGAACACAGTGTCCTGAAAGGTGGGAGTCGAAAGACAATTATAAATAGCATGCGCATAGCATTACTAAGGTGGACAAGAAGGAGAATACTCGTTTTTTAGTCAAAAGATAGTTATTCATCTTTATATGGTTACATTAGTTTACAAGGTCGGACGTATACAGTTAAGAACAGCACTGCATAGTTTGTAGTAATGACAACCACATTGAACTTGGTGCAAAAAACGTGCACAACAGTGAAAGTGGCGACGCAAGTGAAGGGTGGACAGCGTTGGTGGCGCACTGTGCATAAGGTGCAAAATATTTACAGTGAGTGGCTTAACGGCGCATGTCTATGTAGACCAACAGTGGTGTCAGTCCAGTCTCGCACTGTTCTTTTGGTGATGTACCACACCTAATGTTTTAATCAATATAAACAACCAATGTATCCAATCCTTGTCATTGATTTATTTTTTATTTTTTTCTGTGTAATTCATGTTATACGTCACATGTTTTTCAACAAACATTTTACATCATGATTGTTATATACACATTTGCTAAACTTATCACATTTACTGCTAAATATTCACAACCACATTTCTGATTCAATACACATCTTGATCATATGCCCAATGCATTTCGGCACCACCAGTGTGCCTTCCTCAGGGGCTATCACTCGTGAGAATGCTTGGTCAGCGTCTAAGATCACTACTCCATTAAAGTCAATCGACGAGTTCACTGTGGTTGTATGTCTTTGCTTTAACCTTTGATCGCTGTTGGTTTCGTGTATCTAAATCTTCGGGGCGTCTTACGTTGCACTAGGGTTTCAAGGTGGTGTGTCCAGGACACACCACCTTGAAACCCTAGTGCATCTTATAACAGAGCAGCATGGTCGCACAAGGGTGTGTACAAGAAGGTGATCATGGCAGCTGGTAATTTGAGTGTAGTGTAATTTTGGTGGCAGTTCAGGGTAAGCAATGGGCATGGTTGAGAAGGGAATAGTCATTGGTCGCAGTGTGGTGTTAGAGATGGTAAAGCATGCAAGAAGGAAAAGATGACACGTGGAGTGGAGTGCAGAGTCAGGAATAGAAAGCACCCCAGGCAACAGTAAGTTAAAGAAGCATTTGCAATGCAATAGGACCCGCATTTACGCGAGTCCTATTGCATTGCAAACGGGAGTGCGGGTGGCAGGGGGGTCAGAAACACAAACAACACGAGTGGGGGGCAGGAGAGAAGGCACGGACAGCGGGAGGGGCATGGGAAGAAAATAGTGCTCAGGAAACACGAAGTAAAAGGGCCAGTAGCCATGGAAGGATACAAATGACGACATGGCCTAAATAAGGAGGGACAAGCAGCCTATAAACCAATAGGAAGGCAGCATTTAGAAAGGACAAAGACACAAGCCAATGAAAAAGTGGGCGGGGGAGTGAACGGGGGTTCCCTCACGCAGTCAACTACCACAGATCAACTTCAGAGCGGCGCTTGTGCGCTGGCTCAGGGCTCGACTTAAAAAGGGCATTCACCCCCGGTACCTTCAGTCCTCGTTCCATTCATGACATATGGAGATAACCATCGCCCAGAGAGAAAAATGAACAGATGAATGCTGGGATCCCTACCTCACCCCTTTCCACTGGTAGTACTTAACCAACACTTACCCAGAATTATTACTGTTCTTTTTTTCTGTTTGCAGACTGAATGGGGACAAGGTGCTGGGTCCTGCTGGACTGCAGTGGAGGTTTTTGGTGGAGTGCCTGTCTGGCTGCTAGACTGTTCTGGACGGGGTTTTGTTTGTGTGCCTCCCGGTCTGCTGGGCTTGATGGGAGGCATGGGTGTTACTGGCTGACCCTTTGCTGCTGGTGCGTCAGTGCTTCAGAGTGGATCTGGGTTCCAGGCGCGTCTTCCTGGTGGCTGGGACGGGTGGAAGATGTGCTGCTGAGGTTGGATGGCAGCTCGGCGGCTGTGCTGGAAGTGCCTCTGGAGTGCCTGGCTGCCAGTGTGGTCGATTGCCGCTGCCCAGGCACTGTGGCTGATAGTGCACCAGGCTGGCTGGTCGGGGTATTGATGGGACAGACGGTGCGGTCAGGAGTTTTCCGGCCCCGGGGATGAGTACAGCTTAGTGGTTTTCCTGTTTAATTGGTGCATTTCTTCAATGTGCCGTTGTTCTTCCCGGAACTTTGCACAGCCTCATCTCTGGACTTGCTTTGCAGCTGCCCTTTTGTGGCTATGTTGTAATCAGACTTCTGTCCACTACATGTGCACTCAGCAGTTTGGCTTCCTTACAGCCTGCAGTATGTACGGCGCATACACCATATTTTCTCGCTCCTTTGCCTCGCTTCTTGTTGTGTCCGCGGGCCTGTTTTTCTGTCCTGGCTCGCATTCCAGCATGGCGGGGTGTTGGATGGTTGGTTGCTGGTTGTCCTGTCTCTTCTTGGAGTCGGGGCTTATTTGGTGGCATCTGTATGCTGCCACTGGTGGAGCTGGTGGCATGGTGTTCTTCCAGTGTTTTTTTTTCCCCTGCTGTGGTTGTATCAGTGTGGGTCCGGTTGTGTGCTATGCCTCTTCCGGCCTCTGTTCGATTGGTGGATTGTATGGCTTTGGTCTTCCTTGGGCAACCCTTCCAGTGTGTTTTTGGGGGGCTTAGGGCTATGTTTTCTGTGGCCTCCCTGTCTTGTTGTGGCTTTGCGTGTCTCCTGATTTGAGTGCCTGTTAGTTCAGGGGGCTGGCCTCTAATGGGGCGTGGGGGTCCTGTCCTTGCCTTTGGGATCATTTGGGGTTTGCCTCTTGGGTGTCTGCCCAAGGGCTGTTCTGGTTTGCTTCCTCTTCTTGGCGTCCTGCGAGGGAATGGGTGCTATGGGTCCCAATGGGTCCCAATGGGTTCCGGCGTCTGTGCCGGGCATTCTTGGGGTCCGGGCCAGCATCCCCATCCTTCCTGACTGGCCTGTCATCCATGTCTGCTCTCTCCAAGGTTGGGCAGCGTCATGGGGGCAGCATCAATCAAAAACAGCCCCTCCTTGCACTCTTTCAGAAAAGAGAAAAAGACTTGGTTGTTCACTGCAAATCTTTAAACCACAAAGTAAGCTAGCAGGTCTTCTTGTCACATAGCGCTAAGACGCCCATGGGCATTTGTGCACTTTATAAATCCCAAATCAAATCAAGTCAAATCAAATCAAATCCCCGTGCAGGATTGTTCACTTCTTCCCTGACTTTCTGGCCTCTTTTAGCAGTGTGTTGCCGCTGTGGCCTTGGTGGTGGCTGGTTCCGATAGGCATTCTCTCTGCCCACAGGGTGGAGTGGTTCTGGGGTTGGTGGTTTGGTTCCTTGTGTCACTCTTTCCGGGGCAGTGGGGGTGCTGTGTGTGTGGCCTTCTTGCTCCCATTCTGGGGGCGGTTGTGCCTGGTGTTTTGGTGGCGGTTCTTCTGCTGCCGCCTTTTGGACTGCACCAGTGCCTTCTTTGTCGGGTCCTGGTGTCCTAGCGTGGTTGGTGGTGGCTCTCCTGATCGGTTGGGGGGTGCTGGCTGTGCCCCTTCAAGTGGGCCTTGTTTTTCTGGCCTCGCGTCTCTGGCCTGGGTGTTGCATGCTGTTGCTTGTACTCCTGGGCTGCTTCTGCCTTCTGGTTTAGTACCTGTTTTTCTTGTGGCTGGTAGGGGGTTCCTCCTCCTGTCTCTGCTGACTGGTCAGTTTTTCCGTCCTTTGGCTTGTCTGCTTCCTCTGTGGCCATCAGCAGTGTTGGGCTGTTGGCCACCTCTCTTATCTGGTGTGCTTTCTGGCTTCCGGTGCCTGTGGTCGTGGCATGGAGGTTTTTGTTTTCCTGCCAGTGTTTTGGCCTGAGGCTCTGGAGCTTGTGGCTGTCTGCATCTGCTGTTTCCCTGGAGAAGTCCTGGGCTTTGTCTTTGTTTGTTGCTGGTGTTGGGACTCGCTTTGGGTGGTTCCTGGGTGTCGTCCTTTGCCCTCTTGGCCGGTTGGTCAGCTGGTTGTTTGGTTGGGGGTTTCCTCCTTCCCGGTTTGGGCTGTCTGTCCCGGTGTTCTGTTGCCCTTGTCCCGTATATTGGTTCTGGGGTGTTCGGTGGCTGGTCTCTGTTTGTGTTGTTCGGTGTGTTTTGCGTCTCTGGTGGCAGGTGGGTTTGTCTTCTCCAGAGTGGTTTTGTCCGCCTTGGGTTGCCCGACTGGGGTTCTGGTTGGAGGTGTCATCCTCGGTGTGTGTTATTTGAGGCAGGGTCTTCCCTGGAATTCCTGTTTGGTCTTTGGGTTCCCCTGATCTCATGGCCTCAGGTGTTTGCCTCGCTCTGTCCTTGGTCCTCTCTGGTTTTTGGGTCCTGGTCCAGTTCAGTCCAGTTTTGGGTCTTGGGGTGTCTGCCCATTGGGGTGTCTGTCCTTTCCTTGGCAATAAACAAAAGAAGAGAGGTTAATGTCTCTTATAAGCCACTTGGATGGAGCAAACAGATTCAAGATATTCGCACCCTATTTGGGTTTGAAAGAAAGCCCTCACACACCGACCTAGTCAGTGTCATGCTTCATCATCGGGCCCCACCGAAGAGACCTAATGCCTCTTCGGTGTGCTACGACGCCAGAAGACTGCGGAGCTGGTATTGTGTAAAGGGTGTGTTGTGAGGATAAATTAAGCTTAAAAGTGTCTAAAGGGTATCTGAAAAAAGTTTATTAATGATCCCTAGGACACGAATACAAGAGTTCTATGTGTCTGAATTGTAAAGCCAAAGGTAATGGTTGGTTTAATTCAGATTTAATATGTCAACATGTTTCAGCCTTAGTGTTGGTTTATTTTACCTAGGCATTCGTCAGGACAATGATAAACCCCGGCGGTATGGACTCTCTAATCGTCCACCCGACGTCGGGGTCCGGTAGAGGTAGTACGAGGTGTACAAGCGGGCTGCGAGTGCTGAGGGCGATGTGCCAGAGACACTCCAACCCCCCTCCTGAGACCCATGGTGCAGATAGCGCCAATCCTTAAAGTGCCGAGACACTCCAAAACTAGGAGTGATTTTTTGGAATGAGCATTTGCTCTTCCTATTTTTATGCACTTTAAACACCCTTTTTATTATTTTTCACTTTCACGTCCCCAGGTCAGGGTGGACGATTAGAGAGTCCATACCGCCGGGGTTTATCATTGTCCTGACGAATGCCTAGGTAAAATAAACCAACACTAAGGCTGAAACATGTTGACATATTAAATCTGAATTAAACCAACCATTACCTTTGGCTTTACAATTCAGACACATAGAACTCTTGTATTCGTGTCCTAGGGATCATTAATAAACTTTTTTCAGATACCCTTTAGACACTTTTAAGCTTAATTTATCCTCACAACACACCCTTTACACAATACCAGCTCCGCAGTCTTCTGGCGTCGTAGCACACCGAAGAGGCATTAGGTCTCTTCGGTGGGGCCCGATGATGAAGCATGACACTGACTAGGTCGGTGTGTGAGGGCTTTCTTTCAAACCCAAATAGGGTGCGAATATCTTGAATCTGTTTGCTCCATCCAAGTGGCTTATAAGAGACATTAACCTCTCTTCTTTTGTTTATTGACATATTACTGGGGATTAAGAGAGTGTTCCTGTACTTCCCTATCTCTCTCATTGTTTTTTTGTGTCCTTTCCTTGGCTCAGTTGGGTCCCTGTTGTTGGCCTCTTTTCCTGGTGGGGTATTGTGCTTCGCTGGGTTCTGGCCTCTGGTTCTCCCACTGTATTTTTTTGCGTGTGAGTTTCGGACTGCCTGGTCTTTCCAGTTGGTCTTCAGGCTCCTGGAGTTCTTGTGCTCATTGGGCCTGCTTCCTTCTGGCCGTGGTTTCGGTTGTGGCTTCCTTGGGCAGGGTTCCGGTAGTTGTGTCCCAGTTTCCACTGTATTCTTTGTGTGTGCCTTGGTCTTGGCCTGTTGGTCTGTCCCTGTGCCATGGCTCCAGCTTCTGCTCCTGGTCTGGGGGCTTTGGCGGTTGTTTGTGTCGGCGCTGGTGGTTGGTGCTGGATGTTCTTGACATGGGGCCTGGTCCCCCTCTGGGATTTTCAGTGGCGGTTGTTTCGTCTGAGCTCTCTGGTGGCTGTACCCGTCCGGTTGGGGGGCGTGCTCCTTGGCCGGTGCTTCCTTCCTTCCTGGTTTGGTCTTTTCAGGCTTGGTTTGTCCTCCTCATGCTCTTGCTCCCCAGTTTTCTGTCTGGGGTTCGGGTGCGAGTATTTGGCCTGTGGGTGTGTAGTCCTGTACTTAGCTGGTCCTATGGGGGTGTGCCTTGGCCCTGGTGGCAGCCCTTTCTCCCTTTTGTTGGAATGGGCTGCTGCGGGTTTCCACGGTTGTGGTGGGGTTGGTCCCGCTGTTGGCCTTGATCCTCTTCATTTCCTGGTTAGGGCAGGTAAAGTTTGGTTGTTCCTCTGGTTCCCCTCTCTTTGGTTTGGTTATGTGTGATTTCGCCATTGTTGGGCGTCTTTAGCTTGTCTGCTTTTGATCACTCTCTGCCGGTTCTGCTGAAGTGTCTTTCTGTTGTGAGAGGCACTGGCCATTGGTGGCCTTGTGGCCATGTGGGAGCCCTTTCTGGCCTTCCGTGCTCTGCGGGGTGCCCGGTCTGTTCTAGTCCTTCTGGAGCCTCTGGTTCTGGTGGTGTGGTTGCTTTGGCCACCATTTCCCTTCTGAGGTTTGGACTTTGGGCTTGGTGTCTCTGTGGTGTGCCTCCTTTGTAGCCTTGTTTTTGGTTTCCTTGCCTGGTCACCCTCACGGTGGTTTTCTGGGCTAGCTCCCTTGCGCTCAGCGATTTTGGGGGTTGAGAGCTCTGGGGACCAGGGTGCCCTGCTTGGCTTTTTTCTATGATGGGATGCCTCCTTTGGCCCTGAGATGGCTTGGTGTCTCTGTGGTGTGCCTCCTTTGTAGCCTTGGTTTTGGTTTCCATGCCTGGTCACCTTCATGGTGGTTTTCTGGGCTGGCTCTCTTGCGCTCAGCGGTTTTGGGGGTTGAGAGCTCTAGGGACCAGGGTGCCCTGCTTGGCTTTTTTCAATGATGGGATGCCTGTGGTTGCTACTCCTTTCTGTGTGTCCTTGGGGCTGGTGTTTCTTTGAGAGGTGTTGGGTCCTGGTTCTTCCGGGCCTTGGTTGTCTCCCCATTGGTCTGTCCCTGGCTTGCTGGTGTGTGTGACCTCTTTGGGTGTTCTTCCGTCTGTGGCCTCATCGTTGTTCTTCTGTTGATGGCTGTCTCTGATGCTTACTTAGTGGGGGCTTCTCCTCCTGTGTTGTTTCTGGGGTTTTCTGGTGTGGTTTGGCTGCCCTCTAGGCTGTGTGGCATTGGTTGACCATCGCTTTGGTGTTGCGGCAGTGCCTTGGGTTTGCAGGTCTGCTTTTTGATTCGCCTGACTTGTCTCCTGCTTGTTCTGTGTGGTGAGGCCCTTTTTTGGTTGGGAGCGTTGCGATCTGTGTGCTCCTCCCTTTTTTTTCCCTGTGGTTCTCCCGTTGCTTTGCATGAGATGCTGATTTTGGTGCGGTGTCCTGGGTGTTCTTTGGTGGTTCAGAAGGCCGGGATTCTGGCTTCGGTATGCTCCATATATCATGAATGGGACGAGGACTCGAGGGACCTGGGGGTAATGCCCTAATACATACCTGTAATCTTCATTACTCCTTGTCCGTTGTCCTCGTCCTATTCATGACTCCCCTCCCTCCCTCCTGGATGGCCAGACTTCATGTTGCTGGTTTGGTAGTTCAGGAAGAATGCTGGGTCAGTGCTCATTAAGTACTCCCAGTGGGAAGGGGTGGGTAGGGAGTCCCAGAATTCCTCTATTCTTCTTTTCTGTCTGGGTGATGGTTATCTCCGCATGTCATTAATGTGACAAGGACAATGGGACCAGGAGTAATGCAGATTAGCGGTAAGTAACAGGGCATTCCTTTTATCACAAGTGGTATGACATTTGTAAGTCAATTACTACTAATCAGAAAGTATAGGCTTTATAGAGTAACAGCCTATTAGAGTTAAAGATACATGAAATTGACAATTAGCTGCCACTGCTTCAAACACCAACGATCTCCCAGGCCCTGATACACTTTAGAGCACGGGTACTCATAGTACGGCCCGCGGGCCAACAGAGGCCCGGCAAGCCTTCCCTGGCGGCCCGCGGACCTTTCACATATCGTACCGATGTTTAATTTTTTTTTTTTTTTAAAGAGTGTCTGCCAACACAAGTTGCAGCAGCGCGACTTGGAGACTGCTGCTCTGTGGGGGCTGGCCCGGCGATTCCTGCCATACTTAGAGTGGAGCTGCAGGGGCCTAAGAGGTGAACAACACAGCCTCATTAACATATTAATGGTATTTTAAAGACCTGTTAATGCGCTCGGTGCGGCTGTGTGTGTGTGCTCTGAAGCTGTCTCCACCCGGGCGATGGAACTTCACAACAATCTAATTTGCACCTCATCTTTTTTTGTAAATCTTATACGGTGTATCACAAAAAGTACATCCTCCCGCTTATGGAGAAATATAAATTCACACCATGTCGCACTGCCTTATACTTCCTTCAAATTTTGTCTGAATATTATGTGTGCTATTGCCTTGCGTCCTACCTTTGTTTGCCATTAATGAGCAGGAGATCTCTTAATGATATTAATCATCAGTTGTATAGATTGCCCCAAGACATCTAATGCTACCATGCGCCCGACAAACATTTAAACATATCACCTGCAGGAGCTTTGTGAACCCCCGCTTTTGCAGTTACACTGGGAGTGGGATTTTTGGGGGGTTTCTTCTGCCTGAAACTCAGCAGACAAATGCTCATAAATAACGCAAGCAGGAGTAAGGAAACAAGAAAGATGAGTAAATGCAAGAAGGAAGGAATATTGAAAGGTGGATGAATAAATGGATGAATGACTGGGTAGATGTATGGGTGAAAGGTTGAGTGAATTGATAGGTGGATGGATATGTGAAAGAATGGCAGATGGATGGATGAATGAGTGACTAGATAGGTAAATGGATAGGTGGACGGACAGGTGAAAGGAGGGGAGAGTAAAGGGTTGGATGGGTGAATGTATAGGTGAGTTAATGGATAAATGAATGAACAGGTGGAAGGATGGCAGAGTAAAGGGGTGGATGAATAGATGGATGGACAGGTGAAAGATGAGAGAATGAAGGGATTAATATGTGGATGGACATGAGATGGGATGGCATAGCAAGGTGGTGGATGAGTTGGTGAAAGGATGAGTGACTAGATGGCAGAGTGGAGGGTTGGGTGGATAGAAAAGTAGATGGATGGATGGGTGGATGGAAGAGTGGATAGATGAATGAATGAAAGATGGATGGCAGAGTGGATGGATGGATAGATGGACAGACAGAAGGATGGATGAGTAGGTAGATGGATTAGTGGCAGAGTGGATGAATGAATGGAATGGCTAAAGATGGAATGATGGATTATGAGAAACTGGGTTGTTGGTTAAATGTGGGTGGCCCCTGTTCGAGTAGGCGGATAAAGTTATCATGGAGCATTACAAATTTTAAAATGCTTATCTTTACTCATATTTAACCATGTGAAGTTTAGGAGGGTGCCATGTGCTTTACTGCAGAGTCCCTTGCACTTGAGTCTACTGCATTCAAGACCCTATTAGCTTTGATTCAAGAATAGTTTCTGCCTAATACTAATACACTGGTAATAAATGTGAATTCTTCTTACTGCAGGCAAATTATGGAACAAATCAAGGAGTGCGGAATCCCTGAAGTTGAGACAAAGTGAGGGAGGGAAAGGGAGACTGGGTGAGGGAGTGAGAGGGAAGGAGGGAAAGGGAAAGGGAAAGGGAGGAAGGGAAAGGGAGGGTGAGGGAGGGAAAGAGAGTGACAGTGAGGGAGTGAGGGAGGGAAAGGGAGACAGAGTGAGGGAGTGAGAGAGGGAAAGGGAGGGAAGGAAAGGGGGTGAGGGAGTGAAAGAGGGAAAGGGAGACAGAGTGAGAAAGGGAGACAGAGGGAGTGAGAGAGGGAGAGGGAGGGAAAGGGAGTGACAGAGTGAGGGAGTGAGAGAGGGAAAGGGAGACAGAGTGAGGGAGTGAGAGAGGGAAAGGGAGACAGAGTGAGGGAGTGAGAGAGGGAAAGGGAGGGAGGAAAAGGAAGAGAGGGAAAGGGGCGAGGGAGTGAGAGAGGGAAAGGGAGACAGAGTGAGGGAGTGAGAGAGGGAAAGGGAGGGAAGGAAAGGGGGTGAGGGAGTGAAAGAGGGAAAGGGAGACAGAGTGAGAAAGGGAGACAGAGGGAGTGAGAGAGGGAGAGGGAGGGAAAGGGAGTGACAGAGTGAGGGAGTGAGAGAGGAAAGGGAGACAGAGTGAGGGAGTGAGAGAGGGAAAGGGAGACAGAGTGAGGGAGTGAGAGAGGGAAAGGGAGGGAGGAAAAGGAAGAGAGGGAAAGGGGCGAGGGAGTGAGAGAGGGAAAGGGAGACAGAGTGAGGGAGTGAGAGAGGGAAAGGGAGGGAGGGAAAGGGAGTGACAGAGTGAGAGAGGGAAAGGGAGACAGAGTGAGGGAGTGAGAGAGGGAAAGGGAGACAGAGTGAGGGAGACAGAGGGAGGGGGACAGAGTAAGGGAGAGTGAGAGAGGGAGGGAGGGAGAGAGAGAAAGAGAGATAGAGAGAGAGGTGGGTATGCCGGGTCTGGTGGCTCAGTGGACGAAGGTGTCCGCTGCAGGGACCAGTGATCAACCTCATGGTCAGTTTTTTTTGGTTGGTCTAGCCCCGCCCCCTCCCCCACTGGCCCCGCCCCCACTGGTGCGGCCCTCAGACACAAACCACACTGTAAATTTGGCCCCCGAGAGAAAGTTTGTGAGTACCCATGCTTTAGAGAATGAAACATCGTTTTTTCATTACTGTGACATTCTGCGAGAACAGTACAAGAGCAGGCAAACAAAGCAATCCGCTACTTAGCACCCTCCGGTAGCTCTGGAGTCATGCATCGAATATAGGGATCTCTTGCACCCAGCCGCAGTCTGTGCAGGTAACAGCAGTGGGGCCGTGTAAGGGGGGATTCCTAGGGACGATACCAAGGAAAACTGTAATAAATATGTAATTTCCTGCAGGTATCATCCCTCGGAATCCTCCCTTACACGGCCCCACCGCCTCACCACTGTTACCTGCACTGACCACGGCTGCTTACACCATGGTTACAGGCTGGAATCTTGGAGGATCTACTTATCCTTTCTATCTTCTGGGGTCGATAAAGCTAGGTCCCTTGACTTACATAATAATAAACATTGGTTATCTTATAATGGAGCCACCATGTTAACATCTATGAGGTGAATGTGCGGTCTACAAATAACGAGTTATTTTGTCAAAAGTTCTTGCTTCACTGGTGTGCTGTGGCAGAATCTCTCCAATGTATATACACATGAGAAAGCAGTCCCTTCATTTAACAGCCAAACTTTTTTTGGAAGACTACATTGTATTTATATTTATTGTATAATTTCTTCAGCACTTTCATACCTCTTGTCAAAGTCCCAAAGCGCTTTGAAGAGCAGGAGTCAGTGGTTCTGACTTCGTAGTGCATGGATGAAGGAAGAGTGTTCTTAGCAGTGGCATCTATTAGAGTTGAGCATTGGTGTTGTGCGTGATGCACAGAGAATACGCTCCAAAGCTTATATGGTTGCATAAGATCCCATACTGTATTGTGGCAAAAACTAAAGAAGTGTGAGGATAGGTTTATAAGCAGCATTTATAAGCTAGGAATGTGTGAAAGTAACATAACTACACCAAATTCGGCCAGAATTGTGAAAAATTGCACGTCATTATATGAAATGTAAACCTGTCGTTTAGCTCTTTAAAAAATATCCTTCTGACAAGTACAGTGATTAGAGTTCATAATATGTTTCCATTAGTTTATGTTAAGGACTTGTTCATTTGCAGTGTACTAATGGTTTTTTTTTCAGTTAGGCAATCGATTAGTTGTTAGTTGGTACAATCATGTTCAGTCTTCATTGAGCCCAGGCGAAATTCTGTTTACATTGGCATAATGTGGTGTAATTTCCAGCATTTCACGTTACAATATGCCCACGATTGCGCTACCACTGCATGCCACATAACTGAGATTTTTTGTACGGCAAAATACGTCCTTGACTGAAAAATGCACACAAGGTTGCATTTTGTAATAAAACATAGCACAAGATTCTCGATCGGAATTTTGCATAACAAATAATTTTGCATAATTTTCGGACATTTCACATAGTTTCTGCAGTGGAAATTGCGCGAATTTCCCCGAGGCTTACTCTTAATATCATTGGATCTAGAGATTCCTTTGTCCTATGTCACAGCCAAGTTCAGGGTAAATGTGTCGAAAAATTCTTATCATTGTAAAATGAGACTCTAGTCACTTTGTTAATCAGCGATGGAAGAGAAAGACAGGGGTCCACAAACACCTAAGGTTTTTCACTTCGGTGAAAGTGCTAGGTGGCTGGCCCTTTTATAAGGAGTTAAAGTCTATGGCGTTGCAGCTTGCATGATCCACAGGTGAATATGTGGCATCCGGGCCAAGGTTTGAAGTAATGTATCACCAGAACTAAGAAGGGTATAGGGATGAACTGATACCATATGTAAATCTGCTTACTGCTCGACAACCTAGTTTCTCTGTGACACCAGACTGACTGTACACTAAATCTCAACTTGGCCGGGGAAGAGTTCATGGAGGTTACCAAAAAACTCCACTCGCTACGCAGAGTTCCGCAAGCAGTGGAGTGTGTTAGGTCGTGCCATTAGCGCTGAATAAATGTGCACGGTATTTATCCCACACTGAAAAATCAGCGCAAACAGCACCATGTGCAGCAAAAGAGGGCGCTACTACTTTCTGCCGCTCCAGTAGGTGCTCTACTGAAGTGGCAGATTCCTCAACGCAAACGGAAGATTTCTCAACACGAGCGGTGGTGGCCATCGAGTAAGATTTTCCTCGTTCGCGTTCAACAACTTAACGTTGGTGAGCGTGAGCAAGGAAAAAACTTCACTCCGCAGAGCAGAGTTTTTGGAACTCCACATGCTACGCGGAGCACAGAGTGGGAAAAACTCGGCAAACTCCACGAGCAGTGGGAATTTCACGCCCAGGCCTAATATTGAACAACCTGAAAGAACTTTGGGGCCTTGATAGTGATATGGTGTGCTATACAAATGCTCTACTACAGTACAACACCCTAAACATGCTTGCTTCTTTGAAGCTCTGGCCTGTTGCCTACTTTCCAAGTTCCCCTAATTTTCTGGTTCTGGAAGATGGAGACAGATGTACATCAGGAGTTAATTTGAGAAACCACCGGTATGACCCTTAAAGCACCACAGCTTACAAAAACATCAAAATGGATAATAAGAGGTCCACTCGTCACTCCAGAGTTTGCAAGACATATACCAGTGAGACTGTCAAGGAGCTGAAATGAGATAAGGACAGTAAGTAGTTCTTATAGCAAAAAAAAATCTTATGTTTTTGATAATCCTTCATCACCTCCCCGTCCCCTCCCCTCTCCCCGATCTCTACTGCTGGGATTCCCAAGTGAAGTAATTGATCCAGAATACACTACTGCGGATCATCTTGATCCTCAGTAGGAACCTCAGCAGCAACCTCTGAGAAATGATGACAGATATTTCTTGTATATTACAATTAGCTGGCAAAAGCACGTAAATAAAGACACTGGACCAGAAGTGGAAAGGGAAAGGGGTTTAAAGTAGGGAGGAACATGAACCAGTGGAACTCTACTCAAGAAAGAAAGAGAATAAGGAAGGAAGAACTGGGACATGGTCAGTAAAAAGACGAATTACCTCATTAGTCAATTATAGGAAACCAAGAGCAGGTCTGAGCAGGAACAGTATTTCAGTTCCTACCTTTTGAGGAAATTGCTGAGACACTGCTCTTCTGCAATTGTGCCTTTCTTTAACGATTACTAATTAGGTTAGTTTGCATTGACTCTGTGTGCCTGTGACTGGGAGCACAACAACAACAGAATGATCTTCATCACAAAAGCAGATTTTGGAGGCCAGTGGCTTCCTACTCTCTGCAAAATGTTGGCATACCCTGGAGCACTTTGGTGTGTGGGCTGCCGCGCCCCACAGTAGCCATTGTTTCCAAGTGGGAAATCAACACGCAAAGCTGTGATATAAGCGGTCACGACGCCAAAAAGTGCAGAAGTAGAAGACCAGAAAAAAATCCTCCTGCTACACGCCAACGATCAGCAGGAGCATACAGACAAAGGTCTGGGTAGCACCTTCATTAGTCAACCTTGGGGAGGAATGAAGGACCCACCTCTTCAAGGATCATCTTTTCTGCAAAAATGCTACCCACATTCCTGGCATCACACCTTGTTTGAAGTATAGCTCCCAAGATCTGTTGATTTATAGCTAAGGTTGTACTGTAAAAAAACCCTCACTGCTCATGACTGTTTGGCCGGCTGTCTTGGGCCACCCAAACCGTCATGCGCACTTAGCATGTATTGCACAGCCTGGAAGGAGAACATGCACAGGCTCCCACTTCCTGTCGGAGTCCCAAAACACGGCGCTCAGACCAATCACAATGCTGCTGTCATGGTTGAGACCGCAGCATCGTGATTGGCCAGGGGAGTCTGGAAGCCTGTGTGCTTCCAGGAGAACAGCGAGGACAGAAAAGAGGCAGCAGCTGGTGACCAGCGACGAGCAAGTACGTATTTTTTCCCCCTCTATTCTTCTAAACGCCATTGCCCGCCCCTGCCCGCCCCTGCCCCCCATCACCGTTCCCTACCAGCTGCCACTGACTGCTTAGTTTTATATGGTATTGCTCTCTGGTACTTCCTCGTATGATTACAGTGCAGATTTCTATACCACGAGCACCTAGTAAGTAAGAGTGTGTGAAATGTAAGTAATTAGTTTTTTTATAATAGCACAAACTTTCTGCAAAATGATGTGAAATGATGCGTAATTACACAAAATGCAAATCCATCATTTTATGCTATATTTCAGCGTGAAATGCATCCTTGTGTCAATTTTTGGTGCAAGGACATGTATAAACAAACCAACGCAAACAACAGTCACTCAAGTACCGATGTTTGCGTGCGTTTGTGGTAAATGTTAACTGCAAATGGCGCATTTCGCTGTACATTTTTACAACGAGTGGTGCGTAATTATGCAAAGTGGCACAATGGCATAACTTTGGGAATTTTGCATAACAAGTGTAATGTGAAATTCTCCAATTTATGAACATTACACCAGCGTAATATAAAATTCAACCTGCCCCACTCATAAAACCTGTTCCTAACATGGGAAACTGGAATGTTTAAGGCACTGATCCCAAATTCTCCCCTTCTCACAATGTGCAAATAAACTTCTATGGTAATAGCACCTCACACACCTCCTCTTAGCATGGTCGAGTTTTCTGTGGCACAGATCCCTGACCCCACCCCCTTCACCATGGTACAGCGTATGCTCTAACACAAGTCGCTGTCCCACAGCACTAACCTGGGTGCATATAATCTTCTATGGGACTGGCAGCTCTCACTCTCTCCAAAGTGCACAGAGTCTCCAAGAGCACCAGTCTCCCAACATGCCCATGGTAAGTATGGTACACAGCATCTCATGGAACTGTACCCTCATACCTGCCAGATACATTTGATACATTACCCTTCCTTTACTAACTGATAACACAGTGCATAGCTAATAACAGCACATGCAGAACACTACCCAAATAAAGGCATTTATGCAACTTTCTTACAAAGGGCCCGACTTTGGAATCCCATGCAAAACCATTAACAGCTGCACCACCAACTCAATCCGCTACTAGGCATTTGCGCTCGAAGAGTGTACGCCAGAAATACCTAATCAATATTACACTAGATCATGTCTGTTTACAGTGGGTAGTGCAAAACCTCCCAACTGTTTTCAGTGTGGGCACTTTTTTCCACACTATTTGGGCGTGTTCACACATAGAGACATACTGGGGGGAGGTAATTGCTGAGCATGTTAATGTTCTAGAGGTTAACATCCTCTCCCTACACTGTTCCTCCTGCTGGGAATTCTAGGCGATGTAAACCTCCCCAGAAGGCACCTCATATTCTGTGCCCTGGGCTTCTGTGTAGCAAAAAGAGTCCTAGCCAGCACATGAGGAAGCCGTAGCCCCCCCATACCCCTCAAAAAAGCAAGCAAGAGTTCGACATGATGGGCTGCATGGAAGTAGAAAGGGTAGTGTACAAGGTAAGAGATTGTCAGAGGAAATTCCAGAAAGTGTAGGGGCGGTGCCAGGCCTATCACAAACTGGACTGGGACACCATGGCACCGGGGTCTACCCCAACACAGTATGGGCAGATTTGGATAGCTGGAGAAGGTGGAAGGCACAGCTACAGGGATAGAAGGGAAAGAATGGTTAAGAGACCAGGGGGCAGATTTATGTTAACTGGCGCATCCCCAGGGATGCGCCAGTTAACGTGCGCCACAGCTCCGCCACCCATGGTGCGCCGCATTTATAATGCTGCGCACCATGGTGCAAAAACGGCACAGATGCGTGACGCATCTGTGCCGGAAATGTGGCGTATTGCTGGAGTTGCGTCGCAAGTGCGACGCTGCTCCAGCAAGGCTCGGGGGTACACCATCTGCACAATGCTGCGTCAAGACCTACGCCTGCTTCAAGCAGGCGCAGGGTTTTGATGCAGCATTGCCCTGAAAGTGACTGAGTGAAATCTCATAGATTTCACTGAGCCACTTTCAGGAGGCGTTCCTGCGCAGGAACGCCCCCCCTGCGCAGGAACGCCTCTCTGTGGTGCAGTGCTTTACAACGTGACGCATCTGCAACTGTGGCGCATTGTTTGCGCCGCAGTTGCGTCAAATAAAGTGACGCAATTGCGGCGCAAAGAGGCGCATTGGCCTCATAAATCTGCCCCATTGTCTCTTTCTCTGTCCACCTATATAGCAATAGCAAAACCCTGAAAATAATTGTAAAAGTCTGCTTCGAAATCTTGGCAAATACTATTGGAGATATGGTGGTGAATTTTGTTTTGTTGCCTCTGTAAAAAATTAAAAACAAATACAAAGAATGTTTTTAAAACCCAGAGACGCATCTTCCCCTTTCTGTGTGTGCTGTAGAATTCACCATGAATAGATGGAGGACATATAGAGGAGAAATAAACGTATTGCTCCTTGTTACCCCTTTCTGTGTACGGTGTACCTATTTCACGTAATTAGAACTTTACAAAGCTGAGTAAATCTGGTACTGCGTGAGATCCATGAGTGAATGCACAGGAACTGACCTGCTCCACCTATAGAATGCCTGGCACTAAGAAGTGTAACACAAAGCCACACACAGCCTCAGAAAGCAGGCCCTACATGGTTTTGTAAACCTCAAACTAGCTTTTTGCATCGCCTTGTAAGTGCACCGTAAAAAAGCTAACTAAATTTGCCCCTGTACTTTATATGCAAGCTACAAAATTATATATAGAAAAAAATAATACGGACCAGAATATAGTGGAACAACAGGTAAACATATTGATTTTACTATATATCGGATTACATGTAATTTAATTTACATATTAAAGTATAAAATATTAATACAATTAAAAATACATTTCTTTTTAAAAATGTTACAAAAAATGTATTATATACCTTTAAAAATGAAAACTGGATACAATCCATTTCATTAAAAGTTTTATTATTAACAACAACAGATTAAAAGAAGTATATGCAACTGAAACACACTTTCTATAAAAAAAGAAGTATTTAATTGTATAACTAATTGAAAAATAGAAAAAAGTAAATATTGCCACTTCTAATTAAGCTAGATTGCTCAACTTTGCAAGGATACGATTGACTATTCCCTCTGCAATCTTAGCAATGGTAGGAAAAGTTTTGGACTGGGGGGTCACATTTACTATTCCTACTTCTACATAAGCAAAAGTAGGGAAAGTGTTGGGCATATGATAAGTCAGAATTACGTTCTCCACTGCAATATGAAGGTCAGTAGGGAAAGTGTAGAACTTTGGAGGGGTCAAATTTAAATATTTCCACTCATATGTAGGCAAAATTTGGGAGCATGTTGGACTTTGGAAAGTCAGATTTGTTGTTCCCACTCTTATATGAGCAACTGTAGAGAAAGTGTTGGACACTGGAGGAGTCAAATTTACTTGTATCACTCTATTATAAGCAAAAGTAGGAAAAGAGTCGGACTTTGGAGGGGTGTGATTTACTATCCCCGCTCCAATCTTACCACCAGTAGAGGAAGTGTTGGACGATGGAGGCCTAAGACTTACAATTCTATCTCCAATCTTAGGACCTGTAGGGAAGTGTTGGATTATGAAGGGGTAATATTTACACTCCCACATCTATCTGAGCAACAGTAATGAAAGTGATCAATGTTGTAGGGGTTAGATTTTCTCTTCTCACTCCAAAAGAAACCAAAAGTAGGGCAAGGGTTTACATTTTTTATTTAAAGCATTTATATATAGACAAAATAAAATTGCAATTTTAAAATTTGTTTAAAATAATAAGTTTTTTCATGAAGTATAAAACAAATATTATAACATAGAAAATGTTAAATATATATCACAAATAAAAGAAAATTATTTAATTTAAAAGTTTAAATATTTTCATTTAAAATGCTTTCCACAATTCAACCCTAAAAATCGACACTAAAAATCTAAATAAACTTTAAAAATGACACATTGATCCCGTACTAAAAATTAAAACAAATAAAGTTAATACAAATATTAAATTCTCTACTAAATATTTTTTTTAATGACATATGAAAATTAAATTTCATATAAATAATTGCAAAATATGATTACAATAATAAGACCTTATAATACTAAAACAACTAAAATGTACGAACTATTTCAAAAACATATTAAGCAAAACTATATTAAAAAGTTATACAATATACAACTTTAATTTAAAAAAACATCACAGTACTTTTGAGACAATATTTGTGTCACATGGAATTTTTTACACAATATTTTGTGGCAATAGTGCCATCCACACAAAGCTACAAACTTACCCAACTGGCAACCCTATTGTATCGCCTGGAAACAGAGCTTGTGAGATTAACCTATCAGATCATCCTCCGAGGCTATCCCTTCGTAGGGATTTGCAAAGTTTTTTATTGTATAAACAAAGTGTCACGTAGATCTTAATTATTTTAATTATTGGGCTATCCATAGTTCACAGAGTTTCCCACTTTTCCGATGTGTTGGCGCTTGCTTAGTTTTTCCCTCCAACATAACAATAGTTTTCTTATAAAGTTAATTATTAAGCAGTTTTCCTTAAAATTTGGCAACTTTATTTTTCTCACATAATTTACCAAGCATTAGTCCTGCCTATTGGCTTGCTTAATGCAAACCTACTGGTTTTTCCAGTGTATTTTGCTGATGCTGTTGAACATTAGCAAGAAAAAAAGTTTTAAAAAACAATTGCTATGGTGTAAATGGTTGCATGCATCATCATGCCTATGGGTGTCTGTGTCATCATGCAATTGAAGCCCCAGTGCAAAGAAGTATTCAAGCACAAGTGTAACCATGCGTGCACACGCATAAGTCATGATGTGATGGCCATTTTGTGTTTTTTTGTTGTTGTAATTTCCAGTTTTACAATGGTGGACACTCATATTGCCATTGTATATATAAAACAAATGTGCACTAAAGTGCATTTACAAAAATGAGCAGCTGGTAGCAAATTACCGCTGCCAAGGTCTCTTGAATTGTGACAGAAATACAGAAGAAAAGGATGAGGAAGGCTGGGGAGAAATGGAGGAGTGCAAAAGGTATAGGGAGCAATTACATGCTGACAACAAGCACGCTGGGGCACGGTGCAATGGGGGTGATTAAATAAAACCGAGTGGGACATGGATGGGCGGAGAAAGCAAGGAAGCCTTGAAGCTGCTGCTCACAACCCGAGGGGTTTTCACACACCACATGGATAAGAACATGTGTCAGATGGTGCTGTGAAAGATGGCTGTTGATTCATTTATGAGGATGTTGAAGGATTTACAGTGTGTATCAGTGACTGATTACTGTCATGGAGATTTACGACCATTTCATGATTTACGCCTTAATGATTTATGATGTTCTTGAAGGATTTACAGTGTATATCAATGGTTGATTATTGTCATGATGATTTATGACCATCTCATGATGTATGACTTAAGGTTAATAAACTGTGACCTTTTACATCCATTTAGAGCTCTGAAGCTAATGGAAGGGAGGACGTGTGGAGGGGAGTATTGTTTAAAGGCGCAGTAGGACCAGGTAACCTGTTTGGGGCGGGTTAGCAACAGATGAGTTGAGGGTGAGAGAGGAAAAGGGAGAGCGCAGCAGGTTAGGGTGTGAAGCTGGAAGCAGTACAGAAGAAAGTGGGCCAGAGGCAAGATAACACATGCACTTCTATGACATGCTCAAACAGAAATAAGCTGTAGTTCCCTGAATGTAAGCAATGGAAGGTCTCAATTCATCCATCTGAGGATAATAACGAAGAATGGGTCCTGATGCGGGACAAATAAAGAATAAGTAAGAAAGCAATGAAATAGGAAACAGGTAAGTGAGATAGATTAGAAAGCCATACAACAAAGAGCTAGGGCTGACCCAAAGCCCACTTAATATATATATTTTAATGTATTATTGATAACAGGACTTCGACAACAGACAGCTAAAGATACCTAAAAAGCATGAAAGTTGTATTTTTTCATGTGAAAATCCACCTGCAGAGAGCTTTTCGACCTATGGGTACTAATTGTATGTGCAACAAGTATAAGAAAAGAAGGAGCGTGATGCAGCTGAGTGATTTGAGGAAAGAGACAGGGAGTCATATATGCAGACTTAATTATACCCTGAAAACCCTGGCTCCCTCCTACGTCCAAGCACCCAGGGCCGGACTGGCCGTAGAAGGCACAGGTGGGGGCCGGTTTTGACCGGTGGGAGCCGTTTTTGTTACTGGGAGCTGTTTTTCAGCAGGGCTGCAAAATTGGCCCCTTGTAACAAAAGCACAGCAGCAGTGGTCCTGTTAGCAACCCCCCACCCCTTCCCCACTGGGGACAGTCAGGCGTTATTACCAGGACTGGTTTGCAATTCCAGTCCGCCCATGCTCTCGCCCCTCCCAACAAGACAGCAAAAAGGAGTGTCATTTTGGTGTAATGAGAGTTGGAGACAAAGCCAGCAAAATGACTGCTTCCTCATCCCTGCTGTTAAATGCTTGAACGTCCTGGTAGTAAATCCTGGTACAATTGATTGCTACTTTCTTCACGTTTATATCTTAAATGTCTCTTTGCTTGCGAAAAATATGTTTTTCAGTTTAAGAACTTCTTCCTTAAATCTAGCACAAATGAGCAAGCAAATAATAATGCTGCAGTGTCCAAAGACAACCAGCGGTTGCGACAAAATCTATTAAGCACTAAAAGACCTTCCAAAGACCATGTTACATTCAAATAGGTTCTGTGTCCGAGTGGAATTATAAAACTTCCTCCCTTCGTCCCTTGTGGCCTAATTATGAGAAGGCATGGGGATGTTTTATTTTGCTCAATAATAATCTTGAGCAAATCCTGATTACAGAGCTTTGGGTATTTCACATAGTTTTGTCTTCTCTTAACAGAAGACTAGTTCAAGTACATAATATCACACAGATTTTTGTCGCCGAAGCGCAGAGTACGAATACAATGGGGCTTATTGACACCCAAATCTATCTAGAAACCTCCTCCATTGATGATATTCACAGACTTAATGTCACTCTAAAAGAATTCCAACATTGGCTGTCGCTTAACCACTTAAAACTCAACCAAGATAAAACTGAAATACTCCTCATCTCCAACAAAGAGGAGAGCTCTCATATTTCAGAATGGCCAAAATTCGACATAGCCAACCACATCAAGAACTCTGCAAAGAGCGCCTTCGTCAACCTGAAGCTACTAAACAAATTAAAACCATTCATCCCAACCAACGACCTCAAACAAGCCACCCAATCACTGGTGCTATCCAGACTCGACTATGGGAATGCCACCCTCACTGGTACAACAAAATCACACCTAGCACTCCTCAAAACGACTCTCAACGCAGCAGCTAGAATGGTCACTGGAATCAGGAAATATGATCACATCTCACTGGCACTCAGAGAACTAAAATGGCTTCCAATCGAACTGCATGCCAGTTACAGAACTGCCTGCCTCACACACAAAGCCTTGCACACAGGAAAACATGAGTATTTGGCTTCCAAACTCAAGAGGGCTGGTCAGACAAGGAACCTCAGGAGCTCCAGCACCCTACTACTCATTCCCATGAAACCACGCAAACAAAAAACTGCCCCACGTTCTTTCGCCGGAAACGCTCCCAAAATCTGGAGCACCATCCCAGTCGGTATCAGGACTATCTCGTCCTTTACAAAGTTAAAAAAAAAACTTAAAGCCCTTTTTCTCAAATGCTCCCTCCCGAATGGATAGTCACCATCTATACACTAATCCCTGCTCGTTGTCTCTTCCTGACATTGTAGCTCTAAGACTCACCTCCTCCCTGCTATTCGTCCCCCAATTCCCCCAACTTAATTGATTCAACCCCAAGACAATGTGCACTCTACTAGGTTATCTCAGTACTCACAGACTACCTCAATGCCGCTCAGCACACTTGGTCTTCCGAACTTATATATAGAATCCTGCTTTATTGTATCAACCTCAAGACATTGTGCACTCTATGAGGTTTTCTCAGGAATCACACACTACCTCAATGCTCCTGAGCACACTTGGACTGCCAAACCTATATGTAGAATACTGTTTATTGTATGAATCTTGCTCAAAAACTGTGAAGCGCTCAGATACCCTCGGGTCAGGCTAGTGCTATATAAAACTCCTTAATAAATAAATAAATAATTGCACCACAGCTGTGCCACTTTTAACGATTCACTGGCAGCACAATGGACAAGGCCATGTAAAGTCACCCTGCGTGAATGTTCATGCCCTTGTAAATATGTTTCCGTATCACGCGTTCCGCTCCGCATGAAAGGCGCATTCCGTGGTTGTTGCTGTGTGTGTTCCCACGCAATATCCATGAAACTTGACTCATTCCCAGATTTACAACATTTTGTAAACCCGGGAATGCGTCAGAAGAATCGAAATGGCACAACAAGGAGAAATACTTTTATTTCTCCTCTTTTTTTCCTCTTTCTATGCGTGCTGCACAAAATGCCTTTAAAGATTGTTTTTGTACAGGAAGGTGTCCCTTCCTGCATTTTGGTGTCTGTACCACCGCATAGCTGCTGTTTGTGGCAGGGAAGAAGAACAGGAATGCACCGTATTTTCTAGATACAGCACATTCCTGCCCTTTTATTTTGAGGCATGGCAGCACAGCAGTTATGCTTGCTGCGCTGCTGTGTTTAAAAATATTGTAAATGAGGCCCAATGTTCATGAAGGCGACTTCAATATATTGAGCAGGTATCTCACATGAGAGCTGTACACAAGGAGGGCATAACTCACTCGTAATTTTCATGCACACAACCGCAAAAGTGTAGCTTGCATATAATGTGGAATTTTCACAGAAATTCCTCACATTGCTTGTAGAGAAAAATATCACCAGCCCCTTGGCATAAGCCTAGAGTTATCAGAATAACTGCTTGCTATTAAAATGCCCCCAGTAAATACCCCTGTACGCATTACAGGTGTGTGGAAACAGGATGAGGTTTTACCACACCCAATTTTAGTGGACACTGTAAAACCAGTGTTGGACTGGCCTACAGGGCTGCTCTGACAGATCTGTGTGTTGGCCACTATTTGCCTGTTTGTCGGCCTGTTTTATGATCAAGTGGCCTGCTTTTTATTGTTGGTTTCCATGATAGTGCCACAAATATTGCCTGAGGTAGACACACATCCTTGCAGTCTCCCATACCTTGCAAAACACCTATACAGCGTGTCTTTGTAAGTTCAAATCTACCCTGATTTGCAAATGTGAGAAACTTTTTTTAGTTATCTTACTTATCTGATTCCCTAATGGGGCCAGTTTTAATTTGGTGCCTGGGTCTATTTTGTGTCCCAGTCCGACCATGGGTAAAAACCATATGTTTCCAATGAATTACAACTTCACTCAAAACAGCAGAACAGGTGAAGTGCCCACATCACTCTCCTCCACCCAAAACCAGTGGGTAACTCAAAATATCTATTGACTTGAGTGCTTCAAAATACAAGCAAAAACACAAATTCAAATAAATGAAGTCCAAATTTAAGCAAACGTGAAGACAAAATATGTCTTATTCTGGTTCTTCATAATTGATAAATCTCTCTGTTTGAGAAGACTATCTCTCGTGTCCTATGTGTGAATACATGTTGGTTTAGCAACAACTCAGGTACCTTAAATACTATGTAAAACAAGCATTGGCAAACCCAATAGACCTGGTGTTTGTAAGTCCATTCTGCATTTTCAGTCCTAGTTTTGTTCTGTTATCATTTTGTAAAACTTTACTATTGGATGAGTTGCCAGGCCCTCACCCCAAAACAAGCATTGGAAATGCAATAGGTCTCGCATTAGAAAAGTTGGAGTTATTGGTCTTGTAAATGACATATTTTATTTATTTGTTGGTTTTTAAAATTGCTAAATTGATGGCTTTGTCATTTACAATGCCAATAGTTATAACTTTCGCGAATGTGACACCTATAGCATTTGGAATGCAACATGTTTTGTATTTACGTGACTTAGATGGCAGCTCTGGTCGTTAGGCCACATCTCTAGAGAGCAGGAGAGTGCAGCAGGGGAGAGAAGCACAGCAATGCAATAGGTCTCGCATTAGGAAAGTTTGAGCTATTGGTATTGTAAAGGACACATTTTTTATTTATGTGCTTGTTTTGAAAATAGCGAATTAATAGCTTTGTTATTTACAATGCCAATAGTTTTATCTTTCGCAAATGTGACACCTATTGTAACACAATATGTGTTGTGAGGGTGAGTGAGGGTGAGGGGTTGAGGGTGAGGGGTTGAGGGTGAGGGGTTGAGGGTGAGTGAGGGTGAGGGGTTGAGGGTGAGTGAGGGTGAGGGGTTGAGGGTGAGTGAGGGTGAGAGGTTGAGGGTGAGTGAGGGTGAGGGGTTGAGGGTGAGTGAGGGTGAGGGGTTGAGGGTGAGTGAGGGTGAGGGTGAGTGAGGGTGAGGGGTTGAGGGTGAATGAGGGTGAGTGAGGGTGAGTGAGGGTGAGGGGTTGAGGGTGAATGAGGGTGAGTGAGGGTGAGGGGTTGAGGGTGAATGAGGGTGAGTGAGGGTGAGTGAGGGTGAATGAGGGTGAGGGGTTGAGGGTGAGTGAGGGTGAGGGTGAGTGAGGGTGAGGGTGAGTGAGGGTGAGTGAGGGTGAGGGTGAGTGAGGGTGAGTGAGGGTGAGGGGTTGAGGGTGAGTGAGGGTGAGGGTGAGTGAGGGTGAGGGGTTGAGGGTGAGTGAGGGTGAGGGTGAGTGAGGGTGAGGGGTTGAGGGTGAGTGAGGGTGAGGGGTTGAGGGTGAGTGAGGGTGCGTGAGGGTGCGTGAGTGAGGGTGAGGGTGAGTGAGGGTGAGGCTGAGGGGTTGAGGGTGAGTGAGGGTGCGTGAGGGTGCGTGAGGGTGAGTGAGGGTGAGTGAGGGTGAGTGAGGGTGAGTGAGGGTGAGTGAGGGTGAGTGAGGGTGAGTGAGGGTGAGGGGTTGAGGGTGAGTGAGGGTGAGTGAGGGTGAGTGGGGTTGAGGGTGAGTGAGGGTGAGGGTGAGTGAGGGTGAGGGTGAGTGAGGGTGAGGGGTTGAGGGTGAGTGAGGGTGAGGGTGGGTGAGGGTGAGGGGGTGAGTGAGGGTGAGGGGTTGAGGGTGAGGGTGGGTGAGGGTGAGTGAGGGTGAGGGGTTGAGGGTGAGGGGTTGAGGGTGGGTGAGGGGTTGAGGGTGAGTGAGGGTGAGGGGTTGAGGGTGAGTGAGGGTGAGAGGGTGAGTGAGGGTGAGGGTGAGGGTGAGGGTACATGCTTTGCACTTTCTTCAAAGGTTGTCCGTGCATCAAGGGTAGTTGACTGAACTTTAAGTATAATAATTGTACGTACTCTTCGGTGGCATTGAGCTCACACCCTCGAATGGTCTTCGGTAGTATTGTTTCCTGTAGAATTCTATTTCCTGCTTATAAAGCGCATGTCTCGGTCAGTATCAGCAAAGTGGTATGTGCATGTGAAAGTCGGAGAGTTGGAGGCGGTTAAGGAAATGCAGAACATTCTGCAAAAGTAATGGGAAACCATTTTTATCTTGAAACTGTTTTTAACCGACAGTCTTTTATTCCTAATCATAGATGAGTGGGAGTAATACAGGGACTGGAGCAGCAGCGCCTCAGTTTGGATTGGTGTGGCAGGCAGGAGAAAGTCAGGAGAGGGAGGAGGGGGAACTGCTTGCGAAATGAAATTAAAAGCGGCCGGGCGGGAAATGCTCTCGGTAGCATTCGTTTGAAGTGTGAAGCAGGGGGCGGGAGCAGCCTTTGATGTGCGGATAATTAGGGGAGGAGCAGCCAGGAGATCCAAGCTGGGGAACAGATGGCTGGCGATTTGGTGCTGTGCACGCGCATTTTAGGTCAATGCGCTTGCGCATTGACCTAAAAGCCACGGGCACAGCACCAAATCGCCACAGTAAGGTAAGCTTTGTTTAAAGCCCTATAGTCTCGCAAGCTCGATGCGCAAGCGCATCGAATAGCGAGACCTAAAAAAAAACTTTCCAATTAAGTCCCCATAAGGAAGTTTGTTCATATCTTCACCCTGAACATGACCGCTGAATAGATTTACACCAAACTTAGCATGAAAGTAGCACTCACAAAGCAGGTTTTTGTCGGGTTGAAGTAAGACATTAGCATTTAAAACAGCTGCCAAGCACATGCTAAAGGTAATTCATGAGGCCAGATTTTTTTTAAAAGCCCCTTCTTTGGTCATACCTTTCGTATCCGTAGTACCAGAGTTGGCAAAACACATCTGAGACATTGGATTGGCTGCCAGAAGAAAAATAATTTGATGTAGCTACCACTACAGGCATTAAAGGCACAGGACGTGTCCTGCAGTTTAGAAAAATATGGACTATACGGGTGCAGGGCAGGCACCACCTAACCCCCAGGCTAATCTGAGGGAGGCCCTCAAAACCCTCTACCTTGTAGGTTAACATTTTAATTAAAAAATGTTTACTGTATTTACAAGTCTGATTTCTAGCTCACAACTCCATAAGACCTAAAATGGAGGTTGAAATCAATGATACCATACTGGGTACATGGTCCCCGGGTTCCATTACCGATGTCTGGGATTAACAAGTAAGAAATACGACGTGCAATCTTGACACAAGCTTCAGACTGAGACTTGTGCCGGGTTCACAAATCCTATTTAAGATTTGTGAATCTGAAATCCAAAATACTGAAAGAAAAAAAATGGCCTGGCTAAGTACTATAGGTCAACTTTTGGGCATAGTCAACAGTCCAAGCTCTCCTGCAGTTGACCAAACAACATGCACAGCGGGGGCTGGATGTCCACAGTGATTTGGGTGCAGGGCCTGGCTTCAGGCTGGGTCCAGCCCATGAGGCAGGTTAGACACAACCTCTGCTGCACACTACTGAAAGCTGTGTGCAGTGGGGGTTGTGTGCCTTGTGCATTTGAGGGTTGTTAAGTATACAACATGTTAGCACTTGGTGAGCCCTTGCTCCCAAAAATGGGAAAGGCCGATGTCACTTTTCTAGCTTGGTGCTGATGCCACTAAGCTTACTCTATGCGTACATATCGTACCAGAAAAACAGACATTTGAGGTAAGCATATCTACAGTGTTGTAGAGAACTCCATATAAAGAAGTTGCTCTCCGACTAAAACGTAGAAACCACGTTTAGCTGATGCATATCTATCGTAAAAAAAGTTCACTTATTGTCCAGGTCTGTTTCTTTCCCTTTCTTAATTTTTGTGCACCTTTTGAAACTATTTTAAAATGGCATTTTACAAATTTCTAAATTTAAAAGCACTTCAATATCATTTACTATGTATATACCCTGTGCTGTTGATCAACATGTAACGGTAATTTTATGGGCTAGCCTTAAAGCATTTCAACCTGAACTGTCCCTTATTTTTTCTATCCATTCATTGTCCATTTTTCCAAGCTTTTGATTCACTCTCAAACTCAGCCAACCACACACTCTTGCCAATCCATAAACACTACGACTTATAAAATGGCCAGCCCCACTGGATTTCACAATTTTGATTTTAAATAAAGCTTTACTGAAAAAATAGGGCACACCAGGCTTTTTCACTTAAGATAGCTACCCTTTTACAGAAGTATTTCAGCTTCAAACTCGCTTTTAGAATTATTGAAGCCAGACAAATTCCAAACATAAGCCCCGCCCCTACGTTGGGTAGGGGTCAGAGTTACCAATTGTGCGTTATTGCACTAAGTAATTACCAGGTGAGATACAGTTAGCAGCACCGTTAATTACCAGAGAGAAAAGCCTGCTTGAATTATTCAAATAAAAAGTATGGTAATTACTGGGACATGCATCTTTTGGTACAGAATGCACCAAAATCCACGTAGTGCCCCAAAAGTAAGAATAGATGCTATTTACCACACCTGAAAAATTCTGAATCCATGGGTGTGCAAGAGAAGGGGAAAAGCAGCAAACACCACACAAGGAGTGGGAGAAACATGCAGCACAGCGGAATCTGCCAGGGGGAGAAGCTCACGAGGGAGAGAGCTGGTAAACACAAGAACTCTCATGGAGAGTTTGGCCAAAGAGAAAAGTAGTTGTCTAAAAGTAAACAGGGGAAATATATAAGACAGCCAGAATGGCATACAAGCTTTCAGTGCTTTGAAGAGTGCAGTTGTGGTGGCGCCAACCATGAAGGCACAAATCTCTCTGCAGGAGATTACAGTGGGCATTAGTTTAGTCAGGTTGGTGGAGGTGATGTGGGATGACAGGCTGCCCATCAAACTCAAAATGCGGCCCCAAATTGATAATGTGATCTATGACATACCACATGTACCTTGAAATCCTAGACAAACATACCATTTAAACCAAGATGCTGTAATTACATGTCTATTCTCCATACAAACAAGTCTGGATACTTCGTAGACCACCCCTATTTCCAAAGGCTAGAGTTTGAAGTTGGGCTCTATTGACATACAGTGGAAAAACACACAGAAAGAGTCCAAAACATCCCAAGGTCATGGAAAACACCATCAACAGCAAACAGGTCGGCTCATATGTGTATGCAAAAGTTCAAAATGAGTTTACAGTCAAGAATGGCTAAAGGAGAGGTGGGTAGGCAACAAGGAGTCAAGAAACCCCAGCAAGGGTGAATTACGAAGATTCACGACAGACAGGAGATGGAATCCTGAGGAATAGGGCCCTCAAATCAGCAGAACTATTTGTAAAAGTCAATTAACACTTAATGCAAAATGTGGTTGGCTGGGTGTCTCTGTGTGACAGTTTGCATAAAACAGCCATGCTAGACCCCAGCATGAGGCTGCTTACAGCAGATACTTTATTTAGGAAGATATTTTCTGCAGCCTCCTCTGGGCAAAAACAAGCACAAAAGGCGTGCAATGGAAAGTTCAGAAAACTTGTGAATTTCGCTGAATAAAATGAAAATGTTATTCAGGCTTAATGGAGATGCTGCAACCCCTATGGTTGCCCTCAGAAAGAAAATCAAAGAATGTCTGTTTGTATTCCATAGACGGTATTAGTCTGTCTAGTTGACAACATTAGAAACTAAATAAAAGTCTACTGTACCAACCTGAAGCCAGCAGATTGCTCTACCTATATCAAAATAAGAAAAACGAACAATATGCACACACAAGTTGAACCCCACAAAAACAGATCTTTGCAAGTGGGTCATCTCTCTGCAGCTAATACTGAAACGGCAGACATACATTGAATAATATCAGACTTTACTGAAAACCCCTCTAAATCCACAGCAGCGACTATTTACTTTTAAGTCTAGATTGCACCTACTTAACTTAAATGCATCCTTGGACCCTGAACAATGGACCTTCTGAACCCATAGGTTGGTGAAGAGGCTTTGCTCAGCACAACTGGAGTCTAAGCCCCTCACAGATACTGGAGCTGTATGTCTAGGCAAACAGAGCCTCAATTCAAAACAAGCTCAAATGTGTCGAGCACAGAGCTGGCTGCATAGGCGTGTATGAAATCCCTTGCACTGGCACAGTAATTACTAGAAATTATTCAGAAAACCTAAGTGTTAGAACTGGCTATTTCTGGTAGGCTAAGGCTGACGCCATAGCCAGGCAGGAACCACCAATCTAGTCAGGGCAAGGAAGTCACACGCCAAGATAACCCCTGCTCACCCCCTTGGTAGCTTGGCACGAGCAGTCTAGGCTAAACTCGGAGGCAATGTGTAAAGCATCTGAGTCAGCACACAATAGCAACAACATACTAGGTACACCACAAAAGAGACTCCACACAAGGTTATTATAAAAATAACTTTTGTATTGTAAAAACACATATCAGATAAACATCACACATGTACATTGTGCCCATTGGCACGGCAACATTCATAAGGGATTATTTACAAGACAGGGCCAAATAGGCCACTGTCATAATCAGCACCTTTAGAAATAGCACTTAGAAATTAGAATAAGTATATAAAATCACTGTAGCACAAAGTAACAGTTATGAATCACATCCAGTAACTACTGGGAACAGGTAAGTACACACTACGCAACCCTAAACACCTTAGGAGCATGTCACGCAGGTAACCAGGACCTCACTAGGACCACCTGTACTAGAAAGAACAACCACCTAAGGATAAAATCCACTTAGGGGTATAAATCAGAACACATTACCCATGATGCATGAATATACATTCAGAGGAGTGGTAAAGAAAGAAAACACTTGATGTATAGACCTACACATTCAGCGGTGTTAAGGACAGAGCACATGATGCAATCAAAATACATTCAGGGGTGCAGCGCAAGAAGACACATGATGACTAAACATTCAGAGGTGCAGCGCATGAAAAGAAAGACACATAATGCATAAAACATTCAGAGGTGTCGAGAGTAATACCATAGCGCAAATATCACATGAGGCCTAAAAACCTTCAGAGGTGCAGGAATAACACAGGATGCAAGAGATCACATTCAGAGGTGCAATAACCATATGATTGCGCACAAACTCACATAAGCCACTACCTGTGGCAGTCCCTAGGCTAACGGCCTTGTTGGGGCTCAGATGCCCTGAGTCTCAATGTTAGGGTGCCAGTCTCAAAGTACAAAAAAGCCTAAACGTGGCAGATGCCCACTAAGTGCTGGGCAACTGGGGAAGAACAAAACTGCGCCAGGGCCCTCACTGGCCCTTAGGCGCCAACTGCGCCACTGCTGGAGCCACACAGGCTCTGGGCATAGCACATGCCCCAGACGTTGGAGCCACAGAGGCTCTTAAAACAATGGTGCCCCCATGAGCCTCGCCGGACTCTGGATGAGCTTCTCCCAGGCAGGAGGGGACGAGCACCGACAATCTGCCCCGACGCCCCCGCTTAACTAACATGGCCCCCAAGAGCCTTAACAGGCTCTGAACACGACTTAGGCAGTTGGAGTCCCTCACGGGGGACTCGAATCAAGAAAATGCCCTTCTGAGCCTCAACAGGCTCACTAAACAACATGCGGCCACGAGCCCCTCACAGGGCTCCAAGTAATATGCCCCGCGATCGTCGGGGCGGCCCTCTGCCCAGCGGGGCCGCCCAAAGCCTCCTCGCTTCGTTGGAGTCCCTCACGGGGGACTCTGTCACAAATACTGCCCCCAGGTTGTGGGAGCCTCTACAGGCTCTGCGCGACGTGGGGGCGGCCCACTGCCATCTGGGGCCGCCCTACATTCACCAGCGTCTCACGGCCGGTCAAACGCCCGAACCCCACTCACCGGTCTCCTGGGGCGGCGGCTGCACGCGAGGGCTCTCTGCTTCTGCCGCCGGAGCCCCGCCTGCTCCTCCAGACGGCGGCTCCTCCCGCCGGCTTCAATGTGGCGGCTTCCACTGGCGGCGGGGGAATCTCCGGTCTCCCTCTGCACACGGGAGACCGGCAACGACAATCCAGAGCTTCCCCCAGGCAGGGGGAAGCGGGAACAGCCCTCTCCCGGCCACCATGCGTCCTTCCTCCTCTTCGGCTTCCCACCGCGTCATGCATGCAGCTTCCAGGAGTCAGCCAACCACAGCGCGGCTCCTGGACCAGGCCCCCGTCCAAGGACCAATCAGAGCACGGCTCTCCTCGGGTCTCGGCCAATCCGGTCGCGGCCTCTTCGTGGTTTGTTTTTCTCCGCGGCAGATCGAGGTGGGCACTCGTAATTGATTAAGTAAGCACGGCCAGGAATCCTCAGCGCCTCCAGCGCTATAAGCGAGCACAAAAGCGCTCATAAGCACTAGAAAGTCCAGGGACAGCGCTCTCAAGCGCTTGGGGGAAATGAAGCGCTCCAAAGCGCTAGACAGCAGGCAGAGCGCTCCCAGGCGCTCAAGGCGAAGCACAGCGCCTCCAGGCCCTAGAAACCAACTCCAGCGCTCTCCACAGGAAAAGGCAGCTTCTCCATGCTGCCACGGTCCCAGAGCTTCCCCAGGGGCAAAGCCAAGTCCCCCATTCAGCCCAGGCAGGGCAGAGGGGTCCCCCAGGAGTCCAGGAATCCAGGAATCCAGGGGCTGGGCAGCGCCCACCCCTGGTAGATTCAAGTCAGCCACAAGAGCAAGAACAAGTTGGAAGGAGACACAGCCCCTTCTTATACACAGAAATGCCTTTGAAGTACTTCGTGCAAGGGGCCCTGAGTACTGGAATGTTTCTGGTTTTCGTCTTCCTGACAGCTTCAGGGCCAGAGGTGACAGTGGGCCGTCAGGATGGAGAGCCAGCAGGGTGGGCGGCAGGCACGGCCCGGCACCACCAGACGCTCTTTCCTCCCATCCCTGACAGCAGAGGGGCCTTGCATCTACGGCTGACTCAGACCCCCTCCTCCGGGGCCTTGCAGACCCTGCAGACCCTTTCCTACTCAAACCGGACAGTCAATCCACCAGCAGATCCAGGCACTCCTGGGCAGACTCACCAGCCAATCACACGCCAGAACCAACTTACACAAATATACCAACTTCCAAAAGTAGTACTTCTAGACTAGACACAGTCATGCCGCATACATCATTTTGCAGCATTCATTCTCACGAGTTTATACATACCAAACTCGACCCTGCACTCCCCATACATCAGGAACTACCATGGGCATACATATTCCCCATTCATTCCTATGGGAGGGCAGGTCACTCACCCTTCATACGGAGAGCTCCAGCACTTTACACTGTACCACAGTGAAAAAGTGCGCAGAGGCCTAGAATCACCAACACCAGGTTCCAGTAACAGGCTAGGAAAAAGCAAAAAGTCTAGGGGTGAACGGTGCCCAAAGGGCCGGGTCCAACACTAAGCAGTCCATCTCTCAATATAACTCCATCCACTTACAGTGGCCGCCTGACAATCTCTTCTAAATACAAGATAAACCTCTAGTAGTCATTTTGCCATTACATTAATACGTAAACTGAAAGCCAATGGAGAGAGTAATTAGACTATTGTAACTATGCAATTTCTCCTTTAAACTCGATGTCCCGTCTCAATGAAGGTTCGCAAAGAAAACAACAATGGTCGCAGTAAGCGGGGCGAATGTGCTGGTAGGTGGAGAACGGATGAGTAAGGTGGGGGAGAGAGCAATGGAAAGCAAACAGGGAGGGAAAGACTAGAAATACATATAAATAAACAAATACACGGGGGGAGGCAGACTGGCAAAAACATTCGAACGAATGAGATGAGCCAATTGCCTGTGGGCTGACCAAAGATGTGATTATCAACACAAGTAATTTTATTAGGGTATTTGGTGGAACATTACCTTAACTCACATTTACAAAGCAGATGAACTACAAAAAAATATAACCAAATTAAAAACTTTGATTTACCATTAAAAGATGTTGGAAGACTTAATATAATTCACAAATTTCATTGACTCGTATCTATTTACGATATAAAAGCTTTTGAAACAAAGTATTTCAAATGTTTACAATGCCAATAAGAAAGTCCTCCAGGAGTAAACAAGCATTTACAATGCAACGGTCTCGCATTTGCAAACGTTAGAGCTATTGCATTATAAATGACAAAAATGTTATTTATGTGTTGGTTTTTGAAAACCGATAAATAAATGGCATTGTCATTTACAATGCCAATAGCTGAATCTCTCGCAAATGCCACACAGAGCCACACACACAGAGCCACCCACACACAGCCACACACACAGCCACACACACACACACCTACAGAGACACCCACACACACCTACAGAGACACACACACACACACACACCTACAGAGACACACACACACACCTACAGAGAGACACACACACACACCTACAGAGACACACACACACACACCTACAGAGACACACACACACACACCTACAGAGACACACACACCCTCACCGTGGGGAACTCTCCTTATTTACAAATGGATTGAGGCCCCCACCAACTTCCAGAGCTCACCCCCCGTTGCTTCCCTCAGTCCAGATGCCACACGCCCATCTCTGCCCAGTAACGCCCCAGGGAACAGAGGCAAGAAAAGTGAGCACTGCGGCAGAGGGGCTCTATGCTCCTATAATGAGAGCCCTCCCCCCCCACCACCTCACACACACACACTTGGGTTCCCCGCTGCCGTGTACACGTCTGCTTTCCCCACCACCATCTCTAACCTGCACCGCCCTGGGTGTGTGGGGCACCCGCTGAGGGGGCTGTGGCCAGCAGCGCTGGGATCAGAGGAAAGCCCTGCAACTGCCAGGTCTCTCCCGGTGCTGGACGGGGAGGAAAGGTAGGGGTCGGGAAGAGTGACTAGTGAGCCCGCAGCGTGAGCTCTGATCACAGAGACAAGACGGGGTTCACCTCGACTCCATCCCCCTCGAGAGGTATCCGCACAGCGCCTGCTGTCTGTGGGACTCGGTGCTCTGCCTCGTGCCGGGGTGGCGTTGGGTCCCTCACAGCCCCGGCCAGAGGCAGCCCGCATCCTCGCTCCCTGAAACCCGGTGTGTTCAGGATGAAATGCCGGTGGCAGACGCCCTCTTCTGTGACAGGCGTGGAGGGTGCACAGCTTGTGTTCAGCTAGATCAAAACCATCCAGAAGGGATAGAGTAGGGAAGATGTGTGCGAAATGAGTCCCCTTTTCCCTTGAGATAGCACTAGCAGGCTTCAGGGAGCTAGGTTGCGCAGGGGCTTCACCGGTGGACAGGCCGGGGTGCTTCCTTCAGCATAGTGTAACGGAACAATGAGGGATTGGGTGGAAAAGGAACTTAGAGGGATGGGGAAATATGGGGGGGGAGGAAGGGCATGGGGTAGAGAGAACAAACGAGGGAGCTTGAGTGAGGGCAACGCAGATATGCGATGAGTAAAGCGTAATTGAAAGCGGGCAGGATGGAAGAGTGGGGTGTACAGGCTCATGGGCGAGAGGTAGAGAAGAGGTGAGCGAACTACGAAAGGGGAAACAGAAAAAATAGTTTAAGAGGGGAGAGAAATGCGAACAGGAGACAGGGGGGAAGGGGTTAAACATTGTTTAAATACGTCGCAGACCCACGGTGAGGGTGCTAAGACAAACCCCCAGTCCAGGAGGCAGTGGCAGACAGCGGGGTGTTCCCACTACAGGGCTCGAAAAATCCCCAAAATTGTACTAGTCCTGCAGGACTAGTACCTTAAAAAATGTCCTCTCCCCAACTGCAACCTACTTGACCTCCGTATCTGAAAGCGGAGCAGATGTGACAAGATAACAAGATTTAAAGACATCTTTATTACTCATTAACTTTGTGAACAATAAAAATGCCTTTAAATCTTGAAATCTTGTCACATTTGTTCCGTTTTCACAGACAGAGGACAAAAGTGGCGAGTAGGACCTAAAAACAGCTCGACCTTGTTAAATTTAGCTCGACTAAGCGAGTGGTCGAGTGGAATTTTCGAGCCCTGCACTAAAGACCAAGGAGTGTGGGGGTGCGGTGCTGGTCAGAATGGGGTGCCGGTGAGACCAGGAGTGTTAATTGACAAAAGTTGCTGGTGAGAGTAGGGGTGTTTGTGGAGGAATAGTGCTACTGAGGGGGAGCTGCTGGTGGAGGAGGGGTGATGAGCAGGAGGGGTGCTGAGGAAAGCAATACTCCGGGAAGGGGAGTGCTGGTGAGTGGGCTGGCTCTGTGGGATAGGGGTTAGTGGTAAGTCCCTTTGGCTGGAGAAGAAGGGGTACAGGTGAAAAAAAGAGTGGGTATCTGGAGGTACAGGAGTTTTGCTAGGAGGAGAGGTGCTTGGTTAGACTTTCTGGTGCAGGAAGGTGTTAGAAATGGGTGCTAAAAGAGGCGCTCCGCGGAAGTGACCGTAGATGTGGGGGGAAGGGGTCCCTGGAAAAGAGTGCTGGCAAGAGGAGGGTTGCTGGAGAGAGGAGAGTGGTGCAGAAGGTGGTGGTAGTGAGAGGAAAGGTTCTCGTAAAAGGGGCGGGCTGTGTGCGCGCCCAGTGTCAGCTCCTTGACTGAGGTTTCCGGCCCCGCCCCGTGTGATATGTCAGGCTGATCCCATCTGGGAGGGCGGGACAGGCAGTCTGTACATCCCAGCGCCACCTCCAGCGCACCCCTGTCCAGCTCCGGTGCAGGCGGAAAGCTGCGAGACCCCAGAGGAGGAGGGAGTAAAGAACCAGGGACAAGGCGGAACCTCCTTGTGAGAAACGCAGAGCGCAGGGCAAGTCCGGTCCTGTCCTTTCCCTTCCAGGGTCGCAACCAATGCGTGTTGTAAGCCGTGTGCAGGGCAGGTCGCTGTGCTCAACACTGAAGCATCCAGTGCAGAGTGCACACAACATCCCTGACGCGCGGAACCACCCGGCGCGAGCAGCACAACGCGTGTAACATTACCGAAGTGAAGAAGTATCCAGCATGGACATTGCAGCCTACACTACATCTTAGAAGAATCAAGTGTGCAGAGCGAACTGCGTGCAACACATGGGAAGTGAGCCGCACACACTAGTGCGTGCAAAACCTCGGAAGTGTGACCTGCACGTGGGCTGCATCTCTCAGTTCCACCCTGTCTACCCTGCATCCTTGTACCTTTAAAGCGCTGAAGGCTCTGGTGCTCACGGCGTCTCTCAGCCTGTTTAGGCAGATGGTTCTGGTGGCAGAGTCCAAGGCTAAAGTGTTCCCAGGCTCTCCCTAGGGAGCACTCATCCTCAAGGCACTTTAAGCACTAGGATGCTCCGAAGTTCTCAGTTTTTCCAACAGTACACTAACCATCTGAAGTGCTGGGAGGCTAAAGAGTTGTTTTGCTGCTTTTCAGACCCCACAGTCCCGTCACCGAGAAAACAAGCCGTCAGGAGGGCAGTCGAACACCACCATCTTTCTCAGAGGAGAGACAGAATTGTCTCGGAGAAACGCATCGTCATTTTGTGATTCGGGCCGTGGTTTTCATGCTCTCCTCTTCCCATTGGCTGGAATATAAAATTCCAGCCAATGGGAAGAGGAGAGAAAGAACCTAAAAACCACCCACCCCTCCCGAATCCGGGCTTGAACGGAGTGACGCTTCTCTCCTCCAATGGCTGGCCTCCGTTTAGGAAGCCAGCCAAAAGAGAAGCTCGGCGGGTTCAAGCCCCACTCTGTAAAACATAAGATCTCCCCAGCAAGACTGCGCAAGCGCAGCCTTCGCTAGGCGGAGACCTAAAAATAGACAAGCCTCTGGTAATGTATGAATGCTATGCTTGTTTAACATGGACTAAGAATCTTACCCACATTATAAATTAATCCAGGACATATAAACAGAAAACGTTTTAATGACTATTTGCCTGCCCCATGTAGACAACATATTGACTTCAGCATGGCCGGGCTCCTTATCACAGGAGTTTTTAATGACAATAGTGAAAAGGGAAGCCTACATTCGGACTGTGAATTTCTGAGGCATAGCCACTGCTAAATACCGGTCAGGGCTTGAATTTGGTTATACTGGGATAAAAAAAGTCCTAGCTTATTCCTGAAGGAGAAACTGTATTCAGATTGTTTTAAAGTGTCATTTTATTTTACATTTAACTATTCTTATAACTCACTTTTAGATATATGTTCTTGAGAACAGGTTGTGTCAAGTTCACATTCACAAATATTTTTTTTTAACCAGACAGCTTCAAGATTACAAAGAATAACCCCCCCACAATAATGAACAAAATGACACCATCCCATCATTTTTAGCCTTGCACAAGTTGAAGAAATAAATAACGGTGGTATGGTTACAGTTCACCAAGGTCTATTTCACCAATTTTAAATGCAAAATTTCTCTGGGGTGGCTTGACAATCTAAGCAAGCACATTAAAAGTTTGGCCTTCAATTTCTCATTTTGGTTATTACTTATCCTTTAATAAATGAATGAATAGTATGGATAGAGTGGAACAGCACGATTAAAAACATTCAAAATGTAGAGAAAAGAAAACCACATATTTAATGTAAAAGAGTTTATTCAAGCAATAACTTTATTTGATTTATATCAAAAGAGGCCATCTGAGGAATCCGTGGAAAATATGGGGACAAAAAAAATCCAATTACAGATTTTTATATTCTCCAGGTGAACACTTTTTAATATTCATGAGAACATTCGAGGAGACTTGAAAAACTATCATCTTTGTTTTAAACATGTTCATGGTTAAGCTATAATCTTTAAAAAAAACAAGCATTAGAAATGCAATAGGTCTCGCAGCATTAGAGTTAGTGCTTTTAGAATTGTTAATGGGTTTTTTTGTAAATCTTTAGCATGAGGTTGAGGGTGAGTGAGGGTGAGTGAGGGTGAGGGGTTGAGGGTGAGTGAGGGTGAGGCTGAGGGTGAGGGTGAGTGAGGGTGGGTGAGGGGTTGAGGGTGAGGGGTTGAGGGTGGGTGAGGGGTTGAGGGTGAGTGAGGGTGAGGGGTTGAGGGTGAGTGAGGGTGAGGGTGAGTGAGGGTGAGTGAGGGTGAGGGTGAGTGAGGGTGAGTGAGGGTGAGTGAGGGTGAGTGAGGGTGGGTGAGTGTGAGTGTGAGTGAGGGTGAGTGTGGGTGAGTGTGGGTGAGGGGTTGAGGGTGAGTGAGGGTGAGGGGTTGGGGGTGAGTGAGGGTGAGGGGTTGAGGGTGAGTGAGGGTGAGGGGTTGAGGGTGAATGAGGGTGAGGGAGGGTGAGGGGTTGAGGGTGAGGGGTTGAGGGTGAGTGGGGGTGAGTGAGGGTGAGGGGTTGAGGGTGAGTGAGGGTGAAGGTGAGTGAGGGTGAGGGTGAGTGAGGGTGGGTGAGTGTGAGTGAGGGTGAGTGTGGGTGAGTGTGGGTGAGTGTGGGTGAGTGAGGGTGAGGGATTGAGGGTGAGGGGTTGAGGGTGGGTGAGGGGTTGAGGGTGAGTGAGGGTGAGGGTGAGTGAGGGGTTGAGGGTGACCCATTTTCAGAACACACACTAACAACTAAAAATGTATCGCAACTACTTGCCAAGGCACCACAGTACATGCAAAACTCCACCTGCAATGCATTCTTCCAGATGTTTAAATGTACTGAACCCAAGATATTAAAGAAGCTTGGTCATAGAAACTGTTGAACCTTTTATGAAATTATGGCCGTTGCACCAGATTAACCCAGGGGAGTTGAGGATGTTATCCAAAGGGTCCCTCGGAAAAGGAGAAATCATTTGTGAAGCTGCGGAAATTATGTTAAGTTGAATCGTATACTAGTACCAGGATACAAAACAATGCTTTTCAATTAAATATAAGGTGCAGGTTCACAACAACAGCCACACCGGAAACAGGCTCCACCAACAAACACTCTGGAACATTTAAGATAATGACCCAACGTAACACTTGTAACACAAAAGGTACGAGAAAAGAACGACGACAGGCTGCTATGGTATTAGGCGCACATACATATAAGACCATGAGCACACAAAACACGCCCATTGTGGGAGAAGACGTGCAGTAACACTTCCAGCCCACATAACCAACAGCATGAAACCATGTGCTGCCTTGCAGCACACTGCTCAATGTCAATCTTTTATGTATGCGTCTACATGCGACTCAGTCATGATACCAAGAATGAAGGAACTTCAAAATTCTGATGTCACGATACTGTTCAAAATAGTATGAAGGCGAAAAGTTTGTTCAAATCTGCAATCATAGAACAGAGCACTCTAAATGTAAAATGCTGTTGCATGTTGTACACAACGCGTTTCTCACTTGCATCTACGTGAAATTTCAGTACACAACTCATCGAAGGTGTAGGGCACAGGCGAATCCCTTTAAAAACGCTGTATGTTCATTCTTAAACCAGTTCCGTAAAAAGACCGTAATACTGTGAGTGTGTCTGCTGTAAGACTTGGTGATATCAACATCTGTTCTCGAATGCGTTTCTCAATTAGAGTTACCAAAAATCGTAAAACCGACTCACCAAAGATGAAAGGTAGCGTGGGGTTCCTTTCAACACGATCTTTATTCATTGAGTAACACGCTCTGTAAAAAGACCGTAAATGCGATAAGTTTACCCGCACTAAAACTTGGAGATGCCTGCCCGAGTTCCCAGTCAAGAGTAAGCACTTCTAGAATCCTCTACTCACCAGTCGAAAGCAGCCTGTGGTGTTGTCTCCTGAACACGAAAAACGCGAAAAGCACGGAAACGAAAATCAGCGGGTGACTGAATTTAATTAGCCTGTACCTCCTGAATGCGCTTCCTGCATGCGCATGAAAAGAGGACTAAGCTTATGCGCCATATTGAATGGGTAACTAGACCGTAATCTACGCTAAAAAGCGGTCCATATAAGAAAACTGCATACAGCCGAGACACAATTAAACAACTCAATGCAATGGTCTGAATGTAAAAAGAATCCAGCTAGAGGGTGCCCAGATCTCCACAACAAGGCGAAATGCTTATGAAATTCGGTGGTTTGAGCAGTTTAAAAAGTGCCTGGACTATCCGCTAGATACTGTGATTTAAATTCATAATGAAATGTAAACGTCAGGAACAATATACTCGTTGCTTATTTAAAAAGTTCCTGGAAGTTTGTGTGTTTGAATGCTAATTCATGAAGTGAACGGACGGAGGAGAGGGGAGGGGGGAGGAGAAATGCGACACGGCGGGAAGGGGAGGGCTTTGCATTGGACTTACTGGAGGACTTTGACTGCGAGGAAGACCGCTCACAAGACTGCTCAGCAAGTAGGGATGTGCAACCTTTTCCCCTTTCGACCTTCGTGTAATTTGAACTAATGCGGTTAGCACCCGCAAACTGAAGTTTACGCGCTTTCACGTTAAAAGTAGGAATTTCATGTCCCTCTGAATTTTGGTTTGAGAAAAAGATCACCAATATCGACCCACTTCCAACGTTGCAAGGAAAATGGTTTCAAAGTGTCTTTTAACATGTTTTTATTGGCGGAGCGGGGGTGTGGGAGGAGTGCGGCTGGCTGCCTGATGGAGTGGAGAGCGGGCGGGCAGAGAGAGTGAGGGGGCGGAGCGGGGGTGTGGGAGGATTGCGGGAACAGACGGGAGGGGAGGAGAGTAGGAGGAGGAGTAGGGGAGGCACGGCCTAGCGGCCGTGCAATCAAGAAGTGAGGGGGCGGGAGAGTAGGCAAGGCAGGCGGCTGGGGCCATGTGCACGCGCTTTTAAGCTCAATGCGCATGCGCATTGAGCTTAAAAGTCACGGGCACTGCAAGGAATCGCCACGATTCCTTGCAAGTTAGATAAAGAGTCGATGAGCCCCTATAGTCTCGCTTGCTCGATGCGCATGCGCATCGACAGGCGAGACCTAAAAAATGGCTAAACAAATTAGTCTCAACAGCACACATTATCAAAGTAGTCCCTGCATGGAAGGGAACTTCTTTTTATGGGGGCGTGCTTCTTCATAAAGAGTAGAATGTTGTCACTCACAATAAAGATTGCCAATGACTCAAATGGGCTTATTCGTTGCCCCATGCAGTAAGATGTAGGTGGTGAAATAAAAATGTGAATGACACAACAACGCACCAATGAATGAAGAGGGCTTTCATGGCGGTGGCGCATCGCCCCACAGCCCAGCTCCAGCAGATGATCAATAAAATGATAATAACACAATGTTATTGTCATTTTATTTATCCTGTCTGAGCCGTGCAAAGAAAATTGGGTGGGGTGGGCCGGGCATGGCAGGAAGGAGGAGTAGCTTCTTAGACTGCTCGAACAGACAAGTGCACTTATGTTTCTTCAACCCAGCTGTGTAGGAGAAAATCCACAGGCTCCAATGCACTGTCTGATTGGCAAACGAGGTAGCTCAGACCAACCCTCAGACCAATCCTGACGCTGCTCTCAAAATATGAGAGCAGCATCTAGATTGGGTGGGGAGCCCGTGCCGTGAAGGCCCATTCCATTCCGGCCCAACGAGAGGAGCAGCAATGCAGCCGGCCACTTCAGTGGGAGCTGATCGGCAGGTAAGCCTATCTCCTTCGCTATAAAGCATTACATCCGTCCATTCTGTATTTTCTCTAATTTCCTGTATCTCTCTCACCGGTTACTCTACTTACCCTCTTTGAGCTCACTTCTCACACTGCCCTCTTTCGTGCCCCTCGTTTTCACTCTCCATGCACTGCCCTTTCTCTCTTCTCTCTGCCCTTGTGTTTACACACTTTCTTCCTTTCCTTTCACCGCCTCTTCACTTTTGTCTCTCTGTCCCCTTACATTTCCCTTTAACTCTTTCCCTCCCGGCTTCTCGCTCCACAGGCCTCAAGTTCCCTTCTCGATCCGTCGTTGCTAACCTCTCTATGTCCTTTCACTGCCCCCTTCTGTCTGCTCTATCTTACCCTCTTTCAATGCGAATTTCGTCACTCTTTTCCACCCCGCTTCTCGCTGCTTTAGCTTACACTCTACTCGCTCCTCATGTTTCACTCTGTACCTTTCACAGTCACTTTATTTCATCCCGCCGCCCTCCATTGCCTGTTCGAGACCCTCACTCGTGGGCGCCAGTCTGTCTGCCACAGAATGAGAGGGAATCCGCTCATTCCTACGTCTGCAGCACGGCTTCACCGACATCTATAATTCATGGAGCTGTGCGCAGCTGTGACTCAGATGAGGGTTATTACGGGCGGGAATGTAACAGATAATAAAGTTCTCCTCTAGATGCCAATCACCGATGAGAGACGTGGAGTCCAACCATTGTTCCAGGCAACTGCACAGGACAAAACCGGCTGCACTCCTCAGCCCCCGTTACTATTACCCTTGGTACACCAGTGTGCCCTTCGTAGAGCTTCTGTTCCATTGATAACTCATTGACAAATAAAGCGAAACAAGTTTTAGTAGGTATTTTTCGTTTGGGGTGCCATCCACAATAAATGTTTGTGGCCTCCAGAAGGATTTTTAATGTTCACGTGTCAATGTATACTTTGAGTCCTCCTAAATTGTGTGATGGTTCCGTGGGCAGGGACAGTGGCGTAACAAGTTCAGGTGGTACTACCGGGTGTGGAACATTTCTTGTCATCCCCCCATCCCCACCTCTCCGAGTTCAGCTGCATTTCGTTGCGTTTTGAACTAAAACGTTTCAATACCTACATATATTTGGCATTTTATCACCCCCCTCGGTGAGGACACCAGGGGTGGCCTGCACTCACCACACCCCCCTTCCTATGCCGCTCGGCAGAGACATGGAGGTCATATTTCCCCTTGAGTTAAAGTCAACAGGCTTCCTATTTGCTGGTGATAGGTGGTGACAAAGGCTCAATATCGGTATCTGTGCCCCCATCATAGTGGTAAGCTTCACAAGTTAAATGTATTGATTAAGTTAGTAACAAACTATTGTATCCTACTTTGCAGATAAGCATGTGTGATGTAATGTATGAAGTAATGAGCAAAATCCATCCATGCTTTGATCAACGGGAGAGAGAGGACTAGATAAGCTAGACCATATCCCCTGGGTTATATATATATATATCAATAAGGACTAGCTAGGTTTAAGGGAAGTTGGAGACTCAGATTAGTACGTCAAATAAGGAAAAACATTGTTTTCCTTATAAAGCCCTCACCCACCGACCTAGTCGGTGGCATGCTTCATCACGGACCCACCACAGTGGCACCGAATGTGCCCCGGGTGTGCTTCAACGCCAGGTGACTGCGGAGCTGGTATGTTGCTGAGTGTGCAGTGAGTAGGGTGAGAGAGTGAAGTTTAAAAGCTATACAGTAGGTCCCAGTACCCGAGGGTGAACTATTTTAATGAACTGGGCCTCTGTTAGCAGATAAAAGGCAGGTAGACGTTGTTTGGAGTGCTAGTTATGACCTCCAGCGTCTAGTGTGGTCTAAATGTTTCAGCCAGTGCCTTGTAGATTATAAGCTGGCTTTCCTCAGGACCGTTATAATATGTGAAAAGGTGCAGATTAAATAATAAAATTAAATTTAAGTGGTTGTGTTGTCTTTTGGCTAAGTGAAGCGCACACTAAGGCGCTATAACTGTTAGAGGGGGATTCCCTCAAGCTTGACTACAGATAACACATAGGACAAAGACAAGACGTACATGGTAGAGTCATATTAGATTGGTATTTGATATACCATAACAATTGCCGGCTTATAAGGTGGTGTGCGACCTATAATCGGCTATTGTGGGTTCATGCCATGGGCACGAAGCTGGTGAGGATATTTAATGAAACCGTTAGTGGTGGTGGTGGGCTAGAGAGTGTATTTACAAGGTGAGGTACAGGTAAGTATAGTACTAAGTCCTCACTCTGTTTTGTCTTGTAAAAAGCTTCATGGGTCGCCTGGCAGAGAAAGAGACCCTGTTGGGATAATAACTTGGTCACAATATGTCCAACCTGTAAGGAGAGAAAGTAATGGCTTACCCCTTTTGTAGCTGTAGTGGTTCTATTTTACTCACAAGTATTGCAGTCTAGTTCCTCCTTGGACCTATTCGTCCTTCCGCGGCGTCCGTTGTGAGAGTGGAGGGCCGCCCAGTCTCTATTTGTAGTGTTTGCTTAATTGGTTTCACCTGCATTTGGTGGAAAGAGAGGGAGGGGTACGCGCGCGCTGTTCGCGCTGTCATGGTTGGGCTTCAGCGCATGCGCCTGTAACGACCGGATTTTCAGACCAGATAGGATCAGCTCACCAAGACACCACCAACCCAGCCGAAACGCAACCACCTCCCTTCTCAGGACCCATCTATCCAGGCACCTGGGTACCTACCTGAGGATGGGGAATTAGAACTATACAAGCTCATATCATCAGAAACACCACTAAATCTATAGAGATTACTAGGAATACTCACTGATTACTAAGGACGTACATGCCCTACACCACACTCATACCTCATAGTCTCGCGACCACATGGGCCCAGACTAATCTACCCTGGGGCAGATCTGATTACTTACCATTACACACTGACCGCAACCAGTGCTCTCATTGGACAAGCCACAATCTTGTGGGTATAAACACCAGTGTCCCCCCTGGTGCTCTCTATATTTCATACATACACAAGCCACAATCTTGTGGGTATACACACTGACCACCATCAGTGCTCTCATTAACGCCACTTTCCCTATAGGCGATCTCATTACACACCAGTTTCCCCCCTGGTGCTCTCATTAACGCCGCCTTACACAACGACGATCACTTTCCTATGAATACCTTCAGCTCTCTCTCTGTTGGGAAGTTTCTCTACCTACTGGGAATGTCACATATATTTTATGTGGTACAAGAATGGCCAAATTACACTGTGTACAACTTATTCTCTATTTCAAGGGCTCCTCTCTCCCTCATTATTCAGTTACCATTTGCCTGATCAGGGGTAGCATCTGTTCATGTCATAGTACCTGACTAGAAGAAAAGGTTACCTTTATTATACAAGAACAAGAGGCACATGCCGGTTCACTAAGAACTGGGGTACTTTATTTATCACAATAACAATAACAATATAACACTATACTATAACATATAGCCTGCAAAGGAAAATGGGAATAGACACATACACAGATCTGCGGGGTCTCTGTAAAGCTTTATTACTATAACACATCCACATGTAATTGACTATAAATAGCTAAAGAGGGAATGGATTATAGTGCACACCGCTGAAAGACAAAGAATTAGCAATACAGTAAGGACACGGTTAATGTTTAAATGTAAAGCAAACTATATTACAGAACAGGTATCACCTGATTAGTATGAAGTCTTGCTCTAGCTGTCATCTGGGTTCCTCTCTCGTCTGTGCCTTAGCTCGTCTCAGATCCTCCCCTGCACTCTTGGACACGCATCTGCGCTGATCAATCTGCACTGGATTCCTCTCCCCCACAAACTCTCTCCACCTTCCAGCTTCAGTCTAATAGTTTCTGCCGCTCTGATAACCGTTCGCTCCACTAGCTTCTTCACTCTGTCTGATTATCTCAGCTCCAATTCACTCTAGCTGCTCCCACAGACTAATCCACGATATAACTTCAGTCTCTTCCAAAAGGCTTTACTTCAGACTCCAGCTGATCACAACTCCTTCTGATAAGTAACTGCTTCTGACTGCTTCCTTCAGTTCCAAACATCATCTCACTTCTCTCTGTTCAAAACACCATCTGCTCACACCTGCTTCTGACTTCTCTCTCTGGTTCCAACTCACTGACAAACTGACTGACTGACTTCTCTCTGTTCCAAGCATCGACTGTCTGACTTCTCTCCCTGGCTCCAACTAACTCACTCACAAACTGACACTCCTCCTCTTCTGCACTTCGCTAATATGGAATGCTCTCTCCTCATGGAAAGTTCCAGCCAGCAGCCTCCTCCCACCGATTCCATGTACCAGGCTCCTTGCTCTAGACGCTCCCACAGTGACCAGCTGCTTGTTTCGTCTAGAGACTTGAGCCCAGAGACACTTCCTGATTAGATTCAGCTCTGGCCAGTTCTCTCCAGTTTGCAAAGCGTGAAGAACACCTCATAACTAAAATATCACCTTTACCCTGCAAGCATCTCAGTCTGCAGGGACAGAAAGCAAAATGGAGTCTCTCTAGTTCTGGGCCTTGTAGGCCTGAGAAGGATGAAATAACACTTAGCTCTGTCAGAGTACCTACACAAACCATACTAATATGTAATATAAAGTCAGGACTACAGGATCCACCCTCTACTATAGGTAGGATGGTGAAAGGACACATAATTATGTCAAAGCCAATAGGCAATAGATGGATTAGAGTCAATAATAAGGGATCTATCATCATATTAAGCAGCTATCCTCTAGTTTATGCTTCTAGGTCTGGAAAAAGGCCTGAAAAGGACCAACACAAGCCAAGAATAAAGATCCAGGATGGTAGCAAGCTTAAAGTCACCATCACTCAGAAATAGAGCCAAAAATACGGTCACTACAGCGCCGTAGACTAGCGTGGTTTCTGCGCATGCGCGGTTGTCTTGCGCATGCGTATTGTGCAAAGTGAAGTACACTGTTGGTAGGATGTGGGCGGATAGAGTTATCGACTCACGTTGTGCTTAATGTTGAGTATGGCCATGTAGTATGTCATATTCAGGATTGGTGAGATTTACGACTGCGAGTCATAGTAATTGTATGACTTCGGTGAGATTTTATGACTTCGAGTCATAGTATTATATGACTCCATCCATACCACTTAATGGCATGGAACAGGCTTCAACCGACATTTGTGAAGCTCGAATGGGGCACAGATCACCAATTCTAAAAACAATACCCTTTGACTGAAGGGGAAGTGTACACACAGAAGGGTAACTGCCATAGTCGCACTCGTCTCAGGAAAGATGGGCATTGGGGAGGAAAGAGAGGGATAGACACACACACCGGAGTTGGTCCCACTGTTGTGTCCTTATATTAGTACACATTTAATCCCCTCAGAGCTTTACCATGGCTTCTATCAAGTGCAACTATTAAGCACAAATTTCAGAAAACATATAATAGGATATTGTTACAAATATTCAAGCTTGTTTGGAATTACTCTGTAAAAATGCACGCTTACCTCATACTCCAATAACAGGGCATTTCACGGTCCTGAAATGTTATAAAAACCCTCGCCAGACTCTGGAGCAAACAGACTTGGATGAATACACAAGTAAATTGTAATGAAAGGAAACTTGGATAACAAAGTAAAAAGGGAAAGGAACCAGAAAGAAGGCAGGAATTTGCAAGTAAAGTGAAAAGGGAGACTAACAGTGAGCAAACCTTTCAACAAAGTGAGCCCTACTACAAAATAAGTTATTCAATTGAACTGACTACTTAAGCTAACTTTGAAGTGGTGACCCGCCCAGCTCTGCCTGTTCTCCTTTTGGTCTGCCTCTGGCCTGACCCTTCCTACTGTTCTGCCTCCCCAGCCTCCTTGGGTCTGACTCCTGCTTCCTCCAGTGGCGGTTTCTTCATTAGGGTGGATGAGCGTAGACCCCCACCCTCTGTGAGCCGCACATAGCACATGTGAAAAATTTAAATTAAATGATTTTATTGCCATTTCATTTTTTTACTGTTACACAGGCTGTCCAAGCCAAGTGTGAAGCAGGCGGGTCCACTGTTGCTGATTGGCAGCATGACGGAGAAGTGGCCAGACACTCCAAAGTGCACATGTCCGTTTGCCCGGCAATCTTGCAATGGCCAGCCTGACATGGGCACTTTAAAGGTCTCCAACTCGAGATGTGTTAGACAGCTGCATAGAGAGCAAGCACAGGCCTCCAGGGCCTGAAGGAGCATCCAGCCAGCCGTCTCAATCCAATCATGGTATTTCTCTTATGCTGGTTAATAGGGTTGTATGAGGGAACAATGCAGGGAAATACACTGCATGCCTTAACCATGCATTTTTTACCCCACATTTTTTAAATGCTTATGCTTTTACAAACTATGCCATTACCACACATTGTTTACATATATAAAAACAATGTATTGGTTGGGAGACCCCCACACCCTAGCTTGCCTTAAATGTGTGTAAAGGCATGCATTGGAAAAAACATACATGTGGTAAAAACTTGTGTGCTAAATAATTCATGGTAAAGTCACAAAGTGGTAAAATCCTCATTGTAAAGGCTGTTTCCTTGTTAATGGTAGCATGAAAGCAGCATCTGGGTTGGTTAGGAGAGTTAGCTTTTAGACTCACTCGCAGAGCCACAGACAGACTGCAGAAGAACACCGGGCACGTGCAGCCCATGGGTAAGTAACATTACATTTCAACTAAAATGTTAGTGAAATGCATGTTATTATACCTGCTGCTCAGCCAGTGTGACTGTGGTGTGGAATGGTGGTGTGTGGTGACGCAGTGGAATGTTGGATGTTTATTAGTGTCATTTGGAGTAGGGGCTGATCAGAAGGGAGGCTGCTCCTGGTGGGGCTTCATTGAAGCTACTTAATAAACCATTTTATCTTAATCTACTCCTCAGTACTGGAAATCTATTGATTACAACACGTCAATTATTTAGTTTCTGTGTTTATGTTTCATGATGCTTGTTTTATTTAATCCGGCATAAGCATTAGCTACTTCCAGTATGACTTTTTTTTGTAGCTATCTTATTCTCTCATTGTAGGTAACCCTGGGTGGTGAACTACGCTCCGCTCGCGGAGTTTCCCGCACTCCGCATTACACAGAGCTTGCGGAGTTCCCAAAAACTCACCTTCACGTAGCTGAGTTTTTTTCCTTGCTCTCGATCGTCAATGTCAAGTTGGCGACCGCAAGTGAGGAAAATTAACCTCCCGGCAAGATTTTTCCTTGTTCGCGATCGTCAACCTCAAGTTGGCTTGTGCCAGTGTGGAAAATAAACATTCCATTTAAATTAATTATTACTTTTATTTAATATATTAAATAATGTTATTAATATTAATTTATTTTTAAAATAGTTTTAATATTTTTTTTTAATATATAAATCATTATTTAATGTTATTCTTTTTTAATTTTTTAATAACTTAATTTAATTATTACATGTATTTAATATATTTTTTATTTCTATTCTAACTCCTAGGGGGTGTAATAGTAAGGTAAGTGTTGAATAGTGTAGGGGTTAAAATTACTATTCTAACTCCAGGGGGGGAGGGGGTAATAGTAGGGTAAGTATTGGATAGTGTATTGGTTAAAATTACTATTATACCTCCGGGGGGTATAATAGTAGTGTAAGTGGTGGATAGTGTAGGGGTTAACATTACTATTCTAACTCCAGGGGGGTGTAATTGTAGGGTAAGTGTTGGATAGTGTAGGGTTTAACATTACTATTCTAACTCCAGGGTGGTGTAATAGTAGGGTAAGTGTTGGATAGTGTAGGGGTTAAAATTACTATTCTAACTCCAGGGGGGTGTAATAGTAGGGTAAGTGTTGGATAATGTAGGGGTTTAAATTACTATTCTAACTCCAGGGGAGTGTAATGGTAGGGTAAGGTTTGGATAGATTAGGGGTTAAAATTACTAAATTAAAATAATTTATATTAAAATTATTTTTTTTAAATTATAAATCATTTAAATAATTATTTTAATTAATTAAAATAATATAGATTAATTAAAATACTTACCAATACTTACGTTGGAATGGCATGTGTTGTAATAGCATCTGGGATGTTATGGCATGCGTTGTAATAGCATGCGTTGTAATGGATGTTGCGTTGTAAATGTTTTGTTGTAATGGTAGTGCGTTGTAATAGTTGCGTTGTGATGGCTGTTTACCAGGAGTGCAAGGCTTTGTGGTTGATACAGGCAGTCTTGTAGATAGCTCTAGCCTCGATGGGAAGCCAGCGGAGGGAGGATAACATTGGTGTGATGTAGTCGCTTCTTTTGACCCCATAGATGAATTGTGCTGCTGAATGGAGAACAGATTTAAAGGGGGACAGGTGTGATCTGGGGAGGCCAGTAAGAAGAGAATTGCAGTAGTCCAGTCTGGAGAGGACCAACGATTGCACCAGGGTTTTAAGGTCTTGCTCCGGGAAAAAGCGATGAATTCCCCAAAGAAGGCGCAGTTGGTATCGAGCAGACTTTGCAATGGAATTGATGTGGGAGATTAGATTGAGTTTTTTGTCGAGTATGACACCAAGGGTTTTTGCGCTGATGGGTTTACTGTTGAGTAGATTCATCTGATCCATCCATGATTGAACCGGGGGAGGAGAGAGTGAGGAGGAGAGGAGGAGGAATTCAGTTTTGGAGGGATTCAGAATCAGTTGATGAGTTGATGAGTTGACATCCAGTTTTGAATGGAGTCGAGAGTAGAGCTTAGGATGGCGAGATCGTGAGTGGAGGCAACCTTGAGGTAGATTTGAGTGTCATCTGCATAGAGATGATAGTGAATCCCGGATTTACATAGGAGATTTCCCAGTGGTTCTAAATAGAGATTGAACAATGTGGGTGCAAGTATAGAGCCTTGAGGAACACCTTGACCTACTGCCAAAGGCGATGAAAGACTGTTCTCTATTTTGATCATTTGGGATCTATCAGAGAGGAAGGAAGCAAACCATTTGAGCACAGTGCCCTCCATGCCCATTCTCTGTTGCAGAGTGTTGAGGAGAGTGTTGTGATGGACAGTGTCAAAGGCTGCAGAAAGGTCAAGGACAATTAGAAGACAGGTCCCCTCCTGAATCGAGTATCTTCAGCGCGTCATCAACCACTTGCAGTAGGGCTGTTTCAGTGCTGCAGTTTTGGATGAAGCCGGACTGACAATTGTCAAGAAGATCATTGTCCTTGATATGACGAGAGAGTTGTTTCGCTACAGATCTTTCTGTGCCCTTCGCAAGAAAGGGTAGGTTAGTGATGGGGCTGAAGTTGTTGAGGTCCTTCGCATCAGCAGTGGGTTTTTTAAGCAGAGGGGTGACCTGCCCAGTTTTGAAGGAGACAGGAAGGGAGCCTTGACAGAGGGAGAGATTAACCAGATTGGTCCAATAGGAAAGAGAATGGGTATAGAAGTCAATGGCAATGGCACTGGGGATGGGGTCCAGAGAATGGTTGGTGGGCTTTGTTTTGAGGATGTAATTGAGAAGGGCATCTTCAGAGATGGGGTCAAAGCTTTGTCAAATGGCTAAGGATTTGCGCTCCTCTGGAGGGGTAGGATGAGCGACCTGATCCACAAGGGATTTCACTTTTTCGTCAAAGAATATAGCGAAATCCGCTGCTTTCTTTGTAGAATCCTCCAACTTGGAGTTTGGGGGAGAGCAGTTAGGAGGCTTGATGAGATCGAATAGTTTTTCGGGTCTATTTTTGGCTGAGTCAAGGAGGGTTCTGAAGTGTGACGCTTTCCCAAGGAGGATGTGCTTGAGGTACTTGGATCATGCTGAACAAAGCGTGCCAAAATTATCGGTGGAGGGCGCTTGCCTCCATTGTTTCTCCAGGAATCTTAGCTGCTTCCTTTCTCCATAGAGGGATTTGTTGAGCCAAGGAGCTGAGGGAGTGGGGCTTATCTTTTTGCTTTGGAGAGGAGCAGCATTATTGATTTCGACTGCAAGGACTGTGAGGTCTGGGAGGTGAGTTCATCAACATAAAGGTTTGGGTCTAGCCTTGGAAGTGATAACAAAGCTGATTCACAGAGGGAACCGACATCAATCTTTTTAGCATCACGGAACCAGGAGGTAGCCCTCTTAGGTTGGCCAAGAGTTATAGAGTGAGATAGGTGAAGAGAGAATGGGATGAGGAGGTGGTCAGACCAGTCTACATGAATCTTGCTGTGAGCCCCAGTGGAGATTGAAGTCACCCACGAAGGTCTGATTGTCACTTTGCGAGAATTGGTCACTGATGAAATCTGTGAGTTCCTCCATAAACGAAGGACCACTACAAGGCGGGCGGTAAATGACATGGAATCTGAGGGGTGAGCGGTGGTGTAATTGAAGCTCAAGAGAAAGGCATTCAAAAGTGTGGAAGGAGCTGATAGGAGAAGCCTTAAGTTGAAGGGAGTTTCTAAAGATGACTGCAACACCTCCCTCGACATTATCAATTCTGTCATTCCTAAATATAGAATAGCCTGTGGGTAATAGGAGATCAAACAGAGAGTGAGAGGTATCGTTGAACCAAGTCTCTGTGAGGAAGAGCATGTCAATATTGTGAAGGGTGATGGTATCGGAGATTTCAAATTTGTGTTTTACTTCAGATCTGCAGTTGTGGAGCAGACAGCGCAGCACTGTCAAGACTGTTTTGGTGACGGGGGCACTTGGGCTCTGAAGGGTGATCGGGATAGTGTACATGTACGGGGGTGCTCAGGGGGGTTTAGGTGGATGCTTGGTTCAGACAGAGGAGATGGTCAGAATAGTGTAGATAGTAGAGTTACTAGGAGATGCAGGTTGAAGAAGGGTGGCGTTCAAGGGCTTGTGTGAGTTAACGACATTTACACATGACAGGTTGAGCTTGACTATAGTGGGGTGAGGGGGCGAGCTGCATCTCGTGGGAAGGTGAGGGTTTTCCAATGGAGTATAGGTGTATGGAAAGGTGGAAATCTTGGAGCTTAAAAGTGAAATGGCAGCTACAAGCTGAGAGATGGAGGTGGTAAGAGAGCCTAGCTTATTTTCCAGAGAGAGTAAGGCAGAGCACAGAATGTCATGTGGCTCGATGGAAACAGGAGGGGTGGAATTGGTGCTGGAAGGCAGGGAGAGGAGGGGGTCTAGGAGGAGAGTTGGGGTATAGGGTTCAAAAGTGGGGAAAGGTGGAGGTTGAGAGTGGGAGTTGGTGAATCAGAGGTGATGGGAGAGTTGACTTTGTTGGTGTTGCAAGAAGGAAAGGAACTAAGGACATATTTAGGGGGAGATGGGTGCGGATCACGGCGGCAGGGTAGAAGGAGAGGGGAGGACTATGTGGAGTCATGGGAATGTAGGAGGTTTGGGAGGAAAAGAGGGGGTGTGGTTGAAGAGGTCCTGTCAACTAGAAGAGGTGGCTGTGAGGAAACGGGCATATGGCAGAGTGAGGGGGGTTGGGAGAAAGGGAAGTTGAAGAAAGGAAGTGGTTCTGCTGGGCCCGAGGGAGGGAAATGGAGAGGGTTATCAAGGGGGGAATGGGGGTAGCACAGCATTGCTGAAGGAGTGGGAGGGGGGTGAGAGAAGCAATGGGTTTGTGGAGAAATCGGGGTGAATATCGAGGGGAGGAGGGGTTAGAGAAGAGGGGGGAAGGAGGAATAAGGGGAACATAGGGAGAGTTAACTGGGGGAGAAGGTTGGAGGAGAGGTGGCCTAAAAGGGGGTTGGCAGGTAGGAATATGGGGGAGGAGAAGAGATTGGAGTACTAAGAGGGTGCAGATTGGACAAGGAGCGTATTAGCTGGAGATAAGGTAGAAGTGATGAAGGGGGAGCATACTGTGAGGGGGGAGGAATAGGAGAGGAGGGCACAGGGGAGGGGGAAGGAAGAGGGCCGACCTGTGCTTCTCGAGGGTGCAGCCAATTGGAGTGTAGGGGGGTCAGGGGAGGAGAACGAGAGTAATGGGTGGAGCTAGAAGAAGAGTCAGGGAAAAACCCGGTCGCAGAGGAGGGGAGAAGGGAGGGGAAGAGGTGGTCAAAGAGCGAGAGACAGGAGTCTTTTCCTTGGATCATGACAGTACCGTTGTTATAGAGTCAGACAGCTCAAAAACTGTGAAGCGCTCCGATACCCTCTGGTCAGGATAGTGCTATATAAAACTCCTTAATAAATAAGTAAATAATTGCACCACAGCTGTGCCACTTTTAAAGATGCACTGATAGCACAATGGACAAGGCCATTGCATGAATGTTCATGGCCTTGTAAATATGTTTCTGTTTCACGCATTCCGCTCCGCATAAAAGGGGCCTTCCGTGGGTGTTGCTGTGTGTGTTCCCACGCAATATCCATGAAACTTGACTCATTACCAGATTTACAACATTTTGTAAACCCGGGAATGCGTCAGAAGAATCGAAATGGCACAACAAGGAGAAATACTTATATTTCTCCTCCTTTTTTTCCTCTTTCTATGCGTGCTGCAGAAAATGCCTTTAAAGATTGTTTTTGGTGTCTGTACCACCGCACAACTGCTGTTTGTGGCAGGGAAGAAGAACAGGAATGCACCGTATTTTCTAGATACAGAACATTCCTGCCCTTTTATTTTGAGGCATGGCAGCACAGCAGTTATGCTTGCTGTGCTGCCGTGTTTCAAAATATTGTAAATGAGGCCCAATGTTCATGAAGGCGACTCTTCAATATATTGAGCAGGTATCTCACATGAGAGCTGTACCCAAGGAGGGCATAACTCACTCGTAATTTTCATGCACACAACCGCAAAAGTGTAGCTTGCATATAACATGGAATTTTCACAGAAATTCCTCACATTGCCTGTAGAGAAAAATATCACCAGCCCCTTGGCATAAGCCTAGAGTTATCAGAATAACTGCTTGCTATTAAAATGCCCCCAGTAAATACCCCTGTACGCATTACAGGTATGTGGAAACAGGATGAGGTTTTACCCCACCCAATTTTAGTGCACACTGTAAAACCAGTGTTGGACCGGCCTACAGGGCTGCTCTGACAGATCTGTGTGTTGGCCACTATTTGCCTGTTTGTCGGCCTGTTTTATGATCAAGTGGCCTGCTTTTTATTGTTGGTTTCCATGATAGTGCCACAAATATTGCCTGCAGTAGACACACATCCTTGCAGTCTACCATACCTTGCAAAACACCTATACAGCTTGTCTTTGTAAGTTCAAATCTACCCTGATTTGCAAATGTGGGAAACTTTTTTTAGTTATCTTACGTATCTGATTCCCTAGTGGGGCCAGTTTTAATTTGGTGCCTGGGTCTATTTTGTGTCCCAATCCGACCATGGGTAAAAACCATATGTTTCCAATGCATTACAACTTCACTCAAAACAGCAGAACAGGTGAAGTGCCCACATCACTGTCCTCCAACCAAAACCAGTGGGTAACCCAAAATATCTATTGACTTGAGTGCTTCAAAATACACGCAAAAACACAAATTCAAATAAATGAAGTCCAAATATAAGCAAGCGTGAAGACAAAGTATGTCTTATTCTGGTTCTTCATTAATGATAGATCTCTCTGTTTGAGAAGACTATCTCTCGGGTCCTATGTGTGAATACATGTTGGTTTAGCAACAACTCAGGAACCTTAAATACTATGTAAAACAAGCATTGGCAAAGCCAATAGACCTGGTGTCTGTAGGTCCATTCGGCATTTTCAGTCCTAGTTTTGTTCTGTTATCATTTTGTAAAACTTTACTATTGGGTGGGTTGCCAGGCCCTCACCAAAAAAAAAAAAAAAAAATGACTAAACAAATTTGTCTCAACAGCACACATTATCATAGTAGTCCCTGCATGGAAGGGAACTTCTTTTTGTGGGGGTGTGCTTCTTCAGAAAGAGTAGAATGTTGTCACTCACAATAAAGATTGCCAATGACTCAAGTGGGCTTATTCGTTGCCCCATGCAGTAAGATGTAGGTGGTGAAATAAAAATTTGAATGACACAACAACGCACCAATGGATGAAGAGGGCTTTCATGGCGGTGGAGCATCGCCCCACAGCCCAGCGCCAGCAGATGATCATTAAAATGATAATAACACAATGTTATTGTCATTTTATTTATCCTGTCTGAGCTGTGCAAATAAAATTGGGTAGGGTGGGCCGGGCATGGCAGGAAGGAGGAGTAGCTTCTTAGACTGCTCAAACAGACAGGTGCTCTTATGTTTCTCCAACCCAGCTGTGTAGGAGAAAAGCCACAGGCTCCAATGCACTGTCTGACTGGCAAACGAGGCAGCTCAGACCAACACTCAGACCAATCCTGACACTGCTCTCAAAGCATGAGAGCAGCATCTACATTGGGTGGGGAGCCTGTGCTTCGAAGGCCCATTCCATTCCGGCCCAACGAGAGGAGCAGCAAGGCGGCCGGCAACGTCAGTGGGAGCGGAGCGGCAGGTAAGCCTATCTCCTTCGCTATAAAGAATTACATCCGTCCCTTCTGTATTTTCTCCAATTTCCTGTATCTCTCTTCTCACCGGTTACTCTACTTACCCTCTTTGAGCTCACTCCTCACAATGCCCTCTCTCATGCCCCTCGTTTTCACTCTCCATGCACTGCCCTTTCTCTCTTCTCTCTGCCCTTGTGTTTACACACTTTCCTCCTTTCCTTTCACCGCCTCTTCACTTTTGTCTCTCATCTCTGTCACCTTCCATCGCCCTCACTTTCTTTTTATCGCCACTTACATTTCCCTTTAACTCTTTCCCTCCCGGCTTCTCGCTTCACAGGCCTCAAGTTCCCTTCTCGATCAGTCGTTGCTAACCTCTCTCGACAGGCACATGCATCAAGCGATTTAGGAATCGCAAATGATGCGAATCGCAAAATTCGGCCGTTTGCGATTCCCAAATCACTATTTGGGATGCATCAACCTAAAAGTGAAGAAATCGCTATTTTAGCGATTTTTTTAAAGTGCGATTGCTTTTAAGGAATCGCAATTTTGCGATTCCGTAAAAGCAGTGCATGAAACTTAAAAAAATTGCGATTTCGCAATTAGAGAGAAAAAATTACCATGAGGTTGGACCTCATGGTAATTTTGCGAAAAGTTAGAAATATGCAATTTTGTTCATATTTTTAACTTTCATGTTGTGCACACACATGCCCTTAGGGCATGTGTGTACACAACATATGTGCATTGTTTGATTTCAGGGGTGCAACAGGGTGTCCTTTGGACACCCCTGCACCCTTGAAATCGCTATCTCAATTTGCGATTAGCTAATTGCGAATCGCAAATTGAGATTGTCTTCCCATTCATTCTTATGGGCCTCTAGGCCCATAGGAATGAATGGGAAGGGATTCCTTAATTGCGATTCGCAAAATGCTAATCGCAAATAAGGAATTCTAAGGAATCACAATTTATTTAGCGATTTCTTGATGCATAGGCATTTGCGATTCCTTAATTGCGATTCCTTAAAAATCGCAATTAAGGAATCGCAAATGCCGAGATTGATGCATGTACCTGATAGTCCTTTTACTGCCCCCATCTGTCTCCTCTATCTTCCCCTCTTTCAATGCGCATTTCGTCACTCTTTTCCACCCCGCTTCTCTCTCCTTTAGCCTACACTCTCCTCGCTCCTCATGTTTCACTCTGTCCCTTTCACAGTCACTTTCTTTCATCCCGTCCGCCGCCCTCCATTGCCTGTTCGAGACCCTCACTCGTGGGCGCCAGTCTGTCTGCCACAGAATGAGAGGGAATTCGCTCATTCCTCCCTCTGCAGCACGGCTTCACCGACATCTATAATTCATGGAGCTGTGCGCAGCTGTGACTCAGATGAGGGTTATTACGGGCGGGAATATAGCAGATAAATAACAGATAATAAAGTTCTCCTCCGGCTTTTATAGATGCCAATCACCGATGAGAGATGTGGAGTTCAACCATGGTGCAAGGCAACTCCTCAGCCCCCATTACTATTACCCTTGGTACTTCAGTGTGCACTTCGTAGCGCTTCTGTTACATTGATAACTCGTTGATAAAGGAAACAGAAACAAGTTTTGGTAGGCATTTTTCTTATGGGGTGCCATCCACAATAAATGTTTGTGGCCTTCAGAAGGAGTTTTAATGTTCACGTCAATGTATACTTTGAGTCCTCCTAATTTATGTGATGGGGCTGTAGGCAGAGACAGTGGCGTAACAAGTTCAGGTGGTACCGGGTTTGGAGCATTTCTTGTCAGCCTTCACCCCCTCCCCCCCCCCCTTCCCCCATCCCTCCGAGTTCAGCTGCATTTCGTTGCGTTTTGAACTCAAAAGTTTCAATACCTACATATTTTTGCCATTTTATCACTCCCCTCGGTGATGACACCAGGGGCGGCCTGTACTCACCACACCCCCTTCCTATGCCGCGGGGCAGAGACATGGTCATATTTCCCCTTGAGTTAAAGTCAACAGGCTTCCTATTTGCTGGGGATAGGCGGTGACAAAGGCTCAATATCGGTATCTGTGCCCCCATCATAGTGGTAAGCTTCATAAGTTAAATGTATAGATTAAGTTAGTAATAAACTATTGTATCCCACTTTGCAGATAATCATGCGTGAGGTAATGTATGAAGTAATGAGCGAAATCCATCCATACCACTTAATGGCATGGAACAGGCTTCAGCGACAGTTGTGACGCTAGAATGGGGCACAGATCACCAATGCTAAAACAATACCCTTCGACTGAAGGGGAAGTGTACACTCAGAAGGGTATACCTACCATAGTCGCACTCGTCTCAGGAAAGAAGGGCATTGGGGAGGAAAGAGAGGGATAGACACACACACTGGAGTTGGCCCCACTGTTGTGTCCTTATATTAGTACACAATTAATCCCCTCAGAGCTTTACCATGGCTTCTACCAAGTGCAACTATTTAGCAAAAATTTCAGAAAACATATATTAGGATATTGTTACAAATATTCAAGCTTGTTTGGAATTACTCTGTAAAAATGCACGCTTATCTCATACTCCAATAACAGAGCATTTCACGTTCCTGAAATGTTATAAAAACCGTCGCCAGACTCTGGAGCAAACAGACTTGGATGAATACACAAGTAAATTGTAATGAAAGGAAACTTGGATAACAAAGTAAAAAGGGAAAGGAACCAGAAAGAAGGCAGGGAATTGCAAGTAAAGTGAAAAGGGACACTAACAGTGAACAAACCTTTCAACAAAGTGAGCCCTACTACGAAATAAGTTATTCCATTGAACTGACTACTTAAGCTAACTTGGAAGTGGTGAGCCACCTTGCTCTGCCTGTCCTCCTTTTGGTCTGCCTCCTTCCTCTTGTCTGACTGACCATTCCTCCTGTTCTGCCTCCCCAGCCTCCTTGGGTCTTGCCTCCATCAGTGGCGGTTTCTTCATTAGGGTAAATAAGATTAGCCCCCCACCCGCTGCAAGAGGCACATAGCAAATGTGAAAAATAAAATGGAAATTAAATGATTTTATTGCCATTTAATTTTTTACTGTTACACAGGCTGTCCAAGCCAAGTGTGAAGCGGGCGGGTCCACTGTTCTGTTGCTGTTTAGGGGAAATGTATGGATAGTAAATTTCCATGGAAATGATTTGCATGCATTCTGATCATGCTGAATCGAGTACCTTGCTCCATTAGATCCGCTCACTGCCGCTAGCATGAGCAAATAAGGATCCCTGTATGAGACCAACTCTCCAACTATTCTTTAGGTAGTGGAAAAATCACCTTCTCTGAAGCTGCCGTGGGCAGACAGGGTGTGTAATTTCCATATCAGGTAATGTAATCAGGTGTTGCCTCCACAGCTTATTTCTACTTGACAAATGTAACTGAATTTATCAAGAATTTTGAAACCCCCTACCCTGGGGCCATGAATGCAGTCAGGCTTATTGTTGTCTCATCCTGGCGCAATCAGGTAACTCTGAATCCTCAGAATGTATAGGGTCAGATGTATCAAAGGGTTTTACCCATTCTGTGTCTATGGGAAAATGTGTTCATACATATGGCCCTAGGTCTAAAATCCAGTTCTAAAGCCCCTGAATTGTTCACAAGTCTCTTTAGGGCTTTTGTGAGCCGAGCTGCCTAAACACAGCCCACCAGAAAAAACTTTCATGTTGGGGCGAGCTTAGAATATATTCGTTCATCTGCTCCTGAAGTTGTAATAGTCAGAGTTTGATGGTCTGTAGGAAACTGGGAAATGTCCTTGTAGCTAACTGGCTGATTTCTACTTTACCTAAAGGGCTGTCTGCTTCTGGGTAGAGTGTGTAGAAAGATGAAGATACGGTGTGTGGAGAGATGCAGATTGAAGGCCCTGCTACTGGGAAAAAAAGAGCTTCCATTATATAGCTGTTGCCTAGCAGACCATCAGATATTCAGAGGCGCATCTTTTCAAATACACTCCAGGTACTTAATTGTGTCTCTTTTCTGCTTCTCGTTTCCCGGAATCTAGCTCATCCTCAAGCCCAAAGCATGCCTACGCCTTACTGAAGAGCTGTGGTACCGTAAAGGCTCATTCATCTACGGATGCATTATATAAATAGCACGCCCACCCCTTAACACAAAACACCAGGCATACTCAACTTTAAAAAATATGTGCATTTTGGTAATTATTTTTGACAAATTGTCTTACGTCCAGAAATGATTTCTTCCAAATCTATTACGGACATTAAGGATCTTTGATTCCAGGGCACAGAACTGAGGACATCAGAACTAGGATAACGTGGATATCTGTTTTTTTAGAGCTGCAAATTTCAAAACACGTTGCAATTTTTTGTTGTTGTTTGACGCGCAGCAATTAAGGGAAGTTTTCCAGTTGAATTCGGGTTTGTGGACTTTTTCATTTTACGAAGCAGTTCGTTTATGTAGCAAATTTTATGCGTATTTTTTCAAGAAACTTTAAACTTTGCAAATGTAATTTGTTTCAGAAAGTATTTGTTGTTAAGACAAACGTACGCTTTGAAGAATGGAATTGTATTTTAAAATCGATTTCCTTTATTAATGAATTCTAAGGGGGAAATGTGGACGATGAATAGTTTATTCACATTTTATGCCCAAATACACCTAAATTGCTTCAGGATCACTTACATTTGCCAAACCTTAATCATAATACAAAGATTGTGACCATACCTGCTCCTTCAGTCCTGGACCAGCATGGGGCTAATTGTGCCGACCAACGAAGAAGAACTGAACTCTATTTGACCCAGGTCAATAGTAGGAGCGTAGACCTCTTCTCTCCACCCTTTGATGCTTCATCGATGGAACATTATTGACAGCATTGTTAGTCAACATTGCTGTCGTTATCAGCCTTACTGCTGAGAGTTGCAGGGGAGGTGTATATGGGCCGGTAAGGTCCAATATCTAACATTATTGACTGGCTCCAAAGTCATTAATGCAATTTGCACATGAATTGGCTAGCGCTGACGTCCCATCTCTCTACCATCCTGTTCCTCGCTTTACTGAGACAGAGGTTTAGCTGAGTGAGTTCTTTCTTTTTGTTGTTATTTATGGGCTGCATTCTGAGCATCTGGTTGGCTGTGCGTTCTACAGCTGAATGATCGCACTATTTACAGTGCCAATCGAATTATAGCAAAGTGTGTGACTTAAAGGTCTTGGCCCAATAAGCTTCAAATTAGTGTTAGCAAATCAGCAGAACCAGTCTCCGCAGAAAGGTCGTGAACTCACGTTAGTGACCACTGCTAGTCATTGTGAGTTTACACTGCTCTCAAGAACCTTGGGGTTCCAGTACTCGCCATTTGTCACTTACAATTTGCTCCAAAACCCCACCCTAAATCAAAAAAACGTGCACAGGGGAGAATATGCTTGCAGTGTGCACTTCAAAAGCAGTCTCTCCCAGGTTCATCACTACTAAGAAAAAAAACATGTTTTAAAAGCCACCTCCGGCCAGCCCTGCCTTTGTAACCAACAGCACTCTGTATGCTGTGACTTGTACGACTATATTTTTAATAGTAACGTATAACTACAGACCTCAGCATCCAGTGACCTGAAAACCAGGTCTGGATAAAGATGGCCTGATCATGGCAGGTGAGTTACGTTTGCTGCTCATATGCAGGGTGAGCATCCTTTCAGAGACACCAAATACAGCTACCTTCCTGCTGCCTAAACACTGCCTGCTGTCATTAGACAGAGATACTCAGTAGCAGTTCAGTCAAACCATCAAAGACCGTGGCAGACACCACATCCTTCCTTACTTCCGGATTCTGATAAGTAGTCCCTGTGACAACTCATTACCGCCTGCCCTTCGGTGACCTGCAGGCGCTTGCAGATGGGAATGTCAACACCAAAATCAATACCTGCTAAACTGGCAATCTGTGGAGCAGACAGAGAGGCAGCGCGGATCTTGTTGACGCGCCATGGTCGCGTGACTGCGGGTCCTGCGGGAGCGTGCTGCGGTGGGGAGGAGTGGTCTAGGTCACGAGGCGTCTGCTGCAACCAACCTTTAGATCTATCAACCTGCTTAAGTGTGTGATCAAAGCACAGTCAAGCCTTGCTCGAGGTGGCTGACTCTTGATAAACCCTGGAAGCAGTTTGTCTCCATTGTATTGTACATTTATATGCAAACATAAATAGGGGGGAGTGTTGATTAACTTTTTCCAATATTTTGTTGTTATGAAAATTTGATGATTTTGACGAAAGAGGAGAGGTTTTGAAAGGTGCACCACTGCGAGCGGCCAAAAGAGATACGGAGTAATTTCCAGACGGCCCCGGGCCTATAAAAAGTCTTTCAAGATGGATAGCAGTCACAAGCATAGCAGGCACAGTATATGTGAGGTGTCTAGAAAATAAGGGTATTCATTGAAGTCTCGCTTTAATGTAGGTAGGTGTTGTAAACTAATTTAATTCAATATAGTCTATTGCAAAATACAAACTGTGCTAGTGTGGCATCTATTTTTATAAAAACGCAGAAAATCTTTAATTTGAAGCAAGCAGCATGGCGAGGCATCTGTCCTGTCTGAAAAAAAGATTTGTTTTATCCTTTTTAAAGGAGAACTCTATTTCCACTCATTATCTTTACTTGTGTTTTCATCTATAATCAGTGGTAGAAGTGCATTAAAAAGTATAGGAAGGATGACGCTGCACGCAATGGGGTGGGGTGATTGAGCGTGGGGACGTGGTCGAAGACGTGGCTAAGAAATATAATATTCTGTAGCTTTATGCGGTCTTTCACCTTTAGGTAACTACCATTTACATTTGCAGATTGACCAGCTGTGCACATTTCTATTTCTTTCAGGCAAGAGGGTGTAGCGTCCTGCTACAATAAACACAGACACTTCTTGATGTGTAACTTGGAGCTTTATTTAATGCTTCTTACTCCTGCCCTGTCCCTACTCTAACTAACCCCTTCCTGTGTCCTCTCCTCTTCCTCTGGCCCCCTAGCTCCGCCCACTCCCAACTACTGGTGTGCTAACTTCACAACAGAGGGCTTGTTTAGCTGTCTGCCCAGTGGTGTCTGCTAGGGTATAGGGGTGGTTACAGCAGAGGGGAGTTAGAAAAAAACAAACAACAAAAGAAACGTACCAACAGAATACCGGCCACTGACTCTCCTCCATTTTCTCTTGGATCCTGGCTCCTGGAAGCACCCAGGCTCTCAGGCTCCCCTGACCATTCACAACGCTGCCTTACAGCAATGTTGTGATTGGTTTGAGCATCATGGTTCAGAGCTCAGAGCGAGCCTGGGGGCCTGGATATGTTCTCCACCCAAAATGTAATGCAGCCTGGGTGGAGAACATGCACAGTGCGCATGACAGTTTGGCTGGCCCAAGAGGTCTGGACAAACCATCGTGTGCACTTAAGTGCCCACTACTCCTCCCATTGCTGGCTGTGACGACCGGCTAGCCCTGCCTGCACTGTACAACCTGCTGCATTATGGAAAAATAAAATGATAATAACATAGTTATAATTGTATTTTTCCTTTTTCCACTACTCGAAAAGCAATGGGGCAGCACCCCTCCCCCTTAGCAGAGGAGCTACCACTGTGTCTGCCTCTCCCTCTGTTTCACAGCACAGGAGACTCCCTGCCTTACACTCCCGATGAAGCATTTTAGCTCTCGGAATTAACTATCCTGGTACAGTTATCTTTTCAGAAAAGGTAGGGGAACTGCTTTTCAAAAAATTAAAAGGTTTGGGCATGTCGAGCCCCTCAGACCCCCCACCATCACTTCAACCGCTGTCTATAATACAGACAAACCTTCAATCAGTGGTGGCTGGCATGGCTCGAGGTTGGCTGAGCCGGCACGGGGGTTGCGGGGTGGGGTGTCGTGGGGGGCGGGTGGGAGGGGTCACAAAAGGGGGGAATAAAAAAAATGTACCTTGCCACCGGGTCATAGTCTCTGCTCCTGCCCTCCTGCCTCCAACTCCAGGAACAGGAAGCAGGCAGCCAGACTTCCTCTCCTATGCCAGTCACAACACTGAATGCAGATTTGTGATTGGTCTTAGCGCCGTGACACAGCACTCAGCCAGGGGCTGGAGGGGTGGGCATCTTCTCCAAGCAGGCTATAATTCATTCTAGCCTGAATGGAGAACGGGGAAAGTGCGCATGACTGGTTTGGGTAGCCCGAGAGGGCCGACCAAATAGTCATAGCGCACTTAGCAGTGAGTAAACCGCTGCCCCTGCCCACCCGCAAAGCAACAGGATACGAAGCATAAACTGATAACTCTAAGGGCCATATTATCAAGAAAGGGTGATACATTATCGCCGCTTTTATCGGCAGGAAACTGCCGCTAAAGTGGCTAAAATGGGCTTGATAATATGCCCTTGTGAATTCTCATAGAAGCTCAGGTTCTCGCGTTAATCTGGGCTTCTGTAGGAATTCAAAAGGGCATATTATCAAGCCCATTATCGCCGCTTTAGCAGCAGTTTCCTGCCAATAAAAGTGGTGATAATGTATCGTCCTTTCTTGATAATATGGTCCCAAGTTATTATCATTTTATATTTATACTTGGCACTGCTTAAAAGCAGTAGGACGATGCTCCTCCGCCATAGCAGAGGAGCTGCCACTGCCTGCAATAACGGAATATGAATATGTGTCTAATTCACTTGCTACACTCTAGTTGAGACATCACCTCTCATATATTATAAGAAAATGACATTGCTCTTCTGTTGTAATAGCGTATGACAGTTGAGCTGTGACATTACACTGCCTCCTGAAGCGCAAGCAGACGGTCTGAAAGGCAGGTCACAGAGAAGAATTACAGCTGCTGTATTTCCTTCTGAACAATTTTCCTGAGAAAATGTAGAGTCATTAGCCAATAAGGAGAAATTTATGGCAGTGTTTTCATTTATGTCTCTGCTGGAGTTCATTACATGTAAGCAGGACGCTATCCGCAGGTTACTGCGCATTCTGACAGCTGTTTTTTTTAAGTGAGATGCATTAAACTTCGCAAAGTATGTTACTGCTGAAAAAATGAATAGCTGCGTATTGGCATGTGTATGTTCACCCTACCGTTTGTTCACTCAACAGATGTGCAACCAGTGAATCCCTTTCCAGAGAAGTAGCAAGAGACCAAAGAGTTAAACATGGATTAGGGAAATGGTGGTGGCATGCCCATAGTTTACAAGGCCATTTAATTCTCTAGAAAACAACAACAATGGAATGTGTCCACAATGTATAACAATAGTGCAAATCACCTCATCGTTCAATCACCTTAAAAATAAACTTGATCTTTCTCTATATAGTCAGTGACTTACAATATGATAGCACCAGACATGTACTTATATAGTAGACATTAAGCCCGTGAGGCATTTTGGCTCCAAATACCAGATTTCTACTGTTTACCCAAATCAATAATACTTAATCTTCAAAAGGATGAACGAGAGAGCCGAGGTTTTGTTCCAAGGAGCATAGTGCCATCCTGATGGAGCTCCGAAGATGTTGGCAGGTGTCAAACTACAGATGGCATGCTAGAGGGGGCAAAACATTGTAGTACCCACTCTGACTCCACAAGCTGACGTCCCAAAGAGTGCACCCAGGGACCCAGGGACTGGATGTGTTTAAGGAATGAAGGGAGATTTCTCCACTAGGAGGACGAGGCGGTGCTTGATGGCACCACAGCCTCATAGACATTCAACAGGAGGCCTGGGGGCAGCACTGTACTACTCAGAACATCAGTTAACCCAGTAACCTCCCAACCAAGGGGCTTGGGCCAGCTGAGGCAGAGGACAGGCTGAGGAGGCAGGATAGTTGGCAGCCCAGACTGAAAACGATAAGAATGGAGTAAAGAGACAAATTGAAATCAACTTGACTCTTGGATGACTTTCTCCCCAGTTGAACTACTGTAATCCAAGGCCGGACTGGGAACCCAAAGCAGTCTTGGCAATTTTGATGGAGCTACCCACCCTGCTGCTTTTGTTACTGGGGCTGATATAGCAGTACCGCTGTAAAACCGGCCTCCAGTAGGAAAAACGGCCCCCACTGTTGCAAAATCAGCCCCCACACTTCTAGCTTCCCAGGAAAAAACCCAATGCCCGCTACGCCCAGTCCGACATTGCTGTAATCCCATTACCGTGGCTGAAAGGTGCTGCCAATGAAAGTCTCGATGAGGAATAAGTGAAGAGGAAAGAAAGAGAAAGAGGAAAATGTTTTAATCAGACCAGCGGCCATCTTGGATTGATGTGAGATGTGAAGAACATCACTGAAGAAAACATCTGTGAAGTACAAAGAGTACCCCCTCTTTAATTATCCATACATGGCAACATTTTGGAAGAGGAAGGTGGAAGATTTAAAAAAATGAATCGGGAAAATGTTCTTTTTTCATTGTCTTCCATTGAGGCCTATGTCGGGTCTGTTAGCATGTATGGGACATACAAGTTTGCTGCTGCAGGATCAGTTATCAGAAATTTAAATATACATTTTTTCAATGATGGTCAGGAGCACAGAGAAAGGCAGAGAGAGCATGGCAACAATGTTTTGCATGGGTCTACAGGAGCTCCAAGTCACACAAGATTAGTCCCCGGTGTCTGAAGCCTGCCAAGGAATCAGGCTTTTGCAGGCAGGAATCGGGTGGCAGGAGACAAGCCTTGAAATCAGTAGTCTCCCACCTAAATCGGGAGGATTGGCATGTATGATTATCTGCTGCGCAGAACTCAATTTCTCTACCTGTCTGCCTCATAAGATGCCAACCATCGGCTCCCACACGCAACAGAGGGGAAATGCATTTGTGACATTAATGAGTGCATCAATCAATATGGTTGTGCCAATGGGCATTGACCATCAGAATAAATGATTTTTGTGCATTAAAACCCCCTCACTGTGATTGCACACACCATAACAGACCGACCCAGGGATGAGAAGCAGTGGAATAGACAATGGCTCGAACATTGTTTTTACAACAGTATAATACCTGTAAAGGGACAAAACGGTTAAGCAGGGGACAATATTAATGAGTTCTACTCTTTGATACAACAGCACCTATCATTGTGTTAGAAAGCTTTCACTCAAATTCTAGAGACAAGAAGGTCATAAACCCTCCGATGAACATGGCAAAATTAAAACATGTATGTTAGAAATGGGGGTCTCTATTTGGCAATGGTTTGCACCTTTGTCCAAATAGGGATCCTTGCTTCTAATCAGGGTAAGGGGCTACACTTTTAAAATAACCCCTGCTCACCCCATTGGTAGCTTGGCACGAGCAGACAGGCTTATCACAGAGGCAGTGTGTAAAGCATTTGTCAACACATACAGTAATACAGTGACAACATTACAAATGGACACCACACCAGTTTAGAAAAATAAGTAATCTTTACTAGACTTAACACAAGACCAAACGACAAAAATCCACAATAATCTAATAAAAAAATGACTTTTTAATGGTAGAAAAAGCTTAGTTCAATGTAGATGGTAAATGCAACACTTTACTCTCAAAGTACCTTGGATGCGTCATGCAATACAAAAAAAAGGGTCGCAGGGAGGGTGATGCGTTGGTTCCTTGCTTGGAGGAGGTGATGTGTTAGTTCCTTACTGCAGCGCAGGTGCGGTGATGCTTTGGTTCCTTACCAGAGAGGTGGTGATGCGTCGGTTTCTTACTGCGTTACGTTTGTGATGCGACAAGATAGCGCCTCGATGCGACGATCTGGTGCGATGTGACAAAATGGTGTCTTGGAGACGATGCAACAATGTGGATGCGATGCGTGCATGCATGACGGCCGTGCGGTGAAATCGATGAACGTTGGAGCTGCAACAGGCCCTGCAACACGCTTCTCAGATGAAGCGACGGCGACCTCTGTGGCGGCGGCACACTTCTCCGCTGATTTTGTCTGCGATGTGACGGCGAACAGCTGTGGCGGCGGCATGCTTCTTTGGCGATGCGACGGTAACTGCTGCAGTGGCGACGCGTTTCCTCATTGCATCGCGCTCCCAGCTCCCAGCAACACACAGTCTCTCAGAGGGCCCAAACAACAGCAGGCACGTCACTGCAGATAGAACTCCCAGCAAGGGAAATCAGGGGGAGCTGGTGGTGCAGTCTTTGTGTCCCTGAGACTTCAGAACAGGAGGCAAGCTCAGTCACAAGCCCTTGGAGATCTTCCTCAAGATAGTAAAAGTTCACACAAAGTTCCTTTTCTCCTTTCCTTGGCAATAAAGTAACCGCTGCAGGCCAACCCCAAACAGCAACAGCACTGGGGCAGTAATCTTCCTTCAGCTTATCCGGTTCTTCTCCTTGGCAAAAGGGTTCATCTTGATTCCCTGAAGTGATCTAAAGTTCTGGGGTCTGGGCCCCAGTATTAATACTGCTGCAAAATCCTTTTTTTCCTGAAGGCAGAGAGTGCCTGTACCTAGTCAAAACCAGCTTTGTCCTCTTGGGTGCAGCTTCCAGGCAGGAGGTGAAGACAGCATTTTGAGAGCAGACCTGGCCCAGGTAGCTGAAAGGAAACATCCTCCCCTACTCTCTATTCTATGAGGGCTCAGGTCAGTGAAAGAAAATCTCCACCCCTATTCTCTATTCAATGCAGGCCCTATTCAGCCCAGCCCTGACCCAACAGACTGCTGGAGCCAAGGCCCTCTCTAGCCCCCTGTCACTCACAAACCAGACATGAATACACAAACCAAGCAGAGACAACAGGATGGTTAGGCAAGAAAATACCTGCTTTATAAAAGTGGTAATTTCAAACACAGAATGTAAAAATCACCCCTACTAAAAGATTTATTTTAACATTTTGAGTTCAGGCATTTTAAACTCGAATTTCTACCTGGTTCCCTGGGTCAGTCAGGATTATAAAATGTTATAATCAAACTGCCAATTATGGCCTATGGCAATAGGTAGCCTTGCAATAGTGAAAAACTAAATTGGCTGTAATTCACTATCAGGACATGCCACACACATCAGGGCATGTCCTACCTTTTACATACAATGCACCCTGCTCTTGGGGGTACCTTAGGCGTACCTTAGGAGTGGCTAGTTCTAAAAGGTTGTTAGATGTCAGATAAGCAAAGGGCGCTCAGCCAAATATGGGCGCATAGGTAGAGTAGTGTACTATGTGTCAGTGGTGCAACTGGGTGAGTGGCAAATCCTTGAAACCACTCTGAGTTTACTGGACAAAACCACCAACCAAATGAACAAGAACATTTACCCTATGCACACACAAGAAATTACAATACGTTTGTATATGAGTAAGAATACAAAGAAAAAAGCAACAAAGTAACAGAAATTATTGGGATCTCCAGTATGGGAACAATCCGATGAAATTCTTTATTCAGTAAAACAGCCAGCCGACACGTGTTTCATCGCTTATGCGAATCCTCAGGGCTTAACATGGCTGTGTCTAGCATGGAGGTCGCTCCGCTGGTGATACTTCCGTCCACACCAGCAACATGGCGACCCAGGAGTACGCAAATTCATTTTGTCTGTTCGTTTGCGACTAATTCCAAGGATTTTACCCTCACTACTGATTGCCTAAGCAACTCCTGGGAACAGTAGTTCCTCAGGACATATCTGGGGAAATCGCGGAAAATATATATATATGGTTTTCCGCATCATTGAATTACAGTTTTCGGAGATTCTACCATGGGAACGCCTACTCCTTGATACAGGGTGTGGATTTCACATCCCTGGTTGTTACCACGAAGGTCTTGGGCCCTGCTGGGTCGGAAGTATCACCAGCAGAGCGACCTCCATGCTAGACACAGCCATGTTAAGCCCTGAGGATTCGCATTCGCATGGCTGTTTTACTGAATAAAGAATTTCATCGGATTGTTCCCATACTGGAGATCCCAATAATTTCTGTTATTTTGTTGCTTTTTTCTTTGTTATCTTACTCATATACAAATGTATTGTAATTCCTTGTGTGTGCATAGGGTACATTTTCTTGTACCTTAGGAGTGACTAATATGTAGAAAAGAGAAGGTTTAGTGATTGGCAAGTGGGTGCACTTGCCAAGTCGACATGGCAACCCCATACCGCACACAGGCTCTGCAATGGCAGGTTCTAAGCCATATTTTACAATGCTGCTTCTGTTGGTGGCACAACAAGTGCTGCAAGCCCACCAGCAGCATTTTATTTACAGGCCCTGGGCACACTTTGTGCACTGTAATAGGGTCTGACAAGTAAATCAAATAATCCAATCATGGAGTCACTAATCCATTACAACAATTTACAAAAGAGAGCATATGCACTTTAGCACTGATCAGCAGTGGTAAAGTGCCCGGAGTCATAAAACAACCAGCAACAGGTCAGAAAAAATACAGGAGGGGGGCAAAAAGTTTAGGGATGACCCTACAAAAAGGGCCAAGTCCAACAATGTACAACAACTGCTTTTTTTTCTGAAGCCTTCACCAAAAAACCAAAACCCACCACTGAAGGAATGCTAGAAGAATCCTCTGTGTCAGATTTGGCACTGAATACTCTACTGAAAAAGTTGGGCAACATTCAATTAATGAACTCAGCTGTGATTCCTGCAGTACAGTCTCTGAGAGGAGTATCACCTCTGTCCTGAAATGACTGTCAAAGGCAGAAGATGGACATACAAGCTTTGATTAGCATTTAGACACTCAGTCTGAATGGGGCCCGGAATTCTGAAGACAACATAAACATCTATCGAATTGGAGGACAGGACTCATACCAATTATGTAAGGATCTTAGGGTACCACAGAATGTTGAGAAATATGACGGGAAAGCATTCTGGGGAATATTCATACTAAACCTATAAAAAATAACTTCTGAATACTCACTGGAATTTCAATAGGCTCACAGAATGAAAATCCACAGCAGAAACAGATTATCCACCCAAGTCGGATACTGGCCTGCTGCTTAAGACATCAATGTATGAGGCAGATCTCTATGACAGCAAAGCAACTTCAACCAGTACTAAAACAACGAAATATACTTTTGGAAGATTTCTCCTATAAAACCAATGCTATGAGGATGTGGTTCTTGGCATTTACACCACTTACATATAAAGGATATTAAATAAGGTCTACTGGAACCAGCAATAATATTGACCACAGTGGAGAAGAGGAAGACCGAATTTTAAGAACCCAAGGAGCTGGAAAAATTTCTAAAAGCAAAAGAAGCCATGGGCATAAAGACGTAAATGCCTGGAAAACTGACACAACCATACAAAAGGAGTCATCAGGAAGTACCTGAAGCAAGCAGTATTGTGGCAGCAATATACTTTGCATGTCCGCTGCAGCCCACCTAAGCATATTATGAGTTTCTTCACCATCACACTTTTCATGGCGGTGCAACCGCCATGAAAAGTGTGGTGGTGAGGAAACAAAGGAGGCCCTACAGGCCCCCTTGTGCTTCATGCCATGTAGATGCCCACAAGGTGGCACAACATGTTCCTTCCTGTGTGCATGCACACCAGTACCTGCACTCCATGGACTGGAGCAGTCCATGCCGTGCAGGTACTCCCTTTGAAGTTCCCATGGTAGTACCTATTTCATGGACACTGCCATGGAAATTCCAAAGAACCGCCCACCAGACAGAAGAAAAGTCCTGATCTGGCAGGCAGTTCCTACATGGATTTGCTGGTGCGGGGTAGGCAGTCCCACTCCCACACCGCCAAACTCTTAATAAGGCCCTTTATCTTTGATAACAATTTGGATGAGCTGTGGAGATTGCTGAATCCAAGGGAAATAGATTATGCTTTCTTCTTTTGCAACGATGGTGTGTGTACCAAGATAGACCACTTTGTGGCTTTCCTACACTTGATAAGACAGTTTTTAGTTGCCGCTGTAGTCCCAGGGGAATATTGTACTTGACTTCATAGAACTACAGCTAGATATAGAATTAGTAGCACCATCCAAACTCCATCCAAAGTAATACATTCAAGGCAAGAAACAGCTCTACACCTATGCAAAAAAGTATTTGAACAACAATGAATGAACATTACTGTTAGACCCAGGGGTTGCTAGTTGGCTGGGGTAGGTACCTCTGCCAAATAGGGACCCTTGCTTCTACGTCTGGGAAAGGAAGGACACTGTCTTAGATAGCCCCTGCTCACTCCCACGGTAGCTTGGAATGAGCAGCCAAGCTTATCTTCAAGGCAAGTATGGAAAGTATCTGCAAGTGGTGTGGCTCACTAGTTAGAGGCAGCAGACCCGGAAGCAGAGGTTGACCCAGGACCAGGGTTCGATTCCCGACGCGGCAGGGTCTTGGGCCATGGTCAGCGGACTCGATAATTCTCGCCTCGGTGCCTACTTCAACCATGGGTCCCACTCAGCAACTCTGGGCAATAGCTTGCTTAATCTCTACTAACGGCCCCATCAGCGCCGGGGATGCTTGTCTTCACCTTGGAGATGCCCAAGAGGGACCATCTCACAGGGAAAGCCAGGATGGGTTCCCCAGCGGTATACATCGCCGGGACGCCCCTTTGCTGGGGCAGCTGTGCGCTTTACAAGTATACGACGTTTAACATTTAACCACGCTCTCAGTAAGCCAATGATGACACCACAGATGGACTCCACACGAGTTTCATAAAAACAAGTATATATTTAAATGAAAAGATATACGATGAGACCACACAATATTAATCCAACATATGCATATTTGTAATATTCCTCCGGGCTGGGTATTAGGCCAGCCAGCCCTTGTAGAATCTAGCGGTATTAATGAGCAATTCTAGATGATCCACTGCAGTCCTAATGCAATGCTATGCAGGTCGTAATGCAAGAACAGGCACTTCGCGATGTAAAAATAATGCAGTTTGTTACGCAACAATCAAGCAGTTCGTAATACCAAAATTATGCAATGCGTAACACAACAATCAGGCAGTTCGTTATGCAAACTAATACAAAGCGTAATGTAACAATCAGGTAGTTCATTATGCAAAAATAGTGCAATGCGTAATGCAAGAATCAGGCTGTTCTTAATACAGAAATAATGCAAAACGTAATGCAACAATCAGGTAGTTTGTAATGCAGAAATAATGCAATGTGAAATGCAACAATCAGGTATTTCGTAATGCAGAACTAATGCAATGCGTAATACACTAATCGGGTAGTTCGTAATGCAGAAACAATGCAATGCATAATACTCTCCAGCACCGATCACGGTGCTTTAGGTGGTCTCTCCGTCACTCGTACTGACTTGTGGTCAGCTTTCTCCAACAGATGCTCCCAACATGGGTATGGTGTAAATCAAAGTGCAGCTCTGTACTCCAGCCCCGGTACAGCCGCTCCTCGACAAGTACGGGCCACAATACGATGTGAAGCAGAGGCTCGCGCTGCAAGAATGGGAGAGGCCAAGAGCGTGCCTCTCGGAGCCCGCACCCCGCCCCAGGTGGCGCACACGTCACCCGGAGGGGTGCGATCTTGCTCTCCTTTCCTCTTCTCGCGACTTGGGCCTCCAATGCGATTTTGTGGATTCCAGGCCGTTGGTGATAACGAAGCTCTCAGCAGGGCACACACACACAGCGTCGCTGAGACTCACTTGAGCTTCGGGTGTGCACGATCACAGGGCAATCCTCACAAAGGTCTCAGGCTGCAAGAAGCACATGCACATTGCGTCCCTGAGACTCACTTGAGGTTCAGGTGCACACGATTACAGGGCAATCCTCACGAAGGTCTCAGGCTGCAAGAAGCACACGCACACATTGTCGCTGAGACTCACTTGAGTTCTGGGTGCACATGATCACAGGGCAATCCTCACAATGGTCTCAGGCGGCAAGAAGCACATGCACACAGCGTCGCTGAGACTCCCTTGAGTTCCGCGTGCACACATTTACAGGGCAATCCTCTCAAAGGACTCAGACTGCAAGAAGCACACGCACACAGCATCGCCGAGACTCACTTGAGTTCCGGGTGCACACGATCACAAGACAATCCTCACGAAGGGCTCAGGCTGCAAAAAGCACACACACACAGCGTCGCTGAGACTCGCTTGGACTCTAGGTGCCCACGATCACAGGGCAATTCTTACCAGGGTCTCAGATTGCAAAAAGCACACATAGCGTCACTGAGACTCTCCACCTTTGTGTTTCAGTTACTTCAGGACACAGCACACAGCAAAGTACTTTCAAGCAGGCGGACACAGCACACAGCAAAGTCCCTTTAGCCTCTCCCTGGTTAAATCAGAAAACTGCAGGCCAGCCCTAGAACACACAGCCAGGGTCAGTCCTTTCCTTCAGTCTCTTCAGCTGGTTCTTCCTTTACAGAGGTTCCTCTGGACCACAAAGTAGTTTCAATCATTTTCAGTCTTGAGCAATCCAACGTTCAGGGGTTTCAGCTCTCATAGTTATACCCCTTAAAGTCTTTGAAGTCTTTGTGTTCAGGAGGCACTGACCCCTGTCAAAACCAGTTCTGGGTGTCTCCCTGCCAGTGACACTTTCTTCCTTCGACAGTGGAGGTCTGGATCCTTAATCACCCAGCAAGAATTGGAGCCATTGTTGTATGGTGGTAGCCCAGGCCTCTTCACCTCTACGGGCTACTCCTCCCGTGTACATCCCAGATGCAGGTCAGGCACACTAAACTTCACATCTCCATCTTAAGCCTTTGGGAAGATAGGCTGGAAACATATTACACAGCACCCCCATTCTATCCTTTGGGCAAGATGGCCTTTCAACAGTGAAAAACTAAATGGAGATTATTTCACTGTCAGGACATGGTGCCCACCACAGTACATGTCCTATGATGTAATCAATAAGAAGCTGGACGTTCCTTGTTGATTAGGCAAGTTACTTTATTGAATTAAGATTATAAGTAATACGTTGTAACGTTAACCCCATCAGGAGCAGCTGTCCTGCTGCTCAGCCCTCACCCAACTGACATTCATAACACACTAACATTCCATACATCCAACATTCCACATCTCATGCATACAAGCTGAGCAGCAGGAAGATACAAGATACAACATATCTCCCTTCGCTGGGAAATTAAACAGAATCAAATAAAACATTGACAACAAGTCAAGTACAATTGGTCGGTAGATTCCATGAATTTAAACACAGCACAAGTAAGATAAAATGTGCAAAACAATCGACAAACGATAAGAACCCACAAACCTCACCTTACAACCAAAGACTCAATCAATAAACTAACACAAGAAGACACATCCTGTCTCTATCTATACTGACACACACATACAACAGTCTGAACAAGCATCATAAGCATCACAATTCTTCCCGAAATAAACAGCAAACCAACATCCAACACCCATATGCCACAAGTCATACTAGTTGGCCAGACCAGAACGACAAGAAAGACACACAGGAACAGACCATAACACCAAAATAAGCATCAGGAAGAACACTAACACCCATAACTCATGCAAAACAGACATCCCAAACGCAACCCTGACGTGCGAGACACAAACATCACCAACGCAACCCTGACGTGTGAGGTAACAGACATCCCAACAGCAACCCTGACATGCGAGACAACCAACAACCCCATCGCAACCCTGACGTGCGAGGCAACAGACATCCGCATCGCAACCCTGACGTGCGAGGAAACAGACATCCCAAACGCAACCCTGACGTGCAAAACAAAAAAAACAACATCGCAACCCTGACGTGCGAGGCAACCACCTCGCAACCCTGACGTGCGAGACAGCAAATAACCCCATCGCAACCCTGACGTGCGAAACAAAAACAACACCATCGCAACCCTGACGTGCGAGGCAACCACCTCGCAACCCTGACATGCGATGGCTCTTGGGGAATACATCACCAACAACCAAACCACAACAACGAAAAGAGTTGTCCCCAACGCTGGCTCTTGGACCCCAAATTACGGTTCCCCATTGTGTTGACAGTTGAACTATACAGACACTGCTCAAAACTGCATCCACACTGTTGTTAACACGCCAGCGATATCCACAAAGCAATGAACAACACAGAAGAAAGCAATGAACTACACAGAAGAAAGTCATATTGATAACACACTGTTGCTTTTCATTTTCCATTTTTCTCACTTCCAACAAAATTTCTTATCCTGGGTCTCAACTGTCTCAAAATCTGGGCACATTACCGTCAAAACCGCTGTACATGCACGTGGACCTCATGAACTGTCTCACCCTCCCACAACTGCTGCGGAGTTTCCTCACGAGCCACACATTACTTAGCGACCCTCATTGTTGCTATAAAAATGCAAATGGTTGCCATCGCGTAGGGAAAAGAGACGTCACACATCAGAACGTAACGGCATGAGTCACAAGGAGCTGCGGCTTCTAATCCTCGAAGGTAGACAGAGGAAAACGTGTGACGTGGGACACGCAGCTTGTCCACCATGAACCCCGACAATTCCGACACGTCATCAAACAACAGACGATTTCCCAGTGAAAGGATCTCTCCGAGCACGAAGAACACAGCAGTTGGCAGTTGGGGCCAAGTAAGATCACTCACCCAAGTTCAATTATACGCTGTTACTAAACCACCATATTTCCTTCGAATTCACTGTTTTTTTAACTCTTGTTCCTCAGGCTCACACACCTTATAAGTCACTCGTTTTAATTTCAATCCCCTAGCTTTTCCAAGGATTAGTCCCGTTTCCTCACTGAGGCTCGATTCTCTGCCCCCGAAGTTCAAACTAATTAAAAGTCAGCAAGTGTCAATCTTTGCTCCTGAACATCCATGCGCAGACTTCTCACTGAGGCCCGATTTTTGCCCCGTGTACAAATAAACGGCAAAGCGGCAGTCATTAAACCTCCTCTCTCCAAATGCTCACACCACTATCTGAGGCTCGTTTTTCGCCCCTGATTACAAATGAACAGCAGAGCTGCGATTATCGTCACTCTCCACCGAGGCTCGATTTAACTGCCCCCGATCCACATACAATGACACAGCAACTGTCAAAGTGTAAATGCTTTTCACTGAGGCTCGATATACTGCCCCCGAATACAACAAACAACTCGGTGATGGATCTGGCAAACTTCGGTTTCAGGGCGACCGATGTACGGGTCACTGATGGGGTTAGTTTGCCAGACTGCGTCACACACACTTAAATTAAGAATCTTTTACCTCGAGATATCCTGGTTCCGATTCCCTTACTCAACATAAACCTTTTCACTTCAGGCTTGAATTTCTCTGCTTGTTTCTTATCAGTACTCCTTAGCTTTTCGTTTTCTTCAATTTTGCACGCGTAGATTCTCCAAAGATGTCGCCAAATGATGTAATCAATAAGAAGCTGGATCTTCCTTGTTGATTAAGCAAGTTACTTTATTGAATTAAGATGATAAGTAATAAGTTGTAATGTTAACCCCATCAGGAGCAACTGTCCTGCTGCTCAGCCCTCACCCAACTGGCATTCATAACACACTAACATTCCATACATCTAACATTCCACATCTCATGCATACAAGCTGAGCAGCAGGAAGATACAAGATACAACATCCTACCTTTCACATGCTCTGCAACCAGCCCAGGGGGGTACGTTGGACCTACCATAGGGGTGGCTGACGTGAATAAAAAGGGAAGGGTAAGGCCTGGCAAGTGGGTGCACTTATCAGGACAACATGGCAGTTAGAAAACTTTGTGCAGGCACTGCAGTGCCAGGTCTGAGTTCTCTCTTTAGGGCTACTAGTGTGGGTGGCACAATTAGTGCTGCAGGCCCACTAGTAGCATTTGCATGACTAGCCCCGGCACACATAGTGCACTTTACTAGGGAATTTATTAGTAAGCCAAACATACCAATCATGGACAACCAATTATCATTATACTTTACACAGGGAGCACTTACATTTTGACACTGATCAGCTGTGGCAAAGGGCCCAAAGCATCTAAGTTGGCAACACCGTGTCTGAAAAAAAGGCCTAGGGGGAAAGCAAAAAGTGTAGGGAACTTTTTCCCAAAAAGGGCCAAGTCCAACAAATACCATCAGCATAGACAATTTGGGTGCCTGGAAAAGCATGTGTTAGAGGGTAAAGGATGAGGGACTGGGCCATAGCAAAGAGGTGTGCTAACAAAGAAAAGGCATGTTTGGAGGTGCTACTCCAATGCCTAACCTTCTCATGCACCAAATCCCCCAATAAGTTCACATTAAGGACACTTACCAAAGTCAGATATAATTGAAACACAATGTTTACCTTGCAGGCCGAAACAGCTTCTTTAAATTATTCAAATGGCATTATGAGAGGGGGAAGAAGGTGAGAAGACTACTAATTGCCCAACTTAGACATGCGGACTCCTATAGAAAGATTCTTACTATATGTAATTGACAAGCTGAACTATTAACTAACCCAACCAACATCATGAAAGAATTTCCTTGTTACTATAAGAAAACATCTGCATCAGAAGATTATCATGGAAAGGAAGATTACTTCTTTAGTGAAATAATCTTAATACAATTGAATACTGAATGTAATGAAATGCTGGAATGTGAAAACTCAGAAGATGAGATTGGGAGAGCAATCAAAGTAATGGCTTTGGATAAAGCCCTACTGGAAAGCAGTTTTTCCATTGAGTTTTAAAAATTATTAAGGGTCTGTGGAACTCGCTGAATTTCACTCTGCGGAATTCATTGGAGTTACATAAAACCTCAGTGAGATTCTGCAGAGTTCCATGAATGGGTAAAAAATCCACATCCCATTTTTCATGTTGAGATTTTGTGTCGCTAGTACTTTTTGTGCAGAAAAATCAGCATGAACTGCAGCCCACAGTGCACAAGCATGCAGCCATGTTTTTTTGCCTGCTCCTGCCTGCTTTAGTCCTTGCAGTTTCCCTACTCCATTCCAACCCAATTCACCTCATATGATCACTCACTTCCCAATCCCACTTTTTCTTTAGTCATTTTTATTCCTGTTTGACTTTCCCTGTGTGTATTTATGTTTCTGTGTGTGTCACAGACAGAGGGCAGCTAGATTAGCTGCCCCTCAAGTCGATTTTCTATTTGATCTGCAGCAATTTCAAGTTGAATGATTGTGCTCTCTTACACATGGCCTGGTGCTGTACATGTTGATTGTTCAGCTCTGCTCGGGCTACCAATGCTAAATTGCAGCGACCACCCCTACTAAATATACCTGTAACAATAGCTTGGATTGTTTTCTTTTACGGGGCCATTGACAAAGGCAGCTTCTGGAGAAAACCAGGAGGTGATAGACTCAATGTGCATCTTGGGGGAATCACTATATGTGGCAGAGGTGTCTGCATCTGAATCTTGTGCTATTTTGGAGGTAGCTGATGCAGCTGATGCTGGCACACTACATAGGCCAGGGCTGCTTTGTGTAATTCCATCATCTTCTTCTTCATCATGAGCACCTTTTTTCTTCTATCACTGTGCACTCAGCAGCTTGCCCTCTCTCATCCCCACCACTGCCACCAGCTATATTTTTAAGTAAGGTACTCTTCCCAAATGATTGTGTGATGTTTTGTCAGAATTGGCGCTCGTCCTTCAGTACCGTACTGCGAATCTGGCTCACCTTACTGAACATTCATGTGGCAAATGGAGTATACTGCAATGTTATCTTCCTGCTTGCTAATCTTAAAGAAGTTCTAAACTGGGGAGCATAACGTTTTTAATGTGCCAATGCCAATGCCTGAAGAACTGGAGGTAGGTGGCTGTGTTACTTGCCTCTCTGTAGGGTGTACTTCGACTGTGGTAGTGGTGGATGCAGGTCTCAATAGGGTATCTTACAAATATGGAAGCTGGCGGTTGGGGACCCACATTCCTATGAGGGGCCATTTAGGTGTCTGCTGAGCTGCCCTCCATACTGACAATCACTGGCTCATCACCACTGTCACTTTCCACAATTCTAAAGCTTTCATGAGCTTTCCTTTTTCTTGTCTCTTGGGCTGGGTCTCAGACCCGATTGGGGTCCAAACCATGTCCGCATCATCAGAAGAGGGGCTTGGACAAGATGATGGAATAGCCTTTATTTTTCTTGCTGGAAACTAACTGTGAAACCAATGATTGAAGAGCAACATCTTAGCTTAACCTCCTGTTCTGCTCTACTTCAGGAAGAACTGTTGGTGGCTGTGGCTCCTGTTGTCCTTCTTCCTGCTACTATTGTTTACTACTTTGTGGCTGAGACAAATCCAAATCAGACTCCCTTCTCGTCGCCATAACTACAGTGTCTGTATCTCTGAGAGACCTGGGCTTGGGTTTAGCCTTAGGCTGGGGTGGTGCTGTAGATGATGCCAGATTACTTCTCCCAGCCCTTTGCTGGCTGTCCAGGGAAGGGTACAGCAGGTACACCATGTTTCCTAGAAAAAGGTGGAGAGTGGCATGCCAGTGGTGACAGTCTATTTTTCTCCTCCTCACTGGCCACTTCCTTGGCAGGAACACCCTTCTTTGGGGCCATCTTCAAGTTGTTTCTTAGCACTGGCAGTTGGCACTTAGCTGCTGAAGCAGAGGAAGATTCAAGTGGTGTATGTCACTGCCAGCCTTCTGTCTGCCTGTTCTGTGTGTGATGATGTCTCTTGTGCACCTAAAAGCAAACAAAGAAGCAACAAATTCAGTGAAGCACGGTATTTACAGTTCAAATCTATAGACAATATAATCTAGTGAGGCCAAATCACAAATAATTAACAATAGTGTATTCATTTCAAACCATAACATAATATTTCAATAACATACAGATTGAAAAATGTACTTTATGTGCCTCTAAGGCCTTTGAGATGCCCGTGCAAGGCAGGGGGTTCATGGGGGACATTTGAATAATCCATGAAAACATTATTGCTGCTGTGTGCCTATGGCACGTAGGGGGTGCAAGGGAAAAATAGAATAATCAATTACAGTGGTTCAGCACTCTTTTCAAAATAAGATTACTTCCTATTCATCATAGTTGAGCTCATGATATTTCGTGCACAACTTCAATAATTCATACTCTCCAATAGTTGAGTTTTTAAAGCGAATTCTTTATTCATGTTCACATTCTTCTTTTTTTAATGGGATAACCATTGTAGCCAATGTGTTTCGTCCTGTTGGACTTCTTTAGGGCTCTATTCAAACAATAGGTTCATATTAACGGTAGTATTCATGTATAACTGGTCAATTTCCATGAAAGGACTGATCCTTTTGAATCCAGTGGTGCAAATATGTTTCAAGAGTGACCACTTTTTACTCAGCGCTGACAATGCTGTCCTGGCTCATTGGTAAGTTTTCTCATAGCATTTCTGGGGTTCAAGTGCTTCAGAACGTTATTCATGTAACAATGTATGCTGAGACAAAAAATAGAATAATCCTTAAAAAAATTATTGCTGGTGTGCACCTATGGCAGACATGGGGTGTAGGGGGAAATTGAATAATCTTTTAAAAAATTGCTATTCTGCGCCTATGGCCTCTGGCAAAGAAACAATTACAGGAGTAAAACACGTTAACCCAGGTGAGACCGGGAAAAGTTTGCAACAAACAACTTCTCAACTGGGAATCATTAAAACAGGACAATAAAAAAACAGTGATATAAATCATAGCAGGAGGGAACAAAGTAAGGAAGGCCACAACTAAGATGCTAAGGTGAAAAGAATATTATTTCTAAGTAGGTATAACAGCACTACAGTACAATTTAATATACAATGACTATAACACACAAATTGAGCACTGGACGTGCTAGTGATAGTGAATGGCGCAGAGACACAGGGGTGAAAATAACAGTGTGAATGGAGACAAAGGAGTAAGAGGAATAATAATGTGGTCAAAATTACAGAAACATATTATACAAGGTTGATATTTAGGATTCAGGATAAATAAATTGCCACAACAGCACCAATGTTCTATGCTGGGTTGTCAACGGCATTTCAACCTGATTGATTTCAGGTCATCATCAGGCCAGAGGCCATTACTTTTAAAGTAGAGTTGTATAGGGGGAAAAAGGGGGAGAGGAGAGTAGGATAAGCAACTAAGTAGTCCAAGTATAAGGCAAAAGAGAAAGGAAAGAAGGTCCAGGTGGGTAGCAAATACCTAAGCTGGGTACGGACAATTGGAACATTAAATCCCTGGTCTTGAGCTCTGCCGGCTCGGCGCACCACCAAACAACGGGTTGATTTCCTGGGAGGGGCTTTTCAGTTTCAAGCATATACATACATATAGCTACACAGAAAATGAATGCCAAGAATGTGGTAAATCTTTCAAACCGTACTTTGATTACTATAGAACATGAAGTGTTGCAATTTGGTCTTTCATTCTGCCCCACTAACACATTTTCCTACCACCGTGAAAGAATTGATTTGTACTATTTTTTAAGAAAACTGCGCCTTCATAAATGGCATAAATTTGAAGTGAAGGGTGCCACTCAGCCAAGGGCCAATATGGCTGGGGTTCCTGCCTTAGAATCTATCAGAGAAATTGATGCTTTGATTGTTCTTAAGGAACTTGAGCAGGACAATATAGAACTACCATCAATTGATGCACAATCTTTGGGGTATGATGTTAATTTGAGTTGTTCAAATGAATTAAAACCCAAATCTACATTTAATCCAGTTGTACCCTCCAGTGTTTTTGACACGTTTGAAATATTAATGATTAATGACCTCAAAAAACTGGCCAAAAAGAAATCTTGGCCTCAAGATAATCTTAGAAAGGAACAGAGAGCAGCCATTAAATCCCACAAAGAAGATAACAACATAGTGATCCGGCAATCGGATAAAGGAGAGAATGTGGTGGTTTTAAATGTGGAAGATTATGTACAGGAGGGCCTTAATCAACTTAATCAACAAGAGTGCTATGAGCAGGTTTCGAAATCTGTAATAGATGAATCTAATGTTACCTATTATGGAATGTTGAAGGAATGGCATACTAGCAGCTTGCTAGAGTATGAGGAATATGCATTTTTGTTGAATAGAAATCCTAGGGTGGCTATCCTCTATCTGCTGCCGAAACTGCACAAAAATCCTACTAGACCACAAGGTAGACCTATAGTGTCTTCCATGGATTCATTACTTGAAAATACGTCAAAATATATTGACTACTTTTTGCTCCCCTATGTTGAATCACTGCCCTCATACTTAAGGGATAGTCTGGATTTTTTTAAGAAGATTGAGGATGTTATCTGGCAGAATGGCTTTTTCCTGATAACCCTTGACGTGTGCAGCCTGTATACCTCAATACCATATTCAATAAGACATGAGGATGGTGTGAAAGCGTGTGAATACTATCTTAAAACACGCTCAATCTCGCTTCAAAACCATAACGAGATGATTCATCGGATGATACGTTACTGTCTGGAGAATAATTTTTTCATCTTTGATGGTTTGTTTTACAGGCAGAGACAGGGCACGGCCATGGGCACTTGCTTTGCTCCCAGCTTTGCCAACCTATTCATGGGTTGGTGGGAGCAGCAGATGCCCATGGCACATCACCAATATCGCAGTCATTTAATTACATGGCTGCGTTATATTGACAATTTATTTGTCATTTGGGATGGGAGTGAAGAGCAAGCCATGTCCTTTATCAGTAGTGTTAACACCAATGACACGAATCTTAAATTGGAAGGGAAAGTCAGTACTACTCAAGCTGAGTTCCTAGATCTCCAGATTAAGGTGGTAGACAATAAATTGACTACCAGTCTGTTTCGAAAAGAAACTGCGGGAAATACTTTATTGCATGCGGAAAGCAGCCATCCCTCTACTTTAATTCGTAGTATTCCCTATGGGGAGTTCCTTCAGGCTCGAAGGAATTGTAAGACCGAGGAAGACTTTGAAAAGGAGTGTGACTGTATGTCGGAAAGATTTATGTAGAATGGGTATAACAAGGATATAATGCTAACCTTTCATACCAGCAAAAACAACAGGTGATGGACCGAATGTGGATCAATGTCACACACTCACCCCAGTCAAAAGATCTGGGCCCAAATCCATCGTTTTTTTGCACTCCACACCACCCTGGGTTAGACAATGGCGATATGCAAATCAGCTCTGACCCTGTGCCCCATGGGAACAGTCCAGTCCGAACTACAAAAGCCATGTCCTTCCCAGAACGGAATCAAGCATCCGAGGACCGGACCGGTTTCGAGGTAACACCTCTCATCAGCCCGGCTAGCTTGACTCCAGTGGTGTGGAGTGCCTGGGACCCACGTCTGGGCATCCCCAGCGCACTTAGGGCGGAATATGCAAAAACAACAGGTGATGGACCGAATGTGGATCAATGTCACACACTCACCCCAGTCAAAAGATCTGGGCCCAAATCCATCATTTTTTTGCACTCCACACCACCCTGGGTTAGACAATGGCGATATGCAAATCAGCTCTGACCCTGTGCCCCATGGGAACAGTCCAGTCCGAACTACAAAAGCCATGTCCTTCCCAGAACGGAATCAAGCATCCGAGGACCGGACCGGTTTCGAGGTAACACCTCTCATCAGCCCGGCTAGCTTGACTCCAGTGGTGTGGAGTGCCTGGGACCCACGTCTGGGCATCCCCAGCGCACTTAGGGCGGAATATGCAAAAACAACAGGTGATGGACCGAATGTGGATCAATGTCACACACTCACCCCAGTCAAAAGATCTGGGCCCAAATCCATCGTTTTTTTGCACTCCACACCACCCTGGGTTAGACAATGGCGATATGCAAATCAGCTCTGACCCTGTGCCCCATGGGAACAGTCCAGTCCGAACTACAAAAGCCATGTCCTTCCCAGAACGGAATCAAGCATCCGAGGACCGGACCGGTTTCGAGGTAACACCTCTCATCAGCCCGGCTAGCTTGACTCCAGTGGTGTGGAGTGCCTGGGACCCACGTCTGGGCATCCCCAGCGCACTTAGGGCGGAATATGCAAAAACAACAGGTGATGGACCGAATGTGGATCAATGTCACACACTCACCCCAGTCAAAAGATCTGGGCCCAAATCCATCGTTTTTTTGCACTCCACACCACCCTGGGTTAGACAATGGCGATATGCAAATCAGCTCTGACCCTGTGCCCCATGGGAACAGTCCAGTCCGAACTACAAAAGCCATGTCCTTCCCAGAACGGAATCAAGCATCCGAGGACCGGACCGGTTTCGAGGTAACACCTCTCATCAGCCCGGCTAGCTTGACTCCAGTGGTGTGGAGTGCCTGGGACCCACGTCTGGGCATCCCCAGCGCACTTAGGGCGGAATATGCAAAAACAACAGGTGATGGACCGAATGTGGATCAATGTCACACACTCACCCCAGTCAAAAGATCTGGGCCCAAATCCATCGTTTTTTTGCACTCCACACCACCCTGGGTTAGACAATGGCGATATGCAAATCAGCTCTGACCCTGTGCCCCATGGGAACAGTCCAGTCCGAACTACAAAAGCCATGTCCTTCCCAGAACGGAATCAAGCATCCGAGGACCGGACCGGTTTCGAGGTAACACCTCTCATCAGCCCGGCTAGCTTGACTCCAGTGGTGTGGAGTGCCTGGGACCCACGTCTGGGCATCCCCAGCGCACTTAGGGCGGAATATGCAAAAACAACAGGTGATGGACCGAATGTGGATCAATGTCACACACTCACCCCAGTCAAAAGATCTGGGCCCAAATCCATCGTTTTTTTGCACTCCACACCACCCTGGGTTAGACAATGGCGATATGCAAATCAGCTCTGACCCTGTGCCCCATGGGAACAGTCCAGTCCGAACTACAAAAGCCATGTCCTTCCCAGAACGGAATCAAGCATCCGAGGACCGGACCGGTTTCGAGGTAACACCTCTCATCAGCCCGGCTAGCTTGACTCCAGTGGTGTGGAGTGCCTGGGACCCACGTCTGGGCATCCCCAGCGCACTTAGGGCGGAATATGCAAAAACAACAGGTGATGGACCGAATGTGGATCAATGTCACACACTCACCCCAGTCAAAAGATCTGGGCCCAAATCCATCGTTTTTTTGCACTCCACACCACCCTGGGTTAGACAATGGCGATATGCAAATCAGCTCTGACCCTGTGCCCCATGGGAACAGTCCAGTCCGAACTACAAAAGCCATGTCCTTCCCAGAACGGAATCAAGCATCCGAGGACCGGACCGGTTTCGAGGTAACACCTCTCATCAGCCCGGCTAGCTTGACTCCAGCGGTGTGGAGTGCCTGGGACCCACGTCTGGGCATCCCCAGTGCACTTAGGGCGGAATATGCAAAAACAACAGGTGATGGACCGAATGTGGATCAATGTCACACACTCACCCCAGCCAAAAGATCTGGGCCCAAATCTATCGTTTTTTTGCACTCCACACCACCCTGGGTTAGACAATGGTGATATGCAAATCAGCTCTGACCCTGTGCCCCATGGGAACAGTCCAGTCCGAACTACAAAAGCCATGTCCTTCCCAGAACCGAATCAAGCATCCGAGGACCGGACCGGTTTTGAGGTAACACCTCTCATCAGCCCGGCTAGCTTGACTCCAGTGGTGTGGAATGCCTGGGACCCACGTCTGGGCATCCCCAGCGCACTTAGGGCGGAATATGCAAAAACAACAGGTGATGGACCGAATGTGGATCAATGTCACAGACTCACCCCAGTCAAAAGATCTGGGCCCAAATCCATCGTTTTTTTGCACTCCACACCACCCTGGGTTAGACAATGGCGATATGCAAATCAGCTCTGACCCTGTGCCCCATGGGAACAGTCCAGTCCGAACTACAAAAGCCATGTCCTTCCCAGAACGGAATCAAGCATCCGAGGACCGGACCGGTTTCGAGGTAACACCTCTCATCAGCCCGGCTAGCTTGACTCCAGTGGTGTGGAGTGCCTGGGACCCACGTCTGGGCATCACCAGCGCACTTAGGGTGGAATATGCAAAAACAACAGGTGATGGACCGAATGTGGATCAATGTCACACACTCACCCCAGTCAAAAGATCTGGGCCCAAATCCATCGTTTTTTTGCACTCCACACCACCCTGGGTTAGACAATGGCCATATGCAAATCAGCTCTGACCCTGTGCCCCATGGGAACAGTCCAGTCCGAACTACAAAAGCCATGTCCTTCCCAGAACGGAATCAAGCATCCGAGGACCGGACCGGTTTCGAGGTAGCACCTCTCATCAGCCCGGCTAGCTTGACTCCAGTGGTGTGGAGTGACTGGGACCCACGTCTGGGCATCCCCAGCGCACTTAGGGCGGAATATGCAAAAACAACAGGTGATGGACCGAATGTGGATCAATGTCACACACTCACCCCAGTCAAAAGATCTGGGCCCAAATCCATCGTTTTTTTGCACTCCACACCACCCTGAGTTAGACAATGGCGATATGCAAATCAGCTCTGACCCTGTGCCCCATGGGAACAGTCCAGTCCGAACTACAAAAGCCATGTCCTTCCCAGAACGGAATCAAGCATCCGAGGACCGGACCGGTTTCGAGGTAACACCTCTCATCAGCCCGGCTAGCTTGACTCCAGTGGTGTGGAGTGCCTGGGACCCACGTCTGGGCATCCCCAGCGCACTTAGGGCGGAATATGCAAAAACAACAGGTGATGGACCGAATGTGGATCAATGTCACACACTCACCCCAGTCAAAAGATCTGGGCCCAAATCCATCGTTTTTTTGCACTCCACACCACCCTGGGTTAGACAATGGCGATATGCAAATCAGCTCTGACCCTGTGCCCCATGGGAACAGTCCAGTCCGAACTACAAAAGCCATGTCCTTCCCAGAACGGAATCAAGCATCCGAGGACCAGACCGGTTTCGAGGTAACACCTCTCATCAGCCCGGCTAGCTTGACTCCAGCGGTGTGGAGTGCCTGGGACCCACGTCTGGGCATCCCCAGTGCACTTAGGGCGGAATATGCAAAAACAACAGGTGATGGACCGAATGTGGATCAATGTCACACACTCACCCCAGTCAAAAGATCTGGGCCCAAATCTATCGTTTTTTTGCACTCCACACCATCCTGGGTTAGACAATGGTGATATGCAAATCAGCTCTGACCCTGTGCCCCATGGGTCCAGTCCGAACTACAAAAGCCATGTCCTTCCCAGAACGGAATCAAGCATCCGAGGACCGGACCGGTTTTGAGGTAACACCTCTCATCAGCCTGGCTAGCTTGACTCCAGTGGTGTGGAGTGCCTGGGACCCACGTCTGGGCATCCCCAGCGCACTTAGGGCGGAATATGCAAAAACAACAGGTGATGGACCGAATGCGGATCAATGTCACACACTCACCCCAGTCAAAAGATCTGGGCCCAAATCCATCGTTTTTTTGCACTCCACACCACCCTGGGTTACAGGGGCGTAACACAGGCCCCCGCAGCCCCTGCATTGCGGGGGGGCCTCGGGCCCGTGCTTCAGTTCAGGGGCCCCCTCGCTCCAGTGACCCCTCACTCAGCGGAGGAAATAAATGGTGAGCACGGCCATAGTGTGCTAACGGCCTTTTAATTAAATTGTACGTGCACGGCCAAGGGAGTAACACAGGAGGCCCCTGCAGCCCCCGGGCCACGTTGCGGGGTGCCCGGGGTCGTGCTCCAGGGGCCCCCTCACTAATAAAATGGTGCGCACTACGCCGGCGCACGCCCGAACCTCTTAATTAACTAAATGGCCTCTGGTGCGCGGGTCACTGTGCGCACAAGATGTCTCAGCGTCTGTGCATCTTCAGGGTGGGTGGGGCTGCTGGTAAGTTAGTTAGCACTCTGAATGTTAACAGTGAGTGTGTGAGCATACATACGATTGTCATGCGCAGCACAATTGTGAGTGCGCATCAACGTGACTGCCACGGAAGCTACAGATGTATGTGACTGTCCGAGCCGAGGAAGGAGGGAGTCCCTCTTTTGTCCGAAAATGAAGATAACTGTCCACGTGTCCTTTTCTGTCTGACTTGGCTAACGACTTCGCCTGCAAGAGCTTTTGTAAGTATGAACCTTTCACCTTTATAATATCTTGTGCATTTACTTGTTGACCCGAGTGACGAGTCGACTTTCGAACCGGAGTCCACATCAACATAACTCCCCCTCTGCCTATTGAGCTGGCATGTGTGGGGATCTCAGTGGATGGTAAACAATAGCAAGGAGACCGTCACCGGGCTGGCAAGGAGGGCAGTAATCCAGCATCCATCAGGGGCGTCCAGGGATCAGAGTTAATTCCAGCAGGGTTGCCTCTGTACTTAACCCCCGCCATGCCCTCCTCCTCTGGGCACCCAGGCAATCCAGCCAGCCCGTGGATAACCAACGGGAATCGAATCGCAGGTCAAGCCTGTGAAAATTCAAAGGTGCAAATACTGTTTGCCACATGTTGGGACCAGTCAAATCCGTCCCACGCCTGTCCCTGGGGCCTGCAAGTCTGCGGCGTGGGCTCCGTTTACAATTAGACTGTGTGAGCGAGTAAGAGCATTTTAATCTTCTTGGAGCCAGTGTAGGCTAACATGGCAGGTTTGAAATGGTCTCCAAGTTTCATCCCTGCAATCTCACACTACTGATAACACTCACGCCACTCACAGACTAGCAGTTTCAACTTCCAACACTACTTGCATACTCTAAACAGTGGCAGTCACGCTACAAACAGTACGTTTGAAACACCCAAAGACTGCCACTCACTCACCCTCTAATATGTCATACACTCTCAACAACACTTTCACACCTTTCACAGAGAAGCAGTCTCACTCTGCCAACAGTACCCTCACACCCATCACAGACAGGAGGTCACACACTAATGGAAGCACTTACACCCCTCACACACTAGCTTTCACACACCATTGGAAAAGCTCTAATACTCTTCACAGACTTTCCATCCAACACTGCTCACTTTCACAAGCTTCAAAAGCTAGCAGCCATACACTGCTAACAACTCTCACACCCCTCACTGAATAGCAGTCTCACACTACCAACAGCATTCACACCACTCACAAATTAGTCAAATGGAAGCACTTTCGCACCTATCACAGAGAGGTTGTCACATACTGCCAAGAGCACTCGCACCCTCACGGGCTAAAAGTCACAAAGTACCAACAGAACTCACGCCTTTCACAGATTAGCAGTCACATAAAAATGATAACGCTCACACCCTTCAGACACAATATCAGAACCCTTCTCAAACCCCATCAGAGTAACAATCACGATATTGACAGCACTCTCCCACCCCTAACCAACCATCAATCACACACTACCAATAGCACTCTCAAACCTCTCAAGGGCAAGTCTTGGGTCAGAGAATTCTGTAGTTAACAGTGGTGGTTCTGTTACAGGTCTGTGACAGGCCACCACTCCTCCGGCACCCCCACCTACATGACCTGTCTCGATGTGCAGGTGATCCAGTGGAGGAGGCCAGCCTTGCCTGCAGCAAAACCCCATGCTATCCCGAGCACTGCTTAATTTGTATAAAACATAATTGCAAGGCCCTTGTCAAGAGGCCACCGCAGCTTGCACCACACATTGCCACTGACAGCACTGCCAAAAGCAGTACTTACACAACTCCTAACCATCACACTGCTACAGGTGTGACAATTAAAAATGTTTGAGGCCCCTAAAGCTATTAGAATTACTTGGGTGTCAGGTATTAGTTGTTTTTAATGTAATTCAATTAATATTCAACTGTTGTTCTGCTCATCTTTACATTTCAGAAACAATGTCACCATGTGGCAGCTGACCACCAGCTCATATTAAGCACTGGCCGAGGCCCTCTAGTCATCCTCCAGTAAAATATCAAGGAAAGGCAAAGGCAATAGGTTTGCCTAGAACTGAAAATGCATGTCTGACGTATTGGCTTTGCCATTACTTTAAAGAAGTTTTTTTTATTCATCAGCAATTTTAAGCTGTATTGGTGAAGAGTGCCTGTAAGCGTACACTGCTCCGGTTTATGCAGGAGCGTTTTGTTTCTCGTCACCTTTGCAGAATTGAATTATGTACATTGTTCTGTAGAACAAAAACCCATGGACAGCTCTTTCTTTGCTTTCATGTTTAGCTGTGCCTGCTCTGAGCTCAGTGTCTGCGTTGTCTTCTTTAAACTCAGTGTCCCTCGCTGAAAATACAACTCTTTGTAGAAACCACCATCTTGATTACCGTAGCAAGACGCCCTTGACCCTTGCTTGGCTCACATTTTGCATCTTACAGACAGTATTGTGGCAGCTGTCAGTAGGAACCTTGTAACCAGGCACGAGATCTTTGTTCACTATAATGCACCGGTTACTTACCAGTAATATTCATTACTCCGAGTCCTTGTCTTCCTAGATGGAAGGAAGTGATTTGTATGTTTTCCTCCCTTTTATGGTGGATCATGGGTAGTGGTGGCCATCTTGGGGGAACTTTTTTGAGTTTTCAGCTTGGGAATTGGTTCTGCCAGAAGGGAGCATCTTTTGCACTGCGTTGCATCCAACAAACGCAAAACTTTAGAAAATTAGCATCAAGTTCTGCCTTAGGACCTTAAAAATGGAAACAAGCCCTTGTTGTTCTGCTGCTTGAAATGCCTTTCAAGGAACTCATCATGCTCACTTCCCATCTATCTCGCTTCTGTTGGCTACAAAAGTTCTAGAAAAGGAAGTTTATTGTCAATGATTCACATTAACAGAAGTTACTTCCTCTACTCATCTCAAGCTAGCTTCTTTCTATACATGGTACCAAAGTTGCACCCATATCAGTGGCTTAATGATAGCCCCCACAGACCCCTTGCTACAGGGAACCCCAAGCTCCAGGGGCCCACTCCGGCACTGTCCTGGGTGATGGGACTCTGGCAAGAGAGCTCCTGACAGGGACTGGCGTGAGGGGGGCCCCCTGGATGTACCTTGCAGGGGGGCCCCCTCAAGTTTTGTTACGCCACTGCTGGGTTAGACAATGGCGATATGCAAATCAGCTCTGACCCTGTGCCCCATGGGAACAGTCCAGTCCGAACTACAAAAGCCATGTCCTTCCCAGAACGGAATCAAGCATCCGAGGACCGGACCGGTTTCGAGGTAACACCTCTCATCAGCCCGGCTAGCTTGACTCCAGTGGTGTGGAGTGCCTGGGACCCACGTCTGGGCATCCCCAGCGCACTTAGGGCGGAATATGCAAAAACAACAGGTGATGGACCGAATGTGGATCAATGTCACACACTCACCCCAGTCAAAAGATCTGGGCCCAAATCCATCGTTTTTTTGCACTCCACACCACCCTGGGTTAGACAATGGCGATATGCAAATCAGCTCTGACCCTGTGCCCCATGGGAACAGTCCAGTCCGAACTACAAAAGCCATGTCCTTCCCAGAACGGAATCAAGCATCCGAGGACCGGACCGGTTTCGAGGTAACACCTCTCATCAGCCCGGCTAGCTTGACTCCAGCGGTGTGGAGTGCCTGGGACCCACGTCTGGGCATCCCCAGTGCACTTAGGGCGGAATATGCAAAAACAACAGGTGATGGACCGAATGTGGATCGATGTTACGCACTCACCCCAGTCAAAAGATCTGGGCCCAAATCTATCGTTTTTTTGCACTCCACACCATCCTGGGTTAGACAATGGTGATATGCAAATCAGCTCTGACCCTGTGCCCCATGGGAACAGTCCAGTCCGAACTACAAAAGCCATGTCCTTCCCAGAACGGAATCAAGCATCCGAGGACCGGACCGGTTTTGAGGTAACACCTCTCATCAGCCCGGCTAGCTTGACTCCAGTGGTGTGGAGTGCCTGGGACCCACGTCTGGGCATCCCCAGCGCACTTAGGGCGGAATATGCAAAAACAACAGGTGATGGACCGAATGTGGATCAATGTCACACACTCACCCCAGTCAAAAGATCTGGGCCCAAATCCATCGTTTCTTTGCACTCCACACCACCCTGGGTTAGACAATGGCGATATGCAAATCAGCTCTGACCCTGTGCCCCATGGGAACAGTCCAGTCCGAACTACAAAAGCCATGTCCTTCCCAGAACGGAATCAAGCATCCGAGGACCGGACCGGTTTCGAGGTAACACCTCTCATCAGCCCGGCTAGCTTGACTCCAGTGGTGTGGAGTGCCTGGGACCCACGTCTGGGCATCCCCAGCGCACTTAGGGCGGAATATGCAAAAACAACAGGTGATGGACCGAATGTGGATCAATGTCACACACTCACCCCAGTCAAAAGATCTGGGCCCAAATCCATCGTTTTTTTGCACTCCACACCACTGGAGTCAAGCTAGCCGGGCTGATGAGAGGTGTTACCTCGAAACCGGTCCGGTCCTCGGATGCTTGATTCCGGTCTGGGAAAGATATGGCTGTTGTAGTTCGGACTGGACTGTTCCCATGGGGCACAGGGTCAGAGCTGATTTGCATAAAGCCATTATCTGACCCAGGGTGGTGTGGAGTGCAAAAAACGATGGATTTGGGTCCAGATCCTTGTACTGGGGTGAATGTAAGACAGAGATCTACATTCTGTCCATCAAATTGTTTTTTGTAATTTTCTCCCTGAGTGTACTGGGGTAGCTCAGGCGTGGGTCCCAGAGCCTCCACACCACTGGAGTCAAGCTAGCCGGGCTGATGAGAGGTGTTACCTCGAAACCGGTCCAGTCCTCGGATGCTTGATTCCGGTCTGGGAAAGATATGGCTGTTGTAGTTCGGACTGGACTGTTCCTATGGGGCACAGGGTCAGAGCTGATTTGCATAAAGCCATTATCTGACCCAGGGTGGTGTGGAGTGCAAAAAACGATGGATTTGGGCCCAGATCCTTGTACTGGGGTGAATGTAAGACATTGATCTACATTCTGTCCATCAAATTGTTTTTTGTAATTTTCAACCTTTCATACCAGAGCAGCTAAATTTACACAAGAGGAACTATTGGTCTCTTCGAACACTAAGCAAGAAACCAGTGTAATTCGATACATCACTACCTATAACTCTAGTTCCAATCGGTACGCAAATGCCTTACCAAGCACTGGAATACATTAAAAACAGAGGGAACCCTGGAAGGTGTTGTGGAAAATGTTCCCCACATTACTTATAGGAAGGGCCTTTCCCTTAAGGACAAACTCTGTAGTAATGATGTTACCAGAAGAAAAGATTCAGGTCTAGACATTAAAGGATTTTTCACCTGCATGTCTTGTAAGGCAAGCAGGTATAGTTGCAATGTAAAAAAAGTCTATTACTCGGTTTGGATATAGAGAAACAATTGATAAGCATTTGAGATACATGAGGGCAATTAAAAAATAAAAATAAATTATCACCAATAGCGAGACATTTTGAGGAGTTTCATAGGAGTAATCGGTATGTTTTGCGTTTCTTTGTAATAGATCGAGTGCTTCCTTGTACTAGAGGGGGCAACAGGATAAGCAAACTCCAACAATTAGAATCCCAATATATCCTGAATTTAGATTCTAAAATCCCAGGAGGATTGAACTCAGAAGAAGAAATGGCTTGGTATCTGGGGGAATAATGTTACTTCTTTCTCATGTACAAATTTAAAGTATATCTAACTGAGGAGCAACTGGATGTTTTCTAAAGTCTCTTGGCCTCACCCTGATTCCGTTTCTAAACAATTTTAAACAATTCTAAACAATTTTAATTCACAGTCACTTTGGTTTTATTGGTTTTATTGTATATAGTTGCGATACAGCGCTGCTTTGAAAATCACAGTGAGGATGTAGAAGCTGCCCATATGGTCTATTCATGGTTTTTCTTTTCCTTTGTGTAGATATGGAGGAATGCTTCGGAAATATTATTTATGAAGGAATGAAGATTTGATAAGAACCTCATCACATCAGGATATTTGAGGTGTAACTGTTTCCCAGCAATAACCCACTAGGGTATCACTTAGAAATATAAGATACTTGGGTTAACAGACATATTAGATCCAACATTGAAGAATGGAGATGTTTTTCTTGTATGTTATGAAAGTATATATAATGACTAATGGTTCCTTTGATGTATTCATGTATATTTGTTTAGTATTAGCAATATTAAATTTCATGGATGTTGCTACACATAGGATTGGTCAACACAAGCTCGCTAATTTATTTCGGCCACGGGGGAAGTATGTATTTATTGATTTTGACAGTGCCAATCGGTATCCTTGTGAGAACCGAAATGAACTTTATTGATATATTAGCTGACACACTCGTGTGTTAAGAGGTAAGCACTCGGACCACCATTTGGATTAACAAAGACTGTGTTATGATGTTGTGATTTATGGCAATATGTATATAATGTATACGCATTATAGATGCAAACGTGTCAATACCGAAATTTGCGAGCAGATGGAGGATAATTAACATGGGCATGCGGTTTCACAATGTATTATGTGATACAATAACATACTACAAAATGCCCGACAGCACTGCAGCTTATGTGTGCGTATATGCAAAGTCCACTTTTCTATGTTTAATTTAGATCACGTGCACGTAACTAAGTTTAAATGCCAGTTTGTTGGAGCATTGAATTAACCCGTGAGCAAGGCGGTCTCGCCGAAACCCGTAGGGTATTTTCATTGCTTCAAATATGTAAATAAATCTTTTTAATTTTTTAATTTCTTGATGTTTTTCTAAATATGAACTGCTTCTAGTCTACAGAAAAGGAAGGTTTCTTATCTGTGTTTTATAATATTTATAGTTTTAAATGATCTAATTTGGGACTCATTTCACAGTCATGTGTGTTGGAATAGTGCGGTGTAATGTTTTCCGATCATTCCCTTGATTTGTATTTGGTATTTTTATATGTATTGAGCTGACTTTTGTGATTTTAAAAAAAAATCAAAATAAAGTAAATGTGTAAATAAATCTTTATTTACAAAGCAGACCTATGGATTGTTGACGTTTATTACTGCTTGGAGTGCATCGGTACTTTGTTTGGTACATATATGGTATATATCAAACAAAAGGTGCGTGATTACATCCATTTGTTTCCAGCAAGCTACCATAGAGGAAGGGGATTCCATTCCCCGAAACGCGTCTGGTTACCGCTTTGGGATATATGACTGGAAATCGAACCTGTGCCATGCTGCCTGTTTGCAAGCTTGATGTCAAATAAACAGATTACCTTACTGCCGGCTGGCTTCTCTCATTAGGGGCAACCTGTGAGATTGGATTTGAGCGGCTAGTCCGGCGGCAAGAGAAGCGCACCACTGGTGTGTGGGCCTGGGAGATCGCCACGGTGGTGATTTCCGTGTAACAGGAGGCAGTGTCTATGGCTGTTGCTATAAAGCGGTACAGACAAATGGCGCAGGATTTGGATTCCACCCACTGGGGTATCATGATATTTTAATTTTTGCACAGATGAACTCACTTGAGTTTTTATTAAACCACGCACTACAAGATCCAGGAGGCCTAGAGAGCGGCCACACCCTCATGGGCTGGGACTTTCAAACAAAAGGTGCGTGATTACATCTATCTGTTTCTTGCAAGCTACCACAGAGGAAGGGGATTCCATTCCCCGAAACGTGGCTGGTTACAGCTTTGCGAAATATGACTGGCAATCGAACATGTGCCATGATGCGTGTTTGCAAGCTTGATGCCAAATAAACAGATTACCTAACTGACGGCTGGCTTCTCTCATTAGGGGCAACCTGTGAGATTGGATTTGAGCGGCTAGTCTAGCCGCGAGAGAAGCTCACCACTGGTGTGTGGGCCTGGGAGATCGCCACGGTGGTGATTTTCATGTAACATAGGGCAGTATCTATGTGTATACATATATATATATATATATTCACTGAAAAAAACGTAGGTTTCAGAGACGGTATAGTTAATTGGACATTTCACTCATACAAATCCATAGAAATTCTCCCCTTATAGTTAGTTGAGCTAACTATAACTCGCAGCCCCGCAATGCACTGCTAATGACGTCACTGATGACATCACTGATGACATCTCAAATAACATCACTGATGAAATCACTGATGACATCATCCACCGAATGTGTTTTTCTTAAAAATAGAATAATGTATTATATATATACCAAGCTGTATTGAAGAATGAGTGGATCTATAAGTGTCAGGATGGAGTAATTAATAGGTATGTCACTGACTGTTTAAGTGAGTGATTAAATGTGTTTCACTAAATACATGGGTTAGTGACTAAACTGTGTGAATGTCTGTATCAGTCTGCCTGTTGTTGTATAAGCTGCCGCATCAGTTGGCCAGTAGCTACATGAGTATCTACATGGATTATTGATTAGTTGCCTGAGTATTTGTATAGAAGACTGATTCTGTGTGTGGTTGGGTAGGGGGTGCATAGATGTGTGAGTGGTTCATTGACTGGGTGTATGAGTTTAAGGGGGCATGTGGAAACAGTTGTATGGGTGGGTGAGTGTGTGTATGGATCTGTTCGTGAGTGAATGGATGTCTCAGTGCTACATGTCCAACTAAGTACATATGTAAAAGGCAGTGTATGTAATAGTTGGTGTATAAAAATGACTATATTTCAGTTATTGTGAGACTGGCTGTATGGATGAGTGTGTACTTGTATCAGTGTTTGTATAATAGACTATAAGTATGTGTTAGTATATGTTTGAATAAGTGAGGCGGTGAGTGTATAACTGTATAGGTCACTAAATGGAAGTGTGGTTGATTCTTTGCTTGACTGACTAGGTGTGTGAGTAACTGTGGATGAGTGCTGGGGTATGAGTGTCTATGTAGGTGTATGAGTGCATATGATAGTGTTGTGTTGATTATTGACTGCATGTTTGAGTAATTCTATGGGTGAATGAGTGGATGTATGTGTAGACCTAAAAATCAGTGACTACATATGTAGTAACTGGTATTGGTGTGTCTATGGCTTCAAAAATGGCATTCTGTATTTTGGAAACAGTGTATCAAAGGTTATATTAGGGTGTGAGAAGGTGAATCACATTTTCACATGGATAATGTCATCAGTGATGTCATCATTGATGTCACTGACCATGTCATGAATGATGTAATATGTGATGTCATCAGCAGTGCATTGCGGGGGCACGAGTTATAGTTAGCTCAACTAACTATAAAGGGGGAATTTCTATGGTTTTGTATGAATGAAATGTCCAACTACCTATAACGTCCCTGAAACCTATGTTTTTTCTGTGAATATATATATATATACATGAGTGTATATTTCATACTGGTGGTCGCCAGTAGGTAGTCATAGTTAGGACCTAGTTTCCATAGGAAAACAGTTTTTTTTGTTTTGCTAATAACTTTGGCGCCATTTGATGAATCATCACGAAAATTTAAAAACTAGTTTGCCACTCCATTCATCTGCCGTCTTGCAAAATGTTGTCTGAAATTTTTTTAAATAGTTTGCGACTCACTTCAGCTGCTATCTTGCTGTTGTGATTTGTCAATCGGGGGTCGAGGAAAACGGAGGCCCCAAAACTTGTTTTCCCTATCCATTTTCCCATAGAGATTTTACACACAAATACAGTTCGAACTGAACTGCTGAATGGCATTATACCACATTTGGCAGAAAGCTAGATCTTGATCCAGAAAGAGTGCTTTTTAGGATTTGGTGTAAATCTGTTTGGTAGTTTTCAAGATATTAAAGGAAAAACTAATGTGTATATTTAGAGGTGTGGAGCATTCGCGTATCCAACAGATCTAATGCTGAGATCTGATTGGCTGCCAGCACTTCAACCAGGAAGGCTTGACAGCCATTTTGGGGCTCAGACTTAGCCAAATCCCAAACAAAAAGGTAAAGAAAAGGAGAAGGGGCAGGGTATGAATACCCTGATCCCCTAGGCCTGTTGGTGAGGTCCCCACTAGGACCAGAAATGTTATTTTTCCAATTTTGCAGCAATTTCCCAGTGAATTCGCAAATTTGCGGCAAAATAGGAAAAAATAAACAACCATGGTCCCTTAAATTTGTTTTCTATATGTCTGCAATACATTATCTTTACATTACTAGATGTGAACTGAGTGCCAGGCTTGGTCTCACCAGACTTCAATCAAATGTTATTTTAATTCCTGACATTGTCAGGTCCTTATAACGAAAGGGGGCAATAAACAACAACAAAAGAAATACCATGGGCATTGCAGGAACCCGCTTACAGAGCACAGAGCACAAAGCAGCAGTGACATGCCCTAATGCAGGCGGGAAAGATATTGGCAAGTGACGTGACCTTCAGCAGACACAATTACAGTTTCAAATTGGAAAGTTGCAGATCTGCTTCAAAACGAGCACAGCCATGTGCGTGCTGTTCCCACAAGGAGCTATAGCAAGAGACAGGAACAGCTATGTTATTATTAAAGTTAGGATTGCGCCATAAACTCCGAAAATTTGCAGCTATTCTCGTTCACCTTATATTAACAAGAAGAGTCTGTCTCAGCATGTATGGTGTATGTTGTTTAATGGTAGATGTTTGTGTTTCCCCGAAGTAATATAATGCTAAATAGTTGAGATGGGTTGGAGGAAGGCTTGAAGAAAGGGGAGTGTGATAGGTTTCTAAGCAGCCCTTATATTGGATATTCGGACACTAAGGCACAGGAAGGAATAGCTGTGTGTCCACAATCCCAACATTTGGCCAAGTGTGCAAGCCAGGATTCAAAATCATTGCTGCTGCATCGGCAAACTAGACTACCAGTACTCATCCATTTTGATAACAGTAATTGATAGTCAGTTCTTTAAAAAATGAACTTTTGTGTCCTGATTTAAAAAACAAAACAATTATTAAAATAGAGTTTATCTGGTGTCTACAAGCTCACAATTGTTGGCAGATAAGTTTGTGCTTAGTGCACAATGACCCTATGTCACTTGTCTGGGAATTACACCATATGGTCAAGTGATATTACAGACCATGTCATGAGTGATGTAATATGTGAGCTCATAAGCAGTACGCTGTGGGGGTGTAAGTTATTGTTCGCTCAGGTAACTATAAATGCTGAATTTCTATTGTTTTGTGTGTATAAAATTTGAGCCTAACTATAACGTCCCTGTTACCTTTTGTTAGGGTATATATGTACAGCGGGGGAATGTGATCTTCATTGTGACTTGCAAGAGTTAAACAGGGAAGGTGAAACAGAGGGGGCTATACATGAAGAGAGACCTTTGAGAATTAATACCCCAGGGGCAACTCCTTTTAGACCAAAATCAATGTTCAATCCAATATTGGCCCATGACAACATTGATGTATTTAATGAACTTGTAACAGCAGAGATAAAAACGCTACACAAATCATCACTAAGTGAGGACAAGAAAAATCATAAACATAACAATGCCTATGGTAGCTTAATGAAGAAACTACAGAGCAATAGCAATATAATCATCAGACAATCGGTTAAGGGGGGAAATATTGTTCTCTGGCCCCTGCAACTATACATGGAGGAAGCTCTGAAACAGCTTAATGATAGGCAATGTTACTGTAGGAGCAATCTACAAAAGGTGAAATCTGCTTGGGACAAGTTCAATGCCAAGTTATATGGCTGGAAGAGCAAGGGACTCTTGAGTGGTGATGAACTTAAGTTCCTCAAGATCAATTACCCAGTAATGCCAGTGTTTTACATGATCCCAAAGGTTCATAAGGATCTGTTAGAGCCACCAGGTAGGCCTATTATTTCGGCCTGACAAAGAGCCTTTGAAAATGCATCACGTTAGATTGACCATTTCCTCCAAGAGCATGTTACGACTTTACCATCTTACTTGAGAGACACTATGGATTTTCTGGAGAAAATAAAGACAGTGGTTTGGCAGAAGGATTATTTATTAATCACACTTGATGTGATCACATTATATACAAGCATTAATCATCTGGATGGTCTGAAGGCAGTGGCTCATTTTTTGAAGAACAGACCTGCTTGTATGTTAGAACATAATGCTATGATCATTCAAATGATTGAGGTGTGCCTCACAAATAACTATTTCTTGTTCCAGAATCAAGTTTTTCAGCAGTTAAGAGGAGTAGCGATGGGGGCCTGCTTCTCCCCCAGCTACGCGTGCTTGCACATGGGGCTGTGGGAGGAGCAGGTCCCTAGAGTTGCCTTTGCTGATACAATGAAAAATAACATAGTGTCACTATACAGATTTATCGATGACCTCTTTCTAGTATGGAGGGGATCAATGAGTGAGGCTGAGCGGTTTATCTCAGAGGTCAATACAAACAACTTGAATTTGAGGTTCACTGCGGTGATTAGTGAAAGCAATGTCAACTTTCTTGATGTGGAGGTACACATTGAGGAAGGAACATTACAGACAAAGTTGCACCGCAAAATGACCGCGGGCAACACGGTCCTACGTACATCATGTCACCACCCTGCTCACCAGATCCGAAGCATCCCCTATGGGGAGATGCTAAGGATCAGGAGAATATGTAGCATAGAGGAGTCATATTCAGCAGCGCAAGCAAGCAGTAAAGATAGATTTTTGGCAAAGGGCTATTCGTTGAATACAATTGAAAAAGACATGCAGAGGGCCAACAAACTAGGTATCGCCACTGAGTTGGAGAGGGATCCGGATGGAACCCGTAAGGTGACGAGTAGCAAGGATGGCCAACCAAGACTGATTACAGCATACAGTCGTCAACACAGGCAGTTACACAAAATCATTGGCAGAAATTGGCCCATCATCAAGGGGGATCCCGTGAAAGGTGGAACTCTGGCTGAACATCCAGCGATTACTTATAGTAGAGCCAGGTCAATGAGCGATATGCTTGTGAAGAGTAGCCCAGAAATAGCCAATAAGGACAATTGGTTGCATAAAAGCAAGGGGTTCATTAAGTGCGCCATATGCAAACATGCACGATGGGGAAGAATAAGACTTCGTACACGACCCCATTCACTGAGGTGCCAACCCCATAACTAAAAAAATAACATGCAAAACTGACTTGGTCGTGTATGTGCTGGAGTGTGCGTGTGGCCTGCGGTATGTTGGAAGCACCAAGTTGCAGGTCCACAAATGCATACTCCAGCACATGCGGGCGGTCAATAACAGGGATGAGTCTTACCCTGTGGCGCGACATGTTAACACCTGCCACAAGGGAGACTTAAGCTGCTCAGCTATTATGCAATAGTTACAATACCGCCTCTCCGTAGGGGAGGAGATAGGAAAGCTCGCCTGAGAATACTGGAAACTAGATATATTCTAGAACTGAACACTAAGACTCCAAATGGCCTCAATGCCACAGAGGACTTATACACCTGTCTATAATAGTACCAATTTGAGAAGAGCATCTTTTTAAGAACCAGAAATTATTCACAAAAGTATGAACATAAATAGTGAGAGTCGTCCAAACATCAGACTGATTTTTTATGAAATTGAAAAGAATAGTTTTTAGACCTTTTCACAGGGTGATAGGTAAAAAACACATAAAATTGTTTTTTTTAAAAATTCACTTTTCTTATAATTTTGACTCCTAATAACGTGCGACAGGAACTGAACTACTATGTAAGGACAGTATAGAGGCAGTTATCCTGAACACCGATTTAGCCCACTTGGGCACTATCACAATTTGCTCCCCACCCACCAACCTCTCAATATTTCTCCTAACAAAAACATTGTTGTTTTTTTGCACAAGTCTCAATGCGAATTTTGCACACAGTTTGCTTATTTGCAGAAATGAGTAATTTATTTACTATATAAATATTATCAGAACATGAGTTTTATACAATTAATGTGTGATAAAAAATGCTGATATTTATTTGCGAGATTTGCACATCAGGAGATATTTTGCACTAATAATTATAATGCTGTATGTTACAACTGCATTTTAATGTTAGGGTGCTGATGGGTGAGAAAATAATGGAGATAAAGTTGTACATTTGTATTTATTGAAAACTATGTACGCTGTATAAGAAAACATCATGTAGTCGTTGGTTTACAGTAGTAGGCTGAAGTCTTTTGTTTATCTCTAGAGGCCCAGTGGTCAGATGATGCCTGTATACACGTTAAAAACACAAAGATTGGCTGACCGTGTCATGTGATCAAGGGCTTCAGGGCCCGAAACGCGTCATGGCGGATGGAGTGATGCACTTAATCGAATAAAATAAGCAAATTTACCTGATTGGGTCCGGTTCGTTATTTTGCGGCAAGCAAACAGAAAAACGAAGTTCCTGTAATATATATATATATGTATATATATATATATATATATATATATATACGTTCTCTGGGAAGAAATAAAAGGAATAGAAGCAGAGTACCTTGAAAATATTTATAAATATATAAATATATATATATATATTCACTGAAAAAATATAGGTTTTAGGGATGTTATAGTTAGCTAGACATTTCACTCGTATAAAACCATCGAAATCGCCCCATTATAGTTAGTTGTACTAACCATAACTCACGCGCCCGTAATCCATTCTGATGATTTCACATATTACATCATTCATGACATGGTCCATGGCATCACTGATGACATCTCAAATGACATCACGAATGACATCACTGATGACATCATCAAGTGAATCTGGTTTGGTTCGTAATTTAAATATGTATGATATATATATATAACAATCTGCATTGAAAAATGAGTGGATATATAAATATCTGGATGGAGGATTTAGTAGCACTTGATTGACTGTCTAAGTGACTAATTTAAAGTGTCTCACTAAATATATGGGATAGTGATTAAACTGTGTGAATATCTGTTTCACTGTATCTCTTATGGTGTAAACTACTAAATAAGTTGGTTACTAGCTATGTGAAAGTCTATATAAGTTATTAATTAGTTAAGTGAGTATTTGTATGGGAGAGTGAATGTGTGCGTGGTTGGGTGGGAGGTGTGTGACTGTCAAACGATGTGTAAATATTTGATTTAGTAGGTATATGAGGTTAAGACTGCACGTGGAAACACTTGTTTGGGTGAGTGAATCTCTTTATGGGTGTGGTGATAGATAAATATATTTCTCAATGAAACATGGCCAACAAAGTAGAAATATAAAACACAGTGTATGTGACAGTTGTTGTATATAAATAAGTATACATAAAACTCAGTGATTGCATGAGTGACTGTTTGGATAACTGTATACTTGTAATAGTGATTTTATAACACACTAAGGGGTCCATTAGGATGACGGGTGGTGGCGGGGCGGAAAAACAGCATTTACTGCCCGCGAGCAGCGGAACTCACGTTAGGATAGGTAAACACAGGTCATTTCCCATCCTCCGCAGAGCGCTGCGCACCGCCAGCAAAGTGCGCCTGCCACCGCGGTGGCGGGAGCCAATCGAGACCCTCCGCCGTGCCCGATGACATCCGCCCCACTCAACAAATTAGGATGGCCCAAACAAGCAGACGCACCGCAGCGGAGACACCGCACAGCTGAAGCAGGCGGAAAGTCGACAGCGGAGCACGAACGACGAGACCCGACATGAACCCCATGGACCCAGCCCTCCACATGCATTCGGTCATGTACCTGCTGCAACACTATCGCCAGATGGGCCGCCGCGGATGCCGCCGCAGGTACGCCACTACACATATGCACCACACAACACACATGCCGACACAAGGCCCAAGCACCACACAGGCATCCTGCTGGGGGGCACAATACATCCACATGGGCACCCACACATCACCCACCTCACAACAAGGCACCCCACAGTATCCGGAACACACAACGTCCGCCAACCAGCAGCAACGTCACGGTCACGTCACCGCCGCGGTCAACACATGCGCACTATGCAGAAGGCAGGGCCACACCAAGGCATGGGCAGGGCACAAACATCACAGGGACACACCACCCCTAACCACACTGCACCCCACCCGAGCTAGTCACAGGCCAGGTGCTTATCCCGTGCACCCCCATGCACACCAACAAGCACTGTAACAACAAGCACAATACGCACACACTGCAACACACAACACACAACCAGGGACACAGGCACTGCAAGATTGGCTGACAAGGAACACACAACACCAGTGCACTCCCCACAGCCCACACAATTTCATACAATCATCTACACAGGGCAAGACAAAACAAACAATAGGCATACAACTCCTGGCTGACACATGTGTGTCACACACTATACAGGGGCACACATACATACACTAAAAACTTACACCCTTCACACTGCACACCTCTGCTACACCCAACACCACACATGTCATGTAAGCCATGCCACCAGGACTAAGGGCCAACACAAGAAAGGAAAACACACAATCAATCAATCAATCAAGGACATTTATAGAGCGCACTACTTACCCGGAGGGTCTCAAGGTGCTTGGGGGAGGGGGGGGTGCTGCTACTGCTCGAACAGCCAGGTCTTGAGCTTCTTCCTGAAGGAGAGGTGGTCTTGGGTCAGGCGCAGGTCGGTCGGGAGGGAGTTCCAGGTCTTGGCGGCCAGGTAGGAGAAGGACCTTCCTCCTGTTGTCGTTCTTCGGATGCGGGGGACAGTGGCGAGGGCGTGACTGGCTGCTCGGAGATGGCGTTTGGGAGCGTAGAAGTTGATGCGGTTGTTGAGGTAGGTCGGGCCTTGATCGTGTAGGGCTTTGTGTGCGTGGGTGAGGAGCCGGAAGGTGATTCTTTTGTTGACGGGGAGCCAATGCAGGTCTCTCAGATGTCCGGAGATGTGGCTGTGTCGTGGGATGTCGAGGATGAGTCTGGCTGAGGTGTTCTGGATCCGCTGGAGTCTCTTCTGGAGCTTGGCGGTGGTTCCGGTGTAGAGGGCGTTGCCGTAGTCCAGTCGGCTGGTGACGAGGGCCTGGGTGACTGTCTTCCTGGTCTCGGTGGGGATGCACCGGAAGATCTTCCGTAGCATGCGCAGGATGTTGAAGCACGACGAGGAGACGGCGTTGACTTGTCTGGTCATGGAGAGGGAGGAGTCCAGGATGAAGCCCAGGTTGCGTGCGTGGTTTGTCGGTTTGGGTGCGGTGCCCAGGGTGGGGGGCCACCAGGAGTCGTCCCAGGCGGAGGGCGAGGAGCCCAGGATGAGGACTTCCGTCTTGTCTGAGTTCAGTTTCAGGCGGCTGGTCGTCATCCACTCGGCTACGTCTTTCATCCCTTCGTGAAGGTTGTCTCTGGCGGCGGCAGGGTCGTTGGTCAGGGAGAGGATCAGCTGGGTGTCGTCGGCGTAGGAGATGATGTTGAGGTTGTGTTGTCGTGCGATGGCTGCGAGGGGGCTCATGTAGACGTTGAAGAGGGTGGGGCTCAGCGAGGATCCTTGAGGGACGCCGCAGATGACTTCGGTGGCCTCTGACTTGTACGGTGGTAGACGGACTCTCTGTGTTCTTCCGTCGAGGAAGGAGATGATCCATTCCAGTGCCTTCTCCTGGATTCCGACGTTGCTGAGGCGCTGCACTAGGGTGCGGTGGCAGACAGTGTCGAATGCCGCGGAGAGGTCTAGGAGGATGAGGGCCGCTGTTTCTCCGTTGTCCATCAGGGCTCGGATGTCATCAGTGGCAGCGATGAGGGCGGTCTCGGTGCTGTGGTTGGCTCGGAAACCAGACTGTGAGGGGTCGAGGGATCCATTTCTCTCAAGGAAGGCGGCCAGCTGTTTGTTGACGGTCTTCTCGATGACTTTGGCTGGAAACGGGAGGAGCGAGATGAGGCGGTAATTCTTGAGTTCGGTGGGGTCCGCTGTTGGTTTCTTTAGTAGAGCGCTGAGTTCGGCATGCTTCCAGCTCTCCGGGAAGGTGGCGGTGTCGAAGGAGGTGTTGATGATGTCCCGCAGGTGGGGTGCGATGACAGCATCGGCCTTGTTGAAGACGTGGTGAGGGCAGGGGTCGGTCGGAGATCCGGAGTGGATGGAGTTCATCATGCGGACGGTGTCTTCGGTGCTGATCGGAGTCCAGGCGCGGAGGGTGGTGGTGGGGGGCGGTGGTTCGGTCGTGGCGTGCGCCGGTTGGGTGCTGAAGCTGTTGTGTATGTCCGCAATCTTGTTGTGTAAGTAGGAGGCGAGGGAGTTGCAGAGGTCTTGCGATGGGGTGATGTTGTTGTTTCCGGCGTTGGGGTTGGAGAGCTCTTTCACGATGTTGAAGAGTTCCTTGCAGCTGTGTGCGTTGTTGTCCAGCCGGTCCTTGAATGCAGTTTTCTTGGTGGCGCGGATCAGTTGGTGGTGCTTCCGGGTGGCAAGCTTGAGGGTGGTCATGTTGTCCGGTGTTGGTTCTCTTCTCCAGGCTTTCTCGAGGGCTCGGCAGTTCTTCTTGGAGCTCTTGAGTTCGTCGGTGAACCATGGGGCCTTCTTGCTGCCGGGTCTGCTGGGCGGGGTCCTCAGTGGGGCGAGTTTGTCCGCGCAGTTGCTGATCCACTTCGTGAGGTTGTCGGCGGCCTGGCTGGGGTTCGCTGAGCTGGCGGGAGGGTGCTGGCTCAGGGAAGCGGCGAGCTGGTCGGCTGTGATCTTGTTCCAGCTTCTTCGAGCAACCTGTTGCTGGTGGTGGTGGATCGTCGTTCTTCTGAAGGTGAAGTGGACGCAGCTGTGGTCCGTCCAGTGGAGTGTAGTGGCGTGGCTGAAGGCGATGTCTTTGCTGGATGAGAAGACGGCGTCGAGTGTGTGTCCGGCGAGGTGGGTGGGGGTGGACACCAGCTGCTTGAGTCCGAGGTTGGCGAGGTTGTCAAGCAGGGTGATGGTGTTGCGGTCGTTGTTGTTCTCCAGGTGGAAGTTGATGTCCCCCAGGAGGATGTAGTCAGTGGAGGGGAGGGCAAGCGGGCTGACGAAGTCGGCGATGTCCTCGCTGAATTGTGTGCCTGGTCCCGGGGGTCGGTAGATCAGGGTGCCTCTGAGGGTGGTCTTCGGGTGGGTGCGGCACACATACCTCATGACATCACAGCCAGCTACAAAACCTCTGAACAGCAGCACACCCTGTGCTGCCAGTGTCCTCCAACATGACCTGTGAACAGTGTATGAAACAATAGCAAATCACCAACAAGATAACTACATGGCCTGTAAGATATCCATCACAGAGTACAACATCAGTAGGGCCAGAATGGACTGAAGACCCTGTCACCCCTGTCTACAAATCAGATGGCTACAAAGAGCCTTGCAATGTTGAACTGAAAAATAGAGCATGGTACACAGTCAAGCAAATGCAAACAAGAAAAGGACTATAATCAGCAAGGAGACTGATAAAACACACACCAGAAGTAACTGTATTTATTCACATATTGCACAGATGTAGCAATACAACATTAGTAGACAACAGCAAGCCACACAATCATGTACAAATGGTAGAGACCATGCACAGGTGAAACACAAACAGGAAGGCCAGAGTCCCTGGCACAGGGGAGAGTACAGCACAGCAGAGCAACAGGCCCAGAGTCCATGGCAGGGGACACAGCAAGTACATGAGAGGCTGCACAGGGGAGAGTACAGCACAGCAGAGCAACAGGCCCAGAGTCCATGGCAGGTGACACAGCAAGTACATGAGAGGCTGCAAAGGGGAGAGTACAGCACAGCAGAGCAACAGGCCCAGAGTCCATGGCAGGTGACACAGCAAGTAAATGATAGGCTGCACAGGGGAGAGTACAGCACAGCAGAGCAACAGGCCCAGAGTCCATAGCAGGTGACACAGCAAGTACATGAGAGGCTGCACAGGGGAGAGTACAGCACAGCAGAGCAACAGGCCCAGAGTCCATGGCAGGTGACACAGCAAGTACATGAGAGGCTGCACAGCACAGCAGAGCAACAGGCCCAGAGTCCATGGCAGGTGACACAGCAAGTACATGAGAGGGTGCACAGGGGAGAGTACAGCACAGCAGACCAACAGGGCCAGCAACACACACAGGTCGCAAACAATGGTCTTCACTAGCACACTTGTGTGAGGCACAGGCGCATGAGTGTGTTGACAACTCACTCCTGGCTGTCATGCGGACTGGGACCTGGCTGTGTTTTGTGGACAGCAGGCCCACTTGACTGGGGTGACAGAGGCCCATGTGATGTGGTAATAACAGAGGGCCTGCAAGGTGTAGGGCTGTGTGGACCAGGTGGCACAGTGGCACGTGGAGGTGGAGTCATGCACTCCCCTGACAAAGTGTGGGTGGGAGAGGTTGGAGGGGTGCCCTTCCACTTTTTGGGAACATGCAATGGCTTCCCGGTTTTGGGGTTGTTTGGAAGTGGTGGTGACACAACAGGCACACACACCAACCTTCCCACATCAGGGGCAGACCCAGGCACTCCCTCTGGTGATGTGCTTGATCCTGTAGAACGCTTGGACTGGCTACACTTATGGACCACCTTACCCTTCCTGGAAGGTGTACCCCCTACAGTGCCCACCTTCCCACTTCCCCCAGGGGTGGTGTCTACAGTGCCCTTCTGTCCCTTCTTGCCAGGGCTGGTCACAACACTGCCCTCCTTATCCTGAATCACTGGCCTGGTCACAACACTTCCCTCCGTTGCCTTAATCACTGGGCTGGACACAACACTGCCCTCCTTTGCCTTAATCACTGGGCTGGACACAACACTGCCCTCCTTTCCCATAATCAGTGGCCTGGACACAACACTCCCCTACTTTCCCTTGATCACTGGGCTGGACACACCACTGCCCTCCTTTGCCTTAATCACTGGGCTGGACACAACACTGCCCTCCTTTCCCTTAATCACTGGGCTGTACACAACACTGGCCTCCTTTCCCTTAATCACTGGCCTGGACACAACACTGGCCTCCTTTCCCTTGATCACTGGCCTGGACACAACACTGGCCTCCTTTCCCTTGATCACTGGGCTGGACACAACACTGTCCTTCTTTGCATTAATCACTTGGCTGGACACAACACTGCCCTTCTTTGCATTAATCACTGGCCTGGACACAACACTGCCCTCCTTTCCCTTAATCAATGGGCTGGACACAAAACCGCCCTCCTTTGCCTTCATAACTGGGCAGGACACAACACTGGCCTCCTTTCCCTTAATCACTGGCCTGGACACAATACTGGCCTCCTTTCCCTTGATCACTGGCCTGGACACAACACTGGCCTCCTTTCCCTCAATCACTGGGCTGGACACAACACGGCCCTCCTTTCCCTTAATCACTGGGCTGGACACAACACTGCCCTCCTTTGCCTTAATCACTGGGCTGGTCACAACAGGGCTCTCCTCTGCCTCAATGACTGGGCTGGTCACAACAGGGCTCTCCCCTGCCTCAATGACTGGGCTGGTCACAACAGGGCTCTCCTCCACCTTCCTTGATGTACTTTGTTTTGAGGTTGATGTGGTGGGTAGTTGTGTCCCTGTGCTCCCCCCAGGTGTACCCATGACATGCCACACATCCTCTGTGTGAAAATTGCAAAAAACACAGTTGGTGGACAGAATGTAGAACAATGTCATACATTCACCCCAGTACAAGGATCTGGGCCTAAATCCATCGTTTTTTTGCACTTCACACCACCCTGGGTTAGACACTGGCTATATGCAAATCAGCTCTGACCCTGTGCCTCATGGGAACAGTCCAGTCCGAACTACCAAGCCATGTCTTTCCCGGACCGGAATCAAGCATCCAAGGACCGGTTTCTGGCTATCAGCTTTCATCAGCCTGGATAGCTTGACTCCAGTGATGTGGAGAGCCTGGGACTCACGTCTGAGTATACCCAGCACACTCGGGGTGAAAATTGCAAAAAACACAGTTGATGGACAGAATGTAGAACAATGTCATACATTCACCCCAGTACAAGGATCTGGGCCTAAATCCATCGTTTTTTTTGCACTCCACACCACCCTGGGTTAGACACTGGCTATATGCAAATCAGCTCTGACCCTGTGCCTCATGGGAACAGTCCAGTCCGAACTACCAAGCCATGTCTTTCCCAGACCGGAATCAAGCATCCAAGGACCGGTTTCTGGCTATCAGCCTTCATCAGCCTTCATCAGCCTGGATAGCTTGACTCCAGTGGTGTGGAGAGCCTGGGACTCACGTCTGAGTATACCCAGCACACTGCAGGGTGAAAATTGCAAAAAACACAGTTGATGGACAGAATGTAGAACAATGTCATACATTCACCCCAGTACAAGGATCTGGGCCTAAATCCATCGTTTTTTTGCACTTCACACCACCCTGGGTTAGACACTGGCTATATGCAAATCAGCTCTGACCCTGTGCCTCATGGGAACAGTCCAGTCCGAACTACCAAGCCATGTCTTTCCCAGACCGGAATCAAGCATCCAAGGACCGGTTTCTGGCTATCAGCCTTCATCAGCCTGGATAGCTTGACTCCAGTGATGTGGAGAGCCTGGGACTCACGTCTGAGTATACCCAGCACACTCGGGGTGAAAATTGCAAAAAACACAGTTGATGGACAGAATGTAGAACAATGTCATACATTCACCCCAGTACAAGGATCTGGGCCTAAATCCATCGTTTTCTTGCACTCCACACCACCCTGGGTTAGACACTGGCTATATGCAAAACAGCTCTGACTCTGTGCCTCATGGGAACAGTCCAGTCCGAACTACCAAGCTATGTCTTTCCCAGACCGGAATCAAGCATCCAAGGACCGGTTTCTGGCTATCAGCCTTCATCAGCCTGGATAGCTTGACTCCAATGGTGTGGAGAGCCTGGGACTCACGTCTGAATATACCCAGCACACTCGGGGTGAAAATTGCAAAAAACACAGTTGATGGACAGAATGTAGAACAATATCATACATTCACCCCAGTACAAGGATCTGGGCCTAAATCCATCGTTTTCTTGCACTCCACACCACCCTGGGTTAGACACTGGCTATATGCAAATCAGCTCTGACTCTGTGCCTCATGGGAACAGTCCAGTCCGAACTACCAAGCCATGTCTTTCCCAGACCGGAATCAAGCATCCAAGGACCGGTTTATGGCTATCAGCCTTCATCAGCCTGGATAGCTTGACTCCAGTGGTGTGGAGAGCCTGGGACTCACGTCTGAGTATACCCAGCACACTCGGGGTGAAAATTGCAAAAAACACAGTTGATGGACAGAATGTAGAACAATGTCATACATTCACCCCAGTACAAGGATCTGGGCCTAAATCCATCGTTTTCTTGCACTCCACACCACCCTGGGTTAGACACTGGCTATATGCAAAACAGCTCTGACTCTGTGCCTCATGGGAACAGTCCAGTCCGAACTACCAAGCCATGTCTTTCCCAGACCGGAATCAAGCATCCAAGGACCGGTTTCTGGCTATCAGCCTTCATCAGCCTGGATAGCTTGACTCCAATGGTGTGGAGAGCCTGGGACTCACGTCTGAGTATACCCAGCACACTCGGGGTGAAAATTGCAAAAAACACAGTTGATGGACAGAATGTAGAACAATATCATACATTCACCCCAGTACAAGGATCTGGGCCTAAATCCATCGTTTTCTTGCACTCCACACCACCCTGGGTTAGACACTGGCTATATGCAAATCAGCTCTGACTCTGTGCCTCATGGGAACAGTCCAGTCTGAACTACCAAGCCATGTCTTTCCCAGACCGGAATCAAGCATCCAAGGACCGGTTTATGGCTATCAGCCTTCATCAGCCTGGATAGCTTGACTCCAGTGGTGTGGAGAGCCTGGGACTAACGTCTGAGTATACCCAGCACACTCGGGGTGTAAAATGCAAAAAACACAGTTGATGGACAGAATGTAGAACAATGTCATACATTCACCCCAGTACAAGGATCTGGGCCTAAATCCATCGTTTTTTGCACTCCACACCACCATGGGTTAGACACTGGCTATATGCAAATCAGCTCTGACCCTGTGCCTCATGGGAACAGTCCAGTCCGAACTACCAAGCCATGTCTTTCCCAGACCGGAATCAAGCATCCAAGGACCGGTTTCTGGCTATCAGCCTTCATCAGCCTGGATAGCTTGACTCCAGTGGTGTGGAGAGCCTGGGACTCACGTCTGAGTATACCCAGCACACTCGGGGTGAAAATTGCAAAAAACACAGTTGATGGACAGAATGTAGAACAATGTCATACATTCACCCCAGTACAAGGATCTGGGCCTAAATCCATCGTTTTTTTGCACTCCACACCACCCTGTGTTAGACACTGGCTATATGCAAATCAGCTCTGACCCTGTGCCTCATGGGAACAGTCCAGTCCGAACTACCAAGTCATGTCTTTCCCAGACCGGAATCAAGCATCCAAGGACTCGGGGTGAAAATTGCTGGACAGAATGGCTTGGTAGTTCGGACTGGACTGTTCCCATGAGGCACACGGTCAGAGCTGATTTGCATATAGCCAGTGTCTAACCCAGGGTGGTGCGGAGTGCAAAAAAACGATGGATTTAGGCCCAGATCCTTGTACTGGGGTGAATGTATGACATTGTTCTACATTCTGTCCATCAACTGTGTTTTTTGCAATTTTCACCCCGAGTGTGCTGGGTATACTCAGACGTGAGTCCCAGGCTCTCCACACCACTGAAGTCAAGCTATCCAGGCTGATGAAGGCTGATAGCCAGAAACCGGTCCTTGGAAGCTTGATTCCGGTCTGGGAAAGACATGGCTTGGTAGTTCGGACTGGACAGTTCCCATGAGGCACAGGGTCAGAGCTGTTTTGCATATAGCCAGTGTCTAACCCAGGGTGGTGTGGAGTGCAAAAAATACAATGGATTTAGGCTCAGATCCTTGTACTGGGGTGAATGTATGACATTGTTCTACATTCTGTCCATCAACTGTGTTTTTTGCAATTTTCACCCCGAGTGTGCTGGGTATACTCAGACGCGAGTCCCAGGCTCTCCACACCACTGGAGTCAAGCTATCCAGGCTGATGAAGGCTGATAGCCAGAAACCGGTCCTTGGATGCTTGATTCCGGTCTGGGAAAGACATGGCTTGGTAGTTCGGACTGGACTGTTCCCATGAGGCACAGGGTCAGAGCTGATTTGCATATAGCCAGTGTCTAACCCAGGGTGGTGTGGAGTGCAAAAAAACAATGGATTTAGGCCCAGATCCTTGTACTGGGGTGAATGTATGACATTGTTCTACATTCTGTCCATCAATTGTGTTTTTTGAAATTTACACATCCTCTGTGGGCATAGGAGAGTCAATTTCTGGTGATGCCTCTACAGCATATGAGCCTGATGTCTGTCACAATGATCTTCTGGCATTGCTCTTCTGTGACTTTCCCTTGTCTGTGCATATTGGGGGGGCCCTGCTTTTCTTTGGGGATGGAGTCTGTGGACGGAATTGTTTTTGTTTGGGTCTGACGTGTGCTCCTAGTGTTGTATCTTTTAGGTGAGGTAGGTGCCAAGTGGTCACTGTCATCTGATGTGGCCACTGAATGGCTGGTCGTCACAGGCACCTGAGCTGCAATGGGAGCATGTGTCTGTTGAAGGGCTGACGTGACTGTGGCTGACAATGCCTGGACTGTATGGTGTAGCCCACCCACGTCCGAGTGTATGCCCTCCACTAATGCAATCACCTGGCCTAATTTGTTCTCGTGGGCACTGAAGGCATTGAGCAGGGTGGTCTGGCCCACTCAAAGTTGGCGCACGAGCTCTACGCACTCTGCACTGAGGGCAGCAGGGGGGACAGGTGCAGGGGCAGCGGTGCCATGTGTGAATGTCACTCTTCCCCTCTTAGTAACACAGATATGGCCAGCACGAGAGGAAGTGGATGGGAGGCTGGGCACTGGCCGCTGGGTGTCAGATGCAGCAGCAGACACCCCATCCCCTGTGCCTGCTAACATGGATGCATCACCGCTGGCATCAGATGAAGTGGTACTCTGTCTCTCAGCCACGGATTCCTCCTGCATACTCCTGTCACCCTCAGATGCGCTGGTGTGCTAACTGTCACTTGGCTCAGTCTCACTTGGCTCTGTTGCCGCTGTCGTGCTGGTCTCGCCACCACTTGTCTCTGGATCATGTTCCGCCGTGGTGTCTTGCGATTCTGCATTAGTGAGAGAATCAGGGTTGTGTAAGTGTCATCATCTGGTCACACGATTACAGATCAATGCAGCACAGTACAGGCCTAGAGCTACATGGTAACCATCACACCCTGCAATCACTGTGCAGCTACACACTACATAGACCACAACAGTGCCTGTCATGCAGACAAACTGCCTGGAGTGAGGCATGTTGATGCCACACAGCACTACACCATGCCCGTGGATGGAGTGCCCCCACCCCACATTGACCTGCCCCATGGAAATGATGTGGCCACAACACTCATCACCACTGACAGCCCTACAGGGAACCATAGGGGACCACACACACCTGTTAAACTACACATGCCACAATGCCAACCAGGCCATAGCAAGCACCATGTGCCAATCTGGGTTCACATTGTCGTCGGATGTGTGGGCCTCAAACAATATGGTGCATGCAAAGTAGACAGACATGGTGTCACACTCATTAAGTGGACACTGCAGTTCGGCACAATATGGACTCCACACACCATCCCAATGAAAAGTGACCATGTGGCCACAATAAATCTCTAATAAAAGAGAGAGGGACCCCAATACCAAAGGGATAGGGTACCACACCTGACGTTTGTCAAAAAAGATTCACTATGGGCACCTTGTACTTGAAATAACAATCCTCTCATCCACATAAAACAAATATCGAACAAACACTTATACAAAACTGTAAAAGCAATGCAACAAATATACCAAAACTGTTATAAAATAGTCCTGCACATTTTATTCATACACAATTAAAATTCAATTAAAAATTGGGAGAGTACAAGGTGCTCAAAGGGAATCTTTTTTGAGGAAAGCCATAATAAATCTGTCAAGGATTGAGAACTGCAGGCAGGAGCAGCACAGTAAGGCCATGATGGCCCAATGCCTCATACAGGCACACATCACAGTCGCCACTCACATCACACATCACAGCATGGCAAAACACGCACATCACATGTGTCACCGCTGCCACAGGCCCTGTACACATGCATCCACTCACAGCCACACTCTCTCTCCCCAGATACTCACCATCTCTGTCTTGCAGCTGATGCCCCTTCAGACGTGCATCCAGGTCTGGATTGGTCACTGCCAGTATGCGTCCCATCTGCGGAGTCATGGTGCGCCGTGCCAAACGCCCTGTGCGTGGTAGCATTTCCAAGGTCATCTCTGCCACTTGCTTAGCGAGCCGGATGTCGTCCCACCTCTTGTGACAGTGTGTGTGTCGTCTGTTTGATACCCTCAGGGCTCGCACCTTTGCTGCTATGGCCCTCCACACGGCCGTACGTTGGTGTGCCTTGAGCTGCAGGTATGAGAGTAAAGAAGGGCAAATTAACACACAATGTGAGATGTCAGCATCTATCAGTACAGCAACCAGACACTGACTCAAGACTCACAGTAACCTCCCTCCCTCTAGAACTGGGGGTACCCTCACAAGGGCACTCTGCATGGCATAAACATTAGTGAATGCATGCACACATTGTGGTTCCTAGTCTCCATGATATCCACACAAATGCATGATGCCTCAACACAAATGCATCGACAGCAGTGTGTAATTCAGTAATTGTATAGGGCACTGATGGGGCATATCTACTATTCAGTGTGAAGCAACTGTAGCAGGTAAGTCAGCTGATGTTCAACGTATGGCTGTGCAGCCACTGAACCTGCTCTGTGGGTCACACTGACTCTGACTACAGGGGCACCCTCAAATGTCCTCACAAGCATTCACTGTCCTGGCATCTAAAAGGATAACAACCGTTGGTTCTGTATTCCCTACAATGTAACACACCCCACTCACACATACGAGTACAGGGCTAGGAAAGAGTCACATTGCAACACACACACTCCCTCCACCTGGAAACAGCTTGTCTGTCAGTGTTTGTCATCACCCCACATCCCCAATCATATACTGCAGCATCACGACTACATGTCTGACACCACTCTGCCCTACAGCTCCCTTCATGACTTACCACAACATTGGGACCATCAAACAGCCGTGGATACTGTGCCAGCACCTTGTCCACAAGGACATCCAGCTCCTCACTCATGAATGGACTGACACGGATCTTATCTGTTCTTGACATCCCTGTGGATATGGCAGACTTGTGGCGGAAGTGAGTTGTGAGGGGTCCAAGACAGCAGGCTCTTGGGGCAGCAGCAGGACAGAGTCCCAGGCAGCAGGCTCTTGAGGCAGCAGCAGGACAGGGTCCCAGGCAGAAGGCTCTTGAGGCAGCAGCAGGACAGGGTCCCAGGCAGCAGGCTCTTGAGGCAGCAGCAAGACAGGGTCCCAGGCAGCAGGCTCTTGGGGCAGCAGCAGGACAGGGTCCCAGGTAGCAGACTCTTGAGGCAGCAGCAGGACAGGGTCCGGGTCAGCAGGCTCTTGAGGCAGCAGCAGGACAGGGTCCCAGGCAGCAGGCTCTGTGAGCAGTGGAAATGTGAGGCTCACTCCCACAGATTTATAGCCCCCTGGGGTCGTTTGGAAGCTTAAAAGCTGCTACAATTGATTGTCCGGGTCTGCCTTATTCAAAAGCATCCAATGACCGCCTCCGCGGTAGCCGAGCACACCTTCCGGGATTTTCAAATCTGCATCATGCCACCGCCATCATCGCTGCCATTGACTGTATGCAATGCTCCAAGGCGGTGACGCACCGTGGGTGCCCGGGGTGCGCTACCGCGATGGTGCATCATTCAAAAGCATCCAATGACCCCCTCCGCGGTAGCGGAGCACACCTTCCGCGATATTCAAATCTGCATCATGCCACCGCCATCATCGCTGCCATTGGCTGTATGCAATGCTCCAAGGCGGTGGCGCACCGCGGGTGCCCGGGGTGCGCTACCGCGATGGTGCATCATTCAAAAGCATCCAATGACCGCATCCGCGGTAGCGGAGCACACCTTCCGCGATATTCAAATCTGCATCATGCTACCGCCATCATCGCTGCCATTGGCTGCATGCAATGCCCATGGCGGTGATGCACCGCCGGGGCCCGGCGGTAGGTACCGCGACTCATGCGGCGGAGCATACCCACCGCCATATACACATGTCCATATGCCAATGGCTACCTTGGCTGGGGAGATGGTGGTGCTGGGGTCACACCGCCGGGGTCCGGCAGTAGGTACTGCCATTTTCGTACCCATTGCTGTGTTTGTCAATCAAGGACACTGTATCAGCACCCTGTAGCAACATGGTGAAGGGGACATCATTTGTACACACAATGCCACACAGCCATGTCAACCACAGGTGGACGCACGTTCAGTGTGAGTCACTTAGGCCTGTGGTTCAGCCATTATAGTAAGACATTTGATGGCTGATGATGATTGTCAGACTTCAGCTGGTGTAAATGATGTTGTAACGTTTAATGTGTTGTGGGTCAGTGCAGGGCCCGGTGGTAGGTACCGCGACTCATGCGGTGGAGCATACCCACAGCTAACCCTGGGCGGAGTTCGCGGAGTGGGGCTTCGCGGAGCTACGCGAAGTGGGCGAGAAACTACGCCCACCTCCGCACTCCGCGTAGCCCCACTCCGCAAACACCACTGGCCGCCAGCCCCGCCACCCGCCTCCCTCCCGCCCTCCCTAACTACTTTGAAATAAAAGAATCAAATAATTTAAAAAGCACTTACCTTGCCGCCGCTGCCCGCCGCGTCCCCGGGGCTCACTATCTTCCGTCATCTATACTAATGCGCATGCGCGGGCGGCCGCGCATGCGCATTTTCTCGTGAAAATGCGCATGCGCGGCCGCCCGCGCATGCGCATTAGTATAGATGACGGAAGACGGAAGATAGTGAGCCCCGGGGACGCGGCGGGCAGCGGCGGCAAGGTAAGTGCTTTTTAAATTATTTGATTCTTTTATTTCAAAGTATTTAGGGAGGGCGGGAGGGAGGCGGGTGGCGGCCAGCTACGCTCCGTCTGCGGAGCGTGCGTAGTGCCGCCTGGCTCCGCCAGCTCCGCAAAATGCGGAGTAGGCGGCACTACGCACACTCCGCAGACGGAGCGTAGCTGGCCACCCACCGTTACCCACAGCCATATACACATGTCCATATGCCAATGGCTACTTTGGCTGGGGAGATGGTGGTGCTGGGGTCACACCGCCGGGGCCCGGCGGTAGGTACTGCAACTCATGCGGCGGAGCATACCCACCACCATATACTCATGTCCATATGCCAATGGCTACCTTGGCTGGGGAGATGGTGGTGCTGGGGTCACACCGCCGGGGACCGGCAGTAGGTACCGCGACTCATGCGGCGGAGCATACCCACCGCCATATACACATGTCCATATGCCAATGGCTACCTTGGCTGGGGAGATGGTGGTGCTGGGGTCACACCGCCGGGGTCCGGCAGTAGGTACTGCCATTTTCGTACCCATTGCTGTGTATGTCAATCAAGGACACTGTATCAGCACCCTGTAGCAACATGGTGAAGGGGACATCATTTGTACACACGATGCCACACAGCCATGTCAACCACAGGTGGACGCACGTTCAGTGTGAGTCACTTAGGCCTGTGGTTCAGCCATTATAGTAAGACATTTGATGGCTGATGATGATTGTCAGACTTCAGCTGGTGTAAATGATGTTGTAACGTTTAATGTGTTGTGGGTCAGTGCAGACCTTGACATGGCTGGTGTCACTGCATTGTATCGGACCAGACTTGTGCTTTCACAACTGCTCATGCACACAACAGGAAGTGTTCCTGCTTATGTGATCATTGTGTTGATGAATGTGTTCCGACTTAACATGATGCATTGAGGTGTGGCAGGTACAGCAGATGGGTATGATAGACATAGTAAGTCACAATACATTGCCGGCTCTTGCTGCACCTTGTCTGCACATGTGAATTGTTCATCCATTATATCCACATTCACAGTCCCAGATGTGTTTGTGGCACGTGTGTATTGTCACTGGAGAGGCGTGCCCTCTGTGTGTAGCTATTGGCCAGCCATGTAACCTGATGTGCCATGCATCTCTCTGGCACTCGTTGTTTTCCCATGACATCATTGATGCTTTGTGCTATGCCCATCTCATGATGCTTGTCACTGACATATTCATTTCACTCCTCAACTAGGAGGAGGCCAAATCTCCTACGTCACCTGGCAGTGCTGGAGGACATGGAGAATGAGGCAATCATCAGGAAATTCAGGCTGGACAGACCAACATTGAAGATCGTGTGTGATATTTTCGAGCCCCACCTGCAGCCTCACCGTCACTATCCTACGGCATTCACACCCACCTACAAGGTGATGGCAGCACTCCACTTTTTTGCGACTGGTTCCTTCCAGGAGACCATGGCTAACGCTGGGGGGATGTCGCAGCCCATGTTCAGCATGGTGCTGAGGGATGTTCTTGCGGCCATGATGCTATATCGCAATCACTACATACATTCCCCCAGGGGACGTGAATTGGCTGCCGTGAAGGGTTACTTCTATCCCCTTGGGCGCATCCCACATGTAGTCGGTGCCATCGATCGCACCTATGTAGGTCTGTTGCCACCACAGGCGACGGAGCACATTTATCGGAACCGCAAACACTACCACTCCATGAATGTGCAGGTGGTGTGCCTTGCGGACATGACCATATCACATGTGTGTGCAAAGTAACCCGGTTCGGCACATGATTCGTACATCATGAGGAACAGCATGGTGCCACGGATGATGTAGAATCTGCATCCCGAACGTGCCTGGATTGTGGGTGAGAATCACTACTGCTATGGCATGCTGTGTGTCACTTGCTGCAGTCTGGCTGTACAACATTGCAATGTGTGTTTGTCATTCACAGCATATCCCAGTCGGCCATGGCTGTTGAGCCTACTCCAGAATCCCCGGACACCAGCAGACATCTGCTACAATGAGGCCCATGGCAGGACACGACGGGTAATCGAGTGGACTTTCGGCCTGCTGAAGTCAAAGTTCCGGTGCCTTGACAGGACCGGAGGCGCACTGGCATACTCGCCTGGGAAGGTGTGCAAGATCGTTGTGGCATGCTGTATGCTGCACAACCTGGCCATCCACAAGGGTGTCCCCCTGCTCCTGGACGATGGTGAGGATCCAAGGCCACCACCTGCTCAGGACCTGAATCCAGTGATGAGGACAGTGGAGAGGAGGAAGGAGTTGACCTGCGCCAGCAGCTCATTGAACGCTACTTCACTTGAAGGTGGCTGACGAGGTACAACGTGTACATTGTCTGATGTGGTTGCTTTTGTTATGAATGGCTATGCGCGGATGTAACCGATAGGCACATGTTCTGTCACCTATGTGTGGTATTGGTGAAATTGACCTTCTGTACCGAGATGTATGGTGGACCGTATTTGTGCACATATGCTAGACATTATGTAGTATGCCTGTGATGTCTTGGATATTTTTTAAGCATGGGCTGAAAATTTGTTCCGCTCGCGGAATTTGCGGATTTTCCGCGATTTCGCTATCTGCGAATCTCGCGAAATCGCGGTAAAATCCGCGAATCAGCGGGGACGAATTTTCAGCCAAGCACTTACAGGGTTACAGCAGCAGGTGCAAAAGTTGAATCTAATTGTTTGTAACCTTTTACAAAAGGGTTACAAAGAAATTAACTTCAACTTGGGCACCTGCTGCTGTAAGCCTGTAAGTACTTCCTGGCGCCTCCTTGCCTACTTGCAACTATTCTCTGACCCTGATCTGACCCTTGAAGCAGGGTCAGAGAATAGTTACAAGTAGGCAATGAGGCGCCTGTCACGAAAATTAAACCTCAACAGGAAGCACTGACAGATATAAAAACAAGCATTTGCAATGCAATAGGTCTCGCATTAGGAAAGTTTGAGCTATTGGTCTTGTAAATGACAATTTTTTTTATTTATGTGTCGGTTTTGAAAATAGCTAAATTAATAGCTTTGTCATTTACAATGCCAATAGTTATAACTTTTGCAAATGTGACACCTATAGCATTTGTAATGCAACATGTTTTGTATTTACGTGACTTAGCTGTATTGATATTACAAATTACAATGGCTTTTAAGTTTTTTAAATAATGAATACTTAAATAAAAGTGATTTTAATTTATAATGGCAATATCTTAAACTTTTGTAAATAACTTTTGTGAAGATCATGTTCAGTGTATTTTATTGTGACGAAAATCCAAGAACAAAAGTGGAATATTAACATCTTTTTGTGACATTTGTAATAAAGTTTGAAACATTGAGAGAACATATTTGAACCAGTTGTTGTTGAATGGTTGTTCAGATTGATGCTGGCGCGGCGCTGAGTGGTGCTGTTGTGGTGCTGAGTGGTGATGTGGTGATGCTGAGTGGTGCTGTGGTGGTGCTGAGTGATACTGGGATGGTGCTGAGTGATGCTGGGGTGGTGCTTTGTGGTGCTGTGGTAGTGCTGAGTGATGCTGTGGTGGTTATGAATGATGCTGTGGTGGTGCTAAGTGGTGCTGTGGTGGTGCTGAGTGGTGCTGTGGTGGTGCTGAGTGATAATGTGGTGGTGCTGAGTGATGCTGTGGTGGCGCTGAGTGGTGCTGTGGTGGTGCTGATTGGTGCTGTGGTGGTGCTGAGTGATGCTGTGGTGGTGCTGAATGGTGCTGTGGTGGTGCTGAGTGATAATGTGGTGGCGCTGAGTGATGCTGATGTGGTGCTGAGTGGTGCTGTGGTGGTGCTGAGTGGTGCTGTAGTGGTGCTGAGTGATGCTGTGGTGGTGCTGTGGTGGTGCTGAGTGATGCTGTGGTGGTGCTGAGTGATGCTGTGGTGGTGCTGAGTGATGATGTGGTGGTGCTGAGTGGTGCTGTGGTGGTGCTGAGTGATAATGTGGCAGTGCTGAGTGATGCTGTTGTGGTGCTGAGTGATGCTGTGGTGCCACTGAGTGGTGCTGTGGTGCTGCTGAGTGGTGCTGTGGTGGTGCTGAGTGATGCTGTGGTGGTGCTGAGTGATGCTGTTGTGGTGCTGAGTGGTGCTGTGGTGGTGCTGAGAGATAATGTGGTGGTACTGAGTGATAATGTGGTGGTGCTGAGAGATGCTGGGGTAGCGCTGAGTGATGATGTGGTGATGCAGAGGGCAGAAAGTCACAAAAAGCAGTCTAACAGAGGACAGAAGGGCAGAAAAACAAGGGAAAAACGATTCTAACAGAGGGCAGAAGGGTACAAAAAACGTGTCTAACAGAGGACAGAAGGGCAGAAAAACAAGGGAAAAATGAGTCTAACAGAGGGCATAAGGGCACAAAAAACGAGTCTAACGGGACAGAAAGGCACAAAAACGAGTCTAACAGAGGGCAGAAGGGCACAAAAAACGGGTCTAACAGTGGGCAGAAGGGCAGAAAAACAAGGGAAAAACGAGTCTAACAGAGGGCAGAAGGGCAGATAAACAAGGGAAAAACGAGTCTAACAGAGGGCAGAAGGGCACAAAAAACGAGTCTAACGGGACAGAATGAATCCCGCCCTGCGTGTTTGTCCACGAAGATGCCACCTTTTAGTGCAATACCTCTACTCAACTGGAGTACTTTCTACTGTCTAATCAGTAAGTGCTCCCTCATTGGCTAAATGTATAGGGGCAGATTTACAATAACTGGTGCATCCCCAGGGATGCACCAGTTATTGTGCGCCGCAGCTCCGCCACCCATGGTGCGCCGCATTTACAATGCGGTGCACCATGTGGCAAAAACGGCACAGATGCGTCACGCATCTGTGCCGTAAAAGCAGCGCATTGCTGGAGCTGCATCGCACTTGCGACGCAGCTCCAGCAATGCTCTGGGGGGCCCTATCTCCACAATGCTGCATCAAGCCTTTTATGTTTTTTATATATGTTTTTTATGTTTTATGTTTTTTGTGTGTGTATAAGTCCTGACGAAAGCTCCATAGACCCCTAGGGCCCAAGGAGCTGAAACATGTCGACGCTTTCTCATTAAATACCTACAGACCCAGTAACTCGGTCTGCAAAAAAGTATAGTCCTATTTTTAACCCACAGTGGAAATATACCCCTCAATAAATCCTTGAGCTACTTCCATTAAAAAAAAAAAAATGTTTTGCACTTCACCTCTTTTGTCACTTTTTCTTTGCACTGTGTATAGTGGGGAAACCCTCATATCTCTGGATACTGCACCAAATAACCCAGAGGTGCCTCGGGTGAGGCTGGCAGTTTACACACAGAAGATAACCCAATGATAACTGCCGGAACTTCAATGCGGGGCGGATGAACCACATATACCGCGCCTACGATTGCATTGAGTCTTTGAGGGTACTCTTCATCCTTTGAACCGAAGGTTAGAAGGTGTAACAAGTGTCCATTTTTTCTGATTAACTACATCTAATCCCTGGGGAAAGAAACGGACACTATTCTTCCTCATCCCTCTACTTTTGATGAACACATCTAGTACATCCATCTTCCTTTTCTTCAACTGCGGGGAAACACAGTCAATTGTGCATTTTAAGACTTTCTATTTATTTATTTTATTTATTTATTTTTGTTATTTCTAAAGCGCAACAAATACCCGCAGGCGTCCCGGCCCTGGGAATGCACTTACTTGTTAAGCTGATACCTAGAGAGAAGTAGTGGGGAGTTATTGGTCAAACAACCAGGTTTTTAAAAGTTTGCGGACAAAGTCTAAAAAAACGCTGTTAGTATGCAACAACGTCCTGGTGATTTTATATAGAAAAGTAAAGAGATCCCCCGGCTTCCGCCTCAGGGGAGAATGTGGACAAGTGAGCGATTTACTAAAACTTACCTCAACAGTAAAACACATAACAAATGATACACATTTTATTCACTTGTTTTTTATAATCTAAATGGTGGTAAATTCGATATCTTAAAATTAGGATCTGTAAAAAAAAGAAAAAATATTTATAACATGTAATAATACATTTTTAACAACACAACATAATTTTAACATTTTCCCAAGTAATTTCTTTGACGTTTTTGCTGTTCTCACAATATATTTAATATCACTAGAAATAGTGATTTCAATCGTAATCATCACATAGCAGGGGGTAAAACAAAAATCAAGTAGATTGTTTAAAAAAAAAAAAACAATAATCCATCTATAGTAAAATACTAGATAATACAAATCACACCTATGTAAAATGATTCCTGCTAAAAAAAAGTTATAACTTACATTTATAAACACTATAAATGATGTCAGTTAAAATTATACACCGGGACAATGTGCAACAAAAAGTCCATATTTCAAAGGAATACCTTTCCTTGAGGCCAAATTGTATTTTTGCAGTCATTTTTATGTAAATTGTCCAATGGTAATCCTATTAAATCATAATAATAAATTCCTCAGAGGCTGAATTATCTTCCAAAAACTTTGGCTTTAAAAATATTAGGTAGGAATTTGATCATTCAGAATGCAAACATGGTTTGAAAACCAACTCAGCATCACTATAAAGCCTCCAGATTTTCTAACTTTTTAAATAGGCAGTGTAATGTCCAGATGTTGTTGAAGGACCATCATGGAAAATAATTGCTACTGCTACAAAAGTCCTTCCTGATATTGATAGTTGTGTAGCTACAAAATGTTTTATTTAAGTGTCCAATTTTCTTCTGTCAGCTGTACAACATTGTATCATTAAAATTATATATTGTCCATATTCTGTATGAATAATGTTGATAACATTTCTGATTTGCATTGGCTACACTCCATCTTTTGATTTGCAGCTTTAACTAATTTACTGTAAGACACTGATTTACAGTCTGGTAATGTCAAATATACAAATCTTTCAGTGTCTACATTAGTGCTACAAGTATACATACAATTCTCACAATAATTATCCCATTTATAACAAAGGCCAAAAATACTCTCTATGTCTACACCTTCATTTACTAAAACAGTAAGCATACACATAAAAAATTCCTGAGCATCTTGTTAGATATTTTGTGAAAATTGTGTAGAACCAGAACATACATTCAAAAGATTACGAACATCACTTCATGGCGATTGCTGCTTCATTTTCAACAATTGGTTGTCCTAGTGGATCTTGAATCAGTGCAGGAGAACTTTGACTGTCTTGAGAACTGTCTCTAGCAATCTCAGCTGCAATTGTAGCTTCTTGATCAATTTCATTCAACATTTTCACATATTTTGCAAAAGCACTGCATTGTATGCTATCTTTACAAGCATTAAAGGAATCTTCATAGCTCTGGAAATCTCCAAGTAATTCCAGTTCTGAAAGCCATGGTTTGAATAGTTGTAAAAGGGCTAAATAGTAAAATTCCATTTTATCAGCAGTGTCGCAACTCAGCTTCCTGTGATTAATCAAATTTCCTTTAGTTTGTTTCACCAAACATTCTTCAGAACCAATGACTCCATATTTTCCACCATTGATGTTCTCTGTAGTATTCCATTTAAAAGTGTAGTTTTGCAGCACTTCATAAAGACACATGTTCTCAAGATGATGACTTCTGTTTGGGTAATATGTGTCCAACAAATTCGTTTTCAAAATATCTGTACTTTCTGGATCTTTTTCTGCTAAATATTAAATTTCTTGTACAGATTTAGGTACTTGATTTCACATTGCTGCAAGACCTAGACTCACATAAAGGATTCTTCTAATTTGGAGTATAGACTTGCCGATGATAACAGATCTGAGCATTCATATGCTCCGATTTCTCGATGCGATAACATCTTCAAACTGAAACTGTATAATTTCTTACTTAGAGTCTTCTCGTGAGAAATCTCTTCCCACATTTCGTTCAGTTCCGTCTTTTCTAATTTTGTAATATAAGATGTTACATATCGAGCAACAGCAATGGAATTGTCCGCAACATATTGAATATCCATGTTAGCATTCCACATGAACAAAATAACTGGGTTGCAGTCATTTATGTATTTTGACTCCTCATTTCTTCTTAAGGTGTAGGTATTTTTTGGAGACTTTCTTGTGATAGTATGTCGCAAAGATGACATGAAACTGTTCACTCTTCCTTTCGATATTACAGGACGTGGAAATACAAAACAACATTTGGCGTAGAACTTGTCGTTAGATTTGTACTTTCGTCGACAGTATTTTCCACATCGGTGTCTTTGAAATCGTAACACTTGTGCTCTTAAGTTGTTTTCTTCTGTGCTTTTGGGTACAGCACATGTTGCATATTGTTCAATAAAACTCAAAACAGTATCATCGGCATCTGTTCCAAATTTGGGAGCGTCTTTAATCCATAACAGCATATGTATATGAGGAGCACCTCTTGCTTGATACTCCTTTCTCCAAAAGAAATCCACAACTTCTCTAAGAGGAGGATTTTTTTTATTGCAGAAAAAAGACATCAAAGCCTCAAATCTATGATCGAAATAACTGCATACATTCACAGGATCCAAAGAGCACAATTCTCCAGGTGTCTTGTATTCAATATATTTTATATTAGAATTTGCCTCAAAGAAATTCTAGTAAATCATCCCAGCATACTCAGCACAGCTTAGGGTAAGGAACCATGTTGGAGTTCCTAAGTTCCGTAGCATACATTTCAGTTCTCCATGATGACTGTACCGATATTCATTAGTGCCACGCTGACATACCATCAAATGAATTCGCTGAGATTCTAGATGATCATCTCTCTAGTGCACTTTATCCATAAAAACTTTGGCAGATACATTTTGCAGATGTATTCCAGATTTTAGAATATGGTTGACTGCATATGAAAGTCCAGACAAGTCACTTTCAAACAAAAAGATGAAATATATAAGGGATACATTGTCGAAATATTGGATCTTCTGCATATAATCTTGTTGTCCGATATTCAGATGCAGGAATCCGCACAGGACTTTCACCATATCGTCCTCCTTTTCCAGTTGGGAACAACGGTGGAAAACAACAAGCTTCCAGCTCTCTTCCCAAACACGCATGGGAGTTCCTTTTGCTTTTTCATTTGGAACAAATCAATAGTGTTCCCCATCACTTCTTTTGAATGTTATGGATGCACACTGTAATGTTCATAGATTTCTTCACATCTTAACATATCCACTTTTTCAATTTGACCATTTGATGTTTCAGTATCTTCTGCTAAAACTATTTGTTCTTCTCCCATATAAACATCCTTATGGTATACATTGTTCTTTATCAAATACAATGTTGCCTTTTGCACTTTCCTAACATCACTAACTCCTGCCAGATTTTCTTATTCTTAGTCGGCATACCATTAACAAGAACAACTAGTGGTTCATTTTCTACACTCTCTACACCAATAGTTTCAATATTTTTCTTTAAATCTAATGGTAAATACACAACTCGTCCTTTAAATCCTCTTTGTAAATCTGAAGCAGGCAATTTACCTGTTTTAGGCTCCATACGAACAATAGCCTGAAACGGGTGCACACATTGAATGAGAATAGACTCATAGGTGTTTAAATCTATCAATTCTGGAGGAATAGCAACCAACTCTAGATTATTATGAACAGCTCTAGTGGGCAGTAGGTACCGCGACTCATGCGGCGGAGCATACCCACCGCCATATACACATGTCCATATGCCAATGGCTACCTTGGCTGGGGAGATGGTGGTGCTGGGGTCACACCGCCGGGGTCCGGCAGTAGGTACTGCCATTTTCGTACCCATTGCTGTGTATGTCAATCAAGGACACTGTATCAGCACCCTGTAGCAACATGGTGAAGGGGACATCATTTGTACACACGATGCCACACAGCCATGTCAACCACAGGTGGACGCACGTTCAGTGTGAGTCACTTAGGCCTGTGGTTCAGCCATTATAGTAAGACATTTGATGGCTGATGATGATTGTCAGACTTCAGCTGGTGTAAATGATGTTGTAACGTTTAATGTGTTGTGGGTCAGTGCAGACCTTGACATGGCTGGTGTCACTGCATTGTATCGGACCAGACTTGTGCTTTCACAACTGCTCATGCACACAACAGGAAGTGTTCCTGCTTATGTGATCATTGTGTTGATGAATGTGTTCCGACTTAACATGATGCATTGAGGTGTGGCAGGTACAGCAGATGGGTATGATAGACATAGTAAGTCACAATACATTGCCGGCTCTTGCTGCACCTTGTCTGCACATGTGAATTGTTCATCCATTATATCCACATTCACAGTCCCAGATGTGTTTGTGGCACGTGTGTATTGTCACTGGAGAGGCGTGCCCTCTGTGTGTAGCTATTGGCCAGCCATGTAACCTGATGTGCCATGCATCTCTCTGGCACTCGTTGTTTTCCCATGACATCATTGATGCTTTGTGCTATGCCCATCTCATGATGCTTGTCACTGACATATTCATTTCACTCCTCAACTAGGAGGAGGCCAAATCTCCTACGTCACCTGGCAGTGCTGGAGGACATGGAGAATGAGGCAATCATCAGGAAATTCAGGCTGGACAGACCAACATTGAAGATCGTGTGTGATATTTTCGAGCCCCACCTGCAGCCTCACCGTCACTATCCTACGGCATTCACACCCACCTACAAGGTGATGGCAGCACTCCACTTTTTTGCGACTGGTTCCTTCCAGGAGACCATGGCTAACGCTGGGGGGATGTCGCAGCCCATGTTCAGCATGGTGCTGAGGGATGTTCTTGCGGCCATGATGCTATATCGCAATCACTACATACATTCCCCCAGGGGACGTGAATTGGCTGCCGTGAAGGGTTACTTCTATCCCCTTGGGCGCATCCCACATGTAGTCGGTGCCATCGATCGCACCTATGTAGGTCTGTTGCCACCACAGGCGACGGAGCACATTTATCGGAACCGCAAACACTACCACTCCATGAATGTGCAGGTGGTGTGCCTTGCGGACATGACCATATCACATGTGTGTGCAAAGTAACCCGGTTCGGCACATGATTCGTACATCATGAGGAACAGCATGGTGCCACGGATGATGTAGAATCTGCATCCCGAACGTGCCTGGATTGTGGGTGAGAATCACTACTGCTATGGCATGCTGTGTGTCACTTGCTGCAGTCTGGCTGTACAACATTGCAATGTGTGTTTGTCATTCACAGCATATCCCAGTCGGCCATGGCTGTTGAGCCTACTCCAGAATCCCCGGACACCAGCAGACATCTGCTACAATGAGGCCCATGGCAGGACACGACGGGTAATCGAGTGGACTTTCGGCCTGCTGAAGTCAAAGTTCCGGTGCCTTGACAGGACCGGAGGCGCACTGGCATACTCGCCTGGGAAGGTGTGCAAGATCGTTGTGGCATGCTGTATGCTGCACAACCTGGCCATCCACAAGGGTGTCCCCCTGCTCCTGGACGATGGTGAGGATCCAAGGCCACCACCTGCTCAGGACCTGAATCCAGTGATGAGGACAGTGGAGAGGAGGAAGGAGTTGACCTGCGCCAGCAGCTCATTGAACGCTACTTCACTTGAAGGTGGCTGACGAGGTACAACGTGTACATTGTCTGATGTGGTTGCTTTTGTTATGAATGGCTATGCGCGGATGTAACCGATAGGCACATGTTCTGTCACCTATGTGTGGTATTGGTGAAATTGACCTTCTGTACCGAGATGTATGGTGGACCGTATTTGTGCACATATGCTAGACATTATGTAGTATGCCTGTGATGTCTTGGATATTTTTTAAGCATGGGCTGAAAATTTGTTCCGCTCGCGGAATTTGCGGATTTTCCGCGATTTCGCTATCTGCGAATCTCGCGAAATCGCGGTAAAATCCGCGAATCAGCGGGGACGAATTTTCAGCCAAGCACTTACAGGGTTACAGCAGCAGGTGCAAAAGTTGAATCTAATTGTTTGTAACCTTTTACAAAAGGGTTACAAAGAAATTAACTTCAACTTGGGCACCTGCTGCTGTAAGCCTGTAAGTACTTCCTGGCGCCTCCTTGCCTACTTGCAACTATTCTCTGACCCTGATCTGACCCTTGAAGCAGGGTCAGAGAATAGTTACAAGTAGGCAATGAGGCGCCTGTCACGAAAATTAAACCTCAACAGGAAGCACTGACAGATATAAAAACAAGCATTTGCAATGCAATAGGTCTCGCATTAGGAAAGTTTGAGCTATTGGTCTTGTAAATGACAATTTTTTTTATTTATGTGTCGGTTTTGAAAATAGCTAAATTAATAGCTTTGTCATTTACAATGCCAATAGTTATAACTTTTGCAAATGTGACACCTATAGCATTTGTAATGCAACATGTTTTGTATTTACGTGACTTAGCTGTATTGATATTACAAATTACAATGGCTTTTAAGTTTTTTAAATAATGAATACTTAAATAAAAGTGATTTTAATTTATAATGGCAATATCTTAAACTTTTGTAAATAACTTTTGTGAAGATCATGTTCAGTGTATTTTATTGTGACGAAAATCCAAGAACAAAAGTGAAATATTAACATCTTTTTGTGACATTTGTAATAAAGTTTGAAACATTGAGAGAACATATTTGAACCAGTTGTTGTTGAATGGTTGTTCAGATTGATGCTGGCGCGGCGCTGAGTGGTGCTGTTGTGGTGCTGAGTGGTGATGTGGTGATGCTGAGTGGTGCTGTGGTGGTGCTGAGTGATACTGGGATGGTGCTGAGTGATGCTGGGGTGGTGCTTTGTGGTGCTGTGGTAGTGCTGAGTGATGCTGTGGTGGTTATGAATGATGCTGTGGTGGTGCTAAGTGGTGCTGTGGTGGTGCTGAGTGGTGCTGTGGTGGTGCTGAGTGATAATGTGGTGGTGCTGAGTGATGCTGTGGTGGCGCTGAGTGGTGCTGTGGTGGTGCTGATTGGTGCTGTGGTGGTGCTGAGTGATGCTGTGGTGGTGCTGAATGGTGCTGTGGTGGTGCTGAGTGATAATGTGGTGGCGCTGAGTGATGCTGATGTGGTGCTGAGTGGTGCTGTGGTGGTGCTGAGTGGTGCTGTAGTGGTGCTGAGTGATGCTGTGGTGGTGCTGTGGTGGTGCTGAGTGATGCTGTGGTGGTGCTGAGTGATGCTGTGGTGGTGCTGAGTGATGATGTGGTGGTGCTGAGTGGTGCTGTGGTGGTGCTGAGTGATAATGTGGCAGTGCTGAGTGATGCTGTTGTGGTGCTGAGTGATGCTGTGGTGCCACTGAGTGGTGCTGTGGTGGTGCTGAGTGGTGCTGTGGTGGTGCTGAGTGATGCTGTGGTGGTGCTGAGTGATGCTGTTGTGGTGCTGAGTGGTGCTGTGGTGGTGCTGAGAGATAATGTGGTGGTACTGAGTGATAATGTGGTGGTGCTGAGAGATGCTGGGGTAGCGCTGAGTGATGATGTGGTGATGCAGAGGGCAGAAAGTCACAAAAAGCAGTCTAACAGAGGACAGAAGGGCAGAAAAACAAGGGAAAAACGATTCTAACAGAGGGCAGAAGGGCACAAAAAACGTGTCTAACAGAGGACAGAAGGGCAGAAAAACAAGGGAAAAATGAGTCTAACAGAGGGCATAAGGGCACAAAAAACGAGTCTAACGGGACAGAAAGGCACAAAAACGAGTCTAACAGAGGGCAGAAGGGCACAAAAAACGGGTCTAACAGTGGGCAGAAGGGCAGAAAAACAAGGGAAAAACGAGTCTAACAGAGGGCAGAAGGGCAGATAAACAAGGGAAAAACGAGTCTAACAGAGGGCAGAAGGGCACAAAAAACGAGTCTAACGGGACAGAATGAATCCCGCCCTGCGTGTTTGTCCACGAAGATGCCACCTTTTAGTGCAATACCTCTACTCAACTGGAGTACTTTCTACTGTCTAATCAGTAAGTGCTCCCTCATTGGCTAAATGTATAGGGGCAGATTTACAATAACTGGTGCATCCCCAGGGATGCACCAGTTATTGTGCGCCGCAGCTCCGCCACCCATGGTGCGCCGCATTTACAATGCGGTGCACCATGTGGCAAAAACGGCACAGATGCGTCACGCATCTGTGCCGTAAAAGCAGCGCATTGCTGGAGCTGCATCGCACTTGCGACGCAGCTCCAGCAATGCTCTGGGGGGCCCTATCTCCACAATGCTGCATCAAGCCTTTTATGTTTTTTATATATGTTTTTTATGTTTTATGTTTTTTGTGTGTGTATAAGTCCTGACGAAAGCTCCATAGACCCCTAGGGCCCAAGGAGCTGAAACATGTCGACGCTTTCTCATTAAATACCTACAGACCCAGTAACTCGGTCTGCAAAAAAGTATAGTCCTATTTTTAACCCACAGTGGAAATATACCCCTCAATAAATCCTTGAGCTACTTCCATTTAAAAAAAAAAAAATGTTTTGCACTTCACCTCTTTTGTCACTTTTTCTTTGCACTGTGTATAGTGGGGAAACCCTCATATCTCTGGATACTGCACCAAATAACCCAGAGGTGCCTCGGGTGAGGCTGGCAGTTTACACACAGAAGATAACCCAATGATAACTGCCGGAACTTCAATGCGGGGCGGATGAACCACATATACCGCGCCTACGATTGCATTGAGTCTTTGAGGGTACTCTTCATCCTTTGAACCGAAGGTTAGAAGGTGTAACAAGTGTCCATTTTTTCTGATTAACTACATCTAATCCCTGGGGAAAGAAACGGACACTATTCTTCCTCATCCCTCTACTTTTGATGAACACATCTAGTACATCCATCTTCCTTTTCTTCAACTGCGGGGAAACACAGTCAATTGTGCATTTTAAGACTTTCTATTTATTTATTTTATTTATTTATTTTTGTTATTTCTAAAGCGCAACAAATACCCGCAGGCGTCCCGGCCCTGGGAATGCACTTACTTGTTAAGCTGATACCTAGAGAGAAGTAGTGGGGAGTTATTGGTCAAACAACCAGGTTTTTAAAAGTTTGCGGACAAAGTCTAAAAAAACGCTGTTAGTATGCAACAACGTCCTGGTGATTTTATATAGAAAAGTAAAGAGATCCCCCGGCTTCCGCCTCAGGGGAGAATGTGGACAAGTGAGCGATTTACTAAAACTTACCTCAACAGTAAAACACATAACAAATGATACACATTTTATTCACTTGTTTTTTATAATCTAAATGGTGGTAAATTCGATATCTTAAAATTAGGATCTGTAAAAAAAAGAAAAAATATTTATAACATGTAATAATACATTTTTAACAACACAACATAATTTTAACATTTTCCCAAGTAATTTCTTTGACGTTTTTGCTGTTCTCACAATATATTTAATATCACTAGAAATAGTGATTTCAATCGTAATCATCACATAGCAGGGGGTAAAACAAAAATCAAGTAGATTGTTTAAAAAAAAAAAATAAATAATCCATCTATAGTAAAATACTAGATAATACAAATCACACCTATGTAAAATGATTCCTGCTAAAAAAAAGTTATAACTTACATTTATAAACACTATAAATGATGTCAGTTAAAATTATACACCGGGACAATGTGCAACAAAAAGTCCATATTTCAAAGGAATACCTTTCCTTGAGGCCAAATTGTATTTTTGCAGTCATTTTTATGTAAATTGTCCAATGGTAATCCTATTAAATCATAATAATAAATTCCTCAGAGGCTGAATTATCTTCCAAAAACTTTGGCTTTAAAAATATTAGGTAGGAATTTGATCATTCAGAATGCAAACATGGTTTGAAAACCAACTCAGCATCACTATAAAGCCTCCAGATTTTCTAACTTTTTAAATAGGCAGTGTAATGTCCAGATGTTGTTGAAGGACCATCATGGAAAATAATTGCTACTGCTACAAAAGTCCTTCCTGATATTGATAGTTGTGTAGCTACAAAATGTTTTATTTAAGTGTCCAATTTTCTTCTGTCAGCTGTACAACATTGTATCATTAAAATTATATATTGTCCATATTCTGTATGAATAATGTTGATAACATTTCTGATTTGCATTGGCTACACTCCATCTTTTGATTTGCAGCTTTAACTAATTTACTGTAAGACACTGATTTACAGTCTGGTAATGTCAAATATACAAATCTTTCAGTGTCTACATTAGTGCTACAAGTATACATACAATTCTCACAATAATTATCCCATTTATAACAAAGGCCAAAAATACTCTCTATGTCTACACCTTCATTTACTAAAACAGTAAGCATACACATAAAAAATTCCTGAGCATCTTGTTAGATATTTTGTGAAAATTGTGTAGAACCAGAACATACATTCAAAAGATTACGAACATCACTTCATGGCGATTGCTGCTTCATTTTCAACAATTGGTTGTCCTAGTGGATCTTGAATCAGTGCAGGAGAACTTTGACTGTCTTGAGAACTGTCTCTAGCAATCTCAGCTGCAATTGTAGCTTCTTGATCAATTTCATTCAACATTTTCACATATTTTGCAAAAGCACTGCATTGTATGCTATCTTTACAAGCATTAAAGGAATCTTCATAGCTCTGGAAATCTCCAAGTAATTCCAGTTCTGAAAGCCATGGTTTGAATAGTTGTAAAAGGGCTAAATAGTAAAATTCCATTTTATCAGCAGTGTCGCAACTCAGCTTCCTGTGATTAATCAAATTTCCTTTAGTTTGTTTCACCAAACATTCTTCAGAACCAATGACTCCATATTTTCCACCATTGATGTTCTCTGTAGTATTCCATTTAAAAGTGTAGTTTTGCAGCACTTCATAAAGACACATGTTCTCAAGATGATGACTTCTGTTTGGGTAATATGTGTCCAACAAATTCGTTTTCAAAATATCTGTACTTTCTGGATCTTTTTCTGCTAAATATTAAATTTCTTGTACAGATTTAGGTACTTGATTTCACATTGCTGCAAGACCTAGACTCACATAAAGGATTCTTCTAATTTGGAGTATAGACTTGCCGATGATAACAGATCTGAGCATTCATATGCTCCGATTTCTCGATGCGATAACATCTTCAAACTGAAACTGTATAATTTCTTACTTAGAGTCTTCTCGTGAGAAATCTCTTCCCACATTTCGTTCAGTTCCGTCTTTTCTAATTTTGTAATATAAGATGTTACATATCGAGCAACAGCAATGGAATTGTCCGCAACATATTGAATATCCATGTTAGCATTCCACATGAACAAAATAACTGGGTTGCAGTCATTTATGTATTTTGACTCCTCATTTCTTCTTAAGGTGTAGGTATTTTTTGGAGACTTTCTTGTGATAGTATGTCGCAAAGATGACATGAAACTGTTCACTCTTCCTTTCGATATTACAGGACGTGGAAATACAAAACAACATTTGGCGTAGAACTTGTCGTTAGATTTGTACTTTCGTCGACAGTATTTTCCACATCGGTGTCTTTGAAATCGTAACACTTGTGCTCTTAAGTTGTTTTCTTCTGTGCTTTTGGGTACAGCACATGTTGCATATTGTTCAATAAAACTCAAAACAGTATCATCGGCATCTGTTCCAAATTTGGGAGCGTCTTTAATCCATAACAGCATATGTATATGAGGAGCACCTCTTGCTTGATACTCCTTTCTCCAAAAGAAATCCACAACTTCTCTAAGAGGAGGATTTTTTTTATTGCAGAAAAAAGACATCAAAGCCTCAAATCTATGATCGAAATAACTGCATACATTCACAGGATCCAAAGAGCACAATTCTCCAGGTGTCTTGTATTCAATATATTTTATATTAGAATTTGCCTCAAAGAAATTCTAGTAAATCATCCCAGCATACTCAGCACAGCTTAGGGTAAGGAACCATGTTGGAGTTCCTAAGTTCCGTAGCATACATTTCAGTTCTCCATGATGACTGTACCGATATTCATTAGTGCCACGCTGACATACCATCAAATGAATCCGCTGAGATTCTAGATGATCATCTCTCTAGTGCACTTTATCCATAAAAACTTTGGCAGATACATTTTGCAGATGTATTCCAGATTTTAGAATATGGTTGACTGCATATGAAAGTCCAGACAAGTCACTTTCAAACAAAAAGATGAAATATATAAGGGATACATTGTCGAAATATTGGATCTTCTGCATATAATCTTGTTGTCCGATATTCAGATGCAGGAATCCGCACAGGACTTTCACCATATCGTCCTCCTTTTCCAGTTGGGAACAACGGTGGAAAACAACAAGCTTCCAGCTCTCTTCCCAAACACGCATGGGAGTTCCTTTTGCTTTTTCATTTGGAACAAATCAATAGTGTTCCCCATCACTTCTTTTGAATGTTATGGATGCACACTGTAATGTTCATAGATTTCTTCACATCTTAACATATCCACTTTTTCAATTTGACCATTTGATGTTTCAGTATCTTCTGCTAAAACTATTTGTTCTTCTCCCATATAAACATCCTTATGGTATACATTGTTCTTTATCAAATACAATGTTGCCTTTTGCACTTTCCTAACATCACTAACTCCTGCCAGATTTTCTTATTCTTAGTCGGCATACCATTAACAAGAACAACTAGTGGTTCATTTTCTACACTCTCTACACCAATAGTTTCAATATTTTTCTTTAAATCTAATGGTAAATACACAACTCGTCCTTTAAATCCTCTTTGTAAATCTGAAGCAGGCAATTTACCTGTTTTAGGCTCCATACGAACAATAGCCTGAAACGGGTGCACACATTGAATGAGAATAGACTCATAGGTGTTTAAATCTATCAATTCTGGAGGAATAGCAACCAACTCTAGATTATTATGAACAGCTCTAGTGGGCATTTTATTCTCATCTAATTTGTTATAACAATATTTACAAATACGCTGATCAGAACCCAAATCAGAACAATTCGCTACCAATAAGTTGCAAATTCTTTCAGGTATCATTATTTTCTTTTTCACTTTTTAAATACAGATCAACACTCCTAGTCTGATTTTTGTAGTGAGTTCGGCGACAACAAATACAAGAATAATTTGGCCTTTCACCTGAAATTACCTTAAACCTTGTAATTTCATTTTCCAAATTTTTTGTACAAAGATGTTCAACATTCTCTACAGCATTTTCTTCTATTAATGTCTCAGTTTCTGCACTCTCTTGTTCAAGACCAAAGTAACAAAACTCAATATCATCACAAACCTTCTTCACATCTGATACTGACCCATGCAAAAGAGCACTGTTCAACTCATTTAACTTTAGTGCTGGACTTTTAGCATAATACAATCTTCTCACTAACTTCCGCATTTGAGTACGATGTACTGTCAACATCCTGAAATGGTGAAAAACACTTTGACATACTTTCCTAGAAAGAAAAGCCAAAGAATGACCATGCAAACCAGTATATTTTTTCACTCTGCAAGGGTCTAGTCCTTGCAACAGCTTCATCTTTTGCTTAACACTTTTTTTTACAAAATGCATGGAAGGAATTGCGTAATTTATCAATAGATTCTTGTTGTACACTACAAATACTACTACAATCCCAAGTGTACAATGGGGCTTTAGGACGTCTGCCTAGAACTTCATCAGTGTAGTAGTGTGGCTCACTGGTTAGAGGCGGCAGACCCGAGAGCAGAGGACGGCCCGGGACCAGGGTTCGATTCCCGGCGCGGCAGGTTTCTGGACCAGGGTCAGCGGACTCGATAATTCTCTCGCCTCGGTGCCCACTCTGATCAGCGATCACACTCGGCAACTCTGGGCATTAGCTTGCCTCATCTTCACTAATGGCCCCACCAGACCGCGGGGGATGCCTGGTCTCACCCTGGAGATACCCATTAAGGGACCATCTCTCAGGGAAGCCAGGAAGGGTTTCGCAGCGGTCGAAGCGCCTTGGGACCCTCCGGGTATGTAGTGCGCTATATAAATGCCTATACATACATACATACATACATCAGCTATCACTTCTTCCGCATTTTTAGGAACCATTTGCTCTTTCTCAAGTGGGCAACCAATTTTAACCTCATAAGCTCGACTACTGGTGTCAGCTGCATGCAACAAATTATTGCTCTGTGAATAACTCTCTTCATTAAAAAAATGCTCAGAACTTGAAGAGCGTTTCCAATCCCCTAAAGAAATATCACAAAATTGACTTTGGTTATTTACTCTTTTCCTCTTACTTTTGGCCTTCATTAAGTGGATTGGTTTATCTAGTGATCGAATTCTGTTTATTACTAAAATAAAGAGTTTCCTCTGTGCTTCAAAAGCCTTTTCAACAATGGATTCTATATGATTCTTATTTTTATAAAATTGTGTTCTCTTTCTATATTTCTTTGTCTGTTTTAGTAAATTATGGACTACTCCATTGTAAAATATTTTTTGTGTAATTCTTTATATTGATTTTCTCTTCTTTTACTATAAGCTGTATCCTTTGTTTCTTCATTGACTTTTTTTCCTTTCCTATAGTTTGCACTTTTTTTATGCTTGGAACATTTTCACTGGTTTCCACATTTGAATTTTTTTTTCTAAATCTAGTAATATTTTTTATGAAGTCTTTTGAGGTCTTACCAGAAATCTTTCTCTTTTTAGCCACATTATGTTGGTCTTCCAATACTTGTGGTTGAGTTTTTTTAAAGTAAGTATCCTTTTTTCGACCTTTTCTTCTTCTTTGTTTCTCCGGCATGATAACTTTACTTCAAGGATGGTAAACAGTATCTGTAAAAAATAAGCATAAATAAGCATTTATTAACAACTCAAAAAAATTATACTTTTTTATTACTATACAAACACTTTTCATTTAAATTCTGACAAAAGAATTGTAGGCCTGAAGCACAACTGCGAAGGTTATAAGAGCACTGCATACATAGTGCATAGCAGTTTGAAGCACTCCATAACACTAAAACATGAAGCACTGTATGAGTACATGCATATTTACTAAATGATCACAATACTATAAGGAAAGACACTGAGTGAATTCATACTATTTTATTAAATACATTACTACATGGTACATAAACAGTCACTATGGTTTTGCAACAATATAGATTTAGAATTTAGAGTAGTGCAGTGTTGTTTGTCTTGTGTAGGGAGTCGTGCTGAGGTACTGTTCTAGGGTAGTGCAGTGGTATTTCAGTAGTATAGGAAGTCGTGCTGGTGTAAATTTAAGGTTAAGGATAGTGTAATCATGTTTAAATAGTGTAGGGGATCATGCTAAGGTAGTGTTTTAGAGTTTAGGATACTACCCTGTGTTTTGGTAGTGTAACAGGTTGTGCTGGGACAGAATTAAGGTTTAGGGTACTGCAATGGTGTTTGGATAGTATAGGGGGTCATGCTGGGATACTCTTCTAGGATAGTGCAGTGGTGTTTATGTAGTGTACGGGGTCATGCTACGGATAGTGTTTTAGGGTTTAAGGCAGTGCAGTGGTGTTTGTGTAGTGTAGAGGGTCATGCTGGGGGTAGTGCAATGGTGTTTGAGTAGGGTAGTAGGTTGTGCTGGGGTAGAGTTCTAGGGTAGTGCATAGGTGTTTATGTAGTGTATGGGGACATAATAGGGATAGTGTTTTAGGGTTTAAGGTACTGCAGTGGTCTTTGTGTAGTGTATCAGGTCGTGCTGGGATAGTGTTTTAGGGTAGTTCAGTAGTGTTTGGATAGTGTAGGGAGTCATGCTGGGGTAGTGTTCTAGAATACTACAGTCATATTTGGGTAGTGTAGGTGTGCTGAGGTAGATTTAAAGTTTATGGTAGTACAATGGTGTTTGAGTAGTGTGAAGGGTCATGCTGGGTAGTGTTTTAGTGTTTAGGGTAGTACAGTGATGTTTATGTTGTGTAGTAGGTCGTTCTATGGGTACATTTAGAGGTTAGAGTAGTGCACTGGTCTTTGTGTAGTGTAGAGGGTCGTGTTGTCGTAGTGTTTTAGGGTAGTGCAGTAGTGTTTGGATAGTGTAGGGGGTCATGCTAGTGTAGATTTAAGGTTTAGGGTCGTGTATTGGTGTTTGGGTACTGTAGTGGCTCGTGCTGGTATAATGTTTTAGAATTTAGGGTAGTATAGTGGCGAATAGGTAGTGTAGGAGGTTGTGCTGGGGTAGTGTTCTAGGGTAGTGTGGTGGTGTTTATGTAGTGTACAGTATCATAGTAGGGATAGAGTTTTAGGTTTTAACACAGTGCAGTGGCGTTTCTGTAATGTAGGCGATCGTGCTGTGGTAGCGTTCTAGGAAAGTACAGTGGTGTTTGGGTATTGTAGGAGGTTGTGCAGAGGTAGATTTAAGGTAGTGCAATCGTGTTTGGGTAGTGTAGTGAGTCATGCTGGTATAGTGTTTTAGAATGTAGGGTAGTGCAGTGGTTAATGGGTACTGTAGGTAATCATGCTGGAGGTAGATTAAGGGTATAGGCTAGTACACTGGTATTTCTATAGTGTAGGGAATGATCCTAGGGATAGTGTCACTGCAAGAGTACATGTATTTATTTATCTGCAAACATATAAAGTAACAAAATCATTCTCTCAATTTTCCCAAATGGACACTGACTCACAGTGTGATTCAAGACAAATAACAATATTTCTTATAAATGGAGTAGTAGGGTAGTACAGTGGGGTTTGGGTAGTGTAGGACATTGTACTGGGTTAGTGTTCTACGGTAGTATAGTGGTGTTTATGTAATGTACAGGGTAATGATACGGATAGTGTTTAGGGCTTAAGGTAGAGCAGTGGTGTTTGTGAAGTCTTTTGAGGTCTTACCAGAAATCTTTCTCTTTTTAGCCACATTATGTTGGTCTTCCAATACTTGTGGTTGAGTTTTTTTAAAGTAAGTATCCTTTTTTCGACCTTTTCTTCTTCTTTGTTTCTCCGGCATGATAACTTTACTTCAAGGATGATAAACAGTATCTGTAAAAAATAAGCATAAATAAGCGTTTATTAACAACTCAAAAAAATTATACTTTTTTATTACTATACAAACACTTTTCATTTAAATTCTGACAAAAGAATTGTAGGCCTGAAGCACAACTGCGAAGGTTATAAGAGCACTGCATACATAGTGCATAGCAGTTTGAAGCACTCCATAACACTAAAACATGAAGCACTGTATGAGTACATGCATATTTACTAAATGATCACAATACTATAAGGAAAGACACTGAGTGAATTCATACTATTTTATTAAATACATTACTACATGGTACATAAACAGTCACTATGGTTTTGCAACAATATAGATTTAGAATTTAGAGTAGTGCAGTGTTGTTTGTCTTGTGTAGGGAGTCGTGCTGAGGTACTGTTCTAGGGTAGTGCAGTGGTATTTCAGTAGTATAGGAAGTCGTGCTGGTGTAAATTTAAGGTTAAGGATAGTGTAATCATGTTTAAATAGTGTAGGGGATCATGCTAAGGTAGTGTTTTAGAGTTTAGGATACTACCCTGTGTTTTGGTAGTGTAACAGGTTGTGCTGGGACAGAATTAAGGTTTAGGGTACTGCAATGGTGTTTGGATAGTATAGGGGGTCATGCTGGGATACTCTTCTAGGATAGTGCTGTGGTGTTTATGTAGTGTACCGGGTCATGCTACGGATAGTGTTTTAGGGTTTAAGGCAGTGCAGTGGTGTTTGTGTAGTGTAGAGGGTCATGCTGGGGGTAGTGCAATGGTGTTTGAGTAGGGTAGTAGGTTGTGCTGGGGTAGAGTTCTAGGGTAGTGCATAGGTGTTTATGTAGTGTATGGGGACATAATAGGGATAGTGTTTTAGGGTTTAAGGTACTGCAGTGGTCTTTGTGTAGTGTATCAGGTCGTGCTGGGATAGTGTTTTAGGGTAGTTCAGTAGTGTTTGGATAGTGTAGGGAGTCATGCTGGGGTAGTGTTCTAGAATACTACAGTCATATTTGGGTAGTGTAGGTGTGCTGAGGTAGATTTAAAGTTTATGGTAGTACAATGGTGTTTGAGTAGTGTGAAGGGTCATGCTGGGTAGTGTTTTAGTGTTTAGGGTAGTACAGTGATGTTTATGTTGTGTAGTAGGTCGTTCTATGGGTACATTTAGAGGTTAGAGTAGTGCACTGGTCTTTGTGTAGTGTAGAGGGTCGTGTTGTCGTAGTGTTTTAGGGTAGTGCAGTAGTGTTTGGATAGTGTAGGGGGTCATGCTAGTGTAGATTTAAGGTTTAGGGTCGTGTATTGGTGTTTGGGTACTGTAGTGGCTCGTGCTGGTATAATGTTTTAGAATTTAGGGTAGTATAGTGGCGAATAGGTAGTGTAGGAGGTTGTGCTGGGGTAGTGTTCTAGGGTAGTGTGGTGGTGTTTATGTAGTGTACAGTATCATAGTAGGGATAGAGTTTTAGGTTTTAACACAGTGCAGTGGCGTTTCTGTAATGTAGGCGATCGTGCTGTGGTAGCGTTCTAGGAAAGTACAGTGGTGTTTGGGTATTGTAGGAGGTTGTGCAGAGGTAGATTTAAGGTAGTGCAATCGTGTTTGGGTAGTGTAGTGAGTCATGCTGGTATAGTGTTTTAGAATGTAGGGTAGTGCAGTGGTTAATGGGTACTGTAGGTAATCATGCTGGAGGTAGATTAAGGGTATAGGCTAGTACACTGGTATTTCTATAGTGTAGGGAATGATCCTTGGGATAGTGTCACTGCAAGAGTACATGTATTTATTTATCTGCAAACATATAAAGTAACAAAATCATTCTCTCAATTTTCCCAAATGGACACTGACTCACAGTGTGATTCAAGACAAATAACAATATTTCTTATAAATGGAGTAGTAGGGTAGTACAGTGGGGTTTGGGTAGTGTAGGACATTGTACTGGGTTAGTGTTCTAGGGTAGTATAGTGGTGTTTATGTAATGTACAGGGTAATGATACGGATAGTGTTTAGGGCTTAAGGTAGAGCAGTGGTGTTTGTGAAGTCTTTTGAGGTCTTACCAGAAATCTTTCTCTTTTTAGCCACATTATGTTGGTCTTCCAATACTTGTGGTTGAGTTTTTTTAAAGTAAGTATCCTTTTTTCGACCTTTTCTTCTTCTTTGTTTCTCCGGCATGATAATTTTACTTCAAGGATGATAAACAGTATCTGTAAAAAATAAGCATAAATAAGCATTTATTAACAACTCAAAAAAATTATACTTTTTTATTACTATACAAACACTTTTCATTTAAATTCTGACAAAAGAATTGTAGGCCTGAAGCACAACTGCGAAGGTTATAAGAGCACTGCATACATAGTGCATAGCAGTTTGAAGCACTCCATAACACTAAAACATGAAGCACTGTATGAGTACATGCATATTTACTAAATGATCACAATACTATAAGGAAAGACACTGAGTGAATTCATATTATTTTATTAAATACATTACTACATGGTACATAAACAGTCACTATGGTTTTGCAACAATATAGATTTAGAATTTAGAGTAGTGCAGTGTTGTTTGTCTTGTGTAGGGAGTCGTGCTGAGGTACTGTTCTAGGGTAGTGCAGTGGTATTTCAGTAGTATAGGAAGTCGTGCTGGTGTAAATTTAAGGTTAAGGATAGTGTAATCATGTTTAAATAGTGTAGGGGATCATGCTAAGGTAGTGTTTTAGAGTTTAGGATACTACCCTGTGTTTTGGTAGTGTAACAGGTTGTGCTGGGACAGAATTAAGGTTTAGGGTACTGCAATGGTGTTTGGATAGTATAGGGGGTCATGCTGGGATACTCTTCTAGGATAGTGCTGTGGTGTTTATGTAGTGTACCGGGTCATGCTACGGATAGTGTTTTAGGGTTTAAGGCAGTGCAGTGGTGTTTGTGTAGTGTAGAGGGTCATGCTGGGGGTAGTGCAATGGTGTTTGAGTAGGGTAGTAGGTTGTGCTGGGGTAGAGTTCTAGGGTAGTGCATAGGTGTTTATGTAGTGTATGGGGACATAATAGGGATAGTGTTTTAGGGTTTAAGGTACTGCAGTGGTCTTTGTGTAGTGTATCAGGTCGTGCTGGGATAGTGTTTTAGGGTAGTTCAGTAGTGTTTGGATAGTGTAGGGAGTCATGCTGGGGTAGTGTTCTAGAATACTACAGTCATATTTGGGTAGTGTAGGTGTGCTGAGGTAGATTTAAAGTTTATGGTAGTACAATGGTGTTTGAGTAGTGTGAAGGGTCATGCTGGGTAGTGTTTTAGTGTTTAGGGTAGTACAGTGATGTTTATGTTGTGTAGTAGGTCGTTCTATGGGTACATTTAGAGGTTAGAGTAGTGCACTGGTCTTTGTGTAGTGTAGAGGGTCGTGTTGTCGTAGTGTTTTAGGGTAGTGCAGTAGTGTTTGGATAGTGTAGGGGGTCATGCTAGTGTAGATTTAAGGTTTAGGGTCGTGTATTGGTGTTTGGGTACTGTAGTGGCTCGTGCTGGTATAATGTTTTAGAATTTAGGGTAGTATAGTGGCGAATAGGTAGTGTAGGAGGTTGTGCTGGGGTAGTGTTCTAGGGTAGTGTGGTGGTGTTTATGTAGTGTACAGTATCATAGTAGGGATAGAGTTTTAGGTTTTAACACAGTGCAGTGGCGTTTCTGTAATGTAGGCGATCGTGCTGTGGTAGCGTTCTAGGAAAGTACAGTGGTGTTTGGGTATTGTAGGAGGTTGTGCAGAGGTAGATTTAAGGTAGTGCAATCGTGTTTGGGTAGTGTAGTGAGTCATGCTGGTATAGTGTTTTAGAATGTAGGGTAGTGCAGTGGTTAATGGGTACTGTAGGTAATCATGCTGGAGGTAGATTAAGGGTATAGGCTAGTACACTGGTATTTCTATAGTGTAGGGAATGATCCTTGGGATAGTGTCACTGCAAGAGTACATGTATTTATTTATCTGCAAACATATAAAGTAACAAAATCATTCTCTCAATTTTCCCAAATGGACACTGACTCACAGTGTGATTCAAGACAAATAACAATATTTCTTATAAATGGAGTAGTAGGGTAGTACAGTGGGGTTTGGGTAGTGTAGGACATTGTACTGGGTTAGTGTTCTAGGGTAGTATAGTGGTGTTTATGTAATGTACAGGGTAATGATACGGATAGTGTTTAGGGCTTAAGGTAGAGCAGTGGTGTTTGTGAAGTCTTTTGAGGTCTTACCAGAAATCTTTCTCTTTTTAGCCACATTATGTTGGTCTTCCAATACTTGTGGTTGAGTTTTTTTAAAGTAAGTATCCTTTTTTCGACCTTTTCTTCTTCTTTGTTTCTCCGGCATGATAATTTTACTTCAAGGATGATAAACAGTATCTGTAAAAAATAAGCATAAATAAGCATTTATTAACAACTCAAAAAAATTATACTTTTTTATTACTATACAAACACTTTTCATTTAAATTCTGACAAAAGAATTGTAGGCCTGAAGCACAACTGCGAAGGTTATAAGAGCACTGCATACATAGTGCATAGCAGTTTGAAGCACTCCATAACACTAAAACATGAAGCACTGTATGAGTACATGCATATTTACTAAATGATCACAATACTATAAGGAAAGACACTGAGTGAATTCATACTATTTTATTAAATACATTACTACATGGTACATAAACAGTCACTATGGTTTTGCAACAATATAGATTTAGAATTTAGAGTAGTGCAGTGTTGTTTGTCTTGTGTAGGGAGTCGTGCTGAGGTACTGTTCTAGGGTAGTGCAGTGGTATTTCAGTAGTATAGGAAGTCGTGCTGGTGTAAATTTAAGGTTAAGGATAGTGTAATCATGTTTAAATAGTGTAGGGGATCATGCTAAGGTAGTGTTTTAGAGTTTAGGATACTACCCTGTGTTTTGGTAGTGTAACAGGTTGTGCTGGGACAGAATTAAGGTTTAGGGTACTGCAATGGTGTTTGGATAGTATAGGGGGTCATGCTGGGATACTCTTCTAGGATAGTGCAGTGGTGTTTATGTAGTGTACGGGGTCATGCTACGGATAGTGTTTTAGGGTTTAAGGCAGTGCAGTGGTGTTTGTGTAGTGTAGAGGGTCATGCTGGGGGTAGTGCAATGGTGTTTGAGTAGGGTAGTAGGTTGTGCTGGGGTAGAGTTCTAGGGTAGTGCATAGGTGTTTATGTAGTGTATGGGGACATAATAGGGATAGTGTTTTAGGGTTTAAAGTACTGCAGTGGTCTTTGTGTAGTGTATCAGGTCGTGCTGGGATAGTGTTTTAGGGTAGTTCAGTAGTGTTTGGATAGTGTAGGGAGTCATGCTGGGGTAGTGTTCTAGAATACTACAGTCATATTTGGGTAGTGTAGGTGTGCTGAGGTAGATTTAAAGTTTATGGTAGTACAATGGTGTTTGAGTAGTGTGAAGGGTCATGCTGGGTAGTGTTTTAGTGTTTAGGGTAGTACAGTGATGTTTATGTTGTGTAGTAGGTCGTTCTATGGGTACATTTAGAGGTTAGAGTAGTGCACTGGTCTTTGTGTAGTGTAGAGGGTCGTGTTGTCGTAGTGTTTTAGGGTAGTGCAGTAGTGTTTGGATAGTGTAGGGGGTCATGCTAGTGTAGATTTAAGGTTTAGGGTCGTGTATTGGTGTTTGGGTACTGTAGTGGCTCGTGCTGGTATAATGTTTTAGAATTTAGGGTAGTATAGTGGCGAATAGGTAGTGTAGGAGGTTGTGCTGGGGTAGTGTTCTAGGGTAGTGTGGTGGTGTTTATGTAGTGTACAGTATCATAGTAGGGATAGAGTTTTAGGTTTTAACACAGTGCAGTGGCGTTTCTGTAATGTAGGCGATCGTGCTGTGGTAGCGTTCTAGGAAAGTACAGTGGTGTTTGGGTATTGTAGGAGGTTGTGCAGAGGTAGATTTAAGGTAGTGCAATCGTGTTTGGGTAGTGTAGTGAGTCATGCTGGTATAGTGTTTTAGAATGTAGGGTAGTGCAGTGGTTAATGGGTACTGTAGGTAATCATGCTGGAGGTAGATTAAGGGTATAGGCTAGTACACTGGTATTTCTATAGTGTAGGGAATGATCCTTGGGATAGTGTCACTGCAAGAGTACATGTATTTATTTATCTGCAAACATATAAAGTAACAAAATCATTCTCTCAATTTTCCCAAATGGACACTGACTCACAGTGTGATTCAAGACAAATAACAATATTTCTTATAAATGGAGTAGTAGGGTAGTACAGTGGGGTTTGGGTAGTGTAGGACATTGTACTGGGTTAGTGTTCTAGGGTAGTATAGTGGTGTTTATGTAATGTACAGGGTAATGATACGGATAGTGTTTAGGGCTTAAGGTAGAGCAGTGGTGTTTGTGAAGTCTTTTGAGGTCTTACCAGAAATCTTTCTCTTTTTAGCCACATTATGTTGGTCTTCCAATACTTGTGGTTGAGTTTTTTTAAAGTAAGTATCCTTTTTTCGACCTTTTCTTCTTCTTTGTTTCTCCGGCATGATAATTTTACTTCAAGGATGATAAACAGTATCTGTAAAAAATAAGCATAAATAAGCATTTATTAACAACTCAAAAAAATTATACTTTTTTATTACTATACAAACACTTTTCATTTAAATTCTGACAAAAGAATTGTAGGCCTGAAGCACAACTGCGAAGGTTATAAGAGCACTGCATACATAGTGCATAGCAGTTTGAAGCACTCCATAACACTAAAACATGAAGCACTGTATGAGTACATGCATATTTACTAAATGATCACAATACTATAAGGAAAGACACTGAGTGAATTCATACTATTTTATTAAATACATTACTACATGGTACATAAACAGTCACTATGGTTTTGCAACAATATAGATTTAGAATTTAGAGTAGTGCAGTGTTGTTTGTCTTGTGTAGGGAGTCGTGCTGAGGTACTGTTCTAGGGTAGTGCAGTGGTATTTCAGTAGTATAGGAAGTCGTGCTGGTGTAAATTTAAGGTTAAGGATAGTGTAATCATGTTTAAATAGTGTAGGGGATCATGCTAAGGTAGTGTTTTAGAGTTTAGGATACTACCCTGTGTTTTGGTAGTGTAACAGGTTGTGCTGGGACAGAATTAAGGTTTAGGGTACTGCAATGGTGTTTGGATAGTATAGGGGGTCATGCTGGGATACTCTTCTAGGATAGTGCAGTGGTGTTTATGTAGTGTACGGGGTCATGCTACGGATAGTGTTTTAGGGTTTAAGGCAGTGCAGTGGTGTTTGTGTAGTGTAGAGGGTCATGCTGGGGGTAGTGCAATGGTGTTTGAGTAGGGTAGTAGGTTGTGCTGGGGTAGAGTTCTAGGGTAGTGCATAGGTGTTTATGTAGTGTATGGGGACATAATAGGGATAGTGTTTTAGGGTTTAAAGTACTGCAGTGGTCTTTGTGTAGTGTATCAGGTCGTGCTGGGATAGTGTTTTAGGGTAGTTCAGTAGTGTTTGGATAGTGTAGGGAGTCATGCTGGGGTAGTGTTCTAGAATACTACAGTCATATTTGGGTAGTGTAGGTGTGCTGAGGTAGATTTAAAGTTTATGGTAGTACAATGGTGTTTGAGTAGTGTGAAGGGTCATGCTGGGTAGTGTTTTAGTGTTTAGGGTAGTACAGTGATGTTTATGTTGTGTAGTAGGTCGTTCTATGGGTACATTTAGAGGTTAGAGTAGTGCACTGGTCTTTGTGTAGTGTAGAGGGTCGTGTTGTCGTAGTGTTTTAGGGTAGTGCAGTAGTGTTTGGATAGTGTAGGGGGTCATGCTAGTGTAGATTTAAGGTTTAGGGTCGTGTATTGGTGTTTGGGTACTGTAGTGGCTCGTGCTGGTATAATGTTTTAGAATTTAGGGTAGTATAGTGGCGAATAGGTAGTGTAGGAGGTTGTGCTTGGGTAGTGTTCTAGGGTAGTGTGGTGGTGTTTATGTAGTGTACAGTATCATAGTAGGGATAGAGTTTTAGGTTTTAACACAGTGCAGTGGCGTTTCTGTAATGTAGGCGATCGTGCTGTGGTAGCGTTCTAGGAAAGTACAGTGGTGTTTGGGTATTGTAGGAGGTTGTGCAGAGGTAGATTTAAGGTAGTGCAATCGTGTTTGGGTAGTGTAGTGAGTCATGCTGGTATAGTGTTTTAGAATGTAGGGTAGTGCAGTGGTTAATGGGTACTGTAGGTAATCATGCTGGAGGTAGATTAAGGGTATAGGCTAGTACACTGGTATTTCTATAGTGTAGGGAATGATCCTAGGGATAGTGTCACTGCAAGAGTACATGTATTTATTTATCTGCAAACATATAAAGTAACAAAATCATTCTCTCAATTTTCCCAAATGGACCCTGACTCACAGTGTGATTCAAGACAAATAACAATATTTCTTATAAATGGAATAGTAGGGTAGTACAGTGGGGTTTGGGTAGTGTAGGACATTGTACTGGGTTAGTGTTCTAGGGTAGTATAGTGGTGTTTATGTAATGTACAGGGTAATGATACGGATAGTGTTTAGGGCTTAAGGTAGAGCAGTGGTGTTTGTGTAGTACAAAGTGTCGTGCTGGGGTAGTGTTCTAGGAAAGTACAGTGTGGTTTGGGTAGTGTAAGGGATTGTTCTTGGGTAGGTTTAAGGTTTAGGGTAGTGCACTGGTGTTTGGGTAGTATAGGAGGGCAAACTGGGATAGTGTTCTAAGGTAGTTCAGTAGTGTTTCAGTAGTGTAGACTGTCATGCTGTGGTAGATTTAACGTTTAAGATATTTCAATGGTGTTTGGGAATTGTAGGTGATTGTGCTGCGGTAGTGTTTTACTATTTAGTTTAGAGCAGTAGTGAATGGGTAGTGTAGGAGGTCGTGCTGGGGTAGATTTAGGGTTTAGGGTTGTGTTTATGTATTGTAGGAGATTGTGCTGAATAAGTCTTTTAAGGTAGTACAGTGGTATTTGTCTAGTGTAGAGGGTTGTGCTAGAGCAATGTTCTAGGAAAGTACAGTGGTGTTTGAGTAGTGTAGGAGGTTCTGCTGGGGTAGATTTAAAGTTTAGGGTAGTAAAGTTGTGAATTGGAAGTGTAGGTGGTCATGCTGGAAGTAGATTAAGGGTTTACAAAAGTGCAGTGGTGATTGGGTAGTGTAGGAAATCATACCGGGGTAGTGTCACTACAAGACTACATGTACCTATTTGTCTGCCAACATATCAAGCATGCATTCCATATATTTCAGAACTGCAATTACTATTAATATTAAACTCATTTTAAAAACACATAACCAATGACTATTTTCTAATTCTACCAAAATGTGAGAACACAATATGTTTTTAACCAATTACATGTCAGGAAACACATGCATGACCAAACTGCTTCTCTCAGAGTGATTCCTAATTGCACAGATTCAATGTGTGATTCTAGAAAAATAACAATATTTCTTATAAATGCCGTAGTAGGATACTATATTCGTGTTTGGGTAGTGTAAGGGATGCTGCTGTGATAGATTTAAGCTATAGAGTAGTGAAATGGTGTTTAGATACTATAGGGAGTCATACTGGGGCAGTGCTCTAGCATAGTGCAGTGGTGTGTATGTACCGTAGGAGATCATGCTAGGGATAGCGTTTTAAGGTTTAAGGTAGTGCAGTGGTGTTTGTGTTGGGGGTCGTGGTAGGGTACTGCTCTAGTAAATAAAGTAGTGTTTGGGTAGAGTAGCAGGTTGTGGTGGGGTAGATTTAAGGTTTAGTGTAGTAATGTGGTGAATAGGCAGTGTAGGTGGTCACACTGGAGGTAGATTAAGGGTTTACAGTAGTGCAGTGGTGTTTGGGTAATGTGGGAAATCATACTGGTAAAAGTGTCACTACAAGACTACATGTACCTATTTGTCTGCACAAATATCAAGCATGCATTCCATACATTTCAGAATTGCATTTTACTATTAATATTAAACTCATTTTGGAAACACATAACCAATGACTATTTTCTAATTCTACCAAAATGTGAGAACACAATATGTTTTTAACAAATTACATGTCGGGAAGCACATGAATTACCAAAATGCTTCTCTCAGAGTGATTCCTAAATGCACAGACTCACTGTGTGATTCTAGAAAAATAACAATATTTTTTATAAATGCAGTAGTAGGATACTATATTGGTGTTTGGGTAGTGTAAGGGATCCTGCTGTGATAGATTTAAGCTATAGAGTAGTGAAATGGTGTTTAGGTACTATATGGAGTCATACTGGGGTAGTGCTCTAGCATAGTGCAGTGGTGTTTATGTACCATAGGAGATCATGCTAGGGATAGCGTTTTAAGGTTTAAGGTAGTGCAGTGGTGGTTGTGTAGTGTAGGGGGTCGTGGTAGGGTAGTGCTCTAGTAAATAAAGTGTTGTTTGGGTAGAGTAGCAGGTTGTGCTGGGGTAGATTTAAGGTTTAGCATAGTAATGTGGTGAATAGGCAGTGTAGGTGGTCATGCTGGAGGTAGATTAAGGGTTTACAGTAGTGCATGGAGTTGGGGTAATGTAGAAAATCATACTGGTGGAAGTGTCACTTCAAGACTACATGTACCTATTTGTCTGCAAAAATATCAAGCATGCGCATATATTTCAGAACTGCATTTTACTATTAATATTAAACTCATTTTTGAAACACATAACCAATGACTATTTTCTTATTCTACCAAAATGTGAGAACACAATTTGTTTTTAACGAATTACATGTCGGGAAACACATAAATTACCAAAATGCTTTTCTCAGAGTGATTCCTAAAAGGACAGACTCACTGTGTGATTGTAAACAAATAACAATATTATAAAAGCAGTAGTAGGATACAATAGTGGTGTTTGGGTAGTGTAAGGGGTTCTGCTGTGATAGATTTAAGCTTTAGAGTAGTGAAATACTGTTTAGGTACATTAGGGAGTCATACTGTGGTAGTGCTCTAGCATAGTGCAGTGGTGTTTTCTGTACCGTAGGTGATCATGCTAGGGATAGCGTTTTAGAGTTTAAGGTAGTGCAGTGGTGTTTGTGTAGTGTAGGGGGTCATGGTAGGGTACGTATCTAGTACATAAAGTGGTGTTTGGGTAGAGTAGCAGGTTGTGCTGGGGTAGTTTTAAGGTTTAGGGTAGTAAAGTGGTGAATAGGTAGTGTAGGTGGTCACACTGGAGGTTGATTAAGGGTAGCGGGTTCTGTTGGGGTAGTGTAAAGATGAGTCCAATACAGTATAGAAGATGGAAAAGCTTGATTTTAATAGGCATACATGAAGAGACCTCCAGCTCCTTCTCCAGCTTCTTCTTACTGGTCTTTACTTCACAACATAACATTCTGATATCCCAGCAACCCGCTCACTGTTCCATTAAGCATAGATCTTTACACATCTCCCCCATTACAAATACTAATAAAAATACAACATAACATAAACAAATTAGATTGCACTTTATATACACAATGAAAAAGAAGTCAAATAAGTAAGATGTAAACCATTAAGGAGCAGGACACTTTGCAACAATGCCACTACTCCAAGCAGAACCATCACTTAAGATAAGTACATTTCTTTTGACACATTTCACTTGTTTTGGTTGTGAGAATTTACTCTCCCCTTTAATCACTATACCACCCTTCCTAGTCACAACCCAATCCCCTTCCTTAATGTCACTCTCACGCACCCTCATTCTCAAATTATATGTCTGAGCAGAATCACTTTGCCGTTTGTCAACACCACATTTCACACCGAAACGATCAACCCAAACACACTCCTTGTTCCTCAGCCAACCCGGAACCTCCTTCACACCAGGTTCACGCCCCTTAAGAGAAAAAAAAGACGTGACACCTGTAACTGAATGTGGCGTGACTCTATAAGACCACACCATTTTTTTGAGTTTATCAGACCATGCTAAACCATTAGCAAGAGATAATTGAATATTTTCCATCAGCAATCTGTTAACTCTTTCCACAAGACCATTAGCCTGTGGCCTGAATAACGCAACTCTCTCATGACAAATTCCCATACCATCCAAAAATTCTTTCATCTCCCTTGAAACCAACTGTACTCCATTGTCCGATACCAAAGTTTTCGGAATACCTTCATTTAGAAATGCTCTTTCCATAAAACTAATCACTCTTCTGGTATCAATATTCTCAGTAGACTCTACCACAAACCATTTCGAGTGATAATCCACCAGAACCATTAAAAATGTATTACGAGCACCCAATTTAGAGATTGGGCCTAAAAAATCAATTGCCAATTTTTCCCAGGGACATGCCGGAAAATCGACACACGCAAGGGGAGGCTGCCTGACTACTTTTGTTTTATCACTACCAGCACACGCATAGCAATTCCTAACCAAATCATCAATTTCCCCATCCATGCCTGGCCACCAGTACGACTCACGAATCCTCCTCTTTGTCATGTTCCTACCCAAATGACCTTCATGCGCCAAACTCATAATCTTGGACCTAAGATTGCATGGTGGCACCAATCTGTTTCTTCTACACAATTTGCCTACCGAAACACTCAATTCACCCTCTACATGATGAAAACCCCTCAACCGAATGTCAGCACAAGACTCCTTAGAACACAACTCAGAGAAATTTTTTATAACCAATGATATCACCTGATCTTCAGACATGGCACATTCCCACTCTGCTTTGTCAAATGCTAAAATTTCATTGCAACTGATTCCTATGTCATCATTCTCCAACTCCTCAACTACTGATTCAACCGGCATTCTTGACAAATAGTCTGCAACTACATTTTTCTCTCCTTTGACATATTCCATATCAAAATGATACTCAAGTACAGACATGATCCTCTTAGATATTCTGGGAGTTACATTTCCTTCTAAACCTCTTCCCCCCTTAAACAAATGTACTAGGGGCTTGTGATCCGTCCTCACCCTGAAAGGCAAACCCCAAAGAAAATATCTGAAATGTTTGATTCCCCAGGTACAAGCGAGAGCTTCCCTCTCAATAACAGAATAAGAAATTCAGCTCCCTGAAGTCTCCTTGAGGCAAATCCTGTGATCCTCTCCACACCCTCACAAATCTGGGATAAAACTGCACCAATTCCCACAGCACTTGCATATGTGGTAACTAAAGTCTTAGCTTTGACATCAAAATGACCTAGTGTCGGTGCATGCAAAATTCCTTATTTAATACACTTGAACGCTTCATCACAAGCCTCATTCCATTTAAAGGTAACATCATTCTTCATCAACACCCTTAAAGGTTCCACTACATCGGAAAACCCCTTTATAAACTTTGAGCAATACTCGGCTAAGCCCAAAAGGGATCTAAGCTGATCTTTGTTGGATGGTGTAGGAGCATTGTTAATTGCAGAAATTATACTTTTCTTAGGCTTGATGCCAAGACCAGATATCTCATGGCCCAGATAAGTCACACTGTCTCGCTTCAACTGGCACTTTTCCTTCTTTATGGTCAAACCATTACTTTCCATACGCTCTAACACTTCTGTCAAGACCTTATCATGATGCTCACAATTCTTCTCAACTATCAATACGTCATCTTGGAAGCATAAGACATTCCGTATCCCAACTAAAACTTGTTGCATCACTCTCTAAAACACCGCCGAGGCAGACGCCAACCCAAAAGGCATCCTGCAATACCTAAACTCCCCCAGCAGAGTCACAAATGAAGTGAGATGTCAAGATTGTTCATCTAAGTCTATTTGGTGATAAGCTGCAGACATGTCGATCACGCTAAAAATCACACCACCACCCTTCGCACTCAACATCTCAGAAATGTTTGGTAATGGCTGCCTATCCACCCAAATGTTTCTGTTTAAGTCGCGCAAGTCCACACAGAGCCGAATCTTAGCTCCACCATCTTTGGGTGCGACTACAATGGGCGCGAGCCATTCTGAGGCTTCAATGGGCTCAATTATTCTCAAATCTAACAATTTATCCAACTCATCTTTGAGAGGGGCCCTCATTAAATGCGGTACATTTCTAACCTTATGAACTACTGGCACCGCATTCTTCTTGAGTATGATTTTGTGCGAAAACCCCTTTAGTTTCCCCAAATTCTCAGAGAAGACATTAGGAAATCTTCTCATAATGTCAATATCAAAACTGTCTACATTAAGGACAGAAAGTGAAGAAAGTGGTTCAGCAGCATTAGGATTTAACAAAATACCTAAATCCTTGTGATGACGCCAACCAAGTAAGTTAGAACCTTGTTTCTTCAAGTAAACTCGTCCAAATACCTTCCTGTTTGAGAAACTTATCACCATCCATTTGAGCCTGAGAATATCTATAGTCTTACCACTATAACCTACTGCTTTAATATCTGGCGCCCCCAGGAAGTAACATCACCATCTTCCCCCAAACTTCAATGTACATATCTTTGGATAATAATGTATAAAGGCTTCCAGACTCAATTAACATTTTAACATCTCTGGTTTAAGGATGCTTCTCATCACTGCTACCAAAATTAATCAAACGGTGCGGTTTTTCTAATTTATCTGTACTTTCGGTGGGTATATCAACAAAACATACAGGGTCCTGGATACCAACACAATTCTCATCATTGGCTAACCCATCAACACATAGTATCAATTCTTGAACACTTTCGCAACAATCGTCAACCTCATTGACATATTGTGTTTTAGCATTACAAACTTTTTCTAAGTGACCCCTTCTACCACACCCCCTACAAATAGCATTCCTGGCCATACAACGTGTGCTCGACGCGATATGCCTGGAGCTCCTCTCCTGTAACATTTCACTTGACGAAAATTCCCTTGTTGTCCAACATTACTTGGACGATAGCCAGGAAATGTATTAATAGATTTAAAAGCACATTTTCCAGCAGACTTAACCACTTTAGTCTCATCAACACTAGCTTGAACTTGAGTACACTTTTCAGTAGGTTCAGTCACTTTTACAGTATTATCTTTGGATACCACCAAATTAGTTCACTTGTCCATTTCTTTAATCCATAGGTCAGTATTCTCAAGACCTTTAGCAATTTGTATTGCTTCTTCTAAAGTACAGTCTTTTATAAGCAACTTCTCCTTTACTCTTTTGTTATTGGTGCATCTTACTATCTGGTCCCGAATTAGAGAATCACTTAAATCTTTAAATTGACAATTTAAAGATAGTCCCCTTAAGGCTGCTACGTAGCTTGCTATGTCCTCATCATTCTTTTGTACGCGACAAAAGAATGTGTGTCTTTCTAAAACAGTATTGATTTTAGCTACAAACCTCTTCTCTTTGCATACTCATCTCGTACACATTAGTGGGTTGACCATTTCCTATACCCAAAGATATCTCTGGTAAATCCTCGTAAAGTCTCCTACCTTCTTCTCCTAAGTTATGAAGTAAAATCGCCTGTTTGCGAATTGGTCCATATTTGTCTGCACCAGTAGCAAGAATATATGTTAAGAATAACTTTTTCCACTCTTTCAATGGCACAGTGGGCTCACCGGGTGTAGGTAGGAAGAAAGGAGGAGCAGCCAATGTTTGATCAGCCATATCTAGGGAAGGAAATACAATAACTAAGAAACCACAGCACTCACACCTCTGGTTATAAACAATATGTATCAGAAACCAGAAATATCATAAAAATTTAAGCACAAATAAATGAACAAGTTTTGCCGACTATTTCTTCACTCGATCGCTTCTCATGCTGATCCATTCCATTCAAGATCCATGCTGATGACAAAACGAAGCTGCTAGTCCGTAATTTGGGGAAGCTATCGCCTCTGTGAATCGCTGTGAAGAGTGGTCCCGCTGTCTGGAGTTACATTTCCCAGCTGTCTACCCACTGTTATACCTTGCTTAACATGCGGTAAACCCAGGGAGTTTCCGGACCAAAAGCTAAGATGGCCGCCAAGTACGGGTCACGTTTCCTACGCTCATGACCTCTCGTAAGTGATGATGATGACGCAAGAGGCTTCTCTCATGCGCATAGATCACACGGGTAACTTCTAGGAATCTCTCAGTGAGAAAGGATCTCCTGATGACGGTGGAATCCAGAGTTCGGAAACAGCACGCTCACATGGTTAGAAAGCGGTTTAAGATTTTAAAGAATGCGCATAGGTTGCGCAAATGACATTTTCATAAAAATCGGCAAAAACGAGATAAAGAAATCCATGAGTGGTTCCTTACAAGGAAGTAAAAGAGACAAACAATTCCACAATATAGAGTGTGAAGCGGCACAGTTCTTGGAAATTTTGTCTGTTTCTCGAAAATTCTCTTGTGAATGGGTAAATTGAAGAAGTAGTTCCAAATCCTCAGGACAGCAGAATAAATAAATGTACATTAAGAATGAATCCATATCCAAATCCAATGGAATTTCAATTGAAAGAGTAAATGTATACTACCAACTCCAAGTAGTATAATCCAGGGGTGGAGGTCAAAGGCAATCTGTCCCCTGCCAGAGTTTCTTGACCCTTGTCGCAAGTGTAAAGATGAGTGCAATACAGTATAGTAGATTGAAAAGCTTGATTTTAATAGGCATACATGAAGAGACCTCCAGCTCCTTCTCCAGCTTCTTCTTACTGGTCTTTACTTCTCAACATAACATTCTGAGCTCCTAGCAACCCGCTCACTGTTCCATTAAGCATAGATCCTTACAGGTAGATTTAAAGTTTAGGGTAGTAAAGTGGTAATAGGTAGTGTAGGTGGTCATGCTGGAGGTAGATTAAGGGGTTACTGTAGTGCAGTGGTGTTTGGGTAATGTAGGAAATCATACTGGTGAAAGTGTCACTACAAGACTATATGTACCTATTTGTAAGCATGGGCAAATTTTGCGGATCTCGCGTTCGCGAATTTTGCGGATTTGCGGATTCGCAATCCGCAAAATCCGCGAATTCCCGCGAATTTGCGGATTTTTTTTTGTGTTCGCCCGTGTTTCTGCCAGTTCGCGAGGGTTTTTACAATTTCACAATTTGCGAACTTACCTGTCGGGTCGCAAGTTTTGCGAACTTGTTGTTTCTACGTGTCCAGCCTGTTTGGGACACTCTTCTTCATCACTGCCACTCTCTGTCACCACTGCCACTCTCTGACTACTCATGCCACCCTCTGGCCCACCCATGCCACCCTCTGTTTCATCACCACACCCTCTGGTTGTCCAGTGTACATTATTTTCGGCAAAGCAAAGCACACCTTCCCTGCCTCAAGTGACCTGAATTAATTTGGGGCTGATTAATGTGTCACAGAATATTTTTTTAGCAGGCACCTGCTTCCTTAGTGCGCCCTGATTAGTGATCTTTTGCACTTGCTAAGTGCTTTCATTGTTGCAAAATTAGTTACAACACCTGCCCTGCCCCAACTGACAATAATGAATTAGGGGCTGATTAATGGATTTTAACTTCCAGCCTGGCTCCTGCTTGTCTCCCTTAGCTGTAATTCAGGACCTTTGTGGCATATGTGTAACTATTCTGAGGTTCAGAGCAGGGTCACATAATAGTTTCAACTGGCAACTGAACTCTGGAGGGGCCCCTCAGGAAGCACTACAGGAAATGGCTACTAATGATGAGCCTGAACTTTTGAACCTGGTAAGTAGTTACTTTCAGTTTTGCTAAGATCGTATTTCTGCAATTTTGCACTTATTCGCGGGGCGCAAACTCACGCGAACAGTGCGAGCAGTGCGAGCAAAATCCGCTGCTCGCGGATTTGCGGATTTTGCGGGAAATTCGCAAATCTCGCGGATTGCGGATTTCCCGAAAATCCGCAAAATCCGCGAGCGGAACGGATTTTCCGCCCATGCCTACCTATTTGTCTGCACACATATCAAGCATGCATAACATCTATATAACAGAACTGCATTTTACTATTAATATTAAACTCATTTTGTAAACATATAACCAATGACTATTTTCTAATCTACCAAAATGTGAGAACACAATATGTTTTTAATGAATTACATGTCGGGAAACACATGAATTACCAAAATGCTTCTCTCAGAGTGATTCCTAAATGCACAGACTCACTGTGTGATTCTAGACAAATAACAATATTTCTTATAAATGCAGTAGTAGTTTACTATAGCGGTGTTTGGGTAGTGTAAGGGGTCCTGCTGTGATAGATTTAAGCTTAGGAGTAGTGAAATGGTGTTTAGATACTATAGGGAGTCATACTGGGGTTTTGCTCTAGCATAGTGCAATGGTGTTTATGTACTGTAAGTGATCATGCTAGGGATAGTGTTTTAAAATTTAAGGTAGTGCAGTGGTGTTTGTGTAGTGTAGGGGGTCGTGGTAGGTTACTGTTCTAGGAAATATTGTGGTGTTTCGGTAGAGTAGCAGGTTGTGCTGGGGTATATTTAAGGTTTAGGATAGTAAGGTGGTGAATAGGTAGTGTAGGTGGTCATGCTAGAGGTAGATTAAGGGTTTTCAGTAGCACAGTGGTGTTTATGTAGTGTAGGAAATCATACTGGGGTACTATCACTGCAAGACTACATGTACTTATTTGTCTGCAAAACCATCAAGCATGCATTCCATATATTTCAGAACTGCATTTTACTGTTCATGCTAAACTCATTTTGGAAACACATAACCACATAACCACTTAACCACATAACCACATAACCTGACAGCCATCTTACTGCACCCTGATAACCATTCACTTGGGAAAGCTGATTTGGAGACTGAGAGCGCCACCCTATTGTCCAAACTTAGAGATGCCATTGAGGTGGTGGCACCGACCCACAATATCAGACTGGTAGACAAGGGTAAGGGGACACCCTGGTTCAATACTACACACAGGGAACAAAAACAAGCTTTTCGCCAATGTGAGAGAGCATGGCACAAATCGCATGAACCCAGTGCCCATTCCGCTTATGTACGGAAGTTCGCCGCATATAAAAAAGCCATCGGATTACAGAAGGCCGATTTTTATGAGGCTGCGATCGCGGAGGCTGCTAACCCTCACAAAGAAGTGTTTAGGATCCTAAACAAATTGAGGTTGGTTAGGGTGCAAAAATCTGCCTTTAGTCTAAAGGATTGTCATGATTTCCAATCCTTTTCCTGGGAAAGATATAGGATTTGATGACAGAAATCCGTCACACCCGAACTTTCACTGCTCAATTGAGCCTCCTCACCTTCCCCATAGGCTGACGACGAACTTTTTGACCACCTTGCCCTTTCTCACCAAGGAGCTTCTGTCCATCTTAGTGGGACGTGTGAAATTGGGCTCCCCAGATGACCCATGCCCTCCTAAAATCTTTAGGTTAGCAGGGCCGGGTATTGAGGACAAATTGCTCTCCCTTTTGAACCGCTCTTTGGAAATGGGGCTCATTCCCTCCAATTTCAAGGAAGCCTGGGTGACTCCACTTTTAAAGAAACCAGGCGAAGATCCTAAAAATTTAAAGAACTTTAGGCCAATTTCTCAGTTGTCTTTTTTGGCACAAATTCTAGAACAGCATGTTCTACATTCCCTTACATGCCATCTAGAGTCTAATCAACTCCTCGAGTCCAATCAGGCTCGTTTCTGAGCCCATCACAGCACGGAATTGGTCATGCTCTCCGTGCTGGATGGCCTGAGACTTAGGGATGACAGGAAAATTCTGTGCGCACTGGTACTATTGGACTTATCCGCGGCATTTGATACCGTTGATCATGGCCAATTACTATCACGGATGGGGATCTAGGGATTCAGGGTACAAAACACATTTACCACTCAACAAGACTTTAGGTGACTCTACATATTGCACAACATTTTCTACTACACATTAGTATAGAGTGCTTCTATCAGAATTATTCCTAAATGCACACAAGACTCAATGTGGGATTCTGGACAAATAACACTATCCGTTGCATTTTACAAATACACATTTCCTAGTCTAGAATGAATACTGCATTTGAATGTAGAAACTTGAGTCATTTTTGCAAATAAATAAAAAATAACTGGTTTCTAATTCTACCAAAACATGAGAACAACATAGTTATCCGTCTGCAAGCACATAAAATACACAAATGCTTATCTCAGAATGCTTTTTAAATGCACACACACACTCACAATAAAATTCTAGAGAAAAAAACTGTTTCCTGTACTTTAGCAGGACAAACACATTAGTCTGATTAAAATTAAAATGCACCACATACATTCCCTCACAAATTAATAACTCACCTTTCAAATTGTTTTGTAGAATAAGAAGTGTATCAGTCACAGATAAGATTTTCTTGTACAGAATCTCTGTTTTAAACACCTCTGAAGAGAACCAAATAATGGCACAGTTTCCCTCTCATTTTGAACACATATACACCTTCACATCAAATCACATTGCTTCCCTCATTAATTCAAAAGCAAACACACATTTCTATTGGTTACAGATTTCAACCCTTTCCAAATGACATACATTTCAACCCTACCCCCAATCTGCCTTCTGTCTGTTACCATAGAAACAGTTCATGGAACACTGAACTGAGCACACAGGTCAAAAGTTCATCATACAATGTTGCTAATGAAAACAGCAAGTGTGCTTGACTTCTCAATATACCAGCTTATCCTACTAATGTTCTTTTCAATCACTTTCTGATAACCAATAAGAATCATGCTTTTAAAAAACAGAAACATGCACCCTAGTTTTCAGTGTAGAATGTTGTCAAATGTTTTTCAACACTACATATTATCCACCATTTTAGAAAAATCTTAGGGGCATATTACCAAGCAATAGTGATAATTATCGCTATTGCTTGGTTAGAGACAAAAATTTACCGCTGAGCTGCGGCGATTTTTATCGCAGATAAACCTTGGTATTACCAAGGTTTATCAAATGCATGAATATCGCTGAAAAGTCAGCGATATTCATGCATTACCGAGCTAATGCTCTTAGCCATGTTATCCACCTCCCATTGGATAACATGGCTAAGAACTGCTCAGGGCAGGTGTTAGCTTTTGGAGATATTCGCGCTTAGCGCGAATATCTCCAAAAGTTGGTAATAGGAGATAAGGATGTTAGCGATTGTTTCCAGTCGCTAACATCTTGGCACGCCCACTTTGCATGTCATTAGTGATAAATATCACTGACATGCAAAGTGGGGCCCAAGATGGTTGCTATCTCCTACTAGCTGTCACTAACTGGTGTTAGCGACAGCTAGGTAATAGGTAGATAATTTTATCTCCGCTTTTTTGACTTTTAAAGCCAAAAAAGCAGAGATAAACCACCTTGATAATATGCCCCTTAGTTTTCAAACTGCCACTTCATTTACAGACACCATCTGAGTGCATCCAGACTTCCCTTCAAGATGCTTAGAGTGTGGATTGAGGGACACAGCTTTATTTTCTGGAGCCAAAGGTACACAGAACGGAAAGTAATTCACAAAGACCTAGGTTTACCAAATGTAGACATTAAATAGATTGGACAGAGAGGGTTAAAGTGGAACCAATTGATGCCATTAGTTAAATCATTTTTGAATCTCCAACACCCTTACCTCATAATTGTGCATTGTGGTGGCAATGACCTAGGCACTTTGACTGGGGTAGGTCTGGAAATGCTTATGAACGACACCTTAGGAAAATTGATGTCACTTTTCCCCCAAACGGCCTTTGTCTATTCTAACATATGCCAAATGCAGAAATGGAACTGGTCCAATCAATTTTGTCCACAAATTGAGAAAGCTAGAAAACATGTGAATAAATCTGTTTCTGCTTTTCTCCGAGACTATAGAATGAGGTCCATATACCACAACAATCTGCGTTTCAATATGCATGGCATCTATAGGAGAGATGGTGTACATTTTACAGATGAAGGGAACAGAGTCTTCTTCTTGAACTTCAGACTCTGCATCTGTATTTTTTGCTTGGAGTCGCGCACCCAACGCACTATAGTCATGCAGCCAACACGTACAAGTTGTGCACCATACGAGCTAGAGACGTGTACCTTATGGGTTAGACGCCGTGCTTCCAAAGCGTGCACAACAGGGGCCGCACTGAGCGCTGCGCTGGGTGTGCTACTCCTAATTTAATTGTAAAAAAAAAGAAATTGCCCCAATCAGTAATTTTTATTATCCCCATGGACCCCATCCCCCGGGGCTTATATAATACATTGAGGACTGTGAGGGGAGCCCCAATGCCCACACAGTCCAAGCCAGCTCTCCGCATCCTTCGGGAGCCGCCATCACTTTTCCTCAGGGGGGCAGCTAAGGTGCTGCTCCCCCTGAGGAAAATCAATCTGCTTTCTCTCTTCCAAATAGAAAAGCAGTTTGCAATAACAGTGTGGGAGCCGCGAGGCTCCCGCCCTGCCATTGCAAACAGCAGTGTCCCGGGGTTGAGCACCCCGGGACACTGCAGGAGCTGGCTCTGGGGTGTGGCAGTCCCCAGGGCCTTCTTGGATTCCAAGAGGGGGCCACGTGGCCCCCTCCCACATTTTTGAAAAGCCCCTGGGGTGATGATCCCCAGGGCTAGGGGGCCTCAGAGCCCCCCCTCAAAGAATGTTTTGAAGACCCGGGGGGGTAGCAGTCCCTGGGGCTGGGGGTGGCCTAAAAGCTCCCCCACCCTTTTTAAACAAGCCCCAGAGGGTCGTGGTCCCCGGGGCTGCAGGGGGGGACTGTGAGCCCCCCTGCATATATTAAGTTACAGCCCCAGGAGGTGGCGGTCCCCTGAGCAGTGCAGTATCTATATGTACTTTTAAATGTAATTTTCCCAGAAACTACAGAAAAGATCTACACCAAATAAACACAAGGCACGCGTTTGAACCAAGGACTACCTCTTTGCCAAATGTGGTGTAATTCCGTTCAGCAGTTCGGGTTGTAGCTGAGGCTAAAGGTCCCATGGGAAATTGCATGGGGAAAACGTGTTTTGGGACCCCCCTTTTTTTCGGCCCCCGCTTGACCAATCAGACCCAAACTTTCAGGGAAGGAGCAGAACTGAGCTGGCCAAAAGTTTGGAAAATTTCACATACATTCATCAACCGGCGCTAACGTTATTCCAAATAGAATGTTGCAGATTTCCTATGGCTAATAGGTCCTAACTATAACTACCTACTTGTGGCCGCCAGTAGGTAATATGTAGATTTCTTTCTGCAGCCACATGTAAATAGTTTGCCGTCTTACCTCAAAGACACTACAGACTTTGTAACAAGATCAATGATGTCATTTGGTGTTCAAATTATCATCTAGTTGAAATGGATATTGAATCCCTTTATACTAGTATCAATCATTGTCACAGTATTAGTGCCACCAAACATTTTCTAGATAATCGTGATCTGTCTATGAGAGAACATATCAAAATGTTGTTGGAAATCATTGAAGTATGCCTCACCACCAACTTCTTTCATTTAACAATGAGATTTACCAGCAGCTGATGTGGCAATGGGTTTGTGCTTCTCCCCCAGCTATTCATGTTTACATTTTGGCTGGTGGGAGAAGCATCTCCTCAAAACTGCCCACCAGTGCTGCTGGAACCTCACAGCACACTATTGGCGTTACATTGATGATGTTTGTCTCATATGGAAGGGGTCCAAGGACGAAGCCTTGAAATTTGTTGATGAAATCAATGCAAACAATTTAAATATCAGGTTTACTGCCACCATTGACAAATCCATGGTTGAATTCTTGGATGTATTGTTATATGTTACTGGAGGTGTCCTACAGACCATGTTGCATAGGAAATCTACTGCCGGAAATTCAATTCTGCATGCCCACAGTACACATCCTAGGCACTTGATTAATAGCATTCCGTATGGCGAGTTTTTTCACATACGTCATATTTGTAGCTCTGAACTAATATCTAGAAAGTGTCAGATGGAGGCATTCCAAAGATTTCTGACCAGAGGTTATACTAAAAACCAATTGACTATCTCTTTAAATAAAGCTAATGCCAGACAAAGGGAGACTCTACTTCAGCCTAAGTCTGATAAAAAGGTTGATATAACTGTTTCTGATAATATTGTACAGTCTATTCGGCTTATAACTACTTTTAATATTCAAGAGCAGGCAATCCGTAGAATTATTTATTCTGAATGGCCTATTGTTTTAACTGATAACATTCTGGGACCAATCCTGCCACACTTGCCAGTCATTACCTTTAGACGGGCTCCCTCTAAGAGGGATGCTTTAGTCAAATCAATGCCAGAGATAAATGCTAAAGGTACTTGGCTTATGAAAACTGTTTTTTTTAAGTGTAGTTCCTGCAGAGCCTGTACATTTGCTAAAAATTCTACTCACTAAGCTACAGCTTTCAGTGATAAGAAAATTGCTACTCAGGAACACCTAACATGCCGCTCAGAATACGCAATCTACAAACTGAAGTGCACTTGCAATTTAGAATATATTGGTAGCACGAAGCTTCCTGTGCACAAGCACATCCTTCAGCATGTTAGGGCAATTGTCAACTCAGACCATAACTATCCAGTGGTGAGACACTTCAGGTCAGTACACAATAATAAACGTAAAGACCTGGAGTACACAGTCTTGGGATCTGTCCCCATCCCCGGACGGGGAGGGAATCATGATAAGCTGCTTAGACAAAAGGAATTCCAATTTATTTTAGCTCTCGACACAAGAGTCCCTAATGGCCTGAATATGAATGAAGATCTTCATAATTTTCTGTAGAGTCTTTAGTAGAGCCCACTACATCTGTGCACATATACTGTGGCTTTTATTAGATTAGAATAATGACATAATCTACCACTGTTCTGATGTCATTCTTATTGAGTACCGTATTAACTTTGATACATGACTGTAGGCACATTCACACTTTAGGATTGCTTCGGCTTAAGCAATCCAGGAAGTTTTTTTTCTCTGCTGCTAAAATGAATATTTATTTGTTGCACATTATACACTTTTTTGTACAGCACTGTTTTGCACACATCAGACGTTTGGCACTTTCTGATCATTTTTTTATATTTGTTGGATAATTGTAAATAAGGCATTTTAACTATTTATTGTGGTCTTTTATCAGCAGATATTTCCGTTTTTAACATCAGTGATGTTATCTCCAGACATATATGAATTAATTATTGACATGATTGTCTGGAATCTGCACTTGCAGCTTATATATATATATATATATATATATATATATATATATATATATATATATATATATATATATATATATATATATATATATATATATATATATATATATATATATATATATATATATGTATGTATGTATGTATGTATGTATGTATGTATACACGCACACTAGGACCATTCAGGTAAAGGCTTCTTTATTGAATAAAGCACCGCAAGATCAAATCCATAATAAACAAACATTGGGCAGTCTTAAAAACTGATGGAGTTTTACGTGATCTAACTCCTGACAAGCCTACAATTACATTCAGGTGTGCGTATAGCATGCGCAGTAAGCTAGCACAATCTAGCCCTGAATTGTCTAGGATAGATCAATGGTTTGGAAGAAAGGGATTTCACAAATGTTTCTCCTGTCGGGCGTGCAAGTTTGGACAAAATACCACTCATTACCGCACTCCGTTTTCTGATACTGAATTTTCAATTCAAGGTAATTACAACTGCCGTACGGAGTTCGCGGTTTATGTCCTAACTTGCACCTGCGGCCTACGTTATGTGGGCAGTACCAGTGCACAGGTGCATGTCAGAATACTGCAGCACCTTAGAGCCATAGTCAATCACGACGGGGCATACCCGGTGGCGCGTCACTTTAACAGCAGGCATGACAGGGATCTGTCATGTCTTACCTACTATGTCATTGACGCCGTTGCCCCCTTGAGACGAGGGGGTGACCGTGACAAACTATTACGCCGATTAGAAACGCAGTATATTATTAAACTCGACAGCAAACAACCGAACGGGTTGAATGCGACGGAGGACCTGCACAACTTCCTGTAGGAACCCAGATTTTGTACACACACTCTGCAGATAATTCATATAGTGGATACAACGTGAGAACAATTAAAGAATTGTATATAGTTTGTATATATATGAAATCCTGTATTCCAGCACCTATTTTAGGTATCCTGTAGTCCTATCTCTTAAAACAGATCTGTCTGCTTAGTTTTCTGAACAGCACAGTTTTTTTAAACAAACACTTGGGAAAGTTCTTTTTTTGGTGATTTCGTTACACTGTACATTTGCTTGAGCACTCTTTTTTATACACATTTCTGCTGTAAATAGTTCTTATATATTTATGATATTGAGAAAAATGAATAATATAAAATTTCTTTTTTGAGAACATGTATATAGGACTATACTGTATATATGTGTGTTTCTTACACAAAGGTGCTGTTGTTGGTGTCACATGTCAATATTTTTGGTTGTTTCTTGCTAGAGTAACAAATTACATTGCACCGCTATGATTTGCATCTTTATATTTATGTTTCAAGCCCTGGTTAGTCAATAATCCTATATTCTAAATGGAGTTCTGTGAAGTTTAAAATGCATTCATGCATATTATTATTTTCAGGCAAACCCCATAAGATATTTGCGCATTCATGCGGCTATTTTTGACATTCAGCAACATGCTACTGTATATATAATTACCTGTACAGAATCTTTGGTTGATTTATGTAAGCACACCAATAGGCTTGCATTATTGTTTCTATTTAGGATGCATCAATGTTATAAGAACATAGCGTCATAATGCACTGTTCCTTTAAATTAGGATTGTTTCTGGCTTTTTTTTGTGTTTCAACCATGTGACTCACGTTTGGGAGGTGTGGCCCGGAAGGGTGTGTCCTCACTGCATAGATAAAAAAGTTTCCGTCTTGTGCAATGTGGTGTGTGAACAAGACTACGTCAGTAGTCGAAACGTTGCATTTTGGAAGGCACAAGGATTAAATAAACATCTTGCCTGGAGAGCGTGGGGTCTGTCTCTTCTTTCGCCGCTGTGAGTGGAGGTTTGAAGACTTTGCTGATATATATATATATATATATATATATATATATATATTAACGAACACCTTCCTCCACAAGATAGAAGCAGGAGCCCGAGGGGAACAAGTAAGACGGGTTTAATTGGCAATTGGGCAGTCCCAGTGGCGGCAGATGCATTTTGGCGTGGTGCCTTCCTCAGTACCCAACACCATAACAACATATATATATATATATATTGTTAGAACTGGGGGACTCTACTTGGCTGAGGCAGGTACATTAGTCCAAATAGGGACCCTTGCTTCTAAGTCAGAGAAACGAAGGACACATGCTCAGATAGCCCCTGACGTGATGGTTCCAGGTCTCTCCTTGGCAAAGGCAGGCTCGGACCGGCGGCGGTGAATCCTCACAGCTCCTCTGGGGATGCTGGTCCGGGCCGATGGCCTTAACAAATGTAGCACTTCAGGTCATGCTGTCGATCAACTCAGAGAACACGACTGCTCTGGGACACACCGTCACCGGGTAATTTCTCACGAAGGTCTCAGGCTGCAACAGAGCACACACACACAGCGTCGCTTAGACTCACTGGAGCTCTGGGTGCACACGATCACAGGTCAATCGTCACAAATGTCTCAGGCTGCACAAAGTACACGCACGTAGCATCGCTGAGACTCACTTGGACTCCGGGTGCACACGATCACAGGGCAATTCTTATGAGGGTCTCAGGCTGCACGAAGCACACACGCCCAGTGTTACTGAGACTGATTTGGTCTCCGGGTGCACACAATGACAGGACAATCCTCGCAGAGGTCTCAGGTTGCACAAGGCACACGCACACAGCGTCGCTGAGACTCACTTGGATTCCGGGTGCACACGATCAAAGGACAATCCTCATGAAGGTCTCCGGCTGCACGAAGCATACACACACAGCGTCACTGAGACTCACTTGGACTCCAGGTGCCCACGATCACAGGGAAATTCCTACAAGGGTCTCAGGCTGCAAAAAGCACACCCACACAGTGTCGCTGAGACACACTTGAGTTCCGGGTGCATATGATCACAGGGTAATCCTCACGAAGGTCTCAGGCTGCACGAAGCACAAGCACAAACCGTTGCTGAGACTCACTTGGATTCTGGTTGCACATGGTCACAGGACGATCCTCACGAAGGTCTCAGGCTGCACAAAGTGCACACACATATTGTCGCTGAGACTCACTTGGACTCCTTGTGCCCACGATCACAGGGCAATTCTTACGAGGGTCTCAGAATGCAAAAAGCACATGCACACATCGTCACTGAGACACACCTTGAAACTTGTGTGCTCTTAGTTTCCACAACAGGGAGCCTGCTCTCCTTGGGCCCTTGGGGATAATTACTTCCGGCACAGCACACAGCAAAGTCCTTTCAAGCAGGGAGACACAGCATACAGCAAAGTCCCTTAGCCTCTCCTTGGTTAAATCAGCCAACTGCAGGCCATCCCCAGAACACACAGCCGGGGTCAGTCCTTTCCTTCAGTCTCTTTAGCTGTTTCTTCCTTGACAGAAGTTCCTCTGGACCACAAAGTAGTTTCAATCCTTTTCAGTCTTGAACAGTTCCATTCCAATGTTCAGGTGCTTCAGCTCTCATAGTTATACCCCTAAATGTCTTTGAAGTCTGTGTGTGTTCAGGGGGGCACTGACCCCTGTCCAAACCAGTTCTGGGTGTCTCCATGCCAGTGACACCTTCTTCCTTTGATAGTGGGGTCTGGATCCTCAATCACTCAGCAGGAGATGGAGCCATTGTTTTATGCCAGCAGCCCAGGCCTCTTCACCTCCAGGGGCTACTCCCACTCATACACTTTAGATGGAGGTCAGCCGGTTGCTGACTCACTCCTCCCCTTGGTCAAGACATTCCCCAGAGCCTATCACATTCAAATCCAAGCAGTCAATACACAACCAGGCAGAGACACACAGAAATGTTAGAACACAAAAAGCAGACACTTCTAAAAGAGTGGCTTCTAAACACACAATGCAAAAACCACCTTCACAAAAAGATGAGCTATTAAATTTTGAGTTCAAGCACACTAAACTTCACCTCTTCATATTAATTTATGGGAAGACATATTACACAGCACTCCCCATTGTCCTATAGGCAAGATGGCCTTGCAACAGTGAAAAACAAAATGGAGAGTATTTCACTGTCAGGTCATGGCACACACCTTAGTACATGTCCTACCTTTCACATACACTGCACCTTGCCCAGGGGGGTACCTTGGACCTACCATAGAGGTGTCTGGTGTGCATAAAAAGGGAAGGGTAAGGCCTGGCTAGTGGGTGCACTTGTCAGTACAACATGGCAGTTTAATAAACTGTGCACAGGCACTGCAGTAGCAGACCTGAGTTCTCTCTTTAGGGCAATTAGTGCTGCAGGCCCACTAGTAGCATTTGCATTACTAGCCCTGACACACATAGTGCACTTTACTAGGGACTTTACTAGTAAGGCAAATATACCAATCATGGACAACCAATTACCAATATACTTTACACAGGGAGCACTTATACTTTGACACTGATTAACAGTGGCAAAGTGTCCAAAGCATCTAAGTTGGCAACACCATGTCAGGAAAAAGGTCTAGGGGGAAGGCAAAACGTTTAGAGAACTTTAGCCAAAAAGAGTCAAGTCCAACATATATATCTATATATACATATGTAAAATATATGTAAAATATGCATAGGTAGACATGATGTGGGTATATGGTTACAAACATCTTACTGAAAAATACGGGGGAACAGACCATATAGTGTACACAGCAGACTACCATCAGAAAATAACCTCAGAATTATCATCAGACAATATCCTGAGATTACATCCCTCACAAATACTTGACAGAGGACTCATAGACTGATAAAAATTCCAGACCATAAAATTCTAGACTGCCCCTTTGGTGAAATGAGGACATCAGATGCTGTGTGGGGAAGAGGTCAGTTGGCCCTTCTGGAAGGAACAGAACATAAATTCCATTGATTACCTAGTTGCTGGAGAATTCATTAATATATTTCACGGTACCTTTCACAAGCACAGAAATAGAAAAACATTCAGTTGTCACAAGTCCTAAGACAGAAGTTAGTTAATTCCCCCATTGTTGTAGAATATCGAGCATTTACACAATTCTGATTGATAATATCTTTTCGCATGGGTACTCGATTACAGTTTGCGTATGGTGGGATACGTGATGAATGCTGGCCCAATTTAAGACAAAGATTGGGATGCACTGTTGGAAGAGCATACCAAAGGTGTTAAAGAAGCAAACCTGAAGTTTAGCTAATTAAGATTCTTTAGCGGTGGAACTGAGCACCGGTTAAATTGCAAAAAGTCAGACTATGTCCAGATTCCTGTTGCTGGAGATGTGTAGAGAGAGAAAGTGAAATATGCATATATTATGAGAATGTCTTGCACAGCAATTGAACTTAATGCCAGAATAGAACTTTGAACAATACCACAGACCTTAACCACTGGCTTTTCAAGGTAAAATGCTGGTGACCCACATCGAAAGGGGTGCCAAAAATGTACATTCTGTGGCACTAGAAAAAAGTCACAGTTCCGACTCTCCAAAATTGTTTGGAAGATATGCACGAAATAGCAGCTCTCGAAAAACTCATCTACAAAATTAATGACCCAATGCCAAAGTTTTAGGAAAATCTATGTATGATCTTTATAGGGAAGCTCTGGGGAAGCATTGTGAGGGGTGAAAACATTCACATATAAAAGTGAAACTATTAAAAATGGCAAACACTATGCTGACTGAAGAATACTCACCTGGAAAAAGATTGATAGCTATCTCTTTACTTAAGAGTGTAGAAATGAAAAAACAATTACTACTGAACAGGCAGGAAGTAACACTAGATTATTTTATAGATTTAGGAGGTGTTTAATAAACCTGAAGAACCAGGTGAATGCATTGTGTGCTTTTAAAGTACAAACCTACACCTGGGATGATAAAGAAGAAGGCCATGGACGGGGAAAGCCTGAATAACAGATGTATCATGAGGGGTGGCAAGACTGGTAAATCTAATTTATTATGGATATTAGAGAAATGCGCATATATATATTATGTCACAGAAGCTAAAAAAAGTTAAGGGGGTGAGGGGGATTTATCCATTGGAAACCACATATCGATATTTAACCTATGACTGTTTATAAAAAGTATGAAAAGGGGTGAGGATGCACACTGCCTGGCATAGCAACACACTGTTCTCCCAGATACATTCTGGTAAAAGTAGTTTATGATACCACTCACTTTAGTGGAAAGTCTTTAGTATTCACCATTGTTGGTGCAGCCAGTGCTGGCTAACTAGACGTGTTTCAGGATATTTTTCCTTCTTCTATAGAGAGTAACACTTAAATTTAGGGGGTGCCGACTTTTGCTTCCCACAGTCTTAGGCTTCTGTTCCATTCTCAGAGTGCAAGTGCCTCCCGATGAGCTCCCCAGCCCAATAACACAAAGGCGCCAATCACAAAAAGTGACTTTTTGTTAAGAACAAAAAGTTTCCTAGGACTTTAATTTTGGTTGATAACATTTTATTTGTATTGTGATTTGAATTATGTTGAACATTTCAATGAAGATTTGATATACCAAAAAACAGGGGCGGCTTCTCTCCAATGGCTGAGGAGCATCGCCCCACTGGCTCATAGCCAGCAGGTGAAAAATAAAGCAATATACTATAATTGTTTTATCTTTCATTTGCCTCCTCTTTGCCAGCACAGGCAAGGAGGGGTGGGGCCGGGGCATGTCAGGGGGAGGAGGGGGTCTTTGTGCCACCTCTGGCCAGCCAAACACACATGCACACATAGGTTTCTCCAACCCAGCTGTATTGAACAGCCAGGCTGAAGAAACAGCACAGACTGCCTATCCTGAGCGGAGCATCTTTTCAGTTTGCTCAGGTCAATCCTTACGCTGCTCTCATAGCATGAGAGCAGCACAGGTATTGCACAGGGAGTCTGATGCTGCCACGGTGCCTTCTTCACATGTTTGTTTTTAAATATTATTGCCCCCTTCTCTCCCTCCTGCTCCCCCTACACCCACCCAACACCTCTTAATTTAGTCAGCCGCCACTGCAAAAAAAAAGGATGACGGGCTAAGTGGATTTGCTAAGTGGATACTTTAGTCCACATAACTTTGAGATCAAAATGTCTGGTTCCATACAGTATCTTTCTTAGCCCTCAAGTCTGTCAACAGTTATTGATAGGGATGTGGTGTTAAAGTATTCTCAATAGGTTGAGTTTTCTTGTCTGGTTTTAACTATTAATCCATATCTGAATAAAGAGCTAAATACATTGGCAAAAACTGCATCACATCATCTCTGTCTGCTTAAGAAAATTCAAAACATCCATTCCTCCTTCTTAATTCAGGGCAGCAGTTCATGCCCTAGTGCTTTACCACCTTAAATGAGATAATGTTCTTTTCGCTGGCCTTCACAAGACCACTAACACATCCTGTCATCCCTCATGCTAATGTGCATCTGTATTACAATGCAAAACAAGCATTGTCATAGCCAATAGGTCTCACCCATGGCTTTGCAAATCTGTTTTTTTGTTGTATATTTGTGTGATTTCTATGTAGTATGTTTAAAAGTTTTTGTGCAAAGGGGTGTTAGGTTAAGTTTTGCAAACTTGAGTAGAGTGTCTTTTTATGGAGTGGTGTGTAGTGTAGAGTTGAGGTGAGTGGTAAAGTGTGGTATGGAGTGGCGTGTTGTGTTGTGTAATATAGGGCATAGTGTTTTATAGCTGAATGGTGTAGTGTAGAGTGGAGTAGATTGTTAGAGTGGAGTTTCGTTTTTGAGTGCATTAGAGTGTTCTTCAGTTATATAGAGTGGCGTGGAGTGGTATTGAGGAGATTTGTGTGGTGTAAAGTGTGTTGTGTAGATTGTAGTAGAGAGTTGTAGAATAGAGTGGCTTAGGGTGTAGTAGATTGTGATTGTGAATTGATATATAGTGGAGAGGTATGGGGTGGAGTGTTTTAGTAGAGTGTAATGTTATAGAGTGGGGTAGAGTGTTGCATGGTTTTGTGGATTTGAGTATAGTGGAGTGGTGTAGACTGGATTTGTGGGGTGGATGTCTGTGTTGTATATCAGAGTGGACTAAAGAGATAAGGAGTGGTATAGAGGGAGTTTTGTATAGTGTTGTTGAGTAGAGTAGTCATTTATTAACATGAGAATTTCAATCCATGAACCAGCCCACTTCTCAATTGTTTCTTACCATGTTTTGTTCTTTGGTAATTTGGCGAAAGCATTGCCTCATATTTCAGTCTTGAGCTGAGGGTCATGCACAGTTGTTGAATATTTTGACCTAAATGATTGGGGAATGTAAGTATTTCCCTCTTTAATTACAGCTGGTTTTGTTAGATGCATATTAATAATAGCAGGCATGCAGAAGGGGTAGGTATGTATTTGACCTACTCTTTTAGTTGGGTGAGAGTTCCAGTGTCATGGATGGCCTCAACATTTAACAATACTGGTTCCTGTTGTTGCTTGAGCTGTGCTGACGATTGCAGCATGTGCAAGACACCTAGTAATGTACAGTGTTACTACTAATCACCTATTTTAAACGTATTTTTGTAACATGCTCACTGACTAGCGCCTCAGTATACGCTGAGATGCTGTAATAATACAGACATGCACAATTTCTTTTGGGGCAGAGATTAAACAATATATATAAAATTAATATGTTGAACATCTGACTCCACCCCCCTTTCTGCATCACACTGTGACCCACAATTAATGGGATTCTATCGTGCATTGTTCCCTTTTTAACGCCCTGTGTTACCATAACCCAAAAAACAAGGATTTGTCCCAAAGAGTTTGAAACCTGACAGCAGCAGAAGAGCAGAGCAGTTTCGAGAGCTCGTAAACCAAGCTGTAAACCAAGTTTTCAGTTTCACTGCACAGGAATAACAAAGTGTGTATGCAGCATGCAAGACACCTTAAACAAACTATATTTCAATAAAAGCTTTGTTGTCAAAACACTTGCCACATAAACCATTTTAAAGTTTGATAGTAACACAATTCACTATGCACTGAAAAGTTTCAGAAGAATTCACACTAAAGACTGGTGCCACTTAAAGGACACATTTTATTTTAGTAGCTACACACCATTGGTCTGAGGAACGGGATGGTTTGTGGCTTCATCTGAAGATACAGCTGTAGCAGACCGCAGCCCGTGGCAGCTGGTGCACCTACTCCTTACCCGTTAGAGCCTGCTGATTGGGTCTAAACCCTGAACGCAGAGTCCATAAGCAGGAGCACAATATCGAGGCATGGCTACCGAGTGTCTGTGTGCCCCCTCGAGCCCAACTTCACATCTAGGAGCCGTACATACGAAAATTCGATATGGGCCAAGGGGCAAACAGTGTAGAACTGGTCGTGGCTGGTGTGCTCCCTCCCAGTGCTTCGTATCCTCAAACGGGGAAAAAATCAGATCTCAGAAACCTCTCAAAATTGCTGCAATGCTGAAAGATAGAACTTGGAGATGGGAAGCGGGTGCCGTGCTGAGCCAGGAAATCAAAACACTTATGCAAAGTGCTAGTTCACATTTTAAAGGAAAGATCCTGAGTCAAGAAATACAATGGTACAAGTGGAAGGGTGAAAGTACTACGGTGCTGCTCCTTGGATGTAAGACAATTGACAAAAAGGTGGGACAAAGAGGAAACATTAACCAATTACAAGCAAGGATTTTCAAAGGACACTGACATAAAAAATTAAATGCAGTGGCGGCCTATAAGCCCACAAAGTGTAGTCAACATGTCTCGAAGAGACAGCGCAAGCGCTGACTAGGCTAGACCTAAAAATCCAGTCACCTCACCACAATTCTTAATCAGCTCCCCTAGTTACCTTTAGAAGCACACATCTGCTTAAATCAGTCTGTATAGCACACAAAGCTCTGCACTCTGGACTCCTGCATTACCTCTAGAATAAACTACAGACCACTAAAAGAGAAAAACTGACAAGAGATAGATACTTTCAACAAAAAAAGAGCAAGACATGCAAACAGACCTTCTCCTATTCCTTTATTAGACTCTGAAACCAGGTGCCAGAAAATATCGGACTGAATTCTAATCCCCCACTTTTAGGAAAACAACAAACGATTGTATGCGTTCTCAATCTACAGGATTAAATAGCCTTTATCCTTCGATTAAATCCCTAATCATACTCTCATCATATCATTGTGTTCAAACAGTACTATGGTGACTTAACTCACAATAATTCTACTGTTGATATGTGTAATGTATAGCACTACATTGCACATGGGCTAGGTCCAAATAAAATAGAGTTCTATTGTAAAATTCTGTGGACCTTCGTTTTATGTTTCCTTTAAACTCCTATAAATAAATCTACAATTAATATGTTTTATAAATCTGCAGCCTTATGGCGTTCTAAAATATTGATAACTCATGAGACTACTTCAGTCCTTGCGATTAAAGGAAGGAGAATTTTCCAGACACCCTATGAGATCCAATGCTCTTCTCTGACTACTGTGTAAGTAGATATTCTGTATGGAGGTCACTGACAGGCTACAACATTTGGTGCATTACTTGCTGCAGTTTTAAAGTAAGGTTGACAGTGTGTTGACAGAACTTTGAAGCAGTGCATACAGTTTGTAGGTAGAGTAAAGTTAGGCACAGCTGCGCATGTAGCATCTTACCACCTTTGTGCAGTGATTGGCGTATGAATGCTGCTGTTAGTAGTGTTTGTATAATTCACTGGCTGGCCACTAAATTGGGCTGTGTATGATTCTATGTCAGGACCTGAGGCTTCGGATTATGCCATTCTTTCATCGCTTTATTCTCTACAGCAGCAAGAAAAAATATATCACAAACTACTTTTCCCATGAACATTCGGGAAAAAACAAAGTCAAACATGAGTCCTATCACAGTGTCCATGCACCGGCGGCTCCCATCATGCTCCGCTGTTCTTGCCTCCCGCTCTTTCTTCGCTGCTCGCAGCAAGTTAAGTTGTTTTTTCCTTCTCTCCTGGGTTTTGGGTTCAGTGTGGTACGCTTGGGCCTTTGGCCAAATGTCGGTTCTGTTATTTCTTCACAGATTCCCTTCTTCGGTCGCGGGACGCCTAGTGCGCTCCTTACGCGATTCTGGTGCCCAGTAGTGTGCGGTGCGGTGGATTTGCCGCTAGGGGCCGGTGTCTCGTCTGCTGAAGGGCCGTTCCCAGGTGCTTCCAGAGTGTTCTGGCGCGGTCCTGTCACCAGCGGGTAGCCCGTGCCCAGCCTCCCGGCTCTGACACCCTACGGGGTCGCAATTAGGTCTTCCCTTATTTCTTGATGCCCTCTGGGTTGTATTCTGCTCTTGAACACTCTTCGGGGTCGTAATTGTGCCGTTGTTCGGCGTGGGAACGCTTTGCCAGGGGGTGCCCCAGGATGCTGAGGGCTGTAGCGTTTCCAGGGCCAAGCCCGTTAATAGTGTGCCTTTGGCCACCCATATCGCTGGGACACCCCCAGACCATAGAGTGCCCTGTGGAGGGTCATTTTGGTTTCCTTACGTCCTCTCTACTCTGAGCCTAATTGACCTCGCCATGCAGAGGGACGCGGACCAGTACCCAGAGGAGGACCCTCTGAATTACGTCCCCTTGGATGATGATTTTTACCAGGCGGTCGATGACTTGATTTACCGCGCGGTGGACCAGGCTATGGTCCCCCTTGAGCAGCGACTCTCGGCGCGCCTGGATGAAGCGTACGCTAAGCTTGCCGCCCTTATTCCTGCGCCTGCTCCGGCCTCCGGCCCGGACACATCCCCTCCCCCTCCACCTTCGAAGAAGCCTTGCACTGAGGGGGTTGACTCGGCGGCTTTCGCGCGGGTGAAGAACGCCTTCAAGACCTTAGAAGACTCGCAACCTCCTCAACCTCTTTCTTCGGCAGTTCCTCCTCCTTCACCCCGTACTATGTCCCCGGACCCCCAGCAGGACGACGACTCTCCGGACTCGGAAGAGGAGGCCTGTTCTTCCCGGTCGTGGCTGCCGTCGCAGCCCTCCTCCTCCGCGGGTCCGTCCGACATGCTGGATCCGGACGACATCGTCCACCCCAGGTCCTCCGAGTGGGTCCCATGTGACAAGGTGGCCCAATACGTCGCGAATCGCCTGAGGAAGCCGGTGGATAAGGATCCCCGAAGCCGCCTACGTGCGGAGTGTCCCCGGCCCTTGTTGGAGGGTAAAGTGGCCATGACCCCGGATATCGACCCGAAGATGGCGACCTTCCTCCAGAAGTTCGTCAAAGATCCCCGGAAAGGGATTGACAGGTCCTGGCGTACCTGCCAGGAGAAGCTTTTGGACGCTATTGGCCCCATGACTAAGATCTTGGATATGGCGGAGGAGGCCAAGGTGTCGGGTGACGTGATCTCCCCGGAGGTGCTGTCCAACTGGGCCCAGAGGGCCATCATTTTCTTGGGCAACGCTAATCAAGAAGGTTTTCGCACCTCGTGTTTTTGACAAGACCGGACAAGGCAGGGGCCGCTCGTTCGGTCGGGGCACCAACTCAGACAGAGGACAAGGCTCCGGACGCGGGCCAGTATCAAGAATAGGCCCAATTCAACAATTTCTACCCCACAAGAAGGCAGAAGTTTGAAGGACGTGGTGGACAGCGAGGCCAACAGCAAGGCGGTGGTCGAGGTGAGTGTGCTGCCTTCCGCGAGCTTGCGAGTGGGAGGGCGGCTGGCACAGTTCTTTCCAGCATGGGCCTCCCTTACCAGCGATGCTTGGGTGCTGCAGACGGTGCAGGGCTTCCAATTGGAGTTCCATGGCCGTCCGTGTCAGCTACAACGTCCTCGCCCCATTTCCTTTTCCCAGCGCGATGCGGCTTTGGTGAGCGAAGAGGTCGCATCCCTCCTCCAAAAAGGGGTGATTTGTTGCGCTTGCGAACACCCCTCAGGTTTCATCAGCAATCTCTTCTTGGTGGACAAGGTCGACGGGGGCAGGCGCCCCGTGATCAATTTAAAAGAGTTCAACGAATGGCTGGTGTATCGCCATTTCAAAATGGAGGGGATACATCTCTTGCGGGATGCTTTACGTCCGTCCGATTGGATGGTCAGGCTCGACTTAAAGGACGCCTACTTAGCGGTCCCGATCTTCCCTCCAGACCGGCGTTTCCTCCAGTTCAGGTGGGACGATCGGGTCTACGAGTTCACCACTCTACCTTTCGGGCTATCCTCGGCGCCATGGTGCTTCACAAAAGTGTTGCGTCCGGCGGTGGAGGCCTTGAGGGCTCAAGGTGTCAGAATGATAGTATACCTAGACGACATGCTACTCATGGACCAATGCCCCAGGCGGCTGCGGTCTCAGTTGCAGTCAGCGGTCAACCTTTTGCAAGGCTTAGGGTTCGTGATCAACGAGAAAAAGTCTCTTCTGGTTCCCGCGCAGTGCGCAACCTTTCTTGGCTTCAACATAGACTCGGTGTCTTCCACCCTAAGTCTGCCAGCCAGGAAGATGTCGAGGATCAGACACGAGTTGCGCCAAACTTTGGCGAAGCAGTTGATATCCTTGCGTCGCCTGGCGCGGTTAGTGGGCCTGTTGTCGTCTTCGATTCAGGCTATCTTCCCAGGCCCCCTCCATTATCACGCCATGCAACGCTTGAAGGCGTACCATCTCCGGAGGGGACTGACGTACTCCCAGTTGATTCCTTTATTGGACGATGTGAGGGACGAGATGAGGTGGTGGCACACGCACATGAAAGCCTGGCATGGCCGCGCGATTTTCGGCTCGGCTCCCGACATTGTGATAGAGTTGGACGCCAGTCGTTCAGGCTGGGGTGCCAGATGCAGAGATTTTTCCACGGGCGGCGCCTAGTCCGCTTTCGAGCAATCCTTACATATCAACTGCTTGGAGTTGCTAGCAGGCTCCTTCGCAGTGCAATGTTGGACCAAGGATAGAGTACAATCTTGCGTCCTTCTCAGGATGGACAACGTGTCGGCGGTCCATTACATCAACCATCTGGGTGGTACCAGGTCCAAAATGTTGGCGGACCTCGCCAGGGACTTTTGGCACTTTTGCCTGGACCATCAGGTGTCGGTCACGGCAGAGTATTTGCCGGGACGCCAGAACGAGGTGGCCGATTGGCACTCCAGGAATGTCATGGACGCCAGCGTTTGGAAGCTGGATCCTCTTCTGTTCTCCAGGCTCTCGGACCGGTGGGGTCCATTCTCGGTGGATCTCTTTGCATCCCGCCTGGACCACCAACTCCCGAGATATTTCAGCTGGCGCCCCGACCCTCTGGCAGAGGCGACAGATGCGTTCCTCCAGGACTGGTCGGACGTGCAGGGATATGCTTTCCCACCGTTCTCGATGATAACGCGCGTGTCGGCGTTGCTGCACCGTCAGTTAGCGCAGGTGGTGATGATCACTTTGTGGTGGAGATCGCAAGTTTGGTTTCCGGTTCTACTGGAACTTTCCTGGGATTCTCCAATCCTACTCCCCCAGTCTCCTCACATTCTGCGGAATCCAGAAGGAGCTCCCCATAGGTTAGTCCAGGAGGACTCGCTGCGCCTGATGGCGTGGAGGCTCTCAGGCGTCGCTGGACGCTGCCTTGCCTTTCGAGAACAGCAGAGGAATTGCTTTCCAAGGCTTGGGCTGACAGCACGACCAAACGCTACCGATCAGCATGGCATAGGTGGAGCCGTTGGTGTGTGCGACGGGGTTTTGATCCCGTGGGGGCAGCTGTAGTAGATGTCCTGAATTGTTTGGCCGACCTGGCTCACCAAGGACTAGCTTATCGATCGATCAATACTTTCAGGTCTGCGATCTCGGCGGGACATGACCTGGTTCAGGGTTCCCCAGTTGGTGAACACCCTTTTGTTTGCAGGCTCTTGAGAGGTATACGGCTTTCCTTGCCGCCGGAGCCTCGGTATAACGCCCTGAGGGACGTGAACAGGGTGCTGAATTTGTTCCTTTCATGGCAGCCGAACAGGTTCTTATCTCGTAAAGAGTTGGCGGCTAAATTGGCCATGTTGTTGTGCCTTGTGTCATGCAGGCGAGTCTCGGACGTGCGAGCGCTAGATATCACGGCCAGGGTTTTTTCTCCGGAGGGAGTTTCTTTTACCATCAGCAGGCGGACCAAGACCCTTATTAGGGTTATTTCCTACCCGGCCTTTCAGGACTCCCCCAAACTGTGTGTGGTGCAGTGCCTCCGTGCTTCTGAAGCTATGACTGAAGATACTCGCCCTCCGGGTGAGCGGCAACTACTTATTGCCCTACGAAAACCGTATAACGCCCGCTGGGTGCGTTGGGTGATGCAGGAGGCGGAGATTGATACCAAGCAATTTGGGCCTCACTCGGCGCGAGGAGCCATGGCTTCTAATGCTTTTGCCCTTGGGGCTCGACTGGAGGATTTGATGAGAGCGGCTGATTGGTCCTCGGACTCCACGTTCAAGAGGTTCTATTTCAAGCCAGTTATCGAAGTGGCTCGGCTGGTGGTCGATAAGCTTTGAACTGGCATAATCCGAAGCCTCCGGTTCTGACATAGAATGAGAATTTGCCTAGCCTTGGTGCTGGTAAGTTCCAATTCTATTAAGGACTCGGAGGCAAGGATTATCCCCCCCAGTGACTTCATGGAAGTGGTCCCTCCCTGTATGCATAGTAAGTAAAGCGTTTATGTTCCTTTATTGGATGTGCGGCTATTGCTCTGCGATGTAATGCTCTTCCTTTTTACTGCTGACGTTCTGTTGGAACGGGATAGATCTGATGGTGTGTTCTATTGCAGGTGCAGATAATTCAAAACAAGATGCGTAATTGGATTGAGGTTGAAGCTTCAGGCGAAGAAAGAGGAGGAGGCAAGAACAGCGGAGCATGATGGGAGACGCCGGTGCATGGACACTGTGATAGGACTCATGTTTGACTTTGTTTTTTCCCGAATGTTCATGGGAAAAGTAGTTTGTGATATATTTTTTCTTGCTGCTGTAGAGAATAAAGCGATGAAAGAATGGCATAATCCTCGCCTCCGAGTCCTTAATAGAATTGGAACTTACCAGCACCAAGGCTAGGCAAATTCTCATTAGCAACATAACATAATCAGGACCACTAGAATAATGCAGAAGGGAAGGGATAAATTATGCTGCAGGGTTGAGTAAATTATGAGGCAAGAAAAGCAAAAATATGTGGAGTAAGTCGCCACAATTTATGATTGTACTGCTTCATTATATTGTCTTTTTTTTATACTTGTTAACATTGTCTGGGCATTGGTTGCACCTCTTTAGTAGAGGTTAACACCCATATGTAACAGTAAGCAACAGGACAGTGACCAGTCAAGCTTTGGAAGTGGCCTTTGACTATGCAGCATCATGTGTTGCTGCGCTTTTAGTAACTTTTGAACCGTTTGACCAAGAGACAAAATCTTCAGATTATGCAGCAAATAATGGATTATGTGGCAAATGCAGCAAATCTATAACTATGACAAAAACGCCATGGCCACGCAATTGCATAATTCCCGTGAGCCTGAACATAACCCTCTATGATATTGACATCCAAAGCAGTACCACTTGGCTACATGTAAACGAATTGGCACTACCCAACTCAACTTGTTGTCTAGATGGTCCAGATGGTATCATTAGTTTGTTTCAGGAAATATTTGAGAAGTTTGGTCTTATTTTGTGAAGTTACAAGTTTGCATTGCCCTTCTGAATTATAAATGATTGCTGATCCTTGTTGTTGGGTAAGGTATTCAGCAGCGGCCGGCACAGGTAAACACCTTGGGGTGAGGCGGGATGGGGCAGGGTGCGAGGGGGGTAAGTTGACAGACGACGGGCATTTGTCATGCCCTATAAAGAGTTCATGGGTGCAGTCTAGTTTTGAGATCATTAAGGTAGTTAAGGCCTGTACCATATGAGGATAGCCCGGATAGGGAAATATTCTTTGCAGAGTTTTCATTATGTTGAAGTTGATTTTTTTTTACAATGTTGACCTGACTCTCAAGTGAGAATTTGAAGCCAGTTGTCACACCCAGGTGGGTAGATTAGTCAGTTATTTGGATTGAGATTTGCTGAGTAGCACGTTACTCTGGAACCCATAAAGGATTAATGTTGAATTAGTAAAGTGAAATATGAAAGTCATTTGAGTGGTGGATATGTTAGTCAGATATTTGGATTGAGAAGGGTAGCGGAGGGAGGATAGAAGAGGGGAAAAGGTTTGCATTTATATAACGCTTGTAACCCCTGATGGGGTGTAGAAGCACTTTTTTGGTAAATTGCACGCTACTACGGAACCCATAAAAGATTAGTGTATAACTAGTATCGTGAAATATGAAAGTAATTTGAGTGGTGGATATGTTAGTCAGTTATTTGGATTGAGAAGGGTAGTGGAGGGATAGAAGAAGGAAAAAGGTTTGTATTTATATAGTGCATGCTACCCCTGATGAGGTGTTGAAGTGCTTTTTCGGCGAGTAGCATGCTACTCTGGGAACCATAGAGTATTAGTAGTGAATTAGTACAGTGAAATATGAAATTTGAAAATGGACATGTTAGTCTGTTACTTTGCGTGAAAGGCTAGTCGAAGGATAGAAGAGAGAAGGATTTAGATTTTTTTTTCTTCCTTTTGTTTGTTTTGGAGGTCATAGCAAAAGGCGGAGGCTTGGGATGAGTAAAAAGGGATGTGGAGAGGAAGAGTCAAAGGGAAGAGTTTAGAAAGGATTGTTTTGGGGGATTGGTATAGTAAAATAGGTGTTGGATGATGCAAGGAGGGGTAGAGTAGGGGAGAGTCTTGAAAGGGTTATTTTTGGGTTCATAATAGCGGTATGGGGTTTGGGATGAATGAGAGAGTGTATTTAGACGATATATTGATAAAAGTATAGGGTGAGAAATAGGTTAGAGCATTGGAACGATTAGTAGAAAGATGTTTGAGATGAGTCAGAGAGTTGAGGTAGAAGATATATTGAGAGAGGTATAGGGTGAGAATATGGAGGTGCACTGGATATGCTGAATTAGAAGAAAGTAATAAATATATAGTTCCATGCGTACATGGAAAGTATATAGATGCATAAAGGAAGTAACTATATGTAGATTAAAGATATTGATAGAGGTATAGGGTGAGAAATAGGGTAGTGCATCAGAAAGAGTAGTAGATAGAGGTTTGAGATGAGTCAGAGGGTTGAGGTAGGGGATATATTGAGAGATGTAAAGGGTGAGAAATAGGGTATTGCATTGTATGCTTTTTTAGGAGAAAAGTAATAAATATATAGATCCAAGTACATGGAAGGCATATAGATGCATAAAGAAGGCAAGTATATGTAGATTAAAGGTACATTAGATAAACTCCGGTTTTCAAGTGTTGTTTTTTTTAAATATAATCATTCTACAAGTTTATACAAAGCAATACACATATATAGGTACATATCTATAGTACAAATAAATGATTATATACAGAGGTGTGTGCTGTAAATTTCTGTTTGCATATGGTGCTTATGTGGGGAAGAGCCAATTCTTGAATAGTTTTCAGAAGAAAAGGTGGTAGTCCATGGATCTTATGTTGGGGGGGGGGGGGTAAAGAGTACCATAGTTTGGCTGCTTGAACAGAGAAGGATGTGCCACCCATGTTTTTTTCCTTATATCTTGGTTTTTTGAAGCAAGGTGCCACTCTAATGCAAAAGTTCCTTTGTTGAATATGTTTGGTGATTTTATTCCTGATGAAAGGCGGTCCCATTCCATGTATTGCCTTGTGGATGATACAAAGCGGCTTGAACGTGGATCTTTTGGCAACCGGTAACCATCATCATCATCAAAAAACATTTATTACGATCAGCAGGATCCGAAAAAGCACACAGCACAAGTATAAAAGCAGGCAAGTAAAGATTTGAGAATAAATATATTAAAAACAATTTCATTAAATAGATGTGCAAGGAGCAAAATGCAGCAATTCCTAGAACAATAAAGGGCTTCATGCAAGTAGCTGCCCACGCCTGATCCACAGGGCATACCAGAACCTTGAGAGGCCAAAGACCATTGATCTACGCGTGTCAGCACACAATGTTCTGACTACCTCAAGATAGTGTCCTGGACCAACAAGTCTACACAATGGTAAAATCCATTTTTTTCTCAGAGATACATACTGGCGGCACAAGAGAAGTAAACGGACAATTGATTCTTGGCAGGACATCAGAAGAAGCGCTAGAACGCCACTTAGAGCAAAGTAATCTGGTGGGCAGAGTCTTATAACGGAACTGTAAAAAAAGTTTGAGCGCCTTTGTTGGAGTGATTTCACCTATAGTTGACTCAAACAATGGGATGGATTAAAAAGCAAAAAAAAAGGCAACCGGTAACCAATGCAGGGCTTTCAAGACAGGGGAGATGTGGTTCTGCGGTTTGATATGTAAGAGTAGTCAATCAGCTTTGTTCTGAATCTGTTGTAGTCTTTTCATGGTCGTTAAAGGTGATCCGTTGTTGAGGCTATTGGCCTAATCGAGTTTGGACAGAAGAAGGGAGATGAACATTCTTTGGCTTTAAGCCACCTTAGATATTTATTATATCACCCTTAAACCTCTGAAATACCAGTTGAAACAATTGACAGCTTTAATTTGCCCTCAATAAGTTGGCTAAACAATTTGACATGATGACTAAAACATAACATACACTAAGATCACATGCAACTGAAACCCCATCTTGCTGACTGACATCTTGACAACCTGAAAGTGTTGCTATTTGGGGCAGCTTAACATAATTTTATTTTTAAAATAATATTCAAAAGAGAAATATCATATGCATTGTATTATTTTTTTACAGTGTGGTTTATCGGAAATTTAGAAAACGGACCCAAAATAATAAAAAGGTGCCTGGGGTAGATTGCTGCTGTTCATAGCATTAACCAGAAAAAAGGAGCCCCCGGAGAGGGACAACCAGTCCATGGTTGGAAAGCCAACGATCAGTCTTCTCAAGTGTGCAATGAAAATATGGGCCAGTGAGTTCAAAGCCTTTGGTCCTATTGCGCCCTGCTCTCGCTAATTGTCCGTACAGGCTACATTTCTTTCTCTCTCTCTCTCTCTCTCTCTCTCTCTCTCTTTCTCTTTGGCTCTCCCTATCTCTTCCCGTTTTTCCTCGCTCTGTCGCCATCGTTTTAACTATTTGTCTTTGTTTTTCGCACCCCCGCTTTCTCTTTTTCATTTTCACCCTATTTCTAGGTTTTCCTCTTTTGCTCTTTCTGATGGTAAGCTTCTCACTCGATGCTGGGGTTTCTAAAGATCCTAGTGACATACTGGACTGGCACAACACATTTAAAGAGAATACATGTTGTCAGTTTGGGCATTTCAACTAAGTAGTGAAAGCAATTCGCTAAATAGCATATAGCCGTTCATACAGACTAATACACAATTTCAGTCTTAGTGATTTTACAGCTTTTTATAACTATATTTCAGCAAGTTTTATCAATATGATAAGAAAATATGTCGTTTGCAAGAGACAAATGCTGTAAAACTCCAAAGTGACTGATTAATGCCCAGAAATGTCTTCTGCGTTCGACACGGTAAATCATGAGGCACTTCTGATCAGGCTACAGGACAGGATGGGATTATCCGGAAACGTCCTGAGTTGGTTCAACTCTTTCCTAAGTAACAGATCTCAACGATTCATGGTTAACCAAGCAATCTCCGCCCCATGTCCCAACGCAATTGGGGTCCCGCAAGGCTCAACACTATCCCCAGATCTATTCAACCTGTATGTCGAACCCCTCACAGACATTCTTCGGAATTCAAAGATATCCTACCACATGTATGCCGATGACACGCAAATATACCTAAAGATCGCCTCCCTTGAAGACATAGATCTAATCAATGAAACACTAAGGATGACTGTACAATGGTTAACTTCGAATCATCTGAAATTAAATGCCCAGAAAACCGAATTCTTGCTAATCTCACCTCCAAGGAGCCACCCAGAAATAAAGGAATGGACCAAATTGGTGACTGCGCTAAACTGCACACCTACCCTAGTCAACTCTGCCAAATCACTAGGAATCACATTAGATGAGAAACTCGACATGAAAGCCCACATTAATTCAATGGCAAAAAGTGCCCGCTTCCATCTGAACTACCTAAGAAAACTAAAACCTTTCATCTCAGAAGCAGATCTAAAACTAGCTATACAATCCCTAGTAATATCCAGGATCGAATATGGATGCTCTACCTTAACTGGCCTACCTAAAACTTCCACAGCACCACTAAAAGCCTGTCTCAACGCTGCGGCAAGACTCATCACTGGATCTAGGAAATTTGATCATATATCGCCTCACCTAAAAGCACTAAACAGGCTACCTTATGAGGCTAGAGTTCAAATGAAGATAGCATGTATTACTCACAAAGCGGTGCACCATAACACCCCAGGATACCTAGCCAAGAAAATTAAGCTATCGGGAGGAAACAGACCAGGGAGAAGCGCCAAGGAACTGCTGCTGAGACCAGCCTTCTTCCGAAAGAAAAAGACTTATGACCGAGCATTCTCTGGAGCTGCCCCCAGAGTCTGGAATTCACTCCCCCCTAGCATTAGGAAGATTCAAAATATTGTACATTTTAAACGTGAAATGAAAAGCCTAATGATGAGTAAATACCTCGCATAGGGAAGCCGATAGATCGTTGGTATGAACTGTTTCATTAACGGAAGGGTGGCCTCCACATGAACATTATCGCTGACAGGAGACTGACCCCACACACAAGCCTCGGCTATATCCGCCAAACTATATAATCTATATAACCTCTACCTCAACTTAGCGACTGATCATGGTCTCTATCACTTCTTTTTACCAATTGCACATGTGTTTGGAATATATATAGTTAGACATTCTCTATAGTCATAGTCTCTGTTATATCTTATTTATCTGTTGTATATTGATACCGAATTGGAAATGTATAACCTTCCTCGATGTTAAGCGCTCTGATACCCACGGGTCTTGTTCGCGCTATACAAAACTCTAAATAAATAAATAAATAAATAAGAATCCATCAACAAGCGGCATCGTGGGCTCTAAAAACTATCACAATCAACAAGTGCCAGATTAATCTTGAACTCGCTCTGAATAATGTATTATGTTGTATCATGTCATGTCCTACGTGTAGTTTAATATTGTGAAATGCTAATCTTTATGGGTGATTTATTTTTTGTCTGTATGTTCAGGTTTAGTGCTTAAGAGTACAGTTTTAAAAACGGCTTAACATCTTATTGTTCGTATTTTAGGACATTAGTGACTGTGTGCGACTTTTCAAAAGGGCACTTGTATTTTTGGATGTATCGCAAGTTATGTTTTAATTTTAAGGATTATATATAATTATGGAATCACTATTTTATATGTGTTTTTTATTTATTATTTCAAAAGGTGAAAATGCACGTTTGTACTTTTATCAAAACGCTTAAAAATCATTGAAATTAATTAAACTTAATATCAGAGTTACTTTAAATGTAAATAAAAGTAAATATGTTAGACAGGGTTGAAGTTTTTTTATAAATGTTTCAATTATTAATTAAGAATTATTATTTATAAATTAAGTGTGGTATGAGGTGGTTGGTATCGGTGGAAGGGGTCCCTATCATTTCATTCATGGTGCTGGAAAATTATATGCTGAGCCTGCAGAGACCTGGCCAAGGGAATTGTATTACTCTATCTCTTGCTCTCACTGTCCCACCTCCCGAGCCCCATCCGCAGCCTATACCGGACCCCTGGTGAAAACACAACTGCACTTTGTGTAATAGACTCATGTGAGGTACCCGGATTCTCTACTTGCTCTGACGCCTCACAGACCTTATCTATGGCCCTCTGCCCCTGCGACACCATGCATGCCAACAGAGACCATAGGGACCCTTCAATCAAGCCTATGCTTTTCGTGCAGTGTATCGGTTGCGACAAGGGAAATACATTGACTGGCTCTAAGAGATCTTCTAGAGAGCAGCAAGCTTGGCACTCTCACCCCTCTTAATAAAATACTTTCTGTAACAGTTCTTGAAAGAAATTATCATGTTGGCACAATCAGGGCTGACCTGAAGTCCGGCCTTACTAAGTTGCAGAAGAATTCAGCAACAGAGTAGACATTTTGGAGAAGATGATGCCAAGGAGCCGCCCAAATGGGCTCTCTGGAAGAAAAGAATATTGAGTTGCTGCTGATGCAAAAGGACCTCAAACACAGGACATAATATAATAATTTAAATGATGCTAGTAATTCCCAGAGATTCTGAGAGGTCAGACATTTTAATCCTTTGCCAGAAGTCTTCTCCACTCTATTCAAAGTGGACCCAAGGGCATTTCGATTGACATGGCTGTAAACACAGGGCAGCTGGATGGGGCTGCGAAGAAAAGCTTTACCAGACTTTTTAATACATGTACACTTCTTCGAAAATAAGATAAGAAGGTAGTCGTGCACTTACGTGCACCAAGGATGCTATAATCTTTGAAGACCAAAGGCTCCAGCTCTGCCATGATCTGGTGACTTTCTCTCTGAGCAGGAGAACTGTGTTTAGACAAGTCACAGAGTGCCTGCATGATCATGAAATCTCTTACACGTGTGGTCATCCAGTTCACTTGATTCATCTGGGACAATAAAACACATTTGCATGAATTCTTATTGAGCCACGGTTCATCTTAGTCAATTGGGAAGATGAGAATGGAAGTGTGGTGACCTCTAGCCTGCCCTGTCCGGTTGAGTGGAGACAAAAGTAGCAAAGAGTGTGAAGCAAATGGAAGGGCAAATTTCCATCTAAGAAAGGGATAAAAAAAAGCCCTAGGCGAAATCTGGAAAGAGATAGAAGAAATATTCAGCAGATATTGCTGAAGCAATGATGGCGGCAGAGTCAGACGGCACAAGAGCCTGGTGACCTTTTTCCTCATATGATTGCAGTATTCCTCCTGACACACTCTTTAGTCTGGGTGAGAGCTGCTGAACCAAAGCCTTTCAGGACACTTCATCAAAGTCTGTGTATGGTGCGGCCAGAAGAAGCTCAGATATTCTGTTGTCATTGCTATTGTCTACCTGTATATTGATGCACCCTATACACTCCAATCAACAACCAGGCACACCTTCTTAAAACTTTTATCTCTTACATATTCACTTATGCAGAGGGAAGGTAGTCCTTGGAAGTGATCCCAATATAGTCATGGGCTACAACTGAGATCACGTCTGCTATATTTGTGGGGGAAGTAGCGTGATTTCTCCAGCTTTTCAGGAATGTTTGGCCTCTGTGGTTTTGGTGATGTCTGGAGAAAGATCCATGGAGAGAAAACTGATTTTAGTTTTTAATCTAATACTGATGATTCATATGCTCAGCTAGATCACTTCCTAATAGGAGCTGACTCAATCTCACATGTCCAAGTGACCACTATTGGACATATTGTCCTACCTGACTTTGACCCAGTCACCTTCACACTGGCCCCAGGTCAGCATGGAAAGTTAATGACACCCTTTTTTCATTATTCGGTGTTCCAGAAGCAAATCATGGAGGCCAGCCATAACTTCATGATAGACAATGTTAAAGACGGTCTGGAAAGGTCTTTGATTTATGGTAGGCTTTGGGCAGTCTTAGCTGAAGTTTCTCCGCTGTTCCAGCACAATAAAAGATAATACAAGCTAAGACTAGACTAGAGCGACCCAAGAACAACCATTGCAAATTCTTGATGCTAACCAGAGACACACTCAATTGATGAAGACATGGCACAAGATTATGAAACCAAGGGGACAGGTTCAATCATTAGATCTTGACAAGTTGGAATACAAACTCCTTAGAACTAAACCGAAGTACTATACCTCTGGAAATGGAAAATGTAGGCTACTGGCAGACGGTTGAAAGTGAAGGGGGCTATTGAGAGAGTGCATAATTTAGAGTCAGAGAGGTTAAAGCTAAGACAGAAGAAAGGGTAATAGCTGATGCTTTTTGAGCAAATATCACAGTTGCATGATGAAGACCCTATGGAAGTTGGGGTCTGTGAGGAATACCTCAGCAGACTTGTTGGCCGGAATAAGTTCTCGGTTTAGACAACAAGCTCCTCACATGAGTTTTGGCCTCCCGGCTCGGCCCTCAGATACTGGATGCTAATTAGTTGTGTTTTGTCCATGAGTGACAATGCCCAGAGAACTAAGAGACATTTCTTGATCTTCTCACTGACCACCAAGAAGGCATTCATTCATAAGAGTGAGTTGGGCAGTGTGATCTACTTGATACTCAAAATGAGATTTAAGACTCGCTTTCTTCAATTGCTACTTGCTATCTATCAAAGCCAGCATGGTCCTCCTGCCGGTATCCGAGACAGCAACATGCCTGCCCAAGGCCGCCCACACAGACCGAAGCTGGAGGAAGGTATTCCCACTCCCCGGAGACTGAGGCATGGTGGATAAGAAAACCCTCTTGGTATGTCATGCAGCGTCTGACCTGCATGGACAGGTAGGTCTCAAGCCCCAGGTTAAGAACCAGTCTCTTACAAAGGCATCTGCTTCTCTGTATCTAGTCTTCACACAGACCCCACCCCTTCAGTGGGTTCAACCCATCTTGGTACCTACTCATCCCAAACTTGCTCCTGCTAGTATGATCTCCAATGAAACCCTTTCTAACCCTTTCCATCTTCTATCCCTCCACTATTCTGTTCAATCCAACTAACAGACTCTCATATCCACCACTCAAATTAATTTAATATTTCCCTATATTAATTCACCAGTAATCATGTTTGTGTTCCAGAGTAGTATGCTACTCTTCAGAGCGTTTTGATGCCTCATCAAGGGTTCCAAGCTCTATATAAATGCAAACCCCTCCCTCTTCTATCCCTCTACTATCCTTTTTTTTTTTTTTTTTTTTTTTTTTTTTTTTTTGAAAACCTTTATTGAGCCTTCACAGATTAGTACACAGCTCGTCGCCTACAACCCAACCGGGCCGGCCGCTAATAGAGCGTATAAGCAATAAATATGCATTAACACAGTACATGCGGTCGTGAGGACTTGAGGATGAAGCACCAAAAGGAAATTGTGAAGAAGGAGTTGCGAATGGTCCATGCCAAATTATGAGGTTTTCGTTTTCTGTTTTGTACCTAAAAAAGGAAAACATTCAAACTTCGGGAAATCACGTTGCCATCGACACAGGAAACTGAATGCCATTCAGGTGGAAGTGTGCCTCTGAGTCCATTCAAATTGCGCTTTGCACATCTTGGTAAATACCGTAGCAATCGCCCCATTCCGTTATACCGCCCCCCACCCAGTGTAGCCCCCCCTCCCACCATCATGCCCTCCCCTCACATTCACTCGTCCTCATCCGACTCCAGTGTGTCCCCTTCAGGGAGTGGCTCACAAATCTCACCCCGGTAAACATTCCATGGGGACCAAACTTTGTTCCACTTGGCCGGGCACCCCCTGGATAAATACACCGCCCGCTCCGTGACCATGGCCCTATCCATATTCACACACCATTGGGAGGCCTTCGGCAGATCTGCCACCCCCCAGCGCTGCGCAGTGTCCCTCTTCGCCATCATCATACCAATCGTCACCCAGAGGCGGCCATGTCGGGACAGGTCAGTTGGTTCCCACACATTGAGAAGACAGCGACGTGGCTCTGGAAGCACGGAGACCTTCAGGACTTGTGAGACGGTGCGCATGACCTGACACCAATATGTTTGTATAAGAGAGCAGTCCCAGAGTGTATGGAGTAGTGTGCCCTCCACCCCGCAGCCGCGTAAGCAGAAGGGGTCAGGGGCTCGCTGTATGTGATGAAGCAATGTCCTGGTGTAGTATGTCCTGTGCAGAACCTTGAGTTGGATGAGTCTCATTCTAGAGGATATGCCCGCCTCTTTAGGGGATGCCAGTGCCTCGTTCCATTCGTGTTCATCCATCTCCCCCACTTCCTGCTCCCATTTTCCCTTAAGAGGCACTAGCGGGTCTGGGGAATTATTCAGGAGTTTCCGGTAGGTAAGGGAGGTGGCCTTTTCCACCATATAGTCAGTTAAGAGGCGATCCTCTAGCGGGGACGACTCTGGGAGAGTTGACCCCACCGGAATAACCGCCAGTAGAGCATGATGCACTTGAACATACCGATAGGTTTCATGTGGTCCCATTTCGTAGAGTTCCTTCAGGCGGTCGAGCGTGATGACAGCCCCATGGTCCCACATGTCTCCCACTGTTGATATGCCAATGTCGTCCCAGCGGGAGAACCCCTTGCTGGTCCGGAGGTTGCCCAGAGCGCGTGAATCCCAAAGCGGGGTGAGCTTAGTGATAGTATCTTTCCAGCCCAGCGCAGCGGTGGCTGCGTGCCAGACGGATACCGTGATCTTAGTGGGCCCCTTCAACAACCTGAGTTTACGCTTGTCATAGAGCGGGGCCAGCAGGGTACCCGCCCCTAGCTGGGCCCGGTCCGCCTGGAATGCAGGGTCCGACTGTGATGCGTGCAGCCATTGATTAATCGGTCTAAGCTGAGCCGCCCAATAGTAAAGTTGAAGGTTAGGGAGTGCGATGCCACCCTCGTACCAACCTTTACAGAGCTTGGCGTGGGCTATCCGTGCCGGGCGATTGTGCCATAGCAGACCAGAGACCACCGCCGCCACCTTTTTGAAATACCTGGGGGGCACCGCAAAGGGGGTGTTGTCCAGAATATACAGAAAGCGGGGCAGGGATTTCATCTTAAAGAGGGCTGCTTTTCCCAGCATCGTTAATGGTAACCCTGCCCAGAAGCTCGCATCTCGCCTGAGGCGATCCAGCGGCGGCTCCAAGTTCAACTTTTCGAATTCCGTCGGGTCACTCGTAACATGAATACCTAGATATTTAAAGGACGGGCCGGCCAATCGCAGGGGGCAGTCAGGGCCAACCGCGGGTGGGCTGCCCGCCAGGGTGTATAATTCAGATTTAGTCCAATTAATGGTGTAGCCCGACACCTCCCCGTGGGCATTGCAGATACGTAAGAGAGCCGGGATGCCATGGTCAGGGTCCGTCAGGTATACAAGCATATCGTCCGCGTAGAGCGAAATGCGGTCCTCCCAGCCCTCCCTCCATTGAATCCCCTTGAGCAAGGGGGTGGTCCTAATGCGGATTGCCAAAGGCTCTAGCGACAGTGCAAATAACAGGGGGGAAAGAGGGCAGCCCTGCCGAGTGCCGCGTTTGAGCGGGAAGGAGCGTGAAATGTGGCCATTCGCCACCACATGCGCTACCGGCATGGTGTACAGCAGTTTAACCCAAGATATGAAGACAGGGCCGAAACCCATGTACTGGAGAACCTCGAAGAGATAAGCCCATTCCACCATGTCAAAGGCCATCTTGGCATCTAGGGCCAAGATGGCCGCTGGTTCATCGAGTTCATCCGTTTTGGCCAACACCCCATGCACCCGTCGTAGATTGAGTGAGGTGTTCCTGTGGGGCATGAACCCGGACTGGTCCGGGTGAATTAGATCAGAGAGGTGGGGCAGGAGACGATTTGCCAGCAGTTTCGCCAGAATTTTACTTTCTGCGTTAAGTAAGGATATAGGGCGGTAGGAGGAGCAGTCCTCCGGAGGTTTGCCAGGCTTGGGGATAGCCACTATCGTGGCCGTTCGTTGGTCTAACGGGAGTACCCCCGCAGTACGGCACTCCTCATACATTCGGAGCAGGTATGGGCTAAGAACGGCAGTGCGGTCCTGGAACCACTCAATTGGGATGCCGTTTGGTCCGAGCGCTTTGCCCGTATGCAGGGCCCCAATGGCGATCCGCAGTTCGTCAGCAGTGAAAGGCGTCTCGAGCTCAGCCGCCGCCTCGGGCAACAGTGCCGGGATGGGCAGATCATACAGTGCGCTTTGGGCCGCAATGGCCGTGACGTCCCGCTCCGGGGTGTAGACTTTCTCGAAGTGGGCAGCCAACTCTTCTGCTATCCGAGCTGGGTCCGTGTGAATGTTCCCCAGGTCATCCCTAACCTGTTGAATCCCCTTGGCACTCCCGCCTCTTTTGTCTAGCCAGGCCAGCATTTTCCCTGCTTTGTCCCCCAAATCATACACTCGGTTTTGTGTGTCAGTGATGTGACCTTGTGCAACGTGTCGAGCGTGGTCTGTATAGAGACGCTGGGCCAGCGTGAGCGCATGCAGTGTGTCGTCAGTGGGGTCCGTTTCATGGGCAGCGGTTGCGTCACGCAGTCGTATCTCGAGCGCCGAGTGTTCCGCCGCCTGTTCTCGCCTATACGAGGTTATGGAGCTAACGGCATGCCCCCTCAGGACCGTCTTATAGGCCTCCCATAGCACCTCAGCCGAGGCTGCGGTAGGCTCGTTCTCCATGAAGTAATGTGTTGTGGCGGTCTGCAGTGCCTTCCGGACCTTCGGTACCTTAAGATATGAGGCATGCATCGGGAAGATGCGGTGGCGGGAGCGTGTTTGTGAAGTGATGGTGAGAGTCAGTGGGGAGTGATCCGAGATGCCCCTTGGGTGAATGAGCACCTCTTCTACGCGCTGCAAACCATCCCCAAGCGCCAAAAAGTGGTCAATGCGGGACAGGCTATTGTGGACGGTGGAATGGAAGGTGTACTGTCGTAATGTAGGGTGGACGTGCCGCCATATGTCTACCAGCCCCAACGCCTCAAGGAACCTTTGGAATCTGGAGGGACCCCCGGGGAGAGCGGGTGCGGGGAACCTGTCGAGTAGTGGGTCGGCAGGGGAATTGAAGTCCCCGCCTAACAAGGTGTCACCCTCGGGGAGGGACAGTAGGAAATCGCCCAGGGCAGGCAGCATCACTGAGTGCAAGGACGGCGGGATGTACACTGATACTATTGTCAGGGGCGCCCCTCCCATTGACCACTCACCGCCGCAAAACAGCCCTGTGAGTCGGTTTTTGTGCTAATGGTGATAAAAGTTGAGGATTTTCTAAGTAGGATACCCGTGCCCCGGGACCCAGTGGAGAATTCGGAGTGGGCCAACATTGAATACCCTCGCCTGTCCAGGGCCTTGGTGTCGGTACCCGTTAGATGGGTCTCTTGAAGGAGTATGAGGTCAGGTTTATGTCGCTTGACCTCGGACAGAACAAGGCCTCGCTTCACTTTATCACCCAAACCACGCACGTTCCATGCCAGAAGCTTGAGGGAGGAGCTGCCCAGTGGCGTCTCACCCGCCTGCATCACGTTAAGCCGCTCACCCACCACCATCGAAACTCGGGGGGCAGAACCCTCAGCACATGGCCCACCCTCCCAGCATCGTTCCAGTAAACAGCACCGTACATTCTACATTGTTCGATCGATAGCATGAATTTCCCGTAAAACCAAACAAGTCCCCCCCCCAACGGCCCCCACCCTGCCTCCCTGCCAAACGGACTCAAAACTGCCCGCCACCCCAACTTAGCAGAGCGCTTAACCCATAGCTGAAACAGAGTACTTGCACGTCGGGGGAGAGTGTCCCCCAAAGCAGGCGGTCCCTTTGCAGCCCTCGGGCGTCCGGGCCAGTGTCCATTAACGGCTCAATGGAGAATCAGTGGGAGTAAAGTTCAGGAGTAACTCGGTAGTCCCTTGTGGTCTCTTCATTTGCCGCCAGCCGCTCCCAATTGGTCCTGTGGTGGTGATCCATTCTCGCTGTTCCTGGATGGGGAGCGGGAGCCCCGCCGGCTCGTCCCCCCCGATCTGTTGCGTCGACGGTTAGAGGTGCGGTCCACTGTGCGCCAGCCATCCAGCCATTCCCTGGCAGTCTCTGCTGAATCGAAAAACCAGACCTTCTTATCCGCTACCACTCGTAGCCGGGCCGGAAACAGCATGGAGTACGGCAGTTCTTGGTCGCGAAGCGACTTTTTAACTTCGAGGAAAGTCCTCCTCTTATGGGTGACCTCCGCCGTGTAGTCGGGGAAGAATGAAATCCTTGAATTCTGGATTTGGATGGGCGGTGCCACCCTAGCGGCCTGTAGGACTGCATCGCGGTCTCGAAAGTTGAAGAGTCTCGCCAAGATGGGGCGCGGAGCGGCACCCGGGGTAGGCGTCCCGCCCGGGACCCTGTGGGCCCGTTCTACTGTGAAGAAGTTGGATAGTCCCTTCGGGGCCAGTTTGGTCTTTATAAGGTCTTCAACATACAGGTCCATGGCCCCCTTTGTTTCAGACTCCGGGACCCCCAAAATGCGGACGTTGTTGCGTCTGGAGCGCCCCTCCTGGTCATCCAGCTTACTTCTCAAAAGTTTATTGTCCGCCTGCAGCCTCTCCATTGCCACTTGCAGGTCCGAAACGTCTTCTATTAAAGATTTGGTCACCACCTCCACCTGCTTCACCCTTTCGCTCATTTTCTGGAGGTCGGCTCTGATCAGGGTAACCTCCGCCGCGGTCGAACCCACCGTGGCCTGCACCTGCTCCAGCGTCCTTAGCACGTCGTCCAGCGTGGCCTTTTTGGCGCCGTCATTGTCAGCGCCCTTCCCCAATGATTTGCGCTGCTCAGATTGTGTGGCCGACTGGCCCTCGTAGGCGTATTTCCCAAGCTTCGCCTGAGCAGCATTCTGCCGTTGTCCCTTCCCCGCCATTGCCGTCCAATGAGACAAAGTCTAGGCTGGAACGAGCCGGAGGTCCGTCGCTGTCCACGGGGGGGGGGGAAAGGAATGCAGGGGGGTTCAGAACTGGTGGGAGGCCAAAGTCCGCTGGTGCTATGCAAGTGTCGCCGGCCGCCGCAGAGCTGTGGCGGCCTCGGCCAGTTCAGCAAAATGGCGTCTGGTGCCGTGCAGGACCTCCGGTCCGTGCCGAGCGCAGCCAAGGGGCACAGATGCCCAGCGTCACCGTGTACTCCACGGGAGGGGTAGAGCAGCCGGCGGGGAGGATCGCTAGCCAAAGGTGTCGGGCGATGGCGTCGTCGGCTACTTCCGGATGGTTACGCCGGGGAGGATGAACTTCCGCCCGGCCTCAGGATTCACTTGACACCGATGCTCGCCTCGTGTCACCAGGCCCGTCTCGCCCAAGGGACGGAGATGAAGTTTCGCCCCGAAACCGGGGTCCAGGCACTCCCAAATTGTCTGTGCCGGTGCCGCTCGGTCACCGCACCCAGGACACCCTCTTCGGACTGAGTAGTGCGCGGATTGGCATGCGGATTGTTGCGGGAAGCCGCCTTGCTACGGGAGCCTCTCTAGGTTGCTGCCGCCATCATCGGCTGCTAGCCACGCCCCGGCTCTACTATCCTTTTGAACCGAAATAACACTCACATGTCCAACACTCAAAATTATTTCATATTTCCCTATACTAATTCACTACTACCTCGCCAGGGATAGTAAGCACTATATAAATGCAATTACCATGATATTTAAAAGCCCAAGTGAAGGTCAATGGCACGGTATCCTCAAATATCGCTGTCATGAGCAGAACACTGGGCTACCAATCGAATTGGGAAAAAATGTTTAACTTCATCAAGGCCAAACATTGAACAATTAATGTTGCTGTTACCTACTCTGATGTATGAAATATCTCTATTACAAAGTTCCATAGTAACTATGGCCTATCCTACCCTCCTTTTCGAAAATTACTCACACTTAAAAATGTTTTCCTGAAAGCAGTAGTGTAACTTAGTTCCAGCTTGAAAGTTCAAATAATTTGGGGCATATTACCAACAAGTAGCGATATTTATCGCTAAATAGGCTTAGGGACGATTTTTTTTTATCGCTGCCTATCGCTGGATATGTTAGCGGAGAAAACATGCTATTAGCAACGTTTTTCTCCATTGTGCTAAAATATCCAGCGATAGCGGCGAAATGCGTGAATATCGCTGAGAATACAGCGATATTCACGCATTAGCGACAAAATACTTTGGAAACATGTCTAAGACCTGGTCTGGGCAGGTGTTAGTATTTGGAGATATTCGTGCTTAGCGCAAATATTTCCAGTGCTACGCCTGCCTTGCTAATAGGCGATAGCGACGTTAGCAACTGCTTTCAGTCGCTAACTGGTTGGGTACGCCCACTTTGCATGTCATTAGCGATAAACATCGCTGACATGCAAAGCGGGCCCCAAACCGCTCGCTATCGCCTAAAAGCTGTTGCTAACATCAGTTAGCTACAGCTTAATAATAGGGCGATAAAATTATCGCCGCTTAGCGGCCGAAAACGGCTGCTAAATCGTCGTTAATTGCCTATCGCCCCCCTTGGTCTTTTTCACCCCACTTTTGATAGAATGGCTGGCGTACGAGGACTATGCATGTTCGCTGCCTTTGCCACTGTGCCCACAGTGGAGATATTCAATTTCTCCAATTGTGCATGCATGCATATCACAACCTCAGCTAACCAAACTAAATTAACGTCTTACTAAACAGGACCATTTCTCTTGCGATGTCTGCCCTTTTCTTGAGTGAGCTTCATCCTTTGATTGACATACTATTTCACTGATATAACTGCATTTTTAGAATCGTTGTACCCACGTTACCATTCTAGTCAGGGGCTGTGTCATATCATTATAATGTTTACAAAGAAAACACTTTGCAGATTCAGGCCACAATAAGCCCTAAGACAACTATCATACCTTTGACTTTTTCCAAATAAAGTATGCATTTTTGTGAAGATAAATAAGACATTCAAATTCCTAAAGTGGACATGTCACCACAGCATATAGAGAAGCATGCATCCACTGCAACACATAAGAAAAAATGCAATAGTTGTTCTGGCTGCATGAATGGCAAATAGAAACTTAAAATATCTGGGTTCTCATGCATGAGAAGATGTTCGTGACTAGCATTAGGATATGGAGTATGAAATATGATGTCATCAGGCCCTGATTGTTGGCTTCTGTTCGCATCTTTCGCTCCTGCACATTGTCACTATTCTCATCTGCAGGAGGGAAAGAACAGAGGAGCTATTCAAGAAACCTTCAAAAATGACAGAATACAGGAACATCCTGGACATGCTTCCTTGACAGAACACAAAATATTTAATTGCAGATGAAACACCTTTTTGGATGATTTTACTGAAATGGAAAAACACGCAAGCATACAGAGAGAGACAGGGAGAAATAAACATGCAGATGCAACAATTGTCAATGCACTGCCAGGCTACCTGAACCATGACTAAATTAGACATTATTTCTAATTAGTAAAACTCTCCCACGTATTGATTGGCTCCCCAGCACCAGTTAAAGATCAACAACACACACTTTCCCTCTCCTTCCTGTGATACAGAAGAAATAAACACTTTTAAATTGTTCTAAAGCAGCGGTTCTTAAGCTTTTGACCTCAATGGACCCCCAATAAATTAGTGCTGGAGACCGGGGACCACCTTCATAAGCAATTTCTACAATTTAATCCTCAAAATACTACTCCAAAAGGTATAATCATCAAAGAGATAAATTATGAAAATTCTTTAACGCACAGCCAAAAAAAACGTAAATAAAGATTGTAATTTTAAAAGACAAGTTGGAACTTTCAAAATCGAGTTTTAGTTCTAAAATATGAAGCCATATGCTAGACTTTATCATACTCTTTGGGGCATATCAGCAACTGACGTCGATAAATATCGCAAAGTGCGCTTAGCGTTTTTTTTATTTATCGCCGGCTATCATTGGAATTTATCACCCGGTTAGTGCGTTATTAACAACGCGTTTCTCTAGGGTGAAAGAATTCCAGCGATAGCGGCGTTGTAGGAGGGGATATCGCCGGAAATCCCGGGATAAGTCCACAGGAATGGTGAAAACGTTGTTGATAGGCCAAAGTGCACTCAGCCTGACAATCCACCTGCCATCGGATAATGCAGGTAAGTAAGGTTTTCAGCAGATGTTAGATTTTGGCGAAAACCACGCTTAGCGCAGATTTTAAAATCACTAACCGTGTTGTGGACCGCCTTGTAAATATTGGGATGTGCACATTGCGATAATTTACATGGTATTCCAAGAGGGGTGTGCCCAGTGACGCCCACTTTCCATCTCATTAGAGATGCAGAGCGAGGCATCAGGAAAACGGCTGCTAATATGCGGTAATGCATGTTAGCACCGCCTTGTATATAGGGCGAAAATATTATCTCCGCTTTTTTGGCTTTTGAAGCCAAAAAAAGCGGAGATAGGGCCCTTGATAATATGCCCCTAAGTCTTTTTTTTGCTACTATATAATGCTCTCTTTTTGTCGACTCATACTATTTCTGTTTCAAATGAGCCCAGTAGTAGTCCACACTAGATTCCATATGCTGTATTAACTGCTCCACAAATCAAAATAATGATACTAGCTTAATTTTTAGCTTTCAATTTCAAATTTCTTCACATATACTGAACATTTAAATTCTCTATCCTTTGCAAATTAACTAATCCATAACGTACTTCGCTTTTTTTTATTATTCTTTTTATTGATATATAACAAATGAAACAAAATTAACAAATGCATTGGGGTAGATCGACGTTATTTCTGCAGTGCTCGGAGCAGAGGAAGTCTCGCAAAAAGATTATGATACACCGAATGGTATAGAACATAGAATCAAGGGGAGCCCTGAGTATCCGAATCAGACCGTCTGGCTGTGGGAGCACAAATGTCGCCACGGTAAGCATTCCACGGCCCCCAAACTTTTATCCACTTTTCAGGGCAGCCTCTCGCAACATACACGGCACGCTCCCGGAACATATACCAGTCCAGATCCTGGGCCCATTTAGTGTGCTGCGGTGGTTGGGTTGCTCCCCAAAGCTGTGCTATATTACTCTTCGCAATCATGCAGGCCAGTGTAACCTATTGCTTATGGTATTGATTAAGATCCATGGGTTCCCAGATATTCAAGAGACACCTGCGCGCTTCCAATCTCACCTCACAGCCCAGGACCTCGTTCAGTGTGTCGTGAGTGGCGCGCCAATAATTCTGAACACTATCACAGTGCCACAGTATGTACAGAAACGTTGCAACCTCTCCATAGCCTCTCTTGCATTCGCCATTCATACTCCATCCCATCTTCACCAGACTCGGACCCATGACATACGATCTATGTAAGATCTTTAATTGCACCAGACGCAGCCTCATCTGTATCGCTACTACTCTAGGAGAGGACACAGCTTCAATCCAATCCTCATCATCTATCTCCAATCCATCAGCAACCCACGCAACCCTGAGTGACCCCAACGGGTCTTCCATATGATTAATCAACTTTCGATAGATCAATGAAATGGTTTTCTCTGGTATGTGCCCATCCAATACACGGTCTGCAAGAGGGGAGGCCTCGGGGAGGGCTTCTCCCGGTAGCAGATGGGAGAGGAGGGCATGCCTGACCTGCAAATAGCGAAACCGGTCATTGTTATGAAGGTGATGCCTCTGCTGGAGCGCTTCGAAGGACTGTATTTCCCCTTTACCCCAGACATCTTTAATCCGATACCAATCAACTCCCACTTGTCAAAGCCCTTGGTGGTCCACAGATTGCCCAATTTGGCGGAGCTAAAGAGAGGGGTCGTGAGAGACAATCTCCCTTCCCATGCCAAACTCCTGTTAGCCGCATGCCAGACCTTCACCGCATGTGAGGTGGGGCCCGCGAGCGAAAACCGTCCCGGACGATTATACAGGGCCGAAGGAAATCTCCCCCGGGCGATTGACTACGATCCATAGAGTATCCATGGTCTCCAGGCAAACCTTAAACTATATGGTTAATAGCCACCAACTGGGAGGCCCAATAATATTTCTTCAGATCAGGAAGCCCGATACCTCCATCATACCAGGCCAGGGTGAGTTTAGGATAAGCGTTACAGGATCTACTATCCCATAGAAGTTGTCTCTGAAGTGTCTCTTTCTCAAATATTTAGCGGGAACAGGGTCCATAGCATTTTGGAGAGCATATAAGAACAGAGGAAGTGCCAACATTTTAAATAATACTGCCCTACCCAGGAGAGACAGAGGCAACGCCCTCCAGCGCTGAATGTCAGTGCGTAATCTTGCCAGCGGAGGCAACAAGTTCTCCACATATCTCGTCTTGGCATCCAAGGCAATATAAATTCCCAAATACACAAAGCACGTGGTAGTAATTTGAAGGGGGCAGGTCTGTGGAATCACCGGCGGGTCTCCCGACAATACTAACATTACAGATTTCGCCCAATTAATAGAAAAGCCCGAGAACTCACCAAACACTCTGAGAATGTCGAGAAAGACAAGCAAAGAGGATCTAGGCGAAGTAAGATAAAGAAGCACATCATCAGCATAAAGCGAGATTTTGTCTTCCCAATCCGGGGACCACCGCAGCCCACGCACAGACCTATCCCATCTGACCCAATCTGCCAATGGCTCCAGCGCCAACGCAAACAGAAGGGGCGACAGAGGACATCCCTACCGCGTCCCCCTCTCCAAAGCAAAATCACATGATTGACAGTTGTTCACGACAACGCGAGCCAAAGGGGGAGTGTATAGCAGGTGCACCCATCCAATAAACTCAGGCCCGAAACCCAGCTTCTCCAACACAGCGAATAGGTACGACCATTCAACCCGGTCAAAAGCCATGGTGGCGTCCAGGGACACCAACACGGCTGGTTGCGACAAATCTCGGGCCCTACCCAGTACTCCGTGTAAATGCCGAAGGTTCAACGCAGTGTTGCGGCGTGGCATAAAGCCCGACTGGTCCGGGTGTACCAAAGGGGAGATCACTTTTACCAACCTGATCGCGAGTACTTTGGCCAAGATTCTGGGTTTCGCGTTAAGCAGAGAGATGGGCCTATAGGAAGAGGGGGAGTTTCGGGGCTTACCTGGCTTGTGAATAACAACTATATTTGCGATCCGCTGATCATAGGGGAGGCTACCAGAGTCTTTACTCTCAAGAAACATGGCTTTAATATGCGGCACAATTTTATAAGCATTCAATTTAAAGAGTTCAATCGGAATACCATTGGGACCTGTCGCCTTTCCCGAGTTAATACTCTTGATGGCACCCGCTATTTCGTCATCCGTAATCTCAGAATCCGTATATTTCCGATCTTCCTCAGACAAACTAGGCATGATAATGTCTCTAATCATCTCAGCTTGCTCAGCGCCAGTATATGCGTCTGAAGAAGCATAGACACTCTGATAGTAGCACTGCAGCCAAAGGAATCAGCGATCCTCTGAGGATCCGTAAGAGCCTCAGGACCATCACTCTCAAGCTCAGGTATCAATCGAGAGGCCCGTTCTCCACGCTCAAGACACGCTATAGGTTTGCCAGCTCTATCACCGTGCTCATAAATCCTACTCTAGACATCGTTATGTTGCGTTACTGCCGATTCCCTGGACAGCCTGTGGTACTCGTCCTGCTTGAGGTGCAGCTGATGTTGATTCTCAACCGAAGCACCGCCAGCAACTTGCTTCTCCAAATCAACAACCTCCGCTTTAACAGTAATAATCTCCGCCAAGAGCCTCTTTTTTTTCCCCACGATGAGAGACAGTGCTTCTTTTTTTTCCCAGCGATGAGAGACAGGGCCCCTCAGCGTAGAACAACTTTATACGCCTCCCATAACATCCCCGCAGAATCCACCGTACCCTGATTATATTGAAAGTACTGTTCCGAAGCCCTACATATTTTTGTCCTAATGACGGGGTCTCGAAGGTGCCAGGGGTTGATAGGCACCACTCTACCCACCGTAGGCTTTCCCATTTCAACACGAATCCAAACTGGGGAGTGATCGGAAACTCCTCTACCCAAATGACACGCCTCCCTGACAGTGTCCGCCATGGCCGCCGTCGCTTTTTATATTTAGAATTTTAGCACAGTATTAAATTTGCATTCCCCGCAGAGGCATTAGATAAATCATTATCCTGGGCCCGGTTTCGGGGTAACAACCCTCATCAGCCAGGCTAGCTTGAATCCAGTGGCAAAGTGAGCAAGGGGCCCATTTCTGAGCATACTCTGCCAACTAGTTTGTTTGTCTCTACTGTTGTGTTGTGATTTTTACTGGGAGGTGGGTAAAATATTTTTGGGTGATTTAATTTTGTATTTGTTCCTTTGTGTGTTACAAAAAAAATTAGCATTTTGTATGATGCCTCTTTATATATAAAAAACAGAAAATAAATGGTGACCGCCTTTATTGATTAAAGCAGCCTCAAGTGAATTTAACATGAAGTGATTGGTCATGTTTTGGCATAGTAGGTGTTGTTTCCTTGTGGCTCAGCCTAACTGACTTTAGGAGCCCAACCCCTTTGTTTAGTTAAACGTTTCTAAAATGGCATTTTCAGACATGCGATTTAAAAACCAACTTCACTGAGATGTTTTTAAATTGTTAGTCCAGAGACACCAAACGTCACTTTTCTATCTGCTCACAATTAGAAGGTACACTTGTAAAAGTGTTACAAGGCAGCTCCAGTGCTCACCTATGGAAGAGATAGGTCTTGTTTAAGTGGAAAACGATTTGGCAGTGTTTCACTACCAGGACATGTAAAACTTGAAAGTACATGTCCTACTTTTTAAATACACTGCACCCTGCCCATGGTGCTACCTAGTGCCTACATTACATGTAATAATCCAGAAGGTTTAGGCCTGGCAAGTAGGTGAATTTGTCAGGTCGAAATGGCAGTTTAAAACTTCACCCAAAGGCTCTGCAGTGGCAGGCCTCAGACATGTTTGATGGGCTACTTATGTGGGTGGCACATTCAGTGCTGCAGGCCCACTAGTAGCATTTGATTTATAGGCCCTGGGCACATGTAGTACACTGTACTAGGAACTTAGTAGTAAATCAAATATGCCAATTATGAAGAAACATATCATACCATGTTTTAGAGGAAAGACCACATGCACTTTAGCACTGATTAGCAGTGGTAAAGTGCCCTACATCCTAAAACCAATAAAGAGAGTGTCAGAAACATAGGCAGGGGAAGGCAGAACGTTTCGGGATGACCATGCAAAATGGGCCAGATGCAACACTTTGGAATTAGAGCTCTGAGAGGAGTAGGATGACCGGAAGAGGCAGCAGGGTGGGCTTGCATTGAAATGGGAGGAGGTGGAATGGACGAATGCCCAGTCCATTTGTCACGTAAAGGGGAAATAATAAATAAATAAAAAGGGACCGTGTCAACATCATTTATTCTCCATGTGTGGTACTGAAAATTCTGGACTCGTGTCATAAACATCGTCGTATCATGACGATTTTGGTACTAGCAGACCGGTAATGACTTAAATACTATACATAAGCATTTTCGTCATGTTCGAGTGACGAAATCACCCTGAAATCGAAGTTTTCGTCCTGAACCCTCGGGTTCCATTTTGTGAGCTGCAGCCATTTTGTGATTGCCCTCACATAGCCAAATAACTAAGGCTAAATTCGATCTGAAGGACACGTATACCTTCGCTGACTCCTCTGTGACCTGGGCGAGCTGAGTCCACTGCCTGAAGCCAAACCTGTTCGGCCAGTTCCTTTCCCAGTGGCCGAATGAGATTAGTATGAAGGCGCAACATGTCATAAACCCTTCATCCCACACAAACCATGCCTAATCTTACACACACCTGTCCCTGTTTCTTCTTTATGACCTGCTTTACGAGGAGGAGGTGCCTGTTTTTATTGGGGGTACGTCAATATCTGATGAAAGTTCTGTGCCTTGCCGGGTAATTGATTGTGGACTGGACAAACTGAAATGTGGTCTTGTCATCATGACTCTGCTTTTTCTTTGTAGTGAAAATATGTGAATGGTCAACTGTAAAATAGGGAATGTTTGCCTAAAGCATAATATTTTGTATAAAAGGAGAAGTCTGGCTTTGTAAGATTGAGCAGTCTCCTAGGAACATACATGCTGTTGTACTTCTAGGATACCTGTTACTGGCTGCAGCTAATAAATACGATCTTTGACTTCACCAAGAAGACTCTGTGTTTCTGTAGTCTGAAACAGGAAGGACTCAAAGTCTTTGGGTGTTCTCCCTGGCACCGCTGGGTTCTTAAAAACCCGGCACCTCAGTTGGCGTCCAACGTGGGGCGGTATCAGCGGTACCGATCCAAGCCAGAGGTTCGTGAGGACCTTCGTGTGAAAATTCTGGAGGAAGGCCAGCCACTTCATCGACCCCTGTATGTCGACGTGGTCCGAAAGTCTTTGCTGCGAGGTTCCCCACGTCCCGACGGCTACGCAGGACTGCTGCCCTGACTATCGCCCTGTTTTGGACCCTTGATGATTGGTAGAGCGAAACGATAGACGAGTCTTCTGGTGACGTCATAGATACCTCAGTTAAGTATAAGTGGAACGTCTCCCAGTCCTTAGTTTGGTTCTTAGTTTGGTATCCCTTTGGGATCGCTTTGATTTGGAACTTGCAAGTGCCAAAGCCGAAGGACTCGTGTATTCACGAGACTATTGTATTTGATAATCCTTTGAAGTTTGAAGCTAGACTAGAGAGCGAAGATGCCTGGTCTTAGCAGACTTGGAAATTTGTTTTGTCTTGGTTGTAATAGGGATTCCCGGTTGGAGGACTCGTGTCCGGTTCCTCCGATTGGAACTCCGACCTATGAATTATATGTGAAACATGGCGTAGGCCCAATTGCATATAAGGAACTAAGGATCCGATACACCAGAAAGGATGGTGTTTTAAAATGGCCCCAATATGGTAGTTTTGACACAGAGATTTTGGATAATCTAGAGGTTAAACTTTTTAAGAAGAAAGCCCGGCCGGCGATGTTTGACTCTTTTCGCCTATGGCGCAAAGAAGCCAAACAGAAAGAAATTAAATTAGCGAAGAAAAATAAAAGAGAACAAGGTATGTCAATGGTACAAGCTGCTGTTGCATTTAGGGATAACAAAGAAGAGCAAAAAAGCGAACAGATGAAACGAGTAAAGAAGTTAGCGGTAGATAAATGCTACCCAGTTTTGCCAACTAAAGAACAGGAAGCAAGGAACGATCTTGAAAAAGATCCTCTAATGTCACACTTGTTGAGCTCGCCACCCCCTTATGCACAAAATGCTACAGCACCTCCGCCACTAGTTATGGCCGTACAACCTCCGAATGTTGTGCCACCTGTGATTCCTCCACAACCAGCTCCTTTTCCGCTGGTCACCGTTCCTTTGGCGCAGCCTCGTCAGGGGCCGCCAACTTTGCCTTTGCCTGCTACTTCTATGTCTGTTCTTAATGCTCCTCCAGCTCCGACTCTGAATTCTTCTACTGTTATTCCGTCTTCCCTTATTCCTTCTTCTTTCTCCTTCTACTAGACAGCGAATAACTGCTGCCTCTTCTGGTTTCTTTTCTCCTTAGTTGGGACAATTGGGTATGTCCCCTGCTACAGAGCGTAGACAGTCACGCAGTCAGTTGCCTGATTCTAGAGAGAAAGAGATATTGGATCGTTTGGCACATAAATGAGTTACAGACCCGATCCGATATGACTTAGAATCTATTATGGATGTCTTCCATCAGTGGGAAGGATCGAAACAGAGATACGTTTTTGAGAAAATGTGTGTTTTCCTTTGCGAGGAATTGGAGGAAAATAATTTAGAACCCAATATGTCTGAGTTGTATCATGTACGGTTCGAGTTTGCAAAAGGCACAATTGTAGGTTCTGATGTTATGAAAGCAGTTGCGAGTTTGTTGTCGTTTAGGAGTGAGAGTGTTTCTCAGTCGTTGTTTGAGTCTGAGGTTAAGCAGAAGGCAAGACAATATCCCATGAGAGAGGTTCCCCCAGTTTGGAGGGAAGGAGACGCAAATGCTAATCCCGCCATCCCGCCACATTTTCAGCGTGTGTGGGTACATGTTCCATGGAAGCGAGCTGAAGTTTTGGCCCTTAAACAGACATTGCCTGATCCTCGTAAAAATCCTGCAGGATATTACAAGGAATTATCACAGACTGCAGGCTCCTGCATCATGAATTTAGCCGATATAGACATGTTGTTTGGAAATGTTGTCCCACCGCCTTTATGGGGAAAGATTCGTCATGCGGATCATGATCAAGAGTTAGGCAACACATGGGTTAATATTGCTGCTGCTGATGACAGACAAGTTGGTGGTGCTAAGCCCGAGCCTTTAGTAGCAGAACTTCCTGGTAGGATTATTACGTATATGAAGACTTTAATGCCCGAACTGCGTGTTAATTGGGACAAGTTGTCTGCGTGCAAACAGAAGAAAGATAAGACTGTGTCTGACTTTTTCACGCGGTTTGAAGAGACTTTTGTAGATCATAGTGGTCAGGATATGGCTACTGAGGGTGGTCAGAGATTGTTTGTTGACAAATGTGTACATAATTTGCTTCCTGAACTATGTAACAAGTTGAAGGATTCTGAGAGTGCTTGGGCTGTTTCCACGTCAGCACAGATTTTAGCTACGGCCCAGTACTATGAAAATAGGCGCAAAGATGAGTTAGAGAAAGCAGATAAAACGACTAAGGAATTAAAGACTAAAGTTCTTCTACAGCAAGCGTATACACCACGTACTACTAATCAGCACGATTATCAGCAACCTCAGCAATATTCGAGGAACTCGCAAAGAAACGAGTCTTCTTAACAACGTTTACCGTATGGACCCAATCAGTGTGCGTATTGCAAAGAAGAGGGTCATTTCAAGAGTAGTTGTCCGGTTTTGTTACAGCGTACGAATGGTGCTTCTGGTGCAAGAGGTCGAGGTGTTCAACAAGCTCCTAGAGGTAGGAGACGTGGAAATTTCCCCCAGAACGCTCGTTCCTTCCCGCCTCAGAATTCGATGAATAGTTTCGACCAGCAGAATAACACGTTTGGTAGGACGGCTCAGTACTATGCTGATGACTACTATGCAGAAAATGAGATTATGGAAGGTGATGATTGCTAGGACAGCCATGGACAAAGAGAGGGAGTTGTTTCAGTTCCAGTAGATCAGAGTGGGCCTTATGTTGAGGTGATTACATCAGGTGTGTCAGAGCCTTTTCTGTTGGACACTGGTGCTACAAAGAGTTCTATTATGCACTCAAAACTCCCTGGCGCACCTTTGTCTGGCGAAAAGAACGTTTCAGTAGGTTTTTCTGGCGCCCCGGTTAGGAACCCGATTTCTAGCCCTATGTCCCTTTCTGTTGGAGCTTGTGAATTCGAAGCACCCCTTATTCTTACAACAGGTTGTGGTGAAAACTTGTTGGGATTGGATCTGTTGAAAAGATGATATGCGACTTTGTACGCTCTCCTTCGGGAGTACAACTTACACTGGGTAAGAAAGTGGTTTCCCCGATGTATTTGTCGAAGGATAAACTTCCAACAGAATTGTCTTCTCTTCCGGATATTCTTTGAGCTACTGGACCTAATGATGTGGGTCTCTTGGAAATAGCGCCATATGTTGTAACATTGAAAGCCAATGTTAGAATGCCCAATATAAGATCTCTAGCAAAAGTGAAAAGGCGTTGTTAGTGATCATTTATGATCTGATTGAGAAAGATGTAATTGAAGAGACAAGAGGCAACGTTTGTAATAGTCCTGTTCTGCCGGTTTTGAAGCGCACTGATCCTTCCCAGCCACATGTTTACAGGTTTGTGATTGATCTCAGGGAGGTCAATAAAATAGTTGTGCCACAGTTTCCAGTTGTCCCTGATATCACTGCCCTATTGACTATGATTCCAGCTTCAGCCACTTGGTTCTCAGTGATTGACTTGAAGAATGCTTTCTTCAGCATCCCGATTGCCGAGGAGAGCAGGGATATTTTTGGCTTCAGTTTAGGAGGCCGAAGATTCCGCTTCCAACGCGCTCCTCAAGGCTACTGTGAAAGTCCATCAATATATAGTCAGGCTTTAAAAACACAGCTTTATACGATTGTTTTACCTGACGGCACTACCCTTATTCAGTACGTCGACGATTTGCTAATCACTGCCGATACTGAGGAGATTTGTAAAGAAGCCACATTATCGTTGTTGTGTCATTTGTGTGATCTGCATCACAAAGTCTCTCTTTCAAAATTGCAATATTGTCGACAAGAAGTGACCTACTTAGGTGACCTCTTATCTAAGGAGGGAAGGAAACTGACCGCAGAAAGAATTCAGGCAATTGCAAAATTGAGTGTCCCAAGGACACAGAGAGAAGTGCGTGGTTTCTTGGGTATTACATCATATTGCAGACAATGGATACCGAATTTTTCCTTATTGGCCAAACCTTTGGTGGCATTAACTTGTAAAGATACACCAAACCCCATTCCATTGTCCGAAGAGTGTCAGAAAAGTTTTTCCGAATTGCGTGATGCATTGTGTTTGGCTCCTGTGTTGGGTACCCCCGACTACAGTAAGCCCTTTACATTGCAAGTCCATGAGAAAGAAGGTTGTGCATTGTCAGTTCTGACACAATCTTTTGGGGACAAACAGCGTCCATGCGCGTATTTTTTGTCGACTTTAGATCGGGTAGCTAAGGCGTTGCCGAGTTGCTTGAGAGCGACTGCGGCAGCAGCTGTTTCTATTCGACAGTCTGCTGGGTTAGTGATGAATAACATGTTAATTGTGATGGTCCCGCATGCAGTGGACACTCTGTCAAACAGAACAAAGACACAGCACTTAACTAGTGCTCGATTGTCAGGTTATGAGCTGACACTGTTGGCGAGTCATGTGCACATAAAGAGGTGCAATACGTTGAACCCAGCCACATTGTTGCTGATTTCAGTTGAGACAGATGATGATAGTGAAGAACAGCATGACTGTTTTCTGAGAACCGAAGAAGAGACGAAAGGGAGAGTAGACCTTAGGGACACTCCTATTCCTGAATGTGATGGTACTTTGAGGGTTGATGGTTTGTGTTTCAAGTTGCCGAATGGTGATACGACTGCAGCATATGCTGTGACGACTTTGCATACGATTGTTGAAGCTGCACGTATCCCACACAATTCAGCGCAAGCAGCAGAGTTGATTGCACTTACAAGAGCGTGTGTGTTGGCGAAAGGAAAACGAGTTAATGTTTACACGGACAGCCAGTATGCATTTGGTGTGGCTCACAGTTTTGGACGATTGTGGAAAGAACGTGGGTTCCTGACTTCACATGGAGCTAAGATTCAGAATGGTCAGTTGGTGAATGAGCTTCTCGAGTCACTGACCTTGCCGTTACAAGTTGCGATTGTGAAATGCAGTGCACACAAAAAGGTTATGGATGAAGTTGGTCGTGGGAATGCGTTTGCGGATGAAGTTGCGAAAGAAACTGCAAGGAATGTAATGAGTCGAATGTATGTTGCAGCCCCCTGCAAGATGGGTTGGTGACGTTGGTATGCGTGAAGATACGATTGAGAGCGTGAAATCCATTCAAGCTGAAGCCACAGAGAAAGAGTTGAATGAATGGAGAGAAAGTAAGGGTAAATTGGATGCGAATGGTTGTTGGGTTGAATTGTCAGTGCATCAGCGATGGTTGTTACCCGATGCATATGTGCTTGCAGTGGTGACAATGGCTCATGGAATGGCTCATATCAGTGTGAAAGGGATTTGTAAGTTGTTAGCTCCAGTATGGCAAAATGCTGGAATTCCTAAGTGTGCAGAGAATGTGGTCAAGAATTGTATGGTGTGTCTGAAATACAATCCTGGTAGGGGAACCCCAACTCCAGCTGGTCATTTTGCGCCTCCAACGTATCCGTTCGAGGTTTTTCAGCTAGATTTCATCCACATGGAAAGGTGCAACAATTTGAAATACGTCCTCGTTGTTGTTTGTGCCTTTTCAAGATGGGTAGAAGCATATCCTTTAAAGGACAATACTGCCTTATCCACAGCTAAAGCCCTTGTCAAAAAATTCTTTCCCAGATTTGGAATGCCGAGAATGGTCTGGAGTGATAATGGGAGTGAATTTGTGGGCCGAGTGATGACGAAAGTATGTGAGGGGCAAGGCATCCACCAAAAATTTCATGCTGCAAATCACCCCCAATCAGCTGGACTAGTAGAGTGCTACAATGGCACATTAAAACAAAAATTGACCAAAATCCAAGCTAGTTCTGGTCTTAAATGACCTGACGCTCTGCCTTTGGCACTCCTATCAACGAGAATGACTGTGCATTCACGTGTAGGACTTAGTCCCTATGAAATCGTGTTCGGCCGCCCGGCCAACATATTGGGAGTGCCAAGGCTGACAAAGTTTAGCGAGATCGAACACCCTGTACTGCTTGATTATTTGTATGAATTGACAGCTAAATTGCGTGTTTTACACCAACAGGTCCACGACACTCTGCCTCAGGCCTCGGAAGCTCCAGGACATCCGATCGATCCTGGATCCTGGGTGCTATTTAAAATTTTTCAGCGAACAAAGAACGGCCAGCCACGGTGGACCGGCCCTCATCTAGTCCTTCTCTCAACAAGATCAGCTGTTCGAGTGGAAGGGAAGAAACACTGGATCCACGGCATTAATTGTAAGAGGGTCCCACTGCCTCTTCCGTATGACAGCGTGGTCCAGGAGGGGATCACTGACTCTGAAACTGAGAACGTGCCTCATTTTCTACCTTTTAGTGATGCACGTGTAAAAGGAACAATTTCTTAACAGGAAAGCGACAACATTTTGCAAGAAGCTGTGCCTCCGTCAATTCGATTGAACACTACAGAGCCTGAACTTTTATTCCAAGACCAGACAGCACCTGGAAGAAACCGTTACAATTTGAGGCCGAGAATTATGACTATGGACAAATAAAATATTTCTTTTGACTTTTTGATTGTGTAGCTCTCTCATCTGAGAAACGTGCTCATTTTTGTTTTTCCGAACCGCCATCCGGTTCTGCTGCTAGGGTCGCGGTTGCCCAAGTCTTTGTAGTGCAGCTGAAGACGTTAGGTCAACAGTTCTGGTTGGTCTAAGGGAGTTGCCCTGGACTGACAGAAGCACTCTTTAGGAGAAACACCCTACCACCGCGGGCAGCAAATGAGAGAGGATGGAGTTTTTCAAGATGGAGAGACCTGCCAAACAAATGAACTTTAAAGACCAAATGTGTATATTGATGACAAAGAAAAAATCTTTGATATTTTGTATTTTCATGTTGCTTGGTGTAATGACGTTTTTAATAGGATATGTTTTATTCACCTTTCAGGTGACATTTGCACCCACTGCACAGCCCATACCTCCTCCTACTGTTTCCTGGCACTCTTTTCACCCTCTGCCTGAACATGAGTCCTCTAGAAGATTAGAGCTTATTAATAACTCTTTCATTCAGCTTTTACACCAACTAGTAGTAAACACGACTAACTGCTGGGTGTGTGGTCTTATGCCGCATACGACAGACAAGGGTATCCCATACTTGGTCTTACCATTTAGCTACAATGGTTCTTTATGGGCGTTTCAGAAGATGTTCATATTTGCCATCGAACCATATCCCCCACGTTCCACAAAAAGTAACTCAAGCAACAAAGCATTGGTAATAGGAATTGCAAATATGAGCAGAACAATTGACTCGTACAGAACGATTCCTAAAGATGAGCTGCAAGCTTACGTTAGATTTAATATAGCAAAATATGGAGTCGCTTTGAGTGAGAACCAGCGAGCAAAGAGATCCTCCTCGATTGGGATTGTACCCCATCAGGGTCACCTGTGTCTGCAAGGTAATGGCAAAAATCCCAGAGCTCAGCTAGGGAAAAGCGTCTGCACTGAAACATATGTTTTTGCATCTCGAAATTCCCCTTCGTTCCTAGCAGCTAAGGGTACTTATTTCATCTGCCATGATAGGGCCTATACATGGTTGCCCCCCGACTTCTCGGGCACATGTTTTGTCTCGTTCCTGTTGCCTCCCACCTACACGGCCGCGGCAGATTACCATAGGACAAGGATGGTTAGAGGTGTCATCAGTAATGAAGACACTGCAGGACAAGAAATCGGAGATTTTGTAAAGGGTTTTCTGCCGTTTTGGGGGCCTATGGTGAACAGCAGGAACATAAGGCAATTGACAAGGGTGGTTGAATCCACTATAGTTGAAACTGCTGGTGCCCTTAGTAATTTGACTGCTGAGCTCCAGTCGGATCGCCTTATGACTCTTCAGAACAGGGTCGCGTTAGATGTCATACTTGCAGACCGAGGTGGGGTATGTAAAGGGATTCAATCAAGTTGCTGCATTTTCATCCCAGACAACGCTCCAACAGTATACCAAGCCATCTCCAAACTGCATAAGATCTCTGAATCCATTCACGTGGATGAAGGAGACTGGTCCTTGATGGGGTGGTTCTGGGAACTGATATCTGCCTGGGGATGGAAGATTCTGATAGTCATTGGGATGATCTTAGCCATTCTTTTCCTGTTCTGTCTCTGTATACAGTGTGCTCCTGTAATATGTGGCCTCTGTGCTACATCGTGTGTAAGGAAACCTGTATCAAGAAACGAACTAAGTAATAGGATGATGCTACAGCAACATCTCAATGACTTTATGAATATAGACCTGGACTCAGATTAGCATGAGTATAGGTTATTGCCTATGTAAGGGCAAAAGGAGGATCTGTGGTACTGAAAATTCTGGACTCGTGTCATAAACATCGTCGTATCATGACGATTTTGGTACTAGCAGACCGGTAATGACTTAAATACTATACATAAGCATTTTCGTCATGTTCGAGTGACGAAATCACCCTGAAATCGAAGTTTTCGTCCTGAACACTCAGGTTCCATTTTGTGAGCGGCAGCCATTTTGTGATTGCCCTCACATAGCCAAATAACTAAGGCTAAATTCGATCTGAAGGACACGTATACCTTCGCTGACTCCTCTGTGACCTGGGCGAGCTGAGTCCACTGCCTGAAGCCAAACCTGTTCGGCCAGTTCCTTTCCCAGTGGCTGAATGAGATTAGTATCAAGGCGCAACATGTCATAATCCCTTCATCCCACACAAACCATGCCTAATCTTACACACACCTGTCCCTGTTTCTTCTTTATGACCTGCTTTACGAGGAGGAGGTGCCCATTTTTATTGGGGGTACGTCAATATCTGATGAAAGTTCTGTGCCTTGCGGGTAATTGATTGTGGACTGGACAAACTGAAATGTGGGCTTGTCATCATGACTCTGCTTTTTCTTTGTAGTGAAAATATGTGAATGGTCAACTGTAAAATAAGGAATGTTTGCCTAAAGCATAATATTTTGTATAAAAGGAGAAGTCTGGCTTTGTAAGATTGAGCAGTCTCCTGAGAACATACATGCTGTTGTACTTCTAGGATACCTGTTACTGGCTGCAGCCATTAAATACGATCTTTGACTTCACCAAGAAGACTCTGTGTTTCTGTAGTCTGAAACAGGAAGGACTCGAAGTCTTTGGGTGTTCTCCCTGGCACCGCTGGGTTCTTAAAAACCCGGTACTTCACATGCACCTAAAAACAACAAAATTAATCTGATTTAGTGTAATGTAATGGGCATTTTTGTAAAGTGCTTCAATACCTTTGGGTCAGTCAAGTTTGCGCTCTAAAAAACTGCCCCTAAAAATGTATTTGACCTTGTGTAATGTAACTAGAGCTCATGTAAAGCGCAGCAACACCTTCAGGTTACTCAAATTCACATTATATAAACAAGCGCCAGAGAAAATATGGCAGTAGTTGCCCAAGCCTTGCCCTTAACTGTGCTGCAAGGTTGAGGCACTCTAAAGCAACAAGCAGTGAAGTGGGAGGGGTTTGGGGAAAATTCTTGTACTTTGAAGTCAGAGAAAATTAAAGAGGAGATATCCAAAACAGCGTCTGACATTCCAGCTCAGTATTTGAACCGGATGGGGAGATTAGGTGACGGGTGCCGAAGCTGAACTACTGAAGACAGGCAAACAGTGACACGAGTAAGAATCAAAGAAATATCCTTCCATATGAACACATAAACACAGAAGCATAGTGCTAACAGTTATTAAAAAGTGCTCTGCAAGAAGAAACGAAACACAAAAATGAGTGACAAAGAGGAAGGATTAACCACTATGAAGCACACTTTTTTCAACAACAATCGAAGGGGCAAATACAAATGAAATGGATGGGCTCTACACCCACAGAGTGAATACAAAAAGTCTCGAAGAGACAACGCATGCGCTCCCCGAGGCTTGACCTAAAAAATGGTGACTCCGGGCTCAGTTGATGTACATTTGAGGGCTGCATGGGCAGAGCGATCAGAGCTTTATCTTTCTCTGACAATAGGAACATCTCCCGTTTGAAGCTGCAAAAAAGAAAAGAAAAGCATGCTGTGAAAGAGACTGGAGTCCATTTGTTAATAATCTTTAATGCAGGCAAATGCGTTGTCTCTCCTTGTTTCAGACACTGAAAGGGCGTCTTTCAAACCCCTGCCTGCCAGTGGAGAGCGGTAAGTCCCGGGCATTATAAAGGCACTGGAAACAATGGGCGCACACAGCCCACTCCTCATCAAAGAGGGAAGACCGCCTTGTGACTGAAGGGGGGTTACAGAGGGACACACGTCGTAGGTGGATACTGTAAGGAACAAAAGGTGTCTTTGTTCATCCCAGCTCTATGGATTTAGTACATGTGACTTGGAGAAGAGACCCGGGAGGGGGCTGAGGGGCAAAGCAGTCTGGAATATTCCCAGAGATAAAGGGATGAGGGAAGGCAGAGAGCTGAAACCAGGAGGGCGCAGAGGCTGCAGCAGAGAAAGGACGTTAAGAACTGGAACTGCTAAGAAAAGCAAGAAATGGAAGAGCAGAACCGTCTTGGCAAAGACATAAAGCAGGAACATTAAAAGAGACGTTTTAATGGGAAATGTGGGCCCGGGCCCAGGGCCCCAGCTTTTCAGGGGGCCCCATGATGGAGCCAGCTCTGTCTTGCCTTGCTGACCTCGAATAATTCTTAACAGCTTGTCTTAAGTGTGTTTATACTTGGGTGATGTATTGGAGTCTATTACAGACATTTGACAGAGAAATGTTTGTTTTTCAACACCATGCGACAGCCATAAAAACAGTGACTTTTAGATCAACACAGGACCTCACATAGGAGAATTGGCAATGGCTCAGCAAAGATTATTAGCAATAATATTAGTGAGCTGCTGCTGTATTATAATATTGAAAACACACATCGCTATCCCTGAATTTTAATGTCATTGCATTTCGAATTTGGACCAGTGTGCTTGTGCCATGTCAGTGACATGGCAAAGACGACATAAAAGAGCTGAAATTGGATCATATATTCAAAGCTGTCAGGAACTGGGCCCCCCAAAATACCTTTGGCACAGGGACCCCCACATCCATAAGATGTCCCTGAACATAGACTGCTGAAGAGAGACAGAGAATGGGAGGTGCAGAATGCTCTAGCGAAAGTCAGGGGCAGGGAGAAAAGATAGGAAAAATAGGAGACCACGGCCTGTGGAAGAGAAAGAGACCCAATGAGCAAGTACTCTTGTGTAGAGGAAGAGAGCGGAGACTTCTGCAGACAGAGGGAAGAGTTGAGCATGAACTACTCAGGAGAGAGCGAAAGGCAAGAGCACAGACTGGTGAAGAGCAGCAAAATAGTGCAAGCAGAAGCTAATAATGCAAAGGTAAGGAGAAAGAGAGAAGATAGCAGAACCCTACGGAGGGAGAGAGTGTGAGGGAGAGAATCTGAGAGAAATAGAGCGAGAGAGCAGGGAGCTCAGAGAAAACACAGAGGGTAGTGGCAGAGATTGCTTACAGGAAATGAAAGGGAAGTGACTGCTGATGGAAGACAAAAAGAGGAGAGCAAAGACTTCTGAATTGAAATAGGAGGATTTAGAGGGAAGAGGGGAGAGAGATGAAAGAGCGTTCACTACTGAGGAAAAACAGAGGGAGATAACATTTATTGGTGAACGGAGACAGACGGAGAAGAGCATAGCCAATGAGAATAGGAGAGAAATGACCCCACAGGTCTACAAGTCAAGTCAAAATATCTTTATTAGGCCAATAAATATGACAATAAAGACACAAAATAAAACCATTCTGTATTTATGTAATTTCTTCAACGAAACAAAATGTTTTAAATGGATAAATGATATCAAAATTCCTTTAAACTCTACCATCATCGTCATAAACCATTTCTATCACATTAAAAATGCAATTCTCGAGTAGATAGGTATTGTCTACCTAAAGGTTAAAGTGCACAGTTTCTTCTTAATATGATTTCAGTAACAATAGATTTTGAAAGGTATACATTGTGCACTGAGTTGATAAGGCTCATGATGTACTATGGACAGAGCAGGCATTGCCAGTTGTGTTTGCTCAGTAAAAGGAATCACAGACTAAGGGACAGATTTACAAGAAACTAATGCATCTGTAGAGATGCTGCAGTTTTTCTGCGGCAGCCTGCGATATCCTTGTGCCACCATTATTGCGCCATATTTACCTTCGGTGCACCATGGCACAAGTATTGACAGATGTGTCCGAAATTGTGACGCATTTGTTGACCGAAACAGTCATGCATGTTGAGGCCTATTCCTATTGTACTGCGTCACTCCTTATGCCTGCTTCAAGCAGGTGTAAGGTTTTGACGCAGTGGTGTCCTAGAAGTGGCACAGTGAAATCTTGTAGATTTATGTTAGAATTGGGGGTCTCTAGTTGGCACAGGTAGGTACTTGTGACAAATAGGGACTCTCTCCTCTAGTCAGGAAAAGGGGATTACACTCCTAAAATAACCCCTGCTCACCCCCTTGGTAGCTTAGCACGAGCAGCAAGGCCTTATCTCAGAGGCGTTGTAAGTTAAGCATTTGTGACCACATACAGTAACCCAGTGACAACACTACAAATGGACAACACAAGGTTTTATATCAAAAATAAGTATATTTTATATAGAGTTACCACAAGACCAATAAACGTCAAAAATAATCCACAGTACTATTAGATTTCAAGAGTTCTGGTTAAAAGGCTTAGTTCAAGGTTCTGTGCGAGTCGGTAGCCCGGTCTGGCTAGAGCGTTGTTGAAATAACACAGAGTCATGAGAGTCGGTCACAGCTCCCTGCCGCTGTGGCCACTGAAACAGCAGTTCCAACAGCAATTCACAAAGGCTGGCGAAGTCCACTGGTCCTGGGACTTCGGTCAGGGGGCAAGCTCTCTTCCAAGCCCTTGGAGATCTTTGCACAAGTTGAAAGTAAAGTCCACAAAGTTCTTTCTCCTCTCTTTGGCAGTCAGGAAACCACTGCAGGCCAATTCCCCAAGCAGCACTTCAGCTTGGGAATAGTCTCTCCTCAGTTTCTTCAGGTTCCTCTCCTCAGCAAAGGTTTCATCTTGTAGTCCAAAAGTGATCTAATTTCATGGGATCAGGGTCCCAATACTTATACCGGCAAATCCTTTGTTCTCTGAGGGGAGAGGGGCCTGTGCCCAGTCAAAACCAGTTCTGAAGCACTCTGTTTACCAGACTTCTCCTTTCCTTTCACAATGCAGGGCAGACACATCAGACGCCCCACAGGAAGTGGAGCCAGCATTTTGGAAGGCAAGTACAGTCCTGGAGCACTTTGTTGACAGTCTCCCTTCTCTTCTTTCAGTGTGCAGGGCAGAGACATCAGACGCCCCCACAGGGGGTGGAGCTGGCATTGTAGAGGGAAGGCCCAGCCCTATTCAGGTCCCAAGTGCAACTCCTCCGTCCCATCTAGATGCATATCTCTCTATTCACCACCGGTCTGCCCCAGCCCTGTCACTCACAAAACCAGACGAAGGAATACACAACCTCGCAGAGGCAGACTTAAATGGTTAGACAAGCAAATACCTACTTTCTAAAAGTGGTATTTGCAAACACAGAATATTAAAATAAACTTCACTAAAAGATGTGTTTTGTTATTCTGAGTCCAGGCATACTAAACTCAAATTTCTACCATATTCTCTGAGTCTGTTAGCTTTATAAACATGTAATAATCTAATAGCCCATTCTGGCCTATGGAGAACAGGTAGCCTTGCAATACTGAAAAACGAAAACGGCAGTAAATCACTATTAGGACATCCCACACACAGCGGGCCTTGTCCTACCTTATACTTACAATGCACCAAGCCCATGGGCCTACCATAGGGGTGACTAATATGAAGAAAAGGGAAGGTTTAGGGACTGGCTAGTGGTTGCACTTGCCCAGTCAGCATGACAGTCCCAGACTGCATGCAGGCTCTACAATGGTAAACCTTAGACACATTTTACAAAGCCGCTTCTGTGGGTGGCACAACCAGTGCTGCAAGCCCACTAGCAGCATTTGGATGTACATGCCCTTGGCACACAGAACCAGAGTTCGGGTGTGACACCGGGCGCTGCAGCCTTTGGGACCAAGACCACTGGGCTGGCCCTAGGACTGCTAGAGGACTCAATCACCCCTAGCAGAAGCATCTTTGAGACCTCCTCTTTGATGCAAGCCCTCACCCTGGCAGTTACCCTGTAAGACTTGTGCTTCACAGGTAAGCTGTCTCCTGTGTCCACATCATGGACGCACCAATCTGTGACACCAGTAACCAGGGAGAACAGGTCAGAAAACTGCCCCAGCAACTGGCGGCAGTCATTTTGTTGCTCAGGGGTCAGGGTGGAAGAGAGGTTAACACCATCCACTGACCCATCTTGCTCTGCGGCAGACAGGAGGTCAGGAAGAGGCTCAGTCTCCTCTTCCATTCCAGCATCTATCGCCAAGAGCATGCCCACTTCAGACCTCTCTAAGTGGGGCTAAAGGCGGTTGACATGCAGGACCCTCAAGGGTTTCCTGGGAAACTACAAGTCAACCAAGTTGATAACTGGACTCTTGCGCTCCACAACCTCTAATTGTCCGGTCCACTTATACTAGAGCGCACTGGCTCCACTGGGGCCATGCCCCACACTTTCAGACCAGGTTGAAGCTCTACCAGAGTGGCATTCTGATCGTACCGCCACTTCATTTCCTCCTGGCTGGCTTCCATATTCGCCTCAGCGAGTTGCCTGAAACGCCTAGTCTGGTTCCTGACGGCCAGCATGTAGCTATATACATCCTGGGGAGGTTCCCTGGGAGATAGCTCCCAGCCTTCCTTGACCAGACTAAGAGGTCCTCTGACCGGGTGCCCATAGAGAAGCTCAAAGGGACTGAACCCTAGAGATTTCTGTGGCACCTCCCGGTATGCAAACAACAGGCATGGTAAGAGGACGTCCCACTTACCCCTCATGGGTTCCTCAAGACCCATAATCATGCCCTTTAGGGTTTGGTTGAACCTTTCAACCAACCCATTTCCTTGGCGGGTGTAAGGAGTGGTGAACTTGTAAGTTACCCCACACTCCTGCCACAGGGACTTCATATACTTGGAAATGAAGTTGGTGCCCCGGTCAGACACAACCCCTTCAGGGAATCCTACTCGTGAGAAAATTCCCATCAGTGCTCGTCCCACCATGGGGGCCGTCATGGTCCTCAGAGGTATGGCTTCCAGGTACCGGTTTGCATGGACCACCAAGACCAGGATGAACCTGTTGCCCAAGACTGTTTTGGGGTCCAGTGGCCCTACAATGTCAATCCCCACCTGCTCAAAGGGGTTACTGACCACAGGGAATGGCTGGAGAGGAGCCTTCTGCTTCCTCCCACTCTTTCCACTTGCCTGGTAAGTCTGACAAGGTTCTGCAATGAGTGACTGAACGCATTTAGGGCCAATGAAAGTGGGTGACAAGCCTCTCAAAGGTCTTGTCCTGCCCCAAATGTCCTGACAATGGCACATCATGAGCCAACCCTAGTAGGAAGGCTCTGAAGCTCTGGGGTACCACTAGCACACGGGTTGACCCAGGCTCAGCAACCTTAGTCTCACTATACAGGAGACCATTCTCCCAGTAGATCCAATGTGACCCAGACTGATCACCTGCTGCCTGGCTTGCAGCCTGCTGCCTCAAGCCCTCAAGAGAAGGGCATTCTCTCTGCTCCCTGCAGAATTCTTCCCTGGAGAGGCCTTCTTCTTGCTGCCAATGGGTCAGCTCAGGCAGGTCCCCCAGTTCAGCTACCTGTTCCCCGGTAGGCTCCAGGGCATCCCCCCTCAGGGTTTACCTCCTCCTGGGCCATCGGAACTTCGGGGCCGGTTTCCCGCACCCCCGCCTCTTCCCTCTAAGGCAGGTTCCTGGGCCTCCCTCTCAGGGTCCAGGTCCTCTTGAGCACCTCTACTGGCTGCCATTGACCGGGTGGCCACATACACCCAGTCTGGCAGACCCATCATCCTCAGGTAAGTACTCATTTCCACCTTCTCCCAAGGTGAGCTCTCCAAATCGTTCCCCAACAAACAGTCAACAGGCATGGCGGGCCTCACAGCTACCTGAAGAGTACCAGAGACCCCCCCCCCCTCCCCACTCAAAGGGAACACGAGCCATTGGACAATGGCTCTCTGTGTTGTCGGCATCAAAAACTCGGCAAAATGCATGCGGGACAACTTGCTCTTGTGACACCTGACAGCTTTCACACTGGCTCCTGTGTCTCTAAGAGCCTCCACCTTTTTGCCATTGATGGTCACCCACTGCCCATATTTCTAAGTGTTCCTGGGCAGTTGGTTCTCTTGGACCACCTCACAGTCTCCTAAAGAGACAAGGGACATCTCTGCGGGACCCCACCCACCTTGGACTTCAATCTCCTCCCCAAAGGCTACAGTAGCCATCTGCCGGGGCGGAGCAGCAGTGGGTGCTGCTTTTACAAATAGGAGGCACCTGGGATCACTCGCCTTGTGACGTGGGTCCCTACATTTGTAACATCTCAGGGGTCCCTGAGGAACAGGATTACCTGTCAGTACCACTGGCTTTCTCACAGGGGGAGGCTGGGAACCTTTCCCTTGGTTCCCTTGGGAATTACTTTGGGGACCTCTGCAGAACTCCCTTTGTTTACCCCTGTACCCACCACTCTTCTACTGGCGACCCTGCCCACCTTTGGCTGAGTCTCCCACATGACCCTTGTGGACCCTGGTACTGACCCAGCGGTCCGCCTCCTCAGCAAGCTTTCTAGGGTTAGTCAGCTTGCTATCAATCAGGTACTGGCGCAGCTCTGGAAAACAATTATCAGACAAGTGCTCCCATGCAATCAAATCCAAGAGACCTTGAAAATCATTAACTTTGCTGCCCTTCACCCAACCATCCAGTGCTCTGCGAAAGAAAGTGACATATTCTACCCAGGTACTCTTTTCTACCTTCTTGCACTTCCTGAACCTCTGCCTATGGAGCTCAGGGTTCAAACCATACCTAGTCATGAATGCATCTTTCATGTGGCTATAAGAATTATGGACTTCAGAAGACAAGTCCAACAGTGTGTCCCACCCCTCACTAATGAACCTTCCCCACAACCCCGCTCCCCAATCTCTCTCAGGGGCCCGATGGGAAGACATGGCTACCTCATAGGCTCTGAACCACTGTCCAATATCATCACTTTAAAAAAACTCCTTTACCAAATCTTTGTGGATGTACACTCTACCTTCCACAGGCGCTGACTGTGTGCTGCCACCAGAGGGAGTAATCTCTAGGCTCCTGGCTTTCAGATCCAACTCCCTCAAAACTGGAATCTATTTTCCTCTCGAGCCATTTTCTTGCTTTCTATCTCCAATTGCCCATTCAATTTGAGCTTGGCCATCACCATTTCATGCATCCTGTTTTCTTTCCTGTCTGCCAACTCTTCTGGGGACATACCTCGGTTGGAAACACTGATACCCACTGGGGAGGGCGCACCCTTCTTCTCAGGACCCACTGGCCCACCAAGCTGTTCCTCTGCATCCTCATAATCCACTAAATCTCGAGGGGCATTCCTTGCCGCCATCCAGGCCCTCAGCGCTGTGTTGTACTGCTCCTTCCTGGGGATTCCGGTCAGGGGAATTTTAAACTAATGGCAGAAGCTCCTGAGCTGCTTGTTGGTGTAGCTTTCTATTTTCTCTTCCTCCCAATCACAGTCAACAGATGCAACGGATGCTGCCTCTTCCATGATGGTTAAATCAAGCATGACTTCAAAATAAAAATGGAGATCCCTGGCAAAAACAAGTATCAGAAGTACGTGGTTGCGTTATGGTCTGTACTCACTAAGTAGTGTTCACCAATCACTGTACATGAGTCACAACTGCAAATCCAGAATCCCTTCCGCTGACCACTAATGTTAGAATTGGGGGTCTCTAGTTGGCACAGGTAGGTACTTGTGACAAATAGGGACCCTCTTCTCTAGTCAGGAAAAGGGGATTGAACTCCTACAATAACTCCTGCTCACCCCCTTGGTAGCTTGGCATGAGCAGCAAAGCCTTACCTCAGAGGCGTTGTAAGTTAAGCATTTGTGACCACATACAGTAACCCAGTGACAACACTACAAATGGACACCACACAAGGTTTTATATCAACAATAAGTATATTTTGTATAGAGTTACCACAATACCAATAAATGACAAAAATAATCCACAGTACTATTAGATTTCAAGAGTTCTGGTTAAAAGGCTTAGTTCAAGGTTCTGTGCGAGCCGGTAGCCCTGTCTGGCTACAGCGTTGTTGAAATAACACAGAGTCTAGCAAATCCAGCGGACCGCATTGTGCAACATTCTGTCCATCATCTTGTGTGTTTTTTGCTGTTCACCCTATGTGGGAAGGGTATGCCCAGACGTGGGTCCCTTGCTCACTAAGCCACTGGAGTCAAACTATCCTGGCTGAAGACGGCTGATAGCCAGAAACCAGTCCTAGGATGCTTGAGTCCGGTCCAGGAAAGACATGGCTTGGCAGTTCGGTCTGGACTGTTCCCATAAGGCACAGGGTCAAGACTGATTTGCATATGGCCATGTCTGAACTGGGGTGGCTTGGTGAGCAAAATAACGATGGATTAAACCCAGATCTGTGACTGGGGGTGAATGTTTTGCCATTGTGCAACATTCCGTCCATCATCTCGTGTGTTTTGCATGTCAGTACGGGCCCACTCAAATGTCGACAGACTTAGTCACAGTACCTTTTACTTGAGGTGGCCGGCACGGATGTGCGGGCCGGTTCTGGTGTTCTTCACGGTGTAGAAAGGAAGCGTTGCCGGACGCGTTGTACCTCGATGCGGTGCAGGCAGCGGCCCATTGACAGAGTCGGTGGATCCAAGGCGTGCCTTAGCCGGGGCGAGGCGGTGCTTCTATGCGGGGCTTGCAGCTTGCGGTGCGGCAGGAGTTCGCTGGCGTCGATAAGTCCGGACAGCGGTGCGAGTCGGGTGGTGCGTCGCAAAGCATACGAGGCGGTGCCCAACTCCGGTGTTGTTCACAGGACTCGAAGTCAGCAGCAGTGACCGCATCTGTCAGACAAGTACGGGTCGGTGTAGCGAGGCGTTGCATGTCGCGGTGTCCACCAGTCGGGGTGCAGGCAACGGCTCGGTGACAGCGTCAGGACGGAGTCTGTGAGTACAGAGCTTGCGTTGTTCGAGGCGGACGTTGCTTGATGCGGTGCCTACAGGACACCGGGCTGGTAGTGAGAGTCGGTCACAGCTCCCTGTCTCTGTAGCCACTGAAACAGCGTTTCCAGCAACAATTCACAAAGGCTGGTGAAATCCACTGGTCCTGGGACTTTGCACAAATTGAAAGTAAAGTCCACAAAGTTCTTTCTCCTCTCTTTGGCAGTCAGGCAACCACTGCAGGCCAATTCCCCTAGCAGCACTTCAGCTTGGGAATAGTCTCTCCTCAATTTCTTCAGGTTCCTCTCCTCAGCAATGGTTTCGTCTAGTAGTCCAAAAGTGATCTAATTTCATGGGATCAGGGTCCCAATACTTATATCCCCAAATCCTTTGTTCTCTGAGGGGAGAGTGGCCTGTGCCCAGTCAAAACCAGTTCTGAAGCACTCTGTTTACCAGACTTCTCCTTTCTTTTCACAGTGCAGGGCAGGCACATCAGACGCCCCACCGGAGTCGGAGCCAGCATTGTGGAAGTCAAGTACAGTCCGGGAGCACTTTGTGGACAGTCTCCCTTCTCTACTTTCAGTGTGCAGGGCAGAGACATCAGGAGCACCACAGGGGGTGGAGCCGGCATTGTAGAGGGAAGCCCCAGCCCTATTCAGGTCCCAGGTGCAACTCCTCCCTCCCATCTAGATGCAGATCTCTCTATTCACCACCATGCTGCCCCAGCCGGTCTCTTGGAATCCTCCAGCCTTGTCACTCACAAAACCAGACGAAGGAATACACAACCTCGCAGAGACAGGCTTAAATGGTAAGGCAAGCAAATACCTACTTTCTAAAAGAGGTATTTGCAAACACAGAATATTAAAATAAACTTCACTAAAAGATGCATTTTGTTATTCTTTGTCCAGGCATACTAAACTCGAATTTCTACCATGTTCTCTGAGTCTGTTATGATTATAAACATGTAATAATCTAACATCTCATGGCCTATGGAGAAGAGGTAGCCTTGCAATAGTGAAAAACTAAAATGGCTGTTATTCACTATTAGGACATGCCACACACATCAGGGCTTGTCCTACCTTATACTTACAATGCACCCTGCCCGTGGGCCTACCATAGTGGTGACTAATATGAAGAAAAGGGAAGGTTTAGGGACTGGCAAGAGGGTGCACTTGCGCAGTCAGCATGACAGTCCCAGACTGCACGCAGACTCTGCAACGGCAGACCTTAGACACATTTTACAGGACCGCTTCTGTGGGTGGCACAGCCAGTGCTGCAAGCCCACTAGCACCATTTGGATTTACACGCCCTGGGCACACTCAGTGCACTGTACTAGGGTCTAACAGGTAAACCAAATAGTCAATCATGGAATCACTAATAAGTACATTCATTTACAGTAGGGAGCACTCGCACTGTGGCACTGGACAGCAGTAGCACAGTTCCCAAAGCATCTGACACCAGCAAAACACATGAGGCAACAGCAAAAAATGGAAGGGAGACCCACGCCAATGGTGCCAGGTCTAACAATTTTCCTGTGTCACTTTTATGAGGCGTTCCTGTGTGAGAATGCCAACCCTGCATACATTATACCTGATGCAGGTGTAATTTTATCCAGGGCTTTACAGCGTGGTGCATCTCCCTAGATGCGTCACGTTGTAAATTGGCCACATTGTTTATGCTGCCGCTGCGTTACAAAAGTGCCACAAGGGGCTAGCAAATCTGCCACTAAGTATCTCCACAGCCGTTCTCTGCCCTCAAGGCCATTTGCCACTGGAGAAGGCTCTTCCGTAGATCTAGCTATGTCCAGCATTAGCTGTTTGTCAGAGATCATACCTACACAACCTACAATATACAGTGTAGGACTTTTGGTCAGCTCCTTACAGTCATTGACTTACTTGGAGGAGCCCCCCTCAGGCATTAGTTCAATCATGTGTCTATCACGTTTGGTATACACCTATTGTATTTCACTGATATTTACATGTTTTTACTTCACATTTCGCATTGTTGATTGGGACAGAAATGAGTGCTTGTCTATCATCTACCGTGATCAGCAGTACGTCCGCGCATACACAACATGGCTGCAGGTCTGCAGTAGCAATGTTCATAAAGAGGCATATAGGGTACGCCTGTTGCTGTGTCTCCTGTGTTGCTGTTGTAATACATTCAGGGACTCTCTTTCTGCTTTCTCCATGTGCCTCTGTGAAATTTGGAGTGCCTAGCAGCTCCCTCTTCTCCTCTGATCTGGAAACTCTGTTTACCTGTGTCATGCTTTAGCAGATATGTTGTATGCTCTGTTCTGTCCCACTGTGAAGCTGCTGAGCTTGGCATGAAGAGACACAGTGACAGGCCTTCCAGATTGCCTGACCTTGTCATGGGGCATGGTTACATGGCACATGACTAGCTCATCATTGGTCATTTTCAGGTCTCGCCTAGCGTCCCAGCGCATGCGCTGATTGCTCTGTGAGATCTATTGTCGTCAAGTCGACTTCAGAAGTGAGGTAGAAGCTCCGCCCATGCCTTTCATTGGCGAGCATCACACATTATGAGAAAGACTCGCTTTCTAATAAAAGTGAGGCTTTTTTGTTCTCTCCCTGTCTCCTTTAGGCCCCGCCCATCCGGACTTGTACATGAGCACGCTCGGCGCTTACATGTTTCTTCTTTGATCTCCATAGCCCCATGGCGCTTTCATTTTAACAAAGGGCGGCGTCCTCTCCAGCTGGGCCGCGCCTCTGGTCTGCGGGGACATGCGCTGATCGGAGGGCGAAATGTCGACGGTGCTGGGCTCGCAGCTGAGCATTTACCAATGCTGCGCCGTGGGGTGGCGGAGATGCCTGCGAGCAGTGGTATGTGTGCATGCCTTTGGTTGCTCAGAGTCAGCTGCTGTCACTGCCTCTTGGGAGAACAGGAGAACACCCCTCTGTGGCGAGGTGCTGCCACAGCGTTTCTTGCTCTGCTCTTGTGATGTCTCTCTCAAACCCAGGAGCATATACTGAATCAATATTAAGCATGGGCGCAAAATCCGTTCCGCTCGCGGATTTTACAGATTTTCGGCAAATTCGCGATCCGCGAATTCCCGCGAAATTGCCAAAAATTTGCAAATCCGCGAGCGGAACGGATTCGGGGGGCAAAAGTTCAAGCTCAGTGTTTGTAACTATTTTAGAATGGCGCCGGCAAGCTGCCAGCGCCATTTTAAAATAGTTACTACGGGCCCGATTCACAGAACTAAGTTAAGACAAAATCCTAAACTTACTACTTTTGGTATTCACAGAAGTTAGGATTTTGTCTTAAGACAGACTTAAGACATACTTAAGATAGACTTAAGTTAGGATTCTGTCTTAAGTCTGTCTTAAGTCTGTCTTAAGACAAACTTAAGACAAACTTAAGACAAAATCCTAACTTCTGTGAATACCAAAAGTAGTAAGTTCGGGATTTTGTCTTAAGTTAGTTCTGTGAATCGGGCCTTAAGATAGCTTCTACAGGAAGCACTAATAGATAAAATGAAACAGGTGCTCGAGTTTAACTGAATTTGAGCTCCAACTCGAGCACCTGCTTTATTTTATCTATTAGGGCTTCCTGATGAAGCTAACTTAGTAACTATTTTAGAATGGCGCTGGCAGCTTGCCGGCGCCATTCTAAAACAAAAGGCAAGGAGTGGGGCAGAGGGCAGAAGGGCACAACAACGAGTGTGGCAGAGGGTAGAAGGGCACAACAACGAGTGGGGCAGAGGGCAGAAGGGCACAACAATGAGTGGGGCAGAGGGCAGAATGGCATAAAAACGAGTGGGGCAGAGGGCAGAAGGGCACAAACACGAGTGGGGCAGAGGGCAGAATGGCACAACAACGAGTGGGCCAGAGGGCAGAAGAGCAGAAGGGCAGAAGAACGAGTGGAGAGGAAGGCAGAAGGGCACAACAACGAATGGGGCAGAGGGCAGAATGGCACAACAACGAGTGGGGCAGAGGGCAGAATGGCACAACAACAAGTGGGGCAGAGGGCAGAATGGCACAAAAATGAGTGGGGCAGAGGGCAGAAGGGCACAAACACGAGTGGGGCAGAGGGCAGAAGGCCAGAAGGGCACAAGAACGAGTGGGGAAGAAGGCAGAAGGGCACAACAACAAGTTAGGCAGAGGGCAGAATGGCACAACAACGAGTGGGGCAGAGGGCAGAATGGCACAAAAACGAGTGGGGCAGAGGGCAGAAGGGCACAAACACGAGTGGGGCAGAGGGCAGAATGGCACAACAATGAGTGGGGCAGAGGGCAGAAGGGCACAACAACGAGTGGGGCAGAGGGCAGAATGGCACAAAAACGAGTGGGGCGGAGGGCAGAAGGGCACAAACACAAATGGGGCAGAGGGCAGAATAGCACAAAAACGAGTGGGGCAAAGGGCAGAAGGGCACAACAACGAGTGGGGCAGAGGGCAGAAGGGCACAACAACGAGTGGGGCAGAGGGCAGAATGGCACAAAAACAAGTGGGCAGAGGGCAGAAGGGCACAAACACAAGTGGGACAGAGGGCAGAATGGCACAAAAAAGAGTAGTGCAAGGGGCAGAATGGCACAACAACGAGTGGGGCAGAAGGCAGAATGGCACAAAAACAAGTGGGGCAGATAGCAGAAGGCCACAAAAAAGAGGGGGGCAGAGGGCAGAATGGCACAAAAACGAGTGGGGCAGAGGGCAGAAAGGGCACAACAACGAGTGGGGCAGAGGGCAGAATGGCACAAAAACGAGTGGGGCAGAGGGCAGAAGGGCACAACAGCGAGTGGGGCAGAGGGCAGAATGGGACAAAAACGAGTGGGGCAGAGGGCAGAATGGCACAAAAACGAGTGGGGCAGAGGGCAGAAGAGCACAAAAACGAGTTGGGCAAAGGGCAGAAGAGCACAAAAACAAGTGGGGCAGAGGGCAAAAGGGCACAAACACGAGTGGTACAGAGGGCAGAAGGGCACAAAAACGAGTGGTACAGAGGGCAGAAGGGCACAAAAAACGAGAGGGTGGCAGTGATGAACCAGAGGGCGCATCGCGGTCTCGCACAAAAGAACCCCGCGAACATGCAAAGCGCCCCGCGAACACGCAAATCGCCCAGCGAACACGCAAAGCGCCCCGCGAACACGCAAAAATAAAAAAATCTGCAAATTCGCGCAAATTCGCGGATTGCGAATTCGCAAATTTTGCCCATGCCTAATCAATATGCTGGCGCTTTGCTTAGTTTTCAGTGTAGGATTGCCTCAGCCAAAACCTTTATTCAGATGTTCAAAGCTATCAAATCCTGGTGATAATAAGTCCGATGTTGCTGTATGCAGGTCCGGCTTTTGGCATGGGCGAGTTGGGCCCAGATCGCCAAACGTCAGAGAGGCACACAGAGCTGTTTGCATTACGATCATACATACAGCAGTGCCAGTGGCCTCAGTGATTCAGTTTTACGTTTTTGTAATCACTTGTTAAGGTGCCGCAGGAGGTTTCTTAATGCCCTATCAGACCTTTCCCCCTGAGCTACCCACCCACCTCTGCGGCCACACACAAACACCACCCCAACAAACGACGTGGCACCATTGTAAAGACATGAGATGTGAGTGATTCAGGTGAGGTGTTTGTCTTTCAACACCAGTCACTGCTGCAAAGTTATCAGTCACGAGCTGACCTCTGATTACAAACGGACCCCCTGCTGTCCCATTCAACGACAGCGGCCAGGGCGCTAAATGTATTTCTGCTCGAGGAGCGATTCCATCAAAGGCCTGTTCTGGCTGTATGCTTTCGGTCCCATTTCAATGGCTGTCAGTGCAAGTTTGGAAATGATTGTCTACCTACAGTGGTTTAGTTTCTTTGGGGTATTTTTGTTATATACAAAGAAATGAGAATGTACAAGATTCATTTTATATTTATTGAAAGGCTGCAATGTTTGTTGTTTATTATTTTGAAGTTTTCCATTTAAGCAAATGCACATCAAAACACTTACAACACACAGATAAGGAGACAATGTAATAAAAGAACTCAAACAAAATCTATTGTAAACAATAAACAAAAACACCCACAGAGCCCTGAGCCCATCACCACGTAAAAGTACAATGTCCAATGCGACCAAGAAATAGTCAGAAATAAAACGGAAGCATCAAAATGACTATATCTTGAACGTGTTGTGAATAAAAATGCCTTTGGCCCTAGGACCGGTCAAGACAGGGAGGTAGGCTGTCGCGCTGCAAAAGAGTAACAATGCACGCAGAATGGCAGTGCGTCAGGATTGGCTTTGAGGGTCCACATCTCATTAATTTAACCCCTCCGGTGCCTGTCCCATGGGTTGCGTGCTACGTCACAGCTTGACTTTAGTGGCCAGGCTGTCCACTACATCCCTCTCCACGTTGGTTATTGTACACACCTGCTCGTCCACTTCTTGTAGTCGCTCCCAGGGATGGCACAAACATAGTCGGAAGTGGCCTGACTTGGAGTTGGGTTGTGTCACAGCTGATACAGTTGACTTCCGGTTTGAAAGTCTTGTCTGTCTTGTTCAGCGTCCCGTCTTCCCCCACCCGCCCCCTGGGTGGTGTCTGCGGTCCGGGAGGTGGGGCACGGTGTCTTCTGAGGTTGAAATTGATGCAGAGTTTGTGTTGTGCTCCTCAGGACATGGTTCCAGATCTGTAAAAAAAATATGGAATACTGGTACTCAATCAGAAACTGCAATCCTGGTCAAGGTGTAGTCACAAGAAAACCCCAAATCAACCTGTGCTCAACTCCCAGGTAGATTGGCACAGAGCAGCAAGACTTTACTTTGAGGCAGCGTGTAAAGTAATTGTGCTACACTTCAAACAGTAACATAGTCAAAACACACTACAAAAAGGATCCCACAGGAATTTAGAACAAGCATTTACAATGCAATAGGACTCGCATTTACGCATTTACGCGAGTTTAAGCTATTGGCATTGTAAATGACAATGCCTCTTATTTATCTTTTAAAAACGAAAACAAAAATAATAGGCATTGTTATTTGCAATGTCTATAGCTCAAACTTGCGTAAATGTGATGCCTATTGCATTGCAAATGCTTGTTTGCTAGCTGCAGCTGCCAGAAAGTTGTCACCAGGGAATTTTTCCTACTACTTGCAAGGTCTTCCTGTTTGTGATGTAGCCATGCAAGTATTGGGCAAAATGGACTCATGTTGCTAGACCCGATGAAATAAAGGTGGTGACTGAGAAGCTTTTGGGATGTCCAAATAACCTATCTGAGGGAGTGTCATGGACCTGACAGATCAAGCTGTCATGGCTGCATTACTGAACGCAGAGCCTCCAACCAGTGGCCCCCCCTTCTTCTCGGCTCTGCATGCGGTAAGAGCTTTGCTGTTATTTTGTCTGTGCACCATGGCGCTGTAGGCCTCTGGTTGCTAAGGTGAAGGATCAGGACTTGCGTATTGCTTAACAATGTCTGGTGCCAGTTCTCATGGGAGGGTGCTTGCCTGCCATTGGTCAGTTGAATGCCAGTCACTGTAATGCCAGAAGTTCACTGGCTCAATGTAGTATAGAGAGTAGCATTCTGGCAAGCTTCAGCACAATGCTGTGATAACAGGAAACAAATAAACCTCTCCATCTCTGGTGGATCTTGTCAGTGCAGCACAGAACTGAGTCACTGCCATCACTTTGTGTAACATGCGCACTTGCTGGAATGATTCACCTCCACGTTTGTCTCCACATTTAAAGTTCCCTGACTGGCACTCGGTGGCTGCCTGGAAAAATAGATGCCACAGAGCACCAAGCTTATTAGCGCTAAGCTATACGATCCTTCTAGGCGCACCAGGCACATGGTTGGTGACATAAGTAACAAGCAGCCGCGGTCGGTAGTGGGAGTACCTGCAGGGCTGTGATGTGGGGAGGGGGAGGGGCAGGGTAGGGTGCAGTAATCTATGGATTACGGAGCTTTACAGGTAAGTAAACAAATAAATAAGTAAAACGAATTTTGCTACATGCACTGCATCCCCAAATGCGATGCAGTGCGTGCAACGAAATTCTTTTTGTTTATTTATATGTTTACTTACCTGTAAAGCTCCGTAATCCATAGATTACTACCCCCCACTCTGCCTCTCCCACTCCCCATGTCACCGCCCGGTAGGTACACCCACTACCGACCGCGGCTGGCTAAATCTTGGCATGAAAAATTTAACAAACGCCCGAGTATGATTGTGATAAATAAAAGTAATTAATTTGGCTGCCTCGTGGTGATTAACTCATTTGTAGTGTATGTTACAAAGGCCCGTCGGTGACTTTGATAATTTATTAAGGCTGAATATGTAACTATACTGTTATCTTTATATGCGTTTTTCAATAATTTGCCTTCTGCTAGAAAGTGTTAACATAAGGCTAATAATTACTTATCAATAATTGCATATTAATTTAGTTTTTATTCTTCTATTTATGTGCTTGTTATAGCAGGTTATCAGAAGCCTGGGGCTTATTTATGAGGCCTTTTGCGCCTCCGGTGCGTCACTTTTTGTGACGCACCAGTGACGTAAAAATTGTGCCTTGTTGCACCATATTCTAGGTAGATGCGTCACTTTGTAAACCCCTGCGCCACATTATACCTGCGCCAGGTATAATGTATGCTGGAGGGGCGTTCCGACACGAGTAAGGGTCATAGAAGTGACGCAGTGAAATCTATAAGACTTCACTGCGCCACTTTTAGGACGCAAATACGTCAATATCTTACGCCTGCCTCATGGCAGGCGTAAGACTGACGCAGGCACATTTCACATTGGACTTGCCCATGTGTAATGACCCATTGTTAGTGTTGCGTCACTTTTGTGATACACACTCCAGCAATGCGTCATTTTTGCGCCTATGGATACATCAGAAATACTGACGAATCTGTAACTCCTTGCGACATGATGCGTCATACTGTAAATATGATGCATCATTAGTGTCGCTAGGAGGGCGCAATGAAAAGTGACGCATTGTTGTTTTCTCGCAGCGATGTGTTACTTTTCATAAATGAGACCCCCTGTTCAGAAGGCCACGTGGCACAGCAGGAGCAACTGGCCCGACCATGGGGTATGAGGCATTTTATTCCTGATGTACCTGGCCTCGACCTACCGTGGACCCAGATCAACTGAGCCTAGTACCCTTTCAGCACTTGTCTCAGTGGTAACACAGGTTGAGCTTTCAAGGCTGCTTAGCGGGATGGTAGACACAGGGGGGTAAACACAGGCTCAGAACTCAAAATACGTTTAGCAGCAGCAATAAATGATTTTCCAGTCAAATAGTTGTTTTTATGAATTTTTTAAAATGTATATAGGAACACAAAGCAAAATACCGCATTCCTAAACAGTACACACAGTCCTATGATGTCAGGGCTCTAGTGTTTTATAGCCGGGTTCCTGAGTCCCACTCCCCTCTCGTTAGCAGTAGTGGTTACTCCCCATTCACCAGAGGTGACATTCATGTTAAGCCTTACTAGTAGTCTGAGTAGCAGGAGTCCCACTCCGACTCTTTATGTTTCAGCTCTGAAGCTCTATATGGCAGGCAAGTTCCCCCTGGGCCATCTGGCCCTTAAAACAGTCTTACCCATACCAGCAGGATCCAAATGACTATAGTCTCCTAGAGGGCACTGAAGCTGCAGCGGCTCTCTCCAGTAAGGTCTTCATTTGCACCCTGGGTGGGACAGCGGTTGGGTGTCACTGAGTTCCTCACAAGTCGGCCCTGCATAGGGTGCAGCCCAGTGGGTCCAAGATGCTCCTCGGAGGCTGGTAATTTCCTGGAATCCTTCCTGGGTCCTCAGTCGGGGCTTGGGCTGCTGAAGTCACTATGGTGGCCTCCTCTTCATAATGACAGTCTGGATAAGACCATGCTTCTTGCCTTGTCCCTGTGTCACCCTGACATACAAGGTTGCCGACTTCACTCCCCAAACTGCTACGGCCTGATATGTATGGCAATAATTTTTGCGGCAGCCCCGCTTGGCATACAGTGTCGCTGACTTCACCTAGCACATGGGCTATGACCCAGTCAGTATGGCAGTAATCTGAAAGACACCCCCACCTGGCATATGGGGTTGATGACTTCACTCACCATAGATATACGGGATCATCGACTTCACTCTGTACACTGGATACAGTCCGACCAGCATGGCAGTAATATTCACACCGGCCTCACCAGCATTCAGGGTCACCGACTTCGCTTCTGCATACAAACAATGTCCCGATCGATGCAATAAAATGTATGACTCACATCACGGCCGCCCTCCTCTGACAAGGTAGGTGTCAACTTTTCCTTGCTTACGGGAAACGACCCCTTCTGTCCAGAAGCCGTTTCCTCACATCTCGCTACCGAGAGCCAAATGCTGAGATCCCACACTGGAATTCACTCCCTCCAGCCCACCTCTTCTTCACAGGTCACACTGCTCTTGCAAGCTGGCAGGCACTTGTGCACCAGACTTTAGGGCAGATTGTCTTGGATTATGTGGGTGATGTCCTCTTAGCCAGATGGGAGACTGGCAGGTCTTGGCCCCAAATCCTGGTCACAGACAGACGTTTTGCAGAATTTCCCTTCCTCACACAGTGGTGGCTTGAAGCCTGACAATTTTAGTGGCCTCTAGCTCCCCTATTTATAGTGCTTATCCAGGCACCAAATATGAATTAGAGTCTGAGTCTTTGAAGTTGATGTTGCAGGTCTGTTTCCTTTGTAGTGGACTGCCACCTGCCCTGCCCTTCCTCCAGATAGCTGTTAGTCATAACAGAAGTGGATCCTAATCTGATAGCCTCACAACCATGGGCCATGAAAGCAACTACAGGTTTAGACTTGGATGCCAGTCAAAGTGGTATGTGCATCAAAAGGTTACCCCAGGGCCCCAGCCCTACTCTTTCTGAATCTCTGATCAGCCCCTTCGTCTTCCTGAGATGTGTCTAGGCCCCTTCCTAGGGACATCTCTCTGAAACAAAGAGCATCCTTTGAAGTGTACTGAAGAGCCTGGCTCTCCCTTTCTCCAGTGTCTCCCATCCACCTCCCAAAATGTAGTAATCCACTGGGAGGATTTCTCTACTTCCTCATGTTTCTCCAGTTAGCCCTGGGTCTCCCGAAATGTAACACAGAATCTCCCATGTATTGGACCATGCTCTGGCACACAAACACCCAGCACATGCATGTAATACGCTCACTGCACAGTACAACATCTCCCATGTATTGTACCATTCACAGGCACACATATACCCAGCATATGTATATAACACATACCCACTGCACAGCGCTGCATTATCCCTGTACTGTAGTATTCACAGGCACACATATAAACCATGCATGTATATCACGCACACACACACATTGCGCAGCCCTACAAACCAATCTCATGTTGGCCAAAGGTGAGTTAAGCACACAGCTGGGAAATTTTAAAGAGGTGTGCCTCTAGGCCTCACTCTAAAGACACAGGAAAAAAGGTCTGTTCACTCCGAATGATCACTACATGATATGCAGTAACTACTGAGCTAATACTGCTTAAGTCCAGGTAAAAAGATAGCCTTTCATCACCATGAGGGTAGTGCTTTGGGCACCGTGTCCTCGTCCAAAAAGACCGCAATATATGAGACAGGCCTTTGTCATGCTGCACACGCATGATCCATGTTTATCCATGATAGCAAAATTCAGCATCAGGAATCCAGTCATTATTTCAGTTGGGCCACTCAGTGCAAGGGTGCACGTCCATCACCATGCGGGTGACCTCTCTGTCCCAACAACTTTATAACCTGCTTCACCCAACACCATACAATTAAGCATTGGCAAAACCAATAGACCCAGCTTTACATTTTTCAGCACATTCGAACACAAGCATGCCCAAAATGCCCAAATATGTTACATGTTTTAGCACAGTTATGCTATACATAGTAGCCTTGTCAATGCTTGTTGTTTGTGGATATATTGGCATCCTCCCCAGCTGCCCTTGTCTTTGCTTAATTCTTTCAATTGCACAACAAATAACTATAGAGTGATATCAGCAGGTATAAAAATAGCTGTTAAACTAGGCTATTCCACTCCTCAAATATATCAGTCTGGGTTTGATGGCAACTCCATCAACAACAAATCCGAAAATGCAAGCTCACATCAGTAGGTAATTAGGAGACACAGAAACAATCTGAGGCAGAGACAGTGATGTGCCAGAAACAGTATTGGAGGATTTTGTCATCCAAGAAATAGGAAAAAATTATGCATGACATTTTGAGAAATATGAGTTTTTTTTAATTTACTTAGCACAGTGTAGCCATTTATAACGTGCAACACTATCTAAATGTAAATTGAAAGAAAGAAATGTTGATTTCTTTCATTAAGCTCCCCAAATCATTCTTCTAAATGTACGTGATATGATTGTATATATGTGCCCTTACTCTCTTCCAGGGTGGAAGAAGACACATAGGTTTTCGCACATACCTTGCGTAAATCTAGTGCTACATGTAGACACGTGTTTGCATGAAAATTGTACTCAAGGGATGTGTTGCCTGCACAAGGATCGTGAGGTACTATCCCCAAGGTACGTCCTTCTGGAATCAAGCAGGGAGTGTGGCCAGTGCACAGCATGCGACGACTCCCACATTTCCTGCAAGTCAAATCTATCCTCCCGAAAGAGAAAGCTACAGGATTAATAAATGTATGGGAAAAGGAAATAATGCAGCCTATTAATTGTGTTATGTAAGACTACTCCCGAGCAGTACAAATCATGTGTAGGCCTAATTGTGCCTGCTGCAGATATCTCTGTGCAAACTGCATAGCACGGCTTGAAGCCCAGTTGGAGCACTTGAGGCTTTCATTCTATGGAGAAGGAATGCATAGGTGTCCCCGAGTTAGCTCCAGCACAGGACTTCAAAAATGTGTATCAGCAAGCCCAACATAAACACAAATTAAGTACAAATAAAAGAAAACAGGTTTCAATAAAGTCATGGTTACAATGGATACAGGGTGCAACACCCAAAAAAGAAATAAAAATATTTGAAGTAAAAGTTTCACATGTACTAGAACAAATAAGCTAATAGGCTTTTTTTTAATTATAAACAAATCATATAAAAAAACGCATATCTTAACATGACACTGAGTAATGTTGTATGTTGTAGAATATTGGTGATAATTTGAGGGTTTTGTAGAGCATTGTGAGTCAAATCTACAGTTGAAGGGTCGGTTGATGATACCCAGAAAGTTAAGGAAGACGATTCCATAGTGGAATATTGGTGGAATGCCCTTTTGCTGTACTTTAGTGGTAACAGATTCATAGAGAACAGCACATGTTTTTTTTAGAGTCCTAAATACCAATGTCCTTTGCACACACCCACAATATGGTTCTGTGTTTAATACATTTACCGCTTTTTTTCTCTAATGGTTACAGCAGTGCTCACCAGTTTGCATTGTCCTTATAGGCCAAGTACATTGTATGTTCATTTGGGGGATATTTGATGCAAACTGTTTTGAGAAAGTTTAGTGTAACATTCTCAAGGATGAAATCTACAGTGGAATACTGCATAAAATCATATTTTAAAGTGTAAATACCTGATTAGTGGAAAATCAGCTCCAAACCTTTAAACACATGAGCAGGAGTCAAGAGGATATTCAAGATTTGGTGAACCTTAGCAAAGACCTTTGCAATTATAGTATTTAAACCATTAAACTATGTACGTGTCTATATATTGAGAGACTAAATAATGGATAACTGATTGTTAGGATTCTATGAGCCAAAGTGGGGTTCTGCTGATATGATAATCAACCACATTATTCAGTGGTTTATAAATGTCACCAAAACGTATTAATTATTATACTTTCCATGTTACGTGGAGAAGTGTGGCTCACTGGTTAGAGGAGGCAGACCCGGACGCTGAGATCAGACCCGGGACCAGGGTTCAATTCCCGACGCGGCAGGGTCTTGAGCCCAAAATGTCTACGGACTCAGTAATTCTCGCTTCGGTGCCTACTCGAATCACAGGTTCACACTCTGCAACTCTGGGCAATAGCTTGCTTAATCTCCACTACGCTCCCCCCGCGGCGGGATGCCTGGCTTTCACCTTGGGGATACCCAGTAGGGGCTATCTCACAGGGAAAAACCAGCACGGGTTCCCAATGCAAAGCGCTTTGAGACCTGGCGGTGATATTGCGCTATATAAAAACCCATCCATCCAAACAGGAAATGTGCATAAGTAAAGGCCAGGGGGTCATATGAATGAGCACAATTGTTTTTACACTTTTCGGTAGCACCTGTTGCATATGTGCAGCTATCAGTCCACGCCACGGGGGTAGCACAGGCCCCTGCAGTTCACCCCCAGGGGCCGTAACACGACCCCTCTGAGGGTCCCTATTCAGACAAAGGTCAGTGAACATCTATGAGATATGGAAGACCCAGGGGCCTCTCCTTACATTCCCACCACGGTTCGCCGTGTTGAGAACACACCACAGACCCTCACCCAGCATCGTCATGTAGGCCTAAACAACAAACACCCATCTACTGTGCACTCTGGAAAGGGGCTCTGAGACTAGAGGCGAATTGGAGTATTTTGAAGCCTTGTCAAGGAAGTGAAGCGTAACATTATTTCTGCAATAAATATAAAATACAATGCAATACATTGTGACACTTTTACATATTGTAGCATAACACAGAAAGCTCTTGGTTTCCCTCTGGATGAAATCTGCAATTCAAAGGAGTAATGTTGTTTCCATTACTATTGTTAATTTCAATCACTTTGAATTATGGAAAATAAAAAAAATATGGCCAGACATAATTCTTATGATTTGAAACAGCATCACGGATACATTAAAAACTTAAAAGACACTTATTTTCATCAGTCGAGATTAGCTGTGGTACCATAGCAGCTTCTAATTCATTGCTCATGCACCTTTAATTTCTGGACGTGGCTGGGCTGAATTCAACAAGCCAGGTCTGGCCTCTCATCATACGTTACTAGATCATTTATTTATTGTACCTGGAAAAATGCCTACCAATCCAACCTCAAGCTAACAGACTTGAGTACATGATGCAATTAGCCTTTCCATGCCCTACTTCTTTACCAATCAGGGGATCCTGCCCAGAGTGAATACCAGTGGCTGAAATTAATTTAACACATTATTTGAGATTAATTTAAGCATTCCAGTTTGATCATCAGCACCCTTGGTACCTTAGTGGGAACATGTAGAAAGAGGAAAATGCCTATAAGGATTGTTTTTTTGCAGGAAGGTGTTCCAACCTGAAAAAAAATAATCCTGCCTATAAAAATAGGGAAAGAGCATCGCCTCACCTGCAAGCAGTCACAAAAATCAAAAAGAAAGCGATAATAAACTCTTGCTAATTATCGTTTTTTTTCTCTCGGAGCGGAGGCTTGGGGATGGGGCCAGGGTGGTGACAGGCTGGTGGGGGAGTGTTGGGCACTGCCTTCACTGCACATGAGGCGTTTTGCCAGCAGTCTCGGGCCGGCCAAACCCACATGCGCAGTAAAGCTCTCTCCAACCCCAACTGCATTGCTGGGTTGGAGAGAGCAGGCACATGCTCCCAGTCTGTGTGTGAGCTCAAATCATCAGCTCTTAGGCCAATCCTGATGCTGCTTTGAGCAGCATGAAACCAGCATCATGATTGGCTGCAGTGCACTTTGGGAGCCTGTTTCTGGATAAGCGAGAAGCGCGATGTGCAGGTAAGTGATTTTTTTTATTTGTCTCTCCCTCCACCCCCGCTCCCCACCCCATCCCCGTTCCTCAACTGTCCCCCCCACCTCACCACTCTGTCAACTCACCGGCCGCTACTGGAAATGGAGATTAATAGAATCAAATTTGAGAGACAGCTGGACCCATACATTTAAGATATAGTAGGACTGAAAGCATTCTTAACACAACTCTTGATCACCAGTATGGCAAGCTTCCCCCAGGGGTGCCCACTGCAAATCAAAAAGTGAATATTGTGGTATAAAAATACCGAGGACAAAATAATGAAACCAAAATATCGAAAGGTAAGTAAGCATGGATTTGCTGTATCTTGCTCCACATATATACACATGGGCAACATGTATATCTTCAAGGTACATAGATGTGTAGTAAGGAATAGTAAATCTAAACTTTCTCTACGTGCACATATCTTTCTGTATTTTGGTCCTCGATATTGTGCTCATGATATTCTTGTATTAAGATATTCATATCTCTGGCGTCCATTAGTACAATCCTTTCCCCGCAAACAGCAACCGCAGTGATGTGTTCTTATAGCAAGAAGTTACAGGTACATCGCAGTATGCCATCATAGAAATGTCCAAGATAGCAATGAGTTGGTGTTGGAGATGGGGAGAAGAGATCACTTGACCTATCACATCAAAATGGGTATTGCTGTGGGATTCCACCACAATACTGCTTGCTTTTTTAAACTGCCCCAGATTTATAAGGATAAGTAAATCTGAGGCAGCCTCAAAGACTAATACCATGCAATAGCAGGCATTAGACTGGCACAACAAGGAAAAATGCTTTTATTTCTCCTCCTTTTTAGGTCTAGCTTGAGCCAACGCATGTGCTGACCTCCGAGACATTTAGAAACTGGCTTTTAAAAGTGATACCAATGCCTCTTGCCGGCCACCAGCATGCGGTCATGCTCGTGTGAACGTGCACAGGCCATTTGGCTTTAGTAATGGCTCATTAACCCTTTCCATGCTGCCGCGATTCCCCTGGTGTGCTGTAAACAGCACGAACAAGGGCGGGCCGTGACGAACCCCAGCCGTCATCAGCACACAAGCACCGTAGTGCATGACGGCTGGGGTTCGTCATCAGCATGGAAGGGGTTAAGCCATGCTCCTCCACCCCCTTACACAGCTTAAATGTTGGTGCTCCAAAGTATACGTTTTCAAAATCATGCGATTAAACCTTCCCTTCAACTCAGCACAAGCCTTGGAGAGAAGAGCACTGCCTGAACACCACAAAGGGTTCCTTCCAGGTTACTTTAAAGGGCAATCACGCAGGTGTTAACACATGCAAATCGTGGTCACTTCCCAGCCCGCAGGTCAAGGACTAAACACGGAGGCCTGCACTGCGTGATTAAAGGGACATCTCTCCCATCCCCCAGTGCCTTGAAACTCATTCTGCTGTAGTTAAATAACTTCTTTAAACTAATCCAAGAAAGTTGCAAGCAAGAGTCAGTTGACTCTTTTCTAAGGCTGTCAAAATGTAGCCATGCTTTTAAACGATGAATGGGCTAACTCACAGCTTTCCAAACTGTGTGGCGCAACACGTTACTGTGTCACGCCGCATGCGTAGGTGTGTCGCGCGATGCGATGCTATGACCTCAGCAGTGGGCCGATATTAGAGGAATGCATTATGCGACTCCAGCCTCACTTCGTATTTGCGGCGTGCAAGGCGGAGCAGCAGTGGAGCAAAAGCAGAGCAGGAGCGGAGCCTCGTGGTAAGGAGCTCGATTCAGCGGACTGGATACAGAGAGAGGTCAGTGGAAGTATTGACCTCCTCCCCCCCACCTCCGGGAGTGCTATGACGCTGCTCACAGCTCTGCCCTGTGCGTGCAACCTTGTTGTGACACAGTGGCATGGGAGCCGCCTCTACCCCACCAGTCACAACACTCGGTAAGTAAGTAGTGAGAGTTATGTTGGTTATATATGCTATACTAGACTCTTCTTAGTTCCATCCTAAAGAAGTACTGCTAGAACCTCACCCAATGCAGACCTGCTTTTAGATGTTTATTGCTTTTAAATAACGAGGAAGTGATTTTTTATATTAGTTCATTTTTAAAAGTTGCTCGGCGTGCAAGTTGCTCAATGCTTGGATAAATATGCTGCTATTATTTGGCACTGTGTTAGTATGCATTTACTTTATATGCATTTTAGTTGAATTTTAATTCTTTAATCTTATTGCGACTTACTTTTATGTTTCCTACAATTCTACCGAATAGATAGGAACCATATTAATTGTATGGTCTAATACAAATGTTGATAAGAGCTAATGTGCTGTTCATGTGACATCGAGTGGGCAAGTACTTTAGTTTTGTACGTTGTTGTGTACATAATGTTGCTAAGGAGAGTGTTGTATGTATTTTGTTGGTGTAAGGTACATTTATACCTGGACCTTCATTTCCTACCGAAGAGGCCTTGCTCAGCCAGTTCTATGGATTTGGTGCAATGTTGGCTGCTGTGGCGTAGCAAGGTTGCCCAAGGTCCTAATACTAGCAAAGAATAGGAGACCCTGTCCAACCACCCTGGGAGATAAAAGATAGATACATTAAGGTTGGACTGGGCCCTTTGGTATTTCTTTAGTGTTCAATGGTTATAATGCGCAATGTTGATTTCCTGTGATTCCTGTCACTATTAACTCCTTGGTTCTGTACTGGAAGTGGATTATTTTCTGCGCTACGAACTTCAACTGTACTGTTTCACTGTGCCTTGGTTATTGCACAGAGCATAATATAAACATGTTTAGCTAAAAATAGAAAGAACTGGGCCCTTGCACCGTTACTAACCACAGTGGCATCAGAGCCGCCTCTACCCCACCATCCCAGGCACTCACTTGGTAAGTAAGTAGTGAGATTCAGAAATGTTTTGGACATTTTAAAACGCTGATTGCATACAATTAATATGGCTCCAATCTTAGAGGCGTAGTTTGTATCCCTTCCCTGATGCTAGGTTACTTAACTAGTATGGCACCAATCTCGGAGGTGTAGTTACACACCGTCGAGATTGGCGTCATACTAGTTAAATAACCAAGCACCAGGGAAGGGATACAAACTATGTCTCTAAGATTGGAGCCATATCAATTGTATGCCAACAGCGTACATGCAGAGGTTAGTGTTCTGGAGCAGTCTGAGGCTTACTCAAGGGATGTGGTGAGGGCTAGTAATCGCCATTTGCAGGTGCGCAGAAACAATACTCAATGCCCACTGAAGACCATTGTTATTATTAATGCCCAGCTATGATTGCTAATGCTTGCATGATATGATCAATATTGTGCATATTATCTGAGTGTTAGTGTGGGAGAGAGTGAGAGGGAGAATGTGCGTGTGAACGAGATAAGGAAAGAGTGCATGTGTTTGTGTGTGAGGAAGAGAGTGAGGGTGTGTGTGTGTGCATCTATCTGTAAATGAGTCTGAGAGGGAATGAGTGTGTGTGTGTGTGTGTGTGTGTGTGTGTGAAAGAGAGAGAGAGTGCGAGTATATGTGTGTATGGGAGGAGAGGGAATATGCATGTGAATATGTGTGGGGGGGGTGAGAGAGAGAACTACACAGAGAGAATGCGAGCTCAGAAGAGTGAGAGCCACTGACAGACAGAGGTGTACATATGCAGTCACCTTTAAAGTCTTGCCCCATTCTAGTTCAGATAGCATGCCTTGTGCTTGTTAGTATCTGTCGATTGGTATGGACTTCACTTCAGTTACTTCTCAATAAACTGGAGTCACTTTGACATTAGCGCCGCACACATGCTTAAAAGCAAGAAATGCTCCGTGGTGAAGAAGAATCCGTATATTCAAAGCTGCAGCCATTTAACATCTTTTAACTTATGTAAAAAGGCTGTCCACCTGCTTCAGAGGCAATCGTCCAACATAAGATTTTTTTTCACTTTTCAGTTGATGTTATGATTTTTATCCAGAAGCTCAGTGTAATTTTGAAGCAAGTTCTTTGCAATCTAATGTTCTTATTTTTCTTAAAACATACAGTATGAGCAGCATTTGTTTTGTCAAAAGTCTTTAAATGGATCAAGCTTTCCATCTTCATGCATTACAAAAGCGCTGTTTCATCTCAAGTGATCGGGGCACCTAAGCACTTGGGGGCATATTTACAATTACTGGCGCATCCCTGCAAATTAGCAAGGATGCGGCAGTAATTGTGCGCCATGCCTCCGCCACCCATGATGCGCCGTATTTACAATGCGTTTCACCATGGGGCAAAAACGGCACAGATGAGCCACGCATCTGTGCCGTAATGGTGTCGCATTGTTGGAGTTGCGTTGCATGGCCGACGCAGCTCCAGCAATGCTCCTGGGGCCCAATCTACTAATGCTGCATCAAGCCTTACGCCTGCTTCAAGCAGGCGCAGGGTTTTGACGTAGCATTGGCCTAAAAGTGACTAGGTGAAATCTTGTAGATTTCACTCAGCTACTTTTAGGAGGCGTTCCTGCGCAGGAACACCCCCCCCACCCCCCTGCACCAGAACGCCTCCTTAAGGCGCAGGGCTTTACAACGTGACGCATCTCCCAGATGCGTCACGTTATAAATAGCCAGCACCATGGCGCATCTTTTGCGCCGCTAACGGTGGCGCAAAAGAGGCGCAAGGGGCTTGTAAATCTGCCCCTTGAAGTTGGTTACTCTCCCACACTGCGGAATGGGCTATGCTGCAAGGCACACACCTTTCTACCAGTTAGCAATACCTTGTGTCCTGGTTCCAGTGAGTGTCAGGCAAAAGTATTCAAACAGAGGTTTTCATTGATTACAGCCTCCAGGGTGGAACGATTTCCACATCTGCAGTCACATTTATTTGTATGCAAATTCGAGGAACGACATTTCTACATGTATTCTCAAACAACAATCCGTGATTACCCGGCATTGTAATTCAATTTGAGTTGGGGTCACATTCGATTTTGAAACTCTGGTTTAAGTTTTTTTTGTATTAGACGCAAATGGATCAGATGTCTAAAATGTGAAATCTTGTAGGCTCTGAAGTGAGCACTACCCCATCCCAGTACGGCCAGTGAGTGGATAGAAAACCTAAAATGCCCAGACATCTCACCAAGGCCTATCTTTGGAAAGGAATTATCTTGCACTGGGATGTTGTAAAAAGTTGGCTGGGGTAGGAACTCCCTCACGCCCACTCTGACATTTGCACCACGTAAGCAAAATGTGTAATTTAGACATGTATACCAAAATTATTTGTGCACATAAATATACTTCTAGAATATACTTTGCAATTGAACAAAGTATTCCTTATGTCTAGACAGCAGCTGTGCAGCGAAAGGGCGCACTGGGAACGCTGTGTATCTCATAGCCTATTTTGTTGATGAAGGCACCCAAAACGCTCCTTTTACCTCATTTCCCTCCCATAATCTGCCAAAACATTTACCAGTATTTCACATATTTTAGTACACTGTTAAGAAACCCGTTTAAGCCATCAGGCTCTCCTGAGGAATTGAAATGGGAACTTGGTTATAAATTGCAATTTGAGCATCTTCAAAGTACATGGAATTTCTTACTGTAAATGTGTCTCAATTTTCATCTGTAGCCTTGTGCAAACTGCACAGACAGACCTGTAACAATAGGCATTGATCCCATTGTTATTTACAACAAGCATTGGCATAGTGAATAGGTCTCGCCTTTGGGACCTTATAAGTGTTTAACCATGCAACCAGTAATGTTGTTGCACCAAGGATATTGTGCTGCATAACTAAATACTTATAATGTCCCAAAAATGAGACCTATTGGCTATGCCAGTGCTTGTTGCTTTTCCTATGTGTACTGCATTTTGCAGCACACAAAGAAAGAGCAAAATGCCACTAATGATTGTTTATGTGCAGAAAGGGGCACCTTCTTGTACATAAACAATCATTCCTTGCTACACAGACACCCTTGCACTATGGAGCAAGGCTGTCTGTGTTGCCCCTAGGCAGCTATTTTTAGCACCAGCACCTTGGAAGAGGCAGGGGTGCACTGTGAAATGGCAGAGCAGGCGCTGCAAAAATTCCAACAGCTTCACACTCCGTCATTTACTTGTAAATATGCCCCTTTGGCCTTTTCCTTGGTGATTTGTGAAGGAGAAATGTAGAGAAGCCGGACTGTAGTTTTAAGAGGCTGGGTAGCGCATATGAAGGCTTGCAGGGGGCAGGCGAGGGCTGAAGAGCAAAGAATTAGGGAATCAAAAGGACTTTGAGGTGAAGGATATGGGTGTGAAAAAACTGAGGGAAAAGCTGTAGCATAATTTCAGTGTTCCACCAGCGCTCGGTACATGTGTGTAATCTTATGTGCATACAATTCCTCCGTTATTATCTTTTCCTCTAGAGGGCTAAACTGGAAAGCACATCTCGTTCCCTGATGTTTGGCCTAAGTGCATGTTGGAGCAGTAAATATCTGACTATGATGAAGCTCAACTTCCAACTGTAGGTTCTCCAAGGATTTCATTGTGTCTCCTAATTTAGGGAGTCCTGTAGCATCTCACTGATGAAATCTTCGCAACTGTGTCGTCTGAGGGAGCAGACGCCTCACCCATAGTGGAGTTTCCCCGGTAAGTTTGCTCTTCCATCAGAGGGCCCTGATAACGTCATGCCAGACCTCGATCACAACCCACATGCTGGACGAAGAGAGATGCATCACAGTGTTGTACATAATTTTATATCAATCCATTGCATCACCCATTTTTTGGGTGCCAAGGCAGGGTACCCCTCAGTACTGTACCACCATAAGTTTAGTATCACTAATTGGAACACCCTATAATAGGACAAATGTCTGCCACTGCTATTCCCCCGCTCATATGTTGACTTGAAGCATTTCTGTAGGGCAATTCTGGGCACCCCGCTCTGCTAAATAAACTCTGTGAAATAAAGTTTACGACTTTAAGAATTCACAAGGGACATTTGTGAGTACTATCTTTATGTTCACACTCAGGTCATATCTCTCTCCCGAGTGTGGACATAAAGATAGCATTCATAAAGTGCATTGTGAAATCACAAAATCATAAGTTTACCTTTGAGAATTGGGCCCTCTGAGTATGAAGTTGAATTTTGTGAGAAAACGATACGAAATATCAAATGAAAATTTTGCAATTGGTAAACTATGTTAAGGAATGTCACCATTTTAAAAACTGGGGACTGCCACAGCTGTGACATTGGGAGTGCAGACCAACATTTTATATCACATATGAGTAGCTCAGATTGCAGCTGTACGTTCATCTCCCATTTTTGTCAAGTGTCACATGTGATGGAGCGTAGATGTCATCATGCATACATCTTCACCAATTCCTACCTATAAAAATCGATTTACGATACTTTTTAAATGGATGAGACAAAATAAATGATATGTTTATCTGCTGAGAGAAATTTAATCTGCACACTCATGTTTTAGATAATGCATCGTAAAAGCATGCAGAGTGCTAGAATATATGATATATGTAGCAATGAGAAACTATGCGGGGAGACGATAAGATATGCTGAAGCACTTACGTATTATTAGATGAAAAGATGAAAATCAAACTGTAACCTTTAGAAAACTTACATTGGCAAATAATATTGTGCACTGAATAATGTATTCCATTTTATTTACTTTAGAAACTCGTGTACTGACACTAATCGAGTGTAAAGAATGCATATAACAACGAAAACTGACATATAAAATTATAAGGCTTCTGTAATGTAATGTATGTATTTGCCTGCATTGAAGAGTGAAACGTGGAAATTTAAATATTCCTGCTCATGTACACGTAAATAAATTAGAAAAAAAAATGTTTTAGTAGTCCCTAATACTGGCATGTATTTCATAAGCATATCGTATTTGAATGAATAAGGAAAGATAAATGCATTATTATTTTTTCCCTTAGCTAATGTTAAGTCATGTGAAACTTACACCCAAGCCCTATGAGAACTTTCTATAAGGTTTACTTACATCTGTATTCTCGTTTATATTGGGCTAATTTCTCACAATGAAACTCGTTCTATTGAATTGTAACAACTATGTTGCATCCCAGTCGAAAAGCGCCTAGGAACGGACTGATGACAGATAACTAAATGTACTGCCTACTTCCAAGGGTTATTAGACAGTAGCCAAAAGGAATATAATGATTCTAAAGAAAAAGTGTGGGAAAACGAATATTCATTCATCTGATTTGTATATTTTACTGATCACCGCATAACAGCCCATCATGAGTGACCAATGAAACACCATAGGGGGTGTAAACCTGGATGTATTGGAGTATAATTGCTCAAATTAAGGAGGAGTCAGGGGCTGACTGGCTGGCTATCTGATTTTCCCTTGCTTGACATGCTGTTGGGTTTTTCCTTGATCCACGCATGTTTCTTAACTCAAGTTTTCCTTTACTTTGACCCATTTGTTGGTTCTGTGTGACACAGACTCTAACAAACTGAATTTTAATCGAACTGAGACCTTATCCTGTGCTATTGCCGGCTGGCAAGTGGATGCAGGGAGATAACCTTTCTCGGCTGAGGGGTTATCCTGACTCCGGATGTGGCAATCAAAGCTACATAATGGACACAAACTGATTTCTTGAGGACAGAACCTGAGGCAACATTGATTGGTTTGTATGAACATCACTGAACCTCAAATTTCATGTGGTTTCCTTTGCAGTCTTAATTTGTTAAAATTGTATTTCTGATTTACTGCATTCTTGAGGCATTAGATACAACATATTTATACTAAATTACCTTTATCGATTCTGTCTCATTATTTTGGTGATTTTCTTTGTCTCTAGAAATCTATATTCATGGCTAATAAAAGTGTTAAATTATGACGAAACGTCAGTTTGAAATAACAGTTATGCATTCCAGGTCCTCATAGGATAAATGCTCATTCCCTAAACATTTTACAGCCTGATTCATGTAGCTAAATTGCACTCGCAAAGGGCCAGATTCTCAGAATCTGGCCCTTTGCGAGCGCAATTTTTGCATTTGGTATTCATGATACCAAATGCAAAAATCGCTATTTAAGAATTCGCATATTTGCGTGGAATGGCATTTAAGGAATCTCTAATAGAGATTCCTTAAATGCTATTCATGACACACAACAAAATAGCGATTTTGGACTTTTGGGGCCGCTATTTACCAACAGGTCAGACCTGTCGGTAAATAGCAAAAACTCAGAAAAATGCTTTTAAAAGCATTTTTCAAAGTTGCATGTAGCACACACACATGTCCTTTGGACATGTGTGTGCGCAACACCTGTCCAAAAGTGCATTTTAGGGGTGCTACAGGGCGTCCTTTGGACACCCCTGTCACCCTTAAAATCGCTATCTCAGTTGCGAGTAGCAAATTGCTACTCGCAAATCCCCATTCATTCCAATGGGCCTCTTGGCCCATAGGAATGAATGGGGAGTATTTGCGAGTAGCAAATTGCTACTCGCAAATAAAGAACATGTAGGAATCGCTATTTAAGTAGCAATTCCTACATGAATGCCGTTTTGCGTGTCCTCAATAGCGAATCGCTATGATTCGCTATTAGGGACACGCAAAACGGCCCGTACATGAATCAGGCTGTTAGTCCCTTATAGCTCAACCCAAGATCCATCGGAGGATCTATGTGATGTTGGTAGCAGTTGTTAGAAAGTTGAAACTGTCAAGAGTTAAATATTGAGAAAATGGGCCCAATGAATCAAGTGTTAACTATACCAGAAATAGACAAGTTGTAATAAAAGGGGGTTCACTCTGAAACAACCTGCTTCAGCTGGATCACATGTGATATAAACCCATAAGTGCTTGAAGCTCTTTGTAACCACACACAAGAAGAGTGCCCATGTCAAATCCTTTCAGGGGTCTGTGATCAGAAAGAGTGATGACTTGGTCCTGTTGATGTGCAGTCCGGAAAATTCACCAAATACCCAGACCACTTGTAACACTGTTAGTCCGGACCACTGCCGGTTGCCCAAGAACACAAACACACACAAATACAATGCCATCCTGTCTGCTATCCCCGGTGCCCAACCAAAACTTTTCACTTAGGCATTCACTCTAATACACTCTGCAAGTGGTTGGATCATAATGGCAACAACAGCTCATAGCCCTACCGATTGCCTCACCACACCCAGAAGGCATCGGATGTAGTACCTCCCACCCTGAACCATGCTATCATATCATATTAATATGTAATAGACTTGTATATTTGCAAAAGGTTGAGCCAAAACTTAGTCTGCAAGCAGGAGGCGAGGGTTGTGCCACCCCATTGAGTCAAAGGTATTTTCGATTTTGGCTGAGAAGACTTTTAGGGGGCCTGCAATTATCCTACCAGGATACCGAGTAGCCCAGCTGGGCATGAAGTTCCATTGAACTTTTGTAACTAGTATGCCATCTAGATAGGGTCTTCCCTAATATTTTGATTTCTGCATTCCACAACAATATTGGACAGTATGATGCACACCAATCAGGTGGGTTGCCGTTTTTATAGACCACAACAGTTTCAGCCATGCATAGGTCTTGTGGTAGGTCTGCTCACTCTAGAGCTTCAGAATTTAACTTTCATAGTAGGCCAAAGAGTCTAGACATAAAAGGTTTAAAAGAATCCTCTGGATAGCCATTACGTCCAGGGGATTTATCCAATATTAACTGATGTAGTGCCTCTAACAACTTATATTGCATAATGTCTCCCCCTAACAGCACTCTTCCGCCTCCATCTGGCTTCTGAAGTGGGAGGTCATTTATAATAAATATTTCTAAGATCTTTCCACAGAGTACAAAGTAGCATAATACCCCGCAAACTCCGGTGCTATATTTGAGTCTACCCTAAACTCACCTCCCCCCATCATCAGTGAGGAATTCTATTGGGTCTCTTCTGGTGAAACTGGCACATAGCTGGTGGAGCGTTTACTGACCTTGTTTCCCCAGTGATATATCCTGCTTTGTAACATGCACTTTACCCTCCCTTTTCGCCTCATTTCATTGTTTGTCTCAAAATCTTCGGTGTGAAGAAGATTTTTAAATGTTGGGGCTCCAACTCCAAGGTTCGAGTTTCAAGCTCCATCACCTCATGTTGAGGGATTTGCTGGGCTCCAGCATGATAGCTAATATTATTCCCACTGAGCGTGGCCTTGGATGTCCCCACGTGGTTCCTGGGTTGCTTAACTGTGTCCGTGTTTGTGACAAAATAAACCTCAATGGTTCCTTCAATGTGCTTCCTACAATCTGAATTAATTTGCAGCCAAGGATCAAGAAGAAAGCCCCTGTGGCCCAGTTTCCACATCAACTCTAGTGGAGTGTGATGCAAGAGCCCTCGAGCTAACGTCTGAACTCCAGACACTCTCCCCATCTCAGAGCTAGGAACCAAGAAGTAGTCTAAGCGGGAGAGAAATAGGTGTAGCCCCTCTCATGTGAATGAAGGACCCTCCAGGCATATGTGATCCCCAGTGCAGTCATAAATTTAGCGAGAATGGGCAGGCCTTAAGTCGGGTCATCTAGTTCACTTGAGGAGCCCCAGATTCAATCAGCCACTCCATTCATATCTCCCCCTAAGATCCAGGGCCCAGGAGAAATTCTGCCAATAGCCTGCCAATGTACTCAAGGAAGTTGGCTGTTGGCGGTGGGGGGAGTATATGACAAGCAAGGACACCAGCTTCTTAAATAGCAGGCCAGTCACTGCCACTTGTCTGCACTGTCTGGCCTGCTGTACCTGGTTGATTGTACGGGTCAAAGTTTTGTGAACTAATATGGCAAACCTCTAGACCTCCCACAGCTAGCATGAATTACTTGAGAGAAACCAATGCAAGCCATAAACTGGCACTTATCCCCCATCAGGTGGGTTTTCTAGAGGAAGAGTGTGTCTGAGTGGAGTTGTTTGGCATAAGGTAGGAAGACCTCCTTTAAATACCATCTAGGAGTCCATTCATATTACAGGTGTATAGTATCATCAGACCTCCCCACCGCTTTCAAACTCTCAGCCATTTGATAGAATGCTACTTTGTGAAATGAGATGTGGGGGAAAGGTTGTGTGTGTATAAATCTGGCCCTAGGCCCTATGTGTCAAGAAAATGTTTTAGATACACTCAAATACCTATGCCCCAGCTCCCCTCTCTACACTTTAAAAAACTGAAGCATCTGTGGAAGCGAGAACTCAGGAACCAACACCAAAAAGAGAACAACCAACAACTAGGTACCCTCTCCTCAAACTCCCCACGTACCTAGTCATAAAATAATTACTAAGATCTTAGGGAAGATGAAATCCTTTGTACCTAGAACAACTCCCAAAACACCTTCTCCACAAATGGAAGCACCCACAAACAACCCAGTCATATTCTTATTGGTCTCCTGTGGTTTTCATCTTTAGTATGGCAACTGTCACCACATTATCTATTAGGATTACTAGAAGCAAAATGAACACCATTTGTGGTTTTCGAATGTCCAGATACACAGCTCCCCCACCCTCTACTCCTCATGGTATCAATACAGGTAGGAAGGATTCCTCTTGCTCTAAGGTTTTGCCTCCTTTCTCCATAGTACACTTTTTTCAGCTGACTCTTTGTTAGAAATGGTATTCCTAGTTGGCTGAGGGATGCACCCAGGCCAGGCAGGAACCACCACTCTAGTCAGGGTAAGCTAGGTACACAATAAAATAACCTGTGCTAACTCTTTGATAGCTTGGCACAGAGCAGTCAGGCTTATCTATAAAGTCAATGTGTAAAGTATATGTGCAACACAGGCACACACAATAACATAATGAAAACACCACAAAAAGACTCCATACAGGTTTAGAAAAACAGAGAACATTTGTCTGAGCAAACTAAGAGCAAAATGTCAAAAATCAAATTAGTGGAAGCCGAGATATTGTTTTACTAAATATTAAACCAAAAATAGTGTGTAGAAGTCCCTAGCCGTCAAAAGGTTACTTGTCCAAAGTTCAGGCCAACAGCGATGGAGGGCAGGCTGGCTTTAGGACCCATTCAGGGCCTGCTGAGAAAGTACCTTGGATGGAGCAAAGCGTCATCTCTGAGGGTTTGATGCATCGATCTTTTCCATCCAACTGAGTCACTGCGATGTTGTTGAGCTTTGGTGAAGGCAATGCAGGGGCATCATGACGCACAGAGCAATGCCATCGAGCTGACCAGGTTGTAGAACCACTGTCATCGGGCAGCGGCTGCGTCAGCACTAAAGGGTGAAGCAGCAGAGTTTCTCACGCAGTCAATGCAATGCATCGGTTTCTGATGAAAGCAGCTGCAGGACTCAATTCTGATGACCAGAACTTGGAGGGGGCACCTCAGGAAAGGGCAGGACTCACAAAAGGGAGAGTTCAGCAACACTAGCAAAAAAACAGGAAGTCTTTTGTATCCCAGAGACTTTCAGACGAACAGGAGGCAAGCCAGAAATTGGAGATCACTTGGAAAGAAGGCAGAGTCCAGCTCTCCTTCAAGCAAAGCAGAAGGCAGCAGACAGAAGGGCAACAAGCAGAAAAGCAGTCATCCCAGAAAAGCAGTCCAGTTGAGTCCTTTAAGCAGATCAACTGTCCTTCTGACAGAGGTTCAGTTCAAGATCCAGAAGTGCTGTGCAAATAAATGATAAACGGAATGCTGAACAAATCAAACATTCACTCCCAGTCACAGATCTTGGTTAAATATATAATTCTTTTGCTCACCCTACCTCCCCAGTTTGGACCTAGTCATTTGCAAATCAGTGTTGCCCCTGCTTCATAGTAATAGTCCAACCCAAACTTCCAAGCCTGATCCTCCCAGGCCCAGAAACAAGCATCATGGGACCGGTTTTGGGGTGTCATCCATCATCAGCTAGGCTAGCTTGAATCCAGTGGCACTGCAAGCAAGGGACCCATGTCTGGGAGGACCTGGACAGGCAATTCAGGCTGGACTGTTCCCATAGGGAGCAGGGTAGAGATTGATTTGTATATGGCTCGGTCCAAACTGGAATGCAGTGGAGAGCAGAGAAATGGTGGATTTAACCCAGATCTGTGACTGAGGGTGAATGTTTGATTTGTTCACTATTTCATCCAGCATTTGCTTACTGCAAGATCCAGAAGTGTCTGATTTGAGGGGGGGGGGGGGTGTCAGTGACCCAGTACTTATACCCAAAAGTGTCTTCGATGTAGTGGGTGACCTCAAAATAACTCTCTGACATGCACAAGGATCCCTTTCAGAGTAGTTCTGTCTGCCAGGCTAACCCTGGGGGATAAATCAGTGCTTTGTGCAAGGAAAGGACATAGCCTATTCAAATGTAAGTGTGACCCACCTGTCCTCCTTCCTGCTAAGGAAGACCCATCAAAATGCACATGAATGCAGATGAGTGCTGCTAAGAATGCAGATGAGCTTCTCCTTCCTGTGTCTAGAGGGAATGCACAAAGTGTATCTGTCATCCATACCAGACGTGTATTGGAGGCAGGCTGTCAGGCATAAAAAGCAGTAAGTACAGAGAAGTACAGAGAAATGTCCACTTTCTAAAAGTAGCATTTCCAAACCAGTAATGTTAAATCCAACTTCCCCAGTAAGGAAGATTTATCATTGCCATTCCAAACATACCAAACATGTAAAAGCTACTCCTCTCTAATCCGGAATTACCTCTTGAAAGTATATTATGGATTTCCCATTTCTGATCTAGGAGAGGCGTAGGCCTCAAAGTATTGAAAAACTAAATAGGCTGTTTGTCACTACCAGGACATTTGCAACTTAAAGGTACATGTCCTACCTTTTGCGTACATAGCACCCTGCCCATAGGACTACTTAGGGCCTACATAGGGTGACATATGTAATAAATGGGGAGTTCAAGGCTTGGCAAACCGTTTGAAATTCCAAAACAAAAGGGGAAGTGTAGAGGTAGTGATAGAATCACCCTCCTAAACTATCTTGTATAAACAAAGAGATTCTATCAACGTGTAGTGGTTTTATTTATATTTTTATATATTTTTCAGTGGGACAGCTCTCTCTTAAACAGTGGAAAGATGAGAGCATTTGTGTGCTTTTTAAAATACTCCTCACACACTAAAAAAATCCAGTAGTGTCATGCTTCATCATGGGGGTCTTCACGTCCCTCTACGGGGCGGGGCGTGCTGCGACCAGCGGACTACGCGGGAGCACTGAATATTAGTGACAAAGGCTATGTGTTGGTGCAGAAAGTGTCAGTGAAGTGTAGGGACCTAACTAGTGAAAGTGAGAAAAATGAAAAAGGTTTAAAAATTCCCTGGCTAGTAGAAAAAAATTATTTATTTATATCTCTGGCTGGGAATATTAAGAACGGGGGTTTTGAGGTAGAGCAGTTAGCTAGCTACCTGGTCAACATGTTTCGTGGGCAGTCCCCTACTGTCTACTCATCAGGACCTTCTAATGGTCCCTACTGGGAAACGCTCGGTTGTAAATATGTAAGCCTATTGTCCTACAAACTAGCAGCAAAAATAAGCTGCCAGTTTGGACTAAGGTGCATGAGCTGGCCCCAATGAGAACTTAATAGTTATCTCATAATTAAGTCAAAAATATTGACCTATTGCGGTCTCTGTAAAAAAAGAATGGAAAAAAGAAAAGCACAATAAATCACTGTGTGTTCCGGATAATTATATCCATAATTTCATATTCAGAGAAAACCATATGTTTGCAGAGTTACACTTAGGAAGCACACACTACAGGCTTCATATGTGAGGGAATGGAGTGATCTCACTCCTCTGATTCATCATGTCGTTAGCTTCATTGATATGAAGACTATGTCAACTCCAAATCCACACACACACGTCACTCAATGCAAGCAGGTAGCATCTTTAAAAAGGAAGAGTCCAGAGTAACCGAATACCCTCTCAGTTAAAAAAAATATATATATATACATGTACATCGATGTAGCTGCGTTAGTTTATCCCTGTCCAAAGTAAATTTGTTAATACATACTCATTAGACACAAGAAGCAGGTGTGGATGGCACAGCGCTGCTTTGGTTTCACTCCTACCTGCGGGACAGGAGACAGGCTGTCTCCCTCCCCCCATTCCAATCCACCTTTGCACCCGTGCCCCAGGGAGTTCCCCAGAACTCCTCCATCAGCCCCATCCTTTTTAACGTGTACCTCATACCGCTGATCACGTTAATTAAGTCTTTTAGGATAAAAACGATCAACTACGCTGATGACACGCAGCTCATTCTCTCCTGGGAAGGAGAAGATTTCATCCCTTTAACCACCTTCCACGACTGCCTAAGAGAGACGGCTGGGTGGCTCCACAGAAACTCCCTCCAATTAAACTCCTCCAAAACAGAGGTTCTGTTCTGCGCTGGCACCAATATACCCCGCCAGTTTCCGAGTCAATTCTGGCCTCCAGAGACAAGAGACAAACCTCAGCCAGTCTCCTCGGTCCGCAACTTGGGAGCCATGCTCAACAACAAGCTGAGTATGGAAACCCAGGTAGCAAAAACAGCGGGGATCTGCACAGCCCTGCTACGCTCCCTGCGAAAAATCATGCCACTTCTCCCTGCACAAGCCCGGGCGTTGATAGTCAGGTGTACGATTCTCAGTCGCCTTGACTATTGTAACGCCCTGCTCCTTGAGTCTCCAGTCACGCTGCTGGACCGACTTCAAAGAATTCAATCTGCCGCCGCCAAGCTGGCTCTTGGCTGGACGAGAAGGTCTTCGGCCACAGCAGCCCTGGCCGAGCTACATTGGCTACCTTTAAAGCAGCGTGTGGCTTTCAAGTCCCTCTGCATTGTCTTCAAGGCTCTGCACAGACTCGGGCCCAGACCCCTGCAAGCTTTGTTTCTGTGGTACACTCCTACCAGAGACTTACGATCATCCTCGGCCTGTCTGGTAAAGGTACCCAGATACAACAAAGCCAGAACCGGGGGCAGATCCTTCAGGGTCGCAGCGGCCAAATTATGGAACAGTCTGCCCATTGACATACACCAGATCTCACAACTTCTTCCATTTAGAAAACGCATCAAGACCTGGCTATTCCCCTAAATCTGCCCGCCTGCTAGTTACTCCGGTCTATCCTCAGTAGAGTATTCTCCAGCGCCAGGAAGCCTGCAAGGTATCAGTTGCGCTCTATAAATACTCAAAATAATAATAAAAATAAATAAGATTCATGCCCCATGAGTCGGCAGATGAAGGGTTTTTCATTCGGTGGTCTGTAAAAGAAAACCGCACCCTTCAGTAAGTCCCCGATCTCTGCGTAATTGATCTGTAGCCACCAAGACCAAAATTGTTAGAGACACTTGGTCAGAGTCTATTACTTACATACACCGCCCGAGTCCAATGCCTCATTCCTACCCTTGTGCCGCTCCGTGGGTTACTGCCATCACGCTGTTCACGGATATTTGAAACAAACAGAACGTGTTGTCATCTGGTCTGTCTCGTGTCAGCGAGGAACTAGACTGCTAACTCAAAATGGCTGCCTTGAATGGAACAGCCGGTGAGCGGGAGCTTGGTTCCCGGAAGCCTTTCTTCATCTCTATTGGCAAGGCTGAAAAAAATTGTTGTTGTCGTTTTGCATGCGCAAAAGGAAAAGTGATAGAATAATGTCCAGGACCCACTTATGAGAAAAGGAACTTGTTGAATGCAAAGAAAATCTCGCAAAATAAATAGATGCGACTGATTTACTTTCGAATTCTCGAGAGTTAAAAAATAATGCACACGCGAAAAATGAGGGATGGCTTTTGGTGGATGGAAACGCTGTTCTACATAAACCATCGGTTACTACAATAAAGGCAATAGTCTATTCATGTCGGCTATTGGCCTCATAGAGGGGGGGAGGGGTGGTGGGGGGGGTTGAAGGGGGGAGGACGGAGGGGAGAGGGAGGGGTTTGTTAGATCATTCACATTGTAGGCAAATGCGGGCAGTAAAGCAATAGCGGTTCATGGTGTTTGGTGTTACACAATGTTGTGATGCAGGAAGGGTATTGGGCACAGACAAATGAAGTCATTACAGAATCCAATTGTCAAACTTGGTCATAGTTGGCCCCATGGTATCTCATCGTTCAGACCATTCTTATTGGATTTAATTCGGAAAACCCATCTCTGTTCTTTTTCGTGGAGGTAGTTCTCATTATCCACCTGCTCTATGACAGTCCTCAGGTCTGTGGCCCTTCTCTAAAAAATGGTTGGTTAGTTTTGTGCTGTTTTTTTTGCATTTTATAGTGCTCTTATGTTCGCCTATTCTGATCTTCACAGCCCGGCTAGTCATGCCGACATATTCAAGTTTGCACGGACAGGTGATCTAATACACTACATTCAAACTGTTGCAGTTACTGAAGCCTCTCTGCTCCCATTTCGTTCCATTATTGAAAGTTAGTGTCTTGCTCTTTTTGGTTAGGCAACACACCTTGCATCCTCCACATGGGTAGTGTCCTTGTACAAAATTGGGATTCTTTGATAAGTTGATTCTTTCTGTCTTTGGTCTAGTATGCACCAGAATATCTTTGACACTTTGCGCTTTCTTGTGGGAAAAAATAGGTTTTGGTATCTCTAAGCCACCACTATTTAGAATCCTCCAATTTTTTGTGATGATTTTGGTCACCTGTTCTGAACTTGTATTATAAATGGTGACACAGATTGGTCTGCGTTCTTCCTCTTTGGGTGTCTTTTCTTCAAGGAGGCTTTCCCTGCAACTGTTTCTTGCCCTTTTGTAGGCCTGATCTATAATTTTGTTAGGGTACCTTCGAGTTTCCAATTTCTTTCGCAAGTCCTTTGACTGTTGTTTGAAATTGCCAATTTCTGTACAGTTTCTGCGGAGGCGCAGGAACTGGCCATATGGTAGATTATCTCGTAAATGTTTTGGGTGGAAGCTCTGATACATGAGCAAACAGTTTTTGGAAGTACTCTTGAAATGGGTTGTTGTCATCAATCTGCCATTTTTTGGAAAGATATTCAAATCTAGAAATACAAGATTGCTGTTGGAGGTGACGCTGGTGAATTTTAGAAATTCATCTTGGAAGTTCAACCAGGTTAGTAACTGTTTTGCGGTCCTTTCATCTCCATCCCAGATGATAAGGATATCATCGATGTATCTTTTCCAAACCCTGATGTTTGGTCTAAAAGGGTTTCTGTGGTGTAGTATTTTCGTGACCTCCAGTTGGTGCACATACAGACCAGCTATGCTGGGAGCAAATGTGCTCCCCATGCTGGTCCTGTGTTTCTGGAGATAAAGGGTGCCATTGTACTCGAAGAAGTTCTCTTTTAGCGCCAGAGAGCAGCACTCTGTGACCACATTACGTGGGGTTTGGTAGTCCCAATCGTCTTCAAATAATACGTCTTCGATTATCGCAAGAGTCTCATTGTGGGGCAGGCTAGTATAAAGGCTCTCTACATCGCAACTGATTAGAAGATGTGTGTTTGGGTCAAATGTCAATTCTTCAAGTAGGTTCAACACATCTTTCATGTCCTTGAGATAGGTAGATGTTCTTTGGACAATGGGTCTGAGGAATGCATCTGCAAACCTAGATACAGGTTCTAGTACCGACCCAATCCCTGAGACGATCGGTCGTCCTGGGGGGTTCTCCAAATTTTTATGGATCTTCGGTAGGGTATACAGTTATGGTGTTTTAGGTTTTTTCTGACACAGGAAATCTCCTTCTTTTTTGGTGATCCAGTTATGGGTCAATGCTTCCTCAATGGACAACACTCTTCCCACCGAACTTCTCACCTTCGAGAAAGCGGTTATGAAGGATCTTGATGAACTTAACCCACGAGACAGAAAAATCTTCCAGAATATCTCCAATGAAGAAAGACAAGCTCTGCGTGAACTGAGTAACAACACAAATATCGTAATAAAACCAGCAGATAAGGGGGGAGCCATTGTGATACAGAGCAAAGAACAATATGACAGGGAGTGCACCCGACTGTTACAAGACCAACGCAATTATGCGGTCTTCTGCAATTACCCCATCGAAAATATAACCATCAAGATCAAAACAATGGTGGAGGAAGCATTGACCCATAACTGGATCACCAAAAAAGAAGGAGATTTCCTGTGTCAGAAAAAACCTAAAACACCATACCTGTATACCCTACCGAAGAACCTACTTGAGGAATTGACATTTGACCCAAACACACAGCTTCTAATCAGTTGCGATGTAGAGAGCCTTTATACTAGCCTGCCCCACAATGAGACTCTTGCGATAATCGAAGACGTATTATTTGAAGACGATTGGGACTACCAAACCCCACGTAATGTGGTCACAGAGTGCTGCTCTCTGGCGCTAAAAGAGAACTTCTTCGAGTACAATGGCACCCTTTATCTCCAGAAACACGGGACCAGCATGGGGAGCACATTTGCCCCCAGCATAGCTGGTCTGTATGTGCACCAACTGGAGGTCACGAAAATACTACACCACAGAAACCCTTTTAGACCAAACATCAGGGTTTGGAAAAGATACATCGATGATATCCTTATCATCTGGGATGGAGATGAAAGAACCGCAAAACAGTTCCTAACCTGGTTGAACTTCCAAGATGAATTTCTAAAATTCACCAGCGTCACCTCCAACAGCAATCTTGTATTTCTAGATTTGAATATCTTTCCAAAAAATGGCAGATTGATGACAACAACCCATTTCAAGAGTACTTCCAAAAACTGTTTGCTCATGTATCAGAGCTTCCACCCAAAACATTTACGAGATAATCTACCATATGGCCAGTTCCTGCGCCTCCGCAGAAACTGTACAGAAATTGGCAATTTCAAACAACAGTCAAAGGACTTGCGAAAGAAATTGGAAACTCGAAGGTACCCTAACAAAATTATAGATCAGGCCTACAAAAGGGCAAGAAACAGTTGCAGGGAAAGCCTCCTTGAAGAAAAGACACCCAAAGAGGAAGAACGCAGACCAATCTGTGTCACCATTTATAATACAAGTTCAGAACAGGTGACCAAAATCATCACAAAAAATTGGAGGATTCTAAATAGTGGTGGCTTAGAGATACCAAAACCTATTTTTTCCCACAAGAAAGCGCAAAGTGTCAAAGATATTCTGGTGCATACTAGACCAAAGACAGAAAGAATCAACTTATCAAAGAATCCCAATTTTGTACAAGGACACTACCCATGTGGAGGATGCAAGGTGTGTTGCCTAACCAAAAAGAGCAAGACACTAACTTTCAATAATGGAACGAAATGGGAGCAGAGAGGCTTCAGTAACTGCAACAGTTTGAATGTAGTGTATTAGATCACCTGTCCGTGCAAACTTGAATATGTCGGCATGACTAGCCGGGCTGTGAAGATCAGAATAGGCGAACATAAGAGCACTATAAAATGCAAAAAAAACAGCACAAAACTAACTAACCATTTTTTAGAGAAGGGCCACAGACCTGAGGATATCTCTTGGACTGTCATAGAGCAGGTGGATAATGAGAACAACCTTCACGAAAAAGAACAGAGATGGGTTTTCCGAATTAAATCCAATAAGAATGGTCTGAACGATGAGATACCATGGGGCCAACTATGACCAAGTTTGACAATTGGATTCTGTAATGACTTCATTTGTCTGTGCCCAATACCCTTCCTGCATCACAACATTGTGTAACACCAAGCACCATGAACCTCTATTGCTTTACTGCCCGCATTTGCCCACAATGTGAATGATCTAACAAACCTCTCCCTCTCCCCTCCGTCCTCCCCCCTTCAAAACCCACACACCCCACATCCCCCCACCCCCCCCACCCGGTAGGGTATACAGGTATGGTGTTTTAGGTTTTTTCTGACACAGGAAATCTCCTTCTTTTTTGGTGATCCAGTTATGGGTCAATGCTTCCTCCACCATTGTTTTGATCTTGATGGTTATATTTTCGGTGGGGTCATTGCAGAGGACCGCATAATTGCGTTGGCCTTGTAACAGTCGGGTGCACTCCCTGTCATATTGTTCTTTGCTCTGTATCACAATGGCTCCCCCCTCATCTGCTGGTTTTATTACGATATTTGTGTTGTTACTCATTTCACGCAGAGCTTGTCTTTCTTCATTGGAGATATTCTGGAAGATTTTTCTGTCTCGTGGGTTAAGTTCATCAAGATCCTTCATAACCGCTTTCTCAAAGGTGAGAAGTTCGGTGGGAAGAGTGTTGACCATTGGGGTGAATGTAAAATTCGGTTTTAGTCCGGAGTCACCTTGTTCACTGATATCCTCTTTGTCTTTAAAGAAGACCTGGAGTTTTAGTCGTCTTATGAATTCTTGGACCTCTTTACAGAGATGGAATTTATCCATATTGGCAGTGGGGACGTATCCCAAGCCTTTCTCCAGTACTTTCCTTTGTGGTTCAGTCAATTCAGTGTTGGTCAGATTGACCACTAGACTCATTTCTGGGTCCTCAGTGCCCCCGTCATGCTTCTTGTCGACACCCTTGGGGTTTCTTCCTCTCCGGTGTTCCAATGTACAGTGGACCCCCTCAGGTTCCTCCCCTTGTTCCGTCCTTGGCGCAATCCAAAAAAAGGAGCCGGTTGGTCAAAGTAGCTGAAATCCTGCTGTTGGTATCCCCATTGCGGGAAAGATCCATGAGGATGTTGGAAAAGTGGTGGGCCGTATTGTTGTGGAGAGTACATCATAGGTTGTTGATATTTGTTCCAGCCTCTCATGCCACGGTAGTTGGGGCGGCGTAAATTTCTTCGCGGGCCCTGAAATCTTGGGCTTTTATTTCTGCTTGAGTTTGAGCTGTTAGATCCAGTATCTGATGATTCATCATCTGTGGTGTTGTCACGTGATGGTTTGTAGTCATCTTTGATGTAAGGATATATCCTCTCTTGTCCATCGACTGGTATCTTTTTTTAGTTTCTCATACTTGTTCTCTTTGAGAGTGATTTCGAATTCATTTAAGGTTTTGTTAAGTTCATCCAAGTATTTCTTCAGGTTGGCTGGTGATTCGTAGTTTTTGAGTCGTACTTCTCTTGTTTGTATCTCTACTTTGAGATCAGTTGCCAGTCTACTAGCTGTTTTTATTATGAGTACGATCCAGTCTTGTGTGCAGCGCCACGAGATTTGTGACCAGTCCATTTTGAAAGTCTTGTCGTCAAGGAATATAAATGGTTCATTACGAACTATTAGGCCAGCTGGAGCTGTGTTGACTTTTAAATATTTCGACATCAGTAGCCCATGGATTGCGGTTTTGATCTGGGTTCTTCTCAACTCTTCCAGTTCATCCCAGTCATTATGTCTTGTTGATGGACCTACTGTACTGAGTCCCTCGAAGGTACCCAGAGTAGACATCAGGTTGGAGATTTCGTCTTCGGTAAAGGCAAGGCCTAGGTCGGCCATTGTTAAAAGAGAGATGTATAGTTTCCCTGACTCTTCCCAGGATCAGATGGCGCGGAATGCAGAATCACGGAGTGGTCATCAGAGTGACTGATTCTGGTGGACTTCCACAGCTGCACGCTGCCAGTAATTCCAAAACAAAAGGGGAAGTGTAGAGGTAGGGATAGAATCACCCTCCTAAAAAATCTTGTATAAACAAAGAGATTCTATCAACGTGTAGTGGTTTTATTTATATTTTTATATATTTTTCAGTGGGACAGCTCTCTCTTAAACAGTGGAAAGATGAGAGCATTTATGTGCTTTTTAAAATACCCCTCACACACTAAAAAAATCCAGTAGTGTCATGCTTCATCATGGGGGTCTTCCCGTCCCTCTACGGGGCGGGGCGTGCTGCGACCAGCGGACTACGCAGGAGCACTGAATATTAGTGACAAAGGCTATGTGTTGGTGCAGAAAGTGTCAGTGAAGTGTAGGAACCTAACTAGTGAAAGTGAGAAAAATGAAAAAGGTTTAAAAATTCCCTGGCTAGTAGAAAAAAATATTTATTCATATCTCTGGCTGGGAATATTAAGAACGGGGGTTTTGAGGTAGAGCAGTTAGCTAGCTACCTGGTCAACATGATTCGTGGGCAGTCCCCTACTGCCTACTCATCAGGACCTTCTAATGGTCCCTACTGGGAAACGCTCGGTTGTAAATATGTAAGCCTATTGTCCTACAAACTAGCAGCAAAAATAAGCTGCCAGTTTGGACTAAGGGGCATGAGCTGGCCCCAATGAGAACTTAATAGTTATCTCATAATTAAGTCAAAAATATTGACCTATTGCGGTCTCTGTAAAAAAAGAATGGAAAAAAGAAAAGCACAATAAATCACTGTGTGTTCCGGATAATTATATCCATAATTTCATATTCAGAGAAAACCATATGTTTGCAGAGTTACACATAGGAAGCACGCACTACAGGCTTCATATGTGAGGGAATGGAGTGATCTCACTCCTTTGATTCATCATGTCGTTAGCTTCATTGATATGAAGACTATGTCAACTCCAAATCCACACACACACGTCACTCAATGCAAGCAGGTAGCATCTTTAAAAAGGAAGAGTCCAGAGTAACCGAATACCCTCTCAGTTAAAAAATATATATATATATACACATGTACATCGATGTAGCTGCGTTAGTTTATCCCTGTCCAAAGAAAGGATGTTAATACATACTCATTAGACACAAGATTCATGCCCCATGAGTCGGCAGACGAAGGGTTTTTCATTTGGTGGTCTGTAAAAGAAAACCGCACCCTTCAGTAAGTCCCCGATCTCTGCGTAATTGATCTGTAGCCACCAAGACCAAAATTGTTGGAGACTCTTGGTCAGAGTCTATTACTTACATACACCGCCCGAGTCCAATGCCTCATTCCTACCCTTGTGCCGCTCCGTGGGTTACTGCCATCACGCTGTTCACGGATATTTGAAACAAACAGAACGTGTTGTCATCTGGTCTGTCTCGTGTCAGCAAGGAACTAGACCGCTAACTCAAAATGGCCGGGGGTGTCGACAAGAAGCATGACGGGCGCACTGAGGACCCAGAAATGAGTCCAGTGGTCAATCTGACCAACACTGAATTGACTGAACCACAAAGGAAAGTACTGGAGAAAGGCTTGGGATACGTCCCCACTGCCAATATGGATAAATTCCATCTCTGTAAAGAGGTCCAAGAATTCATAAGATGACTAAAACTCCAGGTCTTCTTTAAAGACAAAGAGGATATCAGTGAACAAGGTGAAACCGGACTAAAACCGAAATCTACATTTACCCCAATGGTCAACACTCTTGCCACCGAACTTCTCACCTTCGAGAAAGCGGTTATGAAGGATCTTGATGAACTTAACCCACGAGACAGAAAAATCTTCCAGAATATCTCCAATGAAGAAAGACAAGCTCTGCGTGAACTGAGTAACAACACAAATATCGTAATAAAACCAGCAGATAAGGGGGGAGCCATCGTGATACAGAGCAAAGAACAATATGACAGGGAGTGCACCCGACTGTTACAAGACCAATGCAATTATGCGGTCCTCTGCAATGACCCCACCGAACATATAACCATCAAGATCAAAACAATGGTGGAGGAAGCATTGACCCATAACTGGATCACCAAAAAAGAAGGCGATTTCCTGTGTCAGAAAAAACCTAAAACACCATACCTGTATACCCTACCGAAGATCCATAAAAATTTGGAGAACCCCCCTGGACGACCGATCGTCTCAGGGATTGGGTCGCTACTAGAACCTGTATCTAGGTTTGCAGATGCATTCCTCAGACCCATTGTCCAAAGAACATCTACCTATCTCAAGGACACGAAGGATGTCTTGAACCTACTTGAAGAATTGACATTTGACCCAAACACACAGCTTCTAATCAGTTGCGATGTAGAGAGCCTTTATACTAGCCTGCCCCACAATGAGACTCTTGCGATAATCGAAGACGTATTATTTGAAGACGATTGAGACTACCAAACCCCACGTAATGTGGTCACAGAGTGCTGCTCTCTGGTGCTAAAAGAGAACTTATTCGAGTACAATGGCACCCTTTATCTCCAGAAACACAGGACCAGCATGGGGAGCACATTTGCTCCCAGCATAGCTGGTCTGTATGTGCACCAACTGGAGGTCACGAAAATACTACACCACAGAAACCCTTTTAGACCAAACATCAGGGTTTGGAAAAGATACATTGATGATATCCTTATCATCTGGGATGGAGATGAAAGGACCGCAAAACAGTTCCTAACCTGGTTGAACTTCAAAGATGAATTTCTAAAATTCACCAGCGTCACCTCCAACAGCAATCTTGTATTTTTAGATTTGAATATCTTTCCAAAAAATGGCAGACTGATGACAACAATCCATTTCAAGAGTACTTCCAAAAACTGTTTGCTCATGTATCAGAGCTTCCACCCAAAACATTTACGAGATAATCTACCATATGGCCAGTTCCTGCGCCTCCGCAGAAACTGTACAGAAATTGGCAATTTCAAACAACAGTCAAAGGACTTGCGAAAGAAATTGGAAACTCGAAGGTACCCGAACAAAATTATAGATCAGGCCTACAAAAGGGCAAGAAACAGTTCCAGGGAAAGCCTCCTTGAAGAAAAGACACCCAAAGAGGAAGAACGCAGACCCATCTGTGTCACCAGGTATAATACAAGTTCAGATCAGGTGACCAAAATCATCACAAAAAATTGGAGGATTCTAAATAGTGGTGGCTTAGAGATACCAAAACCTATTTTTTCCCACAAGAAAGCGCAAAGTGTCAAAGATATTCTGGTGCATACTAGAACAAAGACAGAAAGAATCAACTTATCAAAAAATCCCAATTTTGTACAAGGACACTACCCATGTGGAGGATGCAAGGTGTGTTGCCTAACCAAAAAGAGCAAGACGCTAACTTTCAATAATGGAATGAAATGGGAGGGGAGAGGCTTCAGTAACTGCAACAGTTTGAATGTAGTGTATTTGATCACCTGTCCGTGCAAACTTGAATATGTCGGCATGACTAGCCGGGCTGTGAAGATCAGAATAGGCGAACAGAAGAGCACTATAAAATGCAAAAAAAACAGCACAAAACTAACCAACCATTTTTTAGAGAAGGGCCACAGACCTGAGGATATCTCTTGGACTGTCATAGAGCAGGTGGATAATGAGAACTACCTCCACGAAAAAGAACAGAGATGGGTTTTCCGAATTAAATCCAATAAGAATGGTCTGAACGATGAGATACCATGGGGCCAACTATGACCAAGTTTGACAATTGGATTCTGTAATGACTTCATTTGTCTGTGCCCAATACCCTTCCTGCATCACAACATTGTGTAACACCAAGCACCATGAACCGCTATTGCTTTACTGCCCGCATTTGCCCACAATGTGAATGATCTAACAAACCCCTCCCTCTCCCCTCCGTCCTCCCCCCTTCAAAACCCACCCCCCCCATTCCCCCCCTCCACCCGGTAGGGTATACAGGTATGGTGTTTTAGGTTTTTTCTGACACAGGAAATCTCCTTCTTTTTTGGTGATCCAGTCATGGGTCAATGCTTCCTCCCCCATTGTTTTGATCTTGATGGTTATATTTTCGGTGGGGTCATTGCAGAGGACCGCATAATTGCGTTGGCCTTGTAACAGTCGGGTACACTCCCTGTCAAATTGTTCTTTGCTCTGTATCACAATGGCTCCCCCCTTATCTGCTGGTTTTATTACGATATTTGTGTTGTTACTCAGTTCACGCAGAGCTTGTCTTTCTTCATTGGAGATATTCTGGAAGATTTTTCTGTCTCGTGGGTTAAGTTCATCAAGATCCTTCATAACCGCTTTCTCGAAGGTGAGAAGTTCGGTGGGAAGAGTGTTGACCATTGGGGTAAATGTAGATTTCGGTTTTAGTCCGGTGTCACCTTGTTCACTGATATCCTCTTTGTCTTTAAAGAAGTCCTGGAGTTTTAGTCGTCTTATGAATTCTTGGACCTCTTTACAGAGATGGAATTTATCCATATTGGCAGTGGGGACGTATCCCAAGCCTTTCTCCAGTACTTTCCTTTGTGGTTCAGTCAATTCAGTGTTGGTCAGATTGACCACTAGACTCATTTCTGGGTCCTCAGTGCCCCCGTCATGCTTCTTGTCGACACCCTTGGGGTTTCTTCCTCTCCGGTGTTCCAATGTACAGTGGACCCCTCCGGTTCCTCCCCTTGTTCCGTCCTTGGCGCGATCCTAAAAAAGGAGCCGGTTGGTCAAAGTAGCTGAAATCCTGCTGTTGGTATCCCCATTGCGGGAAAGATCCATGAGGATGTTGGAAAAGTGGTGGGCCGTATTGTTGTGGAGGGTACATCATAGGTTGTTGATATTTGTTCCAGCCTCTCATGCCACGGTAGTTGGGGCGGCGGAAATTTCATCGCGGGCCCTGAAATCTTGGGCTTTTATTTCTGCTCGAGTTTGAGCTGTTAGATCCAGTATCTGATGATTCATCATCTGTGGTGTTGTCACGTGATGGTTTGTAGTCATCTTTGATGTAAGGATATATCCTCTCTTTTGTCCATCGACTGGTATCTTTTTTTAGTTTCTCATACTTGTTCTCTTTGAGAGTGATTTCGAATTCATTTAAGGTTTTGTTAAGTTCATTCAAGTATTTCTTCAGGTTGGCTGGTGATTCGTAGTTTTTGATTCGTACTTCTCTTGTTTGTATCTCTACTTTGAGATCAGTTGCCAGTCTACTAGCTGTTTTTATTATGAGTATGATCCAGTCTCGTGTGCAGCGCCACGAGATTTGTGACCAGTCTATTTTGAAAGTCTTGTCGTCAAGGAATATAAATGGTTCATTACGAACTATTAGGCCAGCTGGAGCTGTGTTGACTTTTAAATATTCCGACATCAGTAGCCCTTGGATTGCGGTTTAGATCTGGGTTCTTCTCAACTCTTCCAGTTCATCCCAGTCATTATGTCTTGTTGATGGACCTACTGTACTGAGTCCCTCGAAGGTACCCAGAGTAGACATCAGGTTGGAGATTTCTTCTTCGGTAAAGGCAAGGCCTAGGTCGGCCATTGTTAAAAGAGAGAAGTATAGGTTCCCTGACTCTTCCCAGGATCAGATGCCGCGGAATGCAGAATCACGGAGTGGTCATCAGAGTGACTGATTCTGGTGGACTTCCACAGCTGCACGCTGCCAGTAATTCCAAAACAAAAGGGGAACTGTAGAGGTAGGGATAGAATCACCCTCCTAAAAAATCTTGTATAAACAAAGAGATTCTATCAACGTGTAGTGGTTTTATTTATATTTTTATATATTTTTCAGTGGGACAGCTCTCTCTTAAACAGTGGAAAGATGAGACCATTTATGTGCTTTTTAAAATACCCCTCACACACTAAAAAAATCCAGTAGTGTCATGCTTCATCATGGGGGTCTTCCCGTCCCTCTACGGGGCGGGGCGTGCTGCGACCAGCGGACTACGAGGGAGCACTGAATATTAGTGACAAAGGCTATGTGTTGGTGCAGAAAGTGTCAGTGAAGTGTAGGGACCTAACTGGTGAAAGTGAGAAAAATGAAAAAGGTTTAAAAATTCCCTGGCTAGTAGAAAAAAATTATTTATTCATATCTCTGGCTGGGAATATTAAGAACGGGGCTTTTGAGGTAGAGCAGTTAGCTAGCTACCTGGTCAACATGTTTCGTGGGCAGTCCCCTACTGCCTACTCATCAGGACCTTCTAATGGTCCCTACTGGGAAACGCTCGGTTGTAAATATGTAAGCCTATTGTCCTACAAACTAGCAGCAAAAATAAGCTGCCGGTTTGGACTAAGGGGCATGAGCTGGCCCCAATGAGAACTTAATAGTTATCTCATAATTAAGGCAAAAATATTGACCTATTGCGGTGTCTGTAAAAAAAGAATGGAAAAAAGAAAAGCACAATAAATCACTGTGTGTTCCGGATAATTATATCCATAATTTCATATTCAGAGAAAACCATATGTTTGCAGAGTTACACATAGGAAGCACGCACTACAGGCTTCATATGTGAGGGAATGAAGTGATCTCACTCCTCTGATTCATCATGTCGTTAGCTTCATTGATATGAAGACTATGTCAACTCCAAATCCACACACACACGTCACTCAATGCAAGCAGGTAGCATCTTTAAAAAGGAAGAGTCCAGAGTAACCGAATACCCTCTCAGTTAAAAAATATATATATATATACATGTACATCGATGTAGCTGCGTTAGTTTATCCCTGTCCAAAGTAAAGATGTTAATACATACTCATTAGACACAAGATTCATGCCCCATGAGTCGGCAGACGAAGGGTTTTTCATTCGGTGGTCTGTAAAAGAAAACCGCACCCTTCAGTAAGTCCCCGATCTCTGCGTAATTGATCTGTAGCCACCAAGACCAAAATTCTTGGAGACTCTTGGTCAGAGACTATTACTTACATACACCGCCCGAGTCCAATGCCTCATTCCTACCCTTGTGCCGCTCCGTGGGTTACTGCCATCACGCTGTTCACGGATATTTGAAACAAACAGAACGTGTTGTCATCTGGTCTGTCTCGTGTCAGCGAGGAACTAGACCGCTAACTCAAAATGGCCGGGGGTGTCGACAAGAAGCATGACGGGCGCACTGAGGACCCAGAAATGAGTCTAGTGGTCAATCTGACCAACACTGAATTGACTGAACCACAAAGGAAAGTACTGGAGAAAGGCTTGGGATACGTCCCCACTGCCAATATGGATAAATTCCATCTCTGTAAAGAGGTCCAAGAATTCATAAGACGACTAAAACTCCAGGTCTTCTTTAAAGACAAAGAGGATATCAGTGAACAAGGTGACACCGGACTAAAACCGAAATCTACATTACCCCAACGGTCAACACTCTTCCCACCGAACTTCTCACCTTCGAGAAAGTGGTTATGAAGGATCTTGATGAACTTAACCCACGAGACAGAAAAATCTTCCAGAATATCTCCAATGAAGAAAGACAAGCTCTGCGTGAACTGAGTAACAACACAAATATCGTAATAAAACCAGCAGATAAGGGGGGAGCCATTGTGATACAGAGCAAAGAACAATATGACAGGGAGTGCACCCGACTGTTACAAGACCAACGCAATTATGCGGTCCTCTGCAATGACCCCACCGAACATATAACCATCAAGATCAAAACAATGGTGGAGGAAGCATTGACCCATAACTGGATCACCAAAAAAGAAGGAGATTTCCTGTGGCAGAAAAAACCTAAAACACCATACCTGTATACCCTACCGAAGATCCATAAAAATTTGGAGAACCCCCCAGGACGACCGATCGTCTCAGGGATTGGGTCGGTACTAGAACCTGTATCTAGGTTTGCAGATGCATTCCTCAGACCCATTGTCCAAAGAACATCTACCTATCTCAAGGACACGAAGGATGTGTTGAACCTACTTGAAGAATTGACATTTGACCCAAACACACAGCTTCTAATCAGTTGCGATGTAGAGAGCCTTTATACTAGCCTGCCCCACAATGAGACTCGAAGACGTATTATTTGAAGACGATTGGGACTACCAAACCCCACGTAATGTGGTCACAGAGTGCTGCTCTCTGGCGCTAAAAGAGAACTTATTCGAGTACAATGGCACCCTTTATCTCCAGAAACACGGGACCAGCATGGGGAGCACATTTGCTCCCAGCATAGCTGGTCTGTATGTGCACCAACTGGAGGTCACGAAAATACTACACCACAGAAACCCTTTTGGACCAAACATCAGGGTTTGGAAAAGATACATCGATGATATCCTTATCATCTGGGATGGAGATGAAAGGACCGCAAAACAGTTCCTAACCTGGTTGAACTTCCAAGATGAATTTCTAAAATTCACCAGCGTCACCTCCAACAGCAATCTTGTATTTCTAGATTTGAATATCTTTCCAAAAAATGGCAGACTGATGACAACAACCCATTTCAAGAGTACTTCCAAAAACTGTTTGCTCATGTATCAGAGCTTCCATCCAAAACATTTACGAGATAATCTACCATATGGCCAGTTCTTGCGCCTCCGCAGAAACTGTACAGAAATTGGCAATTTCAAACAACAGTCAAAGGACTTGCGAAAGACATTGGAAACTCGAAGGTACCCCAACAAAATTATAGATCAGGCCTACAAAAGGGCAAGAAACAGTTGCAGGGAAAGCCTCCTTGAAGAAAAGACACCCAAAGAGGAAGAACGCAGACCCATCAGTGTCACCACGTATAATACAAGTTCAGATCAGGTGACCAAAATCATCACAAAAAATTGGAGGATTCTAAATAGTGGTGGCTTAGAGATACCAAAACCTATTTTTTCCCACAAGAAAGCGCAAAGTGTCAAAGATATTCTGGTGCATACTAGACCAAAGACAGAAAGAATCAACTTATCAAAAAATCCCAATTTTGTACAAGGACACTACCCATGTGGAGGATGCAAGGTGTGTTGCCTAACCAAAAAGAGCAAGACACTAACTTTCAATAATGGAACGAAATGGGAGCAGAGAGGCTTCAGTAACTGCAACAGTTTGAATGTAGTGTATTTGATCACCTGTCCGTGCAAACTTGAATATGTCGGCATGACTAGCCGGGCTGTGAAGATCAGAATAGGCGAACATAAGAGCACTATAAAATGCAAAAAAAACAGCACAAAACTAACCAACCATTTTTTAGAGAAGGGCCACAGACCTGAGGATATCTCTTGGACTGTCATAGAGCAGGTGGATAATGAGAACTACCTCCACGAAAAAGAACAGAGATGGGTTTTCCGAATTAAATCCAATAAGAATGGTCTGAACGATGAGATACCATGGGGCCAACTATGACCAAGTTTGACAATTGGATTCTGTAATGACTTCATTTGTCTGTGCCCAATACCCTTCCTGCATCACAACATTGTGTAACACCAAGCACCATGAACCGCTATTGCTTTACTGCCCGCATTTGCCCACAATGTGAATGATCTAACAAACCCCTCCCTCTCCCCTCCGTCCTCCCCCCTTCAAAACCCACACACCCCCCACCCCCCCCAACCCCCCCCACCCCACTCCCTCTATGAGGCCAATTGCCGACACAAATAGACTATTGCCTTTTATGTAGTAACCGATGGTTTATGTAGAACAGCGTTTCCATCCACCAAAAGCCATCCTTCATTTTTCGCGTGTGCATTATTTTTTAACTCTCGAGAATTCGAAAGTAAATCAGTCGCATCTATTTATTTTGCGAGATTTTCTTTGCATTCAACAAGTTCCTTTTCTCATAAGTGGGTCCTGGACATTACTCTATCACTTTTCCTTTTGCGCATTGAAAACGACCACAACAATTTTTTTCAGCCTTGCCAATTGAGATGAAGAAAGACTTCCGGGAACCAAGCTCCCGCTCGCCGGCTGTTCCATTCAAGGCGGCCATTTTGAGTTAGCGGTCTAGTTCCTCGCTGACACGAGACAGACCAGATGACAACACGTTCTGTTTGTTTCAAATATCCGTGAACAGCGTGATGGCAGTAACCCACGGAGCGGCACAAGGGTAGGAATGAGGCATTGGACTCGGGCGGTGTATGTAAGTAATAGACTCTGAACAAGAGTCTCTAACAATTTTGGTCTTGGTGGCTACAGATCAATTACGCAGAGATCGGGGACTTACTGAAGGGTGCGGTTTTCTTTTACGGACCACCGAATGAAAAACACTTCGTCTGCCGACTCATGGGGCATGAATCTTGTGTCTAATGAGTATGTATTAACATCTTTACTTTGGACAGGGATAAACTAACGCAGCTACATCGATGTAAATGTATATATATATATTTTTTTTTTAACTGAGAGGGTATTCGGTTACTCTGGACTCTTCCTTTTTAAAGATGCTACCTGCTTGCATTGATTGACGTGTGTGTGTGAATTTGGAGTTGACATAGTCTTCATATCAATGAAGCTAACGACATGATGAATCAGAGGAGTGAGATCACTCCATTCCCTCACATATGAAGCCTGTAGTGTGTGCTTCCTATGTGTATTTCTGCAAACATATGGTTTTCTCTGAATATGAAATTATGGATATAATTATCCGGAACACACAGTGATTTATTGTGCTTTTCTTTTTTCCATTCTTTTTTTACAGAGACCGCAATAGGTCAATATTTTTGACTTAATTATGAGATAACTATTAAGTGCTCATTGGGGCCAGCTCAGGCCCCTTAGTCCAAACTGGCAGCTTATTTTTGCTGCTAGTTTGTAGGACAATAGGCTTACATATTTACAACCGAGCGTTTCCCAGTAGGGACCATTAGAAGGTCCTGATGAGTAGGCAGTAGGGGACTGCCCACGAAACATGTTGACCAGGTAGCTAGCTAACTGCTCTAGCTGAAAACCCCCGTTCTTAATATTCCCAGCCAGAGACATGAATAAATAATTTTTTTCTACTAGCCAGGGAATTTTTAAACCTTTTTCATTTTTCTCACTTTCACTAGTTAGGTCCCTACACTTCACTGACACTTTCTGCACCAACACATAGCCTTTGTCACTAATATTCAGTGCTCCCGCGTAGTCCGCTGGTCGCAGCACGCCCCGCCCCGTAGAGGGACGGGAAGACCCCCATGATGAAGCATGACACTACTGGATTTTTTTAGTGTGTGAGGGGTATTTTAAAAAGCACATAAATGCTCTCATCTTTCCACTGTTTATGAGAGAGCTGTCCCACTAAAAAATATATAAAAATATAAATAAAACCACTACACGTTGATAGAATCTCTTTGTTTATACAAGATTTTTTAGGAGGGTGATTCTATCACTACCTCTACACTTCCCCTTTTGTTTTGGAATTACTGGCAGCGTGCAGCTGTGGAAGTCCACCAGAATCAGTCACTCTGATGACCACTCCGTGATTCTGCATTCCGCGGCATCTGATCCTGGGAAGAGTCAGGGAACCTATACATCTCTCTTTTAACAATGGCCGACCTAGGCCTTGCCTTTACCGAAGACGAAATCTCCAACCTGATGTCTACTCTGGGTACCTTCGAGGGACTCAGTACAGTAGGTCCATCAACAAGACATAATGACTGGGATGAACTGGAAGAGTTGAGAAGGACCCAGATCAAAACCGCAATCCATGGGCTACTGATGTCGGAATATTTAAAAGTCAACACAGCTCCAGCTGGCCTAATAGTTCGTAATGAACCATTTATATTCCTTGACGACAAGACTTTCAAAATAGACTGGTCACAAATCTTGTGGCGCTGCACACGAGACTGGATCGTACTCATAATAAAAACAGCTAGTAGACTGGCAACTGATCTCAAAGTAGAGATACAAACAATAGAAGCACGACTCAAAAACTACGAATCACCAGCCAACCTGAAGAAATACTTGGCTGAACTTAACAAAACCTTAAATTAATTCGAAATCACTCTCAAAGAGAACAAGTACGAGAAACTAAAAAAAGATACCAGTTGATGGACAAAAGAGAGGATATATCCTTACATCAAAGATGACTACAAACCATCACGTGACAACACCACAGATGATGAATCATCAGATACTGGATCTAACAGCTCAAACTCGAGCAGAAATAAAAGCCCAAGATTTCAGGGCCCGCGATGAAATTTCCGCCGCCCCAACTACCGTGGCATGAGAGGCTGGAACAAATATCAACAACCTATGATGTACCCTCCACAACAATACGGCCCACCACTTTTCCAACATCCTCATGGATCTTTCCCGCAATGGGGATACAACAGCAGGATTTCAGCTACTTTGACCAACCGGCTCCTTTTTTAGGATCGCGCCAAGGACGGAACAAGGGGAGGAACCGGAGGGGGTCCACTGTACATTGGAACACCGGAGAGGAAGAAACCCCAAGGGTGTCGACAAGAAGCATTACGGGCGCACTGAGGACCCAGAAATGAGTCTAGTGGTCAATCTGACCAACACTGAATTGACTGACCCACAAAGGAAAATACTGGAGAAAGGCTTGGGATACGTCCCCACTGCCAATATGGATAAATTCCATCTCTGTAAAGAGGTCCAAGAATTCATAAGACGACTAAAACTCCAGGTCTTCTTTAAAGACAAAGAGGATATCAGTGAACAAGGTGACACCGGACTAAAACCGAAATCTACATTTACCCCAATGGACAACACTCTTCCCACCGAACTTCTCACCTTCGAGAAAGCGGTTATGAAGGATCTTGATGAACTTAACCCATGAGACAGAAAAATCTTCCAGAATATCTCCAATGAAGAAAGACAAGCTCTGCGTGAACTGAGTAACAACACAAATATCGTAATAAAACCAGCAGATAAGGGGGGAGCCATCGTCATACAGAGCAAAGAACAATATGACAGGGAGTGCACCCGACTGTTACAAGGCCAACGCAATTATGCGGTCCTCTGCAATGACCCCACCGAAAATATAACCATCAAGATCAAAACAATGGTGGAGGAAGCATTGACCCATAACTGGATCACCAAAAAAGAAGGAGATTTCCTGTGTCAGAAAAAACCTAAAACACCATACCTGTATACCCTACCGAAGATCCATAAAAATTTGGAGAACCCCCCAGGACGACCGATCGTCTCAGGGATTGGGTCAGTACTAGAACCTGTATCTAGGTTTGCAGATGCATTCCTCAGACCCATTGTCCAAAGAACATCTACCTATCTCAAGGACATGAAGGATGTGTTGAACCTACTTGAAGAATTGACATTTGACCCAAACACACAGCTTCTAATCAGTTGCGATGTAGAGAGCCTTTATACTAGCCTGCCCCACAATGAGACTCTTGCGATAATCGAAGACGTATTACTTGAAGACGATTGGGACTACCAAACCCCACGTAATGTGTTCACAGAGTGCTGCTCTCTGGCACTAAAAGACAACTTCTTCGAGTACAATGGCACCCTTTATCTCCAGAAACACGGGACCAGCATGGGGAGCACATTTGCTCCCAGCATAGCTGGTCTGTATGTGCACCAACTGGAGGTCACGAAAATACTACACCACAGAAACCCTTTTAGACCAAACATCAGGGTTTGGAAAAGATACATCGATGATATCCTTATCATCTGGGATGGAGATGAAAGGACCGCAAAACAGTTCCTAACCTGGTTGAACTTCCAAGATGAATTTCTAAAATTCACCAGCGTCACCTCCAACAGCAATCTTGTATTTCTAGATTTGAATATCTTTCCAAAAAATGGCAGACTGATGACAACAACCCATTTCAAGAGTACTTCCAAAAACTGTTTGCTCATGTATCAGAGCTTCCACCCAAAACATTTACGAGATAATCTACCATATGGCCAGTTCCTGCGCCTCCGCAGAAACTGTACAGAAATTGGCAATTTCAAACAACAGTCAAAGGACTTGCGAAAGAAATTGGAAACTCGAAGGTACCCTAACAAAATTATAGATCAGGCCTACAAAAGGGCAAGAAACAGTTGCAAGGAAAGCCTCCTTGAAGAAAAGACACCCAAAGAGGAAGAACGCAGACCCATCTGTGTCACCACGTATAATACAAGTTCAGATCAGGTGACCAAAATCATCACAAAAAATTGGAGGATTCTAAATAGTGGTGGCTTAGAGATACCAAAACCTATTTTTTCCCATAAGAAAGCGCAAAGTGTCAAAGATATTCTGGTGCATACTAGACCAAAGACAGAAAGAATCAACTTATCAAAAAATCCCAATTTTGTACAAGGACACTACCCATGTGGAGGATGCAAGGTGTGTTGCCTAACCAAAAAGAGCAAGACACTAACTTTCAATAATTGAACGAAATGGGAGCAGAGAGGCTTCAGTAACTGCAACAGTTTGAATGTAGTGTATTTGATCACCTGTCCGTGCAAACTTGAATATGTCGGCATGACTAGCCGGGCTGTGAAGATCAGAATAGGCGAACATAAGAGCACTATAAAATGCAAAAAAAACAGCACAAAACTAACCAACCATTTTTTAGAGAAGGGCCACAGACCTGAGGATATCTCTTGGACTGTCATAGAGCAGGTGGATAATGAGAACTACCTCCACGAAAAAGAACAGAGATGGGTTTTCCGAATTAAATCCAATAAGAATGGTCTGAACGATGAGATACCATGGGGCCAACTATGACCAAGTTTGACAATTGGATTCTGTAATGACTTCATTTGTCTGTGCCCAATACCCTTCCTGCATCACAACATTGTGTAACACCAAGCACCATGAACCGCTATTGCTTTACTGCCCGCATTTGCCCACAATGTGAATGATCTAACAAACCCCTCCCTCTCCCCTCCGTCCTCCCCCCTTCAAAACCCATACACCCCCCACCCCCCCCCCAACCCCCCCCACCCCACTCCCTCTATGAGGCCAATAGCCGACACAAATAGACTATTGCCTTTTATGTAGTAACCGATGGTTTATGTAGAACAGCGTTTCCATCCACCAAAAGCCATCCTTCATTTTCGCGTGTGCATTATTTTTTAACTCTCGAGAATTCGAAAGTAAATCAGTCGCATCTATTTATTTTGCGAGATTTTCTTTGCATTCAACAAGTTCCTTTTCTCATAAGTGGGTCCTGGACATTACTCTATCACTTTTCCTTTTGCGCATTGAAAACGACCACAACAATTTTTTTCAGCCTTGCCAATTGAGATGAAGAAAGACTTCCGGGAACCAAGCTCCCGCTCGCCGGCTGTTCCATTCAAGGCGGCCATTTTGAGTTAGCGGTCTAGTTCCTCGCTGACACGAGACAGACCAGATGACAACACGTTCTGTTTGTTTCAAATATCCGTGAACAGCGTGATGGCAGTAACCCACGGAGCGGCACAAGGGTAGGAATGAGGCATTGGACTCGGGCGGTGTATGTAAGTAATAGACTCTGACCAAGAGTCTCTAACAATTTTGGTCTTGGTGGCTACAGATCAATTACGCAGAGATCGGGGACTTACTGAAGGGTGCGGTTTTCTTTTACAGACCACCGAATGAAAAACACTTCGTCTGCCGACTCATGGGGCATGAATCTTGTGTCTAATGAGTATGTATTAACATCTTTACTTTGGACAGGGATAAACTAACGCAGCTACATCGATGTAAATGTATATATATATTTTTTTTTAACTGAGAGGGTATTCGGTTACTCTGGACCCTTCCTTTTTAAAGATGCTACCTGCTTGCATTGATTGACGTGTGTGTGTGAATTTGGAGTTGACATAGTCTTCATATCAATGAAGCTAACGACATGATGAATCAGAGGAGTGAGATCACTCCATTCCCTCACATATGAAGCCTGTAGTGCGTGCTTCCTATGTGTATTTCTGCAAACATATGGTTTTCTCTGAATATGAAATTATGGATATAATTATCCGGAACACACAGTGATTTATTGTGCTTTTCTTTTTTCCATTCTTTTTTTACAGAGACCGCAATAGGTCAATATTTTTGACTTAATTATGAGATAACTATTAAGTTCTCATTGGGGCCAGCTCATGCCCCTTAGTCCAAACTGGCAGCTTATTTTTGCTGCTAGTTTGTAGGACAATAGGCTTACATATTTACAACCGAGCGTTTCCCAGTAGGGACCATTAGAAGGTCCTGATGAGTAGGCAGTAGGGGACTGCCCACGAAACATGTTGACCAGGTAGCTAGCTAACTGCTCTACCTCAAAACCCCCGTTCTTAATATTCCCAGCCAGAGATATGAATAAATAATTTTTTTCTACTAGCCAGGGAATTTGTAAACCTTTTTCTTTTTTCTCACTTTCACTAGTTAGGTTTCTACACTTCACTGACACTTTCTGCACCAACACATAGCCTTTGTCACTAATATTCAGTGCTCCCGCGTAGTCCGCTGGTCGCAGCACGCCCCGCCCCGTAGAGGGACGGGAAGACCCCATGATGAAGCATGACACTACTGGATTTTTTTAGTGTGTGAGGGGTATTTTAAAAAGCACATAAATGCTCTCATCTTTCCACTGTTTAAGAGAGAGCTGTCCCACTGAAAAATATATAAAAATATAAATAAAACCACTACATGTTAATAGAATCTCTTTGTTTATACAAACCGTTTGAAATGCCAAGTCAAAGTGGCAGTAAACTGCACATACTGGCACTGCAGTGGAAGGCCTAAGACAGGTTTGAAAGGCTACTTCTGTGAGTGGCACAAAAGTGCTGAAGCCCACTAGTAGCATTTGAAATGCATTCCCTGTGTATATTGTATGCCACTTTACAAGGCATTTACCAGTACAACAAATATGCCAATCACGTATACACCAATGTCACCATGTTTAGGAGAGAAGCACATGCGCTTTAGCACTGGTTAGCAGTGGTAAAGTGCTCAGAGTCCTAAGGCCCACAAAAATAATCCACAAAAATGAGGTCAAAATTGGGGTAATGACCACCCTAAGGATGGCAGGTCTAACACTCTTGTTACCTTGTGTCTGCTTCGATTTATACCACGTATTGTTTCCATCTGTGTGAGCGAGATCTTTTTTTTCTGATGTGGGACCATTTTTGTCTTTTTAATTTAGACATGCTCCTCAGAGGAGCCTAGAGTTCTTTCCTCCAGCTGTAGTTGTGGATTCAGCCCCACCAGGCATTTTTCATCTACCCATCCCACACCACCTCTGGTGACCTTATTAATTTTTTTTTTGAAGGTTTTATATAGCGCGGACAAGACCGTTGAAGGTATCACAGCGCTTTACAGGGCAGATGTAAGAAACAAATTCCAAACATCGAAAAATATGTGATACTAATACATAGTGATCGATAATACAACTAGCGAATAAAATATACTGATATGTGAGTAGATCAGGTAAATTTGGCCATGAGAATCAATATGGCTACTCTTTTGAAGGAAGCAGTGGAAGGGTTCAGTCTTATTTCTGGGGGCAAAGCATTCCAGATTCTAGGGGACATTCCTGAGAAGGTCCGGTTGTAAGTTTTCTTTTCGGCAAATCGTTGCAGTTTCAGAAGAAGATTACTGGAGCTCGTGGATGATCTATTGCCACAAGGGAGTACCAGTTTCTGGCTAGATATCTTGGACTATTGTGATGTATGGCCTTGTGCGTCATGTAAGCAATTTTCAGATGAATTCTAGCCTTGAAAGGTAGCCAGTTGAGGGCTTTAAGGTCTGGCGAGATGTGACAGTTTCTTTTGGAGCCTGTGATGAGTCTAGCAGCAGTGTTGATTGAGGCTCTAAGAGGAGCCGTCGTAGATCTGGGCAGGCCTCAAAAGGCGACACTCCCGTATTCCACTCTTGGGATTATTGGAGCTTGATCTGCCTGTCTGTCTGTCTGACTGTCTTTTGCGGCAGGAAAGGTTTCAGTTTTCTCAAAGTGTTCATCTGGAAATGTGCTGCTTTAGTAGAGGCGCTGATACGCTTCTGCATAATTAGATGTCTGTCCAGAGTCACTCCCAGCGATTTCCCTGAGTCGATAAATAGAGGTTGACCTTTGAGTGCTGTTAGGTGATTCATCCAATCGAGGATGGTAGTCAATTTGTTGGGGGGTGGTTAGGAGAAATTCAGTTTTGAGGGTGGTTAGTTTCAAGTGGTTTTCAGCCAACCAGGTCTGTGTTTTTTGAAGCGTTGAGTTGAGAGATTTAATGTCCTCAAGTGAGTGGATCCTTATTAGGGTGACCAACTGGCATTCGTGCAAATTCAGGACGGTGAGTGTAAAAATTCAGGACAAAGGGTCAAAATTCAGGACACAAATTCAGGACAGGAGGTCAAAATTCAGGACAAAACTTCAGGGCAATTGGATAAGTTTTACAGACACATCAGAGGTCGCGCAATAGTATATAAGTAAGCCCAGCCATATCCAAACATATTAAACCATTTGCAAACCTATCCATCATGTATCCTTCCATCTATCATTTCACTCATCCATCCCTTCATTCATCTTTTCACTCATCCATCCATTATCCATCCATCCACTGTTTCACCCTATCCATCTGTAGACTCATCCATCCACGCTTCTACCCATCCATCCATCCATCCATTCACTCATCCATCCAACCATTTACCCTTTCACCCATCCAGCCATCCTTTCACTTACTATCCATCCACCCAGTCACTCATCCTTCCACACTTTCAGTCATCCATCCTCCCTTTCTCTCTCCATCGACCCTTTCACTTAGCAATCCTTTCCTCCATCCATCCACCCACGCACCCATCTACTCATCCACTCATGAATCCATCCATTGACCCTTTCACTCATCCATCCTTTCTCTCATCCATTTATCCTTTCACTCCTTCACTCATCTATTCATCCTTTTGGCCATCTACCTTCCTTTTCACTCACTCACATTCATCCTTACATCCACCCTTTCACTCATCTGTCCATCCATTCACCCTTGCACTTATCAGTTCATCAATCCCTCCATCCATCATTTCACTCATGCATCCACCCACTCACTCACTCAGCATCCACCTTTTCACTCATCCATCCTTTCACTCATCCATCCACCCTTTTACCCATCCAGCTACCCTTCCACCCATACATCCAGCTATTTACCTTTTCTCTCTTCCATCCTTCAACACACTCACACATCTATCCATCCATCCTCTCATTATCCCTGTATTCAATCTTTCATTCATCCATTCACCCTTTCACTAATTCATCCAGCCATACCTTCACTTGCTCACTCGTCCACCTTTTCATATTAATTTTGAGCTGAGCCTTTTTGAGAAGAGGCCTATCAAGAATTTCACCCTCGCTGCAGGAGCCATTCCAGGATTGGGACATAAGCCACCCAGGGTGGAGACATGATCCACCACAGGGGGGGACAGGACCCATCACAGGCGGGGGGGGGGAAAGGAGCCACCACATGGGGGGACAGGAGCCATCACTGGGGGGGCAGGAGCCATCACAGGAGAGGGAACATGATCCACCAGGGTGGGCACAGGGGTGGGCATGCAGTATTCTAGTATCATATTGGTCTCTTCCAGGGTGGGGTAGGGCTCCTCACCCCCTCCTGGACAAGACAATGAGAAGACGCGCTCTCTTTCCAAAATGTTAGTTTTGCCATCTCCCACTGCGATGTACAGTACTTACAGGAGATACTCCAAGAGAACTGATTTAACTGATTGTCCTCCATACTTTGTCAATCAGTTTGGGTGTGATTGTGCCATTTCTTTATTTTCTTACATTATAGACTGCATGTTTGAAGAACCGAGGTTTGCTTACAATCTAGTGACAGTAATTACGCTCTGTGAAGAGAACCACGTGCTGCCTCGGTGTAATCTGGGCCGGTTCTAGGAGGTTTGGGGCCCTGGGCTGAAATGGAATGTGTGAAGCCCCTCTAAATTGCGGAGACATGGCGCATTCAGGGCTGTTTGCATCTGAATAGATGCCCTGCTCCTGAAGCTGCCGCCGCCCCTCCTCTCAGTCACCTTCAAGCAAGCACCTCTTAACAGCTCATCAAGGGCTGGAGGTGTGAGGGTTGCCACCCCGCTGTGCCTCTCCAATGCTGCTGGGTATGTGAGCTTTTGTACTGCCTCGGAGTCTGTTACACCCGAGCTCAGCATCGGAGTCAAGAAGGGAGATGGGTGGAAGCTGCGCCGGCTTCAGGGAGTTGCGACCGGTGCCTGGTTAAAATTACGGACAAATGGCGTCCGTTAAAATATCCTTCACGGACAACGGACAGATGCCCGAAATTACGGACTGTCCGTGAAATTTACGGACGGTTGATCACCCTAATCCTTATATATAGTGGTAGTGATAGTGGACATTGGAGAAGCTGAGCAGTTCAGTGAGAGGTTCCATGAAAATGTTGAAAAGTGTGGGTGAGAGGGATGATCCCTGAGGTACTCCTAAGGTGACTGGGATGGGTTTGGATCGGGATTGATTACCCTTGAATCTTTGTGATCTATTTTGGAGGAAGGAGGTGAACCAAGTAAGCACAGATCCGGATAATCCCATTTTCTGTTTCGGAGCGCGAGCAGGTTGTCATGTTTGACGGTGTCGAATGCCAATGATAGGTCAAGTAAGATTAGTAAACAGGCTTCGTTTTGGTCAAGGATTTTTAGTGCGTCGTCACTTATGTGGGTCATGGCAGATTCCGTACTGTGACCTGCACGGAAGTCTGATTGATATTGGTTGGGCAGATGGAATTGATCAATGTGATTGCTAAGCTGCTTGTTGACACATTTTTCCAAGAGTTTGGCAAGAGTGGGGATGTTGGATATCGGGCGATAGTTATTTAAGTCTGCTGGGTCCGCCGTTGGTTTCTTTAAGATAGGGAATACCTGTCCTGTTTTAAGGATTTCTGGGATAGTTCCTTGAAGGAGGGAGGTGTTTATAATCCTGGTCCATAGGGGCAGTAACAGTGGTATGAAGTCTTTTAGGTAGTTTGCAGGAAGAGGGTCCGTGAAGTGGCTGGAGGGATTCAAGGTTGTTAGCATTTTTAGTATAGTTTCTTCAATCTAAATGTTGAAGGAAGACCATGATGCGTTGTTTTTGAGGATGAACTTTGTGGGGCAAATGATTGGGGCTCTTGGTGGAGGTAATGAAGTGTTCATCTGAGTGTTAGAAATGGATATAAAGTCGTTGAGCAGGTCAGTCGTTATGGTTTCAGTCTTCATAGTGAAGAAGGAGGCAAATTCCTCACAATTGGGTAGTGTGTCGGTTTTAGCATGGTGATGGGGGTCCACCCTTCGTTTGCATTTTGATTAGTTCGAATAGCTTTTTGGGATGGTTCTTGGCTTGGTCTAGTTGATTACTGAAGAAGTTAGCTTTAGATCATCTGATGTTTCTGTAGTAGGTGTTTCTTGTAGTTCTTAGTAGCTTGAGGTGGTCAGAGGAGGGTGTAGATCTCCATTGTCGTTCAATTAATCTTAGGACTCGTCTGTCTTCATTTAAACTACCATCATACCAGGGTTTTGAGTCCTTAATGGTGACTCTTTTCAGCTGTAGTGGAGCTATTTTGTCCAGTACCATATTCATGGATTTGAAGTAATGGTTATTCAGGGGGGAGGAAGAAGTTAGGATTAGATGTTGAGAGTAGGTCTGACCCTACGTTTTTTAGATTCCTCTTCCAGGTTTTCGCTCACATGGGTTGTGCAGAGAGAAGTTTAACTGATTCATTGATCGGAAATGTAATTATGTGGTGGTCAGACCAGTCACAGGGGAGGATCGATACAAGTTAAGTGTTGTTAGCTTTTGGCATTTTTAGATCGAGGGTTGCCCCTTTGTCATGTGTGGGGCTATTACAGATTTGGGTAAGGTTAAGGTCTGATAGGAAAGCTTTGAGGCTGTTGATCCCTGGTTCATTCAGGTCTTTCCAGTGAAGGTTGAAGTCTACACGGAATATTTGAATATTTTGTAGTCCATCATTAGTAGCTAGAATTTCCATTAGGTGTTCGTTGAAGGAGAGGTTGTCCCCTGGGGGCTGGTAGAATGTGTGTAGTGAGCATATTGATTTGTTATTGCTAGAGATGTCTAAACAGAGGTATTCACAGGAGGATAATACAGGGGAGCTAGATTTGTTTACTGATAGATTGTTCCGATGAATGGAAGCGATACCACCACCTGGCCTATCAATTCTATCTAGTCTTGTGATGTCGTAGTTTGGGGGAACCAGTATGTCCAAGATGGGTGAAGATGCTTCGTTTAGCCCTGTTTCAGTCAGGATTAGTAGGTCAGGTGCATCAATGAGTATGAGGTCATCTATATCGGTTGCGTATCGAGGTGCCGACCTACAGTTTAGGAGTATATATTTTAGCCGACTTATGGCGGGTGTTGAGTTTGGTTCAGGCATGAGGGGGATTTGTGTGAGGTTGTTTTCATATGCCTCTAGCCTTGACTCACAGAACAAAGTCCAAGATTTGATTTAATCACTTTCAGCTATGCTGGGAAAAGGCACATGTTGCTGATATTGAGGGCTCTTAGCTTTCTCTTGGCTTTCTCAATAGACCTACGTTGCTTTTGCATTTGCATCTGGCATGTGTAGGATGGAAAAATCAATATTGATGTGGAGTCATGACATAACTGTGTTGATTCATGTGTAAACTGCAGGATCATATCTCTGTTATTATAATTTAAGAATCTCACAATCATAGGACGAGCGGTGCACCGGGGAGGGTGTTTCTGCAGCAGCGTCCAATGTGAGCACTTGATCACAAAGCATCAGACAACCGCTCACGGGGAGGAAGCTCCTAAGCCAATCTTCTGGAGAAGGTGCCATGGATGCGCCCTCACAGCCCTATGGAAAACCCACAGACCTCAAATCATTCCATTGGGTGTGCCCTTCCACAGGCTTCACATGCACCCTCAATTGTCTAGTTGATTTCTAGAGCTGAGTAATCGTTTTTGCATACTTCTGATGGTGTCTTCAGTTGTCTAACATCTGTCCCTCTGCCTTGAATAATCTGTCTACTGCCTGGCAGAGATCTTGCCTCAACAATGTGACCTCTGAGACCACTTCTCCAATCTCTTCTTCTAGGGCCTCCCTCAAGGCACTAAAGGCATGTAGAATGGTTGTCGCCTCAGCCAAAAGGGGTATCTCTTGCACCGCCGGAGGTTGGAGTTTCTTCTGTTTCTTGTCCTCCAGAGTCAGACCCGTCCCACCTGTGTGAGTATATTTATCTAGTTTCCCTTGCTTAGTAAACGCTGGATGTTTGTCTTTGGCCATTATGAAGGTTCAGAATGATTCTTGAAGTTTTTTCCTATCTCACAGCTCATTATCTATAAGCACACAGTGATGATCCCTCACCAGCCAGCCCTCAGATGTATCTGGCTGTGGTGAGGTGACATTTGAGTATCAGTTAAAGCTTCTGCCCAGGCCCTCTAATATTGGTCTCAACTGTTGTAAAATCAGCAAACACCCTAGTGGGTTGGTCACAACTAGGGGTGGATGATAAATTCCGGTCTACTGGTGGAGTTTGCAGACTTGTGGCCACTCCGTGTTACACTTGTAATGTGGAGTTCCAGCCAAACTCCGCCAACTGCAGTGTGGCAGAGTTGTTTCTCATGCTCAGCTCGCCAATGGTAAGTTGTCAAGTGTGAGCTGAAATTGCCATCCTCTAGCATGATTTTTTGGGTCTTGGAGGGCACCCGGCGAGATTTTCTCAACGCGGGGCGTCGCTGGTGGTCATGACCATTAGCAGTGAGAAAGCTGTCACTCGAGACAGAAAATCTACTCAAATGGCAGCAAAGAAGCAGGACCATCTGGTGTGCTGTGTGGTGCTAATCATGCAGATTTTGCGGCATGGAACAAGTTCTGTTTAATACCATGGAATGAAACTCATTAAGTTCCGCCCATCCCTTGTCACCACACTGGCAAGGAGATTCGGGCCAAGAGTTGGTGGTTAAATCCATGTAAAATAGTATGTTGAGGAGGCTTCTGGATATAGGGCATTTCTTCACAGGTGCTCACTCCCTCATGTTCTGTATGGTTGGTCAGCAGGAGTGTAGCTCCGGGGGGGGGAGGTGGGGTGATTAGGGTGCTACACCCCCTAAGTAAATGTACTATTTAATAAATATTTGGGTACAGGAGCTTTCAGTCAGGTATGACAAGGTGGTTGTCAAATTTCACCTGGGATTTTTAAATATCACTCAGACAAAAACAAACATACATATATTCATGTCTCTGTTTTGAAGGTTTTAACCCCTTTGATGCTGATGACGAGCACAGCTCGTCATCAGCTACGGCGCTCGTATGCTGATGACGAGCTGAGCTCGTCATGTAACGCAGTATTTTTAAAAATGCCGCACACAGCGGTAAAAGCCGCCGCAGCGATGCGGTTAAAACATGGTCATTTTACAAAATACTGTTTTAAGGACTCCTCACAATCCACACTCATTTCCCTTTCCACTGGCCACCAAGCCCCCTTCATGTGCTGCTTCTCATAAAATGATTAACATGATATGCCAGTGGGATTGTCGGAAAATCTGAGGTTCACCTCTCCCATCTGACTGACCAAGCTACCCTTCTGTTGGTCAGCACCACCGGTCCATAATTCTTAGTCTCTTGATTACAGCAGGGGGCACTGAGGCCAATTTGTGTTAGTCAGTATTCCCGCTGGTGCTTCCAACTAATCTCCCCAAGCCCTGTGGTCTCCAACCACTGCTCCCACCACTCCAGTAATGGCGACCTTCCCCTTCACCTTCAATCTCTGTGTCCCCCCTCACTCACCAGAAACACCACACCACCTCATCAAAGGTTTCGGTTTAGATTGTAGGCCCTGACTAGGCTTCATTCACTGCTTTTCTCTGTAGTACATCTCGGTCTGACCTCTCCCTCGCCTTGTGATCCTCCACCTCTCTCCACTTCCCTTTTTAACCATTTCAGGTTGCTCCACCAGCAGCGTACATTCCCTCCTCAAGCCTAGCCGTACTATATCTTCTGAGCGGCTCTCCTCCCATCACTGCACCCCAGTCCCCATGCTCTCAAGGCAAAAGGGGAGACACTCTCCCTTGCACAACTTTCAAGCCTGTGCCTCAGCCCTTCTACGTCTCTAGACTTGGCAGAGTCAGAGTGGTGTCCACAACTTTACTTCACCACCCCCAAACCACTGGGCCCCACCGGCTCAATGTAGGATTTTCTTGGCTACGCGTTGGTGCTCATCTACTGCACATCAGTTATCGTTGGCAGTCCCCTATGCCCCCAACAACTCAGGCTATTTCACATACTACGATTACTCCCATTCTTCCAAAACCTGTTTACTACTATAAGGGGCTTATTAACAAGGCCCTTGCGCCACTTTTGCATCATTTTTTACATGGGAAAAGTGACGCAAAAGTGGCGCAAAGGGCTTGTAAATCTGCCCCTAAGTTTTTTAGCTGAGCACTCCTGTAAAAAAAATCGGTTTCATCATGAATTTAATTTTTTTTTCTAAAAAATCTTGAAATGCTACTATTAGCTTTCTTTTAAAAATTCTAATTCCTTTCACCTCACACAAGAATTCAACTGATGTACCCTCACATTTCTATCTGTAACAACAACTATATTCATTTTCACTGTAGATGAGCTATCCTTCGTGCACTGTTGCTTACTTGTGTCAGAAATGGCATTCATACAAATGTTGCAAGTTTTGTTATCAGTCTGTGTTGTGGTAACACTTTGCTTAATCACACTTCATGCACAATTTCTGTGCTTCGTGAGTGTTTATGCAGCCTGAATATTTCTAAATGCGGGTTCATTTCAGGCTATGTTAGTTCCCACTCAAATCACAGCAAACAATGTTTATTTGGAACTGAAACTCTAGGCTAATTTGTAATAGTCGAGATTCAACATGTTGTTCCCTTTACTCCTACGCATGAGGCATATTCTCCCTGACTGTAAGAGTTTGCCCTGAACTAATAACCGATGTTGCGCAGTCATAAAACTATTGTGTGATAAATTCATCTGAAAAAGTGCTTAAATGGCATACTTTTACACCATTTTCAAAACATCTGGGGGGATATTTACAAGCCACTATCGCCACAGAAACACCACTTTTTTCGACGTTCCTGTGACGATACAGGCTTTGCCTTATTTCCAAGGCAATGTTAAGCCACTTAACGTGGCTTAACGCTGCCTTGGAAATAAGGCACCCTTTTTAGGCAATACTTAGCACTAAAGGGGAGGGTAATGGGTGTTGTGGTGGGCGTACCGCTGCAACAATCACTGATTTTGATGCTGCCTCCTATTTACAAGGGTGGTGTAAATATGGGGCAGTGCCAAAATTTAGACCAGGGAAAACCTGGTCTTACTCTGGCACAACAAGGTGAAATGCTTAATTTCTCCTAATTTTTGCTGTTTCTATGTGTGCTGCATTGTGCAGCACACATAGAAACAGCAAAATGCCATGCATGACTGTTTATGTGCAGGAAGATGCACCTTCCTGCAAATAAACAATCATTTAAAAAATAACGAGTTGCATCTCCTATGTGTGCTGCACAAAGAGGCACACATAGAAGTTACAACTCGCCATTAAAGATTGTTTATGTGCAGGAAAGGATACCTTCCTGCACATAAACAATCCTCCCTACAACGCAGGCACTCTTGCACTATGGTGCAGGGGTGCCTGTGTTGGCGCTAGGCAGCTGTAATTCGTGCCAGTGCAGGGGCTAAGGCAGGGCTGCCCCATATTGTTGTAAATATGGTGCAGCTCTTTGCTTCAAAACTTTTGGAGGGTGGCGTTAAGCCAAGAAGGCTAACGCCACGCTCCGTCACTTTTCTTGTAAATAAACCCCTTGGTTTATAAATGTTTCCTATAATCATGGTCACTAAAATCATGTATTTTTGGAGCCGCTTAATTTTCTACAAAATTATGGATTTATCCTGTTTCCCACATAATCCACTAATAATCAAATAATGTTATATTGCATAATTTGTCAAATTCACTGAAAAAAAGAGTTTTTAGGTCAAGTGGATCAAAGGTAACTAAAGGAAAGATCAACGTGGCAGACAGTTTGCAAAAGATAAATGATCACCTTTTAGATAGTGCTGCTAATGCAGTGAAAACTTTGGGGCATATTTACAATCCCCTATTGCCACCACAACGTCACTTTGCAGGATGTTGTAGTGGCCATAGGGGGTTCGCCTTATTCACAAGGCGTCGTTAAGCCACTTAAATAAACATGTTTGTTTCCCTTCATGAACGATTAACTTTTCGCTTCCTGCTTAATAGACTACTTAGTAACTGTTGTTTGCGTGCATAAACCGCAGTTTGAATTAATAGGCGTGCCAGCTTACTTAATGTAATAAAGGACAATAAAGCTTTCAGTTGGAGTAAAGAAAACACATAAAAGGCCACCACTAGAAGAAAGGAGAAAAAAAACACCACATCGCATGAATGAGGCCTCCTTTCATGTCATACTTAGCGTGAAAGGGGTGGGCAACGGGTGTTGCAGTGGGCATTCCACCGCAACACTTAGCAAGGGCAGCCGAAATAAGGGGCAGCATCAAAATTAAGACCAGGGAAAACCTGGTCTTAAACAGGCGCAACGGGGAGACATTTTTCATGTGCAGGACGGCCTAAATTCTTGCACATAAACAATCAATGTGCTACAATAAGCAGCACACATAGAAGTTACAAAACACAATTTAAATGATTGTTTATGTACAGTAAGGGATACCTTCCTGCACATAAACAATCTTCCCCTCAACGCAGACCTCCTTGAACTAAGTGCAAGAGTGCCTGTGTGGGCGCTAGTCTGGTAAATTTAGCATCAGAGCTGGGGCAAACACAGGGCTGCACCATATTGTTGTAAATATGGTGTAGCCCTGCTTTTCAGAAGTGACAAGCCAAGGAGGCTAATGCCACGCTCTGCCACTTCGTTGTAAATATCCCCCTTTGTTTCCTAAAGTGTCAAAATAGTGAAAGAATATTGTCACATAATGTGAGAATGGATTTTTATATTTTAGCCTGATAATTTTATCAACCTTGCAGCATAATGTGTGCCTCCACTGCCACATAATTCCAGTGGCGTATATTATAATGAAGCATTTTTTGCTTATCACTTAAGGAAGAGACTTAATTTCACTTTGTAAATTACAGAGCACAGCCGAAACGATTTATTTCAGGCTCAGATTATACACTTTTGACTGGCTGTTCTGTGAGGCTCTGAGTAAAGGGCGCACTGAGCCTCAAACGTGCGTGGGCAATCCGTAGATAATTATTGCTGTAAAAATATAAAGGAGGAAAGTAAAAATGAACATTTAATTACCCCACGGCTGAAAATTCACGGTACATCGTCTGTGTGGCGATAGCGTTTTAAAGTTGAAGGAGGTCAATGAGTTTGTACTTTGGTTGTTGTGCAGCAGTTGCCAATACCCACTGCTGTGCCCCAGAACCAGCATGCAATGGAGTTGTCTCTATACATTTTTCATGAGGCACTGAGTATTGGTTTATAAGATTTTTTTTGCTCACTATAAAGGTTGTGCTGAGACCAACGTTACTGCCCAGTATGTCTTAAAATGCACTGTTAGCCTCATAAAACCCTCAGGATGAGTAGAGAAGAATGCTATTCACAGAGGCAATAACACCATTCTGAACGCACATTTCTGCATGCAGTTATATTTCACGCAGAAGTACTGGACTGAAACAACCCGCAATTTTGGTTGCAGTTCATCACAACCAGCAACATAAAGTAATAATGTGATAGATAGCAAAATGATGAAACAAAATATAATTGATATCACCTTAAAGTTGTACTCCTGAAAGGCAACCACCCACTTCATGATTCTGCTAGACACAGAGTCAATGCCTTTAGTCTTGAAAACCTTGCACAAAGGCTTGTGGTCTGTCCTTTCTTCAAAAACACCTCCCCGTAGGAATTTCTTAAGTTGTTTAGTTTCCCAATGCACTGCAAGAGCATCTCTCTAGATTGCAGAGTATCTTGTCTCGGACCCTCTCAGACCATGAGTGTTAAACATAATGGTGTTCTCTGCTCCAAGACCACCCTGCTGGAGCACAGGACACATCCCTTTGAGACTAGCATCCGTTGCAGTGATGGACCTCTTCTTAGGATCATATATTTCTAATTTCAGTGCCTGAATTAACTTGTATTTTAATTCAACACACTCTCGCTCCCATGCAGGACTCAGCACAAATTCAACCCCCTTTTTAGGTCTCGCCAAGACAGCGATTGTGCTGTCTCTTCGAGACATGCTGTATTCAGTTTATGGGTATTTAGCTCCGCCCATGTTCCATCCATTTTCACAATTGGCTTTTCTTCCTGTCTTTTGTAAAGGATGGCTTTTGATTCGTCAATAGGCTTAGTAGTCCCTCCTTAGTATCCCCCTCTCTCCTGTTGTTACTTCCCATAAGGACAGTCCCTCATATATGTGTCCTTACTCTGTAGCTTTCATTGCAGCTGCTTCTTGTTTTGGTTGACTTTTTGCTTACCCCTAACAGACTTGGCATTTGCAATTCTTGCTCATCAGACGCATTCCAAGGGCGCCTGTTCGTGTGAGGTAATTTGAATTTTATGGTCAATTGTGTCCCCTAACGTAGACCCCAACGGCTCCATGTACGTGCTTCAAGTACATGTAATTTCCCTCCATGACCAGATATGAAGACGCAAATACATTTGCGTCCAACGTTAACATGTCCTCTTTCAGATCCACCATGAATGGATCGATAATTCAGTTCCTAAGTATGCCTTGCCACCGTCTTTACATGGTGCACTTTCACGTTTTCCTGGCTCTGTTGAGTTAGGCCCTGATTTCTGCCATCGAGCCCTCTCTGCCTTCTGTCTCAGACAGCTACAGCCTGGATCTGCATCCCTGACCTTTACCTTACTCCCTGCGCGGTGAGCGGTGCCCGGCTCGGCCTGCTTGCCTGCCAAAGACAGTGTTTTGCTTTCAAGTTATCTGCTCCGCTCCTCGAAAATACATTCCTGTCTAGTGATTTAGGTAAACATCCCCCCAGCTGCAGAGCAAAGGGCCCGGCCTTTCTGTCTCCGTGCAAGTAATTCATTGCTCCTGTTACCATGGTAGGCCCATGGCCCCTCGTCCTACACGCAGACACGTAGACGCATATGCACGCACTAGCATTCAGTATAGAATAGCCTCTGCCCGAGAGACCTTTCCTTGTAGATAATACAGTTCCTCAAACACTAGATATCAGATATGATTTGGGATTAGGTTGTTCTGACATGCCAGACTTCTGTCTCCTCTTTTGGAGCTAAATGTCAAGTCCCCTTCACCCTCCAGTTCCACGTCAATCACACGTCATGTTGCCTGCGCGCGCATATAACCATATATTTCTGCTGACACTGCAGGATTCCTCTATGAATCCACCCACTTGTGACACTTTCATGTGACGTCTCTAGCACACACCTCCGTGTACGCCCTCGTGCACGCCTTCTGTTACGTGCATGTGTTCTTATCTCGTTTCTTTCAGCTGTTACGCCTTTTGTATCCATCACCATTGTATGCATTGACTATATATATTGTACACTGTCAATAAAGCATTGTCTATCCCTTCCTGAACCTTCGCGGTGATGGAACATGATACCATTGTTCGAACCATTCCATTAGATGGAATAAAACCCTTATAAACTCAGATTCCACGGACTCTGCCTCTCATTTTGATTGAGCTATTTTATTGAACTTATACCGCATAGAAATTAAGCATACGGTAAATCTTTATTTACCACATAATTTGGCGCCCGAATAGGGACCCCTCCCCCACCTTACACGCCGGCGGTGCGTTGCAGGCCTAGCCCCCTGCCACAGCCGTGACGGACAACTACGCGTACCCGCAGGATTTCCTGTATCTCCTTCAGGCCAACGGAGGTGACTGAGACTGCGATCGACACCCAGACGAGGCGGTGAGGAGTGCGGAGGATCCCGACCAGAGCCCAGCCGAGAGAGCAAGGTCCGAGGTGTCTAGAGGCCCACCAGTTCCGAAGTACCTACGTCACGTGTTGAGTCGAGTCCAGTCCGGTCCAGTCGAGTGTCGAGTTTCCGAGGCCTTCCGTTCCATGCTTCCCGGTGAGTACCGTTGCTGGGGATGCATCAAGACGGGTGCATTAATTTGAGTCCGGTCAAGACGGGTTTGGGTACACAGACCCGGTCTGCACTGTTTTAGCAGTGTATCTGTACTGTTTAGCAGTATATCCAGTATCCAGTTATCTAGTTATTCTAGTTATTGTTGTTCGTTTTCGAAATGTTTAAATGTGTTTTAATGTCGTGGTATGAATGATTGTTTGATCTTCATTACTGTGTTTATTGTATTAGTTGTGTTCAAGCCCGAGTAAGTATCAAGTATCAAGGTTCAGAATGCTTCTATTCTCTAAACTGAGACAGATAGGAACTAGGAAAGGGATACTTGAGGAAGCTGTTCCCATCCCACCCAGGGACACTCCCGGATATTTTATGTACCACAAGCACGGCTTAGATGCCGTATTATATCTCGACTTGTGGGTGGATTACACTAAAGACTTAGCAGAGAATCAGAAATGGCCCGTTACAGGGACATGGGATGCCGAGTGCATCATGAGAGTAGAGGAAGCGTTATGGAAAAAGAAAGCCAGACAGTCACAGAAAGATGCGATTGAATTATGGCGTAAAGAATCACATAGACGGACAGAGAAAGCACTCAGAAAAGCAGAGAGGATTCTGAAAAAGCCAAAGAAAAAGAACTACTAGAAGAAGGACAGAGAGTCAGAACAGAACAACACGACAGACAGAGTAATGCTATTTTGACAGGATTGTATCCAGTCCTGGCCGAGGGCCTGCCCAAGGCGACCCCGGAAACACCGAAAAATCACCGAAGAAACACCGAAAAATCTGCCCCCTCCATTGGTTCCGACTAAATTACGTCATAAGACCGCAGCAGACATTTTCCTTTCTTCCTATTTAGACAATGTAGCTCCTGCTTACACTAATGTACCTACCCATGTCCCACCTGCTGACGGTAACCTACCCCATGATCATCTGCCCCCGGGTCCTCAACAGCAGACCCCTCCCACACCGCTTCCTGCACCCGCACCCGTTGTCCCTCCTGGTATTCAACAACTGCATCCACTTAATCCTTTTGGGACTGGCACGGTCCAGATTCCAACCCAGTTACAGCAGGTACCCACCCTACAGCCAGGTTATGCTCAAGCCTCCGCTTCAGGAGGTGCTACAGGAGGTTATCAAACACCCCCACCGTTACACCGAGTGACAATGAGAGAGTTAGCAAAGGCTCGGACACCTAAAGGTGCACCGGCCGAACAGCTTAGAAGAGAACTTACAGATTGCAGATATGACACAGTGCCTGGTACAACAGGACCCATGTTGTTAGCGTCCCTACGTTTGAGACGTGTTACAGATTATTTGATGTTACTACCGGAAATGCCAGAACATCTAGACAAATTGTATTATTTTATTAGAACAGGAGAAGGACCGGAGTGTGTTGCTGAAGCCATGTCACGTCAGAAAGTTGAGAACAAAGGTTTAATAATGCGATTTTTGGTTAATTGTTTAATAAGAGAACAAGATCAGGCAGGTTTTCCACAAAGTGAGATGAATAGACTGAATAGATGGAGCCAGAATATTGCGGATGGTAAACATGATAAGGAGAACAGTGTACATACTATGGTTAGAAAGATCCGTAAAGAAATAATAGAAATACATGCCCAGCGAGCACCTGAAGAACAACTTGAATTAGACGATCCGACTTCCTCGCAGGAGAAGGATGATACAGAGGATCTAGCAGAAACTTCGCAACAGTCAGACAAAAAGATGATAGGATATGTAGGCAGAGAGAAACTCCCTAGACCGCATCCTTTTGATAGGCCCTTCGACAGACCCATTCGCAAACAAGAAACGTTTGAAAACAAGAAACGTTACCTCTGTCCAATACCAGAGCGATGTACCCTTGAACATGTGTTCCAAATGACTGACAAAGTACTAAAAGAAAGGGTAGGTTATCAAGAACTCAATACCCTACGTGATCAGGAACTAGCTCGGTCCGCAGTACAGTGGGCCGGAGATGACAGTATATATAAAGATGATTCGGTAGTGCAAACATTTTTAAGTCTTATTCCAGAAGAACAGCGATTAGCTGGTATATACATGACACAACACCTCATTATACAGTATGAAAATAGAGCATCTGACCCAGGTCCGTTATATAACTTACTGCAGGACTTACTCCTGAGAAGATGGAGAGGTCTAGGTACTGAACTAATTGAAACGATTCTAGAACAACGTCACAAATATAGAACGTTCTTGGCTCCACATCTTGTTTCTGTTCCACCCCCAGTCAGGAAACCATTCCACTTTGACTTTGACAAACAGAATCCTTTGCGAGAAGTGCACCCAGTCAGGAATGATGATAATACCCTTACACGTGTATTTGTGTACACGCCCATAACTAAAATGGAATTATTGGAAATGAAGAAAATAGTGCCTAGTCATGATAAAGACCCAGCAGGTTTCCACCGTGAACTAAAAGACATGTTACTCATGGGAGATTATACCTATCCCGACATTATGAAAATATTGAAAGTATTACTGCCTGCCGGTATTTACGAGAAACTCAAAGAAAAAGAATGGGAGGTGGGAGACCAAAAGATTGATTGGGCTGCATTAGAAACTGAAGAGACAGGTCGAACCCCAGGGTTGGGTCTTGGGGATAAAACTAAAGCATTACCAGGATTGTTAGTACAGGTTTTGCCACGTTTGTTAGCAACTAAAAAGGAAGACTGGGATGCAATCTCAGCCTGCAAACAGAAACCCGATGAAGACACTAGTGATTTTTATTCCCGATTTGAGAAATGTTTTATTATTAATAGTGGCCTGACACCAAGTAGCGAGTCATACCCGCATCTTTTTGTATCCAAATTAGTCGAGAATTCCTTGCCTCAGGTTAAGAACCGTGTACTGAAAGTCAAGAGCACATGGCAAGCTAATACGCCTTCACAAATGTTACAGATGTTACAGTATCACCAGAACAGAATTAGGGAAGAACATGATCACGAACAGAGACGTATGAAAGACACGAAAATGAAAATGCTAGTAGCTCAGTCAGTTCCAGCTGACGGTTAGAAAAAGGGTATGACACAGTCCAATAATTCGGCAGCTCCTGTCAAAGGGACATGCAACTATTGTAAACAGCCAGGTCACTATGTAAACGATTGTGCAGTTTTGAAACATAATATATCCACAGGTAAAACTAAAGAGAGACCACGTCAACCTAGACAGGACCAGGTCCAACAACACGTATCACAGAATGTACAGCCTATGCATGCTCCACAACAGACAGTACAGACCGTAGCGGTACCACAGCCACAACCGATTGCCGCAACACAACATGCAACACAGCAGATGTACCAATATGCACAAACTGATTATCCCGATTACCAGCGATACACATGAAATAGCCTAGAGAGGGAGGTTGGCTTGCCTCTTATTGAGGTTCCTGTAGATCAAGAGGGTCCTTATGTACATAGTCAGGTATTAGGAAAGGATAGAAAGTTTTTGATTGACACAGGGGCAAGCAGGACGACAATCAGTCACGACGAGGTTCCAGGGGCACCCCTCTCAGGCTCACAGAATGTTTCCCTTGGATTTTCAGGAAAGCCTATTGTTAATGAAGTATCAAAACCTGTTCCCCTTGCAGTTGGTCCATTGTCCCGTACTACAGATTTATTGCTCACGAAATCATGTCCAGAAAACTTGTTAGGTATCAAGACGCTGAAAGCTCTCGGAGCTGTGATTTTTTGTTCTCCGGAGGGAGTAAGATTGTTTCTGCGTGACTTTAAGGGTCACTATGTGTTGAGAGATATTGATTCCAGATTACAGAATGTTCCTGCACATTTATGGGCACAAGGTCCCACTGATGTAGGTTGTATGCACATTACTCCATATCGTGTCACACTCAAGCCAGGAGTAGTACTACTGCGCATTCGACAATACAAGTTACCCCCTGATGCTGTAGTGGCTTTACTGAAAATCATTGACGAGCTCATTGCACAAGGAGTGGTTGTAGAAACCGACTCAAATCTCTGTAATTCCCCTATCATTCCAATTCTTAAACGTACTGACCCAAATGCACCCCCAGTTTATCGATTAGTTATCGATTTACGAGAATTGAATAAATGCATTGTACCACAATATCCCGTGGTCCCAGACATTTCGTCCCTATTGACTGCTATTGATTCAGAGGCAACGTTCTTTACTGTAATTGATCTGAAGAACACCTTCTTTAGTGTCCCCATTGATCCGGAAAGCCAATATCTTTTCGGATTCTGTTTAAATGGCCGAAGCTTCAAATTTGCACGCGCACCTCAAGGATTCACAGAAAGCCCCAGCATCTATAGCCAAGCATTGAAAAGACAACTTGACAGTATCCATATGCCTGACAACACTGCCCTACTTCAGTACGTCGATGATTTACTGATCACCGCCCGTAGCGAACCTGAATGTGAACAAGCATCACTGACGGTTTTGCATTTCCTGGCGGACAAGGGACACAAGGTGTCTCCTTCGAAGCTGCAATTCTGTGTTCAGCAAGTGGTGTACCTTGGGCACTTGCTGTCCAAGAGGGGGAGACAGCTAACACCTGACCATATCCAGTTAATTGTAAACATGTCACAACCCAAAACACAAAAGGAGGTACGGGCCTTTATAGGCCTCACTTCTTACTGTAGACAATGGATCCCTCAGTACGCATTTCTAGCCAAGCCACTCATACAGTTGACAACCCAGGAGGCAGCGACATCGACTGTCCTCCCTTGGACTCAGGAACATACACAAGCTTTTGACGACTTAAAGAAAGCCTTATGTCAAGCACCTGTTTTAGCGACACCATGTTACAGCAAGCCTTTTACACTTTTTGTCACAGAACGCGAAGGTACTGCATTGTCAGTACTCACCCAGGATCAAGCAGGTTCACACAAACCGTGTGCTTATTTTTCTAGTACATTAGATCCAGTAGCCCAGGCTCTGCCTGCGTGCTTGAAATCTGTAGCAGTAACAGCTCTAGCGATTAGACAAAGTGATTCCATAGTGTTAGGACACCAATTGACAGTACAAGTTCCACATTCCGTGGAAGTTCTTTTAAACAGAACACAGACTCAGCATTTGACTATAGCACGACTGACAGGTTATGAATTGACATTGTTTCAGCCACACATAGAAATCAGACGTTGCAATACATTGAATCCTGCTACACTTTTGCCATTAAGTGAGACAGACCCTTTGGCACATGATTGTGTTGAAGTCATTACCATTACGACGAAACCCAGACAAGACTTGACAGATATCGCATTACCAGATCCAGACCTGACACTTTATGTGGATGGTTCATGTATGAGAACAAGTGCAGGAGAGTTAGTGGCCGCATATGCAGTCACGACAGAAACTGAAGTCATAGAAACACACCGCATTGACACCCTGTCAGCTCAAGCAGCAGAGCTCATCGCTCTGACCCAAGCCTGCATTCGAGCCAAGAATAAGAAAGTTAACATATACACAGATTCCCGTTATGCCTTCGGAGTTGTACACGACTTCGGAGTTCTCTGGCAAGAGAGAGGTTTTTTAACTTCTCACGGTGCCAAAATCCAGCACGGACCCCTCATTCAAGCTCTGTTAGAAGCAATACATTTGCCTACAGCCATAGCCATCATGAAGTGTAAAGCACATACGAAAGTTACAGATACCATTTCCCAGGGTAATGACCTGGCAGATCGAACAGCCAAGCATACAGCTCAGACTCATACTCACACAACTGACATGACAAAGACAATAGTCCTGACACCGACACATTGCATGACAGTTAGGGATCCCGCCCTAGATGTAATTGACATACAGACACATGCTACACCAGATGAAATCAAGAAATTGACTGAACTAGGAGGGATACAGACAGAACAGGGATGGATGACGAAGGGAAAAGCCACATGGTTTCTCCCCGACTCTATGGTTCAAGTTATCATTAATACAGCACATAGTCCTGCACATTTAGGAGAAAAAGCCATGTTAGACAGTATTCAAAACCTTTGGTTCAATAAGCATTTACGAGCAGCAGCAAAACAGAAAGTGCGTACTTGCATGATCTGTTGTCAGTTCAACCCAGGTAAAGGCATTCCCGTAGAGCAAGGTGGATTTCATCCTCCCGATCACCCTTTTGAAGTCCTCCAGATGGATTATATCCAGATGGAACGTTGTCGATGATTCAAGTATGTCCTCGTAGTTGTATGTGCACTTTCCCGATGGACAGAAGCATATCCAGTCCCAGATTACACTGCTCCGACCACTGCCAAGCAGCTGGTACGTGAATTCTTCCCACGGTATGGTTTGCCCCGTGTCGTGTACTCAGATAATGGTCAGCCATTCTCGTCCGAGCTTATGAAGCAGGTATCACTCCTGCTAGGATATCAGTGGAAGTTCCATTGTGTCCGACATCCCGAAGCAGCAGGTCTCGTAGAGAGACATAACCAGACCCTGAAAACACGCCTTGCTAAGAATTGTGCCGAGAAAGGTGTAGACTGGATAGTTGCATTGCCAGTTGCACTCTTTTACATGAGAATGGTAGCTCATTCAAGAACAGGGCTATCCCCGTACGAGGTGGTCTTTGGCAGGCCACCGAATATGTGGGGGACGCCTCTGCCTCGTAAGATCACAGATGTTGACTGTAATATGCTGCCAGATTACCTTGCCTCCTTGATGTCTGCACTACAATCTTGTCGTTCACAGGTAGCTGCAGCCTTTCCCGACAACACCGAGGTGAAGCCACACGAGATCGTTCCTGGAGATCTGGTCTTTATCCGGAATTTCGACAGGAGGAGTCCGCTGGAGCCCCGCTGGCAGGAGCCGAAGCTTGTTCTGTTGACCACGAGGACGGCAGTCAAGGTGGAGGGCCGCAAAGGCTGGCTCCACTCCAGCCACATCAAGAAATTCCATGGACTACCGCCAAAACTAGACTCCCAGCCCTGCCCCATTCCAGTGACTGATACTAAACTCCCCCTGGCAGAGAAAACTCCTCAGCAGGAGTACAAACTAAAATTGAGATCTAGCAAGTCAGACAGTTTAATTGTTTAAGTCCTCCCCTAGGTGAAGCGGTTAGACAGGTTCCTGACATGTATAAGTTAGATCCCAATAGAGAGAGAGATAGACAGAAACAGATCAAGAAAAAGAAATATTGTAAATCTCTCCGCAGCCATTGCATTGTTGCATTATTGATTATGTTTTTTCTGAGTCTTACGATTATTGCTGCAGGTTTATTATTACACATGTACTTTCCTATTTTCACACGTGCACATTCTTCCTCAAATGACACTGTCGAGCATACTTTCAGTGAATTACCCCCTCACGAGTTATCATACCGACTTGCGCTGCGCAACAATACTTTCATCAGTATGTTACATCATTCTCATCAGACCAGCAACGCTACAAATTGTTGGATATGTGGCCGACTCCCCCCCTATCAGAAATACAAGGGAGTTCTGCCCCTCTTTCCGTACCCGTTTACACACAATGGTTCCTGTGGTGCATGGTTTAGTTTAATAAATTCTTTAGATTCTGATTCCATAATTTATTTATTTATTTATTTATTTGTGTACTTATTAAGCGCAACCTATCACCCAGAGGGCATCCTGGCGCTTTGAACTTCGGCAGACACACAACTCACAGCTCAAACAATTTTCGGGAACAAATACGTTTTCAGCGCTTTTCTAAATGGTAGGTAATCCTTGTGGCTTCTCAGAGAGAGAGGAAGGGAGTTCCATAGTCTGGCCGCCGCAACACTAAATGAGCGGCCACCCATCCTGACTCTCTGGAACCTCGGGACCACCAACAAGCTGGCTGAGGATGAGCGGAGGGGCCGCGAAGCAGCATACCAAGCAAACATGTCGCGAAGTGGTATTGGGCCCTGTTGGTGTACGGCCTTGAACACCAAACATGCGGCCTTATACATCACTCGCAAATGCACCGTGCAGGTCTCTAAAGCCAGAGTGGAAGAGCTAGATCTAGCCCGCGAGAGAGCCAGCTTGGCCGCCATGTTCTGCACCCGTTGTAACTTCCCCACCAGGTTTTTTGGGGCCTCCAGAAGCAGCGCATTGCAGTAGTCTAAACGACTTAGAATAGTACTGCGAACTACCTCCGGCCTGGCCTGGGCGGGGAGAAGAGGCAGAACTTTGCGCAACATGCGTAACAGCATCATGCACGTAGAGATAGTTTTGTTTACGTGCAGGTTGAGCTGTAGGTTCGGGCCAAAAATAACCCCCAAGTTGCGGGCTGATTCCGCCGCCGCTACTGGTTCCGGGAAAGCAGTGGGCCAGAAGTTCTCTGGAAGAGCCCGCGGAATTCGATCACTGGAGCAGTGGAGCACCTCCGTCTTAGAGCTGTTAAATTCGAGGGAATTGGCTCGGAGCCAATCCGCTGTAGCTGCCATACAGCGGTGGAAAGTTTCCAGTGAGACCGTGTTGTTACCTTCCAGAGAAAAGACCAGCTGGGTGTCATCGGCGTAATTAAAAGCCGAGACACCAAAAGATTTAATAAGCTGGACTAGGGGGCAAAGATACAGATTGAAAAGTATCGGGCTGATGGCCGAGCCCTGTGGAACCCCCTGTCCCACTTTCCGTGGCTCAGAGCGGAAAGGAGGAAGCGAGACCAGCTGTTGCCGGCTACCCAAATAAGAAGCCAACCAATCTCTTGCGCTCCCTGTGACCCCGCACTCCTCCAGTCTTCTGATGAGGGTTTGATGGCAAACCGTATCGAACGCGGCCGACATGTCGAGCAGCACTAAAAAGGCTGCCCGTCCACTGTCGACACGCGTCCGGAGGTTGTCCAATACGGTAACCAGTGCTGACTCCGTCCCATGCCCGGGGCGGAAGCCAAACTGTGCCTCGTCAAACCAACCGATGTTTTCAAGAAAACCAGAGAGCGAGCGGGTCACCCATTTTTCCATGATCTTAATAGGAAATGGGAGCAAAGAGATAGGCCTGTAGTTGGAGAGACAGGCAGGGTCTAACGTTGGCTTCTTGAGCAGTGGAGATACCACTGCTAACTTCCAGCAATCAGGGCAATTGGGTCTGGGGAAATCTGAACATAGTTATGCATAAAGTATGTTACCCTAACAAGGAGGGTCTTCCAAAAAGGACAGGGACCGATCTAGAAAATGAAGTATATGGATTAGGTAATTATACACTTAACCTCATGATTCTGAGTGTCCAGTCCGAAACTAAGCCAGACTTGCCCTCTATGTCAGTGTTACCAGTTAAAGGTGAATTATGTGTCAGAAAGAATGGTTCGGTACACCTAGGTCATAGTGAATGTACTACTGTGATCGAATTCAGTGATAAAGGCAAGTCTACATTCAAAGCTACCCGCCATTCCTATTTCATTTGTGGTCAGACAGCCTATATACGTTTGCCACTATATTGGGATGGGACATGTTACATTGCATTCCTTCTGCCACCTGTTTTTCTAGCTCCACCTGATTATCATAAGAACTCCCGTCTAGTACCTAATAGACCCAAGAGAGAACTCCCGATTGTCGACTATACTGAAACGGCATGGGAACGATACACAGATTTCAATAAAGGTTTCTTTCCCTATTTAGGAGCTGTCTTCAATAGCAAATCAATACGTCACTTGACCAGAACTCTCGAAGCTGTAGTGAATGAAACTACTTCCGCCCTAGGCAACTTAACAGAGGAACAGTCTGCGATGAGACTTGTTGTCCTTCAAAATCGTCTTGTTCTTGACGTCATCCTGGCCGATAGGGGCGGAGCTTGTAGAGTCATCGGATCGAGTTGCTGTGTTTTCATTCCAGAAAACGCACCGTCAGTATATAGAGCCATAACCCGTCTCCATAAGATTGCAAGTCAGATACACCAGAATCCAGGCACCTGGACATGGTCCGGTTGGTTCTGGAGCGTGTTATCAGCCTGGGGATGGAAAGTCCTATCCTTCCTCGGAATAGCCCTTCTCATAGTATTCAGTTGTTGCCTATGTTTACAGTGTGGGCCAGCGATTTGCGGCTTGTGCGCCACATCATGTATTCCCCATCCAAGTCCACGTTCTAAATCTCGCCTGAAAAAGGAAGAGCAAATGGTGTTATATGAACAAATAGATAGACTAATGAAGATCGATATATCATGAAGGGTCCGTAGGGGACAAGGAGGGAATGAGGTAATTTGAATTTTATGGTCAATTGTGTCCCCTAACGTAGACCCCAACGGCTCCATGTACGTGCTTCAAGTACATGTAATTTCCCTCCATGACCAGATATGAAGACGCAAATACATTTGCGTCCAACGTTAACGTGTCCTCTTTCAGATCCACCATGAATGGATCGATAATTCAGTTCCTAAGTATGCCTTTTGCACCGTCTTGACATGGTGCACTTTCACGTTTTCCTGGCTCTGTTGAGTTAGGCCCTGATTTCTGCCATCGAGCCCTTTCTGCCTTCTGTCTCAGACAGCTAGAGCCTGGATCTGCATCCCTGACCTTTACCTTACTCCCTGCGCGGTGAGCGGTGCCCGGCTCGGCCTGCTTGCCTGCCAAAGACAGTGTTTTGCTTTCAAGTTATCTGCTCCGCTCTTCGAAAATACATTCCTGTCTAGTGATTTAGGTAAACATCCCCCCAGCTGCAGAGCAAAGGGCCCGGCCTTTCTGTCTCCGTGCAAGTAATTCATTGCTCCTGTTACCATGGTAGGCCCATGGCCCCTCGTCCTACACGCAGACACGTAGACGCATATGCACGCACTAGCAGTCAGTATAGAATAGCCTCTGCCCGAGAGACCTTTCCTTCTAGATAATACAGTTCCTCAAACACTAGATATCAGATATGATTTGGGATTAGGTTGTTCTGACATGCCAGACTTCTGTCTCCTCTTTTGGAGCTAAATGTCAAGTCCCCTTCACCCTCCAGTTCCACGTCAATCACACGTCATGTTGCCTGCGCGCGCATCCAACCATATATTTCTGCTGACACTGCAGGATTCCTCTATGAATCCACCCACTTGTGACACTTTCATGTGACGATCTCTAGCACACACCTCCGTGTACGCCCTCGTGCACGCCTTCTGTTACGTACATGTGTTCTTATCTCGTTTCTTTCAGCTGTTACGCCTTTTGTATCCATCACCATTGTATGCATTGACTATATATATTGTACACTGTCAATAAAGCATTGTCTATCCCTTCCTGAACCTTCGCGGTGATGGAACATGATACCATGGTTCGAACCATTCCATTACATGGAATAAAACCCTTATAAACTCAGATTCCACGGACTCTGCCTCTCATTTTGATTGAGCTATTTTATTGAACTTATACCGCATAGAAATTAAGCATACGGTAAATCTTTATTTACCACACGTGCACTTTCCACTCCCGTTTTCTGATTACTTCGGGCCAGCTTGTTTTCTTTGAATTGCTCAGACACCGCTTGTTTCAGTTTCAATTTGGTTTCGAAATGCCATTGTGTATTTAAATTGATTTGTTAGGAGTTTCATTTTTATTTATTATGATTTTGTAGTGCCAAGACCCAACCCCAGTTCCCCAGGCACAAGGTCGACTGCTCTTTAGGCTAAGCCACATGGCTAGCTTAAAAAATAAACGTGTTTGTTTCCCTTCATGAACGATTAACTTTTCGCTTCCTGCTTAACAGACTACTTAGTAACTGTTGTTTGCATGCATAGACCGCAGCTTGAATTAATAGTCGTCCCAGCTTACTTTATGTAATAAAGGACAATAAAGCTTTCAGTTGGAGTAAAGAAAACACATAACAGGCCACCAGCAGAAGAAATGAGTAAAACAACCACATCGCATGACCATAAACAACCCTCTGTCAGATCCACTTACATGTGAAACATGAACATATATTTTTCAATAAGACGTGAATGGCCCAATCAAAGTGTTACTTACAACTGTATATTGCAGCAGATCCAGCTGTTCTGCAAGCAGATGGGCTGTTCTTAGTACTGCGAGGAGATCACTTAATCTGTGCACAATTGCAATACACCCTTGGAGATAACTAGGAGCCAGGATGGCAGTGGCAGAGGTTCAGAAAGTGCTTGTGTATGATGGAAGAAGTGCTCTGGGATCTAAGTGGCAGATTTATGAGCCCCTTGCGCTGCCAGTACGTCACTTTTTGTGAAGCACTGGCAGCGCATTTCTCTGCCCCATATTTACAAGGACAGGAAAAGCCACCCTGCGTGGCTTTTCCTGTCCTTGTAAATATGGCCCCTTTACATGCAGCACTTTGTGCGAAAGGGGCATTCCATGGGTGTTGCTGTGGGTGTTCCCAAGCAACACCTATGGAACCAGACACATTTCAGATGTACGAGTGTTTGTAAACCTGGAAATGCATGAGTATGCTACTGAGGAGAATGTTTTTATTTCTCCTCGTTTTTTCCTCTTTCAATGCATGCTGCATTGTACAGCACGCATTAAAAGAGGAAAATGCCTGTAGTGATTGTTTTTGTACAGGAAGTTGCCCCTTCCTGCACAAAAACAATCTCCCCATGACACAGGCATCCTTGCACCATCGTGCAAGGGGGCCTGCGCCGGGGCATGGCAGCTGTTTGTGCGACAGCGCAGGGGAGAGCACAGGAATGTGACACATCATTGTAAATATATTTGCTTTCCTCTGCTCTGAAAGTGCTGCAGTGAGGTGCAGCCAAAGGTCTTGCGGTGCCACGCTGCGGCACCTTCTTGTAAATCTGCCCCTAGGTGTGGGGGCTTTTTGAAACCGAGGGACTGGGTAAAATGCTTTACTGTTACACCATCAGTAACCGAATGTATCTGTTTCTCACTTAATCATAACCATCTGCCGCATGACACTGGTTAGCTGAAAAGAGCCGCTGCTAAGGGACAATATTTTAAATCTATAAACTTTTAAATGCAGTATAAATTTGCTAATTTGGCATCTCTCTTCCAGTAGCAACTGTTTTGCTGCCATTGTTTAGTAGCAGCACTGAGTCATAATGTATCAAGTTTGTTTAAAGTCTGCTGCATTCATACGTGCATGTTTCAAACGAACGTGCAGTAGTAAAAGTAACAAGAATACTTCACATTGGCGTATGTTTTTTCTCGTTTGTCCTGTTCGTTTCTTCCCATGTTTTATATATTTTTTAAAGTAGTATTCTTTACTCTTTCAGTTTTACGTGAAATTCGGTTTCATTTTTCTGGTATTGTTTAAACGTTTTATATAGATCCCAGCATGTCTGAAGTAGTAATGTATGCATTGGCAGGTCTGTGACTTATTTGCTTCAGGTGCTCTTGAGAGTATCACAGCAAGACTTCTCGCTTCTCACTCTGTCGGGGTGGGTGGGACTCTCATGCTCCCTCACTGCCCCAAAATACATGAATATTTAATGTGAGCCTTTTCATATTAGTGGCCTCTTGTGCTTGAAATCCATCAGGTTTCTGTTAAAAGTTTGACTTTCGTTCAAAATCTTCCTTAGACATTGAGATACAGTTCTGATAGTAATAACCTGGACTTTGACTTAAGCACGGGCACTGTAACAGAGGTTCGTTCATCAGAGGAGATTTAACCCTTGTTTCACAAATATAACTACACCTTGTTTTGAAAGTAAAACACAAATTTAACTTTTTTACAACTGATATAAAAGAGAAACTAAATTCACTTTGAAAATATAATGTTTCCAAATGGGCTAGCTTAGCATTTACAGCAAAAGGTTTTCCCAAAAAAGCCTTTTGACTTGCCTCGATGACAATCATTCTTAACAAACAAATTAAACATCAATTTGTATTGAATTGAATCAAGCCGACAAAATATCGAATGGAAATTCAACAGATTCCCCACCAGATGCACAGGATCTGATGTCACGTTTCAGCAAAGACACTTTCTCTTTAAGTTGCAGCTCATAACATTTTATTAGGACCAATCGTAATTTTGCTCCTGAAGACCATGTTTTTTTCACCTCAACTTCAATGTAGTCAAGAGGACCTGCATCACCCTTGCCTCCAACTTGCAATATAATGTTTCTAATAAGGGGCCAAACTTACACGTAGACACTGGCATGGCGCATGCCAGCACAGAATGAGAAAGAAACAAAAATGAACTACATGTGAGGTCCTCAGCCAAAATTAAGTAGTTCACATTCCCCTGGGTTAGTGTTGCGTCCTTGAGTGCTACAGTGACTCGCAGATGAAAACAAAACTTTTTCACACAGCAGCAATGAGCAGTGAGTACAACAATGAGCTCCAATCCTCACATCTATGGGAGCAGAGACGTGTAGCCGTTTTTTCTTAGCACATGGCGGTTCCTTCAATTGCAGCGGTATGTAGAAGTTCGAATCAGTTTGAATCAGCTGATCTTCAAATGCCTTGATGAGGATATCCCCTCTCCTCCACTCTAGACTTACGTTTAAAAGTAATGATCGCTTAAGCCACATAAAGACTGCAGATTTTACACTGTTTTAAACTTCAGCGCAGAAAATCATAAGCGCTCTCACATCAAAGCAAATACAAACATTTAAATTACATGCCAGGATAAGTATGTCAAAGCTCGGCTGTCCTACCGGATAAATATGCCTTCAGATCTGTTGGGGTCATGGTGTAGGGATCTCCTTATTGTCCATCCTTTCTTGTCAGGAGAGTAAAGAGGGGCATTCCTCAATAATGCAGTAACACAGGTAGTCAGAAACATCGACAGGTCTATTGTAGGTAAAATGAGATCTCATCCATCCACATCAACTGCCTCCAACCTTCTGTCACCACATTTCCTAGACCATTACAAATTACCTCATAATATCCCACAAGAGTAAAGATAAAGAAAGGATGCACACAATGATGCGAAAAGATTGAACATACATATATCCAAAATTACCACAAGGGCTGTAAGCAGTGCTTAATTTGTAAAATATGAAGTACAGGTGCTCAAATTTTTGTCGGAGGCCACACCTACTTTCCCCCAGCTCCACCCACTTCCTCCACTTGCTTCTTTCTTACTACACCTCTCCTTCTCTACCTCTTTTTTCTGTCCCTCTCGCATCTTTCTGTGCCCCTTTCCTAGTATCAACCCACTCTCCCTCACTTTCAAGACGCTCAGGGGCATCCCTCTACTTCTCCCTCTCTCCTTATGAACTTTTTAGATGTCACCTCTTACTCTCTACCTCTTTACCTCAACCACTCTCTAGTTTTGTTTCACCTTCAGCTCTCTTTCACTACCTCACCTCTGTCTTTTTGTTTCACCCCTTTTCTCTCAACATCTCCTCTTTCTGCCCTTCATCAATCTTGCCCTACCTTTCTTTCTACCTCTCTTCTATTGAGGGCCACTCTTCTACATGTTCCCTATAATCATAGAATTTGTCCTACGTCGCCTCCAAGGGATTTGTTACAAGTCGAACAATGCCGGACTCCACAGCAAACAAGCTGTGAGGGGGGAACACAGGCAGCAGCCCGCATACACTCACCCACGAGGAGCAACCACTTAACACCTACTGTCAGGAAGAGCAGGCAGTAAGCACAAACTGAGCTCCTCCCCATGTGTACATGGGTAGCTCACTCCATGCTCACGAGTGTGGGCAACTCAGAAAGCATCAACAGGCACCCCCACCTAGGCTCTGAATTCACAATAGCATCACCGAGGCACAAAATGTGAGAGGCGCCGCCCACAGCGCGACGTGGAAACATACAAATGATACCAAGAAAGGGCCAACGGGTGTAAATCAGCACAACTGCCCCAGTAGGGTAGGAGGGCACACAAAGTGAAGTAAAAAGGAAGAGAGCACACTACATAAAGTGTGCTACTTAGCTGGGAGGTCTCTACCACCTAAGTGGGTCCACAAATCAAGCAGCCTGTACTACGGGTGAATGTATTGGGAGTATGAGGCTCCATTACAGGAGGGGACACATATATACATATTGCACACCAGGCCGGGAGTGTAGGGACTGCACTGGAGAAAGAAGGGGGCGCAATATCAAGGGCGCACACAGCTATATGCATATGCCAAGCTGGCGGTATTAAATGGCGGGGGTTACAGGGGCATAGCTATAATTAGTGCAGCAGGTGCAGTGGCACCTGTCCCCAGGCTCCTAAAGGTTCGGACCCGGGCTCATGGCTTCATAACTACGGTACTGGGAAGCCGACAAAACCACAGCTGAATACACACTAAGGAGATAACGTATCCTGGGGCAGGAGGGGTACATAACACAAGGACATGAGGGTCACAGGTACATGTGCACAAACCAACATGTGGCTGGCAGGGCACCGCGGGGGCACACATACAGCTGTCCACCGCTGTAACACACTCGTTGTATACATCACAGTAAAGATCTATTATACACAGAATAACACATGGCGTCAGCACAAAGGGTGAAGGCACCAGGCGAACACTCGGAGCACACACAGATGAGATCCTAGAGCCACCGAGCACAGCACCCTGGGTCGGGGGCAGCAGCCTGTGTACAGTGGGAGTCCAGACAGGCAGCAGCCTCGTCCACATCGGGGGCCGCTCGCACAATGGACCAGAAGGGAAGGGGGCGAGCCTCCCACGGAAGATAGCACCGTCAGTGTTAGGTGCTCTGTTACCGCCGACCGGAAGTCAGATCCAGAATGTTCGGATGTCACCTGTGCCGGGCAGGTCCTTTAAATTAAACCCGGCCAGGCCCTATCTACAAGTGCTTTTTTTTTTTTTTTTACAGTTTTGCACATTTTAAATACATGATTGAACCCTCGCCCGGCTAGGCTGTGGTTCACGGCTCTGGGGCAATTGAACCCTGTGCTGACACAGGCCGCTCCCAACCACCCTGATTAAATGTAAATGAGCCCTTCGTGAATTCAGCAATAGCTTTGTCTGTGCTGCACGCGCACACACACTTTACTCTGCCACGCTTGTCAGTGGCAAAGTTAGATCAGCGCCTGCCTGCTCTACTGCACATATCAGAGGCCTGGGCCCACAGGGCGGGCATCGTCGATTCATTACGTGGAACCGGAGCTACCACTTTGACCATATCATCACTGTAATGTTCTGATCTTCCCCCACAAGAGGCTCTGACACAGATGAAGGGTACCTTCGTTTATATTTATTTATTTCTGCAGATATATACTACAAGGGCGCCGAGCGTCTAACAGGTTACCGCTCCGGTCGCCAACTGCCGGCTTTCTCGTTCGCGCCTTTCGTTTTCGCCTCTTTGCGCATGCGCGACTCTCCCGCTCTAGTCTACGGCGTCACGCGTCATCACGTGTACGCCGGTAGACTAGAGCGCACACCACATATCTCCCCCCTTTACCAAACACAACATAAAACATTTCCCCCCCCAACCCAGTGTCCTGAAACAGTGGACATAGTCTATGTGGGGCACCGGGGGAAGGCACCAGCTAGTGTCCATCCATCACAAAGTCATTATAACGAGAGGGCACCACGACTGCCCTTCCACTGCGGGTGTGTCTTACCGGCATGTTCTCTCTCGCCTCCGTCTCTCCATGGGACACCCCAGCTTCTCTTACGTCTGTTCCCTGCTCCGCCTCAGCTTGCATTCCTCCTCCTTCACTCGGCCTGGCTCTCAGGACAACTTCTTCATTGTCCTCGCCTGCCTCTTCCCCTTGGTTGTCTGAGCTGAACTCCGGAAGAGGTCTATCCTCCGGGTGATCCACGCATCTCTCGACTTCCTCGGCCTTTGGCCAGACCAGTATTTTGTTGACCCTGGCCATGCGGTCTTGCGACCAGACCTTGCCGTCACTGAGGAGAGCCGCCCTGCCACGCACCTCCTTGACCTGCAGCGGCTGGCTGAATTTGCTTTCGCCCTTCTTCTGTAGGGTGGGGAGTTTGATCCTAACCCACTCCCCTTCTTCCAACTCCGTCTCCTTCGCGCTCCGTCTCTTGTTGTAGTGTGCTGCGTAAATCTTCTGGGCCTTCTCCAGATTGTGCTGCACCACTGCTGGGGACCACTTGCTGGTGATGGTCTTCTCCCTCCATGCCACGTTGTCTCGGGTGAAGGGGTGCCTTCCTCTTAACACTTGAAACGGACTGTACCCCACCACAGAGGGCGTTATCCGGTATGCCCAAATCATGTTCATCATCTCCATCTCCCAGTCTTTTCCCTGCGATATGGCTGCCTGGATGGAGCCCATGAGCACTCTATTGAACCTTTCGACTTGGCCGTTGCATGCTGGATGGTACACGGCCGTGTGTCTCACCTCGATCCCATTCCTTTTCATGTACCTTTTCCACTTGTCCGATACAAATTGCGGACCATTGTCACTGAGGATTGTTTTGGGAATTCCTTCTCTGAGGAACACTCCAGTTAGGAACTTCAGGATCGTGTCTGTGTCCATCGCTTCCTGTATGTCCACCTCTGGCCACTTGGAGTATTTGTCTATTAGCACACAAATGTACTTGTTTACTCCTCTACTGTCCAGGACGGGCCCCAGGATATCTATAGCCACGTCCTCCCAAGGTCCATGCGGGGTGTCGAACTTCCCCAGAGCGGGTCTGAGGGGACGGAGCACCTTGTCCGCTCCTTGGCACTGTCCGCACTCCCGCACTTGTCTCTCGATGTGGGCATCCATTCCTGGCCACCAATACATCTGTTTGACCAGTGCTTTGGTTTTTACTATGCCCAGGTGCCCCTCGTGGAGTACTTTAAGCAGTCGGGGTATCAGCGTCTCTGGTGGCACCACTCTCTCTCCTCTGTACAAGAATATCCCCGAGTCACTCAGGGACAATTCTTCTCTCATCTCATAGAAACGTCGGACCCCCTCCGTTAGCTTCTTCTTGTCCGGCCACCCCACGGTGAGATGTCTCCTTACTTCCATCTTCTCTTCATCGAGCTCATACGCCGCCTGCCACTCCTGCGCACTGATGGACGACTCGTGATCCTCCATGCTAGCGACCATCTCCTCTGTGTCCGGAGTCTCCCTTGGCGCCTCTTCCATGGCCGATGCCCGGCTGAGGTAATCAGCCACCCTGTTCTGCGTACCTGGGAGGTATTCCACGTCGTACGTATAATCTAGCAGCTTCAGGGTCATTTTTGCTATTCTCGGGGTGGCTGTGTCGTGGCCTGACGACGTCAAGACTTTGATGAGTGGCTTGTGATCCGTCTGGAGTCTGAATCTCGTGCCCCATATGAACTGGCGAAATTTGCTCAACGCCCATGTGACCGCCAGCATCTCCTTTTCAATCACGCTGTACCTCTGCTCCGTCGGGGACAGCGCCCGGGATGCGAAAATGATGGTTTCTTTTGTTCCGTCCTCCCTTTCTTGCGCCAAGACAGCCCCCAAGCCCTTGTCGCTTGCGTCTGTCGTTACTATGGTCTTGCCCGTGGGGACATACCCCTGCAGTGGAATTGCATGGCTGATGCAGTCTTTGATGGCCTCAAATTCTGTCTGGGCCTCCTTATCCCATTCGAACTTTGTGCTGTGCCTGGTCAATTGTCTCATCCTGTGCGTTCTCGTGGCAAAATGTCTTACAAACTTGCTGTAATACTCGGCCATTCCCAGGAATGACCGCACTTCCTCTTTGGTAGTCGGGGCACTGGCATCCTTGATTGCCTTCACATTCTGCTCCTTCGGTGAGATCCCGTGTGTGCCTATTTCGTGCCCAAGGTAGGTCACTGAGCGAGACCCAATCCTGCACTTGCTCCACTCCGCCGTCATTCCTTTGCCTTGCAGCACTCCCAGCACTTGGTGTAGTTTTCTATCGTGATCTCCCTTGTTGGAGCCCATCACTAGGATGTCGTCTTGGAAGTATTGCACTCCCGAGATGTCCTTAAACAATTTATGCATCAGCTTCTGGAATACGGCCGCAGCGGACGCCAGGCCGAAGGGCATTCTCCTGAATTGGTAGCATCCAAAGGGCGTTATGAACGCTGTGTACTTTCTGCTCGACGGGTGGAGTTCTATCTGGTAGTATGCAGACGTGAGGTCTATGGTGGAAAAATGGGTAATACCTTTCGTCTTTGCCAGCATCTCTTCTATTCTGGGGAGCGGGAACCTCTCCACTATGAGGTTTTTGTTGAGCTCCCTCAGGTCCACACAGAGCCGGACCTTGCCATTGGGCTTTTTTACCACCACCAAGGGCGATAGCCATTCTGCACTGTCCACTGGCTCGATGATATCCAGTTCTTCCAACTTCCGTAGTTCCTGGCGCACTGCCTCGCTTGTGGATATCGGTATGTTCCGGACCTTATGCACTACCGGTACTGCTCCCTCCTTAATAACCATTTTATGCACAAATTTGTCCAGTTTGCCGACCGTGCCTTCAAACACTTTGGGGTATGCTGCTTTCCAGTCTTCCTCCCGCGAGAGGGGCCATTCATCAGTGAGCAGGATCTGTTCTTTCCCACCCGGGTTGAGTATTATGCCGAGGGCACCCGCATCTCTCCATCCTAGGACGGAGGGGCCCTTTTCTGCTACATACAGGGTGCACGTGGCCGACCTTCCTCTGAATTCGAACACCAGGTCCTTGCATCCTACCAATGGAATGGAATTCTCGGTGTACGAGATGGGTCTGATGTCCGGCGGCTCCAGGTCTGGTCCTAATACTGGCGCGAAATCCTCTTCCCAGATAGATCTTTGCACTATGGTCCAGGGGGACCCCGAATCCACGGCCACGTATACCTTGACGCCCCCGATGTGCATGTCGGTGCGGGGCTTATCCCTTCGCTTCCCGGATACGTCCAGTACTTGATCCTCGATGCATAGCACCAGGTCGTCTTCTTCCGGGTCCTCTTCTTCACTTACGTTGGCTGTGGCCGCGTCGATGCACTTGACCGTGGACTTCGTCCCTTTCTTTCGGCAGACCTTTTCAAAGTGACCGTTCAACCCGCAAAACGCGCACCTGGCGCGAAACGCTGGGCACCGCCTGTCCTGGGCTGTGTGTGCTGCACTGCCGCATCGATAGCACGCAAACTTCGATCCCTGGCTGGGGCGGGGCAGCTGCTTCCCTGGCCCTCTGGTGTCTTTCCTCGGGTCTCCGTAGGTGCTTTTGGGTTTGCTGGTATGTGGCGCCTCGTCGATTTTGTTAACCATCGGTCTCGGCCCACTTTCTCTTTTCGCCGCATCTGCGCCCCTCTTCGACATTTCTGCCTTCTTGACCATTGCTACCACTTCTTTCAAGGTTGTTTCATTCATCGACCAGGTGGTGTCCGGATCCAGCCTCGTCGCCACTGTAATGTTCTGATCTTCCCCCACAAGAGGCTCTGACACAGATGAAGGGTACCTTCGTTTATATTTATTTATTTCTGCAGATATATACTACAAGGGCGCCGAGCGTCTAACAGGTTACCGCTCCGGTCGCCAACTGCCGGCTTTCTCGTTCGCGCCTTTCGTTTTCGCCTCTTTGCGCATGCGCGACTCTCCCGCTCTAGTCTACGGCGTCACGCGTCATCACGTGTACGCCGGTAGACTAGAGCGCACACCACAATCACGTCCCGCCACCCAACTCGCAAAACAAAAGAAAGAAGCAGCGTTAGTTTGGAAATTGCTGCTACACTTACGGTTGGTGGGTGCCCGTGGTGCGGCCGTGCGGGTATGCTGGGGCGGGCGTGCTGAAGCAAAATTAAGGCAGCGAATGCGCGCGCATTTAAATCTGAGCACGCGTCGCTGCCTCTTCCGCGCATTGACCCAACCCCCGCAGAAGAAGATCAGCCCACGGCAGCAAAGCCCTGCCCAACAACAACTATTACAGTGTCCCGCCCACTGGGGCCTGATCCGCGGCCGGAAGTCTTGAAGACAGAGTGAGGAGGAGGAAATTGAAAATCGGAGTCAGTCCGGTCACGTCACCATTTAGACAGTAAGTGTTTAGAATTTTCATCAGCCACTCAACAACCAGTATGATGCATCGGTAACTTAACCAAATGACAGCAGCACAGCACTTACAGTACCACAGCAGTAGTGCCAGTGCCACGCATGACTCATAAGTCAATTACTGACGGCAGTGGCAGGTGCACTTAATGGAGCGTGACTGTAGACCCGGCCCTGATAATTAGGTGCCGGTGCTAAGCACCGGCAAGCTCCGGCTCAAATTAAGCCCTGCCTGTAAGTGCTCACCAGTTACATTACACAATGACACATTCATTGTCGTACGCAGGGAGAAGCGTAAGAGATTTACCAAGAATTACAAACTATTCGCCCGACTCAGAGTTTCGTACCTGGTCCCTAGTTTCCATGTCTGCAGCTCTGGGCATTACGCCACATCCTTGCTTCACTTTAAAGCTCCTCAACTGTTTCTCACTATTACTTCCACATTTGTTCAGCAAGCCCCTGTCAACATCGAACAAGCATTGGCAAAGCCAATATGTCTCGACAATTACCGGGCTACTGGCCTTGTAAATGTGAATGTCTTTTGGCTATGTTGTCTAGCAGTCCATTAGCTGTTCAGCATGACTGCATGTTAATGAAAAAAGTGCTATGACGTGGCCAGTGCAAGCCAGATCATAGCGCTTTTTTGTGTTAGGGTGTGCCGGACAGTAAACTAAGATGTTTGTGAAGAGACTCAATGTCGGCTCATCATACTGTGATTCTGGGCTTTTAGTGACTTTCAGCCATACTGAACAGCAGATGTGCTGCTTGACAACATGGCTAAAAGACATTCACATTGACAAGGCCAAAAGCTAGGGCATTGCCGAGACGTACTGGCTTTGCCAATGCTTGTTTAAATAATGTCACACTTCCACAAGCAGCATTGGATACAGTAATACAAAAGAGAACAGCTCACAGATGACTGCAAGTTCCCAACATGTTTATAAATACAGTTCACACGTATCCACACACAGCCACCACCATGGATCAAGCATACATCAGCCAGCACTTCAGCCTACATGAAATAAAATCTTTGACCAGTTTCATATGGTATTGACACCCTCACTGCACACGAGAAGGCCTTGAACATTAGGAGATGCCTTAACCTTCTCTATAAGGTGCTGAGCCAGTAGTGCCTTCCTCTCTTCAGTAATATATCACAGAATAACTTCACAGATTAGGGAATCCCTATCACCACCCAAACATTTGTTATAAACTCAATGCAAGAAAATATTATCTCAATGGAGTCAAGTCAAAGAAGGCCAACCTCCACTTTCTGGTATGGCAAAGAATAAACAAATACAATTACAAATTACTTTCGCTAGCATATAAAGAAATAAAGTGGAAAGGGGGTTCACAAAAATATACAATACACTTTTACTCAATAAGAAACAGAATGCGTTCATTATTTAATTTCACAGAACAACTAGCTGCAGAGAAATTCATTAAAACACCACATATTTAATTGCATTAAATAATATAACAATGAAAAGACTAATGACGGAGAAGTCATAAATGGTATCAAAAAACATACAGCCTATACTATACACCAAACAAGACAGCGATGAACTGAAAGCAAAGACTTCATGCACCAACAGAAAGTTAGGTCATACAATATTTACAGGGCAGTTTAAAAGAAACAGTTTGCAGATGTTATTGTTTCTGTCCTTTCCAGGCCTCAATATACAGGATCCATTATCAAGAGAAACGTGTATTTCAAATCAATAATCCATCAAGCCAACAATTGTGGGCCTTTTTGTTAGACGAAATAAAAAAGAGAAGATAAAATCCGTAATTCATCTCATATTTTACTTCCGGAATGAGATACAATTCATCTACATCTACAGCTGCAGACATTAACAAAGAATGTATTATTGAAAGGTTTTGGGGCATATTAACAACAGATTGCGATAATTATCGCAATGCGCGCTTACCGCGTTTTCTCTTATCGCCGTATATCGCTGGTTTACATCGCTGTGTTAGCGGCGTATTAGCAATGCTTTGCTGACAGGCGATGCCAAAACCAGCGTTAGACGGCAATAAGCTGCATTAACGTTGAAATTCCAGCTAATCATGCTGCGATAATGAACAGCTTGATGATAGTCATGTGTGGACTTAACCATCCAATCCACCTCCTATTCACGGATTGCTTAAGTCCGGTTTGAAGTAGGTGTTAGATTCCAGCAATAACCGCACCTAGCACAGCTTTTTTGATCGCTTCGCGGGTCCGGAGCCTTGTTGCTAATACAGCAAAGTTGTGAAAGCGACTTTCTGAATATAGTTCATGTAGGAAACACCTACTATGCATATAATTAGCGATATTTATCGCTGCATTTCAAGATAGGCTACTATCGCAGGTTAACATGCGCTAATGCACGTTAGCCTGGCCTTGTTGATAGTCTGTTAAAAAATTTGCCACTTTAGCGCCAGAAAGGGGCATTAAAGTTGCAATAAAATGCTTGATAATATGCCACTGTTTCCAAAAGACAACCTTACTCATGAATTAACACCACTGAGCAAATCACAAAGATGAATCAGGACTAGGCCATAGAGTTACTGAATAGATTAGGAAACACGCAAAATGTCATCCATGTATAGGCAAATACATGTTAATACATGGATTGGTTTGTCTTTTGGAAACAAAATAATTATGATAACGAGCATGGGGGTGTATTTAGCCTGTGGGATAGAGCTTGTCTATGAGGTGAAGTTAGGAAGTGGGGAGAGAGGATACAGAGATTTCTAAGTTCCATGCATGAGTAGATCAGATCCAGACCAGGATTGTTTCTTTTCTTTCTAGGATTGGTAGTTGCAGTTATCCTATTATCAAACTGGGTCTGCAAGTGGATGAAGATACTCATGTAAGGATGTAAGTGAGCAGAGAAATTTGAGAGTTCAGAAAATTGGATTGGAATGTTGTGGACAGACTCCACGCCATATCTTGCAGGGTCCAACTAAAATTTTGTTACACCACTGTCTTTGTCCCTTTTGGCTTCATCTCCTCTTACAGTTCACTCAAAGCTTGTGTGGTTAATATTAGCATCTTCAGTATTTCTTCCTACATTTGGAGAGTGAGTTCTATTCTAAGTGGCCCCAGAGTATTGCAGTGCACTTTTTAGCACTCCTTTGATTGTTGTGGACATGACGCTGACCTTCCCACACTTTTTGCACATATCTTATGGAGTACACAAACTCTGTGCCTAGGCACCTTCTTTTCTGCTTCCTCCACTAGCACCTCAAGCACACTGTAAGGGGCATGTGTAGTAAGATATCACACAGTGCAGCAATTCACCTTGCTGCACTCTGCTGTGTGGTAGAGAAAGGGCAGGAACATTCTATGTTGTATTCCTGTCCTTTACTAGTGCTGGTGCACAATGTACTGCCTAGCGCCAATGCAGGTACCTTTGCAACATGGTGCAAGGTCACCTGCATTGCAAGAAGGATTGTTTTTTTGGCACAAAGGGCCACCCTCCTGCATAAAAACAATCCTCTGCAGCTTTTTCCTCTTTCTATGTGTGCTACATTCTTCAGCACACATAGAAAGAAGAAGTAACAGGGAGAAATACAAATATTTCTCCTCATTACACCTCACTTGGGGAGGCATAGCTTTATGATGGAGTCCCAGGTCCACCACTAATCGCAAATCTGAGAATGTGCCAAAATTGATGGGTGGATGCATGGGAACACCCATGTACCACCTATGGAACGCCTTCCTCGGGCAGAGTAACGCAAAACAGCGATTTGCCCTGCGTTGAGTTTGTCTGGATTTTTCAAGCAACTCAGGATCACACAAGGTGGCCTTGCTTGGCTTGATAAATCCAAATATATGCCCGATATGTATTTAATTTTGTGGAGTCTCGAAGAATTCATTTTGACAAGATGTTCAGGATTGCAATTACGAGTTGCAAATAGTTGCTAAGAAAAGAAAGATTTTCGAAAAACAAAATGGCTATGTAAACTGGCCAAAATGGCAGCCTTGTGGCTGTTGCATCCTCATTCAGGTTATGAGTAGAGCAAAGAGGTAGAGGGCTGAAGCACTCCTTTTCATAGACTCTGGTGTGATAATGTCAGATTGCCTGAACCCCCATCTCTCTCCATTAATAACAACTGGGGTAAGAAATCCCAAAATCCGTTGTGCTTTTTAAAGCATAATATGCTGTATTTATTTCATACCCAAGATATGGGTGACAAAAGAACAGCCAACACGTATTTCGCCCGTAAGGGCTTTTTCAAGGCAAAGCACCTTATTAGTGATAACATAATTATTGTGGTTTGTATCCAAACAAAAGCAAACAGTCTCTGAGGTCAAGGAGAACCGTGCTGTGCCTGCAGCTAATATTTGGATACAAACCACAACATTATATTATCACTAATAAGACGCTTTGCCTGAAAAAAGCCCTTACAGGCAAAACCCATGTGGGCTGGTCTTTTGTCACCCATATCTTAGAAATGAAATAAATACAGCATACTATGCTTTAAAAAGCACAACGGATTTTGGGATTTCTTACCCCAGGTATTATTATATGGATGTATCAGGCACAAGCCTTTCTCAAGGTCAATACAATTTCCTAAACGTAATTCAGGCTAATTAGTTAGTAAGAGCTACATACTTTCAGCAGGAGCTATTAGGGATTATTTAGCACTGGAGTGTTGGGGCTTTCACGGCAGGTGCCAGCGACAACATATGCAGCTGTGATGAGTATAGCTTTTAGGGGTTCATGTCTGGATTGGGGAAGGCCACTTAGAAGGACATTACCAATGCTGATTCTATGACGAATCCGAATTTTATGAACATATTTAAATTCTTGCCTAGAAATAACATTAGTTCACTTTTTCTTATGTGCATGTGGATTTGTACACCTCAGCACAAATGTTTCATTTGTTCACCACGGCAGAGTTCGTTATCAAGAAAGAATCCCAGAATTGTGTACTTCTTAGTTGGCAAGCCTGCCAGATCCATATGAAAATCACAAATGCATTAAAAACGACAATTTACCTTACAGGATAAACATTCACCCTCATACATCAATGTAAAGCTGTTCAGAAATGTCTGCCCACTCCACCCCCACACAATTAACCTCTTCTTTAAACCCCCAACTTCTTTCCCTTTACGCTGCCCCAAGGTCCTAACTACACACCAACCCAGTCTACTACCGGTCCCTGCTCTATATTCCCTTGGCTCTGGGGCAGGGAGGTCTCTCCTAAATGTTATCTCTCCCACAAGCAAACATTGGGCAACACAGTGTGACCACAAGTAATATACCTGGCCTAAAGCCATTGTAAACGTTCAAGAAAGCCAACCAACCTTTTACATACAACCTCACTACTGCTGACAACCATATCCTGTGATGAGGTAGTCCTTTACCAGACAATGCTAAACACAGACATGTGCAAAATGTTCTCCATGCCCTCAATGCTCGGCATGCAAAGTTGAGGTGCTCCTTGAATATCTATACTGTCCTCACCTCCACCTTCTTCTTTGTAAAACTTTCCCCAAAAGCACCACCCTTGTCTGCAGCTTCTCATCATGGCCCACGGAATCTATCACCATTCCAAAAAAACACTGTAGCTGGCCCCACTGTACTTTCTGTGGCTAATGGAACTGCAATATCTGACTTCAACTCATGAAATGTCTCTAAGGCTCATTGGCAGATATTATTTGTTCTTCAGACCTATTAAGAAATAATTGTCCAAGTAATGTGTCACTGAGATCCTGAAACATGAGTAAATAACCATCGCAAAAAGGAGCTAAACTACTCAAAAAGGGAAGAAGAAATAGAACAGCCCATCGGCCTCACCTTGTCAATGTAAAACTGACTCTGAAAATGAATACTCAGTAGTTCAAAATCAGCGCCTGCACTAGCAGAAGACAAAGGGCCAGATGTACAACTGTTTTTTGCAGACCCCTTTGCAACTGCAAAAAAACGAGCTGGCCATGTACTATTCCTATTTTGCGAGTCGCAAATTACTTGCGACTCGCAAAATAGGAATAGCGAGTTGCTATTAGGAAGAGGCGTTCCGAGGGTGTCCCTTCCTTCTGGTAAGTCCTCCAGGTATGAATGACTCTTTTGCGACCTCAATTGCAGTCGCAAAACAGTCGCAGTTTACCACCCTTCTCAGAAGGGTACAGGAAGGTGTCCCCAGGGGACCCCTTCCCTATTGGGAATGCAGGGGAAAATATTTTTTAAGGGCAGGTAGTGGTCCCTTAAAAAATTAAACGAAAATGTTTCATTTTTTCTTTTTTAAATGCATCCCGTTTTCCTTTAAGGAAAAACGGACTGCATTTTTTTTTAAACTGCTTCATTGAAAAGCAGTCACAGACATGGTGGTCTGCTGGCTCTAGCAGGCCACCATCCCTGTGAGGCTGGCAATTCCCAATGGGGTCACAAATTGCGAATGGCTCATAAATATCGATGAGCCGCCCAATGGGAATTGCTAACAGTGTCTCTGACGTTGTTGTACATTGGATTTATTAGCTCGCAATTTGCGACTCACAGTTTGTCGCAAATTGCTAGGCACCAAATCCAATTTCCAGTTGTACATCTGGCCCAAAATGCGGATTTAACCTCTCACTTTGTCATAACGTCTCCTGTCCCTGCCTGTTTTACCAACTGAAGTGCATCATCCATGAAGCGTTATGCACAGACGTCAACTCCTCCACGATAATGTCATTCACCGAGAACAATTCTTGCCATGACAAATGCTGAATTAAACAAACTGATCATTCTCTTCTTTTGATACCACTCCAATAGGTTGGATTAGCAAGCGCTCAAGTGGCCAATCTGAAAATGGTCCTTCCATCCTCCCTTCTGCCACCTCTTTAGCCAATTTGCTCTGTCCTTCTTTGGGTGCACCTTTGCTGAGCGTAAGTCTGACACCAATGATCTCTCCCTAGGGTCTTTGTACCCCATCCTAAAACCCTCTTTTAAGCACCCACCAATGTCCATTCCCTTGTCTTTTACCCTTTTTCCTCTTTTCCTCCTTGATGATCCTCTGATTTGCCTTTTCTCCATACCCTTGTATCCCTCCCACCCTCCCTTGGTGCTGTGACTATGTACCCCCTCTGACCACCTTAATGGAACTCTGCTCTCCTGGTTTTTTTCTTTTAGTTTTGGGCCTTGACCTGGGAAACTCTACTATTTGTATATACATGTACATAGAGATAACTCTAACCACTAGTATATGTAGTAGACCTGTACTCTCTACCATTCCTATGTGACTCTTAGAGTTTATCCATTTCTATCTCTTCCTTGAGTGACCTTACAACTTGTACATTTGCAATGTTTTCTGTTTGTATCTCTTCCTTGTGTGACTCTACAACTTGTACATTTGCAATTTGTTCTGCTTGTATCTCTTCCTTGTGTGACTTTACCACTTGTACATTTGCAATAATTTTCTGTTTGCATCTTTTATGTAACTCATGTAATCCTAAATCCTTATGTATCGCAACTGGTTCTTATGTAAAGCGCTCTGACACCTTCGGGTAATGTTCGCGCTATATAAAATCGCATTAAATAAATAAATAAAATAAAATAAATAAAAATAGACCAAAAAATAGCTCTGTGACCAAAACTGATCTCTCTTAATTTAAGCTTTTTCCCATGTGAGCCTGTCTGCCTTGTTCCCACCCCCGTACGTGACCAATCTGTCCTTGCAAATCTTGTAACTGAACTTCTGTGTTACTGAAGCAGTATTTATGAGTACTTAATTTCACTCGTTTCTGAACTTGCAAAAATCTCTAATGCAAAAACCTTTACTACAAACCAACAGGTGCCTCTCTGTGCATTTTTCCCCTTCTCAATAACTCCATGAAAGGGTCAATAAATCAATAGGAGGCCATCAACGTATATGTTGTGAGAGCTGGCTTGGTGTGCGCCATCTGTTGAAGCCAAACATCCATGTCCAACGCGCACCACTTACTGTTTGCGTCTTCTGTCAACCTGGCCTAAAACTCATCAGACCTAACCCAGGTCAACTGTCCAAACGTTATATGAACCTTCCTTCAATTCGATGCATTTAAATAGCACTAAACGGTGCACTGGAAACTGCTTGCAGCATATGCTGTATATATCAAAAATGCCACTGTCTATTTCTCAATGTTAACTGTCACTCTAGGTGTCCAAGATAGCTCCCAGTCTTCCTCCTTCGACCCTTCTTTTGCCTTACAAATCTATTGAGAAATTTGAAAAACTCAATATATTCACCCTTTCAAATCTTCTTTGTAGAAAACATCAAATGTGCTTCCAGCGGCTTCGAAATTCCCATATAAGTGAGTTTTTGTTCTTTATTTTCTTACTCTCATTATCTTTCTTGTCTGACCGTTTTGATGTACCAATGCCAGTATCCTTCTTATCCTCATTTGCAACTATTGCCACAATGTTGTTGATGCCTTTGTCCAACACATTATTCTCCTTTCTAATGTCTATTCCACTTTGTCCTCCCCACAATCCCCTCCAGCCCCAATCAACCACACTTTAGACCCTCGCACTGACTCAGAGATGCTGTACCTGAGATCAGTGTAGTGGTCAACCCCAAAGCCATCCACATACGTGACATTATCCGATGCTCTTTATCTCTCCCAGCCCTGTCTGCCTTTCTGCTGCTTCATCCTCTATCAATACCTCTCTCCCTGAGCCTCTATTTGCCCCCCACTGAACTATCCCCTCTTCCTGCCCTATCATCTACACTTTGCTTGAAACAGGGAGGGAGCACACTCCTGACCTCTCAGCCGGGTCGCCCCTTCGCATTCTGGTACATGCAGTTCACACGATTCAGGACAAAGTTCTTAAGTATTACACCAAGGTTGTCGCAAGCAGGTGCTTGGTACAAGGTATCTCTAGACACGAGACATGGCTTGTCTTTCAGGATAGTATCCTTCATCAGTAGAGATCAGTTTGGGGTGGCTAAGAGGCTGCCAAACAATCCAGGCTTCGTTGCCTCTCGGGCGCGGAGGTGCTTCGCCTATAGATCGTCAGCTACGGAGACTCACGGGAGCCCCAAAAACAGGAAACAGGGAGGGAGCACACTCCTGACCTCTCAGCCGGGTCGCCCCTTCGCATTCTGGTACATGCAGTTCACACGATTCAGGACAAAGTTAGTAAGTATTACACCAAGGTAGGTGCAAGCAGGTGCTTGGTACAAGGTATCTCTAGACACGAGACATGGCTCGTGTTTCAGGATAGTATCCTTCATCAGTAGAGATCAGTTTGGGGTGGCTAAGAGGCTGCCAAACAATCCAGGCTTTGTTGCCTCTCGGGCGCGGAGGTGCTTTGCCTATAGCTCGTCAGCTACGGAGGCTCACGGGAGCCCCAAAAACAGGAAACAGGGAGGGAGCACACTCCTGACCTCTCAGCCGGGTCGCCCCTTTGCATTCTGGTACATACAGTTCACACGATTCAGGACAAAGTTCGTAAGTATTACACCAAGGTTGGTGCAAGCAGGTGCTTGGTACAAGGTATCTCTAGACACGAGACGAGACATGGCTCGTGTTTCAGGATAGTATCCTTCATCAGTAAAGATCAGTTTGGAGTGGCTAAGAGGCTGCCAAACAATCCAACCTTCGTTGCCTCTCGGCGCGGAGGGGCTTCACCTATAGCTCGTCAGCTACGGAGGCTCACGGGAGCCCCAAAAACAGGAAACAGGGAGGGAGCACACTCCTGACCTCTCAGCCGTGTCACCTCTTCGCATTCTGGTACATGCAGTTCACACAATTCAGGACAAAATTCTTAAGTATTACACCAAGGTTGGTGCAAGCAGGTGCTTGGTACATGGTATCTCTAGACACGAGACATGGCTCGTGTTTCAGGATAGTATCCTTCATCAGTAGAGATCAGTTTGGGGAGTCTAAGAGGCTGCCAAACAATCAAAGGCTTTGTTGCCTCCCGGGCGCGGAGGTGCTTCGCCTATAGCTCGTCAGCTATGGAGGCTCACGGGAGCCCCAAAACAGGAAACAGGGAGGGAGCACACTCCTGACCTCTCAGCCGGGTCGCCCCTTCGCATTCGCAGTTCACACGATTCAGGACACAGGGCCCGATTCACAGAATGAACTTAAGACTAAATCCTAAACTTACTACTATTTGGTATTCACAGAATGCACTTACTACTTTCGGGATTCACAAAGTGAACTTACTACTTTCGGGATTCACAGAATGAACTTACTACTTTCGGTATTCACAGAATAGATTTAAGACTACTAACTTTACGTCCGCACTCGGGCAGTAAATTCCGGCACGGAGGCGGAGTTTCCGGCTTGGGGGCAGAGCTTACGGCCCGGAGCCGGAGCTTCCGGGCCGGAGGCGGAGCTTGCGGCTTGGAGGCGGAGGCGGAGCTTCCGGCTCGGAGGTGGGTATTTAGCCATGGCTGAAATCTCCACCTCTGGGCCGGAAGCTCTGGGGGCCATTAAATGGGGGGCTGGAACTCGTTGAGTTTCACTCCACAGAGTTACATGAAAATGCTGTAAGATTCCGCAAGCAGGCAGAATACAGCACATAATGCTGATTTTTAGTACAGAGCTTGTTCCGTGCTGTAAGATCTGTGAGAATGACTCCATGCAGTGCGCCAGAGGGTGTTGCTTCTTTCTGGCGCTGAACTAGATTTTTTTACTCAAGTGGCAGCTTTCTCAATATGGATGGTTGTGACCTGCCATGACCGTGCGCCTTGAGAAATATCCCAGGGTGGCATTCTGGTGCCCAAAAATCATGCTTGGTGATTCAATTTTGGCTCACACCGGTTGGTGATGTTTTAGTGAAGCAATGCTTTTCAAGCAGAATGCGGAGGGGGCAAAACTCTGCAAACTCTGCCGGTGGAGCTCATTTATTCTCCCATCACTACTATCAAATCCTCTTCCCTGTACTTTGGAGAATCAACAACTCTTCGATCACTATCTGTGACTGCTCTCTCACCACTTTCAGCAATACACAAGCCACCTACCACCTATACCCCCAACTACTTTATCCCAGGCCTGATTAATGTACAAACCACTAAAGTCTGGCTCATCATGTTATTATAAGATGACCCTCTTGACCTTGCTCTGACACTAAACATCCTCTAACCCTACACCCCCCACCAATCCCTACCCTGTGTGGCCTGGCCCACCCAAATACCCTAAATAGCCCAGTGAGAGATCTCCTAAGTGTCACCTTCACTCAAGTCCTTTCTTCGCTTCTGAATTTGATAGTTTAATTTTGCTGCTACTGCTGATTCAATCAATTGCTCCTGAAAAAGAAGGGAGATGATGAATTGGTACCGATTTATCTGTTTTCTGTCCATGTGACAATTGATGCAGTAGTTTGTAAACGTTGCATGCGGCTTGCATTGAGTTGTACTGTGGGCCTGAACTAATCTTTGGCCGCTACGGAAAAATTAAAAAGAGGGAAACAAAGAGGGAGAGTAGAGGCTGTTGAAAAAAGACAGAGGACAGGGCTGTGAACACTGTTAAAAAATAGAAGAACGAGAAAGATTGAGAAGAAATATAAAGGAGAATATGCACAATAAAAAAGAAATAGAGATGAGAGAGAAAAGGGACTGCCCAACATGAACGGAAAGGCAGGCAGCGGCAGATCCTCCGCTATGGGGGAGGAGAGTCGCACCTCTGCCAGCAGCTGCAAAAGTTGAAAAATAAATGATAAGAAAACAGGTTTATTATTATTTTATTTTTCTCTCCCGGTGAGTGGGGCGGGGCAATTGCTGGGGGAGCAATCAGATAGAGAGAGTGGTGAGCACAGTGATCAGTGTGCATGACGGTTTAGCCGGCTGTCTCAGTCAGGCCGAAGCTTCATGTGTACTGAAGCTCTCTCCAACCCAGCTGCATGGCTGCATTGGAGACAGCAGTCACAGGCTCCCAGTCTGCCTGGGAGCACAAATCGAGAGGGCTCAGGCCAATCCTGATGCTGCTCTCAAAAATGAATACAGCATCAGGATTGGCTGCAAGGGGTTCTTGAAGTCTGCGCTTGTGAGAAGGAGAAGGTGAAGTGCTGTAAGCGGCGGTGCGGCAGGACATGCAGGTCAGTTATGTTTTTTTTTTTATTGTGTTGTAGTCGTCACCCTCCTCCCGCCCGCCACTCAGCGTGGACACCAGGCGCTACTGAAAGCAGGGATAGTAGGAACTTCTAAAAGTAAGCAGAAAGCAGGAGTTACAGGTGGCATAAAAACAAAAAAGAAACAATTAAGAGGAAGTTAAAGACCACAAAGTAAGAGAGTAAAGGGTTTTAGAAGAGAATCAGGAGGAGCTCCGAAAAAGAGCGTGCAGGCGCATGATATCATTGTGTACAGCTCAACCTGATGATATCCTTTAGTTAGTACAGAAACGAGGGGATAAGAGATTAGGGGCATAAAGGTGAGAGGGTAAGTGTTAGAGATTAAGGCCATGGTGTTAAGGGTAAATTGCTTACAGGGTAAGGGTTAGGGGGCTAAGGGTTTAAGGGTGTAAAGGAAAGGGGCTAAGAGTAAGGTGTCAGGGGTAAAGGTACTGTGCTAAGTATAAAAGGTTAAGGGTATGCCATTATGAATGAATATTTTTTTACTACACAGTTACTTAAAACCATTTGCAGTGTAACTTACATGCAAAAAAGATATTTTTTTTAAAACGAGAACTTGAATTTTCTTAAAATCCAGACAATAAAAAGAGCTCGCGTGGAATTATATCTAATTTCATTTCTATAAAGTATTATATTATTTACGTTTTAAAAGGAGAAAGATTACCTATACAGCATTATGACGGAATTTAATATATCATGTTTAAAATATGCCTTTGGTCAATTCAATAACAGGACTATTTTCTAGAGGCTGACTTGTTGCACCTCGAGTCTCCATCAATGTTGCCAGGACCATCTTCTTCAATGAGTCTAAAGCGCAACTCGTCCATATATCTCCCAAATCTAGCGAAGTCTGACGGTAGGGTGCAAGAGAATAAAATCAAAGCTGCTTCTTTCACTGTCCGAACTCCTTTACGTAGCCACATTGACTTTAAATGCTTTTGGCAAAATTGTAGCAGGCCGGGACAGCAGCAAATAAAATGTAGCAAGGATTCGGATTTAAAATTACAAATTCTACATTTCAGTTTAAGATAAAGGGGCTTCCACCCGGGATTTAATTCTTTGATTAGGAGGTGAACTAGTCTGGCCCACTGAATGTTTTTTAGGGCCTTTCTCCCCAATGCTTGACTAAGGTGAGGGTGGATTTTATGCTCTGTGTATGTTTCGATCAACTCAGGTTGACCTCCCATTTCATAGTCTGCTAAATCAATTTTACGTGATAGTTGATAGCATTGTTTGTTAACTGAATTTTTGATGGCCAGGTAGTTTATGTCCTCTTTACCCCAATTTTGTATTACCAGGTCCAGTGTTTCCACTGCTTGCATGTAAAGTTGCCATGGGTTGGTTGTACCTCCGTAGATCGGTTTCAGTATGCTCTTCAAGGTTATAGCAGGGGCTGTGAGTACTTGATAATAGTATTTCGCCTGTGTACCCAGACATTCAATCAGACCAAACTCCAGGCAGATGAAGATGTTACGAGTACATTTCGGTAACTTGGATATGCGTTTGTTCGCCTAGCATTGTGCTTTTTCTAACATTGTGTCCATTTTGCCTGGGAATGCCTGCTGTGCGTACCCCACAATTGCCCTTATATTGGCTTGTAGCAGTTTTCTGATTGGAACTGCTGTTGTACTTTGGCAACTAAGGCATTACGAGAAAGGAGATAAGGGATTATGGGTAAGGGTAAAGGTCAAAGGGGCAAGGCGTTAAGGGTGCAGCGTTAAGGGGGTAAGAGTATTTGGTTAAGAGTAAGAGGTTATGGATAAGGTTATGGGCTTAAAGGTAAGAGCATTACGGTAAGAGGTAAATGGATAAGGGGTAAGGGGCAGGGGAAAAGAGCTTGAGAGGAAAGGTAAAGTGAATTGTAAGGGGTTAATGATAAGGGGGTAAGGATATATATGTAATACAAATACATATATAAATAAATATATATATACACACATATATATGTATTTACATATGTGTGAATATGTATATATGTGTGTGTGTATATATATATATATGTATATGTGTGTATATATATTCACTGAAAAAAACATAGGTTTCAGGGGTGTTAAAGTAAGCTGGACATTTTACTCATACAAAACCACTGAAATTCCTCATTTATAGTTAGTTGTACTAAGTATAACTCACACGCCCGCAATCCACTGCTGATGATGTCACATATTGCATCATTCATGACATGGTCAGGGACATCACTGATGACATCTCAAATGACATCACTGATGACATCACTGATGACATAATCCAGGGAATGTGGTTTGGTTTGTTATTTATATAATTATTATATATATATAAGAATCTGCATTGAAGCCTGAGTGGATGTAGAAGTGTCTGGAAGGAGGATTTACTACTACTGCGATTGACTGTGTGAGTGAGTAATTTAAAGTCTCTCACTAAATATAGTGATTTAACTGTGTGATTATTTGTTTCACTCTGTGTCTTGTTGTGTAAACTACTGCATAAGTTGGTTACTAGGTATGTGAAACTCTATATTAGTTTTTAATTAGTTAAGACAGTATTTGTATGAGAGAGTGAATGTGTGTGTAGTTAGATTTAGGGTGTGTAACTGTCTAAAGATGTATAAATAGTTGATTTAAGTACATATATGAGGTTAAGACTGTATGTAAAAACCGTTGTTTTGGGTGAGTGAATCTCTTTATGGGTGTGTTGATGAGTAAATATATTTCTCAATGATATATGTCCAACAAAGTAGAAATATAAAAGGCAATGTATGTGACAGTTGTTGTATATAAATAAGTATACATAAGACTCAGTGATTGTAAGAGTGACTGTATCGAAAACTGTATACTTATAATAGTTATTTTATAACACACTAGGTATGAGTTATTATCTATATGAATACATAAAGTGGTGTTTGTATAAGTGTTTAGCTTAGTAAATGTAAGTAAGATCAAATGTTTGCATAAGTGGGTAGGGTTGACGGTATAATGTAGAAAACTCAGTGGGTTTTTAGAAAGTTGTATTGGTGTGTCAATGGATTCAAATATGGTACTCTGTATTTTACAGTGAGTGATGAAAGGTTATACTAGTGTATGAGGAGGTGTATCTGATTGTCACGCGCATGATGTCATCAGTGATGTCATTTGAGATGTCACTGACCATGTCATGAATGATGTAATATGTGACATCATCAGTAGTGGATTGCGGGCGCGCAAGTTATACTTAATACAACTAACTATACTGGAGGAATTTCAATGGTTTTGTTCGAGTGAAATGTCCAGCTAACTTCAGTGAATTTCTAAGGTTTTTTAAATGATAATTCCTAACTATGACCTGCCTGAAATCTATGTTTTTTTCAGCAAATTTCTAAGGTTTTTTAAATGATAATTCCAAACTATAATCTACCTGAAACCTATGTTTTTTTCAGTAAATTTCAAAGGTTTTTTAAATGCTAATTTCTAACTACAATATCCCTATAACCTATGGTGTTTGTTAAGTAAAATTTAAAAACATGTGTATACTTTTTATAGTAAAAACAAACTTAACAGTAGTGTTTTATAACTTATAATTATATCTCCTGGTTTTATGGTATTTATTTTTGGGACATTTCCATCTGTATTTATCCATATATATATTTTAAATAATTGTATGTGTATTTACCCGTATATATTTCGGGTTTTGTAAAAAAATGAATCTGAAATTAGTATATTTCCACTCTTATTTTATGTTATGTTATAAGCTGTTTTGCAACGCGCACAATTACTACCGGAGTATCCTGGCACGGTATACCGCTGTGGAACCCGTCCTGGCTTTCCCTGTGGGATGGTCCCTACTGGGAGTCCCCAAGGTGGAGCCAGGCATCCCCGGCGTTGACGGGCCGTTGTGGAGATTAGGCAAGCTAATGCCCAGAATTGCCGAGTGGTACCCCTGGTTAAGGTAGGCACCGAGGCGAGAATTATCGAGTTCGCTGACCCTGGTCCACGACCCTGCCACGTCGGGAATTGAACCCTGGTCCTGGGCCGACTCCAGCTTCCGGGTTTGCCGCCTCTAACCAGTGAGCCACACTACTGATAAATTGCACTGATTTACTGAAAAAATATGCACTCATGGCTGAAAGACTGACCGTTTTCACTCATGTAAACACTCTTAGATGATAAACTATACACAACCTTCATATTAAAATGTTCAAGTTTTCTTATACAAGGATATATATTGCTCTTGAAGGCTCTTTACTTAAAGTCTTTTATTGTTTTCACCCTTTTACTTTTAGAACGACAGACCTATTGGCCTACTACTCATCATTGACAGCATTTACAAACGCTCAAAAAATAACCCAATTTCCGTATTTATCCACACTTTAAAATTAATACAGAGAGGAAAATAAATACTTTTCTGTCTGTATTTATCTGTAGAAATCAGTAAAAATATAAATCAAGGAGCCCTACTTATAATTTAAGAATATTTTCAACTTAATTAGCAGCAATTAACATATACGTGTGGTAAAAGTATGACGCAGCAACTATAATACCTCACTTTCAAGAACAGCATTCACAGTTCAATTCCAAAGTCCATCAGCATCTAGCCCACCACTAACTCACTGTAGGTAACACCTTGCTTAATCTTCCCAACGCCCCAAGCGCCGGCACACCTTTCCAGGGGTAGCTTTACTTTTTAATTAAAAAGCATAGTGATAACAAATATTAATATGTTTTTTTCTTCTATTGTAAACAATATTTTTTTTATATCTTCTATTTGGATGTTTTTAATCATGAGAATGCAAAGGACAGAGTTTACCGGGTAACACTTTTTAAACTCTCCAATGTATGTAGATAATAAGGACCTTATACGTGTTACTATGGAAATCGAAACCTTTACAGCTTCACAGTTTGTAACCTTTCCCAACACGTGCACAAGTAAAACACTTAAAATGTGAGCATGTGTAAACTGTAAAATGTGACAACTACATAGGTGGAGCCGAATCTTCCTTCCATAGACTACTAAACAACCAAAAACTATATAAACCACACCTATTGTGCGATTAGTTTCGTTTTCGCGAGTTATATCTGCGTCGCCTATCTGTGATGCAGGTTCCCTTTTCTAGCATCGGATTCTTGTTTTGCGTCAACAAGCATATTCCGGAGTTGTAAGTTGTTTCATTATGGCATAGTAGATAATTATAGTTTGTGGCTATTTGTCAATTTTTAAACATTTATATCGAGAAAAAAGTGTTATTGCATGTTTTTCCCTTTTTCTCCATAACTTCAGCAGCTTGTTTTCAGAAACAGGTAGATTCCAACAAACATTGCTACTTTTCTGGCTCCTTTCAGCTTATATATTGTGACTTTCTATATTAGAATATTGATACTGTACTTCGCTTCAGAGGTGTTGGTGACCCGTCAGTGCAATCCTAAACATTTACAATCAACGTCACCACCTTCCAGTTGTTAGTGTGTTTTCCCCTAAGGATTATATACTGTTAATATGTATATTATAATATTAACAGTTATGCTTATCTTAGTGGAGTTCATGACCCGTTGTCACAAAGAGTAAAGATATAAAAAGCAACGTCACCAGCTTCTGGTTTTTTGTCTTTTGCCCCCTTTTGATCATATACTGTGAATATATATATTATCATTTTCACAGTCATGATCTCGGAGGAGTTTATGACCCGTCGCCTCGAAGATCAAACTTTTTGACGTCCCGTAGAAAAGAAGCTCAGAAAATAATTACAGCTCGAAAGTATTTCGTTATGGATGTTCTGTTAATTAGATAACTTTATTTTCCTTTTCTTTTTACTGTAACAATGATATCAATTGTTATATTGTAATAGATTGTCCTATTGTTACAGAAGAGAAAAGGAGATTTTTCGGCGCCATCTGTAATACAGCTTAGGAAACATTAGAACGTACTTGATCAGAATTGTTTTCAGGGAGCATATTTTACGAAATTGCTGAATAAAAAATATAGCTTTCATACATACTTTGTTACTTCAAATATTTGATAAACCCTACATTTCTGAATGTTATTTTCTAATTTCTATTCTTCTCATTTGCGGTTCCTATTCACCTTCTCCCTATAGAATATATAGGACCAGTTCTGTATAATATAATAGCACCATCCTATATATTCCTAAGTGAGTATGTGATTTGTTAGCGGACAGTGTGCTACCTCTAAGCACTAAACAGAACGTTCCTGAATTCTACAGAATACAAAATTAATAAAATAATAATGCATACAGTTCTATGTAATGTAAAATCACTTGTATTTAACTGTTTTTTACTTGTTCTGCTGACCTCAGATAATGTAGTACGGGAGTGTTTGTTGTAGCACTTCTATTCTACTTTATCTAAAAGTAACTGATGCCCTCTTACATTATCAAGAATATGGGGCAACGCCTTTACAAACTATAGCAGAAAAAAGGAAGGTATGGCCACGCTTAACTGATATTTTCTGAAATTGCATTTTTAATTGTCACCCCTTTCATATATACAGCATCAATTTCTGAAGAAAGTTTATTTGTATTTGCTAAATAAAAACTGTTTCAAACCTAGACTGAATTTTTTGCAGCGCAACCACACCTCCCCATCAGAAAAGTAAACACCACATTATAAGTAAATAGTGCTCCTGGGAAGTATCCCACCCGCAAACTTGATAAAAAAACACTGCAAGACACTGTCATTTTTCCGCCGTGATTTGTACACCACAAGGCAATTATATAAATGGCCCTTAAAACATATTAAAAAAATTTTACCTTCATAATCCCTGTTCACCACATTGTGACCACTGTACAGAGTTTATAATGTTCCTAACCACCCCTCTACTACTTTCTTTTCCCATATTCCTTTGGAACTGCTTCCAAAAATCACTAACAGTGAACCGTTCTCACCCAATAAGGAGCAAACTTGTGCTCGAAACACTTTAGCCAATAAAATGTCCATGTTGTTCAATAGAGGAGGAAGGAATGACTGCCAAAACTTCTACTTTTAATGCTTCATAGCCAATGAACATTAAGCTTCGTAAGGTCCCGCTTGGAACACGTTACCCAATGAAATGTCCCTAATACTCCGTGAAGAGGACAGAAATCGCTGACAACACTTCTACTTTCAACAGTTTACAGCCAATCAACATTAAGCTTGGGAAAGTGTTCCTTGGAGTACGTCAGCAAATCAGATGTCCCACCTACTCCTTGGAGCGGAAGTGAATGGCTGGCAACACTTCTACTTTCAAAAGTTCGCAACCAACCAACATAAAGCTCAGGAAAGTCCTCCTTACAACATGTAAGCCAATAAGATGTCCTTGCTACTCTCCGGAGCAGAAGTGAATTGCAGAAAACACTTCTACTTTCAATAGTTCGCACCCAATGAACATTAAGCTTGTTGTTGGAACACCTTAGCCAATTAAACATTACATTTTTTCCATGCACACATACAAAATACGCCGTCCTACATATTAGTACATTTCCTATAACAAAGTGACTCTATCCGTAACAAAAGTGAACACTGCCTAATAAATAAACATTATTCCACATTATATTAAAGAAAAGCCGCAAGAAGCTGCATTGTTGTTTTCCTGATATAATTTACACAGCCTACTGCACCCCCCTCCCCACATGAGTGAAGCCCCGGGACTGTGGGAGCCCCAGCGAACCCCCGCTATTACTTTTTATTATATGTTCCACTGACTACGACTAATGGTTCCTATGGAAAACTTATAAAACTCCAGCACAGTAACTGTTTCAATTTGCAACATAGTGTGGTGAACTTCTAACCTCTGTGCTCACTTAAGTGTTCCATGAACTGTTACTATGGTAGCAGGCAATAAGCAGTTTGGGGGAAGGGTTGAAAGGTACTAGCGGTACAGAAACCGTTATATTCACCCAGTATCATCTACATGACAGAAAGGAAAGCAAAGTAAGACAGAACACTGTGTAGCAGATTTACAAGCCCCTTGAGCCACTTTCGCGTCACTTTTCCCATCTTAAAAATGATGCAACAGTAACGCAATGAACTTGTAAATCTGCCCCTATGCACATTATGAGCAAAAGAAGTATACAACTCTTTCAATTCTTTATCGATCACAATTAGACAGTGTTGCTTCACAATTCACAATGCACTTCAATAAATACTTTGTGCCTATTTAAATGGGAGACGAGATTGTCGACATTACAAAACTTAGTGGCATATTTGCAAAGGCGGAGTTAAAATTGTCGCTGCTTTAACTGCTGCAACCTGGAACAAAAATGCCAAAAATGGACTTCGAAATCCTTTGTTATTGTACGGGAAGATTTTCTCAACATTGCAGTTTGCTATGCAACAGTGAGAGCCACTCCCTAGAGCCATAAAATAAATGGTTGAAGTGGGCTCCAAGGCCCCCCCACTGCAAAATTAGAAGTGGAAGGTCCTCAAAGACCCCCTCAAGCCCCGGGAACCAACACCCCTGGAGCTTTGTGTATTGTGGGAGGGAGGCTCTGTGGCCCTCCGCCTGGAGCCCACAGGGCCCTGGGGACCTCCACCCCCCGGGGCAGGCTCATGCAGTGTCCCGGGGTGCCTACACAACCAGATGCTACTCGAATGTGTGGAATTCTGTCTTAAGAATAATATCTTCTTGTTTGAGGACCAGTTTTTCAAACAATTATCTGGCACGGTTATGGTACCTGCTTTGCCCCCAAGTTATGCAAACTTGTTCGTTGGCTGGTGGGAGGAGCAAGTGCCCAGAACCTTTGAGGGCAAGGATAAAGGCAAAGTAGTGCAGTGGCACAGATATGTTGATGAGTTATTCATCATATGGCAAGGTACCGTAGTATCAGCTTATGGTTACATTGAGGTCCTAAACAATAACGACCTGAACTTGCACTTTTTGGGGACAGTGAGTCCAGTGGCAGTGGACTACCTGGACCTGAAGGTGTTTGTGGAGGACCACAACATTCACACTGCACTTTTCGGCAAGTCCACGGCGGGGAATTCAGTACTGTTTCCTAGCAGTAATCACCCACCTAAACTCATTCAAAGTATTCCTTATGGGGAGCTCCTCAGGATAAATAGGAATAGTATGAGAGATCAGGATTTCGAGGCGGCTGCCTCGGAATGTATAGCGAGATTTAGTGTGAGGGGGATAGGACTCTGTGTCCCTAGCAAAAACCATGCAGAAGGTGAGATGGATCCCGAGGGATAAATTACTAACAGAGAACAGGGAAAGGAGACCAGAAGAAAGTCAGAGTAAGATGGTGACACCTTACTCAGCAGAAGCCAACTATCTTTAAAAAATGCTCAGGAAGAACTGGCATATTCTCACTCAGACAGTGTCATCAAGGATGATATCCCAAATCTACCCTTGGTAACATTTAGAAAATCTAGATCGCTTCGAGATATGCTAGTGAGAAGTCATTTAGAGAAACCACAACAGCAGATCAAAACCTTAAAAGAAATGAAAGGATTCTTTCCTTGTGGCAGGTACAAGGCCTGTGCCCATAGCAAGAGGTTTTTACATATGCAATACTAGGCGTAGATAAGACCAGAGAAATCATGAAGTTCATAACCGGTAGTACTCCTTATGTGGTGTACTGCCTAGTGTGCCCATGTGGGCTGCACTATATAGGCAATACTATTCACCAACTAAAAATCAGAATATTGGAACATTTGAGAGCCATAGACAAAGTAGATCCATCTTATCCAGTGGCACGTCACTTTGCAGAAGTTCATCAGAGTGATAGAAACAGGCTACAATATGGCTTAGATTATGTTCCCACTATCCCAAGAGGAGGACAAAGGTTACGCAAACTCAGACGCCTTGAGTCAAGGTACATTATAGATCTTTTAACAAAATCTCCGAGAGGAATGAACAGCGGGGAAGAGCTAGCTGTGCATTTGGGGCCTTGGTTCATTTGGAAGATGTTTTAAGATGTATATGTAACACCATCAAATGTAGCAATGAACTGTAGTAGGTGAACAATTTGACAGAATTCTTATTGATTTTAGTTTCAGTTTTAAAAGGGGCTGAGCATATTGCATTGTCATGTGACCAAGGCCGCAGGGACGGCCGAAACGCGTCATGACTAGCTGTTTATTGGGCAAATAAACTGTATGCTACAACAAACTGCTCCATGCCTTGTTTTTCACCTAAGTGGTGGAGCGCTGCGAGGTATTGCAGATAATTACCGGCATTTGACTGTTGCCGGTGTTGGAGCCCCTCCTCTGCAAGAAGGCTTCACGGCAAGCAGTCTACCGTGCCTCCAGTCTCTGTTACTTTCTGCCGGCAGGTGGAACTTTGGCGGGGACCCCGGGGGTGCCTCTTTGAGTCCCATCCAAGGGAAGGAGTGAAGCCATCCAATCAGCCGCAAGCGAGGGTGTAACACCCGGAAGAAGCCAGCGACTAGTCGTTTGCAGGATCGGAGCGTGAATGAAAAGGAACCTATGGCGCTGTTTCGAGTAAGCAGGCGAAGGGACGGAGAACGCGCAAATACGAACTCTGCAGCTGTGGTAATAGCGCTACATGCGTACATGTGTGGCTAATTGGAGAGGGGAGGTATGCACACAAAGCTAAGAGAGGTCAATCGAGGTTGGCAATAAGCCGCAGAAGACCGGTGCATCAAGTCGGCTTGCGTGTGTTAAGTGAGCACAAAATATTAAAGCCCAATAAGCAGTGATGTCAGGCGATGCACGAAGAGCCCGTGAGCTCGCCGCACAGGAAATGTTCTCTGATGAGATAGAGCACCAAACCAATTCGAACAATGGAAATGGAGGGGAGTCAAGCGTGGCAGAGCCAAGCAACATCAGAACGGCCTTTAAAGAGTTGGAAAAAATCAAACGTAATGAACAATCTAAATGGTGGGAGGCACGTTCGTTAAAAAGATACCTGGATATTGGGAGAGTTCCTAGAGGACTACGCATAATGCTGGCCCCCAACTATGAGTCGCCAAATCCCCTTATGATGGTGGCATGGGGTGAGTGTAATCTTGACTCGTCCCGTCGATTAATGCAGATTTTGGTCCAGTATGCGGAGATAGACGGGAAAGAGTTACAGAAGAAAATTGATGCACTCGAGGAGACAATTAAGGTACAAATAGGTGGAAAAGAGACCCCAGAGACAACGAAATTAAGGGATGACATGGTAACAAGATTGGCGAAGGAGGAGGAAAAAATTAAGGCCAGAAAAATTCATACATTTAAGAGGGACAGAGATGATTATGTCAACGGGCAAATATTCACATTTGCGCACCGCTACGGCAATTGAAGAGCGGCCACAGCAAGCAAACGTGGCACAAAAAATACTATGGCAGCCCAACCAACAGAAGATGATTCAGTGGTATACAGCTCCGCTGTGGAAAGTGGTTTGGATAATGAGGGACCAAGAGAAAAAATCAGCGTTGCACTGACCGTGGGGGAAGAATTGGAAATTTTAAAAGACAGCAGAAAGGGTACCCTGAGGTCACGATTCAAGGGCAAAACTGCGCAACAAAATCCCAACGCAGGAGGGACAGGCGCATTGCTGCAAAACAAAGGAGAACAAAGCAAGCATGGTCGGGGTCGGGGAGCCACCCGGAAACCACGGCAGTAAATCCCGCTGAAGAACCAGAAATAGAAACTGGCAAAAATATTCAGGTAGTGGATGCAACAAAACCAACTAAACCAAGATCCATAATTAACCTGAGCTCCACAGTACTAACCAGAGCGGAGGAACAACTCCTTAGTTTAGGTTTAAGCTTTTGCCCGGAATCTAACTTTTGCTACACAAGAACAAGGGCAGATGTATACCAGTATATACGGAAATTGAAATTGAAGAAACAGTTTCTGCATAAATCATCAAATACAACTACTGAACCACCAAAGTCTGGATTGGGCAATGAAGAGCTAACAATGAGGGATATCGGCTTTTTCCATGACATGTGCCAATTGGGAAGTGAGGACAGTTTGGGGACACAGGAAAGAGTGGCACTAAGTGGGCAAAGGAAACCCACTACCCCATCTAAACCGAAATCGAAGTATATACCCCTGGCAGCCCATGATGGATTAGATGCCTTTAGTGTGGCAGTGGTGACGCAAATAAAAAGGTTGGCCCAAGTAAATAATGAAAAGGAGAAAAAATATACAAGCCAAGAAAGGAAATTGAATCAATTGGTGAATAAGTTACATGAGGCAGAATTGGTAATCCGTAATTCGGACAAAGGCGGGAACATTGTCTTATGGCCAATCAAAGATTATCTTCAGGAAGCATACAGCCAGTTGGATGATATCAAGTGTTACAGAAGAAGCAATCTACAAAAATACAGGATGATGCAGGAAAACCAGTGTAAAAATTTGGTAGCCTGGAAGGGGTTAGGTATGTTGAGTGGGGATGAGTTCAAGTACATTAAAAAGGATCACCCACTAACCCCATATATATACTTTATACCAAAGGTACATAAAAATCTTACCAAACCGCCAGGAAGACCAATAATTGCGGCATGTGGTGGGCCTTTAGAAAATCTATCGAAATACATAGATTATTTTTTAAATGCACATATGAAATCCCTGTACTCATATGTTCAAGACACTAATGATTTCCTGCGGAAAATTGAAGAGATTGAGTGGAAATCAGACTTCCTCTTTGTAACATTAGATGTAAGTTCCCTGTATACCTGTATTAAACATATGGATGGCCTACGAGCATGCGAATATTATCTAAGCAGCAGGCCAATGGCACTAACTCACCACACTAAAATGCTTCTTGAAATGTTATCTTTCTGCCTAAAGAACAATTATTTTATGTTCAATGGCCAATTGTTCCAACAGATCCAGGGTGTAGCCATGGGGGCCAGTTTCTCCCCAAGTTATGCCTGCCCCTTTATGGGGTGGTGGGAGGGACTGGTCCACAGGCGCAAATATATGAACTATTGCACATCCAATATAATATCTTGGCTTCGTTTTATTGATGACCTTTTTATAGTATGGCATGGATCTGAAGAAAGTGTTTTAAAATTTATACAGGAAATTAATGTGAATGATCATAATTTGAATTTTACTTCTAGTATCAGTAAGGAATCAGTGACATTTTTAGATGTGCAGGTTTTTTTATCTAACAATGTTCTTAGTACTACCCTTTTTAGAAAACCGACGGCGGGTAACACTCTGTTACATGCAACGAGTGCCCATCCACAACACCTGATCAAATCAATACCATACGGAGAGATGCTTCGCATCCGCCGTATTTGTAGTAATGATGAGGATATGAACGCGAAGCAACAAGAAATTTTGTCTAGATTTGTGGATAGAGGATATAGTACCAGAATAGTAGAAACCGCCATTAGAAAGTCACGACAGAGAGCTAGAAGTGATCTCCTAAAATACAACCCGAAAATGAGTCCAACTCAGAGTGTAGATACTAATCCAGTTCGGTTAGTACTGACATACACCAAACAAGAAAAGGAGCTAAGGAGCATAGTCAGACGAAACTGGCATTTTGTACAGGATTATCCAATCATTGGAGAATTGATGCCCGCCAATCCATCAATAACCTATCGTAAAGGAATGAGTCTGGGCACAATTCTAACCAAGAAGAGTCAGGAATGTCTTGGTAAAGAACCCTGGCGACCTTCTAGCAAGGGGTTCTATAAATGTTTTACATGTAAGGCATGTCAATATGGTGTGAACACCAAAAAATACACCACAGTCATCCCAAAGGCAACCAGGGAGGTCAAGCAACACCTTACATGTAAAACGGAATATTGTGTATACATCCTGGAATGCGACTGTCAGCTGAAATATATAGGCAGCAAGAAGCTGCCGGTTCATAAGAGAATCCTGCAGCACTTACGTGCTATAACTAATAAAGATCAAAGTTACCCAGTTGCGAGGCATTTTGAGGCATGTCACAGTAGCAAACCTCAATGCCTAAAATTCTACGCAATTGAATCTATCCCAGTAACCAAAAGAGGAGGGGATAGGGAGGCCTGCATGCGAAGAACTGAAACAAACTACATTCTGGAATTCGAAGTGGTTTTGTGTGAGTAAAATAAGGTTTTGTAAATGCTAATCCCTAACTATATATGGTCTATAACCTATGGTTTTTTCAGTGAATTTTCAAGGTTTTGTAAATGCTAATTCCTAACTATATATGGTCTATAACCTATGGTTTTTTCAGTGAATTTCAATGGTTTTTTATTAGCAAATATCATAAGCTGTAAAATGTATTCTTCTTTTTAAGGAAAAATATATTTTACATTTTTTTAATTTAATTTTTTTATGCATCTGCCAAACGCTGACCTCTTAATAGTGCACTGTGGTGGAAATGATTTTGGCACTATGACTGGGATTGGTCTGGAAATGCTTTTAAAGGACACCTTTCATCAATTGATTTCACTTTTTCCCCAAACTGCCTTGGTATATTGCAATATATGCCAAAGACAGAAATGGAACTGTTCCAACCAATTTTGTCCACAATTTGAGAAAGCACGGAAACATGTGAATAAATCTGTTTCTGCTTACATGAGAGACTTTAGAATGGGTTCAATATACAACAATAACTTGCGTTACAACATGCAAGACATCTACAGAGGAGATGGTGTGCACTTCTCAGATGAGGGGAATAGAATATTCCTCCTGAATTTAAGACTGTGCATTTGAACCTACTTGTAGGTACCTAAATCAGCAATAGAACCCAATAGCTATTTTCTGTGCTACCCTACCTCTGATCATTCAAAACGTTTTTCTTTTTCTAACTTTTTTCACTATTTCTCACCAAAGTACGCTCCCCGGTACGCTTACCGGTGCGCGTACCGGGCGCTCCCCACGCAAATTTTTTTTGTTGTTGTTTTTTTTGCCTATATGAGCGTCCTAAGCCCCCCTCAGAAAACCTAAAGGGTCAGGAAGTGTCTACCGTGCCCCCTTCTACCCATTCCGAACATTGTTTGCCCTCCATCTTGTGTCTCAATTCTACCGAAACACAAAATGGAGGACTCCCGTAACGCTGCCGGTACGCGTACCGGGGCGCGCACCGGTAAGCGCACGCTCAAAAAAGGTGGGAAAGTAATTTACAGAAAAACCACTGGAGACACTTTCATCACATATAGAATAAGCCCTACTACATAGCAGTCCCTACCATTTACCCAAATTTGATGGAATTCCATTGAGACATTTATGCTGTAGACCTGACTAAATATCCTGAGGCAAATTACATGACAAAAACACATATGAAGTGTTAAAATTGACAACCAATTAAAATGTTACTTTCATTTTCTACTTTTAATTCATGACATTTGATTGGTTATGTACCTGAATATATGTAAAGAAAGAGAGAGAAACACAGCCATTTTGACTACTACTTCCTGAAGTACATTTCAAGAGCATTTTCACTGACAACTTAAACTTCTTTTTGAAAGGTAAGATGTTATTTTAAAAATTTGAAAGGAGAACTATGTTATGCACTTTACATTAATTTTGGAAAACGTTTTCAGATAGTTATATACTGTCCCTCTATAAGAGTAAGTCATTGAGAAAGGCTTAATTATTTAAATTATTGATTGAGTTAGGCTTCTGTGGTATAATTATGAATTTACTTAGGCTTCTTCACAGGCACTTTTTAATAGTTCTACTTCCTGCCTGAAACCATACAGTGCCCAAAGATAACTTCTCTGTTATAAACTCACAAGTACCTGTCTGAACTTAAACCCAACAGTGCCCTATCTCTACTGATATATTTATTTTTTATGCAATTTACAGCAAGAAAATGGAAGCACAACAGAATGAAAATAAAATTTCATTTCAAATTAAGATTGAAAACAATCCTAACGAAGAAAAAGAAGAAATAGACTTTTTGGATGACACTGTAGACGAAGAATTAATTAAATGTGTTGATGAATGTGAATCATGGAATGAAGAGGAGGACATACCAGATGAATTAATGTTACAAAATCTTTTAGATTTTGAAAAATCAGAACAATAAATTTAAATTTTAAAAGTTAAAATTGTTTGAGACATTATTCTTTTTTATTTGAAAATTATGAAAAAGTACCCAAAAAGATATAAGATATAAGATATAATATATAGTGAGACTTAAAATATACTGTGCAACTTTTTGTGTTACATAGTAAGTTTGCTCATAGTTACTTCCTTTCTCCAACTATATTATCTCCAATGTGTATTTAACATCTTTTTATCATCTCCTGCCTCCATATTGTTTCTGCTTTCCTGAAACAACATGCAAGATATCTACAAAGGAGACGGTGTGGTGTATATTAATTTTTTGACTCTGCATTGGTACCTAGATGTTGCTACTTAAAAAAAAAACAAAAAAAACCCAAAATGAACAATCAATAAACATACGATATTTGAAAATTCTATAATTCTGTTTTTCCCCATTGTACGCTTCCCGGACCGCTTCCCGGTGCGCGTACCGGGCGCTCCCCCCGCAAAAAAAACGAAATATATATATATTTTTTTCCCTGTGTGGCCCTTTTACAGCCCCCACATCAAACCTAGGGGGTCAGGGAGGATCTACTATGCCCCTTTATGGTCATTTCACCCTTTGTTTTGGCCACCTCTTGTGTCTCAATCCTACCGAGACACAAGATGGCGGCCGCTCCGGACTGTTTAGAATGTTTACAGACACCCGAGAGCCAATCCGCTTCTCCTCGCAAAGTTCCGTTACGCGTCTGGTACGCAAACCGGGGCGCTTACCGGGACGCTGTCACGGATATATATATTTTTTTGAACCTAAAATACTCAAAATCCACTTGAGCACATATCTTGAGACCTAGCAAATGCACTTCGGACTACCAGTCCCTACAATTTTGCCAAGTTTCATAGAAATCCATTCAGCCGTTCGAGCTAAAAGTGAGTCCAACCGCCCTATGGAAAAATCAATGTTGAAAACACGTTTTGGGACCCCCCTTTTTTCTTGGCCCCCACTTCAAGAAACCCCCCCCAAACTTTCAGGGGCGCTCAGAAACAAAATGTGCCATTTTCCTAAAAGTTTCAGCCAATTCCATCCTTCAACGCCAAAGTTATTCAACATAGAATTTTCAGAAATCCCTATTCAAAAAAATCCTAACTATATATACCTACTGGCGATATATATATATATATATATATATATATATATATATATATATATATATATATATATATATATATATATATATATATATATATATATATATATATATATATATATATATATATATATATATATATATATATATATAGTTCCACACCTCCTCCGAGGTAGCCGGGACACCAGGACAGCGGTGCTCAATTAATCTGAATTAATGCGCAGAGCCAGTTGCTTTTTACGTAATGTTGGTTACCCCAGTGGGTAATTGCAGACATAATAGATAAGGATATACTACCCCAGTGGGAATTAACTAATAACAAAATCATGAAAGCAACATAACAATTCATAAATTCAGAAACCAACTCTTGTAGGTATTGCATTGCGCCATAATACCAAAAAATAATAATACATTTGGAAATCCCAACTGGGAGAAATTGCCAGTATAACACCATGATGCCCAAATTCATAAGGCAATAACACAGGTCATAGCAAATTTTTCAAATGTCGGTAGATCTTCACAGTATCCTATCTTGATTGCTTTTGTGCCTAAACAAAACAAGAGAAAGGAAAACCACCTCAATACAGGTTATAAAGTAGAGTAAATACCCTATAATTAGGCCCTAGTTTGCAACAGCTAATAATAAACAAACAGTGAAAAAATAAAGTTACGTGAAGATTAAAAACAATCTTAAAGTCTAAACACAGGAGACTAGTATATGGTTCCATTAAAAACACAGATATCAGAATACTCAAGGATAGATTCGGAGAACGGAATCACCACTTCAGTCATTCTCCCAGATACCAGGACAGTTCCTCCTCAGAATTCAGCCCAGCTGGGATCTTAGTGTCTAAATCAATGATATAATGACTTTTCAATTGTCGAAGTTTCCGTATTCTGTTCCCTCCTCTTTTCATTGGGTGGACCCGATCAATAACGAAAAACTTTAACAAATTCCGATTGCTCTTGTGTAGTTCATAAAAATGCCTGGCAATAGGCAACACTTCATCCCTGTTCTCAATTGCTCTCATGTGCTCCAGAATACTTTTCTTGGCGGGGAACATTGTGCTCTCCACGTATTTTTTCGCACATGGGCAAATCAGGACATAGACACAATAGTCTGACAGGCACAACAGATGTTTTTTGATAGTCCTCTTCCTATTCTCCACTGGAAAGTAAACTTTTTTGACATTGGTACTAAATTTGCAGGCCTTACAGGCCATGCAAGTGAAAAAACCATCTATATCAGATTTTCTGGTTTTCAGAGCGCTTACATCATTCCTGCTAAGTTTGTCCTTTAAGGAACTAGCCTTGCGGTATGAGATGTCCGGATTGCCACTCAGTACATCATCAAGTGTAGATTCTGTGCCCAATACTTTCCAGTATTTTCTTAGACTCTTTTGTACCTGCCAGGATTTAGAGTGGTAGGTGGCTACAAATCTGATCTTGTTGTCATTCATATCAAGGGGTTTCTCTTTGGGTACTAATAGTTCTGCCTGACTAAGGGAACTGGCTCTCTCATATGCTGCCTGGATGATGTTGGTGTCATAGCCCCTCTCAATGAAACGTTCAGTCATACAACTATCTTCAGCTAAAAATATATATATATAAATATATAATTACACATGAACAAAGAAAACTGCACTCGCTGGGATCAAATCCAAGACAGATTTATTGCACACAGATACTCAGGTTCAGACGCGTTTCGGCGGTACGCCTTCGTCAGTTACAGGCTGCCGCCATAACGCTGCAAAATATAAACATATCGCCTCACCAGATTTCACGGGAATTGTCTCGCCAAGACGCCATATTGACATCAGGCACTTCCACTGGCATTAAACCGTAAACAATGATCGGCTATATTAGCATTTGCAGAGTTTGGGTAAACACTATTTACAGACATGCTCAAACTCACAAGAAATGATGATTGCATAGCATGGATAAATATAATGCATATTACGGGAAACCACACATTGCATTGAAATTAATTGTAAAAATACATAAATCAAATGCTTATGGTTGCTGTATCCCCTATTTGAAATAAAAAGCTGTTGAAGCCCTCAAATGGGCAAATCAAATAATTTATCCAAAACAAAAGCTATTATACACAATTCAATCTCAAAGTGATATAACTGGTGCTACCCTACCCTGACTAAAAAGATGATATATACAAATATATGTCAAGCTAATATTTACAAAAATCAATGTCAATCAAAGAGAATACTTTTCTCAATTCATCTCTAGAGCTCTAAATTCCCAAGGTGAGGCAAATAAAAAGAAAAATGTCAATTGATATGTACAATTCATGCAGTATTTACAGGGTTACCTTCAACTTATCTCCCATATTAAGACCCAAAGGAGTTTTTGTTGCCAAATCAATAATGTAGTGAGACTCCAATCTCCTGAGGCTTTTTTGTCGATTTCCTCCTCTGGAGTCTACAGCTACATGGTCTAGACAGAAATAACTAAGAAGTTTGCGGTTGCTGTTATGATGTATGTGGAAATGGCGCGCTACTGGGTAACTACTGTCATTGTTCTGTATCGCTGTTTGATGTTCTAGGATACGGATCTGGGCTTGATGTTTAGTGCTCCCTATGTATCTGAGGCCACATGGGCAGCTCAGACAATATATAACATAGGGTGTCAAACAGTTCATGAATTTTTTGATCATCACTGGATCACTCTTGCCTGGCACGTGATAGCTGGTGATTTTTTTACTATCAGCACATGCCTTGCATTTATTACAGGGATAGAATCCTCTTAAACCCTGAATGCCTATGCTGACTGGTGCTAAGTGGCTTTGTACCAATAGATCTTTAAGTGATCTTGTCTTGCGGAAGGTAATGGATGGTTGTGCAGGTAAATCACAACCGATGATGGAGTCGGATTTTAAAATGGTCCAATTAGAAAAGATTATTCTCTTCAAGCTCTTTGCAGCGTTTGAAAAATTAGTAATGAGCCTGAGATTGGTATTCGAGGCAGATCTGTTCTTTGATGTGTCTTTAATTAGATCTGTTCTGTCTCTACTTCTTACATCAAGATAGGTCACTTCAGTGTCGCTAATTTCCCCAGAGAACCTCAAGTTTAAATCATTACTGTTGAGATGCCTGATGTATTCCTCAACTGACTCTCTATTGCCTCTCCAAGCCAAAAAGAGGTCATCAATGTAGCGCCTCCAAATTATGGTCTTATCCACCCAATGGTCGCAGGAGTCAGACAATGCCGCCCGCTTCTCCCACCAGCCAACGAAAACGTTGCTGTAGCTGGGGGCAAATCAGGCTCCCATGGCTGTCCCCCGTCTTTGGCGATAGATCTGTTCCTGAAAAATAAAGATGTTATTAAACAGGCAGAAGCGAAGAAAGTCAATGAGCATCTCACTGTGTTCTCTGAATTCATGCGGTCTTTGTTGCAAAGTCTGAGTAATGGCGTCTAGGCCTTGTTCATGAGAAATACTCGTATATAGGCTGGCTATATCTAGAGTCACCATTAGGAAATCAGGGTCCCACGGACTCCCCTCGATGTAACGTAGGAAGTCTTTAGTGTCTCTTGTATAGCTGGTAAGTTCCTCCACAAATGGAAACAAATACAAGTCTATGAACTTGGACATGTTTTCCAACAACCCCCCAATCGATGAAATTATTGGACGCCCTGGGGGTTTAATCTGGTCTTAATGCACCTTAGGTAGGTGATAAAAAGTGGGTATCCTTGGTTCAGGAACTTGCAGGAATTGAAATTCCTCCGTTGACAACATACCTTTCAGGTGCCATTTACGTGTCAGTGCTTCATATTGCATGATGCTCTCCAGGTATTCTTTCGTAGTGATAGGTACGTAATTGTCACGGTTGCTAAGTTGTAAAAGAGCCTCGTTACAATAGTTTTTTCTGGTTTGCAACACCACGTTCCCACCCTTGTCGGAGGGTTTGATTATTATATTTTTGTTGGCTTTCAAGTTCTTTAATGCATTCCTTTGGGCGAATGTCAAGTTCCATTGTGGTCTAATACTCTCCATTGGGTCCTCCCTAATTTTCCTAGGGTCAAGTATGACCCTTTCATGGAACAAGTGAACCATATCCATGGCGACGGAACAAATTTTGAGACCGGTTTAAATGGACTTGGTTGTCGTTTCTGAGTGACGTTGCGGGGAGATTTAAAGTTGTTATGTTCTTCTTGGCTGGCTGTGGAGCCTTCCACATTGAGGTCTTCCATGATAGCCAAGAGCTCCAACTCATTCTCATTGATGATGTTCTGGCTAGAACTTGTCGGATTCTCCAATGTGTTCAACTTTTTGAGTTTGAAGAATCTATGTAATTTAATTTTTCTAACCAGTTTAAAGATATCTATTTGTGTCTGCACGAACTCAAAGCTGCTGGTGGGGCAAAAAGTCAGTCCCAGCTGTAGGACTAATATTTCTGAGGGTGTCAAAACTTTAGGAGTCAGGTTAATGATTGTCAAATTCTCAGTTTCATTTATCATTGTAGTTGGCATCGTTGTTACTGGGTGTTTTTCTTCTTCTGTTTGTTGAAGTTGCTTGCGCCTCTTTTGGGACGCGTGCCCCCCACCTCTCCTTGTGAGCCTGTGGCTGGTTCGGGCGGTCTCCCCTTTCCCCCTCTCAGCCACGCTCGCCTGACTAGTTCAATTTCCTCGTGAAAATGGGAGATCGCTGGTGTGCTTGATCCTGGCGCTCCTCCTGTTTCGTTGTCTGAGAGCTCAGGCCCTGATACCTCCGATTCTGAGGTTGCCGGAGCCGTTGGCGGTTGTTGTTGCCTTAGACGATTCTTTCTCAAGTCTCTCCTTGGAGCGTCGTATTTACGGGCAAACGTTAGGATTCTACCTTGCTCGTAATCCTGCGCGTCCCTTTCAAATTTTTGTTGTTTACGTTGTTTAATTTTGCCCTCATAGGTCTCCAATCTCTTTTTCATTGAAGCTCTTAATGCGTCATGTTCATCCTTCTCCCCCTCCGTAGCAATTTTCATCTCAAAATCGCTAATTTGGTCTAAAGTCTCTTGCCTATCAATCCAAGCAAACTTAACTAGAATAACCAGCAGGCCTTTGGAAGAAGCTGCGGTATCTTCAGCCCACTCGTCCAGAAATTTTGGATTCGGGCTCTCGTATGCTGGTATACTGTAGATTCTTAGCCCTTGAGGCACTCTGTTCACATCTATATTGTGCTGGAGTGATGTTGCCTCCCACCACTTTCTTGTCTCACGCTCATATAGCCTTTCCAATACTTGATACTTGGCTTTGAGTCCTTGGGGGGGCTGGCTTGAAGTCCCCGCATCTACTGTTGGACGAGCATCAGTCCTCGTCTTGAATATATCAGAAGCAGCGTCACGGCGGTCCGCCTCATTGTACATAGAATTCATTAGTGGTTTGAATTACCAATTGTGCTTTCCCCCCTCGCTGTGCCCTCAAATGCTCAAAAAGTCAATTTTCGGCAATGTACTCGCTTGGAAAAATAATCGTTGGTCCTTACCGCATGTCTCACGCGGTGTACGATAGTCCATCGGACTTCCAGCGGTAAAGCGTTATGCCGTCCCAATGTCTTTTGGCTTCGGGCGGTGCTCCGGCACTCTTCTTTTAATTGCGACGCTCCAGGTTTCTGCTGTGGTCGCCCCGGCACTCAGCAGCGGGTGACAGTCACGTGCCGGCAGAGACGCGTAGTTTATAATTACACATGAACAAAGAAAACTGCACTCGTGGGGGTCAAATCCAAGACGGATTTATTGCACACAGATACTCAGGTACAGACGCATTTTGGCGGTACGCCTTCGTCAGTTACAGGCGGCCGCCATAACGCTGCAAAATATAAACATATCGCCTCACCAGATCTCACAGGAATTGTCTCGCCAAGACGCCATATTGACATCAGGCACTTCCACTGGCATTAAACAGTAAACAATGATCGGCTATATTAGCATTTGCAGAGTTTGGGTAAACACTATTTACAGACATGCTCAAAGTCACAAGAAATGATGATTGCATAGCATGGATAAATATAATGCATATTACGGGAAACCACACATTGCATTGAAATTAATTGTAGAAATACATAAATCAAATGCTTATGGTTGCTGTATTCCCTATTTGAAATAAAAAGCTATATATATATATATTCTTCCCAAATGTTCCCGTAGCAGAGGGAACTGCTTGCGTTGGTGCCCGCGTGTGGAGACCGGGAGCGTGTCTCCTGGTAATCCGAAAACAAAGGCAAAGACGCGGCACTCTTCTTTTCACGGTAGATTTGTTTTTTAGGTCTCAAGCAAAACTCCTACGCTTTTCGAACAAACGTTCTTGGTCACGGCAGTGTTCTACAAAAGTCCCTTTTCTCTTTCCACATTTTATACTCTCTCACTCATTTTTGCAAAGTGAGGAATTATGGGCCTTGTAGTTTTTCACATTAAATGTATGTTTTTTTAAACATTTTACAATTTAAAAGGGTATGCGTGTGGGTGAAATTTCACAAATAAACTTATCATGAAATGTATTTCCTGAATGAAGCATGCATTCAAATACACAAATGATTATTAATGTCCTATTAGTGCTTATGGTTAGGCACAACATCATGGACTATTCAACATATCTGGTATTCTGTTGTTTGTTTAACGGGCTGAGTGCCCTATGTCCCACACTTTAACCCAATACTTTATCACATAGGCCATATGTTTCATTGCTCTTTCACACAGAGTTCATATCAAAGTCAATAATTAGCATTTTAAGTCATTATAAGTGCACATGCATTTCCTCATCTGCGTTCAGACCCCTTGGCTGTTTTGTTTTGAACTTGATTATAAGTTTTGACTCCAGTCGTCTCAATTTTAACAGTCTGTCACCTCCCCTCTCTTGTGTGGGGATGGATGCTAGTCCCAAATACTTGATGTCTTGCCATGTTTTTCCAATGTGTGTTTTCAAGTGTTTCGCCATGGCATATGTGTTGTCGTTGTTTTGTATTGCCCGAATATGTTCTAAAATTCTTTTCTTTAGCGGGCATTTGGTACTCCCTATGTACTCTTTTCCACAATGACATCTTAGCATGTATACCACAAACGAGGATTCACAAGTTATTTTTGTTTTGATCACAAACTCTTTTCCAGATGGGTCTAATAGAACCGTTGTGTTTTGTCCTATTTTGCATGCTTTGCACGTCATGCATTTTGTGAAGCCATTGCTCCTTTTTTGGAGCCAGTCTGTTGGTTTTTTCTGCGAAAAGTGGCTCTGTACCAAATGGTCCGAGAGATTTGGCGCTCTCCGATACGAAATTAAAGGGCCAGTTCCAATGTCAGTGCCTATATCTGGATCCTTCATTAAAACATGCCAGTTTTTTGCGAGAATTTTTTGAATTTTATAACTCTCTTTGTTGTACATTGCAATCATCCTTGGTCGTTCGTCCTTGTCTTTTGTTCGATTGCTTGTAGTTGGCTGTTCAATGTTTTCTGATTCAGTAGATATTTTTTCCTTGTTCAGAGTTTCCAATCTTGTTTTTAATTTTGCCTTGTCTTCCCCTTTGGTATATCCATATGTTTGTAACCTCTTTCAAGGAAACGATTTCTTGTGTCTTTGATTTTCTTTTTCATTTCTTGTTCCGTTGAACAATTTCTCTTCATACGGAGAAATTCACCGTATGGTATGCTTTTCACCAATTTTTGGGGGTGAAAGCTCAGTCCGTGAAGGATACTGTTTGTTGCAGTCTTTTTTCTGTGGGTGGTTGTTTCAATTTTGTCATTCTGTACAAAAACTTTGATATCCAAGAATTCTATTTCTTTTGGACTGATGTTATATGTGAACTTCAATCCTACATCATTTATGTTGAGGATATCAAAGAAGGCTTCAAATTCCGTTATACTGCCTTTCCACAAGAGAAACAGGTCATCTATAAACCGCACCCAAAGTGCTACTTTTGCCATATATTGGTCGTTTTCTTCTCTCCAAGCTATGCTCCTCTCCCACCACCCCATCATGAGGTTCGCATAGCTTGGAGAGAAGGAAACTCCCATGGCCGTTCCACACTTTTGTTGGTACATCTTTTGGTTGAATAGAAACACGTTGTTATACAAACATATCCTGATCATGTCTATTAGCATTTTTGAATGCTCACGTTCTGTTATTGACCTCTGTTTTAGGAAAAATTCTATGGCTCTGATTCCAATATCATGGCTGATGGAGGTGTAAAGCGACACCACATCTATAGTTACTAGAGAGTAAGATGGATGCCAGTCTGTGTTCATAAGAATTTTTAGGAAATCCCCAGTGTCTTTTATATAGGATGTTAAGGTAGGAACTATAGGAGCAATAAAATGATCCACATAGTTTGCAATGTTTTCATACAAGCTTCCACAACTGGATATTATGGGTCTTCCCGGAGGTTTGTTTAGTTTCTTGTGTACTTTGGGTAAAAAGTACATGGTAGGTGTGATTGGGTTTTCTAATGGTAGATTGTGGGTCAAATCCCATGGCCAGGACACAATCAAACTAATCCCATTATTTCCAATCAGCCCACTGGAGGGCTATATTTGAAATCAACTAGGTCAAACATCTACCACCAAACAAAAACTGAATAAAGTTACTGACTGATGGGTAGACACATGAATGCCTCCGTTGAAATAACGGAACCAACAGCATATCAATTGAACTACATAACCCAGAATTCTGAAGGGTGGAATTGATGCAATGTCCATGTGATACTGACTGTAATGGGTAGACACATGAAAATAACGGAAACAACAGAAGACTGATTGAACTACATAACCCAGAACTCTGAAGGGTGGGATTTGATGCAATGACCATGTGGTACTGACTGTGATGGGTAGACACGTGAATGTCTCCGTGAAAATAACGGAAACAACAACAGACTGATTGAACTACATAACCCAGAATTCTGAAGGGTGGGATTTGTTGCATTGACCTTGTGACACTAACCACGCCCACTTGGGCGGTAACCTTTGTGTTTCAGGAAATGTGGTTTGTTTATATATCTGTGATAATGCACTTTTCAAACTGACGGTGACCAAGACAGCGGAGGCTGTCAAAACGCGTTGGTTGTTGCCTTGGTTTTGTTTGACACCCCATGGATAGGAATAAAAACCTTTGAAACTAACCTCCTTGTGAATTATATTGGGTAAATTGCGACTCCAGGATTTCCTTCCGTGGAAGGAATCGTTGTTTGGATATATATATATATATATATATATCTCAAAGCAGGATGCCCAAAGTGGAGAGGCCACAGGAAGTTTGTATCTTGCTCAGTAATTTAATAACAGCTTGCAAGCAGGCAAAAGGACAGCAATTCACATCAGTGTAAAAATAATCGCCAGACGCGTTTCAGGAAGTTTGTTTTCCTTTCTTCAGTGGCATGTGATACGAAGAGGGGAGGAGGCACTGTTCATATTGCACAGCTCGATTGCAAACACCTGCCATGGTAGGCGTGGCCATGTGCATAGCCTTCTGGGTGTTGTAGTGTGCAATAGTTCTTCCCCAGTGGGCGTGCTGCCCAGGTCCCCACAATTGACACCAAATAATTCCCAAGTGGGTAGCTGCACTTGTCGTCAATTGTCTGCCCCCCTTTGTAGCTGACATTATGGAGCGATCAGATACCACCCTGCAAGGTGTCAAATCTCCTTCCTCCATGTTCGTCTTACACCCCAGTGGTGCAAACTCGGGATCCGCCCACCGGCGATGGGCCTCTTCTCTACCGGGACCGGCCGATATAAATCCATCAAAGCAGGATGCCCAAAGTGAAGAGGCCACAGGAAGTTTGTATCTTGCTCACAAATTTAATAACAGCTTGCAAGCAAACAAAAGGACTGCAATTCACATCAGTGTAAAAATAATCGCCAGACGCGTTCCAGGAAGTTCGTTTTCCTTTCTTCAGTGGCGTGTCATACAAAGAAGGCAGGAAGCACTGTTCGTATTGCACAGCTCGATTGCAAACACCTGCCATGGCAGGCGTGGCCATGTGCATAGCCTTATGGGTGTTGTAGTGCGCAATAGTTCTTCCCCAGTGGGCGTGCTGTCCAGGTCCCCAAAATTGACACCAAATAATTCCCAAGTGGTTAGCTGCACTTGCCGTCAAATGTCTGCCCCGCGGTTGTCCACTACCACTGCCTGCACCCGCTCACGAGTGCTCCATTGGACAGTGGTAACGGAGCATATATATATATATATATTCAACACAGAGCACCCCACGGAGAGAGGCCACTACACAATAGTAGTTCGTACATCTTTAATTGCAGCTTGCCAGCAGGGATTTTAAACAGGCACACAGCAAAAGTTGATCAAGCCAGACGCGTTTCAGAACAAAGTGTCCTTTCTTCAGTGGCAAGTAAAGAAGCAACTGCAATGGCAAAAATCAACATTTAAGTATTCACAGTCCTGCCTCAATAGGCGTGGCCAAACACATGGTCTTCTGGGTCTGGTAGTAAACATTGTTCCTCAAGTGAGTCAGTTTCTCATTATTTTCCCATTGCACAAATCATATTCCAAGTTGTACTGTGAGCAAAGTTCAAACTACCTGCTTCTGCTTTTTAGGTGCAATTGCGAACATTGCGCTGAAAACGTGGGGTGCTCTGTGTTGAATTGAAGTAGCAGCTACGCCCAGCTGCTGTTGAGAGAGGCTCACCGCGCTCAAGCGGATCCATGCAGACACCAGGTGGTGTTTGCATAAAGGATACACAGCGTTTTCAGCGCAATGTGATGTCACTGACCATGTCATGAATGATGTAATATGTGACATCATCAGCAGTGGATTGCGGGTGCGCGAAATATAGTTAGTACAACTAACTATATAGGAGCAATTTCAATGGTTTTTTAAATGCTAATTCCTAACTATATAAGGCTGAAAACCTATGGTTTTTTCAGTGAATTTGCAAGGTTTTTTAAATGCTAATTCCTAACTATATAAGGCGTGAAACCTATATTTTTTTTCAATATATTTCAAAGGTTTTTTAAATGCTAATTCTATTAGCGGATAACGTTTCTATATGTTATTAGCCTTCTGGGACCACCTGAGCAGCCATCTTGTTTCTCAGGAGAAGTGAGGCACAAGAGAGCACAAAACAAGAGTGGAAAATGCGAAAAGGTGGCAGGGTTGAGACCCCCTGGCCCCCTAGCCCTTCTCAGGGGGTACGTGCACGGTACGCGTACCGAACGCGAACGGTGCGCGTACCCCACGATTTTTTCGTTTTTTTTATTATTATTTTTTGCCCTTGGGGGTCCTTTTGGGGCCCCCTGAGAAGGGCTAGAGGATTGGGGAGTCTCTACCCTGCCCCCTTTTCATGTTTTCCACTCTTGTTTTGGGCTCTCTTGTGCCTCAGTTCTCCTGAAAAATAAGATGGTGGCCAACACTTCCTGGTTTGGACAGTTTGGAATGTTGGCAGTTGGCTGCCAGCCAATCATAAACTTGCTCCCGCACGTAAGGGTACACGCACGTACACGTACGGTAAGCGTACCGTATGCGTAAGGTGCGTATGGTGAGCGCTTAAATATATATAATTTGATCAAATTCCATTTTCTCAACAACTACTGGAGGGATTTTCACCAAATATAAAAAAAGGCACTACTGCATACCTGTCCCTACCATTTTGTCAAGTTTGGTGTAATTCCGTTCAGACGTTCGGGCTGTAGCCTTGTCTAAAGGTCCCATTGAAAATACCATTTGAAAATTTTCAAATTCAATTTTCTCAAGAACTACTGGAGGGATTTCCACCAAACATAGCAAAGGCACATCTGCATACCAGGCCCTACCATTTTGCCAAGTGTAATTCCATTCAGCCGTTCGGGCTGTAGCCGTGTCTAAAGGTCCCTATGGAAATTAACATGGGGAAAACACGATTTGAGACCCCTCTTTTTTCTCGGCCCCCGCTAGATGAATCCCCCCGAAACTTTCAGGGAAGGAGCGAAGCAATTTTAAGGAAAATTACACGCAGATTCCTCAATCGGCGCCAAAGTTATTTCCAATAGAATGTTGGGGGTTTGCTATGGTAACTAGGTCCTAACTATAGATACCTACTGGCGACCGCCAGTAGGAAATATATATATATATACCTACTGGCGGTCGCCAGTAGGTATATATAGTTGGGACTAGTTACCATAGCAAATCCCCAACATTCTATTGGGAATAACTTTGGCGCCGATTGAGGAATCTGTGTGTAATTTTCCTAAAAATTGCTTCGCTCCGCTCCGCTCCTTCCCTGAAAGCAGAGGGAGGAGACTGTGGTGAGGGCGGGTATTTGACACAAGCTAAGTGCAGCAGGGAGGTACTCTTCACAGCCTTGGGCGCTGAGGAAGGCAAGTTATGCCGAAATGCATCCGCCGCCGTTGGCACTGCTGCAAATAAACCTGTGTCCTGTTCTGAACCCCCGTGTGGCCTCTGTTCTTTTCTTTGGAGAAGATTTCCGTCATATATACTGTGCTTGCCTGCAGCACAGCACAGAAGGCCTAGCAGCAAGAAGTGACTCGGGAATTTAAAGGCACCCTGCTGCTTGCAGCATTTATCAGACTGAAGAATCAGTATTTCCAGAAGACCACCTGCAGCTATGAGATGGACGGTGAGTGGACAGAGATATTTATGCTCCAATGGGCGCCCAGTCTCGTATTTGACTGCCCCCACTCTCTATCTCCACCATGGCGAAAGGTAGCTGCAACATACGCGGGGACCAAGACGGACGCTGTTGTTTCAGAGGATCCTTGGGCTTCCCAACTTACCTGGAGCCTTCACCGATCCGACGATCCTTCCCACTCCCTCATGAAGACCGACCCCAGCAAACGCCGACACAGTGCCTGCTGGGAATTGAAGTCCGACTTACCTGGCACAAACTTCTATTGGTCAGTCGACAGCTGCAGACGGAGGAGACTGTGGTGAGGGTGGGTATTTGACACAGGCTAAGTGCAACAGGGAGGTTCTCTTCACAGCGTTGGGCGCTGAGGAAGGCAAGTTATGCCGAAATGCATCCGCTGCCGCTGGGACTTCTGCAAATAAACCTGTGTCCTGTTCTGAACCCCCCGTGTGGTCTCTGTTCTTTTCTTTGGAGAAGATTTCCATCATATATACTGTGCTTGCCTGCAGCACAGCACAGAAGGCCTAGCAGCAAGAAATGACTCGGGAATTTCAAGGCACCCTGCTGCTTGCAGCATTTATCAGACTAAGGAATCAGTATTTCCCGAAGACCACCCGGAGCTATGAGATGAACGGTGAGCGGACAGAGATATTTATGCTCCAATGGGCTCCCAGTCTCTTATTTGACTGCCCCCACTCCCTATCTCCACCATGGCGAAAGGTAGCTGCAGCATACACGGGGACCAAGACGGACGCTGTTGTTTCAGAGGATCCTTGGGCTTCCCAACTTACCTGGAGCCTTCACTGATCCCACTCCCTCATGAAGACCGACCCCAGCAAACGACGACACAGTGCCTGCTGGGAATTGAAGTCCGACTTACCTGGCACGAACTTCTATTGGTCAGTCGACAGCTGCAGAGGGAGGAGACTGTGGTGAGGTCGGGTATTTGACACAGGCTAAGTGCAACAGGGAGGTACTCTTCACAGCGTTGGGCGCTGAGGAAGGCAAGTTATGCCGAAATGCATCCGCCGCCGCTGGGACTTCTGCAAATAAACCTGTGTCCTGTTCTGAACCCCCCGTGTGGCCTCTGTTCTTTTCTTTGGAGAAGATTTCTGTCATATATATATATATATATATATATAAGGAAGCAGTCCTAGTCCCGTCCAATGATGGCGGAACCAAACAGGTCAAGACCTCAGAAGCCTCACGCCCAGCAAGATGAAATAGCCACAAAGAATACCAGAAATTCAAGAATGGAAAGCAGGGAAGACGGTTTATTTGAATAAGGATGACGCGTTTCGCTCCACACGAGAGCTTGATATATATATATATATATATATATATATATAAATTACATATTGGCGGTCGCCAGTAGGTAGTTATAGTTAGGATTATTTTGTATAGGGAATTTGCAAAATTCTATTATGAATAACTTTAACGCCGGTTGAGGAATCTGCCTGAAATTTTCCTCAAATTTGCCTTGCGGCGCTCCGCTCCTTCCTTGAAAGTTTGGGGGGGGGTTCGTCAAGCGGGGGCCGAGATAAAAGGGGGGTCCCAAAACATGTTTTCCCCATGTTAATTTCCATAGGGCGGTCAAACTCACTTTTAGCCCGAACGGCTGAATGGATTTCCACCAAACTTGTCAAAATTGTAAGGACTGGTAGCCCGATGTGCCTTTGCTATGTCTCAAGATATGTGCTCCAGTGGATTTTGAGTAATTTAGGTCAAAATAAATATATATATCTATAAGCGTGCCCCGGTACGCGGACCGGGGCGCGCACCAGCGCGCTACGCGAGTTCGCGTGCGGAAAGCTGATCGGCTCTCGGGTGTCTGTCAACATTCCAAACAGTCCGGAGCGGCCACCATCTTGTGTCTCGGTAGGATCGAGACACAAGAGGTTGCAAAAACAAAGGGGGAAATGACCAAAAGGGGGCAGAGTAGACCCCTCTTTTTTTTTTTGATTTGCGCGGGGGGAGCGCCTGATATGCGCACCGGGGAGCGTACCGGGGAGCGTACCATGGGGAAAAAAGAATGACAGCGTTTAAAATTTTTTTTGCTTTTTTTATAAATTGGAGGTAGTTCTAAAAAGAACAGTTTTTTTTCTTCTTTTTGTTGTTTTATATTTTTTATATTGTTTTTTTGAACATTTTGTATTTTTTTTGGCTTTTATGAACAATTTTATATTTTTTTGTTATTTTTATGGGGAGAAACAAAAAACAGGGAATTGAAAACGGCTCAACTGGAGCAAAAAAAATCAGGAAAAAATTAAGGTTTTTTGGGGCAATTGTGGTTGATGAGCTTTATGCTTTGCTCACCATAGGTAATTGTTTTACCACAAAATATGCAAGTGATTTTGTATTGCCCAAACTGGGGTTGTATGTTTGGGACCATCTCCCTTGTCTCTGGACCCAATGGAGTGGGTTGCTTTCTTTTGGAGGTGCTGGGTGAAGATTGGGGAGGGTTTCTGGCCAGTTCTTGGACCTCTGCCGCAGCATAGTTGTTAGGATGCCGCCGTTACATGTGGCGAATCATGGTGTCATTGCCAAAAGAGTACTTCTTGTTAGGGTACCCCCTTGAAAGTTCAGTGCCCCAGATTAGGCAAGTAACCCTTGGCGCATTCACTTTTTGAGGTCCTTTGGGATGGAAAAAACTCCCAGATAATGTCCTTCTTCCCTCCTCCTCCTCCTCCTCCTCTTCTTCATCTCCACCACTGTGGTGTTGTGGTGGTCCTCTTGGTGGTGGTGGTGGTGGTGGCTGAGATGCTCCTGCTGCTGCTGCTGCTACTGAAGCCATTTTTCATTCCAAAAAGGTACAGAGAGGTCTTTCAACAGGTCTACTTCACTCAAAGTACAAAGTGAGAATGAGGAAAAAAGGTGGGGGCTTTCATCATTAGGAAATAAAAACTGTCCTGAACCAATGAAAAGTGTTATTTTCAGGTCACATGACCAGGGCTTTCATCATTTGGAAACCAAAACTGTCCTGAACCAATAAAAAGTATTATTTTTAGGTCACATGACCCAACGCGCTTACGCTGCGCTTACCGGTGCGCTCACTGGGACGCGCACCTGGAGCGCTCCAGGGCAAAAAAAAAAACATGAACAATATACATAAAAAAATAGTATTACATAAATATACAATATAGGATTCATTATAAAAAATATTACATTTCATAGCTATAGAAATTTGCTATTAAAAAACCTTTCAAATTCACTGAAAAAACCATCGGTTTCACACCAGTTATAGTTAGGAATTAGCATTTAAAAAACCTATGAAATTCACTGAAATAACCATAGGTTTCACACCAGTTATAGTTAGGAATTAGCATTTAAAAAACCTTTGAAATTCACTGAAAAAACCAATAGTTTCACGCCAGTCATAGTTAGGAATTAGCATTTTAAAAAACTATTAAATTCACTGAAAAAACCATAGGTTTCACACAAGTTATAGTTAGCTGGAAATTTTACTGACATAAAACCATTGAAATTCCCACGTTATAGTTAGTTGGACTCACTATAACTTGCGCGCCTGCAATGCACTGCTGATGACCTCACATATTACATCACTCATGACATTGTCAGTGACATCACTCATGACATCACTGATGACACCATCCTTGTGACATAGTGACAGACCTCCTTTCAGTGTAATGTAACCCTTGAAACACATATTCAAAAATAGAAACTAACATTTTCCAAAAAATGGAGATACCCATACCAGTTACAACAACCAATTCAGTAATTCCACCATCTATATACACATTCACTCATTCACCAACAGTTCTATATAGTCACTCATACATATACTCACTCATCATATGTAGTGATACACCTATACATCCTGTTACACACCGACAGTCATCCAAAAGTTACTCACACACATACTCACACATGCAAAAAAAGAATTTGCATATACAACTAAACACACACTACCAGCTTACTTCTAAGGAAACTTACACATACTTACTCTCTTAAACAATCACTTATATAAACACATACTTATTTAAACAGGAACTCTACAATCTCTCACTCTCACATATACTCACTTATATACATCAATATTCACATATACTAGATGATTAAAACATATGTCGTTACTAATAAAGACAATAGTGAGACAGTCATTCACTCACTAATACACACATATACACACTCATCCACCAATACAGTCCTGCACATATGCTGTCTCAAAACACATACAAACAGTGAGTCAGTCACCAACCCATGCAGCCACTTATACACAAAGTGAAACACTGATACATATATTTAAATACTTAAACATTACTAGCTAATATATGTATTCACTAAGATACACTTAATAAGCCATTTAACCAATCAATTTTTTTAAAACATCCATTTAGACACTTTTTTAAACATTTATTCTTCCATCGACCTTTACATATACATATATAAAACATATTTATTTTTCAGAAAGACACACATTCACTGGATCTTGTCATGAGTGATGTCACTGACCATGTCATGAGCGATGTAATATGTGACGTCATCAGCAGTGCATTGCAGGCGCGGAAGTTATAGTGAGTCCAACTAACTATAACGTGGGAATTTCAATGGTTTTATGTCAGTAATATATATATATATATGTATATATATATATATATATATATATATATATATATATATATATATATATATATATATATATATCAAACCAAGAGTTGCCCCAAAGGAATAGCCACTCACGCAGGGGTTGCCGCTCTGGACGCCACAAGCAGCAAGATGGCGTCATGCTTCAAGACTTTAACTGCAGGCCATACGCGTTTCGAGCTGTTCTGTAGCTCTGGATCACTGGCAAACGAAGAAAGATGCAGGTAAGTTTCAGAACAGCTAATTTATTCATATTACGTAGCCACGCCCCTGTGGGCGTGTCACAGGCATTCTGGTAATTGTTGTTCCCTGGTATGCCTGCATACTACAAAGTCTGTTATAACAAGTGCACTGCTGCTTTCACCATTTAAAATGTTCCTCCCATTTGGGCATAAAGTCTTTTATACAATCCTGGCATCTCCCCAATACATACTTGTGGCTCAGGCCCCCTGACGTTCTTACTTGTGTCCTGACTGACGGAACACACAGGATCTGCTTGATAGGCAGCGGGGCCATTCCACGACTGGACCAGTCGCATTATTTTTCAAACCAAGAGTTGCCCTAAAGGAAGAGTCACTCACGCAGGGCTTGCCACTCTGGACGCCACAAGCAGCAAGTTGGCGTCATGCTTCATGAATTTAACTGCAGGCCATACACGTTTCTAGCTGTTCTGTAGCTCTTGATCACTGGCAAATGAAGAAAGAAGCAGGTACGTTTTGGAACAGCTAATTTATTCATATTAAGTAGCCACACCCCTGTGGGCGCGTCACAGGCATTCTAGTAATTGTTGTTCCCTGGTATGCCTGCATACTACAAAGTCCATTATAACAAGTGCACTGCTGCTTTCACCATTAAAAATGTTCCTCCCGTTTGGGCATAAAGTCTTTTATACAATCCTGGCATCTTCCCAATACATACTTGTGGATCAGGTCCCCTGACGTTCCAACTTGTGTCCTGAATGACGGACCACACAGGATCTGCTTGATAGGCAGTGGGGCCATTCCACGACCGGACCAGTCGCATTATTTTTCAAACCAAGAGTTGCCCCAAAGGATTAGCCACTCACGCAGGGGTTGCCACTCTGGACGCCACAAGCAGCAAGATGGCGTCATGCTTCATGACTTTAACTGCAGGTCATACGCATTTCGAGCTGTTCTGTAGCTCTGGATCACTGGCAAATGAAGAAAGAAGCAGGTAAGTTTCGGAACAGCTAATTTATTCATATTACGTAGCTACGCCCCTGTGGGCGCGTCACAGGCATTCTGGTAATTGTTGTTCCCTGGTATGCCTGCATACTACAAAGTCCGTTATAACAAGTGCACTGCTGCTTTCACCATTAAAAATGTTCCTCCCGTTTGGGCATAAAGTCTTTTATACAATCCTGTCATCTTCCCAATACATACTTGTGGCTCAGGCCCCCTGACGTTCCCACTTGTGTCCTGAATGACGGAACACACAGGATCTGCTTGATAGGCAGCGGGGTCATTCCACGACCTGACCAGTCGCATTATTTTTCAAACCAAGAGTTGCCCCAAAGGATTAGCCACTCACGCAGGGGTTGCCAGTCCAGACGCCACAAGCAGCAAGATGGCATCATGCTTCAAGACTTTAACTGCAGGCCATACGCGTTTCGAGCTGTTCTGTAACTGTTGATTACTGGCAAATGAAGAAAGAAGCAGGTAAGTTTCGGAACAGCTAATTTATTCATATTACGTAGTCACGCCCCTGTGGGCGGGTCACAGGCATTCTGGTAATTGTTGTTCCCTGATGGCCTGCAGTTAAAGTCTTGAAGCATGACGCCATCTTGCTGCTTATGGTGTCCAGAGCGGCAACCCCTGCGTGAGTGGCTATTCCTTTGGGGCAACTCTTGGTTTGAAATATATATTCAATGAAAAAAAACTCCCTGACCCTCTGGGAGGCCCGAGTACCCCATCACCTAAACCGTAAAGTACAATAAGGTGAAAGGGCCCCCGGGATCCAATCCAATGAGGGGCCTCATGAGTTTAAAAAAGGGGGACTGGGTGCAGCCCCTAACCTTTAATAAGCCCGGGGATCCAATCTCCCGGACCCGAATGCATTAAAAAAGCAGAAGAGGCCCATGTGGCCCCTCTTCCCGAGCCATAATAGACCCCAGGGACCCCATTCTCCAGGGCTGAATATCACAAAATAGGAGGGGTCATCCATCCCAACTTCCTGAAACCTGAGCCTTTAAAGGCCCCTGGGACCCTATTCCCTGGGGCAGGCTCACACACTGTGTCCTGTGGAGACCAACCCCCGCACACAATAGTTTCTCTGTCTGCAATTGCACAGGCAGGGAAACATATGTCTGCTCCCAGTTGGCAGGACTCTTTTTAAATCTCCTGCCGAGTGGTAGTAGACATACCTTTTCCTGTCTGTAGGAGTGGAGGCAGGGAAGGCATATCTTCTCTCACTTGGCAGGAGCTTGTAAAAATGCTCTTGCTGGTTGGGAGCAGACTTTTGTTCCCTGCCCCCACTCCTACACAATATACCTGCCTGGCAGGAGCAAAGAAAAACCAGCTGAACCTGCCAGGAGGGAGAAATACCGGCTCCTGCAGCATCGGCGGAGCCAGTCTGAGCTGCAGGGGCCCGGGAGATCCTCACACGACCCCCAACATATTGTTTGGTGGGTGCTCTGGGTGGGCACCGAGATATTTACCCAGAATGTGTAGAGGCCCAGAGGAATGAGGTCACTGGGGCCTATTAAGACTTGGAGGGGCTATGTCCTGATCCCCTTATTAAAGGCAGTGCGCTGCATGGTCTTGGCTTTATGTATGGTAATAAAATATTACCTTACTTTGAAAAAAATCCTAAGAATTCACTAATTACTAAGGTTAATTAATGCTGTAGTTAGGTGAAAATGTCAGTGACTATGTAATGTTTTAAACAACATCAACTATAACTCGCTGCATATTCATGCACTGGTTATACCCTTCCATGTTACATCACTTATATCATGTGAAATCATAGCACACATAACAACACTTATCACACCTCAAATCTCAAATAACAGCATTTGTGCGAGTCATAGTAGATGTAGTGTGGCGAGAAAGAAGACAAAACTTAATATGTAGGTGCACGACTTATAGTACTTTAAAGGTAATGCGTAAATTATATATTTAGTTATAACTATAACTTTAGAATTTCTAATGTTTGTCCACTTTAAGTTGGGTTTGTATAGAAAGGATAAATAACGTTTTCGTAACTATAACGTATACCTAACCCTTGGGGTTTTCATTGCTTTATATTAACACTTAATTTGTTTATTATGTTTTTTGGCAGTAATGCTTTGTTTTTGCTTGAGAAACAAAAACACAACATTTATTGAAAAAAGGAATAGTAAAAAAGTCTTAATTACAGAATAACTAGTAAAAGGTAAACAATGAAAAAACTATGAGGACATACTAGACAAACAAAGAGCAAATGAGAAAACCACATGTCCCTTACTGTAGTGAATAGTTAGGGCTGTTCCTTTCCTAAAGAGCATAGACCAAAGGCCATATGTATGAACACATTTTCCCATAGACACAGAATGGGTAAAACCCTCTGATACATCAGGCCCCAAGTCTTTGCTGACCTGGGAGGCTGTTGGACTACCCACAATGGACTAAATAAGGCCCTCAATATTTATCTCTTTATTTGTCCACAGCGTAAACACAAGTACGTTGAGCATTGTGATTCAAAGATATTCCTAACCTTATTTGACGTCTCCCCATCCAGAAAATGTTGACATCAATAACCTGTGGTGACAATATTTCATAAATCATGGATCCAAGCTTCATTTGGCAAGTACAGAACACTCTGTAACAATCAAGATGAAAAGTGCAAATGATCCACAGAAGATATATCCTTAACAGGGAAAGATTAAGGATAGCTTCAAATGAACAGAAGTACATTGTGGCCATGAATTTGCAGAGTTGGAGAATAGACAGTGGTGGCTGCTATGGAACCGTGGGTGGGGTTTGGGCGGGGGGGTAAAAAAAGAAAGAAAATTTCACTTACCTGGACATCGCCTCTTCTCCATTTTTCTTTCATCAACGACGCCGGAACAGGAAGCACCCAGGCTCCCAATCTCTCCCAGGAAATCACAACACTGCTGATTGCAGCGTCATGATTGGTCTGAGCGCTGAGGTTCGACGCTCAGTGCAAAAAACACAGTTGATGGACAGAATGTAGAACAAGGTTCGACGCTCAGTCATGGAGTGTAAGCCTGGGCATGTTCTCCACCTAGGCTGTGATACAGTCTGGGTGGAGAACATGCAAAGTGTGCATGATGGTTTGGCCGGCCCGAGACGGCCGACCAAATCGTCAAGCGCACTTAAGTACATATACCTCTCCTCCACCTGCTGGCTTAAAGCCCAGCCCCACCTCGCCCGCCCCGCCCCTTAAACAAAACTGGGCATTCCGGTAAAAATTCAATGATAACGTTATGTTATTATCATTGTATTTTCGTGTAGGGCGAGGCTCCTCCAGCTCAGCGGAGGAGCAGCCGCTGAGAATAGAATTTATAAACATATTGAGATGTCTGTGAAATGCCTGACAACACTGTACAAGCACATAGTCGAGGCAGAGTACTCCAAACATAAAAAGATAGGGCAGTCCTATATTTTTATGTGTTAATCATTGCCACGTGTACGGAGCCTCTGCAGTCGTAAAATTACTATTAGTATAACCAAACATATAGTTTGCAAATACCAAAAACATAATAAACTTGCACATAACTTTAAATTAACTTTGTGAATCAGGCCCTTTGATGTTTCCTTCATCCATTTTCATGGCTGATGGATATATTTATGTCCTATAAATAACACGTTGTTAGTCTTGCATATGCTTTTATGCAGAAACCATATGAGCTACTTCTTGAAACTTATACTCTGGTGTCAAAGCTTCCCCTTAGTATTTTTGTTTCTGAGTATGCCTTAATTTATTAGGTTTGAAGTTAATGTTACCTGTATATGGTAGCACTCTGCTCGTCCTCAAGGACTGCTATTTGTTCTGTGTTTACTTCTCCGCTTTGATTCCACTTAGTGTTACTCTCATTTATTTGTGACAGTTGCTTCATTAGATTTAGTTAGGTTTCACACACGTTCCTTGATGTAGCGCTAGGTTATGTTTCCAGTCTACTGCCAAATTACAATATATTACAGTGAGTCTGCAGTTCTGCTGATGACTGATTCTACCTATTACAGTTCAGTTTTAGACTGTTCGCCCCATTAGTTTGCCTTTTTCAGAATCTAGGCTTCTGTAGCCATTTTCATCCTTGCCTCCTATACTCCCTTGGTTTCTCTGCAATGTCAACTTCATGAGAACAAAAGGTAGGAGGTGCTGGGTGTATGGCAGGGCTTTAGGTTAAATGGAAAAACTGGAGGGTCTCTCAAGGGGGTGCAGTAGATGTAATTAAGGGTGTGGCTTAAAAACTTGTAAACGGAAAATGTGTGCTTAGCATAGTGTGCCACCTGACTGGTATTTTGCTGCTTCTGTCACTGCATGCAGATATATAATACAAGTCACATTACACTTACAACAAGCCATGGCTATTGGCTTTGTTAATGGTTGTTATATGCACAAGGTAAATAAGCAACAACTTTGGCTTCTTTGTATATAATATTGAAAATGCCTCAGTTCTGAAATGATGAGACAGCAAAAGAACTATAACGAGTCTCTTTGAAGTTACATGAAAGGGAGTGAAGGGTGGAACTGCTGCAGAGTTAAGCTTTATGTTTTTTCACCAAGGGTGAAGGCAAAAATGGAGAGCGCGATAAGGACCCGTCTCAGCAGAGTACCGGCAGGACCCGGCCCACTTAAAGCCCTGATGTAAGGCCATGTACACTAAGGTAACCAACGAAAGCCAGATGCAGGCTTCCAAACTATGTGAGCCATTGAGGAATTATTTAAACAAACTGCTTCGAACCTTATTGATAGATGCATGGAGCTCAGTTGAAACATGTTTGTATTACTCTCTGGTGCATGATCATTCCACCACCTTTGAAATGATTATTACAATGCAAGCTAACCAGAGCTTTATGAAATCATTAATGGTCCTAGAATGTTTTCAGATAACGCCTCACTTGCTGCAACTATAGAACAGTTCACAAGTAACAACCCAAGTTTCTAACATGGAGATTTGAAGCTGGAAAGCTTTGAAAAAAGGGACAGACAGCCACAAAAAAACAGCATCTTTCTGCTAAACAACTGTAGCATGCACGGTTATGTAGTGGGACACTTTGAAGGTATACGTTTGAGGTTTCTTCAGTGCATACAATGAAAATACACAGACACCACCTTTAGAAGTTATGGGTAATTTAGGAAAGATGTCTGGCAGATTTTGAGTATTACATATAACAAATACCACTCGCACCTGCTACAGGCATGTATGTGTAGACAGAAGGACAGTTTGAATCAAATTTGGGAAAACTCATCTATTTATTCTCCATAAGTTGATCTAATCATTTGGGTTACGTTGGGAATCATTAGCACTCCCTTGCATTACTGACATTTCAGACTACAGCTTGCACTTCAGTAGTTGCAGTGACATTAAAACACCTTGAAACCTTTAAGTGAGCTGCTCACCTGAGAGAGGTTAGACTCACTGAAATGAGTAAATTCTGCTTATGGGAAGAGCTGACCGATCGGGAAATATCTGATTGGAGAAGGTATCATTCTAGTCAACCTCCACTGGGAGGAATTATCATACCAGGCAACTTCTAGAAGATAAAATGAGACCTCTGGTGCATTACAGTGAATTGAAGAACTTTAGCCTGACTTAATTCATGGTGTCATTTTGGTGGAGCGTGGTTTAGATGGGGAAACAACATAAATTGTGGTTCATTGTTGTGCAAAACTGGCAGTTCATTCAATTCAAAGTCAGCACCAGGTTCTTACTGCTGATCTCTGTTTGAACCACTGTCAAAAACCTTTTACCTGTCAGCTTGGATGTCACTAGGCAACCATGTCAGTGTCCTTACTTAGGACAGGACTATAGTCAGTAGATGTTCCTGCTGCGAGCCGCCATGTGAGACATTGTGGTACTGGGTAGGGAAATCTAGCAAGGATCTTGACACACAGGGAGAAACTCCCTGTGCCATAGTCGATTGTTATGTTATTCTAATGCAGACACTCCCTTTGAAGATTTGTATCTGAAAAACAAAGACATTTGCCGAGCACAACTTAATCAAAAGGTTGCCCACCCAGTAAATGCCTATGCCTTCAAAAGCAACCAGCAGTTAATCCGAAAGTGCATTTATCCCAGTTAGTACGTGACTAAAACAGTGAGGGCCTTATTTATAAGCCCCTGCATCACTTTTGGGCCACTGTTGCGTCACATTTTGTGACGCAGCAGTGGCGCAAATAATACGCCATGTTTTGCCATATTTACAAAGTGACGCATCTAGGCAGAGGTGTCACTTTGCAAACCCCTGCACTACATTACACCTGCATCAGGTATAATGTATGCAGGGTGGGCGTTCCCACCCAAAAAAGGGTCATAAAAGTAGCGCAGTGAAATCTTATAGATTTCACTGCGCCACTTCTAGGACGCCAATGCGTCAAAAGCTTATGCCAGCCTCGTGGCAGGCTCATGGGTGAGGCAGGTCGTTTAACATGGGGCTTGCCCCATTTGAAAGGACACATTGCTGGAGTTGTGTCTGTTTTCAGACACACCCTATCAATGGGCCACTTTTGCGCTGACAGCTACAGCAATAATACTGACGTGTCAGTTATTCCTTGCGAAATGATGCGTCATACAGTAAATATGATGCATCCATCATGTTGCAAGGAAAGTGTACAGAGAAGTGCTGCATTGCTTCTTTCACGCGGCGATGCAACACTTCTCATAAATGAGGCTCTGAATACCTAATAGTGTTCTAAAAAATATCATAGCCAAAATATCAACTACCAGGTTTTACTATAAAGTAACTTAGGATGCACATCAGAGCAGACCGTGATATGTTTATGAAGAAATTATTTTTCCAGCAGGCTACCATAGTTGATATTAGAATTGTATCTGTGCACGCACTATCCAAGAGAAATCTATTCAATGGTAACATCTGCAATATACAGTAAGGAAGTGGAAGGGGCAGAAGCCACATGCTATCCAAAGAAAGTCCTTCTGCTTCCGGGACTGCATAGCAACAAACACAAAGGCGCAAAGAAATGAATACACCTCGGTGCATTAGCAGCTGCAGTGAACATGTGTGGAGTGGATGAGTCACTGTAGGCTGCTCTGGGACCTTGCTCGCTGCACTGAGGTGGATCACAAAGCTATCGACCAGGCATGTATCCCCAGGCATACATGCGATTGGACGAGTGTTTCTGTAACATGCTTACAGTGGTGCATCATTTAAATCACACGATGAGGATGCCAAGCAGAGGCGGGCTTTGCTATTCAGTGTTATGTGGTAAACACACTGCTAGTTCTGCACCACGGCCCTTCCATTGCAGCGAGGTAGTTTGCCTGACTGCATACCTGCCAACTTGAAGAACAATCTCACCGTGAGGAAGGGGCGGGGCCTCGTGCAGAGAAGTCCCTAGGAAAGCAAAAGGAACAATTGATTGACAGAATGCTGAACAGTGCAAACATTCACCCCAGTCTTTAAGATCTGGGTCAAATCTATCCACCATCCCACCCCAATTTGGACCAGCCATATGCAATTTAGTCTTGACCCTGCTCCTCATGAGAACTGTCAAGCCCGAACTGCCAAGTCAGGTCCTCCTGGACCAGATACAAGCGTCCTGTGACATGTATCGGGGCATCACCCCTCATAAGGGGCAGCTCATCCATGTGGGCAGAATTAGGAGCGTTTTCTCGCAGTGCGAGAAGCAGAAACATAAAATGGTATTTATATTTCCATTTTATGTTTCTGCTTCTTGCAAATACCATGTTATGTTCCTGCTTCTTGCACTGTGAGAAAGCAGAAGGGTTTGGTTGGGGGTGGGTGGGTATGCGGTCCTGCTGTCGGGTAGGGGATGAGTGGGTAGACTCACTCTGAGTGCGCTGACTGTTTGGTCGGCCCCAGGGCTGACCAAATCAGTCATACACACTCTGCATTTTCTCCATGTCGGCTGCATGGTTGACATCCCAGCCAATCATAATGCTGCCATTGCAGCGTTGTGATTGGCTGAGCGGAGGAAAGGGAGGCTGCCTGCTTCCTGTCAGGAGCAGAGAAGCAATGACAATGCGGGACGACGTGGGACTGAACTGGACTGGCTAAGGTAAGTAAATGTTTTATTTTAATTTACATTAAACCCTTTCGCATGACTCACTTCCCACGTGACATCCCGCCCCCCCCCACCCGCATGCTATGCCTGCCGCGACTGCCCCTCATCAGCCAGGCTAGCTTGAATCCAGTGGTGCAGTGAGCACGAGACACATGACTGGGCATACCCTTCCCACTTAGAGTGACAAAATCAAAAGGAACAATTGATGGACAGAATGCTGAACAATACAAACATTCACCCCCAGTCACGAAGACCTTGGTTTAATCCATCGTTCTTTTGCTCACCATGCCACCCCAGTTTGGACCCATCCATATGCAAACTAGTCTTGACCCGGTTTCCCATTTGAACAGTCCAGCCTGAACCTCCAAGCCAGGTCTGCCCTGGACTGGAAGCAAGCATCTTGGGACCGGTTTCGGGGTAACACCCCTCATCAGCCAGGCTAGCTTGAATTCAGTAGCAAAGTGAGCAAGGGACTCACTTCTGGGCATATCCTGCCAACTTAGGGCAAACAAAGCAAACACAAGGAGATGATGGTCGGAGCGCTGAAACTTTCAGACACTCACCCCCAGTCACTATTAGATCTAGGATCGCAAAACACCCGAGGAAGGAGACAGGGGCGGCCTTAGGCATGTGCAAGCTGTGCACCTGCACAGGGCCGCCAAACCCCAGGGGCCGCCACGCCAATATATATCCTTAATATAATAATCCTCTGAGGATACATATTTGCGTGGCGGCCAAACACTCTGACCCACCCTCTTCCGGGGCCCCGCCCGGACCCCCTCTTCCGGGGCCCCCTACCTACGCTCCCTGCCAGGGCCGCCATGAGCCAAGAGCCGCCCCTGAAGGAGGACGTGAAATCATGAAGGTCGTCTCTGAGTCAAACTGAACCCCAAAAAAACAATGAAAGGAGAATAAAGACCAAATGCTTGAAGATCATTCTGCAGGGCACTGGTAAGCGGGGGAGGTGCATATAGGCAACTTCTCACCTCAAATCACAAACATCCCTGTTCAGGCATTACCTATGTATTGATGTTTTGAGCAATTATATGAAAGTTGCTGTGTTTTAAAGCTCTGCTATCACTACCCGCGGCACGGTCAACTGTTGTACAGCCACTTGGCAGCCTTACTATAGACGCACGTTTTACTGTTAAGGAAAAGAGCCATAAGGCAAGGACAAACTGGATCAAATCAATAAAAGGATACATTTCATCAACTGAAGGTGTCTTTGCGCGTCAAGAACACAATGTGCGTCTAATTTCTCTGCTGGGCAGTAAAGACGGCAGCTGCCTGCCTTGATGACTTCAGAGGCCCATTTCTGAACAGTTTAAGAGTACAGCAGTATGTCACGGGCCCCAGTGCCCAATAACAGCGCTGAATTTAATTAAATTAGTGCCAAGTGCCAGCCTCCACTTTTAGCTGCATTAGATCACCCCAAAGTCCTTGTCTCACCCGCCCCTCAATCCTATCCACGCTGTGTAACATAGTTAGCCATTGGATAATGAGTGCTCAGGTGTGCCATTTTGTCAGATTGTATAACACCCTCATGGAAGGACGTTATATCACTAGATTGGAACGGACCATATAACGCCGCCATAGAAGGCACTGTATAACACCATCATGGAAATTAAAATGACTTACTGCCTGAAGCTATAGGTGAAATATTTACTACGTTTGATCAGGAGATTTCAAATATCATATGACAGCTAATACAGTGATGGAGGTCTTTTGATTATAGCTATCAAGGTGTGGAGCTAAAACAGTGATGTGTGAATTGCCACTGATAATGCATTAATAGGTAATTAACACTATAATGATCAAAGGTACAAATTGTTTTGGGACTATGTATGGGGCATTCTTTATAGGCTGAGATTTTTTTTTGATTCAGTTTAATCATTTTGAATATTTGATGTCCTGATGAATGCGCTAAACATTGGCGATGAAAGCGCAGCAACAACTCACCTAATATGTTTGCGGGTCACAAAAATGACAAATAGAGTCTAGATGATGACAACTGTTTAATTTTTACATCATGCCATCACATACAGCCAAAATAAAGTGGTGAATGTTCTGCAAAAGAAGGCATTTTTAGAGTGATTTGTGGGTAATCTTATCCTCTGGCCCTTGTACGTGTATAGTACAGTTGTTAGTGGTACACAGTATAACGTTTATAGTGAGGCGCTCACGTTGTGATAGGGGACTCTCAGCTGCATATTCTCAAGGAGTTATCGCACTCTTCTGCCGCTAATGTGGCAATATTTTGTATCGCCGTATTACCAAGCTGTCGCTAAGAGCCGTTAGCGTTCAGCATTTACCATGATGTTAGTGATCACTATCGCTAATCATATGCAATGTAGGCATTCCCTTGCAAAAATGCACGCTAACACCACTTCCCGATATTCACAACGATCGCCCGGACCGGTGATGCGATAAAAAAACAGCTGATAAGGCCTGTTAGCTTTTTTCGACTTAAGAGCAGAAAAAAGGAGTTCTTAAAAATGGTGATAAAGAGTAGTATATAAGGGAGACTAGCCCAGAGTCTCATCTGAAGACCCACTGATGCCAAGGAGGTACTAATCATGCAGCTTAGAGCACCAAAAAAGCCACAACAACCACCGCCACATCCACCTTCCCCAGGACCACCACCGAGGCTGCGCCGAATAAGACAGCGGGTCCATCGACGATGCCTCAGCCTCACAGACCTAATGCCGGAGGATGTCATTGCCCACTAAAGGACTTCCATCTACTGCATCCTGACCCAGATAGCCCGCAGGCTGATGGCACAAACCGAGCAGAGAACCAAAACCCCTCCGAGAACAAAGCTGCTGGCCGTGTTCCACAAGTTGGCCTCTGGTACCTATCAACCAACAACTGCCAGAGTTGGAGGAGTCTCACAGCCAGCCCTATCAAAGTTCCTCCCAACTGTCTCGGATGGCATCATCAGCCTGATACCCCAGCACCTGCACTTACCCAACACTGCACAGGAACAGCTAGAGACCAAGCAAAGCTTTTACGCCATAGCTGGTTTGCCGCAGGTGTTGGGGGCAATTGACTGCACACATGTCCTACTTGTGCCCTCTGTGGACACTGCACGCATATACCTCAACAGAAAGCACACACATTCCATCAATGTGCAGGCCATAGTAGACCACCAGGGCCAGTTCACCAATGTCGTAGACAAATTCCCAGGGAGTGTGCATGATTCCTAAATCTTCTCCCAGTCCATCATCAACCAGAGCTTTCAGTATGGCACATATGGAAATGCACAGCTTGTTGGTAATTACCAACTGAACACACCACACACCTCAAATCCACAATCATGGAATTAACAAATGTGAGAATGCACATGTTCCAAACTCACATACAAAATGTCAATCAACATGCCCACCTACCAGACACAGCAGCACAAATTACTGTGTTAAATGGGGCAAACCAAAAGCATAGCCCCTCTGCCACACATATGCAAATGTGGAGGGAGGTGGGAATCACGTATGTGCATGGAGGGACTCAACCTATGAAAAAAGTATGTACACAAGGCCGAGTGTGGCTGTGGTGTGCTGGACATTCTGGAGTTTGCAGAGCACAGACCTGTCCTTGTGGGCACATAATGCATTTCCGTTGTCCAGCCTGATGGCAATGACTGCATGGGGGACTGTCCTACCTGATGGGGGGTGGTAACCATATGAAGGTCGCATGGAGGATGCAGAGGCTGTCGAAGCAGCTGCAGGCCACTGCATAGACCTGTTTGTTCATGGAGGGGGAGGAGTCGAGTACGATGCCTAGGTACCTAGAGTTGTTGTGGGGGGGCTGCCGAAGGCGATGGCCCACCAGGTGTTGTCACATGTAGATGGGGTTGTCAGGAGGATGAGGACTGATGTCTTCTCTTCGTGGAGCCCCACCCTGCTGTTGATCATCCATGGTGCAACTTCCTGCAATCCTCCCTGGAAGCCCAGTCTGGTGTGTGTGTGCCTTGGTGAGGGAGAATATGAGCTTGGTGTCCTTGTATGTGGTGATGTCTAATGGTTCCCTTCATGTAGCTCTAGTTGTTCTAGGGGAAAATCTTTTACAATGCAACTATTACCACGCAGTACCTTTACAATGCATCCTTTACAGCGTAGGTGCCTTTACAACGCATGCTATTACAACGCAGAGGCTATTACAACGCATGTTATTACAACGTAAGTATATTGTATTATTTATTATTATATTGATAATTATGATTTCTTAATTATAATTTTTTTTAACCTTTATTTGTAGTACATGCAGTTACAAGTATGGGCCTACAACCATCCCGGCCGGCCGCTAAACAGAGCGAGAATACTGCAGGCAATATGTATAGTTATATCAGTTCGAAACCCGGGGTCATAAAATAATAGTACATAGCTTGTAATCAGGTACAACAGCTTGAAATCAGGATTTAAGAGGTTCATTTTCAAATAAGGAACTAAAGAAGAGGTGTCGCACAGTCGTACACAGTCCCGCAATAGTGTGCGAATCAGGATATCTACAAACAGTATTAATGCGGAGGAAATATCGGGGGATAAGATATACAAAGCAGAAGAAATGCAGGCGCAACCCCAGCGTGTGGCAAGTCTAACCCCCGCTCCTCAACACCAAACATACCGCGAAGAGCATGAGCGACGACGACACTAAAAAGAGAAGAAAGACTAAAGGGCCATAGAAACGAATACCGAGCAAACAACCCTCCCGCAACCCCCCACCCTGCACACCCGCAGAAGGCCATGGCCTACCCCCCCAGCAGCGTGCCTGTCGCCCTAATAGAGACCTGAAATATAGAAAGATAGGGGAAAGAGGAAAAGAAAATAAGCGGAGGAGGGCCCTCATCATGCCGCCCGGCCCCGCCCTTCACCCCTACACCTTGGAAATCCCAGAAAGGAAGTAATACTGTAATGAAGAATAACAAATCCCGAGCACAATAGCGATGAAATATCGATCGAACATACCCACTGCACCGTCTGCCAACAATAAAGCCAATAGACCATGAACCACCTCATCCCTGACCCTGTCTGGCAGCGGTACCGCCAGAATTCCACTCATTAATCAATTTAAAGCACAGTCCTGAGGGTCCAAACAATATAGGTGGGTCCGGTTGGGGCGCAGCCATAGAAGAGCACAACAATCCAAATCCATCTAAGTATAGGCAGCAAAGATCAGGCAATATCAACGCCGGTCTCGGGAACTTCCCAAAGCTCACAGATAATAACACCATCCAGGAGAGGAGAGTCACACAGTTTGGCCACAGCCGCGACATAACCAGGCCAGTCCAAGAGGGAAAACAGCGCTCCATCCCCAGCCGCCAGTTGGACATGTGTCCCAAGGAGACATCCACACGAGCAATCAAGTCGGTCCGCGCGGGCACTGGAGCCCGGACCTCAAGCGGCTCCCGGTGTCTCTGCGGAACTGGAACTTCCTCCATGGGCTCAGCAGCAAGTTCATCGGCAGCCTCCTGGAATCGGACCGTGGCCGCTAGAGACGGCGAGACAGCAATGGCGTCCATTCTTTCACCCAGGTCCCAGGCATGTCAAATCATGGTCTCGTGCAAAACTGTTAGGGCAGCCAACACGTCCCAGGATGTGAACTCCTGCGTATGTTGCGAGTATCCCGGCCCCATCCGTGCAACAGCCATCTGACGTGGACGCGGGCCGTAGAGGAGGGCACCAGCCGCCATCTTAATCCAGTAGGCCCCGTCCCTCTTCACCACTGTCAGGGACCAGGCCTCACCGTGAGGGCGCCACGGGATGCGTCCCCGGGGCAAAAAGCTGTGAGGCAGGCTCCTGAAAGGAGAGCCACCAAAAGGCTAAAATCCCTGCCGGGCCCCGGGAGTCACCCGCCTATGTCGGGGGCAGTCCTTGGCTATGACCGGGCAACAAAGTTTGGGGAGGGGGCAGGAGGCATGCGCCCTCTCCGATCCTGTGCCACCACACTGCCCCTCAAGGGTCACCGCCAAGCGGACCGGGTCTTCACCGCTAGCAGCGGTCCTTTATGTCAACGGCACCCACCGACAGGCCCCCTATTGCCATCAACGGCCGCCGGTGCTGCAGCTGCGGCCGGAGGCCCTGCCGAGTCAACGCCCTGGTCTCATCACCGCGTGGGCCACGGAGCAGTCGGGGACAGTTCTCAGGATTCGCTGCACGCAGGAGCTTCAGGAGCAAACAGTAGGTGCTTGTTTCTTTCTCCTATTAAAGTATGCCTTTGTGGCTCAGGATAGACGTCAGGATAGACGAGTGGGGCGAAAGGGCTCACGGAGCCGAGCGACTATGCGGCCATTTCGAATGCCTGCTTGGCTCCTCCCCAATTTCGTAATTTTTAAATAATGTATAATGTGTTTTAATTTTTTAATAATTACATTTTAAATAAAATTAAAATTGAAGTATAATATACATATTATTTTTTATTTATATTGTAATAAAAAATACTCAAGTATTAAAAATGTAGTATAATTTAAGTAAAAATCCATAAGTAAAATATAAATAGGAATATAAAGTAATATTTAAAAGAAATATATAGTATGAATAATTTATTATTACATGTAATTTATATTGGTTAGTTATATTATATTAAATATTAAATTACAATATTTATATAACATTTATTAAAAAGTAAAAAAAATCAAGTAATGATATTTTTGTATCATTTAAGTAATAATACAGAAGTAAAATATAAATAATAATGTAAAGTAATATTTAAAGAAAAAATACTACAGTATGAATACAAAATTAAAGGAAAAAAAGAAAATATATAAACATGAAAAAAAATTAAAAAATAATTTTAAATTTTAAATAATAAATTAGAAAATGTAAAAGAAACAAAAAAATAATAATACTAAAGTAATAATACTCTAGTATAATATATTTTTAAAACTGAAAAGTAAATTATAATAAATGTTTAAATAAAAAGTAATATTATGGAATAAATTTATACATAGTTTAAAAAAAAAAGAAAAATTATATTTAATTGATAAAAAATAAAACAATGAGTATATGTTTAAATAAAAAGAAAATATAGATTTAATTAGAATTTGTAAGAATGTTATAATACATTAAAATGAAAAAATTCCCCGCTTATCATAGAGTTCAATGTGAAGTTATGTCCTTCATTTATTTCCATAGCTGCTTGTATGTATCCCGGTGAACAGTTTAGCAAGTTCATTTGAAGCTACATGCGGGACAGAGCAGAAGCATATGGATCAGGTAAAGAGGTAAGAACAGTTTAATAGTAAATATGGAAATAGAATTTGCAATTTAAAAATAGATTATATTGTAAATAAACAATTAAAACACAGAGTGCATAACTAAATTTTCATATATTTATTAAGAAAAAATATATTTTGAAAAAACATATTTTTATTTAATTTATTTGAACATTTGCAAAAAAAATATTTATTTTTCATATTTAAATAAATGTTTAATATAAATGTAATGTATAATAATACATAATAATAATACATTGTCCTTTTTTCTGTTTGTTGCAAAGATGACGTAGACGTGTAAACGTGCATGGTCGCGGCCATTTTGAAGAGCGTCGTTGGACAATGCAGCAGCAAGCATATCTGCACTCAGGTAGGAAACATTTAAAACTTTATTTGTAAACAGTTTATTGATTGAAGTATATATACTGTAATGAGAGAATAAGGGGAGGTTGCAAATGTTAGGTTTGATGTTATGCTTACTATTTTAGCATGTCGCCGATCTTTGACTTAGAGTATGCCTTTGTCGGGTTGCCTGTTAATAGTATGAAATGGCTAGTAATGTAAAATATTGTAGAAAAACTATGTTCATTGTATAGTTTATTTATTGAAATAAAATGTTTAAGGAGAAATTAACCTGTGTAAAAAAAAAAAAGTCAAGAAGAAGATCGAATATGTGGATTTGGGATGTTTTGCAGTTATTTTAAATGGACATGGATTAAGGAATATGGTTTTTGGATAACAGAAATTTAACGAAGATTGTCTGCAAAGATTTTATGGGCTGAATTGGGATCAGATTTTTTGAAAAAGAAGATGGATTTTGGATTTGTTTTTCGAAGGATTGGAGATGGTTTATTTTTCGGATTGGGAGATCGTTTTGGAACAAAGAAGATTTCAAAAAGATTATGGATTTTGTTTTTAACCTGAAAAAATGGAATTCGATGTTGGAATGACTTCTTTTTACACATATGGAATTCAGTTATCATCTATGGAGAATGGAATGAAAAATACAAAAAATTGGCATTTTTATGGAAATCGACTTTTGGAAAATTTGGAGAGGTTTTCTGGTTGGATTATACTTTTCTATGGATATATTTTTGGAAAAAAAGAAGAAAAAAAAGAAGATAAAAGACATCTTCAGGTAAGGTGACCCGACATTAATAATTTGAAAAATGTTTTAAGAAAAATGCCAATTACATTGAAATGTTTTAGAAATTTAGGGCAAAGCAGGAAAGTTTGGTTAAAAATGTAGTATGTTAGCAACATTATCAAGGTAGTCTAAAGCCACACACAACAAAAATTGTTGTAAAATAACCAATAGTCTCTCATACATTTCTTTTGATTTTTTGGAGATTCGTGGATTTAGACTACCTGTTAATGTTTGGGAGATTATCATTTCTTGGAAACTGCTCCTTCTTTAAAGTTTCCAAAGAATGATAAAAGTTTGGGTGAGGTTTTCCAATTGTATATTTGAAGGAGTTATGCCATCCCTCTATGGCATTATTTGTCTTTGCTTCTCCTTCTAAACAGCTTGTGTAGCAGTTTCAGCACTCCACATGGAAACGTGGCTTCCTCCTGCGACCCGACCTGCTTAGATGCCCAATCCATGTGTCCTCAAAATAATTTAGTAAGGGTGCCAATTTTTCTTAATTTTCAGTAAAAAATTCAGATTCTGTAATTGCAGTGTAGTACTCGTCTACACTTTCAGGAGAAACAAAGCAAAGAGCAGTTCGTTTTTTTAGTTCGTATTGTAGTTTGCTATCCTTAGAATATTCTACAACCAGGGATGTTTTTTGTAATTTACGCCAAAATGCCTGGGAAAAATGGAAAAAACATCCCTGAATTTGGGTATCCGTGTGCGTTTTGGTGATCACATTGATCATTGCAAATTCAAAATCAATAATGATTTTCCTAGGGCTTTTGTTGGAGGTTTTGCTTTTAATCACTGATAAAAGCTCAGTGTAGATTGTAGATTGTATGTTAGGTAGCAAACTGTACACTAAGGGGATTACATTGTTGTTATTTTAGCATGAATAGTGTAAATTTGAGTGAATTGATGGGGCGTGCTTTTAACCGTCCCATCCATCATCCAAATTTCACTATTCTCTAATTTGACAAGGTTGTGGGGTGTACTAAAGATAAGTGTACACTTTTGAGGGTTTTGGTTGTCGTGCAGGAGGAAAGGTTCATTAGAAAAAGAAATAGTGAGTTCTTGTGGAATGTTAATATCAGAAAAGGTATGTGGAGTGGTTGTATTTGTGTTACTTCCCTGCTTTTGTCTTTGAATTATTCTTCTCAGATTTGGAATTATAGGCATATGACTGGGGTCATGCTGAGCAACCTCCCTTAAAATAGAACCTGAAGTGTCATTGGAGGTGCTTGCAATATCTTTCATCTTATTTATAGTTTCTCGAATTTCAATGTCCATTGCAGACACAGAGTGGTTGTGCTCAGTTGTATTTATGACTGTTTCATCAAGAGTAACCGCTCTGCCTTTGCAATGGCTTGAGTAATATTGCACGCACTTCCAATGCCTTCGTGGTTCACTTATTCTCTCCTAACAATATATATATCCTGCATGTTTCAGTAGTCTGTTTCCTTTATTGGATTTGATGTATCTTGCAGTTTTGTCAGATGACATTATCTGTAATGATGAATAAAAAGATTTTGTGATAACATGATTATGCAACTTGTAAATTTTTAGAAATGTTCATGTTTTCACCCCTACACTATCCATCACTTTCCCTACTGCTGCGCCATCCTGGAGTTAGAATAGAAAATTACACCCTTACACTATCCATCAGTTTCCCTACTGCTGCACCTTCCTGGAGTTAGAATAGTAAATTATACCCCTACACTATCCAACACTTACCCTACTGCTGCACCTTCCAGGAGTTAGAATAGTAAATCATACCCTAAACTATCCATCAGTTTCCCTACTGCTGCACCTTCTTGGAGTTAGAATAGTAAATTACACCCCTACACTATCCATCACTTTCCCTACTGCTGCACCTTCCTGAAGTTAGAATAGTAAATCATACCCCTACACTATCCTTCACATTCCCTACTGCTGCACCTTCCTGGAGTTAGAATAGTAAATCATACCCCTACACTATCCACCACTTTCCCTACTGCTGCACCTTCTTGGAGTTAGAATAGTAAATTACACCCCTACACTATCCATCACTTTCCCTACTGCTGCACCTTCCTGGAGTTAGAATAGTAAATTACACCCCTACACTATCCATCACTTTCCCTACTGCTGCACCTTTCTGGAGTTAGAATAGTACATCGAACCTCTACACTATCCAACACTTACCCTACTGCTGCACCTTCCTGGAGTTAGAATAGTAAATTACACCCCTACACTATCTATCACTTTCCCTACTGCTGCACCTTCCTGGAGTTAGAATAGTAAATGATACCTCTACACTATCCAACACTTACCCTACTGCTGCACCTTCTTGGAGTTAGAATAGTAAATTACACTCCTACACTATCCATCACTTTCCCTACTGCTGCACCTTCCTGGAGTTAGAATAGTAAATTAAACCCATACACTATCCATCACTTTCCCTACTGCTGCATCTTCCTGGAGTTAGAATAGTAAATTACACCCCTACACTATCCATAACTTTCCCTACTGCTGCACCTTCCTGGAGTTAGAATAGTAAATTACACCCCTACACTATCCATCACTTTCCCTACTGCTGCACCTTCCTGGAGTTAGAATAGTAAATCATACCCCTACACTATCCATCACTTTCCCTACTGCTGCACCTTCTTGGAGTTAGAATAGTAAATTACACCCCTACACTATCCATTACTTTCCCTACTGCTGCACATTCCTGGAGTTAGAATACTAAATTACACCCCTACACTATCCATCACTTTCCCTACTGCTGCACCTTACTGGAGTTAGAATATAAATCATACTTCTACAATATCCATCACTTTCCCTATTGCTGCTCCTTCCTGGAGTTTGAATAGTAAATCATACCTCTACACTATCCATCACATTCCCTACTGCTGCACCTTCCTGGAGTTGGAATAGTAAATTATACCCCTACACTATCCATCACTTTCCCTACTGCTGCACCTTCCTGGAGTTTGAATAGTAAATCACACCCCTACACTATCCATCACTTTCCCTACTGCTGCACATTCCTGGAGTTAGAATAGCAAATTACACCCCTACACTATCCATCACTTTCCCTAATGCAGCACCTTCCTGCAAGTAGAATAGTAAATTATAGCCATACACTATCCATCACTTTTCCTACTGCAGCACCTTCCTGGTGTTACAATAGTAAATGACACTCCTACACTACAGAGGAATTTTAGGCACATTCACATTTTTTATTCATATATTTACCTTTTTTATATGGATTTGTAGACGCTTTGCAGGAAAATGTATTTTCTGTTGTTCTTATTGGCTGTACTTTTTTTTTCAAATGATGGACAGTCTAGAATGTAAATATACATTTTTTCTTAATGTACTGCTTTTTCAAAAATATTCTTTTGACGATGTCGAGAAAATTATTGGTCTTTTTTTTTGTTTAAATCATTTTAATTGTATTTCAAACAGAAAAAACATATCACCGTTAGAACAATGTGCATACTGGGGGCATGCCCCTTTTCAGTCTCGTACCCCCTCGTTTCCCCCCAGCCTCATGGTGGCCGGATGAGGCAGTGTGTCCATGTGGGCGGGTGTGAACTGGGCGAGGACCGGTCTTGTCCCAAACAAACCCAACCGCGTAACCCCCCCTTCCCTCCGAAACCCCACCTTGGCCCCCCCACCCCCCATCCCCAACCCCCCTGACCCTCCCCCTCCGGTGTGGACATCTGCTAAAGAACTATGTATCAGCATATCAGGCTAAGGTTCTTGAGGCGAGACCCTCAGGTGTGTTCCAGAACTCATCAGCCAGTCGTAGGACTCTGAGGTACTTCGGACAGGTAAGCTTGTGGAATTAATCGGCTAGTAAATCTACTAGGGGTTGCCGGGTTTCGAGGAATGTATCCTGCGTCTGAGTCAGGGAGGCCTGTACTCTTTCCATCCCCATTGTGTTCCATAACTTGTGCAGCCATCCAGTGTGTGTGGGTTTCCACGTGGTACCCCAAAGCGACAATATGTGTTGTGTTGCTGCTCCCATCGCTAAGCCCATTTGTTTGCCTCTAGGCGATTTAAGTGGGAAGGTGATTTTGTTGGGTAGGCCAAGCAGTGTATATGCCGGAAAACAAGGGATATAGCCCTTTCTTGGATCACATCTTTCTTGCACCAGCGCTCCCAAGCAGTCCACCTGTCCACTTATTCTGCTTCTTATTCCCCTTTATTTTGTGGAGTCCATCAGGGCTCTGCTCTGTCGCCACTTTTGTTTAACCTTTACATGCAACCACTCATGGCATCCCTTCGTCACACCCCCGTTACTATTTTTATTTATGCGGATGATTTACAACAGATTTTTCCTCTTGATCCCTCCCCTTCTTCCTCCACTAATTTTCAATCAACTATGCTTGTGATCTCGGAGTGGATGAACTATAGTCAGCTTAAGCTTAATCCTAACAAGACTGAGTTGGTGTTGACGGGTGGGCTAGCTAAGCCCTGGACTTCCAGCTTCTGGCCGCCCTCTCTTGGGCCTTCGCCCTGCCCCGTCAACTCGGTAAAGAGCCTAGGCGTTATTATATCTAGTGACCTGTCCATGAGGCCTCAAATTAATGCAGTAACATCTTCCTGTTTTTTCCATCGACGCAGGATCTGCAAAAGTCGTAGATTCCTCAACACTGAGGCACTCATTCTTGTCATCATGGCTCTTGTCACCTCACGTATTGACTCCGCCAACTCCCTCTTTGTTAGAATTCCTGCTTACCATCTCCATCGGCTGCAGCTGGTGCAAAACCAGGCGGCTAGACTGGTCTTTCATCAGCCCAAATACCAACATGTCTCGCCCTTGATGAGAAGATTGCACTGGCTCCCCGTGGCCTATCGCTGCTTGTTCAAACTTGGCTGTACTGTTTTTAAGGCCCTTATAGACCAAGCCCCGGCCTTTACTACATCCAGCCTTCAGCGCTATAACCCCTCTAGAGACCTCCGGTCTGCCTCTCACAACCTGCTGTCGATCCCAAGGTTCAAAGGCAAAAAGCATGGAGGATTGTGTTTTTCTTTCCTGGCCCCCACTATGTGGAACTCCCTCTCTATTTCCCTTAGGGTTGCCCTCGTTATGTTTGCTTCCGCAAATTACTTAAGACTCACCTTTTTCAGCTAGCCTACTGAGTTATCCTGCTGTCCTGCTCCCCCGCAATTGTTTTGAGCGCCATGAAACCGTCTGGTGACCGAGCACGGTACAAATATTTTTAACATAACATAACATAACATTTCAGTGTCAAAATATTTGTCAATGTCCCTAAGTACTTGTTCCCAAAAGTCTTGCACCTCTACGCAATCCATAGTATGTGGGTCAGGGTGCCTGGCTGACCACATCCCCTCCAGCACAAGGGGTCACGGCGTGGATTACCCTGATGCAGTCTTGCTGGCGTCAGGTGCCAGTAATAAGCGATTTTGACTGCCATTTCTTTGTTAGCGACATTCTTGGCAGTGTGGTGTGCCCTGTAGTATACGTCTTGCCACTCTTTGTTAGTGAGGGCTCGTCCTAACTCCCTTTCCCATCTCTTTTGACCAGCTGATTGCGCGGATGGAGGTCGTGGGGGACATAGCATTGCATACAGATCTGTTATTGCGTGCTTATCCGATTTCTTGGCATGAAGCCATTTCTCAAATGGGGTTAGGTGCCTGCTGACCTGTGATAACATGTCCCTGCCCATGAGCCAGTGATGAATTTGGAAATACTCAAATCGCGGGATCTGGGGGAGCGCGTAACCGTCCTGTAAATTCTGCAGCGTCATACAGCCGTTGAGATCGAAGAAGTGGCCGGCTTATCTGCAGTCAGACGGCCGCCATCGGGGAAAGGATCCTCGGACCATGCCTGGTGCAAAGGCAGGGTTATCGAATAAGGGTGTCAGTGGTGAAGGGTAAATGGTGAGTCCCCGAGTCACCGTGACTTTGTCCCACACCTGCATTGTAGTGCGAATAATGGGTGAGTTTTTCGTGTAGGTGGGGCGGTCCTGCCTTCTAAGGAAGGGAATCCTCCACAGTGGCATCCGGGCCATCGCGCGATCTTGAAAGAGCCATCTCTTTTCAGATTCGGGGCGGTTCCATTCCAGAAGGTACCTGAGTTGCGTCGCCTGGAAGTATCATAAAAGATCCGGGACTCCCAGGCCCCCCACCGCAATGGTTTGGCTAGTGAGGTTTCTGCGTAAGCGTGGTCGTTTGCCCGCCCAAATGAAATGTCGGATGGCATCTTGGAGTTTCGCGAGTAGGCCGATTGGTGGAGTGACTGGTAGCGTCTGGAATAAATTTAGAACCTTCGGCAGCAGGGACATTTTGATCCCCTCCACCCACCCCAGCCATGAGAGCGAGTGTTGCCGCCACCTCTTGAGGTCACCCAACAGTTGACTAAGGAGGGTTGTATAGTTCTGCTCCACGGTTTGGGCCGTGGATGGTGTCAGAGATATGCCCAAATAAGGCACGGACATGCGGGAAGAGAGCCCCCCCAGGCTGCGGGGAAGAGTACTAGATGCTCGGGCATTGCATCCGAGCAGGAGGAGCAGCGACTTCCCTACATTAATTTCGAACCCCGACACTGTTCCGAAAGACTCCATTTCCGACAAAAAGGCAGGGACCGAGTTTATAGGGTCCTCCAGTGCTGCAAGGATGAAATCAGCATAAAGGCTTATGGTCTGCGCCTCTCCCCCAAACTTGACTCTGGTGATCTCAGGGTTGTCCCTGACCTTTTGTGCGAAGGGCTCTATGTAAAGGGCAGAGAGCAAAGGGGAGAGGGGGCATCCTTGTCTCGTCTCCCTCTGGATGGTAAATGGTGCGGAACACACCCCGTTGACCCTAATGACCGCCTGTGGGGCTGAATAACAACCGGCTACCGAGGCGCAGATGCGTTCCCCTATGCCGAAGCGTGCCAAGGTGGCGTCTAAGTAACCCCAGTCGACCCGGTCGAACGCTTTCTCTGCGTCTACCGAAATTAATGCAGCGTCCGAGTCGTTGAAGTGGGTCTTGTCTATGACGTGCAGCAGGCGTTTCGTATTGTCTGCGCATTGCCGGTTAGGGATAAAACCCGCTTGGTCCGGTTCGATGATGCCAGGGAGGCAAGGGCCTAGTCTCGCGGCCAAGATGCCAGTAAACAGCTTTAGATCTAGGTTGAGCAACGATATGGGCCTGTAGGCCGCGCAGTCGGTGAGGTCCTTTCCCGCTTTCGGTATGACAACGATATCGGCCTCAAGCATGTCGCGCGGAATGGAGCCAGGGCCCTCAAAGGAATTGAACAGTCTGGCCAGGATCGGGGCTATCAGAGGGCAAAATGTTTTATAGAAACCCACCGAGAAGCCAGCCGGTCCCAGAAATTTGAGCGGTTTGAGGCGTGCTATCAAGGAGATTACTTCATCCATCCTTATCGGTATCTCAAGGGAGCGCGCGTTTGCTTCATTGAGGGCCGTGACGGCAGCTGTGGCTAGGTAAGAGTCTGCGTTCCCTCCCTCACGGGTGGGCTGTGCGGCATACAGTGACGCGTAAAACGTCCAAAGCGTTGCAGCTATCTGCTCGCCGTCTTTTTGTTCCTGCCCTGCGTTATCCCGGAGGGATGTTATTTTCGAGCACATGACTTTGGCCTTGAGCTTGCTAGCTAGTAGGCAGCCTGTCCTATCGCCGCCCACGTAGTAAGTGTGTCGCAGATGCATGGCTGCATATTCAGCCCGATCCAGGTCGAGGCTCGCTAGTTGGACCCTGGCCGCCTTGAGCTTGCGCCATATTCTCGGGCCCCGGTCCTGCTGTGGGCCTGTTCGAGTTCGAAAACCGTATCGGAGAGTGCATGCCTCTTTTCCCGGCGTTCCCGAGATTCCGCTGCCACGATCGCTATCAGCTCCCCGTGCACCACCGCCTTCAGTGCACCCCACAGCGCCGCCAGGGATTCTTCTGTCGTATCGTTTGTGGCTAGATACTCGGCGATGCGCGTGTTGATGTGTTGTGTCACCCCTTTGCGGTGGAGGAGGGCATCCTTGAGGCACCATTTGCCCTCATGTAACTTTGACTTGGGAATCTGAACGTGTACCATTAGCGCGTCATGGTCAGATAATGCTGCTGGGACGATCTCAGTATCCGTGGAGCCCAGAAAGTGATCTATTCGGGCGTATGTGTGATGTACATGGGAATAGAATGTGTATCCCGGAGTGTTTGGATGTTTTGACCACCACATATCTACAAATCCCCTGCTCTCTAGCCATTGCCCCCCCTCCTGGGGAATTGCGCCTGCGAACCCAAATCTCTGTCCTGACCTGTCTTTGTGGGTGCCCATTACTAGATTGAGGTTGCCTCCAATGAGCGTGGAGTTGATGTTGTGAGCGAGCGTGTCTGCCAAGGTGCGGTGAGAAAGGATTCCTGTTTGGTGTTGGGTGCATAGATTGACCCTATCACAGCTGACCATCCACCTATCTGTATTTTGTATGCAAGGAACCTCCCCGTGATATCTGCGACTTTGTCTCCCACCTTACCATGAAAGTGGCGCGCAAATAGAATGGCCACCCCCGCCTTTTTCTCAGTGGTGGAAGAGTAGTATGGTGTCGGAAATGCCATATGAAAATAATGCACTCTACGTGGATCTATATATCAAGCCCACAGCTCGAAACACAATATTACATCATAGTAGTTTCCATCCATTGAAACAAAAGAATGCAATTCCATTTGGTCAATTTCTACGACTACGTCGTAATTGTGCCAAAACCAGTGATTACGATCGTCTAAGTGAAGATATGAAAACTAAATTCAAAAATCGAGGCTATCCTCACCGAGTTGTTCGGGACGCATATAAGCGAGCACGGTTCTTTGATCGCCAACACCTGCTATCCAACAAAACTGAATCTGTTAAAAACAACTTGATTTTTGTCACACGACATTCTGTCCTCAATGAACAAATTAGGCAAATCATTAGTTCTTACTGGTATTTGCTTAATATAAATAGGACACAATTAGATCAATTGCAAAAGCCAATGTTCGCTTACAGAAAAAATAAAAACTTCAGGGATTTAGTAGTACGGTCGAGGATGCCCCCCTCAAAACCAGTCTTACAACGTGGCATCTTTGACTCCCGCCCCATTCATGGAAACTTCAAATGTGGCGGATGCAAGTCATGTACTCAATGCATTGAAGGTAATTCAATATCCTACAATGGCATAACTGTAGTAAGCAAGGGTATAAGTAACTGCAAAACAAAGAACCTGATATACCTCTTGTTATGTCCATGCAAAAAAGCTTATGTCGGGGAAACTTCAAGATCTATGAATACCCGCTTAACAGAACATAAATCCGCTATACGCACCCAAAAGCTTACCGCACCACTGGTATCACACTTTGTGGAAAGCAACCACTCCCCTGATGATGTTAAGTGGTTCATACTAGAAAAAATCACACCTACAGCAAAGCTCTGCTGTAATAAGGTACGGAAAAAGCTGGAGGTTTATCATATATTTATGTTTAACACCGTCAATAACGGTCTTAATTCAGAAATTCAGTGGGCCGACGCCATTATGTAATCAGTCTGTTCGGTTGATATTGAAATTACCAACTGTTATAAGTAAATAGGTACGGATATGGTGAAAGATTTATCACACATGCACGCTCAACACTGTTAATATTAACGGTCTCAATTGAGAAACTTTGTGGGACCATTCCATCTTATCATGTAATCAGTTGGTCTGAGCGATATTGAAAGTACCAAATGCTAGAAACATTGTAAATAGCAAATGTTGTATATGTTGTATATGTTGTAAATAGCACATGATTGCTGGAACCATCTTATGAATATCATTTGTATATACTGATTGAAATTACAAGTACACAATATGCTGTGACATATAATCCTATTCGCATTCTTAATGATGGTTATTACCACTTCTTATGTAACCTATTGGGTGAGATTTCATTTGTAGAATTTTTGATTGTGACCTTATAGTTACCACTTTATATACTTAAGCTACAAGTGTAGACATACATTATGTCTACATTTTCTTATAATTCCTCAATTTTCTAATAATTCGGCCTTACAAGCTTTCGTCAGCTATGAGTGGCTGGGCAAAATATATAATTAGAAAACATTCTTTTAATCTTCCCTTTGAGCCGAATGTGTGAACATACAATTATGTTCACATTTTCATTAGACTCTGCTTAAACAGGTTTTTACCATCTTAGAGCGGATGCTGCTACTTTTTACCAGATGCAAAGTATGACTCTAACCTCCCCGCAGAATTATCGGTCTAGTCATTTTCTTAGCGCTCAATGCGGATATATCGAAGTCCTTTTTCTATAGCCCGGAACCTATGTACATACACGTCTTTTTCCGGCGCCCTCTCGATCCACCCTCAGTCCCCTTTCTATGACTACACACGCTCTGCGTGGTGTAATTATCCTGCGATAAATGGCGCCGAAACACCATATCCCGGTTACACCCATCCAGGTCCTGGTTGGAGATCCGTCGTCACGTACCTAGACCGAGAGCCATAGCCGGCCACAATCATCAAAAGCTACGGTAAGCTTACCGACCTGATGCCTTATAGATTCACCATGGAAGCAAGGGCAACATAACATTTTTAACTTTACCGCCGTGTTTATTACATATTTTGCAGAACACAGGAAAACAAGTTGCCCTCGAACCCTGACTCTCGGTGGACCGTCTAATGAGCAATTTAGGTAAATTACAGTAACTTTTATCCTGCTGTGTATTTTTTGGTCACGATTATCGTTTCGTTAGACCATTTGGATACATATATAGGTTAGCATACCTTTCTTGCATCTGCTTTCTACGGGCATATATTTAAACAACCTTCTTCTGTTTTTAGGTCTCGCCTTTACCATTCCGCAGGAATGGGAAATGGGGAGAATTCAAGTCGGCTATTTTCTCTTCAAACCAAAGGGCTTTCAGCCGCGGTTTTCTTGCAGTTCACGTGAATGCACGAGCATTCACGTCCAGGGCTTCTCCTCCCCTAGCAGCACTCCTCCCACACCAGCAACTCCCCCCTCCCACACCAGCACCTCCCCTCTCTCTCCCCGCAAACACAGCCTTGCCCTAGCAGCACTCCTCCCACACCAGCAACTCCCCCCTCCCACACCAGCACCTCCCCTCTCTCTCCCCGCAAACACAGCCTTGCCCTAGCAGCACCCCTCCCACACCAGCACCTCCCCTTTCTCTCCACGCAATCACAGCCTCCCCCTCCCACACCAGCACCTCCCCCCTCCCACACCAGCACCTCCCCTCTCTTTCCACGCAATCACAGCCTCCCCTTCCCACACCAGCACATCCCCCCTCCCACACCAGCACCTCCCCTCTCTCTCCACGCAATCACAGCCTCCCCCTCCCACACCAGCACCTCCCCTCTCTCTCCACGCAATCACAGCCATGCTGCACTGCCGAGCCTGGGCTTTTCCAGCTCTTCCCTCCCACTCTCTCACTCTCCCGCCCCAACCCGACTTGTTCTTGTTCTTAACTGCAGATGTACGAAGCGCCGAGCCAACTGCACAGAAAGAGCCAGTCTCTTTGAATAACAGTCAAAAAGAGCCACAAATGAAAAACAGATCCCTTGAGTCATCTGATCACGTGCAGACGAATGACCGCTTTGGTTTCAATGACCTCGCTTTTTTTTTTGGGTTCTTGTTTGTGCGTAAATATTTGAAACAAAACAATGAAGCAATGGGAAATGGGGGAGAATTCATGTGCTCCATCGGATAGTCAAACCACCGCTTTTTTCCGTGGCGTTTTCTTCGAGTGCACGTACAGGCACGCGCATTTGGCCCATACACTTTCATGGCCATCTGGTCCTGTTCCTAATGTCCCTCCCCCCTCCCCCAGCACAGAGCGAGCATCGCGGCCGCACAGCACATCAAAGGGCTTCTCCCAGCGTGTGCTGTGCAGCTTCTCCTCCCCTAATTATGTGGCCGGCCGTACTTGTGTTTCCTGGCCGCTTCCCGGCCGATCAACTTGTATCAGTTTGCTTACATTACCATGGTTTAAGGCACACATAATTTCCTGTATCATGCCTTGCACTCCCTACCTTCTCGGGACATTCTTTGCACTTGTAATCATAGCAAACAAGGCTACTTTCGGATCAGCTATGGTCAGACAGCTATCTTCTTCGCTGTCCTTGTTTTCGACGTTTTATGTTCTCTTCCTAAGCCTTACATCAGTGACGGCCCTTCGCTAGCCTTGCACACCAAAGCCTGTGATGTCACTTATATCACAGTTGTTTGAACTACATTACCTACCCATGCCACCTGAATTTGGCACACATTTTATATTCTCTTGCTGGACATCTCATGCCGTATCGTTATTTTTACTCCTCAATTTCCACACCTGGCATTACATTCTTTTCATGCCTTGCACCATTTTGTCATGCTTTACTCTACTCATGCCTTGCAAGCCCTGAACCTATTATCTTCCCTACCCAATCTTTCCACCTGATATCTTCACATGCCATATACCTGTATTCTCCTCCTATGCATATGCACCCGTTATCGTCTCTCACATCAGGAAGGTTTTGTTTCCCATGCCTGCTCCTTGCATCAATCTCATGCGCTGCACCTGAAATGTCACATCAAAGGCTCTGTGCCACTTTCACCCACACAGCAACACTTACAGACACACAACGCCACTCACACCCACGCAAGCCCACTATCATCCACGCAACGCCACTCACCCAAGCAACACCACTCACACACGCAACGCCACTCATCCACGCAACCCCACTCATACTCATCCACGCAACCCCACTCATCCACGCAACCCCACTCATCCACGCAACCCCACTCATCCACGCAACGCCACTCACACACGCAACACAACTCACCCACGCAACGCCACTCACACACGCAACGCCACTCACACACGCAACGCCACTCACCCACGCAACGCCACTCACACACACTACGCCACTCACACACACTCCGCCACTCACACACGCAACGCCACTCACACACGCAATGTCACACACGCAACGCCACTCACACACGCAACGCCACTCACACACGCAACGCCACTCACACACGCAACGCCACTCACACACGCAACGCCACTCACACACACTACGCCACTCACACACACTACGCCACTCACACACACTACGCCACTCACACACGCAACGCCACTCACACACGCAACGCCACTCACACACGCAACGCCACTCACACACGCAACGCCACTCACACACGCAACGCCACTCACACACGCAACGCCACTCACATACACTATGCCACTCACACACACTACGCCACTCACACACGCAACGCCACTCACACACGCAACGCCACTCACACACGCAACGCCACTCACACACGCAATGCCACTCACACACACTACGCCACTCACACACACTACGCCACTCACACACGCAACCGCACTCACACACGCAACGCCACTCACACACACAACGCCACTCACACATGCAACGCCACTCACACACGCAACGCCACTCCCACATGCAACGCCACTCACACACACTACGCCACTCACACACGCAACGCCACTCACACACGCAACGCCACTCACACACGCAACGCCACTCACACACGCAACGCCACTCACCCACGCAACACCACTCACACATGCAACGCCACTCACGCATGCAACGCCACTCACGCATGCAACTCCACTCACACACCCCCTCACCCTCAAACAACTTACACTCACACACCCACGATCTACTCACACCCATCACAACACTCTCACACTCACTATACATCACACACTCTCAGCCACAAACCACCTCACTCACCCTCACCCTCACACACCCTCACCCTCACACACCCTCACCCACAGTCACACACTCAACATTCAAACTCGGACACCCTCACTCACCTTCACACCCTCACAACACTCACCCTCACTCACCCTCAAACTCTCACCTTCACTCACCCACACCTATCATCACACACTCTCACATCCCATTACCCTCACCCCCTCATCTTCACACACCCTCATCCCATCACCCACACTCATACTCACACCGTCACCCTCACTCACCCTCACACACCATCTCACACCCCCTAAACATCACATCCAATCACCCTCACACCTTCCAAGTCCACCCTCACAACCCTCACTCATGCTCACACCGTCACCCTCACTCACACACCATCACACACCCTCACACCCCCTGAACCTCACATTCAATAACCATCACACTCACACCGTCCAAGGCCACCCTCCTAATCCACCCTACAACACCACCCTACAACTCCACCCTCCAAAATGACAGCGCATCTATGTTAATGCAAGCAAAGCTTTTGCAGTGCAACTTGGTGTACCTTACCAAAAAAAAATGAAAATTTTTTACATGTATAATATTAAAAACATTACTGATGTCTTTGAGTTTGGATTCAGCGCTAACAACAGCATCAATAAACATTACATAGGTCTCTTAGCTTCAGAAACAACGCATAACAACATTAATACATTTGAAGTGTACAATATTCACTGCGAAAATATAAACACTTATAGCCATCATCACAACAACTCTCACTCACACCAACTCACACCCTCACACGCAGCCTCACACACCATCACTCAACAACACACCCTCACCCTCAACAACCTCACCCTCACACACCCTCACTCACCCTCCCCCACTCACCCTCACACACCATCACTCTACATCACCCCCTCACCCTCTCACACACCCTCACCCACCCTCACCCACAGTCACACACTCAACCTTAAAACTTGCACACCCTCACTCACCTTCACACACTCACACCCTCACAACACTCGCCCTCACTCACCCACACCTAGCATCACACACACTCACACCCCATTACCCTCATCTTCAGACACCCTCACCCCCTCACCTTCAGACACCCTCACCCCCCTCACCCTCACAACCCTCACACCCTCACTCATACTCACACAGTCACCCTCACTCGCCCTTACACACCATCACACACCCTCACACCCCCTGACCCTCACATCCACTCACCCTCACACTCACACCGTACAAGTCCACCCTCCAACTCCACCCTACAACACCACCCTACAACTCCACCCTACAACTACTAATCCACCCTCCAACTACTAATGCACCCTCCAACTACTAATCCACCCTCCAACTCCAAAAGTAAATAGCATTAGGCAACATTTAATTCAATAACAAAACATCAGATTACACACTTGTAGGTATTCAAAAATGAAAACTTAATGCTTCGCAAGGACAGTGCATAAATTAATACATAAAAACGCAGGAAAGGATTGTTAAATATAGCATTTTTTACAGAAAAAAATAAATACAAAGAAAAAAGGGAAACATCTGAATACACAGCGAGTAATACACCAATTTAAAAGGGGACAAAAACCTCTAAAGGACACAAATTCACAACATAAAGCAGTCACTAAAGTAAGGGGAAATAAATAAACCATTAAACAATGGTGGAAAGAATCCACAAAACAAAGAAAGTGCGTAATCACAAGAGCACTAGACCTCACATCCTACTTGCAATTCACTAATAAGTACAAGAAAGTATTTCACTCTAACTAAACAACAACAACAATACAATTTTTAAAGGTGGCTTCATACTTATACTTTGCCACAATTAATGCACATCTGTAGTAGGAAATTTATAAGGAGGTAAACATTGTCTCGAATAAGCAAACACAGACAAAATCAATGCGCATCTATGTTAATGCAAGCCAAGCTTTTGCAGTGCAAATTGATGTGTACCTTACAAAAAAATAATAACTTTTGACATGCATTATATAAAAAACGTTACTGATGTGTTTGTTTTTTGATTCAGCGTTAACAACAGCATCAATCAACATTACATAGGGCAGGATTAGCTTTCTCAAAAAACGCTTCACAACATTAATACATTTGAAGTGTACAATATTCACGGAGAAAAAATGATCACTTATAGGCATCATCACAATGACTCACACCCTCTCCCACCCTCACCCTCAGCCGAACACACCCTCACTCATCCTCACCCTACATTACACCCTCACACTCTCACAACCTCACACCCTCAATCACACTCATACCCTCACACACCATCACTCACCAACACACGCTCAGCCTCACTCACAACATCAAACGCACAGACACTCACATCCACTCACACTCACACTCACACCGTCCAAATCCACCCGCCAACTACACCGTAAAAAACATAAATAGCGTTAGGCAACATTTACCCTCACCCCCTCATCCTCACACACACACTCACAACACTCACACCCTCACTCATACTAAAACAGTCACGCTCAATCACTCTCACACACTGTCACACACCCTCAAACACCCAAACACTCACATCCACTCACCCTCACACTCACACCGTCCAAGTCCACCCTCCAACTACACCCTATAACTACTATACCACCCTACAACTTTACCCTCCAACTACAACTCCACCCTCAAACTCCACACATAAATAACGTTAGGCAACATTTATTTTAATACGTACTAATCAGATTACACACTTGTAGCTATTCAAAAATGTAAACTTAATGCAGCGCAAGGACAGTGCAGCAATTAATACACAAAAATGAATAAAGGGATTGTAAAATAAAACATTTCTTTCACAAAGATCATAAATACACAAAATAATACAACAATTTAAAAGTGGACAAAGCGAGCTAAAGGAAACAAATGCACAACATAAAGCACTTACTAAAGTAAGGGAAAATAAACCATTAAACTATGCCAGCAAAAATCAAAAACGCAAACAAAGTGCGCAATCACAAAAACACGCGACTCTGGTGTTGCTCTAACTCATGCTGCTGTTGCACGAAGTGTTTCGGAGGTGCTAAGTGCACAACAACAGGAACAACCTACACCAAAACAGCATCAAACAGCATCAAAAGAGCACAACTCAACAACACAACAACACTACTAACCACCACCACAACACCACGATTCAACACAACATTATCACTCCGCAACAACACATTAACACAATGCACCAACACAACAACACTCAGCACATTAACATTGTCACACTGCAACACTACAACATCGCTCAGCAACACCACAACAACAACCAATAACACCACAACACCACTCTCAAGGACCACATCATCACTCGCAAACACCACATTAACACTACACAGCACCACACCAACACTCCAAAATACAACAGTACTCAGCACCATCACAACACCACTCTCCATCACCACATGGACAAAACAACAACACCACAATGATACTAATGTTTAAAAATTAATGCGGCTGTGTTGCTAAGTGTTGCTAGGCTGCTGGAAAGTGATGCTGCATGTGTTGTTAGCTCTCGCCCTCAATATACCTATCTAACTATCTATATAAATCACAAATTAACAACTACATCTATACAATAATAGCATTACACCACATTTCAATAAATAATAAACAATACAATGCATTCATGTAATAATGGACTAAATAACACGGCAAAAATAACACCTACACAATAAGATCTTGCTAACACATAAAAAAACTCTTGTAAATTACAATTAAAATACCATTCCTGTACATATGCCAATAAACAAAATCAATTTACACCCAAAATATGCACTTGAAAAAAGGGACAAAAGTAATACACTCATGTTATTAACAATACAAGACCAATAGTGTACATACGATACCTGAAATAATAACCCAACACCTACTTAATATATACCGATTCTATCGAAGCATGACAATACTTTAATACATTACATTATTAATAATTAACAACTCGGAAACAAAGGGAAATACTATTAGCAAAAACAAAAAAGTACACAAAATCAATAAATGCATAAAATACACACTTTGACTATACCTTAAAATCAATACATTGCTATACATTACATAAAATTACATTACAACATTTCACATTCACAATTTAGAAAGTTCAATACATATTTAATAATATACATACGATAACGTAAACAATGTTGCGATACACAAAAGTATAACATTAATAATAAACTGTAAAAATTAATCAAATACATCTCTACATAGTCTATAATACTTTCACATCATACATTAAATAGTTGTAAAAAAAAAACCTACCTGTCAAACGACGCCGGAAGAAGACAGGAACAACAACACGCCTTTCCCCCACGAAAGTTCCCGAACAACTGGGGATTTCCCAATTAACGCACGTCAAACGCAACGCTACGTCACCAAACGTAGCCCTGCGATTGGTTAAGGATTACGTCATACATCAAACACATTCAGAATACACAAAAAAGACTAGAACGCTAAACACTTAACGTAATTCACGTAAAGGAAACACATAGCGCCCGTCATTTTTATTTCAATAACACTTCATACACAACGTTAAAACAAAAAACATTACAACACATAACACATACTTAAAAATAAATACATACAAAGACATGTTAGAATAAAATACATACATGCAACACAATAACACTCACACATCAAATCTTACAATTGCTATAAAACAACAAACACAAAGCATAACGCAACAACATATAATACACTACATAACAAACATATATACAAAACTATTAATACACACCATCACAAAAACACAACTACTCAACTATGCAAAACACAAACAACACTCAGCACCAACACATCAACATCTCTGCAACAGGACAGCACCACTCACAAATAATCCAGCATTACATGCAACGCCACACACACATGCAACGCCACACACACATGCAACGCCACTCACACATGCAACGCCACTCACACATGCAACGACACTCACACATGCAACGCCACTCACACATGCAACGCCACTCACACACGCAACGCCAGTCACACACGCAACGCCACGCACACACACAACGCCACGCACACACGCAACGCCACTCACACACGCAACGACACTCACACACGCAACGCCATGCACACACACAACGTAAGTCACACACGCAACGCAAGTCACACACGCTACGCCACTCACACACACTACGTAAGTCACACACGCAACGGCACTCACACACACAACACCACTCACACACGCAAGCCCACTCACACACGCAACTCCACTCACACACGCAACGCCACGCACACACGCAATGCCACTCACACACGCAACACCACTCACACAAGAAACACCACTCACACAAGCAACGCCACTCACACAAGCAACGCCACTCACACATGCAACTACACTCACACACGCAACGCCATGCACACACACAACGCAACTCACACACGCAACGCCACTCACACACGCAACGCCACTCACACAGGCAACGCCACTCACACAGGCAACACCACTCACACATGCAACGCCACTCACACATGCAACGCAACGCACCCACGCAACACCACTCAGACATGCAACACCACTCACACATGCAACGCCACTCACACATGATACGCCACTGACACATGCAGCGCCACTCACACATGCAACGCAACTCACTCAAAGCAACGCAACTCACTCACGCAACGCCACTCACACACGAAATGCCACTCATCCACGCAACACCACTCATCCACGCAACAACACTCATCCACGCAACACTACTCGCACACGCACGCAACACACACATGCAACGCCACTCACACATGACACGGAACTCACACATGCAACACCAATAATAAAAAATGCAACGCCACTCACACATGCAACGCCACTCACACATGCAACGCCACTCACACATACAACGCAAGTCACACATGCAACGCCACTCACACATGCAACACCACTCACACACGCAACGCCACTCACACAGGCAATGCCACTCACACACGCAACGCCACTCACACACGCAACGCCACTCACACACGCAACGCCACTCACACACGCAACACCACTCACGTTGCCAATAGGTATCGCAGTAGGAAAGTTGGAGCCATTACAATTGCAAATAACAATGCCTTTTATTTTTTTATCATTTTTAAAACATAAAGGGCTTTGTCATTTACAAAACCAATAGCTCCAACTTTCCTACTGCGAGACCTATTGGCAACGCCAGTGCTTGTTTACATATGTGACAATCGCGCTGTGGAAGTCACCAACTAGGAGTTACTATAAGTAATGTTATTTTTAGTCATGAATCATAAGCAGTGATGCTGGGTCCGTCTATACATTTCAGGAACACATCTGAGTATTTATTTCCGAGCCTTTTGAAACCGCGCCGAAAACCTGACTTTGTCAGTAGTGATAATACGGGATGAGCACCAAGCCGGCCACAAAGGTAATTCATAACTAATCTCGTCTACCCATTAAGTACCTTTTGACCACCTGTGACATCCCTATATTTACAGTAAATATTTGTCACGTTTCAGTTTATGCAAAGATCCATTAGTGAACTGACACTCAGCTAAACTATATAATATCACGCCGAAGGAAATTCAACCCTTAAGGTACACCTCAATTACTGCATGCATATCCCTTTTTCTTAATGTAGGAATAATATTGAATGTTAATTTATACGTTTTTGTCACCTTTTTCTCTAAATTAGATATAATTCCTGTTACAAGTTTAAAAGGACGTGTTGCCTTCTTACAACCTATTTTAGGTAAGCGGATCGCATTATTCTTGTTAAGTATACAGTATATTTATGACAGGAAGTGTGCATCCTTAATACCATGCGTCCTATCTTGCTCTCGTATTTAGCAGCCTGAGTACAACTATCTACCAATCTAGATAGATATACATGACTATATGTCAGTCATACATATTGCCTCCCTAAGTATACATCATTGGGCCCTCTTTTCTCATTTGGTTCATTCTTTGCGCAATGATGGGGTATATCAGGTAAATCCCTTCTTCATTCTATAGGTTGGACATGTATGCTACAGTAAATATACAATTCAATACATTTTCAAACTACCCTCATTTGGAATCCGATAGTGTGTACTATGGATTTTACATCATGGTCATATGCAAATGAATTAGATTTATAAAAATCTTGTATAAATCTTCGGGTTATAAATGTTTATGCAATCTATGGACTGTTACTTGAATTAAAAATGTACAAAGATATGAATATAGGATGTTAAAAAGCTTATAAATAAGCAATCAGATACTTGACGATTGTACATAGGAATTTGTCTCACATATGTCTCTCACAATGAAATGTACTGTAGTTATTGATTGTAGACAATGAGTTTTTTAATATTTTTCACGAAATGTTGTTTTCTAAATGTCAATTATGTAAAATATGTATGATTGTTTGACTCTCACTCACATTGCTTTTAATATTTCAGTGCAATATATGGCCACCTGAGGAAGGCTAGCCAGCCGAAACGCGCGTTGTGAACTACCCTGCCATATTGCATAAATCACTTGTTGTGTTCTATGTTTGTTTGCTAATGGTTTTTAATGCACAGTTCTATGAATTATAAAACAGTCTCACTATGAATCAAGTCATAAAATGAAAAAAGATACATTTGTATACAAAGAATATTTTCAAAAAAACGAAAAAAAAAGTTCCTTTTGACTAAATAAAAGTATATAAACTAATGCTTAAACACTAGTGGGTGGTGAGTTCATTTATAAGTCATTATTGGTGTTTATTACTGTTTGTGGTTTATTACCTTTGTACTCTCACTTGACTATAGACCTTTACCAAACTGGAAATGCCTCAGCCCGCATTCTGTGCCAATCCTTAGGCAATAAGTGTGTTTCTTGTAGGAGGCAGACCTCCGCCCGGGAGTTTTCTAAAAAGGAAAGGACGGCCCTGCGCTTAATGGGATTTTTGAGCCCCTTAACATTGAGGGAGAGAACCTGCAATGTGGAGTCTGTTGCATGGGAGTTACACATGGTTATCCCGTCTCGCCTAGCCATCCTGAGCTGTGTCACCTATTCTGCGCTGTCTGAAGTGCGCCACACTGGAGCTCGCCCTACCCCCATCCCACCCCCAACTGAGGACCATCCCCCCGCACCCCTCCCAGAACCCAACCCCAACTCCTGCAATCCACCAACCCCCTTCCAGCCCCCCTCCCCCCTTCCAAACCCCAACTAAGCAACCCCAAGAACAAACCATAGTCCCAGGTCTATCGGAACGTAGTTCAGACCTGTGGTGTCAAAATGTGGAGGGTTATGTAGCAGTGGCGGCCTCGAAGGCCCCCCCGCACCTCCCCCCTCAGTGCAAAGAAGGCAAAACCCCGGGCGTCGAAAGCTCAATGAGGATTCGAGGTGTCCTTAGCCACCTCCTGGATGGCCGGCGCTTGGTCCTGGGCCATGGTCACTGGGTCAGGCTTGAGGCCTGCTTTGGGAGGGCATCGTCTTCGTACCCGTTGCCACCCATCTCGTGAGGGCTGGTAGGATCCGTCCATCGAGTGTCGCGGCGATGTCTCTCCTGGCGTATCATCTTCCGGTAGTTCAATGCCCAGCAAGGTGCAGGTGTCCCGGAGTGAGCGCATCTGATGTAGGACCCCCTGCCATTTAAAGATCAGTCTGAATGGGTGCCCCAAGGAGTATGGTACCTCTTTATCACCACCCGGAAGTCCCTTCGCTTCTGGAGAGTGATGGCCGATAGGTCTTGAAACAGGGCGACCGGGTGACCCTGAAAGTGGAGAGGTTGTTTCTGGCGGGCCTCCTTCAGTATGCGTTCCTTTAAGGGAAAGTCAGGGAAATAGGCCAAGATGTCCGGTGGTGGGGCAGGTGCGCGGCACTACAGGCCCTCTCTGTGCGCGCGGTCAATGCGAACGTCAAAGTCAGCGGATTCGCCAAGAATCTCCCTGAATAGTTCCTGCAGGTAGCAAGTGACGCTGTTCCCATTGGCTTTCAATGGCACTCCCTGGACCCGTATGTTGTTCCTCTGGGAGCAGTTTTCGAGGTCATCCGCGTGTGCCTGGAGGTCCACTGTTGCTCCTGGAGGCGTAGCATCTCTTGTCTCATAACCTCTACTTCTTTGCTGCGAGCGTGGTCCACTTCTTCCACCGCAGCCACCCTCTTCCCCAAGCCGTCCACATCTCTGCGCAGTTCGCGTTGCTCCCCAGCTAGGTCCTGCTTCAGAGCCTGGAAGTCGTCGCAAAGGGTATTGAAAAGCGACTCCCAGAAGGCCCTAGTGATGGGGGCCCCCCCGTCGTCCTGCACGGGAGCGCCGGTCTGTGCTGTAAGCGAGGGGGGCATCTGTGTAGGGTAGCGCTCTCTATTGGGCAGGGTGGGGCGGCTGGGTGCCTCCGGGGAGAACAGGTAGGCCTGCGGGGACCAAGCAAAACCAGTAAGCAAAACCAGTAAAGTAAATGTTGCCTCTAGGGAGCTCCACAGTGCAGGGCTACTTTCGGTACTCACTGAGGAGGCTGCCGCCGTTGGTCATCGTGATGTGGAGCATGCCGCTGGGTTCCTCCACCCCTGGTGTGCCCCCTCTCAGTCGTCTTGTGGGGGTAGATTCTCTGGGGGACTGGGCCGTTAAATAGATATTATTGCCTGCCCCTAGTCTCAGTCTGCAGGTCCACGAATGGTAGTCCCAGCAGGCCCGCCTAGGCCCAAAGCCTGGGCCTCGATTTTAACGGCAGTCCGTGAGCCTCTGCCCTCCGACGGCAGGCTCCCCAGTGCTGGCGGGACGCGGAGGCCGGTGCCAGCGCCCGCCAGGAGGCGCCTGTCGTGTTGCCCGTTGTAGCCGCCTCCGCCGGCAAACACAGCTGCTCCCTGATCCCCGCACCTCGCGGGGTAGGCTCGGAGCCGGGACCTCAATTTTCATGGCAGCCCGACGGCCGCATCAGAGCACTGTCACTCAGGAGCCCCAGCGTAGTCCGGAGTCCGTCGGGCCCTGCCAGGAAAACCCAGGACCCAGCCTCGGCGATCGCCGGCCTCTGGTGCGGTGCCAGAGTCGTGCAGGGCCCCGTTCTCAGTATCGGGTCCCCACTAAGCTGCCCTCAGCCCGTGGCCGCCATTACCCTCCAGTGCTCCGGCAGACTCTCACGGCTCAGCCCGCAAGGCTCCAGCAGGCGCCGCAGCGGTCCTGGATGGTCCCCGGGGCCAGTGTCGGTAGGCGCTCTCCAGGGGAGCAGGAGTCTTAAGTTTTAGGGGGTTTGTGGGCTGATGAAAGGGGCAACAAGGGGTTCAGGGCCGAGGAGCCGCGAGAAGCACGTCTGGTCAGGCCGCCATCTTTGCCACCCCCCATTATTGGTCTTTTTAACTTTACTGTTCTATTTATTTTCATTTATGTTCACATAATATGCAGTTGTTTTCAAAATAATTTAAAACATTTGTTATTATAAAAACATATTTGCATTGCTTTTTTGGTAGATCATTATTTTATAAGAAGTCTAATTATTGCATTGCTTTCATAGGTTACTTTACGTTTCTTACCGTTGGTAGTTACGTTTTGGCGGCTTGATAACTTTTCTGGATTTTTTTACTGGATTCAAAATGGTGTGTTTTCACAATCTGAAAAAAAATGTAGTTTAAGCATTTTTTTGTTTGCTGTGGTGTAATAAGGTTTGCAAGCTGTTTTTAGTTTAAAAAGCGGTTAATAAAAAACAGGTTACTGGTGCTTTTTGAAAATAATTTACCTTATTAGAAGTAGTCCTTTTGTTTTTGGTGTGTTGTCTCTTTGTAGGGTTCGTAAATGATGGTCTTTTTTCTTCTACTAAACTTTATAAAACACTTGTTTCATCGTGTAGGGTATGAAAGAGATTATATAGGTTATTTCCAATTTTAAAAACCCTAGTATATTAAGGGAAAAATGTCTTCGTTATTGTAAACATTTATTAATTTGTAAAAATTGTGTGAAAAAATTATGAAAATTATTTCAACATATTTATTTCATTTACAACAATGGTTTTTAGTTTTTGAAGATAAGCATAAGCATTCTTGAAAACAACCATATAATTAAGAATACTTTCAATTGGTTACCTTAGTTTATGAAGATATTTTCACATCTGTTCGTTTTTCTTTTTATCTTTTAAGTTTTGTCCTTATATAAATATTCAGTAAGCTGAAAAAATTGAAATTAAAGAACGTAAAATTTACTAAATATTTTTCATTTTTTCAGTTACATGTTTTATTTTTTTTAGATTTATAATAATCACATTTTAAATTAAGACATAAATAATGAGAACATTTTTATATACGATACTTGAAAAATTCATTATAATAATCTTTTCAAAAAATATAAACGTACTTACATCTCTTCTCACTTTCTAAAAATGACGACAATATTTTTAATAGTGATGGAAAAATGTTCCCAAAATCTGAAACATATTAATGTTTTCGTTTTAATAATACATTATTAATTTATTTTTAATAACCTTTCTTTACTTGTGTTTTTATTAAAACTTACTTGTTAGTACGATAGGACTAGTATCTTTTTCCTTTGATTTCTTCACTGTGGCAAGAGGTCAAAGGGTCAGTAAGTCGCGACTGTTCTCTCTGGTAGTAGAATTACTACTGAATTCAAAATGGAGTATTACTCGTATTTATAGGTTTTTATGAGTGTCATCATAGTTTTCGAGAAAAGTATCGTTAAGATGGGTTTTTTAAAAGTATGTATTTGCTGTGAAAACGTCTAATTTAAATTATCATTTAAAAAGTTTGTCTTTTGTGCTTCAAATACCGTTTTGACCTCCACTTTGTTTTCAGTGCTATGGTGTTTCTTTCATGAAAAGAGTTGTAGGACTCATTTTTGGCATTAACTCTAAAATGGCGGCTACGTGTTTGTTTTGCTGGTTTTTTAAAAATAATTTGAACGTTTTTGTGATTAATATTTATTGATTTTAAATTAATATGATTTACAAAATAGTTTTATTTGTATTTAGTGAAAATGATTTCAAAAATGTTTTATAATATTTAAAAAATGAAATGTTTAATACTCGAGTACTTAATTTATTACATGAGTACTTTTTAATACTCGAGTATTAATTATTAATATTAACATGCTTTTTTTCTTAATATACGTTCAGTTCTCTACTATTTTTTAATACACTTCCCCACCCAAAACCCCTCTTTTCCCTGCATCCCGTCCCAGAAGTTATTTAAAAATAAAAATGTATTTCATTTAAATATGCGTTGTTATGGTATGCGTTGTATTTGTTTTTGTTGTAATGGTACTTTTCAATTACTATTACTATTTCGCGTTGTAATGGCATGCGTTGTAAAAACATTAGTTGTGATGGTACTTGCGTTGTTAAAAATGTGTTGTAATAGCATGCGTTGTAATAGCATGCGTTTTAGTGACATACATCCTTCTTCTCCAGGCATCTGCAGATGCATCTGTCATCTTGGATCTTGTCGGTGACTGAGGTGGCATTCATTGCACGCTGTATGTTGGAGTAGCATAGTGGAGCAAGTGTGTATGCGCAGTTGGAGATACATGTGTGGAAATCCTGAGCAGCGCTGTAGGTGTTGGGTGCAGCTGTGTGGCTCTTGCTGTTGGAGTGTACCAACTCCTAGGTGACTCTGCTGCAGTACCTTTGTGTGGCGCCGGCTGTGGATTTGGGTGTCTTGGGGTTTCTCGCCGTGGAAGTGAACACAGTGCAGGTCACTCCATGGGCGTTTAGTGGTGTCGATGAAGTGAATACAGTTGCCACGTGTGAAGATGGGGTCAAGGGTTTGCCCTGCTTTGTGGCTCAGTGTGGTGAAGAGTTAGGTCAGTTCAACTTTAGCAAGGATTCGCCAGAGTAATGGATTTGGAGTTGTTGTGGTATGTGAGGTGGAGGCTCCGCTCATGAATGAGTACGTGGCCCACGGAGTAGATGGCATGGCATGTGATGATGTTGATGGTGTTGCCAAAGCATTACCGGCCTTTGTGGGCCCTGCATGTGAGTGTGCCACTGACTGTTGCCTTGTGGCAGGCCTGGATCAGAAAATGCAGTTGTTGGGTGGTGGTGAAAGTCTCCCAGCTGCAGCAGAACTAAAGGTGAGCCGTGTCTGGTGTGACCTATTGCAGTTAAACATTCTCCTGGCATTGACTGCAAAGAGGGCGGGTGAGTGGTAGTGCTAGATGACCCAGGGTCCCTGCTGATGTTGGTGTTAGGCTTGTGGACATGCACAGACAGGCTTGACATTGTTGCGGTGTTGGAGTGCCAGTGATGCAACCGTGCAGCGCACACAATTAAATAGGCTTGGGGAGAGGTACGAGCAGCTGTGAGGCAATGTAATCTGCATTGATGCTGGCCATTTGTCAGAAGCTACACATGGCTAACATGAATTCCAAAGTAGCACAAATCACACACCACAAAACTATTAACACTGACAACACAGCATGCATAACTACTAATGGACTCATCTCTACATTACATGTTACAGGTGATCAAGGATATGCACTTTCCCCATGGTTGATGACTCCCCTCCGAGCCACTAACACCTAGGCTCTTGGACGCACTAGGGCTACTATGGAGCACACATTTGGCGAGTTGAAGTCACATTATCGATTCCATGACTTCACACGTGGCAGCCCAGAAATTGTGTGCAAGATGATCATAGCATGTTGTGTATTGCACAATATATATGGGTACGTACCAATGCCCCATGGATCCAAGTCCCAGATGCACCGGACGATGCTCAGGATGATGAGGAAGACGAGGCTGGTGCAGCACACCCCACAGGTTCAGCAGCAGGAACTGCCCGAAGGAACCGAATCACAAACAATTCCTTCACCTGAGCATGTCACATCGTGACAGTACTTACCCATGATATATCTGTGCAAAATTACCCCAACACGATTTGTGCAAATAAAAAACACACTCACACATACCCTGTGTGCATGTGTCCCCTCTACATAAGTACATCACTCTGAGAAGTGTGAGTTTAACATTCATTTGTGATAACATCACAATTGTAATTTGATGGTGGGCATGGCACATCTGTACAGAGATACTGTTTAGGGTGTCATTTGTGCAAAACTATACTTTGTAGGGTGCTAATTGCGGCACTAAATTTACCTTTTCAGTGTGTCATGTGTGGCAAAATATGACATTTTAGTCTTATGGGGTGAATATTGAATTTTAGGGCATCATTTATGATTTTTTGGGTGTCCTTTGGGATAAAATACAAATTTTAGGGAGTCATTTGGGATAAAATATGAATTTTAGGGAGTCATTTGGGGTCAAAACAAGCTTTTAATGGTGTTTTTTGGGCACTCAAATTTTATTTAAGACTGTACATCTGTGTAAGAACTTGCACGTAGCATGCAAAATCTGCCCACATTAACGTTAACGCGATATTTTTTCCATACTCGCGATGGAAAATCCATCGCTAAAAACATTGAAGAATACGAAAAATTACGCGGAAGCCTATTAGCGTGCAGATTTTCACCACATTGTCAAAAAATGGGCCGCAAACACAGAGGAGGTAATGCCTGCATGCTTCCTGTTCACTGGAGGAGTGCTGTGCACCTTCACTTTTGAGCACATTGCTGGTGATTGTGGAGAGTGCTGGAGGTGTTTGGTGTTGTGTGGTGCAGATTGGAGATTTTGAGAGTGTTGCTGTGTCCTGTGTCCTGTCGAAAGGTCTCTGTGAAGTGTGGTGAACTTGTTGTTACTTCTTTTATTGTCTTCTGTCCTCAATCTTGTCATGTGTTTTGTCTTGGGGTAGATAACTTTCTTTGTAGTTTTTTGGGCTGTTACATTGGGTTTCTTTCTTTTTGGCAGTGGGTTTAGGTGTGTGCAGGCAGATGGTTGGGTGTGGGCAGGGAGGGCAGGATGTCCAATGGGGCATTGAGGGATTTCATATGGCTCATAACGTTTTACCTGCCCTTGATGGTGGAGAGGGGAGGCATATCCTCTCCAGATATGCTGTCAGTGTGCGGAAGGTGAGATGGGAGCATGTGCGGGCGCAGATGCAGCGTGTATTTGGAGTAGACCGGACTGTGCGCCAATGGAAGCATCGCTTGCAGGATTGCCTGGGCTGTGAGGGTGACCTGTTGGACCACCTAGGAGTCATCATTGGTCTACAGTGTGGTGAGTTCAAACTCTAAATCGAATTATTAACACTAAAAAAAAAAAAAAAATGCTGTTAGGGATACACTGGTGTTCAAGTGCTGCAATGTGGCAGAGTGAGGCGGGAGACGTAATGCATTCACGCCTAACGTCGGCACATCATAAACACAATGCTGCCTCATATTGACATTTACAACAAGAGGTGGTGAGGGACAGAGTCTCTGAATTAAGCAGAAAGCTCTCACCCAGTCAAGAGATCAGGGCTAGATCCAACACCGTTTTTTAGCTCACTGCACCATCCCAGTTTCAGAACCTGGCTGTATACAAATTAGTCTGTTCCTGTCCCAGTGCATGATGGGAACAGGGCAAACCAAACTACAAAAGCCAATTCTTACACTGGGAAGGAAACAAGCTCCCGGGGACCGGTTTCTGGCATTACAGCCGTCTTCGGCCCGGTTTGCTTGAATCCCGATGGTGCAATGAGCAAGGGTCTCACATCTGAGAATACCCTTCCACGCTTAGGGTGGACAAAAATATTTACAACAAGAGGTGGTGAGGGACAGAGTCTCTGAATTAAGCAGAAAGCTCTCACCCAGTCAAGAGATCAGGGCTAGATCCAACACCGTTTTTTAGCTCACTGCACCATCCCAGTTTCAGAACCTGGCTGTATACAAATTAGTCTGTTCCTGTCCCAGTGCATGATGGGAACAGGGCAAACCAAACTACAAAAGCCAATTCTTACACTGGGAAGGAAACAAGCTCCCGGGGACCGGTTTCTGGCATTACAGCCGTCTTCGGCCCGGTTTGCTTGAATCCCGATGGTGCAATGAGCAAGGGTCTCACATCTGAGAATACCCTTCCACGCTTAGGGTGGACAAAAATATTTACAACAAGAGGTGGTGAGGGACAGAGTCTCTGAATTAAGCAGAAAGCTCTCACCCAGTCAAGAGATCAGGGCTAGATCCAACACCGTTTTTTAGCTCACTGCACCATCCCAGTTTCAGAACCTGGCTGTATACAAATTAGTCTGTTCCTGTCCCAGTGCATGATGGGAACAGGGCAAACCAAACTACAAAAGCCAATTCTTACACTGGGAAGGAAACAAGCTCCCGGGGACCGGTTTCTGGCATTACAGCCGTCTTCGGCCCGGTTTGCTTGAATCCCGATGGTGCAATGAGCAAGGGTCTCACATCTGAGAATACCCTTCCACGCTTAGGGTGGACAAAAATATTTACAACAAGAGGTGGTGAGGGACAGAGTCTCTGAATTAAGCAGAAAGCTCTCACCCAGTCAAGAGATCAGGGCTAGATCCAACACCGTTTTTTAGCTCACTGCACCATCCCAGTTTCAGAACCTGGCTGTATACAAATTAGTCTGTTCCTGTCCCAGTGCATGATGGGAACAGGGCAAACCAAACTACAAAAGCCAATTCTTACACTGAGAAGGAAACAAGCTCCCGGGGACCGGTTTCTGGCATTACAGCCGTCTTCGGCCCGGTTTGCTTGAATCCCGATGGTGCAATGAGCAAGGGTCTCACATCTGAGAATACCCTTCCACGCTTAGGGTGGACAAAAATATTTACAACAAGAGGTGGTGAGGGACAGAGTCTCTGAATTAAGCAGAAAGCTCTCACCCAGTCAAGAGATCAGGGCTAGATCCAACACCGTTTTTTAGCTCACTGCACCATCCCAGTTTCAGAACCTGGCTGTATACAAATTAGTCTGTTCCTGTCCCAGTGCATGATGGGAACAGGGCAAACCAAACTACAAAAGCCAATTCTTACACTGGGAAGGAAACAAGCTCCCGGGGACCGGTTTCTGGCATTACAGCCGTCTTCGGCCCGGTTTGCTTGAATCCCGATGGTGCAATGAGCAAGGGTCTCACATCTGAGAATACCCTTCCACGCTTAGGGTGGACAAAAATATTTACAACAAGAGGTGGTGAGGGACAGAGTCTCTGAATTAAGCAGAAAGCTCTCACCCAGTCAAGAGATCAGGGCTAGATCCAACACCGTTTTTTAGCTCACTGCACCATCCCAGTTTCAGAACCTGGCTGTATACAAATTAGTCTGTTCCTGTCCCAGTGCATGATGGGAACAGGGCAAACCAAACTACAAAAGCCAATTCTTACACTGGGAAGGAAACAAGCTCCCGGGGACCGGTTTCTGGCATTACAGCCGTCTTCGGCCCGGTTTGCTTGAATCCCGATGGTGCAATGAGCAAGGGTCTCACATCTGAGAATACCCTTCCACGCTTAGGGTGGACAAAAATATTTACAACAAGAGGTGGTGAGGGACAGAGTCTCTGAATTAAGCAGAAAGCTCTCACCCAGTCAAGAGATCAGGGCTAGATCCAACACCGTTTTTTAGCTCACTGCACCATCCCAGTTTCAGAACCTGGCTGTATACAAATTAGTCTGTTCCTGTCCCAGTGCATGATGGGAACAGGGCAAACCAAACTACAAAAGCCAATTCTTACACTGGGAAGGAAACAAGCTCCCGGGGACCGGTTTCTGGCATTACAGCCGTCTTCGGCCCGGTTTGCTTGAATCCCGATGGTGCAATGAGCAAGGGTCTCACATCTGAGAATACCCTTCCACGCTTAGGGTGGACAAAAATATTTACAACAAGAGGTGGTGAGGGACAGAGTCTCTGAATTAAGCAGAAAGCTCTCACCCAGTCAAGAGATCAGGGCTAGATCCAACACCGTTTTTTAGCTCACTGCACCATCCCAGTTTCAGAACCTGGCTGTATACAAATTAGTCTGTTCCTGTCCCAGTGCATGATGGGAACAGGGCAATCCAAACTACAAAAGCCAATTCTTACACTGGGAAGGAAACAAGCTCCCGGGGACCGGTTTCTGGCATTACAGCCGTCTTCGGCCCGGTTTGCTTGAATCCCGATGGTGCAATGAGCAAGGGTCTCACATCTGAGAATACCCTTCCACGCTTAGGGTGGACAAAAATATTTACAACAAGAGGTGGTGAGGGACAGAGTCTCTGAATTAAGCAGAAAGCTCTCACCCAGTCAAGAGATCAGGGCTAGATCCAACACCGTTTTTTAGCTCACTGCACCATCCCAGTTTCAGAACCTGGCTGTATACAAATTAGTCTGTTCCTGTCCCAGTGCATGATGGGAACAGGGCAAACCAAACTACAAAAGCCAATTCTTACACTGGGAAGGAAACAAGCTCCCGGGGACCGGTTTCTGGCATTACAGCCGTCTTCGGCCCGGTTTGCTTGAATCCCGATGGTGCAATGAGCAAGGGTCTCACATCTGAGAATACCCTTCCACGCTTAGGGTGGACAAAAATATTTACAACAAGAGGTGGTGAGGGACAGAGTCTCTGAATTAAGCAGAAAGCTCTCACCCAGTCAAGAGATCAGGGCTAGATCCAACACCGTTTTTTAGCTCACTGCACCATCCCAGTTTCAGAACCTGGCTGTATACAAATTAGTCTGTTCCTGTCCCAGTGCATGATGGGAACAGGGCAAACCAAACTACAAAAGCCAATTCTTACACTGGGAAGGAAACAAGCTCCCGGGGACCGGTTTCTGGCATTACAGCCGTCTTCGGCCCGGTTTGCTTGAATCCCGATGGTGCAATGAGCAAGGGTCTCACATCTGAGAATACCCTTCCACGCTTAGGGTGGACAAAAATATTTACAACAAGAGGTGGTGAGGGACAGAGTCTCTGAATTAAGCAGAAAGCTCTCACCCAGTCAAGAGATCAGGGCTAGATCCAACACCGTTTTTTAGCTCACTGCACCATCCCAGTTTCAGAACCTGGCTGTATACAAATTAGTCTGTTCCTGTCCCAGTGCATGATGGGAACAGGGCAAACCAAACTACAAAAGCCAATTCTTACACTGGGAAGGAAACAAGCTCCCGGGGACCGGTTTCTGGCATTACAGCCGTCTTCGGCCCGGTTTGCTTGAATCCCGATGGTGCAATGAGCAAGGGTCTCACATCTGAGAATACCCTTCCACGCTTAGGGTGGACAAAAATATTTACAACAAGAGGTGGTGAGGGACAGAGTCTCTGAATTAAGCAGAAAGCTCTCACCCAGTCAAGAGATCAGGGCTAGATCCAACACCGTTTTTTAGCTCACTGCACCATCCCAGTTTCAGAACCTGGCTGTATACAAATTAGTCTGTTCCTGTCCCAGTGCATGATGGGAACAGGGCAATCCAAACTACAAAAGCCAATTCTTACACTGGGAAGGAAACAAGCTCCCGGGGACCGGTTTCTGGCATTACAGCCGTCTTCGGCCCGGTTTGCTTGAATCCCGATGGTGCAATGAGCAAGGGTCTCACATCTGAGAATACCCTTCCACGCTTAGGGTGGACAAAAATATTTACAACAAGAGGTGGTGAGGGACAGAGTCTCTGAATTAAGCAGAAAGCTCTCACCCAGTCAAGAGATCAGGGCTAGATCCAACACCGTTTTTTAGCTCACTGCACCATCCCAGTTTCAGAACCTGGCTGTATACAAATTAGTCTGTTCCTGTCCCAGTGCATGATGGGAACAGGGCAAACCAAACTACAAAAGCCAATTCTTACACTGGGAAGGAAACAAGCTCCCGGGGACCGGTTTCTGGCATTACAGCCGTCTTCGGCCCGGTTTGCTTGAATCCCGATGGTGCAATGAGCAAGGGTCTCACATCTGAGAATACCCTTCCACGCTTAGGGTGGACAAAAATATTTACAACAAGAGGTGGTGAGGGACAGAGTCTCTGAATTAAGCAGAAAGCTCTCACCCAGTCAAGAGATCAGGGCTAGATCCAACACCGTTTTTTAGCTCACTGCACCATCCCAGTTTCAGAACCTGGCTGTATACAAATTAGTCTGTTCCTGTCCCAGTGCATGATGGGAACAGGGCAAACCAAACTACAAAAGCCAATTCTTACACTGGGAAGGAAACAAGCTCCCGGGGACCGGTTTCTGGCATTACAGCCGTCTTCGGCCCGGTTTGCTTGAATCCCGATGGTGCAATGAGCAAGGGTCTCACATCTGAGAATACCCTTCCACGCTTAGGGTGGACAAAAATATTTACAACAAGAGGTGGTGAGGGACAGAGTCTCTGAATTAAGCAGAAAGCTCTCACCCAGTCAAGAGATCAGGGCTAGATCCAACACCGTTTTTTAGCTCACTGCACCATCCCAGTTTCAGAACCTGGCTGTATACAAATTAGTCTGTTCCTGTCCCAGTGCATGATGGGAACAGGGCAAACCAAACTACAAAAGCCAATTCTTACACTGGGAAGGAAACAAGCTCCCGGGGACCGGTTTCTGGCATTACAGCCGTCTTCGGCCCGGTTTGCTTGAATCCCGATGGTGCAATGAGCAAGGGTCTCACATCTGAGAATACCCTTCCACGCTTAGGGTGGACAAAAATATTTACAACAAGAGGTGGTGAGGGACAGAGTCTCTGAATTAAGCAGAAAGCTCTCACCCAGTCAAGAGATCAGGGCTAGATCCAACACCGTTTTTTAGCTCACTGCACCATCCCAGTTTCAGAACCTGGCTGTATACAAATTAGTCTGTTCCTGTCCCAGTGCATGATGGGAACAGGGCAAACCAAACTACAAAAGCCAATTCTTACACTGGGAAGGAAACAAGCTCCCGGGGACCGGTTTCTGGCATTACAGCCGTCTTCGGCCCGGTTTGCTTGAATCCCGATGGTGCAATGAGCAAGGGTCTCACATCTGAGAATACCCTTCCACGCTTAGGGTGGACAAAAATATTTACAACAAGAGGTGGTGAGGGACAGAGTCTCTGAATTAAGCAGAAAGCTCTCACCCAGTCAAGAGATCAGGGCTAGATCCAACACCGTTTTTTAGCTCACTGCACCATCCCAGTTTCAGAACCTGGCTGTATACAAATTAGTCTGTTCCTGTCCCAGTGCATGATGGGAACAGGGCAAACCAAACTACAAAAGCCAATTCTTACACTGGGAAGGAAACAAGCTCCCGGGGACCGGTTTCTGGCATTACAGCCGTCTTCGGCCCGGTTTGCTTGAATCCCGATGGTGCAATGAGCAAGGGTCTCACATCTGAGAATACCCTTCCACGCTTAGGGTGGACAAAAATATTTACAACAAGAGGTGGTGAGGGACAGAGTCTCTGAATTAAGCAGAAAGCTCTCACCCAGTCAAGAGATCAGGGCTAGATCCAACACCGTTTTTTAGCTCACTGCACCATCCCAGTTTCAGAACCTGGCTGTATACAAATTAGTCTGTTCCTGTCCCAGTGCATGATGGGAACAGGGCAATCCAAACTACAAAAGCCAATTCTTACACTGGGAAGGAAACAAGCTCCCGGGGACCGGTTTCTGGCATTACAGCCGTCTTCGGCCCGGTTTGCTTGAATCCCGATGGTGCAATGAGCAAGGGTCTCACATCTGAGAATACCCTTCCACGCTTAGGGTGGACAAAAATATTTACAACAAGAGGTGGTGAGGGACAGAGTCTCTGAATTAAGCAGAAAGCTCTCACCCAGTCAAGAGATCAGGGCTAGATCCAACACCGTTTTTTAGCTCACTGCACCATCCCAGTTTCAGAACCTGGCTGTATACAAATTAGTCTGTTCCTGTCCCAGTGCATGATGGGAACAGGGCAAACCAAACTACAAAAGCCAATTCTTACACTGGGAAGGAAACAAGCTCCCGGGGACCGGTTTCTGGCATTACAGCCGTCTTCGGCCCGGTTTGCTTGAATCCCGATGGTGCAATGAGCAAGGGTCTCACATCTGAGAATACCCTTCCACGCTTAGGGTGGACAAAAATATTTACAACAAGAGGTGGTGAGGGACAGAGTCTCTGAATTAAGCAGAAAGCTCTCACCCAGTCAAGAGATCAGGGCTAGATCCAACACCGTTTTTTAGCTCACTGCACCATCCCAGTTTCAGAACCTGGCTGTATACAAATTAGTCTGTTCCTGTCCCAGTGCATGATGGGAACAGGGCAAACCAAACTACAAAAGCCAATTCTTACACTGGGAAGGAAACAAGCTCCCGGGGACCGGTTTCTGGCATTACAGCCGTCTTCGGCCCGGTTTGCTTGAATCCCGATGGTGCATTGGGTGCAGGTTTGCGTTACCCAATGCGCTGGCACACCACTTATCACTGTAGTGCCAAGGCTGGCACCCTTGTGCAAAACTGCGTGCAGGATAACGATTGTTTGTGTACAGGAAGGGTGACTGTACATGAACAATCCAAGGCATTGTTACTGGGACCTGTGTGCTGCACAAAAGGAAGTGTCAAAATTCTGTCCTCATAAATTGTGGTAATTTAGCTACGCTGCTCTTGTACATAGGCTCCGTGCGACAATGTGTGAGATATGAACTACTTATCAAATGAAATTGGACATCTTCAGAGTGTCGTACACCACCAACATCTGTGAAACAGCCTTGTGCGATCTGCAGCATAGCAATCGTACAAAGAGCATGTATAACATCATGTTGCGTGTAGAGATGGGGCCTTGTGAATGTGTCACAGAAATAGAATTTGTAAGTTTACTAGCATCATTGTCTTGTTTGGCCCGACTCAGCATTCACAGGTCTTGTGTGAATAGCAGGCAAAGTAGACCGAATCATGTAGCCAACATGAAATGCAGCAGTGCAGTTACGGAGCATTTTCAATTATGGTGATGACTTGCATGATTATTATGACACATGTGATTTTACATCTGATACCAACACATATTTCTCTTTTAGGTCTCACAGCAGGATGACCTCTCATCACACAGGGGGACATCGACACCTTCCAGGACCCACACACCACTGGTGAGTTTGGACATCATATATTGGCATAGTGCGGTGTCATGAATGTCTGGGTCAAATAATCAACGTTGTAGTATGCAGTATGGATGTGTATCACATGTACCTTAACTACAGTGTAATGATGTATTGTGAAAGTCAGTAGTGTGTACAAATCTGTAAGTGAAGGTGCAGCTATGCATTTGTCTCCCAGTTGTAACGTTGTGCATCCCCTTTCAGTGATACACATGGAAATTAGGTCTATGTGTTCTGGCACCACAGCACATGCATGTGGATTACAGAGTGCACTGATAGGAGAGGAGACATGTACGTGGCGTTGCTGATGAGTATCAGCAGACATGGAATGCATGTACATCGTTGACTGAGATGACTGTGCAAATGGGCCGGATCATGCACAAGGAGGCAGTGGTTTTCAGGTTGTGCGTGCTCAGACACAGGTCGGCACTGTGATTTCGTAGATATGCTGCATACCATCTTCAAAGAAGTAGCAGTGCGTAGCTTTGAGTCAAGCATATCAATGGCAAGTTTCCCAAACACCTTCAGATGACCCTATGAATCTCATTGGCATGTTTGGCCACGGCAATGGTGTTGTCAAGATGTCTCCTTTGGGTCATTCCCTGGTCGACTCTGGCTCAGGCGTATAAGCCCATCTGTACAAATTGGTGAAATTACTCAGCATGCATTCACCCCGCATATTTTAGCTCTGCATTTATTGCTGAGTCATATATTGCACAATGCAGGGCTCTATAACGCTATTTGTGAGGAAGCATTGCCCATAAGAACACAAAAACCATTATGACTCCAGGTTGCCGTTACATTGGGGAATGCATTGTAACACTTTGCGTTGTAAAGGCCTGCATAGTTGAATGTGCTGCAGAGTGTTATTAGCCGATCCAAGACATGCATGATTGACAAATTAGAGCAAACAATGTTTCCCCCTATCAGCAGCAAATCGTCACCTATTGTGAAGTAGTGTTGGATAGAGGGCCAGTGCCTCATGTACAAGTCAATGTTCAGCCACCTGACGTGTTTCCATATGTGCTGCATGATGCAGCACAGATGACAGTGTGACTAGGGCTGTCTCAGGATTGCTCCTGTGCAGGTAGGGTAACCTTCCTACACATTAACAAGCCCCCCTGTACACAGACACCCTTGCATTCTTGTGCAAGAGTGCCTGTGTTTGCGCTGTCTTGATGAACTACACACAGTCCCTGGGGGACACCCAGGGCTGCACATGAGCACTGTACATATGATGCAGCACTGTGTTACAGGAGAGGATGAGGGTGGCGCTACACATGGAGGGCTAATGCCTCCCTCCTCCGATTCCTTATACATGTCACCCTCGGGCAGGGTATGTCATAGCACCATCATTTGATACTGATACTCTCATTTGGTTGTGACTGTACATGCCCCATGCCATTCACTGTCATGTCAGTCTCCCCAGCATGTAGTCACTCGTCCAGGTTTCAAGATTTCGCTGTCCAGGTCACTCTCTAACACCACATAGTTACGCTAGAGTGTAAGCTCTCATATTTAAGTGATCTTGTAATCCAGATTTGAATGGAGAACATTGAAATAGTCTAAAGGACTCACAATTTCCCATTGTTCATATTTTACAGACAACATGATGCCAGAGGAGTCCCCAGCCTTCCAAGTGAGGAAGACCGGTACCTCCACATAAAGAAGGTAGTGAAAGGGTACCGCAACATGGCACGGAGGTACCAGGAAGACCGGGCATCTGTGAGTTGATAGTCGGTGCCCGAGGATGCTACCAGGCCCCTCTGGCATCAGTGGTGCGTGCCAGCGAGGACAGGCAGTGTCCCATCCCCCTACAACACCGCCCAGACAAGGGACAATACCACCTGCACCAGCAGATCAGGTGGTGCCATTCACTGTGCAGGACAGGAGGACATTGCTGGACAATAATGTTATGCTTGCGGAGATAAGGAGGGAAATGGCCGAGCAAACCAGGCACATGGAGGACATGAGAAAAGCCCTGGGACTCCCATAAAGACTGGCCATGTTGACCCCCATCCCCCTCTTCTCCTTTCCCCCAATGTTTTATCTTGTCTTTTAGTTAGTGTTATGTAAGTATTTTAAGTGTTAGGTGGTGTTGTTGTAGTGTAGGTATAGTTAGTGTTAGAGTTTAAGGTAGTTTTAGATATGTATCATTATACAGTATTTGGGGAATAAGTTTCCTTTTCCTTTGGGTGGGGGGGTTGATGTCTTCGTTGTATAAAGACATATTTTTAAAAAAATACAAAAAAAAATCTTTGTGTAGGTTAACTGATTAATTCATATATGTATAGCTTGATGTCTTAGTCCTGTATGTTATGTGCCTTAAGGGTGGAAGGGAGGTTGAAGTCTTAGATATGTTGTTGCGTGTTTAGGATTAGTTAGGGTAGCTAGTTCAGGTATTTATTCACTTTTTTCTAGTTAGTTTAGATTTGATTAGTAGTTGAAATGATTAGTGTTAGTTTAGGGTATTACATTTTTGTACTTTTATAATAAATGGTTACTAGTTCACATTTCTGCTTGCACTTATGTCAGGGGTGATGTGGTAGAGTGGGGCTTATTACCTTGTATGCAACTCATACCATCACTGGACAATCCGTTGAATGTGCAAGTGTGATCATGACATGTTACTTAGCAGGATGGATTGTGTCAGGATACCTTAGATGTGTGCACATTAAACTTGCATGGATAACAGCGTGGCAGGTAGGATTTACGGCATAGTCTAGGGACAGTAGTTTGTGAAGTTCAACATCTTAAGTGTGACTCACGGAGTTGGCCTGCACATTGTTGCCCATTTACAACACAATGTAGGGACATGGTCTTGGGAGGATATGAAGTTGCTACTGTTATCCATCATTGAGATGGATGTATGCGCTGGGTACCACAGATTCTGTCAAACCCCTGCATATCACATGCTCCTGGCGCAGAGTCCTTCTATAATGCACAGACCTTGGCACACTTGCTGTGTAGTGCAAGTGTGTCATCTTAATTCGAATTAAGTGTTCCAGGCCATGCAGAAAGTAGTCTTTTCAAGGGGCCATCGTGAACGGCATATGGCAGAGCAGTGGCCCTGATTCACAAAAGTAATCTGAGAGTAAGTCATGGCTTTACGATTTATGGTATTCACAGATGGCTTTTTGGAGTAGTCCAGTTATGTATACTGACTTCACTTCTCCTAAATGCCTTTTGTGAATCAATAAAGTTGGTACGTTTGGATTTTGTCCCAGAAAGTTTTTTGGCAGGCACACTGTTCTGCTGCACACAAGAGGGGGAATGTTGCATTGCTCCCTGTAGTGCCAGTGTCATGGCCACTTCTCCCAGCTGTAACTTTTGGCATTGTATCATTGTGATGCCACCCTTGAAATGGTGGCACTGCTTCTGACTATATGCTACGTGTAATGCACCACACATCCCTAATCACATTGCCCTATCCGCTCACAGTGGTCACAGCATGAGAGGGTTCTTGATTTTGTAAGAATTGTTCGTTCACAGGAAGAGGCTGACTGACGCCTTGCCCTTTGTGATGAGTCCTTATTCAGACCCCCCAGGATATAGCGGCATGGATTAGCAAATTTAGCGGCACAAAAATGGAAATTTTGCGGCACAAATATGGAAATTTAGCGGCAATTTTGCGGCATTTTATTTGGCCATTTTTCCTACAACAAATACAGATATCTTTGTATTTTGAGTTAATTAACAACATGAAGCTATATATATTTGGTTTATTTACAATGTAGACACTTTAGGGCAGATTTACAAGCCCCTTGCGCCCCTTTTACACCACTGTTGCATCACTTTTGTGACGCAGCGGCAGCGCAAAAGATGCGCCATGGTGCGGGGTACTTACAACGTGACGTATCTGGGCGATGCGTCACGTTGTAAAGCCCTGCGCCAGAAGGAGGCGTTCCTGCGCAGAAACGCCTCCTAAAAGTGGCTGAGTGAAATCTACATGATTTCACTCAGTCACTTTTGGGCCCATGCTGCGTCAAAACCCTGCCCCTGCTTGAAGCAGGCGTAAGGCGTTTGGAAAATTAGCCTTTCTATAGCCTTCCCTCTGACTCTTCCCCCTCCATCTCCCCTTTACTCGTCCCAAACCTCCTCCTACTGCTATAATCTCCAAAGAAACCCTTCCCTCTTCTATCCCTCCACAACTCTTTTCAATCCAAAAGACTCGCATGAACACTGCTCAAATAAATTTCGTATTTCCCCTGTAGTAATTCCCAACTAATCCTGTGTGCGTTCCGGAGTAGCGGCTACCAGCCGAAAAGTGCTTAGACACTTCATTAGGGGTAGCCAGCCCTATATACATGCAAACCCTTTCCTCCACTATCCTTATTCAAACCAAATAATAAACTCACATGTCCACCGCTCAAATTAATTTCATATCTCCCTATAGTATACTAATTCACGAATAATCCTCTTTGGGTTCCGGGGTAGCATGCTACTCGAGGAAAGGCACTTCGACGCCTTCTCAGGAGTAGTAAGCGCTATATAAATGCACTTACAATAAACCAATTTATCCTGCTACTGTTGTAATGCGCTGGTGATTTACCTACATAAAATTGCAGATGGTTTATCACAGTGAACCTTTAGGAAAAACTGTGATGGTGGCTCTACTCTCAATGCAACGGAAAGATAACAGTTCTACACGTATGATGAAATGTCATACAGAAAGACACATTACGTTGACTACCAGACGAGAGTCCCATAACAAACAGCATGGCGTAAGAACTTGCTTTGCACACGTTGGTGATTGACCTGATTTTAAATATTTATGTAACATTACAATATAAAACGACAAATACAAACTACAGCACGACTGTCCTAGAAACACAATTAAAACTTTCACTGCTTGACTGAAAGCGCCCCGTCACATCTCCTCCCATTCAAAGGTGGCCGCCTAAGCAGACTCCTCATTTGTAGTCTTCTATTATGTCCATGAAGAAAGGGGCTCGTATCACGTAACGCAGGGAAGTAAACCGTAGAAGAAAACTATTAAAATGTGTATTAAAATAACAAACAACGAAATGATTCTTCCACATATGCACACTTTCCATGCTACATAAATCAGTTCCCCGGACGCGTGACGTGCTCCCCCATCGCCTGACAGTCATCGGGCTCGATTACACCACGTCCCTGGCCCTTCAAAAGACTCGCCCCCGCCGCCTCATCCTCGTGATCACCTCAGCTGTAATGTAATTCTGGAACCTTGAATGAAGCCCGAGGGCGCACGCTCCGCTCAAAGACGCGCTGCGCAGGGAGGAGGCAGGAGCCGCGCGCGCACCGTTACTTCCAGCACAGTCTTTACAGATTATGACCCCCCAGGATATAGCGGCTTTTATAAAAATGCCGCGATTTCTCCAAAAGGTGCCGATTTCGCGGGCACTCTTGTGAAAATCGCTGCATTTTTACAAAAGTGCCGATTTCGCGGCAAATCGCGAAATCGCGAAATCGCGAAATCCTGGAGGGTCTGCTTATTGCCAACTCTACTTAACTGAGCCAGACATTGTGGTTCCAAATGTAGCAGGTAGACATGTGCCCTTACGTATCTTCATCAATGTGAATATGGTGTGTACCATCTTGGGATGTGACATGCAATGCTCACCATCACATCAAGCTTTGTCCATTCCGTAGAGTGTGAGTAGATATGCCAAGAGAAATGTTTTTGCAATTGTTAAGGGGGACACTACTTGTGGCCTGCAATAGATTTGGATATTTTTGCACCCATGCCTATTTCATTAATGAACGTGGGGCTAAGTTGGGATCTTGCTAGAATGTTGTATTGGAGCAATGAGGGCACAGCTAGTTCACACATACCCTGTCATCTCACTGCCTATCTGGGTCAAGTAAAACATGTACATTGCTCTTATTTCCCTTGGAGTACCTTTTGAGGGATTCACTGTCCCTACATTTTTAAAGACTTTACTTGATTGGTCATACACAACACAAATCTGTATGATTTAAAATACATTTATTCACATGTCCCTTGACATTGTTGAAGACTGGACCAGTACTTGGCCATGCAATTACCCACATTACATTGGTGCTCAGTGGAGGGCCAGAGAGTCATTTTGGGTTGACAAGTCCAAACGAAGAGAAAGAGTTCAGTCAGCAGTCTGATTGCTGTGTCATTGGGAACCAGACAAAATATGGCAGTCCATGTCCAGGTCCAAGGTGAGTGCCACAGAGTGTATCGGGGGACAGTGGAAGCTGATATTCTGGGGCATGATGCTGAGCCCAGAACCAAGTCGAAACAGGCCATTTGAAATAGATGAATGCTACCGCTTTCTTCTTTTCAAAAATGCAGATTCGTCCACATCTTCGTCCTCTAATGTGTCATGTGCCTCACATGTGGGTGGTGGTAGATTGGCTGCAGCACTGTGAGGCACTGACACATCAGGGGGTGGAGATGTGGATGAAGAAGCAGCAGCAGCAGCATTCATCTGTGCCAAGCCTTGTTGTAGCAATGCAGTGATGATCAGCTGCAGGGCATGGAAGAATCCAGCTGCATCTCGCTGGTGTGCACACTTGGCAGCCATTTGTTCTGCTTGCATCAGCTCCATACTCTCCATTATTCTCCGCATGCAGCCCAACTCCTGGCTTTCATCGCTGGAGCCACTCTGACTGGGCAGTTGTTCTTGTCTCTGAGTCATGACTCCAGCAATGTCATCCATGGAGTGTTGGAGAGCATTGAGCGGACTGTGGGTGTCCGTGATGCTATGTAGGTGGTCCTGGATGGTACTCAGGCACCCACGTACGGAATCAAGTTTGGCCGCCAGGCTGTCAAACCCCACCACACCTGATGAGCCATCTCCTGCTGGACCTCTACCACACGGCGTTGGAATGCCATGGCTCCTCAAGTTCCTGGGAGACAGCTGTTGTGTGGTTTGTGCTGGGGGTGGTGTTTCCACAATGCAACTGGGTTTCCCTGCTCCTGGAGATGGGATGCTGAATGAACCTAGCAACTGTTGGAGGGTGTCCATGTTGATGGTGGAGAATTCCTATTCTTCATCAGTAAAGAGTGGGACAGGCTGCTATACAGGAGGCGATGTCTCTCCCTCTGCAATGTGAAAGGGGAATCAGTTCAACAGTGTATTTCATGTATGAGCATGCATTTGATGAGTTTACGTTCAGACTGCATGACAGTGTACATTCTGACTGTTTGGGAGGAGATGCCTATTTGATAGTGATTAATTCGGCAACATCACATATGTGAGGTTGTGCTTGTACATTGTCATCTCACAGTTTGCATCTATGACAAATTTGATTGGCCAATTTCTACACACGAGCGGCACCAGTTGTGTCCTCTGTTCAGTTGAGTCAGTAATGCAGTTTATACCACATTGCAGTCAATGTTGGTGAGCTCAGATTTGTATTTGTGTGCACTGCATTGTGTGATAGTCAGACCTTCTGCTTTGGTTTTACTGCCCCTTATCCCTTTCAAGCAGTGAGCCTTTCACTTCGGTGTATTTACAATGCTGAGATGTTGCAAGCTGGGGTAAATATGTGTCTTGGTCAGAGTTGGGACACTTGTGCATTGTATGTCAGCAGATGTCTTGTTTACGTCAGGGGTTGTATGTACACGAGGATGTGTCAGAGTGTGACCTGCTCTTTTAATAATGTGTTCCACACTCCGCATGCTCGGTGACGTGGCTTACACCATGTTCAAAAGTTTGTCCTGCAGGCATGCTATTCATCATGCACTGTCACTTGCCTTGTCAGTGAGGCTCACAGACCCGCAGCTTTGCAGGGTACTGCACATGTGCATGGGTTTGGTGCAAGATTAGTTATGTGTGAGGAGGGCCCCCTTTAGGCACATTAGCAATGAGAGCCGACTTGCTGTTTCGATGTTTGCTGCACTATGTGGTACATATGTGCATCTAGGTAGCTTTGTCTACTGTGATTTGTCTTGTGTGCATGTTGTCAGTCATGTTTCATCTTGCATGCATTGCTTACTGCCCTCCTGTTGGCCTGCCTGTTGTGAGTATGGTGCACTGTGAGTTTCAATTGTATTTGCTGGCTGAACAGACAGTGTCAACACCCATTAGTCTCAATGTTGACCCCACGTGTGGTGTGTAAGTGGGCCTGTATTTGATGGATGTGGATTTCCTAAGGCGTATTTGTTGTGCTCAGGCCTTGTCACCGCTACCGACCCAACAGATGCTAATGACAGGGTGATGTGTGTTTGTGTACGTGCCACGCAGCTGGTCACATGGATGATCCATGCTGTCTTGGTTCTGAATATTCAATGCCTGGCTTTGTGTGTGAGTGATAACTATCATGACTGCATGTTTGTTCACTGACATAGTTGACTTACCAGACAGATAGGTTTACATGCACATGATGGTATGATGGGCAACTCACACCAAAACTGATGTGTAATTCTGTTTTCTGTGTGGCAGATGTGTACACTTGAGGGTGTAGGAGTGTAATTTGACCTAAGGGGTGAGGGTGCCATATGGCTAGTTGCCATCATTTGTAGGGACTTTGCTTTCCTTGCTTGTTGTCATACTTTGGTTGTCATACTTTTTTTACAGGGATATTGTAGTTCTGTGAATATAGCACGCACACAAGTCATGCAGTACGTATTTGGGTGACACATTCCTGATATGCATTGTCCACATACTATGGTGTTGTAGGCATAGCCCCCCTGCTCATTGTATTACATCACCTTTTGAGTGAAGTCTGCTGTTTGTGTGCATTGTGCGATATGCACCTTTTAGCCAGTAGGCTACATGATCACTTTGTTGGGACATTGCATGTCTTTCTGGTATGCAAACTCACTAGGGGCCAGATGTAGGTGGCCATTTACCGGCCGGTAACGGCCGATTTCGGCCGTTACCGACCGGTAAATGGGTTTTTGGGATGTAGGGGGCCTCGGTAAATTTACCGATTCGGTAAAATACTGTATCGGTATTTTTACCGATTCGGTAACTTCTAGATGTAGGTGGGACTCTTCTGAGTCCCAAAGGCCTTCCGGATTTGGTATTTTACCACCAAAATACCGAATCCAGGTGTGCATGCACTTGTGTGCATGCACACCTATGCCATGTGACAGACAGACATTCCGGTAACTTCTAGATGTAGGTGGGACTCTTCTGACTCCCAAAGGCCTTTCAGATTCGGTATTTTACCACCCAATCCAATTGGGTGTTACAATACCGAATCCAGGTGTGCATGCACATGTGTGCATGCACACCTATGCCATGTGACAGACAGACATGCCCTTAGGGCATGTCTGTGTGCCACATGGCACACATGCCTGTATTTGGGGTGCTAGAGGGTGTCAAAGTGACACCCCCTGCACCCTTGCTGGAATCGGTATTTACCGAATCGGTCAATACCGATTCGGTAATGCCCATTGATTCCTATGGGCTTCAATGCCCATAGGAATCAATGATTATAAAGAACAAGTGGTCCTTGACAGAAAATTTAACATGTAACAGAATTACAGCCTTAGTTCACGCAATTCTTTAGTCCGCTTCTAGATTGAATCTATATTGTAGGTTGAATAGATACATTAGCCCAAGTTGTCAAAGAAATATCAAAAAAGTACCCAAACATTTGAGAATTCAATTGAATCCAGCCGGATTCTCTAATTTATTAAAGAATTTGAAAAAAATTATTTTCACAAACCAAAATACAAATATTTACATATTATAATCAACAAAATCTTACGTAGTCTAAAAAGATGAACGTGCACAGAGAAAGATAAAGGTTTGTGCTCAAGTGATTGATCAAGGAGATCAGAAAAACAAAGATATAGAATTGTTTATATACAAGAATGAGCCTGCCCTAACCAATACTTGTAAAAAAAATTGATTCTTTTTTTACTAGCTCCTAGTTTTCAACAACATCCTCCATTGTCCTTGATTTGCATTATTGGCAAGGGGATTAGGAGGGAGACGGAAGGGAGAGGGGGAGAGGGGGGCAAAAACTAATAGATGCAGGCTCCAAAGGGAAAGTGTCGACGTTTCGACCCACACGTAAACAGGGTGATTATGTTCCTCAGATCGGGGTCTTCATCAGGACGGGATGAGGGAGTGGGAAATTTCAATGTGCACGCAGGTTAAAATAGTCAATGGGCACCTGTAACAACAAACGAAGGTAGGGCTAAGTATCTTGAAATAATCACAATAAATAGATAGCCCAGAGGCATGGAAATACACTCACCCCTGTGTGGTGCACTATCATACATGCGACGTATCGTCCGCATCAAGATTGTTTAATTGGGCGCTGCAAATGAAGAAATGTGGTAGCCATTAGTGCCACTAGTATTGTCTCAAGGAAACTCCTATAAATGAGCCATAATTCAGTTCGGACCATATCCTTCAATTAATCGTATAAAACCAAGGTGGATAGATTACACCTCCTACTGAATAATCAGAATGCCTATGTAACAAACTACAATGGCAGATAGAGCCCTTGCTCCGGTGCAATATCCTATATGTGACGTTATGTCCGCTTCCAGGTTACTTAATTGGGCGCTGGAAATGAAGAGATGTGTAAGCCATACATGCCACTCATATGGTCTCAAAGAGTTCAGGGTAGACATATGATTCCTATAAATGGGTCATGATTTAGTTAGGATCGTGTCCTTCAAATTATCATACATTCAAGGTAGATAGATTACATCACCTACTAAGTTATCAGAATGCTTATGTGCCTAACTACACTAACAGATCGAACCCTTTTCATGTCAGGCTACTGCAGAAACAACATGATTTGAATCGTACTCACCACCGGTAAAGTTACGGGCGGAGATTTCCAGTCAAATGTTAAGGTGTTCACTAGAAAGGAAAGTGAAAATGGCAACTCTAGTTAGTGCCGAATGGGGGTTGGCGTTCATGGTGGTCTATGTTAGACAAAAAGAAGCATGTCGAGACCTGTAATGTGAACGTACCTCGATTGTGTTCGAAAAAGCGCGGAGAAATCCACTCTTCTCTACACGCTGCTGACCTCGCTACTTCGTCCTCGCGTTTGGGGAATGCGGAAGCGAACGCGAATGCTGCCGCCTTCCGGTTACTAAGTAACCAGCGTGTACACGTCACCCAAGGGGGCGGTCTCAAACTGCGTGAGGACTGTTACTTAGAAACATGAAAGCTTCTCTTATTTAAATGCCATTGCGTGTACGTGATGGCGCAATATCTTCAAAAGGTTCGTTCTGCCCGTGTGAATGAGATACAATTACCACACGTAACGTAAATTCCGGAATTGTTTCGCCTAACATCGCACAGGGAGACTTGCCTACTGTATTACCCTGTGTGTGTACAACGCTACCGTTGTGCCTTATTTGTATCATTCACATATGCTGCATTTCTTGAGGCATGATGTTATTCATATTGCATTCTGGTTGTAAAGCAGAAAAATACAGGGAAAAAAGTGACTTGGAAAACATTTCATTAAATTTCAAACAATACCATATTGTCAACATAGTTGCATAAAATGATTACTATGTGATTACGCAGGAGTGGTACAGTGATCGGGGTATCTACAACATATTATGGAGATCACAATGTATGAACATTCCATAGCAATGTATTCACACAGATGGATAGTAGAAAAAGTTTCAGCCATTATATAGTGTTGCCATTTGTCTTGTTATCTCTTCATATTCATTTAGCCCCTTGTTTACAGTGTCAAAAGTATGCATCCATTTGCATTCACGTACATTTAGACAGTTGGCGAAATTACCTCCCCTCACATTGACCATGACTTTCTCCAGAACCCACCATCTCAAACTTTCCGGTGGGTGGCCAAATTTTTCAAAATGCTCTACCAACGGGGCTCCCTGTACTTTACAGCGAATCCTACTGCAATGCTGTAGGATTCTGGTTTTTACTTTTTGCACCGTTTGTCCAATATACCAAAAGTCACAAGGGCAAACCATTACATATATGACCCCGGTAGTATTGCAGTTGGTATGTTGTTTCATGGTATGTGTGTAGTTATTATATGTACACAATTTACGTTCCTCGGTTAATGGACATGCTTTGAAAGTACCACATTTATGGTGGCCCAATACAGGGGGTGTGTTCCATAGTGTAGATTGTTCATCCCTGGTTTTTGTTGGCAATAGTGATTGGACTACATAGTCCCTAACACTTCTTCCCCTCTTAAAAGCAAACATTGGTGGGGCTGGTATCCCTATTTCATCAGCCACTAGATGCCAGTGTGAGTTTATGATTTTCCTAATATCACTGCTTCTAGTATTGAAAGTCGTGACACATGTCATCCTCTCTTCTGTACCCTTGTTCTTAGTGGTAGGTTCCAATAGAAATTCCCTATGGCAAAACCAAGCCTTTTTTCTCGCCTTCTTGAGGAGTCGTCTTGGATATCCCCTTTCGATTAGGCGATCCATGAGTACCATTGACTCATTGAAGAAATCCTCCTTACGTGTACAATTTCGACGCAACCTCAGGAACTGCCCATAGGGTAGATTGTCCCTGAGGTTGCGTGGATGATGACTTGTGTACCGAAGTAAGGTATTCCTCTCACTGGGTTTTCTATATAGGGTGGTATGTAACGTCCCAGCTTCCTCAACTATACTGATATCAAGGAAATTTATAGTCTTGTTGCTATGTTCCAAAGTAAATTGTATATCATTGGATCGCTCATTCAACCACTCGTGGAATTCTGTTAGTCTTTGTTCATTGCCTTCCCAAACCATCAGGACATCATCGATATATCGATGCCATGCCCTGATGTTTGCATGGTATGGATTTGTCTTGTTGTATATAAATTTTTGTTCATATGCATCCATGGAGAGTATGGCCAGGTCCGGCGCAAAGCTTGCCCCCATGGCTACTCCTCGTGTCTGGACATAAAAGGAACCCTCAAAGTAGAAAAAGTTTTTTCGCATAGCGATTTCCAATAGGTCTATTATAAATGATGTGGGCACCTGACATGGTTTTGGACGTTCCTCCAAAATTCCTCTAATCACTTTGATTGCAGCTGATTGAGGGATATTTGTATAAAGCGATGCCACGTCCATCGTGACCAAAAAGTTCTTATTATTGTCAAACATATATCCATCTACCAGTTGGATCGCTTGCATGGTATCTCTTACATAGGACATCGTCCCCTCTGCTGCTGGTTTAAAAAAAATATCAATAAATTTACATAGAGGTTCTAAAATGGACCCACACCCGGATACAATGGGTCTGCCGGGGGGATTATCTAACCTCCTATGCACCTTTGGTAGCGTGTAGATTGTTGGAAGCCTAGGGTGGGTATTGTTTAGAAAAGCATACTCTTGTTTGGAAAGAAACCCTTCCTCAAGTGCTTTGTCTGTAATTGACCTAATGTCCAATGCTATTTCTTTTGTTGGGTCAGATTTCAGTTTCTTATAGTTGCCAGCTACTCCTAATTGCGAAAAAATTTCTGATTTGTAATCCTCCCTACTTTGGACCATAATTGCTCCGCCCTTGTCGGCCGGTTTTATGACTATATCCGTATTCTGTTTCAAAGATTCAAGGGCTTGGCGTTCCTGTTTGCTGATATTATACTTTGTATGATTCTTCTTGGACAGTGTTTGATTTATGTCTCTCATCACCACCTGTTCAGAGGCTAGGATTTTGTGTGACATCATCTGGGCTGGTGGGGTAAAGGTTGATGGAGGTCGTAGGCCTGTACTCGTAAAGGTTGGTTGAAAGGGAATCTTATTAAAATATTATTTCAGTCTCATTTTACGGAGGAACTGATGTAACTCAGTTTTGAGATTGAATGTGTTCGGTCTGTTGGTTGGAACAAAAGAGAGGCCTTTCTCAAGTACATTCAACTCAGCTGGTTTGAGAGTGTATGTTGACAAATTTATTATCGGGCTTTCCCGCTCAGCTAATGGTTCAAAATTTACCACTGATAGTGCTGTTGTCTCGTCCGAATTTCTCCATGTGCTTCCTGTTTGAACCGAACTTGTTTCTTTGCTGCTGCTCCCCTGCCTGAGTTCCAGTTGGATTGACCCCGTCCCCTGGGTCTCCCCCAGGGGCAGCCCCTGTTCTGATAACCTGCCCATTGGTCCTCCTCTAAAAAAGTATTTTGATATTCGGGATAAGGGTGGCTAGTGCTGGGTCTCTCCTGTTCGTTGTCAGAGTTACTTGTGGCGGAGGAATCAGAGAAAGTATTAAACTTTCTGAATCCTCCCCGACCCCTAGTGTAGAATCTGCCCTGGTTGTCCTGTTTATAGTAGTCTTCAGCTAGGTATGGATACACTGATTTTTTGTCATAAAACTTTAAATCTTTAGCAAGTTTGTCCAATTTGGTAGATTGTGTAAATACATCAAATTCTTTTAATGTTTTTTCTAAACGTTCCAAGGCTTCTTTGGCATTACTCAGTGCTTTGTCTTCCACCATTTCTTTTCTGAGATCTGATATCTCTTTCATAAGGCGTTCCACCTCTTCCAAAGCTGTCTCAACCCCAAGCACCATCCAGTGCCTGGAGCAATTGTTACTGATGAAACTGAAATTCCCTTTGAATTTCGGGTTGTCAATGAAAATTGCTGGTTCGTTTCGTACCTGTAATCCGATCGGATTTACATTGGCCTGCAGGTATTGTGTCAATGTATGACCATGTAATCTAGTCCGAATTAATTTCTTTTCTAATCTTTCTAGTTTATTAATCTTATCATTAAGAGTCAGATCAATAGGATTAGTGTTCCTGCCCAAGAAGCTACCACCTCCCTGGGTTTCAATCAGTTTATTAATGTATTCTTCACTGTATGATAGTATATCCTTCTCTGTCATATCCTCAGTGTCCCTCTACCTTCAATTCACACAGAAATCAGTCAACACTTATATTGGAGACAAACAAAAGGACAATTATAATCAATACATAAGTACATAAAACGACACCCTCACAGGAATTCCTGCACAAGGAAATTGTTATGAAACAAGGGGTGACCCAATTTAGTCGAAGGACCTGGGTATCAAGTATTATAAAGAACAAGTAGTCCTTGACAGAAAATTTAACATGTAACAGAATTACAGCCTCAGTTCACGCAATTCTTTAGTCCGCTTCTAGATTGAATCTATATTGTAGGTTGAATAGATACATTAGCCCAAGTTGTCAAAGAAATATCAAAAAAGTACCCAAACATTTGAGAATTCAATTGAATCCAGCCGGATTCTCTAATTTAATATAAAATTTGAAAAAAATTATTTTCACAAATCAAAATACAAATATTTACATATTATAATCAACAAAATCTTACGTAGTCTAAAAAGATGAACGTGCACAGAGAAAGATAAAGGTTTGTGCTCAAGTGATTGATCAAGGAGGTCAGAAAAACAAAGATATAGAATTGTTTATATACAAGAATGAGCCAGCCCAAACCAATACTTGTAAAAAAATTTGATTCTTTTTTTACTAGCTCCTAGTTTTCAACAACATCCTCCATTGTCCTTGATTTGCATTATTGGCAAGGGGATTAGGAGGGAGACGGAAGGGAGAGGGGGAGAGGGGGGCAAAAACTAATAGATGCAGGCTCCAAAGGGAAAGTGTCGACGTTTCGACCCACACGTAAACAGGGTGATTATGTTCCTCAGATCGGGGTCTTCATCAGGACGGGATGAGGGAGTGGGAAATTTCAATGTGCACGCAGGTTAAAATAGTCAATGGGCACCTGTAACAACAAACGAAGGTAGGGCTAAGTATCTTGAAATAATCACAATAAATTTTTCTACTTTGAGGGTTCCTTTTATGTCCAGACACGAGGAGTAGCCATGGGGGAAAGCTTTGCGCCGGTCCTGGCCATACTCTTCAAATCCATACCATGCAAACATCAGGGCATGGCATCGATATATTGATGATGTCCTGATGGTTTGGGAAGGCAATGAACAAAGACTAACAGAATTCCACGAGTGGTTGAATGAGCGATCCAATGATATACAATTTACTTTGGAACATAGCAACAAGACTATAAATTTACTTGATATCAGTATAGTTGAGGAAGCTGGGATGTTACATACCACCTATATAGAAAACCCAGTGAGAGGAATACCTTACTTCGGTACACAAGTCATCATCCACGCAACCTCAGGGACAATCGACCCTATGGGCAGTTCCTGAGGTTGCGTCGAAATTGTACACGTAAGGAGGATTTCTTCAATGAGTCAATGGTACTCATGGATCGCCTAATCGAAAGGGGATATCTAAGACGACTCCTCAAGAAGGCGAGAAAAAAGGCTTGGTTTTGCCATAGGGAATTTCTATTGGAACCTACTACTAAGAACAAGGGTACAGAAGAGAGGATGACATGTGTCACGACTTTCAATACTAGGAGCAGTGATATTAAGAAAATCATAAACTCACACTGGCATCTAGTGGCTGATGAAATAGGGATACCAGCCCCACCAATATTTGCTTTTAAGAGGGGAAGAAGTGTTAGGGACTATGTAGTCCAATCACTATTACCAACAAAAACCAGGGATGAACAATCTACACTATGGAACACACCCCCTGTATTGGGCCACCATAAATGTGGTACTTGCAAAGTATGTCCATTAACTGAGGAACGTAAATTGTGTACATATAATAACTACACACATACCATGAAACAACATACCAACTGCAATACTACCGGGGTCATATATGTAATTGTTTGCCCTTGTGACTTTTGTTATATTGGACAAACGGTGCAAAAGGTAAAAACCAGAATCCTACAGCATTGCAGTAGGCAGTGGCGTCACTAGGGTTGGTGTCACCCGGTGCGGGTAACTCATGGTGTCACCCCCTCACGACTTACCACATGGACCTCCCCTGCTCCGAGTCCGCCAGTGGACACAGTTGGCAAATAACGGAAAGCAATATACAATCCTCCCTGCAACCAAGAATTTATTTCTGGTCCCTTCACTAAGGGTTTTTGCTAATGGGCGTTGTTTCTACATCCAGTGTAGCTTCTACATCCTGCCACGCAAGACCACTCATATCTTAAAGGTGCATAAAAAAGTATGGGAACTGTGACTGTGAGTACGATGGCGCAGATCAGTGAGTGTGGGAAGGGGGTCCTGGCAGGTAACTAAAAAGAACAAAATATTCTATAGCTAAAATGTGGTCTTTAACCTATATGTAATTGTATATTAAATGTAATGCAGACACCTTAACCGAACAAGCATTGACAAAACCAATAGGTCTCAAAATGAAAAAATGTGTGTACTCAGTACCTGAGAGTACCGGCACATTTAAAGGACTGATTATGATTATTACTACTTCAGTTCCATGAACAAGCGGGAATAAATCCACCACAAAAACATAATACAGTGATTGAGAACGGGAAGTATGACGGATTGTATATTGGGAGGGAGGAGTGGACTGTGGGACAGAAGTTAGCCTGGAGATCTAGTTACAATTGGTAAAGGATTGATCCATTCAGGGCCCCAGAGACAATTTAAGTAGGTCGTTTTCTACTATTTGGGTGGCTGGGAGCACAATTTCTTTTTTAGCCAGTAGAGGGGTAACTGTTATAGCCAAAATTACTGTTTTGTGGAGAATAAAAAAATATTTTCTTTTTAAAATCAGGCCTATTTTCTGGCTATCAGCCGTCTTCAGCCAGGATAGCTTGACTCCAGTGGCTTAGTGAGCACGGGACCCATGTCTGGGCATTCCCTTCCCCCATAGGGTGAACAGCAAAACACACACATAATGTTCTGATATCTGCAAAAACCCGGCATTGTGATTATTTAGGTGATAGTAAGGAAAGTACTCACTGTCACACACCCTTTAGCGGTAGGTCACTTACCAGGAGACAGTCGCACACCCGGTGGCCACGCCCATCGCTGCATATTAAAATGATGTCAGCAGGAAGCTCGGCAGTCCCTGGGCTGCTGTGTGAGCGGCCCCTCACCTCCAGGGCAGCCCTAGACAGCTACCAGCGACAAACGACGGGTGCGGCCGTGAAGAGGGGTTGGGGCAGCGAGTTCACTTTTCAGCTAAAGCCAGATACAGGGGGGTAGCTTCAGGGGGTGTTTGGGGTGTGTTACAACCCCCTAATAAATATACTATTCAATAAATAGTTGGGTAAAGGGAGGTTTCAGTCGGGTACAATAAGATGTCTTGGATTTCGCCCGGGATTTTTAAATAGTTACTCAAACAAAAGCACAGACACTTATATTCTCGTCACTGCTTTAAATGTCTTACAACATGGGCATTTTACAAAATACTGTGTTTGAAGCAGCCCTCTCGCAGTGCATACTCCTCGCTCTTTCCACGACCTCTTAAATCCACCCCATGCACTGCCTCTCAGATATAGATGAACATATTACGCGAGGGTGAGTGTCGGACAATCTGAAGCAGACACCCAGCTAGGCTCCTGGTCAGACACCAGGCGAGAACCACGGACTGGCGCCGGCGGAACTCTTTCCTGGAGTGAGCAGGTCACTCCCGGCCAGTGGCAGCCACTGAAGTCAGCACGCGCGGCCCACCTTTATATATCATCACGGGACCCCCAGGGCACGGCTCTGACGTCAGCCTGGCTTCACCTTCACAAACGAGCACAGCTGCGGGTCTGCAGGAAGAGTCTATACTCCACGGGGTTGAGTCTCTGGGGTGTCAAAGTCTGCACCGGTGCCCCCACGAAGAGAACTCATTCCCATGTGGGTTCAGTCTCCGAGCTGCTGCCTGGCGCACGCATCAACAGTGGCTACGTGAGAGGGATACCCAGTAAGGCTCGAGCGAGTATGCGCAAAAAAAGTTAAACAATCGCTTTTATAGGAAAACAGTTTTGCACTGCCCTAAACTCGACACACATCACTATTGTCTAAAAGTAATTTATTACTTTACAATTATCCACGCACCTGTCATTCTTAGCACAGAGCCACTTTGCTAACATCAGTTTTGGTTGTTTATTTGAAAAATTCAATAGAGAAAATAACTTTTCCCATGACCTCTATACTGCAACTGACGAGGAGTGATGGTTTGGTGACTGCAAATTAATGCGTGCAAAAGCACGCAGCCGCCCTCCTCTGTGCCAGCCTCCCAGTAATGCCAGCAGGAACCAATGCCCAGGACGGAGGGGGAAGGGGGGTTGCTGCGCCCGTGGTTAGTGTTTACATCATCATGATCTCCTCGAGGCAAGTTTCGGAAGCCTTCTTGGAAACGTCAAAAGCCTAACCCCTTGCCCTTTCCTTTTAAAGTTTTCCTGCCTTTGACATGAGCCCTGCGAACTTGGAAAATCACACCATCTATCGCCCCACTAACCTTTTATTTAGACTCCGCTGTGGTTGTGGCTGGGCCCCTCTAGTAGGGTTCCGTAAATCACCCAGCAGCAGCACTCCCAGGACTCAGTGGCGCGCGTGCGTAGATGCGTCAGAGGAGCACAGCGCGGGGGCTGGAAAATATGCTTGTAAGCAGGTCGCTGATTGGTGTCACCCCATGTGAAGGTGTCACCCGGTGCGGTCCGCACCCCCCGCACCCCCCTAGTGACGCCACTGGCAGTAGGATTCGCTGTAAAGTACAGGGAGCCCCGTTGGTAGAGCATTTTGAAAAATTTGGCCACCCACCGGAAAGTTTGAGATGGTGGGTTCTGGAGAAAGTCATGGTCAATGTGGGGGGAGGTAATTTCGCCAACTGTCTAAATGTACGTGAATGCAAATGGGTGCATACTTTTGACACTGTAAACAAGGGGCTAAATGAATATGAAGAGATAACAAGACAAATGGCAACACTATATAATGGCTGAAACTTGTTCTACTATCCATCTGTGTGAATACATTGCTATGGAATGTTCATACATTGTGATCTCCATAATATGTTGTAGATACCCCGATCACTGTACCACTCCTGCGTAATCACATAGTAATCATTTTATGCAACTATGTTGACAATATGGTATTGTTTGAAATTTAATGAAATGTTTACCAAGTCACTTTTTTCCCTGTATTTTTCTGCTTTACAACCAGAATGCAATATGAATACCATGCCTCAAGAAATGCAGCATATGTGAATGATACAAATAAGGCACAACGGTAGCGTTGTACACACACAGGGTAATACAGTAGGCAAGTCTCCCTGTGCGATGTTAGGCGAAACAATTCCGGAATTTATGTCACGTGTGGTAATTATATCTCATTCACACGGGCAGAACGAACCTTTTGAAGATATGGCGCCATCACGTACACGCAATGGCATTTAAATAAGGGAAGCTTTCGTGTTTCTAAGTAACAGTCCTCACGCAGTTTGAGACCGCCCCCTTGGGTGACATGTACACGCTGGTTACTTAGTAACCGGGAGGCGGCAGCGTTCACGTTCGCTTCCGCATTCCCCAAACGCGAGGACGAAGTAGCGAGGTCAGCAGCGTGTAGAGAAGAGTGGATTTCTCCGCGCTCTTTCGAACACAATCGAGGTACGTTCACATTACAAGTCTCGACATGCTTCTTTTTGTCTAACATAGACCACCATGAACGCCAACCCCCATTCGGCACTAACTAGAGTTGCCATTTTCACTTTCCTTTCTAGTGAACACCTTAACATTTGACTGGAAATCTCCGCCCGTAACTTTACCGGTGGTGAGTACGATTCAAATCATGTTGTTTCTGCAGTAGCCTGACATGAAAAGGGCTCGATCTGTTAGTGTAGTTAGGCACATAAGCATTCTGATAACTTAGTAGGTGATGTAATCTATCTACCTTGAATGTATGATAATTTGAAGGACACGATCCTAACTAAATCATGACCGATTTATAGGAATCATATGTCTACCCTGAACTCTTTGAGACCATATGAGTGGCATGTATGGCTACCACATCTCTTCATTTCCAGCGCCCAATTAAGTAACCTGGAGGCGGACATAACGTCGCATATAGAATATTGCACCGGAGCAAGGGCTCTATCTGCCATTGTAGTTTGTTACATAGGCATTCTGATTATTCAGTAGGAGGTGTAATCTGTCCACCTTGGTTTTATTCGATTAATTGAAGGATATGGTCCGAACTGAATTATGGCTCATTTGTCGGAGTTTCCTTGAGACAATACTAGTGGCACTAATGGCTACCACATTTCTTCATTTGCAGCGCCCAATTAAACAATCTTGATGCGGACGATACGTCGCATGTATGTTAGTGCACCACAGGGGTGAGTGTATTTCCATGCCTCTGGGCTATCTATTTATTGTGACTATTTCAAGATACTTAGCCCTACCTTCGTTTGTTGTTACAGGTGCCCACTGACTATTTTAACCTGCGTGCACATTGAAATTTCCCACTCCCTCATCCTGTCCTGATGAAGACCCCGATCTGAGGAACATAATCACCCTGTTTACGTGTGAGTCGAAACGTCGACACTTTCCCTTTGGAGCCTGCATCTATTAGTTTTTGCCCCCCTCTCCCTTCCGTCTCCCTCCTAATCCCCTTGCCAATAATGCAAATCAAGGACAATGGAGGATGTTGTTGAAAACTAGGAGCTAGTAAAAAAAGAATCACATTTTTTTACAAGTATTGGTTAGGGCAGGCTCATTCTTGTATATAAACAATTCTATATCTTTGTTTTTCTGATCTCCTTGATCAATCACTTGAGCACAAACCTTTATCTTTCTCTGTGCACGTTCATCTTTTTAGACTACGTAAGATTTTGTTGATTATAATATGTAAATATTTGTATTTTGATTTGTGAAAATAATTTTTTTCAAATGCTATATTAAATTAGAGAATCCGGCTGGATTCAATTGAATTCTCAAATGTTTGGGTACTTTTTTGATATTTCTTTGACAACTTGGGCTAATGTATCTATTCAACCTACAATATAGATTCAATCTAGAAGCGGACTAAAGAATTGTGTGAACTAAGGCTGTAATTCTGTTACATGTTAAATTTTCTGTCAAGGACCACTTGGTCTTTATAATACTTGATACCCAGGTCCTTCGACTAAATTGGGTCACCCCTTGTTTCATAACAACATAGGAATCAATGGGCATTACCGAATCAGTATTTACAGAATCGGTAAATACCGAATCTTAACAATTGGGTATTTACTGATTCTGCAATACCTACATACCCCCCTCTATTTTACCACTTCTTAAATACTGAATCGGTAAAATTCGGTATTTAAGAAGTGGTAAAATAAAATTACCTACATCTAGGCCTTGATGCTTTCTCACTTGGTGTACACAGGACTGCCTCTCATGTACAAGCAGGCATGCACATTTACTGGAGATGCAGCAGGATGTCTATATGGCCCTATTGCGTTAACACCACGCATATACGAATCATCTGCAAAGGGCCCCATATCTCTGACACAAAACATGAGGATGCACTGTGTATGTGACTGATCATGCACATGAGTCGGCATGCCACCACCAATGTCAGCTGATATGCAGCATTGTGCACGTGTGTCTGAGTTGTGTGCAAGATTGTGTATGTGCAGTTGTGTTCACTTGCTGCACAGGCACACTCTTGCACATGACTCAGACATACGGGAACATACATATGCATGGTGTTGAGGCAAGGGGGCCATTTTGACACCCTGCCACATCTCCAATCATTGGGGGCCTTTGCTCTTTCATGTGGCACTGATTTTGTGGTCTGATATTATACTTGGACTATATTTGGATAGACTTTTGTGTGCACATTTCCAGATCTGTGAGCCCACCAAGATGTGTTTGCAATGTATTGGCTGAGTGGGGCGATAAGTGTCTATGCCACCAGGGCCAAGGGTATCCGGGACATGATCCGCAGTCCTTGTGGGTATGCACTGCAATATATTTATTTGTGCATGGGTGCCATTGTGCCCATCTCCCCCCGTGCCTCCAGTCCCTGGTTGTTACTCACCTTGTTGCTGTTGTGTCTGGTCATGTTGAGCAGTATCCTGTACCGGAACTCCAACCACTGTCTCCTCGCATATGACTGCGGACACCTGCTACTCCAATGGATCCAGCTCCTCCTGTGGTGCTGGACTCCCACCTCCAGTCTGCATTGCTGCTTTCAAATTGGCTGCAAGTTTCTGCTTGGTCTTGCGCTTAGCACCATGCCAGCGTTTCTTGCAGTCGTCCACTGTCTTCCTCACCTCTCCGACAGCATTCACCTAGGCTGCAATGGACTACCGTATTGCATTTTTTGTGCCCAATGACACTGTGGAGCTGACAAATAGTTGGTGTTGGTTGTCTGTCATCTCCGTAATCTGGACCTAGTTTTCTTGCTGACTGAACCGGGTCTTCCTCTTCCTCTTCTCCTTGCCCTTGCCTTGGGTCTCTGGCTGGTCCTCCTGGGTTATTGGGCAGTTGTTTTTGGCTTCTGTACTGGGTCCAGCTTCCTCCATGGCACTTCTCAATTGGTTCTTGTTTTTTTTGTGTTTTTCTGTGTTTGGGCTGCTTAGAGGCCGGTTTATAGTGGTTTTTCCCACCAAACGTGAAAAATACAGGCCTGGCGCTAATTAGTGGGCAGTTTCTGATCGCTAATTTTCCCATTGCCACTTTTTTCACGTTAGCGTGAGGATTTTAATCACTGTGCTGTTAATGTTATTGCCGGACATTTGACCTGGCAAGGGAAACTATCGCCTATTAGTGACGAGTTGTGAATACGCCACTAACTCCGTGATAGTTTCCCGTGGTACACAGTGATAAAAAAAAGCGCATGCTAACTGAGGTTAGCGATAGGTTTTGCCTTTTGTTGTGAATATCCCCCTGAAATCGTTAGTGTAAAACATTATTGGGCCAACACAAATATACGCCACCTATGAGGTTACTGAAACTAGATAAAATGTGCAAAAAGAAGTGGGTCTACTCCTTTTGATTGGCAATTGAAGGGATCTGTAAAGACAACTAAGCCCTGTGGGAAGAATTTGCAGCCGAAGCCAAAGAAGTTTCTAGATATTGCCCATACAAGAGGTTTTAAGGGGACCAATTATCCATGTGGCAATATTCCTAAATCGGGCACCCAAAAACTCTAGAGTGGAATAGTTGTTTTGAATAAACAAAGATTTGAGCAAGTAGGGTGAGTACAATAATTGGTCAAGTAGTTAATACTAACCAAACATAATTAGTTATAGGTAGATTGAGAGTAAACAACATTATACAGGTGAGAAACATTCTTCAATTTCCTAACGGCCCAATTTAGAGTTTGGTGACAGGGCACTTAGGGGTCGATTCCGATATCATTCGGAAGTGCTCCGAATTGGATTCAGGTTTGCCCAATCCAATGCGGAACTCTAGTTTCCGAGCAAATCGTACACACTTCCCAATGACCAATTCCGATGCCAGGAAACATGTAGGGCTGTCCGAATCGGTTCCGAAAAGCATTCGGACAGGTAGCGTCTTTCGGAGATGAATTGTACAGCTCTATAGACTCAGTTTCTGAGCGAGTGAGTACGATGACCGATTTGGACAGCCGTTCCGATTCAGTTTCTCCAGAACAAATCGGCTTAGAGGGCCCATAGCAGGCCCCCCTTCATCTGGGGTCTTCTGAATGGGGTCCGTGGGACTCCCCCTTTCTTATCATGCACAGTGTGGCAGGCACCTTCGAGTGCCCGCCACAGGGTGCAAGGTTTTCCCCAGCCACCCCTTTCTTCAATGGGAGCCTGTGTTCTCGTACGGAACACAGGCTCCCATTGAAGTCAATGGGAATCTGGCCAAATCATATCCGGAAGCATCCGGATACTCCAAATCACTCCGTCAGACTCCCCCGATCCGAGTGATTTCCATCCCCGCCAGGAAATAACGGCGATTTTTCACAGAAAATAATAGTAATGTTCCCACACCCTGGGAGAGAGCTTCCAGTGAGCGTGGATCATTAGTGTTTTGTTTTTCAACATCAAACTCCTACTTTGGTTTCTGAAAACAGAAACATTGAAAAATGATTAGTGAACAGCTGTCTAAATCTGAATGGATCTGCCGTAATGGCGGTTCATTTCAATGTACAGAGATGGCTGCTGGACTGCCAGACATCACTAAATCTGACAGACGGTAGGTAGTCTGTCAGGATGGCAGAGGTAATGTCCTCTTCCACCCTGAAGGACGAATTTCCACTCCTCAAACTCACAAGAAGGCCCTAAATCTAGTCTACGTGAACAGGTGCTCTCTTGGGTCTTAGGGCCCGATGTAGGTAATTCCGATTTACCTACTCTTAAATACCGAATCATACCGATTAGGTATTTAAGAGTAGGTAAATTGGAAGGAGGCAGATGTAGGTAATTTTTAATTTAAAATTACCGAATCTGATACCGAACCGGTATTTCCCATTGATTCCTATGGGCCTTGAAGCCCATAGGAATCAATGGGAAATACCGATTCGGTATTTACCAAATCGGTAAATACCGAATCCTGGCAGGGGGAACAGGGTGTCACTTTGACACCCTGTAGCACCCCAATTGCTGGCTTGTGTGCCATGTGGCACACATACATGCCATAAGGGCATGTTTGTGTGTCACATAGCATAGGTGTACATGCACAGATGTGCATGTACACTGGAATTCGGTATATTACCACCCAATAGGATTGGGTGGTTAATACCGACTCCTAAAGGGCCTGTGGCACTCTTTGAAGTGCTAGCTACATCTGGATATACCGAATCGGTAAATATACCGATTCAGTATTTTACCGAATCGGTAAATTTACCGATTCGGTAAATTTACTGAATCGGGTAAAAATATGCCCCCTACATTAGAAAACCCTAATACGGGTCGGTAACGGCCGAATTCGGCCGTTACCGACCGGTATTAGGGCTCCTACATCTAGCCCTAAATGCTAAAAAAAAAATTGTGTGTGTTAACTGAAAACAAACTATTAAAACTCTAAGAAAGACACATTTTGGAGATATTTTGTAATAATTTCAAAGCGCTGTATGAAGATTCTGGGAATTATTTGTTTTATTTCAGGTATTTGTATTGTTCATAATAGGCTGAAGCAATCATCTTTTCAATCGAGCTATACTATTTTGTAATGTTTTGAGTTTGACTTCTTGTATTAAATTGATGAACACATTATCACAGTAAATGCCACAGTTGAAATATCATGTAATGCCTTTGCATGCTTTATAACAGCAAGTAAAACAATATAAAGGACATACTGTTATGTGTTTTGTATTGATTGCGCTATTCTCATCATAACATGCGCCTGCCCATCAATCTCTTTGGGCTCAAGGGCCTTAAAGATTGCTTCTAATGTATAAGTTTTACCTATTTTCATTGCATTTATGAGTATTATTGGATGACAATATGTTTCATATTCTTTATGAGATTTTATAGTGTAAGTTTAGTTTTCATATTCATATACTTGCATGCTGGATATTGTGCTACTGTCAGTAATGAAAGAGAGTGTATATGTATGATATTTTTCTCACAAAGGTTTTATGAATAAATTTAACCACAGCATTTCTAGCCCCCTTAGGGAGAGAGGAACATTTTGACTCCTGCGAAACCGTCTTTCTATTAAGGCTGCAGGCTGAGAACATAATGGTTCCTTAAAAATATAACATTTCTTTGCAGGCAGTTTCAGGCTGTTTGTCCTTGGCATTCATGTCTGTGACTAATGTTGTCTACCTCTCACGATGGGAAATCTTTCAGCACTAATCACCACCAGCCAGCTTTTATCGATTTGTTATGTTGTCAGTGATCATAATATTTACTCTTTGTTCATTTATTATCGCAACATATATTTTAATGTCAGCTATGCTATTTTAATATCAGCTATGCTAATTTTACATGATGTGCATAGATTGGCACCAAATAAAGTCTTGTAAAATAATGAATCATATTTATTGCATGTGCTCTGTTAGTTAGAGAGAGGAAATGGTAAGGCAAATCCAACCCCATGATTCTGTTGTAAAACTTTTGACATTCCAAATGTGAATGTCCAAGATAAGTTTCAAAAATGGATCAAAGGACATCACCTGTCAATCTATTAATGGAAAGTTGGTATACCTGTGCTTACCTTATCATCAAGGGAAATCTACAGGTTGTGTTCAGGACTGACATCATACACACAACAATATAGTAAAAATCAATATTTTGCGAATGTTGTTCCACACTGCAAATCCTGAAATTCCTTGGCATAAAATACCAAAAACACAATACTAAAACTGACAAAAAATACAAAGATGCATTCTAAAATATACATAGAGCTGCTTGACCCTTGATTGCATGGCTAGGAGTAGCTCAGAGGTGTAATATCTGCCATTAGCCTCACTTGTAGCCTCTCCCACCAGTTCAATACTTGAATGTCATAATTGTAGTGTTTTCAACTATTACTGGGAAACTCCCCCTGTGATATCACGCTCACTCTCTCCTGGACTCCCCGGCCCGTCATGGCTCTGCCGATTGAACCGAGGGAGTTCAGGATGTGACGACAGTGACATGACTACTCCGTGACACCTGCCAATCACTGGGCGGCAGCGATCTAGCTCCATTTCATAAATTATAGGCCTGACGCTGACGCACAGCGGAAGCATGCAGCAGGTGTGCCACTGGTGCGCCAAAGACATGCCAAAGGCAAGGCCACCTGCGCCCCTATGCACCAGTCCGTCGCCAGGCATCCTATCCTAAACACTTATCCTACAAATCTGGGAACTTCTTACCTCAACACAACCAGACCTATGCTTCATCACAGAAACATGGCTTCACCATTCAGCATTACCTAGTATCCCTATTGCATAGCCAGACAATTACAAATTAATTAGGCAAGACAAGGAGCATAAACCTGGTGGAGGTATAGCTGTAGATTTAAAAAACTCTTTGAGAGTTGAAATACTTGATTCACTACTGAAGGACTCGATTGAGATGATCATATTTAAATCTTATCCTCCAAATGCTCTCCCCTGGAATGGAGCACTTAATTACCGCCGCCCAGGAGAAACAAGCATTGGCATTGTGTAATGAAGTAGATGAATTTGGTTGTTATAAATCATGTATTGGATTTATTAAGTAATAGGAAATACATGAGACCTCATCCAGCACCAACGCCCTGCAGCTGCCAACTGACCAGCTGCTCATAATCTCTTCATATGATGCTGGTTCCATATTCTAACAGTGTAACCTAGTAACAACAACAACATTCTGATGCATAGAAATCACTGAGAACACTACATCACCTTCCCCTTAATAACAGAAATTAACTAAAATAACTAACCAGATTTGAAGAACACCATTAATATGAAGAGAACAAAACAAGATTTAATTTTGATATCTTTTGAATATACCTACGTGGCCTAGCAGGAGCTATAGCTCCATTATCCCTTGGAGCCACAGAAGGTTGAGAATCTGGTCCTTGACACTCAGCCACTCTATTCAGATTCCACACCTTATGATCACTGGTGCGAAAGGCATTGTTGAACACTTTCGTGACTCTGAATGGGATACTGAACTTTGAACCAGCTTTGCCTAAGCGAGATTTTATTTTTACCCAATCACCCACAGATACCTTTGTTTTCTTCACAGCTTTTCTCACGTCAAACCAAGTCTTTCTCTTCTCCTTGACCATTCTTTCTCTCTCTTTCCACCCTGGGGAGTCCAAAGCATTCTTGTCAACAGACATTCTCTTTTCACACACCCAACAGCGACACACCTCTGTGCCAGAGATCCTTTTCTTTAACAAATGAAAAGGGGAAACACCCATAGTGGAGTGCGGGGTAAACCTGTACTCTCTCACTTTTCTCCCTAAGGCAATTTCCCAATCAGCACCAGTTGCAACCGCCTGCTGCAAGGCTTCTTTCAAAACTTTTACAAGCCTTTCCACAACCCCATTACTCTCTGGATGGTACAGTGCTGCTTTTTATGTTTGATACCTCTCAAAGATAAAAACTCCTCCACCATAGAGGAAGTAAATTGTACCCTATTATCCGATAACAAAGATTTAGGGAAACCTTCTCTTTCAAAAAGAGATTCCAAAAATTCAATAACTACCGATGAAACTACAGAATTGACCACCTTTATCTCCGGCCAACAAGAATACATATCTATGCACACAAGAACATAAACGTCTCTAGATCTTAATTTAATGGGACCCATTATGTCTATAGCTACATCTACCCATAGACCTTATGACTCTCCTTTTATCACCATGGGTTGCGTTCTACATTTCAATATCTTGTCACAACACACGCATTCCTGACAGTTCCGAACTTCTCTTTCAATCTAGACATCCATGCCTGGCCACCAGTAGGCTTCTCTCAGCCTTTCCTTAGTCTTGCCGATGCCCATATGACTCGCATGAGATAACAATTTTGACCACAACATGCTTGAAGGAATTAGTCTTGTGACTCTCAAAAGTAATCCATCCACCACAGTAAGTTCATCTTTAACTTGCCAAGAACCTAACAAAGCCTGATCACAATCCTTCTTATCACACGAGCCATTGACAACCATCTCCAACACTTTCTTCAACACCACATCATTCTCTAATGCGCCTCTCCATTCATCTTCAGAAATAATTCCTTCACTAATAAGGTAAACGTCTACACCATCTTCAAAGTCATCACCACCAAAATAATCACACTCTGGGATTTCCTCACTGATCTCACCTAATCTGGATAGACAATCTGCCAAAATATTATTTGAACCTGGTAGATATGAGACCACAAATTTAAATTCTTGTAAGGCAACCACCCATTTTCGTATACGATGCGAAACCAAATCAATACCTTTCTTTTCAAAAAGTTCCTTCTCAGGCTTATGATCCTTTAATTCCTCAAAATCACTGCCCCACAGAAACTTTCTCAATTTTCGGATGCCCCATTATATGGCCAAAGCCTCTCTTTCCACGACGGAATAATTGAACTCCGCAACCCTCAACGGTCTTGACATGATCAACACCACCTTACTAGTCCCTTCAGGTTTTTGAAACAAGACAACCCTCAACCCTTCAGAGCTTGCATCTGCATTCAAATATGATTCTCTTAGGGTCAAAGCTGCTGAGATCCTGAGAAACATTTTCAAATGATTAAACTCCCTCTCACATTCTTTTGACCAAGTAAACTCACACCCTTTCTTTAACAGATACCTAATATGGCTTGTTGAACTTGCAAAATTTGGAACAAATTTTTGATAGAATTCTGCCATTCCCAAAAATTTCACCAGCTCTTCTTAATTTTCAGGTGCATTAAGTTTAGAAATAGTTTCCACTAACTCAGTTTTAGGTTTTATCCCATTTGGTGAAATATGATGACCTAAATAATCAATTTCAGACACGTCAAACTTACATTTATCTCCTCGCAAGGTTAAACCTGCATCACTCATTTTTCTCAAGACTAAACTTAGCCTGAGATGATGTTCTTTAGAGTTGGAATCAAATACTAATATGTCGTCTTGATAAACCTTTACGCCTTCGACACCTTCAAGAATATGTTCCATAACTCTCTGAAACACAGAGGCAGCGGAAATTAGGCTTAAGGGCATTCTCAAAAATTTGAAGGTGCCAAAAGGAGTTATAAATGCTGTAAAGTCTTGAGAGGAAGGGTGCAGTCTCACCTGGTGATAGGCTGAGGTCAGGCCCAGGGAAGTGAAATGTTTTGCTCCTGCAAGAGAGAATAACATCTCACTGATGTTTGGAAGTGGATAATGATCCACAACAACATATTTATTTAGCTCTCTAAGATCCACACATAGTCGGGCCTCGCCATAACTATGGGAGAAAGCCATTTGGTAGCTTCCACTTCCTCTATGATGTTATTTGCTTTGAGTTTATCAAGTTCAAGTTTTATTTTGTCCCTTACAGCAAGAGTAACCCCTCAGACCTTTGATGCCTTAGGTAAGGAACCAGGAATAATTTTTATTTGATGGATATAATCTTTGAGACGACCCAGTTCTTTTCTGAAGACTTGTGGGAACAGCTCAACCCAGGATTTGGAATCTCTCTTCATTTGATTGACAGCAGGAAGATCTCCCAGACACACAGAAGGGATCTAAAAAACATGTAGATCACGTTGATGAAACCAACTCAATAACGAATCACCTTTCATCGATACATAAATCTTGCCAGGAATCACTCTGTCCAAACTAACAGATTTATTATTTCTCCTCCATACCCTCTGGGACGTATATCAGGGTTTAACAAATGTGCCTTCATAGAAAGAAATACAACATTCTGAAGCATAGAAATCACTGAGAACACTACACATTGAGAATAGGTCTCGCCTTTAGGCCCTTAATAGTGTTTAGCTGCTGCACATTATCCTGGGTGATGTGCCACTAGAGACAACCAGGTAAAACCCTTTCATGAATAAGTCAAATAAGACAGCTCAGCAGACCACTGAAAGATGTATGAAAGATGTAGGCTCAGCGGGCGATAAAAGAATAGCGAAGTCATGAGCGTCTAGTGACAAAACTGCAATTCATATTGCATGAGCATCACACCTTAGAGCTTGCCTTACATTGCAAGACATAGCGGTCACCTGAAAAGCCGGACACAAGATTTGAGTATTACACGATTTAATCATGTACATATTTTTATAACATTTTTCACTGAGGTTTCTCAGAATACAATTAACCAAGAAACTAGTTAGTAAGATGCCGATGTACAAGAGGACTATGAACACGGCTTTATTAAGGGAAGCTGGGATGATAAAAAGCTGCCTATTTGTCAGTTTGGAATCTGTTCACAAACAGCCTTGTATTCTTAATTTTGTGAAATCAAAATATACTAAAAAGAATTAGTGAGTAACCTCACATTTGGTAGTGTAAATTTGATTTAGAGGATGAATGGTTACACTTAAGCCCATGTTTTGCACATCTGAAAAGTTTCTGCTAAATTCTGTAATCACAAGTTCTAAATAAAATCGCTGGTTAGCTTTAGACAGTGGCATTTACAACTATATGAAAAGTCATGGCGCACAGACCTGAAGGTTTTGATGACAATTATAAAGGAAGTAAAGTGTGAGAGATGTACTGTTTAAATAAACAGACTCCAGCCAGTGGTCTAGTGGACAATCAGTGGAAATGAACTTTCACTAACCAATAACACAGAATTTTGAGCCACAGCTGTTACAACGCAGTGAGGCAAAGTATGTCAACTGCATCATGACTCATGCCTCAGCTTTTCCCCCCGTACTTAAGGAACATCTGCAAATTAACTGAACTCCCACAATGGAGATTTTAGAGCGATTACCGTGTGTTTTTCCCTAGTTGGATAAACTAAACCCGAGTTCAGCACCGAAAACGTAATAATTTTACTATTCTGCCTTCCACGGCAACTACCCCGTTTACGACTGTTCTATACATGTGTTTGATTGAATCTTAAAGAGCGAATCAGGCAGCTTTTATTTTCTGAAGGATTTTAGAGCATAAGCCTCATTGGTCTGTTGTGTAATTTTGAGTCCAATTTATTGGAGGTAGGTCTTTTATATACCACTTACACATTGTCCCAGATAGTATTTTTAAATGTCCCAGACACGTTTTCAATGTTTTTATGAGCCCACAATACCATTTTTGCCGTCTTGAAATACAATATGAAAACTCCTGCTAGAGTGGAAACAATATTTTAAAGGGGAAGCGGAGCGTTCCCTTATCCTATTTCTTAAGACAGTAATGTCAGTAGGTTCTTGCAATACGTTCTCCATTTGAAATGTGATTCTATTCCTTTCTCAGCTTAAGAGAACATGCCATGCAGCTACCGGGTGTTCTTGAAGTAGAAGAAATGTAAGGGCATATGTTTCAGAGCCAAAACCTAAACGGTGATAACATTTTATTCACACTGTACGATGCCGACTCACCATGAAAGCTGCAGTTTCTCAGAAACAAATACACTAAAAGCCTAGTTTGCACTGCATCATTCAGGCCTCGCAGTATCAGCAGCAGGGGAGGTGGGATGAGGGTCTGAGCTCCACAGCGCTCTGTCTGTGAATGGTCTTCCCTTGCACCCGATTCAGCAAGGACACCTGATACCAGTATCACTAGCTGGGCTAGTTATATTTTGCTCCACCTTCCTTCCTCTTCATCCCAGATCCAGAGCTGTCTACTGCAAGATGCTCTTATTCGGAGGAAGCAGGCTGTAACAGGCACTGTAATCGCCTTCAGATGGAATGCACCCGATCAGCTTCTCGGGCTCATCTTGTAATGCCTTGACAAGAGCAGTAAGGCACGACAGCAGTGCTGCTTCAGGGTGTGAATCGTTGTTGTTTCTGCTGGGGAGGGGGTGATTTGAGTGAGTACTTAGTAGGTAAGGCAGTGTCCGTGCATGTGTCACTGTGTGTCTCCTTGCGGATCTACTGTGTCTTAGTGACAGTCACTACGTCATTGTGTGGGTGAGTGGCTAAATGTGCGTGTCTGGTGTAGGTTGGTTCATGTGTGAGGGTATGTATGTATATGTCATGTCATGTCAAAAGTTTTTATGTAGCGCAACTTATCACAGTAAGGTCTCAAGGCGCTTACAGCACAAAAACGATTGATCACATGTGATGCTAGAAAGTGGGGTAGGAACTATTTGGGAAAAAGTCAGGTTTTTAGGGTTTTGCGGAAAAGTTTATGTTCAGTGATGGATAGTAGATGGGGAGGCACCTTGTTCCAAAACAGAGGGGCAAGATGAGAGAAGGAACCCTGACAGTATCTAGAGGTCCGGGCACGAGGTTGAATCAAGAATGATTTGCTGCTGGATCTTAAAGGTCTTTTAGGGACATACCAATTAAGTTTTTTTTAAGGTATTTGGGCCCATTATTATACAGAGTATTATGTGTTATGCTCAAGATCTTAAAGTGACTTCTCTGACGGATGGGGAGCCAATGTAGTTTGTGTGCGTGTTTAAATGAGTAACCATTGAAGTGTAGGTATAATCGGTTGGTTTACAGTAAACGACGTGCCACTGAAAACAATGAAAGTGAATTGAAAAAAAACTCTATCACAATATATCCCCAGTTCGTCATTTTCCCAAACTTGGTGATGCAAGTAGTTTTCTGTAACCAGCCGCCAATGAGGACAAGCATTGGCCACGAAAGTAATCGCGATCATGATCGCTGTGAAAGCGAAAGTGATTGCGATGACACGCTTAAACACGCAAGGGATGCGCACCCTTCTTCAAGCGCCTTGAGACCCTCTGGGTATGTAGCGCGCTATATAAATTTATTGACTTGACTTGACTTGACTTCTTGCGCGTTCTAGCAAGCTGGTCGCCGCTTTGGGAGCACTTCCCAAAGCCCCCACTAAATGTCTATCCAAGCAGGCTTGTGCGCTGACTCAGCGAGACCTAAAAAAGGACTTCAGCTTAACAGAGCACCATACACACTAGCCACACAAGAATTCCTTTTGATAGGAGACTTCAATAACCATGCAGGCAATACCATCGGCCCGATATCATTACTTTACTAATTGACCTCGAAATGTTAAAACTTCATCTCGCAACAAATGGTACCATTCACACTGTTGGACATATGCTAGGCTCATCTTTTCCACTGCCATACTCTCTCAAATTTACGTTCCTCTGCAACTAACTTGGACAGATCATTTCCAAATCAGTTTTTGTATTCGAATCATGACGGTCCCTGACAGACCCAAGACCCAGACTCAAGTACAGTGGAAACAAATCACCCTAGATTATTTTCAAGCGGCCTTCCCTACTTCTGTTCCAGACAACTCCCACAACATTAACTCAGCACTGGCATAATTCAATGACTCTATCTCCCAGGCACTGGACATTGTGGCCCCTTACAAACTGCTACCAGAGAAATATCGCGGACCCAATGCCCTTTGGTACATGGCTCACCTGAATACAGATATATCGCACAGTTGTAGGCTCGAGCGTAATTGGAGCAGGTAAAAAAACAGTATAGATAAACAACTATTTAAGGATGCATCACATGCTTTTCACACCAAAATAAAGACTGCACTCAGACAACATATTGATCATAAAATTGACTAGGCAGGTAACTCCTGAAAGGAACTATTCAAAATCTTAAAAACCTTTGCAAAACCACAGCATGTTCCTCTGAAACCCTAGCCACCCAAACATTCTGCGACACCTTGGCTACACACTTTCAAACCAAAATTGATTCAATCTATAGTAGTTTCCAACCCACTACCAACTCATCCATAGCTACACCACACCATCTCAATTCAGCTATAATAGACAGTTTCATGACTATCTCACTAACACAGAAGTTGGACTCACTAGCCAAAATAAAATCTGGTTCCCCTGTTGATCTCTGCCCCCCAAAAAACATCACACTTCTAGCCCCATTTCTTGCTCCTACCATCACAGCATTATGCAATAAATCACTGACCCTAGCTACAGCCTGAAACCATGGAAAGCAGCCCTGGTAACACCCATTTTTCAAGAAACCAACTGCAGACCCCAACAATCCGATTAAATACTGTTTCATATCTCTCCTCCCAATGCTGTGAAAGATCCTGGAGACCCACATTAACAAACAGTTCACGGCTTACCTCAAGAGCACCAGCCTGTTAGACGTTTCTCAGTCAGGCTTCAGACCCTCTCATAGTACTGAGACGGCTTTACTTACAGTGGTCGATACCATAAGACTATCCTTGGGCGATCAATGGCCAGCTATGCAGGTCTGGATATATCGGCTTCATTCAATAACACCTCACACTCAATTATGGTTCAATGCCTCCAGCAGATAGGCATCTAGGGGTTGGCCCTGTATTGGCTGGTAGACTTCCTCAATGACAGGGTCCAAACAGTTTTCATGGGTATATTCCATTCCAGGACCATACGCCTGAACAAAGGAGTCCCCCAAGGCTCCTCCCTGAGCCCCACACTGTTTAATGTCTATGTATCCGCCCTAGCCCAACTAATTATATCCTTTGTACTCTGGAAATTCTCATACGCAGATGACACCCAATTGGTCATTTTGTTTGCTTCGAGACATTGAAAATGTCAAACAAAGATTTTCTACCTGCATTAATGAGATTGCCATTTGGATATCCTGCATTTGTCTCCAACTTGACGAGGGCAAGACAGAAATCATACTGTTTGGCAAAGCTCAGAACCTTTGAACAAAGGAATGGTGGGCAGTAAAGCTAGGCCCTGGTCGACAACCCAACAGAACTGCAAAAAATGTTGGCACAATTCTAGATGATCAGCTATCTATGCAAGACCAAATCGTCGACGCATGTGGCACCTGCTTTGGCATTATTCGTCTACTTAAAAAAATATTTGGAGGGCTTCCACTAAACTCATGTAAAACTCTCACCCAATCATTAATCATCAGCCCCCTTCATTATGGTAATGCCCTAGATCTGGCTTTCAACTAATCCCTCCTATCAAAACTACAAGCAGTCCAAAATAGAGCTGCATGAATGGTAAATAACTTGCTGCCAAGATCTTCATCAGCCCCAACTCTCAGAGCACTGGTTCACCATTCATAAGAGAACACTTTTTATACTGCTCTGCCTAACACATAAAGTGCTCTCAGGGCTAGGCCCAAAATATCTTCAGCACAGACGTATCTCGTATGCACCAAGCAAGAACCTACAATCTAGCAACCAGTCTCTTCTTTGTCCCAGACAGATCCGCACCACCAAACAAGGTGGCCAAGCCTTTTCATATCTAGCTCATTCTAATAGAACAAACTTCCTCTGTTCATGCATGCATGCTCTAGCCTTGTAGAATTAAAAAATGCCTCAAAGCTTGGTTGTTTTAAATGCTGCCTCTTTCGGACCTACCTGCCGATATGTCCCTTCAGGGATGAGTTTTGCGCTATATCAAATCCTAAAAAACATAACATTTTCATAAAAAAGGGACTAAAGAATACTTCACAAGGCCTATCCAGAACAACGCACCAACAGCAATGCTGTGATTGGTGGGCCGCAACCTGAAAGGAAATTTGCAGCAGCCATTTTGTGCATCGGGACTCAGTCCCCATGTTGGAAAATACAATTAAAAGTGATAAGTGATAGAAGGAGTCAGACTAGAGATACCCTGGCCCCTTGGGACTGTGAAGCACCCCTCATGGGCAACAAACTGTCCAAAATCAATTTTTTTAGTGAGCTAGGGTCTGCGTACCCAATTTGGCACTCAGCATGACCCCCTGTGTGCTCAGCAGCAGATCTGTAGATCCAGATCAATATTAAAAAACACATACACCTCACACACCTTCTTACACACCCACTCACACACCCTCTTACACACCGATACTATGACTCATACACCCACATGTCAAGGCCAGGTGTCTCACCAACCTTAGATGTCTAATCCGCGGGAGCGAAGACATTCCCCCAGTATCCTCAAAGAGAGTCGCCTGCTTGCAATTAAAAATACACACAAGCTAACAAGTGTATTCTCATGGGGAGACAGGAGGAGGAAATACTGGACAATCACTATATGAAAAGCAGCAGGGCAATCATATGTCCTTCCAGGCTGCAGGAACCCCACTTAAACCAGCTTTGTACAGAAATAGAGACATACAAAAAGAAAAGGGAAACCTATTAATAATTCACCCTTAATAGTTTATGTAACCCTCTCCCCTGTGAGGTGTTTTCTCTGTGCATAAGTCCTACCTACACTCACCATAAATAATCTCCAGTCAAATATCCCAGATACTGATGGATTGAATTCATTCACCAAACGAAACACTGAGATATCTCTTCCTGTTTGAGACAGAACCAGTACTTGATTCAAGATATACACCAACATATAAAAAATGTCCTGAGTGGATTGCAGCAAGAAAGGAGGGAAATGAAGGAAAAGTCAATCAAGACTCAATCTAGACCACTGCACTGACCTCTGGTATTGAGGAATATTGCACAGTTCTCCTCGTCATTAAATCCGTGGGAAGTTCTGAAGAAAACCATAGGAAGAGAAATTACTGAAAGGTAAGTGCTCTGCAAATACAGCAGAGCAAAGGGATCAATTCAATGGAAAGGGCTGAATCCAGGTAAGTGTTACAGCATCAGCTGACCTAATTGTTGAACTCTGACGGAACTAGGAGCCCGGACATGATGGGTTAGGGAAAAGACTGGACATGAGTAAGCGATAACATGAATCCAAAAAAATACAAAGGGGCGCGGTCGATATCGAAGCCCAAATGTAGGAGCCAAGCAGTGTTTTTGGAAAAGGGCACCGCTTATATACAGGCAGCAGAGGTAAATAAATAATTGATACCTCCAGGTGTGTTTGTTGCACTCATCAGGAACCGGTATGGCACTAAACTGCCTCCTACAGAGAGAAAACTAAACACTATGCTGTCTGGGGAATAATGGTTAAATTAAAAGGAATTGCAAGTTATATTTCTCTGACCAAGGTAACTATGCATGAAGCTCGATGTTTTACACCACACAGTCACCACCACACCCAATCAGACCCACAAAACCACTCACACACTCACAGACCCACACAGCTGCTCATACACCCACTCAGACACCCACTCCCACACTCATACACCAATTTACACACCCACAAAATGACTCACTCACACATATACAGCCACTCACACACCAACTCCCACACTCATACAGCCACTCACACACCCACTCACAGATCCACAAAACCACATACAAACCCACTTATTTATTTATTTATTTATTTATTTTTAGCATTTGTTAAGCGTGAACAATTGCCCGCAGGCGTCTCGGCGCTGTACTGTTGTATGCTCTCCTATAAGGTATCATGGATAAGTGGGAATTTTTAAAGATTAAATAACCAGGTTTTCAGTTTTTTCCTAAATGATATCAGATTTGGGCTAGATCGTATGGATTGCGGGACTGTGTTCCATAGTTTAGGGCCTACCACTAAGAAACGTCTGTCTCCCCAATTGACCAGCCTGGTCCGTGGCACAACCAGGTCATTTTGTTTTGCTGAACGCAGTGTCCGGGAGGGAGTATATGGGACAAGATGGTCTTTCAAAAATTGCGGCGCTTGGTGGTGAAGTGACTTATAGACAATACACAGTGTCTTAAATTTAATTCTGTTCCTCACTGGGAGCCAGTGAAGACTTCTCAGGGTCTCAGCTACGGGCTTGAATTTAGGGGTGTTTGAAAGTAGTCTGGCTGCCACATTTTGGATTCCCTGCAGTTTCTTGATGACCCTTGCTTGGGCACTGGCAAACAAGCCATTACAATAATCCAGTGCTGACAAAACAAGGGCGCTGACAAGTGTCTTGCCAACATTTTTAGGTAGAAAAGGGAGAATCTTCCTGACTAGGCGTAGTTTGTAGAATGCCGTGGCGGCCGTCTGATTGGCATGTGCCATAAAATTTAGGTTGTCATCACAGATGACGCCCAGATTCCGTACTTTTGTGGCAGGTTCAGGCACGGCTCCAAAAGATGACGGCCACCATACTGGGGACCAGCTAGGACTGAGACGGCCAAAAGTGACCACCTCAGTTTTATCGGAGTTAAGTTTCAAGCAGTTTGCCGCCATCCACTGTCCTATGGCCAGCATACCTGCTTTGAAACTCTCCGCTACTGTTTCTCCATCATTTCTGATACCCAGAATTAGCTGAGTATCATTTGCATAGGAGGTAAGGTTCATCCCGTGCGCTTTGATGGTCTTTGCGAGGTCCGACACATAGATATTAAAAAGTGTCGGACTAAGGGATGAACCTTGAGGTACCCCACATGGCAGGGATAATTCAGCCGATTCAAATTGACCCAAGGTCACAGCCTGGGATCTCTCCGTCAGAAAGGATGCCAGTAGATTTTTTGCCTGGCCTCGCACGCCCATTTTTTCGACACGGTTGACAAGAATCTTGTGGTCAACCGTGTCGAAGGCGGCTGATAGGTCTAAAAGCACCAATAGTGCTGTACCACCTTGGTCTCTGATTAGTCTGATATCGTCTGCAGCTTTTATAAGTGCGGTTTCAGTCCCATGAAACTTACGGAATCCAAATTGTGTTTCATCAAGCAAGTTGTATTGCTCGATGAATTCCGTAAGTTGGGTGTTCATGGCCTTCTCCACTATTTTCGCGAGAAGCGGTAGGTTGGCTATAGGCCTGTAATTTTTCAGGTCGGTTTTATTGAGGCCGGGCTTTTTCAAGAGAGGTTTTAATAAGGTCTTTTTTAGTTGGGTGGGGAAAATGCCTGTACGGAACATTATATTGCATATTTGGGTTATAACTGGCGTCACCGTGTCCATAAATAGGCGAAGAGTGTTCAGAGGACAGGGGTCTAAAGCCGATCCTGATTTAATGGTTTTGACAAAGTCCTGAATTTGATCTTCAGTGACTTCAGCAAAGCAGGATAAGTTATTGCTTGGGGAAGGGGTATTTATTTTTTCAATATTTTGATTATCGCCGAGATTGAATACTGAGAAAATGTCATTCACTTTATTGAAAAAGAATGTGGCCAGTGAATCACAGAAGTTTTGTGAGCATGGGGGGGTCAAATCTGGGACGCATCCGGCCAGCTGTTTAGTTATTTCAAAAAGCTTCTGGTTTGAGTTTTTCACACTTTCAATTTGCTCAGTATAATATTTTTTCTTAGTTTCGATAATCAGGAGCTTATATTGGGCTAGAAGCTCTTTGTATATCTTTTTGTTTCCGTTGTCATAGTTTTTCCTCCATTGTCTCTCTCGATTTCTACATTGCTGTTTAAGTTTTTTAAGTTCCATTGTGTACCATGGGGCTGAGGGGGACCTTCTATTTCTAGACATCCTTTTTTTAGGGACTAGTTCATTGACGGCCTGGTCCAGCCATGCTTGATATTGTTTGGTGGCGATTTCTGGGTTATTAGACAGCGTGGGCTTTGAATTGTCCAGCGCGTCTTTAAAGCTGGGAATGTTGATGTCTCTCCATACTTTGAATGTTTCTTGTTTTGGTACTGGTATTGTTCCGGTAGCTATTTTGTTAGTTTGTATCGTGGCTAAAACCAGGTGGTGGTCGGTCCAGGTCATTGGCAGGACATTAGACACCCCCAAATTCTCATGATTGGTAAATATTCCATCCAGGAGTCAAGATGGCGGGCTGAACGCCGCCGAGTGGAGACGCTGCATCTGTGGTCTGCTCCTGGTTACTGCGGTTAATGTACGAAGACACGCATTTCACTTAATGGTGTTCTAACGGAGAACGGAGAACAGAGTAGGAGAGGAAGGAGAGGAAGATTTATCTTGCTTACTGGCGATTTATTGATTTACGGGCAATTTTGCACTTACGTATCGAGAGGTGCAAGAGGATCAGCTGGTGACTGGCGTTTGGCGTTTGGCGTTTGGCGCTTGGCGGGGTCAATGTTGTGGAAGCTGCTGCAACACGGCAGGAGCTTGCTTCGCTCCCGGAGCCGAGCAGTGAGCTTCACTCGTACCACACCGCCCTCCACCTTTTCGATCAGCTGGGCGTTTCGAGCGTTGACTCAGGGCACACACCTGAGAGTTTTCCCAAGAACACGGCTGCAGAGACGGACGGGAGCGGCTGAATCGGCGGAATTGACAGAAGCAGCAGTGGTGCACTAGTCGATGTCCTCACGTCAGACAAGATCCAGGAAGACCGCTTTGGCACCTAAAAAAACACCTACAGGTACTATGACTGCGGTGGCTGTAGGGGTAACGGTGGTAAGCACCCTGGGGGACAAGAATGAGACTAGCCAAACATCTTTAAGTGGGACTATTAACCCCGGTCTGAACACCCACGGAGCTAGTAATGGAGCTAAGAAAATAGAAAGTGATGTCGGTAAGAGCTTGTGCCCAGGGAAGATAATTGATTCCACCGCTGCTGCAAAGGGAAACACCGGGGGCGTGCTAAATGTGGACTCTAGTTTAACAGGGATGCTGCCTGCCGGCAAAGATAAGAGGAATGAGAATGTTAAAGGTGATAAAAATAAAAATAAAAACGAAGAAACTTATGCCAGAAATAAAGAACTAGGTAAAATATCTGGAGAGGTACAGGCAGAGAGGAGTACACAGGAAGCCATTAAGGATACTGGGCTTACTACTGAGAGACATGGTGGCAAGAAAGGATCGGATAAAGTATCTATAGACAAGGGGCCTACAAACTCTATAACTAAGGTAACTAAGGGAACTAGTGAAACGAAGCTGGGCCAGATTAGTGAAACTGCGAGTAATATAGAGACTGATTTAACCAATAAACCACTACAGATGGTACAAGATCAACTGGGAGGCTCCGAGATTTCTTACGCTAGCAATAACATATGTGTAGAGATTGATAAACCCAAACCAAGAGAGAAGGAGAAGGAGGGAGAGGGTGTGATTGATTTAGGTCAGGAATCTGGAACTAAATCAGATGAAGATTCAAATGTTGACTACGAGGAAATTTCGGAAGAAGAAGAAGGGCTCAATGAGACTCCCAAAGCGATAACTAATAAAAAATTGGTACCAAGGAAAGCTAAGAGAAAGGTTAAGACGAAACAAAAAATCCTCCTATTAAAAGCAACAGGTAAAGAAATGGTCGAAAATAAAAGAAGTCGCTTAATTGATGACAGCCCTTTGAGAAGGTGGATAGAAGCTAAAGGCGGAGTAAAGAACATGGCCTTAAGACTCTCGGGGGCTAGTCCGGACGAGTCCAACGGGCAGCTGAGTAAAATTCAAGAGGATAATTTAAGTAATAATCCAAGCTTAAACGTGGACAGACCTATGGATCTTATAATTGACTCTAACGTAAATGTACTACCTTTGAATCAAGAGGTCTCTAGTAACACGATCATAGTCTCTGAAGAGGAGAATAATGACATAAATGTTGTGACACATTCAGAGACTCCTGGAGTCTCTTCTATTTCTATTGGTACTCTAGATACCTCTATGTTACAAACTATATCAAATGAGTTCAAGAAATCAAGTATGGAACAAAATCTCGAGCTGTCAAATCCAAATAGTGAGGAGATAAACGCAGCCGAGGAAACTATAGTATCCAGTTTGAGGAAAACACAGACACATCTAGATCAAATTGATCATAATTCTGAAGAAAATCCAGGAAAAGTAGTTGAATTAGAGTCTTCGGTTGAAGTGCCAACAGGCACATATTTAAATCTGCAAGAAACAATACCTGGAGGGTCTATAGTACATGCTGGAAACTCTTATCCGCCATGCTCTTCTGATACTTCCAATTTCATACCACCAAAAGGCATATCAATGGAGGCAATTATGCAGACCTTGTTAGATCAGAGGGTGGAGAGTCAACAACAATACCTCCAACTAAGAGAGGATAACACTAAAATACAAGGAACCATGAGGGACATTTGTCAAAATCTAGGAGGAATAAGCAAAGAAATAGAAGATATTAAAACACGAATAGTGGAGGTGGAAGAAGATGTTAATCATGCTTCTTCAACTATTAAACAGAATACTTCTAGAGTGACCCTTCTGGAAGCCAAAGTGGAAGATTTGGAAAATAGGGCCCGAAGACAAAATCTTAGATTATCTGGAATACCGGAAGGTATTGAGGGGTCAGACCCGAGAGCTTTTGTGGTCAAACTTTTTCAAAGGGCCTTTGTTGATCTCGCGGATTGGGATTGGGACTCTCAACTCCAAAGAGTACACAGACTTCCGTTAGTTCAAAGGAACACTAACAGCAAGTTCCCAAGACCTTTTTTGATTTACTTTGGCAATTTTCTTTTGCGTCAAGCAGTTGCACTAAAAGCAAAACCAAATAATCCTGTAACCGTTGATAACTTCACTTTTTTTGTGAAGTCTGATTTAACTAAGGTAACTATGGATAAACGGTGGGAACTCCGGAAATTAATTGATGCCTTTAAAAATATAGGATGCTTGGCCTATCTGCAAGAACCTGCTCGCCTTAAAGTCATTCGGGATGGACAAGTGGCTTTTTTCACCGATCCTTTATCTGCGGAACAATGCTTGGAAAAATTCTCATGTGATAATGAAAGAAGAAAGCAAAAAGAAAAAGAGAACTAGTGCTATACTTTTTTTTCTTTTATCTTCTCTCTTTTTTTTTCTAATATATAAGAAGGCAGGTTAGATATAGGCATATGTATATATCCTCTATTCCCTTTTTTTTCTTTTTCTTCTTCCTTTATTTTAGTGCGATATTTTGCGATACTTTGAAATGTGAGTTGAATATAGATACTAAAGGTACTAAAGGTATGAATCTACTTAGGTTTGAGCAACCACTCATGCATGCTTCTTCACAGAGCTGCCACTCCATGCTAGAGGGGAGCTCCCCCCCTAGAAACGGGGCGTTGCAAGGGAGGGGGTGGGGTTGCCGCAGGGGCAAGGGTGGCAACAGGAGTCGGGGGTGGGGGGTGGTGATAAAAAGGAAAAATGTGTTTGCAAGTTTTGACGTTTTATTTTTGTTCAAGGAAAGTAGGAATGTAATGCTAATGAAGGTTAAAACATGGAGGAATAGGAGTACAGAATGGATAAGATCAATATTAAATAAATGCTTAAGTTAAGAATCTTATGTTGGAATGTAGATGGCCTAAACAATAAAAGTAAAAGAAATCTAGTAAAAGAAGAGATTAAAATGTATAACCCTAACATAGTGCTGTTGTCAGAAACTCATATAAAATATCAAGATAAAAAATTGCTAACACAACTAGGTTATGAATTGGTTATCTGTACTTCGCTGAATGAGACCATAAGGGGGGTTGCTATTTTAAAACAAAGAACACTTCAATTAGATATAATGAAGACTGCCACAGATAATAGAGGCAGATGGGCAATAGCACAGATTCAAGGTGCTAAATGCGTTATGAGTAGGTCCCTTCACCAGTTGGGTTAGACTGAAGACCTCCATTTGAGACTGCAGGGCAATAGTGTCCTTATCTTCACTACAGTCTAGATGGAAATTAAAATCTCCTAGCAGGGTTATGGATTTGTCAGTAGCAAAAGTTTCCAGAAAGGTGGCGATTTCTTCAAGAAATCCTAGGCGGGTTTCTGGTCTCATGTATAGTAGTATACCTTTGAAGTTGTGGGAGGGAGATAGGTATATATCAAATTGGAAGGCCTCGCAAGTAGTGGAGGGAATTGCTGTGGTACGGATTTTTAGTGTGTCACGAGCAATTATAGCGATCCCACCTCCTCTCTTACCAGTTCTATCTAGCCTATACGGTTTGAAACCTGTTGGGACGGCTATCACAAGGTCTGGGTCTGATGCCTTGTCCAACCAGGTCTCTGTCAGGAACATTATGTCGATGTTCCTGTCAATAAGTAAATCCGCTATTTCTTGCCTATGTTTCACCAATGAGCGTACGTTGATAAGGGCTATGGTGAACTTTTGCGTTATCTGTTTAGCGTTGTCCCAACCGACCGCTTTATTTAGCAGGAGGATGGAGGTCTGACAGTGCTTGCAGTTTAGTGTGGATAAAGATGATATATTATCAGGATTATTCCTGATACATTCTTCCGTAGTTTGGGCACGGAGGTCAGTTAACATAGAGTGCGAGTATTGGAGGCGTAGAGGTACATTAGAACCAGGGGGGGGCCCTAGGCCCGTGTCCGGCGCGGACGGGCGCAGACGGGCTTGCCTTTGGCGCGCCTTCGGTGCGCGGCCGCCGCGCCCGCTGCGCCCGCCCGCTGCGCGGACGAAATGGCCTTGACATTTATACTCTGTAGAGGAGGGTGGGAGGCGTCCTGCCACTGGACCGCCAACCCTTCCTCCCTTCAAGATGGCGCCTATCCCCGCGTTGTAGCCCCTAGTCTGCCACACCGGGAGGAGCAAGGTGAAAAAAGAGTGTCTCGGTGCAATATAGTCTTGCACCCGAGAACGCGGAAATAAGTGCAAATGTTAAAACGGGACTATTAAAATATTTACACTTTTTAAAATTGCCGCTTTTGTCACCTGAGAATTGCCGCTTTTTTCACGCTAAAAGAAAAGAAATAGAACCCCCGGCTTTCCGCCTCAGGGGAGAGTAACAGTCGTACTTACACACTCACAGACCCACTTACACCCCCACACAACCACTCACACAGCCAGTCACCCACCCACTCACAAACCCATAAAACCACTCACATGTCCATTCACGCAGCCACTCACACACCCTCTCACACACCTGCACAGCCACTCACAAACCCACTCACACACCCACAAAACCACTCATACACCCACTCACACACCCACTTACACACCCAAACAACCACTCACACACCCACACAGTCAGTCAAACACCCACTCACAGACCCACAAAACTACTCACACACAGACCCACATACCCACTCACACACCCACTTACAAACCCACACAATTCACCCACCCACCTGCACACCCATACAGCCACTCACACACCCACTTACAGACCACCAAAACCCCTCATGCACCCAGTCACAGACCCACACAGCCACTCACACATCCACTCATACAACCAGTCACACACCCACTCACATACCCACACAGACACTCACACACCTACTCACAAACCCACAAACTACTCACACACCCCCCACAGTCACTCTCACAACCACTTATATACCCACACACCCACCCACACAGCCACTCACACACCAACACAGTCACTTGACAGTCACTCATACACCCATGCACAAGCAGTGATACACTTATAGAAATTGCAATAGCATATGTTTGTATTAAATGTGTTGTTGTTTTAGTATTGAATGTGAGCGTACGGTAGGAACTAGATAAGTGGATTTGTAAAATACATTTTTTTTTTAAGAAAGACTTGGTGTATTGCATTTATAGGAAGACTACCTTAAAATAATTTTACATTTTTAGTTTTTAAATATATAACAAGAGTGAATGTATGAATAAAATGTATTTATAAACAAGTGAAATTGTATGTTAGTGAATGGAACTCATGTGTCAAACTGTAGTACCATTTATAATTAAATAAACTGAAATCCAATAAACAAAACAAGATTACAGGGATGTTATAGTTAGGAAATAGCATTAAAAAAACCTTAGAAATTCACTGGCAAAAAAGAAAGGTTATAGGTATGTTACAGTTAGGTTCAGATTTTACAAACTCAAAACCATAGAAATTCAGCAGGTATATTTATCTCAAGTAACTATATATATTGTACCCTAAGGTAGATGTAAATTGCACACTCGTCATGCACTCCAAATTACGTCACATATTGCATCACTCATTACATCTTTTATCGCATCATTGAGAATACCATTGCAACATTTGCAGTGAAATTATTGATGAGAAAACTGTGCATGGTGGGTACGCAAGTTATAGTTACCTTAGGGCATGAGTTTTAGTTACTTGAGATAACTATAACTGCTGAATTTCTATGGTTTTGTATCTGTAAAATCTGAACCTAACTATAACGTCCCTGTAACCCTTTTTTTCAGTAAATTTCTAATGTTTTTTAAATTCTATTTCGTAACTATAATGTGAATATTTATATTTAGGATCGAGTTTCAATAGGAAATACCTTCTTTTTTGTACAAATAACTTTGGGGCAATTTTATAAATCTTCACAAAACCTTTCCAAATAGGTGGGACTTTTTGACTGGTTTGCACATAGAAAGTTTCAGGCTGATCCTTCAAGCAAGTGCCCAAAAAAATGGGAGGTCCTAAATTGCTTTTTCACAGTTTATTTTTTCATAGAAACTTTAGACACAGCTGCAGCCCAAACACAGTTTTTTTTAAAAAAACTAGGGGCTAGATGTAGGTAAATCAGATTTACTGATTCATAAATACCGAATTTTACCGATTCGGTATTCATGAATCGGTAAATCTGATGTAGGTAATTATTCGGTAACAAATACCGAATCGGTTGAATTCGGTATTACCGAATCGGTATTTGCCATTGATTCCTATGGGCCTTGAAGCCCATAGGAATCAATGGCAAATACCGATTCGGTAATTACCGAATCGGTAAAAATACCGAATTGCCAAGGGGGACAGGGTGTCACTTTGACACCCTGTTGCACACCTGTTTCTGGCTTGTGTTCCATGTGACACACATACATGCCCTTAGGGCATGTATGTGTGTCACATGGTACAGGTGTACATGCACAGATGTGCATGTACACAGGAATTCCGTATTTACCATGCAATATTACATGGTAAATAACGAATTCTTAGGGGCCTGTGGCACTGTTTGTAGTGCCACCTACATATGGATTTACAGAATCGGTAAATTTACCGATTCTGTATTTTACAGAATCGGTAAATTTACCGAATCGGTAAATTTACTGATTCTGTCAAATAAAGGCCCCCTACAATTCAATACCCAAATACCGGTCGGTAACGGCCGAAATCGGCCGTTACCGACCGGTATTTGGTCTCCTACATCTGGCCCTAGATCTTGGTTCAGAAAGAGTGCTCTTTGTGATTTGGCGTGAATCTGTTCAGAAGTTTTTCAGCAATTAATATATCACACAGCAGAGGATCCATTGACCCAATCAGATCAGATTGGCTGCCACCATATTAACAAGGATATGGTGGAAACCATACTGAGTCCTAAAAAAAGGTTAAAAGAAGACATAGGAGGGCAGGGTAGGAATATCCTGATCCCCTAGACCTGGTGATTGGTCTCAGAGGGACTCCGTGTGGGGCCCAAAATGGTTTTTAATTGTGATATGAAATGGCAGAAAAGCTGCAAAGCAGAGGCAAAATGTAAAAATATTTTTTAAAGGTGGTGCATAAATTACAAGTGAAAGGTATAACTATCATTTTAGACTTTCTAATGTTTGTGTAGTTTCAGTTTGGCTTGTATAGAAAGAATACATAATGTTTTCCTAACCATAACTACAGTTTAAACCCTGTTTTTAATTTAATTTTAATTTTTGTTTTTAAATAAATATGTTTGAAATCGTAGAGTTCAATATCGTTGACTAGAGTGTTGCTAAGTAGAGTATCGTAGAGTAGGGTGGAGATTCTAATGGTGTTTCTAGTTCCCATCAGGCCGAATGGCGTACGTATCAGAAGGTTTGGATTGGACCCTACATGCGTACTGCAGAGTTTGTTAACTTTGATGGCAAATGAGTTTGGCCTTTGTTTAGCATGGATGTGGATAATGAGGGCTTGGTCTCCACTTTTGTGTTATTCACTGGGGCTTTTAATTCCCTCCTGTTGCACCTTGCTAGGACACGGTAGTCTGATAGATACAGCTGGATTAATTACATGTGCAATCAGGAATTAAAAAAGTTTAGGGCCACCCTCCACAGCATCCCAAGAGACTATTTTGTTATCACACCTCTAAGGAAGCGTTACAACAAGGCATTATGCTCTAGAAAAAAGGAGCTAAAGGAAAAGGCCTAGTCTTTTCTGGCAAAAAGGAAGCTGAGACTAATGACAAAATCTTGTATTGGAATACTGTGAAAGCCAAGTTTTTGGAAAGTGCTTCTATCCCCGAATTAATATCACACATTTCTTTACACGCTTGGGTAGACCACTTTGAAAGGATATTTGCTCCTCTGGGTAATAATGAGTCAAGGCTCACCCTCTTGGCTCCAGAGGAAACAGAAATGTGTCCCAACTTTGAGAGCTGCATGCCCCTGGACTTCCCCTTGGATGAGGTCATTGATGCTTTTATAGGTCTGGGTGATCTATGGGGCCCAATTTTGACTAGAGTCTTCGAACCAGTGGCAATGGGTTCAGTACTCTCTAAATAGGTTAAATCTATTATTGTCACCATTTTCAAGAAGAGTGATAGGTCTAACCTGAAGCGCTACTGCCTCATTACCCTCCTGGATTCATCTCAAAACTCCTGGGCAGGGTCAACTAAGCTTGCAAAGATTGGAGGATTTGGCTACCAATAATTAAATTCTGCTAGATGTCCGGTATGGATTTAGGAAGGAACTTGGGACAGGGGAGCAATGTGTAAATCTCAAACTCTTCTTTGGGGAAATATGCAAAGGTGAAGCCAGGATCCCTCTATTTTTGTTTCACTGATCTTAGCAGCACCTTTAATTTAGTGGACCATTCAAAGCTGTGGCAAACTTTGCTGTGGGGCTCCAAAACAATATTGTCTATCTCCTTTCTCGGTTGTATGAAAATCTTTCAGTCAGAGTACGATATGGTTCCTACTGGAGAACTTTCCCATTATTTCAGAATTAGGCAGGGCATGAGACAGGAGTATGTGTTGGACACACATTTATTTTCACTTTTTTATAAATGGTGTAGATGATACACTTCGGTCATTGGAGGCCTATGCACCAAGAATTAGTGGTTGCCCGGTCCACACACAACACCTATTGTCTAGGACGACTGTTGAACTGCAGGGATTAATGGATACCTTTCCAGCGTTATGGAATCCAAGAAACTACAAATCAACACATCTAAGACATTTATAATGTCTTGTGGGAAAACCCCACAGAAGGTTAGATCCTTTTTTTGGGAGGGTACATCTAGTGCAAAGGTTAATTGCTTTTGCTATCTGAACAGTCTCTTCTATAGTAATAACTCCTGACCCCAACAAATACAGAATGCTCTGCTGAAGTAGAATTGAGTGTGTGAGGGTGTGTTCAGGTTTTTAGTAAATGTGGTTGTCACCCTATTATAGATATGATCAGCATCTATTAAGCAAGAACATTAGCAGCCTCAATTCATGGTGGGGGTGCGTGGGGTCACATGCCTTGTAGCGCTTTACAGGCTGAGGAAAAGTCCTTTTCAAGGTTCCTCTTGTGTATTCCCCCTTCTTTTGTTGTTTAAATTGTTTTTATTAACCTTTTGTTTGTGTTACATTGTATCAAGAAATCATACAGTCAGACTAGCATTCATGACATCGGTGAAAAAGAAAGAAAATTGTTTGCCAGTGGCACGGTACACAATAACTGTTAGCAACAGGAAAGCAGAGATACAGGGTATAGTGGGTGCATCAAATCATGCAGCAATATCGAAAAAAGAACAGAGCAGTGCTGACGAGTCATGGCGCTAGGTAGCATGGGAATACTACAGGTACAGTATAGTTAAAACTCAACCGGGGACATAGGGCTCAACCAAATGAGGACAACTAAAGTAAATGAAGGTTAGGGGAGAGTCGCTCAAGACCTGCTGCCGCATCCAATGGAGCTGGGGGTAAAAAAAACACAGAGACTTTGTGACAGTGGGGCTCTGAGGCAGAGGAATTGAAGCAATGTGGGCGGTGACATTAGACCACATTCACACCATTGGGGGATAAATCCTGTGTGAGAACTCTTTGAGTGGCAGTCAGTTTCCACCCCCAAGAGTTTAGAGACCAATGCATCCCATTGAGGTGCCAGGGCAAACATTCGAATTCCCAGTAGGTCCACCCTGCGTAGCGCCGCACCGTCCGCCTTCGCCCAGTTAAGCAGGATCGGCGCCAAGAAAGCGGGTGAGGCAGCCGGGGAGATTTCCACTGCTTGGTGATCAAGCGCTAGGCTGTTATGAGACCGAGGTCTATAAATCGTGTGTCAGCTCTGTATTTCTTGTTCCTACTGAAGAGGTGCAGTAGATGGGCCTCCCAATTGTGGGGAAGGGTGCGTGAGGTGCAAGTTGTGAGGGTGGCCGTCACTGTGTTCCAATAGTCCGTTAGAACTGAACAACCCCAAAGCATATGAAGGATATCAGCTTCTAGGTGCCGGCAACGGGGGCAAGCTGCATCTATGAGGACGAAGTACCTGTTGGTTTAGGATGGGCTAAGGTAGGCCTGATGCAATATCATTTTTTTAATCTGTTTGAATCGCTGGTTGCGAGGGATGCGGGTCAGACTGCCTCGAGCTGCTAACCACTCCCGATCTATAAACGCCCTCCCCAGTATCCCTTCCCAAAGAAGTTGAAGCCGGGTGAAATCTATCTCCAGAGACTGTCAAAGTGAGGATGCAAACCAGTACGCGAGATGTCTCCCGTTCCCCATCACGTGAAGGTACTGCAAAGTGGGCTGTGTGGGAGGTTCCTGGGCGAGTATACACCAGGTGGACGCCAGTAAAGCTACGAGTGTTCTGTGCAATAAAAATTTCCCAGGGTGCAGGTTCTCGTCCGCCATAAGTTCCTGGAGTGCAATAAGGGTACCCTCCTGAAAAAAGTCCCCAACATCCTGTATCCCTTCCGAGGCCCATTGACGTAAATCGGTTGCCGTTGTCTAGGCATCCCTCCTTGGAGTTCCCAACAGTGGGATAGTGGACGCGTAGTGGATGGTGGTTCTAGTGAGGGAAAGACACCTCTGGAAGCATTTGTATGCTACAATAAAGAGAAGAATATCGGAAGGTCTAAGGTTGGAGCATGGGTGGAAAATTTGTAAGAGGGAATTCAGCAGCAGCGGAGGTCGCCGAGAGGCTGTATCTGATAAGTAACGGGAGGACATCCACCGGGCGATCCACTGCAGTTGGGAGGCCAGGTAGTAGTGCTTGAAGTTGGGTACTGCAAGGCCCCCCAGCTCAGTAGGCAGATAAAGGTTTCCCATGGACACTCTATGTCCTGATGTCCCTCATATGAAATCACACACCACCGTCTCCCACTGCCTGAAGAAGGGGGGAGAGATGATTAGGGGTAAAGTGGTAAAATAATAGGGAAGGCGAGGAAGAACCATCATTTTGACCAGGGCACGAATCTGCCAGAGTCTTTTAGAATCCCATCTGTGACCGAATCGCCGTGGCAGATCGAGTGACATTCCAGTAGAAGAGGTCAGTTTTGTTGTGATATATCCAGATACTCAGACCCCCAAATAGTGAAAAGGGTCGACACACCAGGCCACAGGCATTCCCCAAAGTGTGTAGCCCCGGTCAGGCGTATCTCCTAGGAACGGAGAAAGTAGGGATTTCGTCGGGTTAACTCGTAGCCCCTAGGCACGCACGAAATGACTAAGGGCTAGGTCGAGGGAGGGGGGAATGTCATGAAGGTCCCGAGCATATAGTAACAGATCATCCACGTAAAGCGAAATGGTATGTACACCATCACCCAGTTCAATGCCCATATTGAAATGCGCAGATGTCGGCCACGAGCAGCTCCACCGTCAATGCAAACAGAAGCGGGGACAACGGGCATCCCTGTAGAGATCTCCATCGCACCTGAATCGGATCCGAAATATAGGGGCCTGTCGAAACCCAAACCGACGGTTGATGATATAGTTGTTGCACCAAACCGAGGAAGGAGGGGCCAACCCCAAAGTGAGCCAGGACAGAAAAAAGGAAGTTCCAGGCCAGTGAATCCAAGGCCTTCTCAAGGTCCAATTTCATGCAACCAGAGCGTGGCAGGTGGATTGAGGCATATTCTGCCACCCAAAAGTAGCGGCTTAGATTCAGGGTCGTACTACGTTGCGGGACAAAGCCATTCTGGTCTGTGTGTACAAGATCAGGGACCAGGGGAGCCACCCGGTTGGCCACGACCTTATTCAGGATCTTATAATCCGAATTCAATATTGCGATTGGTCGATAGGAGCTGGGAGACGCGGGGTCCTTACCAGGCTTCAACAAAGACACCACATTAGTGGTACGCATGGTTGGGGGTAGAAAGAGCCCAGTTACCCAGCCAGGTTTTTAAAAGGTGAGCATTAGAGGAAGCCGTAGTACTAGTGAGAGGAGGGAAGGAACTGTCAAGGGAGACATCAAGCACTGCATTAAAGTCACCACCCAGGAGCCACGGGACAACACTCCACCGAAGCAGTATCTCTAAGAGCTCATTCAGAAAGGTACCCTGTGCTATATTGGGGGCGTATAAGGTACCCAGTAAAATTGGCTGGGCGTTCAGTCTGCCACTTATCAGGATGTAACACCCCATCGGGTCTGTCAGGAATTTCTTCTCCTCCCAAGGGACCCGCGCCTTAACCAATATCATCACCCCTCTAGCCATGGATGAGTAGCCAGTATTGTATACCTGGCCGTGCTATCGTTGACACAAGCGGTTGGCATTGACGGCTGTCAGGTACGTCTCTTGTAAGAGTGCAACACTCACCTTTTGATGCTGCAAATAGGCGTAAATAGTGTAACACTTAGAAGGCATTTGGATACCCCTAACATTCCAGGTTATGACGTTAAGATCTGTCATCGGGACAAGTGAGAGTAGTGGGTCCTGCCCCTATGCTATGGGGCCCTGTTTGCAGTGGACCCCCTCAGATGGGTAAAGACAGCAGGTCTGTAGGGGTGGCAACTCAAACAGGGGGAGGAAACTAATATGGTGGAGTTGTAGGAAACCAGGTAACAGGGAACGAGTGGAATCCCAATATGATGAACTTCCCAAACAATTCCACCAAAGCATGGCTACTAAACTAGTGTCGTTGTACAACTTTGGGGGGAAAAGAGACCAGTAAGAGGGAGTAGACAATGTAAAGTCTGTCCCCTTCAATTACCCCAAGAGAGAAGGAGAAAAAGGCATCACAAAAGTACTAAAAGGAAACTAAACATGTCCTGAAGCAGTGCGAAGGTCGGATATGAGTAAAAATTAAACATCAAATAATGCCATCTGCAGTTTGTGGGGTGACACCCCGGAGTGGGGCATAATCTGCATCTAAGGACCATTCCGGCGTGCATTCGGAGGCTCCTTACTTGGGTGGAGAGGCAGCAGAGTCAACCGGGGACGGAGATCTGGAGGGCTGGCGGGCTGCCATCGCTCGCAGGGTTCCTTGACGCTCCAATCTGATTTGGTCGGGACTGGGGATGGTCACTGTATGTCCCAAGTTCTTGGCTTTTCCCCCTCTGCGTCTACCAACGCGGGGTTGTTCACAAGGTCGGGACTCATCAGACGATTTGGGTGCTGTCACAAACCCCTGTTCCTCGAGCCAGTCCCACATCTCAGCGGGGGAGTTAAAGTACTTCGTAGAGCCATCTCTGATAAATTGGAGGTGGACCAGGAAGAGTAAGGAGGAGCGGTGGTCTAGATCACAGAGCTGTTTTTTTTACTGCAGTGAAGGTAGCTCACCTCCTTTGTACCTGAGCAGTATAATGAGGAAAGAGAGAGACAGTGACATTTTGTACCTTAGGGCCAGGGTGTTTGCCCAGCTCCCATAGAATAGCGTCTCTGAAGTTCATGACTCAAAATAGGAAGGGGCGAGGGCGCGCCGCAGGAGGGGGCCTGCGAGCAGGGATTTGGTGGGCTCACTCCACTACAAATTGTGGGGAGAGCGATACGGGGGGCATGAGCTCCTTCATCTAGGTTTCCAGATCCTGTCCCTCCGCCCCATCAGGGAGATTGATCACGTGTAATTATTTTGGCGTGAACGACCCTCCGCATCATCCATCTTCTCCTCCAGGGTGCAAACCTGATCTAGTAGATCTTGAAGTGCGGAGGAGCAATTCTGGGATCGGGTCAGAGATCTGCTAGTGCGCCCTTCGCATCACGAACTTGGTCGGAAAGTTTGTGTTGGACGGCCCAGAGGAGCGTGAAGTCTAAGGTGATATTGTCCATGCGGTCTTCCAAAGAGGTGCGGGTCAAGTCCAGGGTGCGGCCGATGCCTTCAACAGCCGCCAGCACAGAGTCTAGTTTGGTGGCAATATCAGGCGGATTCATCGCAGCCGCTGATTTCCGGCGATCGTGAGTAATGTCCCAACCTGACCCCTAAGAGGCACATTGCAAGGGGTGTTATTGCGCAGGCGGCCCATGAGATCTGCTGAGGGCTCCTCATAGGAAGCGAGGCCGGGAAGTCAAGCCTCCGTGGTCTCCCCAATGCAGAGGCCCCGTCTGTGACTAGGATCGGACTCTCCACAATGTGGCCACGCTCCAGCCAATGATGCGCCCCACAGTGCGGTCAGTGACCACAGAGTCCCTCCAGGTGACAAGACTCCCCCGCAGGGGCCACATGGGAAGCAACAGCCGGAGAGAGAGAAGAGAGCACCCCGTCTTCACAGGTTTGTGGTATAACAGCTCAGACTCAGATAAGATTATCAAGGGTCGTCAGCAGCAGTCTTGGCAGAGGAACTTCCAAGGCAGTTCTGTGGAGAGCATACATGTCTGCCGGGCAATGTCCCGGCCGATAGCCTGCAAAACATGGTAGGTGAGATGCCCTAGGCTCGGCCAAGCACCTGTAGTCCTCACCTACAACATGGGTCCCCCACTGGCACTACACCGCCGATCGCCACAGCGGTCACTCCGTCAGATGAGAGAGCAGGAGAATGTGAGGCTCTAATAGGGATAATGTGTGCTTGGCCCCACTGCCCCTCAGCACGCCGTCAGACATATGTCTCGGAGACAAGATGTGGCGTGGAACATTCCCATCCCCACTCTGGCTTTCCAGAACCAGGAAGAGGGCCACTGCGGACAGCGCAGCGGACGAACCACCTCTCAGCAGGGAGGAGTCCATGACTTCAGCGGGTCCTCAATGGCGGTGTGGAGAGAGCCGGTCCCTCCTGTGCCCCTGCAGCCACTACAGGCGAGGGGCCCTAGACCCGACTTACCCATGTGGCCATCCTTCTCAGGGCAGCCGCCGTGACCCTCCCAGGCACGTTATGAAGGGCCTGGGCCCAACCGACACCTTAGGCCCATGATAAGGAGGAGATGGTCCGGTTCCCCAGCCCACCCGGACTGCTAGGACACACAACCTATTCTGGTAGGGGCCCTAGGCCCGACCAACCCTCGTGGCTCCCCACCTTAGACAAGTCAATCCGGCCCCCTGGTCCGATGGGTTCATCCTCCCACACGCTGTGCTCATGTGGGGGCCCTAGGCCCGACCGACCCCTGTGGCCACCCACCGCAGGAGCGGGTATCATCGTAACTGTTCAGGAGCTTGCCCCCAGCAGTCACGTGGCCGCCACCACGCTGTAGCCAGGCGGGGTCCCTGGGTTCAATCGAACCCCATGGCCCCCAGCCCCAGGCAGATGCTGGAAATAAAGCTATAGGGTGTACCATGAGAGCAGAGCCCTCTCCAGGCAGTAACCAGGAGCAGTCACAGAGGAAGCCACCCAGCACCGCGCAGCAGACTCTCTCAGTCCGGCCATCGGGGGCCACCTGTAAGCCCTTCAGGAGATCTGCAAGTGGCGCCGCACTGGCCGCAGCTCCGCCGGTTCAGAGGGCAGCAGCGGGTGGCAGTCCCGAGAGGATCACTGTGACCGCCACAGCCTCAGCGCGGGGATATGGGCCGCAGGGGCGGCTCTAGGCTCATGGTGGCCCTGGGCAGGGAGCGTAGATAGGGGGCCCTGGAAGAGGGGGTCCGGGCGGGGTGGAGCCCCCCGGAGCTCAGATGGGGGGTCAGGGTGTTAGGAAGTAGAACAGAACTGGAGACCGCCAAATCCCTGTCAGGAGCCACCACGCAAATATGTATCCCTCCTCAGAGGATTATTATATTAAGGATATATATTGGCATGGAGGCCCCTGGGGTTTGGTGGCCCTGTGCAGGTGCACAGCTTGCACATGGATGTACGGCTTTACGACGCGTACTTTTACAACACGTGCCGTTACAACGTGGTTTTTTCAACGCAAGTCGTTACCACGACTTGCGTTGGAGGGGATGCGGACTTAGGAATTTTTTAATTTACTATTCCAACACCAGCCTACGTACAGTAGGGAAGGTGTTGGATAGTAAATTTAAAAATTCCTTGTCCTGCAGCGCCCTCCAGCGCAAGTCGTGGTAACGATTTGCGTTGAAAAGACCACGTTGTAACCGCACGGCGGTGTAACAGCCGCGTCGTAAAGGCTGTTCCCCCTTGCACATGCCTAAGGCCGCCCCTGTGGGCCGCCTCGTGGCCATCAACCACGCGGCCAGGACCGGGCTCGCACACCACCGTGGGCCGCACAATCTAGGGCCGCTGCAAATCGTCCTAAGGGTCCGCATGAGCCGCACGGGCATGGCAGATGGGCAGAGGCTTGGAGGGTGAGCGTCAAGGTAGGAAAAACCGTCTTCCAGCTAGCATGCCCAAGATAAGGAAGGGATTCAGCGTGGAGCGTTAGTGAGATGCGTCCGCCTTCTTCGGAGCCTGGCCATGCCCCTTGTGTATTCCCCCTTTAACATCATCTTTTATTATTCATAAGGAAGTGAGGTTGACTCACTTGGAAGACACGTTGCTACTTAAACCTTTTCTACAGTGGCATTAAATACAGGCCAACCCTGAGATAAAATTTAAAAGGCAATCATACAAGATTGTTTAATGTTAGATAATGGTTGTCTTTCATCAATGACACCCTTAAGTTGGTGTTTGGTTTTCTGGGATCCAAGAACAGTCTAGAATTCTTTATGTCCAGAATTCTGAGGTGAAGGCAGTTCTATCTGATGTATGGACTGAGAAAAGAGCCCTTGTGGGTGCTAGGAAACCTACGGTAGCTACATATAAGTGGTACACTTTGCCTGAGTGATTCCAAACGTATTTGTCCCAAGTGACAAATACACATCACCGTTTCGTTCTGACTAGATTGCGACTAGGCACTGGACATCACCTTGTCACTTTCCCCATTATGAATCAATGACATAGAGTGTCTGCTCCCTGTCGTTTGATGAAATCTTAAAACAGAGCACTCAGCACTTTCTGCATTATGGAATTGTATCTGGATTAGGGGAAACATTTTTATAAATCCATTTTTACTGCATACAATTCCAGGGATCACAATGTTGCGATGCGTTTTTTGTGCGCTATGGAGTCCCTTGCAGTACGTTTTAGTGTTGCCTCTTCTATCTGGCAAGCATTACGTGCTAGGAAAATCATTTTTGTAATTTTAGCATTTCTTTGTGTGTATGATACTGAGCTTTTTATATATATTTTAATGGTTTAATATTTTATTATTTCTTTTATGGCCTATGATGATAGTGCAGAAATAAAGATTTTGAATCGAATCAAGTTCAGAGGAATGCCGTACAATGTAGTGTCACAGAGGGGTTTGTCGTAGAGTGAAGTAGAGTGTCCTAGAGTGCAGTGGCATGTTGTGCAATACAGTGGTGTGGAGTGCAGTAGAGTGGAGAGGCCTAGTGTAGAGTTGAGTAAACTGTCATAAATTGTAGTGACATCTTGTGCTTTACAGTGGAGTGGTGTGTTGTAGAGTGTTGGAAAGTGTCATAGAGAGTGGAGTAGAGTGTTGTACATATGAGTGTAGAAGCATAGAGTGGAGTAAAGAGCTGTACAGTGTAGGGTAGGGGCATAGTGTGGAGTACAGTGTGGCATAGTGGCACAGAATAAAGTAGAGTCTTGTAAAGTGAAGTTGCATAGAGTGGAATAGAGTGTGGTAGAGTGGACTAGTGCAGAGTGGAGTGTCGTACAGTGGCATAGTATGGGGTAAATTGTCATGGCGTGAAGTAGATTGGAGTCTTGAGGAGTGGCATAGTGTAGAGTGGAGTAGCGTGTCGTAGAGTACAGTGACATGGAGTGGAGTAGAGTGTAATTGAGTGGCAGAAAGAGAAGTAATGTGTTGTAGAGTGGAGTAGAGTGTAATGTGGCAGAGTGGATTACTGTGTTGTACAGTGGACTGGTGTGGCATAGAGAAGAGTATGGTACAGCATGGTAGAGTCGACTGGCATAAACAGGCATAGAGTTGAGTGGCATAGAGTGGCATACAGTGGAGCGGCGTAGAGTTCAGTAGTGGAGTACAGTGGAGTAGAGTAGTGTATAGGGGGTGCAGCTCTATAGAGGGAGTTCCGTAGACTGTCGTAGAATGGAGTAGCATGTCATACACTGGGATAGAGTAAAGTAGATTTGTATTGACAGAAATACAGTGGAGTGCAATATGGTTGTGTATAGTGTTGTAGAGAGGAGGGGTGTAGGCTGTCATTGAGTGGAGTACAGTGCCTTTGAGCACAGTACAGTGAAGTTGCACGTTGTGGAGTTGGAAAAAGTGGAGTGGCGTATACTGGAATAGCATAGAGTGGAGTGGAGTATAGTTGAGTAGCACAGAGTGGAGTAGCATAAAGTGGAGTGGCATACAGCAGAATAGCTTACAGGGGAGTGGTGTAGAGTGGAGTGGTATAGAGTGGAGTTACGAACAGTTGAATAATGTAGAGTAGAGTGGTGTAGAGTGGAGTGAGGTATAGTATAGTGGTGTAGAGTGGAATATGACAGATCGCATACTCATAACCTATCTTTCGTCAGTTAATAATGATCTGTTGAGGCACCAACGAGGCAGTTGAGGCCTCTGATCCTTCAATGATAGCTCAACAACCAGGACTGGATGGTCCAAAAAGTGATTTTATAATATACCTGAATCGATTCTTCAATCTTCTCTACATATGGGAAATAAAAAAAAAAAATGAAGCAGAGTTGTACCATTTTGGGAAACACATATTTTCTCTCCCTTGGGTGTGCGAAACCCACTATGAATCCAATAAGGCAAAATCTCTGCAAAATCTAGTCAACCAATACAAGAACCACAGCTTATTTTGTTGCTTGTTGGTATGTGAGCCTTCTAGTTTAGTAACCTGGAAAATGTTGAACTCCCCCCTAATACAACAAGCCCCACTAGAAATTGCAGAAGATTGTGAATTTCACTAAACTTTTTAGGCCTAGGAGAAGTGACAAAAGAGGATGTGAGGGAGGATCTGACAAGGTCCAAGAATCCAGATTCGGAAGATGGCTGAAGAACTAGACCTAAGGCAGGTGTAGTGGAGAGCTTGTCTGAGTCAGTAGAGAGCTTCTCAGCTAGATCATTTGCTAGTCTGTCTCCCTCAAAACCCTTAATATCTGGAGATGAATCAGGTGTTGATGGACTATTGAGACTGGATTTGTTGGATCCTGCCTCCGAGACTGGCAGATACCCCGGGGCTGCGAGTTTGCTTCCCGCATCAGTTGCGTCATGTCACTCGCCTGGCATTCATCAGTTGAACTTTTAGGGTATCTGTGTTGAGATAGAAGTTGTGCGGATGTGGTGTTTAGTTCCTCTTAAGGCTTTACCTGTTGCACGAGCTTTAACAACATTCCTAGAAAGTCCCTTCATTGGTGCCAAGAATTTGGGTTGTGCTCTTCTCTAGCAGTACAGAGAGGAAAATTACAGGTGAAAATTACAGGTGGCTTCACACCCTCATACAAGTTGCTGGCCGATGTTTTGAGGGTGCTTATGAGGGTGGGTGGCTATAGAGGTTGAGCATAACTGTGACAGGATTGCGGAGTATACAGAGGTTTTCTGGGAGATCACAAGCTACATCCGCTGCTATGCAAACCACCTCTGCAACCAATCCTGGGTCTCCCCACAACTGTAGTGGCTTCTAATGAGACCAAACACATCACTCCTTGGCATCACATCACCTTGGTGTCCTGGTACCCTGGTGCCTTAATGCCTTGATGCCTGAAAAGCCTTGGATCCTTAAGCAACATGTAAGTCTAGACTACCACTCCCTTACTCTATTCTGCTCAATGCTACCACTGTGATTACTCTGCCAAAAGCTGCTAGCCGTAATATGCCTCCGCTCCATCTGTCGTACTCAAAAAAATGAGGTAGTCACACTTACTTCAGCTGCTGTATCACTTGCACAATATATGGGGCTGCTTGTGGGCACGACGTCCTGCACTTCACGAGCATATTACGCTCCCATGTAATGACACTCGGGGGATCAGGACCGGGTTAGGCACGCGCCAAAAAGCGGAGCGCATTCTCTTTCTGGCGGTGGCTGGGTGGAGGGGGCTTGATGTGAAAATCTAGGCAGCAAGGGCACCAGTCAGCACACATTTACATACTACAAGTATTCAGAGAAATACCTTCGACTCACCACCATTACAATGGAGTAAAATCCTGGGAGAACCAACGCAGCATCATCGAAGGCACGGCTGGTTTCATGGACGTGCCATCTTGCCCCCGATCACCCAAAAGCAGTCACTCAGCAATGGAGCATTACAGAAGCACTACATTGCTCCTCCAACAACATGGTTCAATTACGGCAGGAGTTACAGAAAAAAAGGTATGGATAGAAAAAGTTAAAATACACTGTAGCGCACCCTACTAGTGAATTATAGTGTAGTACAATGTATTTATTATTTTTTTATCTTTATATCTGAGGCCCTAACCCAGTACACCACCAAAGTGTACTTAAAACAACATGGGTGCCGTTAAAGTTTTTAAAGGCAGTCATTAGCCAATCACATAATGCCTTGCCATCGGCAAGTACCCCAGGCAGTATTTTCACAACTTTTTGCGAAACTATCCCAGCCACAGATATCACTTAAGTAAGATGCCTTGTAACTTTAAAAATACCCTTCTTACCTTTATTACTAAAAAGGAACATCTGCACACCATAATTTATAGTCCTGCCAAATTACATGAAAATACTACTGTCCAGGTTGATGCTACATTTAATACAAAAGTGCATGGCAAATGCATTGAGAGAAAAATGCATTTTGGGAAGCCTCTTTCTTTGCGCCTCCTTTGCCAAATCACCAGGAATCTTTGCATCATCTGGCAATGTAAAGAAAGCCATAGTTATGCAAAGTTTTGTGGAGATCATCAAACAGGTGCAAAGTTTTTACAGATAAAAAATGTAGGGAATTCCCATATCTGGGAATCCGGGAATCCTAACTATAACGATGGAGTGGCTACTGCCACTTTGTGATATTGATATGTATATATATATATATCCAATCCAAACAAGCTTTATTCAACATATTAGTCATAAAAGTGTCATACAAAACATTTCATAAAACACAGAATATATGTGATTTTAAAATCTAGTTCAAGAGCCTATTTGATCAGTACATAGTAAAATAGCTAATAACATTAAAACAGTTTAAAACCTTCTTTAAAAAGCACAACCTAATCTTAGATTCATTGTCAAAAAGTAAAAAAATCCATCAAATAGCTAAGATTACTCTCTCCCTCTCAAAGCAACTCATTATCTTTCTTTCCTTGTACATGTGCAAATGAGCATGGATGCTAGGGTGGCTCTAACCTCCCATAGCCATTTTATTCTGTGAAATTTATCAGCCTTTAGTATTTCTGTAAGGCCTGCAGCATACAATGCTAATCCCGGAGTACACCAGATTCTCCGCCAGTATAATAGGGGGCGTTATTTGGCTATATCCGCCAGCGATTTTCTTCCAAGATCGACGAGTAGGGGGCACCTTGAGGGTACTTTGTGGAAGAGTCGTAATGTTGCGTATGAACATATTTTCGGCTACAGTGAGCTTTGACAGGTTCTCTCAGCCCTAGAGCTCTGCCCCATACAAGGCTGAGCTAACCACCTTCATATTATATATCTGAAGTACTGGGCTCATAAGTGAGGTGTTATACTCAAGATGGAGCACCCCTGCTACTTGCTGATGCTTTAGGGTTGCCAAATCAATCTGATGGTTACATTTAAAATCATTCTGTATGTTAACCCCCAAGTAGGTAAAGGCTTTGACTTGATCTAAGTGCCGGATGTTCATTAGGATGCCACCTTTGAATGATCTGTGTGGGTTAAAAGCCATGCTTTTTGTTTTGGATACATTAACTTCCAAGCCCCTTGTACAACAAAACTCCTCAAGTATGATAAGGGCTCGTTGGAGCCCACTCAGGGTTTTTGAGATAATTAATGTATCATCTGCAAACATTAAAATAGGGGTTTTATCACCCGCTAGTGATGGGGCATCGGTTGCAATAGATTCCATGCTATTCACAATTCTGTTGATGAACAGGGAAAACAATGTAGGTGCCAAAACGCAGCCCTGTCTAACACCTCTCTCTACAGTGAAAGAACTAGTAACTTTCCCTTGCGAGCCTCAGAGGATTTTAGTGTAGTTATCCTCGTGAAGTCTCACAATAAGAGTTAGTAATTCCAGTGGCATCCCCATATTTTCCAGGACCGCCCAGAGTTTGGCATGGGGGACCAGATCAAAAGCTGACTTAAGGTCAGCAGCATACAGGCTTTCAATAAATCAGGTTAAGCCGAAACACCTGGTCGATGGTGCTGATATATGCCCGAAAGCCAGCCTGAAGAGGGGTAACATATCATTCTCATCTATCCAGTCTTGCAACTTGTTAAGAACAAGTCGTCCCATTACTTCTGTAAAGAATCTATTGAGCTAATAGGTCTGTAGTTACCTGGGAGTGATTTATCCCCCTTTTTATACACAGGGATAAGTTTGGCCGCCTTCCAGGATTTGGGCACAAGCGCACCAGTGGCAACCGCATTGGCCAGCAGGAGGATATATTGGCTCCATCTGGCGATATCATACAAAAATATGTCCGCCGGTATGCCATCTGGACATGAGGCTCTTCTCCCTGACACCGATCTAAGTGCTACTTCAACATCAGCTCTGCAAAAAGCTCTTCAATGGTAGAATAAGTAGCTCAGCTCCCCTTGATCTTGCTCTGCTACATTACAAGTGTATTGGGGTTTAAAATGTTTAACCCAATCTTCCTGGGTCAAATGATTTTGTGCCTGCTGCGGCTGGCAACCTCTGTTCCATTTTATGATGTTCCACAAGCGCTTAGTGTTACCCGTGGCACAAGCCTCCTTAAGGTCTTACCATCTCTCCTCGTCCCAATCTCTCTTTGCCTTTTTCTGAGAGCTCATATATGTTTGCCTAGCTGATCGGACAGCCGCAGGATCACCTACTCTTATCGCTTGTGCTAAGGATGCACGCACCATTCTACATGCCTTATTAAACCAACGACTAGCTTTCAAACTTTGATTACTTGGTGGCTTACCCTGTTTGATGAAATATGTGTGCAGGGCAGCAAAGAATTCCCCATGAGTGGAGATAGTGGCCTCAAAGACCTCAAATTTACCTGTGCAAGCCTCTAACTCGGCTATAGCATCATCAATATCCTTAATGATATTGGATATGAGTTTGGGCTTCTCTAATATCTTCACCCATTTTAGGCGTCTCATGCTGTTGGTAGGGACAACATCAAGGGCTAGCACTTCACCGCCTATCGGTGTTTGTGCCTTCTGTCGCGATAGCCTAAATGAGGCACACAATGGATTATGATCGTTCTCTAACCTGTCCCTCACTGTCATATTGTCCCAAAAATGCCATAGAAGTAGGCTAATTAGTAGAAAGTTAATCCAACTAGAACAAGATCCGTTATCAAATGTGTTTGCCCCACCTCTATCAGAAACTGATCTGCCATTTGCCGCCCTTAGACCTTTCTCCAAACAAATAGAATTCATGTGAATAGCCACATCAGTCCATTTTTTGAGGGTGCAAGTTCGAGCTTTCGTCTTCTGTGAGGTATTGCTCATCATCATTAGCTAGGGGCTCAAACGGCGAATTAAAATCGGCAGCTATTAGAACACCAGATTCCCCCGAATGAAGAACTAGAAGATCGTCAAGAGCCGCTAAAACTCCTGACTTCTTCCCTCTAGTTCTTCTAACAGATACATTATAAATGTATGTTCCCATGGGGACCCATGTTCAATCTTATGGCCAAGATATTGTTGCTTTGGGTCTCAAGTACCTGAATATCATAGCAAATTTCTGTCTGACCCAACTTGACAGTCCCCCTGACGGATGGCCCCTTGCACCTCTTATAGCCGGAACATAATATTTAAGTAACCTAAACAGTGGAGGGGAGCCACCAACCAGGTTTCTTTGAATTGGCAAATGTCGTAACCATCAATGAAATTGTGCCATTTGGGAGATACAAACTTTGAGTAAATTCCTTCAATGTTCCATGACAACATGGTTACCCTTTCAGATGAGTGCCCCGCTATTGATGACACATTCGATCTCTTGGTTGATGTACGTCTTGACTTCCTCAAGCCACCCTCGGAATGCAGGAATGTTACCACTTTTCTTATTGCTAGATCAGGGCCTATACTCAAACACTCAGGACTAGGGGAACCATCACTTGTAGCTGTACAACCATTATGGGGTTCTTGATGCATATGGGGGCACATACATGAGTCAATTTGTTGGTCTCCAGTGAAGAATATTCCATCTGTCTAGTGAAGATCTGTCTAGAATATTCCCTGCCCTGGATGTTTGGTGGTGATCGTCTAGACTACATAGAAGACAAATCTGGAGAACTAGTTCTAAACTCCAGAGCAATGAGATTTTCAGCAAGATATGCCCTTGCTAGTGCCAGTTCAATACAATCCAACTGATGAGTTGGAGAGGTAAGCCTACGAGCCTTGGTAATGTCTTCCCTAATCACTGAGCGGCATCTTCTAATATACCGAATCCAATGAATGGATTTGTTTGTTAGAGAATCTACAGTTTCCGAGCCTTTACTAAAGTTGTATTTTGGTAGGTTCACCATGTAAACCCTATGTGTGTGGGGCACTTTCAAGTCTACCAAGTCAGTTTGAGTACTGTTCTGAAGCTGTTTAATTTGGGAGGAGTAAGTGAGTCTGCCCTGTGGAATCTGATCCTTCATATTTGCTGGTCTACCATGCTCAGTGGGATTCCCTTCTCTTTGATGGGGTAAACTCCTAGCTGGGGTAGGTGCTCCCTTTGAATTTTGACTCAGGACTACGGTGGGCACAGTTAAATGACCAGGCAGAACGGTGCTTTAAGCACTGGGGACTATTTCATTCCTCCTGGCGATGGTTGGAGTGGAGGACTGGGCATGGGGTAACTATGATCTGTATAGGAGAAATCCCTTTGCAGTAAAATCGTAACTGTTTTGGATAGAACTTCGATCATTGTTTTCATAGTGACAATTTCAAGCCGAAGCAAATTAACCAGTTGGATCATGTCCTTGGCGTCGTTGTTCCAAGCAACGATCCCGGCATAGCTGGGTGATGGCGCTTGCGGTGGTTGGGTACTTGCTTCCTTATCGCCATCATGCACTGTCAGCAAGGGAGATAACCTATTTGTAGAATTAATAATTGGATCTAGTTTTGGCAGGTTGGTACAAGGTGAACTATTGGGGGGATGGTCTTCCATTGTTTTATCATGTTTCTTCTCGGAACTCGTGGCACTGGGTCCCTTTTTTCCTGTTTTAAGAAACATTGCTGGGATGGCAGGATTGTGGTTCGGGCTTCGATTAGTGGTTTGGGTATTTCTCTGGGGGGATTAGACACTACCATCTTGTGTATTAGGTTCTGACTCTAATATGTCCTCGCACTCGCTAATAAGAGTGTCAATGCAATCAAGCACACAATTACTACCTGCATGTTTAGGCACTTACCTGGCTTTTTCCCCTTGTTGCCCTTGCTAGTGCCACTGCCCCCTCCCCCACATCCTTCCAAATATTTTCTTTTACTCATGATCCTATAGTAAACAATACCCCAGCCCACACAAGTTCCTGTTGATGGTATTGGTCAGTCTAAGGTTGATTTAAGAGTACTTTCCATCATGCGAAGACCTCTACCAGTATAGCCACCTCAGAGAACTGCAAGTTTTAGCACAGGGCTTCTCTTTAGTTATATCAAACCTCAGGTTAGAAACACAGAAATAATCAGTATCTTGTTTCGGGTTCGTATGACAATCCAAAGTCCGGGCCCCAAGTGAAAGAGGGGTGGCCCAGCCCGGCCTCTTTCTGACTTTGACGGGCTTCGCCCGCAAGCGTCCCACACCGCGGGAGCCCCTGGATACTTTTAATGGTGCCTCCTGGCGCTCTGGTGATGCTGGCGGCTCCGCGGCGGCGTGGGGCACCGCAAAGGACCCTGGGGAGTGTAGTTCTTACTCCAGCTGCACTCCTGGTCCACTCCTCCATCCACCCAGCTCTGGCCCACAGCGGTAGGTGAAGATGGCTACAATTGGGCGTCCCATGCCGCGGGAGCCCCTGGATAATTTTAACTGGCGCTCTGGTGATGCTGGCAGCTGCACGACTGTGCGGAGCACTGCAAAGGACCCTGGGGAGTGTAGTTCTTACTCCCGCTGCACTCCCGGTCCGCTCCTCCGTCTCCCGAGCTCTGGCCCACAGCGGTAGGTGAAGCTGGCTACAAGCGGGCGTCCCGCGCTGCGGGAGCCCCTGGATACTTTTAACGGCGCCTCCTGTCGCTCTGGTGATGCTGGTGGTTGCGCAACGGCGTGGGGCACCTCAAAGGACCCTGGGGAGTGTAGTTCCTACTCCCGCTGCACTCCCAGTCCGGTCCTCCGTCTCCCGAGCTCTGGTCCACAGCGGTAGTTGAAGCTGGCTACAAGTGGGCGTCCCACGCTGCGGGAGCCCCTGGATACTTTTAACCACACCTCCTTGTGCTCTGGTGATGCTGGTGACTGCACGATGGCACGGGGCACCGCGAAGGACCCTGGGTAGTGTAGTTCTTACTCCTGCTACACTCCCGGTCTGCTCCTCTGTCTCCTGAGCTCTGACCCACATAGGTAGGTGAAGCTGGCTACAATTGGGCATATATATATATATATATATATATATGTATATTCCAACAGAGAAGATAACACACTCTCCACAGCACACTCCACAGCGTGAAAGAGCAAACCCTCAGCTTGAGAACAGGTAAAGCAGGATTTTAATAGTGGCAGACATACGCAGGGAATGAAGGTCTTCTGCTCTTTAGATTTAAATACACAGCAAAGTTTAACATTGAGGAAGGACTCAGATCGTAGGCAAAATGTCAATCACTTTTCAACTTTACTTCAATGTGCCTAAACATCGGAGGGGATCCAAGCCCCCCTCCCTATGGCCAATTTTGTCCCCAGGGACCCCATCCCCTGGGGCCTGCCCTTTATCTATTTATTTAAAAACATGGGAGAGGGGCCTTCTGGCCCCCCTCCCATGCCTAGTTTAGCCCCAGGGACCCCATTACCCGGGGCCTGACCACAATACTGGGCTTCCTGGTCCCACTTACGTTGGTGACTGCAGGAAGGGCACGGATGCTCCCGCGGTTCGTGCCGGCTCTCTGCGTCCTGCGGGAGCCAGCATTGCTTTTAGACAGTGCATTTTACATGCTCTTGCTCACTTGAAGCAGAGCAGCATTTGCCATAAAGCTAGCCAAGCCCATACTGTGCAGGACCTTCAGTCCGGCATGGTGCGGGATTAGCCGCAGTGCCTTGTCTGCAGTCAGGCCCTATGGCCAACCCTACACATTTAACCAACCCCACAATGTTTGCTCGTGGGGCTTGTACTGTGTTCACAAGGCTGCCCTTCATGAATTTATTATGGCCTTGGGAGCCCACCCTCCAGGGCCATGTATGCTTTAAAGGGGAGGGGGCTTTGTGGTCAACCCCACAATGTTTGCTAGTGGGGCTTGCCCTGTGGCCACTTGGCTGCCCTCCGTGAACTTATTATGGCCTTGGGAGCCCATTCCCAGTGCCATATATGCATGAAAGGGGAGAGGGTTTTGTGGCCCCCTCCCCTAGCCTTGTTCATCCCTGGGGGCCCAACCCCTGGCCATTTATTTTAATTAAAAGGGATGGGCTGTGTGGCCCCTCTCCCCAAGCCTGGCTACGCCCTGAGGACCCCCTCCTCCAGGTCATTACTAAAAATAAAGGGGAGGGTACCATGTGACTCCCCTCCCTGAGACATTACCAACACTGGGGAACCCATATTCCAAGGGCCCTCAATACGTAAAGGTAGGTGCCCTAGTTCCCACCCAGGGTGCCCACCATGTATTTGTTGGGGGCCACGGGGGAAGCCACAGGGCCCAGACAGCCCCAGCTGGCTCCCCGCATGCAATGGGACTGCTCCTGGAAGGAAGCAGCTACTAATGCTGATCCCTCCAGGCAGGAACTATATTTTGATCTGTTTCCCTACCCTCAACAGTGCTGGCAGGAATAAGATCAAAGGTCTACTCCCAGCTGGCAGGAGCATTTTCAGAGCTCTTGTCGGCTGGGACCTTTTTTGAAGCTCCCCACGGCTGGGAGCAGATCATGTGTTTGCTCCTGTGTGGCGGGAGTTTTGAAAATGCCCCTACTAAAAAGGAGGAAACACATGTTTCCCTGACCATAGCAGTGCAGTCAGAGAAACTGCTATGTACCAGGGGAGGCCTCCTCAGCACATAACTAGGGAGCCGACCACGGGAGATGGGGTCCCCAGGACCATTATTGGCTCGGAGAGGGGAAGGGCATGTGGCCCCCCCTTCCTTTTCAAACATTTAGGGTCCCCAGAGGATGGGGTCCTCAGGGCCTTTAGAGGCTCAGGGAAGGGGGCCTTGTATCCCTGTCCCCCTCAAAATGATGTCCCCCAAAATTGGCCCAGGAATAGGGGTCATGTGTACCACAACCCTTAAAATATAAACCTCTCATCGCCCGAAGCCCTGGCCAACCCTGTTTTTTTAAACATTTTGACATGGACCCTCAACAAATTTGCTGCAACATTTTTTTTTTAAAAAAGGCTTTGGCCCTAGGCTGGGTTCCTCTGGGACCCCGCCACCAGCCCTAGGGGGTCAAAGTATTCCTATCCTGCCCCCTTGTTACATTTCAAAAAAACTTTTTTTAGGACTTAAGACTGAGTCTCGAGTCCTAGTATGGCTGCCACCACTTCCTGGATGAGGTGATGCCAGCCAATTAGATTTCAGCTTGATATCTGTCAGGGTCCTCAGAGCCTCCACGTCCCCAGATATACAACGTTTATGAGCATTACTTATTCAAAAACTACTGAATGTATTTACACCAAAAAGCAAAAAGAACTCTTTCTTGACCAAGATCCAGCTTTCTGTTCCCTGGCAGTGGCTCAAGACAGAGGTATACAATACGCAAGGCGGGACCACCATGGTCCCTTTGAGCATATTACAAGATTTCCCACCTCCGGAAAAGGTTGGCTGTGGTGAAATCCCCCTGCCCCCACTGACATGGGGATGCATTCAGGGGGCAAAACATGTGCCCCCCTGTTTGCATGCACCCCGAGTTCCAAGACGACATGGACTTCACACTGTGGAGAAGCGTGGCTCAATGGTTAGAGCAGCAGACCCTGATGCAGAGGTCTGGCCCGGGACCAGGGTTCAATTCCTGCCTCGGCAGCTCTTGGACTCAATCTCCCCAGACCTGATAATTCTCGCCGCGGTGCCTAGTCTAATCATGGGTCCCACTCTGTGACTCTGGGCAATAGCTTGCTTAATCTCCACAACGGCCCCAGCAGCGCTTGGATGCCAGCCTCACCTCGGGGGTGCCCAGGAGTGGACATCTCACAGGAAAGCCTGGAAGGATTCCACAGCGGTATGAATACAGCGCTACGAGACCTCTGGGTAGAAGGAGCTATATAAATACAAACACATTTACATTTACTCCATGCCTTGCTGAAACTGCTTTTGTGTTTCCGTTGTGATGCCCGAACTGACGGGCAGATCATGCACAGCTTTGGCAGTGTTGAGCCGGCACAAAGCCGGCAAAGCACCGGCAAAGTCATAATCAAGCCTTATGAATGTAGTATCATTTATTTATTTTATTTATTGTTCTTGGCATAACTCACTCTCGGAGGAGTATTTTGGCACTTGTGTTACAGGCAAGAGCAAGTGCATTGATTATGTGCTGTTGTTTAATATGGTTGTAATTTTGGGAGTTGGTACGTTCCTTTATGCTGACATTGAGATCTTAAAAAAAAACCCTGCATTTATCCTCATAGTCGATCCAAACATGTACCACAGCGGCACTCAAAGGATAAGAAAAATCATTGGTACTTTATTAATTATTTTGTGTAGGATAAAACCAAGCACACTGACACGGCCGACGTGTTTTTGATGATGCTTTCAACTGGACCAAATATACATAAGCTAGTTATGAAACTGAGTTAAAAACCGGAAATAGAAGAATTCATCACCTATTCTGTGCAACTTAATCGATATTATGATAATGACTATCAATATTTTATTGCAATGCAGGCTTAAGAACAAGTTCTATCATGCACATGTTCCTTGAGTTCTGCCAACTGCATTTATGGTCAATAAACCGGGCATTCAAGCTCAGATTCTCAGGATGTGAACATGTCTCTAGGAAACACTGTGCAGAGCTGGCTAAAAAAGAACAGCCAAGCCATCACTGCGAGCAGGCTAGTAATTAGACCCATCAATTTCAAAAGTTTACTATTGAACTGAGTATGCTGGCCTTTCAGGTTCTAAATTAGAGCTTGTCTGCAACTTATTGTTTTTAGTAAATGTAGGTTTGGCTGTAATAACTTTTTGCAGATTAATCTAGCTATAGAGAAGAACACAGAGGGGCATATTTACGAGGGCATTGCGCCACAGAACGCCACTTTGTTTGACGTTCCGGTGGCACAATGCCATGCTCTATATTTACAAAGCGACGTTAAGTCACTTTCCGTGGCTTAAAGCTGCTTTGTAAAGATCGTCTCCTTTCACAGTTATTTGCCTGAAATGGGTGTGCAGTGGGTGTTGCTGTGGGCGTTCCACCACAACCCCTGTTGCTTTTTTCACACTGCCCCTGATTTACAAGGATGTGTAAATCTGAGGCAACACCAATAACTAAGGCCATTGAAAAGGTGTTAGAGTGGGGCAACTAAGAAAAATAATTGTATTTCTCCTCGTTTTTGCTCTTTGTATGTTTGCTGAATGCAGCACATATACAAAGAGCAAATCACATTTAAAGATTAAGTATTTGCAGGAAGATGTCCCTTCTGCACATGAACAATCATACATGCAATACAGACACCCTTGCACAATGGTGGAAGGATGCCTCTGTTGCAGGGAATCCGCAAGGGTGTCTGTGTTGGTGTTAGGCAGCTTTTTTTAGTGCCAGTGCAAGGGAAAACACAGGAGTGTGCAGTATTCTTGTAAATACAGTGCATCCCTGCATTTTTTTAATTACGCAGCGCTGCTAAATGGCATGCAGCGGTGCACCTTTTACTTGTAAATATCCCCCAGAGTAAAATTGTTTTTTTGCCTCCATAAGTCTACAAATTTGAGTTTTGAGTTGATCCAGCCTATTCCCATTTAGGAATTAAATCTTTGTTCGCTGAACCACCCATTTAGTGGGATTAGAACCTCTGTTTAAGAAATGCAGATAAACCTGTACACAATTAACCTTTTTATTTGTTCAGTTTGTAAGTGTTTATCACAATCCAGGTGGTTTTGTTTGCAAATTCGTTCTTGTCTTACAAGTGTGACTGGCTTGTTTTTTTTTGTGCTTTGTTTACTAGTCTTAAAATCCGCAGAAAGGACTCACCCACAGATTCTTCAGTTGAAGTGTGTTCAGTGCGATCATTAAATGCACACACCATGTGTTATTTGACTTGTGTCTAGTTCTTTCATGCCAAAATATATTGCTTAGTGTGTCTTTTGAAATGTCTCTCAGTTTGATAAATGCCCCTTGCTAGGCCGAAAGTGTGTCGTCAAGCCGAATTTCGAGGCACATCTTTGCCTGTATTATTTTTTTCGAAGCCTAAATATGCTTCTATATATATTAGCCGGGGGTGGCTGGTGTTAATGGACAAAATGGGCGTCGCCCTGCCCCTACCACTCTGAGAGGAGAGGCAAAAAGAGAATTGAGAAAATCGTCATCACGCAGCTGATAAGAAACTACTACTTGCAGTTGTTGCTTTCTTAGTTTTTTATGGGCAGCTGTGATGAATTTTGCAGATGTCCTGCTCCTGCTGTGCATGTGTCTGCTGGGCAAGGTATTCTTCGACCTGCAGGCGCAAGCTACAGCTGTGACATCAGGGCAGAGGGCTTGCCGAGTTTTAATGCCCTGAATAAGGTTGGATTTCGGGCGCTTTTACACTGGCCCCTGGGAGGAGTTCGCAGAACTCCATGCATTTCAGGGGCAGGGGGCGGGGCAGGCTGAGAAGGAGAGCGAGGTAATGGGTGATAAGCTTAAACACATCACGAGAGGGGGCGGGCTGTAGGAGGGGAGCAGCCGGATGCTGTCCCCATTCCCTGTGTGCTGCTTTCACTTTTGGAAACGTAACCGTTACTTATGAAGCTGAAGCTGAGCCCGAGCCCTTTCTCTGTGGACACACCTCTCTCATCTTGTTCAACGCAACACAGGCCCAAAAGATTACAGGTTGGCACCTGTGTTCCCTTTAAGCTGCAATAACATGAGCCGTGCCCTGGCTACATTAGAGAGTCCATCACGTCTTAGACCCACTCGGACTCTCAGAGGCTGTGCAGCTAAACCTGCTGCACTTTTGACACCGTCACCAGTTCTTGCCAATCGATATCTATCCAGACCAGCGGCATTTAATCAGGTATGTACTGAAAAATATACGTAAAATGCTTATCTTTTAACACATGCGATTTACGAGCTGAAGTTTCAAGGACATTCGATTTTGAGAAAGGTAGAGATCGTCAGGTTACTTGTGCATTTGTATATATTTATTCAAAACCTGAAGCGTTTTGAATCCCAGGTCGGTACGAACTGAGAGGCTGGGCACCTCTTGGTAAGCTGCACAAGCCCTATTCTGTAAAGCTGGTATATGAGATAAAGCCCATGGAGGGTACTGTGTCGTTTTTTTTTTAATATAGGTGGCGTAAAAGCTAATGAGGATAAGAAAAAAAAAATCTGAAGCGTTTCAGGATTTGACTCTTCATTTTTAAAATGTATGATTTCACCGTTATTAAGAAGCTCCAAGCACCAAAAAGCATCTCTCGTTTAAGTAGTTGGCACAAAATAATAAAAACATAAATACATTGAAAAAAATGTAGTGTCTTGCGTTCAAAGCTACTTGATCGGTGATGTCCTCTACTGTGGATTTTCACAGTGATAATACTGGGCCTGTGCAGAGAGATTTATCTGAACCCATACTCTTGTTTTCAGCGTGTGAACAAATCACAGATCTGATGCATGTCAAGTAATAAACTGTGATTCAGAAATTATACAGAATACAGTGCCCAATCGATATGGTAAAAAAGGTTTTAATTGTAGAGACTAGATTAATAACTTAAGAGTGGGGTCAAGCAAGGCCTCTAAGCTGAGGATGGGCTCATTAAGTGTAAGAAGTCTGTGTCAAGTTTCCCTAAGTTCTCCTTATTCATTCCTAGCATTAAATATTCTGCAGCTCGACTTTGCGGTTTTGTCTGGAAACATTAGCAGTCTGGTAAAGTGTGTCCGGAGAGGGCCTGTGTTTGGCAAGGAGTATATACGTGTGTGTTTTATGTACATGAGGGTGCATGTGTCTCTTCCTATCTTTGAAAAGACCCAGCTAATGGTTGGTGGTAATCGCACTCACTTTTGTGATTCTGATTTCTCTGTGGTACCAAGGTTTATGTATTGTGTTTGGTGCTGCCGAAGTAAACTCTCTGGGCCCAAGGTACGTGTAAATTCAAGCTGTTACGATGCTATTGGAGGAGCGTAGGGTGTGAGTAATCAAAGACGGCGTGGGTAACCATCGTAACACACAGTAATGATGTATGCACTTACACTAACTTTATAAATTGTATAATGATGACTTACTCATGCTTGTATAATTCTGGATTAATTCGTAGGATTAAGTCCCCTGACGAAGGGCTTCAGCCCGAAATGCATTGGGCAAAAAAAGTCGATATATTATGAAAAGCAAATAATGTATTGAAGAAAAACAAATAAAGAGAAATTTATGAAAATAAACACCAATTCTTGACGAAAAAAGAGCAATAATAATTTTTTACGAGTGCGCCAAAGGGACGTTACACGGGACTCGTGTAACGCACATCTTGAATCTTCCTATCTTTGCACACCGGAAAGTATGCATGCATGTTTGTGGTTGTGTGTACACACCTATGTGCTTGCCCTGGTTCCTATGTACATGCGACGTTGAATGGCTGTGGGTACCTGTATGTATGCTGGTGATTCTGCACCCCTTGTGTATGTCCTTGTATTTCTGTGTGCATGTTGTGTTTCTGTACGCAGTCACGTGTGTTCGTATCAGTAAGATGGATACTGTATGTTCAACCCATAACCTGTCCAATGGATCTGTTTTCATTTCTTTTTGAAGTGATGGTGGTGGGTGCAGAGGGTACAATTTTATTGGGTAGGTTGAATTCCTGTGGCTGTCTGTTCCTTGTCAAGGTGTTGCAAATTCCAAAGGGCTTAGTGCACACCTTGAAGTGCTCAGTGCACGCCTTGACTGTGCCAGTCAGTGATAGAATAAAGCCTAGAAAAAGCAGATCTCAGACAGAGTCGAAGGGCCAGCAGGGGCAGTTTCTCCTCTAGATGTGCATTACTGGAAAAGAAACTGAATCTGAGTATTGAGATTTTGCTATTCAGATGCAACAAGCAGATATTTGGGCGGTTGTGTTTTTTGGTGAGAGAGAAGGTCCTAAGTGGTTGCAGGTGTAGCAGGGCTGGAGTGCAGAGTGCAGAAGCATCCAAGAGCGCAGGAGAGATGAGGAGCGTAACACAAAGTTTGAGCTGGCGAGCTGCTGTGGAGGGTTGGAAGAGGGAGTGAAGGACTGAGGATGAAATAGGGTTGAAGCAGGGCTTTAAGTAAGATGCAAGAAGTGGAGATCTCTAAAAGGGGCATGGCCTGTGTAATTAAGGGCATGGCTTAAACAGATAAATTACATTTCTCTGATTCCCATAGTTTGTCACCCAACATGTATTTTGGTCCCTGTGTGAGCTTTCTGCTGTATCCAGAAATTTAACGCAGCAACTAACATACACCTAAATCCAACCAGGACTAGTAGCTTTGCGAACGTTTTATAGGTGTTTAAGATAAGGGAGTTACAACATTGATTTTCCTGTAAATAATTAATATTGAAGGTGTTGAATTGTGAGGCTGTGAATTAAATTTTAAAGAGGCATGTGGAACGGGTTGAGGTTTTTATAGTGTCCCAATAATTCCCATTTAGTTCTCTTTTTTCATGTGTTTAAATATTGCTTCATAAACCTTCTAGCTTTTTAATGAAAATTTTGATTAAAATTTGCTTCAAAATGCAACATTTTCACCACTTTTTTTCAAAATGTCCCCAGGGTGAGAAAACCCTTAAACCCTCCTTATGTAAGTTTAGATTACTCATTTCGTTTTCTCACCACATAAATCTCAACTTTTACGCCACACCACTTTGAAATGTCACCAGCTACCATTGATATTAGCTTGTATATCATATAATGTCCTGCCTTGTTTCCTACAGATGTTTGTGCTCCATATATTAACGTGGGTAATAGTTTTGAATTTACACATTTAAAAGGGGGTTCAAATGGTGCACAGTGAAGTTTATTAGTTATGGTTTTAAAAGCGAATTGCAATGCTTGTGGCTTACTCCTGGGACTTGATTTTAGAGGTTCGAGTGATATCTTTTAAAAAACAGTGTATATATTTTAAACTGCCCTATTTTACCTTATTTCCTTGTGTGTTCTCTTCCGGTGTTGCCCCGGTCCACCACGGCTTGTGCCGCTTGTGTGGAGGGCGTTCACAGACCTGACCCGGCCCCTCGTGGGTGACGTACTACCGCCAGAGGCGGGGCCGGCGCCCTCTTAACTGACATGCCAGCACTCCAGCGCAGCGGACGTGCCGAAGGCGCGCCCAAGGCAAGCCCGTCTGTGCCCGTCCGCGCCAGTACAACGCCAGATGCCGGACCCCCTGGTTGTGGGATGCCACACAAGCTCCAATATTCTCTGGATGACATGGTTACCCTTCGTGTTCAGGCCCCCTGCGCCCCTCATTGTTGGCGCCCAGACATCACAGCTATAAGATGCAACAAATGTGGTTTTAGAACCTAGAGGACTTATCAACTACTCTAGAGCCTTCTAAACCCACAAGCTTAAATGTCTATAGCCTGAACTGCAGGTCTCTCGTGAGACACCACAAGGATGTATTTCAGTTACTTCTAGACAGGTCCCCTGACATACTTTTTCTTATGGAGACATGGCTTACCAATGATGCGACCACCTTCCCCGCCCTGGCCCTTCTGCCAGGCTACTCTATGTATACTCAGAATAGGTCTAAAGGTAGGGGTGGCGGGCTAGCTGTGATAGCTAAATCTATCTTTGCCTGTGTCCTGTCTCCTGTGTCAGTACCAGACTGCGAATGTGCGCAATTTAAGATTAGGATCTCAGACAATTTTACTCTCACAGGACTCCTCATTTACCGCCCTCCGGGATCCGCAAGGGTCTTCCAGGAAGCCCTACCTCAGATCACCTCCTCCCTGGCTATACAGACGCCCAACTTCAGTATACTAGGGGATCTTAATTTACACCTAGAGCGACTTGACTCCCAGGACATCTCTAATTTCCTCGGAGATCTAGAAGCCTGCCAGCTATCCCAGCTGGTTAAAGGTCCCTCCCACTTAGCGGGCCACCTGCTCGACCCGGTATTATCGAACATTGAGGGAATCAAAGCATATGCTCCCCTCCCCCTTGCCGGGACGGATCATTCTCTTATTCACATATGTATCAATGTCCCGAATATTGCCCATCAGAATCCCTCCCCTCCCCTCTGGAGACTCCCATGGCATAAACTGGATGCCCCCAACCTTGAGTCCAACCTTCTATCCCCCCGTCCGGTATGGTCTAACAACCTGGAGGAAGCTGACAAAGACTTTAGGGGATGGATTAATAGCTCCCTGGACCTCCAGATCCCCAATAAAGCGGTGTAGTCTCACCCCTGGTACACTGAGATGCTAGCCCTAGAAAGAAAACACTGTAAGATTCTCGAACGCGCTTGGAGGCGCTCCTATGACATCTCAGCAAAGAATAGTTATGGGTCTGCCACCAAAGCTTACCACAAATATATTCGAGAAACTAAGGCAGCATTCTACTCAGATATGATCAATTCCAGTCATAACCACTCCAAAATCATTTTTTCTTTAATAAAAGATTTGACTAAAACCCCTGAGGGAACCAGTAACTTAATTACCTCTAATTTACAGTGTGAAGACTTGGCTACTTTCTTCACTAATAAAATTCAGGAGATTTATATCTCGCTGGAAACTAGAAAGCCCCTCCTCACCCCCAACTCAGCGACCCTCCCCACAGTTTCCCTTGTTCCTTTACATACTCTCCCTCCTATCTCTCACAAAAATTTTGATTCCCTTGCCACTAAGGTTAAATCCGGATCTCCCGATGATCCTGTTAAACCTAACATCTTCCGGCTCCTCCAGGACTCCATTCTGAAAGAAGGACAGGTTCTGATTAATCGATCTCTTCAGTCCTCCACTATTCCTAGGTCTTGGAAGCATGCTAAAGTTGTTCCCTTGCTGAAGAAGCCTTCCCTTGACCCCTCGCGCCCTGAAAACTTCAGACCTATTTCCCTCTTACCCTATTTGGCCAAGATCATGGAAGCTCATGTGAATGCCATCCTGACTGACCACCTGGTATCCAATAGTATCCTGAACGATTCCCAAAATGGGTTTCGGGCTAATCACAGCACGGAGTCAGCTCTTATGGCTGTCTCTGAACATCGATGGGCCGCAAAAGATCTAGGAAACACCTCTGCTCTGGTCCTGCTGGATTTTAGTGCGGCGGTTGACACGGTCTCTCACGAGATGCTGCTTAAGCGTCTCGGGTAGATCGGGGTCAAAGACAGGGCCCTGGCATGGTTTGCCTCTTTTCTATTGGACCGTTCCTTCCAGATCCACGCCCCACCATACTCATCCAGCAGGTTCCCCTTGGATTGCGGCGTCCCTCAGGGATCTGCCCTTAGCCCCACATTGTTCAACGTGTACGTCCGCCCACTGGCCCTTTTGGCCAGGGAACGAAAGATCAAAATGATATCTTATGCGGACGACACGCAACTTATTTTTACTATTCCCAAGGACACCATGCCTCACCAGGCTAAATTTCAGGAAGACATCTTAGCCATCTCTAACTGGATGGCGGAGAATTATCTCCAGCTCAACTCCTCTAAAACGGAGCTACTTTGGCTGGGAGGTGACTCTCAGAAGTGGGACCATCAGTGGTGGCCCCTTCGATGGGTCCTCCCCCCACTCCCAAAGAGGTTGTTAAGAACTTGGGCATTCTAATGGATAAGTCTTTGTCCTTCGAGCTCCATGCTAAAAAGGTTGCAGGTACATGCTTTGGGCGCCTACGGTGTATTAAACCTATTCTGGGATTCTTTGAGCCACCCACCCGCCAAGTTATAGTCCAGTCCCTGGTTCTCTCCCACCTTGACTACTGCAATGGTCTCCTGTTGGGGGCCAACAAGTCAGTGGTCAAGAGACTCCAGAGAGCCCAGAACACTGCGGCTCGTACCCTTTTTGCCCTCCCCAAACACTGCCACGTTTCTCACCTCCTTTGCCGGCTTCATTGGCTACCGGTGAAACGGAGAATTGAATTCAAGACCCTCTGCCTCATCCACAAAATTCTACACGGCCAGGGCCCTCACATACTAAAGGACCTCTGCACACCCTATGTTCCCACCCGAACCCTACGTTCTGCTGATCTTCATCTTGCCCGGACCATCAGAGTGCGCAAGAGCAGAGCGGGTGGCCGCTCCTTTAGGTCCCTTGCCCCGGCCCTCTGGAATTTTATCGCCATTGAGGCACGCGCCATTCAAAATCACTGGCACTTCCGGAAATGTATTAAAACCTGGCTGTTTGCCTCCATTCAGGGGATCAATTCTTAGGCCGCTTTCTGTGCCCTATCCCTCTGCTACGTCCTTCTGCCTGGTTGTCCGCAAGCGCTGGGACGCCCCGTTGCTGGGGCAGCCATGCGCTATACAAGGCCAATTAACATAACATAACATAACAGCTTGTAGAGATGATTGGTGATCTTTAGAGTTAGCTTTTTTATCAAAAATTTCCCCAAGATAAGTGTACATCTGTACTGAGGCAAATTTTTCTTTAAGCAACCAACTCTCTTATTTCTTTGAGTGTGGTATGAATGCTATCTCTCTTGTTTTCTTTATGTTGATCTCCATTCTATATTTTATGATCTAAACTTCGAAAGCTGTAATTAGCCTGTGCATCCCTATCGGAGTTTTCCTCAATAAGATGATTGCATCTGCCTAGTATAAACCTCCTAAAGGTTGGGGGGGGGACAAGACTTGGAGGATGTGAATTCGCTTTGTTGACTGCATCATTTAAGTCGTGGATGTATAGGTTAAAAAGCAGGGGTGCCAATACGCAATTATGCTTTAATCCATCAGCTGAAAATATTTTCCTTGATAATGTATTGCCTTCTCCCAACTTAATTTTCATCCATGTGTTGGAATCTAATAGTTGTGTTGCTCATATTAGCTTTGGAGGCTGGCTAGAAGGCTAGTAGGTTTTTTGCTTGTCGCCATTGCTGGCTACCAGAGAATACCCAGAGCTGGAGCCATTGGAATCTGTGTCAGAGCACAAGGCAGGCTGTGAATGTGGACACTGACCAATGCTCTCTGTACATACCGTGCAACCCACAGTATGTAATGGAGGGTGCTAGAGATTAAGAACACAACACATAATTGGCGGTCAACTTGTAACACATTACAAATAGAAACATAAATGTGTGTTTCCAAAACGCCCTCCCTTGCATTGCATGGTTTGCAAGGTAGGTAATGAGAGCGACGGGCAGTGCCCAAATTCACAGCCTGACCTGGATTCTGGCATGGATTCCAATGACTTCAGCTTCAGGTATCCAGCAATGGTAGCAAACAAAAAGCCTACTAGCCTTCTAGCCACCCTTCAATTTTCTCAGGCTACTGAGAAGTGACAATGACAAAGGGTCAGCCCAAATAATCAAGGCCAACCACTCCGCTACAGCTGCACTGGTGGCGCCTTCTCTCTGACACGGTCCATGTGGGATCATGTGGCCTCCCACTCTCAAACATGTGGCCTGCCATTGTGGTGTACTTTCCACCCCCATTAGCACCTGGCAGAGAGGAAAGTTTAATCTGCGGCTTTCAAGGGCTTGAGGTGGCTTCAGTTTCAGCTCCATGGACAGGAGAAAGAAAACCTTGACCCCTGAAGAGGTGAAAAGGCACAAATGTAGACAACCATTTTCACGGCCAAGGGAAGCTACATTTCCACAACGCACAACAAAAGCAGCGTAGCACACTGGTACATGTTCCTCCACTGGGGAAGGGGATTACACAGCCAATATAACCCCTGCTCATCTACTTGGTAGCTTGGCATGAGCAGTCCGCCTTATCTCAGAGACAATGTGTGAAGTATTTGCACATGACACACACAGTAACACAGTGGAAACACTACATATGGACACAATGTCAGTTTAGAAAAGTAAAGTTCCTTTATCTAAACCAAACAAGGCCAAAACAAGAAAAGTCCAACATAGAGAACTCAAAATATGACTTTTTAAAGGTTTCAAACAATTCTGCCCATAGAACTCTATGCATGCATTGATTTTACACAAAGTACCTTAGGTGCGTCAAAATCCACACCGAAAGCAGCCGCAGAGGAGGGATGCATTGAAAAACACAGGAATGCGTTGGTTTTTTGAGTCCCTCTGGAGGTAATACGTTGGTTCTTCTGCATGCAGGTGAAGTGTTGCGTCAAATCCGGACTGTAAAGGGATGTGTCAAAATGCAAGATGTTTCTGGTCTGAGGGTGATGTCTTGGAAAACTTAGAGCAGAGGCTGGGTGTGTAGAAATCTGGATGCACTCAAAGTCGATGCAGTAGTGGCAAACAGGTGCTGCGTCGATTTCTTCAGCTGCGGTCCCACAATTCATTGATTCCTGCAGCCGCACAGCAAGGCCTGCATCAGAGTCAGTGCAGTGGTCTCGGACTTCAGAAACAGTTGTGAGAAAGTGCCATCTTTCTTGCATTGGTATGCCCCCACTTTTTTCTGAACTGATGATGTGCTTTGACTGAGTGTGCCCTGGGTCCCTGCCAACCAGGTACCCAGGGCCTGTGTTCCTTCCCTAAAACTGTGCTGAAACGAAAGACCCAATTGGCATCTCTGACCACCTGTCAGCCCCTAGTAAGTTGTACCATAGGTACCCAGGGCATGGTGACCAGAGAAGACCCCTGAGGGCTGAAGCACTTATTGTGCCACCCTCAGGGGCCCTGTACCCTGGCACCCACACACTGCCTTTGCAGGCTGAGTGCCTAAGTACAGAACTAAACCAAGAGTCGACATGGCACACATCCCTGTGTGCCATGCCCACAGAACCCGCTGCCCTAGCATACTTCAGTCACCCCTCTAGCTGGGTGCCCTATGCAGAGGTGTGGGCACAGGTGCATGAGCCCTGTGCCCCTACAGTACCCCGGGCCATTCCTGGGCGCTGTAAGTGCAGTGATGCCATTAAGAGTATATGGTGCTGGGAGGTTGTCATTACGAACTCCACAGCAGCATAATGGCTACACTGAAGACTGACAAGTTTGGTTCCAAACTTCTCAGCACATTAATCCCGCACACATGCCAGTGTGGGATTTAATGTACCATGCACAAGAGGGCATCTTAGAGATGCCCTCTGATGTCCTAACCTACAATCCACGTCTGGGCTGAGTGGCTGCAGAGGCTGCCACACAGCAGACATGTTTCTGGACCCCTGGTTGAAGAGCCTCACACTCTCCTGGACCTACAACAATGTGCATCCTGGGTGAGGTACTAGGTCTCCTCCCCCAGGATGGGCAGGGGGAAGCTTCAAAGGCATGCCGCCTCTGTGAACTTCTCCAGACCATTTGCTGTACCCAGCAACTGGCCCCCACCAGTTCTAACTCCCACTCTGGCGGAAAGACTGGCGGGAAAAACCATGTCAGGAAGTGGGGGGTGCCAGCCTGTGCCAACCCCACCCCTCAGGTGGGGGAGACGAGGTGAAGCATGACCCCGGGCTCCGGCCATCTTGTAGATGGGGAGTCCTGCCCAATCCCAGCTAGGTTGCTGCCCCCTCCCACAGGAGAGGAACAGACTAGGGGGTGTACTCACCCCAGGACAGGGACCCATTGGCCCCTGTCCTTGCCCTACCTGTAACGCCCCTAAATTCAGTATTTAGGGGATCCCTGAACCTTCCTTCCTCGGATCACGATACAAAAAGAAGAAAGAAGATCAAGAAAAAGAAGACCCGCCGTGCAGCTGCTAACAACAGGATGACAACAACTGACTTGGCCCCAGCCCTACCGGCCTGTCGATCCTGGAACCTACTCCTGCCTAATTCTCGCGACTCCTGCGGACAGCAACCTTGGGACACCCTGAGGACCTGCCTGCCTTGACCCTCTTAAAGACTGGGACTCCCATCAGCAGAGGCTCTGCTGCAACAACCCACCTGGTACCAACCAGGAAGCTCCGGACCAGCCCACTCTGCACCCGCCGAGCCCGGGCCGGGCCTAACCGAACCAAGACCACAAGGACGTCCCCCGGAGACTGGGACTCGAAGTCCAGTGCCCAAAGACCCTCCTCGATGAACCAGCCGACTCCTGCAAACTCAGAAGCAGGGGCCACCCCAACCGCGACCAGCGAGTGTAAGCTTTTCCGACACCCAAAGACGCCCCTGCACCCGGCACCCTACAGCCCCCTGTGCCTCCCTTTGGTGTACCTACCTGTGCAAAAATCAGTTGAGGAAGGGTAGAGGCAGTAGTGATAGAATCACCCTCCTGTACGTAGTAAATAACCAAAGAGATTCTATCAATAAGAAAAAAGTGATTTATTTGTTTTATTATTTTATAAGTGAGAGCTCTGTGTCTGGAGGTGCTCTCTTCGTGGATTGTCGAAGGAGAGCACTATGTGCTTTTAAAATACCCCTCACACACTATGAATCCCATAGTGTCATGCGTCATCATAGGGGTCTTCCCGTCCCTCTACGGGGCGGGGCGTGCTACGACCTACGAGCTACACGGGAGCACTTGGAAGGTGACAATAGGCTATGTGTGGTGTGGTGGTAGGGGTGAAAAGTGAGGGAGGGGACTTACTCAAGTGTGGTGATAATTCTGAAAAAATTTAAAAATTCCCTGGCTAGTAGAAAAAAATAATTTATTCACTTCTCTGGCTGGGAACAGTAAAAAGGGGGGATTAAAAAGTAGTAAGACAGAGTGTGTTAACTACTGGGTCGACATGACATGTTTCATAAGCAGCCCCTACTGCTTATTCATCAGGACCTATAGTGATCCCTACCAATAATACTCAATTCTAAGTATGGAGATGTATGCCTAAAGTCCTATTCAAGGAGGCAAAAATCAGCCACCAAGAAATGCTTCTGGGCTTGAGTGGGCCCCTGGCGAAGCTTAGTGAAAAAAAGGGTGACCTAATCCGGTCCCTATGGAGAAAAAAGAAGGGAAAGAAAAACAAAAATGCAGTTGATAATTGTTACAAAAGCACACACAAAAATCTTAGGCACATTATAATTCGATTCGACCTAATCGTCTTGTCCACGATGTGGCATGGTATTTGCTGATAGTGGTATAATGGTCTCATGCTTATTTGCAGGAGGAGAAGAGTAAGGTATTCTTGATCCACCTTCTCATATAATGGTTACTTATAAGAGCGTAATAGCCCTCCATAGGCTCACACATACGCACACTACACACACTGTAAAACATACATACACAAACCATCTCTGTGTCCCAAAAGCGGGGACTGACAGATGCCTCCCTGACCGAAATCTGACTAGTAATTCAAAAGGAGAACGATGTTTATGAGCCGAGTTTGTTTGTAAGAAAACACCGACTGATAATTAATACTGCCAGAACTCAAATGAACATAAATGATATATACATACACTTTTTGTAAACGATGTTTGCCCCATGAGTCTGCGTCTTTAGGGTTTTCAAAACGCCGGTTTACTATGATGAAATAAACGTAGGGGTTAACTGGGCTCTCCACGTCACAGCTTATCAGTAGTTGGGAGTCTGGGTCGAAAGTGAGTTCTTCTTTGGATATCATTGGGCCTACCTACCTCTGCACCCGGCCGGCCCTGCGCTGCTGGGGCAGAACCGACTATACTTACCTGACCCTGGGGGACCCCTGAGTCTACACCCGGAACATTAACTTCACCAGCCAAGTACTCACCTGGAAACCGGTAACTCACTTACCTGCCATTGGATAACATTAACCCATTTTGACTCGAAAATGTTCTAAGTGTGAAGTTTTGAAAACTGCAAATATTCGTATAAAATCAGCCAAAGTCCAAAGTCCGGAGTACTCACCTGCAAGCAGGCGAGAAGCCAGTACTGTACCTTCCAGCCCAGTACTGAACCGCAAAAGTAATCCTTACCGGGTTTACTAGTAATCTGTATTTTCTCCATAGGAACCCACTGTCTGTTTTCTATGAAATTTCTTCTAAGTGCCTACTTTTGAAAACTTGAAATATTCTTTAAAAATCATACAAAATACTGAAACGCAATTACCTACCTGTTTTAAGTTCAGACCCCAGTGCTGGCCCTAGAAGCCCAGTACTGGATTACAAAAGTAACGCGATCATACTTTACCTGCGACCTGAATTTTCTCCCATTGAATAAAATTGCCAGATTGTCATTGAAAAGTTTCCAAGTGTGAACTTTTGAAACAGCTTTATATTCCTGAAAATTCCCCACAGTAACTAAAACGTTTTTGATAACTTGGTTTCAGCTTAGACCCCAGGACTGAATCTAGGATCTAGTCCTGGAACTACTAAAGTAATATATACTGTAATCAACTGTACTTTTATGGTAACAATTCATTGAGATCAATAATAAAGTGTTTCTAGACCTGAGTTGCCTTCAGCAACTCCTGTACCAAATGTATTCACCAACTTCATTGCTTCATTGCAAAGTAATTACATGAGAGTTCTCATATCTAGCAAAGTATATTTTTATGCCTGTTGGTTCTAAAAATAAAACAACTATAGCTTTGGATATAACAACCAGTGGCCTGGAGTTCAGTCTTTTATTTATTTATTTATTTATTTTTTACATTTGTAAGGCGCACAGATACCCACAAAGGGTTTCCCGGCGCCGAGACTGTGATACTGACCTGCGCCTTTGAAGAGTGGAGGACAAACTGACAGTTATTTGTCAAAAAGCCAGGTCTTAATGCTTTTCCTGAAGCTGGAGAAATTTTCTTCCTTGCGGATATGGGGGGGAAGAGAATTCCAAAGGGTAGGCCCCAAATAAGAAAAGGATCTTCCTCCAATTCTAGCCAATTTGAACCTGGGCACTGCAAAGTTCGCTGCAGTTAAAGATCGCAGGCTGCGTTTAGGAAGGTAGGGACTGGCAAGATCTTGTAAATATTTGGGAGCAGTGCCGGCTTTAATTTTAAACATGTAGCTCAGGGCTTTGAACCTAACTCGGTTCTCCACCCTGAGCCAATGCAGGTCCCTGAGGTGCTTTGAGATCCTTGCTGTTCTGGGGATTTTGCACAGCAACCTAGCAGCGGAATTTTGGACGAGTTGGAGTCGTCTTAACACTGCTTGGTTTGAGCCCAGGTAGAGGATGTTACCGTAGTCAAGCCGAGATGTAATGAGAGCATTGACTACGTTCTTCTGGGTGGCAGGAGCTGAGTGTGTGAAATCCTTTGCTGACTTAGTGTGTACAACAAATGCTTTGCACTGCCCTCTGGTACTGCCTTACTGCTCGACCAAGCTACCACTTTTGAGAGTAAGGTCAGTCCTACCTTTAACCTCTGTTATACCTTTGGGGTTTGTGGACTCTATACACACTGTACTTCCTTATTGTCCAGTATATATAGAGCCACTTTCTCACAACAGTGCATTGAACTCAGGCTGCGGCGGTTTCTTCAGCCACAGACAGGCGCTATGTTGATTTCTTTGGCCGCACGACTGTGGTGGGTGCGTGGAAATTACTCCTGCACGGCAGTGCTATGTCAGAAAAACAGGCACTGGAAGGGCAATTAATCGATTTTGAAGTCTTTTGTAGCTTTTTGTAGCAGGAACAACCTCCAGGACCCAGAAATGGAATTGGCACCACAAGGCAGAGCTCAGAGAGCCCAAATTCCAAATCTCTAGCCATTCCCAATTGAAAGTTACATGTAAAATGTTACAAGACAGCTCCAATGATAGCCTAAGGGAGAGGTAGTCCTTGCGATAGTGATAAACTAAAATGGAAGTATTTCACTATCAGAACATTTAAAACACATCAGTACCTGTCCTACCTTCCACATACACTGCACCCTGCCCATCGGGGATCCTTGGGCCTACCTTAGGGATACCTTAGATGTAGTAAAAGGGGAGGTTAGGTTCTGGTGATTGGGTGCACTTCCCAGGTCAACATGGTAGTTTAAACTGCACTCATAGACACTGCAGTGGCAGGCCTGTGACAAGTTTACAGGGCTACTCGTGTGGGTGGCACAGCCAGTGCTGCAGGTTCTCTAGTAGCATTCGATTTACAGGCCCTGGGCACAACAAGTGACCTTTAATAGGGACTTACCAGTAAATCAAATATGGCAATCATGGATAACCAATCAGAATTACAATTTACACAGGGAGCCCTTGTACTTTAGCACTGATCAGCCGTGATAAAGTGCCCACAGTACATAAATCAGCAAAAGGAAGTCCATCACAACATTAGAGGCAGAAATAACAGGGGAAACCACGCAAAGAATGGCAGGTCTAACACTTTATTTGTTTTGTAATCCACTCGTGTAACACATCTTATCTCATTGGTATGAGTACGCTTTACCTTGTCACTATCTTAGCACGTTGGTATTACATCAAGATAGGGAAAGAGTTAACAGTTTTGACATAAAACGTATGCAATATACCCCTGATATAGTTCTCCTCAACATAGCTGTGAGAAATAGTTTCCCTTGTCTATAGACTATAAAGAGGTAAACTCCTACCTGCCATAGGTAGGTCAGGGCTAATTTGTGCATTAGTGTCATGATGGACCAATTTAAAAAGACAGCAACGTGGAAATCTTTACAGCCACCATCATTATAATTATTAATTAAAATATAAATAAAAACAGCTATATTGCTATCAAAGAGTGAATATAAAATAGAGATAGCAACAATCTCTAAGCTACCAAAATACAATAAATGTCATCAATACAAATGTATTTATACACACAAGTCAAACCTTTTAGTGAAAGAGAACCCTACAGCAGCCATGTTTAATCTAGGAGCCTCAAACATACTTCCACCTCAAACTGGAGATGTAGCCATTTGATGTTTGCAGTCATTTTAAAATAAAACTTACTCATTAGTAACTATACCTCAGTAATGCTCCTCTTTATTGTGGACACCACAGTAATCCTCATCAAGTCTCTCAAATTCAGTTAATGGAGATACAACCAATTGTATTTTCATACCTATTCCTCCTAATTCCATAATTCCGTACAATGTAGTGGTAAAAACAATATTTTTCCCTTGATGTAAAATATGCAATTACAAATGTTGTAAATCATTTTTAACAATAGAAATTAAATGTATTGCCTTTAACACCGTGAAAGAGACAATGAGTGTAGTAATTATTGGTTTGAGGAAGTAAAGTTAATCAATTACTCTCTGTTTTTAGACGTTTGTACTTGTTGGTATAAATATTGATAGGTCATAAGCATTGCATTTGGTGTGCAGCTTGTGGTTTTATTTTTCTGTTGTACGAGTCATAGATGTGGTCCTAACATTAACTTGGAATTTAAGCGGCTTTTCATTTTTAAAGTAGCTGTAACTTTAAATGGGTTTTTTCAGTGAATTTCTGAGATTTTATTTGAATTTACGTTTAGATGTTACAACGGAAGATAACCATAATTCCACTTTGAATATTGTCTTTTTTTCTAAATTTTGAGCGGTCTTTCTCATAAATCGCATCTGTTATACCTAGCATCATTGGTGTGGGTTTCTCCTGTATTTTTGCCTTTGCCTCCTGTGTTTTTGCAGTGTGTTGGACTTCGTTTTTGCTGCTCTAGATGCTTTAGGCACTTTGCCACTGCTGTTCAGTGCCAACGTGCAAGTGCTCCCTGTAAATTGTTGTTATGGTTTACAAATTTCATGATTGGCATATTTGATTTACTAGTCACTCCCTAGTACAGTGCGCTGGTGTGCCCAGGGCATGTAAAACAAATGGTGCTAGTGGGCCTGCAGCACTGATTGTGCCACCCACATAAGCAGCCTGTAAATGCAACTCAGATCTTCCACTGCAGTGTCTCTGCGTAGTTTGGTACTAAACAAACATTAGAGGAGTACCATCAGAAATTGCTCAAAAAAGCACTCTGAGTGGGATGACTACAAAAGAGTAAGAAGACAGTCCTTCTTTTATTTATAAAACCCCTCACTCACCAACCTGGTTGGTGACATGCTTCATCATAGGGACTTAGACCGGCTTCCGGGGTGGGAGGGGTGACGTGATTCACGTGCGTACTGACGTGGTGTTCAGTGCATCTGGTTGGTAAAAATAGTGATAGGACAAAGAGCTCGGATTGAGCTCAGGTCGCTAGGCACCATGAAACTAAATAAGTTGACTCGGTGAGGCTCCGGTATTAACTTAAAAAAGAGAGCCAGGGAGCATGATATTAACAGCCTGATTCATGAAAGACCCGTTTTGCGAGTCTTTAATAGCGATTCATAAGGAATCGCTATTACAGGCTCGCAAAACGGGATTCATGTAGGAATTGCAAAAAGAATTGTGATTCCTACAAATTCCTTATTTGCGATTAGCAAATTGCTAATCGCAAATAAGGAATAACTCCCCATCCATTCCTATGGGCCAAAAGGCCCATAGGAATGAATGGGGAGTATTCCTTATTTGCGATTAGCAATTAGCTAATCGCAAATAAGATAGCCATTTAAAGGGTGCCAGGGGTGTCCAAAGGACACCCTGTAGCACCCCTTAAATGCAAATTGAAACAGGTATTGCGCACACACATGTCCAAAGGACATGTGTGTGTGTGCAACATGCAACTTAGAAAAATACTTTTAAAAGCATTTTACTAAGTTTTCGCTATATACCACGAGGTTTGACCTCGCTGTAAATAGCGGGCCGAAATTGCGAATTCGCAATTTTAAAATGGATGATGAATTGCATTTAAGGAATCTCAAATAGAGATTCCTTAAATGTAATTCCTCGCAAAATAGCGAAATCGCTATTACCGATTTTTGCATTTGGGATGATGAATCCCAAATGCAAAAATCGCACTCGCAAAGGGCCAGATTCTCAGAATCTGGCCCTATGCGAGCGCTATTCAGCTTGATGAATCAGGCTGTAAGTGTATAAAGGTATGACAATGTCCACGGGAACATGGGCAATTTAAGTGAACATAGTGATACACATGGTCATAACATACCTTATTGTATCCATACACTTCCTTTTAATATTGTCTAGTAGCTTGAGAATAAATTTGTATTTCACACAAGTTATACCAGGACAATTTTTAACACGTTTTTGTTTACACCACTCACACAAATACCAGCTCCACTGTAGTCCAGGTGTGGAAGCACACCCTGATGGCACTCGGCTATCAGGGTGGACCCCGATGATAGTTCAAGTTTAACATTTGTATAGCGCACTACTCACCCAGAGGGTCTCAAGGCGCTTGAGGGGGGGGGGTACTTTACTTATCGAATATCCAAGTTTTTAGTTGTTTTCTGAAGGAGAGGTGGTTCTGTGTAAGGCGGAGGTGGGTGGGGAGAGAATTCCAGGTTTTGGCCGCTAAGTAGGAGAAGGATCTTCCCCCCATATTGGATCTATGGATGCGTGGGATTGCGGCGAGGGCTTTATTGGATGATGAAGCATGTCACCAACCAGGTTGGTGAGTGAGGGGTTTTATAAATATAAGAAGGACTCTCTTCTTACTCTTTTGTAGTCATCCCACTCAGAGTGCTTTTTTGAGCAATTTCTGATGGTGCTCCTCTAATGTTTGTTTGATACTGAAACCCAGGGGACTAGGAGTACTCTCCATTCACCTTTGTGAATTTATTCCCTTACTTTCCATTTTGTTTACCGTAGTTTGGTACTGCCATGTCGACCTGGCAAGTGCACCCACTTCCCAGGTCCTACCCTTCCCTTTTCTTACAAATTAGTCACCCCTAAGGTAGGCCCAAGTTACCCCTGTAAGCAGGGTGCAGTCTATGTGTGTGTGACATTTCCTGATAGTGAAATACTGCCAAATTAGTTTGTCTCTATTGCAAGGCTAGCTGTTCCCATAAGATAGAATGGGAAGTTTGCTTATAACATTTTATAAGCATATCCACCCCTGGGAACCAGGTAGGAAAATAAAGTTTAGAATGCCTGAACTCAGAATGTTAAGATGCATCTTTTTAGTGAGGGTCATTTTTGCATTCTGTGTGTCCAAATATACCACTTTTAGAAAGTGGGTATTTTCTTGCTCTGCCCTCCGGGTGTGCCTCTGCTAGGGTGTGTATTGGTTGTCTGGCTTTGGAGTGACAGGGGCTGGGGATGTGCATTCTGTTCAGACAGCCACTTGGGAAGGGTTAGGTATGTCCTGCCTTTCCAGGGAGTCAGGGCTGGGATGAATAGACCTGGGCTGCATTTAGAGTAGGGGGAGGAGATTTCCTTTCACCTGAATGGGCCTGGTCTGCCTTACACAATACTGTCTCCACCTCCTGGCAGGAAGCTGCACTAGAGTGGACAGTACTGGTTTTGACTGAGCACAGGGCTTCTATGCCACCAGGAAACAAAGGATTTTGCTGTATAAATATTGGGGCCAGACCCCAGAACTTTAGATCACTTTTGAGACTTCAAGAGGGACCTCTGCCAAGGAGAAGAGCTGGAGAAACTAGAGGAGGAGTACTGCCCCTTTGCTGTGTGCTGTCTGGGATTGGGATGCAGTGGCTGTTTCTGCCAAGGAGAGGAACTGTGTGTGCATCCTGTTTAAGAAAGTATCTCGAAGGGCTTGAAGTGGAGCTCACCCCCTTTTCAAGAGGTCTCAGGATCAACAAAAACCTCACCATCCTTCTGGGCACCATCTCTGGTTCCGCATGTTCCAGTCACCGCAGAGGAAAAGAGCAGCCGACTCCGTCATCAAGTCTGTTGCAGACTCCGTGTGCTGAAAGCACCGCAGAGAGTACCACCTCGCCTCACCTGCAACGCAACCCTGGTCTCACCAACTCCGTCAACAAGCTGCTGCTTGCACCGCTGCCTGTGGCACCACACGCTGTACCGCTTTGCTACACTCTGCACAGACGTCACTGACTCTGTTGCTGCATGACTCAAACATCAACTGGCTCTTTTGTCGCACTGTGACCTGCCAACACAGCATTGAGCACTGTCTCACCCTGCAACGCAAGCCTTGGTCTCACCTACTCCATCACCAAGCCGCTGCCTGCACAGAACCTAAAGGACACCGCATGCTGCAATGCTTCCATCTCACATCCCAACCGAGTTGGTTGCCCCAACCGTCTCGCATTGGCGCGCGGGCCGCAGCAAGAAGGGTATGGTGCAAACCATTGCCAACTATAGACCCCCATTTATAACACTGGTGGTCAGCGTTGAGGATCTGGACTTGCATTTGTGCCTTACATACAGTGTTTAGTGTACACTACTAGCATAGTGCAGACCATTATGCAACCACATACTATTACTGAACTTTTACCTTTTGGATTTTCTGCAACTTAAGAACTGCCATTTTTTCAACATGACCAAGCCAGCATCCATTGCATCTATTGATATTGAATTTGAAGAAGATAGAGTGGAACCCTACACTGTGTCTCATCTTAAAGCCATCTGCAAGACATTTATAATCTCTGGTAAAGGCCTCACCAGAAAGGATGAATACCAAAAGGTGCTGAGGGCCTGGTTGGAATCCAGAAATGCCAGTGGGCAGGATGAGGAGCCTCCGTTGGAGGCAGAGCATTTGGATGGGCAGCAGGAGGGGCTGTTAGTTCTGCCAGAGAGGAGGGTACCTTCCAGAGATGGCAGCAGTGTATCTTCAAAAGGTCTGTCTCCAGACGAGTTGGAGGACAGAGAAATAAATAGGGTGCATGAGAGGGAGCTAGATAAGCTCAGGCAGGGCAAGTAGAGTGACATGGAGAGTAAGAAATTGGAGTTCAAAAAGCAGAGATTGACCATGGAGGAAAAGAAGATGCTTTTAGAGCATGAAAGAGGTTTGAGGGAATTGGATCTGAAAGCAAAATGTATAGAGTCCCATTCCCATGGTGGCAGTGCACCATCAGTGCCTAGAGAAGCGAGAGTGTACATCCCCAAGGAGGTAATTAAGGACGTTGTGAAGAGTGAGGAGGGCAGTGGATAAAAGGCCTAAGAGGGAGCTATGAGATCCTACAGAGTCCCTGAGAGAGACTGGGGAGCGGGGTTGTGGAGTCTCTTTGTGTCTGAAGGAAGGAACACGTTGTTAGCCTTGCCCATTGAGGATCAGATGTACTATGCTCTCATGAAGGAAGCCTTGATAGCAAGGTGTGGTTTGACCCCAGAATTGTACAGGCATAAGTTGAGGGCCTGTAAAAAGCTGGAGGGTAACACTTGGGTGGAGTGTGTGTCATATTTTTGTAGCGCACTGGATGAATGGGTAAAGGATAGCCAGGCAAATGATTTTCAGGGGCTCTATGATTTGGTTGCATAGGAACACTTGTCGGATAATCGTTTTCCTGTGCACCATCAGCACTTGATTGAAAGTAGGCTGGCTGACCCCAGGAAGCTGGCTGTGCAGGTGGACGCTGGGTCAGTACCAGGGTCCAAAAAGGTTGTGTGGAAGACTCCACCAAAGGTGGGCAGGGTCCCCAGCAGAAGAGTGGGGGGACAAGTGTAAACAGAAGGAGTTCCAAAAGGGACCCCAAAGTAATTACCAAGGCAACCAAGGGAATGGTTCCCTGCCTCCCACTGAGTAGAAGCCATGGGAGTAAGCCTGCCCAGAAGGTCCCCAGGACATGTTTTGCTTGTTGTCAGGTGGGCCACTTCATAGGGGATACTAGGTGTCCCCAGAAAGCCACTACAGCACCCACAGGTGCTCCGCCCCATGAGTTGGCTAGTGTAGCCTTGGGGAGGAGCTTGGTTCCCAGGAGTGGTGGGGGTCCACAGAGATGACCCTGGTTCCTTTGGGAGACAGTGAGATGGTCCCAAGAGCTCATCTGCCTGATATCACTAAAAAGTACAGGCAGAGGTGACCATCAATGCCAAAGTGTGGAAGCTTTGAGAGACACTAGAGCCAGTGTGATAGCTGTCAGTTGTCGGCTGGTGTCTGAGGAGCCAGTGGTCTCCAAACCATTCTACCCAGTAGTTGCCGCTGACAACTCTGAGTGCCTCTGCAAAGTGGCACTGGCTCCCTTTGAGTGGGGGCGTCTCAGGTACATTGAGAGCAGCTGTAAGGCCAGCAATGCCTGTTAACTGTCTGCTAAGCAATGATTTGGAGAGCTCCCCATGGGAGAAGGTGGAGCAGAAGTCTCAATTGAGATGTTGGGTCTGCCAGAGTGGGTGTGTGTGACCACTCAGTCTATGGCAGCCGGTAAGGGCAAACAAGAGACCTGGAGCCTGAAACAGTGGCCCAGGTGCCTGACAGAAAGAGGCAAGGCAGGGGAATAGGAAACTGCCCCCCGAAGTTCCCGTTGTCCAGGAGAAGGCAAACCCTGAGGGGATACCCTGGAGCCTACTGGGGAGCCATGACCGAACTGGAGGACCTGCCTGAGCTGACCCATTGGCACCAGGAAGGGGGCCCTCCAGGTTGGAATTCAGACAGCAGCATCAGAAATGCCCTTCTCTTGTTGGTTTGCAGCAGCAGGTGATCTGTCTGGATCACATTGGATTTACTGGGAGAATAGTCTCCTGTATAGTGAGCCTGGGCCAGCCCATGTGCTGGGGGTACCTCAGCACTTCAGAGCCTTCCTATTGGGTCTGACTCATGATGTGCCTTTGGCATGGCATTTGGGGCAAGACAAGAACTTTGAAAGGCTAGGTACCCACTTTCACTGGCCCTAAATGCTCAAGCACTCTGACACGCATTGTAGGTCTTGCCAGACTTGCAAGGCAAGTGGCAAGAGTGGGAGGAAGTTCAAGGCTTCTCTCCAACCGTTCCCAGTAGCCAGCACCCCCTTTGATAGGGTGGTATTGACATTGTGGGGCTTTTGAATCACAAGACAGCCATGGGCAACAGGTTCATCCTGGTCTTGGTGGACCATGCTACCCGGTACCCCTAAGCTATCCCTCTGAGGACTGTCACGGCCCCTGTGGTGGGTCGTCTGTTGATGGGGATTTTTTCCCATGTGGGATTCCCCAGAGAGGTAGTGTCTGACTAGTGTACCAACTTCATATCCAAGTATATGAAGTCCCTGTGGCAGGAGAGCAGTCTTACCTACAAGTTCACCCTTCCTTACCACTCCAGGGTAATGGGCTGGTTCAAAGATTCAACCGGACCCTGAAGGGCATGATTATGGTCTTGGTGAACCCATGAGGCATAAGGGGGACATCCTCTTGTCCTACCTGTTGTTTGCTTATAGTGAGGTACGCAGAAGTCCGTAGGGTTCAGTCCCTTTGAACTCCTGTATTGGCATCCTGTAAGAGGACCTCTGAGTCTGGTCAAGGAAGGCTTGGAGAAAGCTCGCAGTAAACCTCCCCGGGATATATATAGCTACATGCTGGCTGTCAGGAACCAGACTAAGCGCTTTAGGCAACTCGCTCAGGCGAATCTGGAAGCCAGCCAGGAAGAGATAAAATGATGGTATGATCAGAATGGCACTCTGGTCGAGTTTCTGCCTGTTCAGAAAGTGTGGGTCATGGCCCCAGTGGAGCCTTGTGCACTCCAGGATAAGTGGACTGGGCCATTTGAGGTGGTGGAGCACAAGAGTAAAGTCACCTACCTGGAGGACTTGCAGTCTCCAAGGAACCCTCTGCAGGTCCTGCATGTGAACCACCTTAAGCCCCACTTGGAGAGGTCCAAAGTGGTCATGCTCCTGGTGACAAATGCTGAAATGGAAAAGGAGACTGAGCCTCTTCCTGACCTATCTGCTAAGGAACATGATGGGTCAGTGGACGGTGTAACCCTCTTCCCCTCCCTGACCCCTGACAGCAGAGTGACTGCCGCCAACTGTTAGAACAATTTGCTGCTCTGTTCTCCCTGAACCCTGGTGCCACTCAGTGGTGTGTCCATGATGTGGAGACTGGGCACAGTCCTCCTGTAAAGCAAAACATCTATAGAGTGCTTGACAGGGTCAAAGTTTGCATCAAGGAAGAGGTCTCCAAGATGTTAGTGCTAGAGGTGATTGAGCCCTCACACAGCCCTTGGGCCAGCCCAGTGGATTTGGTCCCAAAGGCTGCCGCACCCGGTGCCACGCCAGAACTCCGGTTCTGTGTGGACTACCGAGGGCTCAATTCAGTCACCAGGACTGATGCACACCCCATCTCCTGAGCTAATAAGCTCTTAGATCGGTTGGGAGCTGCCAAGTACCTCAGTACGTTTGACTTAACCCCTGGGCCTTGACTGATGGGGCCAAGGAGAGGTCAGCATTTTCAACCCCAGATGTGCACTACCAATTCCGGGTGATGCTCTTTGGGTTGAGGAATGCCCCTGCCACCTTTCAGAGGTTGGTCAACCAGGTGTTGGCTGGACTAGAGGATTTTAGTGCCGCCTATCTAGATGACACAAAAGGGGGTGGTGATGGACGGAGCATCTGAATCAATCAAACACTCACACCCAGTCAAAAGATCTGGGTTTAATCCCTCACCGTTCTTTAGCCCACTCTGCCACCCCAGTTCAGACATGGCTATATGCAAATCAGTCTGACCCTGTGCCTCATGGGAACAGTCCAGCCCGAACTGCCAAGCCATGTCTTCCCTGGACCGGAAACAAGCTTCCGAGGACCGGTTTCTGGCATTCCAGCCGTCTTCAGCCCGGCTTGCTTGAATCCAGTGGCAAAGTGAGCAAGGGACTCACGTCTGAGTATACCCTGCCACACTTATGGTGGCCAAAAGTGGTACAAAAGGGGGTGGTGATGGACGGAGCCTATCTGGATGACATCGAAGTGTTCAGTGCCACTTGAGAGGAACATCTGCACCACCTCTCGGAAGTGTTGAAGGCTCTGCAGAGGGAAGGCCTCATGATCAAGGCAAGAAAGTGCCAGATTGGGCAAGGTTCAGTGGTGTACTAGGAACACCAGGTAGGGAGCGGCCAGCTGGCGCCCCTACAGCCCAAGATTGATACCATTCTGGCTTGGGAACCCCCTAAGACCCAGACAGAGGTGAGAGCCTTCTTAGGACTCGCTGGGCATTACAGGAGATTTGTCGAGGGGTATGGCACCATTGTTGCTCCCTTGACAGAGCTGACTTCCAGCAAGCAGCCTAGGAAGGTGAACTAGAGTGACGCCTGCCAAAAAGCTTTTTATACCCTGAAATCTGCCATGTACACAGCGCCCGTACTCAAGGCACCCAACTTCTCACAGGAATTCAGGGTGAAGACAGATGCTGCAGAGCATAGTGTGGGGAATGTGCTCTCACAGTTAAACCAACCTGTAGCCTTCATTAGTAGGAATTTACGTCCAATGGAACAGAGGTGGAGTGTGATTGAGCATGAAGTTTTTGCTGTGGTCTGGGCACTGAAGAAGCTGCGGCCGTTCAGACCAACACAAGGCCCCTCAGATGGTTGATGCAGATGAGGGGTGAGAACTCAAAGTTGTTGAGGTGGTCCATTTCCCTACAGGGGATGGACTTTACTGTGGAACACAGCCCTCATACAGAGCACCCCAATGCTGATGGTCTGTCCAGATTTTTTCCCGCCTTAGTGAAAAGAACTCCCAAACGGGTGGCTAGTTCTCCCTACATTTCAGCTAGAGGGGACACATTTTAGACCTTGTATCATTAGCATGGGTTTCCGCTGAATTTTTGCCTTTGCTTCCTATGTCTTTGCTGTGTGTTGGATTTCGTTTCTGCTGGTCTAGATGCTTTGGGCACTTTGCCACTGCTGTTCAGTGCCAAAGTGCAAGTGTGCCCTGTAAATTGTTGTTATTGATTAGTGATTCCATGTTTGGCATATTTGATTTACCAGTCAGTCCCTAGTACAGTGCACTGTGTGTGCCCAAGGCCTGTAAATCAAATACTGCTAGTGGGCCTGCTGCACTGATTGTGCCAACATAAGCAGCCTGTAAATGTAACTCAGATCTGCCACTGCAGTATCTGTGCGCAGTTTGGCACTGTCATATCGACTTGGCAAATGCACCCATTTGCCAGGTCCTACCCTTCCCTTTTCTTACAAGTTAGTCACCCCTAAGGCAGGGCCAAGGTACAGGTTGCAGTGTATGTGAAAGTAGGACATGGCCTGGTATGTGTGGCATGTCCTGATAGTAAAACACGGCCAAATTCATTTTTCACAGTTGTAAGGCTATCTGTTCCCGTAGGATAGATTTCGGAGTTTGCTTATAACATCTTATAAGCCTAACCACCCCTGGGAACCAGGTAGGAAAATAAAGTTTGGTATGCCTGAACTCATAATGTTAAGATGCATCTTTTAGTCAGGGTGCTTTTTTCATTCTGTGTTTGAAAATACCACTTTAAAAAGTAGGTATTTTCTTGCTCCCATCCAGTGTGCCTCTGCTAGGGTGTGTATTGACTGTCTTCCTTTGGAGTGACAGGGGCTGGGGATGTGCATTCGGTTCAGACAGCCACTTGGGGGGGGGTAGGTGTGTCCTGCCTTTCCAGGGTGAGTCAGGGCTGGGCTGAATAGATCTGGCCTGCAGTTGAAGTAGGGGGAGGAGATTTCCTTTAACCTGAATGGCCCTGGTCTGCCTTACACAATGCTGTCTCCACCTCCTGCCAGGAAGCTGCACCAGAGGGGACAGAACTGGTTTTGACTGAGCACAGGGCTTTTCTGCCACCAGAGAACATAGGCTTTTGCTGTATAAATATTGAGGCCAGACCCCAGAACTTGAGATCACTTTTGGAACTTCAAGAGGAACCTCTGCCAAGGAGAAGAGCTGGAGAAACTGGATTAGTACTGCCCCCTTTGATTTGTGCTGTATTGGGTTGGCCTGTGGTGGCTGTTTCTGCCAAGGAGAGGAACTGCGTGCACATCCATCTTGAGAAAGTATTTCCAATGGCTTGAAGTGGAGCTTGCCCCCTGTTCAAGAGGGCTCCTTTAACAGCAAAGACCTCACCATCCTCTGGCCACCGTCTTTGGCTCTGCTTGTTCCTGTCACCGCAGAGGAAACGAGCAGCCAACTCCATCACTGAGTCCGTCGCAGACTCCGTGTCTTGAAGGCTCCGCAGAAAGCAACCCCTTGATTCGCAACGCAACCCTGGTCTCACCAACCACCTCAACGAGCCGCTGCTTGCACCGCGTCCTGTGGGCACCGCACTTCGCACTGCTTCCCTACATGTTGCATGTACTTCACTGACTCTGTCCCTGCCCAACTCAAACATCAACCGGCTCTGTGACCTGCCAGCACCGCATCGAGCACCGTCTCACCCTGCCATGCAAGCCTTGGTCTCACCGACTCCGTCACTGAGCCGCTGCCTGCACCGAGCCATGAGGCCACTGCACGCTGCAACGTTTCCATCTCACATCGCAACGGTTGCCCCGACCGACTGGCATTGACGCATTGGCCGCAACAAGAAAGGTACTGTCTCCGAGTCTGTCAACGCTTAAGCTTGACGGTTGCCCCGACCGACTGGCATTGACCGCAACAAGAAAGGTACTGTCTCCAAGTCTGTTAATGCTTAAGCTGACCCGTACCAACGTTGTTGGCTAGAATTGTTAGATTTTGTTGTGTTCTGTATCACGGTAGCCCCAGCGAGAGCTACTGAGTTGGAGGAACAGTGTTATCACAATATTCCTGCAATTTAAAGGTCTTTTTGCGCAGTAACTATTTTTACAGTATTATATGTTGTTTTTTTGTCATTTTCGGTCTTGTTGGTTTATATAACATTTTGCTTATTTTTCTAAACTAATGTGGTGTCCATTTGTAATCTTTTCACTGTGTTACTGTATGCATGCACACTGCCTCTGAGATAAGCCTGTATGCTAGTGTCAAGCTACCAAGGGAGTGAGCAGGGGTTATTTAAAAACTGCACCCCCCTTACCCTGACGAAGAATAGGGTCCCTACTTAGACAACGTGGCAAACCAATGCCAACTAGAGATCCCCATTTCTTACAACATGCAACAGTTTCTAGCACCCAATCCGCAGCTGGTGGCCAAACCCCACTGTGCATGGCACATATCAGGGCTAGGCACCGGGGCCAATGGCTAGGCCCTGTGCCCAACCCACCGTAGGTGGCCATGCCCTTCAACACACTGCCTTTGATCAGGGCCTGATGCCAATCCAGATGCTGGTGGCAAAACCTAACAGCGTACTACTGAAAGTCTACCCCAGCTGTACACGGTCAAAGAGCTTGTGTCGTGGTAGTTTACTGTAGGTGCTGGCCTTAGTCCAAGCTCAGCATCGAACTCTTCATGGATGGCCAGCAGAGCCAGGCCTTGGCCAGGTCCTGTTTATTTTTCTTTTTACATTTTGTTAGGGTTTGCATTCCAGTTGTAGATTTTGCAAATCCTCCCTGCCTCATTGGCTCCTAGTAAACCTTTCATGAGATCTGAAGACCTGGTTCAGGGCCTGTAAATCACATGACCAGCACAGGTCATTATACTTATCCTCAGTAATAGCCCCTGATCATGAAGCGTGGGTGGACTTTTGGTCCCTGGTCATGAAGCTTGGTTCACAGTCCCTAACCATGAAGCTTGCTGTGGCCTCATGGTCCCTGGCCATGAAGCATGTTATGGTGTTGTTGTCCACGGAAGAAGAATGTTTATTGTACTGCATGTTCAGCATGCAGAGTTAAAGCGTCCCATGAGAACAAGCAAGTCTGAGTTTGACACAAAAAGATTAAGCTGGGCCATAGTTGAAACGGAAGAACGTGAATTGCGTCATATTTGATTGCTAAAAAACAATGTGCAAAATTGCAGTGGCAACATAGACAATAGGAAGCCCAATTAAGGCACAAAAAGATTAAGCTAAGCCATTATTAAAATGGAAGAACAGGATTTGCAGCATATATGATTGTTAAAAGGAAATGTAAAAAAATTGCAAAAGTAGCATGGACAATACTAAGCCCATTCAAGGCACACTGTACCACGTGCAACGAATTTTGAAATGTAACGTGTATCAGGACATTTTTGCAAGCAAATGGTAGCGGTGCTTAAAACTGTCGTACTTGATTTAGATTGTTTGCAGCACAGATAGAGGTAACATAGTCCGTGGAAGTGTTCATGTTTGTCGGGGCTGGGGGCTGCAATCCAATCTGGGGCTCCAGGAAGCCCACAGCAAAATCTGTGTTTTTAAAAATATTATTCACAAGGGAGTACCTTTGGTGACCCTCCACCGGAGTTAAGGGGTTGAGAGATATTTGCTCTGACCCCTTGTGGTTCGTTTAAAAAAAAAAAACTAGGGCACAGGGGATCAATTCCCTATGCACTCTAATGGTGGACGCAACAGTAACAGTACTTTTTAAATAAAATATGCATGAGTGTTTTTATACAGCAGGTGAGTCTGTGTGTGGGTAGAAAGGAGAGGAAAAGGAAGAGAGATGTTCGAGAGGCAGACAATGAGATAGAGAACAAGAGGGGTGAGAGAGGCGATGATAGCACGATAGAGTTGTATGTATCAAGTTAATCATTTAATGCTGTAGAATATATATTGAGGCTGTCTGTTTAAAGTGCCATTTTATCTAGATTTTGTTTCATTGCAAACTCTAATGAAAAGATCTAAAAGGAAGACGCATGCAGAAAACGCAGAGCACCGCAGCCACTTGGAAGCTTCTCTCGCTTATATAGGCAATAAAAGACATTAAAAAACGCAAGCTCTGCACAGAGACTGTGAATCATCCCCCTTGCAATTGCTGTAAAACATAAGTGAGTGGGGGAGAGAGGGAACGAAAGGTATACCATTAGATATGCATGGCATAAGCAGGGGAAAGAGATAGTAGTATGGAGAATTAGGGAAAGGTAGGAGAAAGGCTGGGAACAGAGGTGAGGATGAGCAGACAGGCTGTAATGGGGCAGTGAAAAATACAGAGACAAACATAGGAAACAGAAGTGCATGTGCCAAGAAGAGAGACAGGGAAAAGGGAGAGAAGAGAGAGAGTAAATTGTGAGGAAGACAGAAAGATTAGGATATAGATAAATCATTCAGAGGACAAATCAGCTGGAAGAGTTGGAGGACAGATAAATAAAATGAGTGGGACGACATAATGGAGAGAAGCTGAGAGAGGTAGACAGGAGAATGAAACTGGTAGGAGGAGAGTGAGAGAACTGGCTTGGGAAGTCCCAGGACAATCAGCGTTTGCTGGGGTTTAGCTGTTTGAATTGGAGACTTTATCTATGTGGTGCCTGAGGTATAACATGGTATAGTTAACAAGATGGTCCTAGACATAATTTAGCCAAAACACTTAATGTGACACTTTTTGGTTTCGTACGAGACTTACTTAATCCTGCAATACAAAAGACGAAAGAAAGCATACAAAAAGCCAAATGCATATATAATATTTACAGTACCCTAAGCAATTTTGAAAACAAAGTTGTTTGGGGCAACATAAATTTGCAATTTATTTACATCATATACAATTTTAAGACAGTAAAGACTGGGGGGTAACTGCCAGGTGCAGTAAGAAATGCAAAGGTAAGTGCTCAAGTGAAAGGGAAAAGAATGTAAAAAAGTTTAAAAGAGAATCCAACAATTTGTAATTGGCTAAGCTTCAAATCTCTTAGCAAAACGAAAGGCCTGCCACAAGGGTCTTTTCATATAATTTACTGTAGTTATTTGTCACAGTGTCACAGCATCTGTGCAGATAGTCAATGGGAGGGGGCAACAGGGGTGCAGGCCCCAATTCGGAGGAGATCGTCGATGTTTCGACCCTGGCGCTGTTGAGGAAGGATCAACACCTCAGCTACGGTCTTCCTCAGGACGGACTTGAAGGGGGAAAAAAAGGACCTAGGTTGCAGTGAAACAACGCCCCCAGCAGTGAGGTAGGCAACCAGTCAATGATGTGCCACAATATTCCATAGAAAACTGATCTCTATTCCAGGAATCAATGAAGAAGTTCCCGACAGGAAATAAATTCCGAATGATTCCGCTCACTAGGGCCGGAATGAGCAAACCGTGGGGGTAAAAAACGTTTTTTAATTACACCGCCAGTCGATCAAATCAAGAGTGGTTCTGTCATTGACGCAACCCGAGGAGGACATTTTGGTCATTGACTATCTGTACAGATGCTGTGACACTATGACAAATAACTACAGTAAATCATATGAATCTACAGCAATACCGGAGCTGTCTTCCTTTCCAGCGATGAGCTGTCCAACTCCTGACACAGAACCAGGAGGCCCTCAGGGATTCCAGTCCATGCCTCCCAGGCACTGCATCCACCACGGTGTGCAGCAGCTCCAGTCCATCACAGTCGGCACCCGTGGGCAAAGTGATGCGGAAGTATTTGCAAAATGAGTGCTGTTTTCATGTTTAGGGCAGAATGCAGTAGGATATTTTCACTGAGGCGGAGCACTCTAACCGTGCATCCGATTGGCCATCTTTCTATGCCCTGGCACCATGTTAATATTGGACCCAAAACTGAGCACCACAAACACTTATTGTACAGCTGACATGCATGGTAACCAGGTAGAGGATGGTTATGGGGATTCTCATGGAGGTGGTGTGGGGTTAGAGACTCAGGGGCAGATTTAAAAGCAACTGACGCATCTGCATAGATGCGTCAGTTTCCTTGCGTCAGTGCCGAAAGTCCATGCACCACTATGGATGCGCTGTATTTACAATACATTGCTCCATGGCGCAAGGATTAACAGATGAGTCAGAAATTCTGATGCATCTGTTGGCACAAAATTGACACATTGCTGGAGTTGCTCATGAAAGTGGCGCAACTCCAGCAATGCTCCACAACAGATGGATGAGTCACATTCAAAAAGCCCTGGGTCATTCCTTAGGCCTGGTCTGAGCAGGAGTAAGGATTTTGACGCAGTGAAGGCGTGGAGTGAAGCAGTGAAATCTTGTAGATTTCACTGCTGCATCAGTTCTACAAGCTTTTTGAGTAGGAACACCAACCCTACATACATTATACCAGACGAAGGTATAATGTGACGCAGGGCTTTACAACATGACGCATCGCCTTAGATGAGTCACGTTGTAAATTGGCCACATTTTTTATGCCCCCGCTGTGTCACAAAGTGACACAACGGAGGCGCAAAAGTGTTGCAAGGGGTATATAAATCTGCCCCTCGGAACGCAGTACTCATTATACCAAAAAAATAATAATAAACTAATGTCCAATTAGTGCTTTGTCTATTAAAAATAAAAGTACTGCACTCTATTAGATACAAATGCTACACATAAAAAATAAATGTGCATATAAAAACACCCAACAATGTACAACAGGGCAAATGGCTTTCCATAATAAACAATTTCTCCCTGCTGGCTTTAACAAAGTGTTTTTCAAGAAATAAACTAAGAATAAAGGCTTTGACTACTGGTTTTAATGAAGGTCTCTTGGCTGTATAGTGTTGAAGGAGACAGCAAGACCTAATTTTAGCCTATTCCTCAGGAAAAACATATGCAATTTTCTTTTGTTCTATTTTTCGTGGGCTCCCGGGCCAGATGGATCATCAAAAAGGGAGATAGACCTCTGAATCCAATGTGAACCCAAGGATGCTCTCTGGTTCCCCTTGTAGTGGTATCCCTGGGCCTAGTTTTGAAAAGAGAATTCACTACAGTGAATTCTCTTACACTGCTTAGGGCCCTTATGATATTTTTCGCAACACTGTGAAGGCACATACTTTTTACCCTCACAATTGCCATCAGCGTTTTCTGCTGCCACACACTCATGTGGACGGTATTTAGGAACCAGCCCAGAACATGCTTTCCCTTGAACAAGGCCTTTAATTAGTAGCATAAAAACTCAGTGGAATTTCACGTAGTTCAGCCCCAAATTGAAAGTTAACCGCCCAACCTTTCAGGCGGGCAACTAGACCCAAATTCAGGGGGGCTGAAAAAGATGTCAGGGGGAGGGGGGCTAGGGGGGTTAATTCTTCCAGCCATAGGCAGAGTAGCTCTAAGAAGTAGTGAAAGCACAACAAAAGCCTCATTAACAAGGAAATGGTCTTTTAAAGAGCTGTGAAGTACTCGGGTGCTACTGCAATTAGAGTATCGCCAGCCCACAAAGCTGTCTCAGCCGGGCTGGCACATACAACGGGGGGGGGGGCTGAAGCCCGGTAAGCCCAATGGGTGTTGCACGCCTGCACCCTTTGTAGGTGGGAAGGTCAGGTCTGAGCGTTAAAGCAGGAGCATTGGAGCAGTGCGCATCACTCACCATTCATAGTGCTGTATGGTGGCAGGGTGTAGCCTCTTACCTTCTTCAATGTCATAGACACTCATTGTGAAAGCAGGGAACCTCTGGAACTGAAAAAGGTATGTCACCGGTAACACAGAAACCAATTACTTGATTTTTTTTTTTACCCCCTTTCCTATCAATCCACACAGTTATTGGCTTGGCAGACATGGCAACGTGAATTTAGAATCACTCAAAAAGCACCCAATTTCCGTTTTTATCCACATTTAGAAATAAAGACAGGGGGGGCGTGGCTTGCGCCCGAAGGAGATGGCGGCGACTCCCTAGCTCTCCCGTGAGGCGGAGACGGAGACCGGCCGGCGCGACTCCTTTTTCCCATGTGAGGATGTCATACTACGGGATGTGCTGTAGGAATACCTGAAGTTACACCAGGTTTCCTTAAGAAGGCTGCCGGATGCTCTATACCCAATTTTGCTTCAAGTGAGTGTTGCGTGGAGCTATCGCGGTCCTGGCCGTCATTTTAAGGTGCCGCTGACTGGGCTCTGCTCCAATGCGGTCTTCAATCTTCTGCTCCTGGCATACCTCACCTGTTTCTAATGCCTTTGTTTCCTCTTTTCACTGCACCTCGCTCTATTATGCCATAATGAGGTTGCTTGCTTGACTGGTAATTCCTTTTGTTTTTATTTTAACCACGGACAGCCGCCATTTTGTTTGCCGTTGCAGCCTCGGCTCCCGTTTCAAGCGGCTATCATTACCAGGCATGTGGCGCTGTTTTGTTTACCCGCATAAGCTTTTTTGAAGCTATTTATCAACGTTGTGATATTTGGTGGCTACAGTTATTTATCACTTCTCTGCTAATTGACTTTATACCACAACTCTGACATCGCTACTTGCCTTCAGCCTTTTCCCTTACCGTTCCAACCAATTGTACCGAGTGCCTTTGCATGGCGCGCTCTTATCTTACTTCAAGGAAGATGTTCATGCCCTTCACCAACTGACTGTTTATCTATTGCCTGAGCATTTCTTCAGCTTATTATACCATTTGACTGCATTGTTGCATTGTACTAATGCCTTTCTTGCTTAAGCATCATATTACATTTTGCAATTAGATTTTCTTTACTTTTTAAGATACAAGTTAGTCACTTCTGATGCTTATCTATTTTTCAAACATGTGAAACTTGGTCCTCTTGTTTCAGCTGTGCTTTTTCTGTGCCTCTTACTTCTGCATGTACCATTACATTACTTATGGGCCTATTACGCATTTGCATATACTAACTTTGCACTTCTTGTACTTATGCCATTGTTTTGACCTGTGAAATCTGTATCATATTTATTATATGCTTACAGTATCTCCTTTTCTACATACCTTCACTCAGTTATTGATTGTTGTATTGCCATTCAACTTGTTTTACACTGGAATTTCATTGTTCTTGATTTTCCTTCTTTGCATTACTCTACTCCTCTATGGGGAGATTATCTAAGGACTTATATAAGCCATCCTCCTCTTCACGTAAATTCTTGATCCATAGGAGCTCTCGCTACCAGTGTCTCACAATGGAAGACTCACTTGAAACTTCACCTAAAAGTTCATCAACATCTTCTACCGCATCAACGTCTGGTGCTAGTAAAGGCTCCATCAAAAGATTAAAGAAGGATCCCCCTTCTCCTCCCAAGCAATCTACTTCGGTTACGATGGACATTTTGTTGGATGAAATCAGGGCCCTGTGACCTTTTATTGAGGAGACTAAAACTACACTCCAAATGCTCTGTGAGAAATGGTCTAATGTCGACGAACGTGTCACTCTATTGGAACAGAATGTTGACACCCTCTCCTCTGCATCCAAAGTCGACCCACTATGCGCACAAGTTTCAGCTCTACATAGGCAGGTTGAAAATTTAGAGAACAGAAACAGAAGGAATAACCTTCGCATTTATGGTCTACCGGAAAGTTCAGAAGGCTCTGATTCCATTGCTTTTTTCAAATCCTTCTTGCCAAAAATCCTTCAACTACCAGAAAGCACTAGTCTCAATTTCCAGAGAGCACATCGTCTAGGTCCTCCACTAACTGCGATATCTGTTTCTGCCACCAAAAACCCAAGGGGTGTTATCATCTACTTCCTCGAATACACTGATTTGCTTCAAATCCTCTCAGCTGCCAGAGCCATGAAACGAATTACCTGGTCCGGAAACCCTCTTTTCTTCTCACAGGATTATGCTGAATCTACTGCAGACCGACGCAAAGATTTCTTATCCCTAAGACTACAACTTTGATCCTTCGGAGCACGCTTTGGACTATTCCACCCTTGCCTTTTCAAAGTAACTCTCAACAACAAAACTACGAGCTCTAAGTGACCTCTTTCTGCTGATGGTTTAAGGACTTACTGAGTTCATAGTTGCTGTTTATGATTGTTACTCATAGGAAATATATCGTGATGCATATTTAGTGGGTTTTTTCGCTCACTAATTTTCTTGTGCATTATTCTTTTTTCTCTCCATACAGATTTTCTTCCTACATGTCATCCCCCTTCCCTATGTCTTTGGAGTTCGTTGGGGTCATTTTCCCTTTCCGCCTTCCCTTCTGAGCTTTGGACACTTCATTGTTCCGTGTGGCCTCCACCCTCCCACCCCTTGTATGTTTTGGACGCTATGTAAGTTAATCACTTCTTCTTATATCTTATTTTCTTGTACCATTTTTTTCTTTCATTTCTGATCACTTTTCTATCTCTGTAATCTCCTTTGTCAGTCAGTCAGTCAGTAAAATCTTTATATCGATGAAAGGTTCATCATAAAAAGTATATAATACAGATAATGCATTATACAAAATATAAACAATTCATTATGAGACTGAACCATAAGATTTAAAAAACACATTGCACAGGGAGGTTGTTAAAAATGTAAAACATATTTCAAAATTAATTTATCATTATTCAGTCACGGGTTTTCCTGAGTCTTACTGTTACTTTCAGAAAATGTATTATTGAGCACAAAGTACGGGTGTCAGCAGCCATTTGTAAAAAGTTCAGGGCAATCTTGGCTTGGCGGATTTTGGCCTCCTTTAAAATATCAACCAGAAATCTCCGACGGGCGTTTGATAAAAGGAACATAAAAGTACAAAATGAAGGGTGTCCTGCGGAGTCCTATTGTCGCAGCCGCAGGCACCCTTCTGCTCAACTGTCACTGTAAAACCTGAGGGATAAGCTAAAATATGATGTAACAAGTTAAGCCTAAAACGACACATTAAAAATCTGTCCTGCTGGTTATACATTAGAAAAAAATAAGGTTCCATACCCGCCCCATTTCTCAGTTGGCAATGTGCCACCACTGATTTCTTTAATAAATCGGAGCTTAATATTTCTGCTTCAAATGTATCTAATAGTTCTGTTTTAATTTGATGTTTGCATGTAGGGGTAATGGAAGTCGGGTCGCTAAAAAGTGATGGGTGGTTAATAGCTTCCAGGGTCTCTTTAATGTACTGAGAGAGCGCAAACTGACCAAAATGTAGAAATACATCACACTTACACGTAGCAAGCACAAATCATGAAGAGAAATGCCATGAGTGCTGATAGTATCTGAAGTTATATTCTGAGATATGTAGTTAATATAGAAGTTTAAATAGAAGTGGAACTAACACAGAGTTGTGTGAAGTAATGCCATTTTATTAAACATGATTATTCCTGAATCCATGTTGTATAGCTGCTAAAATGTATGAAGGCATACAGAAACGTTGAAATGTGGTAGGCCTCAGGGCCTGAGCAAGGCGGGAGGGGGAAGGCGATTAAAATATACAATATGGATTGCACTAATGTTTAGAATTAATGAGTAGGTTTTTGATTTATAGATGTGTTTTCCGAAGTCAGTAGAATATGAGTATTAACATGCTAATAATTAAAGAAGAAGTTGAAATGCTATAAAATATAGTAGAGCTGGAAAGCTTTTAGTGTTGATTTACACATATTGGTCTGGGACGGGGAATGTTGCAACGCGGTTGGAAAACCATGAAAATTGGGATTAGGCTGCAGAAGTCTGTCTGGAAGAGAAAAGGGGGTATTCAATGATTAAAATAATGAATAGAAACTTGTTCAAGAAATGGACCAGACATGGAGGAGGGTTCCGGAATGTTTAAGGGGTATCAGCGGGCCGGAGACGAGTCTGAGAAGCAAGGTCGACTCTAACCGCAAGGCCTCATCATGGAAAAAGCCAGAAGCTACACCACGTGAGGGGCGTCTCACGAGGGGCGTCCTAAATGTTGTTGTATTTTTGTATTAGGGACAGCACCCCTGGGTGGAGTTAGAGCAGACGCCTGAGGACCCTTTAGAGAGCGGATGGGTAGGCAGAGAGGGGTCGTGACTGGAGAACTATAGGTTTTTCACCAAGAGTTCGAGAGGGGGTGGCTTCCTTTGGGAGTCATTCACTGCTGACACCTTTGATAGGTTGAGACTTGGTTAAGTAGGGATACCATCTAGAGCAGGGTAGGGAAAGCCTAACCTGTAATTTCCTTCCGCCTGTAAATGTCCGATAGATTCCAATACGTGTCTATGCTAACGGCACTATTGTTTTTAGAACTGGTATTGATAGTTTCCGTTGTTCGTCTGAGGTCTTTCAGAGAACACGTGTATGTAGTTGGGCCCGTGTATTTGGTGAATCTCATCTTGAGATGCTTGTACTTGCAACTTATAATAAATCTTTGAAAGCTAGAAGTTGTTTGTGATCCTTTGAAGCAGAGTCCTTTACTGGGGGAGCCAACTTGGCTACAGATACACTTTCTTTCCTCAATGACAGGCAATAAAGATTCAGTCGACCAGACCGGGGTTTTAGATCGATAGTGATAAGGTATTGATCAAAATCTCAACCCTTCCAGTTGGTAGCTATAGAGAATGGTTGCCTTCTTGAGGAAGGTGATCTAGGCCAGGTTAGATTACCCCAAGCCCCCTAGAGACCGATGATCGGAAGAACCGCCCGTGGAAGAAGGATCGGATGACGTGAAGCAGAGAAGCAGCAGTATCGGTCGAGAGTGAGTATAAAGGGTCATGCGTGTTAAGATTGCGGTGTTTTGTATTGTATCTATGTTGTAATGTTTGGCGGAGTTGAATGACTGTAGAGTGGCTGTGGAACAGGTTGTGAGCGCGCGCAACCGGTGGAAATCTTAGGCTCAAGGAGAGCTTAAGTGGTTCGGGTGTATCGGACACTCAGAGTAATTGTTAACCAGGTGAAGGGGGTCATGAGGTACCAGTGACCACCCGAAGGACCAGATAGGGAGTGAGTGCACGAGTAACAGACGCTGGTCGGAAGTTACTGTGTGCGTAAAGAACCTATCAGAGTGACGACAGACATCTCGTCAGTTGTGTTGATAATTACAGATAGACTGTGGACGTACAGTCAAGGGAAGTGACCGCTTGGTCGGAAGTAGTCATTTTTCGGAGTATGAATGGGACGCATGCATGACCGCGAGGAGAGCTGAGAAAGGAGGGGTGCTGCTGCGAAGCGGAGACTAGTGACGTCAGAAGGTGCCGCGCTGGGATTGGTCGGCCGGTGAAAGACCGCGCTGCGATAGGCCAGCTAGCAAAGCCGCGCTAGGATTGGTGAATTGTCATCAGGAAGTAAACAGAGTATTCAAGCTGGAAATCTTGCGCATAATTATGAAGTGTTTTAAATGGTTAAAAGCGCTGTTTAAAAGAGAACGTAGGGGATCGTATGAAGGGGAAGAAGCCCCGCCGGAGGGTACGCCAGCACATTACATGGGGGTAAATGTTGGGCTGCACACGATTCTGTGGATCTCGGAGTGGAGTAAGATGACAGATGGAAATGAGGAACTCACGTTCCCGAAGTACGGGACGTATAGATTAGAGGTGCTACACAGACTAAAAGCAGTTATGACCGCTACGAGACCCTTGCCTAGACCAACACAGTTTGAAGCCCTTAATGCATGGATTAGGGCAGCGCATGAAAAGAACATGAACAGACGGCAGGAAAGAGTGAAACGCTCGGTAAGAGCAGTGCAGGATGCCAAGTGGGATGAGGATGCTAAAAGGTGGAGGGCGCATAACATGGAAGTAAACAAATTGTATCCAGTGTTAGAGATGCCCGGAAATAAAAGCCCCCTAGAAGAGGATGACGAGAGCGAGACAGAGGATAGCCTGATAAACAGATTATTGACAGACAGGCCGCCTCCGTATAACAGAGCAGAAGGGGATGCCGAGAAAGGGGGGGGCAATGCAGGAGAGCATGGGCCGCTTCCCAGTTCCGAATGGGATCCTGCTACAAAGAAAGAACTGTCCCAGCCTAGCCAGGTGCAACAGGTGGTCGGGAGGTTTGTGGTGCAAAGAGCGCCAGAAATGGAGTGTGCCACATCCTACGCGTTACCTGATGCACTACAAGTACCTGTTACCATAGGTCCTATAGTATCGATATATGACCCAGATAGAGCTAGAGGGGAGGAACGGGTACGGAGGGACAGAGAAAGAGCAGAGATGGCAAGAAGGAATGATACGATCAACTCCCCAAGCCAGATGCCGATACCAAGAGAGTGGAGTACCCCAGTACCCACGGTAGGGGATCTGGGGAACATTAGATACCCAGAGGATATGAGGGGACCGGGACGGAAATCCTTTCAAGAGTTAAACGAGTACATGAAGCAATGGGATGAGGCAGTTGAGGCTCACAAGAGCATCATAGTGGCGGAAGCTGAAAGAGAAAGGCAGGACAGCAGAACCCGAACTCACTGCGGAGCTGAAGAGAGCAGTCCGGAGTGGGACGGGAGGGAGAAAGACAGTAGGAGAGGCACCCATTGGGCCCGGAGTAGAGGTAGATCAGACCTGGAAAACGGAGGGGTGTCCCGCCCACTATGTAGTGATGAAGATAGAAGGGCTCGGGAGTACAGAGACAGCTTTAAGTGTATACACTGCGTGCCAGATAACAAAGAGCAGAGTGGGAGTTGCGAAAGGCCGCACCACAGTCCCTGTGATGACGGACATGAGCGCAGCCCAGGGAATATGGGAAACCAAGAAGGATCGTATCAGATACTGAGTGATACAAGGCCAAGAAGGGATGGGGACCGAAGGGAGAATAACAGGGAGTCCTACTGTGAGAAAAGAGGGGAGAACGGACAGAGTAAGATAGGGGGTAACAAACCTGTGTTCCATCACCTTCCAAGATCAGATGGCCGAGCATGGGATCTGGAGAGATGGGAACAAGAGAGAGCACTCCCCAACTCCCCCGAACCCAAACGAAGGGCCCGGAGTTGGGATGGGAGAGACACCTGTGAACCTCCCTCGAAGGAGATCTTACGAGCAGAAATAAAAGCCAAAAGGCTCGATGTCTCTAGCTTAAAGTCAGATTTGGATGACATGGTGGATGGTACCCTGCCCTTAGAAAGAATAGACATGTATGAGCAGGGTGAAATTCTGTTCATAGCAAAGGACGTAACTCGAAAGGCGAGAGCAACCCATGAGAAATTAGTGGAACTGGCAGGCAAGTACATGGTAGACCTGTCAAGAACCAAAGCCTTACAGGGCAACCACAGGCTACATTACACAGACCGAGACCTAGATGAGAGGCGAACCATCGGATTGAAAACACACATAAGGGAACTGATCACTGGAATAAGGACATGGAGGGCCCTAGATAAGTGGGAAGAGAGGTGGTCCAAGAGAGGGACCGTCAGGAGAAGCACTCTTATGATGACACCAGGAGGACAGCAGGGAGTAGAGACATACCCTTTGAGGGAAGTCGCAAATGGGACCTATGTCCACGTCCCTTGGAGTAGGGGGGATTTGGCTGCCTTTACCACCTCTTTCCCCAAATTGCGGGAAAACCCAGTGGAGTGGTATAAGCAAGTTGAGAGATTCGTAAAAATCTCCAAGGTCCTATGGATAGATTTGAACACGCTGTTTGACATAGTAGTGCCAGGAGATTTGTGGACCGCGTGTAAGGTTAGCGCTGAGTGGCCCACCATAGAGCCCGAGAGAGATGCTAAGACTAATGGGCCGTCCGAGAGTGTGATGGCAAAGTTCGAGAGAGTAATGACTTGGCTGAAAGATAAAGTGCCAATGCAAGACATAGATTGGGTAAAAATTGACCGAACCAGACAGGAACCCAAAGAGACAGTTCACGAATACTATGAGAGATTGCTGAAGGCGTTTAAACAGTATAGCGGTCTGGATGTAATGGATCCAAGGGACATAGGGCAATTTGTGTCCAAGTTCGTCTTGGGTCTGAGACCGGATATTAGTTTAATGATACAGCAACATTTGATCTGTTGGCAAAATAAACCCCTAGACGAAATACTGAGGTATGCTAGGTACTGCTGTGATGAGATAGACTCCAAGGCTAAGAAACTAAAGGAGAAACTGATGGTGGTACAGATGCAGGCAGCTGGGAAGGGGGGACAGCAGCAACAGCAACCGGGAACAGGTACTGGAGGAAAGAAACAGTACAGTCAGAACAAGGGCAATGAGGAGAACTCCACCTTTAGACCCAGGATAGATATAACTGCCTTAAAGAAAACAACTAGGTGCCACCAGTGTAACGAGGTGGGACATTGGAAACGCGAGTGTCCCTATAATGTTGAGATAGGAGACCAAGAGGTAGAGGAGGACGAGACCCAGAGTGTGCCTACAAGAGGGATAACGCAGCACCAAGGAAAGATGCTCAAAGGGGGGGGGCCACCTCCCCGAGCTCAGTTCCCGCAGCCACCCAGGGTAGGGACTATGGGTAAGACCTATAGACAGATGCCACTGTTTGTCGGAGGAGAGGAATGCTATTATGTGGACCCACTAACTGGACAGAGGGTAGAAAGGGATGACTGCACCCTCGGGGCAGCTCTAGAGGTAGATCAGAGGGGACCCTATGTAGAGGCCGAAGTGGCAGGGTTCCCCACGACATTTCTAGTGGACACAGGAGCCACCAGATCCACGATCAGGTCAGCCGCTGTGCCAGGCCTGCCTATGTCTGGAGAGACCATACAAGTGGTGGGGGTCGCTAACAGGAGAATGACCAGTCCTCTGACGGAACCCGTGCAGGTGAAAATAGGGAAGTACAGTGATGAGCACCAGTTTGTGGTTTGCGATTCTAGTCCTGTATGTTTGTTAGGAAGAGACCTTTTGTGCAAGTTAAATTGCACTATATATTGCACACCACAGGGCGTGGAGGTACTGACTAATGATGATGATGCTGACTTCAAAGCCGCCAATTCCAGAATATGTGTGGAACTGTATCCCACTTTGACAGTAGACGAGTTACCCTGGGATCTGAGGGAGACTGTTGCTCCAGAAGTATGGGATTTCACTGGGGAAGAGATTGGGTTGGTGAAGGGAGTGGACCCAGTGAAAATTGTAGTAAAACCACATGCCGAGTTCCCAAGAACCCCTCAGTATAAATTGACACCAGAAACGATTGCGGGCATACAACCTGTGATTGAGTCCATGATTAAGCAGGGAATACTAAAGGAAATCGTGGGTAGTCCATGTAACTCCCCGATTATGGGTCTGCAGAAACCCAATGGGAAATTTCGGATAGTGCAGGACCTCAGAAAGATTAATAACATAGTCGTTTCGTGTTGTCCAGTGGTACCGAACCCATCAGTGATACTGTTTCAGATACCGTTCCAGGCAGAGTGGTTCACTGTAATTGATCTTTGCCAGGCTTTCTTTTCGATCCCTTTGGACGAAGAAAGCCATTTTCTTTTCGCATTTAAGCTGGAAGGTCGCGTCCTAACATGGTGTCGTATTCCTCAGGGGTATACAGAGAGCCCATCGATCTTCAACCAGCTCCTGAAGAGAAATCTTGAAAGTCTAGTACTGCCCCAGAGGTCAGTTCTGGTCCAGTACATAGACGACCTCCTTGTGGCGTCAGAAACCGAGGAAGCTTGCAGGGAAGACTCTATTGCTTTGTTAAACCATCTAGCCGAAAATGGGCATAAAGTGTCCCCGGGAAAATTGCAGTACTGCCTGACAGAGGTACAGTACTTGGGACACAGAATCGAGAAAGGGAAACGCAAGGTGTCACCAGACAGGATAGAGGCCATCATGAAAATGAGTGCGCCTAAAACGCAGAGAGAAGTCAGGATGTTTCTAGGAATGGTGGGATATTGCCGACAGTGGATCGCAAACTTTTCACTGAAAGCAAAGCCCTTACAAAAACTGACGCACAAGGAGGTGAGTGATCCGGTACCATGGGACAAAGACTGTTTGATGGCATTCCTGCAGCTGAGAGAGGACTTGTGTCGTGCTCCGGCTCTGGGAATGCCAGATTACGATAAACCATTCTTGCTCTACTGTTGTGAGAGAGAGGGATGCGCGCTGTCTGTGTTAGTCCAAATCCATGGGAATGCCCGTAGACCAGTCGCATACTTCTCGGCTACTTTAGACCCAGTAGCCGCAGCGTTGCCCGGATGTCTCAAATCCGTTGCTGCAACAGGTGTCAGCATTGAGAGGTGTGAGAATATTGTTATGGGGCACCCGTTAGAGGTGCATGTGCCCCATTCTGTTGAATTGTTGATGACCAGGACTAAAACTCAGCATCTGACGAATAGCCGGCTCACGCGCTATGAGCAAGTCATTCTTGCTGCAGAGAACGTGACCCTCAGGAGATGCTCTGTTTTAAATCCCGCTACCTTAATGCCACTTCCAAATGATATTGAGGATGATGAGGAATGTACAGACCATGACTGCCTCGATGTGACTGAACTATGCACCAAACCAAGACCCGACATTGTAGATGAGCCACTGACTGACCCAGATGAAATTTTCTTTGTCGATGGCTCATGTGTAAGAGACGAAGTTGGGCAGCTAAGAGCAGCTTACGCTGTTTGTACAATTACTGGAGTAGTGGAAGCTGGATGCCTGGAAGGAGTACACTCCGCTCAGGTAGCCGAGATTATTGCCCTGACGCGTGCCTGTCTGGCAAGCAATCAAATACGAGTCACCATATACACTGACAGTCAATATGGTTACGGGGTAGTTCATGATTACGGGCAGTTGTGGTCTCAAAGAGGGTTCATGACCTCTTCAGGCTCTCCCATTCGCAATGGAGAGTTTGTGCGCCTGTTGTTAGAGGCATTGCAATGTCCAGCAGGTATCGCAGTTGTGAAGTGTACCGCACACACCAGAAATATGGACTTCGTGTCACAAGGCAATAGATATGCCGACGAAGTCGCACGGTATTGCGCGGAAACGGGGTACTCTTTCACCGAGGTGGAAGTGGGTGGAATAAATGTAAGGACTGAATTGGCTATGATATTGGAAACTGTTGATACTTGGGACGAACTGAAAGAAATGCAAGAAAATGCTCCAGACTGTGAAAAAGAAACATGGCAAAAGGCAGGATGTGTAGTGGGGGAGGCCCATTTCTGGGTTTCAGCAGATGGCAGAGCAGTGTTGCCCAATGAGATGGTGAGCCCAATGGCCCGACAAATACATGGTCCTGTCCACTTAGGAAGAGATGCTATGCTAAGAGTGTTTAGACAGACCTGGTTCAACCCCAAGTTCAGAGTAGCAGCCGAAGCAGTGTGCCAGCGTTGTGTGACGTGCCAGCAGTTGAATGTAGGGAAAAAGACTCCAGTTGCACTGAGCCACATAGGGAGGGCAGGAGGTCCATTCAACAGAATGCAGATAGATTTTATTGAAATGCCAAGGTGCAGCCGCCTCCGTTATATCCTGGTGGTTGTTTGCGTTTTCTCTAGATGGGTTGAGGCATATCCTACACGCAGGTGCGACACCCTCACGGTAGCTAAGATATTGCTCAGGGAGCTTATCCCGCGCTTCGGGGTGCCGGCCTCTTTGGAATCAGATAGGGGAACGCATTTCAACAGCTCGCTTGTGAAAATGATTTGCGCAGCTTTAAATATCGATCAAAAGCTACATTGCAGTTATAGACCAGAAGCTTCAGGAATTGTGGAACAGATTAATGGCACCATCAAGGCCAGAATTGCAAAGGTGTGTTCATCAACATCCTTGAGTTGGCCTGATGCGCTGCCATTGGTCCTTATGAGCCTCCGTAGTACCCCGGATAGGAGAACTGGTTTGTCTCCTCATGAGGTACTGATGGGAAGAGCAATGAGGTTACCTTCTGTCCCAACTGCTGCATTGATTAGCATCACAGATGATATGATCCTGGACTATTGTAAGGGGCTGTCTGACGCCATTCATTCTGTGTCCCTTCAGGTGCAGGCTGCCGAGGTACCATCGTGCCAGGACCCTTGTCATGATTTGCTTCCTGGGGACTGGGTCCTGGTGAAGAAGCACGTGAGAAGCAGCTGCTTGGATGTTCGTTGGCGTGGGCCCTTCCAGATCATCCTGACCACAAACACAGCCGTGAAAGTGGGAGGCCTGCCCAATTGGATCCACGCGTCGCATACGCGGAGAGTTCCAGCACCTCTGATAGAAACAGCTCCTCTCTCGGATAGACGTCCTGCAGCGGACCGAGAAGCCATAGAGGGGGCTAGCCAAGCTGTAGAGGTGCCAGCGGAAGCAGGGAATGAGTCTGACCAAGCTGAGGACGGTCAGTACAACAGCGAAACAGACAACGCTACTGAAGGGGAAAGTAGCTGGGAGTACGAGTCAGACACTGACAGGTCTGACAGAGAGCGTGAACCAACGAGGAGAAGACGGAGTAGAAGGGTACGCGGAGAAGCTGATTGGCCGCAGAGAAGGAGCTCTAGCCTAAGGTCAACTCTGGAAAGAACCCTTCCTCCAATATCAGAAGACTCAGACCCAGAAGACGGTGCTCAGGGCGCTGAAGCACCAGAGTTGAGGAGGTCAAGAAGAGTGCGTGTGCCTAACAGAAGATACTCCACCCCTGAGTGGACATATCTGGCGACAGATGGCTTCGAAACCAGTGACAGGGAGGATCAGAGCGGTGGTGGTGTCCAGTTCTGAGCCCATCGTAACAGTGGAGATAAGATTGTTAGTGCCCGGTGTCGAACAAGAAGGGTCACTGACATTCATGCTCCCCCGTCCTCCCCGCCTCAGCAAGATAAAAGACATGTTTCTCACAGAATTGCAATTCCCTGATTTTGGTTCAAAGATTTCAGCCGCAGAAGAGCACAATCTTCGTCTGGAAATATTGAACTTTGCTGTCGAAGCTGCAGGCGAGCGCCTGATAGTAGATGCTTAAAAGACTTTGTAAATAAGCGTGAAGAAAAGAAGATTACCTAGCGCCTAGGAAGCAGAGAATCTTAGGGACTTTCCCTGAGTGGATGGAGAAGGGCTAGGGTTGTCTATATTGAACTGAAAAACTTTGCGGAGAAGGTTGTCAGCTTCCAGTTGCGTGGTTCTCAAGATAAAAGGAGTAAAGAGACTGTAAAGGAAAGAAAGAAAGGAAAGAACTTTGTGCTGAGTTACGAGAGAACCACACTATCTGACGAAATGGAGGCCGGCACTCAGAACCGCAGAGCAAAATGTATAATAGGTACACTAATAGTAGGAGTGATAATACTAATAGCTCTAGTAGTGACAGTCTCCTATGTAAAAGGACGAGAGGAAGAGGCAAAGGTAACTGATGTGAAATCTGTAGAGGCGCTTACACCCACCGTGGCTGGTGGGAAAGGGGAAAACACACAAGAGAAAGCGTTATTAGCTGCAGAAGCCCGCAGGTTACATGTAGATGAGTCCCAAGGTGACTTTAGGTCAAATGCTTATGCAAAATTATTGTATGAATATGTGGATGCCATGGAGGTCAAGGACTGCTACGTCTGCATGCAGTTGCCGGCGTCTGTAGATGAAGGCATTCGTTATCATCACCTCCCGCTGACATATGGTATTACATGTAGCTTGTTGCTTAGTATATTTTATGGGAGGGATAGCTTTGAATACTATTTTTCCAACTATGACGCAGTGTTGCCAGAAGTCCCAAATTATAAACAAATGAATAAATGGGACTACTGGAAGAGCGAAGACAGGTTGGCAAAGTTTTTCATTCCTTGGATTACTTTAGATACTTCACATGCCCGCAGAAATAATTTGACATGCAAGGTGTCAGAGGTCGAGAAAAAGTTCATAGGGCAGGTGGATGATCGGAATAGGAGACAAAAGATTTTGAAAAAATCAGGACAAGGAAAAACAGATTGGACCGATGAAGAAAGGGTACATAAAAGAAAGGGTAGTAGTGGTCCAATAGCTTTAGATAGAACGCAGAGAGGAAAGTTATGTCTTCACAGAGCCAAAACGTATTATGAAAATGTATACGTGGGAGAAGTTAGCTGTGAACATGCTTTCAATCTAGAGTATTACACCAAGGACTTCCTGAAGGGAATGCAAGTGATTCCAAATGTATATTTTGTATGTGGAAGAAATGCCTACGTGAAGCTACCTGATAATTGGTATGGCTCATGTTACTTGGCAATTATCTTCCCTAAAATATACCATGCCCAGGACTTAGAGATTATCGAGGGCAAGACATCATCGAGGGGAAGGAGAGAGGTAGGAGGTTCAGAAATGGTGGGAGATGTCTTTGGAGCGGTGTTCCCTTTTCTAGGATTAATTCTTAACGATGTTAAAATTAGACGGCTAGCAACAGTCGTAGACAGGTTGTCTGCCAGTACTGCTCAGTCCTTAATGCTGGTAGAAGGAGAGATGCAATCGATAAGGGCTATGGTTCTTCAGAACCGTCTTGCCTTAGATGTCCTATTAGCAAAAGAGGGCGGAGTCTGTAAAGCTTTGAAGGTCCAAGAATGTTGTACTTACATTCCAGACAATTCGAAGCCTCTTGAAAAGGTTATTAGGAACATAACTGATATTCACAAAGAGATCGAAGACTTGAGCAGAGAAAATGTCTGGGAAAAGGTGGGCCAGGGGATAAGTGACGCAGGAGGTTGGCTCACCACCTTAGGCAAAAGCTTTGTGTGGAAGATACTAAAACCTATCATCATAATATTGATCTGTGGGATTGTGTTGTGGGGATTGGTGAGGGTATTCAAATGGTACAGATCAAGAAGGTCAGAGAGAGCTCGGAGTAAACAGCTGCAGAGATTGGCTGCCATACAAGATAGTCAGTACCGGAGTCTGAGGGCTTTGGAAACACAGAAACGAGTTATGCTAGCAATCACTGCAGTTTGATTATTAATGATGACCCCGAGAGGTCATCAAAGGGGGGAACTGAGAGAGCGCAAACTGACCAAAATGTAGAAATACATCACACTTACACGTAGCAAGCACAAATCATGAAGAGAAATGCCATGAGTGCTGATAGTATCTGAAGTTATATTCTGAGATATGTAGTTAATATAGAAGTTTAAATAGAAGTGGAACTAACACAGAGTTGTGTGAAGTAATGCCATTTTATTAAACATGATTATTCCTGAATCCATGTTGTATAGCTGCTAAAATGTATGAAGGCATACAGAAACGTTGAAATGTGGTAGGCCTCAGGGCCTGAGCAAGGCGGGAGGGGGAAGGCGATTAAAATATACAATATGGATTGCACTAATGTTTAGAATTAATGAGTAGGTTTTTGATTTATAGATGTGTTTTCCGAAGTCAGTAGAATATGAGTATTAACATGCTAATAATTAAAGAAGAAGTTGAAATGCTATAAAATATAGTAGAGCTGGAAAGCTTTTAGTGTTGATTTACACATATTGGTCTGGGACGGGGAATGTTGCAACGCGGTTGGAAAACCATGAAAATTGGGATTAGGCTGCAGAAGTCTGTCTGGAAGAGAAAAGGGGGTATTCAATGATTAAAATAATGAATAGAAACTTGTTCAAGAAATGGACCAGACATGGAGGAGGGTTCCGGAATGTTTAAGGGGTATCAGCGGGCCGGAGACGAGTCTGAGAAGCAAGGTCGACTCTAACCGCAAGGCCTCATCATGGAAAAAGCCAGAAGCTACACCACGTGAGGGGCGTCTCACGAGGGGCGTCCTAAATGTTGTTGTATTTTTGTATTAGGGACAGCACCCCTGGGTGGAGTTAGAGCAGACGCCTGAGGACCCTTTAGAGAGCGGATGGGTAGGCAGAGAGGGGTCGTGACTGGAGAACTATAGGTTTTTCACCAAGAGTTCGAGAGGGGGTGGCTTCCTTTGGGAGTCATTCACTGCTGACACCTTTGATAGGTTGAGACTTGGTTAAGTAGGGATACCATCTAGAGCAGGGTAGGGAAAGCCTAACCTGTAATTTCCTTCCGCCTGTAAATGTCCGATAGATTCCAATACGTGTCTATGCTAACGGCACTATTGTTTTTAGAACTGGTATTGATAGTTTCCGTTGTTCGTCTGAGGTCTTTCAGAGAACACGTGTATGTAGTTGGGCCCGTGTATTTGGTGAATCTCATCTTGAGATGCTTGTACTTGCAACTTATAATAAATCTTTGAAAGCTAGAAGTTGTTTGTGATCCTTTGAAGCAGAGTCCTTTACTGGGGGAGCCAACTTGGCTACAGATACACTTTCTTTCCTCAATGACAGGCAATAAAGATTCAGTCGACCAGACCGGGGTTTTAGATCGATAGTGATAAGGTATTGATCAAAATCTCAACCCTTCCAGTACCTTATCCACGGAATATGGAGGTGATTGACTTTAAACAGGCAATCACTGACTATTTGCCTGCTTAATTCTGCAACAGGATTTACCCATAGCCTGAACCATATCATTACAGGCCTTAACTTCACCAGATCAGTGATATAAGGTATCCCCAGTTCTGTGTGTGTTATTCCTGCTGGGGTGCCCTGTGGTACCTTCGGAATTCTTTTCAAGAATTTATCCTCCTCCAGTTGTAAGACCTTAACATCCCTGAAGCCCCAGACCTCCGCTCCAAATAAAGCTTTTGCGGTGCTAACCGCTACATACAAATTCATCAATTGTTCCGGAGACCACCGCCCCAATCTACGAGCAAAGTTGTAAATCGCTCTGTTTGCTGATACCAGTTTTTTACATCTTTCATCGATTAAAGGGTCGAATTTTGTGTCCCTGTCAAACAACAATCCTAGGTAAGAGAAAGAACTTACAGTTTCTAGTTTGTGGGGCCCTATTTTGAATACAAATGTCCTACTGGGCTTCTTGCCGGCTATCATAACATAAGATTTATTTAGATTCACTGACAAATCAAATTTTTCCATGAAGTCCACGAACCCATCGACAAGTTGTTGTAGGCTCCGAGCCGTCCTGGCAAGCAGGACGGCGTCGTCTGCATACAATAAAACTGGTATATGACGGTTTCCTGCTTTGGGGCAATCCACATTTAGAGCAACCAAACTTCTCTCCAAATCATTGATATAAAGGGAAAACAAAAACGGTGCAAGAATACATCCCTGCCTCACTCCGCCAGAACACGGGAAGGGATCAGTGCTCCCCCCGTGTTATAGCGGACCTTGGCGGTGGTGTTCCAATGAAGTTCCCTCAATATGTTGATGAGTCCTGGCTCAACTCCCAGCCCACTCATCAACTCCCACCTATTTACATTGTCAAAGGCTGCCGCCAGATCCATAAACCCCATAAAGAGCGTGCCTTTACCAACCCTTGTGTATTTTGTTGTTAGTAAATAAAGATTAAGGCATTGGTCGCTCGTTGATTTGCCTGGCCTAAAGCCGTATTGGGTATCTGCTATGATATTGTACTCATCTGCCCATGACATCAGACGACTTGAAACTGCCCTTCCCAGTAGTTTGGCTGAAACATCTATCAGTGATATTGGTCTATAGCACTGGGGGTTGTCCCTACTCCCCCTTTTTGAAGATAGGGACAATCAGTGCCATAGACCAAGATCGTGGTAAACCCCATCTAATAGCTGCATTTAAAACCCTAGTCATGATAGGGGCCCAGAGGCCAATATTACTCAGATAGAGGTCAGGTGGCGTACCATCAGGCCCTGGCGCTTTATTGCGTGTGAGCCCTCTAATCGCTTGGGTAATTTCTTAAAGTGAAAAAACCACATCGCCTGATCGACAACCATCCCAGTCTCCTGCAGGCATAGCATCAATATCGTGGTTATATAGACTTTTAAAGTGTGCCACCCACTGCTCAGGGAGGATGTTATTACTAATTTCCGGGGAGTTTCTCTCTTGAAAGCTGGGCCTATTTATAATTCTCCAGAATTCATTAAAGCCCCTCTGTTCCCCAGCTTCTCTCAAATCCACCCATACTTTTGATTGGAGCGCGGTCTTCCTCTGCTTTACTTTGGTCTTGTATAATTTTCTGCATAATGCAACTTCCTGCTTGTCCCTGGGAGTGGTTTTAAGGCATGACTTTAGGGCCCTAAGTGCCTTTGCACATTCAGAGTCAAACTAACGTGGCTGTGTATCTTTTTTTACAGTCCCAGTTACTTTTAAAAGTTTGTCTACCATATTAGTTAGTGACTCAAAGACCGAGATCAACTCCCCACCATTTACTGCGGGGTCAAGACAATCTTCAATCTGAGTTTTACCTTTTGTTACCAGGGTTCTATAGAACTCATCTGCGTTAATTTTAGCCCATCTGAGCCGCCTCCCCTGATCTGTTGGACACAATACAGTGGTGGGCGGTTAATTTTTTCGGGATCGGGCACAATATAATTCCATGGTCAGCGGGTTGTGATCGCTAAAAGGATTCCAATCTATACTAACCTCCTTCACCCTATCCTTAGCAAAGGAGGAAATCATCATATAATCAATAATGGAGTGGCATCCTCTCCCCTTAAATGTTGGAGTAAGGCGGCCATCCCTCCCCGGGGTCATCATGTCAATTGTATGGGTCATTGCATAGTTGTCCAAGATCTTCATCAGGGTATTTCCCTCCGTGGTGTGCTCAAAGTGTGGCCCACTCTCTATCGGGCATGCTGACCAGTCTGGATTTACGGGGATCAGTTTGGGACAAAGGTGGCAATTTAGGTCCCCCACTATCAAGACTACAGGTTCACCACCCCTTCTCCTTAGTTTAGTCTCATGGTTGAGCCTCCTCTCTAATTCCTGGGTTACTGATTGAATTCCTTCCCCTAAAACTGAGTTGTAGATGTTAAATATCAGTAATCTTAGCCCCTGTCCCTGGAAATCAGCCGCCTGAATTAAACGCGACGACCATGAGGGTTGTGACCAGGAACCTTCCAACTCTAAATTTACATACAGCGCTAGCCCCCCTTTGGCTCTTCCAGATCTTGATTCAATTGCTGGTACAAAGAAGCATTTATAGCCCTCAATTTGGTAGAGAGATGGGTCAATCAATCAATCAATCACAGCATTTATATAGCGCACTACTCACCCAGAGGGTCTCAAGGCGCTAGGGGAGGGGGGGTCCGCTACTGCTCGAACAGCCAGGTCTTGAGCTGCTTCCTGAAGGCGAGGTGGTCCTGGGTCAGGCGGAGGTGGGTCGGGAGGGAGTTCCAAGTCTTGGCGGCCAGGTAGGAGAAGGACCTTCCTCCTGTGGTGGCTCTTCGGATCCGGGGGACGGCAGCGAGTGCGTGGCTGGTCGATCGAAGTTGGCGTGTGGGAGTGTAGAAGTTGAGGCGGCTGTTGAGGTATCCTGGGCCTTGGTTGTGTAGGGCCTTGTGTGCGTGGGTGAGGAGACGGAAGGTGATTCTCTTGTTGACCGGGAGCCAGTGCAGATCTCTCAGGTGTCCGGAGATGTGGCTGCGACGGGGGATGTCCAGGATGAGTGGTGCTGAGGCGTTCTGGATCCGCTGGAGTCTCTTCTGGAGTTTGGCGGTGGTTCCGGCGTAGAGGGAGTTGCCATAGTCCAGACGACTGGTGACGAGGGCCTGGGTGACCGTCTTCCTGGTCTCGGTGGGGATTCACCGGAAGATCTTACGTAGCATGCGCAGGATGTTGAAGCATGACGAGGAGACGGCGTTGACTTGTCTGGTCATGGAGAGAGAGGAGTCCAGGATGAAGCCCAGGTTGCGTGCGTGGTCTGTTGGTTTGGGTGCGCTGCCCAGGGCGGGGAGCCACCAGGAGTCGTCCCAGGCGGAGGGTGAAGATCCCAGGATGAGGACTTCCGTCTTGTCCGAGTTCAGTTTCAGGCGGCTGCTCATCATCCACTTGGCTACGTTTGTCATCCCTTCGTGTAGGTTGGCTCTGGCGGTGGCGGGGTCGTTGGTGAGGGAGAGGATCAGCTGGGTGTCGTCGGCGTAGGAAATGATGTTGAGGTTGTGTTGGTGTGCGATGGCTGCGAGGGGGCTCATGTAGACGTTGAAGAGGGTTGGGCTGAGCGAGGAGCCTTGAGGAATGCCGCAGATGACTTCGGTGGCTTCTGATCTGAACGGGGGGAGGCGGACTCTCTGTGTCCTTCCGGCGAGGAACGAGGTGATCCATTCCAGTGCCTTCTCCTGGATTCCGACGCTGCTGAGGCGCTGCACTAGGGTACGGTGGCAGACAGTGTTGAAGGCCGCGGAGAGGTCTAGGAGGATGAGGGCCGCTGTTTCTCCGTTGTCGAGCAGGGCTCGGATGTCATCGGTAGCTGCGATCAGGGCGGTCTCGGTGCTGTGGTTGGCCCGGAAGCCAGACTGCGAGAGGTCGAGGGATCCGTTCGTCTCGAGGAAGGCGGCCAGCTGCTTGTTGACGGTCTTCTCGATGACTTTAGCAGGAAACGGGAGCAGCGAGATGGGGCGGTAGTTCTTGAGGTCAGTGGGGTCGGCTGATGGCTTCTTTAGTAGAGCGCTGAGTTCGGCGTGCTTCCAGCTCTACGGGAAGGTGGCGGTGTCGAAAGAGGTGTTGATGATGTCCCGCAGGTGGGGTGCGATGACAGCGTCGGCCTTGTTGAAGACGTAGTGGGGGCAGGGGTCGGTCGGAGATCCTGAGTGGATGGAGTTCATCGTGCGGATGGTGTCTTCGGTGCTGATCGGGGTCCAGGCGCGGAGGGTGGTGGTGGGGGGCGGTGGTTCAGTCGTGGCGTGCGTCGGTTGAGAGCTGAAGCTGTTTTGTATGTCCGCGATCTTGTTGTGGAAGTAGGAGGCGAGGGAGTTGCAGAGGTCTTGCGAAGGGGTGATGTCGTTGTTTCCGGCGTTTGGGTTGGAGAGCTCTTTAACGATGTTGAAGAGTTCCTTGCTGTTGTGGGCGTTGTTGTCCAGTCGTTCCTTGAATGCAGTTTTCTTGGTGGCGTGGATCAGTTGGTGGTGTTTTCGGGTGGCGAGCTTGAGGGCAGTCATGTTGTTCGGTGTTGGGTCTCTGCGCCAGGCTTTCTCGAGGGCTCGGCAGTTCTTCTTGGAGCTCCTGAGTTCGTCGGTGAACCATGGGGCTTTCTTGCTGCCGAGTCTGCTAGGCGGGGTCTTCAGAGGGGCGAGGTCATCTGCGCAGTTGCTGATCCACTTTGCGAGGTTGGTGGCCGCCTGGCTTGGGTTCGTTGCGCTGGTGGGAGGGTTCATGCTCAGGGAAGTCGCGAGCTGGTCGGTTGTGATCTTGTTCCAGCTTCTGCGTGCAACCTGTTGCTGGTGGTGGTGGATCGTGGTCCTTCTGAAGTATCTACCGCCCATGTCTCCTGGAAGGCTATAATATGATAGCCATAGAGATTATTTTTCCAGTCAACATTATCGAATTCCCCAGCCAAACCGGCTATGTTTAGGATAGTACCCTCAAGCCTTCTCTTACTGGTTTCCCGTCCTCCTTGCCTTGTGTTGTTGTTGGGACCGGGTCTGCCTCACTACTCTGGGTCGCTCCCTGGTCCTCTATATCTATATCTATTAGGGGTAGATCTTGCCTTGTGTCTGAGATACTTTCCTGGCCCCTCTGTGCCCTGGGTTTGTTTCCTTCCAGCTCAGTCGCCCTTTCTTTGGGTGCATGGGGTAGTCAGTCTAGTTCTTCGAGGGATAAAAGTGGGCTGAATCTATTTTCCGACTGCATAAGATCCTGCCCTCTCTGCATTTCCCCTCTTGGCCAACTGATACTCGCTCCTACATATCCTGATCTATTTTGGGCATGGCACAGAGGATTTGGGGCACGTCTTCTTGGGTAGAAATATCCTAGCGGTGAGGGGCATACTGTGCTGGTGTGATTTTTGTTAAAACCGCCCAAAATGTATTTCACCAACTCAGTGTCCCTAAAGTTTGCCACAATACAATCTCCTGGGACATCCTTCCTCCTGCAACCTACCCAGTTTGTTCTTCTTACAAGCAAAATCTCCCCACGTTTTCCTCCCCTCAGGGGTCTGTGTATATTTAACCACTTTGAGATTTTAGTCCTCAGCTCAGCATGCAACTCTCTCTCCCCCGCCCTAAGTGCTGGGACCCCCCGTAAAGACACCCACATAGGGGCAAGCTTCAGGTGGTAGATTAATGCACAGTGGAACATAATCAGTAGGAATGTCTAAAGGCTCAGGTCTAGTTTGGACTTTCTCTGGGCAGCCATTACTTTTTGCTATTCCTGGTTGTGGGAGTGTGGGATTTATGTTCTGTGGTATCTTTACCTGGGCATTTCCCCCCCCCCCCCCCCCTTTGTTAGCGTTTCCCCGTTCTCCTTGTGCAGCAACCACTGGTATATCATGAATTTGTACTATACTACACTGCTCATTGCTCACACAGTTATTTCTACCCAGTACATGGTCCCCTGTCCTGATCCCTGCTGCAGGATGATTTACCATTTGTTTACTATCCGATGTAGCCTTGCATTTGCCCTGCTTTGCTAATTCATTTATTGCTTTGTCTAGCTTGCTTATAATAGGTTTTAGTTGGTTCACAATAAAGGTTTCCATCCGTTTTTGAAAGTCGCCCATTACTTCCTCCAGTCATCCTGGTGGTAATTGTTGTCCTAATCGCGTTCCTTCGCGCTCTTCAATCACTGCCTCCCCCTTACTTTTAGTTCCCCCTGCTGCTCTACTTTGCTTCTTTCCTTTCACATTGCCCTTCTTATTGGGCCCTAGTTTGGTTTTCCTACTATCTATTTCTTTTGGAACTTGGGCACAGGGGATGGTATCAGCAGGATCTTCTATCGAATCGTTTACCGATGTTTCTGACATTTCTAGAGTAATAGATTGTATGGGTGTGTTTGGGGTGGACAGGCTTCTCTCAGTACGTTCTATCTCCCTATTTACTTTTTGCAGCATCAAATCAATTGCGGTTGGTTGTGATACCCCATTTAATGCCATACCTAAGGGATTCTCAGTACGAGATGCGTAGATTTTGCTCGTAGCTGAGCGTGTTTTTGTCTTGTTGGCCATATCCTGTATTTTAGAAAGAGGTGTTGTGGAGCTAAACCTAAGTGTAGATGCTTAGCCCTCCCAGCTAGTTTATTTACTCCAACACTGATTAAAAACTCAGCTTTGCCTCTACCACATATATAAAATGTAAGCCCTCTATCAGGGTCACGCTATATTCTGTTCAAAGTTCGTTGGAATCGAGAGTTTTTGGACTTATAGGCAATACACAGTGATGTCAATGTCTCTTGGATTAGGTGTGAGTTCTCATTTACCTCTATTGCAGACTCAAGGGGGGTGGCCCGGCCTGGCCTCCTCTGGCCGCTGATGGTCGCAGATGGTCCCGCCCTTGTCCCGGGCTTCTCACGGCGACGCCTGCGCTCGTCCCGCGACACCGGGGCTGCGCTGTCCTTTAGTAGCGCCTCCAGGCGCGTGATTGGTGGCAGGCGGCTGTTTGGAATGCCGCTAGGGGGTTTGGGTAATGTAGTTCTTCCTCCTCACGGCGGCCGCTAGAGTGGAGTAGCGGCGGCGGGAGGGAGAACACAGGCAGGCAACAAGCAAGAGATGACCAGCGTTTTCTGTGGCCCCAGCCAGTAGGTAAGTAGCCCCTGCTCCACCGGGACTGCGCTGTCCTTTAGTAGCGCCTCCAGGCGCGTGATTGGTGGCAGGCGGCTGTTTGGAATGCCGCAAGGGGGTCTGGGTAATGTAGTTCTTCCTCGTCACGGTGGCCGCTAGAGTGGAGTAGCGGCGGCGGGAGGGAGAACACAGGCAGGCAACAAGCAAGAGATGACCAGCGT